>NC_140768.1:171581156-174081156 GCF_044657685.1 Stegodyphus dumicola
GAATCATGGGAAAAGTCCTGTTTCATCGGAAATTTTAATGCAAGTTTGTACCGCATTCACGATCAAATCATTCATGTCGTGTCATCCAACCACAGTTTCATTACACACACACATACACATATATGTATATATATATAAACTTAAAGCATCTAAATAAATTAGTAGACTGGAATGAAAGGAAGGTAATTCCTCTATAATATAATAATTGCAACCGTGTATAAGAGGTTTAACACAATATCAAGCTAATGCAGTTACAGAGAGAATTCCTAGTAGAACAATCTCGAAGAATAAAACTGCGAAAGAGGAAATATACAAAATTCTACAAACAAAAATAAAAATTAATCTCCTTTTATTGAAACTCCAATTGAGAACTCATCAGATGAAAATGAATTAAAACTTCATAAAAGTCGATTAATATATTTCGAAAAATGTGTTTCGTTCTCCTGGTCCATTTAAAATGAAAAACCGTGTATATATGTATATGTGTGTGTGTAATGAAAATGCTGAATCCGAAAGACTTCTTAAAAAACTAGTCACCCGAAGTTGCAACTCTTTGTTCATACAAAAGCCTAAAAGATTTGAGAAACACTTTGTGAATGTCGAAATATTTTTGCGCAGGTTCTACTATATATACCACGTCTACACGGCCTGAAGTTAAGGTTGCAAATCATAGCTCTATGAGCCCCATAAATCGTCGGTGGCTTAGTTACAGCACAACATGTTAAGATTCAAAATCTGGTTTGTTTATTTAGCTTTTGCAAAAAGTTCCAAGAACATAGGACTAAAATAGGATACCCTTTCTAGATAAATTTCCGAAGTGGCACATATTCTTCTTAAAATAAGGGAAACCACGGAATTACCCGCGCAGTGAAACAATCTCACTGATGGGTTACGATCCTAAATCGTAACAACAAAATTTTCTCTGCTTCAGTCATGAGACGTGAAAAATAATGTCAAAAGGCAGGAAGGTAGAAGCGAGCAGAAACCTTTTCTGAATCTGTCAGTCAAACACTTAAATATCAGATGACCGTCCACGGTTATATAAGATCCTGATTTTACGTCTAACTGTTCTGGTGTTATCATCTTAAGGAATGTTAAAAATCGATATTTATGTTCTAAGAAATTAAAGTCTTTTTCAGAGGAGGGGGGAGGAGTTTTTCTCCGCGAGAAAGCTCACTGTATTCAGATTTCTTTTATTTTATGTTTCAGCACATGCTTGGGCTAAACAAATGGGGGATTTGACTTTCCTATGTATATTTCGATATAATTTTTTAATAATCTCGATATGTAGTAATTTATTATTAGGCCATAAAAGCTAGTTGTCTCTAAACACGGTTTTACGTTATTTCACTTTAGTGCGTTGCTTCACTTTTCCTTCTAGTCCGTTACCATTCGGATAAAACATTTCTCTTTTTTGCAAACATTTAATCTACCTATTATTAATCTCCTTTTATTAAATTTAAATTTATTTAAAGAAATACATGCATAGCACAAAAATATTATTTTTGTTTACTTTTTAAGTTGATTGATTTAAATAAAAATGCATTTATTTCATTATATATCAAATTAAAAAAGTTAAATATTTCTATAGAATTACACTCATATTTTTCACTTTTTAAATATACAGAAGATATATAATGATGCCATGTTAGTTTAAATGCATATTCATCTAATAGCCTATGAAATGTTTTGCTCTTCCACTTGAATCATCCCCTCCGATAATCTCTAAATAATAAACCATAGTTTTTTTGTGTCTTTTTATTATTTTTTTTAATTTTGATTTTAATTTTTATGTATTGGCATATTATATATTGGCAATTTTAATTTTTTATGTATAGGCATTTATAATCCATGTTTTTGTAACTTCCTGATATATATATATATTTTTTCCGTCCATCTTTTTTTCATGTGAGTTAACTTTTCACATTACACAACGGTCAGATTAATTAATTTTTTTCGTGCAATAGCAAGTCTTCCAGCACTAAAATTTGGCAATTTTATCGCGCTTATACACTTTTTCCAGTTTTACCAGGCAAATTTCTTATTGTCTATGTAGTACTATGTTACAACATTTCGTGGAGCTACAGCTCCTTGTAACTTTTTAGCAAGGTAGCTGCAATGTTCCTACCTACTACTATTCTTTCAAATCTTTTTGCAAAAATGCGCAAACGTTTTTGAGACCAGATAGGTCTTTCGTCTAATTACCAGTTCGCTTTACATTTTCTTTTTCAATTATATATATATATATATTACCTTATACCTATCCAGATTTATCCAGAATATAGATTTTTCTGCATGCGGCATTAAACATTTTCCTGGCTACGTCGCATGTTAACACACTGCTACACATACTAGCTACACTATACATTTCATAATATGCATTACGTTGATCATTTCACTGTACTTAAGGCACATTTACAGCTCAATGCTACACTTAATACACTATATATTCTTTGCAACATATTACGCTGAACATTATTCTTGACAATTCAGCATAGATTCTGAACAATGTCATGAATTAAATAAGACATAACTTGATTATATACTACATAACTTAGTTATATAAGACAGCCTTAAATAAATAACTTGATACAACACATAAATAAATTAAGAGCTCTTAAATAAAGATCAAAATTTCACATTACAAATTACACATTTGCACACAGAAATACACGTTGTTTACTTTGTGCTGTAATTGTAATATACAAAATACAGATTTAAGCACACAGTACAGCCCATATTACTTTTGATTAAATAAAATTATGTTAAAAGTTCACTGTGGCATAAATTTTGCTGTATTCTTAAAACATACCAAAAATAACTTTGTAATTAAACATTCTACTGGTTTCATTGCACGTTAACACACTGCTATATATAAAACACTCAATACACTAAAATTTTTATAATACATATTGCATTGAACACTGCACTATATTTAGGACACCTTACAAAACTCATATCTACACTTACTGCACTGTGTGTATTGGCTACATATTACATTGAATATTACTCTTCATTAAATAACATAGTCACTGGTAGTAACTCTTTGTTATATACGACATAATTCTTAATACAAAAAGCTTTAAAAAACTGTCAGAAATACACATTGAGAGTAAAAAAATTTACAGAATGCAAAAACATGCAATCATTACTTACTTAATTAAGCTTTATAATGCTTCATTGCCGTACTGCTGGAATATATGAACAATTCACTAACTTACAGTTATAACCTTTATAAAATAGATAAAAATAAATCGGTGTGTCACAAAGAAACATAACTTTTCGAAATTTAAAACTGAGCAAAATAAAACATTTAGATTGGATGATAGTTCTTAGAGGGAGGAGGAGAAAATAGAATTTCCATCTAGGGCCTGTATTAATTCCCTCGAAATGCGTGAGAATTACTATTTCTATAATAGCCATGTCAATTTAAATCCAAATTTTTAATAACAATAAAGTATTTTTAGTCCAAAGGGGCAATTTGCCCTGAAGAACTATTAATTTCGTTTTGGCATTTTGTGTTGGTTCACTATAAATGTCGTTTCACTTTTCAAATTGTTGTCACCAAATATTATTGGCGTGTGTTATATTTAAAGGAATTAAATAATGAATAATCTGCATAAATATATGCATGTTTCTCGCATTGGCATAAAACAACGGTACCTAGAGTCATTAAGTTTTGAATAACGAAATCTTCCACCGAACATGGGCATATGGAAGTCCAAATGTGGAATTCAAAATTTGTTTTATTATCGATTTCATATTTTGTAACACTTTAACGAATTTTTGATTAAGACACTCAACGATTTCAGAGCGAGCTGTGGCGACACTGTAAAAAGCACTTTTATCTCCAGCTTGCAACGAGACTGTGTGTATCAGAAATTCTGAAAGCTTTGCTCCTTTTAAAATTATTTTACGATATTGCTGTTGAATTGAATATTATGGTTTAAGTGCAAAGAACATGATATTTAATAAATAAAGGTAGCACGCAAAACGTTAGAAAAAACGCCCCTTTGGATGTAATTTAAAATTTTAAACGTTTCAGATTTTTTTTAAATTTATTTATTTTTTTTATAAGTCCAAAGGGGCTTTGTCCCTGAAGGAGTATTGTTTTCGTTCTGAGATTTTGCATTTAATCACTACAAATCTCCGTTTCACTTTCGGAACTGTTGCCACCAATTGTTAGAATCCTGCATTATATTTGATGAAATTAAATAATGAAAAATATGCATAAATGTATGTATATTTCTCGCATTGTGATAAAACAACGGTACATAGAGCCATCGAATTTGGAATGACGTAATTCTCCTACGAATATGGGCATGTGGAAGACCAAATTTGAAGTTTGGAATTTGTTTTATTATCGATTTCATATTTTGTAACATTTTAACGAATATTTGATTAACAAACTCAACGATTTAAAAGCTAGCAATGGCAGCAGTCAACGGGGAGAAAGAAACCTTTTTATCTCCAGCGCCGCGGAACTGTGTATCGGAAATTCTAAAGATAGGCTCATTTTAAAATTGTTTTGCGACATCGCTGTTGAACTGAATTTTATGGTTTAAGTGCAAAGAAAATTAGATTTAATAAATAAAGGTAACACATAAAACGTTAAAAAAAACGCTTCTTTGGGCGTAATGTAAAATCTGAAAGCTTTCAGATTTTTTTCATGTTTGTTTACAGGTTGAAATGGATTTACATTTCTAGTTTGTGACATATTAGCATAAAATTTGTAGTTTCTAACATTAGCAATGGTCTGAACATGCTCTATTAATTATTCTTATTAGTTATCCAATTCTAATAATTCCGGAACGGCTTGCACATCTTGTTACATGCGAACTCGAAATGCACTCCTGGATTTGCGATAAAATCGCTGGATAAAGCATACACTGCAAATTTTACGTTTTGGGGTTACAACATATAAAAGGTAACTAAGAGATTAGGTATTGCCTTTTAAAAGGGTAACTCTCTTAGGTATTACTGGTAATTTAATTCAAACTCGAATTCACGGTGTGCTCCGAAAGAACTACTTTGTAAAATTTCATTCATATTTAACCTCCTACGCGATTCAAACAAAAGCACTCTTGTTACAGAAATAGGGGACTTTAGATAAGCCTTTGACGTTAATAGTTTCAACGGATTTATGACCTGCTTAGAGAAGTTTTAACTATCGGCGCACGGAACGATCTCAATTATGAATCGCCGTTAATAATTTACTAGACATGTCGGTTCTCGATCATTGATCTCAGTAAATTATCTACTAAATGGGTCTATGCTGCTGTCAATTAGTCAACTCTGAGCTTTATCCAGGATGTTCCAAAATATTTGATATGGAGAAAGAAATTAATTTTTAAAAGCTACTTTTTATCCTTTTCTTATATATTAAAAATATACTATAAAAGTTATAACGTTATAGTTGGTCTGATACAAGATCAACATTAGTTCATGATGATACATAAGTTCTACAACCTTAGATATTAGAAATAGACATAGATAATACAAGTAGACTAGTAACAAGTTATTGCTATGTCCAAAAAAGCATAACAAAGACTTACAAAGGCTCAAACAACTTTTTGTTAAATTAAACTAACAAGGTTAAAATGTATTTTCTCCCTCCTTCTAGCATGCGCTCGTGGTGTAACGGTAGCACAATCTTCGCGTATTCGCGAGGTCCAGGTTCGAGTCCCGGCGACGATATTGCTCATTTTTCATGTTTCCTGCTTCAAAATAACCTAATTAATTTGACTCTACAAATAAAATAAGACGAAATAGGACACGGCTCGTGCTGCAGATAACCACCACTTGTGGCGATGCAAGTTAAATAATAACAGTCAAATATATTTAAATGTTGTTTAGCAGTCTAAGACTACACAGTTAAACAACTAAGCTAGTTAAAATAATTTACTGGAGCTTAAGTTTAAACTTTCGGCTGCAAGACAGTACAAAGACGAGATAATTAACAGGGGAACCAGAAAGCAATGCCGCTTTCTTACGTTAAATTCACACAAATACATTTTTAACACGTTTTTATTTTTAATCAATAATATAACCACCCTCGTTATAAACAACCTTTTGCCATCTAGTGTGCAGATTTCCCATCCCCGGACCGATATAAATCAATTGGTTTTTGAATAAAATATCTCAAGATGGCATTTTGGACGTCATTCAAATTTTCAAATTTTTTGGCACTAACAAAATGTTGTAGGGATCGGAATAAATGGAAATCCGAGTGTACGAAATCGGGCTAGTATGGTGGGTGATGCAGCACCTCCCATCCCAATTCATTCATTTTTTCCAGTGTCCGTCTTGCACAGCGCGGTCTTCAATTGTCGTGTTGCAGAATGATGCCTTTTCTATTGACAATCACCGGATATTTTTCGATTAAAGATTGGTTCATTCGATCCAATTGTTCGCAGTAAAGATCTTCGTTAACATTTTGTCCAGGTTTCAGCAATTCAAAATGAACGATTCCGCGAATACTCCACCAAATACCCAGAAGCGCCTTTTCGGGATGTAAACCCTTTGTAACCCCTATTAAAACTGCCTTTTGAGTTTTGGATTATCATATAGGACTTATTTTTTTGTCTCCACTAATCAAACGATCAAGAAATGGTTCTGTACGGTGCCGTTGAAGCAATACGTTGCACGAAATGGATAGGTTGGCTTTGTTCTTTTCGGACAGATTATGGGAGACTCAAACAACTGCTTTGCTTATTTTTCCATTCTGGTTTAAATGTTCTTGGATGGTCGACCAAGGTTGGTTAAGAGTGTTTGACATGGATTTGCTTCCACTTCTGCCCTTAGCATGTTGTTGTCGACATACGCAGAAACGACATTACTTTCCGGTACCCCTGTCACATATAGCTACAGCTGGTTGAATATTAATCATGCAATGTAAGTGCGAAAAACTCTCTCTCTCAAGATCTAAAACCCTCACCTTCAATACACTACAACTTAATTTGCATTCTGGTGAGGAATACGAAAAGAAGAAGTTAAAGTAAAATGATAACTAGTTAGTTTATTTTAAGGACTTTACAAACTAAAATCGAAAATTTACAGGAAATTGTTTTTGGTTTCAAAACTTCGGCTGAGCACACATTATGAATTTAAATCAGGATTTCTTAAACTGTGGGTCCCTACTCCCAAGGGGTTCGTAGGACCTGCAGCAGCGGGTCGCCAAAAATTTTAGCAGTTTTGATAGTTCTTTAACTTATTATAATAATTTTACAATTATCAAACATTTTTACACAGTCATCTGAAAAGAGATAAAGATAAGACAATACAGACAAAGAAAAAAAAACGAAAACGTTTCGACGCATTCCTTTTACTATAATATAAACGTTCATTTTCCTTGCTTTCCGCGTGACGCTGTCATTTCGTCTGTTACTTATTTAAAATTGTCACACTGTTCTATGTCTTAAAATTACAAATTAAAGTTAATGACCTAAAACTGCAATAGTGTATTACAGTACAAGGGAAAAAATTGACAGTTTCACTCACGCGTGTGTCGGATTTGCGCAATACTTATGGGGTCCCGCAAAATTTTTGTAAATGTTATGGGGTCCTGGGGGGTCGTGAAAAAATCTCAGTGAAAAAATGGGGTGGCGATTGAAAAAGGTTTAAGAAACCCTGATTTAAATTACCAAAAATAGTCGTAAATAGCACCCATTTAATAAGTAAACTGTTTTTCTAAATTGTAGTTATTTTTAACAAAATTAAGATGCGCAATTAATTTTTATCATGGATGAATTTACATTTTCTATTCATACCACATTAAACTTTCGGCCGAACTTCAAACTAAAAGAGAAACATGTCATTGTGAAATTTAAAGTAGTCACATAAACAACCTTAATTTGGCATAGATTTTGAGTAAAACTCTCTGGTTTTCTGGACCCTTAACATTCTTCTTCTAAACCCCTGTTCTTAGAAGGAGAGAGAAATTGCGGGTCTGGAATATTTTTCAACGTTTTCCCAAGCAATTTTGTTTCTCCTAAAGAAGAAGACCCGTGCTTAAACGCCCTCGAAATCGATATAGTTTTATTCAAACTCTACGCCTAACGAAGGTTACTTTCTTACCTAATTTTTAGTTGCTTGTTCTATAAATAGGAGCTTCGTTTCTCTTTGATTCATAAACGCCATCAGGGTTTAAAAAGTAATCTGACAGGATCTGGCTTGATATGAACAAAACATTTTGTTTATGAATACAGATTCGCATTAAATTCTGTCTTACCGTATAGGTAAATGGGCCTTTCATTTTGTATAACTTTAATGTTTTTTTTTTTTTTTTTTTTAATTTTGAAATCATCATTAAGCTAGCATTAAATTTTGAATTGAGGTTGGTGTGTTCCGCTTACATTGTTTGTGATTTTAAGTTTATTTTTATTTAGGCAGTTTTATAAAAAAAATGCTTTATATAAAACTTCTTATATAATTTTAAGTATATAATATCCAAATATATAATCTTATATAATTTATATAATATCTGATAAAACTTCTTATATAATTTTATATAAAGTATGCTTTGTATAAAATTCTTATATAATTTTATATAAAGTATACTTTATAGATTTTTAAGGTTAGGTTATTTAATTACGGCAAAGCCTCGAGGGCTATCTGCCTAAGAGGAGGGGTGCTTTCGTGGAGGACTTTCTAAGGGAAACTGGCTCGTATACACGTTACACATGGGGAAAACCACGAAAACACCGATGCAGCCAGCCCGTTCGCGAGATTCGAACCTCGGACCGAACTACCAGTGTTCAGTGACTTTACCGCTTGGCCGCTGGTGGGCCCAATAGATTTTTTTTTTCTAAAGAAACTTCATTTGTTCTCGCCGTTTTTCTTCAAGAATTTTAGGATATTTATTAGAATAATTTTTAATAAAATTATTTGTTTTGCAACCTTCTGAATTTGATTTCGTTTAGTCTTGGGAGATTTTCCTTTAGTTTTTTTTTTTTTTTTCCTTTTTAATTCTCGGTAGCTTCTTTCGTATCTTTATAAGCTTTTAATATAAATTAGTGCAATCTCAGCAGCTTTTAGTTGCAAAGTTTATCTGATTTTTTTCGATTCAGATTAAAGCTAATTTAACACGCATTCGAGCAGCCCCTTTTTTAGGTTTTAAATACTGATCATTTTAATTCGTTACTTGTTTTATTTCAGGATTTCCCGTAGTTGTGTATGATTGTAAATAGTTCGTTTGGCCGTTTTAGGCATTTTAGTTTTTCAGGTTACTGCCTAAAAAAAATATTTAGCGGGTTTTTATTCGATACTTTTTATGTATTTTTGAACCTTAATTTATATATATTTTTTAATTTCTTCTTAAGTATTGTAATTTTTCTGTCTAAAGGGTACGAATGCAAGTAATTGAAAAGGTCTAAGCATTTGAGAGCCACTGAAAGTTACTTTAAATTGAAAATTTATTTAAAAAATTACGGTTCTGTATCTGAAATGTCTCCGAGGAACGAAAATTGTGTTCGTAACTCATTGATCAACTTGGTTTTGGGCTTCAAAACACTTTTCCCTTGATAAGTTCTGTTTGAAGCGATGAACTGAAGAGATATTTTATTATGTCATGCTTTCAATATTGTTTCCGTTCTTGTAATTTTTTCTTGTACGACCTTTGGGTACGACCTTTTTCGAGATACAAAATGGTTAGGACCTTCATAGAAAAGAAATTGTAAACTTGCATATAAACTCCAACTATTTCCTTTTCATTTAAAAAATTATATATACGTATATATACAGAGGTAAGAAAAATAAAGAATATTTTAAAGATTAAATTAGCAACGTAAATTTCCTTTCTCAATTCTAAAAATTCTCTCTCTGCATTGCGTCATTTCGAGGACTATTTTATGCCATATGATTCTTACGTACTTATGATATAAATGGAACTAAAACTCAGACAGCCATTAGTAATTTTATAGCAATATTAGCTATCCAATCAAAATGCATTGAGAACAAAAACTACTCAGTCTAAATTAAGATTTCACCTCGAACTTAACGTACTTGCTTCCTACGCTTTGGCTTAGCTGGACTGTAATATGTCTGCTCTTTCTTGCTTACTGCAAATTTATCTAAAATGTAAACTTTTCGGTATAGTCACAATTACTGTGCCAACTTGATTGTGGCCACACACACATATATATATATATAAAGGAAGAAAGGAGAACAAATTAAAGACTAGTTTGTATAGTTTTTTTTCTTGTGTTTCTCATTTACTTTTCACCAGCGGACGCGTTGGAAAATGAAACAGAAAAATTGAGACTTAAGTAATATTTGGTATTTTTGTCTGTTTAATAGTCAAAAGGTTTTTTCGTGTTCAGTCTCAATTCTTCATGTTTTGACGAAATGCGTTATGGAATTAGCTGGATTCAAAACTCATTGTGCATTTCCCTTGAAAAGTCCGTAATGAGATTCGAATTGGACTAATTTACCATTTACCGTTTATCAATAATTTTGCTAGTATTTTAAATAATTTATGTGTTTATTTTAAAATGTTTGAGGATTGTTTAAACTTTCATCAACATTTTTCAACTTTTAAATTTGTTTTGAGTTTTACATTCATTTTTTATTTGTCAGTTTTCTTGTTAAGTATGTCATACTTCTTGTATTTAAATTTTTTGTAATACAATTTATTTTTACATAGTGCTAAAAAATTATACACGGGAACCACAGTATCACATTTGCTTTCAAGCAATAGCTAGAAGAATTTCCTTTTTACCTTATATATATATGTATATTAATGGCTATATTTTTAATGCTATATACAGCAATAGTTTTATATAAAGTATTCTTTATAGAAATCTATATAAAGATTACATATAGTTTCATTTAGGCAGTAGTATAAGTATACTTCATATAAAAACAAATTTTATATGAAGTTTGTTTTATATAAATATATATATAAAATATATAAAACTGCCTAAATGAAAGTGCCTAAGAATATTTACCAATATGAAGTGCATAATATGTGACGAAATCATTTATTCATGCATATTTTTGGCATTTAAAAATTAATAAATTTTTACAAGATTTTATTTTGACATCAAAAACATCTACAACTTAATTTTTCAATCATTTCCGTCACTTTACGGTATCGAATTGCCGTGTACCATCCTTTCTCTTTTCTTCCAATCTCCACGCCACGACAATCCATATCGCATAATATCTTTGATCTATCTTTTAATCTTATCGCCTCCCCCCCTTGCTGAAAGAGTCATTCCATTTTCTACGATGCCCCGAGATATAGATAGGTAGCAGGTTCAACTGACAACTGGAAGATCCGTATTTTGAAGCGGCTCAAGAGCGCAGTTAATTGCTTTAACGTTTTCTTTGTTTGAAAACGAAATCATCATTACAGTGGCACTCGAACTAAAGTGTGATTGACGATAATTTATCCCTAACTAGATTTTGTAAACTGGATCACTCCCTCTTTCCAGTCGTCCTTTAAGTAAAGGACTTAATAATAATTTATTGCATTTCTCCATGCGTGCTCTTGTAGTGCAAGTAATTAACATGTCCACCTGGCAAATGGAGAATCCTTAGTTCGAATCTATGCAAGAGCATACCTGCATTTTTCCATATACCTTGGATTTGAAAACCTGTTGATATCTACAGTCTTTCAAACTAAACTAGTGTATTTGTTTTCAGAATAAGAAACGATTTAAAATCACTCTTAATAACATTATTAATATACTTACCATTAATATAATCAATATAAGACTTTCTTACATTGCATACATCTGCGGACATTTTTCTTCTTTTTCCAGGGACAAAAACTAGTATTTATATAAGGGTGATTGCAATATTTCATCCTGGTACTTATTCCATGGAAAAAGCTAATAAAGTATCTGAAAATTTGTTGTAATTCTATTTAAAAAAAATTTAAGCAGAAAAAGAGATTTTTTCTTTTAAAACTTGAATATTGTGCTTTATAGATAATTCTTTTTTTTTAGTCATTCACATTTCTTCCTTATCATTAAGTAATTCATATCAGTTTTTAATTACATTGAGTAAATAAGTAAATAAAGAAATTCGTATCAATTTTTAGTTTCATTCTTGTTGTAATTTCTTTGAGTCATTATGTTTGTCAAAGTAATAAACATGAACAATATGCAAGACCTCACAATTGCTAGCCGGATGTGCTTTCAAGTACATCACAAAGGCACGCGGTAAGAAGGGAGAAAATACCTTACATTCTCCTCTACTTAAAGGCGAATGGAGAGGCGGGGTGCCAATCTCCAAATCCTGATGGCGACTTATTATTGTCCACCACAGTTCAGTTCAGCGCTGCTGTAAAGATTTTCGAAGTAGGAAACGTGAAAAATGTGCGACCGGGATTTTAACTTCGGACCTTTAGATTTCTACCCGGACGTGCTTTCGAATTACACCACGAAAATATGGTGAGGATGAGAAAATATCTTATATTTTCCGAAATTTAAAGTAACTGGGAACTCAGTATCCAAATATTATCGGTGACGAAATGTCGTTCACCAGATTTTTATGCGGCGTCACTTACACACTTTAGGATTATTTATTTTGACATTAAAGAAATCAGCAATGCCTTCACTGAGATTAGAACTCTCGAATTCTAGCCGGTTGTTCTTCCCAACTGCACCATGAAGGCACTCGATAAGGACAAAGAAAATACCTTGAAACTTCCTGTGGCGCTCATAACGTCATTGTTATTTCTCCGTTTTGTCCTTTGAGTGATTTCAAATAATGTCAAAAGGCGTTTTCTCCAAAAAAATTTTATCTTTCTCATAACTAATTTCCCTGTCTCTTTTTGAGAGGATAATGCAATTAAAAGCACATGTAAAACTTCCTTTCCGGTTCTAATTAGAAATGATTTAAGACAATCATAGAAAACACCTGGTCACGTTGCTATCCCAATGTCGAGAAATGATAATTATTATCACAGAACACGAATTTAAGCATTAAAGCGTTGCAGATGCATATGCAATGTATAATAAATCTGGATGAAATATACTTCTACTGGTATTTCAGGATAAAGATCATTTGATTCTGTTATAAAGTATTTATCCTGACTTCTTAGCATACCTTCGTAGTGTAGAGGTCAGCATGCTCGACGCGTATTCGAGAGGCCCGTGGCTCGAGTCCCGACGGAGGCGTTGCTCATTTTCTATCTCTCCTTCTTTCAAAAAATACCTGATGTCTCTACAGCGGCGCCCGAACTAAAAGGGTGGTGAATGATGATTCTCCACGCCTAGAGTTTGGCGACTGGGTCCCCTAATCCCCAGTCGCCCTTAAAGAGAAGCAGTATATAAGATATTTCTCTCGCCTTCTTAGCAGGCCTTCGTAGTGTAGTGGTCAGCATGCTGGGCGTGTATTCCAGAGGCTCGTGGTTCGATTCCCTGCGAAGGCGTTGCTCATTTTCTCTTCTTCCTGTTTCAAAAATAACCTAATGTCTCCACACTGGCGCCCGAACTAAATGGGTAGTGAATGATGATTCTCCACACCCAGGATTTGGTGATTGGGTACCCTAATCCCCAGTCGCCCTTTAAAAGAAGGAGTATATAAGGTATTTCTCTCCGCTTTCTTAGCAGGCTTTCGTGGTGTAGTGATCTGCACGCTGGGCGCGTATTTCAGAGGTCCGTGGTTCGATTCCCGGTGAGGGCGTTGCTCATTTTTCATGACTCCTGCTTTCAATTAACCTAATATCTCTACACTGTCATATCAGAATTGTGTCAATGCAGATCAGCCTATGAAGCTGTCTGTTATTTCCATTAAAATTGTATTTGTTTCATGCTTTTCTTTCTTCTTTAGAAAACTACGAGAATGGAAAACATTAAGTCATCTTATTCTGTCTTTTCTACGCTGGTCTGCAGCGTATTAAGGCAAAGAAATTATTTCTTTTTCCCTTATGCTTCGGTTTCCTTTGAAACCTCTGTTTACCAGTCTCCTTTTCTTATGGAATAAAAGAATGTCGTCTAATTTTTCACTTCTCCTTATTCTTTTCCTTTTAAAAGAAAATTTCAGGTTTATGTTAAATTCCATATGACATTAAAATTTTTTATGTTACCGTAATTCTGTTGCGGCAGGCGTTTTTGCTTTTTTAATTGCATTTAAAAAAGCAAGAACTCTAAATTTTTCCTCTTAAAAAATTGTTACCTTACTTATTTTTTACTAAATAATCTGCGTTTTTAAAGGAACTTCATGAACATTTAATCATTATTATTTTTCCCATGATGCCTAAATTGAATAAATTCGGGAAGTAAAATTTGAGGAATCTGGTAAGAACGCTATGTGAAACACGTTTAAGAATTTAACACTGAAAAACGGTATGAAAATAATATTGCGTAATTGTGCTTAAAAGATAATATTGCATGTAATATTTACGATGTATCGGTTCCAAATGCATTATTAAATATTTTTTTAATCTTTTAATTTTCTTTTTTGAATTAAAAATATCATGTTTTAAGATGTAAGTTTTAAAAATCTTATGATTTTCAGAAGTATATGTCATATAATTCTATACACCAGGAAATGAATGTATACTATATATACATATTCTACTAAACTATTTTAGAAAGAATAAATGTTTACTTCCTTGTACGAAGTAAAGAAAGAATTGTAATCACGAAAACGTTCGTGTATTATGTTTAAACGAAAATATCCATTTCAACCGCTCTCGAAATCATTTGAATAATGCCTTTGCTTGACATCTGTATGTACGAACGGAATAAAGGACTGTTTTTACCAAAAGTATTGTAAAGTGCATTTAAAAATGGATTCAGAAAAGATTTTTTTTTTCTTGACGTCTTTACGTACGTATGTATGTATTTCGCATAACTTAAGAGCGAGTAGCCGTAGAACGTTGAAATTTTGTGTATGGGACTGCTATAAGATGTAGCTATGTATCTTTCTTTTTCGTTGCAACCGGTTGCACCCATCGTATATAAATATATATATATATATTCTCACTCTGGCTCGGTAAGCTTAGTTTTTTTATTCTTACATGTTGATAAATTGTGTATTTTTTGCTTTTTGCATGCAGGTGCTGTAGAATGATCAACAATTTAAAACTTTAACTGGCGAGTTAAGCCTAACGAATGCCATTTGTTTACATTTGAAACTCAGTAGAATAGTGAATTAAATCAGTTTCTGCACCTTCAATATCTTTTTGCCGGGTGGAACCAAAAGTAAACTTTCAGTTTTGTGCAACGAAAAATCTCCTTTCTTACTCTCTGGCTGAATTGCTTGTTTTTGCGTAGAAACTCTAATATTAATTGTAAAAATAGTTTTTAATTGTTTTAACTGTAGGCGTTTTATATTTTTTAATTTTTAAGGAAGATATTTTGAGGTTTAATGTATTTTTGCCTTGCCGTGAAGTGAGAAATGAATTAATTGATGGAGAAATGTATCTCTAATGAATTTCGAGGAAATAAGTTTAAATGAAATGCTGCAAAAAATGCGTATAATTTAATTGGATTAGATACTTTTATTATGAAAACAGTAATTTTTTTGTAAATTCATTTTCACATTTTAGCTGTTTTAACTGTATTTGGTGTTTTATGTTTTCTGTGTTTTACAATTTTTAATGAAGATGTTTTGAGTTTTTTCTTTGTCGCGAAGTGAGTACTGAATTAATTGAATGAGAAATATATCTCCTATGAAATTCGAGGAAATAAATTTCAATGAAATACAGCAAAAAATGTGTTTAAATTAATAGGCCATACAAAGACGTCATGTAGTGTCCATATAAAACTTTTTTATTAAATAAAATTATTAATGCATGTTTTTCTTCTATTTCTTCTTTAAAACTGTGTTATCAGCAGTCTTGTATATGAAAACTATCTTTAGTAGTAGTACAAGAATTTACTTTATTATTCTGATAGATATAAAGAGAAGAAATTATACGAGATTCTCCAGTCTATAAAGTTTGACTTGTTTTGGTAGTGTAAACTTCTATCAAACTTCTAACAGATGTCAAGCGAATTATCGCTCCGTCTGAACAGAAGTACAGAGACTAAAGAAGGTTTTAAAACAAACATTTTTATTAAGTCAGAACTGGAACATAAATGCTCTGCTCGTGCTTGCAAAGTAGCCATCCGTTTGTGGTGATGTAACTTAAAGTAAGTTAAAATTTTAAAATTAAGCTGGGAGTCAAAGTTTGCACAATTCAGTGTAACGCGAAGTTGGCTTACAAATCTAATCAGCATAAGTTTTTAAATATCTGCACTATAATGCAAAGCCGAAGAATTTAATCTTATCTGAGCTAGCAAATACATACTAACGTGGCCTCGAACAGAAGAAACACGCTCTATCTTACAGCCTAACAGCCTCGGCTTGAATACTTACAAGTTATTTGTATTCTGGTAGGAAAACGGAAGAGAGAAGGGATAATAAATATCTAAATCATAAATAACTGGTTAATTTAAGTAACAAGTCTTACATGTCAATTAAAAAACTGAATTCTTAAATAATAATAAAGTGCTTAAATATTTTATGTGTCTCATAGCTCGTTACACATACAAAATTATATTTCTTTTAATATGTGTTCCATATATAACAATTTAATTACAGCGCTAATCAAATTTAATCTAGTAACTAAGCTTTTAGCTGTATTTTAATGCTGGCAATTCTTTCTTTGCTTGCAACAATTCCATAAAGGAAAAGAGGCTTCACCGATTGCAGTGTTTATGAGCAGTGAAGAAAATGTGCAGTAAAACTCATACAGTTTAAAAACCGCACTAATAAATCGCTGTGAAGATAAATGTCTAAAAACGTATTATAATGTATAAAGAAGTAAATAGATATATATTGCTGCAAAGAAATAAAAAAAATCGCGTCGTAGATAAAGAATGTGACTGTAAATGCCACTGTATTGATTAAACTATTTTATAACTTAAATACTGATTTTTAAGTTCCAGAAAATGTCTGATACTAGAGTAAGACTGCTAGCTTTGTATCAGTTACTTTCTTCGCGTAAAAAATAATTGTCAAAAAATTAGTCCAATAGTGTAATTTGCAGGTTTAACAACAGTTTTCGAAATTTTCCAGTTCCCAGTCATAAATCTCCCAAACTTAAAAGAATTCTAACAACTCAGCAATTTTAATTAAATGCTTTTAATTGGAATCCACTTTTCTGAAATGGTAAAGAAATATTATGCTCAGACGATTATCTTCCATTTTTCTTTTCACTCTTTAGTTCATTTACAATTTAATTTGATACATTTAGAAGGGGCGTTTTGGCAACAGATAAACAACTCTTACCGGATAGAATAAGCATATCCAGCCACTTGCGTTGTGGCAAAATGGACTCAGCCGTAGAATGATATATGATTAAATTTATTGGAAAACTAACGGAAAGTATACAGTTGTGAGTATACAATTGTGTTAAGCAATAATATACTTTTTATTTCACTTTCTGTCGAAAACCTTGACGAACTGTGGTAAGTATTTTGTATTAATAAAAAATTACATGGAAAATAGAATTAATAGAACAAGAAAACAACAACAACAGTGGTCAATTAATCTATTCGTATAATTCCTTATTTTCTTGGATAATAAACGCATCATAACTGTATTGTTTTGCAGTAATACTGAAATCTGTTAAATAAAAAAATTTCAAAATAAAATTTTTCGGAGATTTTTATTGTAAGGAAGTTTGTTAACCCAAACTTATATGTGTCAAAAAAGTGTCATAACAATTTTTAAGTACAGTATTTTGAGAATAACTTTCATTCAAAATAATTCACCTCAAATATCAAAGTTCACTAAAAAACATTAACCAAAATCTAAGAGTACTTCAGCCAAATTTCGGCAGTTTGCTAAAATAGAACATTTAAAAGAATTATGTCGACAGAAAGATACTGCATGTTCATTAAAAGTTCATTGTATTTATAGCAGAATGATTACTCTAGTAAGGTTTCTGCATTTCAAATGTACAGTATATGTAATTTTTAAATATATTATGCATAATAAATTAAACATTAAATCTCACTGTTTATAAAAATGCATCGTGATATTAAAATTTCATGCCACGTCTCAAAAATAAATTTCAGATAAATTTTGAACTTGTATATATATAAAAGCATTTAGATACGTAAACTGTACAGGAATTAAGTTTTTCATACTAATAAGCATTTTATATAATTATATAAATTTATTTCAGTTCTTATAAAGTGAATTTTTTTACATTGTGCATACAGTTTTTTCAGTAATTTAATTGATCTGCTATTTAACGTATGTATTGGAGGTAGAACACATTAATAAATCAACATGCGGTAAAAAAAGGAAGCTCTTGTTGTTAATTATAGCTCCAAAGCGGCCAACTTCAAATACATTTATTTATTTAGGGGTAAAAATTTTTATAAAGTATTAAGAAGAATTAATATATTTTAATTATTAATGCTACATAAAGCCTAATGGATTTTAAGAAGCAGCTTCATTAGTTAGTAAAAAGATGTAAATTTACTGACGATTTAAACATGCGAGTTAATACCAAGAGATCAATAGAAAGAATTTTTATTCTTTTTCCTTTCTTTTTAAAAAAAAGAATGCTTTTTTCCATTATGAAAGTGGCTACCATAAACGTTTTTACTACTAACGTCTGAGAATCACATAAGTTTCACGTTTCAGTAATTTTGGCGATTAACCACATGATGGCTGCTCTAAATAGTAGACGCTGTTTTTCCTGATTTAATAAAAAATTAATAAAGGAAAGAAGGTTGTAAGTGTCCATCCTTTCATAGGAGGCAAAGGTAGCCCACCTATTAGGTGCCTCCATAATAAAGTGGCCACCACTTCTAGCCTGTTAGCGGTCCGCCATTGGATTTAAAAAAAAAAAAAAAAAAAAAAAAACTTAAAATAATATAATAGAAAATCTTCGCATGTCTCTCTGATACAAATATTTTTTTTTTCCTAACAGACAATATATCTCGTATCATCCTTTAATATGTATTATGTATCATGCATCTTGATATCTGCTTATATTAGTATCTTCTGCACCTTGTATTTATATATCTTGCAACATCCTGCAATACGTAACCTATGTTGTAAAATGTAACCCTGTACGTTTTAACAAATATCTTGTATCATTGTGTAATAATTATTATATATCTCGCATCATCCTTTAATATGTAACCTATTTTGAACCTTCTTTTCTTAAGTATGTGTATGTCACCTTATGCATGTCCTTATATTTGTCACCTTATGTATCTATCGCACCTTATGTTCTACGTATCATGCATCCTGGCATCTGCCAATATTTGTATTTTCTGCATATTGTAACATATATCTCGCATAACCCTGTATCATGCATCTTATTTCGCACCTTCTACCATGTATCCTGCCACTTATATCACTCTGCACCTCATATTATGTATCTTGGCATCTGCATATATCTGTATCAACAGCATCTTGTATCATATATCACGCAACATCCTGTAACATGTAACTGATTCTGCTCCTATATATCTTATATTCATAAGTATGTGTACGTCACCCAATGCGTGTCACATTAGATATATTCTTATGAATGTCCCCTTATACATCTCATGCACCCCATGTTCCTACGTAAGATGTATTTAGGCATCTGAATATATATGTATCTTCTGCACAGTCTATCTGTAGCGACCGTATGTTCTTATGTATCATGTATCTAGGCAAGAGATAAAGGTGGACGTGGCGCTATACCGATTAACCGTATTGGTAGAGGTATAGTGCCCACGTCCTCCGTCGCATGTCGTAACAGACAATGCGATGGATCAATAATGTTCACGGCAGCACTCGAACCACGGATCTTGCAATTGTTAGCTGCACGGGCTAACCACTTACATCATCGGAGCTCTAACGGGGAAATACGATAATTTTTTATACACTTGGTTTTGAAGGCATGGAAAGATAAAAAAATTAGAACTTGAAGAGGAGGTTATAAAGTTTTTATCCTTCCTTACTGAATTGACTCCGTCAATAAAAATACACAAAAACACATTATAGAAGAAATACAATCACTTTTGAAAATTACTGTGTTTACTATACGACACTCATTCACTACTCTCAAAAACGTATGTAGCTTCTCAAATTACATTACAGAAAAAGAAGGCGCAAGAATATATATCATGTGATTCGTCATCAAATCGTTACCACAAATTCGATGCAAATAGCATAATGAAACTAAAACAATATGTAACAGAAATTAAATAAATTTTTAAAAAAGTAGTTCTTAAAAAATGATGATCGTCGCTTATAATTAATGCACATGCGCCGCTCCTACACGTTCTCCTCTTGTCTGAGACAGTATTTTTCTGCTATTTCGTAACACTCTTGGTGTTGAAGTTAACAATTTCAAAACTATTATTACAAATAATGCAAATATAAACGTAATACTACAATAAAATACTAGCAAATTATAATATTGAGGAATATGCATTTAAATCATTACAGCAAAGATTTTCAACAATTCCCTATTAACAGCTAATCAGATTCAGCAATAAATAAATGTTTATAATAGAGATATAAAAATTATTCTACAGGAAGTAACCAAATATCTCGAACATTTCCTTTTAACAAAATTTGATTAGGCAGTCTTGCAGTTACTAATCGTACTCTGCTATTCCTACCTTGAACTGCTCTCCGCACTAACCATTTCACTTCAGAACCTAAATGGATACATTTACATATCTAAGCTCTGAAAAATTAACGTTCTGCAGGCTTACACAGTCTTTATCAGGACAGTGATACCAAGCATAATGTTCATGTTTGCGAACTGTGAACATAGTATAAATATCAGCATTTAATAAAACGCCAATGCACAGCCCAGACTTCAATCTTATTGAGCATATATGGGGACACATGCAAGACCTAAATAATAAATTTATGTTTTTTAATATTGTTACGGATTTGGTATTTAAATAGCTAATGTTAGTTGAATTATAAATTAAATTGTTTTATTCACCGTGCAGTGCAGCGCGTGACGAATATTAAAAGAAAGCTAAGCCGGAAAATTAAAAACAAAAGAGCGCGTGCATTTAACATTTAATAAATAAATATCTCTTTTGGAGTTCGAGAAAATACCAGAAAATTCTCGCTTATTTTAAAAGCTTATATAATCTTATATAAGCGGCATGAAAACCTCTCAGTTGTTGTAGATAGTTAGTTTGTTGTGGTTGTAAGAGTTTGTTTAGAAAACTGCTCTTGTTGATTGTAGCAAATTCGCGGATTAGCTTTCTTTAGCTGTTTTGAATTAAGTTCTCTTGAACGTTTGAGTAGTTAAAAGATAACTACTGTGAGACATTGTAATACTGCACGAATATCTGAGGAAATTTAAGCATTTTTGTTGTGATAATAATAAATTTTGTTCATTTTTCATCGGACCTGTGCATTCATTTCATAACGACCCCTTACGCACGCAACAATTTTTGGTGACAAAAGTGGGATTTGAATGCCAATAACAAGAGCGATGGAAGAACAGTTCAGGCAGTTGATATCAGCCTTTGCCTCATTTAAGGAAGAAATGAAAGCGGGACAAGAAGAAATGAAAGAGAAGATGGAAGCTGGTCAGGAAAAGATGAAAGATTCTGTTAAAGATGAGATGAAACCCCTTAAGGAAGAAATGAAAGCCGTTCAAGCTGGTCAAGAAAAGATTGAAGCTGGTCAAGAAGAAATGAAAAGAGAAATTACCTGCATAATAAAAAACAAGTTTGAGGCTATGGAAAATAGAATGAACATGGTTGAAAATAGAGTTGGAAAAATTGAAGAAAAGGTTCCTGAATCGAACAACAAACTGATAACAGAGTTTCTGCAGTTGCCAAAGAAGTGGATACTTTAAGGAAATTCGTAGCGACAGCAGGGAGCAATTCGGATGGTTTTAGATGTTTACCCATGCCTGCTCGCCCCTCACTGAAGCTACCCACTTATGATAGGAAGACCTCCTGGCAAGTGTATAAGACCCAATTTTCTATAGTTGCGGATGCGAATGGATGGGATTCCCAAGCTAAGACCTGTCATATCGCCGCTTCTTTGAGAGCAGACGCAGCGGATATCCTGCAGACGTTTCCCGAAAACCAGAGATTAGACTTTGAAGCTCTATCTGGCGCATTGCAGCTGCGCTTCGGAGAAAAGTGTTTAAAAGACTACAGCAGGCTTCAACTAAAATCCCGTCAGCAGAAGCCCACCGAAACACTTCAGGAGCTCGCCACGGATGTTGAAAGGCTGTCACATCACGCCTTTTCGGAGTGCCCGACAGAAACCATGGAAATCCTGTACCTGCAATACTTCATCGATGGCATCCGGGACCCTGAAATATAGAAAGCTCTGCGAATGGCGGATGTGAAGGACATAAAAAGCGCTCTGTTGTACGCCATGAAGTTCGAGGCAGCCCAGCAAGCAAGTCGTAGAGATCGCTACCCAGTCAGAGCTGTGCGAGTCCACGAGCCAGTGGATCAACTGATGGCTCGTTTAGATGATTTAGCCAGAGACGTCAATGCTTTGATACGGATTTGATAGGAGTGAGAACAAGTTGGCTCTAAGGTGTTGGAAATGTGGTACTGAAGGGCACATACGACGGCATTGCAGAACACCCCAGGGCACGGATAATAAAATGAATGATTTGATAAGACCAGTGAATGCCTCGAGACGGAATACTGGTGAGAAGAAACCAACCTAAAGTGCTGGAACTGCGGTGTTGAGGGCCACATACGAAGAAACTGCAGAACACTCCAGAGCACGGAAAATAAGAGAGGCGGGTTAAACAGACAATTGAATGCCATGGGAAGGAAAAGGATTGACAAAAACCAAAGTACTGGAACTGTGGAGCTGAAGGCCACGTACGAAAAAATTTCAGAATACTCCAGGGTACGGAAATTGAAACTATTTCTCAGCAACGACTCAAGAAACAAATTAATGACCATATTGAGGAACGGAGGATGCCAGATAATGAAAAATCCTGTTTTAAAGTGCTTAAGATTTCTACAGTGAATGGCAACAGTAACGGACTGTCCATCAATAGGAATATCGATGGAGTTCCTTGCAATATGATCCTTGACACAGGTGCTAATATTACCATCATTCGGAAAGATGTAGCTGAAGGATTTAAGGATAAGTTCATTTGGACGCCATCCTGTGTCACCCTTCAGACTGCGACTAACGATAAGATCGACAAAGCTGGGAAGTTACACGTGAATATCACGTTCGGAAGTGCCGCCTACCATCACACAGCATATGTGGCGGATATTACAGATCCATGCATACTCGGATTGGACTTTTTAAGGAAATACAATTTTTTCTTAGAATTCAAAAACAACAAACTTAGTTTGTTGTTTTTGAATTCTAAGAAATCCACTTATGAAGCTATCCACTTATGATAGGAGGTCTTCCTATCATAAGTGGATAGCTTCAGTGAGAGGCGAGCAGGCATGGGTAAACATCTAAAACCATCCGAATTGCTCCCTGCTGTCGCTACGAATTTCCTTAAAGTATCCACTTCTTTGGCAACTGCAGAAACTCTGTTATCAGTTTGTTGTTCGATTCAGAAACCTTTTCTTCAATTTTTCCAACTCTATTTTCAACCATGTTCATTCTATTTTCCATAGCCTCAAACTTGTTTTCTATTATGCAGGTAATTTCTCTTTTAACAGAATCTTTCAGCATCTGAGGACATGACTATCCATCCTCAGAAGGAATCCTCATTTGGAAACGCCGATGCCTTGTCTGAAAGACCCAGCTCACAAAGTTTGTGTTGAAAGTTTGGTGTACCTCAATACTTGTTTAACATACCATATGTTAGGCACTACTCCCAAATTTTAAGCTCTGTGACTTAACTTTCACCACGTTTTACTCCTAGAAATGTGAAAGAAAGTAAAATAGCCAACCGTTATTATATTATAATAATTTTAAATTACAAGTCCAGCCATGGCTAGTGCTCTGTTGTCCTTCCATTTCAAATTAAGGCGAGCTTTGAACTTTTCTTTGGGTTACATCCGGAAAAAAAGTGTATTTTCTATTCAGTTATGGTTTTATTTGTATGAAATTGAAGGCAATATATTTAATTTTACAGAAAGAAAAACTATTGTCTACATGCAAAATGCCTAGTTTAAAATTCGTCTTGAGAATTGCTTTTCTTTCTCTCTCCCTTTCTGTTTCAGGGGGAAAAATAAGAAGAAAGAAATCAATGACACTTGAAATCAATGAAATTTTGCCAACCTCGCAGCATTTAATTTCTCTTTAAGATATAATAGCATTATGTTTCTATATAGAGTGATCAAGTATATGTCTAAATAATAGTATAGGATTTTATTGTAAAGATAAGATTGTTATTAAAATATCCTCTATCATCCTTGCAGTGCTTTCGTTATTATTTATAACTATCGTTACTGTAGCTACTTATATTCATTAAATGACTTTGTATAAAAATGGGCGCCCCTGGTATGCATGTCTAAATTCAACGCTGGAAAAATGTAAAAAATAACAAGTAAGTTTATTTTTCTTAGTTTAGAAATTTCATAAATAGGATATCTATATATACATAAAGAAGAACGTCTGTGTGATTGTTCTCTAATAACTGAATCACTACTATAGCTATCGTCACCAAACTTTCCACAATTATTTTCTGGGGCTTGGAAAAGGTCGACGTCCACTTTTTTCCAAAACAAATAGCTAAAATTAGAGATATTAATTAAAAACTAGAAAAAAGGATCATTTTCGCCTTCATTTTTCCGAGTGGCAACAGTCTAGCAAGCTGAAGGTGAAAATTTGCTTTTTATTTCGAAAGTTGTTGCCACTGCTCGCTTTCAAATCCTAGAGTTTGTTGATAAAAAATTTCTGAGTTTTACGATGAAATAAAAAAAGCATAGCCAAACATTAAATACATTATTCCCGATTCCAAAAATTCGTGGGAAGCCATTTCGACTATTCCCATCTTCGTACGACTTTAATCAGCCGAAATATAAATTAAAAAGTATGAAAGAGCTAATTTTCGCACTCCTTTTTCCGATTGGTAACAGTCTCGCGCGTTGGAGATGAAAAAATGCTTTATTTGGAAACCTGCTGCTACTGCTCGCTTTCAAATAGTGGAGTTTGTTAATCAAAAATTTGTAAGTTTTACAAAATCTATGCATACAAGGGAAGAATGTATGTTTGTGTGTTTGTTCGCGTTATTGATTTGTGATCAATTAAGATAAATTTTTTTGCCACATTTAATCGAATACAATTTTAAATTGAATGTAGGGGAAATATTGGATGGAATTTGAGCTTTCATAGGCATTTAATTAGAAAGACGAAAATCGTTGAAAACTGCGTGCCATTCATTGTTGCTGATATAATGAAAGAGAATTAGTTTATTTTGCTATCGAAATTTTTATATGGGTTCCATATCGCATCAAACTGAAAAATGTATGACTATGAATCGTATTTTTTGCGTGTTATTAGAGAAGGATTACAGCGGTATCGTTCTCTTTGTTACTCTCAATCTAATTTAACTGGCATCGGATACTTCCGGTAGTTATGCTAAAGTGAACACAAAACTGTTATATATATATTTGGTATCGTTATGTTTTACGGATGTTGAAAATATAAAGTCGCAAGAAAGGTGCGTAGAAAAAATGGTATTTTTGTTTCGTGGATTAAGAAAATAATCTTTTCTAGATTTTTTCTAATCGGTTTCAGTTAAAAGTTTGTTATGGCAGAAAGGGTCAGAAGTTTGGTTTTTATTTGCCCTCTCAACTCGTTAATATATATATATATATATACATGCACCAAAAAAAATCATAGTGATAGGTCAATATATATATTTGAAAATTGGGTGGGGGAATTCCTTTAATCTCTGCATCTGTCTCTGCTAAATCTCCCCTTCATGAGACTATAACATATGATCAGTCCGTATTCGAAGCTCTCAATCCACCCTATGTCCTCAGCCAAACACTCTATCCTTGACACAGCAAACACACAAATAGAAATTCTCCATTTCATTTTCCACCTTCAACGCCCTATTAATCCCCTAACCTGCTCCAGGTAATACCCTATTCCGTAGGCGAAACAGATACCGCCGTAAAGTAAATAGAGTGCTCGATGGTAGTCCTGTAAATTTGTTTGCGAAAGCGTTCTCACTTTCCCCAGAATAAAACAGCTGTTTAAACATCTCTCGTACTCAATGTTACCCTTGCTTTTCATTGTCATCATCTTCCGCTGCTCGGTACAAGAGTGTAAGCGGCTCCAGAACAAAAGAAAGGTGTTTAAAAGAAAAAGAGCTCTTCTCTTTTGCGGTCTTTTTGACCCCGTGTTCTTAAATGTGTAATAAAAGGCAGTGATGGTTGCAATTGGTGTTTGTGATGCATTTGTTTGTTGACACTCGCCTCGTGCGCTCTTGCTCTCAATGTTCAAAGATAAAGGAATGCTATTTGCTGATCACATATTACAAAATTTAAAATTTTAAAAAAATTAGAGATATTAGATTACCAAGGTCTTTCAAGATGGCCATGTTTGATGTCTTTTAATTATGCTTTATTATAAAAATATAAATAAGATTAATAATCTTATACAAACAGATTTGAACTTCGTTGGCTAAATAAACGTCGTCCGTTATCCCATTGCTATTCTGAGATCTTCATTTAGAACATAATATTCTTCTTGATTTATGTAAAAACTTAATTAGGGTGAAATTTATCGGTTGAATTGAATCTTGTTTGAATAGAATTAATGATTTGCGAAATTAGAAATACTAAAACTGGGTGTGTCGCTCTAAAATAAAGAGCATTTTTAAATATTACTACTTCATAATAATATTACAAAATCCTCTTTGTTTCGGATTTATATTTTCGATTTGAGCTGTACTTGTTCAAATCGAAAGTAATTACTATTGAACAAAATAATAGCAGTGATATAATCGAAAGTTAAAAATAAAAAATAAAATCACTGACAGATAAATTTTCTGTGTTAATAAGTGTGTATGTTTTATACAGCAACTAAAACACAAAAATTATCCATCTTATAAAATAAATCTGATGAGTACACTACATGACTTCCTTCTACGGAATATTAAATTATAAGTATTTTTTTTTACATCTCTATTAACGTTATTGGATTTAATTAAGTCTACTTCGTCGATAGCGCATAAACCACAATAGAATAAATGCACTCTTTAAAATTAACTACATTTCGTTACCATAGCTACACTCTGACGCCAGGTTCACTTAACAGCGTTACATTTCGTTCATATTATAACTCAGAATGCACAAAATGTATATCATTTGAAGAATTATCTAATCGTTGCCAGATGTTCTATTCAAATACTATAATAAATCTAAAACGGTGTATAAAAGAAATTAAGCAAACAAAACAAAAAAAGAAACAGTTTTTTACCGACGACTTAGTATTTCTCATTCAATTAACTCAGTTCTCACTTCCCGACAAGGCAAAAATACATAAAAACTCAAAATATCTATATTAATAATTACGAAGTAAATCTTAAACACTTATTTCCTCGAAAAATTTCCAGAAGGATTAAGCATGATTTAATTCGCAATAATAAATGAAGGTGTTATCTTTGTTGTTGCCAAGCTTAGTCTCTCTAGATTGGCAACAAATCTACTGTTCTGCTGTTTATAATGTAAACAAAGAAATCCGCCATGTTATTTAAAAATTAGGCTTAACCGCACTTAAACAGCTTTTAAATTGTTGATAATTCTACGAATATTGCTTGCAGATTTTCTAAAGGCATAAAAACCTTAAAATTGCTTGGGATTTTTTAGAAGAGAGATACTCCAATAAACGTGATCAGGTTTTCGCTCAGATAAAGCGTTTCATGTCAATTTCTCCCATACAAAATGAAAGCCCGTCTTCTATTTTGAAATTAGTAGACACAGTGAATGAAAGTGTAAGGTCTCTGGAAATATTAGACCAAAAAATAGAGGGATTCGCAGAAACATTTCTTGCATATATTTTGCTGCAAAAATTGGATGTTTCCACTCGTCTTTGGTGGGAAAGAGATTCAAAAACAAGTGAGTTACCTAAATTATCTGAGCTTATTACATTTCTAAAAAATCATGCTAGAACTTTGCAGTCGTCAAAGTCATCTAATGTGTTTAATGCAAAAAAGGGTCAACCTATTTAAAAGGTGACTGCCTTAGTGTCAAATGTTAAAGGTCAAGATTTTAAATGTATTTGTTGTAAAAGTATCAATTTTCACAAGTTGTATAAATGTAATTCTTTCTTGAAAATGACTGTAAGTGAACGTCTTGAATTTGTTAAGAAACATAAATTATGCTTTAATTGCTTGGGTTTTAATCCGACTCATACTGCAAAGAACTGTCGTTCAGAATTCAGCTGTTCAAAATGCATGAAAAAACACCATAGTTTACTGCATTTTCCCAATCAAGACATTTCGCATTCACCTGCTACTGTAGCGAGTTGTGTGGGGAAGGAGGAAGCACTAGCTAATAATTCTGACCCAACTTTAGTAGACAACTCGGAGCTGAACGCTGAAGCCAGATGTTTTGAAATGTTATCTAATTGCAACCAAATAAACAATTCTGAATTTAGTGGTTCGTCAGTAACTGCTTCACAAGTGATTTCGAAGGAGGTATTACTATCTACTGCTATTATTTATGTTAAAGATTCTTGCGGGAATTTTATTGCTTGTCGAGCTTTACTTGACTGCGGAAGTCAGTGTTCGTGTTTCACCTATGATTTCGCTAATAGGCTTGGAATAAAAGGGAGTAAAATTAACACATCAATTTCATGTTTAAATGGAAAAGCTCTATCGGTAAAATCCAAGCTTACTGCTGTGATATCAAACAAGCGTGATTACCACCGTGCTCTCGAATTCTTTGTTGTACCTAAAATTAATGATTTGGTACCAGTGAATTATTTTAAATTTTCATTTTCACAGCTTCCGCAAAAGATCAAACTAGCGGATCCTCATTTTAACAAGCCCCAGAAAATAGATGCCTTGTTAGGTGCAGAATGCTTTTATGAACTATTGAAGGCTGATCAAATTCATCCACGAAATTCTAATTTAACTCTTCAAAATTCCGTATTTGGATACATTGCTACCGGTGTAAATGTTGGTTCAAATTCAGGCAATACGATTCAGTGCGGATTTATGAAAGTCGAAGAAGACTTAAATTCACTAATCAAGTCCTTTTGGGAAATTGAGGCTGTTACAGAATCACTCAAAATAAAAAATAAAGAAGAAGTAGAATGTGAGGAGCATTTTAGAAAAACCCATCAGAGGGATATTGAGGGTAGATATGTAGTGACGCTACCATTAAGGCAAGATGTTCATTTGGGTGATTCTTCGCAATTAGCCACCCAACGGTTAAATAATTTGTGGAAGAGACTAGACAAAACCCCTGACATGTCTAGGATGTATTGTGAGTTCATGAGTGAATATGAAGCGTTACGGCATATGCAAAAAATGCAGAGTGTGACGGAAACTCCTAAAGACATAATGCCTCATCATGGTGTTTATAAGGCAGACAGCAGTACAACTAAGTTACGAGTGGTATTCGACGCATCGGCTCCTTCATCGTCTGGTTTTTCATTAAACGACTGTTTGATAAATGGAGGTGTAGTTCAAGATGACCTATTTTCTATCTTGCTACGATTTAGAAAGCACAAGGTGGCTTTCACTGCTGATATATGCAAGATGTATCGGCAGATTCGTATAGATCCTGAGCAACGCAAACTTCAATGCATCCTTTGGAAACATACGTTGAATGATGCATCTAAACTTTATCAATTACTTACGGTAACATATGGAACAAAATCAGCGCCTTTTTTTAACAACAAGAGTGTTGAAGCAGTTAGCCTTAGATGAAAAGGATAAGTATCCATTGGCTTCTAAAACGACACTCAACGATTTTTATGTTGATGACATTTTGTCTGGTGCAGAAGATGTCACCACTGCTGTAGAATTGCAGCGGCAGTTAATAGACATGCTACAATCTGCGAAAATGGAATTGCACAAGTGGTGCTCAAACGAAAAAATTCTTTTAGAACAAGTTCCATTCGAAAACAAGAGTATCGTTTTGGAGAATCTTCACAAAGCACCGTAAAGACTCTGGGTTTAAGATGGAATCCAGAAGAAGACTCTTTTAGTTTTACTGTGTCTAGTTCGTCAAAAATCTGTACAAAACGCACGGTTTTGGCTGATATTGCTAAACTGTTTGATCCTTTAGGTTTCCTAGAGCCTGTAATCATGCGTGCTAAGATATTCCTGCAAAGGCTGTGGCTTTTACATCTAGAGTGGGATGATCCACTTCCTTTCAAAGAGCAACAAGAATGGGAGACATTTCAAAAGGCCCTACCAGAGTTGAAACAAATCAAAGTCCCTCGTTGCACTCTAATAGAATCAATTAAAGAAATTGAGCTCCACTGTTTTGCTGATGCTTCAAAGTGTGGATATGGTGGAGTAATTTACTTGCGCTGTGTCTCTAAAATTGGCGAAGTTAAAGTGACTTTACTTTGCAGCAAATCTCGAGTATCGCCTATCAAGGTAATAACCATTCCTCGTCTGGAGTTGTGTGCAGCAGAGCTCCTTTCCAAACTTGTGTGTAAGGTAATAACATCTTTGAGTTTATATGTTGACAAAGTTATTCTGTACACAGATTCAACAATTGTGTTAGCCTGGATTGCTACATCTCCTCATCTTCTAAAAGTGTTTGTGTCAAATAGAGTAGCTCGTATCCAAAAGCTAACTAAGGATTTCTGCTGGCAACATGTCAGAACAGCAGACAATCCCGCTGACCTAATTTCTCGCGGTCTGAGACCGGAAATTATTGCTGACAACTCTTTGTGGTTTCAAGGACCAAATTTTCTGCATCAACAGGTCATTAATTATAGTAGTGTTAATAATAACTTTGAAAATTCAAATGAGAACTATGTGCGTAAACTGAAACTTATTTCTAATGTAAATTTGACAGTAACTGTTAAAAATTCTCTTTTGGATTATGTTTTTAGTATTACTAATTGTTATGCTAAATTAATTAATGTTTTTGCTTATGTTTTAAGATTTATAAGAAATTGTAGATCCAAGGAAAAACAAGTAGGTCATCTGACAGTAGATGAGGTTTCGTTAAGCGAAAATAAATTACTTTCCTTAGTCCAATGTCAAAACTTTCCTGAAGAATTCAAGAACTTAAGTAAGAGAAGGGAAGTATGTAAAAATAGTCAGTTAAAATTTTTATGTCCCTTTTTAGATGAATCTAAAGTTATTAGAGTAGGTGGTAGACTGCAGGAAGCTAACTTACCCTTTAACACAAAGCACCCTGCTGTCCTGCCAAAAAATCATAAACTGACTCATTTAATTATGTTACACTACCATATTCGAAACTTTCATACTGGAGCACAAGCGCTTTTGCATAGTGTTAGACAAAAATTTTGGCCGATAAGTGGGCGTAATCTTGCTAGAAAGATAGTAAGAGGATGTGTTACGTGTGCCAAAGTAAAACCAGTATTGCTGGATCAAAAGACGGGAAATTTACCATTAGAGAGACTGAATCCATCCTTTCCCTTTAACCATACTGGTGTTGACTTTGTGGCCCTTTTGGTATAAAGTATACAACTCAGAAGAAGAGCGTAGTGCACAAGATTTATGTTGCAATTTTTGTTTGCCTCTTGACTCGTGCAGTCCACCTCGAGATCGTTTCAAATTTGTCTACAGAATCATTTATTGCTGCTTTGAAGCGATTTATTTCTAGAAGGGGTAAATGCGCAACCTTATTTAGCGATAACGCTCGAAATTTTGTTGGGGCTAGCAATGAATTGAAGCGACTCTACAATTTGTTGAAATACCCTGATGAATTCTTAACCAAATATTTGACATCTGAAAGAATTCATTGGAAGTTTATCCCTCCCAGGGCTCCTCACTTTGGAGGTATCTGGGAGGCAGATGTTAAGTCGTTTAAGTTTTATCTTAAGCGTGCAGTTGGGAGATTGATTTTTAGATTTGAGGAGTTTCTTACAATTTTGAACCAGATTGAAGGAATTTTAAATTCACGTCCAATATCCCCTTTGTCAAATGACACCAATGATTTAGAAGCTCTTACACCCGCACACTTTCTAGTCGGGCGACCTTTAACATCAATAACAGAGCCTGATTTAACTGATTTTTCTGATAGTTCTTTAAAGCGCTGGCAGCGCACTACTAAAGTAACGCAATATTTGTGGAAAAGATGGCAAAATGATTACATCAGTCATTTACAGCAACGGTTTAAGTGGTATTTCTCTAAGGATAACGTTAAAAAGGGCCCTATAGTTTTAGTAAAGTAAGACAACATGCCCACTTCGACTTGGTTACTGGGTAAAATAGAAGAGGTAATTTTTGGTAAGGATAAAAAGGTTAGAGTTTGTATTGTAAGAACCAAGTCAGGTTTTTTAAAAAGACCAATAACTAAATTAGCTGTACTACCAGTAGATGTTACATAATTTCATGTATATTTCCTGAGTTCAAAAAATTGTTATATATATGCATTGTATTTTAATTTAGATGTTGTGCATTTCATGTTCTATGGTTAATTATGTTTGTTGCTTTTGTTCATGTGTATCAATTTAAATTTTGTGATATATGATTTGGACTATATGGTGATTTAAAACTGTTTAATTTTGGTCATTGTTAACTATGTAACAAATGCCCAACCCGGGCGGTATGTTAAGGCAGAAGTGATCTGGCAACCACGATGGGAGAAAACGACAACGTGGTTAGCTAGCGGCCATTATTAGTGTGCTTGATTGCGTGCTGAGAGGTGCACCTATGCGATGGCAAGAGTGTCCATCCAAACAGAAGTTGAAAGAAATAAAGCTACAGTCCATTAAATCTTGGTGTTTGTGTTTCCTGAGTACTTTTATGTTTATTCTCGAACATATTGTACTATATTAATTGCTGAGTAAGTCTTAATATTTTAGTTCTATTTTGAAACACCACAGGGGGAATCATATTATAAATGTTTTTTTAATTTAATATTTCTTCTTTTGAAAATCTAATTATTATTTTGACAGGATTTAATGAACGTTTCCTATAAACAGTTTTTTCATTTGCTTCATAATGACGAATAAGATAAATTAAATTCCTATTACTTTTTTAATTATTTCATAATATTTTCTAGTAAATGCGTAAAAATATTAATTCACTTGTGCTTAATTTCATAACTTATTCTTCAAGCTTATTCAGGAAAACTGCTGCCTTAGGTCCTGAAAAATGAGGGAAAATAAAGCAAATGAAAAGTTAAATTTCGGTGGGAGCCCTGTGATGTGAAGTTAGTTTCTTCTACTTTACTGCATCGTACGAGGAGATAAATTAGAAAACTTTTAATATTTTGTTGAGTTAAAGGTGATGATTTCCTAACTGATATTTTTAATACATATTTATTGAAATATGAAGCAAAAACATCAGTTATCCGCGTAAATGTTATGCGATTTTAATTTAAAGATGATTTAATATTCTTTCATCACACCCTAACGACTTACTGTTATGTAAACTGCCATTAATTGCAGCTGCGAAATGTAGGCAAGGCTCTAAAATTAAATGCCATCTGAGCGTCATTCAGCTACCGCCATTTCCTGGTTTATAATTACGAAATGCTCTTGCGAAACATCAGGTAGTTATTTTAAAGATTTGCTCAGTGACAATATATCACACATTTTTTATAGGATTTTTAAAAATCTGTTTCGAAAATTTTTGAAATTTTAACTTTTTCTGTCCCTATTTTTATTGTTTTCTTTTCGCTCCCTTTATAGCCCAAAAAGCCTATTATTCTCAAAATACGAATTTGCGCTGTTTCACTTTTCATTCGATTCTGTTACCATTTGGAAAAACGGAAGATATTATGCTTTCATATTTAATCTGTATGTTATTAACTAACAAACTAAACTATTTACAATTAATATATGTATTTCTTAAGAATATTATTTTTTAATTTTTAATGTAATGGATTTAAATAAAAATACATATAATTCATGATATATGTAATCAAAAGAAACATTAAATATTTTTATAGAATTACATTACCTATTTCTTCACTTTTTAAATATGAGGAAGATATATAGCGTTCCCATGTTAGTCTAAATGCATATTCATCTAATATCCTAGAAAATATGTCGCTATTCCACTGGGTGATCTCTATCGAGAATCGCTGCTGATCAACCATATTAAACTTTGAAAGAGATCTTTTGGGCGATCGTTAAAATCTTGAAAACTTTCAAATATATTTTTTTTCATTTACTTATTTTTGTTGAAAAAAAAAACTCTCTTTGCGCTTCGCTATTAAATTTAAAAGTGGAAAATCATTGTTACTTTGTTATGCAACATTTTACCTTTTATTTTTCATTTTTTGTAGTGTTCCTCGCCCTTTGTCTAAGATGAACGTCGAGGAACCTAGTTAACTACGTAGCAACTTATCGCTGACTTCAAACAACTAAGGCGTAGACTCGAGAAGGATTAAAATACCCTTTTATTCACTCAAATAATAATAGCAGTTGGCCACTTCTCGGGTTTTCAATAAAGCATCTACACGGGCTTTAACTTAGAATAACAAACTAAACTCGAGACTTAACCGAAGCTAGACGCGATTATTTAACGTACTTGGCTCATAAATTAAGCTAGCGGGCGAATATCAATAGGTACGTATAATACGGCCGAGAGTAAGAGCTTCAAGAATGACTTAGCCAGAAGGCAAACGCACACCATTAAGGACTCCTAGCATCCTACATCTAAGTAAGCTGAACCTTCCTTAAATACTTCTTCTACCTCATTTGCATTCAACGCGATTCTAAAAAGTCATTTTGGTAGGGAGTTGTAAGTGTAAATTAGAATTGAAAGAAAAGGATTTCAAAATTAAAGTTATAAGGTATTTCTCCTGCCTTCGTGGTGTAGTGGTTCTGCACGCTGGGCCGGTATTCCAAAGGTCGTGGTTCGATTTCCGGCGAAGGCGTTTGCTTCTTTTTCATCTTACCTGCTTAAAAAAAGTACCTAATGGCTCTACAATGGAGCCCGAACTAAAAGGATGGCGGATGATGATTTCTCCCCACCCAGTATTTGGCGGATGGGTCCCCTAAAAACCCCAGTCGCCCTTTAAAAAGGGAGAGTATATAAGGTATTTCTCCCGCCTTCCTGGCGTGCTTTCGTGGTGTAGTGGGTCTGTACGCTGGGCCGGTATTCCAGAGGTCCGCGGTTCGATTCCCGGCGAAGGCGTTTGCTACTTTTTCATCTTGCCTGCTTCCCAAAAAAAAAAAAAAAATCCTGATGTCTCTACAAAGTTAGTGCTGAGGATACAGCAGAATGGAATGGTGTGTGATTCGCCAGACCCTGGGTTTCAAATTCTAAATAATGATGAACTTATTGAAGGTGTGAGAAAACATGACTTTATTGTCGAAGTCGAAGCAGACACGGGACCATCAGCTAGTGAAGCGTTTGCCATCCTTGAAACTGGAGCGTTAGCCCGAGTGTGACCACATGGAACTTCTCATTGTCAAGCGGAGGTGCGACTTGGCTTCTCGAAAACGAATGAAGACAGTCAAATAGCTGACTTTGACCGATATGTTCAGCAAGGGAATGACTTTCAGCATTTCTGACTACTGTACAGTTCGCTATACAACATGTACGCGTAAGTGTTGCCTTTTTATTTTAATTAATTAAAACCAGTTTTTTTTAAATAGTTTTTTCCTCCCATTTTCAACATACGTTACATACAGTAATTAATTAAACCCTTTCTAGACCCTTTCTTTGGAAAAAATGCAATTATCCGAATTTTTGATTATCCAAGTAGGGTTCTGTCCCAGTTGATTCGGATAATTGGAGTTCTCCTGTATATATATGTATATATATATAATTTAAAGTAAAGTGAAAAGAACAAACGATAAAAGACCTATGTGGTTAAAAACTTTGCGCATTATGCTGCAAAATTTAGAAAAATGTTAAAAGAAAAATCGTAGTTCGTACGCTAAAAAGCCGCTGAAATACTGTGGTTCCGTGAAAATATTAACATAAGAAAAATAAGTTTCAATGAAATGTGTTACAAGAGAAAAAAATACAACATTTGAATATTTACAATTAAAAATCAATACTAAATAGTAAGCAATATGCTAATCTAATTAAGGTATGTTTAAAACATTAGTAAAAGTACTAATAAATTATTTGAGCAAAAATATAAAAATTAAAAAGCGGTAAATGGCAGGTTAGCCCAATTCGAATCTCATTATGGATCATCAGGGGAAATTATTTTTTAATGAATTTCGAATCAAGCTAACTCCATATCGCGTTTCGCCGAAACAGACAATTGAAACTGTACGCGAAACATTTTTTAATTAATTAAATAAACTTTGTCAATATCTTTAGTCTCAATATATATATATATATAATTTAAAGTAAAGTAGAAACAACAAACGATAATATGTATATATATATATATATATTCTGGACAATGTTGTGGTACTTTATTATATCTAGAATTCTATTTAGTAGTCACTATCTTGTAAAGAAAAACATTTATTACGGAGAATGGCTGCAAGAGTAAAACAGACACGAATTATTTTCGAAATAAGTATTACCCGTAAAAAGTTACGTGAAGTCAAATGATAAAATCTATAAGAAAGGTGGGAAATGATTCAGCCGTAATAAATGTAATTACGTATGAATCAGAATTATTGTTTTCCCAGTTGTGCCCCTAAATCTCAGCCCTTCATCATTTTTTTTTCTCTTTCTGCTACCATAAGTAGCGAACAAATATTAATGCTCTCACGTTCTTTTTTCTTCTTTTCGGAGCTGAAAATAGCCGATGCGTGAAATTCAGTTAGATTTGAAATAACATTCTTCTCTCTAAGAAAGAAATCCGTAGAAGGAAAACGAAAAAGGAAATAAAAAGTTGCGGTTGGTCCCATGTCATCTTCGCCATAAATCAGTTGCGTCGCAAAGCGTGACAAGACGAACGCCCCTTTTCATATGGAAATGTGGGACGGTCTGATGTTATGACTTCGCTTCAGATTGCAGTGACAGAAAGAAAAGGGAAAGGGGAGGACGACTGAAGAGAAAAAGAGTTGTGCCATCCATAAAAATGTCCGACAGCACGAGGAATGTCGTGGAATTGACTCCGGGACTAATAAAATAGAGACGGAATGTCAAATCGTTCATCATTGAACTGAGAGAGTGAAGTTCGAACAATTTCCATGATGATTATATTATGGTGAGAATTATTATTTATTGAATTCTAAGTTTCTAGTAGCAAATGCCGTGTCGTATATTTTTGTTAACCGGAAGGCTTCACTGCAAATTTTCAACATTATCTTTGAAACTTAATTTACTTCATGTAGTGTCATTGTGTTGACATTTGCAATTTTTCAGTTGCTCCCTATTTTGCTTTGAATCCCATATACTGAATTTCGACTGTGTAACCAACCAAGCTGTGGAATCCCATGCACTGCATTTTATCTGTTAAAGAATCTATTGTATTAGCGAAAATGCTTCATTCAGAATAAGTTCTTTGGTACTCTAATTTGGCTTTTGTGTCTCAAGTTTCCTAAAAATCCAATCACGGAACTACAATTTTGACCGAACTTAATTTGCCAGTTTGGCATCATCATTCTTACTTGAGTAAAAGATGAAGCACCTTCGCATTTATTAATTATTGTTCATTGAACGGGAGTTGGTTTGTTCCCTTTGAAAAGTCAACTAATTTCCGAACAATGGCGATAATTACTTGGTTTATTAAATTTCTTTTTCAAAGTCTGAATTGGTGGTATTCATGATTTAAAGTCAAGGCCCCTTAAAGTTTTTTTCATGGTTTGCATTCATTTTCGGAATTAAACTTCCTGCTTTTAGGTTCCCTCATTTTGATACATTCTACTAAATTTATATTAGGAGATAAGGTAATCAATATTTCTTTGGTAAAGGAATTATTATTATCTTACTTTACAGATATTGCGCTTTACAGATATCACACTTTACAGATATTGCGTAAGTATTAGAAAAACTTGTTTTCCATTTCAGTGAATTTTAGTTCATTCAATACATATATATATATGTAATGAAACTATGGTTGGATGACACATGAATGATTTGATCCTGAATGCGGTACAAACTTGCATTAAAATTTCCGATGAAACAGGACTTTTCCCATGATTCACTGTGAACATAGTTTAACAAACTGGTGTAGATTTCTTCGTAATTAGAGCAGGCCGAAGAATGTAAAGACAAAACAATTTTGGAGGTATTGAAATACGAACGCTGAGACGTACTTGCGTGCAAATACTAATTGCGTAGATACTTGATGCTTAGAGCGTCCATCCATTTTTGAAGAACCAGGAGCCGGATTAAATTCCTTTTATTTATTTAAATTCACATTTTGTGGCCACAATTCACTTGGCACTCTACTCGCGCCTATTAAAGAACATTTACAATTTTGATATTATTGTCATAGAAGCGAATATAGCAGCGCACACATGATTGTAGAAAGGCGTCTGGACAAGAGGAAAGCACAATCAAAAGTGACGCATCAGTTCATAGAAAGAAGAGAGGGAGTCAAAAGTTCCAGTTTTTAGTTTTGGTTTAAAAATTTGGTTATTGGTTAAGAGGCATCTGCATTAAGGATTACGTAAGATCGCATGATTAATTTGAATGACGCAATTTAGTCTTAAACGCTATTTTTAGGACAGCTAGATGAAGTTCCCAAATGAAATAGAAAATAAAAGAGGTTATAGTGAATTAAATTTAGAAGTATCAAAGCATGTATTGCATGTATAGTAGTATCAAATCATGTATTTGTGAGTGGGTCATTATTTATGTTCTAAATGTAGAGAAGAAAATAAATAGCCATTAAGAAAAATGCCGATGAATTATTTTGTCAAACAAACTGATACAGTAACCGATTACTAGAGTATATAAACTAGATGTGGCATGACTATTGAATGGATTAGCATTTATGGAGCTGATAATTGATTGAATTAATTCCTAAGCCTAGGTTTTTTCCATTCCAAATTTTCAATCAAAGGAACTTCCGTTCTTTAGTTAGGAAAAACATTCTGCTTAAGTACAAGATCAGTATGTGTGATACATGATGGAGATGAATATTTGGAATATCCAAATTTGTGTGGAATTCTATCTCTCTGTAATCAATAATGCTTTTATCAGTTTGTTTGGAGTACAGAAAGTTTCATAAAAGGGTTCTGTAGCAACACTTTAGACTATAGAGCAAACCACGCAAATATTTCAAGTAGAACTTTTCTCAAAAGAATCCAGGTTGTGTGCAAAACTCTCCTTCGTGTTTTTCGATAGAGAAATGTGTCTATCATAGCAGCCACCTCAGCCTCCTTTCCGTCTTATAGCAATGTACTTTAAATCCACTGGTATGATGAATATTGCGCGTGTACTGGGGTTAAAAAGCATTCATTCACATAGATACTCCGATTTTTGTGTATTAATAAAATGAAACCTCAGAACTCGAAACCGTTGAAACAATAGCTTTGACCTTTACGCTTGGAGTCCTCCAGCGGCCGAGCGGTGAAGACGCTAAACACTGGTAGTTCGGTCCGAGGTTCGAATCCCGCGAACGGGCTGGCTGCATGGGCGTTTTCGTGCTTTTCCTCATGTGTAACGTGTATACGAGCCAGTTTCCCTTAGAAAGTCCTCCACGAAATCATCCCTTCTTCTCAGATAGTCCTCGTGTGCTTTGCCATAACTGAATAATCCAATCCACTCCTTTACGCTTGCCCAGTATGTGGAAGGGTAATATTACAAGACGATTTTTCTTCCCCACACCAAAATGAACTAAGGCACATTAAATACGCGGTATCTTTAAGAAAAACCTGTGATGCGCACGAGTTAATAACAGGTGCAAAAATGCAATTTTCTTCTTTCATTTTAAGCTTAAGACTGATAGTAAAAACTTGTGATGCGTTAAAAATTTGTCTATTGATCACTTGTCGTATCCCCAACCTATTTTTAACTTATATTTTTGCTAAAAAATTTTAGTTAATTGTTTCATATCTTATTCGAACTTTCGCAAATAACGAATGGATAATAAACACCTTTTATACTTCGTGGGGAAGCAGTTTATACATTAGATTTCTTTATTTTCAGTATGCCATTTTTTTTTTTTTTCATTTGCCTTTCAAATATCATTGATCGATCAAACGTCGCTTTGTTTAGCATCACTTTTCAAAATCAGTATTATCTATACAGTTTTTAGACTGTTTCCGTCTCCCCGTAAGGGAATTATTTAATCCATAATGATTTAATTCTCCAGTATTGTTTGTTCTGTGTACTTTCCGTTGCAGTTTCACACATGTATTATCACGATATCATTTTTAAACCGTTGAATCAAAATGGTAATTGTAATACTAATTTAGTCGTGCAAGAAATTGTAAATATTTTTGCACAAAGAAACCAACCAAATCCATTGTTTCTATACTTTCACAAGTTGCAAATTTTGGATCTTCTTCTAAAACTTCTTATTTTGTAGAGACATTAGGTTTATTTCGAAGCAGGAGACATGAAAAATAAGCAATGTTCTCTCCGGACTCGAACCACGGACTTCTGGAATATGCTCCGAGTGTGCTACCGTTACACCACGAAGGCATTCAGAAAGGATGGAGAAAATACCTTATAATTTAAGAAGAAACAGCAATATATATATATATGTAATATTTTGTCAGTCGAGCACATAAGTGAAGCTTGGCGATCTGGTCACATCAGAATTCTGGACATTGTTGTGGCTAAGTGTAAGGCGGCATCCAATGATCGCACAGAAGGATTTAAATTTATAGCTCCATATCTTTATTCAATTCAAACCGCAGATCATTATTCTTTACTAAGTTAAGATTAACTTTAAGGTTATTACGTCAAATTATTCGAGCAAAGGGAGGCAGATGAGAAGAGCAGCAGCATAGGTCTTAACAGCAATAGAAGAAAGCTGTCGCTCTCTCTCTCTCTGACGCAAAATGGAGAGAATTCTCTATTTATAGGAGCGTAATATGCTCGAATGTTCTCGAAAGTACTGGTCTAGGGAGAAGATCCTGAAATTGCGGAAAGTTAATTAGAGGTGCTTGTTCGCATAGAGCAAAGCCATCGTGTTTTTTATATTTTACATCTCCCCCCCCCCACTCAAAACGAGAGGCCGGTCGAGGAAAGTATTAGTACATTAGTGAAGTAAGAAAAAGAGTATGAGGAAAGATATGAAGAAAAACATCCAGGACACAGTTTACAGGCTTTAACTATGCCCTATCATAACTCATGACCTTTCTCATATAATTTTGCTGTAATAGATCCTGTAGTAGAACGCAGGTGGTTGTATCCACAATGCACAGCGAGAATTTTGATGCCGTAGAATGCTGAAACGCCGATCGACAAGGAATAAGAAATTTGGCAGTCAAGGTATATTTAATTTAACTTTTATTTCAGTAACCATGTTGTGGCCACAAACAAATTGGCACATTTATTTTGCCTACTCCAAAAAGCTTACATTTCTGATAAATTTCCAGTAAAAAGAAGGAGCAGCCAGACAGCAGTCCAGCTAAGCCAAAGCGGTGAAAGCAAGTGCGTTATGTTCAGAGTGAAAAATCTTAATTCAGACTGAGTTAGTTTTGGTTCTCAATGCAGTTTGATTGGGTGGTTAATATTGCTGTAAAATTACTATTGGCTGTTTTAGTTTCATTTACATCATCAAAATTATGTGAGATTCATATGACATAGATTTTTCTCGAAATGACGCGGTGCAAATAGAGGTTACTATTTTTAGAACACAGAAGGGAATTAATTTTCTCTGATAATTTAATCTTTTACATATTCTTTATTTTTCTTACATATATATGTGTGTGTACTATTTTAAATCATCGAATATCCAAGAAGCTGAAAGCAGTACACTGCTGGTCATTAAAATTGCTACGCCATGAAGAAAGCGCGCAACAAAACTGAAATCTGCTTGAAAGTTAGAACATTATGAACATATGGAAATGATAAGCATTTTACGACGCGCATGCATTACAGGCAAAAATACACCTCGAACACTAGCTTCTGTTAGAAAGTCTTTTATCAAAGCATCTCTTCCAATTAATAGTCCTAGTCTGCTTTTCCATAATTAAGTATTCTAAATCTAATTCTCTTTCATGTTTAAATTAAAAACTTTCTCGTTTTGGTCTACGGTACTAAGCTTAAAACATATAAATGTTTCACAAATTTACATTCTGGATTTTTTTTAAAGTTTAGGAATTTGCTTTTATCCGTAGAATCTCTCCTCTTGTCACATTATTGCACGTTATGCGAAACTTAGTAGTTATCATGCTTTCCTAATTTTTATAATATTTGTCTGTAAGCATGATTTGGTGCGCAGTTTGTTTATATTAAAAAGACTTAAAGTATCGGCTTTGTGCAAAAGGTCTTTGTCTTATTCTTTGGGTACAAATTTAATGCCATGTTTACTATACGACTGCACTTTTTTAAAGCTTTATGTCATAAGATTTTTACTGTCTTAGGAAGTCTAACTGTCTTAAACAAGCATAAATATTGCACATCTCATTGCTATCAAGTCATTCACTCTTTTTGTATAATGCTCAAATGGCTATGACACACTTACTGTCTTTGGTATGGGGATAACCTTAAGTCTGTACGTCTGCATAAACAAAAGGCGAAGTGTCATTACACTCCCAGCAATTCTTCTCTAGAATAGAAAATATATATACTGTTCCTCAGTGTCAGCATGGCACTTATCTTGTTATTTTTGTCGATTTGCTTTAATGTTCTGCTACTAGAAATCTTATGTTATTCGCTTTGCGAATTTTCTGACTATTTTTCTGCATATTTAAGTACATACTACTACTTTTCTACATATTAGAGCTGTTTATAATTTTTACTTCTATCAGTTCTACTGAATTTTAATTACATCTTCAGTTTGTTTTCTCTTAAAAGATTTATCATTCATCATGTCATTCGTTTAATTTCAATTATTTTTATCTCGTACGGAAATGAAGTTTCGCCAGTAATTCATATTTTCCTTGCATATTCCAGATTCGTTATCCGCGTTATTTACTTTCAGTAAACTGCTCGCATTATTGTTAGTCTCTAGGATTCATTATGAACTCTTTGTTAACGAAATTGTTCTAAGTAATGTTAATTAAGTATCACTCATTATCAACTATCATTCGCAAGTATTCTAAGTAATGTTAATTCGTAAGTATTCCTAAATGATGGTAACTAATAAGTAAACACTCTGTATAGTATGAAATCAGTTAAAAAGCGAATTAATGCATTTTAACTGATTTCATAATATGCAGAGTGTTTTAAATTGCTTCTCAAGGATTCAGATGTAATCAATAATCTAGAATTTCTATTCATATAATTGTCCAGTTTTCTTGCTAATAATCTGTCCATCCTACTGGTTTAGCAATTTACTGTATCTTTGAAATAATAATATTGCAAAGAAGAGTACAGTTTATCCATAGTACAAAGAGATTTCTCTCTTCGCAATTGCATCTGACAAGTTTGGAAAAACTCTGTTTAAAAATGCGGCTGATCTGCAAAAGCTGAAGTTTGCATATCTGTCTGTCCTCGAAACAAGCCGAATTTTACTTCTTAATTAAATTTTCTTAATTAACGAATCCCTGTTCTAGAACAAGATCAGAATCAGGATTGCAAATTTTGTTTGTACACTTCAAGAATTTATAAAGATTAACTATTTTTGCTAATTTTTCGAGCTCAAATTATCTTTACCATTTCTTTCATTTAAAATCTGATTCTTTGTTGTGCGCTGTTAATTATTTTCCCTTTCTATCGATTATTACGAAATGCTCAGGTATGAAATCACTCATTTCTAAATGAAGATAACAGAAACTGTTTCCTTCTTTCTAGAGGCAAGAATTTCTTAGATTGATAAGGTCATTTAGTTTCTGCTTTTCTTCCTCTCTATAATACAGTGACAGTCTGATCCTGATGGGCTCATCTTTTAGAGAGAGCTCCGCCTCCCAGTGTCTGCTATGAGTGAAAAAAATATGCAGGGTAGGGGGGGGAGTTGGCGATTAGAAAAATGCTGCCTTTTACATCTATAAGCCTGAAGGGGGATGTCAGTACGGAGGTATTTCAGCATTCCATATGTGTAAGAACAAAAGTGGGAGCCCAGAGTCTCACAAGAAAGGTAGTATGTCTAAGACTTGGAGATAAATTATTAGGAGGAATACCAAGTTTTGTGTAAATGCTGCGGGAAGCGTCTTCTTGGAGCTGTGGTTATTAAATGTGGGTCAAACAGTTGCAAATATGAAAGGTGCAGGTTTATGGACTACCAAGAAATATGCTGCTAAATTTCAAATTGTTGAAAAATCGTAAAAATAAAATGTAAAATATTTATGCTCTATACTAATATTTTTCAGCCTTTTTTCTACAATCAATCAGCCTTACGATTTACTGAAAAGAATTTTTTAAGTAGTGTCCCTCTTGCTCTGACGGTAGATTTCTCATAAATATAATTTTCTTATTTGAGTGCGCGATTTCTTCAAGACCATTAGTCCAGAAAAATTTCACCAACTATATAAACTTAGTGTTTAAAATGAGCAACTACTAAGGCTCTCGCCTAAAAACTTTAGAAAATTATCTTTAATTATGTTAAACGATATTGGAGTTACGAAAATAAAAAAAGTATAAAAATTATCATTTCTTAAAAATAAAAAAAAAAATCTGTTACTCTAAATGTAGATATGTTATCTTTTCTATTTTGAAAAAGAAGAAAAAAGCTAAAAATGCTGATTTGTTTACATCATGTTGCATGAAGCATTTATTACAATAGTATGTGAGTGACAAAAAGTATCTTTTTAATATTTTAATATTTGGCATATAAAATAAAAGTACCAAATATATTATTAATGATAGTGAAATAAGTAATAAAAATTTCAAGCTCAAAAAACATACAAAACTTGAGAAACAAACTTCTTCGAGGATTGGGATACACCTAGACGACTCGGAATCCCATAGCAATGCAGTATGGGAAATGAGATCCTAACGAGATAGGGGCTTGTTAGGAAAACCGTCGACAGCCACCTCCAAAGGTATTGCGATAGAAAATATGAAAGCATCGTGATTCCAAATTGACACTAAAAGGCCATAAGCTTAAAATAAGTCACGATTTTCCTGATAACAATGCTGCCCGAACTTTCATAACTTGAGCACCGCATGCAATCTCGCATCTTTTGAAGTACCCCGGGCATTGGTCGGACATTCGCAGTAGCCACGAAGATGCGTCATTTCAAAACACTTAGAACATTTCAAAACGTAGCTTATGTTAAGCTTATGGTCTTTAAATGTCAATTTGCGATCACAATGTATTCATATTTTCCATCTTAACACGTTTGCGGGTGGCTGTCGATGGTTTTTCTGCGACAACCCCTATAATAATCCCCACTATCTTGTTATGATTGCATTTCCAACCCTACATTGCTGTGGGATTCTAAGTCGGAAGGTGTACCCTACTCTTCCTAGAAGTGTGATCCTCTAGCTTTGAATCACCCTGACACCAGGAAATCATGAAAGTTCTACGCAGCTCGACCTTTCATGCGCATATGATAAAATTTGGAACGAACTATCCGTGTTTCGAGACACTCGGCCACTAATGAACTGTTCAAGGGATCATACAGGAGTTGCAAAATACTATATTTTTACTTCCTTGTACGAAGTAAAAAGGAAATATTGTAATCGCGAAAAGTTTCAGGCAGCATATTTCAACGAAAATATCCATTTTGACCGCTAGCGAATGCAATTTAACGATGTTTTTGCATAATATCTGTACGTAAGGACAGAATAAAATACTCTTTTCCTTCAAAAAAATTATAAAACTGCTTTAAAATTAATTCTGAAGAGAATTTTTTGTGGCGTCTGTACGAACGTATGTACGTACGTATGTACGTTCGTGCGTACGTACGTATCTCGCATAACTCAAAAACGAGTAGCCTCAGAACGTTGAAATTTTGTATATAGGACTGCTATAACATGTAGATGTGCACCTCGTATTTTGGTTGCAATCGGCCGCATTAAACGTATATAAATATATTTATATATATATCCACTCTGTTACCCGGCTCAGTGATCTCAGTATCTTTACTCTTATATGTTGGTAAATTGTACATTTTTTGCTTTAAAAATGATTGAATTATGTTGTTTTTATCTTCCGGTTAAGGATTTTATGCCTTTAGTAAATCTGTGTGCAATATTTTTAGAATTATCAGCAATTTTAAAGTTGTATAATTGCCGCTAAGCCTTTTTTAATGGCGACCATTGATGTTTACATTTGAAACAGGAGACTAGTGGATTTGTTGCCAATATAGAGAAACTTAGCTTCGCAACAACAAATATAACGCCTTCATTTATTATTTAAATCATGCTTAATCCTTTCTGGAATTTTTTCGAGGAAATAAGCGTTTAAGATTTACATCGTAATTTTTAATATAGATATTTTGAGTTTTTACGTATTTTTGCCTTCTCGCGAATTGAGAACTGAATTAATTAAATGAGAAATACTCAATCGTCTGTGAAAAACTGTTTCTTTTTTGTTTTGTTTGCTTAATTTCTTTTATACATCATTCTAGCTTTATTATAGTATTTGAATAGAACATGTGGTTTTGTTTGCTTAATTTCTTTTATACATCATTCTAGCTTTATTATAGTATTTGAATAGAACATGTGGCAACGATTAGATAATTCTATTCTTTAAATGATATAAATTTTGTGCATTATGAGTTATAATATGAACGAAATATATAAGTTAACTGTTATATAATTATTGGATTATATAACAGTTAACTTAGTTTCCGTTATAAAATTATTATATAAGTTAATTGTTATATAATTATTAATACTGTTAAGTGAATCTAGCGCCAGAGTGTCGCTATGGTAAACAAATACTAGAGTGAATTTTAAAGAATGCATTTATTCTACTGTGGTTTATGCGCTGTCGGCGAAGTAGATTTAAATCAATCCAATAAGTTTAAATGAAATGCAAGAAAAACTGCGTATAATTTAATATTCCAATACAAGGAAGTCATGTGGTGTACACATCAGAGTTTTGCTATATAATAATATATACAGTTTCAACAGGTGATGGGTGAGGAATAGAAGTCCCAATTTCCTTCGAAACTCTATATAAGCCCGGAATTCGGGTATATAAATTTATGCTCACAACTAGTACTGTCACAAGACAACAAGCTTGGAAACATATAAACTGCTGAATTTCACCATGCTATCGGCCATTTCTATAATTTGCAGCTTACAAGCCGTTTACTTCTTTAACTCATAAAAGTTTTTTGTGCCGAAGGTAATAGAAACCATGAGTGTTGAAGCAGTGGTTATGAGGAGCACGACTGTCTAAGCATGTACTACATCAGCTAGGCTATTTAATCTACGTGTTCCGCCATCTCTGATTCAGGCACTACACGGACTGACCCTGCAACTCCGTATTACGCGGGAGGGAGGGGAAAAGTTAAAAAGACCCCAAAAGGGAGTCCTTGCAATAGGACTCATAAACTGCTTGCAGTGGGACCTTGCTCCAGTGCATATTAAAATTATGAATTGTCTTTTAGCAACCTTCGCTGAACAGGTGACTTAGGGTCACCACTCCCAAGCGCAGACAACGAAGGGCGGGAATGCCTGTAAAAGAACATATCACCTAGCCGCCACGCTACCCATTCGGATGGCCTAAACCATGACCGCCCGGTACAGCAAAGGCTGCCCTCACTGGCCGTAGGAACGGTTTCATGTTCTTGTACCCCCAGAGCCCATGTTTGTACCCCAGGTCTTAGTAAAATAATAAGCCAGTGTATGCAATTCCAGAGAGGGCTACATCAACTCGTAAATAACTTAAACACAGAACATTCAAAATGAAAGGCAAGAAAGAAAAAATTCAGTTCTTTTTTTCTCACTGATAAACCATCTCCGAAGGCATCCTTTTCCTTAGGCAGATAGTGTGCTTTGTCATAACTCCAATAATCCAGCTCAGTCCTAACTCACTAATAATATAATTAGGTAAACACCCCCAATCAGCTTTCCAAATGTAGTCAAGAAATTTTAATTCGTTCCCTAAACCTCTTCTCTAGCTAAGGAAACTGTTGAAAATATGCCTTTCGTGCCAAGAAAAGAGGTGGAAAAATAATTAAGCTTTAAAGTGTAGATCTCGTACTTAAATGTGCGGTTAACAAATTAACAAATATAATAAAACTTGCGAATTTTAAATGCTAAGCCAACGATATAGGCATGCGCCCCATGCGCATGCCTTTTCAGTTACTGAGTAGAGCTCTACACATTTGGCGGCAAATCGTTCTTTTCAGAGATCGATTATACCATTCGTTGACTTTAACAAATTTTGACTAGATTTGATTTTTAATAAAATTTAGTATTCTACATTTTCACTTATTAAGACTTCGGATAATTTGAGTTTACTTTATCCGAACCACATGTTCTCGCTCTCACCCCCCACCCCATTTTTTTTTGTTTTTTTTTTTTTTGTTTTTTGTTTTTTTTTTGTGTGTGTGTGTATGTGTTAAATAATGCTCAAATGAAACTTATTTCCAAAACAAGCTAAATTCTGCAAAACACTTATTATTTATTTATTCATTTATTTTCTTTTTACGCATGAATCAATATGACTCGGTTAGAAAAAGTGAACACGAAGTGTTGGAAGAGTAGAGAAAACTGACTTCAGCTATCTTCCGTTATTCCCCCCCCCCTCGAACATAGAAAAAAAAGAAAGAAAGAAAGGGGGGAAATGATACAGAATTAAATTAAATATTTTTATTCCCCTTTGTAAAGTAAATTTCTTTTTAGCTATTTTGTAGGTCCGTACTGCAGGAATTTATAATTATAAGTCCTGCTTCTTTCAAATGAATTAAAACATATTGTTAATTCTTTTCGATTTTTTAACCTTGTTCTTTTTCAAAGCAATACGCGAGCATTATATAACGCTTCCTTCTTAAGGTTATCAGTTAGAAATGTAGCATTTTACCTCCTACTTCATTCCCTATTTTAGTGAAATGAGTGTCTTTTCTATCTCAGGTTAATGTCTTCAAGAGAATATCTATATGAAAAGAAAATTCAGTGAATTCATGGAGGTAGGAAGTAAGATGAAGTAGCCCTAAACAAGTTTCTCCCGTACCCTGCTCTGAAGCACTGGTGATCCCTACGTGGTGACCAAAACATTGTGTCATTTACCATTGAGTTCAATGGGATTTGACGCGTTCGGATGTAAATATTTTGTAATTACGTCGTAAATACACATATAAATGTATATATTTTCTTTTTCTACAACACTTCAGAGTCCTAAGTATATGAAAACAACATATTTTTAAACAACATTTCATTCTGAATGGAATTAAATGCTTTAATTTTCGCAGAACAGTTTTCTCAGAATGGTTTAATTTGAATGAAATATTTTCACAAGTTTTCGTTAATTACATTAGAAAAAAAATTTAAGGTAATTCGATTTTATTCGGTTAAGGTACAAAAATTAAGATAAAAGTTTACTGTATTATTAATATTAAAATTATGCATTATTTCTTTTCTATTTATAGAGCTTCATCCTAAAATACTGAAAAAATAATGACATGATTTTTTGGCTTCTGAGGCATCTTTTAAATCGAAAAAAATAAGTCAATTTATAATTAATGCTCTATTCGGTTCATTTTAAATTAGTTAATTATTAGAAATTAGCGAAATACATTAAATAGTACTTAACTTTCTCTGAACATTTCTGAAAGGGAATAAAATAAGGATTTTTTTAAAGTATTGTTTAAAACTTGTAACTGAGTTATTATAAAATGTAAGGGGAATAATTCTTTTAATTATACTTAATTATAATCAGATTTTTTTTACCCTTCATTTCAACAATACATATTCCAAAACTCTTTATTACGTTCTTAAGTGCGCATCTCATAGCATTTGCTTTACAATACCTTTTAACAGATTGCTTTCCAATACGAACAATTCTTGCTTAAATAGTTTTATAACGTATTTGTCAACAGGATTTCAATTTATGTTTACAATTCAATATTAAAGTAATTATATATTTAAATAACATTTATAATCATTATAAATTAGATACATTTAATAATTAGATTTCTTCAGAGTTGTTTATAAATGAATAAATTCTTCATTTCAAGTACATTAATAAATAATTTAATTAATATTTATGTATTTTGTTAAAGGCAGATACATGCTTTTTGCAAGCACATTCATAAATACCCATACATATTTCATATTTTTTATTTCCGGCATGTGCAAATCTTTAATTTCTGTGCATTCACTATATTTTATTTTTAATTAACCCAAATAAGTAAAACTTGTAAGCCCAAAGGGATTTTTTTTTTCAGATATATAAAATTAAAATGATGAGTTTAAAATGAGAAACAGTAAAGCTTCTCCTCTAAAAAATTTTAAAATGTACATGTTACAATAATATATGGATGTGAAAAAAATTTATTTTATTTAAAACATTTTGGCGTTTGGAACATAACATAAAAGTAGGGAATACTCTATCAAGGGTATCGAAAGACGAATACAATTTTAAAGGTACCGTAAAGTATTTTTCATTCTTTAAGCATAACTTTTTCTTAAAATTTATATTTTTGTAGTTCAACAGCTTAGAATTTTATAAAACAAAGTCATAATCAAAATCGCTGTTGTTAGTTATCGAAAAATAACCATGATGTGATTTTTGCGTAAATGTCACTAAACTGTACAAATTGCTATTATCTATCACACTACGTTTCTTTCATGTGAAAGTGTCCCTTTTTCGATTTGTATGGAACTGTCGTGTGTCGAAATACTATCAGAACACTGTCAAGCGAGCTTCTGAATGTAAACAAAGAACACCCCATCTGGTGACCGAAGCTTCGAAGCAGTGCTTCACTTCTAGTGCCGGTTGGCCACTCCTTCCTTTCTTACCTCCATGAGTGAATTATTATTTTTGTTTAATGGCCGGGCGTTTTTTTTAATAGATATTAGCCTTGCGCCACTACAGGGGCCGGACGTGGTGGTCATTTCATTATGGAAGCACGTAATAGGTGTCCACCATTGCGTCATATGATGGGACAGATAGTTACAGTCATGTCTTCTTCGAGATTAGAAGAGCCCATCGCTATGGCAGTCAGGGTCACTAGCTACCATACTGGTTGGGCGGTTATTTAGTAAATTAATTCTTTGTCCCTTTTAATTCCGTAGGCTTCAAAACAAACACGATATTTATTCGCACTTGAAGTAAAAGATTATTTTACTTATTATCTTAACGTTCGATAGTAGATAGAAAATGGGGGTTCACCCACACGCGGTGTGCGGTGTGGGCGTGGCCAATGACGTCACACAGAAGGCGGGGCCAAAGGCAACGTCATCACACTAGGAGGCGTGGTTTCGAGTGGAGTTGAGGTGTTTTTAGATTGCTGATTGAGTTGTAGACCTCCTGCTTTTCATTTAAAGTTAGTTTTTTTTTTAAATTGGCAACGGGAAATATTTTCTGCATCTTAATTTTGATGATATAGCGATGCTGCCCTCTATTAATGAAAAAGTGAATTATATGTTTTAGAAATATATTTTTTAAGTCTGGTGTTAAAATTATTCAATGTGCGACTCTGAAAACAATGTAAAAGAAACAAATATAAAGAAAAGACTTTCCTTTAATGAAACTACAAGATAATTTTCTTTTTATTACTCAATTTTATTCTGATACTTTTATTCTTTCTAGTTTTCCATGAAACTTTAACTTATTTCTCAGGTTTTCTGTTCATAATAACATATTTATTTACTGTCATATTTTTTTAATACTTAACGTTTCTAATTTGTAATATTTTATTTAATTTCCACATACTATTTTTTTTTCATACCTTTCATACCATTTCAGCATACCCTGATTTTTAACTTATATATTATATTTCACAAACGTTCCCGCACATGCTGTTTATTTGTTACACTACTTAATTTTAGATGCAATTTCACACTTTTTTTAACGTTATAATGTTCAATATATTCTGAATTTTAACTTCATTTACTTTTTTTAAACCATTCTAGTATTCTATACACACTTTAACTTAGTGGTTTGAAATTCTATTTAAAAAGAAACGTTTATTTTTCGTGATCTTAGTTCTTTTACTAAATTTTCTACAGAATTTCTAATTTCTTTTACATGTTTAACAATATCTTCCTTACATTACCGAATATTTTTTTAAAAAACTTAAGTCTATAACTGTTAATTGCGTTTCTTACGTTCATGATTTCCCTTCTGTGTTTCCATTTCTTAATTCTAGTTTAACTTATTTATTATAATGTTTTTATTTCTGTCTCATCATTCGTAATTCCAACATTTTATCCCTTTTTATTCATTTTAACGATATGGATTGTTTTCATTTACTCCATATTCAAATATTTCTTTACAATTTTTAAAATACTTGTTTTATTCTCCGATCATAATAGATCATCTACAGGTTTTACTCAGAAATTTCCATTCACAACTTTACAGTTTAATACCATTTATATCTAAATGCATTTCTTTCTCATATAGTTTTACGATCTTCAAAGTTTCTAACATCATGTTTAGTTTTAAATCCCTATTACCTTTATGTGTGTTGATAATTTTCATTTCTAATTTTACAACCACGTTCAGTGTTTCATCCACACATACCAAAATATTTCTTACATCTTCTGGTATTTAGTCTATGTCATATTTCAGTACTTCAAATGAATTTACACTGCTCACACTATTATTTTTTCATGTTTTAGAGACACTGACTATATTAATTTTACTATTTTTCATACACTAATTGCATCTATGTCAGCACTCATGATAAAGTAGCAATTGTTTTGCATCACATGCATAAAGAAATTCTTAAAACCAACTTTTTCAATATCGTATTCAAATTACTGTTTTCCAGATGGGAATTACCAGTATTCTTTGGTTTTACTCTGTTACATCTTTTTAAATTTTAACATCTTACTTTTAATTCTAACATACATCTTTCGAACAGTTTTTTCTTTTAATAATAGCCTTACCTTATCTGTTCAAATTAATTCTTTAATTCACCTTCTTTACTACCTTTCAATACCTTCATAATTCACTATGCAAACGCAATGTCTTTCACTGACATTCTGTTTAATAATACTACAAGTTTCCTTAATTGACAAAAAGCGAATCATTTCTCAGTTCAAAATAGAACTACTATATTTCGCACAAACGTTACCTTCATCCATTCAAGACACCCCTTAACCTGTAACTGACGTAGCGATAGGAAAGGAGACTCTTATCATATGCTCTTTCGACATTTGAAGTTTCTAGAACTTCTTTGACAAGTATATCAATACCATCAGAAAATATACTTAACATTTTTACCCAGTTTAAAGGCAACATACTGTTATAAGAATGGTTTTAGTTAAATTTATAAGACAAATAAACACATTTTGTGCTAAATAGGCATAAACATTTAGATTCAGAATATTTCTTTTTAATCCAATGTAAAACTTGAATTTCATTCATGATACGGATTGTCTCTTGATTTTTTTGTTTACCTTACACTAATAGAAAATTTTTATTTTACAAGTTCAGCTTTTAACGAAATAGAAATAAAAACTACGATACACCTGGTGTTTTTAAGAAAAGGAACTTTGATATAATTCTGGAAATGTAAATGCTTTTAGAGTTTTTTTCTTTCAATAACGTTGATTTTCATTACTTTACTAACTTCAATAATTCTCTTATTAGCTAATATGAATGAAAGAAGATTGTCAAAAATGTGACACAGTATAATTCTTACGAACATACGTACCTTTACCAGCATACAGATATTACCGATTGAAATGAAGAAAGATACAGATATTTTACTCCAATCTACATTAAATTAAAAAAATATTTAAACTTTCATACATTCCAAAGAATAAACGAAAACTCAATAGATATTGTCATGTTTGTATATATGAGATAAAAGTTTTATGAATGGTATTTAAAGTAATGCTTAGAACTTCATAAAAGCGAACATTCACTATGTTAATACACATATCATCAGTTATTTACATAATTCAATGTAATATTAATCATTACATGTACTATATGCATATATATTTAAAGTTTAATTGTCTTACAATTGAATAATTAACTATTGAGAGAAAGAGGTTCATATCTTACACTATTTAATTCACATGGAACAAATTTTTCCATCAACCACATTGAACCGCGTTTATTAAATTCGCCAAAGCTCTTTTATTTCTGCATTTTCACACTCACGACACATTTTAAATGTAACTATTGATTACCATTTCAAACACCGATATCATAACTCAGTGTAAAACTACATCATAACTCATTTTTTCCCTACTAACTACAATTTTATATATTCAAGAAGTACATCTAAGACATGATCATTTTCTATGTTCTAGCAAATCGATTCAATTGCGAACATACTATTAAGACTTGCGATTTTAGAAGACTTGCATGTATTAACGATGTCAACGTTTCTTCGTTTTTGTAAGATTCGTATCAAACCATGTCGCATTCGAATGTGGTGTAAGAGATCACTTTTTCTTTTAAACACTTGTAAACAATGGATGCAATTTATAAGAAGAGAAGTATCATGCTGTTTCAAAACATCATCATCAGCATATTTCTGTTTCTTTTGACACCAGCAAAATTTAAAAAAAAAAAAAAAAAAAAAAAAAAGGTTTGTGAGATTTTCTTCAAATTCTGTTTTACTTGAAAAAAATGTCCGAACATTCAATACGATGTAAAGATTCATATTGTTTTAAATTCTTATGCTCACTAAATATTTTTTATCACGATTTACTCTTAAAAGTAACTTTATAAGTTTTCATATCCTTTTTACATGAAAAGAACTTGTGATATTTTCAACACGAGTGAATCACTTGAAGCATATACTGCACTGTAAGCATACAATACTTAAAAAAATTGTTATAAAAAATAAAAATACATTCATTTCACCAAGAAGCTTTTCTATTTAAATACATTTATTTATTTCCAAAGAACAAGTTTCTGTATTATACATAAAATATACTTAGAATTTTCTTTCATTAGTTAATATCAAATTAACAACAATATCCATTTACTGATATTTGATATACATGTTTGCTTTAAAATTAAAACTAAAATTTCAATATATTTCTATTAAAAAAAACATAAGGAAAAAAAAATACTCATAACATCAACCAAAGACAGAAATTTAAATAGAATAGCTGTACTTATATTAGTGCATTTTTATAATCTTCATAACATTTCGATTCAAAAAACCTATTACAAAATAAATGAAACATTTTTTTCTGCGTTAAAGAATCTCTTATATTTTTAAAATTAATACATAAAAATATATCTTCCCCAATATATTTAATTCTATCCTCAACACTTATTATAATGCAATCATGTCTTGTTTGTGAAGGATGATTTACAATACAACCTTCGCATTTATATAGCTTTTTTATCACTGAATTTAATTCAGTTTTGATAGAGTTTATGAGTTCTTTAAAAAGTTCATCATCATCACTTACCATATCCAGACAATTGTTTTTACATTTGATTTGCAACGGTAAAATAATTTCAAAAATACTTTTATATAAAGTATTAGATACATCAGGAATAATTTCTTTCAATTTTTTAAAAATATCACAGTTTACTTTTAGGTATGTAGGTTTTAGTTTAAAAGAATTTTCATCTTGTTTAAAAACTTGTTGAAAAATACACTCACCTTCTTTGTTGAAAACTACCAACTCATTATTGCAAATGATGCTGGCAGTCGTATAGACCAGATTAAATTCATATATTTTTGAGGAAAATTCTTGCCATGTTGCAGGAGTTATAACAACACCGCGTGTAGTAGGGTATAATATTTTATTTTGTTCCACACATTCACGTAGATGAATGTTCATTCTGTTTTCAAACTGATTTATGGACACAAAATATCCCCAACCAAGAGTCCACTGTGCAATCAACTTCGAACTTTCTTTTTTCTGTTCTCGATTATTCGGCATGAAGATATTTTCAGGAACAGACTTCATATAGTGGGCAAACCAGTCATCCTCTGGAAGTTCATCCTCATTATCTTCCAAGCGTCGTTTTTTGATTTTCGAAATTTTTATGTTTCGGAATGTGATACTAATTCTAGGATCTTTAACGTCAGGTTGAGAGGGTATTCCATGCATCCAAAATTGGTTCGTTGGGGGTTTCATTACAAGGAGAGTTCCACGAGTTAAGTCCACGCTTCGAGATGTGAAATTTCGCCTGGTAAATACCATTTGACGTTTTGCACCTGAACTGATGATAGGTATATCACTTTCAGGTTCGAGACAAGTTTCATTGTCTTTATGCGTTGAAATTTTCGCCACTCCGTCAGGATAATAGTTCAATAAAGCAAAATTATATTTTTTGCCAGTTATCGTTTCAACATAATCTTTTACATTTAGAAGAGTTTGAGTCCATGGTTCTGCACAAATGCTCGTTCCAGAGAATTCGTAACTAAGTCCTTCATCACCAAAACCGAGTACTTTTCTTCGTGGAACATACTGAGTCCCATTAATTTCAAAACTAATATTTTTAAAATCATAATTTGATAGTTCATCTAGCAAAATATCAGCTTCATTTCGTGAATAAAATTCTTCGTATAATTCCACATTTAACTCTGTATCACATATATTCCTCATATTCGCTTCTGAATCTAACGATCATGATAACGTGAAGTCTACAGCGCTTATCAAGGATCTTCCTTCACTTCTGTATGTACTGTCAAATTTGGAATAGCAACAACAACCTTAAGATAATACATTCTTTCGCGTATGATTATCAGAGTTTTAGAAATTTTCCATTACTCTATCATGATAAGTGGATGATGCTTTTAAGATTCTCCTTATGCATATATGTAATATCGAGGTTCAGAATAACAACATTAGGACAGTATAACTCTTTCCCACTATCCTATCATGATTATTTTTACACATATGACGCCGGAAAGACTGGCTTCACAAACAAGACATGACAAGAATGTATTACGATAAGTGTTGATGAAATCATTTCGTTAATGTATGTTTTAGATAATTTTTGCTATTTAAGAATGCTACGTATTTCTATATCATTCAGAATTGTCGTTAGATTCAGAAGCGAATATGAGGAATATATGTGATACAGAGTTAAATGTGGAATTATACGAAGAATTTTATTCACGAAATGAAGCTGATATTTTGCTAGATGAACTATCAAATTATGATTTTAAAAATATTAGTTTTGAAATTAATGGGACTCAGTATGTTCCACGAAGAAAAGTACTCGGTTTTGGTGATGAAGGACTTAGTTACGAATTCTCTGGAACGAGCATTTGTGCAGAACCATGGACTCAAACTCTTCTAAATGTAAAAGATTATGTTGAAACGATAACTGGCAAAAAATATAATTTTGCTTTATTGAACTATTATCCTGACGGAGTGGCGAAAATTTCAACGCATAAAGACAATGAAACTTGTCTCGAACCTGAAAGTGATATACCTATCATCAGTTCAGGTGCAAAACGTCAAATGGTATTTACCAGGCGAAATTTCACATCTCGAAGCGTGGACTTAACTCGTGGAACTCTCCTTGTAATGAAACCCCCAACGAACCAATTTTGGATGCATGGAATACCCTCTCAACCTGACGTTAAAGATCCTAGAATTAGTATCACATTCCGAAACATAAAAATTTCGAAAATCAAAAAACGACGCTTGGAAGATAATGAGGATGAACTTCCAGAGGATGACTGGTTTGCCCACTATATGAAGTCTGTTCCTGAAAATATCTTCATGCCGAATAATCGAGAACAGAAAAAAGAAAGTTCGAAGTTGATTGCACAGTGGACTCTTGGTTGGGGATATTTTGTGTCCATAAATCAGTTTGAAAACAGAATGAACATTCATCTACGTGAATGTGTGGAACAAAATAAAATATTATACCCTACTACACGCGGTGTTGTTATAACTCCTGCAACATGGCAAGAATTTTCCTCAAAAATATATGAATTTAATCTGGTCTATACGACTGCCAGCATCATTTGCAATAATGAGTTGGTAGTTTTCAACAAAGAAGGTGAGTGTATTTTTCAACAAGTTTTTAAACAAGATGAAAATTCTTTTAAACTAAAACCTACATACCTAAAAGTAAACTGTGATATTTTTAAAAAATTGAAAGAAATTATTCCTGATGTATCTAATACTTTATATAAAAGTATTTTTGAAATTATTTTACCGTTGCAAATCAAATGTAAAAACAATTGTCTGGATATGGTAAGTGATGATGATGAACTTTTTAAAGAACTCATAAACTCTATCAAAACTGAATTAAATTCAGTGATAAAAAAGCTATATAAATGCGAAGGTTGTATTGTAAATCATCCTTCACAAACAAGACATGATTGCATTATAATAAGTGTTGAGGATAGAATTAAATATATTGGGGAAGATATATTTTTATGTATTAATTTTAAAAATATAAGAGATTCTTTAACGCAGAAAAAAATGTTTCATTTATTTTGTAATAGGTTTTTTGAATCGAAATGTTATGAAGATTATAAAAATGCACTAATATAAGTACAGCTATTCTATTTAAATTTCTGTCTTTGGTTGATGTTATGAGTATTTTTTTTTCCTTATGTTTTTTTTAATAGAAATATATTGAAATTTTAGTTTTAATTTTAAAGCAAACATGTATATCAAATATCAGTAAATGGATATTGTTGTTAATTTGATATTAACTAATGAAAGAAAATTCTAAGTATATTTTATGTATAATACAGAAACTTGTTCTTTGGAAATAAATAAATGTATTTAAATAGAAAAGCTTCTTGGTGAAATGAATGTATTTTTATTTTTTATAACAATTTTTTTAAGTATTGTATGCTTACAGTGCAGTATATGCTTCAAGTGATTCACTCGTGTTGAAAATATCACAAGTTCTTTTCATGTAAAAAGGATATGAAAACTTATAAAGTTACTTTTAAGAGTAAATCGTGATAAAAAATATTTAGTGAGCATAAGAATTTAAAACAATATGAATCTTTACATCGTATTGAATGTTCGGACATTTTTTTCAAGTAAAACAGAATTTGAAGAAAATCTCACAAACCTTTTTTTTTTTTTTTTTTTTTTTTAAATTTTGCTGGTGTCAAAAGAAACAGAAATATGCTGATGATGATGTTTTGAAACAGCATGATACTTCTCTTCTTATAAATTGCATCCATTGTTTACAAGTGTTTAAAAGAAAAAGTGATCTCTTACACCACATTCGAATGCGACATGGTTTGATACGAATCTTACAAAAACGAAGAAACGTTGACATCGTTAATACATGCAAGTCTTCTAAAATCGCAAGTCTTAATAGTATGTTCGCAATTGAATCGATTTGCTAGAACATAGAAAATGATCATGTCTTAGATGTACTTCTTGAATATATAAAATTGTAGTTAGTAGGGAAAAAATGAGTTATGATGTAGTTTTACACTGAGTTATGATATCGGTGTTTGAAATGGTAATCAATAGTTACATTTAAAATGTGTCGTGAGTGTGAAAATGCAGAAATAAAAGAGCTTTGGCGAATTTAATAAACGCGGTTCAATGTGGTTGATGGAAAAATTTGTTCCATGTGAATTAAATAGTGTAAGATATGAACCTCTTTCTCTCAATAGTTAATTATTCAATTGTAAGACAATTAAACTTTAAATATATATGCATATAGTACATGTAATGATTAATATTACATTGAATTATGTAAATAACTGATGATATGTGTATTAACATAGTGAATGTTCGCTTTTATGAAGTTCTAAGCATTACTTTAAATACCATTCATAAAACTTTTATCTCATATATACAAACATGACAATATCTATTGAGTTTTCGTTTATTCTTTGGAATGTATGAAAGTTTAAATATTTTTTTAATTTAATGTAGATTGGAGTAAAATATCTGTATCTTTCTTCATTTCAATCGGTAATATCTGTATGCTGGTAAAGGTACGTATGTTCGTAAGAATTATACTGTGTCACATTTTTGACAATCTTCTTTCATTCATATTAGCTAATAAGAGAATTATTGAAGTTAGTAAAGTAATGAAAATCAACGTTATTGAAAGAAAAAAACTCTAAAAGCATTTACATTTCCAGAATTATATCAAAGTTCCTTTTCTTAAAAACACCAGGTGTATCGTAGTTTTTATTTCTATTTCGTTAAAAGCTGAACTTGTAAAATAAAAATTTTCTATTAGTGTAAGGTAAACAAAAAAATCAAGAGACAATCCGTATCATGAATGAAATTCAAGTTTTACATTGGATTAAAAAGAAATATTCTGAATCTAAATGTTTATGCCTATTTAGCACAAAATGTGTTTATTTGTCTTATAAATTTAACTAAAACCATTCTTATAACAGTATGTTGCCTTTAAACTGGGTAAAAATGTTAAGTATATTTTCTGATGGTATTGATATACTTGTCAAAGAAGTTCTAGAAACTTCAAATGTCGAAAGAGCATATGATAAGAGTCTCCTTTCCTATCGCTACGTCAGTTACAGGTTAAGGGGTGTCTTGAATGGATGAAGGTAACGTTTGTGCGAAATATAGTAGTTCTATTTTGAACTGAGAAATGATTCGCTTTTTGTCAATTAAGGAAACTTGTAGTATTATTAAACAGAATGTCAGTGAAAGACATTGCGTTTGCATAGTGAATTATGAAGGTATTGAAAGGTAGTAAAGAAGGTGAATTAAAGAATTAATTTGAACAGATAAGGTAAGGCTATTATTAAAAGAAAAAACTGTTCGAAAGATGTATGTTAGAATTAAAAGTAAGATGTTAAAATTTAAAAAGATGTAACAGAGTAAAACCAAAGAATACTGGTAATTCCCATCTGGAAAACAGTAATTTGAATACGATATTGAAAAAGTTGGTTTTAAGAATTTCTTTATGCATGTGATGCAAAACAATTGCTACTTTATCATGAGTGCTGACATAGATGCAATTAGTGTATGAAAAATAGTAAAATTAATATAGTCAGTGTCTCTAAAACATGAAAAAATAATAGTGTGAGCAGTGTAAATTCATTTGAAGTACTGAAATATGACATAGACTAAATACCAGAAGATGTAAGAAATATTTTGGTATGTGTGGATGAAACACTGAACGTGGTTGTAAAATTAGAAATGAAAATTATCAACACACATAAAGGTAATAGGGATTTAAAACTAAACATGATGTTAGAAACTTTGAAGATCGTAAAACTATATGAGAAAGAAATGCATTTAGATATAAATGGTATTAAACTGTAAAGTTGTGAATGGAAATTTCTGAGTAAAACCTGTAGATGATCTATTATGATCGGAGAATAAAACAAGTATTTTAAAAATTGTAAAGAAATATTTGAATATGGAGTAAATGAAAACAATCCATATCGTTAAAATGAATAAAAAGGGATAAAATGTTGGAATTACGAATGATGAGACAGAAATAAAAACATTATAATAAATAAGTTAAACTAGAATTAATAAATATAAACACAGAAGGGAAATCATGAACGTAAGAAACGCAATTAACAGTTATAGACTTAAGTTTTTTAAAAAAATATTCGGTAATGTAAGGAAGATATTGTTAAACATGTAAAAGAAATTAGAAATTCTGTAGAAAATTTAGTAAAAGAACTAAGATCACGAAAAATAAACGTTTCTTTTTAAATAGAATTTCAAACCACTAAGTTAAAGTGTGTATAGAATACTAGAATGGTTTAAAAAAAGTAAATGAAGTTAAAATTCAGAATATATTGAACATTATAACGTTAAAAAAAGTGTGAAATTGCATCTAAAATTAAGTAGTGTAACAAATAAACAGCATGTGCGGGAACGTTTGTGAAATATAATATATAAGTTAAAAATCAGGGTATGCTGAAATGGTATGAAAGGTATGAAAAAAAAATAGTATGTGGAAATTAAATAAAATATTACAAATTAGAAACGTTAAGTATTAAAAAAATATGACAGTAAATAAATATGTTATTATGAACAGAAAACCTGAGAAATAAGTTAAAGTTTCATGGAAAACTAGAAAGAATAAAAGTATCAGAATAAAATTGAGTAATAAAAAGAAAATTATCTTGTAGTTTCATTAAAGGAAAGTCTTTTCTTTATATTTGTTTCTTTTACATTGTTTTCAGAGTCGCACATTGAATAATTTTAACACCAGACTTAAAAAATATATTTCTAAAACATATAATTCACTTTTTCATTAATAGAGGGCAGCATCGCTATATCATCAAAATTAAGATGCAGAAAATATTTCCCGTTTCCAATTAAAAAAAAAAAATCTAACTTTAAATGAAAAGCAGGAGGTCTACAACTCAATCAGCAATCTAAAAACACCTCAACTCCACTCGAAACCACGCCTCCTAGTGTGATGACGTTGCCTTTGGCCCCGCCTTCTGTGTGACGTCATTGGCCACGCCCACACCGCACACCGCGTGTGGGTGAACCCCCATTTTCTATCTACTTTCGATACAATTACCTAGCTTTTTCAATGTGCACGGAAAAATCTTATAGCCTGTAAGCGTAAAATCGTAGAAGTTAAAAAAACCCTTACTTAATTTAAGAAAATTCGAAATTTTGTATTAGAGCATTTTGCTATAGAAGTTCATTCAAAGAAATTTTAACACTATTACTTCCACCAATAGTTTTTAAAGAGGAGAAGGATAAGGTGGAATTCTATCTTTGACAAACAGATTTTTAAATTATTAACTTTCGTGGTATTTAATTCAGATTGTTTAATTCATTCACAGTAAATTAATTAAGATATCTTTTCATTCGTGGCTATATGTATTAATTGTATGTATAAAATTATATATGGGAAATTACATGTCATTAACGAAGATTTACTTGTTATGAACTACTGAGCGAAAGCTTACTTCATGTTACTTAATTCAGCTCATTCAGTGCACTGAGGTATGTAACTTCAAAGAAGTAAAATAAGTTCCAGAGAAGCGTATATTTTAAATTCTTAAAGTAAACATTTAGTATTTTCTTTACATAGATGAAAAGAGGCTTGGAATTCTATCTTAGCTTTAACAGACGTTTATAACAGTGATTAATATTGCCTTTTTTAATTGCTATCTTTCAAATGAACCTTTCATCTGAAAATTAAGGTCATTAAATTATAAATTAAAGCATGTTTTTTAAGAAACAAAAAGTGTGTAAAACTATTTCTGTTTCTATGTTGAAAAACTTAATATTTATTTTTAGCTATGATTACCTTTCACTTTGGTAACGTCTATCGATCTATTTGTTAGATTGCGCTCACCTCAATAAGGTCCAAGTTTGCAGTTTCTGTTTTCATTCATTCCAATATGCTATTGTTTTACTGGCACACTCGGAAATGTTTAAAAACGCCTCCGTATACATTTTCCATATGACAAAAAATGTCCAAATGTATTCCTAAGATAGGGAGGGTATATCTATGTAATATTTGTTTGGATGTTAAGAAATGTATATAGATTGTCCGTAAATATATTAATATTTTGACGAAATTCATCGCAGTGCTTTTTAGGGATTTCAAAATAATGTATTTTGTTGTACTATAATTAATTTCTGCTTAGCAATGATATTTCGTAATTTGATCATTTGCTGCTTTCTGCACAACAAGTGATAAAATTCTGAAATATCTAATTTAAATATTGTATTAGATATTTCGGAATTTTATCACTTGCTGTTGGTAAATATTAAGGTATCTTGGCAAGTTCTAAAATTTAGCTGTCTTCAAACATTTACAGTAACATATACATCGTGTCCCCAAAACGTAGCTACATCCTTAAATATTTCCTAAAATATTTTTCCTAAACATGTATTTCTAATTACAAAGTTACTCAAAATAGAGATTTTTGTTGGAACATTTTCAGCGCTGGATGGAAGAATTCTTGTAAATTAAAAAAAAAAAATTATCTTTTTATATGCTTTTTGTAGATCAGCAACTTCACTTGTTAAAATACTGACTAGCGGGCTACAGCTAAAGCTAAATTTACAAATTCCACGTACACATGAAAAGAAAATGCATAAAAAAATTTCGGTATAAATGAAATCAATTTATTCTTTCCAAGCAATAATCAATTCGTAAATAATTTTTTGTTACCAAACCAGGGAACAAAAATCTTCTGACACTTCACGTTAATACGTATACGTATTATATCATGATTTAAATTTAATATAATGTAATAATTTTTTCTCAATATCATTACAAGAATTAACGTGGTAATAACATACCGTGACGTATTTTCTGAAATGATGCCTAAATGGCAATGGATATTTTCTGTTTTCAAAATTCTTAAGGTAAATATATCAAAAAACGCATATAGTTAACTTATCCAGTGAATCACTAAATTAATTATAATTAAAATAAAATTTGCCTGAACCTTAGACATATTTATCTCATCATAACAAGAATTTAAAAGCTACGGTGACATTAAAGAAAAGTTAATTCATAACTTATATCACTGCATTATATTTGCTAGTCTAATATATATTATATTTGCTAGTCTAATATATGTTATATTTGTTACTCTTTCAATTACATGGATTCTTTAAGTATGTCTGTTTTCATTTCCACTCTTTTTTTATTTCTACATAACTAAGTTGTACCTAAAGATACCAGCTGTGTTTTTTTCCCTTCAGCTTACAAAATGGAGATGCTTTCGTCAAATGACAATTCTTGTGTGACTGATATAATCCTATTTAAGTTACGTGAACTCTTTTAGTAAATATCTTTATTTGCATTCTTTTCGCATTTCAACTTTATAAATTTTTCTTGAAACTCTCAATACTTTTTTACAGTGTACGAATGGGAAGGATACTAAGATATTACCAAGTGGTATAAGAAACTAAAATCTAAATATAAATGAATAAATATGCAAAAGATTGCAAAACTGGAAAAATGGTCCTCTATCGCTATCAAGCAAGAATAATTCCATTCAACTTTAGTAAATATGTTCCTTGAAGATACATGTAGTATTTTCCCCAAAGTTTAGTTTATCGTTATTTTAGGACTAAAATTATTAAAGTAAGAAACGTGTTATAAAAAAGTAGGCTGCTTAGGTTGTTTTGGGATCTATGATTATATCTCAAAAAGCTTTTGATGCAATTTTTAAACTAAATATTCGTTCAGTTTGGTTACACAAAATGTTTAGAAGATTAAAATAGTGTTAATAAGGTATGCAATTTAATTAAAAATCATGCTGTTTGTAAACATAAAGAATACGCTTTACCTTGTAAGACTTTCAATGTGTAGATCTCAGTTACTGTAGAAAGTGACGAGTCTTAAGAACAAGATAACGAATAATCGCTTAAGTTCGGGTGATAAGAAACAACAAGATAGAAGGGTAATTAACCCTTTATTATTCCAATAAGATTTAACAAAACTCCGCCTGGCAGTGTACAAACAAAGCCGATACTTGGGCTTGAACTTAAGAGACTAAAAATTAAACTAAAACTAAGATTAACTAAAGAAATATAGCCGAAGCTATCAAGATTCAAATCAAGTTGGCACCTTAACTTATTTGACTACGAAGCTTAGCAAGGGCCTGAGTACGGCCGAGCGTAATAACAGCTTTGAGAGAGAGAGTGGCCAAAAGGGTAGACGCGCGTAAATCAGAAACTCTGATTTTCTCTCACTCTGTAAGTAACTTCGTGGTTTAAATACCTCTCCTCCTCATTAAGTATTCAGAATGATTCCAAAACTACGTTCTGACCAGAAGTAGTAAGTTAAGAATTTGACAGGAAAGGAACTTAAAATTTAACTGTTAATGAAATTAAAGCATGTTTGAGATTGCAACAAATCTTTTCACATTTAATAATTTCTTATGTTCAATTTTCACTTTGGCACTTAATTGTAAAAGCAAGCTTTGACACTACCACTTCGATGAAATGAATCGTCATCGCTAACCGCGAAATCATAAGGCCCATCTTATAACAGTGGTGTAGCAAGCATAACTGGCACCCGACGCAAAATACCTTTTTCGAACCCCCCCCCCACCACAAAAAAAAACTTTCAGTAATATAATGTATAGAATATATTCGTAATAAGAAAATAATGCTACTAATAATAAAATGCTGAATCTGCCATAACATACTCAAAAATATATTATAAGAATAGTCACTATCGAACTACACTAGCCTTGGATTCGGAAATGCATCTGTGTTGGCGGAAAAATCAGACATACGATGATCTAGAATTAATTAAAAGGGTGTTATTTATATAAGTGTTTCTAAAAAGTACAGTTTTTAAACAATTAAAAGTTTAATATACATTGTAGATAAATAGATATGTCAGCTTGCCTACTACAACTCAACTCTGCCACCCTGATAACCCATAGCAACCAAAAACTAAATCATATTTATTCTATTCAATTGTTATAATTATTTAACGATCTGTCTCAAAAAATTGTACTACCATAATTGGTGACACGTATTTATTACGAATAGCAACCTTCAATGTTGCACGAATATGGAGTTTATATGTCCAAATTCTGAATAGCAGTAAGTTATCCAGTGTGATGAGATGCAAGTAAGACATTTCACCTGTCATTTCAAGCGTTGTGCCGCATTCCGGTGAGTCAACATATTTCTGTCATAATTTCAGCGGATATATGTATCTTCTACTGCACTTGCGCCGCCAATTTCTCTGATTTCAAGTACCAAGAAACTGTCACTATATACATATTGATTATTTTTCGATACATATTATTATTGTGCATAATTGATTAATCTAAAGTGGTTGACAACGATGCTACGTCACAATTGACGCAAGTAGTAGTTAAGCCACCTCATTTTTTGTCTCCGAGACCCATTGTTATGGTTCATTCAATTGGATGCGCAGTTTAGTCACATTACTGCCGATGAAACTCAATTTTATACAGCGATCGCCGCGTTAGAATCAGAGGTACTGCAATCAGCTCGTGAAATAATTTTGAATTCGCCGGTGACGAGCAAATACAAATCTTAAAAAAAAATTAATTTCTGTTTATGAAGAATCCGAGACAGTTAAAATCCAGCAGCTGTTGCACGATTTACGGTTGGGTGATATGAGGCTTTTTCAATTCCTGTTTAAAATGTCAGACTTAGCCGCCGGTAACCTGACGGATAGCATTCTTAAAACATTAGGGATGAATAGACTCCCATCTAACATGCAAACCATTTTAGCGGCCAGTAGCGAGCTACTTAAAAATCTTCCCGAAATCGCTGATATAATTCACGAGTTGGCCATTCCAGCGCAAATACACGCAGTGCAAGCTCCTGCTATTGTGGCGTTACAGGCTCAAATTGATAATTTGTTCAAACAAGTAGCTTAGTAGCCATCCAAGCTGAACCTTTTCAGCGCAATCGCTTCACATCATGTGGTGGAAATACACGTCGTAGCCCACTGAGGAAACTTTATGAAAGCCGGGTATTCATAACCCGAGTATTTGTTTTCATCACCACAAATTTGGAAACAAGGCAAACAAATGCCGCCCACCGTGTCGTTACATCGACCAGGGAAACGAGAAGGGCCGTTGCTCGAAGTTGTGAACAACAGCGGCCGAAATTTTGCAAGCCTTTTCGTCATCGAAAATAATTCGGGCTTTAGGTTTCTTGTAGACACCGGGGCTGATGTTTCTGTCGTTCCACCACATTTTCACGAACAAAAGCGCCTTACCAAGTTACAACTTTATGTAGCAAATGGGAAACCAACTTAACATATCCGGGAGTAATTCGCAATAGTCAAGATTTAAACATTAAACTGATTTCGGGTAACTTCCCACGGCATCAACTTCTCAGAGAATTCCCTACAAACACGCGCCCAGTTATGGGTATTTCCGAACCCAAGTACGATGTACTACATTATATTGAAATTACCGGACCTCCAATTGCAGCTAAACCAAGACGCTTACCTCCGGACAAGCTTGAAGCCGCCAAAGAGGAATTAAGAATTTCAATACATTATGGAACAGGGAATTTACCGTCCTTAAAAAAGTTCATGGGCCAGTCCGCTCCATCTAGTTCGGCAATGAAATGTAACTGGCTTCCGTGTGCGATTATCGTCGGTTAAATGCAGGTACAATTCCTGATCGTTACTCAGTCCCGCACTTTCAAAACTGTATGCAAGTTTTAGAGGGAAAAGCTATTTTTACAACCCTTGATCTTGAGCGGGCGTATCACCAAGTACCCGTTAACCCAGCTGATATTCCAAAAACTGCGGTTATTACGCCTTTTGGACCATTTGAGTTTTCGGTCATGACTTTCGGCTTATGCAGTGCCGCTCAAAGGTTTCAACGCTTCATGAATCAGGTGTAAATCGGCCTCGATTTTTGTGTACCTTATTTTGATGACGTCTTAATTGTCTCCTCTTCAGAGCAAGAACACCTATCACATTTAGTTATGGAGCTCAAGTGGTATATATGAGTAAAGGTCTCCGGACCAAATACTTTGCAACAAAACTGCGGATCTACCTATCACATTTGAGAACAATTTTTGAACGTTTTTAAAGGTAAATCCTTCCAAATGCGTTTTTGGCCAACCAAGAGTATCCTTTCTTGGTCATGAAATTTCCGCTGATGGCGTTCGACCCCGCCCAGATAGAGTCACCGGCCCTATCCGCGATATACCCGAACCATCTACAGTGAAGGATTTAAGAAGATTTCTTGCTATGCTCAATTTTTATCGACGTTTCTTACCTCAGACAGCAACCATACAAGAACCTCTAAATTCGTTTTTGGTTGGAAGCAAGAAAAACGATAAACGTGTTATAACCTGGGCCACAGAATCTCGCAAAGCGTTCCAAAAATGCAAAAATGATTTAATTTCGGCAACAAATTTGCAGTATCCTTTCACATCTAAACCATTATCACTCTACGTTTATGAGGTACTTCTCCCGCTATCCTAGCATGCCTTCGTGTGGTGTAGTGGTTCTGCACGCTGGGCCGGTACTCCAGAGGTCCGCGGTTCGATTCCCGGCAAAGGCGTTGCATATTTTTCATCTCTTCTTCCAAAAAATAACCTAATGTCTCTACACGGTGACGCATGAACAACAGGTATAGGAGCAGTTTTACAACAGAAAGATCCAGAATTATGGAGACCACTTTCATATTTTTTTAAAAAACTGTCACCAGCACAAACCAGATCGTGAATTATTAGGAATTTATGAAGCTGTCAAATAATTTCTACATATGCTAGAGGGACCCGTTTTCATGATCTTCACAGATCACAAACCCTTAACCTATGCTTTTCAGCGTTCAGATAAAGCTTCTCCTCGTCAAATGAGACAACTAGACTTCATAGGACAATTTTCAACAGATATCCGTTATATCGAGGGTTCGCAGAGTCGTAGCAGACCCCTTGTCTCGTATTGAAGAACTAACCGTTCCTTTGCCAATAAACTTTGCTGCCCTTGCGGATGAACGACACTGGGATTCAGAACTACAAACCCTCTTGAAAAGCAAATCTTCCACCAATCTCACCTTGCAGCTTATGCAGCTGTCACCTGAAAAATCACTTTATTGTGATGTTCAGGATTCAAGATTTCGAGCTTATGTTCCCTCTGGGTTTCGCCATGCCATTTTTAGTCAGTTACATCGTCTGTCACATCCTGGCATCAAGGCTTCGAGGAAACTGATACAGTAACGTTTCGTATGGCTTAGCATGCAAAAGGATATAGCCAACTGGACACGTTCGTGCTTGGAGTGCCAAAGATCTAAAATTGTCAGACACACCACCAGTTAACTTAAAAATTTTAATTTGTCCTCATCTCGCTTCAATCCCGTGGACCTCGACTTGGTCGGGCACTTATGTTTATTAATAATAATATAACACATGAATACAATTAATTACTATGTATACATTTTTCTTACCTTGGATGAAGCAAACTTATCATTTACTTCATCAATGTCGATCCTTTCAAATTTTTCGCTTTCCACACTTAAAAATGCTAGATGACTTAGGGGATCTTGTCCCATCGTTGATTGTAAATACGTGAAAATTTATTTTAATTTGCTGAACGAACTTTCATAGCTAGCATTTGATAATGAAATAGTAATTAAGACACACTAACGTGCAGAACAAATACTAATACAGGAGCCAAAAAACAAAAATCAGCGTTATATTTTCCAAATTTTCACAGGACTAGTTTCGATGGTTTTACAGAACCGCCATCCTCAGCTGCAAAACCGAAAATGAACAAGATAGGAAATAATGATTAGATAAGAAAGCCTGGACAAGAATAAGCAAGTAGCGCCATCTGTTGGTGAAACCAGAACTAAAACATAATTTCTTTAAAGGCCGAAGGCAAAGATGGACTGGAATTAGGATCGTTAACTAAAACAGAAAGATTTTTTTGAATGTGAAATGCCTCTAGAAAATCCAGTTCTCCAATAGAAGATGTTTTTTGAATAATTTTGGCAGCAGAAAAATTGAAAGTATGAAATTCGGACCAACAATGTTGAGCAACAGAAGACTTCTGTGTTTCCATTTTCCTAAAATATGCCTCATGCCCCTTGACGCGAAATTTTAAGGCTCTCTTAGTTTGGTCAATGTAAATTAAACCACACTGGCAAGGAATCCTATAAATACCCCAAGTATTCATATCCGGAATGGGGTCCTTGAGTAGGGAACTCGGAATTTTATTGATGGGAGAATAAACAACTCGAAAGTTAAATTTCTGCAAAATATGTGCAACTTTATAGCTAATTGATGGAAAGAAGGGAATGACAACAGAATTTTTATAATCTCCTAAAATAAGAGTGTGCCTTTTAGTGTGTTGAGATGAAAATTTTTTAACTGCTTGATTAATAATGTTGGGTGAAAAGCACCTGTCAATAGCTATTGCTTTTAAATAATTTAGTTCTTCATCAAGGGATAGTTTGGAGAAGCAAGCTTGAAGAGCACGGGAAACATAGGAATAAAATGAAGCTAACTTTTGTTTAGTCGGATGACATGATTTAAAATGAGGTGGAAGGCAAACCGATGAAGGTGTCGGTAAACCTTCATCGGTACTGAAGTAGGTACGTAGTACTGAATTTGGATGTGTTACATGTGACCAGAATGTCGAGAAACGGAAGAGAATTGCAAGTCTAAAGTTCAAAAGTGAACTGAATAGCAGGATCAATAGAATTCATTGTTGAAAGAACTTTATTTAAATCATCTTTATTACTTTCGAACAGTGTAAAAGTATCGTCTACGTAACGGAACCATGCCGGGAAGTTTAAAGTTTCAAACAATTTTGATTCATAATAATGCATGTAAATATCAGCCAGGAAGGGACTGAGTGGGCTTTCCATGGCTAATCCCTCAGTTTGCTTGTAATATTTATTTTGGAAAACAAAATGTGTTTGTTTTAAACAGAGTTGAGTTAGAGAAATTAGCTCATCAATTTCGATGCAAGAGAAGTGAAATTCGCGAAGTCGGGTTTCTAGACATCTTAATGCACCCTCCACTGGAACATTGGCGAATAATGATTTTACATCAAAAGAAACCATGAGTAAATTTCTAGGAGAAATGTTTTTAACCTTTTTTTACAAACTCTATGGAATTTTTTATGGTGTAAATGTTATTGTCTAATAGAGTTGAAAATCTAGAAACTAAATATTTAGCTAATGGATATAAGGCAGTACCTAAATTTGATACAATAGGGCGGAAAGGAATACCACCTTTATGAATTTTGGGAAGAGCATATAATCTGGCACAATTCGCAACAGATGGGATAAGCGAATGTTTTAAGTTCCTTGAAATGATTTGTGAAGATCTGATCGCAGTTTTTATTTTTGACAGGTCCAAAGGCGAAGGATCTTTAGGGATCGGATTATATGGTCCTTCGTTTAAGAGTTTAGTGACACCATCGATGTAAGTGTTCTTATCCATGACGACTATCTGGCCGCCTTTGTCGGCCTTTGAAATGATAATATCCGGGTTAGAATGAATTTCGCGCATTGTAGCTCTTTCTCTCGCAGTTAGATTTGGTTTCAAAGATTTATTATTGAATTTCACATTATGAGCGATAAGATGCCTAATCATTTCTTTCTGTGAATCTGAAACTTTACTGAACTTGAATGCTTTTTCGATAGGAGCCAAAATCTTTGGAATCGAGGGTTTACAGGTTTGTGAGAAGTTAAAATTATATTTTAGAATTCTCTCTTGTTCTTCTGAAAGACTTACATTAGAAATATTAACTATTGGCTTGATGTTTACAATGGGAAGACAAGATGACTTGGTTGAATCGGTAGACTGGAAGGCCATCAGTCGTTTACAGGAGAGTCAAACGCAATCCATTGTAGCGGAAGCGTTAGGATTTTCCAAAAATGTCATTTCCAGATTATGGAATCGGATTTTGGAAACTGGATATGTTTGAGAAATTCGGGACAAGGTCGTGTTATCGTTTTAAAATAAAAAGCGAGAGATATACGTGCATTTCGTTTAAAAAAATAAAAATATGTCTCTACTTTGGAGAAATAAAATGGTCAGAAAGAACGTTTTGGTTGATGTACGGCAAACATTTTATTACACATCAAGAAAATAAATAATTAATTATATTACAATAATTATTAATTTTAAATATATTTTCCAGAAATCGATCAAAATAAAAACAGAAATTTTCCGGAAAATCTTGTGTGGAGACCATTTGGCGCCCCTCTACGAGCGGCGCCCGGGGCATTATGCACCCCCTTGCCCCCCCTCGCTACGCCACTGTCTTATAAGCTCATAATTTCAATGTAACAAGGAAAGTATATATTGTTAGGCTGACATCTGCATATGTGGGGAACAGGGAACTCCTGATCACTACGCTTTCTCATGCCCCTTAACTGAGGATATTCACACAAAATTCCCAAGAACTGACCTCCTGGCATTCCAAAGATTTTTAATTAAAGATAAACATCAATATCCAAAGTTTCAGAAAATTATGAAACGACTCTCTTCCTACGGCGTAGATCTCTGTCAAGTGTAAATCCACATACAGTTTAAACTTAGTGAACATGCTGTAATTATGGACAAAATGGATCCGCTCGTGAACTGAACTTTATAAACTGCAATAAACCAATATATCTGAAATAACCCATGGACACCTACCTCTTTAGCATTATTATAACAATTCATTTAACATTGTGTTGCCAGTACTAATTATAATTATCTCATTATGTTTATTTGTTTATTAATTATGTTTATCTCCTATTTTTGTTGCACCAAATCAGATGTTCAATTTATCTTGTGAATCTCAAATTGTATTCCTACTATTTCCTACTATTATTTGTATTACTTATGCCCTACACCATTATTTATAATAAATACTGGATGCGGGGCGTACTGTGGAATTGCACGATGTACCATAATAGGCAAACTTTAGACCTTTTGAAAAGCTTCAGTTTATGCAAATTCTTATAAAACTTGCAATTACCCCTTTTTTTTTTTTTTTTTTTTTTTTTCTCTCAAAGAGTAAGTATGGGAAGGCATTACCAGTTGACCTATGGTACATCGCTGGTGTCCCCCATACTTTTACCTTTACCTATATATTGTTAGGTATTGATCCTTTTCGTTGTACTGTAAATCATGTAATTTATAACATCACTGCAAACTTCAGCAGTAAAAAATGACCTTTAATCTCAGTTTTGGATTGATTTCAGTACGATCCATTACACATTTCTACTGTTTGTACTTCTGTTTGACGTTTAACTTCCTTTATGAACCTGCGCAACATACAAAGCTGTCATAAAGCTTTTCATGGTTGAATTTATTCGAAAAGGATATGTCGAAATTTTATTTTTTAGGTTTTAAAAGTAGGGCTATATTTTTGCAGTTTTATGTTATTTCTTTATTTTGAAGTGGATAATATTTTTTTGTAAATTATTACACCCGGAAATATCTTTATAACAGAGAAATATAAACAGTGTTAGTTATTATAACAATAGCTTTCACTTTTATGAAACGCTGATGCCTATAATTGATCGTCCGAATGTCATCTTGTGAATAAAATCTCAAAGTACCCGGAGATGAAAAAAACATGATTAATACGGATCAGTCCATTCTAACTGTATGGAGCCAATCAAAAATTCCACTACTTACAGCTGAAATAGACACTGAAATCACAAGTCACAGATCAGAAATTTGAAACTTTGAAAATGATTGATAACAAATGCATTGTCTGCTTTGCTATAAAATAATCATTTCCGCGAACTTTGAACCATTGCTTGCATTTCGTTAAAGAATCGCTTCTATAAATTTTGAACTAAAGTTTCTGTAATGCGTATTTCTGATTTTAAAATTCCAAATGCAGCTCTTCTTATTCTCAATCTCTTAATTCCGAAAAAGCGCCTAAAATTCGTTTAACACTTTATATTGTTGAAACCTTTGATTTTTCAATGTGTAGCATGCTAGTAAAATTATAAATACGTGAAATCTGAACTGAAATTCGGCATTGTCATGCCCATTCAGCAAATAAACAAGATAGTTAACATGCGAAAGTGTAGGGAAAACTTTTTGCTGACTCGGAAAACCCTTTTCCTTTTAAAAGAACAGAGAGCCAAGGTGACAAAATGCTGTAACATATCAACTACCATTCATCGAAAAGAAAGACCTAGGCACCATGCCAGAATTAAAGAAGTGAAAAGGAAATCAGCTTTCAGGATTCTGAAATATATGGTAGTGATTGCAAAAGATTTGTATATGGTGCAAAGCAAAACGAGTACCAAAATAAAGCTGCGAAATATATGAGAGTTAGATTTCTAATCTTTTATAGAATAAGGCTATTGTGATATGGCTTTTTGGCTCAGCCATCGAAATAAGAACGTTCTAATCGATTTCTCTTATAAAACTGGTAAAAATTGTGATGCTGTCCGTAAATTAATTGATTTAACCTTTTAATAACATAACAATTCTTAACTAACCTAACTATAACTAAGATACATTAACACGCCGAACAAATATTAATTTAGAAGTCAAACAACAAAAATAAACTTTATGTTTTCAAATTTTCACAGGACTGTTTTCGATGGTTTTACCGAACCAACATCCTCAGCTGCAAAAGCACAATTGAAGGAGATAAGATATAATGATTAGATAAGATAAGAAGGCCTGGATAGGAGATAAGCTACTGGCGCCATCTGTTGATGAAAACAGAACTAAAACATAATTTCTTTAAAGGCTGAAGGCAAAGATGAATTAGAATTAGGGTCGTTAACTAGAACAGAAAGATTTTTTTGAATGTGAAATGCCTCTAGAAAATCCAGTTCATCAATGGAAGATGTTTTTTGAATAATTTTGGCAGCAGAAAAATTGAAAGTGTGATTTTCGGACCAACCAATGTTGGGCAACAGAAGACTTCTGTGTTTCCTTTTTTCTAACATATGCCTTATGTTCCTTAACGCGAAATTTTAAGGCTCTCTTAGTTTGGCCAATGTAAATTAAACCAGACTGGCAAGGAACCCTGTAAATACCCCAGAAAATCATATCCGGAATGGGGTCCTTGAGTATGGAACTCGGAATTTTATTGATGGGAGAATAAACGACCCGAAAGTTAAATTTCTGCAAAATAAGTGCAACTTTATAGCTAATTGATGGAAAGAAGGGAATGACAACAGAATTTTTATCTCCTAAAACAAGAGTGTGCGTTTTGGTGTGTTGAGATGAGAATTTTTTAACTGCGCTTTTGCAGCTGAGGATGATGGTTTGGTAAAACCATCGAAACTAGTCCTCTGAAAATTTGAAAATATAACGCTGATTTTTGTTGTTTGACTTCTAAATTAACCTAACTATGTTAAGTAAAGGTGATGAACGAAAATTAACGTAGTGCCTAATTTCATCCATTTAATCCACAAATAAAATAGAAAACCAAAAATAGTATAGAATTTACTGGATTAAACAAAAAAAAAATGACAAAATAAAAAATTTCAGGAAAATATATTACCAGACGATTACTAAATAATATGTTGTTATTTTGAAAAAAAAATTACGTGAATTCGACAACGTTTATTTTGCTTCAAAAATATTGCTATAACTTTTTGTCAAAATCATAAGAGAATCAAAACACAAACTTTCGTCACACATCAGAAATTTTCGTGAGACTATAGTATCATAAGGATAAAATTATTAATCTAGATATTAGATACAGATGTAAATGGCGTAGTAAGGTTGATGTTGTAGCACGTAGAATTCATAGAAAGTAGATCCATATTGAAGAAGAAGAATTCTTATTGCGTAGAATGCGAAAATGTTCGATTCGTAATGTCTAAGAAACTTGGCTGTAGAGTCGGATTAAATTCCTTTTCATTTAAATTGATATTTGTGGCCACCATTCACTTAGCACTCTAATCGTACCTATTTTCAGAAAATATACATTGATATTGTTGCGAAAGAAAGACAACACAGCTAGCTGGCGCCCAAGCAGCACAGAAGTTGAAGCTATAGTGAACAATTATCCAATATGAAATTTTACCAAGAAAAAGTTTTGGTTTAGGTTAGAAAGGTTTCAATTCTCAAAATTCTAAGTTCCGAATTAGCTACGTCATAAGCGTTACACAAGCCATGTGACATAGATTAATCTAGAAATGGAGCAGTACAGAAAAGTTATTATTCGTTTTAAAATAGAAAGAAAGTACCCAAATTCAAAATGAGGAATGAAGAGGCTATTACTAAATTTAAGAAATTAAATCATAAAGCTGATTTATATATTTTTATCTTACATATTTATAAACAGTGAGGGACAGACGGAGAAATATGTAATAAAAATGTGGTCCAAAGGACTTTCAAAACTAAAATCGAGCACTAACGCTGCTGAGATTGTTAAATCTATGTAATTAAACAAGTAAATTAATACTTTTCAGGATGTATAGTAAAAAATAAAGTAATCAAGCAATGAACCAAAATTTAACTAACATGATACTATTGTGAGAAAAGAAAAGAGTGCTGAAAGCCTTAGGCAAAAAATTCTTAAAATATAAATTATACAATTAATGATGTAGGTAACTGAACAAATTCAGATAAGACTCGTCTGGTATTTATCTAAAGTTCTTCCATCAGCTAACATCAAGGAGTTCTATTAAGCGTTTATTTCCTTCTTGATTTCAAAATTTCTCTCTGTTATATATTTTAATTAATTAACTGTGCTTTCAAATATCAAGAATAACACCGCTGCGCTAATAAAAAAAACCTTACTGAGGTAGATACTAAAGTCTTAAAAATAATTGTAACTACTATATATTTTCGCACATAAGACGATCTTCAGATTTTCGTCAAAGTTTTATAGTTTTTGCATATATCTGCCTTATAAGATGATCCCAAACTAACAAAAACCTACGAATTTAGTTTAGTTCAACAATCATCTCGAACAAATTTTATTTTCTTGCATCTGACAACACTGCCTATCGTGTCGAATCGCGAACTCAAATGCAGTTCTAATAAGATTCGTTGTAAGTTGTATCGTGTATTTAAAAAATTTGTACTGTAACCATCCAAAAGATGGTTCCATGATTAGGACTTTAACATTAGACTTTTATTTCAAAATAGACTTTTAACTTTAATTACTTTAAGACTTTAACGATGCCCAGGACTTTTAGCTTTAGACTTTTACTTCAATTAGACTAACTTTTAACCAGGACTTTTTAACAGGAAGCAAGCTTTAAGTTAAAAGTCGTGAACAGGCCAAAAAATAGAACAACTGTGCTGCAGAAAAGGCTTTCAATAAAGAAAGAATAAAGAAGCTATTAAAAAAATGCCAATGAAAAAAGACTTTATCAGGAAAGGAATAACATGCTGACCAGATTTCCAAAATAATGTTGCAGAATGAGTACAAGAACAGAGACAGAATTGTTATGTTGTTACAAGAAATTTGATTAGGGCTTTATGCATTGAAATGGGCGCGGCCAATCCAGAATAAGGCAAAGAATTTGAAGCAATGGAATGTTGATGCAGTCATGAACAGAAAAAAATCTGATAATACAACAGAAAACAAAAATTGAGCAGAAATTGCCACAAGATCTTGACCATAAAGTCACGAGGTTTCCCGAGTTTGTTATTGGTATGAGGCAAAAGTGCAACTTTCCATTATCTAATACTGGAAATTGAAATACGAATGAACTTCGAATTGATAAAAGAACTATGGAAACAAGAGGCATAAAATTTTTTTAATGAAAAGACTAAGTTTCTAGTAGCATTAACATACATGGCAGATGGAACAAAGTTAAAGTACATATTCGTTTTCAAGAGACATACAACTCTTAAAATAAAATTCCCGCCATTCATTTTTATATATTTTCATGAAAATGTGTAGAGCGACGAGAATGGTGTAAAATTGTGAATGGAAAAATGTGTGGCAGAAGCGACCAGGTGCTCTACGAAATCAACATAGTTTATTGATGTGCGATATGTTTCGCAGTCACGTAACTGAGAAAACAAAAAGTCGCTTAGCACGGAATAATACTAAGATAACTGTTATACCGAATGTGCTGTGTGATTTCATGATCAGATCGCAGGAAAAAATAAAAGTGGAAACAGTAATCAAATCCTTTAAAACAGATGGTATTTTTAATTCTATGGATAACATTATAGACGGTTTTATTATGGAATATTGATGATGAAGCAGAAATCGAACTCCTTAGAATGTGACGAAATTCTCAACAATGAAAATGAGGATGTATTTGAGGCGCTACTTGCGTTAGGTGATGAATGTGCCGATTTTGCAGAATTTTAAATACACTGATGTATAATTTGTTTTATTTGATAATAATACTAGCAGCTACGGGTTCAGCCTTCGTCTGGCTTTTAAATGTACTGGAAAAATGCCTGAAGGGAACACCAAAAGTTAAATTTAAAAACTGCGCAGAATTTTACTCCGCAGAACAATGTCATCAAAAAAAAGTGTATTACATATAACAAAATTACAATGAAATAAGCAACATCCCTTAATACAAATATTAATTATCCTAATTAATAAATTAACCAACTTCCTGTTACCTTCTCTCAACAAGCGTCCAGTATCCCACAGAAACAATAAATATAAAAACTGCACAGAATGATCGCCCTCATTTTTCCAAATGGCAACAGTGCTGATTTTCAACATTCAGCAGTCCAGTATACAATTGAATGAAAAACGGTTGCCAAAACCACATTTCTAAAAGAATGAAACTATTCAAAATGAAGCGATAAAATCGAAAAGATAAAATTTAAAAAAATTTGAATCGAATTTTGAAAAAATCGCTTCGAAGTGCGCTGGCTCTTGTCTAGATACACCTATATACCGAATTTCGTAGCCCTGGGTCTATTAGCTTACGCGCAGCACGAACGAAAGACACACACGTTCTTTCTTTTATTATATGTAATTATTTTAAATAAATTTCAATCTTGTTTTATTTTATTTTATTTGTTCTATAAGACGACCTCGAATTTTTTAGACCTTTTTAAGGATTCACCTATTGTGTTATATACTAAAATATACGGCATTTAGGAAACAAAAGTAATTACACTTGGTGTAACAAAAATAAAAAAAAAGTACTAAAATTGGATAAAAATCGGTAAAAACGGACGATTTTTAAAAACTATAAAAATAATTACATTTCTAGGTTGGTAATAAATCAGTTACAAATGAATCATTTCAATTCCTCAACGACCAGAGTTATAATAATCAAGTTCTTGATTTTTTACCCTTTTTTGCAATTTTATCCCTGAGATTATGTTCGCTTCTCTTTAATTAATAAAATAAATATTTGAATGAAACGAATAAATGAACGAATGTTTATTAAATGAATACACATGCATAAGATTTAATCATCCAACAAAGAGATATCCGCAGAATTTAATTAAATATGAATATTTGTTATTTATCTTAAGGAGAAAAATAGTGAAAAAATTCGACAAGTGCGAAGAACGTGATATTTAATAAATAAATGTAACACACAAAACGTTAAAAAAACGCCTCTTTAGATGTAATTTAAAATATGAAACTTTTTGGGGGGGGTGTTTTTGCAGTAAGTACAATTAAGAATTCCTTGTAAACTTCAGAATCTGACGTGGCAATAAGAAAAAATATAGACATCTTAGTTTGTATATGTTGATTCATAAACGGTAACAGAATTCTAAATTAATCCATTGCAGATTTCAGAAATTTTTCATCTTTGTTTAATTTGACTTCTGATGCGCTTTAAATTTTGCTATAAATCTTTTGCAGCTGCATTTTAGATGCTTTCGTTGAACACGTTTTCACCTTGTGTAAAAATGTAATGTCACCTTGTGTAAAATCACCTTGTGTAAAAAATCCGAGAAATGTTGTAGTTAACAAAGATCTATCAAAATTCGCTTCAACATTTTTTTAAATATGTCAGAAAATGATCGAAGTATTTTCTTCTTAATGTACCAGAATTTTTTTTTTTTTTTTTTTTTTTTTTTATCTTTCAAATAATGGAATAGAAACAGTATCATAAATGTTGTGTTAAAAAAAAAATTGAAGTGATCTGTGGAAAGTTTAAAAGAAATCATACGTGGCTACATACAGACATAGAAATTATTGACTGTATTTATCAGACTGAGTTAAAGTCATTCAGTATAAAAGTTTTATTAAAGAATATGGTATTTTATTAATTTAAATTTATTTTTTATTAAATCATTATAATATGTTTACTTTAAAAGTGATTACATGCTGTAAGAAATACCTTCTTTCGGGTTTTTTTAATTGATATTTTTTCATACATAAAAAAATTATTATAGCATGTACTTGAAATTAAAAATCTACATTGCGTTTTAAAATTTTATTGGAGTTGATAAATAATAGTAGTTAAGTTTTTTTTCAAATAAAATTGATATTTTTCTCAGATTTCGGTGGATTTTCTTAAATGTATTAAAACAGAATACTGATATGAATATATTTTATATAACAATTTATCGCACTGGTTTTCTAGATTGCAGATTTGATTTTTTTTGTGCGGAAAATAGAATTAATTTTAATCCTGTCTTTTTTAATTCGTCGATGAATGAGAAAAAAGAATGGTAAGGCCATTTTCGTTAATCTTTCCTGCATTTTATAGTGGTTAATTATATTTTCTTTTTTATTGAACTTTTTATTGAACACAAAATATTATTTTCACATTTGATTAATCTTGTTGTTGCTATTGTTGCTTTTATGCTCACTTGTCTGACGTAGCTCAAGCCCATGGAATTCCTCGTGGCAAGGAGCGCTAGATTACTCATGCCGTTGGCAACAGCCTTGAACACCATTCAGCTGACAGTGCTAAGTTCTACCCCCAATTTTGATGGAGAGCACCTTAGGGGGACGAGTCCGAGGGTCTCCCACCTCTCTCCACTTCCACCAAATCACACGAGAGAACTTTCGGCTTCCCGCATATTTAGAGTGCAGTGTATATGCCGCATCGACACTATACATTTACAAGCGCCCATACCTTCTCCGGGATTCAAACCTACGGTAGTCAGCGACGCTAACCACTATACCGGTTGCGCGGCTTAATTAATCTTTCATTCGGATAGCTCGCATTTGCAGGTTAGGGCAGAATTTAATTTTCTTTGTAAATATAAAATGTATTTTTATACTTAATATACTTACTTAATCATTTCCTTGTTGTTAATTTCTCTTGATATCAGAATAAATTACAAAACGTAACTATGCACTTCCTTTCTTTTCGGTACTACGTTGTTTTCTGAATGGCAAGGGTAACAAACATAAGAATTTCTTCTGCTACTTTCCCAGCATTGTTAGAATAACTCATTTAGCTCATTTTCGTTGTGGAGTATTGTTAAATAAACTAGTATTATTATTTCGTCTTTATGTGAAAAAAGTCATAATTAAGTATATATATTAATGATAGAAATCACAACAAATCCTCAAAGCAAAGGCGAGAGCTGTGATTTTATGTAAAAGCTGAGTTGTCCGGAAATAAGAGAAGGGGAGACTTTCGCAATTCTGACTCATTCTTCATAGCAAAAAGAGCGCAATCAGTTACGGTTGCTGGAAATCTCATTTTTCGCATCTGTTACGCTTTTGTAAAAACCCAAAAGTCCCTGTGGGGATTCGAGGGATCGTTTCTACTTTATTTTATTGTTGCATGATTTTAAATCTCACTCATGGGGCTGTATAGAAGTGTATCTTATTACTTGTCCTCAAACATACTATGAATGGGTACTCATTTTAAATGTTATATGGCTGTAAAAGACTGTAAAATGTAAATACATATTTAACACAATTATTTTGAATTAATTCAGCATTAACAAAATGTAGTAATAAAAAAAATCTGAAAGATTTCAGATTTTAAATTTCATCCAAAGGGGCGGTTTTTTTAACATTTTTTGTGTTACCTTTATTTATTAAATATCATGTTCTCGCACTTAAACCATAAAATTCAGTTCATGAGCAATATCGCAAAATAATTTTAAATTGAGCATATCTTTAGAATTTCGGATACACAGTCTCGTGCGCTGGATATAATTTTTTTTTCGTACAATATTGCCATTTCTCGCTTTTAAATCCTTGAGTTTGTTAATCAAAAAATCGTTAAAGTTTTACAAAATATGAAATCGATGAAAAAACAAATTTTAAATTTCAAATTTGGGCTTCCAGATGCCCATTTCGCGAGAGAATTACGTTATTTAAAACTTAAAGGCTCTAGGTACCGTTGTTTTATCACAATGCGATAAATATACATACATTTACGCGGATTCTTCATTATTTATGTTCTTTAAATATAATACAGGGCGATGATTTTTGGTGGCAACAATTTGAAAAGTGAAACAACGCTTGTAGTGAGTCGACGCAAAATGCCAAAAGGAAATTAATAGTCCTTCTGGGCAAATTGCCCCTTTGGGCTAATAAAACTTTGAATAAATGTAAAATACAGAGTATCAGAACTATTAAATGAAATACCCATTAAAGTTTTGACTTTAAGACTGCTTACTCAAATGATAATCTAATAAACACAGAGATGGATGTAGAAATGTTATCCGATCAACATCAAAGACCAACTGATGTTTTATGAAAGTTTAGTGGTTTAATACTTAATTATATTCGTGATTTGGTAGTGAAACTTGATATATTTTTTTCCTAAACTGCAAATCAAAAAAAGTATATGTGTCTTTGATCATAGAAAGGAAAAAAATATTTTTAAATATATTTAATCTTCTATAACCTCGGTTCCAGATGATTTGAATATTTTGTGGAATGTGATCGCCTTAGAGAAGTGATTTTCAGTACTTAATTTAATTAATTCTCAGATATAATAGTCACTTTCAAAAATCGTCGTCTTAGCTGATTTGCGAAAGGTTCACTATATCTTTTTAAGGTAGAAGTTACGCATTTCTTACACGCAGTTGCACTTCCATAAATGAACACTCCACTCCAGAGAAAATTCCCCATTAATGGACAGTTTCTGAGTCCCCGAACGTTTTAAACAAGAGACCAATGCACTTCCATTTAGCGGACACTCCTTGTTAATGAGTAAAATTCTTAGTGCCGTGAAATGCTTGCTAGCGGAACTTTCAACTTTAACTGATTTGTAAATATATATACTTATAAGCATTATGTTATTTTATAAAAAAATATCATAATAAATAAAAAATAAAGATGTAAAATAGTAAAAATAACTTTTTCTTTAAAAGCAACATGCCAAGTAATAAATCTAGACTAGGAAATGTGGTTTCCTCTTAAAGAATAGTACTTCTGCATAGGCGTGTAATCAAATAATATTTCCTAGAAAACGTATGAATAACTATATTCGTCCTTTTATAATATTAATAATCCAAAGTGGTTGACAAACAGACAAAATTGCTTTCATAGTTTCATGGCCATGTGTTTCTGAAAAGTTGTAGAAATCGGTAGGTTTTACGAAGTAGAAAATATGCAAAATCAGGTGTGTCCTCGCAGGGATTCGAACCTCGGCACTTTCTGCTGCTAGCTGCACTTCCTCCTGGATGTGTTAGTCATCTGAACGATGAAAATGCCCATGGCGGGGAATGCAATAATTCCTTACATTAAACTCACTTAAAGGGCGAAACACAAGACCCAGTGCTTAGGGAGAAGATGATGGCGACTTTAAAATTGCTATCAGATTGGAAGCTGTTTTCGTAACATTTTGGGAAATCTTTCCGTTTAGGAATTTAACGTATTTAATTCTTTCATTCGGATTGTGAGCTTATGCGAAATATCATGTCGACCTTATGTGGAACATTTTCGCTTTCGTCCTAAAATATTGAAATAGAAAGAAGCCTTTCGTTTAAACTAGTTCTGGAAGAACACATCCCATGGAAAGTTACGTATTGCGTTTCGCTTTCGCAGATGTAATAACAGACTTATCGTTCAAGTTATCTTCAGAAACATTTGATTTGTAACATCTGTTTAATAAAATGTTTCTCAAATATTAGGTACCTTCAAATCATTCACATCTAAGCGAAAAAATATTCCTATGTTCAACACACTCGTAGAAGTGTTGGTAAGGCAATATTATTTGAAATATGAAAAATTATATCCTAATCACTTTCGAAGTACATCCAACGGAATACATGTGCTCGCTCCAGTATTCTTGATATTTCTGGTAGCATTGGAAGAATCCCTTTTTGACATCTAGCATAGATTGCTCTTCTCATTGTTTTCTGCAACATAAATTGTCTAAAAAATCTTGATGTGGGAAATCATGTTAGCAAATGAGAACAGCGAGATTAGAAGATGAGAATCCTGCAAATGGGATGTGTAGCATGGCGGACATTTCCTTCTGATCAAAGAAACCGAGTTGCTCCGATTGATATCATTTCTCACATTTTTTCCTACAAAGACTACAGTCATTTTATCCCGAATATAAGATGTTTTCATATATAAGATGATCTTACGTTTTACAAGGAAAATCTCTTTTTGTATTAAAGACTGTTTCACATATGTGAGCTTGACACGGTAAAGATATTTGACAAGTATAATAATTAATAAATCTTAATGTCATACTTTGAAGCAAACTTAATGAATATGCTTTCTTTTAACATAAAAATTAAGGGATGAGTAATAAATTATAATTTTAAATGTGGTTTTCAGAACACTACCTGAAGATAATGCACATCCTCTTATATTGAACCCAGAGGCAAATTTAGATTTGATAAGGTCCTAAGCAATTTGAGATATAAAGCCCTTTATAAAGCCTGTTATACTATATTTTAATTTCCTCCATCCTATAGCTTCTTTAGCTTATACGTAAATCCTGCATTGGTTGGACCCAATGAGGTAATAAGACGCAGATTTGTACCATCAGGTATGTACATTGCGCAAAAAAAAAAAAAAAAAAGGGGGGGGCAATTTTTTATCTCCCTTCTACTGGGCCGATTGACAAAATTCAACTTTCATTTTTTATGTCTCGAAAGCGCGACTTAGGATATATATTAAATTTATATATAGCATTGTTTTAATATAGGTATTTTGACACAAAATCGGACTTTTTCTGAAATAACATACCAATTTTTTTTCCATATTTCGATTCTACGACTCACATTATGCTTAGATATTAAATTATGTAAAATCTGGTGCGAAATTTACGGAGAAATTCAAAAATTTATCTTGGCGAAATATTTTCAGTTTACGCCAGGAATAATTCCCTTGGCGAACTTCTTAACATGAAGCAAACAATTTTCCTTTCCTTTCCCTTCCATTATACTGGAGTGGAAAAAAGGCACCTCGTTCCTACCTTTTTACATTTTGCATGAGCGGGAAAAAAGTCACTTCGTTTCTACTTCCAAATAATTTTAGTAAAGTGTCTGAACCACATTTGATGTTTTATCGCTTTCAATAAATATGCCAAATTTCAAAATGCACCAATATATAAATTCTCGTATATCTTCGAAAATTTTGAATAAAAAGCTGTAATTTTTTGCAGGTATGTTTAGAAATACGTCTACTTTAAGATGATGGTAAAATTTTTATAGATTATAATTCAAAAAGTTTTTGAAAAATTTATAAAATTATTTTAAAATACAAATTTTAAAAATAAATGATAAAAATGGGTGAATTGTATTTGGAATGAACCTAAATTTCGAAATGTATTCACTCAATGTAATAAGTTTGTAATGAACCAAATAAGTTTAATAAAAAAAGGATAGATTAATAAATATATACCAAACTCAATTAACATTGAGGAGCTAAAATTTTGAGAGCTAATTTTTTAAAATTTACTCGCGCAATTTTTACAAACTTGATAGTTTGGCGTAATTTGAGTCGTAGAATTAAAATATGGGAAAAAACTGGTATATTTTTTTCAGAAAAAGTCCGATTTTGTGTCAAAATACCTATATTAAAACAATGTTATATATAAATCTAATACATATCCTAAGTCGCGCTTTCGAGACATGAAAAACGCAAGTTGAATTTCGTCAATCGGCCCATTAGAAGTGGAGGTATAGAACAGTCCCCCCCTTTTTTTGCGCAATGTACATTCTGTGTTCCAATAAAATATTTTCAAAATAATAAACTATTCTTCTTTTTGAGTGAATATATTGTCTCGCCTGAAACATTTTGTAAAATTTTGTTTCAATTTAATATATCTTTTTGAAATGACCTTTAGATAGAAAAACTGGTTTGGAAAATGAGAATTGCATTTTTTTTTTTAGAATTCACGTAATATTTGACCTTATAAAGGGAATTACATGATAATTAACAGATTTTTCAATGATGATTTCTCTCTAGAATAGTAAAATGCATTATTACTGCATTTTGTCAGAGTGTATATCACATCTTGATAAGGTATAGAACAAGAAGAATGCATCTCTCTCAAATTTCAGTTTACTATTTGATTTATACAATAATCAGATCACCATGAAGCACGTTATTAACAAGGAGATTGATAGAAATATTTCCAGTTATATTTATGTCATGTATACGTATAATATACGTATAATACGTATATATATAATTATATTTATGGCATGTAATAGAAGATTTCTGTTATTGACGATTATTTAAAAGCTACGCTTCTAGAACTTGTCGACTAAGTATATATTTTATCAACTTTATGACCTTTTAATTTTTTATTGTCATTTTCTACCGCAAGCGATCCTTGAATGCCGGATACTATCTCAGATCTCATGTTCTAAAAAGTAAAAATTCTCAGACGTTTGGCTCAGTTCCGATGTCGAAATTTTCAACTTTTATTTCCCCTCCGGTGCATCTTGCTCGCGAAGGACCACACCCAAGTTGGCAGCTCTTCCAGAACTTCTTTTTGAAAAGGTAAGAAAAAAGGGGAAATATCTCCAAGACAACCATCTATTTTACTTATTGTGACAAAGAAATCTTTGATTACGTTTCACAGCGAGAGAAAAATGACTTAGGCAACTTGTAACTAAAAATGCATCACTGAAAATAAGATTTAAAAAGAAAAAAAAAAAAAATGGTCGCGGATGTCGCTTACAGTAAACTGTCTGATATATTGAAATATGGTACCTGTAATTTTTATACACTCTAGAATCATTCGGGTGTAATACATTGCTGCTCTTGAATCAGAACCAGTACGTATTTCGTTCAGCAATGAAATAAAATGATTTTGTTTTACAGAAGATGTCTGCAAACTATAAGACTAAAGTTTTTCAAGCTATCCAAATGAAGTTGTTTAATAAGAACTAATGGCAATAATTACTAATAAATCTCAGTTTCCTTGCAGTCTGTTTATTTAGAAGTTTAACTGGAACTCCATGCCCGGCTTTATTCAACACATATAAGTATCGCTAGAGATTTAAAAACTCAGTATTAGAAAGTGATATTCTTCGTTCAGTGCATCTAACATTAAGTAATATATACTACATTTTCCATTTAAGACCTGTTTTCTGTAACCTAAAGCGAGATCTTGGTAGCCTTTCAAAAGTTCAAAAATATTAATAAGAAATTCAAGAGCATTCATCAAAAATGAAGGCCCACCAGTGGCCGAGCGGTAAAGTCGCTGAACACTGATATTTCGTTTCGAGGTTCGAATCCCGCGAACGGGCTGGCTTCATGGGGGTTTTCGTGTTTTTCCCCATGTGTAACGTGTGTACAAGCCAGTTTCCCTTAGATAGCCCTCCACGAAGTTATCCCTACCTTTAGGCAGATAGCCCTCGTGTGCTTTGCCATAATTGAATAATCCCAATCCAATCAGCCCACCAGCGGCCGAACGGTAAAGACGCTGAACACTGGTAGTTCGGTCCGAGGTTCGAATCCCGCGAACGGGCTAGTTGCATGGGCGTTTTCGTGGTTTTCCCTATGTGTAACGTGTATACGAGCCAGTTTCCCTTAGAAAGTCCTCCACGAAGGCATCCCTCCCTTTAGGCAGATAACTCTCGTGTGCTTTGCCATAATTGAATAATCCAAATCCAATCATCAGAAATGATTCTTCTAAAAAAAGCAATATCTGTCTAGAATTTCTATGAGCATGCCAAGAACCAAAGGATGTGCTATCGAATAGAAGGAATGTCCGTAGAAGGTTAAATAGTGATGAAACTGTTTGCTACATATCTCTTTTACATTATTTATTAAAAAAAATTATTTATCTTTTTCATAGATATTAATGTATCATATTTTGTACACATTTTTTTATTCACTTAAATTTAAAATTCCCGTTGGCCATTGTAACATCACTTTTATCACTGTATGGTCCTTTGTACCAAGTTACTATAGGGTTTTTTTCCACGAATGTTACAGAGGCATTAAAAAATCCTTAATGATTTGCGTAAAGATTTTCCGGAAGTATGTGGTTAGAAGGCAAATGTATATCACCCTAAGTCATACTGCTGTGGCAGCAAATGGACATTAGTAGCTTGACCTAGGTTCAAATCGCGGCGAACGACTTGCATTGGCATTTTTCATGGTTTTATTCATCTGTAACGTGAATATGAGGCAATTTTCCATAAAGCATCCGCTTCTGGTTGGCAGATAACCCTCGAGCGGTTAGCCATAATGAATTGTCTAAATAGTCTGCTCTACCGTAGTTGATTCTATAAGCCTTTTACTCCATAAATTTTATACTTTGCTTCAGATTTGACGAAAGTAACATAATAAAATTAACACTAATTAGCAGTACAGTTTATCGACACATAATTCAAAAAATTAAAATTCGCATTTTACTAAGAAATAAAAAATAAAAAATAAATTAATGTTATGTAGGGCTCTTATTATGAATTTAACTCTTAGATGAGTAACTAGAACAGAATAATGTTTACTGGTGGATTTGGAGGGAATGTCTACCAACTACCAAATGCATGACCTTAAATAAAGACAGTCTTATCAGCATACTAATAGAACGAGACTAAGGAAAAATACTGAATTCTTCCGTCTACTCTCCTTTGTCAGGACAAAGGATATCCAGTGAGGAAAAATACTTAAAAATTTTCTAAAAAACTGGAGTTTTGCGTTTTCCCTTTTTGTTTTCTTTTAGAATTTGAATTTTCAAACAAGCAAGAACATGTTGCGTATAAAAAGTCATTATTTATCCTTAAATGAGATAAATCATCTGCGAAGAGACATTATTTGCTGTATTCCAGATACTGTGAATATTTTGAATAAAATATAAATAAAAATTTAGAAGTGGTAAAATAAAAACCGATGAAACTAAAGTTCTTATTATTCTCTTCTCTTTAAAAGAGTCATAAATTAGGACAACCTTCTATTTTTATTATTATAAACAAAATGTATTTTTGCGTCTCAGTTTTTACTTCTATTTTTTTTTAAAAGATTCTTTTGTGAAAATGGTCACCAGAGAGAGGGGATTTTAATGCTATTATATTCTCAGAAATACTACCTACCTTCAGAGCTAGTCGACATTTCATTTACATTAATTTCTAATGAAGTTCTTGTTGTTCTTCCTTTCTTAGACAAGTAAATAGGAACTATTCGTTGTTAGAGTAATAGATTTTTATTTAAAATTAACAATTTTATGTCAATAATATTCATTCCGAATTTATAGTACTGACGTCATATAATGAACCCTTCGTTGGCAATTATCTGACTAAGAAAACAATTTCTCAAAGTAATCAGCATTTCTGAGAACAAGAACAAAATACCGACACTGAAAGTCCCTTTTCAAAGATGATCACCTCCACAGATCTCGTCTGGAACTGTGAGCGCTCGTTCAAAAGAAGGTTCACTGTAGATATACTTAAAGCTTACATTTGTTTGTTTGTTTTTTTCCTTGATATTGTTTAATTTTATTACGCATTTCATATTTTTAATTTTTTACACATATTACAACCTTCTCTAAAGCGGCCACCAACTGTTCGAGATATTTCGTTTCTTTTGATGTAATCGTCCTAAAAAGGCGAGATTCTGATGTTTGTTTATATGGTTAGAAACACTTGTCACTTTCAGAGCTGAATGATTGATAATGCAAATACTAACTATTCAAATATTGTTAAACGGAATTTTGAAATTTTTTGTTCAAATTCATCCTTTCGAGTTCAAATTCATCCAAATCAAAATTCCTCCTTTCGAGTTTAATCAGTGTTATTTATATGCCGAAGGATAGCTTGGAAATGACTGTGCTCTTTATTAAATATTAAAGCGTCACATTTTTTTCAGTTCGCACTGTGTATTCCCAGGCATGAAACCTTAGAAGAAAAGCATTGATTAGTGATATTTGACGTACATGAATATGCAGTTAAGAGATATTTGCTCTACAGTTTGGTTTTTGAAATCAGAATTTCGTAGCAGCCTCTCATCTTTAGTTGAAAGAGGAAGAATTTTATATAGACTCCTTTTCTCAAGACGTGATAAAACCTATAGTATGGAAAAGGCAAAAATTTCTCGTGCGATATGTTTTAGAAAAAGAGAGTAACATCACAGTGGTAGCTCGGTTTTATTTCGTCAGTCATACATTTGGGCAATACCAACTCAGAGTAAGTATATATTAGCAAAAAATTATTTAAAACTGAACAGTGATTTTAATGATTCATTCTTTTTTTTTTTTTTTTTAGTTCAAAGAGGCTTTTTTTCTGAAGGACTATTGTTTTCGGTTTGCGATTTTGCGTCGATTCACTACAGACGGTGAATCGCTTTTCAAACTGTTGCCACAACGTATTATCGCCCTGTGTTATATTTAAAGAAATTAAATAATGAAAAATCTGCATAAATGTATGTATGTTTCTCGCATTGTGATAAAACAACGGTACCTAGAGCCATCGAATTTTGAATAACGTAATCTTCCTACGAATATGGGCATGTGGAAGACCAATTTGAAATTTGGAATTTGTTTTATTATCGATTTTCTATTTTGTAAAACTTTAACGAATTTTTGATTAACAAAGTCGAGTATTTCAAAGCGAGCAATGTAACGTTGGACAGAAAAAACATTTTTATCTCCAGCGCGTGAGTCTCTGTATCGGAAATTCTAAAGATTATTTTGATTAAAGACCATTTAAAAACTATTTTGCGATATTGCTGTTGAGCTGAATTTTATGGTTTAAGTGCGAGGAATGTGATATTTAATAAATAAATGTAGCACACAAAATGTTTAAAAAAATAAAAAAAAATAAAAAATAAAAACGCCCCTTTGGACGTAATTTAAAATCAGAAACATTTCAGTTTTTTTTTTTTTTTTTTTTTTTTTTTTTTTTCCGGATCGTTGAAAATTTTGTGCTGAAATATCTTTACGAATTATATTACTTTCCGGAAATACCTTTCGCTGCGCATTCAGGTTAGCTTCGCCCCGGTTACAGAGAGAAAGGAAATTCGGAAACAACGCCGATATGTCCGTGTGTTCTGTAAATTACCAGCCTCGACAGTTTAGCGCAGGTTTTCTTCCTAATGGTTATCGTTCGTCTAAAAAGATTTTTCTGTTTCGCTGACTTTGTCGTTATCTGTATGACAAATGTCACTGAAACCATTGCAATAGTTCAATCGCTGGCAGTCATCTGGTTACTCATAAAACTGACATTGTATTTAATCTCCCCTTCCGAAAAAACGATCTTCTCATGCGATTGGCTTTCCAAACCCCCGGAGGCCCAGGAAAAGAGCGCGTGCAGCTGAGGCAAGTTAGTCAAGGCTTGAGGGAATGTGGCAGGTGTATTCCTATCCATCCGAATAGGTATCGGGTGTCCCTTTCATCCCGCCGACGCGGCCTAAAGAAGACAGTAGGCCCCCGTGTTCCATCCACTACCTAGAGGTCGCTGCCCTCGGCTTGTCCCCAAGGGCTAATTCGGAATCTTTGTTGACAATGTTGCATACATGTATGCTATTTCTGATCATACATCATAAAATTGACAGTGTATGAAAAGAATTTGTTAAATGTGTGCAAAATGACAGTAGTATATTCGGAAACAATTTTTTGTTACTGTGCTGTATATGTGTTTCTATGTTTGATGTGACTCTTTATATTAATTTAAATTTCACAACAAACATAAGCATCACAGTCGTTTAAGTAAGTACTATCGATCTTAAGCATGAAATTTATGCGCTAATCCGTTTATTGATTATCTGCAAAAATTCCCAAGTTGGAATTTTTATAAAATCATTATATCAATTACTTGTTTTTCATATTTTTACATAACAACGCGTTTATTTCATGTAATTCTTCGCAAACGGAATTTATTTTTTAAATAATTTATTTCAGCAAATATTTATATATTATTATTTATTATCTCTTGCAAATAAATGTTTAGAAGAAACTTTAATTTCCGTTATACTTCTTACTGAGCGCAGCCTGAGATAACCACTGACCTGACTTTGTTGTAAAAGTCTTACAGTGTTAGTAGTCATCCTAGCAGAAGGGAAAATTTCCTCTGTGTAAAAATATACATATAAATATTACATAGGCATACAAGGCCTGTGTATAAGCATAGATATGTTGATTACAATCATTGTCTTGTACAAGTTACATATGATAGATACATAAAATCATGACAGCTTTGTGTACGTTTAAACATTATATGAATTCATATTTACAATACTTTTACTGAGATAAACAAAATTAAACTTGTAACTCATTTACACATATTATACTTCTTACTGCAAAAATTAAGAAAAAGTTCAAATAAAATAGTTCTCGATATTTTTATAACAGCGTAAGGACTAGATTTATGAATGGACAATGCAAATGAATTATGAAAAGTTTTGTATTAGCTGTTATGTAAGTCAGGTTTTTCAAATGAGAACATGCGATAACTACAGGAATGGAAGTAATTGGCAATAAGTCTATTCCTGGTCTAACTAATTAATAACAAAATATAAAATTAAAAAACAATACTAGAATTTTTGAAGTAACTGGATTCGATTGATAAGTGGTTTTGGTTACAGCTAAATTAATCGACATAAATAATTTCTATTTGTTTAATATACAATCATAATTACTGAGAAATATTTGAAAAACTTTGATGCGTTAATAAATTATTCCTTATTACACTTTCAGTTTGGTTAAACACGCAGAAATAGCACTGATAAAAGAGAGATGGTAAAATGAATAATTTCTCTCTATAAAGAAAATATCTTCCTGGAAAAGAAAGCAAATATTTTTTGATTTGCGTTCTCTTTTATGATGTAACAGTCAGGAAAAGCTCATTTTTTAGTAGCTCCGTTGGTAATTTTTGTTTTCTTTACCTATCTCACCCTTTCTCTCTCCTCTTTGTGATATTATGAGTATCACACCTTTCTTTAAAAAAGTTTTCTTTCCTTTTTTTTATTTTTTAAAAAAGACTTAATACAAGTTTGTGGAAGATTTGGCTGAAATCTGATACCATTCTTCATTTAGCAGCTGATAAGTCAGGCACCGATTTCGAACAAATAGATAAGAGCACTCAGATGGTAATTTTAACTCATTCCATAGATGATCAGTTCGACTGAGTCAGATCTCTACCAGACAAGCTCTTCAATGTATCTCGGTGAACCATTCAGTTACAAACCTTGACTTATTAATGGAGGTTGATTTACAGAACTGTCGAAAATGTTCATGCAAACTTAGGAATCCATAATCTGTTCTTTGAAAACCAAAGTACTCAACCACTGTCAGGTATGTAACTTTCCGCAGCCTTTCTTCACACCTGCTTGCTAATGTCAGATTGCCAAAGTGTATGTCAGTTCATTCTGCATAATGCATTTCAGAGGTTCTATAGTTCTAAATGCGTTCAAGCTTTGCATCACTGTAATTTTAGTTGAACATTGACCATCGTGATTTTTGACTTCTTACGCCAGGCTTCATATGCATTTAAACTTCTGCCGGCAAGCCTGTTGTAAGAATGGCTTTTGTTGCACATCGGAATTCATTATTCACTATGGCAGCAGAAATCAACCGATTTTTTTCTACAGTGTTCGACTACCTACTCTGAACTCCGGATTACCCATTCTTTATATTCAAAATAAAAATTTCAATATTTTGGTAAAGATTCGCGGTTTTTAGTGAAATAAACCTCAGTTTGAAAGCTTGATAAGAAATTAAAAGTTTAATGGGTGAAAGAAACAGATCCTTCATATCGAAACAGAGATTTGGCCGATAAAGAAGTAACAGCTTCAAGGACTGAAAATATCAATAAAGAAAACGTAGACCTGTGGATGGGAAAAGATAGCAGCAGTCACTGTAGGATTTTATCAGGCCAAAACATTCTTGATGCAGTTACTCCAGCAATAGTGCGCAAAGAGGAAAATGCAGGTGAAATAGAAGCGGTTGTCATAAAAAAGGCACTACAATGAAAAGGAAAGTGTTCGACAACAAAAAGTAAACAAAGAGTGTTCAAATTTTATAAAGTCATAGTTTTGTTTTGCGTTTGTCATACTGTCATAAAGAATTTCGACAATGCTCTTAAACAGAAGGAACATAATGTACTTTTACATAAATAAAAGTGAAAAATCTATAGAAAAATGTTATTTTAAATTCTACTTTATTTTATTAACTTTATTTTAAACAGCACACTATATATTATTTTTTCTAAAGTTCTGAAAAATCTGGAGGTGCTATCAGTCTCAAACCTCACTTTTTTATCCGTATCACTTTTCAAATGTTACCACCAAACATTATCGCCCAGTATTGCTTTTGCAAGAAGTAATATAGTGAATATAAAAAAAAAGTATGACAACAAAAATAAAAGGATATTGCCACCAAATGTTATCTCCATGCATTATTTTTAAAGAAATAATATCTTGAATAGCAAGAAAATATGTGGAGACATTTAACACTTCATAGAGTGTCATATTCTTTGGTAACATAAAGTAACGAGCTCTAGAAAGACTGCATTATCCTGGTCTTACGATACAGATAAAGTCAGAAGAAGTGTGTAAATAACCCTTTATTCACTCACAAAGAGTTTCAGAGATGGGCCTACTTGGATGTACTTTAACAAACTTTTCTGGCTTAATTTAAACAAGTAATGTTGAAATTAAAATAAAATGTAATTAGACTAGCCTAACGGTTCACAGGATAATTTAATCGTGCAGGAAGGCTCTGACTCGTAGGAAACGGCGGAACAAGACTAATGGCTAGAAGCACTCAACGCCACAAAATCAAATCTCTATTAAGGTAACAATACGGCCTCTAAGCGTGCTTAACACTAAAATCAACTTCCGAAATATTCGCTTAATAGGACTTCTTTCTCCCTTAATATAAATAACCGCACGCTAACTGATTAACATTCTGGCAAGAACGCATGGGTGAAAAAGAGAGTGAAAAGCATGGGTGAAAAGGTAAATTGCATTAGTTAAAAATTAACTATTAGTCAAAGTAAAGGAATCTCCACAACTTTACCGGTAATTTTAAAAACATCCGATATAAAATACTTCTAACTTTCATGCGTCAGTTTATTTTCCATTTGGCGAAGCATAAGATATTTAAATTTTTCTGCCTGTTATTGATTTAAAATCTTTATTTTACAAACAAAATTAATGAGATACATTCCGCAAGAGAAGAAGAGGAAGAATGACCTTGCTTGTTTGCATTAGCTGTACATAAGTCACATGATGTCTGAGGTCATCTGCATTCTTTGTTTACAAAAGGTATAACTTCACGTGATCAATAAAGTCAACGAATGTATCTCATTCAAAAGCAACAAATTCAGTTCTTATCTGTTTTACTAATTACTAGTTGGACCTATGAACTTACCCTAGCTTGATTTATTAAAAGCGTTATATATATATATATATATATATATATAAGATAAAAATGTATGAATCAGAAATATAATATAACTATAAACATTAATTCTTCCTCTCTATTCTAAAATCGTAATAACTTATCTGCATTGCGTCATTCAGATTAATCATGCGATCTTACGTAACCGTTAATACCAGATGCCTCTTAACAACCAATCACCGAATTGTAAACCAAAACTTTTCTCTTCGCGTGCTTCCATCTTTCATAACGACGCACTTCAGCTTTTGCCCTCTGCTCTGCTAAGATGTAATTTCGCTGGCTTGCTTTCTATCTCAACACTATCAAAAATGTAAATCTTCTGTGGAAAGGCACGACTAGAGGTGCCAAGTGATTGTGGCCACAAATATCAATTGCAAATAAAAATGGAATTAAAACTGCCTTGACTGCCAAGTTCTTTAAGTACTACGCAATCAAAATTCTTGAAACCTCAATAGAAAATTTAATTCAGCTCTTCAAATCATCGTTTTGTGATAAATCCAAGATAATGTGAAAGAAGTGAATCATCAAATTTGTTTTTTCAGTGTTTAAAAAATAACAGATCATTCTTCTGCTGCGGTGTTTTGCAAGTGCTTCAAAAAAATAATCACGCGTAGTGTTTACAGATTGAAAGTAATCTCTCGATAAAATGAGAAGTTCGAATGCCTAGTGAAAAGTAAATCATCAGTGAATTACCGTTTAGGAATCAAGCATTACAGCGGGTTCAAGGTCGATCTGAGATAGTGTTTGCAAGTATGTGCGACAGAAAGTTATTTGCACTTCCGCTTTTTCAACAGCTCAAAAATTATTACATTCGTGTGAATCTAGCTCAGGAACTAAATTATTTAATGTGCTTCGGATTCTATAGTTTTCATTTCAACTTTGGTTAAAATTTCTGGTTAAAATTTCTGCAATTTGTTTTGAGAAAATCTGAAATTCTTGTTAATTAAATTTTCTAATTCTTCATAATTATGTGTGAGCAAATTAAGTAACGAGTTTTAAGCTATTTAAATTATTCATAGGGAAGGATATTAAGATAAGTTTTTATGTTTTTGAAATTTTGTTGAAAATTTTGAATACGAATTTTATAATTATTCTAAAAATAAAGGTGTAAAAAATAAGTGAAATTATTACAAATATGTAATATGAAATTATGGTAAATGCATGTTAAAATTTATGGGTTATTGTGTGTTAAGTATAGTATGATGAGGGTGTACTGGTTCCTTCAACAGAGCCCTGTAATTACGTCTGTACAGTTGTTCCTTTTACCCTCTTCATGCAAGATAATGTTGGAGGCTCTCATTTTATGAATGCATGTAAATTTTTTATATTATTATTATTATATTTTTTTTATTATGGAATGTATTAGTGCAGTTCTCAAAGGCCAGTTACCTTAATGCAAGGAACGGAGGCCTTTTCAAGTAACTGTCCTGGCACCCTGGGCCACCAGTGCAGAGAACACACTGTTTAGCTCAAGAGGACAGCCCTATTGATGGATATGTTTGTTTAGAAGTATTGCGAGGCCTTCCAGTATGGTAAAATAAAGGAATTGTAAATGAAAGATGATAACGGTGAAACCATAATTTCTGAAGCTTACTCCTATTATTATATGGTATTAAAATACAATTTATCAATATGAAAATTAATATCATAAATATTTATGTGCATTTAATTATAAGTAATGATTATGTAAAAGTTTTTGTGATATTCTGCGATAACAAGAACCTTCCCTGAAGAATTATGATTATGTGAACTCTCAAACAAAAAGACTTTTGGACCGAAATGCTGAAAAATTCAATAGGACTCTTAAAAATTTATTTTAAAAAAATTTATATTTATAAATTATACTTTACAGGACAAAAATTTTATGATTTACTTTTTTTTTTTTAACATTTGCTAGTGCTTTAACTCTTTCTCTTAAAAAAGGCTTCTCTGTCGCTACGCTTTTTTCTTTTTGAAGGGGGGAATATGTAAGATAAAAATGTATGAATCAGAATTATAATATAACTATAAACATTAATTCTTCCTCTCTATTCTAAAATCGTAATAACTTATCTGCATTGCGTCATTCAGATTAATCATGCGATCTTACGTAACCGTTAATACCAGATGCCTCTTAACAACCAATCACCGAATTGTAAACCAAAACTTTTCTCTTCGCGTGCTTCCATCTTTCATAACGACGCACTTCAGCTTTTGCCCTCTGCTCTGCTAAGATGTAATTTCGCTGGCTTGCTTTCTATCTCAACACTATCAAAAATGTAAATCTTCTGTGGAAAGGCACGACTAGAGGTGCCAAGTGATTGTGGCCACAAATATCAATTGCAAATAAAAATGGAATTAAAACTGCCTTGACTGCCAAGTTCTTTAAATACTACGCAATCAAAATTCTTCTTCAATATGGGTCTAATCACGCATCTACAGTGTTCCGTCATTTCCTTTGCTTTTATTATGATATATATATTGGCTAGAACCTTCTTTTCACATCCCAAAATGGCAAACTCAACAACAGATAGATGGTTCTTCAAGCTGTGTGACAGAATTCAAACTCACATCCGCGTCTGAAACGGAGACGAGCAATGGCGTGATTCCGAAGAATGAAGAACTATGATTTTGTCTCACGATGTTATCATGTTTTGATGACACCATTGTACAGACGTATTTTTCTTCTTACTTCTTTTATGTGTTATCTTCCTGTTAATTATTTTCGTCATTAAAAAAATCATAAAATGTCGGCACCGTTCTCGTCACTATTAGCACTGAGTCTAACCCTATCTCACATATATATATGTATTTTCTTTTTTATAGTAACTATTTTAGGCGGCTACCTTTTAAGTTAAGTACGTGTTAAGTAAAACCGAAAACAAACGTGATTCGACGCTAAAGTAAAGTTCGAGAATGATTAAATTTTCTGGGTTGAAAAAGCTACAGCAACGCTTTACAGTGCGTCATAAATTCTAAAAATATGTTGTTTTTAAAAGTTTTGTGATTTTGCTTTTGATTTTTTTGCGAAAAAGTTATGTTTAATAAAAAAATTAAAAATACAAAAAAGTTGTGTTATCAGGAGTGAGGTATAAGAGTAAACAGACTCAACGAGAGCATAAAAAATCTTAAAAAAACCCTCTGGTGCGAAGTTATATCTGAATCCTCTCGTTCCCCCCTTTTTATTTTCTTTCCCTTTTATTAGTCCAAAAGGGCTTTGTTCCTCAAAGACTATTGTTTTCGTTTTGAGATTTTGCGTTGAATCACTATAAATGTCCATTTCACTTTACAAACTGATGCCACCAAATGTTAGAGTTCTGCATTATATCTGAAGAAATTAAATAATGAAAAATCTGCATAAATGTATATATATTTCTTGCACTGTGATAAAACAACGGTACATAGAGCCATCGAATTTTGAATGGCGTAATCCTCTTACGAATATGGGCATGTCGAAGCCCAAATTTGAAATTTGGAATTTGTTTCATGATCGATTTCATATTTTGTAAAACTTTAACGAATTTTTGAGTAACAAACTCCACAATTTCAAAGCGAGCAATGGCAACAATCTACGGGAGGGGTAAGCCTTTTTATCTCCAGCGCGTGGAACTGTGTATCAGAAATTCTTAAGATAGGCTCATTTTAAAATTATTTTGCGACATTGCTATTGAACTGAAATTTATGGTTTAAGTACGAAGAACATGATATTTAATAAATAAAAGTAACACACAAAACGTTAAAAAAACGCCCCTTTGGACGTAATTTAAAATCTGAAACCTTTCAGATATTTATTTTTAACTACTATTATTATTATTATTATTAATTTAATTAAGTAATAATGATTGTGCAACGCTAAATTAAGTATTCTTGCAAGCCCATTTTCAGACTGCCCTGTTTTCTAGTTATCCATACAGATTCGTGCAAGTGCATGTCAGAGAGTTTGTGAAGCCTATCTCTGACTGATTCACAATTCTAGTTCAGTTCCTAGTTGCAGTTATTCTGACATCATCCAGGCTGGATCTTTTATAATTTCAGTATAGTGAATAATTTGAGTATATGTGTATTGACCACTACCGGGAACTGCGTTTGGCACTATGCTAACTTTGGCTGATAGGTGTCCGCTGAAAACATCGCGCGCGAAAGCGTAGCGGAGAAAACAACGCAGGGCAAAAACGTCGTGGTACAAAACATCATGGGAGAAAAGAAAGCAACGAGAAAACATCGCAGTTTTAGAACTGCGATCGTGTTACAAATATCGTCATCAAAAATAAAGTGGTTCAAAAACTTCGTAGTTTAAAAATATCGTCGTTGAAAATATCCTGGTAAAATTAAGGTACCTACAAATCATCGCACGACGATTCCATCGCACATATAAGTTTTTCAGGATTTAAAAGCTATAAATGCATTTTCGCATAATGATTTTCAGAGCGCAAGAAGGAAAAGGGATATATTTACTATTATATTTCCTATTTTTGAATGAACTAATAAATTTTTGCTGAAAAAGTAAGAAGGAAATTAAGGCATTTAAAAATTGAAAATGAGTAGAAAATTAATGCAACTTATAGCAATTAATAGAATTTTAAATTTGCACAGTTAATTAACAAAGGTCATTAATAAATTAATATTTTTATAAGGTTTTATTCATAATTTTTCATCAAAAGTACTCCTAAAATGTTTAGAAAAAGGAAGATAAGTAACTGCACGAGGTCACCTCTATAAAAATTGCTTAGTTAATTATCAAATTACTTTCTTTAGCGTTTATTAATCTGATTTTGTTTTGATGAAAATTATATTTTGTTTTGTTTCCGTTTAATTTTAAAGTGTCGTTAAAATTTTTTTGCGCTTACAAATCTTTATGCGAAAATGCATTTACAGCTTTTAAAACCTGAAATACGCATGTGTGCGATGTTATCGTCGTGCGATGATTTGTTGGTGCTTTATTTTTTACCACGATAGTTTTTATGTCTATGTTTTTAAACTGCGGAATTTTTGAACCTTTTATTTTCGACGACGATATTTTGTATCAGGATGATTTAGAACTGTGATTTTTTTTCTTTTCTCCCACGATGTTTTGTACCACGACGTTTTCACCTTGCGCTGTTTTCTCCGCGACATTTTTGTCCGCGATGTTTTCGGCTGTAACCGGCTGATATTATGGGTGACGGGTACTTTTTCTGTTTTCGTCATGTACTTTATTTTTGTAATGAAAACATCTCAGATGGTCAGTTGATTACGAAAATATTACGCAACGACTATTGCAATTGTCTCGATTTGTTCCCATTCATGAAAGACCCACCTGTGGTCAAGTGTCATAATATTACGCTGAGAAATGAAATAAACTTATGAGAAAAGAAAAAAAAAATCTGTTTAAAACGAAAGACATTTTTTAAATAAACATTAAAGATTTCTAGTATATATTTCTTGATATCGGCAGTTAATGTGATTTAAAATAATAATAATTAATTAAAGGAAATGCTTTTTAGTTAGCATGCTTAATTCTCGGATCTACTACTTTGTTGCATTGTGGTTAAAACTTAAAAAAGGCTTCAAAAATATTCTATTTTCTTTAAAAAATAATTTTTCTTGTTTTTTGATTTATTAATATTAAGCGCATTTTTCTGCTTTCTTGTATCGAATGCAAACATTATTTACCACGTAGAAATTTCACCATATATCTAAAAGAAACGGAAGGAAAAAAAATATTTTTAAATTTGAAAATTTCACTGAATGTGGGTTCCAGCTTAATTATACAAAGGTAAACGTGTGACTAAATTTTGCATAATATAAAGGTATACATAATATTATACATAATATATATAATAGTTTATATTACACACTCACACAGACACATATATACATGTGTGTATATATAGGGTGGTGGTGTATTTAATTACGGCAAAGCACACTAGGGCTATCTGCCTAAGGGAAGGGATGCCTTCGTGGAGGACTTTCTAAGGAAAACTGGCTCGTATACACAGCTCGTATAGTGTGCATGGGGAAAACCACGAAACACCCATGCAGCCAGCCCGTTCGCGGGATTCGAACCTCGGACCGAACTACCAGTGTTCAGCGACTTTACCGCTCGGCCACTGGTGGGCGTATATGTAAGGAAAAAACAGATGAGAAAGGGAGGCAAGAGTAAAAAGCAGCTTAATGAGATACTCATTACAACTCTGTTAGCATGAATTTAGACCTGTTTTACCAATTTAATTTTTAGATTTAATAAACTGAAATTTAAAAATTAAAAGAAAGTTATTTACAAAATTGGTAAATTTGAAATAAGTCAAAACCATAAACTAAGAAGGAAAATTTACATATATATATATATATGAATAGGAAATATAATATAAGCTGCTTGTTAGGAGTTAGTATTGCTGTAAATTGTGTGGTTTCTGGTATCTTGTCTTCGAAATACAGTTTGTTTCCTATGCAGTAGCGAAGATATTAAGCCTAATAATTCTCAATGCGTACGCATAAAAATGCTGTGCCGTATTGCTGTTTGATCATGTACGTATTTGCGAAGGTCATGTATACGGATTTAAAGAACTCCATTTAAAAAAGAAATTCGGTATCATCGTTGCTACAATTGCGATGTAGATTGATGTTCAGGTCTCTCAGATCCAACAACTAATAAGCTAAATATGTATGTATATATTTAAACTATTAATATTATACGCGTCGAAATATCACCCATAGAAACTAAAAGCTACAAACTTGATAGTTCGTGTGGGAATGCTTTAGGTCCCTGGATAACATGAATAATTTTTTATATAAGTTAATAAGTTTTGATTTATTTTGATTTATAACTTTATTATACTAGCATTACAAAAATGTAATATGAAGATAAATATAATTCTTGCTTACTTAAATGCATATCAGGTTTTAAATTAATATATACTTTGTACGCTTCCAGAAAGTCCAGACCTGAAAGACGAAAATAGTGCTTTGTAATCTCAAGAAATGTCCTATTTATAGAGGTGAAGGATTTTTTGTAGCAACCATGTTGTACCTGTAAAATCAAGCTCTTAGATAAAAGGGGAAAACTTTTCAAGTATCTTCTTTGTTGGATTCCTTATAATGAATGCTAGGGGGGAGAAATGGAAAAGTTGGGTATTGTTCTTGAGTGTCGTACAGTTGGCATATTAATAAGATTATATTAATTAAAATTGCACTGCTATAACTGCATTCATTAAAATCGCGCAGTCTGTACTCACCTTGGGCAATCAAAGAATGTCCCCGGAATATAAGGAACGGAAAAAATGTCACCCGGAAAATAAGGAACGGAAAAAAAAGGAACTCTAAAATCTCGCCAAATATTATCGCCAATCTGAATTGGGGAAAACAGCCAAATTCTCATCTAACCAGGAGGGTTATAAAGGGCCGTGTTGAGGGAGTGTTAAGTGTAAGACGCTGAACTAGCTGCACCATACCAAGGTCACTTAGAAAAGAGGTTTTTTTCAAGACAGGACTTAGAAGTATCTATTTATCCCTGTTTTCAAGATGCCTCTGGGAAGATCTCATTTCTCCCAGACTTTGTTTCGCACCGTTCTGGAAAGAGATCTAGTTTCAGGGAAGGTCCCTCGGAAGAAAAGAATAAATGGAAAAACAATTTGCTCTAACGTATTAATGATTACCGTCTGTGGAACTAAACGATTTCGTCTGTCCCTGACTGAAAACTAACACTTTGTTCACAGCTCTGTTTTATGTTGCCATTAAAGGCCTGGAATTCGCTGTTTCATAAAATAACTATATTTCATGATATACCTTAATGAATCAGTTAAAGTATATAAAATTATTGGATTCTGCGATATAACTAGTTATTTTATAGAATAATGATGGTCTAATCAAATCGTTATGAAGTATTAGTAAATACCTTCGTTATTGTATTAGAAAATGCCTTATCGTTAGCAAAGATGGCACACGTAAGCTGCTTTATTGAATGCAGGACTAAGTAGCCTAATTATTTTTATAAGTTGTAAAAATATAACTATTGGTGCTCTATAGTCTGTTATTTTTTATTGCTGTTTAATTAATAAAGCAATAATATTTTTATTAGTCCCAAGGGGCTTTGTCTCTGAAGGACTACTGTTTTCGTTTTGGGATTTTGCGTTGAATCGCTCTGAATGTTCGTTTCACTTTTTAAACTGTTGCCTCCAAATATAATCTTCTTGTATTATATTTAAAGAAATTAAATAATGAAGAATCTGCATAAATGCATGTATGTCACTCGCATTGTGATAAAACAGCAATACCTAGAGCTATCAAATTTTGAATAACGTAATCCTCCATTCGAATATGGGCACCTGGATGGAAGCCCGAATTTTTAATTTCTAATTTGTTTTATTATCTATTTTATATTTTGTAAAGCTGTTAGAAATTTTTGATTAACAAACCCAACGATTTCAAAGCGAGGAATTCCAACACTGTACGGGGCGGGGGGGGGGGATATGTTTCTAGCGCGCTAGACTATGTATCGGAAATTCTAAAGGATATGCTCATTTCAAAATTATTTTGAAATATTTCCCTTGAATTGAAGTTAACGGTTTAAGTGCGAAGAACAGGATATTAATTAATTAAAGATAAGACACAACATGTTAAAAAAAAAAAAAAAAAAAAAAAAAAAAAAAAAAAAAAAAAAAACGCTCCTTTGGACGTAATTTAAAATGTGAAATCTTTCAGATTTTCTTTTTATGTATTCTGTTTTATTTTATTATTAATCAGCTAATCTATCCGTAATATGAAATGTATTTTTCAAGAGAATAGAGATTTATCATCCGTTGTTTTATAAAACAAAGGATTTGTTTAAAAGCCAAATTGTTTATTTTTTTACTTTCACAATCTATCTTTAGTTAATCTACAGAATAACTCGTTATTTTATAGAGCAATTAGTAAAGTGTGAGATTATTAATCCATTGTTGTTGTTATTTTTGTCGCGACTTATCTCCCTTGTCTGACAGTAACATTAAAGCAAGCCCTCGAAATCCATTGTGGCATGGAGTGCAAGATTTCGCCTGTCGTTGGCGCACTCTACTGTTGACAGTACGACTTTGCTCAGTTCCGGCCTAAATTTTGAAGGAGGGAACAGGTCCGAGGGTCTCCCACCGCTTTCCCTCTGCAACCAATCTCTCAAGAAGCCTTTCGGCTTGCCAAAAATTTAAAGTGCTCCCATGCCGCACAGACACTATACATTTACAAACATCCATGCCTTCTCCGAGATTCGAACACGGGCTCTTCGATACGACAGTCAGCTTTACTAACCACTATCCCGGTTGGGTAATTTATTAATCTATTATACACTTTAATCGACCTAACTAGTTAATTCACGAAATACCTAGTTATTCTATGAAATAACTGAATTATATGCTTTAATGATAACATATATTGCATCACTAATAACGTCAACTGGTAAGTCAGGATTCATAATGCTAAACTTAGCTGAAAATATCCTAGTCATATCTCATGCTTTAGCATTTTACCCATTTATGGTGGAATATTTTCAGTTATGAAGCATTATTTGTGTCAATTCTTAATGATCGATGGAACTAATCCCAACAAATAGATTTCGTAGCACTGAACTCATTTTTATACAAAGCGAATCAAATACGAGTGTGTCGCTTTGTAGAGTCATTAGGTTTTTATGAAGCAAGAGACATGAAAAATGTGCAATGCTCTCGCCGGGACTCGAACATGAACCTGTCGAATACCCGCCGAGTGTGCTCCCACGTTACACCACGAAGACGTGCAGAAAGAAAGGACAAAAATAGCAATTTTTAGTATATGTACTGGGTATTACGTAAATATTTGACTAAAGATACAATTTACAACTAAGTGAATGTGAGCTCATGAATCAAAAGTATTAAATAATACATGTTGATTCTTAGAAATTATAAGTAGAAGAGGATGTTAAAAAAATTAATCAAATTTCGAGTTAATTCTCAAAATGTTTTCTACAACTACATACTGGGTAGTTTAAAACTTAACTTAAACTATGTCAGAAATGTAAAGGCAGGTAGAACTGACCTAAATAAGCAGATTTCTTTTAGGAATGTGTGTGCGGTAATGGCGCGTTGAGCCAGTAGAAAGCACTGATGAATGCTGCGTATAAAAGCTAGCGCGGCTAACTGATGAGTGCGAGGTTAGCTGGATTTCCACGTTTCCAATTATTTTGGTCTTCGGTGGAGGTGGTCGTCTTAGAGAGAGAATGCTCAGTACAAGCGTTTATTTCTACTCTGGGAAATTCTTTTGGAAGAGGTTGCCACAAGAGGGTTCATTGTATATTAAATGTTTAAATCCAGATCAAAGGGTTATAGGATCCATTTTAATTAGATTTTAAAATTTTAATGTGATTTTGAAATAAACCTCTTAATTTTTAATAACTATGATTTTCTTGTTTTCCTATTCAGCCTTAAATGCAAAACAATTGTTTCCTGTGCAAATACGCTACTTTTAATTAAAAGCAAATGAGGGAAAAATATGCGACAGTTAATAAGCTAAAAAATTAAGTACTATTCTTATCGCAAACCGTAACTTTAATATCCATCTACAACTGTTTGTTATAATACTGTTTTACACCAAAGCTCAGAGGAATTCGTTTTCAATTATGCGACAGTCAATGCTTCACTAAAAACCGCAGCTTAAGGCTATAACTACGTGGGGTGCGGGGGGAGCAGTTACTAATGACCTGACAATGACACTCGCTGGACAACCCGCCTTCGCCCGCTGGATACTACTCTATTTTTACTGTAAGGGAGAAGCAGAAGCTCGCACATCTTCTTGCAATCATTCTCAGAAGTTTCGGTTATCCGAAGCTACGGTTGCTGTGATAAAACTTTCATCTCCCAACTTGGCGATCTTTCAAACCATGCCGTACATTTCCCATTGCAGACGAAAGGTGACTTATTTTCCGTTTCCTTATTTTCCGGTGACCATCTTTCCGTTCCTTTTTTTCCGGGTAACATTTTTTCCTACAACCATCATGATAGCAAAGTATACAGCTTTGCATGATAGTTCGTTTTTTCTCTCTGGTCTTTTGTCGAGTGGGCTTCCATCTAGTGGACTTGTGTCAAGTAACTCGTTAGATTGATATCATTGCTATTTTGATTGTTTTAAAGGGAAAAAAATTAAGTCCTTGTTAATAATAAGTTAAAAACAGAGTTTTCTCTCTGAATATATTTCAACCGCCCACATTTCTTTCTTGCATCGTGTGTTATGATTATCATGGTGTCTTCCTGCGTTCGCGGTTGTCAAAAACGTTAGTGTTTCCGCGAAATCATCCATCTTCAATACCCCCTTTCTCAAAGGGGTTACATAGTGGGGGGCTAACTGGACGTTGGCCTCTCCTGAAATGTTGGAAAGCAAAAAAATTTTAGATTAAAAAAAAAGGTTTTTTTAAAAGAAATGATCGAAAAATATTTACGATCTCAGATACTTGCATGAATGAAGCTAATACTGTATTTAAAAGAAAAGAGAGAGATGTTCAAACTCTGCGATGATTTTATGGCTATGAACTAAAAGATTGTTTTCTAAAGTAAAAAATAATATCCTTCCGAAATTCTCATAAAGGTGAGTTATACTAAAAATCTTTCAAAATAAATATTCGTCCTAAAACAAAGTTTTAGAATGACGTTACTTCTTCTAAAACGATTTTGGTCTTAATTGCGCCTTTGCAGCTTTTAATTCTTTTATTTATGAAAATCCAATAAACTACATTTTCCTTATTTCTATACCGAATTTGATATTGATAACCTTTATAAAGGGCATAAGGTGTTTTTTTTTCTTCCCTTTTAGTTTTAATAATGTCTAAAACATCCATATTGATGAACATAAGATGTGAAAATAACAGCTAATATTGTAGCAGAATTACAAATAGAATGGAATTAAAGATTTCGAGAGGAGCCTTAACTAAGACACATCTTCAACCTAACAAACTTTAACTCATTCACAAAGAAACTGCCCAGTTCTTCTTAATGACTCATCATGACATCTCCTGAGGAGCTGTGGGGGGGGGGACTGTACTCTCCGATTTCGTGGAAGCAGGAAGAATTTTGAAAAACGCGAAAAGATGAATTAAGGAAACAACTAATTCGATTATCATATTTGTTTATAAATTAATCAACTGTTATTATTAATCTCTTTTTGTTAACATTTTGTTGTCTTTTACAAAAAACGTTTAAAACATATTTTATGCTAGCACATAGTTTAGAGAAAGTTAAGTATAATGCGGAGAATTTTATATCGGCTCTTTTAATCTGTTTTGGTTTTCACAGCTATGCATGACAGACTCCAGTCCATGTTTTTGTATGGACTTGCAGCTCAAAGATTAATATGAATGGCTATGAAAATAATAAATCGCTTTCTACTGTACCATGAAGCTCTCTTCACGTCTACGCTTCACTGGAACCGAAGGCGAGCATTATTACCTCGTTTGGCGGTGAGTTTTGTGTCATGGAACGCCATAATTTCTTTCTTTTCTCTATCCGACCGGGGAGGGAGAGAGTGAAAAGAAATCGGGACTACTGTTTCGAGACGGGAACATAAAATCTCCGAGGGTCTCGGCAGACCCCCAAGCGGGAACGGGAAACCATAAACAGCGACCCCCCACCGCTGACAGTCGTGTAGCTAAGCCTGCAAATAAGGACTATTCGCGTATCTAATGAATGGATAACATGAACCCGTAGAAAGAACACACCTGAAGTCTCAATCTTTTGCTCGGAAAGTTTCACCCACCCACCAAGTGGCCTGAAAGGAAAAAAAAAGGATCGCACAGCTTTTCCTGAGTTGGGTGACGGTTTATTTGATGCATTTTCAGCAGTTTTGAAAACATACATAATATTAGAGATATATAGTATTTATTATAAAACATACATATTAATATAAACATACCTTATTATTAACATAGTAATATTCAGTAACATAATATTTAGAGGATATTTACTTACACACTAAATTATATCAAGTCAAATTTTAAAAGTTGCTGTATTTTCAATCAAATATACTGCAATATATTTTGTCATGTATATAATCTGAATATTCTTCGTACTCTGATTCATCAGCTTCTTAATCTAAATTGTTTAATTTTGGAAAACTTTGTCAATTTTAATTTTAAAACATGGATTCGGATTGTAGCATAAGCTACGTAATTCATAAGTTATACATGACATTACACTTGTAGAGTCATTAGGGTTTTTTTGGAAGCAGGAGATGTGAAAAATAAGCAATGCTCTCGCCGGGACTCAAACCACGGACCTTTCGAATTCGCGTCGAGCGTGCTGACCATTACACCACGAAGGCATGCTAAGAAGGAAGATAATAGTTAATAGAAAAAGGTATCTTCTCTTTCGTTTGACTTAACTTGCAATTTGAGTAGCTATTTTAGGCAGCAGCTGGCAAACTTCATGCAATCAGTATTGAAATAAATAGAAATACTTGGCTAGGAATTACTGTAATCGAAGTACAAATTTTAAATGCTCTCATTTGGTTAAAGTAGTTCAAAAATGTCAGTTTTTCATCAAATCGTATTAATAACATTAATCATGTCAATATTAGGTTAGTTGAATATGGCAGTGCTGAAAAGGGCTATCTGAATCTCATCAGATCAAAATAATTTTAGTTGAAGAATCTTTCGCTGTCGATATGTTGCGGAAATGCAATATAGTTTCTCCACACACACGTTAAGTGTGAAACGATATAGATTTTATAGAGTTAGATCGAGAAAAAGTATTGAATATGAAATCGCCTTTATCCCGAATCACCTGTAATAGGCTTTCCTTTCGAAAGAAAAAAGGTGACATATTCGCTATACGTGTTTGCTATATTCTGTATATGTTTAAGATAGTTTTGTATTCAAGATTCAAATTTAATCTATAACTTAAATAGAAATCGGGTAGAAAGGGAGGAATAGACCTCAGTGCTCACACACAAAATGAGATGCAAATGTGTGTAGCCTGTTACTAGAAGCAATAGCTGATTGAAAAGTTTATTATTTAATGTTTCACGGTTTATTAATATTAAAAAAGCAATTTAAAAATTATAATGATAGAGATTTGCATTTCCAAAAAATTCTTAAGGTACCCATACTTGATAATATACATATAAGCACACCAAGTGAAGATACAATATAAGTATCCCCGTATAAATGCACGACTCCCTTGTAAAATGTTCAAGCGAACAGTATGCTTGTCGTTTTTCTCAAAATTCTAACTGTAAACAACTTAACTACCAGATTTCGGTGAAGGAGTCAAAAGAAAGCTTCCGACCGCCAAACCACAATAGATTGTTGTTTAAGATATTTTGAGATCGTTCACGAGCTCTTGAAAGGAACAACGCGGTGGCTGACGAAAGGGCGTAATCTCCTGTCCGCTTGTGACCATCACAATGCATTCTTTTATAACATGCCTTCCATTTCTTGCAGGCGACCAGTACTCGACAATGGATTCTGCTTTTGACGTCTACTTCCTCTTATTATCCGAACTAATTTAGTTGTAAAGGAGACCACCACCGAGCAAAAGAATGCCTCTCTAGAGGAGAGGTTGGATCATTCAATAAATTACAAGGCCGCCTGCGTGCCTGGTAGCCGAACCACTTGTTATTACAGCCCTCCTAAGAAGATTTTGTTACAAAGCCTATATGTATATACTCTAACTTCATGATATTATTCGACGAATATTAATACAACAGTAGTGGGGGGATGAATGGAATATGGGCCATAAACTTTGTGTTCCTATATCAATTTGTAAAAGAAGTATATAAATTCATCTTTAGTTAAATAAGTTATAAATATATAAAAATAGTTAACATATAAGTGGCTAAGATTCCAATGACGTTCATACTCGTTTTCCTTCATATTATGCGACAGTTTGTGTGCACTTTCTGTTTGTTTAAATGCAGATTTCATTCTGATTCCTACTTGATAGCAAAAATGGCATCGTTGGCTTCAATCTGTCGAAATAAAAGCATTATTTTCTAATGGTATTTTGCGTCACAAACGGCATGTATCTCCCTCGAACTCTTTCTGAATAGAAAACTTGTTGCTGACAATGATATATACATATGTATGATAAAATCAAACTCAGAAGTAGTGACCAGCAGGCATTTTGGTGGCGTAGAAGTGTTGATCCATAATGAATAGGAAATTGGAGGCGAAGGCAGATTAAATCTTCATTATTTATATCAGCAAACATGTTACGGCCTCAAACAAATTGGCACATTAAATGGGCCTATTCCAAAAAGTTTACATTTTAGGTCAGTTTTCAGTAAGAAAGAAAGAACAGATGGGCTGCAATTCAGCTAAGCGTAGGAAGCAAGCCAGCGAAATTGCGTCCAAGCAGGGCAGAGAGCGAAGCTGAAGGGGTTAGTTATGCAATATGGAAGCACACGAAGAGAAAAGTTTTGGTTTGAGTTAAAAAGTTTCAGTTTCAAATTATTACGTCATCAGCGCTACGCAAGCCATGCAAAATGGAATGATCTAGAAATGACGTAACCCAGAGAAGTTATTACGATTTTTATAACAGAGAGGAAGAATTAAAGAGTTACCGTTAGCTTAAATTATAATTTTGATTCACATATTTTTTGCCTTACATATCCCCCGACTTCAAGGAGAAAAAGGCTTATTTTGATTCACATATTTTTTGCCTTACATATATAAGTGTCAGTGGTACCGATTACTGTGAGTGAAAAAAAAATAAATAAACCAAAGCTGAGAAAAATAAACAACAAAAAAAAAAGTCATGGTAAAACTTACGGTGGAAAAAAAAATCAAGACGGGAGAGCTGCCAGGAAAAAAATGCTAAAAGAAGAAAACATTGCATGATAGAGTTTAGGATATATGGATACAAAATGAAGTTACAACATTAGCTTTAAGCTATAAAAGTTGTGTGATAATGATAGTACTCTTGAAATAAAGTTGTTAATTCGATTAATACAATATACCCGACATACTATTTCGCAGTGACTTTTACCTGCAAATTACTAACATGCTGCTCTTCGGAGTATGACATTCGGGATAATATTGATTTAATTCTCAACTTTTAAGTGACTTTTATTCGTACAATCTTAATATTTAACCATGTTTCTGCTGCATATTTTTAAACGTAAAATAACCAAATGTGCGTCATATTTGTCATACATTCACATATTTATATTCAAACGTTTGTTTGTTTCAAAATCTGTATGTTTAATAAAGAAAATTTTTTATAAAACTGATAAATTTTCATCAGAAATATTTTTAACAGAGTTGAATATTCGTGATTTAATTATTAGCTTCAGAGATATATATAAGTCATTCATAATTACCTCCAGGGTTTCAAAAATTTATATTATTATAGCCATAATACACTGACGAGCCAAGATATTATGACCATCCCAACATTTTTCAATGAACTCGTCTGGATGACGTGGAGGGCATGTGATTAAGTGGGAATGGTATTTAACTGATACTAGAGAAGGTAATGAATTGCTCTTGCACTTAACTTTTGCGTCTGATGGGAAAGGCAGCAGATCTAAGCGAATTTGATAGAGGGCAGTTTGTAATGGCTTGAAGATCCAGAGAAACTGCAAGACTGGTAGGTTGTTCACGATCTGCCGTTATCAACATTAGTGCAAAGTGGATAAATGATGGTGAAACTAGCAGTAGACGCCAAGGTGTTGACGTCTACCCGTTATCAAAGAAAAAAGACGTCGTAGACCGTTCTGCTTAGTACAGCAAAATCGGTGGCTCAACTGACAGCCCAATACTACGCAAGTTCAAGTGCAAGTATTTCGTAACACACAGTTCAGCGGACACTGTTGGATATGGGACTGCGCAGCAGACGTCCCACTCGTGTGTCTCTGTTGATCAAGTGTCATTGTAAACTGCGCCTACAGTGGGCTCGGGAACATCCATCAAGACTGGACCATGGATAAGTGGAAGACAGTTGCCTGGTCGGATGAATCACGATTTCTCATTCATCATGTCGATGTTCGTGTCAGGATACGCCGTCTTCCAAGGGAATAGATACTCCACCTGTACAGTAGGTCATACTCAGGCTGGTGGTGGCGGTATTATGCTTTGGAGAACGTTCTCATGAGCGGCTCTTGGACCCTTAGTTATGGTAGAAAAGACCATGAAAGCTGCGAACTAGCTGAATGTAACTGTGAATCAGTTGCACCCTTACATGACGTCTGTCTTCCCAACTGGAAATGGAATCTTCCAGGAGGATAACGACCCATGTCACAAGTCTCGAATTGTGTTGGAGTGGTTTGAGGAGCATGAGGATGAATCCCAGTTGATGTCCTGGCCATCTGACTCGTAGAATCTTAACCCGATAGAACGCATTTAGGATGTAATGGAGCGACAGCTTAGATCTTAAACGCCACCATGTCGGAAAATCTCGACTTCGCTTGACCGCTGCATGGATATTTGGTATAAGTCTCCAGTCATCTACCAAGAACTTGTGGCGAGTCAAGGTTAGTTGCAACTGCTTTGCAGGCCAAAGGTAGCACTACTCGTTACTGAGTAGGCGGTCATAATGTTTTGCCTTTTCAGTGTATATACAGCAAAATATATTATATCAATATATAAAGAACATCTCTAAGTTGTGTGTGTATTTTAAAAATGATTGATATATACATCATTCGTTATTGCAATAGACTTTGATCTCACACGAATGTCCAGGCCGACCTGCTCGTTTTGCAACAGAGAGGTAGCTAGTTTCCTCGAATTTACTACGCAAAATTGTCTTCTCTGCAGGTGCTTCTGTTCTATATTGTGTATGAAATTTCCGTTATATCTTCACAAATGATTCCAATTTAGCAAATTGCAAAATTCCCCAAGCTTTGTGTTCGCCACCCAATGCCTTACTTGCATTGTACTACACCTAATGTCATAGTTGTTCTTTAGTGACTAAATCTGCAGTTGCATGATAAGGCATATTACGAGTGTAAACTTGAATCTTATTTTACTGTAAACTTTTGAAACACCTAAGAGAATTATGAATCGCTTCATATTTATATGCACGGAATTCTTTCCAGTTTCAAAATGGTTAGCCTGCCTTTTACTACGGTTCGTGTTCATAGGGAATAATAATCAGCTTTTTTATTGCTTTTAAATTACAATCATTTCCTAATAAATGGGTAATAAAGTAAATGGAATATTTACATTTTGCTCCATCCGTAACAAAAGACAGTTTCTATTCCAGGACGCAATTCAAGTAAAGTTACCAAATTCACGAATGAGGTAAAACTTTAATATTATTATAATAGCTTTTGCCTTGATTACCAAACGTAATAAACAGTCATGCCTATAGCAACAAAAACTAGCAGCAATAAATTAATCATGTTTATCCCTATTGTTGATTTATGTGTCTGATACACAGCAAATCAACTACTGTCTACCCATCTAAAGAAAGAATTCAAAAAGTATGCCTATTTTACTTTTGTAATCCCCTGTGGAGTAAGAACGTGACAGGTTGTACGATGACATCCCGCACTGAAGGCCTGATTTCGAATTTCGATAAGAAGTTCTAAATTTATGTCAAACTGACAAGGTGCAGACAGCACAAAAGATATCCATTCGCTCCCTCTTTGCGAAAACGCTACTGTCTGCGGGAAAAAAAAAAAAAAAGATGTATCGCTGGTCAAAAATTTCTGGCATTGTCTTTATTTAATAACTAAGAGGGAAATATTCCTTGTTTTTCAAATTATCCTTTCATTGCTGTATAGTACTAAAAAAATTTAATTAAAACAACATTGCATGATTTTGCTTAATGGAATAAATTTGGATAATCTTGATATATAATCTGAAAGCTTTCAGATTTTACATTACCTCCAAAGGGGCGTTTTTTAACGTTTTGTGTGTTACCTTTATTTATTAAATATCATGTTCTTTGCACTTCAACCATGAAATTCAGTTTAATAGCAATGTCGCAAAATAATTTTAAAATGAGCCTATCTTTAGAATTTTGCGCGTTGGAGATAAAAAGGTATTTTTTCCTCCGTAGAGTATTGCCATGGCTCGCTTTTAAATCTTTGAGTTTGTTACTCAAAAAATCGTTAAAATTTTACAAAATATGAAATCGATCATAAAACAATTCCAAATTTCAAATTTGGTCTTTCACATGCCCATATTCGTAGGAGGATTACGTCATTCAAAATTCGATGGCTCTAGGTACCGCTATTTAATTTCTTCAAATATAATGTAGGACTCTAACATTTGATGGCAACAGTTTGAAAAGTGAAACGGACATTTATAGTGATTCAACGCAAAATCGCAAAACGAAAACAATAGTTCTTCAGTGACAAAGCCCCTTTGGACTAATAATAATAATAATAATAATATAACCCACATCTTCGTAACCAAAGAATCATTAAAAAGCAATTTGTAATTCTTCATAACGTTATGCAACAAATACCATTAATGCTTGTACCATTGACATTACTAATAAAAGATTTTAAGCCATTTAATAGTATATATCAGGATTATAAAACGTTTGATTCTGCCTTCTGTATACGCATTAAAAATAAAAAAACTCAATGAAAGTGAAAAATTTTTGTAGTAACATATAAATTCAGTCGTCTTTCTCTGTTCCTCCCCCCTTCATTTTATTCAAACGGCAGTATACTTATTAGTAACATTTTGATACTTTTCTCTTTAGACCCTTTCCAATTTTTGCTAAAAAAAAAATCTGATGCAGACGCTACTTGACTTCCTTGTACAGAATATTAAATTATACGCATTTTTTCCTGCATTTCTTTTAAACTCATTTCCTTGAAATTCACTAGAGATATATTTGTCATTCAATTAATTCAGTTCTCGCCTCGCGGCAAGGCAAAAATACATAAAACTTCGAAATGTCTTCGTTAAAAATTGAAAAATATGTAAAAACATAAGACCAAATAGAGTTAAAACAATTAAAAATACAACTTTTACAGTTAAAATAACAGTTTCTGCGCAAAAACAAGCAATTCAAACAACGGACAAGAAGGCCGATTTTTCCGTGCACAAAACAGAAAGTTTACTTTTGGTCCCAATCGGCAAAAAGACACTGAAAGTGCAGAAACTGACTTAATTTACTATTCTGCTAAGTTCCAAATGTAAAGAAATATTGTTGCTATGGTAAAAAAATTTTTACGCTTAGCCGCATTTAAACAACTTTTTAATTGTTGATAGTTCTACAACTATTGCATACAGATTAACTAAAGGTATAAAAACCTTAACTGGAAGACAAGAACATTATAATTCAATCATCTTTAAAGCGAAAAATGCACAATTATACAACATATAAGAATAAAACAATTGAGCTCCCGGAGCCGAGAAACAGAGTGGATATATATATATTTATATACTTTTGGTGCCACCGATTACAACCAAAAAGGGAGGTGCACAACTACATGTTATAGCAGTCCTATATACGAAATTTCAACGTTCTGAGGCTACTCGTTTTGGAGTTATGCGAGATGCATTCGTTCGTATGTATGTATAGACGTCATGAAAAAAAAATCTCTTCTGAATCCATTTTAAATCCTTTTTGCAAGCCGCTTTGTGAAAAAGAGTTCTTTATTCTGTCCTTACGTACAGATGTCACGCAAAAATATCGTTAAATTCTATTCGATACAGCCAAAATGGATATTTTCGTTGAAATTTGTTGCCCGAAAATTTTCGCGATTACAATACTTCCTTTACTTCGTACAAGGAAGTAAGAAAAGGTCAGAGATAGATATTGGGCTTTTAAAATTAAAATACTTGAGTTTTTATCTTATTTAACAGTTAAGAGTTTAGTTTAAGCAGATGGCAACAAGAGATATCAGTTTGTTAAGGCGCAGCCCACAAAAAGATCATAGGGCGGTGTAAAGTCTGCCATGAGGGTGGAGGTGCACCCCTCACATAACATCACTTTGTTAAACGAAGAAAAACGAAATATTTGTATGATTTCTTGCTGTTTAATATTTCGATAAAGTTAATTTAATACTAAAATTCGAGTTTACGATTTCTATTTATTGTGCACTTCATAAATATGCATGACTAAATATTTCTTCTTATTTTTAATAAATTGTACTTTTGCACAAATAGATAATATTTCATATTAGGAAAGTAAATTTTCTGAAAATATCGCAGGCTTTATACTTTTAAAGGTAAAATTTTATGTTAGCTGTCAAGTGTTAAGATGGAATTTGGCTGCAGATCACATTGATAATATTAGCATAATTTGAATTTGATTGATTTTTAAAAGTTAAGTAGCGATTTAAAAATATGGTGGTCTACTAAAGGCGCAAAATTACTAACGCTTTCTACTAAAGGCGCGAAATTTAGTTGAGGGGTCCGTATATATGCACCAACTCCCCGACACTAATGAACAATATCAAACTTTTCCATCCCTCTCGTTAATATACAAGGTTATGATTGCTTTGATTTTGATGTACAAAATATTACTCCTTTGATACTCGATGATTTTCCACTGGAATTTGCGTCAAGTATGTTGGTGTAATTCTTGACCAAAAATTAACGTGGATAAAGCACATTGAATTCCTTTCTACCAAATGTGAAAAAAATTATTAACGGTTTTCACCGAATCGCCAAAAATACTTTTGGATTAAACTATGACGTCAAGAAACTGATGTGTAAGCAGAGTATCGTACCTTTTATTTCTTACTGCAGTCGCTCTTAGGGACTTGTTCTTGCAAAAAAGATTAAGAAAAGAAATCTGAGAAAATTTCAACTGAGAATTCTTCTTCGTATTATTAGTGGTTATAGAACCTTTAAGTTATGAGGCAACTTTTGTTCTTGCAGGAGTTCCGTCTATTGATTTCGAAACTGAAGATAAGAGTAATATTTTCGAGGCATTGGCAACTGATACTTAGGAAGACTTCATAAACGGAAATGTTCCCTTCCCTGATCTTCCTCATCCAGCTACTTTAGAGTCTATAAATTTCTGAGATTATAAAGAGACTACTGAAATGAGTTTTTATATGGTTTTCTTTACAGATGGCAGCAAAACGAACAGCAAGGTTGGCCTTGCATTTGTTCTTTTTGAAGGCCATTCTGAGGTTTGTTATTTTAAACACCGTATACGGAACGAATCCACAGTTTTCAAGCAGAACCTCTGTGTATTTGTCTTGCCGTCATATGGATCAAGGATAATGGAACAGCATCCTCAAGGTACCTTTATTTGTTCCGATTTTCTTTTTTCCTTTCACCTTTTGAACAGCATTACCGGCAACGACAAATTAGTAATCGAAACCCTACCTGTCAGATCGCTTAGAAATAGCGGAGTGGATATCCGTTTTGCTTTTGTTCGTCCTCATGGATTCTATGGAAATGTAAGAGCAGATATCTTAGCTAAAGATGCCTTAAATTTATCCATAGATAGCAATATTAGCATTTCAAAGAGCTATTAGAAATCCTTTCATCATGAGAAGCTTTTAGCTAGGTGGAATAAGGAATATATTTCATCTTGTAATGCTGAGGTCACCAAAGAGTTCTTTCTTTTTATCGTGTCTACTTGCGAAATAGTCGCTGACCCGTTTTGAAGCAAAAAAATCGTCAGAAATGTATAATATTGTGTAGTAGATTTCCCCGCATAAATAGTCACACCTAGACTTTCACAATGAAAAATTGGCAGAAAGAGTGCGGCTATTACGCGAATAAACATGGTATTTACCATAGACTGTATTCCAAGTTCTTCCTTGGGCCCACCAGCGGCCGAGCGGTAAAGTCGCTGAACACTGGTAGTTAGGTTCGAATCCCGCGAACGGGCTGGCTGCATGGGTGTTTTCGTGGTTTTCCCCATGTGTAACGTGTATACGAGCCAGTTTCCCTTAAAAAGTCCTCCACGAAGGCATCCCTACCCTTAGGCAGATAGCCCTAGTGTGCTTTGCCATAATTAAATACACCAACACCAAGTTCTTCCTCTGTATTAATTTCAAAGTATCTCACTTTTTATCTGGTCACGGTAAATTTGCAAATTACATGTTTCGTTTCAATCTAAGATAAAGTAATTTATGTGAATGTTAAAAAAAAAAAAAAAAAAAAAAGTACTTCAAGGTTGTGGAACATTTGATTTTTTTCATACCCTACCTTTGATGGCCTTAGATTATGCTTGAAGAACGATTTGAAAATGTTCGGCGTACGTGTCTTGGCCAGTGAACTTATCTGTTTTCGTGAAGTCCAGACTACTGTTCTCTGTTCTTTTTTTGTTCGTTTTATTTATGCATATTATATTTAATGTTTTATTTAACTGACTTTCGCAAGCCCCGTGTTGTACATCTGTGGTGCACGGGGATATTGCGTATTCAAAATAATATACGTAGGTTAATCCAAGAAAAAGTTTACAAGCAGAAGCATTTGAAACGTAATAATTGTGGAGCTAATATTTCCACTCAGGGTGGTTGACAGATGGCGCTAGTTGTCCTACAGCGGTTCTACGAGTAAATAGCGTGAGTACGCAGACACTTAAGAGCGACAGTAATGGCACGACGTCTAGAAAAGTGGTGCGAGACGTAATTCGATTCTTATGGGCCAAGAATGTGGCCGCATCCGAAATTCACAGACAAATCGTTGAGGTATACGGGGACAAAGCAATGAGTAGACAACAGGTAGCGAAATGGTGTCGTTCTTATCAAGCGGGCAGGGAGCATGTGGAAAACCGCAATATGGAAGAGAGCGGCCGTCCAAGTTCTTCAAGGACGGATATCAACACGACACGTGCTGAAGAAATCGTCCAAAGTGATCGATGAGTAACCGTGCATGAGATTGCCTCAGAGTTGGATCTGAGTTATGGTAACGTTCAGGGTATCGTAACCGATGGGTTGCGATATTCCAAAGTTTGTGCCCGCTGGGTTCAACGTGCGTTGTACGCGGAGCATAAGGCCACTCGAATGATGTGCAGCCTCACATTTCTTCAGCGATACCATTCAGATGGCCAACACTTCATTGATCGTATCGTTACCGGTGATGAAACATGGCTTCATCACTTCAACCCCCCCACATTCAAAAGAGCCACGATGGAGTGGAAACACGCTGATCACTGACGAGGATGAAGTTTAAGGTCACACCCTCTGCCGGTAAAGTGATGGCAACTGTTTTCTGGGATACGATTGGTGTTATCCTAATCGAGTATTTGGAGCGTGGCGATACCATTAAGGCCGATCGTTATTGTGCCACCTTAACGAAATTGCATAAAGCTATCCGACGCAAACGGCCTGGATTACTGAGGAAAGGCGTCATTCTTCTGCATGACAATGCCAGGCCCCATACAGCTCGCCAGACTCAGGAATTGCTGCAAAGGTTCAAGTGGGAGGTCTGGAATCACCCCCCATACAGCCTCGATTTGGCTCCAAGTGACTAAACGTTTCACCTCAGACGATGCAGTGAAAACAGCTGCCGAGAAATGGCTCAATAAGCAGAGCCCTGATTACTACCAAGACGGGATAAACAAGTTGGTCGAACGTTCTGACAAATGCCTAAACTGGTTTGGCGACTAAATGGAAAAGTGAAGGCCAGATGTGTCTCTTGATTCCCATTTGTATCTTGTTTCTATTGTTAATAAATACTTTTTCATTTAATTAAGACACAATAACACGCCGAATAAATACTAATTCAGAAGTCAAACAACAAAAGATTCATCCCTGAACACTATACGATGCCAGTCTGATGGCAGACATGATGATCGGCTGCGACACCACTCCAGATGACTCCGCCGATGTTGTGGGGTCAAAGGCAAACGTCTTAAAGGCATCTGTGAGCGTAACCCCGCCTCGAAAAAGCGCCATGAGATGGTGGACGGTACCACGGGAGGTCAAAGCCTTTCCCCCCCCCCCCGGAATCGGTGACGGGAATACCCCCTGTAATGTCTAAGGAAAGAGGAAAACTTCTTTTGCTTTGTGAGGTTGTTAAGTTCTCTGGGGAAATGATCCGCGCAGTTAGGCAATACCGAAACATAGATTGTAATGCATCTTTAGTTACTTTAGTTATATGTAGTACTATACTTTGCATCTGAAAGGTTTGAAATGTTTGTTAGCATAAATCGCCGACTGGATATTTTCGCGAAATTGTTAGCGTCAGTCTTCAGCCGCGAAATTTGTGTAATTCGTATGCCACCATATTCCTTAAAATGTTAGCAAAGTTTTACGCTGCATCCTCCGCCCTGACTTTTGCTTTTTTTTTAACTCTGTAAAATTACGAGTTAAAAAAAGTGTGATAAAAAGACTTTCTATTGGCGCGTTTTCCCTATAGAGTTACGCGTTTTGTCCTATATAATACCTCAATATATGTCCTATACAATATTTGACCTATATAATACCTCAATATATGTCCTATACAATATTTGTCCTACCTAATACCTCAAAAGGCGCGTTTTGTCCTATATAATACCTCAATTACCTGTAGTGCTGGCTTAGCTTCGACCTGTACCTGTCCTATAGAATGTTCAAATTTCATGCATTAAAAGGCAAATTTCCTATAGTGAAATTTTAGCGGCTGTATGTTTTTATGATGTATAAATATATAGCTTTTTCGTGCATTTACTGCAGAATATGTCAAAGACCAAAATATTCAATCAAAGTGTATAAATAAGTCACACTGATTTTTCTTTTCTTACTAGGCAGCCGGGAGACTGCTTTTATTTATGCCATCACGAGTGCGGGTGCGACGCATGCTGTGACGCAAGCCTGCAGCGCGGGCAACCTTACCGACTGCTCGTGCGACACGTCTCGGCAGGGGCAGAGCACCCCCGAAGGTTGGAAGTGGGGCGGATGCTCGGACAACGTACGCTACGGAATGATGTTTGCACGCCAGTTCGTTGATGCTCCGGAGAGGGCGGAGAGGAAGCGTGACGTCAGAGCCATGATGAACTTGCACAACAACAATGCTGGAAGACTTGTAAGTAAAGTTACTTCGAATACTTTATAAGGTTACTATTATTTTAAATAAGCAGTTATTTTATGATTACGGTCTGTACTATCATTTCTATCTTCCGATTCCCTACCAGAATGTAAATTAGTTCAAGGGTATATAATAAGAGATTTTCGGACTATGAGACAGCATGTTTCTGCCTGTGTGCGCGTACGTTACGTTTCTCCGAGTTCTGATAGCCTGAATTTCTTGGTTTTGCATTATTTTCTGCCAGTGTTTGAATATCAACGCCGGTTGCATTGTGAGCCACCTTCGCATTATAAACTGAATTGTGCAGTCCTTGACTACTAGCTTATTTAAATTTTGATTTACAATTGACAGTTATTTAATTTATTTTGCTGCTGTTTAAAAGCTGGCTGTGTCTGTAATCACCAGATGTGCATTTTCCTCTATTTATAATAAAAGGATTCTTTACATCCATCTCAAGCCCCAATTGTTATTTTAGACTTAGCAATAATTCGCTGTCAGTCTGCCTACAGTTTGGATACAGTTTAAGATTTCTAAGACCAAACTTTATAACTTCTGGACCGAATAATTAAAAAGCATACAATCTTGCTCCAGCATGGTAATTCTTTCAAAAATTATACCTAGATTATATTATGTAAAACAATGTATTTATTTCTTTAGCTGCTGCGTTTTCCCAAAAATGAGATTCGATCTTAAAGTTTCGGTCCATTCATGGTCCATGATTTCAGTTCCTCTGACTGAAAACTTCAAGTAATTTGAAGTAAAGCCTAGCAAACCTGTGTAATTTTTGTGAAACGCTCACCGTCGGTACAAGTGCACTTCGTTGTTGTTTTCTTGTCCATGTAATTTCATGGAAGAATGGTTGCCAGAGCCTCAAGGAGGCTGGATTTCTACTTCCCATCCCAATTATGAAAAGCACCCTGGGGGGGGGGGGTTCGACGGTCTCTCACCTCTCTTCCCTATCACCAAACCCATGGAGGTAGGAAAGGGAGGAGGGGCCATTCCGCGCTAGAAGTGAAGCACTGCTTTGAAGCTTGGGTCACCAGACGGGGTGTTCTTTGTTTACATTCAGAAGCTCGCTTGACAAGATTCTGATAGTATTTCGACACACGACAGTTCCATAGAAATCGAAAAAGGGACACTCTCGCATGAAAGAAACATTCATAGTGTAATGGATAATAGCAATTTGTATAGTTTACTGACATTTATGCAAAAATCACATCTTGGTTATTTTTCGATAACTAACAACAGCGATTTTGATTATGAATTTGTTTTATAAAATTCTAAACTGTTGCACTACAAAAATATAGATTTTAAGAAAATTGCTAAAAGAGATCTGCCAAAATTTATTTTCTAGAAGATTTGAAAAGTTTGAAACTTGATGGCTAAATGTAAATATAAAATTATGTATGTTAAAATATTTGTAATTAGGCACATAGGTCAGATTAAGTTTTTATTAAATAGAGTAACGCATGCAAGGGCTATCTGCCTAAAGAGAGAGATGCCATTGTGGAGGAATTTTGAAGAAAAACTGACCTTTGAGTGGGTATTAAAAATAATACTTATAATTTTCACTCAAATTATATTCATATATATTTTTTATGTAAAACTTTCGGGTCTATGCTAAATTAGTGTAAATTACTTTACACGAAAAATATAGTGAATGCACAGAAATTAAAGATTTGCACATGCCGGAAATGATAAATAGGAAATATGCATGGGTATTTATGCATGTGCTTGCAAAAAGCATGTATCTGCCTTTGACAAAATACTTAAATATTCATTAAATTATTTATAAATGTATTTGAAATGAAGAATTTATTCACTTATAAACAACTGTGAAAGTACTGTGAAGAAATCTAATGATTAAATGTATCTAATTTATAATGATTATAAATGTTATCTAAATATATAATAACCTTAATATTGAATTGTAAACATAAATTGAAATCCTGTTGACAAATACGTTATAAAACTATTTAAGCAATAATTGTTCGCATTGGAAAGCAATCTGTTAAAAGGTATTGTAAAGCAAATGCTATGAGTGCGCACTTAAGAACGTAATAAAGAGTTTTGGAATATGTATTGTTGAAATGAAGGGTAAAAAAAAAATCTGATAAGTATAATTAAAAGAATTATTCCTTTTACATTTTATAATAACTCAGTTACAAGTTTTAAATAATACTTAAAAAAAAAAAAAAAAAAAAAAAAAAAAAAAAAAAAAAACTTATTTTATTCCCTTTCAGAAATGTTCAGAGAAAGTCAAATACTATTTAATACCTAAGTATTTCGCTAATTCCTAATAATTCTCTAATTTAAAATGAACCGAATAGAGCATTAATTATAAATTGACTTACATTTTTCGATTTAAAAGAAGCCAAAAAATCATGTCATATTTAAGAAGGTATTTTAGGAAGAAGCCCTATAAATAGAAAAGAAATAATGCATAATTTTAATATTAATAATACAATAAACTTTGATCTTAATTTTTGTACCTTAACCGAATAAAATCGAATTACCTTATTTTTTTTTCTAATGTAATTAACGAAAACTTGTGAAAATATTTCATTCAAATTAAACCATTCTGAGAAAACTGTCCTGTGAAAAGTATAGCATTTAATTCCGTTCAGAATGAAATGTTGTTTAAAAATATGTTGTTTTCACATACTTAGGACTCTGAAGTGTTGTAGAAAAAGAAAATATATACATTTATATGTATATTTGCGATGTAATTACAAAATATTTACACCCGAACGCGTCAAATCCCATAGAACTCAATGGTAAATGACCCAATGTTTTGGTCACCACGTAGGGATCGCCGGTGCTTCAGAGCAGGGTACGGAGAAACTTGTTTAGGGCAACTCCATCTTACTTCCTACCTCCATGACCAAACCGCACGAGAGGACTTCCGGCTCTCCATATAGAGTGCCCCCAAGCTGCAAACGCACTATCTATTTTAGAGACATTAGGTTATTTTGAAGCCACAAGACGTGAAAAATGAGCAATGCCTTTGGCGGGAATCGAACCTCGGACCTCTCGAATACGCGCCGAGCATACTGATCACTACACCACGAAGGCATGCTAAGAAGGTGGGAGATATACCCTATATACTCCCCCTTTTAAAGGGCAACTGGGGATTAGGGAACCCAATCGCCAAATCCTGGTGGCGGAGAAACATTATTCACCACCTTTTTTAGTTCGGGCGCCACTGTAGAAACATTAGGTTATTTCATAGCAGGAGGCATGAAACATGTGCAGTGCCCTCGCCGGGACTCGAACCACGGATCTCTCGAATGCACGTCGAGCGTGCTGACCACTACACCACGAAGGCATACTAAGAAGACGGGAGATGTACTTTATACATTTATAAACATGCATGCCTATTCTGGGATTCGAACGCGGGCTTTTCGGTACCGCACTAGGCTCCTAACCATTATATTGTCTGGGCGACAGTACAAGTGGATACGCGAGTTTAATCGTCGTCATAGAGCAAAATTCAACTGCAAACATTAAAATATATGGAATTTCTGTGTCAAACCCTTACCAATGAAAGCATAATACAGATTTTATTAACCAAAATATTAGGTTTTAAATTTATACAACCCTCCCACCTCTGATGGTAAAACTATTTTCATAAAATTGTGTACCTGGCTTGGAGAAAATATGAAAATGGAAATATATACGATCGGTATTTAAAAAATAAAGCCTTAGCCACTTTTTTGAGCACCTGGTATATGCTCAGCAATTGCTTTCATAGCAACGGAAAGGCAAAATCAGAAATTGATGTTTTAATCTAACTTTGCTTCTTCCTATAACTACTAGCTTCCCATCTATTTGATGCATTTGTAAATAGATTCTTCCGCGCAGTGTTTTGTAACAGACGCCTAGAATTTTCATTTCCAGTGCTAATCAAAGCAGAAAACTTAAACCTTATTTATATGGGGATTGCCCCAGTATACCAGCTACCCGCACCGTTATGACGGCTGTTATGGCAGCTGTATGGGCACATTTTGTGCCGGGCACCAGTGTTGAGGTTTTTGACTTAGAGAACAATAGCTAACTTGCATAAATGTGCCAGCACATTTGTAACAGGGCATCATTATGATATAATTGGGGTTTTTGAATATATTTATATTGCAAAAGAAAAGCTTCATTAAATTGTTAATTTCCTATGAATTGTTATACGTTTAATTTCCAGTACGATTCCCGACAACAGAAGGGACTACTATATGGGGTAGTCTTCACGTGTATGTAATTAAGAGCCAATCCATATAATTATGAGACGGGTCCTCTTAGATACTCCGTTACATTAGACATCTGTGTCCTTAAATAAATCTCTAGGTATTTTCGCTGAAATTAAATCATTTATTTTTTAGTACTCATGATGAATATATACCGTCATGAATGGAAGCTCACCTTTTTACTATCAGAAATGTAACAAGGTAGAGAATTCTTATCCAGTGATTAAGAGAAACTAAAATAAACTCTTTAATGAGAAATCGGGTTTCATTTAATATGGCCATATTTCACCAGCCTGTGGGGTAAAAACTGGTTTATTCCCAGTAAAATAATCCTTGAGCAACAAATCCTATTCTGTACTTAATTCCATGTAAAATTTCAATTATATACATATATACGAAAAAAAGAACTCTTAATATGTTAAAATTACCAGATCCGATATGACTCGCTATCTAGCAATTAAGTTATAAGTTATTTTTCCCTCCTTCCTAGCCTGCCTTCGTGGTGTAGTGGTTCTGCACCCTGGGCCGGTATTCCAGAGGTCCCTGGTTCGATTCCCGGCGAAGGCGGTTGCTAATTTTTCATCTCTCCGGCATTCTCAATTAACCCAATGTCTCTACAGTGGCGCCCGAACTGAAAGGGTGTTGGGGAGGAATCTCCACATCCAAGATTTGGCGACTGGGTCCCCTAAAAACCCCAGTCGCCCTTTAAAGAGGGGAGTATATATAGCGTGCCTTCGTGGTGTACTTAATTCTGTCAGCACATGCGATGGGGGACGTGGGAACTGTTCCTTTACCATGAAGGTTAATCAGTACAGCACCACGTCCACCACTGTCAAGAGCCGTGTGAGAGCTGTGGTCATACGAGGGTCTCGCACAAGGTGCCAAAGGCCAACGTCTGATTCAGAGCACCCAAAGGGTTGATAATATTATTCTTACAATATTACTTATGAGACTGCTATTAGAATACTACACTAGAATATACATAAAAATAACTAGTAATGTACAGCAGAAGATAACATGAGAATATACATAAATACTGACATATCATACAGAATACATACCTATCATACAGATGATGGAGAGAATTAGAATCTTATAAAATGGGGGTATTATTGCATATTGCATTTGTATACAAGAATTTGTTATAAAACATTGAATTAACTTATAGCGGTATTCATTATACAGTTGGATTAACTGAATGTTTTAGAAACAGTGCTATTACACTAACTGCATCAGTTATACTTGTTGCAATACACCCTTTTGTTTACTGAAGAAATGAACTATTACATAAAAAAATAAACTAATATAATATGCACTAATGAATGAATACTAAATGAACTAATATACTAAATGAACTAATATAATATACAAGTGGTCAGCACACTGAGCCGGTATTTCAGAGGTCCGTGGCTCGATTCCCGGCGAAGGTGATTGCTCATTTTTCATCTTGTCTGCTTCCAAAAAATACCTAATGTCTCTACAAAGTTACTTAACTTATTTACCGTCTAGTAACTAACTTATAACTAATATGACTCGCCATCTAGCAAGTAAGTTAAGTTTTAAGTTAGATATCAATATTATTTTATTCTACTAAGTAACATTTTGTGTTTTCTTGATGTTATTCTTTACAAAGCAACTCAAATATCTAATTTTGGGACAGATGACAAGAGTGAAAGGTATTTCTTATGGACATTTTTGCATGTCATAATGAAGCATCATCCACTTGTATGACTTGGGTATTTTCCTTCATACCAAAAAAGATCTTAAGCTTTGCGCAGGTAAGACTTAATTGAAAACTTAATCACGATTGTCGCAATCATTTTTCTTTGGTCTTAACGAGATTATAGGTTCATATTTTACGTCTCCGGTACAACTGCTTGTGTCAAAGCTTTAAAGTATTGCGTCGAATGCTCAATAAGCCGCAAGAAATGGAAATGAGGTATAGAAGCAAAACCTCAAGCTAGCGACAATGAAATAGAAGGGGGAAAAACTGTAACCATTAATCACCAACATCTGGACGCGCATTCCCTGCGCTTTTTTAAAATCAAGCTACCATCTCGCGCTGTGGACATAACGTGATCAGACTTTCAGCTAATAACAGTCATTCCGATGAACGTGAATAGCTAGTTGCCTTAGAACGTGTGAGACCTAGGTTCGACTTCATCACCTTCGATGAGGCGAGGATCGATTAATCACGGTTAATTCGCTTATAATCGATTAATCATAATTACTTGTTCTTCCTCGAGACAAGATGTGTATGATAACAGAATCCAAAGTACACTGTTTCTTTCTTTCTTCATATGTCTGTTTGTCATGTCTCAGAAATTAGGAAAATATGTTCTCATCATAGAGAGTTGTTAATTAAATTTTCTTATGGCATGAGACATATAGTATATCTCTTGCGAGATTAGTAGGATAATAATTAAATAAATGAAGATCCTTACCTTATGAGTGATGTTTATTCATAGCTGAATGAAAAGCAATAATTGTAATAAAGCTGTACGAAATTAAGCAATATTTAATAGTTGAACTAGGCAGAGCAAATTTTAAATATGCTATACAGTGAAACAGGAGTTAAATAAGAAAGAGGCATCTCTACCGCAGATCCTTTGCCCATCGACATTTAGATCAATATTAGAAAACCAATCTTAATTTAAAAACCGCTTGGCAATCAAGCAAATTTCTCCCCCGCACTATTCTTGCTTTAGGTATTGAGGAATTCGTCATAAATTATCAAGATATTATTTAAGAGGTTTGCCCAGAACAACATTTCTCGATGAATTTATAAGGTATTACTTAACATGCCTTCGTGGTGTAGTCGGCCTTTAAAAGGGGGAGTATGTAAGATATTTCTCCTGCCTTCTTAGCATACATTCGTGGTGTAGTGGTCAGCACACTCGAGAGACCCGTGGTTCGAGTCCCTCCATTGCTAATTCTCACGTCTTCTGTTTCCAAACTCTCTTAATGTCTCTACAGTGGTGCCCGAATTAAAAGCGGTGGCGAATGATGATTCTCCACCACCAGGATTTGGCGATAGGGTCCGCTAATCCTCAGTCGCCCTTTAAAAGGGGGAGTATATAAGATTCCCGACTTCTTAGCATGCCTTCGTGGTGTCGTGGTCAGCACACTCTGCGCGTATTCGAGAGGTCCGTGGTTCGAGTCCCGGCGAGGGCATTGCTCATTTTTCATATCTCCTGTTTCCAAATAACCTAATGTTTCTACAAATTTTCCTAGATTTGATCATTTGATCCTAAATGTTTACAAAGCAGTTTAAAGTATCGTAAATTAATAAATATAATTCTGTAAAAAAGAATTACAAGATTGATTATTTTGAATTTAAGTTCACTTTCGATTATTATTTCGTTTTTCATGGAATGCAAAGCAGTTCCTGTGCTTGTATATAGTATCTATATTCCGATTGATTATAACAACAACCCCATGTAGTTTAATTGCCTTATTTTACTTTGTAACTGTTTCCATTTCCATTGTTTCAAAAATTCTCTGTATTTTAGTTTTGCTGTATAACTAAAGTTCTAACTATGAGTAAAGAAGGAACTTGCAAAATGTATTATTTAAAATTTTTTTTTTATAATCACCGCACAGCGATTACACAAATTAATTGCTTCAAATTTATTAATATGTCATAAAATAATATGTTATTTGACAAAAAGTATTTAGTTAAATCACTGTTTGACAACAATAATTCATTAAGTAAATTGTCCTTTGACAAGAATAATTGAATTAAATTGATATATGATAAAAAATATAAAATTCAAAATTACTAGCTTTACTTTGACACTTTGACTATGTCCCCTTCTTGTTTTAAAAATACTAACATGTGAATCTAAACTACTTCATCTGAAAGTGGTCTGAAAATTAATCTGTTTCGTGATTTTGTAATCATGCTGCAATACGGTAAACTTTCAACCAACCAGATTAAAGAAATTTTTGTCCATTAATAAATACCCAATGCTGCTATTGCAAAAGGCTCTTTTTCTTCCCTTCGCTTGATGCTGGCAATGTAAGCTTCTCGCTATTCTTCATTTCTTGTTCCAAAATATGTAAGATACACGAAGCAAAATGCATCCAAAATGAATTATGATGTAGAATGTGTGAAGAAGAATTAAGTCTCGATAAACGAATTGTGTCTTGTTAATTTCGGCCACGACTCCTTCCATATGCATCTATTCTATAAGACCCATTGCCAATCCATAGCAGCTGTTCTTCTAATCATCTTATTACACATGAAAATCTGAAATTCACTAAATCTTAAATTCTATGTTGAAAGATGTTAAATTCACTTAGTTCGAAGACAAGTTTTTCTAATACTTGCGCAATAGCTGCAAAGTAAATAATAATTTATTTACTAAAGGAATATTGATTATATTATCTCCTAATAAATTTATATATATATATGTAAGAAAAATAAAGAATATGTAAAAGATTAAATTAGCAGCATAAATCAATTTCCCTTCCCTATTCTAAAAATAGCAACATCTACTTGCACTGCGTCATTTCGAGAAAAATCTATATCATTTGACTCTTACGTAATGTAATGTAAACTGAACTAAAACTCAAGCAGCCAATAATAATTTTACAGCAATATTAATTATCCAATAAAAATGCTTTGAGAACCAAAACTAACTCAGTTTGACTTGAGATTTCATTCTGAACATAACGCAGTTGCTTTCCACGCTTTGGCCTAGCTAGACTGCTGTCTGTCTGCTGCTGCTTTCTTGCTACAAAATTATCAAAAATGTAAGCCCTTTGGAACAGGCACATTTAATGCGCCGACTTGTGTATAGCCGCAACATGTTGCTGAAAATAAAACTGAAGATTTAATCTGCCATCGCCTTGAATTTCCTAGTCATTATGCATCAACTCTTCTACGCGATCAAAATTCCTGCTTCTGAATATATTACACACACACGCACATCTGCAATGTTTCTACCTACTATATATATATATATCCAAATAAGAATTTCCGTTGGGAAAAATCAAGAGCAATGTGTTAAACAAATATTTAAAATCGAAAGCAATGTGCTAATATATGCATATTGCTTTTCGCTTGATCGCTTGATTTTTTGCAACGGAAATTTTTTGAAAAGATATATATATACATTAAAAACTCTACATTATTTCAGATTAAATCTGCGACTATGTTCTAAAACAACACTTCTAAAAAAACAGCATACAAAAAATAAAATCCTTTTTTTGGCTGAGATACTTGAATAATAAAGGCAGCACATAGTCTAGAAACTTTAGCAATTGTGGGTTTTTTTTTTTTTTTTTTTTCCCCTAAAAACCGACAACCGACTTTTGTGATTTTCGCGATTAAAAGCAAAAACATTACACTTTCTAAATATTCGCATTTTTATATGTATAAAAAGAAAGTTTTTAACAAATGTTTAATTTTTTGTAGTTATTACGTCTATATTAGCAACAGTTACGCTAAAAGATATAAATTTTGAAATAAGGGTATATAATTAGACAACTACAGGTTAACTGAAAGAATTTCTAAAATCTGAAGCCTTTTCAGTTAGATTTTATAAATTGGAAAAAACTATCGATCTTTTATGAGATTAGATAGCTTTTCCCAAATATGGATAATCAGACCAGTAAATAATTGCACTTGAATTTTGTATTACCGGTTTTATATCGTCATTTTACTGGCCAAAACTGGCCAAGCTAATATCAATTCTTTGAAATGACAATGATTTAGCTTACAGTTTTTCAACTTTAGCATCCCCCTTGGATGAGATACTGCAGATTCACGACTTACAAGGTACTGAAGAATCTGCTAATTTAGTAATGGAATTTAGTAATGGATCAATGTATGTTCCTCGATTTAGTTACGATTCTAAAACCCATAATACGTACTTGTTTCTTTAATCATTATTTTTAAAGGATATTTCTGCTAACCATAATGATGTGTGTTGTCTTTATTTAGACTTTAATAGCAGTTTTAAAAGCGCGATACAAAGAGCTTATTCCTACCCTCGCCTATATACGGATTAGTTTCAGCATCGGGTCGTTTTTGCGTATTCTCATCTCTTTTCCGGGAGTAAATTGAATTCCGTTCTTGTTTACGAGCATGGTATTTTCCAGAATCGGAACTAAAAGCCAACAAGAGAAAGCAGAAACTGCAGGTAATTGACAGGTGTGTGGCAGTTGGGAATGGGAGCCTCCCCTTGCTTCCATTGTCAGAGAGAATTTCGGAACGGAAGAATTCTCCAGTGTCGGTAACAACGTGACCTGCCACTGCGTGTTGCGTCAGGAAGCATTTAGCGCAGAGAAGATAGGGAGCGAGAGAAGAATGGGTGTTCGAGCGAAAGAACTTTTTTAGAACTATTAGGCGTCGATTGGAGTGGAGAAGGATGGTTCTATTGCCTGCGAAAAAGCAGCTGTCAAAGTTAAATACCACAATGGCGTAACCCCCCTTCTTACGAAGACAATTGTGGTTTATTTGCTTTCAAAGGAAGAATAAAACGCTCTCTTTGCATTTATTTTATAAACATTCGGAGCAGTTTGTCTGCCGGTGAAAGCAACTGACGCAAGCTGATAAGCAAAAAATTAAGGGAAAGCAATTTTAATTTGCAATATTTTGGTAATCGAGGAATTTATATATTAAAAGTAATGAGATTGTAGTCTTTCTTAACTACTAAAATTTCAAGTGATGTTTTTACTATTAAATCACAGATATTGAGTGTAGAGCACACTTTAAGTATCAGTTCATTAAATGTTTTTATCTAAAGATAATACATTTATCGAATTTTTCATCCGAAATGATATAGTTCTATGTCAAATGAGAAAATTAATCTTTTAAAATTCGGAATACGTTATCGATTCTATGAGGCTTTGTTCCATCTGACATGAATCAAAAATCGCTGAATGCATCATATGCTACAGAAGTAGGAAGGAATATTTCACGAGTCAGATTTGATAGTCTAGTCATGAGCTACCAAATTTCCCTCGAAAGAGGAAAGCTTCTAGAAACACTGGAGAGCCACTTTTTAGAAAGAGAGCACTCAACAACTGCTCGCTTAGTGTACATATGAGTTTTCTTTGATCAATGAATTATTTGCAGTGTCTCAGAACCGAAATATTGCTTGTTGATAGACATACAAAAATGAAAGTGGCTCATATCGCGAAACCGAATGTTAATCATTCGACTCTTCTGCCCTTATGGATATAGCCAAACGGAGTACAGTTTGAATTTTACAGATTTTATGGCAGATGCCCACTTACTTAAATACTGTAAATTGAACATCCATTACAGTCCTTACTTGGAAATGAAATAATGCTAATTTCTCTTTTAAGAAACACTCTTCTTCAGGTTTCGTACAGAATTACTTTCTTCTTCTCGTATAATCAATTAAAGCGTAATATAAACGACTATAATTCTCGATGATGAAGTTTTGCACTTGTGTTTCTACTCTATTTCAAGTCAAAAATATTATAGTATAAAATAATAAATTTAGGTAAAATGCATATTTTAATCGCCACCTTTATGTGTAATGCAGCGGTTCCCAACCTGTGGTGCATGTACCCATGGGAGGGTACCTAACGGTTTAATCAAGGGTATGCAAAAAAGAAAAGAAAATATCATCAGTGACGGAAAGCAACAACGGGTTATAATATACGACGCTAGAAATGCAAAACATTTAGAAAGTTTAAATACGGCATCGAATAAAAGGTGAACACAATTTTTCCTTTTATTTTAAAAATGATTTTCAACTGATTGTTTCTTGATGGACATCTTTAAAAAATGATATATTACTTTATAAGGTATTTTTTTCGCATTCGTGGTATAATGGCCCTCACACTCGGCTCGTATTCGAGAGGTTCGTGGTTCGAGTCCTGGAAAGGGCATTGCTCATTTTTCATATTTTCTACTTCAAAAATAACCTAATGTCTTTATAGTGGTGCCCGAACTAAAAAGGGTGGTGGATGATGATTCTCCACCACCAGGATTTGGCGGTTGGGTCCCCTAATCCCCAGATCGCCCTTTAAAAGGAAGAGTATATAACGTATTTCTCTCGCCTTCTTAGCATGCCTTCGTGGTGTAACGGCCAGCACATTTGGCTCGTATTCGAGAGGTCCGTGGTTCGAGTCCCGGCGAGGGCATTGCTCATTTTTCATCTCTCCTGCTTTCAAAAAATACCTAATGTCTCTGCTACTTCTTTTGGATTTCAAAAAGAGAATACTATTGTTACGTTTTTCTTTTCTGATCCCAGTTGTTACGTTATTTTCTTCCATCGCACGGGGTTCGTAGATTTGGAGTGAATAACGGCGACACTTGATGAAGTATCGAAACACACTTTATTTACCAATCTCAATCAGGACACCTCCAAAACACTTTTACAGTTGGCGAAGATCTACATTAAACACGCTGGAACAATCAGCGACACAGCCTTCCACACTGTCAGGCAATAACGGTGGAGATAGCTTCACTGCAAAGCACCCGAGTACAGCTTCCGACTCTGCTCGGTCGTTCTCGGAACTCCACGTACTCTCGAGACTCTCCACGCTACAACTCGCGATGCACAAAAGTATAGCTCTCGACTCAGTACAGTCTAGGACGAAACTCGACGATGCACTAATTCGCGATACACTAAAAGACTCTCTCGATGCACTCGACGACGAACTCGGCGCTAGACTTCGAGACGTTCGCTCAATGACTGACTATCAGCTCGCTAGACGAGGCACACACACACTAACTGACTGCGGACCAGCAGGGTTTATATAGCTTTTGCCTTGTGTTCGAGAACATTCTGGGCTAAACCGGTAAGAATTCGTTCCAGAAAGTTCTCCATCCGTCCATGATATATCGCCAATTTTGTCGCCAAATGTGCGATTTCTCGCCAAATGTGGCAACCCTGCCTTCACTTGCCATTTTATGGCAGCCCTAAAACTACTTTGCGGGGAAGCCATCTTACCGTGTCTGTACATTTCGTAACAATATGAAGACATAACTGACAGGACACATTTTATAAACAATGAACACGTGAAAAGAATATTTTCAACTTACACGTATACATCTTACATCTAAACAATTATCACAGCAAACGGTATGCTCTTCGTGATTTAAGACTTAAATTTTGATCCTGATTTCAAAACATTATGCTCAGCAAAGCGGAATCAGCGATCATTTCTATAATGAGGCTCAAACTGTAGTTCAAGATTACATTACTAAGGCTGTTTTTTAAGGAATTTTATATTAATTTTTGATATGCAATATAGCATAGTATTATCCATTTTGTGGTCAAGAATAATGGTTTTTAGATTTAGAGTATGATATAAATTTATTCATTTTGTTTTTAAATTCATTTTGCGTTGAAGTAGCTAATGGGGTTATCTTGTAGATCGAGTCTTAGTCTTAAGTTTAGTGAGAATAAAGTTATATTTTAATATACTTATTATAGGTTTAGTTATTTTACTGTAACATAACCCTATTTCAAGAAAGCTTAGGGTTCTTAATTTAGGTGTAGGTCTTATTATGTCAATAAATTTATCAATTAACCCATAAGGAAGATAAGGTCATAGGTTCTGAAGAAAAAAATTAAAAGTATTCTTTAATTACCAAGTTTTAATAAGGTAAATGCCAAAAACAAAAACAAAACAATCCTCCCCCCCCCCAAAAAAAAGGAAGTTAGAAACTTTTAGTATAAAATTTGAAACACTTAAAACTAGAGCTTTTCGATAAAATGCATGAAACTTTTTAAAGAAAATAACAAATAACCTTGTAAGAATTATATTTATTTATCTAACAGTTAAATTTTGAGTTAAACTTCCTTTCCTATCGTTTCTTAATTTCAACTTACCACTTCCGGCCAGTAGTTTTAGAATCACGTTTGAATGCAAATTGAGGAAGACCGGTATTTAACCGCGAAGTTCTACTGTCTTAGTTATAGAGACTAACTACTGCCTAGCACGCATCCGCCTTTTTAGGCTACTCTCTCTTAAGCTGTTATTACATTAGGCCGTACTTTAGGCCCTTAATAGCTTCGCAGTCAATTAGCGTTAAGAGGCCAACTCCGTTAGAATCTTGCTAGCTTCGGCTATATCTTTTCAATTAAGTTAAGTTTTAATTATCTTTTTATTATCTTTTCAATTAAGTTAAGATTAGTTAAGTTTTAATTCTTAGTTCTTAAGTTCAAGCCCGAGTGTCAGCTTTATTGTAAAACTCCAAGACGGAGTTCTGTTAAATCTTATTTGAATAATAAAGGGCCTTTCCGAGTTTTAATTACTGTCTCCCGAACTCAAGCGATTATTCGCTCTTAAGATTCTTCATATTCAATTGTAACTTAAAGATCACAGTGGAGGATCTTACAACCTTAAAAAAATACAGCAAAATAGATGTGAATTTTAGCTTATCAGGTCCTCCCTTTTTATTCACCAGCATTAGCGTTTATCATCAATATTAATTTAAGTTCACCATTTTCATTCCCATTGTCAACAATAACATTTTTTGTTTGCTAATTAAAACAAAATATTTTAATATAAAATGTGAATTTTTTAAAGTATTGCTTGTGAAATTTTAGTGTTTAACTGCTCTACATTAGTATAGTGCAGTTCATCGAGCTCGTACATAAAATTATATGACTGAATTTTATACTTCTTTTGTAACATTAGTCATAGAAAAGATTAAAAACTCATTTTTTAAGTAAAGTACATTCATTATTTTCTCTGAAAATATTCAAGGTCCAAGGTTATGACATTGTACAGATAAGGAAAAATGCCATTATTTGAAATGTAATGATCGCTTAAGCTGCATGCCAGTTTAAATTAATTTAATTCAATATCTCGAGAGTTAACACTGTTCCGCTAATTCACTAACTGGTGAATAAAAATAAAAGTAAAGCATATTTTCCCCTATCGTTTATCAGTGTATCTTTAGTTCTAAATTTGAAATACAGTAAACCTCTTCATGGCAAACAAGTAATGACCCTGAGATTACCACTTCTGAAAGTGACTAGTATTTCTGGGAATATAAATAAGCATTACCTCAACAGAGCCGAATCGCTTATGATAGTCGTCGTAGAGAGGGTTCACCATATAATTTACCATTTCATAATAAAAAATGCAGATTATGATGTTTAACAAAATTTTATGTAACTAAACATTGTTTAAACATCAGTAGTAAAAAAATAACTTCGTTCCCAGAGTAAGGATATGCAAAGTACCTGGAGATATTACAGATTCGGTTCCAGGCTACAGTAATAAAATGAATATTCCAATAAAACTGGTCACATGAAACTGCTAGCAATGCAAATAAAAATATCTACTCAAATGTGCTTAGCCTGTAAAGCTGTAAGGTTCTTTCGTTTTTTTTATCATCTAAAGCAGAGATTTTAGCATGTATAAAGAACTTTTACCTTTCATTCATGTCTTTACCTTCTTCAAAGGAGGGGAAGTCTTTTAATCTGTCTCCTTGTTTGATCCTTTCTGTGCTTTTTTAATAAGAGTAATTATTTCCAGATTTTAGATTTATATCTGCGAAATGCAACTCTTTCTTTCATCCGAACGTTTAAGCTTATTAATGGTCTTAATTCCAATCTAATGTTAGGGGTATAGTTTAAAATATTACAATAATTAGCACTGTCTATTTAAATGTATTCAATATATACAAATATTATAATTTGTGCGGGAAAAAAGGCAGTTTCAACTAGAGAAAATATTAATTAATAGTTGTCTGAAAATTTGAATAATGCACCCCATACTAGTCTCAGAATTATCATGTAACTTAATTTCAATTTAATCACTTGAAAAATTTGAAATATTGCGATAATGCCAGAATATAACACATAAAACACAAAGCAAGCAGTTGCGGCTGGAATTACGGCGCCAAAGTACTATTACCACAAACCTACGTTTTATTAAATTTAGAAGAAAAAAAAAAAAAAAAAAAAGTACATTATGTCTGCCAACAAAACAAAAATAAAGAAAAAAAAGTTATGTCTAGAATTCCCCAAAGGTGCATAATCGCCAACACCGCCAAGTTGACGGATGGGCAACTGGCAACCATAGCATTCCTGTTAGAGAGTTGCGCGAAAGAAAGGCGGACCTCTGCTTTTTACTCAGGTGGAGGCCTAATCATTAGGCTTCATTAGTAGCATCCAATATCTCTAGTTGCGTTACTCTCTTTGGTTTTGTTTCTTACCGCGTCTTTGCCATCTCATCCCTCCTCTTTCTCCATCGTCGTATCGTAAAGCAGCAGGGTTGCCATAACTCGCACGCATTTATAAAAAAACTGAAAATAATATTACAGTTTGGAGAGCGGTACTCTGTGTTATAAAAGTATACATCACGCAAAAATCAAAGAACATCCTCATCTATTCTTTAAGAATTCAGACAATGTTAAACTTGATTTTAGCGCCTTTAATTGCGGTAGGCTGTTACAGAAGGATTTTCTTTTTATTCACTTGAATTTTTTAGCAGTTCACATTTAGTTTGAGTTCTTAGATTAAGATTAAGTGCAGAAATATATATTTTCCTCGTTCTTCCTCGGAAAATAATTAATGAATAATATAAATTAAGAAATATAAGATGCTACGGTAAACATTAGATACAAAATGCATTTTACATGTTTCAAAAGTTTCTGATCCGAATTCTGGATGCATGAGCGTTTTCTTAATTTTGGACCATGACCATCATAATAAGGCCAGTTTCCCTTAGACTTTCACGAAGCCGTCTTACCTCTTCAATTGATATAACTCGCATGCTTTGCCTTGACCAAATAAACAAACGAACATATTTTCAATTCACCAATAGCCGAGGACAAAAATCTTCGTTACTCTTTTAAATTTATGCACTTTCTTTTTCTTTCGTGCGTCTCTTTACTTTAGCCTAAGGGCTGTTAACTTCGTTTTGGCATTTTGCGTCGATTCACTTTTCAGACTGTTGCCATCAACTATTACAGTCCTGTTTTATATTTAAAGGCATTAAATAATGAAGAATCTACATAAATGAACGTATGTCTCTCGCATTTGTGCATTTGTCATAAAACAACGGTACCTAGAGCCATATAACTTTGAATAACGTAATCCTCCAGCGAATATAAAAGCTCTAATTTGGAATTTGTTTAATTATCTATTTCATATTTTGTCAGATATTGAAGAATTTTTGATTGAGAAACTCAACGATTTCAAAGCGAAGAATGTACGGGGAAAAAAAGAAATATATCCAGCCCGCGAGATTGTGAATCAGATATTCTAAAGAAAGGCTCATTTTAAAATTATTTTGCGATATTGCTGTTGAACTGAATTTTAAGGTTTAAGTGCGAAGAACGTGATATTAAATAAATAAAGGTAACAAATAAAACGTTTAAAAATGCCTCTTTCGGCATAATGTAAAATCTGAAAGCTTTCGGATTTTTTTTTTTTTTAATATTATTTATTTATTTTCCCTTAATCTAATGTCTTTTTCGTCAGAAAAGCAATATAATGTTTGCATTTTACATTCTACAAACTTTAATCTCATTCTCCCATGAAATGTATCATTCTGCTTTTAAATATATCCTTGTTTATTCTAATTGATGAAACTCTTCAGAATTTAGTCCTTAAACGAAGATCCCTCTTTGTTAACAAGGAACTTAGGACAAAATTTAGCCCTTATTTTACTGTTCAAATACTTGCATAGGATAAGGAAATACATTATATGTTTATGTAATTAACAGTGCATTATAAAAAGCATTTTTACTTGATTAAACCAGTAAATTACATAAGTGAACATGGTGTATGGTGTATTTAATTATGGCAAAGCACACTAGGGCTATCTGCCTAAAGGGAGGGATGCCTTCGTGGAAGACTTTCTAAGGGAAACTGGCTCGTATACACGTTACACATGAGGAAAAACCACGAAAACGCCCATGCAGCCAGCCCGTTCGCGGGATTCGAACCTTGGACCGAACTACCAGTGTTCAGCGACTTTACCGCTCGGCCGCTGGGGGGCCACATAAGTGAACAAACAACAATTAAAGCAGCGAATAACAGTACAGGGAATAAATGTATGCGTTTATATGTATGCAACGTAATTATAAATCAAAACTACATATATTTTTATTTGAAAACAAAATTAAAAATTTTCAACATTCATGTACTATTTGTATTTTTTTGTAAAAATTAAACTAGTGATTACAAATGTAACTTGAACGGTTTCAAACTTTAAACTATTTTGGTCGTGTTTCGTTAAACTACTGCTTCATCTCTTACTGAATTTTTTCTACGTTGGTTTGCTTTTGTTCTTCCTCTCACTCGATTGCGTTAGCGAGTAAAATTCCCCCCCCTCCTCTTTGATGAAATAATCTGATCTGTTTTACCGATAGCTGCTATATTCGAAGATCGGATTATTTATAATTATGTAACACCTTAAACTGCGGTCTGTCCATGGGCGTTATAACAAAGGAGTACTGAAAAAGTAAAATAAAATGCAGACTCCTTTTTAGAATAAACGAAGATGATAATATTTATCTGCTTATAATGATAAATGAATACTTCTTTATTATGTGTAATTAATATTTATAAAACTTGTAAATATTTAAATATTCCCATCCATCTGCTACTAAATTAATGAATTAATTGTTTTCTGAAGATCTGAATATTATAAGTACAGTTATCTTAGACACTAAAATCTTACAAATAATCATACGATTATCATTTGGCTTAATTTCAGTCTAATAAATTGATTTATATTTATTGATTTAAATCCAACTATTTTATACGAAAAAGTATTATTTTTATTTTTGTAAGAATATCTTTATTAATAACGAATGATGTTCCATTTCGGCCTTATTCCGAAACAGATGTGACGATTTTATTCCTAATTCAACCCGAGCTGGAAATATCATTTGATCACCATTCCTAATTTAACTTTCGTTTTCCTTATGACTCTTTATCCTCCATTCGTTATACCAAAAGAATCACGTGATTCTAGTAACGTCTAGTAATTAGTCCAAAGGGACAATTTGTCCTGAAGGACTATTAATTTCGTTTTGGTATTTTGCGTTGGTTCATTGTAAATGTCGGTTCACTTTTAAATTTTTGCCACCAAATATTATCGCCCTGTATTGTATTTGAAGAAATTAAATAATGAAGAATCTGCATAAATGTATGTATGTTTCTCGCATTGTGATAAAACAACCGTACCTAGAGCTATCCAATTTTGAATAACGTACGTTTCCACCCGAATATGGGCATCTGGAAGCCCAAATTTGGAATTTGTTTTATTATCTGTTTCATATTTTGTAAAAATTTAACGAAATTTTTTAAATAAAAAAAAAGATTTCATAGCGAACAATGGCAACACTGTACGGGGGAGAAAACATTTTTATCTCCAGCGCGCGAGACTATGTATCGGAAATTCTAAAGTTATCCTTACTTTAAAATTATTTTTGCGCTACTGCTTTTGAACTGAATTTTATGCTTTAAGTGCGAAGAACATGATGTCAAAAATCACCCCTTTGTACGTAATGTAAAATCTGAAAGCTTTCAGATTTTATTTTTTCTTCGCTTTTTTTTCTTTTATTAGCTTGTAGCACTATACTGCAATGGTTTAGAAAGCTCTAAGAAAATTGATGGAGTTTATCGGAATATGGAAGGGCCAAAAGGCCTTGGTTTATGATGTCAGGCTTTTAAATCAAAATATATCAAATAAGCAACGGGTTTCCAATCTAAGAATCGCAATGAAAGTATTTTCATAATCGCAGATGAGGAAGTGGTAATTGGCCAGGAAAGTTATGCATGTACAAGACTGAAGCAAAAATCGATGTACAGAAGTGCACTAAATTCATAAAAGGGGTGTAAAAGCGCAGATCGTGGTATAAATGAAATTAGAGGATAATTCTCGATAGGGCTGAAATGGGAATAAAATAACTGAACCTTCCCTTCTAAGACCTAATTGCGACAAAATTCTTAAGTTACAAAATTGTGAAAGGGCTGAGTTATGAAATAGCTCAGTGAGTAATAAGCCATTACCAACGATGAAATAAAAATTAATTCTATGAATAAATAAATTATTTGAAAGAAGACTATGAAAGAAAGAGAGAGAATTAAAAAATTACAAACATTTCAAAATTTTAAAATTAATGCAGAATTTAAGCAATTCAAATTCAAACTCACCTGGAAGTTACATTAAAGAAATGACTATCCGAGGTCTGCATTCTACCAGAAACTGGAATGAAAACACCCGAAGAGTGTCCGAAATAATTGTAATTATGCCATAAAACCAACTGCTGTTTACCTTCCACAAAATAATTTTGAAAAAGTTAGGATTTAAAATACGTTATAAAGTAATTATTGATACCCTGCACTAGTTTTAAAGATGCTTATAGACATCAGTTAACAATAATAAAATTCTAATCGCAGTGCTGATTGTTGTTGTTGTTGTTTCTCATCCCCGTGACCACTTTAATGAGCTAAATCAGGTTCCTGAGCCCATTCACCCTGAAAGAGTCCAGTACAAAAAGGGGGTCTTCAACCAAATCCTGTCTGGTAAGCCCTAGACGGTAGAACACTTAGTGCATATTTCAAAGTGTTTATTACCACCGACAAAAGTCATTGATAGCATATGGCCACCAAGGAATCTAGTAAGTGTAGTTTGATCTCGTCTATTGTGCTCTGAACCAATGAGCCACCAGTGCCCTTACTCTGATACCATGGGTGACTGGTGGGACCATCCAAACGGCCTTATTCTTTGCCTTACATTTAGAAAAAAGTTCCGTATAAGTAAGAGGAGCGGCAGGCGTTGTGGTCTCGCTAGCACCAGCTCTAGCCAAGCTGTAACACAGTGCTGTAATAAAATAAAAGTATACTAAATAAGCTAAATAAGCACTATGATAGCGAGATCATTGCCACAACAACGAAAAAAAGTTTAACAAAGTAAAAATATAGGAATTTTTTTATTCCTGCTGTTGTTGTTTGTTCTAACAAAGAAAAGTAGTTTTTTAGCAAAGTAAATTTCCGAGGGAACACAAAAGGAGGGGAAGACATTTTGAGAACGAAACCTAGGAATGAAATGTGTCATGAAATATCGGCTGGTGCAAAAGAGTTATTACTTTTTACTTTTCTGACTAGCATACAAAGTTACAAATGTAACTTTTATCTAAAGTAAGCCGGAGAAATAAGGACGCGTTAGAAGACAGATAAAAGGTAGTTTCTATCTACCCATCAAGGTGAGAAGTTATTGTCCTGATACCTATTTGACATATATGGTATTTCTGCAAACTGCTTTTCTTTATCGATAACAGATTTTATGAGTTTATGTACCTTGCTTAATATCATAAGTCGAAATCTCATTTGACAGATCGATCGGGACCTGCGGAGAAGCTCCTTAAGTCCTTCGACATAAAAATAAGCGTAAAAATATGCAATGAAACACAAGAATTAATCTTAGTAAAGTGAATAAACAAACTATATTTTATAAAGTAATATCTCAATTTATCAAACCCGGAACGATTGCTTTCACACGTGCATCACTCGCAATTTTTAGTACGTAATGAAGTTCATAATAATTAACATTATTTATTCTCGCATCAATCGTTTCACGAAGTATTGTTTTAGTCCATTAATTGTTCCTAAATTACGTCCTCTGTGCAGCATTTCCCGCACGTATTATTTGGATAGGAAAAAATAATTGAAGCGAAATTATTATTAGTCCAGCGTTACCCAGAAGGACTATTAATTTCGTTTTGGCATTTTGTAGTGATTCACTACAAGCGTTGTTTCGCTTTTCAAATTGTTGCCACCAAATATTATCGCCCTGTATTATATTTAAAGAAATTAAATAATGAAGAATCTGCATAAATGTATCTCGCATTGTGATAAAACAACGGCACCTAGAGCCATCCAATTTTGAATAACGTACATTTATGCCCGAATGCATTTTTAACCTCAAATTTGGAATTTGTTTTATTATCTATTTCATATTTTGTAAAACTTTAAAGAATTTTTGATTAACAAACTCAAGAATTTCAAAGCGAGCAATGGCAACGTTGTACAGAGAAAACATTTTTATCTCCAGCGCGCGACTCCATATCGGAAATTCTAAAGATATGCTCATTTTAAAATTATTTTGCGATGTTGCGCTTGAATTGAATTTTATGGTTTAAGTGCGAAGAACGTGATATTTAATAAATAAAGGTAACACAGAAAACGTTAAAAAACGCCACATTGGGCGTAATGTAAAATCTGAAAGCTTTCAGTGTTTTTATTATTATTATTATTATTATTATTATTATTATTATTTGCATTATTTTTTATATCGAAGAAGAAGGTAACAATGAATAAAATATGATGCGCAGCTTCAGTACGACTTTCAAAATTTTTCTAAGCATTAACGTGTTTTTCAGTTCGCTGGGTATGAGCGATTCATTCTGACTGTGAAAACATTTCGTCTCGAAAAACAAACAGCCTTAACGTAAAATTAGCCAAGAAGCAAAGGACAATATATGCATTCTTTTATTAGAAAACAAATTTTTAATGCTGTGTTCTTGTTGACGATAATAAATATTACAGTGCAAAGTCCGTAATCCGGACGTCCATTATCCAGAATAATCTATAATCCGGACCTCAAAGGCACAAACATTCCGCATGCGCGTAGAGAATGCGCATACATTACACATGCGCGCGGTGAAAGAAATGTTTAATAAAGTAAACAAATAAATATTAAGCTTTTTCTTTGTAAAATTTGATATCCTTTAGATCATAATTGCTCTTTATTTCATAAATTACATTTTCATATTTTTAATTGTATAATTTATGCATGCCATCTTACGAGATTTAAATTGATGATCTATAATCCGTAAAAACCCCTTATCCGGAATCGCTGAAGTCCGGATTACGGACTTTGTACTGTATTTGTATTTGAAACAATGCAAATAAACTAGATTCTAGAAAAACTAAAAATAAGCAATAGAAATTTATGTAACATGAGTAAAGGCTCAGTAATATATAACAGATGGGCAGTAAACTATTGCTTATTATCAAACATTTGTTCCTCCTAATATATTGAAAATAACCAGGCGCATAAGTTCACAGAAGCTGTTACTTTTACTCATATATATAGTTTATTGTATGATAGTGCCTTCTCTAGCTTTACAACTTATCGTGTTGTTCTGCATTTTCTATATATAAACGGAGTAGCCAGGAATGTTTTCTACGGTAGTATACAAGAATTCAACAAGAACACATACTGGCAACTCGACGGATTACTTCCTTAACCCACCCCCATAAAAAGAAATCCGATAGGGTGAAATCTGAACCTCTAGCCTGCGATTCCTATTAAGTGTCCTGGGAAACGCTCACGGGGCCATTGCTTAATATGTGTTGTGTGTTATGACTTATCTCTCTTGTCTGCCAGTAACATCAGAACAAGCCCACGAAATACATCGTGGCCAGGAGCGCAAGATACGCTTGAGCACCTCACAGGTGACAGTGCTATTTAGCTCAGCTCCGCACCCAATTTTGATGGAGAGCACCCCCGGGGGGAAGACGAGTCCGAGAATCTCCCACCCCTCTCTCCTTCCAACAAACCACAAGAGAAGACTTTAAGTTTGCCGGCTATTTATAGTTCCCCCATGCCGCACGGACACTCTACATTTACAAACATCCGTGCCTTCTCCGGGATTCGAACCCAGACCCTTCGGAACGGCAGTCAGCGACGCTAACTACTGTCCCGTTGGGGCGGCATTGTTTATTATTCAAGGCATAATGCGGAGAAATATCATCTAGTGGAGTGAGTGGAATGAGTGGTATAAACCGCAGTTAATGCCAATAAATTTTATCTGGGGATATTTCTCTTGAATGACAGCATACCGAAAATTCCGCAACTTAGCATACGCATATCTTCTAAATAACACTTGCGCTTGAATACCTTCCTTCAATGCAATTAACTCTTCTTGCATCATAATTTTAGCACAATTTTTTATAGTTATTTTGTATGAGTTCTTCCTTACTATCTGATTTAGCTTTATGTCAATAAGCAATTAATTATCAATTTTGCAAATAATTTTTTTTTGTAATCAATGGGATCTTGATTATGACGATCAATTGCAGGTACATATTCGGCTATTGATCTCTTGATCATCATTGAACCCCTTTAAAATTCCATCGACCCCAGGGGATTGATGCCGTATCTAATTGCATGCCTTCCAACTGAATTTCTTTGTTAACTCTATCGATATTATTGAAGCTGTAACTGCATCATTATAATTCTATTTCTTTTTCCCCCCTTTAAAACTGATGCAAATTTTAGCACCACTGTTTACCTTAAATATTTTTCTATTTGTTTGCCTTCATGTCACTCCGCTAAGCAAAAAATGGTTTGTTTTTCACTCTTATCTACTTCGTGATCTCAACGCTTGTTCTTCAAAATCTTTGCTCCTCAATTCTTTGAAATCGCTTGCTATTGACAGAGGATTTTGTCATACATTCATTGATAAAGGCCTTTAAAAAATGTTCCCTTGTCATCAAAGATATTCCGATGTTAGAAATAACATTTAATAATCATGCTGTCATTTCCTTTCATCCTTCTATCAGATATAAAATTGCACAGATCTTCCAGAAGCTCAGTTTTCAGGTCATTTTCTCTCTTTCAGTAACTTGTTATTCGATTCTTAAAGATTCCATCTCAGGCTTTAATTTTGGGGTAATTTACGATATCTCTTCTCAATGTGGTTTAAGATATATCGCCAAATTAAAAAGGAGTTAACATTTTGCGTCAAGAGCACAAATCTTACGTCGGAAAAAGAGAAATAAAGAAATCTTCTGTAGTTAATCATAGTTGAAAATTTAATTACAATTTTTACATTGGTTCTGCGAAAATTATCCGTTAGTTTCTTCAATTAGTGAATGGTATTTGTTCACGCCTTATGTAAATTTTGATTTTGTTCCCTGCAAGAGGGCGCCTGCGAGCGCCGAACTACTTGTATATCTATTGTACGAACTTGTTCTTCACACAGTCTAATAAACGCAGTAACGAACGTTTGTGTCTACTTTCCATCCGCTAACAGTATTTTCTCACTGACAAAATTTCATCTTTTTTAGACAAAATTTTATCTTTTTTAAAAATTTTATCTTTTCGTCTTTGATATGATGCCAATTATGATATATGTTACTTGGCATCATATCAAAGACATTAATTTCTTCCCTACGCTTTTAGAAATGTAACAATATCTTAGTTTTTCACGTTTAACTTTTATTTTGCTCTTACAATTGACGTTACATTCACATTCACTTTGCTCCGCTCTGTTACTTTTGATATAAATATGATGAACTATTTTTATTTTTTTCATATAGTATATCTTATTATTTTCATCTATTTTTATAAAATAGAAGGTACTGTTTGTAAAAAGTGAAGTACTATTTAGGTAAATAAAAAGAGACTGTAAAAATAGAAGTACTGTTAGTAGTTGTAAAAATAAAAGGTACTATTTAGTAATTTTTTTCCCTAAAAGAAAAAATGCATGTATCTGATCGCCCTTGAAATCCATAGAGTTTTATTCAAAATCTACGTCAAACTAGTGTTCCTATTTTCCCTAATTTTAAGTTTTTATTTTATTGAGTTTCTCTTCCAATTTGAAGATAGATCATGCTTCAAAATTGTTATTTTGTTCAGAACACTGATTTTATTTTCTTACATGTATCGAAGGAAATGTAAAAATATAGGTCATGAATTATTTGTAAATTAAATAAAGGGATATCTCTGAGATAGGTCTCAAATGGGAATAAAATTTGCTGAATTTGGTTTAACGCTTAGCTGAGAATAAAATTGTCAAGACTGGTAATTCTGAATTGGCCGAATAGGCTTGGCTCAAAGATATATTATATGCCAATTCGGATACATGACGTAGAAATACTATATAATAACACTTGTCGCAAAATGTTGTTGAGAATTAAAAAATTTTTTCTTTGCTGCTCAAACGAGCAATATAATTTTAGAAAGAAAAAAGAATAAACGAAAAACAGAACCTTGGGATGTTCATTTGTGTTTCGTAGCCGTAACTAAAACAGGAAACCCCTCCGGCTTAGTAACAAAAACAATGTTACGTATATCATCCTCCAAAGAATTTGTGCATGATTATACAAAGAGATTCAGCGATTTATTCAGTATCAGTAGAACTTTAAAACTGTCAAAGAAACAATAAACAATGTTATGTAAATAGATAATAAAAACTATTGTCATCTAAAGATTATGATAAGAAAGATCTTAATATCGAAGGAAAATAATAATGTTACGTTTTTAATTGGGGAGATGATAAGGAATTTTTCTCCGTGAAGGTGCAACTTTGAAATATTGCAGGTGATAATTGAGCCAAGATGGCAAACCTCTTAGTCCTAGTTCGCACCATCCAATCGACGTCATCGAGATCGGCACTTAACGTGTTTCGACGGGAGAAAGCACACTTAATTAACCTTCGAGATGCAACCGGTTTTTATTTTTGATGTTTTGTTCCTGCCTTTCGCCATAAGAAACGGCATCACCCCCCTGTCTTAGTTCAAAAGGTAAAGAAAGATAAACTATGTGGATCAAAAGAATTTTTAGTGGGATTAACGAATGAGAATTTTATTTATTGAAGAAAATTATAACAGTAAGGAGAAACGCAATTGTTTGAAAGGCTATTCTAAAATATGTATTTTGCTTTAAGATTTTCAAACAATAGTAGCTTTGGTATGTACCATTCTCAGGTATTTAACTTCTTCATGATCTTCTGTATTCAGCTTTTTCACCGTGTTTTCTAAAACGGTATTCGAATTTACTTACAGATTTTTTTTTCTACCGCTGAAACAATGGCAAGAGTATGTTAATCTTTAATTAAGCCACTATAATTAACACTTTTCAAGATTTTTTTTTTTTTTTTTTTTTTTTTTTTTTTTACAAATTAAAGCCAATGCAGTGAATGAAAAGTTAAGTCATTTGAGGCGGGGGTTTTTGGGGCAAAATATGCATCTTTACGGAAGGTATCAGAAGTTTTGGAATTACAAAACTTACTTAGTACATCTTGTTTTGAAAGAGAAGCTGAGTAAATACATGACTGTAGTTTGTCCAGCTTGAATTATTGGCGGCTAAACGAAAGCCACATATATTTTTGTGATTTTTTTGGTATATATATATATATATATAAAGAAGAAAGTCTGTGTGTTTGGTTGTCCTCTAATAACTCAGTCACTACTATAGCTATCGGCACCATTTCTACAATTCTTTTCTGGGTCCTGGAAAAGGCCGACGTCCACTTTCTTAAAAAAAAAAAAAAAAAAAAAAGGTAGCGAAAAATCTGCTCTATTTCGAAAGTTGTTGCCACTGCTCGCTTTCAAATTCTAAAGTCTGTTAATAAAAAATTTCTAAGTTTTACGATGAAATAAAAATAGCATTAGCAAACATTCAATACATTATTCCCGATTCCAAAAATGCGTGGGGAGACATTTCGGCTATTCCCATCTTCGTACGACTTTATTTAGCCGAAATATTAATTAAAAACTCTGAAAGCGCTAATTTTCGCATCCATTTTTCCGAGTGGCAACAGTCTCCCGCGTTGGAGATAAAAATGCTTTGTTTCGAAAAGTGTTGCTACTGCTCGCTTTCAAATCGTAGAGTTTGTTCATAAAAAATTTGTAAGTTTTACAAAATCTATACGTATAAAGAAGAATGTCTTTCTGTGTGTTTGTTCGCGTTATTGATTTGTGATCAATTATGATGCATGTTTTGCCACATTTAATGGACTAAAATTGAATATAGGTGAAATACTGGATGGAACTTGAGTTTTTACGACCATTTGATTAGAAAAACGAAAATCATTAAAAACTGCGTGCCATTGTTGCTGATATAATGAGAGAGAATTAGCTTATTTTTCTATCGAAATTTTTTACGTGGGTTCCATATCGCATCAGACTGAATAGATGCATTATTCTCAATCTAACTTAACTGGCTTCGAGTACTTCAGCTAGAACAATATAAATGTGAATCGATTCTAACTTTATAGCTGTGTACGAAATCACACATGTATTTTTTAAAATTAAATAGTCTTCAAATGCACTCAGTATGTCGTCCACTAGTAGTCAACCAACTAAACCCGGGAAACATTGGTCCTGGTTTCTGTTTTCTAGATGCGTTTAAATAGGCTGATTACATGAACAATTTGTTGTTTTCCAATGTGTTACGCATATAGCGCATTTTTTTTTTTTTTTTTCCTTCCGAAAGTTCTTCATTTACTTATTTAAACTTATTATAAGCTTAATCCCTAGTGTTTAAGTATCCCTATAACTAAAAGATCTAATCCTTAATCAAAGCCATAATAAATTATAATTATTAGCGTATTTTTTCAACAATCATAATTAACATAAAAATCGCTGTTTAAAACCTATGCGCTTTCTTCTTATCACTATTTTTACATACTAATAAGAAAAAGAATTAGATGACTGGTGACTGGTGACTATAACATAGCAGCAAAGGATATTTGAGTGGTTATTTCATGGTTATAAAAGATAAATGACTGATTAATTACAGACAAATCGTTCAAGGCCTATCTATCAAGCAAATCTTTTGCGCAGAGTTTCTGAAAGTGGCCTTGCATAACTGTGTTTCTTTAAAATAGGAACTTCAAGGTTATTTTCTCCCCCCTATTTGACTCATAACCATGGAAACAACAGCTGCGGGGAAAAGGTCGAGTCGCTTAATGTATTTCTATCTACTACATTTGAGTGTTTCATTTCATGAAAAGTGTGTGAAGCTGATTTGAACTACAATGAAGTGGAGGAAATAAAGAGTGTGTGTTGACGACAACGCGAGTTATAATCGAAAATTATGACGGGTGCTGGCAACAGCTTTGAAGTGCCTATTTTAAAGACACAGAATATAGCATTGCACATCGGAAAGCAACACGTTTTTATTCAATGAAACTGTTTCATCTCAGGTGACTGATTCAGCACAATGGACAACTGGCGATTTAGGCTGTTAGTGTATTAAAACCAAAAACCGCTTAAGGCTGTTGCTAATAAAATCACGTGCAATTTTGATTCATATGGTTTTATTAGAAATGAATTAACTCACATGAATCCAAATACAAATTTCATCTTCAATTCCAAATAAATAGGATTCACAGGAATTGAAAACAAAATCGCGTACCGGCGAAAATAGCAAAATTCAGCTATATTTATATTTGAAACTAATTATCTAAACTGCTGTTTAGTTTTATTACTACAGTATCAGTTACAATCATCTATATGCCACATTATTAATGGCTTTTTTATGACACATCAGCACTGCAAGTCATTAACAGATAATTGACACACATCTGATTTGAGAGCTGAATATATACTGTTTCGAATTTTTCATGTTTATGATATTTTCCTTTACGGTCTAATCAATATCATTTCCTTTCCTACGTTTGCTATCATTTGCTGTTAACATTAATTTTTTTTTGGCGTTTTGTTACGTTATTGAGAGTAACAATCTCATATTTTCTAAATCACTCTTATAATCACAGCATTGTCGAATTACTCTCAAACTTATCATGAACCAATATGGGAATTTATATTTTATCCTCACGGCATGCGGATCACTTCATTATTAGCAGTACAATAATGAGTTTCGATAGAGGCTAGACTTCGTGTCCGAGAACATCGGTGTTGTACCACTCGTCTGGAAGTACTTTAAATGGCTGTTTTGCAATTTAATTAGTTTCCCCCCTCTAAAAATCTAGACAAAAAAAATTTTTATTAAATATTTTGAACAATACCTTAATATTTTTTCTTGTTAGAAAGGCGCTTATACAAGGTGGAAAATAGAGTGCTCGAAAGGGGAAAAGAAAAAAAAAAAAAGAATCTTTAGTCCGAACGTGTTTAAAAGCTCCAATCATCTAGAGAAAAGAAAGAAGAAAAAGATCTGTAAACCTGCATCTGGAGACCACCCCCCAAGAAAAAATGGACTGCTTTTACGATTTCCATTGACTTCGGTTGCTCTTTTATACACCGAAGCACAAAGACAATCCTTGTTCTTTTTAAGAGAAGCTCATACCAGCTGCTCCAGTTCGGCTTTTTCCTCCCCATCGCCTGCTTTCATTTAAAGAGAGAACGAACAAGACATATTGGTGCCCTTTCTCCTCCCCCTTTTTCTGCCAAACACTTGGTCTACTGAAAATTGGCATTGAAACTTCATGCTTATGGCGAGAATTTAGTTATGGACGCGCCAGCATGTATTTTTCCATTGACAAGATGGAACTTAAAATAAGTGTATCTTTCAACACAAACTACCATCAAGCAAATATTTCACAGAACTTCAATAAATGTTATTATAATCGTCATTACTGTTGAGTTATGCTTGCCCAATTTCTTATGGATAGGCATATTCTGTATATATGATAGTTCAAGGATTCGCTTGGACGGTCATTAGTAGGTAGTTCAGTTCAGGTTTTGTAACTAAAGTAGCCTAATAAAACCTCGAGCTCATTTCTAAACATAGTGCTTACTCCATTAAAAGCCAATAAGCTTAGAACGAGAAAAGACTTTCCGAGAAACCAACTTTCCTTTCCGTCTCTCTGTGGATGCCTTAAAATTCATTTCAGACCAGCAAACACAACCACTTCGAGGAACAGCTTTTCAAAATTTCGGTGGATTTCAAGAGCATTCATGCAGCAATATGCTCCGTAGATTTTCTTGGATGTTTGCAGTTCATGATTTTTAAAGGTGGCATAAAGAGACAAATTTAGCTGTTTGATCATTGATACAAGATTTCTGATACTTGTAATTCTAGAATTAAATTTGATTAAATTGTATTAAATGCAAATGTAATATCATTATATTTTATTATTAATGTAAAGGATAATTAATTATTTGTAAATGATAAAAATGTCGATATTAAACAAAATACTGTATTCTTGTTTTTAAAATCCTAATATGCATGAATAATATTTGTATTTTCAGTGGCAATTCAAATTTAAGCGTAGCCCTTATTGTGTTTATACTAATAATGATTTAATATTGATAAAATGCATATACAATAAACTGTACTATAAAGAAAAAGTTTTCACTGGTGTTAAGATAGAGTTCATTGTACTTTCTGTGAGAAAGAGCAAGGTATTTCTTTCGCCTTCTCAGCATACCTTCGTGGTGTAGTGGTCAGCGCATATTCACGACGCATATTCGAGAGGTCCGTGGTTCGAATCCCAGCGAGGGCACTGCTTATTTTTTACATCTGATGTCTTCAAAAAATCCTAATGTCTCTGAAATACTGCTGACTTAAATTTGTGCTTTATGAAAAGAAAATCTTATAAAATAATAGCAATTCCTCCATCTCCGTTCTGTGATTTATTATTTACGAATAAAATAAAATAACTTGAGTGCTCGTTATACGAAAGCTTAAAACTGACTACTGAAAAACTGTTATACATAAATAAGATAGCTGGAATACTTGTATTAACATTGAAGCCTGAAAACTGGCAGATCATAGGTTTGCGGGCAAATCCTATCCTTTACCGCAATGACTTGGTAATACCGCTTGTAAACGCTTCCATTTCATTAAATGCCTCAACTTTTTCTAAGCATTAAACTCCGTTTCATATGATTGTAATTTTGCTTTTTAAACTAGAGGTTAACTTAATTTTTATTTTTAATAACTCTTTGGACATGAAGTTTTAAAATATTCTAATAGTCATTTATCTTGCTCAAATTCATGAAATTCGAATATATATATTATACACCATCCGTGTTTTTATAATTATCATTTATCAATATTTTATAAATTTTACCACCTCCCTGTTGTAGCTGATAAACAGGCATCTGCGCAGGCTACTAGTTTAGCCTATTCTGTGTCTGTGACTTGCTGGAATGTCGTATTAGCAATCGAGTTCCAGAGAGCTGGTCTCAGACATGAACTTTAGCGACACCGCCAAAGCCAGATTTAGACTTAAAAAGGCCATAAGCTATTTGGGATCTAGGGCACTTTATAAGTCTGTTATAATGTATTTTAATACTATTTATACTATCTTTTAATTTTTTTTTGGGGGGGGGGGCCTAAGCTGTAGCCTGTGTAGCTTATACGTAAATCCGTCCCTGGACACCGCCTAACATAGATTTCTTGATAACAGTGTTGTCCAACATAATTTGCACTCTTCGATCTTGCAGATAGCTTCATATGAGATCAGTTATGATCTCTGGGCATGAAACAGAGTCAAGACTGCAGATAACATAAAGCCAAATTACAGTAAAATTCCACTTAAAAAGGGGGTCTGTTTTAATAAGTTTCAGTGCTAAATGAGGTCATCTTAACGCAGAAATATTGAGGATAAATGAAACAGAAGAGAGAATAAGAAAATTTACCAGTTTATTTTAACTGTTTTTTTACTTCCTTGTACGAAGTAAAAAGGAAGCATTGTAATCGCGAAAACTTCAGCCATTATATTTCAACGAAAATATCCATTTTGACCGATATCGAATGCAATATCCATTTTGACCGTACGTAAGAACAGAATAAAAGACTCTTTTCCCCAAAAAATTTATAAAACTGCTTTAAAATTAATTCTGAAGAGAAATTTTCGTGGCGTCTGTGCGTGCGTACGTACGTACATATGTACGTATCTGGCATAACTCAAAAAACAAGTAGCCTCAGAACGTTGAAATTTTGTATATAGGATTGCTATAACATGTAAATGTGCACCTCCGTATTTTGGTTGCAATCGGCCGCGCCAAACGTATATAAACATATATATATCCACTTTGTTACTCGGCTCAGTAATGTCAGTTTCTTTACTCTTATATGTTTGTAAATTGTGCATTTTTTGCTGTAAAAATGATTGAATTATATTGTTCTTATCTTCCGGTTAAGGTTTTTATGCCTTTAGTAAATCTGCAAGCAATAGTTTCAGAATTATCCACAATTTAAAAGTTGTTCAAGTGACGCTAAGGCTAATTATTTTTGCCATGGCGGCCATGTTTGTTTACATTTGAAACAGTAGAATAGTAGATTTGTTGCCATATTGCGAAGAATGAATATCTTTATTATTGCGAAGCAAGCTTCGCAATAATGAAGATAACGCCTTCTTTTATTACTGCGAATTAAATCATGCTTAATCCATTCTGGAATTTATTCCAGGAAATCAGTGTAGTTTAACTGTTGTTTGCTGTATTAACTGCTGTTGTTTGTGTAATTTCTTTTATACATTGTTTTAAATTTATGGTAGTACTTAAATAGAACATGCGGCAACGATTAGATAATTCTTAAGATGATATAAATTTTGTGCATTCTGTGTTAAAAAATGAATGAAATGTAACTTTTTAAGTGAACCTAGAACCAGAGTGTAGCTATGGTAAACAAGTATTTTAAAGAGTGCATTTATTCTATTGTGGTTTATGTGCTATCGACAAAGTAAATTTAATTCAATCCGATAAGTTTAAATGAAATGCAAGAAAAAACGCGTATAATTTAATATTCTGTACAAGGAAGTCATGTGGTGTACACATCAATTTTTTTTTATTGTGTAACATTTATTTTTAAATACTCTTCTATTGCGGGAATTATATACTTATTTATTGCTTATATCGATTTTTATTCATAAAACATTCATGAAAATCAAAAATGAGATTCATGTAAAAATTACCATGCCTTCTATATTCCTGTCTCAAGTAATTCCTTGATAAGCTCTTGAATAATATCCTTGTTCCTTACATAAAAATTTAAAGTTAGCGATTTCATACACTAAGATCCAGGGAGCCCAGTTTAAAATCGTTTCTAGAAATATCTGAAATTGGAAAAATCGGAAATTCTTAAATTTCGGTTCGCAAGTTGATTTTTCAAACATTAATTTAATACTAATTATGAAGAATATAATAAAAATGGTGTGCAAGTTATTGGTTAGCTATCCAACAACTTGCGTATCATCCGAAATGGGCTCTCCAACTCAACGCTGCTTCAAACTTGTTGTTGACGTGCTGCAATTAGTCGGATGTATTGTTTCTAAGCCTTCAACTTGAAGAGTGTGTGGCGCCATCTCGTGAGGATATTCAGTATTAGACTGCAAGCCTATTTAATTCCCGAAAGCGAGACTTGTAAGAGGCATTAAAAATAAATAATGCAATATCACATTAGCCGGAATATATGACGGCTCGGCATGCTAAGCGATGTTGAATTTTGAAACATATTTTTTAAACGTTAAGGATAAGATGCAGATTTATCGTACTTGCTTTAGGATAACATTTATATAGTTCCAAAATTTGCAAGTTAAATATTAGTATTAAATGGTTTTCGAAAATTCCTTTGAAGGAAAGAAAGAACATGGTCTTATACTCGGACCAGTATCATATCATTATTTTTATATAACATGAAAATATAAAATTCACAGTTTGAAAAACATTTCTTATACAAAGCAAAAATCCAGAGAAAATGAAGTATGACAAAAATGATGAATTTCCCATGGAAAAGAGTACTAAATTACACCTTTCAAAAACCTACTATACTGTTTTGAACTTTTTATTGCCAGGTAAAGCTTTTTATTTATGGTAAAGCTTTTTATATAAATGTTAATCTGCATATTTCTTGTAAATTGCAAATTACATAATTAATTTATAGCATTATCCCCCCATTCCTTTAAAAATAATTTTCGTGTTCAAATTTATTTCTCAGATGGTTTCTTTTGCTTGAAATTCCTCGTATTCTTCTTTAGCTCTTTGTAGCTATAGAAATATTCTTTATATATCTCTTTTGCGCAGATTTCATTTTATACTCGACGAGGGATCTTTGAGCCTAAAATTTCCCCAATTTCTGTAAGATTTTCTGTGTATTTAGTTGTATCAATTTATATTTTATTGAAAATTTCAAGGCAAAATTTTAAACTTTTCCGGTTTTTACTTTTATATTTCTAGAGGAAAAAATAAGAAGAGTAAATATTTTTATTTAAGTGTTGATCTAATATTTCCTGTTTTGCGTCAGCGTCAGCATTCATAATCTTAAATGAAGTGTAAAGTTTGAGGACAATTTTACTCACATACAATTAAAACTAGTATAATTCTAATCATAACCCTTCTCGAGAAAGAGTTGCATTGTTATGTTTGTGGAATTTAACTGTCGTAAGCCGAATTTATCGATCAAAGAAAACGATTCTGCAGCATGCAGTCTCTCACTTTGCTTCTTTTTCAGTTCTTCAGCGTATAAAAATAATTCTGAGCATTTAAATCACTAATTCTATTTTAAATTTCCTTTATCTTATGCAAGTAATTCTATTTTAGGTTTTTATTGTATCTATTCCTGTAATTTTCATATTTTTACAAATTACTTTTCCAGCTCATTCCGGGTTAATTTAGTAGATTCAGTAACTTTACTTGATTAATTTTTAAAAATTTGATTCTATTTCAACTTTCTAATTCCTTTTTTGTCTGTTTTCTTTATTTTTAACCTAATTAAATATCGTTTTATGCCGCCTTAGCAGCAACTGAGCAGGATATTGTTCTCAAAGTCTTATTTTCATATCTTTTCAATTTATATATATATATGTCATAATAAAAGCACTAGGAAAAGACGGAACAATGTAGATGCGTGATTAGACCCATATTGAAGAAGATTTTGATTTCATAGTATGCTAGTAATGCTAACTTGGTAATATCTAAAGAACTTGGCAGTCGAGGCAGTTTTAATTCCATTTTTATTTTCAATTGATATTTGTGACCACAATCACTTGGCACTCTAGTCGTGCATTTCCACAGAAGATTTACATTTTTGATATTGTTGAGATAGAAAGCAAGCCAGCGAAATTAGATCTTAGCACAGTAGAGAGCAAAAGCTGAAGTGCGTAGTTATGAAAGATGGATGCACGGCAAAGAGAAAAGTTTTGGTTTACAATTATTACGTCATCAGAGCTGCGCGGGCCATAGAGTGATCTAGAAATGACGCAATGCAGAGAAGTTATTACGATTTTAGAATAGAGAGGAAGAATTAATGTTTATAATTATATTATAATTCTGATTCATATATTTTTATCTTACATATCCCCCCTTCAAAAAGAAAAAGGCGTAGCGACAGAGAAGCCTTTTTAAAGAGAAAGAGTTAAAGCCCTAGCAAATGTAAAAAAAAAAAAAAAATAAAATAAAATAAAATAAATAAACCATAAAATTTTTGTTCTGTAAAGTATAATTTATAAATATCAATTTTTTTAAAATAAATTTTTAATTTTTAGAGTCCTATTGAATTTTTCAGCATTTCAGTCCAAAAGTCTTTTTGTTTGAGAGTTCACATAATCATAATTCTTCAGGGAAGGTTCTTGTTATCGCAGAATATCACAAAATAAACTTTTACATAATCATTACTTATAATTAAATGTAATGAACATAAGTATTTATGATATTAATTTCATATTGATAAATTATATTTTAATACCATATAATAATAGGAGTAAGCTTCAGAAATTATGGTTTCACCGTTATCATCTTTCATTTACAATTCCTGATTTTACCAAACTGGAAGCCTCGCAATACTTCTAAACAAACATATCCATCAATAGGGCTGTCCTCTTGAGCTAACCAGTGTGTTCTCTGCACTGGTGGCCCAGGTGCCTAGACAGTTACTTGAAAAGGCCTCCGTTCCTTGCATTAAGGTAACTGGCTTTTGAGAACTGCACTAATACATTCCATAATAAAAAATATAATAATAATAATCATATAAAAAATTTACACACACTCATAAAATGAGAGCCTCCAACATTATCTTACTTGAAGAGGGTAAAAGGAACAACTGTACAGAGGTAATTACAGGCCTCTGTTTTAGGAACCCAGTACTCCCTCGACATACACTATACTTAACATACAATCACCCATAAATTTAACATGCATTTACCATAATTTCATATTATGTATCTGTAATAATTTCACTTATTTTTTTACACCTACTTCATTTTTAGAATAATTATAAAATTCGTATTCAAAATTCTCAACAAAATTTCAAAAATATAAAAACTTATCTTAATATCCTTCCCAATGAATAATTTAAATAGCTTAAAATTCGTTACTTAATTTGCTCACACATAATTATGAAAATTTACAAAAATTAATGAACAAGAATTTCAGATTTTCCCAAAACAAATTGCAGAAATTTTAACCAAAGTTGAAATGAAAACTATAGAATCCGCTGCACATTCAATAATTTAGATCCTGAGCTAGATTCACACGAATGTAATCATTTTTGAGCTGTTGAAAAAGCGGAAGTGCAAATAATTTTCTGTCGCACATACTTGCAAACACTAACTCAGATCGACCTTGAACCCGCTGTAATGCTTAATTCCTAAACGGTAATTCACTGATGATCCATTTCACTAGGCATTCGAACTTCTCAATTTATCGAGAGATTACTTTCAATCTGTAAACACTACGCGTGATTATTTTTTTGAAGCACTTGCAAAACACCACAGCAGAAGAATGATTTGTTATTTTTTTAAACACTGAAAATACAAATTTGATGATTCACTTCTTTCACATTATCTTGGATTTATCATAAAACGATGATTTGAAGAGCTGAACTAAATTTTACATTGAGGTTTCAGGCTGCAGGAAACTATCCTGTCGACTAATTTTCATAATAAAAGCACAAAGAAAAGACGGAACACTGTAGATGCGGGATTAGACCCATGTTGAAGAAGATTTTGATTGCGTAGTATGCTAGTAATGCTAACTTGGTAATATCTAAAGAACTCGGCAGTAGAGACAGTTTTAATTCCATTTTTATTTTCAATTGATATTTGTGGCCACAATCACTTGGCACTCTAGTCGTGCCTTTCCACAGAAGATTTACATTTTTGATATTGTTGAGATAGAAAGCAAGCCAGCGAAATTACATCTTAGCACAGTAGAGAGCAAAAGCTGAAGTGCGTAGTTATGAAAGATGGAAGCACGGCGAAGAGAAAAGTTTTGGTTTACAATTATTACGTCATCAGAGCTGCGCGGGCCATAGAGTGATCTAGAAATGACGCAATGCAGAGAAGTTATTACGATTTTAGAATAGAGAGGAAGAATTAATGTTTATAATTATATTATAATTCTGATTCATATATTTTTATCTTACACACACATATATATATATATATATTACAATCTCTAATTTACTTATTTTGCAGCATATTGCGCAAAATGTTATCTAGACCAAATTGGTCATTCAGTATTGTAATAACTACCTTGCTTGTTATATATATATATATATATGTAAAAAAAATAAAGGCTATATAAAAGATTAAATTAGGAACGCAAATTTCCCTTTTCAATTCTAAAAATAGTAACCTCTCTTTGCACTACGTCATTTCTAGATTAATCCATGCCATATGACTCTTACATAATTCTACATAATTCTAGTGACGTAAATACAACTAAAACTAGAACAGCCAATAGTAATTTTATAACAGTATTAACTATCCAATCAAAATGCATTGAAACCCAAAACTATTTCGTCTGAATTAAGATTTCACCTTGAACATAACACACTTGCTTTCTACGCTTTGGTCGAGCTGGACTGCAGTCTGTCTGTTCCTCCTTTCTTACTGCAAAATTATCTAAAATTTAAGTTTTTTGGAATAAGCACAATTAATGTGCCAACTTCTTTGTGGCCGCAACATGTTTGCTGAATTAAAAAATGAAGATTTAATCTGCCATCGCTTCCAGTTTCCTATTCATTATGGATCAACACTCCTACGCCATCAAAATTTCTGCTAGTCATTACTTCTAAATTTGTTTTTATCATATATATATATGTATATGTTATGTGCATGTATATTTGGCTAAATTCTTTTCTTCACGCTTTATCAGGCTATCGCAAGACAGATGGAACAGAAATGCCGCTGCCATGGAGTATCTGGTTCTTGCGAGTTGAAAACATGCTGGAATAAATTACCCAGTTTTGAGCAAGTTGGGCACTTCTTGAAGACCAAGTACGATAACAGCATCCAAGTGTCCGCCAAGGCTAAACGGAGGTTACGGAGACGAGGAAAAGTGAAGCGCAAAGTACCGGTACAAAAGGAGGACTTAGTCCATATACATAGGTCGCCGAACTTCTGCGTGGAGGATCCTAAAAGGGGAATCCTAGGAACTGGTGGGCGGCGATGCAATAGGACTGCTTCTGGTCCCCAGTCGTGTACTCTTCTTTGTTGTGGCAGGGGATATAATACTCAGGTAAGATAACCCTTAATATTTATGCAAATTACTTTTCAGAGATTTTTAATTTTGTATTACGTCTTCATCTTGAAACACATCTTCATCATGATATTGAAACATTGTTGAGCATATCGTTAAACTTGTAATGTAAATAAAGCACTGTTCATAAGATTGGATCTATGAAGCAAATAGCTGCTTTTCCCAGATTAATAATTTGTTAAAAATGGAGAGAAAAATCGATATCGATATAATGTGTCGTATAGCATGCTGCAAACTGTGTACATCTAAGCTCTGTAGTGATCAATAAACGATTATCAATGAAACAGAACTTTGCCAAATTAACACTGCTTTACTACCATTAGATGTTTAGGCTCTGACAAAAATATATCAGCACATTAGAAATAACAGCAAACTTTTGCTCCTTACTGTATCATTACAGGTGCAGCTAGGAGCAGCCATACTATCAGGATTTATCCCAGCAATTTCACATATTGAAGAGATAGTGATTGAACTTTTTTCACATGTACAATGTTCATGTTTGGCATTATGGGATTTTAACAGCCGAAGCCTATGATGGCACATAGGCACTGCAAATAACACTTCACATAGACCAGGAAATGTCGTTAGTGGACTATCGACAGATGGAAGACAGTCGTTTTAATAGATGGAAGAAGTAATGAATCCCATTTCCTCCAGCGCCATAAAGGCGGCCAAGTTTGAATGTGATGTAAATGGCATCAAGTCGTGTCTCTTTTGGTTGCTCAGTTGAAATTTAAGTAGAGGATGGACACAGAGTTTTGGTCCATGACCATCTTTGCCATCAATGATGCCATTGTTGCCATTAACATTAACCTAAAACCATGATGTTGTAACACTGAAATGCTTACCAAAATGCTGTACGGAACTGTAACTTTGATCTATTATCTGCAAATCTAATAATTTGTCTAATTAGGAAAAGAACATGCTTAATTCTTGGCAACCATTGTGAAATGTAGTTTTGTATTATTTAAGGATTACGAACAACGTTAAAAGTACATGTACATACATATTTTTGTATACTAACTTGATACAATTGAAATGTAAAATATGAATATTAATATTGGCCAACGCAATAATTGGAAAATCAGTTGTGGATGACAACTACATGCATACCTTATCCCTTAAATATCATTATAAAAACTGTAAACTATTACTATATATATAGTACACATATATAATGCTACATTTTCGCTCCTGGTGGTAAAACTCGAAATATTGTATATCGCATAGCTTCAATAAAAATTCATTTAAGTGAATTGTCTTCCTTTACTAAAAATACCTCATAACAGAAGAAAACACCGTCACCCGATTTTGTTACATCAAAGATCAATAATTAGGGAAGGATTACATCGGTATCGTTCTCTCTGTTGTTAGATACATTACTCTCAATCTAACTTAACTAGCATCGGGTACATCCGCTAGTTGGATATAAAAAGAGAGGAAGAAAGAGGTAGATAGATACTGATAATCAATAATTATATACTTAGACGAATACGTATCTGTACAACCGTGCCCACAAATGTCCTTAACCGGCCTTTATTTTCGCAATTGTTGACTGTATATATATACTTCCTATTAAATTACCAATTAAACCAATATTCTCAAGTCTTAAATAATGAAAATTCACGTTTTCGTGTTATAAATTTAAAATAATAATAATTTTGTATAAAAAAACGAAATATAACTTTTTACACGTTCCTCCTGTCACTATATGTATATTTATTAAAATGTTTGTAGTCATTATAAAAAATAAAACATAAAAAGTTTAATTCTCGTACGACAAAAATTGATCGAGATATTTAATGTCAAAATTTGCGATATTTGACATCATTTGAATTTGCAATGAGAAGTCGGAATACACTGCTGGCCATCCAAACTGCAACACCAAGAGATATCACAACAAAATTTTAGTAGATAACATGTTGACCAAGTATCAAATGATTAAATTTATAGACTTCTGTGAAGTGTGGTTCCTTCAAGAATCAGTAGCCAGAGTAGCCGCCATTGTTGGAGATCACCTCTGCCACACGCCTTGGCATTGATTCAAAGAGACTTTGGATGTGTTCTTGGGGTACAGCAGACCAAGCAGCTTCCACACGTTGCCAAAGTTGATCTGGTGTGGCAGCTTGGGATGTAATCTGGGTCAATCGTTCAGCAACCATGGACCACATGTTTTCTATCGGCGAAAGATCCGGAGAGCGAGCCGGCCAGGGAAGTAATTCAATCTGGCGATTCACGAAGAACCCTTGGACAATGCGTGCCACGTGTGGTCGTGCATTATCCTGTTGAAATATGGCTGTGGGCAAGCCCTGAAGGTAAGAAAGGACAACTGGCTCCAACACCTCGGAGATGTAGCGCTGGCTGTTTAAAGTACCGGCAATGCGTATTAGAGGAGTGCGAGAGTAATATCCAAAACCGCCCCATACCATAATACCCGGTGCAGGACCAGTGTGACGGTGCATAACGCAGCTGTTCAGCATCCTCTCTCCACGGTGTCTCCAGACTCGAATCCGACCATCGTGATGTTGCAGACAGAAGCGTGACTCGTCAGTAAAGACAATTTCATTCCATTCTACCGTCCACGTACTTCTTTTATCGCACCATTGGCGGTGAAGACGACTGTGGTTCTGCGTCAAGGGTAGACGAAGCAATGGACGTCTTGCGGACAGACCACTCTGCTGTAAACGGCTTCGAATGGTACGCGCAAACACTGGATGACGCGTTACAGACTGAATGTGCTTCGTGATGTGATTGAGCGATCCGTCACTGCCATGCGCACAATGTTCCTGTCATCACGTGAAGTAGTGCACTGAGGTGGATGCGATGGAACACTTCAGTCCGTCGTACCCTCCTGCATCCAACGGTCACATATCCGCATTACTGTTGTTTGGTTTCGTCCAACACGACTACCAATTTCCGTAAAAGATAATCCACACTCTCGGTAGGCCACTATCCTTCCTCTGTCGAACTCGGTACTTGATCAAACGATGATCGCTGTTTACTACGAGGCATAATTGATTTTTTTTTTTTTTTTTTTTTTTTTTTTTAAGAAACCACAAGAAAAACACAATTGCCGAAATTGAAAACGTCGAAAACTCCAACTTAAATAGCGCTTTGAAGTGGCGCCACAGGCACGCGTGATGTGCGTCTGCGCTGAAATTCTAATTATTTGCATATCTCACCTCCGCTAATGCATGTTGTAAATTTCATGTTGTTTGCATGCTTCTTTCAGGGTGTTGCATTTACGGTGGCCAGCAGTGTAAATAAATTAGGAAAATTCGAGATTGATTTTTCACCTTTAAATGCAATTCAATGATTTCACTAGTAAATTTCACTAGTAAAATGATTTCACTAGTTTGTAAATTGTACATTTATTTCTAATTTTGTTACATTTGGTGTGCCGAAAGAATTCTCACTCACGTAATTTATAAATTTTCAAATCTAAAAAATATGCTATTAATATTCTCGTGATGTTTTATTGCTTTGAAATCAAAATCCGGTAATTATAAAATGTTTATTAAAGTACGATTGTTTTTAATTTTTAATTAATGCAAATAATATTACGAGTTGGCTATGTATCACTTCAATTTGAATATGAGTCCCGATTTCTGTATACTTCGATCCATTATTGTCGTACGGTGTCAAATTTTGCTAAAACAATTTAGGGCATAAAGAGCATGTATATGCTTAATGTCAATTTGTAGCATGCGGTTTACTGACAGAAGAATGTTATTCGCTCAGCCTAATTTTTTTTTCTATTGAACCATACTTATTAAAATTTTATCATCAATTACCAGATTTTCGAGCTATTTGAGATCTCCAAGCTTCTGAAATTGATATTGAAAAATCAAAGACATTATATCATTCTTCTGCATATACATTTCAGTAATGACTTAAAACGAAGGTGAGCTTTAATTACGTTTACAAGATTGTATAAATTGTCAATTATATGTTAATTACCATTCAGCTGTCATTTTTCTATAGGCAAAAAGATACATACATTTGAATATACTCCTTTAATGGTACTAAATGTATGTCGATACATAACGAAAGAACTCTCCAAATATAAATTTTATATGTTTTTACTTCCTTATATGAAGTAAAAAGGAAGTATTGTAATCGCGAAAAGTTTCAGGCAACATATTTCAACGAAAATATCCATTTTGACCGCTATCGAATGCAATTTAACGATGTTTTTGCGTGATATCTGGGCGTAAGGACAGAATAAAAGACACCTTTCCTCCAAAAAAATTATAAAACTGCTTTAAACTCAATTCTGAAGAGAATTTTTCGTGGCGTCTGTACGAACGTATGTACGTGCGTACGTACGTACGTATGTACGTATACGTACGTATCTCGCATAACTCAAAAACGAGTAGCCTCAGAACGTTGAAATTTTGTATGTAGGACTGCTATAACATGTAGATGTGCACCTCGTATTTTGGTTGCAATCGGCCGCACCAAACGTATATAAATATATTTATATATATATCCACTCTGTTACCCGGCTCAGTGATCTCAGTATCTTTACTCTTATATGTTTGTAAATTGTGCATTTTTTGCTTTAAAAATGATTGAATTATGTTGTTTTTATCTTCCGGTTAAGGTTTTTATGACTTTCGTAATTCTGGAAGCAATATTTGTACAATTATGAACAATTTAAAAGCTGTTTAAGTGCGGTTAAGTTTTAAATAACATGGCGGACATATTTGTTTACATTTGAAACAGCGGAATAGTAGATTTGTCGCCAATCTAGAGATACTAAGCTTCACAATAACAAAGATAACGCCTTCATTTATTATTGCGAATTAAATCATGCTTAATCCTTTCTGGAATTTTTTCGAGGAAATATGTGTTTAAGATTTACTTCGTAATTTTTAATGCAGATATTTTGAGTTTTTATGTATTTTTAGCCTTGTCGCGAAGTTAGAGCTGAATTAATTGAATGAGAAATACTAAATCGTCTGTGAAAAACTGTTTCTTTTCTGTTTTGTTTGCTTAATTTCTTTCATACATCGTTTTAGCTTTATTATAGTATTTGAATAGAACAAGTGGCAACGATAATTCTTCAAATGATATAAATTTTGTGCATTCAGAGTGTCGTTATAGTAAACAAATATAGTGAATTTTAAAGAGTGCATTTATTCTATTGTGGTTTATGCGCTGTCGACGAAGTAGATTTAATTCAATCCAATCAATTTAAATGAAATTCACGAAAAAATGCGTATAACTTAATATTCCGTACAAGGAAGTCATGTGGTGTACACATCAGATTTTTTAACTTGCACATTCAGGTATGGAATGGATTGGACTATTCAATTATGGCAAAGCTCATGAGGGCTATCTGCCTAAAGGGAGAAATGCCTTCGTGGAAGATTTTCTAAGGGAAACTGGCTCGTATACACGTCACACATGGGGAAAACCACGAAAACGCCCATGCAGCCAACCCGTTCGCGGTATTCGAACCTCGGACCGAACTACCAGTGTTCAGCGTCTTTACCGCTCGGCCATCCATGTAAGGAAAATTGGAAAAAAAAATAAAAATAAAAAAAATAATAATAATTGCGAATAGTTGCTTATGCACTGAGTCTATTTTGATAATAGTGAACAGTATCTATGTTTAAGGAACCAACAGATGAAAGTGTCACATATTCCGTTAATAGATTACATAGCTAACTGAACATTGATTCTTTGAGGTTAAGCTGAATTATTATGAATTTTCATAGAGAATAATAAATTGGATTGTCATTTCTGAATGATTAGAGTTTCCTCATTTAAAGCTGATGAAATGAAAGGTTTCAAGCAGGGCTTAATTTCTAAGATTAGAAGTACCGGAGCCCTATGGAAGACCGTCAGCAGAGAGGAACAATAATAAATAAATAAATAAAATGACCATTAAACTCCTTAATAATTTTAAAATTAAATAGTTAATTATTATCAACTTAATTAATAGATATTTAATTAATGTTTATAAATTGTTATTTAATCAATAATTATTATATAAGTAATTAATTATAATTTAATTGATAACTATTATATTTATTGAAATAATTAAAGATTCAAGTAATTAACTAATTAAAATTAAATAAAATGTAAAGAGATAAACTGAAATTATTACGCGATTTTTAATATAGTAATTTTATTGTTAAAATAAAATTTTCAAGATAAAATTTTTACTGAAATTGTTATTTAACTACATAAAAGAAGTGCCGCAGCCTTCTTATTCAAGGCTCCGGTGCGTTCCGACTAGAATTATAATTTAGTACAAAAACTAAGAAGCACCGGAACCGAAATCCGGTGGGTTCCGGCCCAATTTAAGTTCTGATCGTAGGGGAAGGAGTTCTTTTATCATCACAAAAGTTAAATATACTTAAAGTATAGCTGATGAAAATTCCAGGGCAAAACAGAATGAGGGTATGAGTGGGTGGAAACAAAAAGTGAGGGGAATCTTGGTGAGAGAAAACGTTCTCTTTGACCGCGGCTCTCTGTTCATATAATTATAGCCATCGAGCAGATGGGTGTCAGGGGTAAAGGGGTAAATGAGTCTTGAATCTGACTCCTAAATGTTGAGTTGCTGGTTTCCCTTCCCCCCCTTGCAATTAGTGGATACTGTGGGAAAGACGATGTATAGGACGTGCTTGAGCAGTTTATCTCAGTATTTCTCTCTTATTGTACTCGCTGTCACTTAACGCACATTTAAGAACACAAATTTTCCTTTCTGCGAGGATAACTAACTATAAGCATCGATAACAATATACTAGATACAATGGCATGGCGAGAAATTTAGGCGTTCCTAAACAACCTCCCCCAAATTTATTGCTTTTCTTAAAGGGAAAGGTTTCCGCATGCGAGTGAGGGGACTTTACTTGAACGTCTCATGTTCTCATGATTTCGTATTTCTAGGGAAATAGAGTATTGTAAGGTCTGCTTATTGTTAAACTAAAACGTTAGGAATTCTAAATTTTGTTCCCTTTAAATTGTGATTCAGTTTTATAAAAAGAAGTACCGGAGCTCATCTTATTTAGGGCTCCGGTGCGCTCCGGCTAAAATTGTAATTTATCTTAAAAATTGAGAAGCACCGGAGCCGGGCTCCGGTGGGCTTCGGCGCAATTTAAGCCCTGGTTTCAAGTCGAAAACAGTTTGTTACACTTATATTCATGGTGGGAATGAAATCATCCATTGCCAAATATTTGAGGGTATATATTTGCATTTACTCTCAAAATTAGTATTTTAAATAAATTATGATAAAACTATGTATTCATAAATTTTAAAATATAAATAAAGTAAGCGTATGAACTATGTGTTTACTTTATATTATATACAATATATATGTAGTCTTTATCACAAAATGAGGGACATAAACTATCAACTAATTAACAACTAATATGTTGCCATTATCAGAGAAATGGGTATTTTATAATTTTCTCGAAAATTACCAAAAGGGGCATCTTCATTAAAGAGTTTCAAAAATGGAAGAAAATAAAACGTATTGAGATAATTACGAAAATTTTTTGTTTATTTAAATATCTTATCTTGTGATAAAGATGTTCTTGTGTATTCTTAACTTTTTTTTTAATATGTCTTTTTTTTTGTGCAGGTGATTGAGAAGCTTGAACGCTGTCAATGCAAGTTTCATTGGTGTTGCATCGTGAGGTGCAAGACATGTGAAATCAAGGAAGAAATATACACATGCAAGTGATGGCTACTTCTCACTCTCTAAAGAGACTGAGAGATTAAGAATTTAACCATCAAGAAATGAACCTTCGAAACTCAGTTATTGCATTTCTGCATTAACCGGTAGATGTGGATGAGTTCGGATAATCCTACGGTTGTTTATGGCACCCTTTCTAAAGCAGGAAGTCTCGACAAATCAGCAGGACCGGATTTTCTCTATCATTTGTATGCGCTATTCTTTTAAAATGGGTCGCCTGGCATAATATGCTCCAGAGGAAAAAAAAAAAAAAAAAAAAAAAAAAAAACTGTTAGAAAAGCGATTGAGCACTTGGAACTTTAAGTATCTTGAGTAAAGAAAGGACCGCAAAATGTATCACCAGTTTCTTGAGTATTACGAAATCAGAAAAACGTACATTTCATTTTGTAATCTAATGTTTCTAAGGGACACAAATAATTACTGAATGTCGCTCTGGAATAACTGAATCACTGTTATATGTTGTTCAATGTAACAATGCGATTAGAAGCTGTTTTTAAATGATAAAATATCGAACTTGTATTTGCATTTATGAATTCATGGATAAAAAAACAATGTATTAATCTGTGTGAATTTGGAGATGCTTTAGTTTATTGAATTTACTTGCATTTTGGTTAGTTTGTTTTGGGAAAACAACATCTCTGTCTCATTAGTGCATCTGACGGAACGAAAGAGGCATAAACGTTAAGTTTATATACACCTGAAAATGAACATTATGTGAAGTGAAAGCGTTTAGAGGACTGGTGTACGAAACACTGTAAATTTCCATTGTTTTATGTCAAAATCAGCACCTTTGTGGTGATGTAGCTAATCATTTCTACATATTCATTTTTATGTCATTGACTTTCAGGTATTTACCTTTTATTATGTCTTGTTTTTTAAGCAGTCAGCATTTTGAATATACTTGTTTTGATTTGACAATGCACTGATATGCATATTTACAAACAAAATTTCTTCACTGCAGTCGTTACAATTAATTTTTTATTTAAATTTAATCAGCAGTTTTTTTCTTTAAAATACTGCTTTCGAAATAACTTGGGCTTTGAACTTATTTCTGATATTATACTAACTGAGAAAAAGTATTATTAAGTGGGTATACCTATCTTTCTGTGATTAAAGTAACATAGTATTATTTATAACAGCCCAGGGTATTCCTTTGGGCTCCAGTTTTCATGTAATTCCATCAAACGGTAGATTTAAAAAAAAGTAAGTTTCCAGAATTGAGATACATCAAGAGAAATGTAAGAAAAATTATTAAATAAGTATTTATTACATTTGCCGCATAGAACTTATTCAGCATGGATGCTAAGATATCAGAGGAGACTCTTAAATAAGTACTACGACTCATTATAAATTTAAAATTAACTGTAACAATAACTTTTAAGAGTTATCCGAAATTAAAAATACACATAAACAAGATGACCACAAATTTCATTCCGATTTCAGCATTTTTATTACACTCAAATGATTAAAACGACGGGAAAAAATGCATGAACCAAATTCTTAAAAGTTTTGCTCCGTTATTGAAATTCAGGCTCAGGAAAGCGCGTACGGTATGCGAGCCAGAAGAAACTCAGCATTCCAAAATCAGTTGTCTGGAAAAAATTTAACGCTTCGAAGTGTGTTGGATACAACGCTTGCAAAAACTGAAATTCGCAAGCAGTCTGAAGCATAATGATTTCTGTTTTCAATTTGTGGAAAGTTAGATAATGATAAGATGTTTATGGACAAGTTAGTGTTCGATGATAAGACGGCATTCCTTCAGCCGGTCTTGTGAACCACCATAATGTAAAGAATTTAACTGATTACTGCTCGAAAATATTTTGCAGTAGAATAAATTTAAAGTAAAATCAAAGTCATATTAAGAATCAACTGTTCTGAAAGGCATTGCCTGTTATTAACAGTGTTCATAGCATTAGCGTAAGTAGTATACCCCACTATAGTAGGCGGAAGTGACGTCAGAGAAAAGGGGCGTGTCCTCCTCCATATTGGATCACGTGACGACCGTTCGCCATTCTGGATCACGTGATCCAACATGGCGGAAACCACGCCCCTTTTCTCTGACGTCACTTCTGCCTACTATAGTGGGGGTATACTACTAGCGTATTCAGTTGTGATTCAAATCTGAGAACATGAAAATCTTCATTAATACCTTTCTCCAAAAATATTTAATAGTTACGCTCTTTTATAAGTTCCCTGTACATCGTAACTATTAACTCTGCAATTAAAGCTCTAACTTTCGAAAATAATTGTTATCAATATAAAATAGAAAATATCCTTCAAAATACAAATAAGTATATTTGTATTTTGTGTAATTTGTCATCATATTTGTGTTATGGCTAATTTTGGAAAGTTTGAGTTTTCTTTGTCATTTTCATTGTTGACGTATTTAAGAAAGAGCCAGGACGTAATTTTTGTCTTTTATTATTATAAAAAAATGTACGGATTTCATTCTTCATTTTATTTACTTAAATAGCATTACTATTTCACTACTTTCTTATAACCTTCCGGGCACAGTTCTGTAGCTTATATGCTTTAGATAAAGCTAAAAAATCTTAAATAAGAAGATTATTAATTTTTTTTTTCTAAAACGATAATTCTGATGTTTGCTTGTAACTCATCATGTACTTAATGATAATTCACATCTTTTTAAATTCAGTTCATCAATGAGGTAATTAATGTAAATTAATATAAAATAATAATATTTTATTCCGCACCATTCTAGTGAAACTGCAGTCAGACTTGTAGAAAGCTACAGAAATCTTTATATAGGCAAAAAGTATATGATCAGAATGCAAATTTTTAATAAAAATAAAATCACTGTAATTGTTGACTTTGTGCTGTTTTATAACGATAAGTCGTTGTTATAATTTTCTTGTAATCTGTATTCATTTTCAAAACAGCTTTTCTTACATTAGTCTTGACTAATGTAAGAAAAACCAGAAATCATGATATTAGTCAATGATCTTTGACTAATTGATATTAGTCAATGATCTTTGACTAATATAAAAGTAAAAAAAAAACTGTGACGTTGATAAATATTGTATTAATTTTATGTTTTCTATTTTAGTTCTAAATTCTAGTTAATTATTGAAATGCACCTTGCCGAAAGTATTTAGGAAAAAAATGTGTTATTTATTTATTATATTTTATTGGCATAGATAAGATCAGTGTCGATGAACAAATAAACGCTAAAACTTGAGGTTTGTGTGCTGTATTTTATTGATCATGCGTCGTTCCATAAATTAGTATATTACTGATTGATACATACTGTTATGCCGTTGACTCAACCGTGCTGAGTTAAAAGTGAACTCATACTTTTTACAAATTTCACTATGTCGGTTTTCTACATTTGTACCACTGCATGACTAATCCTTTTCCAATATCACGTGAACCAATTTTAGATATTACTGCACTTTTCACTGCATAACTCAAATAAAATAATTGAGTGAAAGAGCACCTGTATATAGCCTTCTCATTTAAATGTTTTCTAGAGTTATGACATGTCGCGTATGTGATAACGATGCATTTTTGGACTGTCAATATACATTTTGTACATTGTTTTGTGTATAGAGCATTGCGTATATGTGTGAATTTGTGAATACTAGTCTAGTGCTGTTGTCCTGTCCCTGAATTAAACCGTGTTAGAGATAAAGCATCTCAGTGCCAACGTTTTGTCGAAATGTTTCCAGCATTCTGCACAGAAAGGTCACAAGGAGTTTTCAAGTAAAAAACTACTGCTTTGAAATTCTGCTAATAAGAAATACTTCATCTAAAAAGAATATTCATTAATTTTGTTTTTGTAAATTTAACATCCACTTGAACTCTTAAGGGGCGTTCAGACTGGGGTTTATCTGAGCTAAAGGAGTCAGTTCCATGTGTCGAGTAACTGCAGTTCAGATTTTTCAACTATAGGGTTTTCCCTATGGGGAAAAACTCGTTTTGGAAATGGGTCGATTATGTCAGATGTCTCCGTTAGCTCAAATAAACCCCAAATAAACCCAGTCTGAACGGCCCTTATAATGGTAACTCATCTTAACACATGCCAAAATCGGGTTACTAAAATAAATATATTTATTGTACCTCATTTTGGCTTCTTAAAATATGACAATTCAATTTGCATTTTAGTTTAAAAATTCGGGAACTTTGACGTAGACAAATATTATTATACTTTTAGGTTTTCAATTCTAGTTCTTAATACATGCAATAAACTTTCAAGTATTAAGTATAAGTATTAAGTATAAATAAAATTATACAATAGAAGTGCGCAGTATACAGTTTTAGAATGGTCTTAGCACATTTTAAAAATTACGATATAAACATTAAAATAGCATTAAAAATTACATAAACTATATTTAAATTGCCCTTTTTGTATTAATACTGTATTATTATAATTTAAAAACTAAATTTTAGTTTTTAGACAACTTGGAATAACAACTACTTGCGAGTGGCTGTTTCCTCAAGCGCGTGCATACAGAGAAGGCACTTTAATATTATAAGCAGTTTGCCAGACCAATGCATTATTAAACGAATGTAACGAAACGTAATGTAGCATAGCATAGCGTTATATAACGCGATGCGAAACGTAGGGGGGGGGAGAATAAGCTACAAAGATTCTCATATCGATAAAAAATATTTACTAGTCATGTAAAATTTATTTGTATTTACCATCAATAAAATCTCAGAAATCGTTACCGTTCTAAGGTTAATTAAATGAGAAGCTGCTTTCACTAATAAAATTCTGTCCATATGACGTATTCAACGTAAAAATATTCTGTTCTTTTAAAGCAAAGGTTATTTATTATCTCTTAAAGAAACAATCAGAAATGGACTCTGTTTTAAATACATTCCTTTATTTTAATTACCTAAAAGTGTCTGACACTTTTTGTGATTTTGTCATGTTGATGTTTTATGTTGTTTTCTGGCTTTGACAACCCATCTTTTTGCCTAGCCTAAGTATAAAAATAAGAAACATAATTTTCTGCATGGTGAAATGGAATTTTGGATGTTTAAAATATCTTTTATGTTTTCTTTCTTCATTGAAATTAATATAACAAAAAATATTAATTGTTCAGGTGAAGAAAAATACTGTTGTTTAAGAACAGATTTTGAATTTTAGACGTGAGCATTTCTAAGAAAATTTACGGAATTTTGCATGTTTGAAATACCTTTTATGTGTTTGTTTTTCTTTGAAGATAACTGAACAAGAAAATCTTCTTAATTGTTCAGGTGAATAAAAGTATGATTGTTTTCAAAATCATGTTTTGAATTTTAGGCACGCGCATTTCTAGGAAAATTTATAAAACTTTAGCTATGACTATATTTTTAGTTTTATTCAACAATAAATTTTTACAAGTATAGCTGACTTGAAAATATTATACTCTCGAAAAGTAGAATGCATTTTTTAGCTTAACTTTCGAGTAAGATTCATTTTAGGACATAATAGTAAATAAATTTTCTTTTGAATGATTAATTCGACTGAATTCTGAAAGTTGATTAAGTAAGAAGACAGATGCTATATTTGAATTCTTTAATTAACTATTATTATATCTCTTTTCTTAGAAAAGCCAGGTAATATGTTTTCAAAGTTTTTGCCTACAGATATACTATCCAAATATTTTGTTCTTTTAATAATTTTTGCAATATATTTAACCTTTGTTAAATGTTAAATTCCACAGTCAATGGAAACTGTCATAATAATAATAATGTTCAGCTTTAATAATCTGTCACATTCCTTTGAATTTTTTTAAGTACTTCAGTAACGTATTTCAGAAAAATTAGAAATTACAGCATCTTTTTAATATTATGCAATATAACCAGTATATTGAATAAAATTAGTAAACAAGTAATAATATCGAAAAAAAGCACGTATAAAAAAGCTATTTGAATAATCCCTAATCTTGAATACATTATCATTTACATGTATTCAGGTATTTGCTTTTAAAACGTAACATGCATGTAACATTTAATTATGTTTAGACATGTAACATGTTTAAAATGTAGCATATATATATTTTCAAAGCATACTAATAGTGGGAATTATATATCATTATTGCTTTGATAATTTTATTCGAAAATACTGGAATAAGCTGAAGAATAAAAGTGATATTTTGAGTGTCTAATTGGTTTGGATAATGTAAGAAACCTTAATAATTTTGACAAGTGTAGAACAAATTTTTCCTAATTAGTTTTCAAAATTATATTTTAGTCTATTTATTATTTATTTGTTGTTTCAGTGAATATAAACTTCTAAAATTGATCATTATATAAAAGTTTTGTACAATGTGAATCAATTATATGTATCTCTAAATTTGTAAATTATTAATAGAATTTATTATGAATAACATAAAACTTTGTAATTATTTTGAATTTTTTGTGAATAACATAACAAACTTTGTAAAATGAATAACATTATATATAAAAAGAACCGTGTTATTATTGTGTTATTGCTTGCAATTTGTTTAATACTGCATGAGGTTTTACTATGGATTATTGTAAAATATTTTCATTTAAATCAAATCATTTTATTCAAAAGTTTACTAGTATTTCTCACAAAATATTGGAATGCAGCATACATACTATATAAAATAAAATGCGAGCAATTTCTCAAATTTTCGGAAGAAATACTACGTGTAGTGTTTCACAAAACTGATTCAATTGATTCACGTAGAAAATTATCTGAATTTAAAAGTCATTTTTATGAGACAGTATTTATACAAATTATAAGCTTATTTTGGCAATTTATGTGTTAAAAATGGTTCAGGAAGGCCATACAAAAACAATCTTAAAATTAACATATGATCTTAAAATATATAACATATGATTATTTAAAACGCTATTAAAAGTACGAAGTCGTTAAACCGTAAATTTAATTTAATTGCTTTAAAATTAATACTTAATTTTGGGTTACCAAACAGATGATTAATTTAATACAGTTTTTCAGAATACTGTAGTCAGAATGCTTCCAAATGTAGCAGGCCCCTTATACGACTCAGGTTTGAAGTTTCATAAGAACACGTCATTAGTTCGTGTTTTAATTATTGCTCTGACAATCTCTATCATTATTAGAATCATTATTATTTTAATAATTTGAATTAGTAAACATTTTGAATAATATTTGTTGCTGTTGCATAAGGGTAAACAAATAACCTCCTTCGGAGTATAAATTTCTGCAACTCTTTCATTCCATGGATTAAGAAATAACATTTATTTACATGATGACTATTATGTATTCAGGTGAATTTTTAAATCACAAATTTCCCGGTATCTTAAATCGTTTAATTTCCACCAATGGTTTAAACAAAAGCATTTTCCATTCTTTCAGTAACTAAACATTCATAATATATAAAAATAGGAAAAAAAAATTAGACAAATTAATATGAGGATAGAAAAAAATATTGCCGTTTTTAATTTTTGATCACGTTTTTATGCACTTAAAATTAAAATTAAATACACTTAAAATTTAAATCCCAAATTCAAACAGAAAATAATGAAACTACAAAAAAAGGGTAAAAAACTAATTTAAGGTAAAGGTTCAAAAAGAATCATTGAAAAATTGTGTAATTTTTTTATAATGACCTTCTAGAGTTATTTCCTCAAAACTGACCAGTTTCTTGAAGTATAATAACTAAACTGTAAGACTGCGATTAAATTAATGTTGTATAATAGCAAATTTTATTTTTCTAACAGTAAATGTGCATCATCATCTAAAATTATGCATCAAAAGTCAGATGCAAAACTAAAAAGCACTATTACACTATATGATTTATGATAATCGCAAAACTAGTTCTTCTAAAATAATTTATCGCCTTTTACAAAAATTTAAAGGTAACTTAAATATTGGCTTAATTCAACTAGAAACATTTTTTAAATTCCAAAAAATAGCACAAAAGCCATTTAAACTCACAGCTCGCAAACCATTTGTGACGTATTTATTAATACATTTTTCTGGTTTCCAAAGTATATTTTATGAATTGAAGTAGTCATTAAATGATTAAAAAATAAACTAAATAAAATTCACACGTTCAGCTCGAGTTAAGGCGCCTAAAATCTATCCATTTGTTGGTTTTACTTTTTAAATTACAAATGACATTTGTAAAATTAGATTCTTTAGTTTTTAGTAAGAAATTATTCATATGGAACTCTAAAAAATCTATAATTTTACCTTTGGAAGTTGTTCACATGCATTTTAAAAATAAAGACAAAAGAAAACTGATAACATAAATAAGCCATTAAAGTGTCTTATTTTTATTCATATGTATGTATTCAATGTATTGAGAAACACAGCTTTAACACAAGTAAGCACATTTTATCTTGGCATTTTCGATTATTATGAATTCAGTATTGAGCATTTGAACAATGTGTACATATATTTTCACACTGCAAAATTTAAACGTTTGTTTTTCTTGACAAAGTATGAGATATTTTATGGAATTTTTGGCAAACTGACATTCATTGATATTTCACTAGACTCTGTAAATGTTTGTAATAAAGATATCATGCAAAGAAATGTGTTTTGTCTTCTGTCTTCATTACTAAAAGCACTAGAAATGAAACGAATTCATTGCTTTGAAAATTTTGGAATATTATGAAAATAGATGCTGTATGAAAATAGTCGGAGGAAAATAAAATACTAAAATACTGATTAGATAACTAAGAACGTTGTGCAGTAGAATTAATGACTGAGGAAAGTAAAAGACGTTATAAAGAAAACACTCTCGTTTCAGAATATGAATTAAGGCATTAACAGCAATTTGAGGTGGATTTTATGTGCATTTTAAAAGTTATTCGGTATAAATAAAGAAAAGGATTTCTTTGTTGAATAATATACATAATTAATTTTATGAAAATTATTTATATGGTTAGTATATGAATTAAAAAGCAGACCTTTTTAGTTTTTTATAGCAATTAAAAAATAATAATTAAAAGGAGTTCTTGTTTTACTTTTAAAGCATTTTTTAGCTCCTCTTCCCTCTAAAAAATATTTTTATAAGAATTTTATCAAAACAATTTTTAATAACTTTTCCCCTTAAAAAAAAGTAGGAGGGAGAATTTTAGAATGTAGAAAGTATATGATGTAAATGGACTTGTTTTATTTAATAGTAAGACAAAACAAACTAAAAATGAATTATTGAATAAAAATAATTTTAAAATCAATTCTAGTGAATAAAATTGATTTTTCTCATTTTTTTATTGAACTGAAATATGTTTTCATAACATTTAATACTTATTATCAATGTGGCAAACATTTCACTCCTTATGGAAATGGAAATCAGATGAATGTCAACTAGCTTCAAAATTATGCAGTAAATTAAGAAGTTATTAAGAATTATTTGTATTAAAATTTGTAACAACTCAGTTCTTGATTACTTGTCGAAATTAAAGAATATTGACAGAAATTTCTTATTGAAAAGACTATTAAAAAAAATTTATGCAAAAACATTATGTAGCATAAAATTACCATGTTTACCAGTTGATTAATTCAAAATATTCAATTTAAAGTCAAAGTTATGGAAAATTAAAAACGATGAAAAAATAACCTATTAAGCTTGGCAACATATTTTTCTTCGTATGATGCATGGCTGTAAAGTCAGTAGGTTTTTTTTTTTTTTTTTTTTTTTAAATTTTATTTTTTAAGAAAAAGACGTGAAAATTTGCCATGCTCTCGCCGGGATTCGAACTCATGACCTCTCGAATATGCATTGAGTATGCTTCCAATTGCATCAATCCAGTCGCCAAATCCTGGTGGTGACGAATTATCGTCCACCAGGAATTAAAAGTTGGACCAGGAACTAAAAGTTGGAAGAATTATCGTCCAACTTTTAGTTCGGGCACCACTTGTAGAATCTTTTTTTTAAGCTGAAGACATGAAAAATATGCAGTGCTGTCGCCGGGACTCGAACCCTGAAACCCTCGAATATGCTTCCAATTACACCACGAAAGCGTGTGGAAATGAGGAAGAAAATACTTTACATGTTCACCTCTGACAGAAACGCAAACCTCAAAATTTTGACTTCAAAGAGTAAATTCTTGTGGAATTTCACAACTCACTTTTCCGATTCTAGACGATCGGGTGAGGCATATGGTATACTGCAATTCGGCAACGTAAGGCATCCCGCACAAGTTCAGTGGAGTTCATCTGGTGAGTATGCTGTCCAAACCATTCGAAGTATATTTGGTGTTTCCAAGGGTTCTGTCACCAGAGGTGATCGATGCGGATGAGTATTGTTATCCATTAGCAGAAACAGTGGACTAACAGTCGACTTAAGCAGCCTTACATGAAATTCCAAGACTTCGCCCTTTTATCTGTGTCCAGTTAGTTTGTTGTTGTTCATCAAAGATATACAGCTCGGTGTAGCTATTTCTGATGACTCTATCCCTAATAATACGAAACGGCTTTCGCGAAAGCGGGATCTTTCACGAATAAGCGAAGACAAGTTACGTGTTACTCGCTCCCTCTGGATCAAAACACGTCTGGAATTACAGATCAGGCTGTATCTGGACTTATCAATAAACAGCACACAGTCCCATTCCTCTTGGTTTCATTGAACAGAATAAAAGCAACACTTTAAACTGGCGATAAAACTGAGAGGGATACAAAACATTTATTTTCTTCTTCCAACCTCGTGAGTACAAAGGACTTTTTTATCCAAAAAAAAAACGGATTTAAAAATGGCTTCCGAAGGGTTTTTTTTTTTTTTTTTCGTGATGTCTGTAACGTAGGTATGCATGCGTGTATCTCGCATAACTAAAAAAAGATTAGTCGTTGAAGGTTTGTATATTTGGAACTGCAACTGCTAACAGCTAGTTGTGCACCTTCTTACCCAGCTGTGTGAGCTCTTTTTTTTTTTTTTTTTTTTTTTCTTAAATTTTAGAAATTTGCGCATTTTTTGCTTTGAAAGTGATTGAATTATGTTGTTCTTATATTCCGATTAAGGTTTTTATGCCTTTACTTAATCCGCATACAACAGTTTGTAGGGTTTATATTTATTTTAACTAACATTTATTTTAAGCTATCTTTCCTGTCAAGCCTTTACTTTCCCCTAGAATTGCCAATGCTAGAGTATATAAATTGTAGTAAAGCGCGCAGTATATTCAAATTTAGCAGATGTAAGTTGAGTTTAAATAGAAGGAAAACGAGTTTGTAGGTGTGCTTCTTGAATCGCGAACGTGAAGGTTGCTAGGTAGAATTAAGAACCGCGCGTTTCAGCCTGTGTGCCTATCTCGGCAGTTTTCGATGAATCCTTCAACTGCTTAATTAGTAAGCTCGCTGAATCTCAGCTGTATTTTAGAACGCGGTTAAGTTAGTGATTCAACTATTTATTCATCCAGTCATTATTTTTCAGTTTTTACATTCTGTTGCTGTTAAACGGCCGGGTCGGCGTAGTTTGTGAGCATCAAGTGGACGCAGCTGTTATTTTTAAAGTGGAATAAAAAGGGCTTTAAACCCTTCTTACGTGTTTGTGTAAATCTACATTTCGTAGCAGTCACTACCACAGTTGCTGACAAGTTGGGGCCACACGTTACTACAAGTTTTAGAATTATTAACAATTAAAAAGTGTAAGTTCCGCTAAGCCTATTTGTTTACATTTGATACTCTTAGTATGCTAGTGAATTAAGTCAATTTGTGCAGCTACTTCGGAGTCTTTTTATCCAGTGGTAACCAAAAAATTTAAATTTTTACACACCGAAAATTTTGACTTTCTGCCCGTTTTCCGAATTTCTTGTTTTTGCTTAAGAATCTCTAATTTTTAACTGTTTCTTACTTTCTCTTGATCCATGCTTTTAAATAACAATTAACCAATACTGATCGTTCTCAGAAATCACATTAATTTTACAGAATAATATATATCCGAATTCCAACTTAGTCCATTGAGCATCGCTGCTTAATTTGCGTATTTCATGAGCTGACCTATACGTAAAACTCCAATTTTGTGTTAAATTTTCAGATAATTAGCAAAACTAATTACACCATTTTACATTGGTAGAAAATTTTAAATAGTAAGCATATATTTTTCAGATTGTCCTTGAATTCTCATAAGCACTGGTAGCCCAAAGGGCTATTAATTTAGTTTTGGCATTTTTAGTCGAAAACTTTAAATATCCGTTTCCACTTTTCAAATTGTTGCTACCGAATATTATCTCCCTGTGCTAAAGAAATTAAATAAAGAAGAATCTGCATATATATATATATATATATATATATATATGTTTCTCGCATTGTGATAAAAAACAACGGTACCTAGATCCATCAAATTTTGAATAACGTGCATCTCCACCCGAAAATGGACATCTGGAAGCCCAAATTTGGAATCTGGAATTTATTTTATTATCTATTATCTCTTTCATATTTTGTAAAGCATTTATGAATTTTTGATTAAGAAAAATCAACGATTTCAAAGTGAGAAATGGCAACACTGTACGAAAAATAAAAAAATTATTTCCAACGCGCGAAACTGTCTATCAGAAATTCTAAAGATACGCGAAGCCTTTTAAATTATTTGGCGATATTGCTGTTGAATTGAATTTTATGGTTTAAGTGCGAAGAACATGATATTTAATAAATAAAGGTACCACACAAAACGTAAAAAAAACGCCTCTTTTGGGATTAATATAAAATCTCAAATTTTTCAGACTTCTTTTTATTTTTTACACAAAATGTGCTTTTATAATTTTAAAAGTGTAATTCTGCAGCTGAAACATAATATGCGAATTTAGAAACACCTATCATGAACTATATTCTTGAAAAGTGAGAATTTTTATAAGATTTATAAATTAGATACATTATAAATTATATCAAGTGGGCATGTTATTAAAATAAGGAAGCAAATATTTATAAAGACCAAAATTAGACATAAAAAACGGCGTTAACTAATGCTAATAAAAGGTTAAACCAGAGAATTATTCCTAATTGGTTGTATGGTAATGTAACGGCAGTAGTTTTTTTATTAACTCAGCAGTGGTTTAAGTGGTCTTAAAATTATAAGTCGGGTATATTATAAATTATATTAATTAAATGTATGATAAATTATAGATATTATTAAAAAGTTAAATAAAGCTATGAATTGTATATTGTTGGGTGCGTTCGGGTTCCTAATAGATTGAATGCTCAAGTTAATAAAATTTATTCTTATCCCAAGAAATAAAACAAAATGCTGAAATTTCCTCAGATATATTCCTACAATATCGCAATGTCTCAGCAATTATATTTTAAACTACTTAAATGTCAAGCCTACCAGCGGCCGAGCAGTAACGTCGCTGAACACTGGTAGTTCGGTCCAAGGTTCGAATCCCGCGAACGGGCTGGCTGCATGGGCGTTTTCGTGGTTTTCTCCATGTGTAATGCGTATACGAGACAATTTCCCTTAGAAAGTCCTCCACGAAGGCATCCCTCCCTTAAGGCAGATAGCCCTTGAGTGCTTTGCCGTAATCTAAAACCAAACCAAACCAAACTTAAATGTCAAATAGAACTCAATTCAAAAACACAGAGAAAGCTAATCCAATCTCACCGCGAATTCGCTACAATCAATAACAGCACTAAGTAAACAACTAATAAACAACTGATTTGAGATGTTTTAATCCGGCTTTTATAAGCCTTTTAATCATGCACGAGAACATTCTGGTATTTTCTCGATTTTTCTGGATAGTAAAAGAGTACAATTACGAGATATCTATTTATTAAAATGTTAAAGGCTCGTGCTCCTGTATTTTAATTTTTCCGGCTTAGTTCTGTCCTCAAATAAGTGTCGTGCTCAGTTTACTTAGCAACTCTGCTACCCCCCCCCTTGTCATGACGGTTTGCCAGGAAAGAAAAATTAAAGTGTTTTTTTTTTTTTTTTTTTCTTAAATAATAGCAACATCTGAGAGAACTAACAATTTCAAATAAATAACAATATAAAAATAAATTGCTCGTTTTTCATTTGTTTTAGAATTTTCAAACGATAGAGCTAGTACGTGCAACGGCGAAGAACCGCAAAATTAATTTTAGTTATTTTGGGGATGGGGGGGCGGGAGGGAGGGGAGTGACTACCAGAACTGAATTTAGGAAACGAAATGAACTTAACACCTATTTTAATGATAAATTTCTTCATGCGTGTATGTTGATATTTGTTAAATTAATTTTCCTTTCATTTGTTCATTCCACATTTATGTATGTTTATTAAGTTTATATATGTTTTTAGATTGACAATAGTTACAAAACTGCACAACGAAAGAAATATTGGGTCATCGTATTTAGTGACGAAAAGGTATATCGCTGTATTCAACACCTGCATTTCCTAAACTATAAACCTGAGGCAACAACTGTTGACGTCACTATAGAAAGAAAGAAATATTCCAAAAGTAGAAAAGAGTCTACTCTCCCCTTTTTTGGCGTCAGATGGCAATTCTGGTCCACTTCTTTCCTGCCAGAGATTGGATTTGTCACGCTGTTCCGCCCACCCTGAGACAACAGCTGGCCAGAATATCTTGGCTATGAAATTTTAATAACGCCCCAAGCGTTATTAAACCCCGAGCGAAATTAAAGGCTGCCTGTCAAATTGCTGGAATGATTTTATTACGCTCATTCTAGCGATTAGAAGGTAACGAGCCTGGAAAATTAAATTGCTTTGAAATTTATGAAAGATATAGTCAAAGAAATGGGCATATCTCAGGAAGATTTTCATTATTCACAGTGCAACTATGCAGAGATGCCTTGCAACGAGAATTCTAAGACATATCTAGAATTATTTGAGAAGAAAATTATAATGTATACGACAAAAATTAATCTAGGCAAAATAACTAATATCATTAGTAAATAACACAAAATTTAATTTATGTAACTCGAAGTTTAAATAAAGAGCTGCAAATGTATATTCATTTTTTTAAAACACTGATGCTCCCTACTTAGTCGATCACTCGGATCAGTGATCTGTCGAAAAACAGAAATTGTTGAAATGTGAACCGAATTCATTCTTACCCGCAAATGCATTTTGTTTCCTAAAATGGTAAATAATTCTCTATTTGTTTGCTAATAGAAACACGCTCGGAAGCTGTATAACATGCTATAAATATATAAAAAAATTCAGAGAGATAAAGATTGTTTTTTAAACATACACACATATTATATATATATAAAGAAATATATAAATAAGCTAACAATTAGAATAAAAAAAAATTTAAACCCCGTCCTGCGCTATAGCTGCAGGATTGAAGTAGAATAAACTTAAAACATTTAAATTAATTACTAAATTGGAATAAAATCGACGCAATTCCTCTATAATATAATATATGTATATAAAAGTTATAACATAATATCAGAACTTATAGAATTAAAGACGGAATTCATAGTAGAACAATCTCGAAAAATAAAAAAGCGAAAGGGAAAATATACAAAATTATACAAATAAAAAATTAATCTCCTTTTTCTAAAACTCCAGTTCAGAACTCATTAGGGGAAAAGGAATTAAAGCTTCATAAAAGTCGATTAATATGTTTCGAAAGTGTGTTTCGTTATCCTGGTACATTTGAGATCAAAAACCGTAAAAAGATTTTATCAAATTTTTATTAAAGACTTTAAAATTCATACAAAATCGAAACCTCGAATCTCAAATGTACCAGAATTTTCTCTTTTCCTTTAATTAATTGGTAAATTGAATGCTTTTATTCCAATTTACTAATTAATTTAAATGCTTTAAGTTTATTCTACTTCAATCCAGCAGCCATAGCGGAGGGCGTGTTTAAAAAATTTTATTCTAATTAATTCGAATTTTTAGCCTATCTATATATTTCTTTATATATATATATATAACATATATACTATAAATAACTTATTCATTTATTTATTATTTAACCTCATTCGTTTCAACAACCTAGAATAATTGAATTCAATTAATTATAATAACCAATAATAATTCAATTCAAATAACCTCATTTGTATTTCCTACACAACGGAAACTTCAAGTAATCTCATTTGTTTTCATAAGCCAGCTCTGCAGGAAGAACAGTTACTATTGATAATTTATGTTCCGAATCTAAATTGTTACAATAATTAACGGTGATTGTGATATAACATTGTTAAATAGGAAAACAGTTAAGTTTGGAAGCCTTTCACGTGTCAAGTTATTTATGTTTGCCATCATCTATTTCGAAATGAACACATTTCAGCTAGATGCGATTCATTCTTCAAAAGTGGAGTTTTAGCCCATCAGTGGCCGAGAGGTAAAATTGCTGGACAGTGGTAGTTCCGGCCTGGATTCGAATTCAGGCGAACAGGCTGGCGGCATAGACGTTTTCGTGGGTTTTCCCCATGTGTGAAGTGTATACAAGTCAGTTTCTATTAAAAAGTCCTCCACGAAGGCATCCATCCCTTTAGACAGATAGCCGTTAGTATGCTTCGCCATAATAAACTAAACCAAACCACGTTACTGCTATGTTTTTGATTCCGTGTCTAAGCAATTGCGTACAATTGGGTTATGGTTATGCATTCTAATTTTGGCGATTCGTTTTCGAATATACAAATTGTTCCTAGATTCAGTAATACCAACAGGTAAGACTTCATGTTCTTCAGTTAACAGCCTCACGTTCTCATCTTCCTACCCAAGCTGTTCTAAAATATCTTCAAAATGATCTTCAAATTCTAATTCAGTAAAATTTGAATTTTTTACACTTGATCCACAAAATTTTCACCGTCGACCATGGCTGTGGAAATGAGTTTCTTCTAAACGCTTTACAAAGTATTTTCCTCAATTCTCTCCCATGCATATCTGTAATTCTTTAATGCCGTTCGAAAGAGAGGATACTGAGAATGTCATAAAATTCTAGAGGAATAAGTCTAAACCGTGGACTATTGATCACGATTTGAATGTTTGTGGGCCTAGTAGTTGCATATCTAAAGCCTTTTCCATCTGTTCTAGGCAATCCTTAAGCTTTTCGCCCTTCTCAGTGTTCGTCAAGGATGCTAAAAAACAACAAATTGACGTTCTGTAAAATATTTTAAAACACTCTGATTATTTTTTGAGTAGAACTTAAACTGTAATTTTCTAAAATGTTATTTTCTTTCTTTACTATTACAATAACCCTCGATGATGTAATGTATGTCAGTTTCCTTTTTAATTTTTTGTCCTGTATGCAGTATGAATAAGATTTCATAAAAGCGTAATCTCATTTATAGATAGTAGGCAATTCTTAATTTTTACTTAGTTTATTAGTTCTCGCACGTCTAGTAATAGTTAAGCAGTTGTGAGAAAAATTCGAAGACGTATTCCGATATCTGAATCTTATTTCTAGATACTTTGTTTTACAATAAACTACAAAAATTCGAAGAAATATTCTTTTGACGTCTTTTCTTCGTTTTCCGTAGCGACAATAGAAATGAAACATTGAAACCTTTCATCCCTGGAAATATACCTTTCTAATTTCGACGTGATCATGATTTAGTTGATATGCATATTTATTATTCAACAGATTCGATGAATAAGAAAAGACACAGCAAGAACGAGCAAATTTTGAAATCACCTAATGATTTCTGGACTCATTCTCTCCAATTTGAAGAAAAATCCTTCTTTAGTTCAGTTTCTTATATCAAATTAGCATCTGCTGATGTTTTATATGTCACCAGTTTCTTCATTCTGCTCAAGAGTATTTCCCCAAAACCAAAAATTTCCTACATGTAAGATATTGAACTGGTAAAAATGACTCCCTGCTTTTATCAAAAAAAAAAAAAAAAAAAATCTGGTTAGGAACCAGACTTGTGTGCTCAGCCGATTGTAAAGATGGTGCAATACATGCATTTGCGCAGGGCGCACGCTTTTTGGAGATGCATAATTGGTCGAAACTATATAATTAACATACAGTTACCTGGAAAAGGTTTGGTTTATTGAGATTACGGTAAAGCACACTAGGGCTATCTGCCGAAAAGGAGGGATGTTTTCATTGAGGACTTTTTAAGTTAACTGGAAAAGGAGCAGTGTGGATTACGCTTTTGCATGTAGTGGCAAAATTTCTAGGGTTGGTTGTACTTGTATATCTACATATATTTCGAAGTTTCATCCTAATTTCATTCGTTTATTTTTATTTTTATATATTTAAAAATCTTCTTTTAATGTCTACATTGTTACATTTTTAACTACATTTATTTGAATAATTTTTCAACTCTATCTGCACACATCTCAAAATTGTACATATGTTTGATATGTTTCTATGAACTCATTCTCTAATGTAAAACTGTAAATCATTATTCATGTAAAAACTTATGTACAAAATTCTCAATAAATGTCCGCTGACCACCGAGCCACCTCCTTGGCTTGGTGTAGCAGATAGCAGATGGTATCCATCGATGGAGCATGTATTGCCGAAAGTTGTAATAATGGTGTGGCTGTTCCAATGATGATCTTCTGTCTTCTGTACTTGTATACTATTAATTTTTAGAAATGAGAGCTCCTACAGGATAAGTTAACAAAAAGCAGAAAGCTCGACAAGCATCTGCTATTTTCCTCCACCAACTAAGTGGGGAAATACCCCATGAGTATAGCAAATATTCGCTTACTAAATTTGGCACATCTAAATGTACAACCGCCATATTCAGCGAGTCGTTTGCATGTGCAGTAAATCTGCTTTTTTTATTAATAACTCAGTCTCTTAACACCAGAGTATTGACCAGCCATCACAGTAGCATTGCCTGTCCACTAGAAGTCCTATCCACATAATGTCTATCTGTAAGTCAGCTATTTCGCTCACCAATATCTCAAAATCAGAGCTAAATTATTCTCAGTGGTTTTACCTTTTGTTCCAATAAAACCGAAAACTGTTATTTCGCGGTCTTTACTTTACTTTACTTCTATCTATTGCAACATTTATTTGAAACTTGACTCCTTTCATTCTTTTGAGGAATATGAGGAACACTCACGAATATCATACAGTTTACTTCTTCAATAACTTTCCTCCTTACGTCTTCTGTCAAAATTTCTGTAAATTTACTCCGAATAGCATATGAAAAATCATCAGTCGTAAAACGAATAATAGAAGATAAAATAACTGCCATCTAAAATATCTAAAAACGAAACCTATTCAGTGCAAAGAAAACACTATTTCAGACCGTTATATTTTATAAGCAATTCTTAAAAAAAAAAAAATAAAGAGCTTGCGTATGCTTTCGTATTAGCAAATTCCAGCTTTCAATTCTCAGCTCATCTTAAAATGGGCTGAGATTAAAAAGCCTCAGTATACCTGACGATTGAAGTCTTCAGGAGTATTCAGTATGTGCATCCTCAGGATAATAAACGACAAAATCCTAAAGATATCTGAGAATCAATCCCCTTAGGAGATCTTAGCATATTCCGGGACATTATGACTTTAACAGGTCATCCTTAGGATACTGACTTAAATCCTCGGGATATCTGAAAATCAACATCCTTAGGATATCATAACTGTTTCCCGAGACATTGCGACTTAAATAGGATATCCTGAGAATGTCCTGCGTTATGGGGATGTCCCGAGGATGTCCTGCGTCCTACGTTACATGTAATAAAAACACTTTTTTTTTATAAATTCAACTATTAAAAATAATATTTAATAAATTCAACTACTATGAATTCAAATACTAATTCAGAAGTCGAACAACAAAAATCAGCGTTATATTATTTATGTTGTTCGACTTCTGAATTAGTATTTATTCGGCGTGTTATTGTGTCTTAATGAATTCAAATCTTAAAAATAATAATTCAGATATAAATTTTGCTCCTGCAGCTGTATTTTAAACGTCCCCCCCCCCACATGTGGCTATTAGTGATTGTATTTAACAATATTTATTCTATTGCATTTTATAAAATACTAATGGGAACTTAACTCGCATAAATAATACAATTAATACTTTTCCAGTGGTTTTGATAAAGGTCCTAGGCTATTAATTTACAACAGATTAAAATAAGCGAATGGTGAATAGGGCATTTTAGGGGGAAAAACATTTATTTGCATTGATTGCGATGAGCTATTGAGATGCAGATGCTGCGGTAAAAGCCAAAATGCAATCGCTTAGTTAAGTTGTTTCGTTTAAAGAATATATCTATACTATGACAGAGGTTAGTAACGGCTTTGTTAGATTAATTGTATTAAAAAATATTATATAGAGTATTTATCTATTATATATTATATAAATTTTTATTTTCATTTCTTTTATTTGTAATTATTGTTGTTAAGAAATATTTATTAATTTAATATTAAAAATTCTTAATTTAACATAAACAACAATACCTTTCAAAAATTGTAATTATTGTTGTTAAGAATGAATTAATAATTAAATATTAAAAATTCCTAATTTAACATAAACAAGATTTTTCAAGAATGATCCTCCCAAAATTAAACCGCCCGTATAACTTGACCTTTGAACCCTGGTTATAAATGACAGGAATTACCAAAAACAGAGCATAACCATAGTAGTACGTTGTTAGAATTTTATAATTTTTGAGATTTCATAATTCCCTCAAAAATTCGCATAACTCAGATATAAAATAAGATTTATTGCAGTAAGTGCGAATTCAATCTTCTGGCATCGGAACGAAAAATTATGTTAAAATTCAAAAAAATACAATTCAGTTAAAAATAGAAAACTATTGAATTGTTTTTATATCCAACACTGAAATTTTTCTTTGTCTAAATTAAGTAAATAAAAAAAATGCTATAAAAATTTACACACCTCATATATAAAGTGAGATTTATGATGGAAGGTACGAAATCCATCTTCTGCGATTTAAAAAAAAAATATATATATATATTTTAATTTAAAAAATATTGTTCAGTCAAAAGTAGGTAATTATTGAATTGCTTTATTATTCAGCATTGTAATATTTCTTTGTTTAAATTAGGCCCACCAGCGGCCGAGTGGTAATGTCGCTGAACACTAGTAGTTCGGTCCGAGGTTCGAATCCCATGAACGGGCTGACTGCATAGGCGTTTTCTCCATGTGTAACCTGTATACGTGCCAGTTTCCCTTAGGAAGTCCTCCACAAAGGCATCCCTTCCCTTAGGCAGATAGCCCTAGTGGGCTTTGCCATAATTAAATAAACCAAACCAAACTTTGTTTAAATTAAATAAGTAAATTAAATAAATTGTTATAAAAATTTACACACATCAGATATAAAGTGAGATTTATTGCGTTAGGTACAAAATCGATCTTCCGCCACCGAAAAATATGATATTAAAATTAAAAAATTACTATTCAGTCAGAAGTAGGAAACTATTGACTTATTTTTTTATTCAGCGCTGGAATTGTTCTTTGTTTAAACTAAGTAAATTTTAAAAAAATGTTACAAACATTTACACACCTCAGATATAAAGTGAGATTTATTGTGGAAGGTACGAAATCGATCTTCTGCAAACGAAAAAAAAATTATATTAAAACTAAAAATTACTATGCAGTCAAAAGTAGGAAATTATTGAATTGCTTTTTTTATTTAATACTGGAATTGTTCTTTGTTTAAATTAAATAAGTAAATTAAATAAATTGGTATAAAAATTGACACACCTCAGATATAAAGTGAGATTTGTTGCGTTAGGTACAAAATCGATCCTCTGCCACCGAAAAAAAATTATATTAAAATTTAAAAAATGACTGTTCAGTCAGAAGTAGCGTATGTATGTGATATAAATATATATATATTTATTCAATTAAAAACAAAATTTCAAAGACCGCATTTAGTAAGCTTACAATGTACACTGTAAGTTTACTAGTTCACTAAATGCAGTCTTTGAAATTTTAAGAATTTTGATTTCGTTTTATATAAACTTGAAGATTAACGGTACCTAAGATTATGTCTTTAACCAATTACGCAAGAAAGAGTCGTTTACACTTCTTCAATTATAATTTAATAAATTATGAATAATCTAACGATTATTCTAATTTTTTTAACATAAAACAATTTTTTTATAAACGAATAATTAGTTCTCACACATTGAATAAAATTCCCAATTTACGCCGTTTTCGTAGTCTGAAGAACAGTTTGAAGCAACCCACATGAAATATATTCAATTTTGGTTTCAAACCCTTCATTTCATCATCGAACATTATGTGAATATTTTAAGATTCCCTTTAATAGCCGCGCAAGGAGCTGCTCGTATTCGAAAATAATCCGCTTAATCATAGAAATTCTCCTCTGACTTGTTCATTCTTTTTTAATCACCCGTGTGATATAGACAGTCGCTTCGTAATCTTCATTTGAATATGTCTTTCATGAGTCACGTTGGGAGAGTAAAGTAGAGGAAATCAAATTCAGGGAACGTTTCTACGGATTGTCGTGTGGTATTACAGATTCAGTGAGCCATAATTTCGAAGTCTCTCATTTGGCAATTTATCGCTTATTACAGCACTTTTTTAACTATATGTAACAAAAAGAAAACATTTAAAAATGAATTTTACTATAGTGACAGAAGTGATTTTTATTAATTAAACACTACTCGTTAGCTCAATGACGCGTTGCGTCTGCCTCCAATGTATTAAATTTTATCACAGATTTAATGGAAAAATAAATCCGAAGGAGAAATGATAAAAAAAAGAAGGTATTAGTTACGTACATGCATAGGCATTTCTGATAGCGCATATTAATAAAATACGTTAAATCTTTAGTTTTAAATACTATAGAATTCCTTTCATTTACAAGTATAAATATTTATTATTACTAAAGAAGTTTCTTATTTATAAATCTGAAATTATCAATAATTTTTTTTATTTATAAATCTTAAAACTTATGTTCGTTTTAAAGATTTCAGTTTGCTATTTCTCAGTTTCCTCATAACACATTCTGCATAATACTTCGCTTCCGCTCATACACATACACTATAAGGTTTTTCTCGCGCCTTCTTAGCATGCCTTCCTGGTGTAATGGCCAGCACACTTGGCGTATTCGAGAGGTCCGTAGTTAGAGTCCCGGCGAGGGCATTGCTCATTTTTCTTCTCTCCTGCTTCCAAATAACCTAATGTCCCTATAGTGGCGCCCGAACTAAAAAAGATGGTGGATGATGCTTTTCCACCACCAGAATTTGGCAATTGGGTCCCCTAATCCCCAGTCACCCTTTAAAACGGGAAGTATAAAAGGTATTTCTTTAGTGGTGTAATGGCCAGCACACTCGGTGTGTATTCGAGAGATCTGTGGTTCGAGTCCCGGCGAGGGCATTGCTCATTTTTCATCTCTCCTGCTTCTAAATAACCTAATGTCTTTATAACACACACGCGCGCGCGCACACAAAAGGCCAATTTTTATGGATACCCACCAAATCTTAGTAGATTCGACCATTTTCTGGGAATCATCATCAAGGAATCTTATCATCAGCGGCAAACGGTTAAAAGCTACTGAATACTGGTAGTGCTTCCAGGGTCCGATCTCAGGTAAATGGGCTAGCTGCATGGTAGGTTTCTGTGATTTTCCAATGAGTAACATGAATGCGACTCAATTTTCCTTAGGCAGTCTTCCACGAAGCCGTCCCTACCCTTAGACCGATAACCCTTGTGTGCTTCGTCATATTCAAATAATCAGCTATCACCAGGAAGAAGTCATGGAGGATGGATGGTCTTACATAGAAGATTTTTCTATGTTTCGTTTTACTACAGGTGTCATCATATCTTCTTCAGAATTATCTTTATCATATTTGCATAGTTAACAGAGTTTGGAAGAACCATCATAAATATCAGCAGTTCAATATGAAAACAAGTAAATTAAAAGCATTAAGAACATTTTTTGCGGTATAGTTTTGATCTTGTTGTTTCCTTGTTGATTCCATACAGGACACCAGCACATGATAAACATCGGTATTCCTCACAGTGTTCTGGCTGTCATCAACAGCTTATAATTTTTAGGCCTGTAACTTCTGATATCTTTAATGTAATCTTCTAAGAAAATGACTTCTTCCCGTTCTTTTCGTTTTCTGCGCAGTTAACGCTTGCATATCTTTTACCTCTCCATAGCAGGCAAAATTCAGTATTCCCTACAAAAGACAACAACAATTAAAACTGACTATAATTCCCTTTTCTCTTTTAAAGTTCTCAAGACTGTTCCTAAATTTTTAAATCATTTTCATATTATTCTTCGTAAAATTATTCTTCGTCACTTCTTCGTATATTATTCTTCGTCACTTCTTCCAGTGAAACGAAACAGTTTGCATTAGAAAATTTCCCATGATAGCATTTCTTCTAAGGCTTCGCTCTCATACTTTAGATATTCAAATAACCAGCCAAAGTAAGAAAATTCACAATTATGTTCTTAAATATACTATGTCATAATTGTAACTTTTGTTGTTAGTGCTCTTCAACAAGCCGCAGTCAAATTAAGATAGTTTCGAAATTTCGCAATAAAAACATGAATCTAAAGTGAAAAAAAATTTGATGTGTACACCACATGACTTCCTTGCATGAAATATTAAATTATAAGCATTTTTCCTGCATTTCATTTAAACTTATTCTGTTAAATTAAATCAGCGCACAAACCACAACAGAATAAATGCACTCTTTAAAATTCACTATATTTGTTTACCACAGTGACACTCTGGCGCTAGGTTCACTTAGCAGCGTTACATCTCTTTCATTTTATAACTCAGAATGCGCAAACAATTATATCATCCGAAGAATTATCTAATCGTTGCCACATGCTCTATTCACTGTAATAAATCTAAAACGATGTATAAAAAAATTAGACAAATAAAAAAGGAACAGTTGTTGTTGTGAAGCTTAGTTTCTTCAGACTGGCAATAAATCTACTAAGTTTCAAAAGTAAACAAATATATCTGCTATGGTAAAAAGATTAGGCTTATACAACTTAAACAACCTTTAAATTTTTGATAATTCTACGTATTGCATGCACGTTAATAAAAGGCATAAAAACCTTAACTGGAAGATAAAAACAATATAATTCAATCATTTTTAAAGCAAAAAATGCACAATTTATCAACATAGAAGAACAAAAAACGGAGCTCACGGAGCCGAGTAAGAGAGTGGGTATATATATGTAATGATAAAAGTAAAGGAAGGACGGAACACTGTAGATGCGTAGTTATCCTATATTGAAGAGGAAGTAATCTGATTGCGTCGTAAGCTAATATGTTGACTTCGTAAATAAAACTTGGCAGTAGAAGCGATTTTAATTCCATTTTTATTTCCAATTGATATTTGTGGCCACAATCACTTGGCACTCTAGTCGTCCCTTTCCACAGAAGATTTACATTTTTGATATTGTTGGGATAGAAAGCAAGCCAGCGAAATTACATCTTGGCACAGTAGAGAGCAAAAGCTGAAGTGCGTAGTTATGAAAGATGGAAGCACGCGAAGAGAAACGTTTTGGTTTACAAGGTCAGTTTCAGTTCTTAATTATTACGTCATCAGAGTTGCGCGGGCCATAGAGTGATCTGGAAATGACGCAATGCAGAGAAGTTATTACGATTTTAGAATAAAGAGGAAGAATTAATGTTTTTAGTTATTCTGATTTATATAATTTTATCTTACATATTCCCCCCTTCAAAAAGAAAAAGGTGTAGCGATAGAGAAGCCTTTTGAAAGAGAAAGAGTTAAAGCACTAGCAAATGTAAAAAAAAAAAAAAAAAAAAAAAAAAACATAAATCATAAAATTTTTGTCCTGTAAAGTATAATTTATAAATATCAATTTTTTTAATAAATTTTTAATTTTTGGAGTCCTATTGAATTTTTCAGCATTTCAGTCCAAAAGTATTTTTGTTTGAGAATTCACATAATCATAATTCTTCAGGGAAGGTTCTTGTTATTACAGAATATCACAAAATAAACTTTTACACAATCATTACTTATAATTAAATGTAATGCACATAAATATTTATGATACTTATTTCTGTACTGATAAATTATATTTTAACAGCATATAATAATAGGAGTAAGCTTCAGAAAATATGGTTTCACCGTTATTATCTTTCATTTGCAATTCCTGATTTTACCAAACTGGAAGCCTCGCAATACTTCTAAACAAACATATCCATCAATAGGGCTGTCCTCTTGAGCTAACCAGTGTGTTCTCTGCACTGGTGGCCCAGGGTGCCTAGACAGTTACTTGAAAAGGCCTCCGTTCCTTGCATTAAGGTAACTGGCCTTTGAGAACTGTATTAATACATTCCATAATATAATAATAATAATAATAATAATAATAATAATATAAAAAATTTACATGCATTCATAAAATGAGAGCCTCCAACATTATCTTACTTGAAGAGGGTGAAGGGAACAACTGTACAGAGGTAATTACAGGCCTCTGTTGAAGGAATCAGTACACCCTCATCATACTATACTTAACACACAATAACCCATAAATTTTAACATGCATTTACCATAACTTCATATTACATATCTGTAATAATTTCACTTATTTTTTACACCTTTATTTTTAGAATAATTATAAAATTCGCATTCAAAATTCTCAACAAAATTTCAAAAACATAAAAACTTATCTTAATATCCTTCCCTATGAATAATTTAAATAGCTTAAATTTCGTTACTTAGTTTGCTCACACATAATTATGAAAACTTAGAAACATTAATGAACAAGAATTTCAGATTTTCTCAAAACAAATTGCAGAAATTTTAACCAAAGTTGAAATGAAAACTATAGAATCCGAAGCACATTAAATAATTTAGTTCCTGAGCTAGGTTCACACGAATGTAATAATTTTTGAGCTGTTGAAAAAGCGGAAGTGCAAATAATTTTCTGTCGCACATACTTGCAAACACTAACTCAGATCGATCTTGAACCCGTTGTAACGCTTAATTCCTAAACGGTAATTCACTGATGATTTCCTTTTCAATAGGCATTCGAACTTCTCAATTTATCGAGAGATTACTTTCAATCTGTAAACACTACGCCTGATTACTTTTTTTTTTTTTTTTTTTGAAGCACTTGCAAAACACCACAGCAGAAGAATGATCTGTTATTTTTTAAACACTGAAAAAAACAAATTTGATCATTCACTTCTTTCACATTATCTTGGATTTATCACAAAGCGATGATTTGAAGAGCTGAATTAAATTTTCCATTGAGGTTTCAGGCTGCAGGAAACTATCCTTACCGGCTTTATTGTCATAATAAAAGCAAAGGAAAAACGGAGCAGTGTAGATGCATGATTAGATCCATATTGAAGAAGAATTTTGATTGCGTAGTATTTAAAGAACTTGGCAGTCGAGGCAGTTTTAATTCCATTTTTATTTCCAATTGATATTTGTGGCCACAATCACTTGGCACTCTAGTCGTGCCTTTCCACAGAAGATTTACATTTTTGATATTGTTGGGATAGAAAGCAAGCCAGCGAAATTACATCTTGGCACAGTAGAGAGCAAAAGCTGAAGTGCGTAGTTATGAAAGATGGAAGCACGCGAAGAGAAAAGTTTTGGTTTACAAGGTCAGTTTCACTTCTTAATTATTACGTCATCAGAGTTGCGCGGGCCATAGAGTGATCTGGAAATGACGCAATGCAGAGAAGTTATTACGATTTTAGAATAAAGAGGAAGAATTAATGTTTTTAGTTATTCTGATTCATATAATTTTATCTTACATATATATATTACCTTGATCGCCCGCTAGCTTGAAGAATTACGACTTTTTTAACAAATGACTGTTTTTTTCCTTTTACTCTTGCTTTTGTGGCGAAGTTTTTGTAGTTTTAGCTGAATTAGCCATTTTCTCTTTCAGTCACAATTTTTTTCCTTCCAACTACATGTCAGGCGCCATATTTGAAATCTTTTCACGTTTTTCCGAGTTTTCCGACCCCTTTGGATAATAGGAGACGAGTTGCAGCTAACGGACAATCTCTTCGTATTGGCTAATGCCCACAGAACTTACATCCTACATACGTCACACAACTGTCTCCCCCCTACATACGTCACACAACTAAAGTAAACAGAAGGAATTACAACTACTTTTCAACTAGTTTTAAGAGGGAGAGCTCTGCATCGCCACAGGTCAGTTTTTTGTTTCTTTTGTTACAACTTTTTCTTGGTCTTAGCAAGACCCACTTTGTTGGTTATCATCTTAATTTTCTTTTATTTTAATTACAGACTTCTAAAATATAAAATTGTTAATCTTTAAGCTTGCAGGCCCAGCCCGTATGTTTTTGTATATTTAGGACTAATAGCAGACCGCTATTTATTTTTGTTTTTATTTTTATTTTTATTTTGATTTTGATTTTAGTCTAGATTTAAGATGTTTCGGAATAGTTTTAACATATTTTAACACCTTAATGTGTCATTTTGTGCAGACGCGTCGGGAAATTGGAACAGAGAATTGAGACTATTAAAATTTTCCAAGACACTTTTTCTAATTTAAAAAATATTTTGTAGCGAAAAAGTTTCAATTGTCTGTTTCGGCGAAACGCGTAATGGGGTTAGCTTGATTCGACGTTCAAACAAATTAAATTTCCCTTGAAAAGCCAGTTTGTAAGTCGAGTTAGTCTAATTTACCATTTTCCGCTTACTTTATTATCTGATTCTGTTTTTTTTTTTTTTTTTTTTTTTTTTTTTTTACATGTTTAATGGTTTGATTTTCATATGTATTAATTTTTTTAAAAACGTGTTGAACGTTTTGGAGCAACAGCTCCTGGTAACATTTAGGCGAGCTTACTACAATTTCTATTTTACTTATTTTGCTGCATATTGCGCAAGATGTTTTCTAGACCAAATTGGTTCAATATTGTAATTACTACCTTGCTTGATATATTATTTCTTTTTCGCAGCTATAAGCGCAAAATGTGTCAGTAAGTTCTGATGTATTTAGTTTTTTAGGTTTTTAAGCTTTAGCTTATAAGTTGCCGGAAACTGTTTACAGTTCCACTTTCATGATAGGTTAGTCTTCCTCCCAAAAAACACTGTAAAGCAGGCTAGCTCCCTCTTTACTTTCAATCACTGGCTCAGATAAATAACATAGAAATAATTAAGTGAAGCAACCAGCTTTGAAAAACCTGTAAGGCTAATGCTACTCCGCCTCCTTCTACTTCAAGTAAAACACAATCACTTTGAAAGACTTACAATTGCATCTACCAAATTACCTGTAAAGAATGTTCTCTCACGTATATAGGTCAAACAAAAAACCCTCTCAACCTCAGAATTAATAACCATGGATCTCATATCAAAAAATTTGAAAATAAAAACAATAATAGCACCAAAGATTATCAGCTTACAGCTATTCTTAAACATTATAATTTACATAATTTTGATAACATAGAAATAAACGTGCTTGATATTGTTCCAAACACCAAACTTAGACTGTTTAAGGAATCGATTTACATACTTAAAAAAAAAGTCACTTTATCCTTACGGACTGAATGCATATCTTAGTAATACCACCAATAGACAACACGAGATATCTATATATGGACAATTCAGATTTTTTAGCACTACTACTACCAGAGGAACTAGAGGAGGTGATACCAAGAACAAAAAATTTTTTTCGTCACAAGATCTGAAATTAATTATTCACAATCCTTATTCCTACCTTGAACAAAAAGAATTCGCAAAAAATGCCATAAAACTTCTTCATACCTTTAAGAATACTACCTTATGGAATCTGATAAAAACAGTAAATCAACCTTCTCAATGCTTCAAAATAGTCAAGGATCTGATTATAGACTTCTGCAATTTTAAACTAAAGAACAGTAATTTTTTTCACAAAAAACGTTTTTGTACTATTCAGTTCAAACACCCTTCTTACGATAAGTTAAAAATACCTAGCATTTTTAAAAAAATTCAGCACTTGCTTCCTGACCAACCACTCCAAATTAAACCCTGTTTTAAATTTGAAAAGACCTTAGGTCAACTAGTTATCAACCACCACGTTATACAAGATAATAGCAAATGTAATTGCCAATTGACTGTCTACAAAAAATATGTCGATCCTTTCCACCAACATATTATTACTGGAGATCTTAATATCATTGAAGATGTAGAATTACGTACCCTTTTGCAACTTGGCACCAAATTTCGTCCTACTTTCGGTATTAATAGACACGTCTGCCTCAAACAATTCAATAATGATCTTAATAAATTTATTATTTTAGCTAGTAATAGATCCATTTTACCCACTACAACTTTTCTTGAATGGAAAGCTGCACTTATTAAAGAATTTCAACGTTTGCTGTTCAAGTCACCTTGTTTCCACTCTTTACACAATAAAAAACGTCTGGAGGATCTAATTCAAAAATTGCAAGATCACTTTATCATCACGAAGATTGACAAAGCAAGCAACAATTTTAGTGTTATTTGACAACAATTCTACTTCAACCTACTGCATAAAGAGTTAAATAACACCTGCACTTACCAAAAAATCACTACCAGTGCTCAGGTTCTTCTCAATAAATTTAAAGCACTCCATAAAAGACTAAAAATACAACCCCAGAAATATAACAACAGGTTTGCTAATCTCTATGCCTTACCTAAATTTAAATCTCCAATAAAATTCAGGTTCATAGCTAATAGTACCAAAAGTTATCTCAGAGAAATAGATTATCTCTTTGCACAAAAACTTCGTATGATACGTGACCTAATTAATAACTATGATTTTGAGGGTCTGCATTGCAACTGGATGATCTCTAGTAACGAACTAGTTATTAAAACTATGAATTTACTTAAAATAGACCATATCCAATGCTACGACTTTGAAAACCTCTATACTTCTCTACCACTTGAAGAAATTTTTACAAGTTTACTAGCTCTTCCAGATTTATTTCCGCAAATTTCTACCATTCTCAGCAACGAAAAATGGCAACTATTCCTCTCCAGCGTGCTCTTCAATAATTATATTCAATTTGACAATAACATCTATAAACAAGTACAGGGAATCCCTATGGGCGGTAATTTTTCAAGCTCTGTCTGTGAATTATTCCTGTTTACAAAAGAATTGACCTATGTCCGTTCACTCAGTACAGAAGAACGTATCTTTTACCAACACATCTATAGATATATTGATGATGTCATTGCAATTAATAACTACAACAAAATAGAAGTAGCTAATATCTACCCTGCATGCTTAAAACTAAATAAAACAAATACAGAACAGCATAATGTAGTCTACCTTGATTTACATATTATAGATTACAATTTTATTAAAGTTTACGACAAAAGAAGAGAATTTAATTTTTCCACATTTAAATTAACTAACTGGAATTCAAATATTTCCAAAAGAGTCATACTCAACACAATTTATTCACAGCTACTTAGAATAAAAAGAATCTGCAATACTGCGAAACATAATTACAAGAAGAAATACTATACTTCGTAATTATTTTGAAAAGTAACCTAATTCCTCATAAAATAATTAAAAATACCCTAACAAAAGCTGGCATTAGCCTTACCTATTTTTAGATTTGTTGAATTAGATAATGATATTTTATGCCTAAAGCCCGAGGGAAGGTTTAAGATGGATAACTGATTCAGAGAATCTAATGTAAAAATGTACAGATAATTCTTGTTTATTCATTCTCTTTCCTCCAAAATTTTGGCACTTTACTTTTAAACACTATTGTATAAATAGTTTTAAATTTCTATAATGGCCAATTTTACTGCTTTTATAAACAAATCGAGCCTTTTCGTTTTTCATAGTAGCTTGATCGCCCGCTAGCTTGAAGAATTACGACTTTTTTAACAAATGACTGTTTTTTCCTTTTACTCTTGCTTTTGTGGCCAAGTTTTTGTAGTTTTAGCTGAATTAGCCATTTTCTCTTTCAGTCACAATTTTTTTCCTTCCAACTACATGTCAGGCGCCATATTTGAAATCTTTTCACGTTTTTCCGAGTTTTCCGACCCCTTTGGATAATAGGAGACGAGTTGCAGCTAACGGACAATCTCTTCGTATTGGCTAATGCCCACAGAACTTACATCCTACATACGTCACACAACTGTCTCCCCCCTACATACGTCACACAACTGAAGTACACAGAAGGAATTACAACTACTTTTCAGAGGGAGAGCTCTGCATCGCCACAGGTCAGTTTTTTGTTTCTTTTGTTACAACTTTTTCTTGGTCTTAGCAAGACCCACTTTGTTGGTTATCATCTTAATTTTCTTTTATTTTAATTACAGATTTCTAAAATATAAAATTGTTAATCTTTAAGCTTGCAGGCCCAGCCCGTATGTTTTTGTATATTTAGGACTAATAGCAGACCGCTATTTATTTTTGTTTTTATTTTTATTTTGATTTTTATTTTGATTTTAGTCTAGATTTAAGATGTTTCGGAATAGTTTTAACATATTTTAACACCTTAATGTGTCATTTTGTGCGGACGCGTCGGGAAATTGGAACAGAGAATTGAGACTATTAAAATTTTCCAAGACACTTTGTCTAATTTAAAAAATATTTTGTAGCGAAAAAGTTTCAATTGTCTGTTTCGGCGAAACGCGTAATGGGGTTAGCTTGATTCGACGTTCAAACAAATTAAATTTCCCTTGAAAAGCCAGTTTGTAAGTCGAGTTAGGCTAATTTACCATTTTCTGCTTACTTTATTATCTGATTCCGTTTTTTTTTTTTTTTTTTTTTTTTTTTTTTTTTTTTTTTTTTACATGTTTAATGGTTTGATTTTCATATGTATTAATTTTTTTAAAAACGTGTTGAACGTTTTGGAGCAACAGCTCCTGGTAACTTTTAGGCGAGCTTACTACAATTTCTATTTTACTTATTTTGCTGCATATTGAGCAAGATGTTTTCTAGACCAAACTGGTTCAATATTGTAATTACTACCTTGCTTGATATATATATATATATATATATATATATATATTTATTTACTTTTGGTGCGGCTGATTGCCACCAAAAAGGGATGTGCACAATTATATTCTATAGCTGTCCTATATACAAAATTTGGCTACTCGTTTTTGAGTTATGCGAGATACATAGATACATACGCAAATACGTACATACAAACACCAAGAAAAAATCCCTTCTGTATCCATTTTAAATTAATTTTATAATTTTTTTGTGGGAAAAGGGACTTTTTTTTTTTTTTTTTTTTTTTTTTTTTTCTGTTTATACGTACCGATGTCACGCAAAAACATCGTTAAATTGTATTCGATAGCCGTCAAAATGAATATTTTCGTTGAAGTATGGTACCTGGAATTTTTCATGATTACAATACTTCCTTTACTTCGTACAAGGTGGTAAAAAGAGAAAATAATAAATCTTCGATATCTAATTCATTCTCTTAATTTCCCTTCCACTAAAATTATCAAAGAAATAAATGAAAAGAAATTCTCTTATTTAATAATAAGATTTTCGATGTAAATGACATTTTGCTTCTTGCAGACGAATTCGTTTGGAACTTACACAACATGGCAGTTTCAACAATGTTTCAATCACAATAGCCTAACAGCAAGGGAAAAAGAAAATTTTTTTTCTTACGCAGAGAAAAGATTAATGGATATGCTGACTCAGTTATATTTTTTAAAATCAGTAACTGAAAACAGCATTTGCATAAATTATAAATTTATATAATACTTTTTAAATACATATTTCAAATCATTTTCATGTTTTTTAAAACAGTAACACAGTAAGTAATATTATTTCTCCCAAATACTGATAAAAGTAAGATTTAGGGTTATTAAAATGTAGCTTAGTTTCAGTTACAAATTGTACTAATTTTGCCAAACTTCATCCTCCATATTTGAAACTTCAGTTTATTTTTATTAAAGCTTTCGGTAATTGAAAATAAAGACGCCATGGCGTTGTTTGGCTTCCTTTTTGGAATGCATGTAACCTCCAAAGTGGCTTCGAATTAGATGAATGGATAGCGGATTTAGACTCAAACCAAGGCACCATTCTTCATACTTTATAGGACAGGCGTGACCGACGGTAACGTTGGGGAATTTTGGGGCTTACCCCGGGGAATACAACCCCCGGAAACAATTTACGAATGATGCAGCACTTGCTTCAGATGCTTTGTCTTCTGAAAAGAGATAAAAGGAGGGACGAAAAGGTAGTGTTCATTCAGTGTAAATTTGCACAACAAGGAACTGAACATGAACAATCATAGCAGAGATGTTATTTTACTTGCTTGATATTTTTATAAGAAACAAGGTTTACTAGTCATAATAATTAATTAACTGCCCACCGTTTTTAAACCAAATGAGAGATAAATATGCGCCGATATTTTCCATTTAATTATACATTAAATTTTCTTTACGATTTTAATATTCAAAGCAATAATTCCGTGAAAAATCGCTAAAAGATTCGACTGATGTGCCATATGTCTTTACGAAGGAAGATCTTCAGATCATTCTGAAATAATAAAAGAAACAAGTAAAAAAATTAGGAATACCGGGGCTTAATATCTAAAAATAGAAATTCTGGAGCCCTATAGAAGGTCGTTAGAAAAGAGGAACAAATAAAATAACTAATATTATAAAACAATTAAAATATTTCAAGAGTTAAAATTCGATGAAATTAGAGATAAATAAAATTTCAATAACTAATTAAATTAATGATAAAAAGTTAAATAATAAATTAAAATATCGGATTTCGTCTTATTTCGGGCTGCAGCTGGAAATGGAGTTTTCTGAAAATTTAAAAAATAGTTCAGCTGGGCTTCGTTGTATTTAAGTCTTAAAAATACAATATAATACAATATATATACAATATATATAATGCAATATATATAATAAAATATATATATATATATATATATATATTTTATATATATATATATATATATATATATATATATATATATAATAGTATTTCAAGGGATGATAGATGCAAAAACCGCTCTTTTTCCAACACGCAAAGAATAAAGATTATAAAGAGAATGCTAAAAACAATATGAGAGTATAGAAGGAAATTTCAACAGAGATGTGTAGGCACAAAAACAAAGAGAAAAGAATTCTTCATTCGAGACCACGATCTCCTACCGATATAACTCTGGCTAACAACCAGAATGTGACAGAGGCAGAGTCGTAGCTAGGGTTTTCAGCGCCCAGGGACAACTGAAGATTTCGCGCCCCTACTGCTTGCCAAGGATGGAAAACATTTAATTCTAAAATGTCGAAACATCAGTTTGGCGCCCCTTGGATTCTGCGCCCGGGGACAGATGCCTCCTTGCCCCCCTCTAGCTACGCCCCTGGACAGAGGGAACACTTCACTCGAATCCGAGGTCTAATCAGCAATCTGAGAACAAACGCTGTATATATTGCAATTTTCTTCCCCCGTATGTGGTTAGATTGTTCTAAAAAGGCTAAAAGGCTGAATACTTCTTCCAACAATCTACTAGCCGAATTACACTTATGCTAGAAATTTTATCTAACAAAACTGCTTAATCATGACAAATATTCACTGCAAAATTGGGAAAAAGTGCACAATACCATACTCCTTACGCGTTTTTCAAAATAACACATACACATAAACCATGTACACGCCGACTTATTGTTACCTAAAAAAACATCCCAGAATTGCACAAAAATGGCATTGCGCACACTCTTCACTATATCCATGTACACTGCTTTTTTCTCATAAATTATAAAAATTTCACGAAAATACATGACAATTTTCTCAATCTTTAAACCCGGTAAAAAGAACATATATGAAATTACCTGATCGCGAAAAAGTATTTACCCTTTCCAAATATGAACATTTCCACATATAAAATAAATAAAATATCCAAAAACTTTTACCTCTAAATCATCTATTACATTATACACGTCACCAACGAATTCATACCGCAAGCATTACAAATACTTAGTATCAAATATTTAAATTATTTCCATGCACGTTTACTTCAACTTAAACGTATACCAAATTCCTACAAACATAAAATTCACAAAATAACTATCATTTAATTAAAATATCACTAAACCATGTACACGTCGACTTATTTTTACTTAAAAAAAAAAAAATCCCAGAATCGCACAAAAATGGCATTGCGCACACTCTTCACCACATCCATGTACACTGCTTTTTTCTCATAAATTAGAAAAATTTCACGAAAATACATGACAATTTTCTCAATCTTTAAACCCGGTAAAAAGAACATATATGAAATTACCTGATCGCGAAAAAGTAATGAAAATTTCCACATATAAAATAAATAAAATATCCAAAAACTTTTACCTCTAAATCATCTATTACATTATACACGTCACCAACGAATTCATACCGCAACCATTACAAATAGTTAGTGTCAGATATTTAAATTATTTCCATGCACGTTTACTTCAACTAAAACGTATACCAAATTCCTACAAACATAAAATTCACAAAATAACTATCATTTAATTAAAATATAATTAAATTCAAAAACACTACTTAAAATATAAATGAGCACATACATTAAATTAATACATACATAAATACCCATTTCGAATTCACTTTAGTTACGGCCATGGGATCCAAAAATTCACGAACACTGTTTCACACAACACAGAATAAAGCCAAATACAAAATTTCCAGATTTTTTCTCGATTTCCCCCCTTTTCCGATTAAAGAACCGTAATTCGTCCATTAATATCACATGACATATCCCATGATCTCTCATTTCCCTCACACAAAATAATGCGTAATCGGAACTGAGTACTGCTCACATTATTACCAAAGTGCCAGGTAGTAACCTTTATCGCCTCCAAAATGTCGCCAAACTACCAGTTACCATATTGTAAAGATCAACCAAAAAATTTACCCGCTAGCATAATTCATTGCATGATTGATGGAACCCTTAACATGTGGATGGAGGAATAATGCATGGAAGATAAACCCTTAACATGTGGATGGAGACAAGTGATTACAATACCGATACACCGGTATACTGAATACCAGTACTTCGTGGTATTTTGAAATTTTGTGAAATCGGTATTTACTAAGGGAAAATATCGGTATTAGGTATAAAAAATAAATATTTTTTGTTAAAGGGTTTAATTTAATTTATTGAGCTTCTACTGTTGCTTGAAATACATTTCTTTTTTCATCAATGTGGCAGCATCAACATCAATCATTTCCTGTCTCGCTTCTGTTCCAATCTCCTCTCTTTGTCTGCGTAATGTCAAGGTCAAGTATGAAGCTAACCTTACATCACGTGACTCGATCAATCAGCTTTCACCGGAATGTTTAAATCCCGATGTCTTCGCTAGCACCTCACAGTTGGTTAATGTAATTCTAGAAGTTGTTCCAGATCGTGACTTTTTACATGTTATTTATTTCAGGTCTACTAATTCCAGCGTGCGCAATTACTGGGACATAATCGAAGGAGAGATCCTTGATGACTTCGATGCTAATCGGGAGGTTTTCTGAAGCATGAAAGATGTCTAGAATGTCAGGGTAGTGCTTTGGATTTGTGGGACGGAATGTGTAGTTTCCAAGATTGTTAATGTAGAATGAATTGTATAGAAAGAGTGGGAAGATTTTCTACGTTTTTATTAGGCCGACGCCATCCCAGGCTAACATGTTTAGCGTTGAGATCACCGCCAACAATGGCAGGAAAGGGGCTGCTTAGCAAACTGTGTAAGTGATGATCTTGCAGTCTCAAGTCAGAGGTGTTATATAACGCACGTAGTGCCATATTTTCCCAGTTTGGAATACGGATAACGGCTCTCACCACTTCGAAGCCTTGTGTATTATCGGAGTCGTAAAAACATGACTCCAGACTTCGTTTTACATATATAAGGGCTCCGCCACCTCTATGTCACTCACTTACAAACCTGCTTCCCTGAATCTCCCTAAGCAAATGGTTAAGATCCCGCATTCCTTTCTTAATAACGTTCCTTCTGTGTAAGACAGGGAGACAACCTCTCTGAAAAGACCTCAATTAAAAGTAGCGGCATACAGCATAATATTGTCAGACCAAAATTCTCTATTTAATATATGTAAAAATTTTCCCATGCTTGACAACGCAAACTGTATCACTGCCTGTTACACGGATGACAACGCAGTTCTCTCAAGCTCCTTAATTCCACACATGCCATCACAAGGATCCAGAGATTCACACACGAAATAGAGGAATGGTGTCAGAAATGGAGAATTTCAATAAACGCATATAAATCGAAACTTCTCATACGGCGTCATAGAAGAAAAATGATGACATTGATATTACCTTCTTTAGTAAAAAAATCTGCTCGAAATAAAACAGGCCACTTATTTAGGAGTCTGTTTTAATGGCTTGCTCACGGGGAATAAACATATATTCGTGGCTCTTGGAAAGGCCATCGGAGTTTCCAAGAAACTTAATTCACTTATTAATGCGCCGTCTCCATTTAATTTAACACGAAAAAAAGAATTTACACCTCCATTCTAAGACTATTCCTTACATATGCCTTCCCTGATAGGAGCCCAGCCTCCACACTAACACGAAAAATCTCCAAGCCTTCCAGAACAATTATCTGCGTAAAATTACAGGATCTCTCCATGGTTCGTTCGTAATGAACAACCTCATAGGGGTCTCAAAATTCAAAATCCGGCCACCGTCATAAACAAACTTAATAGTAACTTCTACAATAAAGCAGTATCCAATGAAGACGTTAACTACTCGGACAATTTTTAAGTATGAATTTCTAGAAATAGATATAAATTTAAGTCTTACGTATTTATGTCTATTTCTAGAAACATAAACTTACGCAACTAATTTTAGAAACCCGGCATAATATACAAAAAATTTTTCATAACACTCCTTCTAGACAGAAGCAGCATTCCGGGGTCAGCATTTGGGTGGGTGACCACTCACATGACTGATGCCCGCGAATCAGAATTTGCTCTCCAGAAATTACTATCTCTCTTTAATTGGCTCCCATTTGCGCAACTCTTTTTAACTACACAACCACGCACTTATTTTCTTGCTTAGTTAAATGAAATTTCACCTCACACCGGCCTGGGCCATCTACCCAAACTTATAGTTCCTAATTAATGTTCTCCTATGATGTATTGCATGTGTGTTTTCCCTAGCCGGGGTTATTTGAGGTGCCAATAAATGCTGGATAAAATTTAAGTTGAAACTGACAAAAAGTACAGTATCATAGCACCTCACAATAGCCTCGTAGTTATTGCTACATGATCATCTTTCAAGCTTATCATTTCTCCTAAATAATGCTTTTACTTTCGAAAAGTGACTCCAACATCCGTTAAGGATAGGGCAGTAAAGCCCAGGAGCCCTTTAGTCAGTCCTTGCTTAGTTTAACGATGATCGTAGTGAAATTGTGAGTAGTATATTAAATGTTTAAACATTTATTTTTTTTTTAAATCGATGAGTTCCTTTTTTTCAAAAATAAGTACACATTTTGTATTATACTTTATTGTTCAAAATACAGGCTATTTTATATTGAATAAGACTAAAAGAATAGTATAGTACAACTTCTGTAATTAATTTATTAAGCTGAAAGAAATTAACTCTGCAACTACAATTTTTATCTGACCACAATGAAAAATATTCAGGTTACGTAATCGAAAGAGGCACTATTAATCAAAATGGCGCTATCCATACAGGAAAAAGCATATTGTGTTTTGGAACACGCCAAAACATCATCTTTTATAGTCGCTCAAAGACATTTTTGCAAGAAATTTGCAAAGAATCACCGCATCCTCTTAGTATCCAACAGTAGGTAAAGCAGGTTGAGGACACGAGTTGCTTGCGTAAGTAAACCAGCGCAGGAGGAACAGCAGTCAAAACCGAAACCGTTGAAAAAAATTCCTGAAACGTTTTCTACGAAGTCGCACAAAATGAACGCTTCTCTGAGTACTGAACTCAACATGCCTTATGTAACGATGTGGCATGTGTTGCGGAAACGTCTACAGTTTCAGCCGTACACCTTTCAGATGGTGTAGGCGTTAAAAACCTTACCACAAACCGCTGCGTGAAGCTTTCTATGAAATTTTGAAAAATAAGCTGGAGGTAGTAGGTTTCGCGATGACTTGTGTTTAAGGATGAAGACACTTTTCACGTTTCTAGCAAAGTTAATCGCTATGATTTACGATTTGGGAGCACGAAAAATCCACATGGCGTAGTGGAGCATGAGCGTGGTTCTCCAAGGGTGAATGTTTTCTGCGCCATTTCCAATAGTTGCGTGTTTGGTCCTTTTTCCTTCGTGGAAAGATTGATCAACGGATGCATTTTACAAGATATGCTGTCAGAGTGGTTGTTCCCTAAGATGGAGGAGACGGTTCTGACTTCATTCAGCAGCAAAACGGTGCTGCACCACATTGGCATAAAAACCCACGCCAGTACCTGAGTGATAGTCTACCCCAACGCTGTGCTGTATCAGCCGATATGCCATTGCTTTGTTGGCCAACAACATCCCCAGATCTAACTCCTTATGATTTTTACCTGTGGGGTTTTGTTAAACACAAAGTGTTCGTGCCCCCATTTCTCCAGGACTTAAAGCAGCGGATAGCTGAAGTGCTCGAATCATTAACAAAGGATATCCTGCTACGAATGTCGCAGGAACTACAGTACCCACATACATATTTGCCATGTCACCAGAAGGGCACACATAGAACATCTAGAAATTTGGATAGCTATAGTTTCAATGTAAATTTGATTTATCAAAGTAAAGTAATTGTAGCGTTCACAGGTATGCTTTCTTTTTGTCCCATTCAGTATGAAACACTCAGTATTTATATTTTTAACGTATATGTTTTAAGTTTTATTTATCCGTGATGAATAATAATAACTTCAAAGAACATAAAAAAATCTGCCGATAATACTTCGGCTTAGTTTTACTGCTTATATGATGAAAACAAAATATGCTGGCAAGATGCTAAACATGTTCAAGGCTTATTAAGGCTTTTGGAGGAAGTACACGCAGAATACATGCACATTTTAAAAACATAATATATCGCTCATTATTAGCAGTACCACGAGCTAGTATGGATGCAGAAAGAGCCTTTCCAAGTGCAGGTAATTCGTGCACTATTAATAACAGGCTTAATGACAGTTCAATTGACACATTATGTGTTCTACCATCACATTTAAAAAATATTTAGCCAATAAATTTAGTCCCTCGCCGTTAACAGATATTATATAATAGAATATACAACACGATTTTTATGTGATATTTACTGTTCTCAATAATCATACTGTATGTTTTTTCCTTTATTGCATTGCAATACTGTAATGGTTTAGTTTTTAATGTTATAAATTATTGTTTTACTGCTCTTATAATATTTAATTATAACACCGTTCATTCATTTTATATTTGTTCATAACAAAATTGTTTATATTTTTTATAATTTATGCATTTTAATTAATAAATATGACAAAGAAACAGGTGTGTTTTTGTAAAAATTCTAAATATTGGTATTCCGGTACAACGTTTAAAAATTACCTAATACCGGTAATACATTTTTGGTTACTGCAATCATTATTGGGGTGTTTTCTTTCCTTAAAAGTCTCATCATCCGTCAAAGGGTTTGTTTTCAGAAATTTTTGGATTACCTCGTATTTTTTTTTTTTTTTTTTTTTTTTTTTTAAGTTTGCTCGGAGCTTCAATTAAAGTATCATTTCCGGTTTGTCAGCTTCATTTAAAATCTAATATATTGTATCCAGTGATAAAAAAGACTAAAATACTAATATTGAAAAGTTCTGGAGTATAGTTTAATATAATTATTTATTAATAATTAGAACATCGAAAGCTTGAATACCCAAAATGGAAATTTTTGGAAATATCATATAACAGTTATGGTTGGTGAAAAAACCGTCTACAGATAGACAAACAGACATTTTTGTGAAAAAAAAAAAAAAAAGTGTTGCGGGGACCCTAATTCGTGCTTATTCAGTGAAAACTCACTTACGAATTTTTGGATCGAAAACTTTACCTGTCTTACAAAGCAGTGCAAAATGCCAAAGGTATATGCGGAATTCGCAAGTCATAAAATAAATTAAAATATGAACAGATATCTAAAACATAAATATGCAACAGCATGTTCTAATTTCTTTTAAATCAAAAGCAAACATGCTATTTGTCTGTCGAGATGCAATATTATAATTTCCAATACCCAGATGCATATATTCGCGGCATCTTAGTTTTGTTTCTTTTCCTATCTTCCTCCCCCCCATTCACAGAGAGATTCCTCATTTACAGTATGATATAAATCCTCTTATCGAGGTGGCTGAGCGCATAACAGGTTACAAGGTAAACAATTTTCAGCTTTTAAATTAATTTCTCATCTGGAAATTTCAGAAAGAAAGATTTATGTCGTGGCCATTAATCAAGAATGTTATTTAAACGGTTCTCATTAATTTCAGAGAGCATCTTACAATTTACATTATGTTATATAACTGTAATCAGCTCTTCTGATTACTATCGGGGAAGCAACTGATCTTCCACATAAGTGAACAGCTATAATTTGCAGTTCATCACAGCCTCACTAAGGAAATGAATGTGTCGTAACATCTGTTAAGAAATAAAATAACGTCAAGTTTTGATCTGAATTTGGTAATTCTTCACAATTCAACATTTTCTAGGCTTAATTAGAAAGCATTACAAAATATTGAAAGAATGCTTTGATATGAATATTAATTTTTACACGGAAATTTAATTAACTTCACTTGCAGCCGACACTTGAAAACCTGTTACGATATTTAAGTATACTTACACCACTACATTTTTACAGTGGTAGATATGAAAATGTGATTTCTTTCTCTTTTTTTATGTTAAGTGTGATTGGATTTGAGGTTTCTTAGCAGAATATTATCCAAAACATTAAATTTTCTTTATCGATTTGTCTTTATCTTAATATGTCATGATGTCAGCTATTTTATTCAGGTAAATTCCATAATTTTGCATGTAACGGTGTGGAATTTTAAAGCACAAGGAATGCTATATTTATTGCAAAATTTTATCAAATATAACTGTAGAATGTCTGAGGCTTTCTCAAAAGTTTGCATGCCACTCTCGGTTTAAAGGTTTCAATAATAATTTCAAAATAAATTTTCCAGTTTCGAGAAGGCATCACGTGGTGATTGTGGTCCGAAACTAAAAAGCTTCTAACAACTTAATGTGAAATACATTAATATTTGCATTGGCATGCTTCAGTAAAAAAAAAAAAAAAAAAAAGAAAGAAAGAAAGAAATGTTTAAGATTTTAAATTACGTCCAAAGGGGCGTTTTTTTTTAACACTTTGTCTGTTACCTTTATTTATTAAATATAACGTTCTTCGCACTTAAACCATAAAATTCAGTTCAAGACCAATATCGCAAAATAATTTTAAATTCAGCGAATCCTTTAGAATTTCCGATACAGAGTCTCGTGCGCTGGAGATAAAAATGTTTTTTTCTGTACAACGTTGTCATTGTTCGCTTTGAAATCCTCGAGTTTGTTAATCAAAAATTCGTTAAAGTTTTACAAAATATGAAATCGATAATAAAACAAATTACAAATTTCAAATTTAGGCTTCCTTATGCTCATATTCGCAATAGGATTACGTCATTCCAAATTCGATGGCTCTGTGTGAAGTTGTTTTATCACAATGTGAGAAATATACATACATTTATGCAGATTTTTCATTATTTAATTTCTTCAAATATAATGCAGGACTCTAACATTTGGTGGCAACAGTTTGAAAAGTGAAACGGACATTTATAGTGAACCAACGCGAAATTGCAAAACGAAAACAATAGTCTTTCAGGGATAAAGCCCCTTTGAACTAAAAAATCAACTTAAAAAGCGAGTTTTTGAGTTTTTCAAGAAATTGCAAGGAAAAAAATATAGAATTTTACGTGGAACAAAGGCAATCGACACATAACTGGCTAGAAAAAAAAAAAAAAAAAAAAAAAAAAAAAAAAAAAAAAAAAACCTATTGCTGATTTAAAAAACGTAACGACCCGCCTTTCTCCGAGTATTAAAAAAGTGTTAATTAGATATCATATTCCAAGTATTAACGTAAACTTTGAAAAATTAAATGTTTCTTGGGGATAATTTTTCACATCAATGTACTTAGGTAACTTTTTTAACTAAGAAATTAACACCTGGTGAAAATGTCAGGCTTTTATTCGGTAACATTATTTCCGAGTAGTTTGATTTATGTGATTACGGTAAAGCACTCGGTGTCTATCTCCCTAAGGGAACGAATGTCTTCGTGAAGGGCTTTCTAAAGAAAACTGGCTTGTATATACGTTACACATGGGGAAACCATAAAAACGGCATTGCAGTCAGCCCGTTCGTAGGATTCGAACCTCGAACCGATCTACCAGTGTTCAGGACTTCACCACTTAGCCGCTGGTGGGTTTCCAAGTAAGACTTCCCAAATGGGAGGGGGGGGGAATTCTCAAAATAAAATTACATGGAAAACTGTTTGATGTTTAGTCTGATTGGCAAACTAATATGGACCGTCCGTCTTACCGAAGTAAGAAATAAAATTCATAACACTGTGAATTGCATCATTTCTCATTAATAAGGATTAAAATGAAGAATTTTAAAAATAACTTTATAGAAGAGTAAGAGAAAGATATGAATTATACATATGTTCAGTCTGGTGAAAAAAAAATGAAGGTACTGTTACGGATTTGGTATTTAAATAGCTAATGTTAATTGAATTATAAATTAATTTGTTTTATTCCCCGCGCAGTGTAGCGCGTGATGAATATTAAAGGTGTTGGTTTGTGCATTAGCACTGAAGGTATAATGAGTAAGTTTCCTCAGGCGCAGTTTTCATTAACGAATCATAAGTCAAAAAATTAACTACGAAATCTTTATTTAATAAAATAGGAGAATTTTGCTTAACTTAAGCATAACAAAAAGTAATAATCTTCACAGACATTAAAACACTGAATTATCGAAAAGGAGATAACTTACATACAAATATAAGTCACACATCTTGAAGCATACCTATTTAGGCAATAAGAAAAAACAGGAACATACTTTGACACCGTACCTGAAAAGAGAAAGTACTAACTGAATTAGACCTTTGACCATGATATAAGTAGCTAGGGTGAAAAACGAATACACTCCACGTAGCTAAGGTGAAAGTCAAATATACTGCATTGCACGCGAACTTTACTTTCTCTCGCCAACATATATCTTGGCGCACGTTCGTTTCGTATGCCTTTCGAGTTTCATTATGCGAAATACCTAAATTTATGCTAACAAAAGGAAAGCTAAACCGGAAAATTAAAAATACAAGAGCACGTGCATTTAACATTTAATAAATAAATACCTCTTTTTGATTTCGAGAAAGTTCCAGAAAATTCTCGCGCGCGATTTAAAATCTTACAAAAGGAGGAAAACCTCTCAGTTCGTTGTTATTTCAGTTAGTTTGTTGTTGTTTTAATAGTTTGTTTAGAAAACTGCTCTTCTTGACTGTAGCGAATTCGCGGATTAGCTTTCTTTAGCTGTTTTGAATTAAGTTCTCTTGAACTTTGAGCAGTTAAAATATAACTACTGTGAGATATTGTAATACTGTACTAATATCTGAGGAAATTTAAGCATTTTTGTTGTGATAATAATAAATTTCGTTCAATTTTCATCGGGCTTGTGCATTCATTTCATAACGAACCGTACGCACGCAACAATTTTTGGTGTCAGGAGTGGGGTTTGAATGCCAATAACAAGAGCGATGGTAGAACAGTTAAGGCAGTTGATATCAGCCTTTGCCTCGTTTAAGAAAGAAATGAAAGCGGGACAGGAATCTGTTAAAGAGGAAATAAAAGCGGGCCAGGAGAAGATTGAAGCAGGACAGGAAAAGATTGAAGCAAGACAAGAAGAGTGAAAAGAGAAATTACCTGCATAATAGAAAATAAATTTGAGGCTATGGAAGGCAGAATAGACGCGGTCGAAATTAAGGTGCTACTTTGGTAGACGGTTGCACGGATTTTGGCGACTTTTTGGCGATTTGCCTTTTGGCGAGTAATGCAACTTATGGTAAACCGATTGCTGGATAAGTTATTTATGGTAACCGATACTTTGTTGTCATTTTATTAAAAAAATAATGCGTTTTATTATGCATAACTTCCGTCTTTTAAATATTATTTATGGCTTCTAAATATAAAAAATCAATTTAATTTTACATTTTTATTTGAAATAAAAATTTTGTTGTTTATAATATTTTATATAATTTTATGTTGTGAATGATGTAATCAATGACGTCACCTTACTTAAAAAGTAATTGGTTTTATTAATATCTATAAATTTAATCTAATGTTTTAAACATTATTTATGGCTGTTGAATATTTAAATAAAATTTAATTTCGCATTTGTTTTAAAAATTATTTTATTATGAATGATTATTTAAATAATTTTAATTCTATGCTTGATGTAATCAGCTCCCTGATTGGTTACTGAATATTTGGGCATTACCGCGCCATTTTAAAATTTTATTATTCATCTCTTCGAATTCCTCGGGTTTCAAATGGAATGGATATCTCCGTTTCGAAGACGAATGTTGTTATTGGTAATTGCCAAGAATTATTGGTATCGGAATAAAAAAATTGCCCTTTGAGACTTTATTTTGGCCAACCTGTCTTTCCTAATCAAAGATTTATTTATAAATTGTTAATAGCGTCAGAGGAAATTTTGGAGGAAACCTCGCTAATTGTTCTTCAATGAAGTGCGAGATATTTGGATAACAGATGAAGATGGTTAAAAGATCCGATTCAATTATGATTTCGATTTTTTTTGTGGTACTTATCAATAAACAAGAGGTTGAATTACTCAAAAAAATGTAAGTACATATTTTTCTTTTATTTTATAATTGTATACTTCAATTTTTGTTAAAAAAATTAATACACTATTTTCAAAAATTGCTGAGATAATTATTGTCACATATGTTTTAATGTTAATTATATTTTATGTAACGTATTTTAAAGTATTTGAATTTAATAATATTCTAATTCTTTTAAATGTTGGTAGGATGGTTTTTAATTCGATATTCAATTTCAGTAATATTTTAATCTAATTAAACGTTGGCACAATGTTTGGTGTTTTTATTCTCTTTTTTGCTATATGAAAGTAATAATAGCCTTACTTTAGTACTTTATACTCATAGTAAATGTATTTATTTACACTTGCCTGCCATCTTAAAAAAAGACATTTTCAACAAAAATTAATCCATTACTTTTAACGATATTTATTTATTTATTTATTATTATTATTATTTTTTTTTTAAAGTTTCGAATACTTTACTATGCATAAAAACAGCGTTTTTCAAGATGGCTGACGATTGTAAAATTCGCTTTAACAATTGTGCCAACGTAAATCGCCAAAAATCCGTGCAACCGTCTACCAAAGTAGCACCGAAATTAAAGTTGGACAAATTGAAGAAAAAGAATATTTTGTAAAAGAGCAAATGGAAGATTGAATTTCGGCCGTGGAGCAACAAATATATTACAGAGTTGATTCTGTCAAAGAAGAAATAGAAGGAAGAGTTTGTTCCGTTAAACAACAAATTGAACAACAAATTGATGAGAGAGAGTTTCTGCGGTTGCCAAAGAAATGGATACGTTAAAGAAGATCATAGCGACGACAGGGAGCAAGCAATTCTGATAGTTTTAAATTTTTACCCATGCCTGCTCGTCCCTCTCTGAAGTTATCTACATATGATGGGAAGACCTCTTGGCAAGTGTATAAAACACAATTTTCTATAGTGGCGGAAGCGAATGGATGGGATTCCCAAGCTAAGGCCTGTCATCTCGCCGCTTCTTTGAGAACAGACGCAGCGGATATCCTTCAGACTCTTTCCGAAAACAAAAGGTTAGATTTCGAAGCTCTGTCCGGCGCGTTGGAGCTATGCTTTGGAGAGAAGTGTTTAAAAGACTGCAGCAGGCTTCAGTTAAAATCCTGCCAACAGAAAAACACGGAAACACTCCAGGAACTCGCCACAGATGTTGAAAGGCTGTCTCATCTCGCTTTTTCGGAGTGCCCGACAGAAACAATAGAAATCCTGTCCCTGCAATACTTCATCGACGGCATCCGGGATCCTGAAATACTGAAAGCTCTGCGAATGGCGGATGTGAAGGATATAAAAAGCGCTCTGTTATACGCGGTGAAGTTCGAGACAGCCCAGCAAGCAACTCGTAGAGATCGCTACTCAGTCTGAGCTGTGCGAGTCCACGAGCCAGTGGATCAACTGATGGCTCGTTTAGATGATTTAGCCAGAGAAGTCAATGCTTTGATACGGAGTAGGAGTGAGAACAAAGTGGCTTTAAGGTGTTGAAAATGTGGTATTGAAGGGCACATACGACGGTATTGCAGAACACGCCAGGGCACGGGTAATAAAATGGATGATTTGACAAGACCAGTGAATACCTTGAGACGGAATATTGGTGAGAAGAAACCAACCCTAAAGTGCTGGAACTGCGGCATTGAAGGCCACATACGAAGGAACTGCAGAACACCCCAGAGCACGGAAAATAAGAGAGGCAGGTTAAACAGACAATTAAATGCCATGGGACGGAAAAGGATTGACAAAAAACCAAAGTGCTGGAACTGTGGAGCTGAAGGCCACGTACGAAAAAATTGCAGAATACACCAGGGTACGGATATTGAGACAATTTCTCAGCAACGAAGCAGGAAACAAATTAATGACCATATCAAGGAACGGAGCCTGCCAGATAATGAAAAACCTTGTTTTAAAGCACTCAAGATTTCTACAGTGAATGGCAACAGTAACGGACTTTCCATCAATGGAAGTATCGTGGAGTTCTTTGCAAAATGATCATTGACACAGGAGCTAATGTCACCATCATGCGAAAAGATTTAGCTGAACAGTTTAAAAATAAACTTATTTGGACGCCATCCTGGGTTACCCTTCAGACTGCGTCTGGTGACAAGATCGACATAGCTGGAAAGTTAAACGTGAACATCACGTTTGGAAGTGTCGCTTACTATCACACGTCTTATGTGGCGGATATTACAGATGCATGCATACTCGGATTGGATTTTTTAAGGAAATACAATTTTTCCTTAGACTTCAAAAACAAACATCTGATGACATGACTATCCATTCTCAGAAAAGATCCTCATCTGGAAATGCCGACGCCTTGTCCGAAAGACCCAGCTCAGAAAGCTGCCGAAATCATACTAGGGTCGAAAAGAAACGCAAGACCACCAGCTATTCTCCATGCCAGATGCTCTTCAGTCGAGACCTTCGTCTGCCTTGTGACCGCCTGTTTGGTCGCCCTAGAGATGCGCCTTCATCGCCTGAGGAATACATCCAATATGTCCACTCCCGGTTCGAAGTGATGCACCATTCCGCACGAAAGCGAGTCAACTTGGCGACGCAGAAAGTGAAGATCAGATACAACACGAAAGTTACTGGACATAGATTCAACAGAGGAGACAAGGTGTGGTTGTAGAACCCGATTCAATGAAAAGGAGTCAGGCCTGAATTATACAGTCACCTTGGGAAGGTCCGCACGCAGTCCTAAACAGGCTGAATGACGTCGTGGTTCGGATCCGTTACTCTTCGAACGACAAAGTCGTTCATTACGACAGCTTAGCTCATTACTATGGCCATAGTACGTAGTGTAAATAATTGTAAATAGTGTAAGACCATGGTCCTTTTTGTTTCCAAATGTGTATTTGATTTGTACTTAATATTTGACTTGTGTTTAGTATTTGATAGCATTTGATTTGTTTAAAGTTAGTTACTGCATTTATTGTTCATGCTGTTTGTTATTGTAATGTAATGCTTAGTATTGCACTTATGCCTTAGTTGTAAGTTTGGCTTCCTAGCTAAAAATAAGAATATAACAATGTCAGATATCCAATTATCTAAAAATTTTTTCACTCACTACAGAGCAGCTCCAACTATCTGAATCGCTTTCAGAATCAACTGAAGAAGAGACAGAAAAGGAGAAAAAGGAAAAATAATCTCAATAAAAAAGAAAGGGAAGAGATAGGAGAAGATGAGGATGACATGTCACTTGAGGAATTAAGAAACATTCTTTTGAAAATTCTTGGATGTTCAGAAGTTAGTGCTGAGGATTTAGCAGAATGGATGGTGTGGGATTCGACTTGGATTTCGAATTCTAAATGATGATGAACTTATTTTATTGAAAGTGTCGAGGAAGAAGATGATCTTGTGGCAATCTAATGTTCGACTGCGTGCGCAACCAATCCACGTCATGTGGCTTATGTAAAAACTGCTAGCGTGGCAGTGAACTCACTCACTTCGCCCTTAGCTGCAGCATAGGATGTTTGAATTTTAGTTTAGTAGATTTTGTTATTTCAGTTGTGTTTAAAGTTATGGTGTGTGTGAATAAAGGTTATGTTTAAGGAAATGGAGTCATGTCAATTCAAGGATATCACCAAGACATAACCACAACGCCACAATAAAATGGTGACCCGGCGTCAACGACAAAAAATTGTAGATTCGGCTACGTGCATGAAGCTTATACTGGTTGTTCGTTCAAAAGCTTGGTTCCAGAACTTTTGCGTTTTTTCCCCTCAGCCGCTGACATGGAAGAAACAGCAGCTGTTAAGATTCCAATTTACAATCCGATTGACCTGGCGTTGTGGTTTGCTATGTGTGAAACAACTTTTGCTTTAGCCGCACCCAAGCCTATCACGGATTCGAAGACAAAATTTAACTACTGCGTCACTCATTTGCCGCCGGAAATTGCTGCGTTGGTTAGAGATATCATTCTCCGGGAACGTACAGATGCTTCTTACGAAGACCTCAAAGCTGCTATTACGGAACGCTGTGGTGAAAGCAGTACGAGTGAAATACGGAAATTACTCACCGGCGAGCAACTTGGAGGTAGAAAGCCATCAGAACTTCTACGAGTAATGACTAGGAGGGCTGAAAAATACAATGCGCCTGACTCTTTGTTACTGGAATTATTTATGCACCAGATGCCGCCAAATGTTCAGTCTATTTTAGCGTCGGTTGAGCCACTCGATTCATCGAAAGCTGCCAGTATCGTGGATAGAATATTGGAAGTTGCACCCGCTCAGGTAAGCGAAGTTTCTTCTCGTGTACCTCTCAATGTCTCTGAGAATTTTAAATTGGATTCCCTGCTGGAGAAAGTGTGCAAATTGCGTAGCGAGGTTTTGTCTCTACGACAATCACGCAGGGTTTCCAAAAATCGCTATAACAGGAAGCGAGCCCTTCAGCTAAAGCTGCTTCGAACTGTTTCTATTGTTGGTATCATCATAAATTTAGCGATAAAGCTAAAACGTGTGTTCCACCATGTACATTCCAAAGAAATGTATCAGGGAAAGTGTAGTGGCGACATGCGCTTTACCCTCTGAGTCTCGCCGCCTTTTCATTAGAGACAGGAAATCGAATAGAATATTTTTGTGCGACACTGGCTCAGACGTCAGTCTTCTTTCAGCAACCAGACAGGAAGTGCGTCAAACACCTATTATGTCGTTTTCTGCAGCAAATGGTACCCCTATTCCAGTTTATGGACAAAAGCGTTAAGTATTGACCTTGGACTTCGTCGTAATTTTAATTTGACTTTTTTTGTGTGTAAAGTGTCAACAAATATTATTGGACCTGATTTCTTGCATTATTTTGATTTATTACCTGATTTAAGGAACAAAAAACTTGTTGATTTAAAAACGCGTTTAAAAATTAATTGCAGTGTAATTAACACACATTTATATTCTGTTAAATCAATTATAATAAATTGTATTTATGATAAATTTCTGTCTAACTATCCTTCACTGTCAAAGCTTCCTGATCTCAATGAGACTGTTAAGCATAATAACTATGCATTTCATTGAAACCATTGGTCCTCCTGTTTCATGTAAGCCAAGGAGATTAGCTCCAAACAGATTAAAAATTGCTAAGCATGAAATTCAGAAAATGATCAATTTAGGTCACATGCGACCCTCCAAAAGTAATTACTCCTCTCCTCTTCACATGGTGTCAAAAAAGGGCACAAACGAATTGAGACCTGTGGGAGATTTTCGGAGGTTAAACACTCAGACAGTGAAGGATAAATATCCTATTCCCAATATTTGCGAATTTGCAACGCAGTTGCATGGAACAAAGGTATTTTCTCGATTAGATTTGGTTAAAGCATATCACAAAATTCTAATTAATCCCTCTGATATCCATAAAACGGCTATTGCCACTCCTTTTGGACCTTTTGAGAGCACAAGAATGCAATTTGCTTTATGCTATGCAGCTGCAACCTTTCAACGCTTTATTGATGAAGTAACTCGCGAGCTGCCAGGAGTATTCGCTTTTGTCGACGATATATTGATAGCGTCAAAAGACGAAAATGAGCATTTGATACACTTAAAAGCCCTTTTTGGAAGATTAAGTAATTATGGATTAAGACTTAATGTATCTAAATGCAGTTTTGGTTTAACTTCTTTGGAATTTTTGGGTTTTCATGTATCTGAACAGAGTTTAAAACCTTTACCCGAAAGGGTAGAAGCTATTCAAAAATTTCCTAAACCAAACACATTAACTCAGTTAAGGAAATTTCTTGGCATATTTAATTTTTACAGACGTTTTATCCCAAGAGCTTCACATGTTTTAGCTCCCTTGAATAGGTTACTGGAAGGCCGCATTAATAAAAGGAAACCTTCATAACCAAGCAAAACAAAAGAATATCCTCTCGAATGGGACAACGAAGCCGAGAAAGCATTCGAAAATGCAAAAAAGGCAATTGCCGAGGCAACCCTTCTCAAACACCCAATTCCTGGTGCGACTTTGAAACTTCGTACTGATGCATCGGACGTTGCGGTTGGTAGATCATTAATGCAACTGCATAATTCAGTTTGGGAACCCATTGCGTTTCTATCCGTTAAACTCAGCAAAAGTCAAAGGAAATGATCAACTTATGATCGAGAACTATTGGCAATTTATTTGTCTATTAGGAAGTTTCGGCACATGCTTGAAGGCAGGGTCTTTACAATCTACACTGACCAAAAGCCCTTACTATACGCTTTTAAACAGAAGCCCGAAAAGTGTTCTCCACAACTTCGTTATCTTGATTTTATTGGCCAATTTTCTACTGACATACGATACATCAAAGGTCGTGACAATATCGTTGCTGATGCCTTATCTAGGGTAGAAATAGATGCAGTATCTGATAATCAACACATTGATTATAAAAAGTTATTCGAAGCACAAATTCAGGACTCTGAAATTAAAAATTCCTTATCTCAAACTTCACCAGTTTCATAGGTCCTTTTTCACCGTCTGAAGATAACCGTTATTGAATGACAATTATTGACAGGTTTAGCAGATGGCCAGAAGTCATACCTACTGCTGACGTGTCAGCTCAGACGACTTGCAAAGTGTTAGTGCATAACTGGATAGCAAGATTTGGCTGCCCGGTATCAATAACAACTGATCAAGGCCGAAATTTTGAATCTCACTTATTTAAGGATTTAATGAAAATTTTGGGGACACATCGCATTAGAACTACTGCTTATCATCCTCAGTCCAATGGACTGATTGAGAGATTTCACAGGCAACTTAAAAGTTCAATAATGGCTCACAACAACCCAAAATGGACTGAAATTCTGCCTATTGTTCTGTTGGGTATTAGATCTGCCATTAAGAAAAATATAAATGCTACTTGCGCTGAATTTGTCTACGGTACTACGCTTAGATTACCGTCAGATATGCTGAATGCTACAAATATTGTATCGCCTACTGAATCTTATGTGTCACAACTTCGATCAGTCATGCATTTAGTTAGACCTATTCCAACCTCTAGGCATATTCAATCACCAATTTATGTACATCCAGCAGGGCTTAATTTCAAAGATTAGTGCCGGAGCCCTGTGGAAGACTGTAAGCAAAGAGGAACAAGAGTAAATAAATAAATAAAATGACTATTAAACTCATTAATAATGTTAAAATTAAATAGTTAATTATCGTCAAATTAATTCTTAGCTATTTAATTAATGTTTATAAATTGCTATTTAATGAACAATTATTATATAATTAATTAATTAAAATTTAATTGGTAATTATTAGATAATTAATTTTTATTTATTAGAATAATTAAAGATTGAAGTAATTAAATAAAATGTAAAGAGATTTAGAGAGAGAGATGAAATTTAATAAGCGATTTTTAATATAATTTTATTGTTTAAATAAAATTTTTGAGATAAAACTTCTACTGAAATTGTTATTCAGTTACATAAAAGAAGTGCCGCAGCCTTCTTATTCAGGGCTCCGGTGCGTTCCGGCTAGAATTATGATTTATTACAAAAACTAAGAAGCGCCTGTGCCGGGATCTGGTGGGTTCCGGCCCAATTTAAGCTCTGATCGTAAGGAGGGAGTTCTTTTATCATCACAAAAATTAAATATACTTAAAGTATAGCTGATGAAAATTCCAGGGCGAAACAGAATGGGGGTATGAGCGGGTGGAAACAAAAAATGAGTGGAATCTTGGTGAGAGAGAACGTTTTTCTCTTTGACCGCAGCTCTCTGCTGATATAATTATAGCCATCAAGCAGATGTATGTCAAGGTAAAATAAGTCCTGAATCTAACTCCTAAGGATGAATGTAAAGTTGCTGGTTATGCTTCGCCCCCATTAATGGATACTGTGGAAAGCCGATGTATAGGACGTGCTTGAGCAGTTTATCTCAGTATTTCACTCTTATTGTACTCCCTGTCACTTAACGCACATTTAAGAACACAAATTTTCCTTCCTGCGAGGATAACTAACTGTAAGCATTGAGAATAATCACTAGATACGATGGCATGGCGAGAAATTTATACGTTCCTAAACAAACTCCCCCAAATTTATTGCCCTTCTTAAAGGGAAAGGATTCCGCATGTGAGTGACGGGACTTGAACGTCTCACGTTCTTATGAGTTTGTATTTCTAGGGAAATAGAGTATTGCAAAATCTGCTTATTGTTAAACTAAAACGTTAGGAACTCTGAATTTTTTTCCCTTTAAATAGTGGTTCAGTTTTATAAAAAGAAGTACCGGATCTCATCTTATTTAGGGCTCCGGTGTGCTCCGGCTAGAATTGTAATTTATATTAAAAATTGAGAAGTACCGGAGCCGGGCTCCGGCGCAATTTAAGCACTGACATCCAGCACTTCAAACCTGTTCTCATGTGTTTCTGCGTATTGATTCTGTTAAACCACCTCTAACTCCACCTTATACTGGTTCTCATACCGTGGTTAAACGAATGGATAAAAAATTTTATTATTGAGGTAAATAACAAAAAGATTACAGTTACAATCGATCGTTTAAAACCAGTATATATGTTGTCAGAATGTATACATTCACCTGTAATTTCTCAGTTTCCACAAGAAGTCTGCGAAGACTCAAAAATTTTTCCAAAACAAGTAGTTACCCGAAGTGGACGTCGCGTTCATTTTCGAAAAAAACTAATTACTGTAATATGATTAAAGTTTTTTCTTTGTGGTTTTTTTTTTTTTTTGCATACGTATTGAGTTATATAAAATGCTTATTAACTTTTCATTATTTCTGTTTAACTAAGTTATGCATTGTATGGGTATATATTCTAATCAGAATTGTAAACGTATTATTACTATTCATATATTTGTATTTATTTTGTACGTACAATTTTAAAGTATAACTGTTATTTGAATGTTCATATCTTAAACTGGAAATTTACAGCCAACACCTTTTGTGTCGTGACTGTGTCACTGGGGGTCTGTGGCAGTCTAATGTTCAACTGCGTGCGCAGCCAATCTACGTCATGTGGTTTATGTAAAAACTGCTAGCGCGGCAGTGAACTCACTCACTTCGTCCTTAGCTGCAGCAAAGGATGTTTGAATTTTAGTTTAGTAGATTTTATTATTTCAGTTGTGTTTAAAGTTATGGTGTGTGTGAATAAAGGTTATGTTTAAGGAAATGGAGTCATGTCAATTCAAGGATATACACCAAGACATAACCACCACGCCACCATAATCTTAATGTTGAAGTTGAAGCAGACACGGGACCATCAGCCAGTGAAGCGTTTGCCGGCCTAGAAACTGCGTCGAAATGGATGGAGCGTCAGCCCGAGTATGACCACATGCGACTTACATTGTCAAGCGGATGCGTGACTTGATGAAGGATGAAGGCAGTCAAACAGCTTACTTTGACCGAGATGTTCAGCTAGCAATGAGTTTCAGCACTTGTAAGTACTGTAGAGTACGCTATTATAATATGTATGCAAAAGTATTGCCTTTTCATTTTAATTACTTAAAACCCTTTTTTTGCAATTTTTAACATCGCAGTATGTAGAGTAATTAATTAAAGTGTGCGTAGACCCTTTATTCGGAAAAAATCCAATTATCCGAATGGGAAGGTCCGGTCCCAATTTATTCAGATAATTGGAGTTCTACTGCATATCTGAAAATGTCAGAGATGATTTACAAAAATACGTTTTGTTAAGATTACCATGTGGTGAATCAATAGACATATGAAATGTAGCTGAAGTAAATGTTTTTATAAGGATGGTCTTTAAACGATTGCGCAGTAAAAGATATACTGCCAGTTTTACCACTAAAAGGAAATACACGCTGAGTGAACATACACCAAGCTATTAAAACCATATAACTGAAATTAAACTTCCATGTCAAAAACTTGTGCCCATAGGAGCAGACAGAATACCTGCTCACGATTGGTTTCACTACATTATGTAATAATGACCCTGACTTTTTAAACTTTAACTAGCACAGTGTCATCAGCAGCAGGCATATGTACAAAGTTTTACATCATGGACATGTGATGAAAAAACAACAGATTGTTCAAAGTACTGACTAATGAACTTGATGCTGAGAGCATAACTTTAATGTTGCATTCTGAAATTAAATGGCTTCATAAGAGAAAATTCCTACAACATTTTACAATTTTTAGAGCTTCTTCCCGAGGTAAAACTATTTTTAGAATCCAAAAACGAAACTTATAGGAATTTAGTGATCACAGCTGGTTATCTGATAAGGACTTTTTTACAGATATAACAACCAAACTGGATAAATAAAATATTAAAGTTCACGGCAAAGAAAAGATTATTATTGAGTAAATATGAAGTATAAACGCATTTAAAGCAAAGTTAAATTTCAGGAAATTTTTTTTTTCAACAGATGAAAGGAATGTAACTTTTGAATAATAATGAATAACTTTTTGGAATTTTGCAACTTTTGCTAGTTAACAAATTTGGAGGACTACATCAAGAAATATAAAAAAATTGAAACAGTTAAAAACATTTCGAAAATCTCATCAAGCTCAAAAAGTTCTAAAATTAGAATTTTTGATTTTCGTAAAGTTCAGCTCATAATTAAACACAAGACTATCACAAACAGATTTGGGGATACTCGTAGATGAGAAAAAAAAATATTCATTCTTAAAAGAAACTTTTCAAAGGTTAACTTCTGCTTTGGATCAACTTACCATTACGAAAATGGTTTTTTTGACAATGAACTTGTTAAAATTAAATTTCAGATCCAGGATAACAAATGAACATCCAAATGACTGCATGAATTCAACCCTAATGTCGTACGTAACAGAGTGCAGTTAACTCTCAGAAGACATGCAGCTTCAGGTTTCAAATTAAAACATGCTTAATTTGCATCTTATTGAATTGTAATAGTAATAGGAGTCTAATAACACCTTTTCTTGAACATATTATACCACATACTTTTACAGTTTATATATTGAAGTATGTATGTTTATAGTTTATTCATTTGTAATTTAAATATTAAAACTGCAATATATATTCATGTTTCACCAAAATGTTTTAAATTCTAAAGTGGCTTGTGTCAAGTTAAAGGTTGGGCACCACTGCTGTAACGACTCGGATCTTTATTTGGTAATCAATTTCACCCCCTTCAAAACGTTAGCCGATTTAATAGCGTCTTTGACTTTCATAATATTGGACAGCACACCATAGTCAAATCCTATACATGCATGCCATTTTCATACCATTCATCAATCTCATTTTCACCTTAATGGTGAATCTAAAAATCATCTTCATAACTTGATTTTTCTCATTAACTTTCCTAAAATCCATTGTTAATGAATGCAAAACCTGAGTAATAGCATGGGTTGTATACTGAAAAGCAGCAACAGGTGTACTGATGCTCAAAGGCAGTTGAAGCATTATATCAAAGGAAGCAAACAAGTGTATATGCAATCGTAACTTATCGAACTAAAGTCATATCCCAAACAAAAATTTTCATGTCTAATTGGAACACATATGAAGTTGGATGTATTCCAAAGCAGACATATACTGAGGTACCACTCTATGCAGCTATTAAAACAATATGTTTTTCTTACAGAAATTTTAAAAAATGCATTTTCAGAATGATTGAAATGTGAAGAAAGACAAACAAATGAATGTTACAATGCTATTGATTTAAGGCTTTTAATATACCGAAATTAAACATCAAGGCCAGTTTGACCAGGAGAAAACTTGCTTACTGCTGCAAATAAAAATTAGTCACAAACATCTACTATATTTGCAAAATTTAAGACATCAAGCCCATTGAACTGACTGATAAGGTTGAGTAAAATAAAGATAAACCACTAAAGATGAAACATCACTAATAATTTAACAATTTTAAAGTTGTGCTTATAATTATAGGGGTACGATGAGAATTATAAGATTTAAAAAAATTAGAATTAGCTGGCTTATTTGAACTTGGTGCTCTGTTCAAGCTCAAACAATCCTTTCTTGCAATCAAAAATCATTTGCCTGACAAGAAGTGTGAGAATATTAAAATTTTGGTTTCCTGATTAATATAAACAAAATGCACAGCTGTCTGCTTCAGAAGGAATGCTTTCATTGAAGATATTAAAGGAAATATTTTGCATAAAAGTTACATGTGAAAATTCTGAAAATTATACTCAGCTATGAACCGTACTAAGAACCATCTAAGAGTTACCCACTCAACCACTTGTGAACATGAACACTTATAAAAATATCACGAGGATTGAATTAATATTTAGAAGTTACGAAGAAAATTTTTTACAATCAGGAGTATCTCTTAAAATGAAAGTTGTTAATTTTTAATTAACATGTGGAAAGGAATTATTTGCTGATTTGTGTTAAAGGAGAAGAAAAGTAAAATGAAGAAGCTACAAAATTTATTGCACCTTTAATAGAATTTGAATCAATGCTGGAAAAACATGCTAAGATAAATTTTCAGAAAGTCCAATGGTTTCAGCATGAAAATCATGTTCCATTTTATATCAGTATTATGATCTTTGTAAATTAAGAGTTATTATGGATTTTAAGCTTTGGTAAATTATTTATGGTAGAAATTTATTGCAAAAATTTTAAGAAGAAAGCACAGCTCATATTAAATCATAGGAGCTTCTCATTATAGAACAACCCTTGCTAAACAATTTTCTACAGGAAGAATGGAACATGTGCCAGTACTCTTGCCTATTGGCTACTGATAAATAGTATATATTATTCTTATTTTTATTAAGAATGTTCTGGTTTTCAAAGTAACATGAATCTGACAGGTATCATAAACAAGTGCTGTTAAAGAACTGCATCAATAAGTATCCAAAGTACATCAATATTGAAAGATATGGCATTAAATGATAAATTATTGCAGGAAAATGAAAATAACATTTTCAAATAAATGATTTTTAATTTTTTATGTATGTTACCTGCATGGAATTTAATACTACAAGAAACAGAATAAAGTCTTGCAGCCAAAAAGTATAACACTCTACAAAGCCACTTACTTAACACAGGTTTAAATCTTTCTTTACTGTAAATAAGAGAAAATATTTCCAGAAGTATTCTTGAGAAATTAAGAATGTAACTTTACATATAAATATATATGTTTAGAAATTTGCATTACTCCTTGCATCTGCACAGCACTGAAGAAGTGAAATATTCAAAGCTGTATAATCCTGCATTAGAAGCCACAAAATGTGCGAACTACAGGGTACGAGTCCTAATACTCGTACCATGGCCTGTAGCTGTGATTCTCTCCACTGTGATGCTGTGATTTAAGGCATGGAATCCCGACATGGTATATAGCTGTCAAAGACTAGAACAGGAAACTAGAAGAGTGTCCTGGACAGCATTTGAAGTATCATGTGGAATTGCAGCCAAGTACTTGTCTATCTAAATGAATTACCAAGCAGACTCTACTGATACAATGTAGCAGTTACGATAAAGCATCACTAACAGTTAATCATCTGTTATTTATCACATGTTTTTTCTAACATGCTATGGGTTGACATGTTCTGTTTACCTGTTTTGTAGTGAACAAGGAAAGTTCAAGGGAAGCACCAATTAGAATTTGTTTCACTTACATCAAGTATGCTCATTTGGTAGGCAACCACATTTTCTATTACAACAAAAACAAAACAACAGTATCGACAGAATTTGAACAGAAGGAAAAAAAAGAGGTTAATAAATCAGATTATCAAAAATCAATTGATAAAAAGACAAATTCCACAGAACGTTTTTTCCTTTAAAGTGTTAGATGCTTTACATTTCCAATTGAAATGAAGATGTGAAAAATGAAACAAAATATGTTGCAATTTTCATTTTTGAACTGGTAAAATATGATATAATATAACTGAATTATATAGTACTTCCCTTTTTTTGGGTGGACATTTTGCAGTGTATATAGGGGTATGCTTGTGAATAAGCATACTATAAGTTATGTTATGATTCAAAACAGTTACTTTAATGATTATAAAAAGGTTCAATAATAACTTTTATTGCTATGTGTATAATATATCTTCCCCTTTTTTCTGGGGGAGTCATCAAATGGCTGAACATCTTGCATTGCATATCATACACAAATTCACATCTTTGTCACAGCTGAAAACATATGTAGGCACGGTTCTGGGATTAAGTACGAGGGCATTAAAAGAACTGTTCATTTCTGAAACCAAGAGAAGAAATATCCACCTAACATTTAATATGAAAGCATACAGATCTCTTTAGAACAAAGCAGCCAATCAAATGGTAAAAAGTACTATACATAAAACAGAATGACAGTAAAACATATAACAAAATGCAAGACGTTATTGTTGTCAAACTCATTGGCAAAAGGGAGAAACAAGTCAGTAACTTTTGTAGAGAGTTAACTTCTCAATTTCAAAAAAAAAAGAATCTGCACCAGTTCTTTAATTATTCAACGATTAACAAATCACGGGATATTTTCAGCATATTCCAAGGCACTTCAAAAGGATTGTTCACTATGCATATTAATTGAGAGCGAACGTGCAACATTAACATCCAAGACTATTCCCGAAAAAGTTTCTTCCTAAGCAACTTCTCACTTAGGAGGTATTAACTAAGGTATTAAGATCTACATTGCCAAAACGATCTCACTGAAATACTAAACTGCATTAGAAAAATGGCAGATGCATAACTTTTAATATCTAGAAATGACAATTTTTGTGTATGATGTATTTGCTGTATATCTGCATAACTATAGCCTATACACTTTTGTTTCAAATAATAAAAATAAGACTCACCTTAGTGCTGTTCTTCATATCTTTTAGTACAAATGTTTGATGTTCAAGTTTTAATTTGTATATAACAGAAAAATACTGGAAGATACAGAGATGCAGAAAGCATAAGAATGTACAGAGATTTGATTCAAACTTAGCAGTTGCATGCATTAAAAGCATAGGATCAAAATATTCTTAGAAAAAGTGTCAGACTTGACATAAAATCTCAGAAGAGTTTTAAAGACAGGTACAGTGGGTGAACGGTTAACAAACAGTTCGGACTGCAAACAAATCGGACAACAAACACTTTCATGAAAGATTTTTGTGTTCGGACAATGAACACATATTCGGATAATGAACTAAAACGAATTCTAATGAACACTTCTTGGCTCTCGCAGCTGATTTCTGCTCGGCGAAAGCTGTGTCCATCGTTTGTTCAAGGAGATGGAGGTGATCAGAGAGACACCCCTGAAATTATGGACGAAATTTTGACAACTGCTAGAGATCTGGAATTGGAGGTGAATGAGAATGACACAGAAAAGCTCATAATGGAACATGAAGATGAAATGACGACAGAAAAACTCCAAGATATCTTGAATGAAGAACATCAAGAAACACAGCGAAATGTGTCTCCTTCTGAACGAGAAGACTAAAGATGACCAATGCCGACATCTGCCATTAAAGATCTTTTGAAGAAATGGCAGATGTCAGAGCAATGGTCTTAGAATGGCACCCAAACAAAGCTGATGTCAATAGGGTTGGGATCTTTGCAACGACAATGCTAATACTCACTTCCAGAAAATCCTGAAAAAGAGAGAAAAACAATCGACAATGGACATGTTCTTTAACGCCCCATAAAGAAAAAATGAAAAGGACTGATTAATATGCAAGGCTATATTTATGTATTATTTTTTTAATAAACTTACTAAGAAATTATACATTCTATTTTAAATTTAATTTCTAGGGTCTCCAGAACAAATTAATAGATTTCCCCAAAAAAATCTATGGTAAATTGATGATCGGTTAACAAGCAGTTCAGATAGCGAACATAGTCTTGTAACAGATTATGTTCGTTAACCGATCACCCACTGACTGTAATTAAAACTAGTACACTGACTCTCATAATCCTTGATAAGTAAAAAATAATAACCACTAAAGAATAGAATTCTTTAATCTAAGGTAGTGAGGTTCTGAACCTTTTGACTAATGTGTACCATGTAAACAAAAATTGAAAACCTTTAGTACCACCACTCTTGAACAAAGCTCAGATCACATAAATTTACGAGTGTTAGAGAATACTTTCCTTCTTTGCATACTGCCTATTTTTCTCTTGCGTATCACTGGTTAAGAATCCCTGATCTAAAGTATTATAAATGGCTTAGAAATACGTAAGGCTTGTTTGTAACTTTTGTATATACCTAAATGGAACCTTTCAAAAGCAGAACCTGGTGTAAATGATATGAGTTTCAGACATTTATTATAACTTTGCAGAAATATTTGAGTTTTCACAATTATTAAGATGTTAAGAAATAAGTACAAGATAAAACTTATTTACATATATGAGAATTTTACTATGCTCTTTTATTTCATAATGTTCACATACTGACAGCTCATTATTTTTTTTTTATTGCTCTTGAAGCTAATGTGTTACTTGAAAAGCATTAAACAAGACACTTTGAAAATTCGTTTAATGTACCACTTTCTAAATAACATTCCTCTACATTTCATGAATTCAGTGCAAAAGATACACAGGTATGAAAAAAAATATATATATATAGCATCACAGATGCCATAGATGTTAAATATGTCATCTCTAATAAACATAGCCATTAGAAGAAATTTAATATTATTTTGTTTCAATATGGCATATTTTAAATAAATAATACTAATATCAGCTGAATTAAATGTTTATACAAAGCATTAAAATTAAACATGAGAGTACTCAAAATAAATATCACATTTCTGATATCATCAGTAAGTTTTTGTTGGACCACAGTAAAAAAAATGACAAAATGAATGAATCCTATTTTACATATATTATGAAAATTCTTAAAGAAAAGAATGTAAGTAGGGAAGTAATAAAAAAGAAAATTAATAATGCTTTAATATAAAAAGTTAATGATTATAGTTTTCAACACTTTTAAATCTGTAGAAACAAAATATAACTGCCATAAATGACCAAATTATTTTCAGCCAGTGGCAATACAATTCAATAAAAAACACATGGAAATATTAATCTCCAAGAGCATGACCTTGACCCCACCCTCGTCCATTGTTTGGTGGTGCCTGTCGAGATGCTGGTGGTACTCCAACTCCAGGAGCAGTTCTTCTGGTTGGAAAATAATCATAGCTGAAGAAAGGGGAAAAAACCATAATTCAAATAAAATATACATGCAACTATAAACAAAGCATTTAAATATGACTTTTTTTAATTAAGAAAAATTCAACTTTTAATTATTTTGTATTGTATTCGACAGCATTCAAAAGCCTCCTCCCTTATTTGGGATAAACATCAATGGCACAACAATGCACTTGAGTTTCAGATATTGCTTTGCTATTTTAAATTAGCTGTCTAAAACAGAATATGAGTGTGGTAAGGTTTATTTCATTGGTTGTGGTGGCAAAAGTATATGTCACACGTTATGATAAACAGGAATATAGTGGCAACTTACCCCAGGACAAGATCCAGGTCTATAGCCCGCCATGACAAGAAAGTGACAAACACGTAAAAACAGATTTAATTCTTGCTTTATTGAATACTAACAATGCTGAAGAAATATTATTTTTTTGAATCCGTTGTGCCACATGGTGATATGAGGCCTCCTCACTCAGAAAATAAGATAGATCAATTCTTCCACAGAGCCCTTCGAAGACTTGGTATATTTCAGCTCAATCACATGCAGGATGCCAGGGAATTCATCGGGATGCCGGGCGAAAATGCCAAGCCCGGGAAAAAAAAAGAGATTTGCTTAAATTTTGCAGCTACAGCATCCAAGAGAAAGAAACTCGCTTCCTTCATACACTTGGGGAGACCAAGAAAGCTTGCACGATAAATTCCCAAAAGTTTGCATTTTACCCCACTCTTACAGTCTTTCTCTATACAGCATCTTCATCTCGCACCTTTGCAATCTCCTCCTTCTTCTCTCTCCTGGTGGACAAAAATTACCGCCTTTTATAAAGTTCCACAGTTAAGTTTTGCCACCAATGAAAAAAATCCAGCGTCAGAAGGCAACCAATCGCAAAATACCTTCAGCTACCCAGGCAAACAGAAGTAAAGACGCTAGTTGTCTGATGCAATACTTTCCTCCGCTTACAACAGTTGTCTGATGCAATACTTTCCTCCACTTACAACAGTTGTCTGATGAAATCTGTTCCTCATCTTACAACACAAGTTGCCGAAAAAAAGAAACTGTCACCAATGGAATCTGATGCAAATATCTAAATATTGCCATAAAGTAGTAAATAATTAATTCAACATGACCTCGTGACATATCCACCCCTCCTTCGGAAAAAAAAGGAAAAAAATTCCTATGTGCACGAAGAACATTCCTAGTGTTAAGAGGCAGCCTCATATCAACTCGTGCCAATTTATGTTAAAGTGCTGGTTGAAAATACATATATTACACACAAATTGCTATTTACATAATAAATAAAAGTACTTAGCATACAAATGCCAGACAACTAACAATCAGATGTGCTTTAAATAAACATACAATTTCTAACATATTAAAACATGGAGATCATTTGGTTAAATTGCTATCGTTTAACACCAAAGTATATGGATAATTGTGCAAAGAGTCCAATTTTATACTGTTGGCACAGATAATTAGAGTTCAATTGATAGTCTTCTGTGCATCACGCACAGTAACAGAAGCATTCATTTTAAAAGTCCATGAAAAATATTAGAGTAACGGAAGCATTCATTTTAAAAGTCCATGAAAAATATTAGAGTCCATAATATCAAAAAGTCTATAAATTTAAAATAATTATGGTACTAAGTATTCAGGCACAGTCTCTAACATGTGTACTCTGTAATAAGTGATATAATCATTGCACATTCACATAATTTATCCAAAATATTGAAGAACTAGGCACATAATTGATAATAAGTGTGCGTTAAATAACTACACAGTCCATAAAAATAGTCGAGATGTCAAAAAATTTGAACATCGTTCATATAGTTCATAACCTACATTCTGTTCTATTTGAATAGAATTCAGCATTTAAGAGGATATATGGATACATAAACACAGAAATATCATGTGTAAACAAAATTAACTTGCTCTTGCAAGTTAATTAAGCATAAGACAGTTGTGGTGGTAAATGCATTAACAGTGAGTCCTCAAAGGCACAGTAATAGAATATCATGCTATGGTAATTTAGTAGCACCATGTAATATAGTTTAACATATATCATTTCATGCTACTCCAATGCAGCTAGATATTACCAACATTCTGAATTAGCACATAAAAGGGAGCAGCACAAACCCTTAGAATAAAGTTAATATGCATCGAACCATTGGACCAAAGTAAATATATCATGACATACAATACTACTCATGCTACACAACAAACAAAATTCCCATACCAACTTTTCATGCAAAACATGTTTCATGCTATAAATATGTAGTATAACCCATACAGTTTCAAGATAAAAGTAGGGCGTATAAAATATTTCAACACACCTCATGGTGACTAAAGATTAGAGAACCGTTACAATAAAATAAGAAAACATGCTTTATGATAAAGCAAAATTGCAATTTTAACATACTCCTAGTTACAATTAATAAATAGCATTTATGATGACAAAATATTACAAGACAACTATAATCACATCATACAGAGAGATTTTGAAAAATAAAACACCTTTAATCACTTTAAATATGTTAGGCACAATGTTGTTGAATCTATAATTTATATTTAAGGGTGATCAAGCCTTAAACTCTAATGATTATGCCTGCACAGTCATAAGAATTCAACAAAAGAGGTGCAACAGAATAAATTTGTTACTACAATTAGATATAAACACACTACTTATCAATACATAACTTTTCATGTATATCAACATTCTACAATACAATAGTAAAGATGAGAAGAAAATTTAAACGTGCTGTCTGTTTCTTAGATTATACTGATGTGTAACTTGAGGAGCAGGAGGTGGATTTTGAACTAAGTGAGAGAATCGTTTAGGAGCCAAACAAAGGCGATTGATGTGAATCTTGAATGGTTGAGCAAACTCACTGTCAAGTGCTCGAATAGTGTAGTTTAGTTGTTCTACTTGTGTTCGCTCAAGCGTCTCATATGCATGTTCATAAGTTAATTTCAGTTGTGTTAGAAGATCACACAAATAATGGGATTTATCCAGTTCAGCTGGCCTTGGATCAGGATGAAATGTATCAAAAATTAAAGATAAGTTTCTTCCGAAATGCAAAATATTAGAATAGACTGTTGAAGGATGAATAGTACCATTGTAAATATTCTGATGGATTAACAATGCATTTTGAAATGAAACATGTTTTTCATGAAGGGTAAGTAAAGAAGTTTTGATTGAAGTATTAACTCATTCACTTTGTGCATTGCATTCCGGTCTTTGAAGAGAACAGTGAGATAATTTAATACCTAATGATTTTGTAATTGATTCAAACACTAATGAAGTGAATTGTGTGCCCAAATCAGCCAAGATCATTTCCAGTCTTCCATGTACAGATATATATTGTAATAAATGCCCTGTAATAGTTTCAGCAGTGAGATTTTTAAGTGGATATAAAGCACGATGCTTAGAAAAATGATCTAAAACAGTAAGAACACGGCCACAATTCCTTATAGACCGACAATATCCATGAAAATAAAGTCATTGGAGTACTTAGGTATTCTGATGGCTTTATATGGTACTTGTTTAGAAGTGAAAGACTTATATTTGTTGCATAAATGACACGAGAGGACAAAGTTCTTTGTGTCATTATACATGCCCTTCCAAAAGTAATGTTTCATTAAAATTTTATAAGTCTATTGCACCCCAAGATGGGATATATGGGAAATTTCTAACACTTTAGATTTGAATGCTTGGGGAACAACAATTAACTCAGCATTATTTTATTTGTTTGAAATAAACATAAGAAGCTTGCTTGACTCATTAATGAAGAAATTATGTACCTTTTCAGCATTAAGCAAGGAAGGATTTTTCAAAATTGTGATAATTTCTGAAGTAAATGGATCCGAACTTTGCTCAGCAAGAAACGTTGACTCAGAAATTTCATGAGGAGGATCTCCAGAAGAAACCAGGGCATTTACTTGGGGTCGTTCAATATTTGTTTCAACTAACGGAAGAATAACTGAGTTATCTTCAGAGTTTTCAGCCAACACTGGCTGATTATGATCAGGATCTTGCATATGTGACATGTAATCAGCTAGAGAATTTAATTTTCCAGGAATATGCTTAAATTCAAAAGTATATTCACTTAACTCCATAAGCCACCTAGTCGTACTGTCAGCAGGTAACGTAGATTTTTGATAATGCAACAGAGGTTTACTATCAGTCAAAATTGTAAACTTTCGATTATATAAATATGATTTGAAAGCAGTAACAGACCGATAAATGGCATAAAGTTCCAATTTTAAAGCTGGGTATTTTCTTTCAGATGGTGACAATGTTCGACTATAATGTGACACAGGATGCAATTCATTGTTATGTTCCTGCAGAAGAACTCCTGAAATATCATGATCACTGGCATCAGTATTCAGTATAAATTCCTTGTCCCATTGTGGTAATATAACAAATGTTTCAGAAAAGAATATATGCTGAAGTTTCAAATGCAACGCTATGCGCATCAGTCCATTTAAATTTATTCTTCTTACTGGTCAATTGTGTCAAAATATCAGTAAGTTCGGCATAATTTGGTATGAGATGTCTATAGAAGACCACAAAGGCCTAGAAATTTTCTGACCTGGCAGACAGTCTTAGGTGGTTGAAAGTTAATGATCTTAGCAATATTAGTTGAAATGGGTTTAATTAAGTTATGAGAGATGTGAAATCCCAAATAATCTATAGCTGTTTTGAAAAAAAAAAACACATTTTGTAGGAGACAGTGTTATGTTATACTTAGATAAAAGTTTCAATACTGCAGTCAACTTAGTCATCATACCATCAAAGTTAGAAGCACCTATTACTATATCATCCTGATATGCATGCACACCTATGATGCCGTCCATTTTCAGTTCATCAATAAGCGTATCCACTAAAGCTTGAAAAGTACTGGCAGCAGTCTTTAAGCCAAAAACTAGCCTTTTATTAGCAAAGGATCCAAAAGGTGTAGTAAATGTTAACACATCCTGCAAGTGATCGGGAAGTTTAATTTGCCAATAAGCATTTTTTAAGTCAAGTACTGAATAGTACTTGTAAGTGGAGATGTTGTTTATAAGCACTGAAATTTTTGGAAGAGGATATGTTGAATGTTCAATAATAGAATTAAGCAATCTTAAATCAAGAGCCATGCGATATTTGGGTGGCTTATTAGGGTATTTGGGATCTGGCTTCTTTTTTACTTACAGCATGGGACAAGCCCATTCAATAACATTTCGATGAATTAAGCCAGCTTCCTGCAATTCCTGAAGATCTTCTTTTACTTGAGATTGCAATGAATAAGGAATTTCAAAAGGAAGGGTCCTAATGGGATTCGAAGACCTAAAACAAATTTGTGGGGTTACCCTATCAGTGCAGCCAAGTGATTTTAAAGATTTGGAAAAAGTTGCATAATTAGACATTAACACATCCAATAAACACTGCCTTTGTTCAGGAGAAAGATGGTTAAGATCAAAGTCAGTTGGTAACAATTCTTGTTTCCTTATTTCTAAAACCTCTTTTGATGTAGTTATGAGATTGTAATACTCATTTTGAGGAGTATCCGAATTTATAGAATCAGGTATAATCTCAGCAAATTCAATATCAGATAAGACTTAACCTAGCTTCTGATTTTTGTTTATATGAACACTGTTTGAACTAATATTTTTGATGACAGTAATGAAGGAATTGTCATTTAGAGTGTGGATCGCAGGAAGCAATTCAATATCGTGTTTACTTACACTTTTAGAACATATTAAGACATCATGTTTGGATAAAAAGTCATAACCTAAAATTCCATGAAAATTTTGTTGAAAAGCATCAGAGACATAAAAAGAATGTTTAAAATGCTGCTTGTTTATCTTAAATGATATTTCCACACAGGCTGAAAAATGTAAATTGGAATTGATAGTTTTAATTTGAACATGTCTGGATAAAAATCTAACTTTACTATCCAATCTTATTGTATCAAACACAGCTTTTGATAACAATAACACAGAACTTCCTGAATCAAGTAATAAAACGTATAAAGTTTTACCAAATGTTACATAAATCAAAGGAAGAGTACAATCAGAAAAGACATTATTTATATGTACAATAGGTAAACAATTACTTTTACTTTTGACATGAAATTGTTGCAAAAACTCTGATAGAACTCCAGGGTTTACCACTGATTATTATTTGCTTATTTAAATATGTTTCAATACTCTCCGATTCTTTGCTCATATGATACTTGGTTTTTGGTGACTTGGTTGAGACATTAGAGGTCACATCGCCACCTACTTGCGAACTTCCCTTGCGTTTAAAGGGGTACTGCATCTTGGCTGATTATAATAATTTGGTCTCCGACCACATGATGGAAATCTGTTAACATTTGAGTTATCACCTTGTCGCGTATTATTGCTATAGAACTGTGGTCTAGTGAGACTAGGACGACTGCTAACATAGTTACTCGAACTTCTAACCAGGTTCTAACGAGGGCTACACATTGCCAAATATGCACGACATACTGACATTGAATGTTCAAATTTATGACAGTATAAGAATGGAAGTGGATATGGAGGATATATGGGAGTTTCTTGCATCCAATTGACATAGTGGTCATTTGTATCTTCAGTACGTGTGGGATTACTTGTCCATAAAGACAAAACAGCATTACATTGATTTAAGGGATGCTTATCTAAATTACAAAATTGACATTTTTCATTCTGTAATGCAATTTGAAAACTGAGGTTTTCAGCTTGACTTTTTAAAATCTCAATAGCATCATCTTTGCTATTCAAAGCAATGGAATGTGTTTGCATTATTTTCAAATTTTGCAAATTAGAATGATGTTGCTGAGCTAAATTCACAAGCTGATCAAAATTATCTGTAGATTCACTAATTAATTTTTCTTCGAGTTCTATTGGTAAAGCAGTTAGAAACTGCAAAGATTTTATTTGGTTCAATGCTTTGCTATTTTGAACATGGTTGTATGTAGCATGAGCCAAAGTTTCAATGACTTTCAAGACTTTTGATTGACTCACCAGGTAACAGCTGAATGGTCTGGAAAGCAATTAGATGAAGGGTAAGAATCCTTCGAAAAGAAATTTATCAGTTTTTCACAAGCCTCATCGAGGGAAGTCACATTTTGACATGCAGGCGATTCTGCAAAGAACTGCTGTGCAGCACCAACAAGTTTACTTTCAGATATAATGCTGCAACTTTATCATTCCAATTATTAAGAGTTTTATATTCTTTAATCTGGCTAGTGAACCAGCGAACAGTATCAGGATCACCAGAAAATGATGCAATATTAAATGTGAATGTTTTAGTTTCCATTTGCTCAGGAGATTGTTGTCGTGTCTTAGGCATACTCAATTAAACAAAAAAACATTCTATGAAATGACACATATGATAAATATGCAAATTTTTGCCCAATAATGGTACATATTATAAATCATATATATAATACAAATAAGAAAAATTAATATCAAACAAATTTATCACTGCAGCATAAGACTTAAGTTAGACTTTGAATCATTCATGTGATTAATACAATCTATATTCACTTTAAATACATTCATAAATACAACTGCTTTAAATACAGTCTTAGAATAGACACAGTTCAATGCAACGTTAATGTACTTGCCACAGCACACGAAACGGTTCGGCACGGCACCAAGTGTGGTAAAGTTTATTTCATTGGTTGTGGTGGCAAAAGTCACATGTTATGATAAACAGGAATATAGTTATGATAAACAGGAATATGTCACATGTTATGATAAACAGGAATATAGTGGCAACTACCCCAGGACAAGATCCAGCCTGCCGTGACAAGAAAGTGACAAACACGTGAAAACAGATTTAATTCTTGCTTTATTGAATACTAACAATGCTGAAGAGATCTTTTTTTGAATCTGTTGTGTCACATGGCAATATGAGGCCTCCTCACTCAGAAAAAAAGATAGATCAAATCTTCCACAGAGCCCTTCGAAGACTTGGTATATTTCAGCTCAATCACATGAAGGTACTCTTCATCGGGATGGCGGGTGAAAATGCCAAGCCGGGGGGGAAAAAAAAAGAGATTAGCTTAAATTTTGCAGCTACAGCATCAAAGAGAAAGAAACTCGCTTCCTTCATACACACTCGGAGATCAAGAAAGCTTGCACGATAAATTCCCCAAAGTTTGCATTTTACCCCACTCTTACCGTCTTTCTCTATGCAGCATCTCCATCTCGCACCTTTCAATCTCCTCCCTCCTGGTGGAAAAAAATTACTGCCTTTTATAAAGTTCCCCAGCTAAGTTTTGCCGATAATGAAAAAAACCCAGCATCAGAAGGCAACTAATCGCAAAATACCTTCAGCTACCCAGGCAAACAGAAGTGAAGATGCTAGTTGTCTGACGCAATACTTTCCTCCGCTTACAACAGTTGTCTGATGTAATATTTTCCTCCACTTACAACAGTTGTCTGATGAAATCTTTTCCTCACCTTATAACACAAGTTGGCAAAAAAAAAGAAACTGTCACCAATGGAATCTGATGCAAATATCTAAATATTGCCATAATGTAGTAAATAATTAATTCAACGTGACCTCGTCACAATGAGGATGAAAAAAGTGTTTTATATGCTCTTCGAACTTTCCTAAACATTAAATCCCTCTAAACGTTTTGAATATTTTGTTGATTATTACTACACAACCAGCAGCAATATAAATGGTCTGCTTCTTATTTATGCATTAACTAAAATAAAATTGACACATTCACTACTGGGGGATAGCCTGCTTTTCAAGATTTTATGAGTAGCATGAAAGAAAATGGAAAATGAGAAAAGCAAATGTTCTCATCAATACATGAATATCCATTGATCATTATTAAATATACACCAAATCAACCATTTCAAAAGCTCTTCAATCTGTTTTCAGGGTACATAATGAAATTTAACTTTTAATTTCCTTGACTTTCTCTAATTTTTACATCAGCAAACTTAACAATTTTCCTCAACAAATAAAGTTAAAAACACTAAGCATGAGTAATTAAAAATTTTATAACTAAAAATGCATTTAATTCAAAATACAGAAAACTAATAAAAAACAATGTATAATTTATCCCACTCATTATTCTAAAGAAAACAAAAGTATATTGAAGTATATATCTAAACTAGAGGTGGAAAACGTGCGGCCTCTAGCTCTTGTATTTATTAATACATAATTATACAGATTATGACAATTTGATAATTAAGAGAATTAAATAATGTGAGCATTTTTTGCACAAAAATAACTATTTTGCAAGGCACACTGGCACATTATTTTGATTGTCAACTATATTCACGTAAATATAATGCATCATCGTTAATTTCAGCAGATGCTAAATTTAGACAAAGAAACTTGGAGTGTTGATGTACCGTACTACTGCAAGGTTCGCTGGCTATCAACAGGACAGGTCTTGATAAAAGTATTGATAAAAGTATTAACTTTACTATGACAAATTTTAAACTTTTATCAGAACAGGGAAACTGTGATCTAGCAGATGAAGCATTTTGCAAAAACATTGAATTTTTGTCTAATATTTTGACAAAACAAAACAATTTAAATATTTGCCTGAAAGGTTAAATGAAACATATAGTACAGGGTTGGCCAAACTTCATGTCAGTAAGAGCCGCATGTTTGAATTCAGGAAGGTTCGACAACCGCATCTAGATTTTCTAAAGCCACAAGTTCATATTTGCATCATTATAGAAGTAGTGGAGGAGGTTTTAAATAGAAAGAAATCTGTGATAACTTTGTAAAAAGAGTCTAAACTAATTAATTACTTCTTTTTGGATGCTGAATAGTTTTAGTTTACCATATTTCATACATATATTTTATATGCACGAGCCGCACAAATTGCCTGCGAGAGCTGTATCAGGCTCGCAAGCCGCACTTTGGGCAATCCTGATATAGTATATGAAATATGGCAAAAGACCCAAGCTTTTCGAAAAAATTAACATCTTTCAAAACACTGTTCTCTTGCTCGGATATACTTGCAGAACTCTTCCTTCCCCAAGCTAGCAAAAATGTAAAAATAAAATATTCGATGAATATGTAGGTATCTTGGATTTTTTAATAGAAGAATACACTGAAAGATTTTCATATTTTGAGAAGCAAATTTCTGCTATGAAACTGGCATTTGAACCAGTACATATATCCAAAGCTCCTACAGAACTACAAATGGAGTTGAGTTGTGCTACGATAGTATCCTCAGATCTCTTTCTGATGCTAAAAGGAATCCCATAGAAATCTCAAAAAGTACTACAGTCAAAAGTCGTTAATTTGGACACCCATAATCCGGACCTCAAAGCTAATAACTTTCTGCGCATGCGCCGCGTTGACACATGCGCATAGGTGTTTACGCATGCGCGTAAGACCTTTACGACTGCGCATATGCGTGTGCGCAAGCGCAGAATACGTTTTCGCGTGCGCGTTTTATGTATAACAGATGGTATAAGCTAAAATTATCTAATTATCTATTTCAGTTAATGTTGATTATTGTGTTGTTCCTTAATCTTCAAATTGGATCTGGCTTATTATTTTTTGCAGACTGTAAGAGCAATTTTATAAAAGTAAACTTGAACTTTCGATTATGTCAAATAGAATTTCCGATGCTGGAGCTCCCAAAGGATCTACAAAACGAAAGCATGTTTCGATGTCCATCAAACAAAAAGTGGAATTGCTGCAAAAAATGGATAAAGACATGAAGAAAGTGACAGAGAGGTTAGTGAAAATGAAAAAATTTCGATTGACAAGTTAGTCGGTATTCTCGGCACAGCAATTACGGGACTTGAACAGCGGAACTTTTGTAACTGAACAAGAAATTATGTCTGTTTATAGAATTAAAGAGAAAGTATTATCACATAAAACGAAGCAACTTAAACAACTTACTTTGACAGAAATGTTTAATAAAGTAAACAAATAAATATTAAGCTTTTTTTTTTTTTGTAAATTTTGATACCCTTTAGATCATAATTGTTCTTTACTTTATAAATTACGGTTTCATATTTTTAATTTTAGAATTTCTGCATGCCATCTTACGAGATTTAAACTGATGATCTATAATCCGGAAAAATTGATAATCCGGAATCGCCGAAGTCCCGACGAGTCCTGATTAACGACTTTTGACTGTATCCATGTCTACAAGAGCATGCACGCCATTTACTTTCCTGCTTTGGAAGTATTTACTGCTGCAAGACAGATTTTTTAGACTAATGCTGTTTCAACAACTACATAATTTCAATTTTATTTTTTGGGAGGTAACTAAATGTGCAAGACTCTCAACTAGCCACTATGTAATATAATATTTAATCCTCTGATAGCCAATTTTTTTTTGGGGGGGGGTCTAATACTGTTTCAATAAATTAATAATTTTGTAGTTTAAGTACATACTTGAAAATTGAAATAATTAGAATGTTCACTATCTTTTTTTAATACACTGCAACAGCTGATATGGCAATAACAGAAAGAAACTGGCTGTGACTATGTTCTAAGGACTTCGGATCTAGAGGCTTGGATTCAAATCCCAGAAAAGTATAGATTTTGTAATTGTACTGCACTGGTGCAAGTGCACTGATACTGGTGCAAGTGCACCATTAAATTAGGCATATATAAAGCCTCAAATACCCTCACCATGGATATTCTTGATCCAAATTTGAATGCAGCTAAGCAGATATTCCTGATATCCTTTACCTTAACTAAATAATCTAAAGTAAAATTAATTTTCAAAATTTTATTAAACTTTTAAAAGTTTGAGTGTTTTTAGATTCATGACAGAAATTGCAACTTTTAAAAGTTTGAGTGTTTTTAGATTCATGACAGAAATTGCAACTTTTAGAAGTTTGAGTGTTTTTAGATTCATGACAGAAATTGCAATCAGATGAAGCTGATGATTTATTAAATTAATAAATAACCCACTTTTGCAGCATTGTATTGTCTATGCAAGTGGTATTCGAACTTTATGGCAATGCAAACCCTTGAAAGATCCCCCAAAATCCCCCACCAGAGTGTCAACTCACAGTTATATACCATAAATTCAGACTTTTTATGATTTTTATCCACCTTTCAACCCAACTATAAATTTTCAAGACTCCATTTGGGGTTGCAACCTATACTTTGAATGCCAATGGTCTATTCAAATCATAAAATTTGTGAATCAAATATGCAATAGATTGAAAACCTTAAAGCAGGGTTTCTTAAACTGTGGGTTGCAACCTGCAGCAGGGGGTTGCCAAAAATTTAGCAATTTTGATATTTCTTTAATGTATTATAATAATTTTACAATTACCAAATATTTTTACACAATGTATCTGAAAATAGATAAAGAAAATACACACAAAGAAAAAAATGAAAACATTTTGACACATTTTTTTTATAATATAAATGTTCGTTTTCCTTGCTTTGCACGTGATGCCGTCATTTTGTCTGTTACTTATTTAAAATTTTTACATTGTTCTAATTGACTTAAAATTAAAAATTAAAGTTAATGACCTAAAACTGCAATAGTATATTACAGTAGAAGTGAAAAAATTGACAGTTTCACTCACGTGTGTGTCGAATTTGCGCAATATAAATGGGGTCCCTCAAAATTTTTGTAAATATTATGGAGTTCTGGGGGTCGTGAAAAAATCTCAGTGATAAAAAGGGGTCGCGACTGAAAAAAAGTTGAGGGAATCCTGCTTTAAAGTAAAGTGAAACAATAAAAATGCATTTGAATAAATACTTAATTAACAGACAACTGTTCATGGAAGTTCAATATTCAACTTACAGAATTTGAGGAGTCTGTAATAAGCTTGATCCACCATAATTGAGAGGATAAGTATACATCAAAAAGTAGTACAAATGTCCCACAAGAATGCCAAGGATGTGATTAAATCCCCTAAAATGTAAATGAATAATAATTGTTATTTTACAAAACAGAATATTTTCCAGCTATTTTTACCTCCCACCAACTTATATAAATAGGTTATGTTTTCCAGTCAAAAATTCTACAGAGATTTTTTTTCAGTGAATAAACAAAAATTAGGGCACAGTAGTATGTTTTTACTACTTTTGCAATGCTTTCTTTAAGTGCGTGTGATGATTTTTTTTTCATCCATGGTAACTTTAATACCAAACCTCCAAAAATTTCTGCCTTCTGTATTTAAGCTTTCTGCATTAATATAAAGAGTTGAGCAGAGTTTAGGCAAAATTGGACAACTAGAAGTGGTATTTTACTTGAATTCTATAACAGTTTTTAATGAAAAACTATATTAAAATATAATCCAAAACTTTAGAATTTTAGTACTTAAGCCTTTAATATAAAAAAGGAACAGCATATTAGATTTTGGCTAAAACTGATAAGCTGGAAGTAATACTTTACTTGAAGCTCTAAACAGACTTTCATTAAAAAATACGTTATGATATAATATGAAATTTCTTAAATTTGGTATTGAAAACTTGCATGCATTTAAAACTTATATGCATTGTTTATGCATATATGATGCATATACAATCGCAAGTAAGGACAAATACCAGATTTTGACTACATATGATAACACAGAAGTGGTGCTTAAAATTCTTAAAGAAATTTTATGGGAAAATATAAAATCACTACAACAGTTTAATCTAAAATAATACAGCATGCAAGGCTATTTTTAATATATCTAGACATGATATTTATTTTCATCAAGTGACAGAAGAGAAAGATTTTTATAAGAGCATTTCATATGCACAGCTTAAAAACTCTTATAAAGCAGGCATGTTATCAAAAAATGCATTGGTTATTCTCATGCACTGTTGATGATGGCAAGGCACAAAAGCTCCCCCCAACACGCACAAAAAAAAAAAAAAAAAAAAAAAAAAAAAAAAAAAATTGAAAACACCCATTGCTTTACTTCTTACTGATCACAGAATGCATGGTAATCACTATTCAGCTGCAATTCCAAAAGCTTATAAGCATTGTTTACTGATACCTAATATTGCGAGGACATTTGTGCAGATAAAAATTTAATTAGTTTTCCTGACAGCAGAGAATAGCATAGAGGATTAAATTATGGTATTCATTTCAAAATATTTATTTTAAATATATTATAAAGACTTAATTTTCTTTAATAAAAACAAATTACATTATATATCATTCAAGTGTCCAATAAAATACAAATTTTAGTAATAAAATAAAATGGCAAACATTTGATTATGCATGTGTAAGTTTAGAAAACCAGTTTTTATGCATGATCAATTATATCTAATAAAATCCAGTCTAAAATTTCATATTACAGACCTTTCTATTTATTGGAACAACACATTAAATTTTGTTTACAAATGATCAATCGAAAGTAATACTTTACTTAAAGCTTGTTGCTATTTCAAAACACAGAATTGATGGAAGGTCATATGCCAGGCAAGTACTGGCCAGACTTTTTCAATATGCAAAAACGACAATTCAACATGTTACATGCTATAGTAATCTTTGGTACAAAATGCCAAATAGGCCCTTTTATTTTAATGGTGTTTTACATTTGTAGTGTAATTTAAAAATTTTCCCAGTCAATTAAATTTACTCAAGGCATTAAATTAAGTTATTTGATTGTTCAATAGTAACCCTCAGGTGCCGTTGTGTGCTGTCCGCTTCATGCAGCAAAAATTTAAATGATGAAATCGTTGAAAAAAATTCAAACTCAAATATAAGTTATTTATAAAACACCATAAAATGATCTCCACAGGGATTTAAACTGATGTCAGATATATGAAAGTTATTACTCTGTAATAAAATGCATTTGTCATTTATATATGAATGACGAATCTATACATATTATAAAGTATATATACATTATAAAATACAGAATAATATGTGGTTGCCACAACTTGAAGAAGTTAATTTGCATAGTCATTAGGATAATCAATGTCATGAAGGTGAAAAATGTGCGATGCCCTCGCCGAGACTCGAAAATGGACCTCTCAAATACACATTGAGTGTGCTATGCTACACCGCTAAGGCATGCCAGAAAGGGGTAGAAAATACCCTATAAATTCACATGAATAATCTCAGTTAATCCTCATGAAAGATACAGGTTGAATTATAATAGAGAAAATTCTGAAATGATACTTTTTATGAAAAAAAATCCATGCATTGTATTCTTCCAGTCCCCAACACGATATAAAAATATTCAACACTGTAGTTCCAGCACTTTACGATTGGTTTCTTTTCACTTATGTTCTGTCTCAAGGCATTGACTTGTCTGGTAAAATCATCTGTTTTATTTTCCATGCCCTGGGTTCTGCAATTCTGTCACATCTGACCTTCAGTACTCCATTTCTAACATGTTAGAGCCAGTTTGCTCTCACTCCTACATTGACTTGTCAAGCATATTGACTTGTCTGGATAAATTATTTAAACAAGACATCACTTGATCCACTGGCTCGTAGACTTGCACAGCTCTGGCTGGTTGGCAGTCTCTCTACGAATTGCTTGCTGTGCTGCCTCGAATTTCATGGCGTACACTACAGCGCTTTTTAAGTCTTTGACATCTGCCACTTGCAGTGCTTTCTGTATTTCAGGATCTTGGATGTTATCAATGAAGTACTGCAGGGATAGGATTTTCCTTGTTTCTGTTGGACATTCTAAAAAGGCAAGATGAGACAGCCTTTCAACATCTGTGGTGAGCTCCTATAGTGTCTTGGTGGACTTCTGTTGGCGGGATTTTAATTGAAGCCTGCTCATTTTTCACATCTCCTGCTTTCAAAAAAAACCTAATGACACTACAACGGTGCCTAAAATAAAAGGTGGTGAATGATGATTCTTCACCACCAGTATTTGGCAATTGGGTCGACTAATCCACAGTCGCCCTTTAAAAGGAGGATTATACAAGGAATTTTATCCCTCCTCTCAGCATGCCTTCATGGTGTAACGGTTAGTACACTTAGGACGTATTCGAGAGGTCCAGGTTAGGGCCTGGCGAGAGCATTTCTCATTTTACACATCTCCTGCTTCCAAAAAAACCTAGTGGCTCTACAAGGTTTGTTAAATGTCCTTAAACTACACTCCATTTCTGAAAACACTGGATTAAAAAAAGAAACAAGAATTGGATGCAGGAATTATTGAATCAGTATTATTGCTTCCATCCATGGAGAAACAGAATGGAATTGTTTCAATGCAATCAATAACTGAAGATTTATTTTTCATACCCATTTCTTTAACAATTGCAGCCATTTTGGTCCTTGCCTGCGAGTATTTTTTAGTGATTTTGTCATCGGGAAACATTTTTCTAAATAAAGCTGCAGCATGATCCGATGCAATCAGTAGTAAGTTGATTAGTTTTAGTACTTTATTTCCACAGAAAACTTTAACTTTTTTTTTCAATAGAATTCATGTTGTCCTTGTGTTTTTCTTTATGCACATGTTTGAGAACATGGGCTCTTCCACCTTGCGAAATCGAAAAATTGAAATGACAAAAGATACACATAACAAATGTATTGCTTTTCCTTGAGAAAATAATAAAAGGAAAGTCATCTGTTTGAAATGTACATAAGCATTTTACCTTTTTTGCAGACATAACTAAAATAAAAGATCATAATTTCTTAAACTATTTCTTGAAAGCATGTGCGTGCACTCACACCGCAATAATGGGTCCAGTTGACTGAACCTGCGTCGAAGATGTGAAGGTCTGTACGACTACCAAGCATGATGCCTCCCCAAACAAGAACACCGCCACCTCCATACCTGTCCCTTTCAATGATGTTCGAGGGATGATTGCGGCTTCCCCGCTCTCTCCAGATGAGTATGCGATGAGAATCGCTACTCAGACCGAATCTGCTCTCATCTGTAAAGAGTACTCATCCCCATTCATTGTCTCTCCAATTCCGGTGTTCCCTGCACCACAGAGAATGCCTTCTTCGATGGGCAGGCGTTAGAAGTACACACTGTACAGGGCATCGTGCAAACAGACCACCACCGTGCAGTCTTCTGGCCACGGTAAAACGCGATATCGGTCGTCCAGTCGCCTGTGTCGTGTGTCTAGCGATTTCTCCCACTGTCTGCCGCCTGTTTCTTCTGGCCTGTAAGGCAATATACCAGTCATCTGCGGGTGTGGTTCCTCATGGACGACCACTACTAAACCCCCTTGGATAGCTGTTCCTGTAGTTTGAAATTGTCTGCAAAGTCGTGAAACGATGATGTAAGCAATTCCGAACTCTGCAGCCACACTTGTCACACTGTGGCCTTCCTCCAACTTCCCAATGATTCGACCTCGGGTAAAAGCATCCAGATGTCGTCTAACAGATTGATTACTCGCCATTTCTCGCTGAGGCAGCAACTCGGTGTGATTTTAACTGCTATATGGAGTGCAATCTCTTTGCCAGAAATACTGATCTTACAACGACAACATGCTTTATACTACTCAGACACTCCCCCATTACGTCTACCTGCATATCTGCGCATGTGCTACCGTACATCACCTTACTTAATCTCCTGATTGGTCTTTCTGTCCGCTTTGCCTCTTCGTTCAGCTGATATGCTAATTTTTCGACTTCGTCCTTAATTTTTGCACACCAGTGTATATGCCAGATGACACACAGTGGCGCTCGATGCTGATTGGAGAACTGGAATACAGCATTTTCGCACACATGTGGTCTCACCCACAAAGCAGAAGTGCACCATAATTTCTCACTGATGAAATGACTTTAGTTTTCTTTTAGATGTAATCTAGAGAAAAACCAAGTGACACCCAAAATCACTTTTTTCGGTGCAAATAACAAAGCATTAACCCAGGATACACAAAAATCACGATAATTTTTAAGAATAAGAAAAAGTCATGAGAAATCTGTTGAAAATTCCAGTTGGCGCGAGAACAGCTGGAACACATGTCTGAAATCAGGAGTCTCCCACCTAAATTGAGAGAGAGTTTGTAACTCTGTAATGCCTTTTGTAAAGCATCCTCTTTTTTTCATCACTTGGGTCAATCTCCATTACAAAATCAAACAGGTCCCACAGCTTTAACAATTCGTTAATTTTTTTTAAGGGCACTTTATCTTCATTATTGCCATTTTCACTGCTAGCTGGTGTTACAAGATCATCCAGTTCTTCACTCATGATTTCTCGATTTAAGTACTCCTTCTATATCTGACAATCCTATGCAATTTGTACAATTTCTTCAGTGCCATTTTCAGATCTTCAAAACTATTCATAACTTCTTGCAAAAGCTGGTGTTAACAAGGAATCAGTGGTAACAAGTGAACATTGAATTGCATATGAATGAAATTCTAGCACTGGGCAAATTAAATGGAAATAAATGAGATGGTCACAGCAAAAATATCTCGGATGAAAATGTTCGGGAGAAAGCAACATCGTACAAAACATCGTAGGAAAAAAGAAAGTAAGCAAAAAACAACACAATTCTAAAACTCCGTGCTATAAAACATTTTCGACAAAAGTAAAGTGGTTCAAAAACATCCAAATTTTAAAACATCAAAGAAGAAAATACTGTTGTAAAAAATAAAGCTCCTATATATCACTGCATGATGATAACATCATAGGCACACATTCTTCAAGCTTTAAAAGTAGTAAATGTATATTTGCATAATTAGTTGTGAGCACTTGAAGGAATGAGAATATTTTTATGTATATATTAAATAATTTGGAATCGATTAATAAATTTTTACTAAAAATACAAGAAGGAAATTTAAGCACTTAAAAACTGAAAATGAGTAGAAAATTAATGCTATGCATAACAGTCAAGTTTATGAGTTAACTATAAAAAATCATTAATTAATTAAGCATTTTTATAAAGCTGTATTGGAGCTTTGCATGAAAAATATATTCTAAAGAAGAATATATCAGATAAAGAAGGGGAAATAAAATTCCTTTACCATTTGATAATTAAGTAAGCAATTTTAATATAGGTAGCCTCATGCAACCACTCATCCTCTCTTTTATATCTGACAGATTTCAGACTAGATTTTTTATGAAAAACTACTAATACAGCTTCATAAAACAGATTAATTGAATAATGACTTTTAATATTTAACTATATTAGTTTAAAATTCCTTTAACTGTTATGCATAATATTAATTTTCTACTCATTTTCAGTTTTTGAATGCTTTAGTTTGCTTCTTGCTTAGCAAAAATTTAGTAATTTCCTCAAAAGTATAAAATATACAGGGTGTACCGTAAATGTTGGGACAAACTTCTAGGGAAGATAGGGCACATCATAAGGGTTAAGAATTGCATAGAAACCTATGCCTAGAAAGATCACTGTATGCCAACAAGGGGTGCTCTACAGGAGAGTGCTCGTGGAAAGTGAGGATTGCCTCATTCGAGTGGTATGCATGGAATGCTATACAAATGGAGAGCTTGCAGACATGTACTTAGTGTATAAAATAGCTGAGGGTAATGGACGAGCCGCTACACGCATTGATCTAGAACGCTTCCCCTACAGACATCAACCACACCACAGTTCGTTCGCATAAAAATATGTGACTACGGGTCATTAAGCGGCAGGACAAGTGAGGGCAGGCCACAATCGACTCATTCGGTCATTAGGGAAGAAAATGTGTTAGATATGGTGTAGAGTAATCCAAGGACCAGAATCCATCGCCTCTCAGTGTCCAGCGTGTCTTGAATGGAGTGTCCTTCCACGCCTTTTGTCTCCAAAGGGTTCAGTTACTGCTCCCCAATGACTATCCTGAACATGTGCATTTCACACAGTGGTTTCTGCAAGAAAGTGCCCATGATGTTAATTTCTCAGCTTATGTGCTATTCACGGATGAGGCCATATTCACTAATCGCCACAATCAAGCATTTGTGGGCTCAAGAAAACACACACTGTGTGTGGCACCTTCGGCACAACAACGCTTCAAAGTCAATTGGAGGGCAGGTTTGGTCAGTGACTGCTTAGTTGGAGCGTACCTTTTACCATCCAGGTTGAATGCTGTGAGTTATCTGATTTTTTCTGAAGCAAGTTCTTCTCTGCTTGCTTAATGATGTTCCACCAAATGTGGCAGTTCCAACATGATGGGGCGCCTGCTCATTTTGGACTGGATGTTCGTAGCCATCTGAACAGATCATTCCCACATTGATAGACTGGGTGTGGTGGACCAGTAGTTCGCTGGACCTCACGCTCACCGGATTTATCGAGCCTTGATTTCTTTTTTTGGGGAGCCATTAAAATTGTCGTGCATCACAAATGGATCTTGTGGCAAGACTCGGCTGGCAGCTTCTACAATCAAAGAAACTCCCGGTGTGTTTGAACATGTTCGACAATCATTAGGGAATCCATCGGTGTCATGCATGTTTGGCATCTGATGGTACAAACTTCGAGCAACTGTTGTAACATTCAAGCTGTCAAAGCACTATTTGTATTCATGTCCAATAAATGTTTAAAAATTAATGACTCTCGTTTCCTTTCCCATCTTTTATCTCTGTTACCACTTACCCCTGACACTTCGGGATATAGGTTCCTATGCAATTCTTAATCCTTATGATGTGCCCTACCTCCCTAGAAGTTTGTCGCAACATTTACATACATCCTATAGGTAAAAATACTCCTCTTTCTTTCTAGTGATCACAAATCATAATGCAAATATAAATTTATAACTTTTAAAGCCTGAAAACACATGTCTGCGATGTTATCGTCGTGCCATGATTTGTAGGCGCTTTATTTTTTACCACAATATTTTCTATGCTGATGCTTTTAAGCTGAAGTACTTTTGAATCACTTTATTTTCAATGACAATGTTTTATCTTTGTTTTCTTTTCTCTTATAATGTTTTATATGATGAAATTTTTGCCTTGTGTTGTTTTCTACATTATGTTTTTGGCAGACACCTGTAAGACAATGTATTTATGCAAAATCAAATTCTGCAAATCCATACTTGGATTTATTTTATACATAGTTATTTCTAAAAGTGTCCTTTCCAAAAATTTTACTGTTCAAAGTTTTCTGTAAAACTTAACTTTTGGTAACAATTTAAATTATGAACTTTAAATCACTATCTTGATGTATTTCGCAGATTCAAATGTTTGTTAATTTTAAGGCACCTTATTCTGCAAGGCTTCATTCTATTTCTTCAGTTTTATTAGATTGTAAAATTTCTTTTAAACTGCAGTATATTCAATCACATGGCAACAAAGGAATACAGCACACAAATGCTATATAAAGACGGAAGAAATACTAATAATATATTTTAACAAATTTTTGTAATTAAAAATTTGATATTGAGTTTTATAATTTCTCACAAAGATAAAATATCCTATCATATTAAATATTTACACTGCATTTAATGATAAACATATTAATCACTATTAAATGCAATTCAGTCAAAGCAAAATCAAAATTCAAATAAACAATTCATATCCTTGAGCCATTAAAATAAAAATTCAAGAGAATAAGCATACCCTCCAGCCATTATGAAGTTGAAAGCAAATAATATCCATGGTAGATATATTGCCTATTAAATAAATATACACATATAACATATATGCTCATAGATGCATAATCACGAATACATAAAAAAACTCATATAATGATAATTAACAGAAATTATTATATCAAAGTTAATATTTCCAAAAGGAAAAAAAAAATTAAGGAAGAGAATTACCTATATCAACAAATAATTTGAAAATTATTCTTCCATAGAAATTTCACAATTCACTATATACTTAGATCACTGGTTTTCATCTTAAAATATGTACTTCCTTCAAAATACTAAAAAAGCATGATCTGGTTTTCAGATCTATTTATGCAATGTTTCAGTTAAGTATGCATTTTACTATATATCAAAATATTGAAATTGAAAATTCTTTTAATCATCTAAAATCTTGAAGAGAATATTTCTTTTTATAAACTATAAATGTAGCATACCTTAAGAAATTAAATATGTTTCTGAATTAAAAAAAATAATGTATTAAGTTATTTTTAATCCAGTAACGTTAATCTGCTGCATTATTTTTTTCTACAAAAAATTGTTGAGTTCTTAGACTTAAACAATTTCTGAACATTTAATTATGCAAAAAAACTACACAGACAGATTGTAAAGTTCATTCCTAAGTCCTTTTTTTCCTTATCAAATTTAAATTCTTCATGATCCATTGTACTTTTTAGAGCATTTTTTAAATGATTTCAAACATCAACAGACTACTTTGTGATCCCCTGTTTAGTACTGTAGATAAAACATTTTTTAATTCCTCTGAATTGAATGAAAAGAAACATACAATTACCTTTTCAATGTTAAGAATGCCTATAAATCATATGTCAACAAGCCTAGGCTATAAGCAAGATATTCTTCTAATGTTAATAGTACAACTTCAGATAGTGCCGGCCAATGCCATAGCAGCAATAAGTAGCCAAGCATTGTCCTGAAGTAAAACCCTGGTTTCTTGAGCAAATCAAGCATTTCTTCCTCACAGCTCTATGAAAGTGTTTTTAAAGTTATTTACATAACAGTCACTGTTAATTTTCTGCTCATGGGTGTGCAATGTTGACATCATAACCACTGAATAATCAGCCAAAATGTAAAGTACTAATCATGTAAAAGTGCCAGCTCCTGATTACTCGCATGTTACCACCTTGAAATAACTCTACAGATAAAATATTGAAGCACGAATAAATGTTTTATTATCATATGCCTACTGGAAGATTTCAAATATTTCATGATGAAACTTTAACGCAAAATTCATACGGATAGCGTTAGAAAACAGGGATTACACACACATTTCCACTCTGTGTGAACATAAAGTTCATGACTGTCCAACTGCAAGTTCAAATATGTCAAAGTATATTATTTGCTAACCAGATAGAGAACTTGCCACATCATATCAGAAAAGAGAACTAGAAACAATCTCAAAAGATTTTAATAAATTTTTATACACAGGAAACAGGCTAGAAACAATGCATATTGCAATGTAAAATCATTCAAGCCTAACAAATAATTCAAGAACCTTACCTTAAATTGTGTTCCAAACCAAAAATTCACAATAGTATCTTTATTAAATTGGCACCATATGTAAAGAACACTCAATATCATCGGATCCATAAGTAACTATAAAAAGAAGAAACAGTTTTTGGTTTAGATATGAACAATATAAATAGAACATTAAAACAACAAATAATCGGATCTCATTCAAAAATTAGCCATTACATAAAGGTGAATTATATAGTCAGATGAATCACATTTCTGGCTGCATCAACATATTTTTCTTTTTAAATAGAAGGCTATAATAGTGGAACTGAACAAGTTTGACTTGAAGTTATCAGTGTCATCACGGCTAGATATTGTTCTGTTTAAAACAGTGATGGCTTAGAATAGTATATATAATTTTTTGTTAGGTCCCTTAATGCAGTGGTCTCAAACTTGCAGCCTGTGAAGCAGTTTAATATAGCCTGCGAATACATTTGACCTCTGTCTTTGTAACAAATACAGTGTTTATAATTTTAGAAACATAAAAGGTATGGAATGTACATGAATGGATATTGAAGGGGGGAAAAATGACTAGGCTAGACCTTTGTCTTTGGTACTGTATGCTTGTCTACAGTAAAGTGTCCATGCGTCTACAGTAAGGTGGAAGAATTTCCTACGTTGGTAGTCAGTAAATCTAATTTGCCAGCCAACAGCAGGTGATGCTTTAATATTCTGAGATTTCTGGTTGCCCAGTTAAGGTTAAAACTGGTAGCCCAGTTACGTTATTTAGTGGTTAATTCAACATACTGGAATTATCTGAAATAAAATCAGTCTAAAATTTAATATTTAGCTGTCAGTATATTTAAATTACAAACACAAATTTTTTGCAGGTACCAACTTTGAGACTTGAGATTTTAAATAAATATAAATTTGTATTTTCCTTTGTATTATTATTGTTTGTATAGGTACTCTTAAGATAAAAAATAATTTATAAATTTGTATTTTTCCTTTGTATTATTATTGTTTGTGTATGCTTTAAAAATTATTCAAAACATAAAATTTAAAACTGTTTATTTTTTATTCCTACTTTGTTAAACTGTCTTTAAATGTTGTTAACAAAATGTTTGGCCTATCAGCTGCTTTCATATCAAGGACTCGACCGGCATGCAATTTGAATTTGAGACCATTGCTTTACTGTGTCTGTATGATGTTTAAATGCCATAATATAACAGAATGTGCTAACTGATCATCGGCGATATTACTGCACTTATTTTCTGCTACACCATATTTTTTGTACTCTTGAAAGAAAGGGACTTGCTTTAGAACACTGTGTTGTGAAATTTGTAAAAAAATATCGTTATCATTAAGTACAAGGTGCCTGAAATAGAACTATCACACTACCAAATTAATCATTTACTTCCAGTTCTGTTGCAAAAAGTCAGCTACAAAATGTCACCAAATTATGTGCACAGCTTTAAGTACTAATGTTGCATCATATGACACTGTGGAGGTTTGGTACCAAAAGTTAAAAAACAAGGTCTATGACATTCAAGAAGCGGAGAGCTCTGGCCAGCATGCTGACAATGATGAAGCCCGCCTGTGAGAACTTGTGGAAGATCAACATGCAATCACTCAGGAGCTTGCTAAGTTACATATATCCATTAGTCATGCTATGCATCTCATAAATTTGATGAACAAGTTCAATCGTTGGATGTTGCATGAGCTGACTCAAGCAGATAAGGACAGACATTATTCGGGCCTGCACACTAATCTGCTCAAATGTCAATGCAAAAATTAAATTCTGGACCAGATTATCATTTGTGATAAAAGATGGATTTACTACAAGCCAAAAAGGAGGTTGGTCTGTGCCCAGTGAGCCCGTCGGCTGTCAAATTTGACTGACAAAAATGTCATGCTTTGTATTTGGTGGAATTGCCATGGTATTATCCACGAAGAGTATCTGGAAAGATAAAATGCTCTATAGTAAGTTGTACAGCGAGATGCTATTCTGTGTTGACAATGCTATCAAGGAAAAATGTCGAACTGAGATCTTGCGCAAAAAGGTAATGTTCCATCAAGATAATGCAAGACCTCATGTGTCTGCATTCACCAACTGGTCTCTATATGAACTCGAACAGGAGCTTTATCCACAACATCACTTGTTCAGATTTCTACCTTTTTCACACCTGTAGCTACATCTTGCTGGTGCTATATTCCATTCTGCACAGTACGTCCAAAATGAGGTTGATCTGTTTTTGGAACTCGCTGTCACCAAGTTTCTGGGCCGAAGGCTTTGAAAAACTACCAAAACATTGGCAGACGATATAGATTTTGGTGGTGATTACTACCCACACTATAAGTACTGCTTTCATGTTTTTTTACAACTTTATAAAGATTTTGGTGGAAAACTTTCCTTACAACTAGATGTATTTCGAAATAGCAATGGAATTTACCTAATATAAAATAAATACCAGCTTCTAAACCATTTTCATTAAGGAAAATGTCGTCACTAATTTTTTCTGCAATGGTCACAAAAGTTCATTTTTGAACTGATAATATCGTTTCTGGAAATTATTTGACCGATGCTATGCTCTTAATTTTAATATTTGGAGCGGGCCCCTTATCTCAGCATCTGTAGAGAAATCCCCGATTTCATCTTATTCCGATAGTCTATAACTTATGTGTTTGGATATGTCTCAGAAAGTGACTGCAAGCTACCTGCATCTTCTGCCATCATTGTTACATCTTGAATTCTTTCATCAACGTCCACCCCAAATCATGTCAGCTGGACATACTGCTTTTTCTTCTTCAACTTCTATTTCATCATTCATTAAAGATTGACATAATCAAAACAATCCTTTGTCTTTTCTAAGACTTGTTTCAAAAGCATGTTCAGCAAGAGCAGCACATCATGAAGGTTAATTTTTATTCCTTAATTCATTCCCACATATTGTCGTACCATCCATATTATAAGGGATTCTAACAGTCACCTCACAGCAATAATACTCTTTCATCACTCTAATAATCGATTGATCAATTACTGAATTAGAGTGATACTGTGATATTTCCTGCCAAATCTACAACTTCAATATATTTGAGAAATACATTTACTTTATGTGCTCTGCAGATGTTAAAAAGAAAGATATCATTCTCCAGTTCATTATCCCATTTCAACAGCCATTCATTAAAAATTACTGAAAACAGCCAAACTTAGAATTCCAGCTGTAATAAATTAGTAATCCCCTCCAATTACTATAATAGTTTTCTTGCTTCTTGCTTATCACACATAATGAAGGAATATAAAATGGTCATACAATCTTTCAATATTTTACGTTTTTAACTTTCAGTTTAAAATAAATAGTATTACATATTAGGACTACGCATAATACTATACAGACTGCTTTCATCTGCATTATGAATGTTTTCATGACAGTTATTTTAAAGAAAGTTTAGCCTATTCATTTGACAACTCTACTCCTGCAGCAGATAAATGAGCATTTTTTACTTCACTATTAACACATTCATGAATGATATTTTTTTTAAATATATGTTAAACTTATCGCATAAAACTGCAAAATAATTTATCCCCATTTTTATGGTTAATTCTTCAACTTTCTGTCATATCAACGAACTACGTATTTACTACAGCTCATTACTACGTCTTTTTCATAAACTTCTATAAACCAAACTGTCTGGCTTTTCAATATTGCAACCTTTCCCATTACACATCTGTTTCATGCTTCTGTTTTAAATTTTGCTTTGATTTGCAGATAAGAGCTTCACGATTCATTAAAATCACGACTAAGACAGGTTGAGAGCTATTTAACTAAACAGCAAAATTCCATTGACTGATTTTCAGGAGTTAGTTACAGCAGTCTAATAAATCAAACTAATCTCTTAGACTCAGATCGTTATGCCTTTTACTAGTCCCCATATTTTAAAATGATCATAACAGAATAAAAGTGACTATAGCTGATAAAAAAATAGCTGAAAGAAAGTGATTAAATAAAAATAATAAACACTTCCTAGAACACCAGCAAAAAGATTTTTTTGGCTCACAAAAGCAATGTTACCATATACCATAATTACAGCTTTGTTACACTATCAATTCAACGGATCTTTGTAAAACTTGGATAATAGGATCTTTTGTACCTATTATCGTACCTATTACCTATCAGTATTTGTACCTATTACTTAATCAAATTGGAAATGCATATAGCAATGTAAAGTTTAAAATTATTTAAAAAAATGAGTTCGACATGCATTCTTTTTGGAAAACTCTTTTGCTTCTGAAGAGGAAGGAACTGTATCTGATTGCCATTCAATTTCAGAGAGAATTATTCAAAATCTACGACAAAGTATGGTTGCTATTTTGCCCAATTTTCAGTACTTGACTAAAATCAAAACTAAGCAATTTGGCATCTTAATCAATTAGTTGGCAGCATTTCTCTGTCAATTAACAATTTTTATAATGTTGCGTGCGTACGGGTTAGTTACGAAATGAATGCACAAGTCCGATGAAAAATGAAGAAAATTTATTATCACAACAAATATGCTTAAATTTCCTCAAATTATCGTGCAGTATTACAATATCTCACAGTAGTTATCTTTTAACTACTCAAACGTTCAATAGAACTTAATTCCAAAACAGCTAAAGAAAGCTAATCCGCGAATTTGCTACAATCAATAAGAGCAGTTTTCTAAACAACAACAAACTAAGTAATTACTACAATCTTAGATGTTTTCCTCCTTTTATAAGATTTTAAAATCACGCGCTAGAACTTTCTAGTACTTTCTTCTCAAAATCAAAAAGAGATATTTATTTATTTAATGCACACGCTCTTGTATTTTCAATTTTCTGGCTTAGCCTTCTTTTAATATTCGTCACGCACAGCACGACGCGAGAAATAAAACCATTTAATTTATAATTGAACTAACATTAGCTTTTTAAATACCAAATTCATAACACTGCCCCCTTCCCAAGGACTGCAAGTGCTGGGCAGTACAATCCCTGGACAGGAAGCCAAACTTAGAACTGAGGCATAAACATTACAATATCAAACAACATGAACAATAAATGTAATAGATAACTTAAACAAATCAAATACTAAATGCATATCAAATACTAAATACAAATCAAATCAAATACACATTTAAAAACAAAAAGGACCATGGTCTTATACTATTTACAATTATTTACATTACGTACTATGGCCATAGTAATGAGCTAACCTGTCATAATGAACGACTTTAGGTTTAGAGTTCAAAGACTTACGAATCCAAACCACGACGTCATTCAGCCTTTTTAGGACTGCGTACGGGCCATCCCAAGGTGACTGTAATTTCGGACTAAGTCCTTTCCGTCGAGTCGGATTCCACAACCATACCTCGTCTCCTTCGTGGAATTGTTGTTCAGTAGTTCTTGTGTCGTAGTGGGCCTTCATCTTCTCCATCGCCAAGTTGCCTTACTCTCGTGCAAAGTTGTGCATCACTTCAAACCGGGCCTGGAGATATTGAATACATTCCTCAGACGATGAAGGAGCATCCGGAGGGCGACCAAACAATAGATCACAAGGCAGACGAAGCTCACGACCGAAGAGCATCTGTGATGGAGAATAGCCGGTAGTCTCGTGGACAGCACTGCAGTAAGCCAGTAAAAACAGTGGTAATTTCTTGTCCCAATCCTTTTGGTTTCTGGAAACCACTAATGAGAGGTTATTAAGGTTGGTTCGATTGAACCTCTCTACCATGCCGTCTGACTGGGGATGTAATTGCGTCGTTTGGGTTTTGTCAATGCCGAGTAGTTTGCATACTTCTTTGATTACTACCAAGGTAAAATTCCTTCCCTGATCGGAATGTAACTGAAGAGGCACTCCGAACCTGGAAATCCAGTGCTGTATCATCACCTCAGCTACTGTAACAGCCTCTTGATCAGGAATAGGATACGCTTCAGGCCACTTGGTGAAGTAATCAATGACAACGAGTATGTATTTGTTGCCATCAGCAGTTCGGGGCAGAGGTCCCAAGATGTCAAAGACGATACGTTCAAAAGGCGCCCCTACGTTGTAACATTGCAGCTTGCCTCGGCTGCATCTCCTTGGTCCTTTCCAACCTGAACAGGCATCGCAAGATCAGCACCACTTTTGCATGTCATCCTTTGCATTATTCCAGTAAAAGCACTCACGAACTCTCTGCAAGGTATTCATTATTCTAAAGTGACCTCCTGTAGGGCTGTTATGTAATTCTTTAAGGACATCAGGAATGCAGGATCTTGGAAGTATCAGCTGCCATCGGAATGTCTTCCCATCATCCCATTTGAATTTCCGGTATAAGACACCGTTTCGAATGTGAAGTGAATCCCGGAGTGCCCAATATTGTTTGGTTGTAGGGCTACAGATAGAAATGTCCTGCCAGGTAGGTTTTCTGTTTGATGACTCCATTAAATCAATTATGGGTTTAATGTAGCGGTCTTCCAGCTGGTCTTTCCTGACTTCATCATTACTCCACGGTTCTCAATCAGCCGATGTTGATGTTGTAATTTGTCTTGCGACTGGAGTCAGAAGTTCGTATTTCGCTTCCACCCTCGAACAATATCGGCAGCATTCTGGGCAAGGTCGTCTAGACAAGGCGTTGGCGTTCCCGTGTAATGATCCCTTACGATGACGTATAGTGATGTCATATTCTTGAAGTCTCTGTATCCACCTGGCTATTTGACCCTCAGGAAATTTAAAAGCCAGGCCAATGGAGGCATGGTCCGTGCGGAGGAGGAATTTTCTGCCATTTAGATAATGATGGAAATGTTCTACAGCTTTGACTATCGTGAGCAATTTTCCTGGTGACACAGTAATTCCTCTCCAATTTAGACAGGCACTTGCTCCAGTACGCCACTACACATTCTTGGCGGTCTATTTCTTGGGACAAAACCGCACCAACACTTTCATTGCTCGCATCCGTGTCGAGAATAAATGGTCTGTCGAGCTGAGGATACGTCAGGATTGGAGCAGATGTTAAAGCTTCCTTTAAGTTGTTAAATGTATCCTGGCATTCTTTTGTCCACAAGAACTTTTGCTTGCTCACTGTCAGCTTGTGAAGGGGTCTTGCGATGGAAAAAAAGTCCTTCACGAATCTCTTATAGTAGGTGCAAAGCCCTAGGAAGCTTCTCAGCTGATGGACATTCTCGGGACGTTTCCAGGATTTAACGACTGACACCTTTTCAGGATCCGTGCACACACCTTCTGCAGAGATGACATGTTCCAGGTAAGTCACTTCCTTTCGGAACAATTTGCATTTAGCGAAACTCAGCTTCATTGGCTTCTTTCAGTTTCTGAAGCACCTTTCTAAGATTTTCTAGATGCTCTTCAAAACTCTTTCCGATGATGACATCGTCCAAGTATATCAGAGAGGCTTCGTAGGAAAGACCTTTCAAAACAGTCTCCATGAGGCGTTCGAATGTTGCCGGCACATTACACTATCGCCGGCTGAATGAGGTTACGAAGAAAGACAGTTACCCTCTTCCTAGAATTGACGACATTCCAGACACTCTTTCTGGAAGCAAGTGGTTCTTAATGCTTGATTTAAAGAGTGGGTATTGGCAGGTCCAAACGGCATCACCTTGAATTGCCAAAGCCCTTGTCCCGTAGTAAATGCCGTCTTTTCTCGGTCATCAGGGTGTACTTCTACCTGCCAATACCCACTCTTTAAATCAAGCGTTGAGAACCACTTGCTTCCAGAAAGAGTGTCTGGAATGTCGTCAATTCTAGGAAGAGGGTAACTGTCTTTCTTCGTAACCTCATTCAACCGGCGATAGTCAACGCAAAATCTTGTTGAGCAGTCTTTCTTTCTGATGAGAACGATGGGAGATGCCCATGGACTTGCTGAAAGCTCGATGACATCGCCTTCTTCCATATCTTTTAACAGTGTTCACACCTCTTCCTGTTTAGCAAATGGTAGGCGCCTTGGATGTTGCTTGATCGGGGGATGATCGCCGGTATCTATTCTATGTTGTGTTAAACTAGTTCGACCCACGTCAGAAGACGAGCGAGAGAAAACAACTTGAAGATCTTTAATGATGCGATCGGCAGCATTCCTCTCTTTATCGTTTAATTGCGCATTCTGCAATAACTCCGATGTAATGCTCTCTGAGGACACGGATTCTGGGATGTTACTCTTTCTTTCAAAGCTGGTTACTGGAGTACATGTTGCAAACATTTGACCTTTCTTAATAACTCTTGCCTTCTCAGTTACATTGGCGACTCTCACCAGGATAACCGTTTTGGATAGGTCGATGAGTGTTGAGGCTACTAGTACTCCTTTCGGGCTATTATAGTTATTGGGATATTCTATGATGCCGTAGCAGAAATTTCTATTTTTGGCTATTGAGCCAGGAAGTAAAAACTCGGTTCTTGCCGGTATTGTGATATCATCTTGAACTATAATCTTGTGGATAGATTTCACTCCATCATTAATTCCGAATAGGGCTATGTCCTCAGATGTAGAATGCAATTCGTTATTTTTAAAGTCCAAGGAAAAATTGTATTTCCTTAGAAAGTCCAATCCGAGTATGCAAGAATCAGTGATCTCTGCTACATATGCAGTGTGATGGTAAGTGGCACTTCCAAACGTGATGTTAACGTTTACTTTTCCATCTATGTCGATCTTCTCACCGGACACAGTCTGGAGGGTAATGCAGGGCGGCGTCCAGATAAGTTTGTTTCCCAGTTGTTGAGCCAAATCTTTTCGGATGATGGTAACGTTGGCTGCTGTATCTATCGTCATATTGCAGGGAACTCCATTAATATGTCCTATTATGAAAAGTCCATTACTGCTGCCTCTCACTGCAGAAATCTGAAACGCTTTAAACTGGGACTTTTCATTATCTGGCAACCTCCGCCCCGCGAGATAGCCACTAATTAGTTTTCCTGCTGTTTGTTAGGAGTGGTCTTAACATCTGTACCCTGGGGTGTTCTGCAGTTTCGTCGTATGTGTCCTTCAGCACCGCAGTTCCAGCACTTAACGGTTGGTTTCTTCTCACCAATATTCCGTCTCAAGGAGTTCAGTTGTCTAGTTAAATCGTCTAGACGAGCGGTGACTTGATCCCCTGGCTCCTGCACTTGAGCAGCTCTGACTGGGTGGCGGTCTCGACGAGTGGCTTGCTGGGCTGCCTCGAATTTCATGGCGTACACTAAAGCGCTTTTCAAATCTTTAACATCCGCCATTCGCAGTCCACATTTGTGGGCGTGGGTTCGAATCCCACTTCTGACACCAAATATTGTTGCATGCATACAGGTTTGTTACGAAATGAATGCACAAGTCCGATGAAAAATGAAGAAAATTTATTATCATCACAACAAATATGCTTAAATTTCCTCAAATTATCGTGCAGTATTACAATATCTCACAGTAGTTATCTTTTAACTACTCAAACGTTCAATAGAACTTAATTCCAAAACAGCTAAAGAAAGCTAATCCGTGAATTCGCTACAATCAACAAGAGCAGTTTTCTAAACAACAAAAAACTAAGTAACTACTACAAACTGAGATGTTTTCCTCCTTTTATAAGATTTTAAAATCACATGCTAGAATTTTCTAGTACTTTCTCGAAATCAAAAAGAGATATTTAATGCACGCGCTCTTGTATTTTCAATTTTCCGGCTTAGCTTTCTTTTAATATTCGTCACGCGCACCATTTAATTTATAATTGAACTAACATTAGCTTTTTAAATACTAAATTTGTAACAATATCTTTTGACTTTATTTGACAACCTTATATTTTATTTGCTGACTTTATTTCATTTAAAAAAAATATTTTATAATATTATCTGACTTGTTGATCACAACAAGTGAAACACTTCTTATGCTTCCATATATTGGACTTTATGGAAAAACAGGTGGGCAATTCAATAATAATATTTAAATGATAGCATCAACTGTGATCACTTTATTTGGCATCCACTGCATCATTAATCAACAAATAACGTTTTTTTACTTAATTTAAAACGAACTTAGAATTAGTTATAGAGAAATTTTGTATTTCTATTAAAAATGAAGTTATCCAAACAAAACAAAACAAAAAAAAAAAAAAAAAAAAAAAAAAAGATGCATTTTTAAAAATTTACGTGGATACATTTGGATTCACTTGGGATACACAGTAGTAAATTATGCTAGAATTATGTTTGACACTAAATATGGTTAGGAATACAAAAAAAGGTATTTAATGGAAAAATATGTTGAATGCAGACTTGTAGATAAGACTTAAATGAACCAATAATACAGAAGGATCAATTTTATTTAATATTTCGAAAAAAAATCTTCAGGTTCTTTTTTACTCTTTACCTGAAAAACAAGCTTTCCTTCCGCCAAACTAAACACATTCAATACTCTCACTTATCAGTGATTAGCAAAAACACATAAAAATATATAGGACTTAATATGAATTAACAACAGATTTTTTTTCAAATATGACATTTAAATTCTTAGAAAACTTACCCAAACATTTAACATCAATCCAGAAACCTTTGCACAAATTAAGGAACAAGCAGATTTTGTAAAATTTGCAATAAAATAAATAAACCTATCTAAATTAATGTACATAAATATTTCTACATAATCAATTTTCTATTGATTGCCTTACAACAAATTATATTCTTTAATTTTCATGAAACGAGACTATGTCCCTAAATGTTAAGTAAAAATGTAAAACGTTTTCACCTTTTAAATTTAGTAACACACGATATGAAATAATTCTATGAAATATTTCAAAATTATTTCCTCACCTAAAAATGTCCCGTATAGTACCAAAACACAAGAATTTTCATGATGAATGCAAACAGAAATATTAACAAGAAAGTGTATATCTACATGGAAGGAGGATCACTCAACTTGAACAAAAACCAAAAGTTCACATTAAGCTATTATTAAAAAAATTATATAAGTATATTAATTTTGTGACAGCATAAAAATTGTACATTTCTCTGAAACTAGCTTAACCCCTCCCCAAATGAAACTAATATTTTAATCTAGTGTAGTTTGCATGATTCTTGTTTGTACAATTTACAAAATTTGGTACCTGTCTATTAACAGAATCACCTCAGTGCAATTTATAGATTTTTTACAGATGACAAGGTAAAAGTTTCTTATTGGGTGCAAGCTGGTGAACTTTTTAAAATGACTACCAAACTATCAATATTTACTGTAAATGGAAAAATATTATCAACATATCAAAAGATACACACTTTACTAATTTAAAATATAAATTTTAATTATTAAATAAGAATTATGTAATATATTAAAAAATATAACTTTTTTTTTTTTTTTTTTTTTTTTGCAAAATCCTCTAATACTTTTTGCACTATTCTCCTCCCTATATACACATCAATTTGTTTTTGCTTAATTAAAAATTAGAACTTTGCAAAATGTGCCACTTTGCCCCAGCCTTTTACCAAACATATCATTATTATTATTATTATTTTTAGCAATTTTGTGGCAAAATACTATATTCCTGCAGAAATGTTTCACCAGTTTTTTTCACTGCTGGCAATCCCCCAAGCATATATTTTTAAATTGAGTTTAAGGCAAAAATATTTAGATTTGTGTGTAAAAAACATTGGAACTTGGAATACAACAAAAAGACTGTTTACAAAAATATGGCGATGTTGCTTGAATGTAGGATTGTGATGAGCATGGTTGCCAGAGAATCTGGCCTAAAGTTGGCAACTTTCTACTTACGTAGTTGCAATATAAATAAGTCCCAAAATTCTTGTCTAATAGAATCTCCTTCCAAACAAGTATAGTGGAACCTCGAGATAAGAGCACCTCTATATACGAGAAATTCGAGATACGAGGAAACTATGAAAGAAACATTCATCTCTAAATACGAGCATTGACACTTGAGCAACAAGCCAGGCTGTTGGTATGCATGGCACGTTTCCTAATCCAGCTCGACTCGGGGAATTCGCTCATCTGATCACTCAGTGTTCTTTGAGCTATGTGTTTGTGTGATTGTGAGTTAATTTTTTTTTACATTTAATGTGAAGATAATTATTTTACAATGACTCCTCAGATAGTGCTGCAAAGAAAAAGAAAGAAGCCACAGCCATTGAAATTAAGAAAGGAATCACAGATGAAAAAAATCCCCCTAATATAAAGTGTGTGAGTGCAACACGAACTTGTGTAATGACAATGACAATGTCACATTTTAGAAGCATCTTAAAAAGGAGTCAAAAGCAAGTGTTATTAGATAAGTTTTTGGTAAAGCAAGCTGCAATTAAAAGAAAGTGATTCTGACCCAGAACCTGCTTCCGGTAGGGTAAAATTCTCAAGAAGAGAGAGCCTTCCTGAATCAGAAGGGGACTCTTCTTTCCCATAGTAATCCGTTTTGTCTTCCCCACATCCATATTGCCAGTCAGGACTCTTCATAAAGGTAAACTATGGCTACATTATTTACCAGTGTTATTTACCAGGAAAATTTATTTTTATGTTGATATTTTTGTAGGTGAGGAACGGATTAACTGGATTTTCATCATTTTCAATGGGGAATTTGTTTCTAGATACGAGAAATTCGCTAAACGAGCTCAATGCTGGAACAAATTAAACTCTTATCTTGAGGTTCTACTGTATAAGCCTGCAAAGTTAAACACATCCACTTGACAGTTGCTAACATCTATGTTTTACACCACAACATTACACCATGCAATGCATTACTGCTGGGATGAGAGTTTCTGTTGAAAGAAACTGTGGCAACAGAGCACCATCTGCCTTTGTTCCCAACTGATTCATTTTATTTCCAGCTTAAATCCAGCTTGAAAGGGCATTATTTTTGACTGTTAAAACCAAGCAAGCTAAAATGTGAAAAAGAAGTTAAAATGTGACATGTTATTTAAAAGAGATCCCCGTTCAAGACTTTTAGGTAAACTATGATGCAAGTCAGAACACTGGCAATGTTATATTGATACTCAAGGATGTTATTTTTGAAAAATTATAAATGTAAACAAGCATATCTTGAAAATGAATGTATTTTATGGAATCAGTTTCTTTATTCCCTGGACTACCTTGTAAATTTAACATATAATTTATCCATGGGGCAGAAGAGGCTGTACTTTAAAATTTCAAGAGATTATAAAATTCTTGAAAAGCTATATAAAATAATTTTTTATTGATTAATGTTTTTGAATTTAGAAGGCAAAAGAATAGAAAATTGGTAATGAAAGGTAATGAAAGCATACTAGAATGGAAAATTGGTAATGAAAGCATACTGTAAACAATGAAAGTTTCACTTGCCGTGACACATAAAGAACATTGTGTAAAACTTTGATAAAAATACATAAAAAAATTTCAAGCATAACAAATTGAAAAACAAATTAAAAAAGGAAAAAAATATTAGCATTATACAATTTTTAAGCACATCAGCACTTTTTATTGTCTGCCATAAAAGCATATAAGAAAGTTACGCATAACCTGTCTCATGTAATAATAAAGCAAAACTGTATGAGAAGAGGTTGGAATAAAACTCCACAAACTGGCAGTAATAGGAAAGTTTTTAGAATAGTACAAAAAAGAGAATATTGGATGGTTTCAGTGGATAAAACAATAAGTAAACAGCTAATAAAATGAATGAAAAAGCACAGTGGAAAATACACTTAATTTTCCTTAAAATTTAACTCTTTCATTTAATATCATATATATATTTCAATATATATATTTTTTGTTATGATTAGAAATTTTATGCATTATTTGAAACTTTTGTGGACATATCTTAGGTATAATCAACTAAACCCAGTTTTGGTTATCATAACCGCAATAGCTGTGGTGAAAAGAATGCCTAGTTGGAATGGTAAATCATGGAATATGTACAGTACAAATCACATGGCAATATTTTTTTTTTATTCTGTGCATAAATAACCATCGAAAGATGAAGTTATATACACACATATACAATTCATCTAAATAAGATCAATATGCTTATACAGTTCTTCAGTTGTAAAGGATGTCAACTAACTTAAGTCTTTTGTCAAATGAATGAAATATTTGAGAATGTCAAATGAATGAAATATTGCCATACAACAGTAATGGACTGGGCAAGAATATTAAAAAAAAATGCAGATGAACAAATGATTATCCTTGTTCTGGCCAAGCCTGCTGCCACAAAAGATGCAAAGGTAAATGAGGATCTTCACATGGAACAAATACCTGAGCATTTGATTCTGCAGTGGACCAATTCAACCTCAGTTACGAGACTGCAAAAAAAATTTCAAAAGGCCTGGAGTAGCACAAAGTATACATGTAGCAGATCCCAAGATGCTGATGCAAGAAGAAAAATTGCAGCATTACAGGTTCCACTCAGATACTGAGGTGAAGGCCATTATTTATCAATGACTCGAAAGCCAATCATCAAAATTTAACAAAGGCAGCATGCTAGATTAATTATGCTATGTGACAATATTTGAATGCCAATACCGACTTCAATGCTTATTTATCTCATCCACCATGAAACTGTCCCCAAGCAGTGCAATTTAGCGCCACTTATGGATAAGCATGATGTCAAAACACACTCATACATCTATGCTTTCATTTGATGTAATCCAGACTGTCTCTCAGTAAGTTTGTTTTTATGAGCAAAGATATAAATTAATTGCTATGACTGTATTTTTTATTGTATTTTGAAAAAATAATTGGGTATGAGGGCAGTAAAAGCACATTTGTAAATGCATGCAGTTTCACTGACAGCTGGTTGAGAGAATTAACATCTGTTGAAAATGAAAAACAACATCTGGATATGATTGACAAAACAATTATAGACTGGAACAACTACCGTATTCGTATTGGACGGCATATAAGATGCACCCTTATTTAGATGTCCACACACAAGGAAAAAAAGTTTCAATAGCGTGGTTTCTTTTAGTTCTCACGTTTCGTAAAAGCCAAATAAACAAATATTGACTGCAATTACCTTCACGTATAAGACGCAGGTAACTTTTTTGAGACCAAACTTAGGAAAAAAAGTGCATCTTATATGCTGTCAAATATGGTATCTGCAGGATATTTGTACTCAAAACATTCTAAATAGAGTTTAAGGTAAGCTAAGAGGGCCTAAGAAAATAGTGGAAATAAATGAAAGCTTTTCTACAAAGCACAAAAACAAAGCAGGCTGAATACTTCTGCAGCATTGGCTATTTCGTGAATTGTGAAGAGAGACTGAAAAATGTTTTATTGTAAGAGTCACAGATAGAAGTGGGGCCCAGACTTCTGCAGGATTGATTAGAAGAACATTGCGAACTTTCTTATTACGATAGTAGCCAAATTTTCTGGCTTATTTCAGTTTTGTGACTTCTGAAGAATGAATGCTGTGATACATTCATCATGGATGCCCGTATGCTAGACTATTACTAGTAATGTTAAATACAATTTATAATTTCTCAGATATTGTCTACAAATTGGTTTAATTTAATAAACCCAATGTATATATTTGGAAAATGTTCATGGCGTAGTAGATGCGTAAAAAAGCCAAGTCATGGCTGAATTACCTTTATATTTTGGTTGAACTTTATATTTACCTTTATATTTTGGTTGACACATATTTTTAAACCAATAAAAATAAATTAGTGCAGTAAGCATATCAATTCTAGAATTTTTACATTTTTGGTGCTGCAGTATGAGGAACAATAAGCAGCAGTCTAGCTAGACTGAAATACAGAAAGCAAGAGAGTGTTCAAGACAAAATCTTAGTTCAGAGTGAAAGTATTTGGTTTCTGAAATGAGCTAGTCAGAGTTTTCTTTATATGTAGACAATATTTAAAATTAAAAAACCAATGGTTGGATTAAATGAAAAAAAAAGGTAGATTTTTTTTTTATGTAAGTACTTTGAAAATATTCTTAAGTTAGAAGATTCCATCTGAGAAAATAAGTTATGTGTATTTTCTATGAGAACTGCTAAAACTGATACAAGACTGTATTTAAAGAAGATTATCATAACAATAGGAAGCAAATATATACTTTTGGAGAATTTGGTTAATATAGAAAATTCTACAGGCACCAAATGATATTGAAATAGGAAAAAAACATGCAGAAAGACTCTGAAGCATAATGAAGAAATTTCACCCAAGTCAAACTCCCTCTATTAAGCAGTCTTAAACACTTTGCTTAAATTATAAGATTATTATATAAATATTTCTTAAATTATAAGAGAGCCTATTTAGGATAAACTATTTAGGGTGTAAAATCTATGAGGATTGTTCAAAATTTTATGAAAGATTATATTTGAAGAAGGTAATCATATCAACAGGAAGAAATTACATAACTTCAGTGGATTTAATTAACACATAAAATGCTAAAGACATCAAATAGTGTTGAAGCACAAAAAACATAGGCACAGTATGAATGGTGATGACGACAAAGATGGTATGGAATGATGGCAACTAAAAAGAAGACCTGTGATGAAAAACACAGGAAAGATGTTTCCTATGCTAATAAGTCGCCCACTATAAACATATTAAAATTAAGATTGCCAAACTGCAGTAGTTGCTTTAAGAAGGAAAAGAAATTTTAAATTTCTTTAATACAGAAAAGTTTTAAATAGTTTTAATATATATATATATATATATATATATATATATAAAAACTAGGTAAATTTTTTAATCTATATGTTCCGGTTGCATAACGACATCATCACAGGTGGGCAGCAAACTAAATGCAGAATATTCTGAGATGAAAAAATCATCGAGATGGTCATATGTGGGCAAGACAAAAATTAAATGATCATCTGTCAATAAATGGCAGTACTGTGTAACCAAATTATATTTTGAAGAATATTTTAATAGAGTAGGCAACTAGTTAATTGAAGTCTAAAAATGAAAGACTGTCAGCTGTTATTAAAACTGTGCATGTATTTGTAGTCTGCATGTGGTTTTATCCATTAAAATATTTAAAGGAAAAAAAAAAGTGAATGTTAATGCATCATGTCAATGTAAGAAGCAGACGTCAAATCCAAATACATATTATATACTGTATACAGTCAAAAGTCTTTAATCCGGACTTGTCGAGACTTCGGCGATTCCGGATTATCGGTTTTTCCAGATTATAGATTATGAATTTAAATCTGGTATGATGGCATGCAGAAATTATACAATTAAAAATATGAAACCGTAATTTATGAAATAAAGAGCAATTATGATCTAAAGGGTATCAAAATTTACAAAAAAAAAGCTTAATATTTATTTGTTTACTTTATTAAACATTTCTTTCAACACGCGCATGCATAAAGCATACATTACACATAGTCGAAATTAGAAAATTGCAAACAGAAAACTATTTTATGTGTTTTTGTGATATTTATAATGACGAGGAATTTGACTTAAATCATATCAAAGACGGAGTACATCGAGATGAAATACTACATTTAGTAAGGAATTATAAGCCGAATAAAAACATCTGCCCTGAAGATAAGGATAGTGCTGACGGATCAACTTCCAGTTCATTGTGCGTTTACACATGCGCAGAAAGTTTGCAGCTTTGAGGTCCAGATTATAGATCATTCCGGATTATGGACGTCCGGATTAAAGACTTTTGACTGTATACATATGTACATATATATAAGATAAATTTTTAAACAAAAATAAGTAGAAGGCATTGCATGCCAATTTTGATGGCTAAATGCAGGGCTTATTTTATGCTAATAAGTCGCCCACTATAAATATATTACAATTAAGATTGCCAAACTGCATTAATTGCTTTAAGAAGGAAAAGAAATTTTAAACTTCTTTAATACAGAAAAGTTTTAAATAGCTTTTAATACTTAAAAAAAAAAAAAAAAAAAAAAAAAAAAAAAAAAAAAAAAAACCAGGTAAATTTTTAATCTATATATTCATCAATAATGTTTAATTATGACTAAAAGAATAAAAATTAAATATCCTTTAAATACTATGAGTTCCTTATGAAAAAAACAAAAGGATACAACAAGAGTCACCCAGTTGAAGAGAAGCAAAAACAAATAGTCAGCAGGCCTTCCAGCAAATAATCCTAAAATACATTTATAATATAAATAAATTTTCAAAGCAAAATATATTTTACATACAAACATAATATAGTAAAACCTTGGTTATGAACTTAATTCTTTCATGAAGATAGTTCATCATCCAAAATATTTGTAAACCAAAGCAATTTTTCCTATCGAAATTAATCTAAAATCATACTTGCCAACCTATGACACTCAAAAATCAGGAGATTTTTTTAAGAAATCAGGAGATTTTTCACAATGTTAAAAAGACTTTTTAAATGATAAAAATATAGCTTTTAATAATGAATCAACTTAAAATAGTTCAAAAATACCTTAGACATAAAAAACATTTTTATTACTTGCATCGTTTAAAAAAAAAAAGACACTTTATTCAGTTTTCATACAAATGTTATGAACGGTGGCAGATTTTGCTTTCGTTAAGAAAGAAACTTCATAATTTTGTTCATAGCAATTGCCACATAGGCCTGCTTTTGCTAATAAAAGTTTTTTTAATGTGTCATCACTAATATTAGATCTAAATTTAGTCCTCGTTTTCGCAACAACACTGAAAATCCTCTCACACTTTGCATTACTATGGGGAACTGTCAAGATGGCCAACATAATTCTAGACAGTTGACTATATTTTAAAATTCCATCAGCACCTTTCAGTTTTCCAATTAAACTCCACTGGGTGTCAATCCTAGCTGATTTTATAACTACATCCAAGTTTTCTAATTGTAAACTGCAAAATTGCGATTGCAGTATATCAGTAGCAACATCAATATCATCTTTCATGACTAAACGAAGTAGCACAGGAAATCTGTTCAAAAAGTACCTTATATCAGAAAAAGATGCATTTGCTAGAGCAGAAACATCACAAAGTTTAGCATGCAAAATCACTTCATCGTTGACTGGAAATTTATGTAGTATGTAATCACATACTCGACAGAAGAAACTTCTAACATGAAGATAAAACTTATTTTTGTCTTCTGAAAGTTCTTCCACTACTTTTGTAGTTGCAGCTCCTATTACCAAATCTTCATCTTTCTTTTGATTTTTTATTTCACCTTAAATCACATCATATATAGAATTACAAGACAAAACACAGACTGGTTTTACAAACTTTGATAAAAAGCCTTTAAACAGATCATAAATAATTGATTGCAAAACATGAATTAATGGAATTGTGCTTTGTAGAATTTTGTTAAGGACATCAAATGATGGCAAAATGAATTGTATTAAAAAGCAAAAAGCTTTGTTAAAGTCCGAAGAAAAAAATATAAATATTCGTTCTTCACAAGATAAACTTACAGTAATCGGAAAATGTTTCGTGTGTTGAGCAATTTTTTTATTTTGAGAGAAATTTGTATCAGCTTTACGCTTAATTTTGCAGTATTATTTTGAGAACTGCCAGTTGAATTGCTGAATGATGCAGAAATTACTTTATTTTTCTCAAACCTATTTTTAACAATGGAAGTAGTAACTACATCTCTTTACTTTAGGTACTTTATAACTTTCAATAGAGCCTTTTATCTTAACTCTCGAGCCATTTACTTCTCTAAAAAATGCAAGAAGTGGGTTCCATTGATCGAGGTTTCTAGATAAGCATTTCTTTAAAGACAGCCAGCGTGTACACACATTTCAAAATTTTTCTCATTTCAGTATTATGCAGCTGTTGGAACTGTTTCATTTTTTCCTTTCTTTTAGAACTCCTTTCAAGATAATAATAAATATCAACAATGTGTTCATCCACATTTATTGGTAAAGAAGATAAGCCCTTTTTCAGCTGCTAAATTTAAGAGGTGACAGGTGCACCTCATAATCTGCAAATCTGAATTTGCCTTTCTTAAGATGTCTGCAACACCAGTCTTCAAGCTTACCATTACTGGTGCATTATCGGCACCAAGTGCTAAGCAATTATCCAGAGGGACTGCATTTTCTTTTAAAGTTTTAATAATTAGCTGTGCTATATTAAAGCCTGTCGAATGTCCTTCTAAAGTGGGGGCAGAAAGTAAACTGCACTCAGTTTCTGAAGAATCTGGATTAAAAAAAGAAACAACAATTGGATACAGTTTTGAATTGGTATTATTGCTTCCATCCATAGAGAGGCATAACGGAACTGTTTTAATGCAATCAATAACTGAAGATTTATTTTTCAAACCCCTTTCTTTAACAATTGCACCTGTTTTGGTCCTTGCACTTGAGTATTTCTTAGCAATTTCACTATCGGGAAACATTTTTCTAAATAAAGCTGCAGCGTGATCCGATGCATTCAGTGGCAGGTTGTGCTCCAGTAAAAAGGCAGAGAACAGACATTCTGCATCAATGACTTGTTGGTCTTTTGTTTCCGTAGAAAAATTTAATTTTTCGTTTCTTTCAAAACAACTTATGTTGTCCTTGTGTTTTTGTGTACGCACATGTTTGAGAACATCAGCCCTTCCACTATGCGAAATCGAAAAATTGCAATGACAGGCGGTACACATCGCAAACATCACACCTGGAGGAGTAGGGACGACTTGCAGAAATTTAACATCAGTTGCCTATTGCAGCGTGTATAATTGTCAAGAAAAAGCTGGATGTAGTGCCTCATTTCACAAATTAGAATTTCTACATATTTTTATTTTTGAAACTCAGATCAATTAAAACAATTTAGCATATTTATCAAGCATAATTAACGTTCCAAATAATTATAAAGCTATTGCATGCTTTCAGGACTGGATATTTTTTAGCTTTCCCTATGCTGCAAGGAAATTTGTAACTACTTCTTTTAGAAAATAATATTTTAAATCTGAACTAATAGAAAATTTCAAATAATCAATTTTCTCTTACAATTTTTATGCTTTTTATTGGTGTAAATAAGTAAAAAATACTAAAATATTTAAAAACGAATTTTTGAAAGTTGTGTTTAAAATTCTAAATTGTGCTGCTTTTTTAAAATTATAGACGAGTATTATAGCACAATTTCTATTAAGGAATTTTATTTCAATTATATTTCATAATACATCATAGTGATAAACACATTTGACTTCTTAAAAATGTTTATACATTTAATTCTAATATTAAAATTGTATTTAACCGTAATAATTAATTTTGCTTGGATTTTATAGTGATTATTTTTTTTAATTTATTTTTTGTTCTGCATAAGATTTTTTTTATTTACTGTTAATTTAATTTATTAGCTTAAAGGGGCGGTAGCCTAGAAAGGCTGTTAGTTTCGAAGCGGCATTTTGCACTGTTTTACTATAAATGTCCGTGTCTCTTGCAAATTGTTGTTACCAAATATTATCGCCCTGTATTATATGTAAAGAAATTAAATAATGAAGAATCTGCATGAATACATGTATGGTTCTTGCAATCTGAAAAAACGACAGTATCTAGAGCCATCAAATTTTGAATAATGTAATCCTCCACCCGAACATGGGCATCTGGACGGCTGAATTTTGAATTTGTTTTAACCCTCAGAGCGTTGTGACCGGGTTTATCTGGTCATCAGAAGTTTTGCTACTTGGTATATATTAGCTTATAATTTAAGACATTTTGCTTTCCTACTTTCTTTTATAATGTAAATATCATCTTAAAGAATGTAAGTTTATGAAAATGCAGATGAAAATAAGTAATTATACAAACTGAAATAATAAATGCTGTTTAAATACTGGTCTTCATGACGGATCTAAAATCCTGTGCCACTCAGAGGGTTAATCTATTTCCTATTTTGTAAAACTTTAACAAATTTTTGATTAACAAACTCAATGAGTTCAGAGAGAGCACTGTCCGGAAAATAAGTTTTATCTCCAGTGCGGAAATTCTAAAGATATGCTGTTTTCAAATGTATGTGGTTTACGGGTGAAGAACATGATATTTAATAAAAATAGGTAACATACAAAACGTTAAAAAAAGGTTTCTTTTGGGCGTAATGTGATTATCTTAATGCTTCTAGATTTTATTTTACCATTTTTTTCCGCTTCATTACACTCAGAAAATTTTATGCTCCGAATTTTATAAATTACTAAAATAAATATTCCACTTTAATGTTAATAAGTTAATGATGATATAAATCAAATAATTTACTGTTTTGTAATGTTATTATAGTTTTGAAAATCATTGCCTGAAAATGGTCATTAAATTTAAAAAAAAAAGTTATCAGATCTTGTTTAATTTTATCTTATTTATTTCAAAGCATCTTGTACTATCAATCTTTTTTAATTTTACGTTATTTGTGTGCAAAATTAAGTTTATAAATTTTGTGTCTAGAGTTTTTACCGTTTTACCAAAGTAAAGATGTTTGTACAAGAATTACGCGTGAAAAAAATGCACGAAATGCAGTAAAAAGTGCTTTAATGAGATATATTAAATCCTATTTGGAAAAAACTGTGGCTTTCATAATCTCATCACTATACAACATATCACATTTAATAATTAAAAAGAGTTATGTGATACAAACACCATAGGTTTCAGTATTAAAGTAAACCAGATCGTCCCTACTCTTTCTTGCCAACATGTCAGTGACGCGCGCCCCGCCCACTGGGTTAGTCTATCTCTTATAAGGTCCATGTTCTGGATACGTATGCTGTCACTCACAAAGCAGAAATTCTCATCTGATTCACAAGGTTTTATTTTAGATATAATCTAGAGAAAATTCAGTTGCTTTCAGATGTCCAAAATCACTTTTTGTTTTTGTTCATATAACGAAGTATTAAGCCAAGTTCCATAAAAATCGTGAGAAATATTAAGAATAAGAAGAAGTCTGGAGAAATATATTGTAAATCGGGTTGGCGAGAGAACGATCGAAAATCGGGAGTCTCCCACCTAAATCGGGAGAGTTGCCAACTCTGTAAAATAAATTAAACCCTTTCCAAACCCCAAACTATAACTTAGAAAATAGCACTTTGTATGAAAGTTCAGAATGCAAAACTAATGAAATTCATTAAACCTGACATAACACAATGTTAAACATAAAAAAAGAAAGACTTTAATTAAATTTTACCATATCTCTTTGAAGAAAAGTTGAAGCCATAAGTAGAAAATGGTAAAGAAGCCAAAGGTTGCAAAATGCTGTTATTTGAAAGAAAATCCTATCCCGTAAAAATATCAGGTAGCTGCTTTTCTCCCCATTTCCTCTTCTCTCTCTCTTGACTGCACTTAACAATCGTAAAGCGTTTGTTCCCTTAAAAATTTCTTCACTGTGATTGTTTCTGTCTGTGTTTTAAATTGTTCTTAAAGCAAGACATGATCTTATCATTACAAATATCTATGCTATGGCTTACTACTGCTTTACCAGGGTGATCATGTTCTATGAACTTAAGTACCTTACCCAATTTTACATGAATTTTGCCAACCAAACAACTAGGAACATTTTCCCTTCCATCTTCTTCTTCTGATGATATTTCCTCCACTGCATTGAACACATTTTGGAATATTATTTGTTGCTAGCATTTACTTGCTTATATCTTGAGACACAGTTCATCATCCAAGACATTTTTAATTTGGAAAATTTTTTTGTGATCAAAGACATTTGGGAACCAAGATTACACTCTAATATGAATAAAACAAATCTGATTTCAAACTATTTTTTAAAATATAACACTTAGTTTAATAAAAATATACATGATGTTTGAATTACGCTTGCTTGTTATAGAGTACTCACTGTTTATTAAACTGGTCAGTAAATGCAGTTGCATATTACATTCACATTTCCAGGAAACTAAAACAACTACATACTAATCAATAGAAAAATCGCCATATATTAAACTGAGATTGGCAAAAAAGTCATTCTTTATTGCCAAGATACCTTATTGGTACCTATCAAAGCTTTTCATATCTCATTCATCTGATGTACTTTGAAGCACAATTTTATCATTCAAGTATATAAAATGAGGTTTGATCAAGAATTTCCTCCCCTCCCGGTCTCTCTACATGTGAGACACTGTTCCGAGATTCCTTTATCAGCAGAATTTTTTTAACTTAAGGTTAACGAAAAACAATCCTCTAGAGATACTGTAAATAAGTGAGTGTTTCATCTGAAATTCCAGCTGATAAGAGTAGAAATGCAGCTTATGTGTCCCATCTTTTAAAGTTTCCTCATTCAAAATCTTTCCTTTGACATACACACTCCACAGAGATATAAAAAAAAACATGAAATACTAAGCTTTACCTTACAATAAGTTTTGGAATGGAAAGGAAGTGGTAAACTGATGAAAAAGCAAGGAAAGCACTGGTCAAGCTTCCAATCATAAAGAGGCAGATCGACTACACAGACCAACATTTTGAGATTTGAATATATACTATAATAAAAAACGACGCACCAAGAAGGAGTTATCCGAATGGGACGAAAATCGGTAGAAGTGATGTACATGTACGGAAAAACAATAATTACAGTTTGAGAAAAATTGGATGATTTATTGAAGTGATAGAACTTCACAAAGTGAAAAAGTCAGTAATGCCTTTGTCCACATCTAGCCCTTATGCATACAATTATTCGGCTTGGCATCGGTTGATAGAGGCTGCGGATGTTCTCCTGAGGGATATCGTGCCAAATCCTGTCCAACTGGCATGTTAGATCGTCAACATACCGAGATGGTTGGAGGGCCCTGCCCATAATGCTCCAAACATTATCAATAGAAGAGAGATCTGGCCATCTTGCTGGCTAAGGTAATGTTCGGCAAGTACTAAGGCAAGCCGTATGGGGGCGGGCATTATCTTTCTAAAATGTAAACCCAGGGTGGCATGACATGAAGGGCAACAGAACGGGCCTTAGAACTTCATCGACGTACAGCTGTGCTGTAAGGTTGCGATGGATGACAACCAAAGGGGTCCTACTATGAAATGAAATGGCACCCCAGACTATCACTCCTGGTTTGCGGCCTGTCTGCTGGAAGACAGTCAGGTTGGTATCACACCACTGTCCAGGGCGTCTCCAGACTCGCCTTTGCTGGTCATCAGGACTTAGTTCAAACCGGGATTCATCACTGAAGACTATTGTACTCCAGTCAGTAACACATTTCAGTGCGAATGAGCCTGACACCGCTGCAAACAGGCTCGACATTGTACAGAGGTGAATGGTAGTTGTGACCTCAGCCCCCTTTCTGTGAGCCGTCTATGAATGGTCCTTGCGCTCACAGAAGCACTAGTTGCACGTACAATCGATGATAATGAAGCAACTGTGGCTGTGAGTGCCGCTCGGAGGATTGCTCGGTTTTCACATTCTGTCGTTTCTCTCGGCCTACTGCTTCCTTGTTGACGCTGTGTGTGACCATGGTTCACCCATTTCTGCCAACAACGTCTAATAGTAGCATCGCTCCTGCTCAAATGTCGAGCTATTCGCTGATAAGACCAACCAGCTTCTTTGAGCCCAACTACACGACCTCTCTCAAATTCTGACATCTGCGCATATCGTTCGCGCACCTGTATGCGAGGCATAGTTACTATCCGGAGTATACCGAATGAAATTCGTGAAGAAATTATGACCTGGAATTGTAATTTCTCCTCTTAAATATCCTGCCAGTTGCGCAGATCAGATGCGCTATAGCGACAACCGTTCATTTACTGGCAGCCAAAATGTAAAATTTTGCATTTTTTGTCGAAACCTGTATGCATATCCATTCATGTCCAATTTGCTTTATATCTTCTTGACGCATCTTTTTTCTTGTTTTTTTTTTTTTTTTTTGTATCACTGAGTGTATCACTGAGAGAAGCATTTAAAAAATTTTTGTGAGCTTAGCTTGTGACATGTCAAAAAGACAAGTGAAAAGATTTAAGCCTGAACGAAAAGGATAAATTGTTAAAAATTACATTTAAACTGGGAATTTCCCAAACAGCACTGTGTAATCTACTTAAAAAGGAATTATAATTCGACGAAGAACTAATAAAAAATTCAAATATCTCGAGAATTATAAAAAAAGATAGAAAATCAAGAGATGTTGAAATTGCTTATCTAGATTGGTTTCAAGCTATAAAGCTAAAATATGTTTTTATTTTTAGAACTTTTTCACTAATTCACTAAATTCAGTATCAACTGTCACATGGCTCACAAGTTGGAGAAACTGAAAACCAACTCGGCTATCAGAAATTACATGGTGAAAAGGATGAAGCAGATCATCATTCAGCTGATAACTGCATACAAGATGTTTCACTAGGGCTGCTAAATGAATACAAACCACACTAAATTTACAAAAAATTAAGAGAACATGCATTGATAATTAAAAGTGAAACAGCAGCTGGTTTAAGAAATTGAAGGAATATGCTACCGTGCTAACATGCAATATGAACACAATTAAAAAGACAAAACTTGTTACTGACAAAAATAGAAAAACCTTAATGTTTTAAAGAAGTTAAGAATTACTTCTAACTTACCATAGCGGCAAGAATGCATAGAAGACTGATAGCATTTTTATTGATTTTCTTTTTAAATGGGACAGCAAAGTGAGAAATGAAAAAATAGCTTAGATAACTGTGCAGCACACACACCTCTCATCTTTTTCTGAAAAACATTAGTGTCTCTTCCTGCAAATACAACTTCTAAAATTCAACTTTTAATTTTAGGGTATTTTAAAAGTTAACAAATGCTATTACAGAAAGATGGTCAGTAAATGTATACAGTATTGCTCCCACCTTCTTGGCATGCCTCCATGGTGTGGTGGTCTGAATGCTAGGTGCGCATTCCAGAGATCTGTGGTTCGATTCCTGGTGAAGACATTGCTAAATTTTAATCTTGCCTGCTTCCAAAAAATACCTAATGTTTCTACAGTGGCGCCGGAACTAAAAGGGTAGTGGATGATGATTCTCCACACCCAGGATTTGATGACTGGGTCTCTTAAAAACCCAGTCGACTTTAAAAGGGGAAGTAATAAGGTATTTCTTCCCCCTTCTTGGCATGCCTTTGTTGTGTGGTGGTCTGCATGCTGGGCGCATATTCCAGAGCTCCGTGGTTCAATTCCTGGCAAAGGCATTGCTAATTTTTCATTTTGCCTGCTTCCAAAAAAATAACTAATGTCTCTACAAATGATGAAAAGAATTGAATTTTGTAAAATGCAAGCACTTCAAAATTAGTAGACATCTCTGATAGTATCCATGATTATAACAGTCATGCAAGAGGTTAATCTCTTAAAGTTAGTTAAAACAGTTTTTGAAAATGCATGTTTTATGTAGGAGAAGCTTCAGAGGAACTGCAAATTGTAGTTAATGTTTCAGGCATCAGTGGGAGAAGTTAAAAGATTATTTTAAAAATATGTTGCATCCATTCAAAATCTTGAGACAATGTGAATAAAAACCGACTATGAAAATGTTAAAAGTACTGCAGAAACTGCCAATGAAAGTAATACGAAAAAAGGTTATGACAGGTCATCATCAAAAATCGAATCTAGAAACTCTTGCGAATGAAAATTCAGAAAAGTTCTTGAACTGAAAGGTGTTGTCAAAAAGGTACTGTCAAAATAAAAAAGCTGTGAGCAGTTTTATGACACTGAGAATACAGTTGAAAAGCTGTTGTTGAACAATATGAAACAAACACAAGTAGAATAGTTATTTGTAAGAGATAAAATTTTATCAAGAATTAAATTATCAAAACATTTTTAAAGGAAATTTAAAAATTGTGTAAATAGTTTAATTTCAGTGTAAACCTTTAATTATTATTTTTTGATTGAATAATAATTTGTTAGTTATTATTTTAATTGAAGATTCTAAAACTGAAATATGTAATATACAAGTACGTCTCTTAAACTCGGCCACTTCATAAACTCAAATACTTTTGAATGAAGTGATTTTAATAAGTAGCAGATACTGTATATATTTTCTATACACATAATACCATGAACTCAGAACTATAATGGTAATCAAATATACATAATAAAAACATAATATTTAATAGCAACATGACTTATAAATATTGTTATGAAATGTACAGACGTGGTAAGATAGATTCCCCCGCAAAGCAGTTTTAGGGTTGCCATAAAATGGCAAGAGAATGCAGGATTGCCACATTTGATGAGAAATCGCCCGTTTGGCGACAAAATTGGCGATATGCCATAAACGAATGGAGAACCTTCTAAAACGAATTCTTACCGGTTTAGCCCAGAATTTTCTTGAACACAAGCAAGTCAGTTAGTCCGTGTGGAGACGATCAAGTTGACAACCAGCCAGCTAGTGCCGAGTGGGTCGTCGAGTGCATAGAAAGAGTCTCTTAGTGTATCGCGGTTAGTGCATTGTCGAGAGAGTGTGCTGAGCTTCGGGAACAACTGAACCGAAAAATCGGGAGCTGTGCTCTGTGTGTCATCAAGTACATTGCAAGTTGTAGCGTGGAGAGTCTCGATAGTACATGGAGTTCCGAAAACGGCCAAGCAGAGTAAGGAGCTTTGCAGTAAAGCTGTCTCCACAGTTATACCCTGATAACCTAAAGGCTGTGTTGCTGATTGTTCCAGCGAGTGTATAGTAGATCTTCGACGACTGTAAAACGTGACTTTGAAGCTGTTCTGATTAATATTGGCTAAAGAAAGTGTGTTTCGTTATTTTATCAAGTAGCGTCGTCGTTATTCACTCCAAATCTACGAACGTGAAGGAAGAAAATAACGAAACAACTGGTGTCAGGAAAGAAAAATGCAACAATATAATATTTTATTAAAAGTTCATTTTGACATCAGGAAACTCGATACATTCACAGAATGCTAAATTTCTATTACTATTTATGAATAATGAAGCAGAATATAAAGATTATGTTATATCATTTCAATATATAACATAATTTAATATACAGCCGGGCTGAGGGAAGGGATGCCTTCATGGACGAGTTTTACAGGAAAAATGGCTTGTATTCACATTACATATGAGGAAAACCAACTATGCATGAAGGTGAACTTAAACTATTAGGTTAGGTGGTCTTAAGTATCAGATCACTGAAAGGACAGTATAATATGAAATTTTAACAAAATGAAATGAAAAGAAAACTGCTAAATGAGATATATGGGATTTAAACAATGAGTATGAATGCAATGGTGCTTCCTAATCTTAATATAAAAACATCTATTACCCTTTATTTTTACAAAATTGTGCCAATGACCTATCATTTTCTTTTTCAGAATGTAAAATATCAGTTTTAAAAAGCATATCTTTTAAAGTTACACAATCAGATTCTTAACTGTAAACAAACAAACAAAAAAAAAAAAAAAAAAAACAAAAAAAAAACTCTTTTTAAAGTACAACTATAACAGTAAAGATGACAAACTGTTAAAGCTATAATTTCTGTTCTATTAACAACTTTATTTATTGAGAACAGTTGTTAGTTTCCATGATTACATTTTAACTGAATAAGTACTTTCCAATTATTTTCACCCCCAGCAAAACACCACAAACACATTGACCATTTTGGAAAGCATTTACAAGCTCACTGGCGACTAATTTTTCACCAAGTTAACATTCAAAAGACAACAATCATATTCAAATTGGTTGTAACAATAAATAAAATTAAAAAAGAAATGATGGCAATAAAACCTTTAACATTTTTGATAAATCTTTCTTTTTTGCATTGTTGTTCTCTTTGTGTACACAGCAATCTATTTTCAAAACAATTAGAGAATTGTACAGATTCAGCATCTATACAACTTCAGTACTCACACTGCCAAAACAGGCATGTGCTTAAACTACTACTTACCCCTTGAACTTCTTTTGTGAAGAAGACACACTATAAAAAGTAAAACATCCTAGACTCAAGTCAAATATTAAAATAGTTATTTTCACTTAAAAGCATAAATTATCTTATTAGTTCAGTTTAGATTCATTTATCAACTTTTTTACATCTAATACATTTGCTAAATATTTTGGCAATGCCATTAAGAAAGTTTTTAATAGATAAATAATTCATATTTAAGTTTTAGCTTAAAGGAAATACAGAAAATTGCTGCAATAAACTAATATGTCTGTAAGCTATCACAGTGAAAATTTCAAAATATGTTAAAAGAAACAAGTTTTCGAACAATATTTCTTACGATTAGCTATACTGCAAAATTATTGATAAGCCAGAGAGATAAATATACAAAAGTGAGAATAAATAAATAAGAACATAAAAAAATACCTGTTTCCAATTGCACAGAGTAGTTGTACAAAAAGTACAGATTCATAAGATAAGAAAATGCAGAATTGGGACCCAAAGGATAGAAAAATAATGCAGTTACTGGTCGCCATATCTGAAAACAGAAAAAAATTACAGTTTATGGAATAGTTTCAGGATACATTAGAATTTAGCATTTTGGCTACATATACAGTTCTGGTTTTAAAGTATTTTTATATGCCCAAATCCTTCACACATCTACAAATCATTTCATTATCCAAATTTACGTTGATCAATTCATATTTACAGCTAAAATTTAGACCATTAAATTTTTATGTAAAGCAAAATAGAGGATGGTTTAATGTCACATAATTTCTTTCCCTTACAGCTACTTTAACCCTTCGCGGCACAGTGTCTCTGGTCTGGACACACCTAAAAATTTCCTTCTGTATTGCACAGAAAAATTGAATGAAAAAGGATTTATAGGTTACTCTGAACCTTCTTTATTTATTGTAGATGGCAGCTCAACACAAACCAGTCCATATATTTTAGCCATGTTTAGTTTTTAAGACCCTCATTTTTCAAAAAAATCTTCCAGACTTTTTTTAGGATATAAAAGGAATTGTTTGAAAAGAATTTTTTTTTTTTTTTTCCTGTATGCTAATCTCCTTATTCTATAATAGTTTTAAATTTTTACCTTGAAATCTTGCCTAAAATAAAACGGCGAATCCTAGGTGTGCCAAGACCGCGCTCACCAATAATCTAGGACAACTGAGAGTTTGTATTCTTTGTTTCTCTACATCTCATCGGTCAGTTCATTGACAACAATGCATGTGTTGTGCAGTTTCGAAGCTCTGTTCAATCAGTGTGCCACTTTGGGCACAGTGCTATCTTCACAAAATTTTACTTGTGTACTCCTCTAGGCCTAATTAGACTGCCTACCTTTTTTTTTAAAAAATTAAAACTCCGACTTTAAAAGGTAGCATGAAGGAAAGGGTAAAGCAAATATACAATTTTCACGTAGTATATTTCCCTCCGACAACTTCTATTTCTTATTACTATCTTGCTAAATGTTCTACATGATTTGCAATTGCGATATTTCATATTTTAACTATACAGAAAGCCATTAAATAATCCCCCGTTTCTTATTCAGTTATAAAGTTTCACTGTTCATGCCTTATAATTGCCATGTCGAGAATTCCCACTACACTACCAATCAAAATCTTATATTCTGAAAAAACCTTTTTGTCACTTTCTTTCCTATCGATAGCAGTATTTTCTGGATTTAAAACCATATGATAGATTTTGCTGTCCATTAGTTCAGTGTTGATTGAGGCACTGTCACTGCATTGAAGAACTTCTGTTATCTTCATTTATACCCACTTCTCCACATTCGTTCCATTAATAAAGTGTAAGTCCATTAATCAGAAAATGTGGTCTTCCACATCATTCAAAATTTACTTCAAAATTAAGTTACTGTTCTGACTGATTTTGAAACTGAACTTTCAAGCCAGAATTGAGCTAAGGGGTGCTAAAGAAGGCAAGTAACAATTATGCTTTCACTTTGCATATCCTACTACAGCTCCGTAACTAGAAACTCATTTCAACATAAACAAAAATTCAAACTTTAATTTTGATAAAATACCTATAATAAAAAATAACCTGCAAAAATAACAGGCTGGATCAAATTAGAAAGTTCAAGAGTGCAATTTGCTTTATTAACTGAGCTAAGTTCTTCAGAATATAAATCTTTTTCTTCTCCTTACTACAATGCCAATGAAAGAAAACCTGTATGGGCAATATTCCACTCCAACAGGTACTTCATTTATTGTTTAGGTCAGACAGAAAAATGTTTCCCATCTCATCCACAAAAATTCAGGAGCTAAAAGTGTGGTTGTGTAGTAAAGTCAAACAATACTATAATTTTTTAAAGTGAAAGTAGCTCTACTCTTATATGCGCCCTCAGGTCGCCAAATGCTGCGATGTGTTGTGCAGTTTTTTTGTCAGGATTGCGTGTTCTGTGAAGGTTTTTGAGGTGATGTTGGTTCCTATGGCAACCCTTTTTACATGGAAACTTGGAATGGTTTCCTTTGCTAGTTGGTTCTGTGGTGTATGGTTTTAAACGATGCAATGAAAGACGTGTTGGCAAAATCTTAGTCGCATGCCTGGTACAACTATTTTTTCAGGTGGCTGGAAATTCTACAAGTACTAGGAGAAGACAGTTTCGAACATTTATTTATGAAACATAGTATCAATTTTGTGGATAGCGAGTCTGGCTGTCATTTAAATAGAGCTACATTGTTATGTTAAAGCTGCGTTGCCTACTTATGTTCGGAAATGCGTTTTTGAGTTTTATTTGGTGGTTTATATATTTTTCCATCGCTGTCCTGAAACGGGAGAAGATGCTTTTAACGAAATTGTTTTGGTGATGTTTGAAATTATTATTTCTACTGTTCAAAGAAGTATTCATTCATGGTAACTGAATTTTATTTTATTCTTATTTTGTAGAATGTTATGTTAATTATTTTTTTTAGTATGAATTTGTCATTATTGTTTTTTTTTAATTGTTTGAAATTTATTTTAGTTTATTTTGTTGATTAATGTGCATGCCTAGATTGTGCAATTCGTAGATGTTTTTTAAAGTTTAAACAGAACACTGTGTACATGCTATTCTTGAAATTTATTGTTATGTTATTTTATTAAAGTGAGGTGTGCATAGTTCATAGATTCCTTCACTGCCGAAAATTCATTAATATATGAAATCTATGCAGTCATTCAAATACTGAAAGGTGAAACTGCAAAAGTTCATTATAAAAATTCTACATAAGTAGCAAATGAAACAAATTATTTAAGATTATGGCACAATACTTGATTTTACTAGCTGCTTAAGAGAAGGGATGCCTTTTTAAAGTGAAACCAGTTCATATTCATGATACACATGAAAAAACAAAACCAAAAAATAAAAAAAACCTCCCATACAACCATCTTGTTTGCTAGGATTTTAGTATGGGCCATATTACCAGTGTTAGCAGCTTTAGAACACAGCAGCTGGTAGATTAAGCAGAAAATGATTTTAAAGCAGAGGGGAGGGAAGTATAAATAATGGCAAATATTTTCCAACGTTTGTTAATTAAAAAGAAGAAAAAAATGAAGATACAATGATTAGTTTATATTGTTTGAAAATGACAAAGCACAAGAATTATCTGCCTATGAGAAGAGATGGTTTTATGATTTTCTATCAGGAAACTGGCTTGTATCCATGTTATACATGAGAACTCCCATTAGCAAGACCGATGTGGCTTTATGCCCTCCTGTACATTTTCTGCAAATATTGCCTCCCAGTGCAGATGCACTGGGTCTGGCATCAGCTCTGCCTATTCACCAAGGCTTGAAACCCAGTTCGATTTACTAGGATTCAGTGATTTTAAACACTAAACACTGATGTTAAAAATGAAAAGACTGATTAAAATAAAAAGAACATGCTGAAAAATAATATTAAACACAGCATATTAAGAGTATTCATCATAAATTACATAAATTTAACCTTCAAAACTATGGTCCTGCAAATTCAGGCAACTGACAGATTCTGGTAACAATAAGTATGTTTAATACTGAATACATCAAGTTAAAACAGAGCCATTATGCAATCTGGCATTAAAATTATGCTAGTTGAAGGCACATGAATAGTTTTGACAAAAACTTTCTGTAATTAGTATTGAAGCAAGTTATATATTTCACTGATTATCTCTTTTCAAACAGTTTGCACTTCTAACTGAAAAGTAACAATGTACTATTATTTTAATTGAGCAGGAGAGCTGAAACCGATTCTTCTAGTATGAATATCTTACATAATCTGGAATTCCATACCTGCATTATCTATACATATTCAGGCTAAGACACTTGATTGATAAATTTCTTCAAATTGAAGGCAATGATTGAATAAACTGGCCACTGAAATTTCCTGATTGAAATCCCATGCAGAACTTAATGGGGTAACTTGTACAGAACTGTTAATCCAATGAAAGATAATAAACATTTAATAACCTGTTCATTACATTTATACTTTAAACCAGTGTTTCTCAACCGACGGTCCGCAAGAAATATTAGCCAGTCCGTGAAATATCCAGCTATCTGTCCCATACCCAAAGTGTCATCGGCCAACAACCGATATTACAACAGCACCTACATTACACTAACAACAGTTTACTAGTTTAGAAAATAATATGATCTATGATGAAAAATATAACAAACTAGGAACTATGTACCTAATCGCCTTTCACAAATTGCGGTGCCGTACACTTAGCACACCAGTTAGTGTGTCCTTGTCTGCCTTGAGTATTACTTGAACGCTGAATATCTATCGTAGTGTTTAAGACGTCTCAGGTTAGGTTTTGCCTTTTTATCTTGCTTATTTTGTATCTCCTTATGCTGTTTACATTTCGATTCACTGTTGCTTTTGCTATTATATTAATTAAAAAAAATAAATCATTCATATTGGAATTTTCCTGGAGTTTTAGTAGTTTTATTCTCGATGCAATACTTTAAAAAGTTGAATGTACATATGTAAATTATAACAAATAAAATGCTTTAAACATTATTTTTGTCTTCATGACTTATTTATGTGAAAAATTTATACCAAAGGGTCGAATTATTAAACTTACTGGTCCGCAAGAACTTAATACTATACAATATTTGAGAACCGAAATATTTTACTGGGTCTTGTAAAGAAAGAAAAAGCTGTTGAGAAACACTGCTTTAAAACACATTCACTAAATCTCGTCTATAATAATTTGTTTAAAAAATCTGACATAAAGTGTAAGAAGGTTACATATAAAGTAATCAACTATATTAAAAGATAGAAAAATAAAGAAATAATACTTGAAAATTTTAGGAAATTAAAACAGTAACAAATTATTTTAAAATAAGTTGCAAGAGAAATACTTAAGAAACGTTGTATATGTAATAAAACATATCAGAACAACGGTAGCATTACAAACATTCCTCACACTTTCAAAAAATCATTTACCTGAAACCTGTGAATGAAAGAACTATAATCTAAGATTAGATGCAGCGGATTTACTAGGCCAAATCTTCCCAGAAGCGGAAAGAATATTGACAAAGCAAACCAATGACGAGTGAAAAGCGGAAGGGATTGAAAAAAATTCCCTATATCGCTCATGGTGCAGGTAGTATATATATAACAATGTTCAGGAACTCGAAACAGACGAAACCCCAAATCAAAATTAAAAGTTATTAAATTTTTTAGCAACAGGTAACCTCATGCCTGCACTCACTACATCTAAGCCTCTCCACTTAGTAGTGTTAGCCGTACAATTTCGTAAACATACGTGTCTATAAATTGGCAGATGAGGCAGACAGATGTCTTGTTTTGCACCCGCCAAGTCTTTCTGCGCCGATAGGCGAAAAATCAAACTATAATGTGAAGGAAAGGTACACAGAAAAGGGACAATTTTATACTTCAGAGGAAAGTAAAACGGAACTTCATACATTTTACACGAGTTCTAAAGGCCAGGAAGGAAAGATGGGACAAAATTAAATTAAAATAAATGGTCCAAATGTAATAGAGAGAGAGAGAAAAAAAGGGGTGCTATGGAAGGAAAAGATGTAGAAAATATCCTAAAATACGATTGTGTCCATATCTTTAGGTATTGTTTCTGGCCACCATCCCACTGAACACTTTAGATCTACGTTACGAGTACGTAAAGCTACACTTGTCAGCTTAATTTCTCGGAACAGCGTTGTATGCATTTTAGATAACAAAATATTCGTCTATAAGGTCTATGGCTTTCGTCTATGGATGCCATTTTTGGTGGCATGTGTTGTTGCTGTAGATATAACGATGGTAGCTTGGCTCGGTGTGTTGTACACTGTACACTGCTCGGTGTGTTGTACTCTGTAAACATGTGTTGTACTCGCCAACCGCGCGCCGTTATCACTAACTGTAACCGAAGGGGATTTCGGGGACACACAGTCACGTGCGGTTGGTGCTCGCTTTCCTCCAACGTGATTGTCTGTCGACTGTAGTAATTAAGTTTTAATATTGTGATGTAAAACTTAATTACTACAGTCGACAGGCAATCACGTTGGAGGAAAGCGAGCGACCAACCGCACGTGACTGTGTGGCAAAAACCTTTTTTCCTGTATGGATTTCACGGTTTGGGGTACCCGAGTACGTTACCACGGACCAAGGACGGCAGTTCGAATCTCAATTATTTACTGCATTAACAAAATTCTTGGGAACTAAAAAGATCCGTACATCACCGTACCACCCGAATTCCAATGGACTTGTCGAGAGGTTCCATCGCTCTCTTAAACAGGCCATTAGATGCCATACTACTATTCACTGGGTTGATGCCCTTACTGTGTTGTTAGGACTCAGAACGGCTATCAAAGAGGACCTGGGTTCTTCAAGTGCTGAAATGGTTTATGGTACCAATTTACGTTTACCGGGAGATTTTATAAATCCCGCAAAAAACTCACCCAATGTCCAGCTCCATGCATTCCTCAAACAATTGCGTGAAACCATGGCTGCATTATACCCTAAGCCCACAAGCATACATTCTTCAAGACCTGTGTTTGTTTCTAAAGAACTCGCTACATCCTCACATGTGTTCTTACGGTGTGATGCATCAAAAAGTCCTTGGAGCCTACCTATACAGGCCCACACCTAGTTCTAAGTCGCACATCCAAGAACTATCGGATACTAATCGGCGACAAAGAGACAGTGGTGAGCCTTGATCGTCTCAAACCAGCCTTTATCATAGCACCACAAAATGTCGAGACTGGTATATCAGTCCCACCTCCTTCGAAGGCACCTTCATCTATTGGGTCTACACCAACATCTGCTACTACGTCAGTTCCTGTGCCTGGATCCCAGAAAACAAGTGCTCCTCAGTATACACGTTCCGGACGTAGAGTCCGATTTAACCCTCGGTGCCTTTAATTCGTTGCCACTGGTGGGGGAGTAGTGTGGCGACTCTGTAAACATGGGTTGTACTCGCCAACCGCGCGCCGTTATCACTAACTGTAACCGAAGGTGATTTCGGCGACACACAGTCACGTGCGGTTGGTGCTCGTTTTCCTCCAACGTGATTGTCTGTCGACTGTAGTAATTAAGTTTTAATATTGTGATGTGATTAAATGTTTTTGTTATCAAAAATTGGCTCTTATGGCATCCCCCTGGGAATCGACGTAGAGAACTCTGCGAAGCTACTGGCTAGGATCTGTACCTAGGCAGTCTCGGCCACAGGGGATAAAATTTATGAACTTGGTGGTTCTGAAGCCCCTGGGAAAGGTCATTTATTGGCCCACCTCGGGGACTGGCATGTCCTGAGCGGTGTGGAACCGTAGCCGGAGGGCTTGATTCCCCCCGGTTTGCTGGGTAACGGCCCACTGCGACGGGCTCACCCATGCGACTGGTAGGAGCATTAGACGACCAGTGCTGCCTGGTGAATTCCAGGTGGTGCACTGCTCCTCTGGAGGGTAATAGTGGAGGTTGTACCTCCACGACGTGCCCAAAGGGGGAGTAGTGTGTTTAAAGGGGGAGTAGTATATTATTATTTATAGTGTGATTTAGTTCACGGGGCGGGGAACCCTAAATTGTTGTTGTTGTTTGTTGTTATGGCATGTTATGAATTCATTCTTAAAAGCACTGGCAAATTCCAATACGCATAGTTTGTTGTTGCACACAGCCGCAACCACGTGCAACACTCGGTAATATTAACATTTTTATTTAACACATACTAGAAAAAGGTTTATATATATTTTAACACACGTTCACTGATACACAGTTACAATGATTACAGTTCGTACGATAAGCATTTTTATAGTTAGCAAGTCCACATATGTGAAAAATCATGAAAGTGAAGCGGAGGAGAGGTGAGCGCGTGCTTCACAGACAGCAGCCACGAACAGAGTAACGAGTCCGAAGTTTCTCCTAGTGGAGAAGAAAGAGAAAGCTGGTAGCGCCTGTAAGCACGATTGTAAATTATTTATTATTATTAGACAAAATATCTTTGAGAAAATGGCAACAGCTAAATTCTGGATGTCGTTCTATTTATAATTTTAAAAATATACATTGAGATGATGTACGCTTGAAATGTTTAATGGTACGATGCAGTAAGTACGTTTGTTATGTTATGTACGTTTACGAATACGTTACGTGTAGGTTATTGAGAATTATCTTTAAATAAATGTTTGTCTTTTACAACCATTTTACGATTGATTAATTTAACTACAAAAGGAAGTTAACATAAATCAGAAGCGGGATTATTCTGAAACCTAAGCTTAAAGCTACAAGAATTTGCTATACGTAAATAAATTGAAAAGAATTTGAATTTCAAGGTATGTGCATTAATTGATGTAACATGTTTATTATAGAATTTAATTTTGTTATTTTTTATCATTTTGGAAAGAGAGCTTATTTTTTTTTCCATTTCTTTAAATTTTGAAATATATTTAGTACGTCAAACAAACTTATAAAATACCAATAACTGTGTTCTACTAAGTTGTCTAATTGGTGGTGGTGTATTTAATTATGGCAAAGCACACTAGGGCTATCTGCCTAAGGGGAGGGATGCCTTTCGTGGAGGACTTTCTAAGGAAAACTGGCTCGTATACACGTTACACATGGGGAAAACCACGAAAACGCCCATGCAGCCAGCCCGTTCGCGGGATTCGAACCTCGGACCGAACTACCAGTGTTCAGCGTCTTTACCGCTCGGCCGCTGGTGGGCTAGTTGTCTAATTGGAAGTTAATAATAATAGCATATATATATATATATATATATATATATATATATATATAATTTGCATTTTAATGAGTACGAAAAATGTCTATTTTCGGTAAGGCAAAGAAATGCGATTTAAGAATATTAGCTGAAGAATTGGGAGAAGATGTAAACGAGAGTCATAAAATGAGCGATTTGAAAAAGATAATTTTGGCTAGCAAAGAGTACGATGAAGAATGCGCCAAAGAATGGTTAAACATTATAATAAATGAAAGAAAAGAAAAAGAAGAAATTGAAGAACGAAAACGTCAAGATGAAGAACGTAGGCGAAAAGAAGAATATAAGGAACGAAAACGAAAGTATGAAATGGAATTTGAACTGCAAAAATTACGTATTGAAGCAGAAAGTAGATCTACAAATTCTGGCCCCAATGAAAATGCTAGTGGTACGCACATGAATCCAAAGTTAGAGCTTCATCGTTTGATGCAAAAATTTAAACCTGACGAGAATGATATTCGTTTATATTTAATCATGTTTGAACGTTTGGCTAAACAAGTTGAAATATCAGAAAATACATGGGTTACTCATTTGTTTGGCTTATTGCCGTATGATATTGCTCAGTTAATCGCCAGAGAAACCGATGAGATTGCAAACGATTATAAAGAAGTTAAAAGGATCTTATTAAAACGGTACAAGATGACACCTGAAAAATTTCGCCAAAAATTTTGTACGCACAATAAGAGTGTAGGAAACACATGGAAGAATTTTGTGTATGAGTTAAGAAATTTTTTTAATGAATGGATAATTCGGAACGGAATTAAAGTAGATACTTTTGAGAAACTTAGCGACCTTATTGTAACGAATCAGATAAAACGTAAAGTGTCTCCAGAAGTAAAAGATCATTTTATTGACATATGGTCTGAGTTGATTTCACCAATTGATTTAGGTTGAAAAACTAGATAATTATGATACCTTAAAGTCAACTTTCAACAATAAACAACCGCGTAAAGAAGGGTCTTACGACAAACGAAACTCCTTTAAAGATGGTCCTGTTGCTACAATCAACGAAAAGAAAAAACTGTACGGTATCACACATAATGAAAAAGGTGAACCAAAATGCTTCAGCTGTAATAATTTTGGACACATCTCAAGGGACTGTCAGCTTCCCAAACCAGTAGTAACATGCCGAAAATGTAATAAAACAGATCATAAAGCTAAAACTTGTATTACTAAAGCTGAAAATAATCATTCAAATGATAACATTATTCTGTTGAGCAAGTTGGCGAAAATTTAGAAGAGTGCAATTCATATTTGAAGAAAGCAAAACTGAATAATTCTGAAGAACTGCAGTGACCTCTATAGGAATGATTAAAGTCGATATTGAAGTTGATAATGTAAAAGGCCAAGACATAAATATATACCTTGTACCTGATAATGCACAGCCAGTTGATCTAATCATCGGACGGACATGGCTTGATCTCCCTCACATCGCTTATGTCAGAATAGGAAAAAGATTTCACTTCAGGTATAGGGAAGATGAACTATTTAGTAACCTCCAAATTGATGAAAAAATAAATCGAGTCTGCCTTAAAACTCTTGAGGCAAATGAATTAGAGAAAAATACAATCAGTCTTGTCAGTTCTCAAAGAGATTCTGTAGATAATGGATTAATTATGATAGAAAATCCGTCCGTAGGTATCGGCTGTTTATTGGAAATTAAAAATGGCGAAACTTGTATACCAGTGATTAACGTCGGAGATAGAATTGTTAAGCTCCAAAAAGATCAATGCGTTGGGAGAGCAGAAGAAGTTGAACTATGTTTAAATACTGAAATTTCTGAATTGAGCTCGAACTTAGCAAAAACGGAAAATATTAACAACATAAAAGTTCCTATAAGTTTAAGCCAAGTTAAAATTGGCTCGGATCTCGACACGGATCACCAACAAGAGTTATTGCGTTTTTCAAATGAATACAGAGATTGCTTCGCACTGAATATTTCAGAACTCGGGTGCACTGATCTCATAAAAATGGACCCTAAAGAAAATATATTCGTTCATCAAACTGCAGTAAAGAAAAACAATACAAAAAGTGTTATTCGAAGTATAAGAAATGGTGAATTAGGTGCACTTGAAGTTGTTCGAGAGGAAGGGAATGAAGCTGCAAATATGATTGGACTAAATCGCACTTCGGTAAAAAACAGCTGCAAATAGAAATCGACAGTGTGGCCAACTGTTTTCTAAACACCATTTCATGCCAAGGCAAAGACAGAATGACGAAAGTGATGGTAGTCAGAGCCAAGAGAATGTGGATGATAAGCAGCAACTACAACATCAAAGGTCCGTACGAAGGCAATTATGTCATCCTTACTTCAGGCAATATTGTAGTTCTCTATCCATAAGACTTCCACGAAACGTTGGACGTGATGGAAGTGAAGATGAACAAAATGAAAGAAAAAACGAAGAAAGAGTTTCAAGAGGTGGAAGAGACAATCACTGGAATCCTAGACGATTTTATCAAAGGTGCTTTAAAAGCAAAATCCACTATCATAGGAATGACACTGAATGCAATCAAAGTAGAATGGAAGGAAAAGCAACTAGTAAGGATACTGAAGCAAATGACGAAGAACAGAAGCCACGCCGTCAAGGATCTAGATCTTGTCCACTTTACAGATCAAAAATGGGTTGTCGAAAGCCCCACGAAGCTGATTCACGTGCTAAAAACAGATCTTCGGAAGCCATCATTTCCAGAAATACAGAAGATGATGATAATGGCGAGGTTGACAACGAACTTAAAAGGCCCAAGCGAATAGTGCCCCAAACCATTGCGTTACAGAGACTTTGTATAGGACTTATAGAATTTTTTAAAATTATATTTCATTTTATTTTTTCCTACCTATTATTATATTTTTGTTGTTGTTTATTTGTCGTTTTAATGTATGACAAGATTTGGTTCAATTAAGGACAATTGAAAAGTCAGGATGGTCGAATGTAAGCACGATTGTAAATTATTTATTATTATTAGACAAAATATCTTTGAGAAAATGGCGACAGCTAATTTCTGGATGTCGTTCTATTTATAATTTTAAAAATATACATTAACATGATGTACGCTTGAAATGTTTAATGGTACGATGCAGTAAGTACGTTTGTCATGTTATGTACGTTTACGAATACGTTACGTGTAAGTTATTGAGAATTATCTTTAAATAAATGTTTGTCTTTTACAACCATTTTACGAGTGATTAATTTAACTACAAAAGGAAGTTAACACGCCCTCTCTTGGGCCAGTGGACAAATAATAATAATAATGAGTTTTCCACAGGTCCTATAAAGTATAGCATTGTTCATCTACATTCACCCAGTGCAATATTAATTTCCTTTTAGTTTTGCTTTGAGTGGCAACAGCTGCAAAACATTATTATTTTGGTAGACTAAACTTGTTTGGTTGTGTTTAAATTTTTAGAGAGATTATTTAGGTAGAAACGAGTTGATGAATGGACAAAATGGTGTACATTTACTGTCGTATCTAATATTTGGTGACCCTCAGTACCCGATTAAATATAAGAGGTGAGAAATTTATCTAAGAAATACTTAATTGAATTTTTGGTTTTGGTTTGCAATGGAGCATCTTGTTAAGAAGCGATTTCCGTTACGTACATCGTTTACTAAAACATATAAAAGTTTAATGTCTGTTTGCTGATGAAAATATAGAAATAACTGATGTTAAGATTAAATTAGCTACTTTAGAACGCATTAATCCTAGTTTAATGACTCTTGATAAAGAGATTTTAGAACTTGCCTTAAGTGCAGACGATAATCGTAAAAGTTATTATCATGAATTTGAATTTGTAGAAGAATATAAAGTCAGATTTGATAAAGCTATAGTTTGCGTCAATTCTTTTGTAGAGTTCCTCACTTCGGAATTCTAAGTTAAATGTTGGAAGTGAAGAATCTAAGAACTGATAAGCGAATAATCGCTTGAGTTCGGTGACAAGAAACAACAAGATAGAAGGGTAACTAACCCTTATTATTCCAATAAGATTTAACAAAACTCCGCCTGGGAGTGTACAAGCAAAGCCCGGACTTGGACCTGAACTTAAAAGACTAAGAATTAAACTAAAACTAAGATTAACTAAAGAAGTATAGCCGAAGCTATCAAGGTTCAAATCGAGTTAACCCCTTAACTTATTGACAACGAAGCTTAGCAAGGGCCTGAGTACGGCCGAGCGTAATAACAGCTTTGAGAGAGAGAGTGGCCAAAAAGGCAGACGCGCGTAAATAAGAAACTCTGATTCTCTCTGATTCAGTAAGTAACTTCGTGGTTTAAATATCGCTCCTCCTCATTGAATATTCAGCAAGATTCCAAAACTACGTTCTGGCTGGAAGTAGTAAGTTGAAGTTAAGAATTTGACAGGAAAGGAACTTTAACTTAAAATTTAACTGTTAATAAAATTAACATAATCCTTACACTTTTATAGAAAGTAAACCACAACCAAACAAGAATATATTAAGTAATGAGAAATCAAAAGTAAAACTTCCTAAACTTGAACTAATGAAATTTAGCACTTGAAGTTAAAGAATGGTTGTGTTTTTGGAGTCAGTTTAAACAAATTCACGATCATAAAGAAATGGAACTGGAAGACAAATTCCATTATTTAATACAAAGTATGTCCAATATTTAATACAACGTATTCCAATATTTAATACAAAGGTACAAGAGCGAAAGAGGGAGAAAGTGCAGAATCGCCCACTGCTTGGCGCGTTTTTAAGAATTGCACATACTCAGTATCCATGTACACATCGACCTATTTTCACTTAAAAAACACCCCAGAATTGCACAAAAATGTCATTGTTCACTCCCTTGGCTTTATCCACGTACACATTGACCTATTTTCAATTAAAAAGTCAAATAAAATTGACAAAAATCGAATTCTTCTTCCTCTTGTAAAAAGCGCCAAACAAATAAGTGGCGATTCTACACTTTAACCCAAAAGAGATTATCGATAGCTATTAACCTAAGGGCAGAAAATTACAGAAAAGCGATTGAAAGCCTCAAAGCAAGATTTGGACTTGAGTAATTATTAGTGGAATACTATGTTCTTGAACTATTAACTTTAGTTGTTAAAAATGCTAACAAATCATAGTTTAGTATCACTCAATTATATGATAAACTTGAGTCCCACCTCGGATCATTAGAATCCGTTGGGATGACCTCAGACAAATATTCTGCAATGCTCTTCCCGCTTGTGGAGTCGTGTATTCCAGAAGACGTGTTGAGAGTTTGGTTGAGAAAGTCAGTAAATGAAGAGAAATCATATAATGCAACACTGATCCAACGATTAAATGTTTTAAGGACTGAGGTCGAAGGGGAAGAAAGAATAACTCTAGCAAAGTCAGGTGTGAAGGAAAGTGATCCCTACAGAAAAATTCATAAGGATAGGGAAAATATTACTATACCTACTGCAAGCAACTTGTTTTCCGGAGCAAAAGAAATAAATAACACTAATGTAGTAAACTGTATATTCTGTGAAATCATCACAGTAAAGATTGCTACAAAGCACAAAATTTAAGTCATGATGAAAAATTGAAAATTATGAAAGAGAAAAACTGTTGCTTAACCTGTTTGAAAACAAACTAGCGCTATAAAATATTATATTAACTCAAAAATTTCAAGTTATCTTGGTTTAAAAAACACTAATTCAAATCACACATAACATCAAAGTAAATGAACATTGCGAATCAGATTTCTAAACTGCCAAGTTTATTCACGTCTAACACACATTCAACTGGCGGTGCCAGATCCAAGAACAAGAAGTATATATACATCATGAAAGATTTACGCCTTCTTTGGCGATTAAAATATATTTCCACATAAAATTTCTTACACACTGGGCCCGGCTGAACTGTAGTTTAGAACAATCAATATTATCAGTGTTACATGAACATTTTCAAGAATTATTTTCAATAATCATTATGCATTTCAATACAAATTCAAGTTTTGTTATAAAGAAATGTCACATAAATATTAAGAACATGTAAAACTTACCATATGTTTCAAGAATATCAAGTAAATTTTCAAGTAAATTTCATCAAGAATTATTGTGATAACATTCCTGCTCAAGCAGCAGGATTTAAATCAAGAATTTATATAACTCAAGATAATATTAAAGAAATGATTTCAAAATCAAGATTATCATAATTCAACTAAAATACTAGAATTATTACAAGAAACCTGTCTTTTTTTTTCAGAATTAAATTAAATTTTTAAATACACTTATACATTTCTACAACTTTAAAATTTTCTAATATATACATTTCTTTAAATAGTAATTAAATAAAATAGATACAACATTAGTAACATTACCATTACAATTTCAGTAAGAAAATATAATGTCACACAATATTAATACTCTTAGCACTCTAGACGGAGATAATGGTGCTAAGACTTGTCGCATCGGTCAGGAATTATAACGCTGACACAGTACACAGTTTCTTATAACACGTTTCACATTTCGTCTGGATCTAATTATCCAGTACTTTTCATGGAGGAACATGAGAGTACTAGCTACACTTGTATGAAGAACTCGTTCATGTGCATCACGCACTAGAAGATCTGTAAAATGAGTTTTTGAAGGAATAATTATAGGATGCTTTTCATGAAAACTTAAAGTTGATTTTTGTAGTCTTCCTCCTACTAACAAAACTCTTTCCTAACTTAGAAAAGGATTTAGTTCATAAATGTTTGAGTGTTTTGAAATCAACTGTCCAGAATTTAAACTAATTATTTCATCAGAAAAATGTTCATATTGAACTTCTTTTATCAAATATAATTCTGCGGCAAAAGGTTCTGCTATCAAGGGTCCTGTTTTCTTGTCAGTTTTATTTTTCAGATTGTGAATAAACCGAAATATCCATGCAGTCACTCTAATAACTCTAATTAATTTACTATAATTTTCAAGATTCAACAGAGAATTAGATTTTTCTGCAATAGACGGCAGTATTGTGGTATTATTTATACACATTTTCCTTTCTAATTCAGCATCAGAAAACTCCGTTTTCGCAATAAATTTATTAGGCCAAGCACTCACTGATTCAACTAACCAGTCTGGCCCAGACTGCCATAATCTTGAAGACAACAAATATTCGGCTGAACATCCTCGAGATAAAATGTCCGCTGGATTGGACTTTCCATTACAATGTCTCCAGGTATTTGGGCAAGTTAATGATTGTATTCCAGATACTCGATTTTTTACAAACATTTTCCATCGTTCAGGAGCATTATGAATCCAATGAACCATTATCATACTGTCAGTCCACAGATAAATATTTTCTTTATGAACTGAAAACAGCTCTTTTAAGTTTTTAGCAAGTCTTGCCGATGTTAAGGCTCCTAGCAACTCTAACCTTGGAAGTGTGACTTTCTGTTTTATTGGTGCAATTCTAGATTTTGCCATAATGAATGCTACTTGCCCTTTTTCAACCAATCTAAAATATGCAACTGAACCATACACTTTAATAGATGCATCACAAAATAAATGAAGTTCGATATCTTTATTTTGATTCAATTTGCCGGGGAAATATTCTCGAGAAATTTCAAATTTCTTTAACTTTTCAATTTCACAGCTCCACTCGGACCACAACTGCTTACATTCAGTTGGAACTTCGTCATCAAATCCTAAACCCAACTGCCAAGGGTTTTGCATTATCAATTTTGCACGTAATACAAATGGCGCCAAGAAACTTACTGGATCGAAACTAGTAGCAGTCACCTTTAATGTATTTCTTTTTGTGGGTTTTCTACAACTATTTAATGTTTCGCGCAAGTTGTCTATATTCAAGGAAATTACATCTTTACTCGTACACCAGTTAAGCCCTAATACTTTTAAAGAACTATTTAGTTCATTTTCTGATTTAATTATTCCACAATCATCCCAAAGTTTTTTGAGTTTCTCTGAATTTGTATTAAACTGACGCAAATTCATTCCGGCATCTTTAAGCACGGAATAGGCTCCAGTACTTAACTTAAAAGCCTGTTCCACAGACTCTACACCATAGAAAACATCATCTACGTAGATCGAAAAGTTCAACATCTCAAAAATATCTGGATTTTTTAACTCTAATTTCTTTATATGTTTTTTTATAGTGCACGCCAGAATGAAAGGGCTACATGACACACCGAAAGGAACGCGAGTCATTCTATAATGTTTCAAATTGTAATTATAATCAAAGTATAAAAACAGTAATACATCTCTTTCAATTTCAGAGATTTCAATCTGGAGAAAGGTCTTTTCAATGTCTGCTGAGAACGCATGTTTGTATTGTCTGAACCGCAATATCAAGTCCAAAACAGAAGCATTCAAATTTGGGCCAGGCATCAAACAATTGTTCAGAGAGACCCCATTACACTTCGAAGATGCGTCGAACACGATACGGAATTCAGTTTTTGATACATTGTTTCTTACAACTGGAGAATGTGGCATATAATACATTATATTCTGTCATGACTTTCAATTTCGCACTCTTCAATTATTTCATTTTTTAACTGTTCGTTTATTATGCTATCATAATTCGCCCTAAGCCATTCATCACTTTTTAAATTATTAACCAAAGATACTAGACGTCGCTTGGAATTTTCTAAATTATTGCTCAAGTTTTCATGATGTGATTTCCATAACAAACGAGCTACATATCTACCATTAGTAAAATTCAATTTTTTTTCAAATTTCTCAATGACTGATTTATAGTCAGGATTTTCGTTCTCCTCTAAGCCCAAGTGGTCCAAAGTCCAAAACCTTCGCAAACAGTCATTAACTGAATTATTATCTTCCTTTAAGCAATGAGAAATACCAGTTGTAAAAATACAGGCACAAGACTGATCATCTTCCAAAGATCCAACCAAGGACCAACCAAATATAGGAGACACCGCAAATAATTTATTACTTACTCTTTTCTTTTCGCCTGTTTGCACTTCCCAACATGAATCATATCCTAACAATATTTTTATTTCAGCTGCTTCACCATTATCGGCTAATTTTAGATTTTCTGATTTTAATATTTCTAAAATGTTTTTGGAGGGAATTTTTATGATCGCTCCAGAAATTGTATCTGTAACAAGAGCTTCAAGAGTGATTGAGTCATTAGGTCAATGTATACTTTTAAGGGTAATTTGAACAACATTATACTATTCCATTAGTCTACCCTGAATATACCCAAATGAATAAATATATAACCTTTCTTTTCTTAAAATCCTTAATTTTAGTTCTTTAGCCAAATCAGATCTAATAAATGACCTATGTGATCCACCATCAATTAAGATTTTTACTATTTGGCTTCTAGTATTATCTGTATCTGAAGCTTAAACAGTGCAAGTTTGTAAATATACATCTTTATCAGAAGTTTCAGAAACAGTCTTAACGACAGGGATGTCTTAACGACAGGGAGTTAAACGACAGGGATGCAACTACATTCTGCTTAGAATCTGATACTGTAACTACTTTATGTTTAACATCTGAAACTGCTTTCACTTCAGGAACAATATTTTTACAAAATAGCTTATTATGATTTAAGCCATTACACAACTCACAAGGCTGAAGTTTAATTTTACATCTGGAAGATACATGGTCTCTCTTAAAACATTTGTAACAATGTCCATGGTTTTTTAATATCGCTCTTTTTTGCTCATTTGTTTTCTCACATTTTCCTACATCATGTGTATTTTGATTACAATAGAAACAATACGGCTTAGTCACTGTAGCTAACGCCGAAGCAGTAGGAACACTTGCCCCCTTTAAGTAATTATTTTTATTCTGCTTAACACCGTAATTTGTGTCCCTTTTCTTTGAGTTTATTATTAAATTAGAAGCTTCCCGACTCTCAACTTCCAATCTAATGAATTCGAGAAGTTATGTTAGGCTATATTGCAGTTTAGAGTTTCTTTTTCTGTTAAACTCCAGATTCATATCGTCTGGCAAAAGCTTTAAAATAACAGGTCCTAAAAGGGTTCCGTAAGCTTACGACACAATACCTAATGAATTTAAGCTTTTTATATTGAGTTCACAGGAATCGTATAGTGTTCTTAGTGCTTTCACATTGGACGACCTTCTAACCGGTTCAAGATTCAAGAGTTTATTCATGTGCGAAGATATTACCAAATCTTTTCGTCCTTATCTTTCTTTAATTAAACTTATAGAAGCGCCATAATTTTCATTAGATAGTGCAAACCCGGATACTGCACTTAAAAGCAGGTCCTGCGAGTAAGGATTTAAGATAGGTAAACTTCTCGACCTTTGTTAACTCATTATTATTACCAATAGCATTTTCAAAGGAATTATAGAATTCCAAAAATAAACTAGGATCACCATAATATTTAGGAATTGAAATTTTAGGTAACCGAATGTTAGTTTTGTTTTCGACCTTTACGGCAGCAGTATGGTTACCAGGCGATTCACTTTCAATGCTCACTATCTGAGAATTTAAATTAAGTTTCTTTTTAGCCCTAAAATACATAAACTCGTTTTTTTATCGTACTCTAACACAGTATTATATTCTTTCTCAATTTCAGACTCATCCTCTTTAAAACAATCCAATATTTTTTCATTAATTTCTTTCAACGCATACTGTTTAGAAGTAAGTAAAAACACATTTTCTTCTACCATATTCTTATCCCAAATGCCTTTTTTAATTTCAGGTTCTACAACATTTATTATTTTAGAAATAGCTTGTCTCATAATTTTTCCTTGTAGCTTTCAATTTAATAATATCGTCTGCCATAATAACAACAAAAGTAATTTTATTCTCTTACCTGGTGCAGCCTTCAAATGGTTAATTCCTAATTTAGTAACTCACTTTCCTGGTGAAGCACATTCACAAGTATTCTGAACGTTTATCTTGCCACGTTCAGTGCCGAAGAATAAATTTTCACTAACACGAAAAACACCGCGTTCTAAATCAAAAAAATTGTTCGTGCGCAACTGTTGGGCACTAAAAATATAAAATATTATATTAACTGTCAAAAATTTCAAGTTATCCTGGTTCAAAAAACACTAATTCAAATCACATATAACATCAAAGTAAATGAACATTACGAATCAGATTTCTAAACTGCCAAGTTTATTCACGTCTAAAACACATTCAACTGGCGGTGCCAGATCCAAGAACAAGAAGTATATATACATCATGAAAGATTTACGCCCTCTTTGGCGATTAAAATATATTTCCACATAAAATTTCTTACAAGCACTCTTTCTTCAACAGGCACTTCAGGAAGAGTTTTACTTCAAACTTTAGTGGTTGCCATTCAACATGAAAAAAAGAAACTTCATCTTCGAGCTTTGATCGATACTGGATCTGAATATTCTTATGTTTTAAAATCAACAATAGAAGCTTTAGGAATAAGATCAGGAGCTCATAAATCTGATATGAATCATAAATGTTATAAAATAAATGTTGTCAATTTGCATACTGGTTATAGCTGCAAGATTCCTGTGTTAGATCAGCATATAATTTGTGGATCTATACCTAGTCTATAGAAAGGACCTTGGATATCAGAATTAGCTGGAAAGGGAGTTCATATCACAGATGTTGATTGTGTCAACCCACAGATTGAACATTTGATAGGCTCAGACATTGCAGGAATTTATACATGAAAAATACAGAAATGAAGTACAGGCATTTTTGCCATGGAAACACTGCTCGAATGGGTTTTGATGGGTAAATCGCCAACAACTGGAGGTGAAAATTCTATTGCTGCTGTATTTACCTCCCTCTTAATTCACAATCAAGATATCAGAAACCTCTGGCAATTAGAAGCCATTGGAATTACAGATCCCTTTGAATTGAAATCTAAAAGTGAAATTGATAAGATCGTAAACGATCAATTAATGGAAAATTTAAGAGATGAAGAGGCTGACTATTTAAAATGTTTGAAAGGACAAGAAAAGGAAATACTAAAAGATGTTCAGAAAGAAATGTCCTTTTTGAAGAAGTTTAGGAATGATCCAAACATGGATGAGAATAAGAAATTTTTAAGAGATTTTATTTTAGATAAGAAGTGTAAAGGAAAATATAAATGCGATGAGATTCCGACTTATGAAGAAACGGATATTGGAGTGCTAAGTGATGATGAAAAAGATATGAAGAAGCTAGGATTGTTTGAAAGTAAGTATAGTTTCCTATTTGAAGAATCGGAAAATATACTTACGTCTCAACGTAACTTAATTTACGTTTACGTTTACGTAAATTTTGAAGAGCCGGATTCAAAATTCATTACTCAATATCCAAGGGTGATTGCAGATTTTCTCAGACGTCTTGATAATAAAAGAAAGAAGACGCGTGAAGAATACGTTGAAAGAATAAAAGTGAAGAAAGAGCAAGTGAATTTTAAAATAGACATTTAAGTGAACTTTAAAATAGACTTTTAAGTGAACTTTAAAATAGACTTTTAAGTGAACCTCAAAATGAACTTTTAGGTTAAATTTTAGCTTAATTAAATATTTGTTTTGATAAAAAACTTGTTATCAAAGGGTGGGAGAATGTAAAGCATAGCATTGTTCATCTACATTCAACCAGTGTAATATTATTAATTTCATTTTAGTTTTGCTTTGAGTGGCAACAGCTGTAAAACATTATTATTTTGATAGAATAAACTTGTTTGGTTGTGTTTAAAATTTTAGAGAGATTATTTAGGTAGTTGATGAATGGACAAAATGGTGTACATTTACCGTCGTATTTAACAGGTCTTATAACGTTCTACATGTACCTTTCGGGATTACATTTGCGACAACTTGTTTAAAAATCTTCAAACTGCAAAGAGTTTTGTTCTCTGACAAACCATAAATTGTAGATGGTATATTCTCAATGAAGCAATTTACCGAAAATACTAAATTGAAAGGATAGGAGCTTTCTTAACAAAAACGCTCTTTAAATTAACTCCTAGAGTATAAAATTCTGTAATTCCCATAAGAAATTATGATCATTAAGGTAATATTAACTCTCACTTATCAATTAGCCCTCTCTTCTAAATTGCATGGCTTTGAAAGAATCCACCTCCCTTCTTTAATGGTTCTGAAGTTAAATATCAATATATGGCACATTTCTTCTCTAAGCCAGCTGAACTTTTTTTTCGCCTTTAAATTTCTCTAGATTGCTATCTTGTGCAAAACATATCTGTTGCAACTTTAGGATCTTTCAACCATTTTAGCTAAGCAAAAACTCTACTGTAGACTGATGTCGAGGAGAACAATTCTCTCGAGAAAATGATTCTTTCATGTACCATTTCGGGAGTAACTGCAAAAAGGCCTTTTCTGAATACCGACCCTAAACTAATTGAAATGCATCCTTCTTGGCATATGTAACGTTTGGAGGCTAAAATGTTTCTTTGTTACGCGATATTTATTTCGAATAGAATTCCAATTTGTTGAGTTATGAGTGTGCTCACTACACTTGGTCATTTTTTTCGCGACAATGCTACTTCTTCTCATGAGTATCAGTTCGCCTGCTGCTACTATTCAGTAAACAACCCGCGCTATAACTCTGAGTTTTCGAATGATTTTGTGGTTTTTAACGACAATACTTTATGAATTCATTAACAATACGGTTAAAGAAAGTTAATCAGAACAGTCAAGCAATAAAGAAAGTCATTAGGATCACCAAGGAGGTGAAAAAAGTGATTGCTGAAAAATATGAAGATGGCATGTATATCCGGGACGTGGCTGCTGCATACCGTATGCTGAACACAATGGTGTCTTCGAACTAAGCAGGGAGGTTAGAATAGAAAGAGGTGTAACAGCTTTAAATATTATTAAAATCTTGTAGTTTAAAATAAATAATTTAATTAGATGAACACTAAGGTATATGTGAATGGCAATGTTTGAAACCAGGTTCGAGTGCCACGTGCGACTCTCGCACGTAGAATGTATTTTATTTTTAAAATGTTAGAATTTGTTTTTCTTTCTTGTTTTGTATGTTGCCATTTTGAGTGCTAAATAAAGTTTTTTCTGTGTTCCATCATTGAAGTTGCTTCATATTGCCAAAGAAGTCTCACAGAGGGAAGGTTCAACTCAAACCGTCAATCTTGGAGGGTCATGTTCCTACTGTCGCTGTGACTGGTGCAAGGAAGTCTATCATTGCAACATTTTTTTTCCTTTTTAATGCATGTTATTTTGTGTTGCATAATGTGTGCAGTGACATGTGTGCAATGACATGCACAAGTCTGTCATTGTAACATTTTTTTTTTCTTTTTGATGCATGTCATCTTGTGTTGCATATGGATGCACAAATCGATTTTCATAAACGATTCCTGGGATTATTTTTCATGCGTAAGTATTAATTTTTTTATGTAATTGATAAATATGTTGAAAAATATTACAATGTCATGTTATTTTCTTTCCAGATGTGGAAAAAAGCTTTTAATCAAAATATGTTAAATACATTTTAATATTTCTGTTTATAGTTTGCATCTTCGTTCCTTAACATATAAGGATATATGCTAGGATTTAAACTGTATAATTTGAACGTTTTTGGTAATTCGTTTTATAACTTTCGTGAAAAGTAAGAAATCAATTGTTACTATTTTCATGAAGTGTAAAGGTGTTAAATAAAGTACAGTACAAAGTCCGAAATCCGGACTGGTCGGGATTTCGGCGATTCCGGATTTTTCCGGATAATAGACCATTAATTTAAATCTGGTAAGATGGCAAGCAGAAATTATACAATTAAAAATATGAAATCCTAATTTATGAAATAAAGAACAATTATGATCTTAAGGATATCAAAATTTACAAAAGAAAGCTTAATAATTATTTATTTACTTTATGAAACATTTCTTTCAATGTAAGTTGTTTAAGATGCTTCCACAAAAAATTCAAAAAGTTGCTTTTTCTTTTTTCTTGTGTCATATACAGTGGATTTTCCAATGCCTTTCTCCTCGCATAATTTTGAGACGGATATGCCTTTAAACATTTTTTTTTTTTGCAGCAATTCTACTTTTTGTTTAATGGACATCGAAACATAGTTTCGCTTTGTAGAACCTTTGGCAGCTCCAGAATTGGAAACTCTTTCGACATAATCGAAAGTTCAAACTTAGTTTTTATAAAATTGATGTAATAATAGTAATAATAGTCTGCAAAAAATAATAAGCTGGATCAAATTAGCAGATCAGAGAGCAGCGGAGTCTGCTACATTAATTGAAATGCCTTAGAATCAGCAAAGATAATTTTAGTCTAACTTAATAACGTCCGTTATACATTATTGGCTGTGTATCACAATATTGGCGACGAAAGCCAAGTTGTTTCGCTAAATTTTGTCTTGCTCCTATTGCGTACTAAATTAAGCCTGAATTGTATTAGTTTAGTTATTTACTATACCTACGTTTATTTCTTGCACATGCTTCAAACTAATCAGGGTCCTGAATAAATAAACTCCCACACATACTTAATGTTTTATCTAGGGCCGGCGCTCGATACCGCCTGGTGCAGTCTCTACGGGTCCTAAATTCTGCTACAAAACGCTTTCTTAAGTTTAAATTTTCACCGTGCCTAAACTTTGGATCCCAATGCATTTCCTAAATCTTAAATACTTCTCATCTCTTAATTTTGCCGCTCGGTGCTTCCCCAAATTCCCCAAATTTCGTCTTCTCTAAATTCTGCCGTCCGATGCCAACATATTCTGTCGCCGCTTCTGGGTTTATGGTGAATAACATATCGGTTATACCTAATTAAAATAGCACTTGTTGTATCTCTCAATAGAATACTAAAAAGGTAAAAAGAAATCTCTTACCTTTTCTTTCACCTGGGAGCCGAGCTTGTTCCATTCTAATTCTTATTCGATGAAATATCTAAATAATTCCAAGCTTTTGCATAAAGACTGACACTTCTGTTTAAATAAAGATATTATATTTAGATACATTTATGCATTTTATATACAATTATTAGGTTACATAAAATTACGCGCTCTCCAGCTAACAACAGTCAATCGAGTTCGGATTCAGAGTTCTAACTACGTTCTTACGTAGGATTATTCTTGAGTTTAGATGTAATGGTGCTGATAGTTCGGAGTTTAGATGTAACATCACCTCCCACTATTGAGATCCGACGATGCGGAGGAACTCAATACACACAGGTCCAGTTGATGAGGAGGCCGGCTCTGGTCATCACTCGAGGACTTGAGGGTTCTGGAATACTAGCAGCCTGATCAGCCTGACCAGTTGCATGGTCGTTTCTATCTTGAGGTGCTCAGTCGAGGAACGGAGGGCCAACGGATTCAGAAGTAGAGATCTCCAACGGGAAAAGCCGAGGCACTGGACGAAGCAGAATTCCATTTCTTGTCTTGACCCTCGCTAGTCTAACTATTCCGTCTTTACTGGGGAAAAGCTCGACTATCTTGGCTAAAGGCCAATGTATGCGTCGTTTCTGGCTGTCTTCCAACAGAACGACATCGCCTACTTGCAACTGTTGAAATTTTCCCTTCTTTATTGCCTGTTGTCTCAACTGACAAAGATATTCATTACGAAATCTGTTTCGTAGATCATGTCTTATTCTTTGTCGGTATTTGGCTCGACGGTTTAGTTCTTTGGAATCTACGTAGTCCATATCAGGAACTCCAGATGACGACAATTCTTGCAGAAACATCATAAGGGTCAGTGGTGATGGATCTTGATTATCCTCTGATACGTATGTGATAGGTCGCGAATTAATCACTTGCTCACAGTCACATAATATAGTATATAATTCTTCATAATTTAAGGACGTTCGACCTAACACTCTTCTAAAATTTTCTTTCACCATTCGCACAAGCTTCTCCCACCAGCCTCCCCACCAGGCGGCGGTCGGAGGGTTGAACTTCCATCGTATCCTTTGGATGGAAGCAGCTGAACATATCGCGTTCCAATTAACTTTCTTAAGAACACTGTTAGTCCCTACAAAATTAGTTCCGTTGTCGGAATATATCACATAAGGCCTACCTCTTCTGGCAATGAATCTACGTAAAGATTGGATGAAAGTTTCTGTAGATAGAGAAGTAACTAGTTCGAGGTGAATGGCTCTATAAATGGCATACGTATACAAGACTATCCACGCTTTAGACCCCTCACGGAGATAGAGAGGACCCGCTAGATCTACACCGACGACTTCAAAAGTCGCCCCTTCTCTGACTCGACCTTCGGGTGGAAATCCTGGCTCGACTTCCACTCTTTGTGAAACAAATCTTTTACATCTTACACATTTTCTGATAATATTTCGAATACGTTTTCTGGATTTTAATATCCAAAAGTTTTCTCTAAGATTTGTCATTAAAGTGCTGACACCAGCATGCTGGAGTTCTAGATGTTTCTCGTAAATTAGTCTCTCAACAAGAATATGTTTTGAAGGTAAAATTATAGGATATCGGAAATTTTCATTATCTTGACGCTGTAGGACGTTCGTTTTGGCTCTTAAAATTCCATTTTGGTCTACGATTGGTCTCAGCGCACGAATGGCGGGATCTTTTATGCCTGTAAATGATTCTTTCTGTACCAATCTACAAAGTGCCTTTTCAGCATTTTCCAATTCATCAACTGAGACATCAGGAGTGAGGTTTTTATCTTTGTTCTTTAAATTGTGATAAAACCTGAAAATCCAAGCGATCATTCTCACGGTTTTTCTATATGAAGAGAAGTATTTGTAGTACCGGTTCAAATTGTCTCCATGATCTAGAGGAGTCAGAATTGTTTTCCTTTTTTCCTTGTTTATAAGTTCCTCATCAGGCTTTTCTTCTACATGGGGCCACTCGTCTTCTGGTAAATAAAGCCACGATGGGCCCTCCCACCATGCCGATTTCTGTAATTGCTCAATAAATAGTACATCCTCTCGATGGGAGATCCGCTGGGTTTAAACTTCCAGGTACATGCCTCCAGTCAGATATTCTGGTAAGCGATCTTATTTCTTGTACTCGATTATGAACAAACGTACCCCATGCTTGATCCCTTCTTATCCACCCCAAAGCTGTAGAAGAATCACTCCAGAACACTGTTCTACAATTCTTAAGTTTCAAATCTGATAGAATTATTTTGGCAAGCCTGGCACCTATCAGAAAGTGGTTCAAGACGTGGAATCGTAAGTTCCTTAATAGGGGCTATTCGACTTCTCGCGCTTACTAACTGAACCTTTACACCTTCGATGGTTTGAGCTCTTAAAAATGCACATGTGGCATAGGCTCTTTTACTGGCATCCGAAAAAACATGGAGCACTACGGTATCTTCGTTTTCGTAATCAATATTTAACCAACGAGGAATTTCAATCTGAGATAGTAGAGGCAATTGGTTCAACCAAGTCCCAAACTGCTCACTTAGGGGAAGAGGAAGATCTTCATCCCACTTAATCTTCTGGTTCCATGTTTCTTGCAAAATTAGCTTAGGAATTACAGTTATCGGTGCAGTAAAGCCAATGGGATCAAAAATTTTCTGGGTTATTGACAAAACTTTTCTTTTGGTAATAGGTTCCCTCAAGTTAAATGTTTCTTCGATCTTGCAACTCAAACTATCCTTTTCTAAATCCCATACTAATCCTAATACTGAGACAACTTTCGTCTTGCTCTCTATCTCATCGATCATGTCAATGCGAAAATTTGATCGCCAACATCTCAAATTGAAATGCCCTGAAGCCAAAATCAATCTTGTTTCTTGAAAGAAATTTTCGGCTTCATCTACGTGATTTAAGCTAATTAACGAATTATCGAGGTAAAATGAATCCTTCAAAATATTAGAAGTTTCTAGAAAGTTTTCTGGGACTGTAGCCAAAAGGTGACTAAGTGTAGCGGCTAGCAGAAACGGACTTGATGTGAGTCCAAAACCAAGTCGGTTATGTCTGTAAATTTTAAACTTATGTTGATTATCGAACCATAGAAACCTTAAAAAATCTCTATCCTTTTCTGCTATTTTGATTTGACAAAAGGCCTTTTCGATATCAGATGACACTCCTATGCGATATTTTCGAAAACGATTCAATATACGTGGAATAATTTCTATTAAATTTGGTCCTTTACTCAAACAATCATTGAGAGAGGGTGAATTCTTAGAACGTGCAGATGCACTGAAAACAGGCCGTATCTTTGTAGTTTCACTAGACTCTTTTATTACAGGTCTGTGTGACAAGTAGTGCACTCCTTCCTCCTTTTCCTCAGTTACTACCTCAATAATGTCCTTCGCTTCCCACTCATCAAATATTTCTTCGTAATCTTTTCTTCTGCGTGTGTTAATTAGTTTACTTTCGGTTTTGACGAGGTGTCTTTCTGCCACAGTACGGTTACTGGATAAGACGGATTTATCTAAAATAAAGGGTAAGGTTACTTCATATCTCCCTGAGCTATACCGTTTTACACTTTTTAAGAAATGTTTTCGAGTTTCTTCTTCCAAAGCACTTTTCGTTTTGTTTTCCTCACTTGAAATCCCCAAGGTGTCTAAACGCCAAAGATTGGACAAATTTGTATCGGAGACATGTAAGGATAAAGAAAGAACGGACAGGGAACTCGACGTATTCGCATTCTCTTTAATCTTGCCCATTAAAGTCCAGCATAACTTGGTCTCAAAGGCTACGTAATCCTCCGCAAAATGTTCAATTCGTTCAGTGAACAATTGTGCTGCGCTGTCCGCTCCTAACAGCATATGAATCTCTTTCGGATTTTTTTGAAACAGACAGAGATTTCCATTCGTATGATTGTCGTTGATAAGGATTCCCCTTTTTTCCATTACTTCAATCAACTTTTCGTCTTTGATCTTAGGTAGCGACGAACAAATTTTCCTCTGGTCTAGTGCTTCGATTTTACACCTGTACTTTCCATCTAAACTAGTTAAATCTATTTGATAACGATTATGATCTTCCGAAACTTCTACACCCCCAAATAACCCATGTTTAATTCTTTCATTCCTTTCTTTTCTAATTTCAACATTTTAGTAGCATATTGACTTATGTACGTGTTCTGACTTCCTGTGTCTATTAGCAATCATAAATAACCCTTTAAGGTTTTCCCAGCTACCCCTACGACCAAAGTTTGTAAATAAACTTCAGAACGGTCACTTTGATTCGAAAGTACTTTATTTTGAACTTCCTGGACAGTTTTGATCGTTCCGTTTTCACTCCCGGAATTAATTCTATTACACGTAATCGTAGAATGCTTAGAGTGACAATGGGAGCAAAAAATGTTAGAATCACAAAATTTGCTGATGTAACCCTTATTTTGTAAACACCTAAAACAAGTGCCATTTTTGCGTAGTATTTCAACCTTTTCGTCATTCGTTAGTTTCTGGGCAATAGGACATTTATGGCTTGAATGGGAAAAATCTCCGCAAAAAACGCATGCCTTAATCAATTTTTCTTTAATACCCGTGGACACTAAATCAGAAGCAGAAGAAGCTTTCGTTTCTAATTTATTGCTTTTTCCATCGCTGAAATGACGAGTGTTTATTTTCTCGACTGCATACGCAGACTGACGGCGCCCACTATTCGCTGTCGAATGCTCTGAATTCTTATTTATGACTTCCGCCCTTTCGCGTGAATCTAAACATTGAGCTATAATCAAGCACAGGCTTTTAATATTACAATACGCACTTCCATTACTCATTCTGTTAATCTCAAGCAAAATATATTAGGGAAGTGATTTCAGAATTATTGGACATAACACACTTGATAAATTCTCGAGAGACTGACCCAAATTTTCTAAACATCTTAATTCGATAGAAATATTATCAAAAAATTTTCTAAAGGCGTGAACATCATTCGAGATTTTCAACGGTTTAGTGTTCAAAATGTTATTCATATGAGTGTATATGAGCACATCTGTTTTCGCAAATCTTTCTTTTAGAAGATCAATTGCGGAATCGTAATTAGCAGCAGTAATCGGTAATCCTTCGATTGTATTTAAAGCAGAACCACCTAAATGAGCTTTCAAATAATTAAATTTGTCTATTTTATCTAATGAATCATTTTTATGAATGGCAGACTCGAAACTGTTCCAAAAGGTTAGCCAGTTGTTTATATCTCCGTAGAATTTCGTTAAAGTTAACTTAGGTAATTTAATTCGAACAGACTCGTTATGTTTTGTTTCTTTTTGACTGTCAGTACTGAACTGGTTATTTACTACCGTTTCAGTAGATTTGCGTTTTAATTCGTCGATTTTCTTCTGGAGGTACGGAAACTGCATTTAACGACCTTTTGACGATATTCTTCAGATTTTTGGAATTCAGCATCAAATTCTTCGACTTTAAAAAGAGGTTCTAATTCTGTATCGACACTTTTAAGCGATTCGAAATTATTCTTTAATATTTCTAAATTTTCTTCCAAATCATGAATTTTCGGATCAATTTCCGAAAGCTGCGATTCCAAATCTTTAAGCGATTTCGTTACTGATGTTCGGAGAGCTGCGCGCTTCTTTTTTAATTTATTTAAAATCTCTTCAGACATGTTCTTAACAGTTAAAAAATTCAAAAAGTAATCAATAATTGTATTTTTAATCTTTATTTTCTAATTTACATTCTTATTCTTAGCCGGGATGCCAAAAAATATTGTTGTATCTCTCAATAGAATTCTAAAAAGGTAAAAAGAAATCTCTTACCTTTTCTTTCACCCGGGAGCCGAGCTTGTTCCATTCTAATTCTTATTCGATGAAATATCTAAATAATTCCAAGCTTTTGCATAAAGACTGACACTTCTGTTTAAATAAAGATATTATATTTAGATACATTTATGCATTTTATATACAATTATTAGGTTACATAAAATTACGCGCTCTCCAGCTAACAGTCAATCGAGTTCGGATTCAGAGTTCTAACTACGTACTTACGTAGGATTATTCTCGAGTTTAGATGTATTGGTGCTGATAGTTCGGAGTTTAGATGTAACAGCACTAAATGTAATCTTTTGGCCTATGAGTTTCATAAACAAAATCTATTTTTAGCACATGAAAAGAAATTTTTGTTGAATTTTTCCTCGTCAACATTTAAAAATATATAATCATCGCCAAGCGTAATGTTAGCATAAAAGGTTGCCATACTCTTGTTATTCAATTACCAAGTTTAGATATCACAGCATGAGTTATTACTGAAGCTGTCATGTATTGATAAACATGCGGTGATGAAAGCAAAATATAATAAATAATGACTCGCCAGGTTGGCGTCATAAAATAGGTGAATGTTTCGGTTTGAGATGTATGCCAAGCACGGAGCCAAATTATTAATCTCACAAATTTATGCTTACATGATTGTTTTTCCATAACGAGGTATTTTATTTAGTGCGTAAGTGAAATTAAGAATCGGAATTTTCCAGTGAAAATCTCCACATGTTTTATTATGGAAGAAAAAAATCAAATGCGCATGCGTAAAGCATTAATTAAAAAAAAATGTTTGTGGCTTTGAGGTCCGCAGTTTAGGTCATTCCGGATAATGGACGTCCGGATTTCGGACTTTGTACTGTAATATTTTCTTTTTCTTTATGTATTAATTATTATTCATTTTTAAGTTTCATGAACTGTTATGAATATAATTTTTGGATTTAATCAAGATAAACTGATCTGTGTTAAAAACTGTTTGCATAAACTTACAACTTTCTGGGCAGTATAGCGAAATAAGTAAAATATTTACTCAATTGAACATGTGGAAAAACGTATCCAAAAATTTATATAGGTATATTTCTGTAATTCAGCTTAATTCAAGGCAATTTCTTTAAGATTCATGAATATGAAACACGCATAAACTGATATCATTAAATTCACATAAATCTGTTTTATTTTATTAATATTTATTTTCTTGTTTTTATAAGGTTGTTGGTTCTGAAAAGGATATATTTAAAACTTTCATTTAAAAAAAATGCAACCTGTGACTATTGTTTTAGATAATTATTGCTTAAATATATGAATTTTTGTTTAAGTGTATTACAACTTAAATCGGAAGTATTTAAGCATACTAAAATAAAATAACTTTCTTTCCTATCTCTTAAACTTTGCATATGAAATGATTGTTTAATAAATTATGATAATATTGTGAATAAATTAGAAATGCCACTCCTTAAAGGAAAATTTGGAAAGTTGGTTACAGGTTGCTAGTAAAACCTAAACAGGTTGCTAGTAAAACCTAAACAGGTTGCTAGTAAAACCTAAACAAATCCTTGAAGTATGCAGAAACATTATTTTTAAAGACTTTAATGTTATACGCATGCATTTAGATTTCCAACTGTTCCTTAATAATTTTATCTACATGGTAAATTGTGGCTATCATTTATATGACTTTAGAACAAAAATTTAAAAATAGCGAAGCATTTCATTATAAATTTGACATGTTTTTAATGAAAAATACATGCACGGAACAGCTTACAAAAACTTACGTTTCATTGCCTCAATACAATTTATTGACAGAACAAAAAGGGATGCCGAATGACCTTATAAGAAATACTAATAACCCAAATGGGTTTTCTCCCTCGTCTGAGGCGTTCCCGGCTGTCACCTTGATCACATCTGAAGGAGTTGGGACGACTTGCAGAAATTTAACAGTGGTTGCCTATTGCAGCGTGTATAATTGTCAAGAAAAAGCTGGTCGTAGCACCTCATTTCACAAATTAGAATTTCTCCATATTTTTATTTTTGAAATTGAGATTAATTTTTAAAAATTTAGCATATTTATCAAGCATAATTAACGTTCCAAATAATTATAAAGCTATTGCATGCTTTCAGCTTTTCCTATGCTGTAAGGAAATTTGTAACTACTTCTTTTAGAATATAATATTTTAAATCTGAACTAATAGAAAATTTCAAACAAGCAATTTTCTCTTGCAATTTTTGTGATATTTATTGGTGTAAATAAGTAAAAATACTAAAATATTTAAAAACGAATTTTTTAAAGTTTTGCTTAAAATTCTAAATTGTGCTGCTTTTTTAAAGTTATAGATGAATATTATAGCACAATTTCTATAAAGGAATTTTATTTCTATTATATATATAATACATCATAGTGATAAACACTGTTGACTCTTTAAATAATTTGTATACATTTAATTCTAATATTAAAATTGTATTTAACCGTAATAATTAATTTTGCTTGTATTTATTTCATAGTGATTATTTTTTAAATTTATTTTTAGTTCTGCATAAGATTTTTTTTTTATTTACTGTTAAGTTAATTTATTAGCCAAAAGGGGCGGTAGCTTAGAAAGGCTGTTAGTTTCGAAGCGGCATTTTGCGTTGTTTTAGTATAAATATCCGTGTCTCTTTGAAAATTGTTGTTACCAAATATTATCGCCCTGCATTATATTTAAAGAAATTAAATAATGAAGAATCTGCATGAATACATGTATGTTTCTCGCACTGTGACAAAAACGACAGTATCTAGAGCCATCAAATTTATAATAATGTAATCCTCCACTCGAACATGGGCATCTTAACGGCCGAATTTCGAATTTGTTTTAGTCTATTTCAGATTTTGTAAAACTTTAACAAATTTTTGATTAACAAACTCAACGAGTTCAGAGAGAGCACTGTACAGAAAATAACAGTTTTATCTCCAGTGCGGAAATTCTAAAGATATTCTGTTTTCAAATGTATGTGGTTTATGGGCGATAAATATAGGTAACATACAAAACGTTAAAAAAAGGTTCCTTTTGGGCGTAATATAAAATCTGAATGCTTCTAGATTTTATTTTACCCTTTCCCCCCTTCATTACACTCAGAAAATTTTATGCTCCGAATTTTATAAATTACTAAAATAAATATTCCGCTTTAATGTTAATAAGTTAATGATGATATAATCAAATAAATTATTGTTTTGTAATGTTATTATAGTTTTGAATATCACTGCTTGAAACTGGTCATTAAATTAAAAAAAAAAGTTATCAGATCTTGTTTAATTTTACCTTATTTATTTCAAAGCATCACGTACTATCAATCTTATTTAATTTTACGTTGTTTGTACGCAAAATTAAGTTCATAAATTTTGTGCCTAGAGTTTTTACCGTTTTTACCGTTAGTTTATGTTTGTACAAGAATCACTCGTGAAAAAAATGCGCGAAATGCAGTAAAAAGTGCTTTAATGAGATATATTAAATCCTATTTGGAAAAAACTGTGGCTCTCATAATCTCATCACTATACAACGTATCACATTTAATAATTAAAAAGAGTTATGTGATACAAACGCCATAGGTTTCAGTGTTAAACTAGATCGTCCCTACTCTTTCTTGCCGACAAGTCGGTGACGCGCGCCCCGCCCACTGGGTTAGTCTGTCTCTTATAAGGTCCATGGGACGCGGCTTGTTACGTAGCGTTTCATTCCTCGATAATGGAGGAAACTGCGAACCCTCCCTCCTTCTATTCTAACCTCCTTGGAACCAAAGACTATCAGATTAGTTAAAGTTACGAAAGGCGTGAAATCTATAACCAAAGATCAGTGATGTTAATTAAAAAAGTGTTTTTGATCTGGATAGCAGAAAAACATTTATATATATCATATACAGTGCTTCATTTATATACATACAAAAACATTTATATGTATCATATACAGTGTTTCATTTATATACTCTATATATTTCACTCACTTCATTTGTATTTTAATATTAAACAGTGTTATAATAATAATAACAATAGGATTTTTTTAAAGTAGCAGATTAATTATTTCCCCTTTATTTATTATTGGAAAAGTTCGTTTGGGGATGTGAAATGAATCAATATCGTATACCGAGGCGCAATAAGATTGACTAATTTTTTGTCCGACATTCATTGTAGCGGGTTGTTAACAATGATTTAAGAATCCGCGACACTTCCGGCTAAATCATCGAAAGCTGGACAAAATGCAGTTATATGGATATGTTTGATTCCTATAAATGACGTAATTAAATGAAATAAATGTGAATGAAATTACCTGATTCGAGAAGATTGCAAGGAATATAAAAGTGTGGGAGCTAGCTGGAATCAAGCGCTCGGGACTTGGTGATATCCGTTAATTTAACTATACTTACTCAATGAGTGAAACTGTCAATATGGATTAAATCAGGGGTTCTCAGCCAGGGCGGAATTTCCCCTGAGGGCAATTTAATAGTTTTCAGGGAGGGAATGTTTAACTGTTAAGTACTTAGTTTTCGTTCATGAATATAAAAAAGTATTTTTATTCCAATTTTGGTATTTGTCAACAAAATTTTCTATACATTAAAAATAATCTAAATAAAAAAATGCACGCATATTGTTTTCTTGTTTTTTAAAGGAGGGGTGGAATGATTTTTCTAGCAATAGTGAAAGGGGTAGAAGCAGCAAAACTACTGGATTAAATTGTAGCATTTCTATTAGACGAGGACTGTTCCAATTAAATCCAGTTGAACATATTCAAATGTGCTATTTGAGTGATCTACATTTTGAAAAGAAAATTTTGTATGCCTTTGGATTTGTGTTCTTCGAATGTTTCTACTTATAAGTGGACATTTTTTATAATTAGATGCCAAATGAAACGGCCTGCTATCAGTTTAAGATGAGCATATATCTCTGCAGGCATTAACTGATATAAAGTATGAAAGCAAGTAGAAGCTGCATTTCTTTTAAATCAAATTTTTAATTGATTCCTTCTTTAGAAGGTAAATGCAGTGAACCATCTGATGGTGACCACTTTTAAAAACGACCAATATCTATAAGAATATAAATGATTATCATTATTGATAACTATAATATTCCCCTTAGAGGATATTTAAGGATACTAACCCGACTGAAATTCTCAAATACATCATCCACGATCATCAAAATATTTTAATTTCGGTAACAACCTAGTATCCAAATATCACAATTAAAAGAAGATCTCTTTCTTTAATGGAAAATGAACTTTCATGTATTTCTGAAACATAAAATACTTATATCCTCATTTAAGAAATATAACGTGTAAGGTTTACTGTTATTTTCCACTAACTAGTTATTTTATGTTTTGGATCTTTACTTTCATTTCTTCTTTCCGTTTCTTCTCCAGAATTCAATTTAAACTGGAGCATTTAAGCTGAGATTTTTAGATCCTAAGACAGAACGTGTGTGCGTTTCTCCGAGATCTAATAGCTTGAATTTCTCGTATGCATTACTTGCTGACGAATGCTTAAATATCTCCGCCGGTTAAGTTCGTGAGCCAACTTCGCGTTTAAGCAATTGTATAGCATTGGTTATTAGTCTTAGTTTTAAATATTGTTTGTTACTTAACTTTCATCGCCACAAGCGGTTGACTGATTTATGAGCACGAGACGTGCATTTTGTGTTTAAATTTCTGATTTATTAAAAAGCGTGTTTAAACCTCAAGACTCTGTCATCAACTTCAGATGCGGGGATAAGTCGTTCAAAGTCTGCTAGGATTTTGGACTTCGTTTGGACTTTATGTTATTACTTCCTTGTACGAAGTAAAAAGAAAGTATTGTAATCTCGAAAAACTTCAGGCATCATATTTCAACGAAAATATCCATTTTGACCGCTGTCGAATGCAATTTAACGACATTTTTGCGTGACATCCGTACATAAGGACAGAATAAAGGACTCTTTCCCCCCAAAAAAATTATAAAACTGATTTAAAACGAATTCTGAAGAGAAATTTTCGTGGCGTCTGTGCGCATGTAAGTGCGGTATATCTATCTATCTATATATATATCCACTCTGTTACTCGACTCGGTAATCTCAGTTTCTTTTTTCTTATATGTTTGTAAATTGGGCACTTTGTGCTTTAAAAAGGTTCTTATCTTCCGGTTAAGGTTTTCATGCCTTTAGTAAATCTGCATGCGGTATTTTTAGAATTATTAACAATTTAAAAGTTGTTTAACTGCCGCTAAGCCTTTTGCAATGGCGGCAATGGTTGTTTACATTTGAAACAGCAGAATAGCAGAATAGTAGATTTGTTGCCAATCTAGAGAAAGTAAGCTTCGCAATAACAAAGATAACGCCTTCTTTTATTATTGAGAATTAAATCATGCTTAATCCATTCTGGAATTTAATTGAGCAAGTAAGAGTTTAAGATTTACTTCATAATTTTCAATACAGATATTTTTAGTTTTTATGTGTTTTTGCCTTGTAGCGAAGTAAAAACTGAATTAATTGAATGAGAAATATTGAATCGTCTGTGAAAAACCTTTTTTTTTAAATTTCTTTTATACAGCGTTTTAGATTTATTATAGTATTTGAATAGAATATGTGGCAACGATTAGAAAATTCTTAAGATGATATAAATTTTGTGCATTCCGAATTCAAAAAAGGAAGGAAATTTAACGCTGTTAAGCGAACCTAGGGCCAGAGTGTCGCTATGGTAAATAATTATAGTGAATTTTAAAGAGTGCATTTATTCCGTTGTGGTTTATGCGGTAATGACGAAATAAATTTAATTCAGTCCAATAAGTTTAAATGAAATGCAAGAAAAAATGCGTGTAATTTAAATATTACGTACAAGGAAGTCATGTGGTGCACACATCAGATTTTTAAAGTAAATCAAGCTGTATAAGCTTAGCTCATTTGGGGGCACAGTGCGCGGGAGTGAATGATGCATAATATTCCGGACATATTTATGCTAATTTTTCCAAGTTATATCGGCTATTACCCTTTACATATGTTATATTCAAAAGTTCTAACGCTATGATTTTAATCTAAAAGCGCAGAACAGGTAATTATGTGTCAGTGCTTTCAGCAGATAAAAAATGAAACACCAAAAAGGATTTATTACGACGAAGATAATTAAAATGTGTCAGTATGTCTAATCTAGAAGTTGAGTGGTTTGAAAATCAAAAATCCTGGATTATTAATCTAGATGCTATTTTGATAGACTACAGTCAAAGATTTAATTAAATAAAAAAAGAGAACTTAGAAAAGTGAAAAACTTATAGTTCCGAAGTTTTCTATTGACTCCTAAAAGTTTCAATATTGGCCGTTTGAGGTTTAGTTTGCAAAACTATCGAAGCGACTAGAATTATGTGATAATCATGCGATACGGATTAATTTAGAAATGATGCGGTTTAGAGAGATTTATTATAAGCAGGCAGCATAAGAAGAGTAAATAGGCAAATTAAAATGGAGAGTTATGGAAATTTTGCGAATTAAAATTAGAATTTCACTTAGCACATTTATTATCTTATAAGTTTCTCTCTCTCTCTCTATATATACGCATACATACTGACATATCGAAAGAAAGACTATAAAAATTAAAAGATGGCAAAATAATGGGTTGATTGAAGATTAGGTTTTAATCTTCATTAATGCATGACATCATTTCATTTCAGTTTATGCATTTGATAATTCAATTTTGTAATTACTTTAAATTAGATTGCATCTTCTACTGCAATTACAATTGTCGGTTATCTTTAATTGTAAGTTTTGCGTATTCATTTGGCCGTGTATGTATGTTCTTCAACTATTCTAATATATTATTCTATATAATAGACATTAACTGACTGAAACTATCGAGCATTTAAAATAATAAATTTTGAAATTTAATATCATGAATTACAAAATTTGGATTGTAACTGATTGCGAGAACAGAATATGCAGCATAGATTGGAGTTCAGGATCATAAATGTGACCGTGTCTAATATGTGGTGGCTTAAGCATAATTAAGTAGAGCATTTCGCCATCTGCGCCACGCAGGACATAGCTCCTCTCTCATGCAATCGCATATTAGCATTTATATTGAGCCCTAGCGTCTTGAGAAGTAGTCCATTATACTAATGGCTGACATAGTTGACAGCTAAGTACACACTCTTATTATTAAGAAGAGTATACAGAAGAAGGATGCGATTTTCCTGTACTATTTAATTATTTCTGCAAGTCAAGGTAGCAAGAAAAATTTTGCGATTGTTTTTGTAAGATGAGTTTATTGCATTGCTGTTATTCATTTTTTTCAACATCAAGTAGATTTTTTACATCAAGGTTTGAATAAAAAATTAAAAGTGTGTGGAAAAATGAAGTTTTTGGTAAATAAAATATGGGAAGCGATGTCAGTGAACAATGAATATAAAAGCTTTTGTAACTTGTTAAAACATAATAATTACAATGTTTACTTTACGCAGGCAACGCATTAAATTAAAATTAGAGTTAAAATTAAATTAAAGTTAAAATTTGTTCTGCGAAACTCTCACTACCCAAACTGTTGAAACTGTTTTCATAAATCTTTGCACTTCATAAAGCTTTTTATATTGAAGGATAAGAATAAGGCTAATATTTAAGTGCATAAAGCCAGGAGCTATTAATTTAGAATACCTTGTATTTACTTCGTAATTTCTGACTTATAATACTAACTTAAAACGCGAAGACAAACGAGTATTGAAATTTAAAGGAAAATGCTTCTTGAATAACTTCATAATTTGAAGCGTACTCAAAATCGCTAAAGTAGGAAACTGGGCATTACACAAATACACGCAAAAGAACAAACATATTTCACCTCCTCTCTGAAAAGCACGTTTTCACTTTAGGAATTTTTTACATAGCAGATATTATTACAACTGAAAGAGAAGTAACTTTTTATGACTTTGTTATTGGACTACGCTGCATTGGGTTATTTGATATGCTTTTTAATCCGTAAAAAAATGTACCGGAGTCAAAAAGAAAAAAAAATTAAAAGAAAATGATAATAAGGAAAGTTTCTTCATTATTAGAATCTCTGGTAAAAAAATGCAAACAATCGAACCTTTTCTGAGTAGAAAAAAAATGGCGTTCAGGAAAGAACTATACCATGGCAAATATTTAAATAGCAACTTGTTCCTCAGTCGCTTGGAATAAATAGTTCGCTCGAGTGGCAATTTCCTAAGTTTACTTTAAACTAGACTATTAATTCTGAATTCTAATGAGAGATGTAGGTAGCATGGAAGAAACTGCAAAAAATTTAAATAAATGTGAAGTCTAATGTTATTTAATTTAATTACCTTTCTACATGACTTCTCAATAAACTTCTGTACAAGAATATACGTAACAGTAAAATCCCAAATGAAAATTATATGTTATTGCAATAGGTTAGTAGTTTCTTTTCCCATTCAGTTAGGTCATTATTAGAACAGTAATTTTCCTGCAGAAAGAGAGAGGGGGGCTAAAAAAAGGAAAAATTCTCGGGGCTGTTGTGAGGAAAGTTGTGAAAATTCACTGAAGTTTCGTGGCCTATTTATATTTATATTTAGAGTTTCATAGTCAAAGTTTACAGGGTGCGCATAAAATCAGTAACTATTTCAAAGTTTCGTAAAACATAAGTGATAGAGGATGTGGTTTAGATTAAAAGTCCTGCCATGTTTTCATTTTTTATTTGGAAAACACGAACAAAATAAACAAAAATTAATTTACGATTTTGGCAATAGATAACGTTAAACTGCCACCTTAATCTTTGGATGCCATTTAGCGAAAGTAATCTTGCTTAAATTTCATACAAATGCTTCAGTGTTCCCCGCCACAAGGGAATAAAAATGCTTAGGTTCTGGCCTTTTATCCTACGTTCGGTTTATTAGATAATCATAAACTGGGAACGCGCTTTTTGGTTGCATTATTTCAATTTCATTCCTTAAGAGGGTGTTTATTACATTATTAGAAAGATTTTGGGCCAATTTATTAATGTTTAAAACGTATAAAGTACTTTTTTAAATGCTCGATAAGATAGCTTTCTTTCGGATTATAAGTCTGCATCGTGACTTTCTATAAAAGAAGGGCATTTCGTAACATTTTCAAGGGTAGTAATTGCCATTTTTCTTCCCCAGTGCGTCAGTCGTGGTGAGTTTGCTCTCAGAAAGAGCTCTTTTCAAAAATAAGGCACAATTAGTTTATAGATGAAACGTCAGAGGATTTTATAGGAATGCGTTGAAAAGGTATATATGCAATACCCGTATCAGTCGTAATTTTTAAGGAATGCAGTGTGTTACGTTTCAAAGCATAACTTGTTGCTTTGTTTTGATGAAGTTTCACTCTTTGAAAGTCACTGGGATAAAGAAATGGTATTTTTTTCTGCAAATATCGGACATAGAACTTTCTTTTGATCGTATGCTGAGTTGATTTTAACATTTTTTACCTCACTCTTCAAATTTTTAATTTTCCACTGTAAGAGAATCCGGTGACAGTCAAAATTCCTTACTTAAACTTTCTTTGCATTGACGGAACCAGGTTTACACATTTTTTACTTCCTTGTACGAAGTTAAAAGAAAGTATTGTAATCGCAAATAATTTTGGGTATCATATTTCAACGAAAATATACATTTACACTGCTATGGAATGCAATTTAACGATGTTTTTGCGTGACATCTGAACGTAAGGACAGAATAAAGGATTCTTTTCCTCCCCAAAAATTATAAAACTGCTTTAAAATGAATTTTGAAGAGAATTTTTCGTGGCGTCTGCGCCTACGTACGTTCGCATCTCGCATAACTCAAAAACGAGTAGCTTCACAACGTTGAAATTTTGCATATAGCACTGCTATAACATGTAGATGTGAGCTCGTATTTTGGTTGCAATTAGACACACCAAACGTATATAAATATATGCATATATGTATATATATCCACTCTGTTACCCGGCTCAGTGATCTCAGTTTCTTTACTCTTATATATTTGTAAATTGCTCATTTTTTGCTTTAAAAATGATTGAATTACGTTGTTCTTATCTTCCGGTTAAGGTTTTTATGCCTTTAGTAAATCTGCATGCGATATTTTTAGAATTAACAATTGAAAAGCTGTTTAAGTGCCGCTAAACCTTTTGCAGTGGCGGCAATGGTTGTTTATATCTGAAACAGCAGAATAGTAGATTTGTTGCCAATCTACCAAAGTAAGCTTCGCAATAACAAAGATAACGCCTTCTTTTATTATTGCGAATTAACTCATGCTTAATCCTTTCTGGAATTTATTCGAGGAAATAAGTGTTTAAGATTTATTTCATAATTTTCAATACAGATATTTTGAGCAACTTTTAGAACAATTATTTTGAGCAAACTGCATTTAGATTCCCAGTTTTTTAAAATTTCCATGTCCAAAAATTAAGAATTTTTACTTTAAAAATTCATTGTATTGTAGGTTAGCTTCCTCTTTACTTTTATAATGGCTCGTCTCAATCACATAAATTTCCATAAATGTCATTGTAGCGAATGACTTACTTGTAAAGCTAGCACTATGCCTTTTAATATCACAGCAGTAAAACAACTCCCCTTTTGAAAAACATTTAATTGCATATATCTTATCTCATGTATAACTTACAACATTAAATATGTAAGACAAACGAAAAATATTCTTAATATTAAAATGAACAACCACAGAGCACATATTAAAAAATTCGCTACTACCAGTTTTAACACGCCTAATACAGCAGAATTAGAACATTTTCAAATACGTGATTTCAGCAAAATTAGTATTCAAATTTTGGACATTGTGCCTGAATACAAAGATAGATTATTTCAAGAGTCACTCTACGTGCTTAAATTTAAAACACTTTACCCATATGGACTAAATACATTCAATCAATACATTAAATTAAATTCTGAAATTCCATCTTACAGCCATTTTAAATTATTCAGTAAAAAACATTACGAGGGACAAGAGCAGGTAATAATTAAAAAAAAAATTCTTTTCTACAATAGCTACAGCAAAGTTAAACGATAATATTAATAATTACTTTCTAACTGAAAATTTCACCAAAAATATCATTACTTGGTTGCATACTTGTAAACACAAATTCTTAATGAAACTTGTAAATTTTGTTTAACAGTAATTTACGGGACCCAACATTATCAAAGACCTTATTATAGATTTTTGCAATTTTAAATTCTCTACCATTAACAAGTACAATAAATATTACTGCAAAATCACCTTCCTACATCCGAACTATGACATTATTTAGTTCTACAAAATTTTCAGAAAATGTCAACAACAATTTCCAGCTACTAAAGCACAAATCTCACCAGCTTTCAAGAATCAAAAACCTCTTAGCAAATTGCTAATTAACCACCATGATCTAGCTTCTACGGCTCATTGATACTGCGTAGTCTTTATATTGAAGTGATTTGGTAGACGAATTTCATAAACATATTGTTACTGGCAATTTAACAATAGTTAAAAATTAGCTTTTAAGAAATTTAATGAAAAAAGGCAGAAAATTTCGACCTGTACTAAAAATTGGCAAAAATTAACGTTTTAGAAGTTTAGTGAAAAAACTTGATGAGTTCATAGTTAAAACGACTTACAAATTAAATATTCCATATTCTGCCTTTATGGCTTGTAAGCATGAAGTGTTAGAAGAAATGAAGCAAAGAATTCAAAGGATAGAAATCAACAGCAATTTACGATGGAATTTTCTCAATCCTCTAATACAAGATTTGAAGCAAAAATTCGTAATCACCAAAATTGAAAAAGGCCAGTAATAATTTCAGCATTATTTGAATTTTTTTTTGTATGTGTCACTAATTGATACTGAACTGAATTACTTACAAACGTACCAATACGCAAGAAAACGCCATAGCAAAAAAGCTTAAAGCAATTCATAAGAAACTACTAATTACACAACCGACTAACTACAATAGATTAGCAAATCTTTATGCTCTTCCAAAATTCCATAAATCACCACTCAAATTTAGGTTTATAGCAAATAGTACAAATAATTATAAAAAGAAAATAGATTACATATTTGCAATTAAACTTTAAAAAAAATCTGTATTTTAATTCATCAACTAGTTAACAAGCAGCACAACTATTGTTGGATTATTTTTAATAGCGCTTCAGTTCTCAACAAATTTAAAAGTTTAGAAATCAAGAACATTAACTGCTATGACTTGAAAAACCTTTATACTTCTCTACCATTGAATTAAATTTATGCTAGTTTAGTACAACTTCAACAACGTTTTCCTGACATGCTAAGCATCCCCTGAATTGAAAGATGGAAAACTTACCTGCAATGTGCATTATTTAATAATTACATTAAATTCAATAATAAGATTTTTCAGCGTGGGGAAAGGAATTCCAATGGGAGCGAACAGTTCTACACAAATATGCAACCTATTTCTTTTTGCTAATGAATATAAATTCCAACTTAGTTTGAATAAGAATGAATTAAAGTTATTTGAAAATACTTTCAGATACATTGATGATATTATAACTTTCAATAATAATTCTGCTTTTGAACAATTTAAAATTCACCCAGATAGTTTAACACTTAATAGAACTAATTCGAATCAAGATAATATTGAATACCTAGACCTGCTCATAATTAAACACAACAAAATTAAATCATATGATAAAAGGAGGACATTCAAGTTTGAAACTATTAAACTCTAATAATTGGAACTCTAATATCTCTAAAAAGTATTAGATCTTTTTATAGTCAAATAATTAGAATTAAAAATATATGTACTGAAATAGAAGATTTAAAGGAAGAAATAATAAAACTAAATAATGTTCAAGTTAATAACCAGGTCCGAAAAATTTTATTAAATTCTATATTAAAAAGGCAGGCATTAACTTTTCAATTTTTTAACTCTTGGTATGATAATATTGCCTTAAACCTTTACTGGAGGGTAATGGAGGATTTTGAAGAGTTAAGGGATTATTTGTAAATATTTTAGTAAAAATGTATATTTTCAATACTGGATTCTAATGAAGGGCCAATTCTTTTCAAAAGTCTCAATTATAGCCCGAATTGAGTGAAAATGTTTGTCTAATTTTCTAATTTCCTTACCTTTGAACAGTATTTAGTTTCAATTTTGATCGCACTTATAACTCCAGTTTTAAATAATGCAGTCTAGTACAAAAAATTTCTTACAATAATTCTCTATTTCAATTCGTAATTTTCTTTTCCATTCTAATTCAATTAAAATTTAATCAATCAATTAATTAAATTGAATTAAATTAAATTAAAAAATTATTCGAATTCAATTACATTATTGTTTCGAAATTTTATTTACCAAAAACATTTTTTTTCAAAATATTTTACTGTTTAGTTGTTTGCAACATCTATTTTCACATACAGTAGCAGTACATTTTTTTTACTTTACACTTTTTACAATGACTCTTAGATGGCAACATTTTTGCACACTAACAAGTATTTTACTTTTTAGACTTTGGAATTTACAACATGGTTTTTACAATAGCTCTCACAGGTAGCAGCTTTACACTCAACTTTACACTGCATTAGAGACCTCTATTTTTTTACAGTTAGCAGTACAACTTCTCAACTCAACGTATTAAGCAAATGCTGGTACAGTTCTGAAATTCAAATATGTAACTAGGTAAGTTAAATTAAAACTTGTTATTTACTCGCCTTTTTATTTTTATTATTTTTATTTTTATATTTTAATTGTTGTATATAGTTTATTTTAGGTTTACATGCATAATTCGTGTAGGGGAAGTTTCCTGTGGGCAAGAGTTTCTACATTACTTTGGTTTTCTACTCTTAATTGACTTTTAATTAATTAATTTTATATCTAGTCATTGATATTTTCTCAAAATTCCACTGTTTAATTAATTTTCATTTTCTTTTTTTGTAATTCACAACATTTGATTTTACTTTTGGTTTTGAATTTTAATTTTACTCTTGCCTATATGGATGACGAAACACGAATTGGGTAAATATATGGGCAAATATATGCGGGCAACTTCCCCTTGCTAAGTCTGTCTCCTACCTGCTCAACAATTATTCCCTTATGCAATTTTTAGGAATAATAAATTTAATTTTTTGGAATAATATATTTTTTCATGGTTTTAGATAAGTGCAGTTAATTTACATATGCTCTTAGAATTTAAATGACATTGTAAATTAGTTAGCAGCAATAATAATGATTTTTTTCTTTGCAATTAAAATTTAATTAATTAAATTTTAATTTCACATTTACTTTGTTTTTTACGAAATGAGAATTTTATACTTGCTTTATACGAATGGAGAATATTTGTTAAATTCAAATTTCATTCCTTGCAGCAATGGCGCAAGAGAATTATTCAAATGTAATTTAACTTTACTATTTTCTTGTGAAACAATTATATCTATATCTATATCTATCTATATATGTATATTATACATACACGCATATATATAAATCTAACACAGTCATTTCAGACTTTGATCTTGCTGAGAAATACCTGAGGATAGCAAAACGAGAGGTTAATCATTATAGATATAAATATATTGTGATTTAGATTTATCTTTCTTTAAAGAAAGTATTCTGACAGTTTTGGAGAGGCTGAAAAACACAAATGCAGAAGGACTAGGAATTTAATATTATATTTATTCCTGAAGTGTTTGACTTCCAAATATTTTATATCATTTGGACTTCCTCCTTTTAAGGGACAAGTTCTTATAAAACATGTCCCTTAAAATTTTCTTTCTTTGCATCTTCCTTCGGGCATTCGAGCTACATTTCTTAAACCTTGATATACAGTTGATAACATCTGGTATCTTGCGCAAGGTGAGGGAACCAGACACAAGGGAGCCTGTTTCGTGATAATGGATGCCTCTCTCTCTGTTTCTTAAAACATTTCTTCCAAAGATTCTCGGGGAAGGGCTGTCTCTCAAAGTCATTTTGAGACTTTACATATATCTTTATATATATATATAGACTTTATATATACTCTTATTACATAATATGTAATAAGTCCTATTCCAATTACAGATTTCCTTAATAATAACTATGTTGCTTTGATAACGCTGATTTCTGTAGAAGTTTTGCAATTAAAGAAGGCCCTCTTTCTTCATACGTGTTTGAAATTAGCAATTTTTCTCATAAAAAATAAAATATTCTATTCAGCCTCTTTGATTTTTTTTTAAAATTTCGATAGCATTCGATTCGATTTAATACATACTTTAAAGATTTCTTTCTGTTTGTGTAGGGAATATGAAACATAAAAACTCAAGAAGCAAAATATTCCGATATCTTCGTTTTTATTAACCATTTTCACTAGAAATACACATGTTTTATAAGACGACCAGAATTTGTTTTAATAATATCTTATAATTATGAATAATTAAATAAACACAAAAATGAAAACGTTGGCACAAAATCAAGTTATGATGGAGATAATGCAAACTATTGCTTACAATTCTTTCACATTTGCAAACACTTAAAATGGAATGTACAAAATGAATAATGTATAAACATTTTAGCAACAAAACATATCTTCTAATCTCATAAAATTCAAATCTATTACTCAAAATACATAAAATGTTTACAGGATCAAAATAACTTGTAAAAAATAATAATCTCTTTTTTAAAAGCTGTTGGACATCAAACCAAGAATAATATGGCGGCATGAACCTGAGTAACATCTTGAAGCGATACATTTCAGGATGTTCAAGGGAAAAGGTTAAACGCAGTGGCTCTCTGTCAAAAATGGCGCGAGAGCAGAATGTCAGGTATTTTCGTAGTTTAAGAATTTTTACAAATTTTTAAAGAATAGTGAAATGGATTCTTTATTAAATCATGAACAGTTGGTTGATAATATTGCCATGAATAACAAATTAGCAATTTCTTAAAACCCTACATCGATCAAACCTTTTGATCTTATGCGTAAAAAATATCAAAATGGGGTTAAATAGTGGAATAACAATCTAATTTCGCTTAGTAGTTCCTGAATACCTGCATCTTGAGCTGAAAGAAGAATATTCAACCGTTGAGTTTCTTACACCATTTGCAACTTACATTTCTTTAGGTTATCTAAAATATTTTAAATGATTTCATTTTTTCTGTTAAATTCACTAAAACTTTAACACACGGTAAAAAACAAAAATACTTAAAAAAACGGTAAAAAACAAAAAGACACAGAGTGCGGTAAACACGGTAAAAAACAAAAAGACCCATAAAAAACACATTTCTTCTCCAGATTACTTATATAAATGTACTTATATAAACGGGAAAGTTACATGTAAAAGCATGCTTTTACATGCACATTTCCCGTTTAAAAAGTAGTAAAGTAAGTCCCGTTCCAGTAAAAAGTAGTCAAGCTTTTTACCATATATCATGGTATCTGTAGTCATTTTTATTTTGCTTATTTCAAAGCTAATTACTTCTGCTGTATTCAGTTTATTTTTAAAAATTTGAGGTAATATCTCCCAAAGAGTCAAATTTTGATGCGTTTTGAAGCTATCTTTCAAAATCTTTGAGGGTACTCTGAATGGAGTTTAAAGATTTGATTTAACAACATGTTAGATTAAACTCTCATTGAGAAACATTTTATAGACTTTAATGAGATTTCATTTAATAGCATGGTAAATTTTCCATGGCAATTACCATCAATTGATATTTTTCTATAACATATGGGATAAAATGTAGCTCTTTCTCATAAAAAAAATGCATGAGAGCCAGTGCGTTGACACATGTGATGCTTTCGAGTGATGCATTCATTTTATAAAGAGTTATACTTATTTTATAAAACGATGCAATCATTCCATTCGAGTGATTCATTTAATTTAGACTTTAGTGATGAATTTATTCATGAATTGACTGATAATGAATAGGAAACATAAAATTTAAGGATGTTAAAAAATGATTGTTTTTCTCTCATCAAATTGGCGTCTTTAGTGGTAGAATCAGTAAAGTTGAACGGAAGTCACATTTTAAAAAGCTTGAAATACATATTTAAACGTTATAAAATGACAATTAAAGATATATATTGCAAAATATATTGTTCCCTTAGTTTCCACTACAGTTTTAGGTTATTTCTATTATTAAGTGGGAAAGGCAAACTTTTGAAAGAATATATTTCATTGCCCAATGAGAAATACACTCACAATGCATCAAGAATGTTCTGAATCCTCATCTGAGAGAATGAATCAGCGGAAAAAAAAAAAAAAAAAAAAGGGCTTGCTCCGTAATTCATAACATTAAAATGATTTTTCGCTAATTTAAGCTTAAACGTGGCAAAAATTGCCATCTAAAGTAAGTTTTTTCCTCAGAACCGTGTAAAAATTTGCGTCCGAACTAAATATCATAGCGATGATATTCAAGCATGTATTTTAGCATTAACTTATAGGTTAAAAAAAAGGCAAAACTACAGTGATTGGAAAAGAGGTAAGTTGTGCAAATATAAGCTAATTAATAAAAATGTGCATCATTCTGGTCAGCTACATTGCGAAAACTGCACTTTCAACAGAGGGAGGACTTCATACTTTCTTTACATGATACGTGCCGAAAAAGCGGTTATCAACTACGGTTACTCTACACTTTTAAAAAATTAACCCCCTGTAACATGATTGCAGCTGTATGTAAAAAGTTTTCGTTTCCTAAATATCTGCTTTTCTGATACACAGGGCACATAAATAACTCGAAATCACGTACAAATGCACTTTGACTAATGATGTACAAACAGTCAACTTAATTTACAAACGTGCCGTTATACCAATACTAAGTACAAGGTTATCTTAAGGGAAGTTATTTTGAACTTTTCCTGATAATTATGGTATTTTAAATATATAAAATAGACTGCAGATTTCAACAGCCACACTGCATAATAAAAAATGCAATATCTAAGGGTAGGATAAAAATTTATTCTTTCCATTTTTCCCCATTTATTTCAAGTTTTGAGCTCTTATTCCTGCAGCTTACAACGATATTCCCCTTTAAAATATTCTTACAAAGGTTATTTAGACTAATTGCTTAACTTATTGTTAAAAGTTTCCAAATTTTTGGGTTTAGATATTTTCACAGCTGGCAATGTAAGGCCACTCACCCATTTTGATTCTTCTATATTGAAGGGGAAGAGCTGTTAACTTAAATCATAAATTCAATAGCAAAACATAAAGGAAAGACCAATTTGAAATAATATATTTAAATCTCCTCAGCAATGATAATTATAATGAAAAAAGTTAACTGTTCAAATTGAAGAAATACAGACATTTAAAGGGACAATACAGAATATACATATTATACACAATACTCAGCTTTTACTGGCATATTGTAGTCCCGTCTTTGACAAAAACTACTGAAATGTAAATATTCACAAAACAGGAGATCAACGAGATTCCAGGTCAAAACATACAAATTGTGTACCACGCAGGGATAGAGGGATTTCCCCCACTCACCTTAAGCAGGCGAGTTCAAGAGCACTTTATAGAAGTGTCTTTGATGTGAGCTGGGGTGGTGGTACAAAAAATGAAATATAATAAAAGTAAAAAAAGACAATAACTCACGATTGTTTCGCATTGTTTTCTAACTGAAAAACTCACAATTGTTCGCTGAGAGTAATATGATTTTTTTAAATAGAAAGAGGTGCAGACTGGAACATAAATTTCACGTTAAACACACAGATTGCTGACAAAGCAAGTGTCTGAAAATGGCATTCACTTGTTGTTGTGGTATGATGATACTTAATTCTTTTAGGTAGTATTTTTTCGCATAGTTTCTTGGTGTCTACGACTTCTAACATGCACACACACACAGAAAAAGAATACTCTATACTTCTATATTTAAACAGCACAAATGTACCAATAGAAAACATCAGTAGCTTAATGCAAAATTTTGGTGATTTTTTTAAATGAGATTTTTCTCCCTGGCGACTGATGTGGGAACTAATCGTTGAGCCTCATCAGCCACTAGTTTGGAAGCGAATCGAACAGCTTTCGCATGTTTTTTTTTTTCCATCCAGGAGACGTTAAACTGAATGCCGTGCAGTATACAAAGTTTCTTTAACCATTTCTTGAAATATTTTCTTTTTGGGTGGGTTATTTTTTATCATACAGACTAAAGAATTTGAAGTGTGTGCGCGCGCAAGTCAATGCTGTTGTGATGTCGGAAGAAAAACTTTGAGAACTTTTCTTTGCTTGCTGCTCTTTTAGTTTTATGGTAAACTTCCTCGTATCCCTATGTGACTAGATTGTATACTTTAATCTTCTTCGCTTTCTCCAGGTCCGTACATATCCGCGAGTTTCTGGAAACGAGGTCCCCAGCCGTTGAGGTAGTCGAAATCCTGTTCGTTATCCTCCGTGCCAGATGCCAATGAACTAAGCGAACCAGCGGTACTACCGCAGCCTTCGTAAGCGTAGTTCCGCAGGTCGTCAAAAGGTGGTGCATTCGGATCGTTGTCAGCCTTATCTAAATGGTCACGAATGAAATCTCCCACACCATCAGGGTGATTTCCAGGTGGTACTAGAAGTAAATATACAAAACAGAATTAACACAAAATATACGTACATAATGATCAGATACCTCTACGCATTTGATCTACTACGTATATAATGATCAAATATATACGTATACCTATACGTATATAATGATCAAAATATTAAAGAATGATTCCGCATCTTGGAAAATATTAAGAGGTTATTTATACAATGCATCATACAAATTCTGAAATGCCAATCTAAAGCATATTTACATGTCAAATAGAATGCCAATAAGGAAAGGTGTTCTTCATACGTGACTTGCTAGAATTCTTGTTCTTATCAATCGGTTAATCGATCTTTAAAGTAACCGCTCCTCTTCAGAACATATTAAAAATGAAATGCGATACATTTTATTTCTTTTAAGTGAACATCGATAGACATAGATTAGAAACTGCGTGCGTTAGTTATTGAATCAATAGTTAACGGCTGAAGACAACTTTTTAAGATTTTCAAGTTAATACGCAATAGTTATTCTCTCACACAAAAGAGGATTCACCTTAGAACAAACACTGTCCACATTAGTTTTTATATACTTTAATGAAAAAATGAATTACAGATAGAAAAGTTTCTTCAGAGATTCAAATATTTATAATGCTCAAAATATCAGAAAAAAAAAAAAAAAAAAAAAAGAGAAAGAGAAAGGAAAAAGAAAAAGGAAATCAACTTGATCCTTCATGTAAGAAGATGAGAACCAGAGATACGTTTTTCCTAATGCTCAGGAAAACTTCTTTAAAACGGATCGAATGAAATGTGTTATGCTTAGAATTTAAAAACTGAGATTGAATTTTAATACTAATACTACATTTACTTTCATCGCTGTACATTAGAGGATGCATTTCTTTAATATCACATAATCTCCACATATAATAAAAGAAAGAGTCTGTCTGTGTGTCTTTCGTTCGTGCTGCGCGTAAGTTAATAGACCTAGGGCTACGAAATTTGGTACATAGGTGCATCTAGACAAGATCCAGTGCATTTCGACGCGAATTTTTCGAAATTCGAATCCTTTTTTTTAAATTTTATCTTTTTGATGAAATCGCCATCATTTTGAATAGATTCATTCCTTTAAAAATGTGGCTTTGGCAACAGTTTTTCATTCAATGCTTTGTATACTGGACTTCTGACTGTTGAAAATATGACATAAAATACTGCTTGTTTTATTTAGATTTTTGGACACGCAGCACGCACATTGCAATCTTCTTATTCTGACGCGCATGTGTCTCCCGAGGTACAACAGAAAGAATTTCCTTTTTTTCCCTTTCGCTCTCTTTATTAGCTAATGGCAAAGAGGTTTGTATATTTTGAATTATGTCATCCACAAAGCACAAGTTTGATTGGTTATTGCTGTCTGATGATAGTTTCATTCTTTTAGAAACGTGGTTTTGGCAACAGTTTTTCATTCATTGTTTTGGATACTAGACTTCTTATTCTTGAATCTTGAATCTTGAAAATATGAGATTTATTGCTTCTTTCATTGTAATTTTTATATTATGTTTTAATTATATATAATTTTAATCATATGAAAAGTTTTGCATGATTTTATTTAGGAAACTTCCTTTATACCATTTGAATTCTTAAGATTTTGAAACGGGAAGTTGGTTAATTTATTCATTAGAATAATTAATATTCGTATTAAGGGATATTGATTATTTCATTGTAATTTTTTTAATATATGATATATTTTTATTGAATTTTTTTGATAAAGTTATTCTGCAGAGTAAAATTCTGTGCAGGCTTCAAATTTAATGTTTGGTGTTCCCTTTAAGCATTTTTACGGTACATTTAAAAGCCAGACGAAGGCTGGCCGTGTAGCGGTTAGTACACAAATACGAAAAGGTAGTTCTTCATATCGTGATATATCTATATAGTGTAGGTTTTTTGCTCTTAAGAAGGCAGTAAGCTTGCTCAAAGAAGCAATCATACTGCTTTCATAAGAAGTCAAACAATATTCCTGACTTTTTCTATCAATATTTCAAATATATTGTAAGATGAATTTGTATTTCCGAAAAGCAATGTGTAGTCTCCAATAGAAATCATTCAGTCGGAATGTTCCTCAACAATAGTATAAAATTCAATTATTTAAATTTACTATTACAAACCAGAACATATAAAAATTCTTTTCTGCCTATCAACTGGTCTTAAGAAGACAGACTCGAGGGTAAAGAGATTACTTAAAAGCTTCCAGTTGGGAAGACATACCAACAGTTTCTTAACATTCTTGCAATTGTTCTTGAACATGCTTCTTTAATGTGAACTTTTATATGATTCTCATAGCTACATTATTTACATTACATATTTAATGTATTCCTTTATTTTTTTCCCTTTAGACTTAATAAGCAGTTATTGAATACATCTGAATGACGGATCGAGAATTGTCATTATATTTCATTAGAAGTTATGGTAAAAACCAAATCTTAGCTTCCGGTATTTTAATAAATGCAATAATCAGAGAAAACAACCATCACCTCTGCAACAAATGACTTTTCATCAAATATCACAAAGGGAATAACGTATTTCAGGATCACAAACCAGATTGCGATTGTTGGTAGATGCTCTGCTACCTTTTATTATAACAAATAAATAAAAATTAAATAAATAAATAAAATTAAATAAAAAGGGTAGCTTTTGAATAATTATAGCCGATGATCAACGATTTAAAATTGTCCGCAGCTATACAGGGCGTTCCTAAATGAATATCGGTGTTTTAACGCTTTGTAGTATTTATTATGTAAAACTTAAAATTATAATTAATACATGAAATGAAAAAGCAACTCAAACAGTTATACGTACAAGCCTACAAGTGTTCAATATGAGCACATTTCGTCACGCGGCACACATCAAGTCGATAGCCCAGTTCTTCCCAAAGGTTGATTAATGTTTGTGGTGTAACTGTTGCAACAGCTGCCTCAATCCTGTTTCTTAGGTCGGGTAGCAGGCAGATACACACGATCCGTTATGAACCCTCACAGGTAGAAATCACATCAATCTCTCACTCGCTCGACATTCTCTTCACTAACCCTTGGTCGTCCCGTACTCTTCCCTTTGCAAAGGCAGCCGGTATTTTCAAACTGATGATACCATCTACGGATGTTATTATCACTTTGGAGATCACATTGAATTTAATCCGGAACGCACTTTCCACTTTTCTGTTCGCTAGTCGCCATTTTTGCTACTAGCACTTTCTGGTGCATGCCCGTACCAACAAACAGAACTGTTTGAGTTGATCTTTCATTTCATATATTAATTTTAAGTTTTACGTAATAAATACTGCAAAGCGTTAAAATCCCGGTTCATATAGAAACACCCCCTGTTAACATACAATAAGGGTAAATAAACTATTCTACTGCTATCTAACTGCTAGGGACAGGACCGGATTTAGACTTGAGGCCCTAAGCTTTTTGAGATATGGGGCCCTTTATAAGTCTTTTATACTATATTTTAATACAATAATTTAATTTTTGGGGGACCCCCAAGAAATTGGGGGCCCTAAGCTATAATTTATGTAGCTTATACTTAAATCCTGCACTGGCTGGGGAGCGCAGGGAGTTAGATCTAGCCACCACAGGTCGCTCTCTGCTAGTATATTTAAATTTATGAAACGCTGGCAATCTGTCGTCAGCCCTGTTTCGTAAAAATGGGTTCACAAAGTCTTTGAGGCTGTCATCTAATTTAGCATATATACCAGCCAATTTTTCGCAGAAGGGCCTACGTGCTTTCTGGCGCACCAGCAAACAAAACTGTTTGAGTTGCTCTTTCATTCCATGTATTAATTATGCTTTTAAATTTTACGCAACGAATACTAAAAAGCGTTAAACCCCCGATATTCATTTAGAAACACCCTGTATAATAACTATCGATTAACTGTTTATATTTCGCAATTTATTTTTAAAATATTTTTTGACTTAATATTATTTTGGTTCACAGGACATTTTGTCAGCTTTGCCGGTTCACCAGGCATGTAATAACTGCTATCCGAACAGATTTACTTAAAGGTGAAATCATAAATGCCACAAAGGCCAGCTCATGGTAAACATAATATGAAAATGGTCTCTTTTGAGCCTTCAAACAGCGTATTTTATTTCTAAGAATTGAGTAAAATATTCTAAACATTTCATAATCGTAACTGATAGCTAATAATTTTCTGTTTACTGTGACTTGAAAATCTAAACGCTCCTTTTCATATATTCATTCATTATTTATTCTTAATGTATTATATGGCATAATTTTTAACCTTGAAATTTGACATATGTTTGATATTGTGTACAGTTCTGGCATTCCATAGAAAGAAGACTAGCTTGGCTCCTTTTCGAGGCTTTCTTCACTTAGAGCTTCGTATTCTTGGAGCAATTAGAAATTAGATGCCCACTGAATGTGATCTGAAGGTACCGGCTGGAAGTCGCTTTGAAATGTTTAGGAATTCCATTGATTTATTGATTCCAATTCATCACGCAGTACGGAAACAACATTTAAAGATTTCTAAAAGCATATTATAAAAACTTGATAAATCATGTTAATTATAATATGCAACTATATTCTAAATTTGTTATAGCAACAAATAATATTGTAAAATGCAATTATAATATGCATATCAAGTCATTATTAATTATTATAATCGGCACCTATACAGCTTGAAAGAACATGCTACCTGAACATACTGTATGCTACTAGAAGTACAGAATTGGGGTCATATTTCCAGTTGTTTGGTTTTTTTTTTTTTTTTTTTTTTTTTTTGTAATTTGTGTTCCCTTAAAATAAAGAACATAGAAGTATGCATGCAGTTTAGAACGAACACGTGTGAAGAATGAAGTGACATCATTTGGTTAAGTCTTATGAAGATATATGGCTGTAATTAAAATATTTGTAATTAAAAGGTTTGTTTAAAAAATGTTTAAGTTGTAGACACATTAAGTATTTTGGAAGTAGAAAAGATGAAAAATGAGCAACGTCTTCGCCGGGAATCGAACCACGGACCTCTGGAATACGCGCCCAGCGTGCAGACTACCACATCACGAACGCATGCCAAGAAAGTGGGAGAAATACCTTATAAAGTGACAAATATTTCAAGCGTGTTTTTATTCCTACTTATTAGTCACTACTCCCTGTTGCTTCTTCTAGGTAGTTTTTATTTCATCATTCTGTTAAAACACGACTGTATATGTCAAGATTGTGTCACGAAACCGGCCAAAGAGGATAGTTCATTGATTAAGCTATAAACTCTTAATTAATGTATTTGCTTTCAATACATAATATTTATTTCCACTTAAATAATTTTTAAAACCCACTTTTAAATTAATTATTCTTCCTTTTAAAGCATTTTTTGGGGAAAAAAAATAGTGAAACTCCAGAAAAGCGAATACAACAAACTCCAAGCCTCGTTACTGTAAGAAAATTTGCTGGAGGAAATGAAAGAAAATATAAATAGCGTACAAAATTTCTTTAATGTATAAGAAGAGCGTGAAACCCATTTGGCTGATAAAGTTTCTCAGAAAGACTGCTATCGCAAGACAATTAATTGTAATTAGCGTAACTAAAGGGCATTAAAGTCTGATTTTAACCCGAAAGAAACATATTTAGAAAACATATAAGAAAAAAAACTATCATCACTGTGTTGTTATCACTATAATCACTGTGTTCATTTGACAAATGTGTCTCAACTCAAAGGCTTTCTGCTTAACGAAGCCTTTGCCATAAGCGTTTATATACGCAATAAAATGAACATTAGGAATGAGGCAAATCTGATCAAACTGTATCCTTACTTTGTCGTTGACGGGGTTCCTTTATGGGTGGTTTCTCCGGACCTGGTTTAGCACCGATTGGCGTTCCTGTCGCATCTATAGGTATGCGCAAGGGTGTGATGTCATAAGCATTCATGTCGTCTTCTCCTCCGCCTTCATCATCATAACTTATAATGTTCTCCCGGACATCATCATCCACGTCTCCGTGACCGTACTTCTGATTGGGCCTTCGGTTCCTCGTGTATGCTGCGATCACCAGTACTAAAACTGGAATGGAATATTAATTTTAGTTACAGTCACTGATCTTGTTGAATTACACATAAGCAGAAGAATAATAAGTAAGTACGTATCAGATTTTATCGGTAAGTGCAATAAATAATGGCATCTCTCGATGGGGAAATTTAAAATTACATTGGACAAATTTAAGGTATACATATATTAGTATCGTATTTCAGTTTATCTGTCATCGGAACATCAAGAAAGTGAATGGGATTATTATTTCTTTTTATTCATAATTTTTATTCACAGTGTGAATATTATATATTTAGAGAGAGACAAAAAGTAATAACTTGGGATACTGTTTTAAATAAAAAAATGTGATACTGCAATATATATAAAAAGTAAATTGGTGTCAAATCAAGGCAAATCCTCTACAATATTAATAATTGCATCCTTGTAAAAGAGGTTTAACACAACACCTAAAGAATTCAAATTTAAAAAAAGAATTAAAATAGTACAAATTCGAAAACTAAAAATGCAAAGGGGTAAAAATTATACAAGACAAAAAATAGAAATTAGTTTCCTTTTACTTAAACTCCATTTCAGAGCTTATCAGGGGAAAATGAATTAAAGCTTCATAAAAGTTGATTAATGTGCTTCGAAAACGTGTTTCGTTCTCCTGGTTTATTTGAGATCAAAAACGGAAAAAAGAAACAAATTTTGATTACATTAAAATTCATACAAAACCGAAAAAGTGAATCTCAAATTTTTATTTTCTTTTATTTTAAATGCTTTAAGTTTATTTTACTTCAATCCTGCAGCTATAACGCAGGATGGGTATAAAAAATTTGTTTTTAATTTTTACCTCTTATTAAGTGTCTTTATATATAGAGAGAGCTCTAATGAGATTCGATACCATTTACCGCTTCTTTGTTTTTATATTTTTGCTTAAATCATTTGTCGCACTTTAATTCTAATGTTTAAAATTTGCCTTACTTTGATTAGCATATTGCTTACAATTAATATTGAATTTTATTTGTAAATATTCAAGTGTTTGTATTGTTTATTTTATCTTTATTACACATTTCATTGCACCTTATTTTACTTATGTTAATATTTTCACGGAACCACAGTATCTAAGCAACTTTTTAGCGTACGAACTAGGAATTTTCTTTTAACTTTTTTCTAAATTTTGCAGCTCAATGTGCAAAGTTTTTGACCACATAGGTCTATTATCGTTTGTTCTTTTTACTTTAATTAGTTATGTATATAAAGGCCATTTCATATAAAGAAATATATATATATATATAAAGAACACAGTTAACAGTCAGTTTGATCAAGAAATGTATCCAAAAGTGAATAACAAAAACTGTAATTGTCTTAGAACGATTCTAATATTTTACACGTGTAGAAAAATACAACTCAGAACTCAGTTCTTTTAGTGTGTATTACATAACAACTAGAAAACGGTTAGTGCTAGATTAACTATATTAATTTCCAGACTTACTGCATTATTTGCTTATAGAATTTTCATTCGCCTAGATAGTTTCTATTTACAATAGCTTCCTAACTATCTGGAAAATCGTAAGTATGTGTGTATGCCGAAATTCATAGCAATCAATCGGCCTCACCTATGCTTATTTGTATTTAAAGAAAAAATCATTCGTATTAATTGCGGAAATAGGCAAAAAATATGCCGGATTTAGGTAGGAGGAATATGGATTTGGAAAAAAATGGCGTGATATAGTTAAGATGAAACTACGCTGAAAGCAGAGTTATTGGATTTAAATGAAATATGCACCTATGACTATTATGTGACCTCTTAGCGAGCTAATTTCAGTTTCTGATTTATTTGCGCAAAGTTCAGGAATATGTAATCTGACTGGCACGAAGAACAAATATAAATAGGCATGCGTTATTTATATTGATTGATCGAGGCGTCCTCTCATCATGACGGTAGGGAAGCCGGCCACCATAGCCTTAGACCTGAGCTCGAACTTGGAGAAGGCAAGGAACTTTGTAAGTGTATAGTGAGTGTCTTTGTCGCAAGAGGGCATTTACAATATTGTTGAACGAACCGAAAGCGGCAGAGGAAGAGGGGCAGGAGACTCTGAGACGCTGGTGCATTTTCCTTCTGTTCCCCTCTGTATTTTCCTTCAAAATTGGGGCAGATCTCCTTTTTCTCTTATTCAGCCACCTTTGTCCGTGCTTCTTGGGAAATGTTCTCTGTGATGGGATAGCTAAATAACCGAAGGGTTTTGATCATTCCCAACAAAGAAATTGAACTCCGGCCATTTGGAATACATTGGTTGAGCGTTGTAATTGTGAAGTCTCCTAGAACACCTCCGTCCTGTACTTTGTTGCTGAAGTTAGCCCGATAGAAACTTTAGAACTTGTGCTTAATCCACTATAAATTTCTAAATTTACAGTTGATTAGATCTGAATTACAGGCACTTCACCTGAATGCAGTTTATTTAATGTAGTGTATGAAGTTAAATTATGATATGCAGCAAGTTTTAATTAAGTTCCTGTTCAGTTATGATACATTCTGTTCAGTCTGTAAGCTACAAGTGGAAGCAAATAAACACTAGTTTGACTGTTCATATTATTGTGTCCGTATGCAGTTAGATAATAATCCTCCATTTTAACTACGCGCCCTTAGGCTATGTAATTAGCAAGAAATTTAAATTAAGAGGCTATAAGGTATTTCTTCCACTTTCCTAGCGTACCTTCGTGGTGTAGTGGTTCTGCACGCTGGGCCGGTATTCCAGAGGTCCGTGGTTCGATTCCCGGCGAAGGCGTTTGCTAATTTTTTAATTCTCCTGCTTCTAAAAATATACCTAATGGCTCTAAAAGGTTATAAATAAGTGTTCCCATTTCTTATAAAGCGTAACATGCTAAACATAAAACATAGAATAAAGCAGAGAATACGGAAAGAGATAGTTTTCATACTTTGTAAGAACATGATATTAAAAAAATATTTATCAATACGAAGAATTTTAAAAATGATTCTACATTCATAATTTTTTTCCAATGCCAGATTGTGAACAGTTAGAGTGTAACATAGTCCACTAATCTATACAAGGTCAGGTGTAGTGATCTCTTTATTATGGAGGCACCTAATAGGTGGGCCAACATCGCCTCCTATGAAGGGACGGACAGTTCCAACATGCCTTCTCCGGAATTCGAACCCAGGCCCTTCGATATCACAGTCATGCTTCCCTAACACCTGTACCGTCTGGGCGGCACATTCACATTCAAAATACACATTTCATTAGTTTCGTGGGAGGGTGTTAGAATGAAATATTTGCACTATACTCTTTGCTAATTTGGAATGTTTCTTTTCTATTTTGAATGCTTTTCTATTTTGCATAACAACGAAATAAAATAAAACAAGTTTTTGAAGTTGTATTGATAATTCTTAACAATACAAGTAAAAGATTAAAAGAAATCATGATATTTTAATGAAACAGTTATTGTAATCTATGTTCCACTAATGAAAATTATTACAATGCATCGGATCATGATGCACATTTAACTTACACCAAAATTAGGAAAATTATGACTAGCACTCTCCCCGCAAGGCTGAAGTATTCGTAAATGGTTTGTAATAATCCTTTTTATCTAACGCATACATCTTATAATATAGCTTCTCGAGTTAAATTATTTAGAGCTGATAAAAATAATAAGACAAGGTTTTAAATAATTTTCTGGAGAATGTAAATTCTCCAGCTTTTGTGAAAGTGGCATCCTTTCAAGCTTCAAAAATTTGCCTAGAGTCTCTTTATGCCATTTTAAAGAGTGTTCTTTTATAGTTTGCGATGCAAAACCAGAATGCAAAATGGTTTCTGAGAAAACTAGCTTAACATAATCCATATGTTTCATTACAACATTGTGAGTATAATAGCCAGACATCCTGTTGTTCCAATGGCCAAGCAAAGCCATTAGAACCCTTAACTAATGTAGCTTTCCATCACATTTACTTTCCCCTCTGAAACATTAATCCTATTCAATATCTAAAGTTCGGAGAAATGGGTCCACCAAAGAGTAATGAGGGCCGTGAATCAATAGTCTAAACGACCGACTTGAATTCCGTATGCAAAGTTAATGCAGTGTTGAGGGAGTTCTGGTTCGGACCTTGTCGACTTCAATGGATTTGTTACACAACATCTTGTTTCAGAAACTCCCACATCGCAGGCAGAGAAGGTGACTTGTAAAGCTTCTCATTCTCTCGATACATGTCGTATAATAGAGGTTTTAATATGATTTACTGCTTTATCCGATATGCCAGATGCAGTCTTGACTGAATTTAATGAGCACTTGTTTCAAAAACGATGTGTTTTATGTTTAACTATGGGGAACATAAAGAAGAATAAATGTGAATAATGGAGGAAACAAAAAATTGTAGTTGTAGATACAGTTTTATCCAAAGACATAAAGGTGGATAATTTGTGCTATCTTCGTGCACCCAGTTGCGGTGAATCGATTTTATTCCTCTTAAATAATCAAACTACTTTATTATATTTTCAAAATTTCATGATATTCAGTTTAAATGTTTATTTTTATACTGTAGATGAATGCTGATGATTATATAATTTCACACGGAATAATACTTTTTTATTAATGCTGTTTATTTACTTTTCGGAACTATCATAGTAGATCAGAGTTTCTTAAACTGTGGGTCGCGGGTCATGCAGCAGGGGTTCGCCAAAAGTTTAGCAATTTTGATATTTCTTTAACTTATTATATTATAATAATTTTACAATTACCAAATATTTTTACATAATGTATCTGAAAATAGATAAAGATAAGACAATACAGACAAAGAAAAAACTCAAACATTTCGACGCATTCTTTTAATAATATAAAAGTTCATTTCGCTGTTACTTATTTAAAATTTTTCTATTGTGTTCTATGTCTTAAAATTAGAAATTAAAGTTAATAGCCTAAAACTGCAAAAGTATATTACAGTACAAGTGAAAAAATTGACAGTTTAACTCACGCGTGTGTCGGATTTGCGCAATGCTTATAGAGGTCCCAAAAATTTTCGTATATATTATGGGGTCCTCGAGTCGCGAAAAAAATCTCAGTGATAAAAAGGGTTCGTGACTGAAAAAAGCCCAGTACTAGATAAATTATGAATAAGAATGAAATTTGATGTATCCTGCCCAAGACAGTTGCCATGTTTTAAGTTTGTCATTTGATGCATTAATTTTCAGAAGAGTATAACTTTTGGTATGGTAAATCCATAACTCAAATGTTATATCAGTTCTAATGTAAACTACTGTAAAATCTGGATACTAAAACGCATGATCTTGATTATCTGAAATTATTAATCACAATAAGAATGTATTAGAAACCATATATACCAACCCTCTAAACAAGTTTCACCAAAGACTCAAAGAAGTTGATTAGATTAATTCAGTTCCTTCTTTATTATTTTGCTATTTCATTAAATTCCATTTAATATCAGTTTTATTAATTATATCTTCAATTTAATTACAGGTTTATAAACAGCATCTTTTAATATATTTTTAATACACTAAATGTTTTTATGCAATGTCTCAAATTTTCTTAATCAAAAGGACTCTTTTGAATTAATGAATAAAAAATATGTATCCATTAACACATTTTGAATTTTCGAAACCACCATTTCCTCATCACATAAAATTTTATAACAATGTTACCCCTTTTTAACTCTTTACTTTTATTAAAATATATTAATACTGAATATGGAAAATATGCAATTTATCTTTTGTAGTGCTGAAGTGGTTGGGAAAGCAAAGCTTTGAAATTACATTTACTGCAAAATACCATTCCATACATATGATTAAACGTAAAGTTTGAAGAGATACTTACAAGTATTAATAAAATATCTACTGTAAATATGACAGTTAAACATTACTTTGATTCTAAGATAAAGAAAAAGTCATTACAACTTAATGCAATTTCCTACTTGTTCATTTCTTCTCGAAACAATATCTACCAGATTGTAAGTAATTAGGATAATAAATAAATGATTTAACAACCAACACGAGTCTCTCACATAGGATATAATGCAAAATAGGACCTATTCTGGATTATTAAGATCTATCTGCTTTAATTGTCTTGGTTGCATAACGCTTTAAGGCGATAGGGAAAGTACCGTAAAAGAGTGTACGCTGCGCCAAAAAAAGGGGGGGACGGGAAGAACGGGAGATATTGATCCCCTAGAACGGGCGATATTGATCAACTAGAACGGGAGATATTGAACGGATATCTCCCCTAGAACGGGAGATATCCGTTCAATATCTCTCGTTCTAGGGGGCCGACTGACGAAATTCAACTTGCGTTTTTCATGTCTCGAAAGCGCGACTCAGGATGTGTATTATATATATATATAAAATAACATAATATATATATTATATATATATATATATAATAACATAAAATAATTTTGACATAAAATCGGACTTCTTCTGAAATGACATGCCACTTTTTTTCCATATTTCGATTCAAATCATGCCAAACTGTCAACTTTTGTAAAAAATCACACAAGTAGTTTTTAAAACATTAACTCTAAAAAATTTTAGCTCCTCAATGTTAATTGAATTTGATATATATTTATAAATATCTCTTTTTTATTGAACTTATTTCATTCTTCCTTTCATATTTCGAAACCCAGGTGCATTCCAAATAAAATTTGCCTATTTCTTATTATTTATTTTTAAAACCTGTATTTTTAAATAATTCTTATAAATTTTTGGACAAACATTCTGAATTATAACCTATAAAAGTTTTGCCATTTTCTTAACATAGATGTATTTCTAAGCATACCTGCAAAACATTGGAGTTTTTTATTCAAAATTTCCTAAGATATACGTGAATTTACATTTTGGCGCGTTTTGAAATTCGGCCTATTTATTATAAGCGATAATAATGAAAATGTGGTTTACGCAGTTTGTTAAAATTATTTGAAAGTATGAACCATGACTTTTTTCCCGCTAGTGGATAATGAAGAAAAAGGAAATGAAAATAGGTTGCTCTAAATTAAGAAGTTCGCCATGTGAATTATTCTTGCCGCAAACTTAAAAAAATACGCCATGATAAACTTTTTACCAAAAAATACAAAATTTAATATCTAGGCATAATTTGAGTCGTAGAATCAAAATATGGAAAAACAAAATTGGTATGCTATTTCAAAAAAAGTCCGATTTTGTGTCAAAATGCCTATGTTAGAAAAAAAAGCTATATATATAAATCTAATATATATCACAAGTCGTGGTTTTGAGACGTGGAAAACGCAAATTTGAGTTTCGTCAATAAATCGGGAGATTTAGAAGTGTCCCGTTTTTTTTTGCGCAGTGTACAATGAGTAAAATTCTTGATATTTAAAAAACAACGTAATAACATTACATAATAAATAACTTTAAATAAAAGAGAAAGATAGCATACAGTAATTTCCATTACATAAATTATTATAAAATACTTAAAATTCGGAAAGAATTAAATTTGAGTTTCATTATATAGAATTAAAAATTATTGCAAGCAAACACACATCCCAGTCTTACGTAATAAAGTGATAACAGATGCCACAATAATAGCTAAAGCATCATTGCTCATCACAAGAGAGTGGTCTTGCTCCTGCTCTGTCTTCTCCGTGTTTATTTCGGCACAGCTACAATTGAAGCATAACTTGTTGTTGGGGCACACGCAAAAATATCCTTTTCCCGTGACCAGGTTGTGGCACTTACTGCCGTTGACGCAGGGATTACTGACGCATTCGTCTTCGTCGATGCATTGCTTGCGGTCGAACGGGTGTTTCTTGAAGCCTTTGGGACAGCTGTTATTCCATTCCAAGTAGAAGAAAAAATATTGGTAATAATTATAGAACACTTGTGGCGCTAAGTCGATAGTTCCATTTTGATTAAGCTCGTTATTACCCAAATTTATCGTTTACAGTATTACTTCGCAATCAAGAATTCTCTAATAGTTTTAGTAGATCAGAACTATTGACTTTACGCCACTATAAGGAAGAGACATATCATATGACTTACTGAGAATATTGAGCAGGCAGATAAGTATGGCAGCAAGAGCGGCCATGCTGAGTCGCATGACCTTTTCTTCGTGTCGAGCACCACAATAAAGTCCCCCGAAGCCATCGGGGCACACGCAGTAGTAACCTTCGCCATTGGGAAGGTTGACACAGCTTCCGCCGTTAAGGCATGGATCACTCAAGCATTCGTTGGCGTCTGTGCAATTTTTACCATCTTCTGTGATGGTAAAACCTTCGGGACACCTGAAAAGCAAAAGGACAATGGGAAGGGGTGGTTAGATTGTTAGTAGGATGAAATGTTAGAAAGCCGCACAACTTCAGATAATGCATTTGTGTCATTGATTATACGAACGTTTAACGAAATTTCATTCGAAAAGGCAAATGGCTTATGGTATGTGAAATAAAATTACATTATAAAAGTATGATAGATCTACAAAAGACTTACATATTGTATTTAAAATTGCAAAAATTTATCCATTTTATTACCAGCATTGCATTAACTCTTTCGCATCGAAGTCGCCCGTAACAAAGAATATGTATTGTTAAGAAGGAAAAACAAGCGTCTAGACCACAAACCTCACTTTTGCTCATAACATGTTTTTCCTTCTTTGAGATATGAAGAAGTGAAAAAAAGGGGATTTTGAGTATAAGGAATTTTAGTCCATAGCGCTGTTTATATCGCGTTCTTGTATACTGTGAATATATATTCAGAAACTATTACCGTGTCTTCTGAAATAATAAAACGGCCTTTTACAGAAACAAGTAATTTCGCGTCGAAAAATCAGCCGATACTCTTGGAAACAACTGAAAAGTCTTTTTCAGGGCCAAATATTCCTGACACGGAAAATCAACTGTTGACTCTTATATGAACTGCAGTTTGCCCGTAAGCATATTTCACAAGTGCACATCAGCGTAGCCACTGAGGGAGGGGTTTCGAAAATGGATCAATGAGCTGCTATTGCTCTTGTGACTCTAAATCTTCGTGCATGTAAGCATATGTTGTTTACATTTTAATTCGCATTTGTTTCGCAGTTATAAATATATGGCGTAAGAGTAGAAATCGTGTAGTACTTTCCTTTTCTGAGTTTAATTTAATCGCTGACATTTCACTTTCGAGATTTTTATCACGCATTAATATTGGGATTGATGTTCACGGCATATTATGTGAATTAACAGAATTCAAGTGTATATATTTTTTAATTGAGGTGAGAATGACTGAAAGGGTTACAATGAATTTAGTGTTTTCTTATTTCAGTGCTTGCATTCTTTTTATTTTTAAAGTGTAAGATTCAAAATACATATCATCTGATTATATCCATTGCTAACATTAAAAATTATATGTAAATAAATTGAATATATTCGTTGTGCATAAGATAAATTCAATCTGTTTGATGAGTATTTCTTGTGCAGACAGTACATTTATTAAATGTGAAATTTAACACACTAAATGTATGCGAATGCAAATTAGTAAAGTTCACTTTGAATAAAATTCTACATTGGTTATTATTATAGAACATCTTTTTCATATAGACTGCAATAGTGCTGACTTCTATTTACATATATAACTGGTGTAAATATTTTTCTCATACGCATAGTTTTATGTAAAGATTGCATTTGGGCCCAGATGTTTATCACATATTTCTTTCTTCATCTTATTTGCCACTTATTAAGTAATATTTAACATCGATATTTTTGCGAAGTATCCAACATGTGTTTGCATTTATTTCAACCAGGTAGTGAAATCTTCATAATTGCCTATATTTGATCTAACTTCACAATGAAAAGTTTCAGAAGCAATCGATGATGCTTTAATTATTTTGTACAGAAAATTGCATGGCAGAATATTTTCAACCTTTTTGCTTAAATCTTAGAGCAAGCGAAAGGTCATGTGACAGAAATATTACTGGATGCTCATTGGTCCATCGTAGAAGCCACTCCCTCGGCGGCTATACAGATGTGCACTTGTGAAATATGCTGCCCGTAACGCCCGTTCATTTTCCACCTAGTGCTTTCCTCCTCCACGTTAGTGCATGGCTCATTGGTTCCGCGAGTTTTTAAAAGGCATATCAAATCATTCTTTTGAAGCAACTAAAAAGTACCTTTCTTATTTGAATGCACGTTCGCTCTCCTTTGTTTAGCGTCAACGCTCCCAGTCCCAAAACATCTTTCTTCTATTCCGTAACTTCATCGCAAAATGTTCAGAAGACGTAATATATTGACGCAAGAAGAAATAAATGCCATATTATTTTCAAAAACAGATGAATCTGATTCAGTTGTATTTGATGAAGATGATGGACAAGCAAATAATGAGGACAATGAAATCGAACTCGATGATAATTTAGAACAATCTATTTTAGAAAGTGACGAAAATTTGGACTCTATTTGTGATACCTTTGAACCAGACTGGAGGAACAATATAAATAACAAGACTTAAAATTTGGATCTTTCTCTTCCTCACCTGGGCCATCTCATAATTTTCCAATTGGTTCATCTGCTTTAGATTATTTCAAATTACTTATTCCCGATGAATGCTGCAAAGTAATTAGAAAAAATACAAATAAATATGCAGAACTTTGTAGGGGGGAAACAAAAAAAAAACGTGGTGTTGAAGATGGAAGCTGGCAACTTATACTCTCCATAAATGAGATATGGGCTTTTATAACTGTTTTTTTTTTTGCAATGAGCATTATGAGTTTACCTAGAATGAATGATTACTCGTCCCAAAATCCTATACTTGGCAACGAAGTGATAAAGAAATTAATGTGTAGAGACAGATTTGTAAAAATTAAACATTATTTTCATATCTCCGATAGAGAAAAGGAGGTAAAGGAAACGATGAAAACTTTAATTTTTTTTCAAAAGTTAGAGCCTATTATTTCTCAGGTGAAAGGGCTGTTCTCAGATTGTTTTAAGCCGTATAAAAATCTTTCCATTGATGAAGCTATGATAAAATTCAAAGGGCGTTTAGGAATTGTACAGTATATGCTTTTAAAACCAGATAAGAGCGGGCTTGAATTTCGGATGTTATGCACATCTTCTTTGGGTTATACTGTAAATTTTGATATGTATGGGGGAAAACGAGATAAAATTGTGAGGTCAGGCAAAGGATTGGGGTACGGCGTTGTCACACATTTAATAAAGCAAAGGACATGAACTGTATGTTGATCGATTTTTTACAAGCGTTTAGCTGTTGATTGATTGATTGGAATCCGGCTTTTATGCTTGCGGAACTGTTATGCCGAACAGAAAGCACTTACCAAATGAAATTAAAACGTTATGATTGAAAATCCCAAATTGAAAGTCAGACTTTTCAGAGTAAAAACTTTCGAATTTGTTGCGCACGTCTTGGGTAGACAAAAAGCAAATTTTTATGCTGTCAATCAACACATCAAACACATTGTTATGTACACCAACACACTGTTATGTAAACAGAAGAAAAGGAACAGAGAAAACTGAAGTCCTTTGCCCACGTTCTTTCTCAATATATAACACGCACATGGGAGGAGTAGATGATAGACGTACATATTATACAGTCGCCAGAAAATTGTCCAAATGGTGGATGTGTGCGTTTTGGTTCCTTCTGGACATCACCATCACCAACGCCTATATATTTCAGCTTACTACAAATTATCTCCAACAAAAACGATCAAAAACTTTGTATGATTTCAAGCTGGAATTCATACAAGAATTAGCAAATGTGTATTCACACAGAAAGCGCACTTCAGCGTCATTTGAACCCACTCCCAGTCATTTTCATAAACGAAGAAAAATCGAAGGATGTAAAAGAACTTGTGTTGAGAATGCCGGCAGCAAAGAAATAAAACTTCAACAAACAATTCCATCCAAAGCACATGGGAATGCGAAATCTGCAAACTGTGCCTTTGCAAAGGCTGCTTTGATGAATAGATTTTCTAATATTTCTTACGATATGAAAAAAGGCGGGCCCGCATACAACAGAAAAGAAAAGCCTTTGTGTGCTAACTAAACCTAAATATATTTAAAGAGAAATCATATGATTTTGGTATGAAAGTAACAGAAAATGTAAAAGGAAATTAATTTTTCTTATTTCACACACTATTCAAACATTCCTATTTATGTTTTATGTGAAGCAAAATAAACGTAATAAACTATTTAACTATCCTTTCCTTTAGCACTTTTTGTATCCTACACTTGAAATATCAAGCAAGTATAAGGGTTATTTTAGTTCTAATAATTATAAGTGTTTCTGCTCATGCATAACTATAATTTTTGTGTTAAAACCATTAAAAATGCCCCCATTAAAGTATATTTTTTTAAAGCAGGAGTTTGAAAATGATTATATACGTATAGCTAATAGTTATTTCTCAATATACAATTAAAACTTTCCTGCTAAGATAATATTAATTTATAAACTATTGATTCAAATCTACACAAATTAATAAAATGCATGTTAAAAAGTGCTTATTGTTACTCCTGTAAATTCATGCATATTACATGAAGGGATTTCAGCAATAAGAAAGAGATTTGATTTCCTATAGCACTTCTTTTGGTATAAATTTCTATTCAGTAGCACTAACTTTCTGAATGAAAATGTTTTTCTGTTTATTAGCATAAAATTACGAAAATATAAGACATTTTTTTTTATTTTCGGGATGAATGGCTGATAACTGGTAATATTTAAGTTCTGCTAAACCACCATTTATCAACTAAACTATTTCCATTAAATATTTCTTTTCTTCCTGCAGTGACAGTAGATAAAAAGGTACTATACTTTTCCATTTTATATAAGAATGAAAGAAAAAGTTACTAAATTCAAATAAAAATAAATCTATGTACACGAATTCCCTTATTATATGTTCGCTTAGTTTAAGAATCACTGCACTATCATTATACAATAATAATAGTATGTGAAAGTAACTTTTATATAATAGAACAAAATGCTTGTTCTACGTGAGAAATTCAGCTATCTCTGAACGAAAGGAATTTGAACTAAAGAGACAATTTCTGCTTTTTGAAATTTCATTTTCAAATTAGATTATTGCGTTTTCCGTATTTTATTACTTTTTATTTTATTTTATTTTTTTTCACTTATTTTTTAAATAATTTATTATTTTTATCTATTTATTTTTTAAATAATTTATTCCCCATTTATATTGGTATTGTACATTCGTTTATTTTGTTAGTGCTCTAACTTACTTGTGGAAGCCTAGTGGTATAGATGGTGGAACATGAGGAGTTGAAATTAAAGTTGACAAAAAAATGTAAAGCAAATTTTTAATATAAGATCTTATGACTTACCGACATTCGTGAAGCATCCACAGATCAAGGCAAATGAATGGCTTAGGGCATATTATTCCCTGGCAGGGATTATTAGACGGACACTTATTGATAAGATTTCTCCATTCAAGTACAGCTGCATTTTCGGAGCCATTCTCCATTGGAAGATAACGTTGATCCAATCGAATATCATTCATGCAACCTGAAAAACATTGAAGCAATAAGTAATGGTTCTTTCGTTTAAGGAAAAAAAATATTGTAAAGCTTTCTGCCTGCTGTTCTTGTTTTTTAAGTTCTCATTTGTTTCGGTTTGCAAAAAGAAAGCATCCAAAAGCTTTTGCTTTGTTTTCTTAGAGACAAGAAGCATTTAGACATTTCTGCAGCCTGCGTGGATGGTCGTTTAAGTAAACGTGGATTGTCACGCAACATCCATGTTTAAAACAAATCACGTAAAACATGCTACTTAATTCGAATACATAGATTGAGCAATACGTATTGGATTTTCGATCAGTTCGAAATTCTCTAGTGATTAACGGAAATAAATAATCTGTCTGATAAGATTTCTTATGACAGTAAAATTCATTTGTGTATACACAAGACGTATTAACGCGGTTTACATGCAGATCAGTTGAACAAAAAAGGCCATAGTACTGTAGAAAGTGTTTAGTGTGTGTAGGAAGCCCAAAATTTACTTGAATTTTTCATGATTCGGTTTCTTCTTTGTAAAAATAAGAAGGGAAGGCGTTACGGTCTCCTGAAAGAATACTTTGCTAAGGCCTTAAATTGGTTTAATAGGGTTTTAGGAACGACTCGGTAAGCTCGGCTGCATCCGTAGGAGGAAGGAGCCAGATGGCTTGATAAAATGTCTCTTAAGACGGATAAATTTGCCATTTAGCAAAGAAAACCTCAGATATTTCGCCCTGGATTTAGGTCTCTCGATGCGCTGTTGATTGTCTTATCACCAGACTCTGACAAGCAATTCTGATTTTTCGGAGTTTGATGATAAAACGATCGACAGCCCATCCAGAGGCCTAAATCAATGACGAAATATCTGAGGCTACTAACTAGTAACACTACTGCAAACTAAAGATTCAAAACTAATTTATAAACTAACTGTCACTAAAAACAAGCTATCTTGACTTAAACTAGCTGCGCATTTTGTAAAGAAACGCAGTTTCGTACCTTTGATTACGAATTTCTAGAGAACGGAAAAATGTTCAAACTGCACTAATCCAGTGTTTTTGAATGCATATTGCTACGAAATATCAAGGCGCGGTAAAGCAGGTTTAGGGTTTCCATAAAATGGCAAAAAAAGGCAGGGTTGCCACATTTGGCGAGAAACCGCCCGTTTGGCGACAAAATTGGCGATATGTCATGGACAGATGGAGAATCTTATGGATCGAATTTTTACCGGTTTAGCCCAGAATGTTCGCAAACACAAGCCAAAATATTGTAAAGCTTTCTGCCTGCTGTTCTTGTTTTTTAAGTTCTCATTTGTTTCGGTTTGCAAAAAGAAAGCATCCAAAAGCTTTGTTTCCATTTGTTTTCTTAGAGACAAGAAGCATTTAGACATTTCTGCAGCCTGCGTGGATGGTCGTTTAAGTAAACGTGGATTGTCACGCAACATCCATGTTTTAAACAAGCCAAAAACAAGCCAAAAACTATATAAACCCTGTTGGTATGCGGAGAGTAAGTGCGAGGTATTAATCTCGAGTTAGTCCGTCCGTGCGGAGTCGATGGAGTTGACAGCCGGGCAGCGAGTGCCGAGTGGGTCGTCAAGTGCATCGAAAGAGTCTCTTGGTGTATCGCGGTTAGTGCATCGTCGAGAGAGTGTGTTGAGCTCCGGGAACGACTGAACCGAAGAGTCGGGAGCTGTGCTCTGTGTGTCGTCGAGTACATCGCGAGTTGTAGTGTGGAGAGTCTCGAGAGTACGTGGAGTTCCGAGAACGATCGAGCAGAGTAAGGAGCTTTGCAGTGAAGCTGTCTCCACAGTTATACCCTGATAACCTGAAGGCTGTGTCGCTGATTGTTCCAGCGAGTGTATAGTAGATCTTCGACGACCGTAAAACGTAAATTTGGAGCTGTCCTGATAAATATTGGCTAAATAAAGTGTGTTTCGATATTCCATCAAGTGCTGTCGTCGTTATTCACTCCAAATCCGCACGAACCCCGTACGCACGTAACGTGAAAGAAAAAAAAATAACGTAAAAACATTTTTGAAAACTCCTGTGAAGTGTGATTATTTTTTATTTTTGAAATATTTTGTAACGTATGTGAAACGCATTACAGGTAAAACTTATGAATTATTTAATAGGTAATTTTATATCATTAATACTTAATTAACCATTCAGAGAAAACTAATTTCGAGATATTTATTATCTTCGCTTAGTTCGCCGTAAATAGACGCTATTAGCAATCGAAGAAATTTAATTTTCTATCAATAACCTTAAGATTCAAAAAATTTTATAATTATATAATAATAATTATTAAAAAATATTATTTACTCGTATTATATCACAATAATAGTAATAATTATAATGAAATAAATGAAAAGTAAATGATTTATATGTAAAATAACAACATTTTTAAATTTTAATTAATTGTGTACCTTCTCATCAAAATACATAAATACTAATACATATTTTGGTCTATGCAAACTTAGAAACATACATACATTCAAAGTTTCAATGGGATACATATTATAGAAAACATCTGCGATGATTTTACTTTTCACTTAAAATAGTGTTTCTCAATATGTGGTACGCGGACCACAAGTAGTCCTCGAGCTAGTTGGATAGAGTTAATAATACATGCACATAATTTACAAAAAAATATTTAATTCAAAAAATAAAAAACACATAAAAATTATTAGTCCAAATGGGCAGTTTGCCCAACAATATTAATTTCGTTTTGGCATTTTGCATTAATTCACTACAAGCGTTGTTTCACTTTTCAAATTATTGCCACCAAATATTATCGCCCTATATTACACTTAAAGAAGTTAAATAACGAAGAATCTGCATCAATATATGTATGTATGTATGTGAAAAGGCAACTGTACCTAGAGTCATCAGATTTTGAATAACGTATTCCTCCAGCCGAAGATGGGTATCTGGAAGCTTGAATTTTGAATTTCGAATTTGTTTTATTTTCTATTTCATATTTTGTAAAATTTTAACAAATTTTTGATTAACAACTCAACTATTTCAAAGCAAGCAGTGGCAACTTTGCACGGAATAAACATTTTTATCCCTAGCACGCTAGATTGTCTATCGGAAATTCTAAAGACGTGCTCTTTTTAAATATTTTTAGCCCTAATGTTTTCGAAACGTATATGTGTGTATAAATGAAAAAAAAATTCTCCTTTGGGCGTCATGTAAAATATGAAAACCCTTTCAGATTAATTTTTTTTTATCTTTTCATTCTCAAAGATATTAACAGATATACTTTTTTAGGGGTCTTTTATTTTTTTATTTTCTCTAAATACTACCTTTCTCAAAGCATACGAACCTATGTCAGATTATGTCAGAGAAATCATTTATATTTTAGCCAACATTTCCATTCCTTTTTGTAAAATGTCCAGTGCCTAGAACATTATTCTTCTTAGCAAAAATCTTAGACACCTTATATTCGGTGTATCAGCAGATTGCTAAAGTAATAACAAAACTGTCACTTTTTGATAAATTCGAATATCTTTTGGACGTGTCCTGCTGGTAAGACAACATGTCAAAAGAAACTATTTCTCCTTCGCCTTTTTTCAAAGGAAGAAAATTTTGATTTTTATAGGCAGAGTCTTGCAAAAGAATATTTTTAGCTATTATGTTTGACTAGAAGGATATTTATTTTCATAATATTTATACAAACTATTACATTATTTATGGAATATAAACATTAAAATGGCTTAACTTTAAGAGAAATATTAGTTTAAAATAAATGAATTCTTGAAAATAACGAAAACTTTCGCTAAGAGAAACAAATTATAGCCGATTTGATGACATTTATTTAGATATCATTTAGGTATTTAGATATCATTTATTTATTTAGATATCATATATTTATTTAGATTACATTTAGGTGAGCTACATATCCTATTATATGTGTATCATTTGAGTAAAGGAAAATGACACATTTTATAATAAAAACTTCACCCATACTTAAATTTAAATCCGATTTGGATGAAATTTGCTGTATACAAAAGTTTTCTTTCTTTTAATTAATTAATTAACATTTTTGAATTGAAACCCGCGGATGTGTATCCATCAAAACGCCCAATAAAACTTTTCTGCAAGTAGCTAGTAGTGTACTCAGGTTCTTTTAAATTCAGAATGTAAGTAAAAAAAACTGGAGTTATTCTGAATATTGTTCATAAGACGAAGGACAGTTTCTAAATTTCCCCGATTCTGAATCTTAATCCTAAAACATTTTTAAATCTCTCGAAACTTCCATACAAAAAGAAGAAAAATAAATTTTTAATTAAAACAAAATCTGAAATATTCACTTAAGGCGAATTTAAAAATGTAGTTTTTAAAAACGATAATTATTAAAAAGATAAAGATACAAATGATGCTTAGTAATATGTAAATAAAATTCTCGAATTTTAAGATCAAGTTCTCTATATAACTTAAATAAAATATATGACTTAATAGTTAAATTTTTTTCACATTCGTTCCAGAATTTTTTAAAATTAAAGTAATAAATAGTTCAAACTTAAAAAATTAAAATAAATTTAAATTAAATTGTTAACAAATTTGATAATTTAAATAAAATTAAAAAAAAATATTTTTTAAAATTAAAGTAACTTCCAAAATAAAAATATAAAGTAATAAATTAAAATAATTTTTTAAAATTAAGTTTATAAGATTATTTTCAGAATTAATACGAATAAACATAGAAAACTAAATTAACTAAGAGTGTGGCACTCAGGGCAACCACGGAGCGAAATCCGAATAACTAAAATTGCGCCATTTTTGTTTTAATGAACACCTTTCTGAATAATCAGCTCTACAAAGTTTTCATTTTAATAAGTAATCGATAAAATTACTCTTTCCAAAGTTTTGAGCTAATGTATAACATGGTTTAAGGTCGAGATCAGAAAGATACGATTGTCGAAAAAAGATAATTTAGAATCTCGAATCATTTTTAAGATTCGGGCCCACCAGCGGCCGAGCGGTAAAGTCGCTGAACACTGGTAGTTCGGTCCGAGGTTCGAATCCCGCGAACGGGCTGGCTGCATGGGCGCTTTCGTGGTTTTCCCCATGTGTAACGTGTATACGAGCCAGTTTCCCTTAGAAAGTCCTCCACGAAGGCATCCCTCCCCTTAGGCAGAGAGCCCTCGAGGCTTTGCCATAATCACACACACACACATTTTTAAGATTCGTGGAATTCGAGTGTTCATAGGTCTCTTTCCTATTATTCATTTACTGAGCAGTTGTAGAATTATTTTACGCGGAATTTTAAGGAAAGAAAACGTCATTTAACAGGATTAAGAAACTCAAGGACATACTGATATTTTTTTTAACTTATATTGTTGCCAATTACAGAGTTTGACATATTTTGGACGAAAATATAATTTTTTATGGTGCATTTATGCGTTGGCCGGGAAAAAAATTAATTTTATCACGGTTATGAACCACAAGAAATGAAATAAGTGTAAGAAGAATATATAGATGTCGATGATTATAATATATGAAGTAGTTATTATTTATACGTACTGAGATATAATTATTTTTTTGTCGAGAATTGCATCATAATGCAAGAGCCTAAGAAAAAAGAATATTAGGATTCCACCTGGAGGGTTTAGTCGAAATTAGTTGAAATATAAACTTTAATTTAGGTCATTTTTAAAATAAGAATTTACCCATGTAATAGTACCAAAAAACACAACTTCTTCACATGTGATATTGATATTTATTTAGAACCTAAGTTAATATTGTAGTAGAAATTTAGATATATATTCAGTTACAAAAATACCAATCACATGACAGCACACGTGAGTTCGTCTTTCAAGAACAGGATACAGCAGAAAGCAAGATCTTGAAGCATCACATAAGTCGCAAATTATTTTTAAACAAAATACTTGTAAAAATTTAGAGGACTTTGTTGGAACGAAAACTGTTCAGGATTAACCGAAATACGCTGATTGGTCGACTTCGTGTCTTCAAGTAAGAAAATGGCTCAAAGACGTTTCCTTAGCGTCCTCCGGAATTTATGGGATTTCTTCAACCAAGGTGTTCAACGATGACTGCAGTCTCCATGGTGGACAAATATTAAAGACTTTCACAGGTTATGGGAATGAATAATTATATGAAGCAGCACAAAAATTTGCTATTGAAAAATATAACTCCGAATCGGGTGAGGGAGAAAGTCGTCAAACATCTCTCGCCGCATACCTTAGTTTTATACAAGAAGAAGCTCCATCTCTCGTCAGCTTTATCCAAGAGAAGGTAAGAGTGCCTAAGAATAAAAGAGAGAGAGAGAGAGCAAATCCCAAACCGGATTATTTATAGCCACTTTAGCCAGCTTTCTTTGACTCACAATCAAACTGGAACTCGACCTAAAAAGTGTGAGGATTTGCCTTCCCCAGATATGGTTTTCTAATTTCCAAATATGGTAAATGACAGAGTTTTTCTTTAACCAAATTTTCTTTCCATTCCTTCTTCAGCAGAGGGCTAATCTTAACAGAAATATAACGGTACTCGATTCTACAAATTCAGTGCTGTGGGATAAGGGATAATAGCTTGGCCTGCTGAAATTAACAAAATAAGCAGTAAGCAATTTTGGCTTCGAGTACTGATGAAGGGATAAAAAGGGAAGTAAAATAGTTATACTATTTCTTAATGATCTTTCTATCAGCAAATCCAGATTTACAGAATTCGGAATAACCACAGTATTTACGATATATATATATACACTGACTACCAATAAGTATTTGGACACCCGTGATAGAAAAGAAAAACTAACTTTATTCAAAATCAATACTTGTTAGAGCCTCCACGAGAGGTAATTACAGCGTGGAACCTCCGGGGCATACTTTCCACAAGTCTTTGTATGACAGCTAGTGGTATTTTCTTCTACTCGGCTTGGAGAAGACATAGAAGTTCCTTCACCGATATACACCGGCGGAGTCCGTGATGTACCTTAGGACCGCAAATATCGTCATTTGCATAGGTGTCCAAATACTTATTGGTAGTCAGCGTATAATTATAGAAAATAGAACAAACGATAAAAGACCTATGTGGTCAAAAACTTTGCGCATTGAGCTGCAAAATTTAGAAAAAAGTTAAAAGAAAATTCCTAGTTCGTACGCTAAAAAGCTGCTTAGATACTGTGGTTCCGTGAAAATATTAACATAAGTAAAATAAAGTGCAGTGAAATGTGTAATACAGATTAAATAAACAATATAAACCCTTGATTATTTACAAATAAAATTCAATACTAATTGTAAGCAATACGCTGATCAAAGTAAGGCATATTTTAAACATTAGAATTAACGTGCGACAAATGACTTAAGCAAAAATACAAAAACAAAGAAGCGGTAAATGGTAGATTAGCCCAATTCGAATCTCATTAAGGCTCTTCAGGGGAAATAATTTTAATGATTTTCGAATCCAGTTAACTCCATATCGCGTTTCGCCGAAACAGACATTTGAAACTGTATACGAAACACTTTTTATAAATTATTGGAAAAAACTTCGCCATTAACTTCAGTCTCAATTCTCTGTTCCAATTTCCCGACGCGTCCGCTTGAAGAAACACATTAAGGTGTAATAATAACTATAGATGGACTGGTAATGCCAATGTACAAAATAAAATAAATTTCGATTTGCTATTAGTCAAATATATATATATATATATATATATATATATATATATATATATATATGATATGGAATTAAGATGACAGCTCTTATGTACTTGGCTTAGTTATATAATCAAACAGAACCTGTTAAAAATATTCATTATGGAACTTTTGATGACCTCGCGCCTCTACAATAAGAATATCCATATATGTTCTTTTGAGGGATTAAATTCGAGCTTAAGAGTTATGTTTATTGATAAGGAACTAAAAAGAAAATTAGTTAGGAAAAAGATATCTCAAAGTTTCGAATTAATAGAATAACGAAATAATGCAAGAACCATAATTCAGGCGGATAATATTTGCCATTAATAATGTTTTTTATGGATTATAAAAGTAATATGAGTGTAATCAAAATTATTAAGTAGGTACACTATAAGTTACACTAATTAGATATATTTTTAAAAATGAAATAGAATTTTTAAGACCTGCATGTACTATTTTTAAAATTTAATTGGTCACACTGTATGCAACGTGCATTCATAATTTGAAAGAACAAACGATTAATTAAAAATTCCTACTTCTAAGATCGACAAAAGTCCTACAATTTCGGATTTATTAGAAAAGTTAAACTAAAGATATATTGCCACAAGACCAGCAGTACCTATGAGAATGTTTGTCAGGCCAAGTGGACATTTAATGCATGACGCAATGTACTGTGTCGCGGAAAATGAAAAACCTCGATATGACATTTTTAATATCAGTTATAAGATAATATTGTTCGGAGAAATAAATTCTTAATGCGTTATTTCTTTACATAAATACGGTAATTTCTGATCGATAAAATATCTTGTTACTCATACGCTTTCTTCATTAACAATGATCTTAGAGCAAAAATACGGCATTTGTAAAACAACCCATAAAAATGGAATTAAATTTTTCAGTTGTTTCCCGAAACTTCGTTGAAACATTTCTCGACATATTATCTGTAATTTTCGTAAAAAGTTTCGAAATAATCTCAAGCAAATAAGTGAGCTTCTTTTATTCTTAAAGATATATGGACTTTTATCTAAATCCAAAACTTTTTTAATGATTCTATGTGCTTTTTTTTTTCAAAGATTGTGCGAAACAACATCATTATATTCCACTAATAATTGTTAAATTAAACCCTAGATCAGGGAAGTTCGAAAATGATTTTCTTATAAAATAAGAAAAGAAGGTAAACCGTTAAGATAAGGATTTACATTTTAGTTTTACTTAAGTATCTTGTTCGTTTGGAGGTTTCACAAGAATAACTTAGTTGTGCATTTTTAAAAGAAAGTACAGATAATCTTCGTGCCAATTTAAGCTATGGCACTTGCCTCTACAATTTCTTTATAGTTGTGTAATACCATTTACGATTTTACTTTTCGTATCTTAAATATCTTATGAAAAAAATATTAAGTTAACTAAAGCTGCTAAATCTTATGTCTTTACATCATTGCACTCATATTTTTTGGCGGGGAAGGGGGGGGAGGCGGCAGAATTTTTATCTCTTTATTTTCATTCTATTTGGTCACTTTTAGTGAAATTTATGAACTATTCACAAAAGCCATATGTTCATACCATTATTTTTTAAACACCTTGGGGGGAATTCTTTTCAAGGCGTTCATTTTTCGATGTAAAAGGATATTTTTTCGAGACATAATTTCGTTCACTTTGCGATATATCTATGTTCGCGATAAATAAACGCTTTAGCTAATCAACGATGCATAAGACCTTTCATTTATCTTCAGTATTATAAAAGTGAGTAATTCAGTACAATGTACGTTTGTAAAGTCATTAGAATTTTTGGATGTCAAGAGACTGAAGAAATTCACAGTGCCCTCGCCGGGATTCGAACTCCGGACATCCCGAATATGCTTCGAAAGTGCTTCCAATCACAACACGAAGGCATGCGGAAAGGAGAAGAAAATACCGTATATACTCCCCCTTTTAAAGTGCGATTGGGAATACGGGGACCCAGTCGCCAAATCCTGGCGGTAACATTTTATAATCTACCATCTGTTACTTCCAGCATCATTTGCAGAGTCAATATAATTTTTCAATGTCAGAAAAATACGTTATCAGTTATCCCTTTAAAACGGCATATTACCTTGACTTCTTAAAAGTATTTTACAATAAATGTGACTTTACACCATGAGCGTCATAAATAAAATAAGTTTCTAACCCCTTGTAAGAAACTGGCTGTAGAAATTTTAATTCCGCTCTCAAGCTATCCTCTACATATAGAATAAAAATCTATTGATTGAGATGAAATTTTGTAATTACGTATAGATTGCAAGACTGTGTTTATATGTTTCTGTTTTGAATTTTGTTTAAAAGGTAAGATAATTTTTCAGTTTTTTTGATATTTGCCTTTTTATAAAATTTTATGTTAAAAAAGGAAATGCAGAAAAAAAAGCAGCTTTTAAAATTGAAAAAAAAATATTTGCATGATTTACATGATCATTTACATAATTAACATTTACTAACTTTTTAATTTTATACTTTGAGCTGCTAGACTGTTAAATTAACTGTTCAGAGAGCTAGTTTTCCCCGTCTGCTTTATTAAGCTCACATTTTCAGTCGGTCGAATACCTACCAGGTTTTGCCTCAGTTGAGACTAATCGTACGGAAAACTATCAAACTGAAAAACAAGACTGCTGTTTTTTACTACACTACTACAACAACTATGCTACAAAAGAACTATTTTCAACAGTTGTTACTTATTAATTTCTGAGAATAGTTATGGCTAAGCATGGCACTGTAGTTCTTACTCGAAAACGTCTATTCAAACCTCTTTCTTCCTCTTTACGTTAGATCTAACTTTTTTCTACCTGAGGATTGCCTAGTGAAATCTTTATAATTTTATGATTTTTTAAACTATTTATGGCTCGTTTAGGAGTTCATTAATGAATATAAATTTAAAAGTATAAATGCTGTATTTCAGTCACATTGTTGCATTGTAATCTTCCGTACATCTACAAAGAGATGCAGATACAAGCAAATTTCCAAAAGATAAGCAAACCAAGGACTCAGACTTGTACTAATAAGAATAGTTTAATTTTTAAGTTTTCGTGATGATCACTGAATTATATTTGGATTGGAAAGAAAGACGTCTGAGTGCATTTTAAATTGACTATGTGCCAGTGATAGGATACAGCATAGTTGTAATCAAAGCTCTTAATACTTTAATCCATAATTAAAATCTTAATTTCCACTTTAATCAATAGTTATGTCATATTTATTATTTGAAATGGTCAGATAATTCACTGTGTTAATACATATTTAAACAACAGATAAAACAAAATGCTCGTATTCTTTATTTTGAAATCTTCTAGAGATACTGATTTGATTGATTAATCCAAATGCTAGATTTTTGTATTTTTTAAAAAGCTCGTCGATAACAGGCAGAAACAGTTTGAGAAGCACTGGTCTACTTTTATGAATAGGAAATACCGAATTAAACTTTTAGAATAAAAATTTCCATTCTCTACCGAACATGCTAAACTGAAAATTGTGAAAAAGTGTTTTTTTAATTATTACATATTTACCAAATTGTTGCAAAAATATAGCCAGAAAATGTAAAGTAATACAGAATTTAAATATGATATTTGAAAGAATCTTTTTTGTCTTTTTTGAAGACGGCATTTTCAGAGTGCTTCGCTAGATTTATTTTACAGTTAAAATACAATTCGGATGAAAACAAAAGCGTCTATTTTAGACACACTTTCTTAACAAATGGTTCCCACGTTACTTTCAACTATAATAATAATTTATGATTGAATGATTTTAGCTTATGATATACTAAAATTAAAACTTGAGATAAAATTATCGCGATGATAACGAATGCAAAGCCAGTCACTTTTATTAATGTGAATGCTATTATTAATTTATTCGAATCAAATTGTATTTGTTTTCACGAATAGCTTAAACAGAATACGTTTTGACTGCTGTTAAAACTTTATCCATTCTCAATAAATAGAATAAATTTCATATACTTGGCATGAATGATTTTTGGTTCTTGCGTTAGAAAGTTATCAGGAAGAACAAAACATCAAATAGTTCCAACAGCTAATTTTTCATAATTTGAGCTTCTCCAGTTCAGTAACTTATTAATAGCGATCCAAAGTGGATTCACTTATTTGGAATGTTTAAGTAGTGATTTTTACAACTGTTTTTACCGATAATCGAAAAGGAGAAAGCACTCACCTTCTTGAAAGTCATTATCTACAACAGTCACACCGGGGCCAACGTATTGGACATCACCCCCAGCGATAACATTTTGCTTCTCAATCATCATCAACTGATGTTGTCCTTCATATTCTAGCAGCTCATTATATCTTCGGCCTCCACCGCCATCCAATGACATACTGGCCGTACTGCCATGTCTCAGAACTCTCACCGTGTGCCACTGGCCGTCGCTCACCTGAACGTTAGGAAGCCAGAGCTCGTGTTCGTCTGATGATCGAAGGTGGTTCAGGTTGAAACGGAGGCGAAGTTTCTTGTCTCGAATCTAAAAATGAAACACATCTTGTAGTTATTGAATGGTGTTTTCCTTTTCGCCTTTTCGAATACTGTAAAAACAGCACACTGTATTTTATACAAAAAAATGGGTGGATAGTATACGACATAGTACTATATTCTACAGCGATAAAGCATGCTGTGTAGTATTATATACGTCGCAAAGTATGAATTATATAAAGTACACTATTATATACGCTTTGTGTCTTGCATATGATATAAAAAACGGTGTATAAATAGCGTGCTATATTGTTTGCATTAGAAAACAGTATATAAACAATGTATTTTGTTACCTGCAATATAGAAACTCTGCATGAACAGTAGACCTGCATAGCACAAGTTTTTTACAGAGCAATCAGTTATATATTTTAACGCTTTCTACAGCAGTATACTCCAAGTAATATACTATCTTGTGCTATTTTCTATAACTATACAGTATAAATAATGTAGTATAGACAGAGTTTCGTTAAATATAATAAATAACCTAGAGTATGGTTAAAGGATCTGTAATGAAAACTTTATTTCGTTTTCTTTCTTTTGAGAATTTTTCACAGAAATTATTCAATTGATACTTTAAATCACACCATGCAATGAGCATTTCTGTTTCAGCAAGTTTATTTTAATACGCTTAGAGAAATTCTATGAGACCCAGATTAAGATAGATCTGAAGGAGAAAAAGAACTATTTTGAGATGGATTTCGCTACAGTTGAAGGATTATTATTATTAAGGGAACTTATTAGCGGATTATTATTAAGGGAACTTATTAGCGGATTATTATTAAGGGAACTTATTAGCGGAGCTAAAAACAACTCACTAAGGAATCAGTGATACATAATTATTTTTAACGACTTATTTATGAGTTTAGGTTAATTTCATTTGAAAAAAAATTTAAAAGCCATGAACTGTAGATCTTGCCAGATTTTTTTCCCTACCACGTGCTTTCTTCGTGGTGTTAATCGAAAGCACGCCCAGATAGCAATTAAAAGGTCCGGAGTTAGAATACCAAGAGGGTATTGCTCCTGTTTCCTTCTTCGATAAACCTAATAACTCTTAAAATTCACTGAAAGACGCCAGTGAATCACCATTGGGAATTTAGAAAGGATCCTACGTTCAATCATGTAAAGGTTCACTACAGCAAAACGGGTTAGAAATAAAAATGGTGTGACTTTTAAAGGTTTAAACACTTTGGTATTAATAATAACTGAACTGCTTAAAGAAAGCTGTATATTGAGAGCAAAATTTCGAAATCTTGAATTTTTTTTCCATCTGAGTCATTATAACGATATGAAAGATTTAGAATTCGAAAACCACGACATTTCTTTTCACACAAGTTTTAATATTTGTTTACATAAAACCCCCAAAACAGAAGCTTTCGCAATGTGATATAAACTATATACCTTCTTTCTCAGCAGTTATACAATTATAAAATGCATATTATTATATAAATAGTAAGCTAAGTAAAGAGAGTAAGCCCAGAAAAGTTATTGTTTAACTTTTAAAACATTTACATAAGTGCAAAAGAAAAGAGACATAATTTAATGAACAAGCTCTTGCCTATTTTTTAATGTTTACTATTTATTGCAAACGAGTTGGTGAAAAAATTTCGCAATGAAAGTATTCTTTAAAACATTTCTTTTTTTTGAAATCTACATATTTATTTTTAAGATCCATTTAATCATTCAATGAAATGTTTGCTCAGAAGTCATTTAACACTGTTTTCGTTGAATAGGAAGTTGGTGATATTAAATAATTAATGTGATATATAATTTCTTGTCAATGACATATGAAAGAGCTTCATTATTAGCTCACTAACAAATATGTTAAACCTCTTTTACGACAACGTATTATTCGTTTTTTTAAATGTTTAGATAATAACATGCTTTTCAAAGTTAGAAACAAGAGTTGTTGTTGTTGTTCTAACTGGTTAGTGATTAGGATAGACAAGATCCACGAGTTCAAGAATCGCCAATAAATCCAAAACGAAGGTAGGTCTTTTCAATAAGTAAATTAGTAAATGAGTCTTTTCAATAAGTTTTCAATCTTACAAGTCCCAAACAAGATGTTAAGGATCCATATCTACCATATCTTGAGATCTCATAGTCAGCATAAAGGGAGTGGGGTTTAGCTTTTCTAATTACCGAAGTAAACTTTCAATAACTCGACCTCTCACTGTAATAATTTCAGATTTGGAAATTCAAGGAATACAGGTTGTAGAGACATTAGATATTTTTTGGAAGCAGGCAAGATGGAAAATTAGCAAACGCCTTCGCCCGGAATCGAACCACGGACCTCTGCAATACCAGCCCAGCGTGCAGAACCACTAAACCATGAAGGCACGCTAGGAAGGCAGGAGAAATACCTTATATAATCCCCTTTTTAAAGGGCGACTGGGGTTTTTAGGGGACCCAATCGCCAAATCCTGGGTGAGGAGAATCATCATCTAACACCCTTTTAGTTCGGGCCCCACTGTAGAGACATTAAGTACTTTTTTGAAGCAGACGAGATGAAAAATTAGCGATCGCCTTCGCCGGGAATCGAACCACGGACCTCTGGAATACCGGCCCAGCGTGCAGAATCACTACACCACGAAGGCACGCTAGGAAGGCCGGAGAAATACCTTATAAGGTAAACTGGGGAGACAAGAGTAATTAAAAGAAGCATTGTTTACTTCGATTTGAATTCATTTCGAATCTGCTGTGTTACAGAATGGTTAATTTCTTTTTCTTCTTCTGTAACAAATGGTAAACATTAAGAATTCTTAATTGAAAACCGACCCAAAGCACAGCAACTGCGCCTCAGGTTTTCATTTGATAATTAATTTTAGGAACTTAAAGCAATGATTAAGCAGAAAGTTCCTTAATCATTGCTTTAAATTAATCATTCCTTAATCATAAAATTTAAATTAATCATTCCCAATCATTAATGATTAATTCCTTAATCATTGTTTTCTTTCCTTTTTCTTTAAACATTACTAGAGAAAAACTTTCTTTTCTTTGCTTACATACAGCCGTAGAAAGACTATTAGATTTTTTTGGGGCAGAAAGCAGGAAAATTTATCTGTGCTCATGACAGGATTAGAACCATAGGTCTTCGATTTATACATGCTAATTACTTACACTACGAAAACACGCGTAGTGGAATGCGATATATTCCTACATTTTCCTCGCTTAAATGGTGAATGGGATGAGATATGGCTGCCAGCTGTGATGAGTTGCTGTCCACCCTATTTTAGTTTAGGGCCTTTGTCAAGACTATTAAGAATTTTCGGAGCAAGAAATGCGAAAAACTGTCCGTATTGTTACCGGGTTTTGCATTATGAATTTTATAGTTAATAGATGAAAGTGTTAACCATTTACATCATGAGATATCTCATAAAAGAATGCAGTTAACTGTTTCTATTAGCGAATATAAAATGCCTCATCACTAAATAAAAAGTGTAAAAATTAGCAGTTATGCTTTCAGGATCACTGAACACAAAGCAGATTTCTTACCTCCAGGATACAATATTCACGACCATGCTTGCTGGTAGCTCTGAAAAGTTCGCCATGTTTCTGTCGAGTACGGAACTGAAGTTGGATATCTGTCTTATAAGGATCGGGCTCGAAGGACAAAGCATATTTAATGTAGCTGTTTTGCTGGAACATCTTCGATATCGTTTCTGAAATGTAAGACGACATCATTTACCTGATATTTAATCCAATGAAAAGTACGAAAGCTTACTGTTTGAACATACGAATGGATACTACCTCGAAGAATGAAATTCTTAATAGAGATTTTATAACTACCCTCACCTTTGTCGCAGCGAATTCCGAAATATCCTGGGTAACAAATGCATTTCGCAGAATTGTAAGTGCCCACGCATGTGCCATGTTCACAGTGTCTCGTGATGCTGTTGCTCTGGCAGGCATCTTCTGCAGGTTTGCAGCCTGGGCTACTTGCCGAACTACTGCCGGGATTGCCCAAGTCATACATCTACAATTAAATGTAATTATATTTTAATATTTTGGAAAACAATATATTAATAATGTTAAATATATAAATCTTATGACAAAACATGTCTTTCAACTAAGTAAAAAATACAACAGCAAAGTTTCTGCTTTACTATATTTTAGCTCTTTTAGTATTGCTATTAGTATTAGATTTAATATTAGCTACCAAAGAGGATCTTACGGTTGAAAGAATCAAAAACTTTCTTTCGAATACAATTTGGTTTTGTTTCCTTTATTTCTTCATTTGAATTTTTCTTTAGCATTAATTTTGTTTAAGCAATAAGCTCCAAATATTTTTATCAATGTATTTAGAAATTTTGCAATACACGTAGGCTACAGGAAAGAAATTTCAATACTGTTTCTTAAGAAGCATACGTCTCTTAATGGGGGAGGGAGAAACTAATAACAATACTGTTACAGATTTTGTATTTAGTTGGCTATTTTTAGTAGAACTGTAATTAAAATTGTTACTTATCCCCGTGCAATGCAGCGCGTGACGAGTTTTAAGAGAAAGCTACGCAGAAAAAGCAAAAATACAGGTGCACGCGCATTTAATAAATAGATATATTTAAATGAAATAACGCAATTGCGTGTTTGCTGTAACTGTAATTCTACTCTTTTGCTTTCCAGAAACCTCGAGAAATTACGAGAAGCTTCTCGCGACTGATTAAAAAGCTTACAGAAGCGGAAGAAAAACATCTCAGTTCAGTTGTTTAGATAACTGTTGTTGTTTACTGTAGCAAATTCGCGGTGAGATCGGATTATCCATCTCTGCACTTTGAATTGTGTTCAAGTTAACGTTTTAGTAGTTAAAATATAAATACTGTGTGATATTGTGATATTGTACGAATATCTGTGAGGACAAATTTCAACATCCTGTTTTATCTCTTGTGATAAGAATAAATTTTACTAACTTTTCATCAGACTTGTGCATTAAATCTATTACGAACCCGTACGCACGCAACAATACTTTCAAAGAAAAAAAGGCATGAAATTAGCTGAGCGTATTGCTATTATTAATATTTCTATCAGTTCTAATGGAATAAAAATGGAACGATGTCTCTGTGGAATGATAATATGTTAGCTTTTGTTTATCATCTTTGTCCATTTTTTGTAGATAAAAACAGTTGTGATTTTGTAAAACATCCGAAAGTTATTTCTTTATTTCTGTGAGGTGTATGAGAGGCAATCTGGAAAAGCTTAATAAAAACAAGAAATATTTTAGAAGTCATACTACATCTTTAGCAAAACCCTTACAGTAACTATACTTTTATAAAACGCAGCAGAAAGTGCGAAAATGATGCAGTAAGAAATCAGTTATTATGATGGAAAAAAATTGTAAATCTCTTTTTCCACCAATGATAAATTTAACAAGCTTAATTGAGCCTCTCTTTATAGTTCATCGGTCGCAATACATTAGGAATTACAAAGAAAGTATGTAGGAGAGAAATAAAATTATGCAAAAATCAATCTTAAGTTAGTGTTTGTTGTTACAGAAAACTACATTAACTATGAAAGAATCAGATAGCGTAGTATCACGAAATCGATATACTGTTTCATAAAACAAACTTCAGCGTTTACGTTCCCTTAATTTGTTTTTAAAGAAATGTATTTTGAAAGAAATTTAATAACAGCACATCATTGTAAAGGGAAATTAATATTCAAAACGGAATTTTTTGCCCAAACGGAATGTGTTTTGGGAAAAAAATTGCTTTTTTCCACAAAACGATACTCTGGTAGTTAGTCGATAAATATTTTCATTGTTGACCCTCTAAGGAAATTAACTAATGAGATATAATACTTGAATCTTAGGAAATCCTTCGAACAGATATAAAGAATAAATAAATATAGCAGTAGGATTTATTTAGTCGCTTTTGGGTAAATTCACACATTTCAAAAGAGGAATTACTACATAAATATGACACATATTTGTAAATTACAATGATAGATTTTTAATTTACTAGGAAAAGGAATGACAGCAATATCAACACATACGTACTTTCAAATATATAAAATTACTTTACTTAGTTAACAATATGACGATATAAGAAATACAAGGGAATGGAATTATACTATTTTGTTGATAGGGAGCTGGAAAAATTTCTTCCTTCAGGTGAAAAAAGCTATTGGATTTCCAAAATTGTTCATTGTAATGCTTAAAGATTTTATTAATTTTAATAATTAGTGTTAAAAAACAGCCTTCTTAAATTAATCCCACGTATTTTAAACTTACTATGCAACCAGAAAGGCTTAACAACGAAATGCAAAGAAGTAAATAACTTAAAATTGTCTTAAATTTTGGGAAGTTTTCTGGGAAAAAAGGAAATTTTACGTAATGTTAATCTCCTTTTTTTTTATAAACGAAATGTATTCTTAGTCCAAAGGGACAATTTACCCAGAAGGAACCTAGAGCCATCCAATTTTGAATGACGCAATCCTACAGCGAATATGGGCATCCGAAAGCCCAAATTTGGAATTTGTTTTATTATCTATCTCAAATATTGTAAAACTTTAACGAACTTTTGATTAACAAATTCAGCGATTTCAAAGAGAGGAATGGCAACACTGTACGGAAAAAAAAAACTTTTTTATCTCCAGCGCGCGAGACTGTGTATCGTAAATTCTAAAGATATGCTCATTTTAAAAAATAATTTGCGATATTACTGTTGAACTGAACTTTATTTTTTAAATGTGAAGAACATGATATTTAATAAATAAAGTTAACACACGGAACGTTAAAAAAACGCACCTTTGGGCGTAATGTAAAACCAGTGGGCTTTCAGATTTTTATGTACATATTTTAAAAATTTAAAAAATTTTATTTGTGCTGTTTAAAAACACATTCTTGATATGTGCTCTTTTTTAAGAGCTATTAACTCTAAAATTATCCGATTTGGTATCCAAATTTGAAAAAACTTAATTTGATAGTTTTTTTTCTTCTAAATTACCTGATCTTTTCCCGAGCAGTGATACCAAAACAATAATTAATCCAATAGCACTTACTACATGATAAATAACACAAAAAAAGTAAACTAATATACAAGTAAATTATACCGCTAAGTTTCGAAATATACAATCTTCCTTCGCAAGTATCGATCGGTGGTTAATTCCTAAGTCCTTAGGTCAACGTTACCATGACAACAGGAAAGATACTGTCTAATATGAATGGCTTACTTAATGCAACTATGCAAATTATGCTTGGCCTTTATGAGCTATGAACGTTAAAGTTACGTCTTTAAACTTTATTTAAAGATATGCATGAAAGTTCATATTTAAAGCCAAAGAGAATAGCCACTCGTAACAAATCAAAAATTAATTAAACAAGGTTGACATTTAATCGAGATTGTTAGTGAGGCATTTTTATTGAAAAAAGACCGTGCTATGAAAAATGTAATATATGATTTTGAGAATAATAAATGAAATTACAAAATGACTTTCAATCAAATTTTATAAATATTGACATCTAGCTTATTTTTTTCAAATATCAGTGACAAAATCGAACAGCAATCGAACCAAACAGAAAAAGATAATTTTAAACACAAACCGAAGAGAAAACGATACTTTTAATAAGCAACGTAAGGGGAAATATACAAAACAGATAAATGTTTTCTTTTATTACATAAAAGCATTGTTACAAATACTGAATATTTTTGAACATATTGGTGGCCATGCATTTAAAATAACATTCGCTTACAGTTTTAAGCGCAATATGAACATTATCTGCAAGCTCATTATCTCTAGTTCAATGAATTATTTTTTAATTATATTTAAATAGTTTTTATTCATAATTAGTTTGTATTTTAATTTATCAGCTAATGTGAGATGAAATGTTAGTGACATTTTAGCTCAAAGAGGCAATTTGCCCGGAAGAGCTATTAATTTCGTTTTGGCATTTTGCGTTGGTTCACTATAAAAGTATATACACAATATATGTTCATTTTTCAAATTGTTGCCACCAAATATTACAGCACTGCATTAAATTTAAAGAAATTAAATAATAAAGAATTTGCTCGAATGTATGTATATTTCTTGAACTGTGAAAAAACAACGGTACTTAGATACATCAAATTTTGAATAACGTAGTATTCCACTTGAATAAGACAAATTTGGAATTTGTTTTTATCTATTTCATATTTTGTAAAACTTTAACAAATTTTTAATTAAAAACTGAACGATCTTAAAGTGAGCAATGGCAACACTGTATGAGGGAAAAAAATTATCTCTCGCATGAGAGACGGAAATTCGGAATTCTAAAAATATGCTCTTTTTAAATTATTTTGTGATATTGTTGTTGAATTGAATTTTATGGTTTAAGTGCGAAGAACATGATATTTAATAAATAAAGGTAACACACAAAACGTTAAAAACGCCCCTATGCGCGTAATATAAAACCTGACAACTTCTAGATTTGATTTATTTTTATACTGATTTTATTATTTTTAAATGCAGCTGATATTTGAGTGTGTGCTTCTGTATGTTAATTTTCTTCATTAAAATATTGCCTAACAATTGAACAGTTTTTTTATTATAATTTAACTATTAAGCAAAAGATGCCTAAAATGGTTTTTTTAGATTCTTACCGCATGAATATTGACTTAAATTCATAAAATTTTCAACATGTAATATTGATGCCGAATTCTTGAAAGATAATGTTTTTTGAATCATTCTAAACATATTGGTGAAAATTCACTGTCCTTTGCTACAGGTATCATATTCTTGAAAGAAAGATGCGAATTTATGATATCGGTAAGAATAAATATAATTTTATCAGATTACAAATAATCTAAACCTTTTTTATGGCAATCCTTAATCATAGTTCTTGAAACTAATATATATTAGTTTTGTTGCAATATGCTTTAAACCGACATGAAAAGACTATTTTAATATTTAGTTTTTATACATGATTTAAAAATGTATTCATTTTTTCGAAATGCAAAAGAATATTCATTTTGGATTTTGGAGCGCCAAAGAATTAATCTCTGCTTGAGAAATATATCTTTATAAAGACCACATTTAGAACTAATTAATTCTGAGTCTGGTTCCAAAGACTTGAAACATTCCTTTAATATTATCTAACATCAAATCTGGCATTTATGATTTCACGAGGACCTAAAGATAAGTACATACAAACGAATAGAATCTCGCAGCATTGTTATTAAGGAACAGCTAAGGGCATTTTATTTGAATGCTGTACTGGCTGAGAATATTAGCATTCTTAGTAAATATTCGTACAGTTCGAAAATTTAATCGTAACCGCCAAAAGCTATTAATAAGATGGCTGTTAAGATTTCTACGCTGAATTAAGCTCTATACACCGAAATCAGGCGGAAGATTACGAATTTTATAAATGGTTATATTGCCCAGAATGTTTCTATAGTAAACAACCTTATGGAGGAATACTGCTGCTGAAAATTTCCACCATAGGGAAGCATTCCCTTTCGGCGCCGCAAAGAATCCGGTATTCATTATTCTAAATATTGATGAGATTTACATAACAGTGCAATTGACTAGAAAGGAATCTAATAACAAAACAATGCTGGTGCAATTCTTCCACAATCATTTGTAACTGACAGCAGTCTGGGAGAGGACAGTGAATTCTATGTATCATTAAGTAATTACCGCGTGGTTCGAAATATGGTCTAATTACCACAGCCCCATTCTAATCATATTGTTGAATAGTAATTACTCGGGGTCCAAATAGAAAGAACACCTGCTTCCTCCGCTAACAAAAGAACAAGATGCAATGCCGTGGAAGGAGTGATTAATTGAACAATTTAATGAGAGATACTAAATCGATCACTAGCACAGGAACGGTTTTAGATATGAGCAGGAAATGAAGTAAAATTAATGCATTATTTTTCTAATGAGGGTAACGTGAAAAGGGCCAGTACTTTAAAGTTATGTTACAATGAGAGATAAACAACGAGGGGCTTATTTCTTTGGAAGGCATAAATAAAGAATAAAATAAAGAAGAAAAAAAAATTACGTCCAAAGGGGCGTTTTTTCTAACATTTTGTGTGTTACCTTTATTTATTAAGCATCACGTTCTTCGCACTTAAACCATAAAAATCAGTTCAAGTGCAACATCGCAAAATAATTTTAAATTGAGCACATCTTTAGAATTTCCGATACACTGTCTCAGCGCTAGAGATAAAAATGTTTTTTCTGTACAACGTTGCCATTGCTCGCTTTGAAGTCCTTGAGTTTGTTATAAAAATTGCTTAAAGTTTTACAAAACATGAAGTCGATAATAAAACAAATTCCAAATTTCAAATTTGAGCTTCCAGATGCCCATATTCGCAGTAGGATTACGTTATTCAAAATTGGATGGCTCTAGGTACCGTTGTTTTATCACAATGCGAGAAACATACGTACATCCATGCAGATTCTTCATTATTTAATTTCTTCAAATAAAATACAGGGCGATAATATTTGGTGGCAATAGTTTGAAAAGGGAAACAGACATTCACAGTAATTCGACGCAAAATCTCAAAACGAAAACAATAGTCCCTCAGGGACAAAACCCCTTAGGAGTAAAAAGAAGTAAAAAAAAAATATTTTTTAACAAAACAGAAAAAAACTGCAGTAATTACAACATTAAGAGTGAAAAAAATGTAGTTTTTGTATTCTATTTAAAATCTATTTTAAAAGGCGAAAGAGGCATTTGAGGTCTTTCTTATTATTTTATTACAGATTTTCTATTTTAAGCAGCAAACAATATACTCTTATTTATCCAATTTTTTGTATATTTAAACTACAGGATCTTCAAGAAAGTTTTTAATATAAAAATTATTTTTATGATTCGAAAAATCCAATGAGCTATTATTTAGCATTCGTATAAAAATATAAAACTTAATGCAATTTAAATGCAGCAGTTTCAAAGACATTAAACCTCCCTCTTTTACTGAAATTAACATTAGATAAATTGTTAAATCTTATTTATCAAAAATAAAAGTCCGAATACGTCTCTTGCAGCTATTTATTCAGTATAAATCGCTATTTTTAAAATGATTGACAATATATGCTACAGCATATGCCTTTAATATGTAAATGGAGCTGTTAAACAACATAAACAATATTATTCACAAAGTAACGTTGTTTAAAAGCTGATAATGGATCCCAAATTTACCGATTTGGAAATAAGCATTATAAATAAAAATAACCATGCAAATAAACCTATTACATTTTTAACATTATTACCATTATATCATCGAATAACTATAAGGATTATCAAAAATTAATCGCGAAATGAACGAAAACATTTCCTGAAAATATTACTCTTTAAAACTTCTTGCTGAAAAAGCATAGATTTTAAACTAAAAACAATTTGGAAACTGGAATTATTTAACACGAGAGTTTTTGTTTTTTCCAATTTCACAAGCGTCACTAGAGAGAACAAGAAATAAAATTAATTATTTCATAAAGAAAAAATATTTTTTTTCCCTTTTAATGCAATTAATTAATCCTATTTTACAGGAAAAGCTTTCATCATTTTTGAATTAATGGTATTAATCTGATTGGTATAATCGTTAGCAATGCTAGCTGCCATATCGATGGACTCGGGTTCGAATCCCAGAGAAGGCTTGGATGTTTTTTAAGTGTATAATGTCTTCGAAGCATGGGGGCATTACACGAAGAGCCGATAGTACTCTCCAGTGGTTTGGTGTAGGGGAAGAGTGGTGAAAGACCCTCGGATCCGTCCTCCAGAGATTTCTTTCTCAAAATTGGAGTGGAGCTTGGTAAAGTCCTACTGCTATCTATAAGATGCTAAAGCCCATGCCATCAACCACCTTAATATTCCGCTCCTTGACACAATAAAATTCTAGGCTTGTTCTGATGCTATTGTCATACTGGTGAGATAAATCAGAACAAGAGTATTTTGAATAATTAGAATGAATGCCTACAGAAAATCACTTTGAAATGGAAACTATAACATAAGTAAATTAACTAAACTATAATAGAAGTAAGCATTATTCAGGACAGTGAAAAGAATTTAATAGTATTCCATATCTGTTGGAGATCATTAAAAGTTATAAAAAATTTCGTCACTAAAATTTCAGATTTATGTCTGAGAAAATTATCCGTTAGAGCTTCATTCCATAACCATCAAAATAAAAAGGAAAATGTATGCATTTGTTAACATCTTTTAAATAATACTAGAATATTTTTGAATGAATTACGACAAAAACAGAAAAAAGAATTATTTATAACAATGTTTTAAAGGGGAAATATCAACAAGAACACCCCCGGAAGAAAAAAAAATGTTTCTTTTTTAGTAAGGTTTAATACAGTAAATGCAAAAGATAATAAAATAAACGCGTTCTTATAAGATGTGCTGATGCAGCAGAAAACTGAAAATAAATGAATACGTTATAAAAAATAATATTGTAACGTATTCATTTATTTTATCTAACCACTTATTTCTTTCAGTATCTTTACTGTCATTCTCCCTTTCCGTTTTCCTGCTAGAATGCTAATTTTAGTTCGCGGGAATTCAAATGACGTAAAAAGAGCTAGTATTTAAAGGAAGATTTTAGATTGTTTAACCAGAGCATGTTCCGCCTGCTGAAGGACACGTTACTAGTAGAAAATTTGTAACAGCAGTCTGTGTGTTGCTTTATTCTTTTCAGTTAGGTTTGTCACGCCGATTAGAGTCAACTTGCGCGTTATTCATTTCATTGTATTTGTAATTGTTCATTCATACGTTGGCTAACTTAAGATCTAACATAGTTTTAATTTAAATTTATTACTTTTGCGCTACGCCATAAATGCTGGTTGTTTTTGTAAGCAGAGGAAGTGCTTTCTATTAAATTAATGAGTTTTTAATAAAAGGGTCTTTTATACACTTACAAGGTATTTCTCCCACCTTCTTCGCGGTGTGGTGGTCTGCACACTGGGTCGGTATTTCAGAGGTCCGTGGTTCGATTCCGGGCGAAGGCTTTGTTAATTTTTCATCTTTCCTGCTTCCAAAAAGTACCTAATGTCTCAACACACTTCTTACGTTCTCTGTTTTCTTACTGAACATAAGATCATTTTCTTACTGAGCATAACATTTCTTTCTGAACTGATAATTCGCTGATCCATACAGAGTCTCCACTTAGTGTATGCTTCCCAAGAAGGTGCTACTCCACAATATAAAGAACCATAAATTAGAAATTGTCATTTTTATTTAATACATTAACATTATAGTTATTTATTAAACTAACTCAAATTCTCATGTGAGAGTAATTACCATAATTCTGTAATTGCATCAACGAAGGAAAAAATTCCCACTTAAAAAAAATGAAGTCCAATTCCTTTGCCTTATTACTTTTAGCCTTAGACGTATAAGCAAAATCAAGAAAAATTCAGAAAGTAATGCTGAAAATCGTAGATTCATACTGAAGTACGGATCCATCTTTTTTGTTTCCAACAATAATCATATAATTTAATTTTAACAAAGTCCGGAATGATTCTTACTCTTTTTGGAAAAGCTATAGTAAGACATTTAAATCATTCAGAAATTTCTTGTGTACTCAGAAAAATGTGGGCATTTGTTGGACAGAAGAAGAGACGCAGGAAAATTCGTGTTACTTAAGAACAGTTTAACAGAAAACTTATTGTCCATTGTTTCAGTTTCATATAATTCTTATACCATGTCTCAGGTAAACATAATGTAACAGAACCGATAGTCGCGGTGATAGACTTTTAGAGTCATTAGGATTTTTTGGAAGCCAAAGAGATGAAAAATTAGCAACCGCCTTCGCCGGGAATTGAACAACGGACCTCTGGAATACCGGCCCAGCGAGCAAAACCACTACACCACGAAGGACGCTAGGAAAGTGGGAGAAATACCTTATATACTTCCCTTTTTAAAGGGCGACGTAGGGTTTTAGGAGACCTAGTCGCCCAATTCTGGGTGTGGAGAATCATCATCCACAACCCTTTTAGTACGGGCGCCACTGTAGAGTCATTACGATTTTTGGAAGCCAGAGAGATGAAAAATTAGCAACCGCCTTCCCCAGGAATCGAACCACGGATCTCTGGAATACCGACCCAGCGTGCAGAACCACTACACCATGAAGGACGCTAGGAAAGTGGGACAAATACAGCAATTTTATGTGCGACGGAATGTAAAGTGTGAACTCGGAAACACATTAAGTACAAAGAACATGAGGAATGAAAAGTAGTTTTAAAAAAGGGATATTTAAAAGAATAGTATTTGATATTTACAAGAACTGTTCAACTAAATGACCACCAATTGCAATACACGTATCTAAAAGATAGCGCAGTAATTGCCATACGTTTCGGGAGATGCTCGGCATGTCAAGTAAGTCTGCAGCAGCGATGCTATTTCTGATGACAAAGTCTTTAGAAAAATCAATTTGCGTCTCGCAGAGAACACTCATCGTCGTTCTGATGCATACATTTCAGTTAGCGGTCGTTCATGTGAAATACGTCTGGTAAATTATCAAAGAGCATTTCTTGTAGATATCCGTGATTAAAATGATTTTTTATTTTTCATGTATTTCACATTGACTATGTATCCGCGTTCTTTCGAAAACTGATATATTTCCCTTATTTCATTACCATTTAAAATTGTCACCATCAGTTTTATTACATCTTGTATGTAGAAGACAACGCGAAACCTATGTAAAAGTTGGAGAAATATGTCACAGCATTAGAACATATAATAAAAACATTGTAAAGTTTATCCTAAGTTGTTAATAGCTATTTTTAGTTAAAGCCATTTTCCTGTCGTTCTTAATTTCAGTTTGCAGTTTCCTACTAGAATGTGTTTTCAGAATCGCGGTTAAATGCAAATGAACGAAGAGCAGTACTTAATTTCGAAGTTCCACTGATTAGGCCCATATCACACACGCATTTGTTTCACACGAACAGCTGTTTCGGACAATTTTTCTGCCTGGTTTACTACTGAAAGAAAGGCGCGCGATTTTTTACTTCCTTTCGAAAAAAATTGCAAGTTAAGATACAATAACACGCCGAACAAATATTAATTTAGAAGTCAAACAACAAAAATCAGCGTTATATTTTCAAATTTTCACAGGACTGGTTTCGATGGTTTTACCGAACCATCATTCTCAGTTGCAAAAGCGCTAATGAACGAGATAAGATATAATGATTAGATAAGATAAGAAAGCCTGCACTGGAGATAAGTCACTGACGTCATCTGTTGATGAAACCAGAATTAAAACAAAATTTCTCTTAATGCTGAAGGCAAAGATGGATTGGAATGAGGGTTGTTAACTAGAACAGAAAGACTTTTTTTGAATGTGAAATGCCTCTAGAAAATTCAGTTCACCAATGGAAGATGTTTTGCGCTTTTGCAGCTAAGGATGATGTTCGGTAAAACCATCGAAACTAGTCCTGTGAATATTTGAAAATATAACGCTGATTTTTGTTGTTTGACTTCTCAATTAATAAATTGCAAGTGTTCGTTTTCAACCAATCAGCTATCGGCTTGTTGTTTATGAAAAACCAGTTCCTCCTTTGTTATCCCAAAGCGATCTGTGGTGATTGGCTGTTGTGACAAAGCAGAAAAATTGTTCGAAACAGTTGTTCTTCCCAAACAAACGGATGTGTGATAGCAGCCTTAGGCCAGAGAGCCAGAGATTCTGACTAGCGCGCGTTCGCCTTTTGACTACACTGTCTCCAAGCTATTACTACGCTCGGTCGTAATACAGGCCCTTGGTAGCTTAGTCGTTTAGTTAGCGTTTAAGGGGCCAACTGCTGTAGAATTTTGATAGCTTCGGCTATATCTTTTTTGTGAAGCATTAGTTAAGTTCTTAGTATTCTTGAGTTAAAGCTCAAGTGGAGGCTGTTCTGTACCTCCTGAAAGAGGGCAACCTGTAAACTTTATTTTGAGTAATAAAGGGTAATTAACCCTTCTTGAGTTTCTGTTCTCTGAGCTAAAGCGATTATTCGCTTATCAGTTCTCAAGGTTCCACACACTTAGCTGTAAATTAAAGGTTGGAACCTTATAACATACTTGCAGTTATTGTGACCTTTTTCTACGAATTAACATTTTTTTTTGCGCAAAGATAAAACAAATTTTTCCAAATTTAATGAATAAGTCAAAATTTTGGGCAAAAATGAAACTTCTGTTAGTTTTTTACAGAATTTTAAAGCCACATTTATATACGTGACAACCGCAAACGAACACTGCTACTAAGCAACATTCATTAAACGTAAATAAACGCTCTTAGAACATATTAAAAACCCCATTTTCACTCTCTGGAGTCAATTTGCATAGCCTTTGGCCCCAATCAACAATGCAAACTAGAAGATAGTAGTCAAAAAATACAAAATCACCCACCGCAAAGAATTAATAATGAGACGTCTTGAAAAAAAAATAGAATAAGATTATCTTCATTTGCATTTAAATGAGGATGCTTTGATGTGGAACCGAGACTCATAAAGAATTAGAGACTCTGTGATGTGTGCTTAAAGCTTATCTTATTTCGCATGCACACGGATAAAACCTTTTCTTTTAAGTAAACTGAAGCGTGGAGAACAAGGTATTTAATAAAGGAGATAAGGAATGTTTTATTTTATTATTTGACAGTAGCAAGTAAGCTATTTCAGCGATAAACATCGTTAAGCAACCAAGAGAATTTATTATGAAAAATAGCCTAATTAGCCTTAATGGTAATTAAAAACAATTCTTCAAATGTACACAGATTCTTGTGGTATCTCGTGAAATTAAATATTTAAATGATTATAGAGATTAAAGGATGATGTAATAATTCACAACAAAGCGATAATATTTCTAAAGGAAACAAATTCAGCAGAAGTTACACACTTTAGCTTAGATTAAATAAACGTTTCAGTTGGGAAAAGATCATGCTCCAGGTTTTTTTAGCCAGTATATTTTTTTTAAATTTGAAAACATACAGACTCCCCGTGCACCACATATGTACAAAACGGGGCTTACAGAAGTAAGTTAACTAAAACATTAAAAGTTACATGCATAAATAAAACGAACAAAAGCAGAGAACAGCAGTTTGTACTTGCACGAAAACAGATAAGTTCACTGGCCAAGTCACTCCGAACATTTTCAAATCGTTCTGCAAGCATAATCTAGGGCCATCAAATGTAGGGCTTTTAACCAGTATTAAAACACATTTTAATAACTTTTAATCGGTATCAGGGTAACCGGTCAGCACCGGTTATCAGATCTCAAGAAGTTACAAAAAAGTGCTTTTTTTAAATTAAGGCCCGTTTTTGTTACATACAATAACATGTGACATTTTAGTATCATCAATGAAGAGTGCGCACGACATCTTTCACATAGATCAAATGAGTAAAAATCATTAGCTACGTTCACATAGAGAACAAACAGTTAAAGTAGGTTTGAAAAGTTGAAATGTTTTTTTTTTTTCTTTTTTTTTTTTTTCTTTTTTTTTTTTTTTCAGCTAAATGGAAAGAAAGCCATTGATATACAACGGAAGATATTTTAAAGGTTATTGAATGGGATAGTCTAGATATACCAATGCGCCTAGAACAAGGATGCAAGTTCATTCAGGTACTCTAGCAAGGATTTGTGAACTCAATTCTAAAACATTATTTGTACCCTGTACAAACCATTCTTTCAATCTGTGTGGAGGACACATTTTTACAACAGTTCCATTATGTTTGACTTTTTTTTGGGACCTTAGAATGTTTGTACGTGTTCTTTTAAGCTTCTCTGCGCAGATGGATGATCCTTTTGAAAAATGTTGAAGTTATATTTAAGTTATATTCAGAAACAGAATAGAGTGATTATTACGAAGCTGATAATCCTGTGTTTGAGTGCGTAGAGTCATTACGCTATTTTGACGCTGGAGACGTGAGAAATGAGCATTGCTCTGGCCGGCACTCGAACTCTATACCTCTCGAATACGCGCCGAGTGTGCTAACCGTTACACCACGAAAGCGAGTGGGAAATACCTTATATATTCCCCTTTTTAAAGGGCGACTGGGGATTAGGGGACCCAATCGCCAAATCCTGGTGAGTCATCATCCACCACCTTAGTTCGGGGGACATTAGATTATTTTGAAGTAGGAGACATGAATAATGAGCAATGCCCTCGCCGAGACTCGAACCTTGGACCTCTCGAATACGCGCCGAGTGTGATAACCGTTACACCACGAAAGCATGCTTGAAAGAGGAGGAAAATACCTTATACGTGTTTTAAAAAGATTGTCGGTGCCATTGAGGAACTGTGTGATGTTTCGGAAACTATCGAAACCAGAGGAATAGCTCAAATCCAGTTGTTGTTGTTGTTGTTATCTTGTCCAAGGCGTCAGTGTAGAAGAGTTAACCCTCCGAGCGTTACGTGATTAACCCTAAAATTTCAAAAGTTCCTCAAACTGTCATGAATAAGTGGTATTTTCTTGATTTTAATTAAAAGACTGCTCTCTCACTTTGTACCTTGATTCTTTTTCTTTCAATATACATCCATACCGAAATCGGATACATTAAAAGCTAGCAGAAATTTTCATGTGTAATGAATAAGAAGCCGGCCTTCTATACGGAATATTCCGGCCATAACGCTGAGAGGGTTAATATCGCCAAAAGTATCTAGAACAGCTGCAGCAACATCAATAATTTTCGAAGAATAGAGGAATTGGTGCGAGGGAGCTGTATCGATACTGAAGAGCTTGGCCAAAATAGCAGGACAGTCGAAGAGATGGTTTGGAGAAAGTTCGACATCAATGCAGTGAGGACAGCTTTTATAATTTCGTTGACCATCAGAGGATATCTTCATTCCTTCCAAGTGTTTCGCCCTCAGTCTGGCTATGGTAGTGGAAATGACACGGTTACAGTTTAGTGCAGGAATGGAATGCTTCTCAAATCCTGTTGCCTACAATGTGTGATCTTTCGTTTTTGTGTTTATGGAAGAAGTCAACTATCTTCAGAATTATTTACAGATTCTTGGAATAAGCTTCAAGAAGTCTGTTATCGAGATAAGAAGTCTAAAGGTCTTTTTAAAAGAAATGACCTTGTTAAGGAAGCACTGAAATGCTTTCCTGCAGTAGAACTATCAGGAAGAAGAAAATAATGCTCGGGAAAGAAGACTAGCCGCTGACTTTGTACCAAGAACTGAAAAGGTCAAAACACGTGATGACAATGTGACAGGTCTCAACGAGAAATCGATACAAGTTGCGAACGCTTGCCATGGATATCAAATCGATTTGCAGTCTTAACAGCTCAGAAATGAAATAGAAACCCCAGAAACCGAAATTTCCAAATTTCTACAAAGTTTGCTTGAATATTGAGGCGAGCTTTCTGCATATGATATCTTTACAGAAATTCCACGCCTAAGAAGATTTCTGAAAGCCGCCAAAGTTCCAAAAAGTATCTCTTGGTAGAGCTTGCTTATTGTTTTTAGAGTCTGTTTTTGAATATGAAATTAACGCTTCTTTTCCCAATCTCTCTTTAGCTTCTGCTGAATTAGCATTAGGATGTTTCTTAACTTCATGTGTTTCTGTTGCGTCATGTGAGAGGAGCTTTTCGAAACTTAAACTAATTAAGAATTATCTCAGATCCACTATTAACCGAGTACGACTCTCTAGCCTACCATTTTGTCAATTAAAAATAGTTTAGATAAAGGGTATAGATTCTGGTGACGTAATTTCAAAATATGCAGAAGGAAAGGTTAGAAAAAAGAAATTCGAAGTATAGTTTATTGGATTAGAGCCTGGAGAATAAAACTTGTAAACAATTCAGTGTTAATTAAAATTGTATCATAATAACAATAAATGTATGTACTAGAAAAAGGTCACTATGAGAAAAGATTTCATATTATATTTTGGTGGACATTGTGGTGACATGTTAAAACTCTGTACCCGCTGCCACCACTGTTGCTACGCCACTGATCAGGATACATATATTTAAAGAAAAATATTTAATTTTCAGGAGGGAATACTAATTATGTGATTATAAAATTTAATTTTGATTCAGTTTACAGGGCAGCAAAATTATAAGAAACGTATCCGTTTGTTCGGCAACTTTTTTTTAATATTTAAAATACGTGTTCAAAATTGTAGCAGTTAACAGCAGTATATATATATAAAAAAACCTGAATTGTTTTAATGAGTATTACAAATTATAAAGCGGAATGTCGGGAATTAAAATTTAAAAATTAAAATTTAGAAAGAGTGTTAATTGGATATTATAAGGCTAACAAGAATCAGGTAATATTAATAAATTTGCAGGATCAGTTGTGAACCCCTTCTTCAGCTGCACAAATGCAAATGACAAAAAAGAACGCTGTGCTCAGGCGATATCAATAAGAGGGAGGAAGTCGAGCTACTGGCATCATCTATTGGTGAAAAATAGGAACAACTACGAAATAATTTCACTAAAAGCTGATGGCAAAAACGGATTGGAACTGGGATCGTTAATACAACTGTAACGCTTTTATGAATGTGAAACACTTCTATAAAACGTAATTCGCCAAAGGAAAATGACTTTTGGATAATTTCGGCTATCGAGAAGAGAAAAATGTGATTTTTGAGCAGCAGGATTTGGTAAGAATATTTATATGTTTCCTTTTTTTTCCTAACGCATGCCTCATGCTTCTTAGTGCGAAATGTAAGTTTTGTTTAGTTTGGCCAAAGTAAATTAAACCGCATTGTTAAGGAATCCTGTATATTATGTTACCCCAGGAGTTCATATTCGAAATGGGGTGTTCAAACTAAAACTATGGAACTATAATTTTATTGATAAAGGAAAAAAAAAAGAAATTTAATTTTTTTTTAAAAATGCGTGCAGTTTTATAGCTAATCGATTGAAATAAAGTTTGTTTGTTTGTTTATGTCATTACAGCAAAGCCTCTCTAAGGGAGGGGAGCACTCTTCGTCGATCACTTCCTAAGGGAAACTGACTCGTATACACGTTACACATAGAGAAAACCATTAAAACGCCCATGCTGTAAGTCCGTTCACGAGATTCGAACCTCGAACCGTACTACGAAAGTTCAGCGACTTCACGGCTCAGCCACTGGTGGGTCCGATGAAAATAAAGAAATGAAAACATAATCCTTATAATCTTCTAAACCGAGAGTTTGCTTTTGTTGTGTTCAGATGAGAATTGATTAACCGGAGCCAGCTCTTAATCAAGAATTAAACTACTGAAAAGTATCTACAATTGGCAGGAACTTAACACTTAACATTATTGACCAAGCGGTTAAAAAATTCTCATTTCAACACCTCAAAAAGCACTCTCACGTTTTAGAAGATTATAAGAATTCTGCTACCGTTTCTTTCATGAACTTTTAAAGGAATTATTTCATAGCATTTTTAATTTTTCATCAACGGATAACGCCAGTAGCTTGATGTCCTTCCTCTCATTGTTATCCTTAGAGAACAGGCTTCTCTGTTATCATTTTCACTTCGCAACTGAAGAAGTAGGTTCTATATCTAAACCTTGAAAATTAGTTCTGAAAATTTATGAATTTTACACTAATGATTGTTGCCTTAGCATCTCCAATAATCGAAATTTGGCGTGCTATTTTTATTTTCAAAGTGTAAATTATTATCCAGAAACATCAAAGAAAGTTTCAATTTGATATATAAAATATTTTTCTTAGCTTTACTGCATTAGTTTTTAAACTTATTATCCACATTAATCATTTTTAAACTTATGCAGCATGGCATTTTACAAATTAAAATGTAAATTATGATTAACAAGGATTAATATTTAAAATTTATTAACTTATGCAAATGAAAATGAAAGAATAATACAAAACAATTAATTTTAACACATAAAGGAGGAAGAAATGATATTTTTGTAATCTGAATCTATTAAATGTACTTATAAACTATAAATTTATTTAAACTGTGCACACTAATACAAAGTAAGGCTCCAAATATTAGGTTTTAGAAATTACGATAGGAGAGCACATTCATCATATCATAAACAAGCTAATAATGCGCAAAAATGTACAACTAATTTTTACCAGTCTTGAAGTATTATAAATATTAGTTATATGCGAATAAATTAATTTAACACGTCACTTGAAAATGCTTAGGATATGTAATAAATAAAATAATTAGTCATCGGAATTATTTCAATTTGCAACAAGTAAGAAAATTGTTATATATTAGTACAGCGTTTTTTGAAACTTAATAACCAGTAAATAGCCATTTTACTTAAAACGACAACGTAAACTTTCGAACAGTTTGAAATGTAAACTAAACACGGTCATAAAACACAAGAGAAAGTTGTAAAATTCAATAATTTACATTTATTTTATTTATTTATTTATTTTTTGCTCATTTGAAGATACTATATTTGCTCTATAGCATAAACAATTCTGAGTTTTCATTCCAAGTTTTGTTTTACAGTTCTTTCGGTAAGTATTTTAATCTCAGTGTTGGAACAAGTATAGCAAGTGTAACGCTCAAGCAGTTTTAAGAAAATACTCACCTCGCTGTTATGAACTACATTCTTTATGCATCCTTCAAAACCTTCTCTGGTGTGCTGATGTTGCCACCGGTAATCCGTCAAATACTGGTGGTGCACTCCACCTAATTGTAGAGGTGTGTTGACATTAAGAAATTCGTTGAAAGGTGGAATATTGCTTTTTGTTTCGCAGCGAGATCTGTTTATCTTTGGTGGATCTGAGTCTTCAATTTTAGCCTTCTGACAATTGTCGACCACCAAGCGGACAGTCTGTAAGATGGAACACAAAAGATTATACACTTTTAAGATCATAAATACACTTCTACTGAAAGCCATCTATCGAGATAATTAATATTTCCGAAACGTTTAAAAAGAATAAATCGAAAGCAAAGCGATTTTGATAGGTAAGTCAAAGGAATTTCCTTAAACCATTCAGTTTAAAAATACGTAAATATCAGTAATTTCTCAGAGCACTTAAAACAAACTTTCGTATAAGATTTACAGAGGACTTTGCGTCAAATAACTACCAATTTCGCATATGAATAGCGAAACGAACTTGATAATGATGGGAAAAATTTACACCGGTTATATGTAAGATAAATTCAATGTATAAAAATAATGCACTAAACTACGAAATATGTGTAATACTCGTATATTAGGTTTTTCAATTCCAAATTTACAGACTTTATGAATGTAATTTTTTAATCGATGATTTTGCAATTAATTTGATTCTATCTAAGAAGCCATCAAAGATTCCAGCTCAGTTTGGTCTTCTAGGGAGATGGCCACCATAGATGATATTAAAATATCGATGCTTATTTATGATTTAGAAATACGGATTACTTTCAGATATAGTTGTCTTAGGAAAAACGTCACAATGAGTGGGTATTCAGTAGTTTAAATAATAAGTAAGTAAAAAAAAAATTATGATTTTTCATCTCGTATTCTACAGCTTGTTCTTCAATAAACCAAGAAATTGAAGTCCACAACTCTTTTTGAAATTATTTCTAGAAATAATTATATGATGGACTAGCGGAATAACTTTAACTAAATGCCATTCTTTTTTTCTCTAACATATAAAGTTAGTTTTTTCATTTACCAACAAACAGAAACTAATAATTTACATGAAGGTAGCTGAAAGAAATTTACACGAATAAAATGTCATACGAAAAGATAGGACAAAAGTAAACCTGTAAGGATTATGTTCATTTTATTAACAGAGAATTTCTGTCATCAGCTGGCAACCAGCTTAAAACTCTGTGAATAAATCGCTTTGTCCCAATGAATTTGCACATTATAGTATTATAAAGTTGTAAGGATTATGTTAATTTTATTAACAGTTAAATTTTGAGTTAGACTTCCTTTCCTATCGCTTCTTTAATTTCAACTTACCACTTCCGGCTAGAACGTAGTTTTAGAATCACGTTTCAATGCAAAGTGAGGAAGAGCGGTATTTAACCGCGAAATTCAACTGTTTAGTGAGAGAGATACCAGATATTCTGGCACGCATCCGCCTTTTCAGGCTACTCTCTCGTAAGCTATTATTACGCTCGGGCGTAGGCCCTTGATAGGTTCGTAGTCAATTAGCGTTAAGGGGCCAACTCTGTTAGAATTTTGATAGTTTCGGCTATATCTCCTTTAGTTAAGATTATTTTAGTTTAATTCTTAGTCTTTTAAGTTCAAGCTCGAGTGTCGGCTTTATTGTACAACTCCAAGACGGAGTCTTGCTAAACTTTAGTTGAAATAATAAAAGGTGTTATTTTACTCTTCTTACTTGTTGTTTTCTACCTCACGAACTCAAGTGATTATTCGCTTACTAGTTCTTAAGATTCTTCCCATTCATCTGTAACTTAGAAGTACACAGTGGAGAATCCTACAAACCTTAAGTCAAATTATAATATTAAATACGCGATAAAAGATAAAAATCACGTACTAATACAGAGGCTGTTCACACATTTTTTAGACGATGTATATTGTATTCACAAAACTAAATTTCATAAAATTCTTGTGTTTTAAATGTTCTATTTGACATCCTGTATTCTGAACTATCTTTCGACACCGCAATTTCCAGGATAATAATGCCTTTTGAAATGGCAGACGAGGTATTCTATCCCATTCCTCCCGAGGAGCCTTCCAGATCCTGTTAGGGTTTTGGGACAACGTTTGGATAATGCAGTTTTTAAAAGTCCCAAAGCACAAAAGTCCATACGTGACCCATCGGGAGATTTAGTAGGGATATCAGTGAAGGGTATGCCCTTGATGCTAGTTTTTTGTTCCATTTCTTTTAGGAAATTTACAGTGGATTTTGATGCGCGACTGCTAGCTTTGTCCTAATGGAGTCTCACAGATTGATGACACTGTGGGTAAAGCAATTGCATTTCATTCAGAAAAATTGGCGATAAAATATGTTCCTGATAGTATTTGGAGTTAATCTTGACATTTTTTTGCACTCTCTTTATTTTTAACTTGCCATTGTAAGAAAAACCAGCAACAATCATGAATCACATAGAAAAACTTTCTTTCGATTCTTTGAACCATGTACTTAAATTTTTTTCTCCCCTTTCATGATAATAAATGGCTCTTTTTTTGTTACAATCATTTAAATACACCCATGCTTCATCTATTGTGACAATCGTTTTCCATTTTTCTTTGGATAAGTGTTTTTCATATAGAATTCTGCAGCGTGTCCTGCGTTGAGCGATATGCTTTGGAAGAAGACGATGCACATTGCGTTTTTTCGCTTTCTTAAGATTTAAAACAACGTTTATCATTTTGTTTACAGTGGACACCGAGCATTTTAATGTTTAATTTTGCAACTGTCCTTTGACTAGGGAGATTTTCTTTTAACATAAAACAACGTACCTTTGCAATAGTCGAAGATGTTCGTTTTGTCCTTGGATAGTTGTTTAAAATTTTTGTCCCTCTTGAGGCTCCAATTTGACGTTTTGTTCCTTTCTTGTTGATGATATTACCTATCAACGCTTTAGATATCACAAAACCATGACTCTCACGTCGTTTTTGGATAACGGAGTATGCATATTTCTCTTCGGAAAGAGCGTAAATGTAGCCTTCGAACCACTGCTTTGTGAAATTCGCCATTTTGAATAAAAACAAAACTTTCAAGCCACAGACGATAATTTTAACTTTTAAAAACATAGTACAATTGCAATTACGTCTTTTGCAGCAAACGATGTTTTATTACCACTTACCAAGATCGTCTAAAAAATGTGCGAACAGCCTCTGTAGATTACATTTTAGACAAATTATGATCAGGCATAATATGTCTAGCAGTGAGCATATATCTGCATTCAGGTTATGGATTATGGAAAAGGTAAGATCAGCATGTTATAAAACAAGCCAACATCTACTTCGAAATATGTACGAAGAGGAGAGCTTCGAATTTTGGATGTTGAAAATGATTTAGCAATAGACATCCATCAGTAGACGGAAAATGATTCTGAGACACATTTATATAGATTCATCAGGTTTATGAGCGAATTCTAGAGAAAACCTTCCCTGGCAAAATGTTCGGTATTGGCAATGCGATAAAGGAGTCAGTCAGACTACAGGTTTTCATGAAAAATCCAGTCTTTCTAAAATTGGATACAACTGCATTAAAAGTAACGAGAACTACGGCTAAAATCGATGAAATATATCTGATTCTTGTAAACTTAGCAAAAATATATCTTAATAATAAAATGTTTCAGCAAAAAATACGAAAGTTACTTTAGTTCTTCCTCGTGCAAAATAAAATTGAAATTTAAAAGTAAAATAAAAGAACATGCAAACTGAATGTAAATACTTACTTCTCGGTCCCAGAAAACGTCTAGCTGATGCCATTCACCATCGCTTAATGATTCGTCTACATAGACCACAATCTCTGCTGTTCCAGAGCCGAAGTCAATAAGCAACCTGGGTCTCCCACTTTGTAATTCTAAGGAGATGAAGTCTTGCACAGCAATCTCTCCTAAATCAGGATTCGATATTGGTCCATTGTATAGTAGCAAACCATCTGGCTTTCGAGTCATGAATTCGAGGCTGAGGTGTGAATTCTCGCACTGCTGGAGAGAGGGAAACCAGGCCCAACCTCGACCACCAAAGCTGCGAGTTGTCATCTGGCACTGAGGGCCTTCATAACCCTCTGGACATTTGCAGCTGCAAAACGAATCGAAAATGTAAGCATATTCAAACATTTAAAAATATTATTCAAAAGCAATCGAGATAGGCTAGATTATAATAAGATAAGTTAAATATAATAACTTACCTCACACCACCGTATGATTCGAAGCATCGACCACCGTTATGACAGGGTAAAGGCCTCTTCCTGCAGGTTTCGATTTCCGAAAAGTCCCGAGCACCACAGACGCATTTCGGTTGAACCCATGTGTTGACACCAACGAAGGATGTACGATTGGCGTTGACAACAATGGGCTGACGATCTACCATTAAAATATTCGTACAGCTAGTTTCGCAGTTGATGTTCTCAAACAGACATTCATCAATGCCGACCATCGTGATATTAATGCCAACTTCTTGCTCAATCTGAATATAGATAAAGCATAAAATTAGATTAAATTAGATTTTCTGAGATAAAGCAGCAGTTTGCTTATGATAAAAAACGTAATTTAATGCCCTGTAAAACAAATTGGAACTGTTTATGTCACCTTTATAACAAAAATTCGAGCTCTTAAAAATATGAATTTTTTCTCAAATTTTACTAGAGCTAATCGTAATAACTTTAGCTCTCCTTGACCATTTTTAATTGTGCTAGAGCAGTTTCTGGGAGATAAGGTGAACCTTTATAACATCTTTCTTCTCACTCTGGACATAATGATCAATCAGCACTGCGATTTCGTTTTAGTTCTTCAACTTCGCAATGCTGAATGGCCATTATTAGAAAAACTAAACATTTTTTAGATCTTATTTAAAAAATATTCAACTTCACTTCTAATTAACCCTGAAAAATGTGTGAAAACGACGTGTAGTAGCTTTAAAACGATACATGCTTTGTCATCTTGAAAATCCAAGAATGAATGGGTATGTGTATCAGAATCAAGCAGCTTCATACAATTAAGTAATATAAAAAGTTGCCTTAGTACACACATTATTAGTTGTGTATTTGAAATAATAAGTAAGCTTTAGATTCCAACCTTATTTTTGAAACAGGTGGCAATGATGGTAAGATTACGGATTAAACATAAATAAATCTTAAAAAACTATAATTGTCAAAGATATGATTTATTGCTCTGCTCATAAGTCATTGATATTGTTGCCAGGTTTTACAGATTTTGGGGATCTTTACAAACTGGCAAATAAACGAAATAAGTAAGTAATTACAACTAATTGCAAATATATACTGAAATTATGCCGCCTTTAGCCCGAAGCTTCGTAAGCCTAATGCTTGTGCTTTTGCAAATGTATGAGATAAATGTTAAAATTATTAATTCATTGCATAATGTTAAAATTAAATGCATAATAAAATGTTTTAATAACATTAAAAATATATATATATAAAAGTTATCCCAATTGAAAAGTTCTGTCTGAATCATTTTCCTAAGCTCAAGTTAAGATGCATAAAGTGCAAAGGGCGTTGAGTAACACAATTCGGGAACATGTAACTCTTCTTAAAACTGTACTTCAGAATGACTCAAACTTACAATGAATGTAAAGAAGTTTTAATTCTTATTAAAGAAAATTTCTTATAAGCAAAAATATTTATTGCGTTCCTTCTTCTCTTACACTGGATTTGAATTTAGATGAGTAAGTAATTGATTTGAGGATAAATTTAAGTAGCTTGCTTTGAAATTTTATTCTTTTTGGGATATTTATTCTTTTAAAATTTTCTTAATCTTAAGAAAAATATACAAAGATGTTAATAAAAAAATCTTCTGTTACTTAAGTGACTTAAACATGCAAACTTTAACGAAAAATTTCACTTGACATTCTTATATCCACTACATTTAAATTCCAAGAGATAATGTTGGGGGAGAGACTTAATAGCAAACTAATAGCTAAGCAAAGTGTAAGGTAAAGGGTTTTCTAAAAGAAACTTATTATTTTTTCCTACAGAGATTTACTGGAAAATAAATTATTCTTCGTTTTTAAATATCATGCTATAATCCTACCTAAAATTATTCCTTTCATGATAAGAATTAATGAAAATATTTTCATGGAAGAATTTTAACAAGAGTAGTTTAATTTAAAAATGCTTGGTAAACATAACTCAAGATAAAATAAGGGCTACGAGTAATTCCTATATTTTCATTAATTTATGCTAAAAGAAGTGGTAGAGGTTATGCAATGACTCTTCCATGGAAAGTTATGGGGTTTTAAGGTTTTGTTTTTTAAATTTCGAAGAGATATAACAATTATTATCATTAAGAGGCTGATGTACTGTACGCTTCATATTTTTAAATCAGTAGAGTTTTAAATTTAACAGCAAGTAACAGATTGCAGCTTTTAACAAAATGTGAAAATGTTTTAATTAATTACTAACATCACAATTATTGTGACATGGCTTTTAAAGTCGAATTCCTATAACAGAGGGGAAAAAAAAGAACGTTTTTTTATGAGTACCTGAGAACTATTTTAATGATTTTATGGAACTGGCGTGTGTTATTTTTCCTCGTCACAAGCTAGTGTTTATATAAATTCGGGCTGTTTAGTTATTATTAATTGCCTTCCATATTTTTGCGTAATTAATATAGCCGTTATATATACTTTTACGTACTATAGTTTCTGTCAACAAACTGAACGATATATTCGAGAATAACAAGTGATTTATTCAGAAAAGTGAATTGTCTAGCATCAATTTTCTTGGAATATATTTTGTATCTGCTTAAAAGACCTATATCAGAAATAAATTCTTAAGATTTTATCCATTTTTCATAGACTCAAAGTTTATACCCATTAAAATACACTCATGTCCATTAATGCAAAATCAGGCAAAAGAAGAGTTAGAAGCAAAACAAATTTGACTTATTTGTAAAGCTTATTTATTAAACAAAAGGTAAAGAGCAAAAAAGATGCTATATGTTTGATATTATTAAAAAAATTAGCGATTTTTTCTCCCTGGAGCAAATTACAAAAAAAACCTATTTACAAAAAACCAATATTACATGGTTGGTATGATTGTTAATACATCGTATGTCTCCCAGACGATGCAATACAGTCCGTACAACGCCTAATCATGCTGAGTATCGAATTATCGATCTAATCTTGGGGGATATTACACCACTCAAAAAGCAATGCTCTCCGAAGTTTCGGTAGACATGTAGGAGGAGGTTGACGGGCTTCAACTCATCGGCCAAGCATGTCCCACACGTGCTCTATTGGATTCAAGTCCGGTGAGAATGCTGGCTAGTCCATACGGGTGATATCCTCCGATTGAAGGCATTCGCTTACGATGTTTGCACGGTGAGGACGGGCGTTGTCATCCATAAACACAAATTGTGCGCCCATGTTGCCCCGAAACAAACGTACATGTTGTTCTAGAATGACGTCCCGATAGATTTGACTTGTCATGGTTCCAATTTGAACATGCAGGTCAGTTCTGGAACCCGGAATAATTCCTCCCTAAACGAGCACTCCTGCACCACCGTAAAGGTGTCGCTCAATGATGTTTTCTTGGTGGTAACGGATACCTGGAGCTTTCCATATGAAAGTCCGGCGAGAATCAGACTGCAAGCTAAACCTGGACTCGTCGGAAAACATCACACAAGCCCATTGTTGCGGTGGCGACAATGCATACTCTCTACTCCAGGCTAACCGCAGGCGACAGTGAGTTGCAGTAAGTGGAACGCATCTGACAGGTCTACGAGCATATAGACCAATCTGCCCTAAGCGTCTGTACACGGTCTGCCCTGAAATTGTCGTACCAGTGGCTGAAGAGAGCTGACGAGACAGGTCTGAGGCTGTGCTCCTCTTGTTTCTTTTGGCAATAACTGGCAAATACCGGTCCTTATTCGGCGTTGTAACTCTTGGGCGACCTGTGCTGTAATGTCTACTCACATTAACATCATCTTGGAATCGTTGTTGCCAAAGCCTGGAGATGACACTCTGGGCAATTCCAAGTTCGTCTGATACTTCCAGTTGAGTACGCCCACATTCCAAACGGCCGATAATTCTACCACGTAAAAAATCATCCAAATGCGTCCTTTGTGTCATAACTATTCGGTTATTGCACTGAAATGCTTATAAAGCGCCTGCGAACAATTTTACTTCTTTGCCTATATTCCTTATATATCACTGTCTTACACTCTCGTCATTGTGAAGTACCATCGGTGTCATCTGGTTACTTCCTGAAATTTCCATATGATTCTTGAAGATGTGTGTAGTGATTTTACAGGTGATATATTTATTTTAGAGTTCGATTTCAGCGTGACTCCGAATTATCCTTAATTTATGGACATGAGTGTAATTATTTGGTCCTATTAAAAGTTTCCTCGGGTTTTTTTTTGCCACTAGATGGTGTTGATGCCTATATATCCGGTAACACTCACGCGATTATCTCAAACGAACATGTGCTTAAATGGTAACATTCAGCTTCCATTGTTTGTGAAGATAATTTTCTAATTTGGTGCTCGTGTAAAACGTTATATTGATTTGAAAACAAAATATCTGAAGAAATACGTTCTGTGATGCATTTTTACTATAAAAAACGTAAAATCGCCGCAAAAACATGCTGAAAAATTTCTGAAGTGCAAGGTGAGAATGCTGTGAGAGAACGAAGGACCCAGGAGTGGTTTGCTCTATTCCATTCCGGACATTTCGATAGCAAAGATGCACCTCGCTCTAGTCGGCTGGTCGATGAAATTTTGCAACTGGTAGAGCAAGACCGGCACGTAAGCTGTCAGGAAATAACAGATGCACTAAGCATCAATCATATGACAGTTTGGAATCATTTGAAAAGAGCAGCTTACAGAATAAAAGCTCAATGTTTGGGTGCCATATAAATTGCAACCTAACGAAACTATCAATTTGGCCCTGTACTGTGCGACTGACTGTTTGAACGAGGTAATCCAGAAAGAGCGACCACAATTGGCCAACAGAAAGGGAGTTGTGTTCCATTATGACAAATGCGCAGCCACACACATTTTTGACGACTCGGAACAAATTGACGGAATTTGGTTGGGAAGTTTTGATGCATCCACCGTATAGCCCAGACCTTGCACCGTATGACTATCATTCGTTTTGGTCTCTGCAAAACTCTCTTGATGGTAAAAAATTATTCGACCGAAACGCAGGTGAAAATCACTTGGCCAAGTTTAAGACTATAAAGCATAGAAGTTCCACACCGAAGGAATTCTGAAGCTACCCGGAAAATGGCAAAAGGTAATAGATAATAATGGTCAATATGTACTTGATTAAAATTGATTTTCAACAAAACAAATTTTGTTAAAAAATGCACCAAAAAACAGCGAAGACTTTTTATATGGCCCAATATATGAAGATGACAAAAATTCTGAACAGGACACTCTGTCAGTTTTAAGAAACAGCATTTAAATAACAAATCAGAGAGTGACATTTAAAGTTCATACGATATTTTATGAAATTCTGATTCACCTTCAGTTTGGTAACTTACCAGCTCCCGGTTGAGGGCGACTATTCCGTTAAGCATGCTCGCCTTGAAGTAAGGGGAACGATGAGCGGCGAATCTCACATCGGTGATGGGAGGTCTCTCTTGTTTCAGAATGACACTGAATATATCAACATTGTCTTTCCGCGTCGTTGTCAAACTGGCGATCATGTCTCGGAATTTCTGATATTTGCTCTTCACCTGTCTGTTTTCAGTCCAGTTCCAGACGCGAATGAAATCTTCGGCGCTGATACCTAAAAAGAACATAAATATTTGCTTACTAATTTACGTAAGATTATGTATTTTTTTATTTAACTGTTAACTGTATATTTATGCATAAAAGTTAATTCGAAATTGCTATGGAATTTTCTCTGGGTATAACGAAATCAATGTAAATTAGAGACGCATACTTACAAATGCATATTGAAAGATTAGACAGGTAAAAGTTTGTTAACTTTTCAGCATTGAAGTAAATGTATTGAAGTGAGTGTGAAAGAAAGAGATATAAAAATAAATGGCTGAAATAATGTTTTTACTGTTATCGAAGTTGAAATTATACTTTTGTGCAAATTACTTTGGTTGATATAGTATGCATTTATAGCTAAAATTTAGCCTTTCATTCAACTAACATATCTTGCCAAAATTCTGGAGTAGCGAAATATTTGTATTTGTAGATCTCTTAGCTTAATATTTACTGTTTAAAGGAAGAGATAAAATTATTAAAATAAATTAGTAGATGGGTCCTTCAAGCCCACAATGAACTAGCAATGATTTTTTGAAAGAAATATTTGAATCAAGAATTAGCTAATTTTTATATCGATAGCTAAACAGTCAATAATTAAATGTAAATAACTGCGGTTATAGTTTATTGACAAAAATTTACAAGATGTAATTTATAATAGGCTTTAATGCATTTACCAAGATAAGCGAGTTCAAGGTATATAATTTGGAAAAAGGACGTAAAACGTCTCTAAATGGCGGAAAATGTGGTAAAGGTTGAAAAAATCCAATATGCAGTAAAAATGCTTGAATCATTCATTAAGATAGAAAGATTAGCAAGGATATGGAAAGATTCAAGGAAATCTCTTTCACTAAATAAAGGAGGCAAATGATGGAATACGTCTCAGTTTTGATTCATTAACATAAAATTCTAAAACCTTGTTAATTTGATCAAACAAAATAACAATTGCAAAGGAAGTATTCATTCTCAGGAATAAGATTAAATATCAAAAAGATATAACAATTAGCAAGATGTTTTCCTTAATTTACAGAAAAAGAAAAGAATAAAAGCAAATTATTAAGATTATTTTACTAAAAGAATGCTGTTTTTATGAATAAATGTACACTTTCTAAATTGCTTGGTCAGTACGTGGTGGCAAACTTGTAGAGATATTAGGTTATTTCGAAGCAGGAGAGATGAAAAATGAGCAATGCCCACGCCGGGATTCGAACCACGGACCTCTCGAATAAGTGTCGAGCGTGCTGACCACTACACCACGAAGGCATGCTAAGAAGGCGGGAGAAATACCTTATATACTCCCCCTTTTAAAGGGCAACTAGGGATTAGGGGACCCAATCGCCAAATACTGGCGGTGGAGAATCATCATCCACCACCTTTCTTAGTTCCGGCGCCACTGTAGAGATATTAGTTATTTCTGAAGCAGGAGAGATGGAAAATGAGCAATGCCCTCACCGGGACTCGAACCACGAACCTCTCGAATACGTGTCCAGCGTGCTGACCATTACACTATGGACGCATGCTAAGAAAGATCTTATAAAGTTAGCAGTAATAGCTCTTTAATTAATTTTATGAATGACAATAGATTAATATGGGCACGTATTGAGAGAAAAAGAAACAAAATAATAAAGGGAAGATATCCTTTGTTTAGAAAAATATCAAATTTTCCGAATTACAGTTATCTAGAGCTGATCAAGGGAAAAAAAAAACTGTGACAAAAACTGTCAACTAAGGATGAAAATAGGGTAAACAAGCATGTTAAATTCTAATTGAGAAACTTATCAGGACTTGTATTTCTCTTGATCTGCTTTGGAAACATGGTGTGTCCTGACTGGACAGAGAGTTTGACTATAAACTATGTCTTCAGGAGTGTTGAAGAGATAACGATATGAAAAGGGTTTAGTTACCCTTTATTTTCCACAATAATACAGTCGCTCCCACACTTCGGAAAGAAAGACCAACTACTTGTGGTCTGAACGTAAAAATATAAAAACTACTAACTAACTAAAACTAAGAGCTAAATTTGAATTAGTTTAACACAATGGCCTAACGCTAAGACTGCCCTTTAAATTATTACGTATGTAGTACGCAAACTGCCGAAACTACAATACATTTTAAATAACGAGAGGACTAAACCTCTGGCCTTAAAGGCAAGCAGCAGCTGATTGAAAACTCGTGCGGAATGCAGTGGCATGGCGGCTAATTTTCCCTCTCTCTAACTCTTGGCAAAAAGCCACAACTTAAATACTTGGGCGTTATCAAGTACAATTTGCATAAACAAGTTAACGCGTTTAATTCTGGCCGGAAGTGGAAAATAAGAGAGGATAGTAAAGTTTTAAAATAAAATAAACGTTAGTAAAACTTAAGATCCTTACAAACTAAGAGATCATATAGCTACCTGAAATGCGGATGGATCCAGAATTGAATATGGCTTCTTCTGGAATCTCCTTCACGGTGACGGACACATTAGCCGCAACTTCCTGGGTATGGACTCGGTCATGAACTACGAAGCGCAAGAAGTATGTGCCCCCGCTGGTCACATTCTTCATGACAATGAGGCCAGTATCCTTGTCCACCTCGAAGTTGGGATGGGCAATGTTGTTCTCCCAGTAAAATGATTTGTCCGGAAGATCCCAATCGTCCAAGTCCTCTACATGAACTCGGCCGATAGGAGTTGGAGGAGATTCACCTAAAAAAGAGATAATAGTGAGTTGTATTAAAATACTGATCTTTCAGGTCTCAGATTACCTAATTACAGACCTTAAGATATTCATCACGAATGAATCTATTCAAGCTGTTGCGATATGAGAGAGAGAAAGAAAATAAAATCACCTCGAACTCGTTAATTTTCGGAAAATGATGAATATTTTTATAATAGGGACGTTAACAGTTTATCAGACATCAAGAGGTATCTACCAAAGTCTCGTTGAATGTATATCCCATATGAAGAGCTCTTTTGGCAATGACAGGCAGACCGAAAGATTTAAGTACGCATTTTCATTAATTTTGCTGGTCAGTGTCTGGTCAGCACCAGTCCGCATATGTAATATAACTTCCATTAATATAATTCCAGGTTTTATTAGTCAAACATTTACCTTAGTTTAAAACTGACTTACTTTCTTATAATTTCTTTAATTAAAATGACAAAACAAGTGATTTAACTTAATTTGCATAAATTCAGCTGTTATTCTGAATGAACGAGATCTTTATATCATGTCGACTTCAATCAAAAGACTATTTTAGGTTTGGTTTTGAATTTTTGCTTTACAGGTCTGAGCGATTTAATTATTAACTGCGTCCTGGAGTTTTTTACGGTAATTTAGACAATCCTAATACAGTCTACAATTTACTTTTTAAGTTGTAACTATGATTTTTGACGTAGGAAACACAAAAAATGAGTAATGCCCTCCCCGGGACTCGAACCTGGACCTCTAGAAAATGCGCCGAGTGTGTTACCGTTACACAACGAAAGCATGCGGAAAAGAGGAAGAAAATACCTTATATATTTTCCCTTTTAAACGGCGAATGGGGATTAGGGGACCCAGTCGCTAAACCCTGGTGATGAATAATCGTCATCCACCACCTTTTAGTTTGAGAGCCACTGTAGAGTCATAAGGACTTTTATAAGTAGAAAACACGAAAAAAGAGCAATGCCCTCGCCGGGAGTCGAACCTGGACCTCTCGAATACGCGCCGAGTGTGCTACCGTTACACCACGAAGGCATGCGGAAAGGAGGGAGAAAATTACAATACTTTCCTAATAGTTCCAGATAACCCCACACAACCCACTTTTGGTGTTAATTCGAAATCTCAAATGTTGGACTTAGCATGCACTATTTGGGAAAGAAGAGGTCCCAGGTAAAAAATAATTTCTCACTTACTCCACATTTCAGGAATTTTTATGTATACTTTTAAGAATTCATAATAAATGATAGTTAGAAAATGGTGTTTTTGTAATTTTCAGAGATAAATTTTATCTAAGGTGAAAGAATACGTAATTTTTAATGCAGTTTTAAAACAAAAAAGTGCTACATACTTAAGCATTAGGCTTATCCTTGTTGATAAACTAAACCTCATTCAGCGTGTTGCTTAAGTAATCTAATACAAACTGCGAAGAAGACAAAAACTCATCTTAGCCTTGTCTATAACTTCACATGAAACGAAAACTTTATTAAGTTCAGCACATTTTAATTAGAAGTTCATTTCACTCTCAAGGATCTGATAGATAATCCCACTTTCTAAAATGAAGAATTAAAAGCACACTTAGTGAAGGAATGAAAGTTTAATTTCTTAAATATTGGAAGATCTGAAGTAGAGATAACGAGAATGAAGAATGCCTAAATTAAAATTATTCATTAAAACTGAAGAATAGATTCAATTTCTTTGCTATCTGTAATGAAATAATGAACAAGGATTTCCCTCCACAAAGCGACGAGAGTCATAATTAACTATTAAGGAATTTTTAAAATTAATTCTATAAAAGCAGGCATTGGCATTAATAATGCAAGTAAAAAAAATGAAGCGGCTGAATAACAGCATTTGAATGCTTTAAGTCTTATTTTGATGAAACATTAGTCTTATCTTCAAGAGTAATATTTCGCGAAGAAAATTAAACTCTAACAAACATCCCAAGAGGCCCTTTCTTTTGGATATTATAATCAATCATTATTCAGACTATACTTGGAGTACCATCTTATAAATAAATGGAGAAGAACTGATTTCCTAAATTACGGACAGGAGAATAAAAGTGGTTTGAAGCTAATATTCATCTAGAAAATAGATTGGCGAGGAAAATTAATCATAAAAATTTATTTAGTGAAAGGGCACATGAGGTTTGAGATTCTAAAGTATTTCCTCTATGAAAGGATTCTATGGAGAATTAAAATCTTTCATTTCTATTTTCGGAAATTGGAAATTTTTGCGCTGATAAGTTAAAAGGATTAATGGAGGAATTATTCAGAAGGTTTTGGCTATAATTTCGATGGGCTCATTAGTTAGATGCAAAGCACAATAAATTATTCCAATAAATTTTTTCATTCTTTGTGTTTCTTGTTTCCAAAACTGACACTCTGGTATCGTTCAAATGTGAAAAATGTTTTTAAAATGTATCATATAAAAGAATCCTTTTGCACTGTACTCTCATTTTAAAAGCTTACTTAAAAACAAAAGCACAATTGATATTACGCATTTAAAATTCTATGGTGAATTGAAATGTGCTTTATATTCATAACTGTGCATTGCATATTTTAGCAGAAAAGCAATAAATTAAAATTATATAATGTATAATAATAATAGCAAGAAACTAAAATTATGTAATGTGTAATAATAATAGCAATAAATAAAATTATATAATTGGCATACACAATTATACTTGCAGCTCCAAAGAGTCCAATCACCTCATCTCAATTAAGGCACTACTGACATGCGATAACTTTGTCTATACGCTGGTTATCGCCCCTTTTACTTGACTAAACGCTTACTACCCAAAGTAACACTAACTACTAAGTAAACACTAGCTAACCCAAATTTTCGAAAAATTTCGTAACAATCTTAAATTTAAGCATATATAAAGCTTAAAACGAAAAAATAGTGAATATTTTATGTGTCATAAAATTGCGAATTTTCACCCACTCCAAGATAGAAACATTTACGCATTTTACGTAAGTTGCGTAAAGTATAAGATTATGGAGACAAGAAGAGCATGGATAAAAAATCTTTAAGAATAAGCCTATGTCTTTAATGGGCAATTATTTCATAAGACACTGTATTTAATCATATGATACTTTATTATATACAAAACATTTCATCACTCGAACGTAAAGCTGGCGCAGCGCCAAGCGCACGAAGTTCGATTAATTTAAAAATTTATCTTGGCGTATTTTTTTCAGTTTCCGCTACGAATAATTCACTTGGCGAACTTCTTAATTTATAGCAACCCATTTTCCTTTTCTTCATTGTAAACGAGAGGAAAAAAAGTCAATCTTCATACTTTCAAGTAATTTTAACACAGTGCGTATTATCGATTGCCGTTATTATCGCTCAAAAAAAAAAAAGATGCCAAATTTCAAAACGCTAAAATATGTAGATTCATATATATCTTAGAAAATTTGGAATAAAAAACTCTAACTTTTTGCAGGTGCGTCTAAAATACATCTACTTTAACGCGATATTAAAAATTTTGTAGGTTATAATATAATTTTTTTTTCGAAAAATTCATAAAAAATATTTAAAAATACAAATTTTAATAATAAATAATTAAAAATGTGCGAATTATATTTAGATTAAGCCTAAATTTCGAATTCTGGAAGAATGAATCAAGTAAAAATAATCAAAAAAGAGATATTAATAAATATATATCAGTTTTAATTAGTAAAAGATAACAGTTTTAATTAGTAAAGTAACTCAAGATTTTAGCTTGCGGAGCTAAAATCTTGAGACCTGTTTGTATAAAAACTACTCGTGCGATTTTTACAAAACTTGCACAATTTGGCATAATTTGAGTCATAGAATCAAAATATGGAAAAAAATTGGCATATTATTTCAGAAAAAGTACGATTTTGTGTCATATACTTATATTAGGACAACGCTATATATAAATCTAATAAATATCTTAAGTCGCGCTTTCGAGATATGAAAAACGAAATTTGAATTTCGTCACTCGGCCCAGTAGAACGAAAGCTATAGAAGTTTCCCTTTTTTTTTTATCCCGACAGTGTTCTCCTATGCAAACGAAATCTCTGCAGCATGTAGGCAATATATTAAGTTAACATTTTCAAAACAAAAAATGACGTTAAATCTTATATGAAAAAGTCATGGCAAATATTGGCTTTCAAAATAAGGGCTCCGATATACAATTTAAAGAAAACGCTACCTTTGAAGTTGTAAACGAAGATTCTTTTGCTGCCTGGATGCATCCGGTTATCATTAACATCGCCGATGATGACGGTCAGCGTACTGGTGCCAGTCATTGATGGGGTTCCACTGTCTTTGATCACAATCGGTACTAGGTACTCTTTCTGTTGTTCTCGGTCGAAGCGCTCTTTCGATGTTACTATAGCCATGCCATCCCCATTGGCACCCGCTGCATCATAACAAAATAATATACAAGTTAAAGAAAAACAAACTAGAGTATAACATTTTATTGTATTAAATGCTTTATATTTAATATATGAAAATACTCCAAGTGATATTCAAATAGAAATTCATGATACATGTAAATACTCTTTTTCTCAAACGTATACGAGTGTAATTACACACATGAGTATGATCGTCAGAATAATTTCAACGGAATATTCGTTTTTGTTTATTAAAAATAAATGATAATATTTTGCGTCAATTAATATTCTGTAAAATTAGCACCAAATTCATATAATTACTATGGTATTAAAATATAATTTCAAAAGCTCTGAGAATTTAGTCCCATAATTCTTTTCATTAGTGTTTTCCAAAGCTTTCTTATAGCTTCTTTGTATAATTTAAAAGACGCGCGAAAACTGCTGTGAAAAAATGTGTGCTTCAAATACAAACTCAAAGTACTATGGCCAGAAAAGCAAGCCAAGTTGCTTCATCCATATGTCACACAAACATTAGTTTTTATTTCCACAGATTTCTTGATAGATTAAAAAAAGAAAAATATTTCATAAAAGATGATTTCGCAATATAATTTAAAAGACACGCGAAAATTGCTGTGGAAAATGTGTGTTTCAAATACAAAAACTATGGCCAGAAAAGCACGTAAAGTTGGTTCATCCGCATGTCAAATAAACATTAGTTTTTATTTCCACAGATTTTTTGATAGATAAAAAGATTTCATAAAAGATGAATTTGTCATTATAATGAAAATAATAGTTTATTTTAATGTCAAAATTTATTAATTTAAAATTAGACAAAATCAACCTTATAAAGACGATGGTTTATTTCAATAATTTTTAAATTTTTACTTTTTATGAAATGTTCTTTTTGACTATTTCGTTAAATAGTCAAAACAACATAATAAACAGTGGCACTATAAACAGTCCTTGGGCACACAACTTTATATATATATATAAGTTCATGTAATATATAAGTTCATATTTTCATATAAGTATTTCGGTTTATCTATATTTTCCTTTTCCATAAGATTATCAATATCTCTAGTAATTTACATATAGTTAAATAAAGGAAAAAAAGTCACCTAAAAACTAGACTTCTACTGCTACGATCAGCGAGAAACGTTGAGTTCTATCAAGTACCAATTAAAAAGAAATATATTATAAATAAAATTTTTATATACTGGGATCATGCTGAACATCGAAGAATTGCTTGATGATGTCTGGAGCGTTAGGATCCATCCTGAATGTGAAAGGCGGCCCATTTCCTTTCGAACGATCGTCGTCGTCCGTTGCTAGAATTTCTTCTACCTTTTGTGGTGGCGAATGTTCCATAATGACGGGCCTGTAATCTCGCAAAAATCGAGGAGCATTGTCATTTATATCGCTTACTACTACTGTGAGTGTTGCTGTTGCTGTCCGTGGTGGTGTACCTGAAAAAGAATAATAGATTTCACTTTTTTTTTCTTTTCAACTTTCACAGATATTTAAATGTTTTTTTCCTTAAAGAGCAGTTGGCTGCAAGAAACATTTTGCCGGAGATGGGGGGGATGTATAGCTTTTTTATATTTTCCATTATTATTAACTATTATTATACTAAAATTATGCAAAATAATTAATTAGTCGTACTATCACTTCTAAAGTGATGGTAATACACCATAAAATCATGAAAAGTGTGAAGGTATTGGTGATAATAAACTACATTAAATCTTGGAAACGTTTTTTCTTTAATCTTGTGTTGTATGTATTCAAATTGAAAAATATTTGAATAAATTTAACACTACGCTACTGTTCATTTTCGTTATACTTCAAGCTTTACAAGCTAATATCATATTAAAACTGAAATTTTAACTCTATGCTTGGATTAGAAGCAGTAATAATAGAGTGTGAAAGAAATGTTCCTCGTCTTTCATTAAAATGGTTACTCTCCTGATGAACGGTATATTGAAGGCAAGGAAGGAATGACCCAAACAAGGCCACTTGCATTTAATAATTGATCGTGTTATGGGGAAAACGAAATGTATTCGAATTAACTAAATTTCCAGTTCCAGTCCGTGCGACTCATTTTATTTGCGATATTAATTTTATTGTGGTGAACTCATTGCATTTTGAAATACGCTTGCACGTGAATTTAGCTCTAATTTATTCGTCAGTACGGGAAGCAAAATATTGTGATATTTTAAAGGATCTGTCCTTATTTGCATTTTGTTTGGAAGCACACCTATGTTTTAAAATTATTCGCAGAAAATGTTTGTAAAATAGTTTCTATAAAAAATAATATTTATTATTTATCTTCCAAGTAATACTGTTTTTAAATATGCACATAGTAACAGCTTATGTCAATTATGAAAGCACTGAAAGAATAATGCCTCTTTTAGCTTCTTTCTGAAAGCATCAAAAGAATGAGTCTTTCCCATAAGCATTTTGGACAGCTCGATTTATCTGAAAATGTTGACACGTAAAACCATGTTCTTAAGAAGAAAGAATAGTTGGATTAGAAAACGAGAAATCGACAAATAAATGATTGTGGCAAAACACTGATTTATTTCTAATAAAAAAATTCGAGGCTTTGTTCAAACAGCGACATTACGATGAGTGGTAGAAAAACGCTTTAGTTCTGGTTGAACTACAATACGAGTTATGCTGTGTTTCTTAACACCTAACTTCTATAGGGAATATATTAATATCTTACAATAACACAGTACGACAAATTTGGAGGAAGTGGAATGAATATTTTAAATGTTTTGAACAAAGGAATATTAAAATGTGTTTTACAGGCATGCAAAGGAGATTACAAAATCACACCTTCTAATAGATTAGCGTATTTTCTTTACTTTTCACGCTGAGAAAGATTTAAGAGAAAGGCCATTGCTATTAAATGATTGAAAAATTGATAATGTACTTCACGCAAACTGCTTCTAATTAATTGCGATAAGAATTTAAATGATTATGCAACATTATTGTTGAACTGAATTATACCAAGATATAAAAATTACAAATAAAGTACTATACTGCATTTATTAATATCATTTGTATTTTATTAACATAATTCATTAAGTATGCTATATTATTAGTTTGTAATCGGTAGTAAATACATAACGTATTACGTATTTAATATCGATTGCATACCTTATTTTATTTGAAAATATATAAGCGCGGTATATAATATAATAGTTGGAAATAATAAAAAAATATACATAAAAGTTGGGATCTGTATTATCTAAAATATTTTTTTTTAGGGCAAAAAATTAAAATAATTTTCACTCATTTATCTTTTCAAGCTTGATTTATTCTAAAATAAATGCGATAATAATCACTTACAATAAGCAAGACAAGTTTTTGTTTTTGTTAAAGTTGCTGTAATTTGTCTTTACGGAACAACAACTTAGCAAAAACTATAAAGCAACTTATTAAAATTAAAACACTGTCAATGTTTTTCTGATAGGCAAAGATTGATTTGAATAATTCGCTCTTCTTTCTGTTACAAGCTGGACATATTCACAGCTGTTTTTAATGTGATATTAAATACAGTAACAGTCAAGCAAAACATCTTTTCTTGCCCTTTCCAAATCATTAGCTCTCCACCAACTTTCAGCACGATAACTAAACAAATATAAACGCGAAACCATATTCTTAATTTTTACTCTTTTTTCTTTATTGGAAGAAGGGAGGGTGGCATACCGTCGTCAATGGCCAGTATCTTCACTTGGTGCCTGGGTGTTTCTTCTCTGTCCAAGGTCCTTTGTATTCTAACGACGCCGTTCTGATCGATACGAAACTGCCGTTTTTTGTCCGAAGATCGGTCGATGGTGTAACTGCAATCGATGCGAAAAAATAAATAAATTAAAAAAGAGAGCCAGGAAACAAAAGAAAATTCAAAGCTAAAAAAAGTGTCTTTAACTGATGATCGAAATAATGCATCAGATCTTTTTTTTTTCGCTCTACATTTGTTGCGGTGGTTGGATATTCTTTTTGTTTTTGGTCGGCTAAGAGGTAGAGGATGTCATCTATTTCTTTCCCCCTTCACTGTCATTTATTTTTTCCCCCAAGAAACAGAAGTAGGGTTAAAGTTAATAGCTGTCGAAAACATTAGGAATGCTTGCGCGTTAGAAGCGCATTCTATTTTAAAGTAGATTACTTACTTTTTTTTCATCCAAAGGCCAAATTTAAATGTAAGAAAACAAAATCGTTGAGTGAATTTAAATGCATAAAACACTTTCGAGATGTTTCAGATCGTAAATCTCTAAGTTTCTGTGAAAAAAAATTTAAGCGATAATACTATACAAAATACTTGCATGACGAGGTAATAGATTAAACGAACACGTTTTATTTTTCATTATAACGAACATTTTAATCGTTTGATTATATAACGCGTTCGGATATTCGGAAAATTAACACAGTTTTCTCTGTTGTTTTCTGTATGTTAATACCATTTACTGTAACATAATAAAAAGATCGTTTTTCGTACATCGTATTTTATTTCAACAAACATTTTACGAGAAAATTAAGTAATGTTAATCAAATTAAAATTATTGCAGTAGGAATAAGTTACACTTAATAAGCCTCACGTATGTACGCATGCTCGTACGCATATACACGCACATTCCTTCCGTGAAAAAAAAAAAAAAAAAAAAAAAAAGATGTACATCAAAAATTAACTGACTGTAGTTTCGTTGTATTCATAAGATACAAATTCCATACACTGAGAGAGAATTAGCACAACATTATTACAGTAATCTATCTTTAGAAAAAAAAAGCTGTGTCACTTAGCTTGTAGTTGAGTAGGACTCACAAACTAAGTAAGGAATATCACAGTGCGTACTTGCTTTTCTCACACAGTGTGTAACTGCGTTTTCAATAATATTATAGGTTGGGTGTTTTCCAAAAATTGTGGTTACATGATATACACTTTCATATGAATTTCTTAAAAATACGTCTTATACTTACCATATATTATATAATTTTATAAATAAAAAAATGTAAAATCTCTTATGTAATTTAAGTAAAATAAACAAGCTCAATTATATTTGGCCTAGAAATAAAAAAAGAATTCAAATAAGAAAAGTTCGGGATACTTGGAGTTAGTGTAACTGCAACAGTATAGAATAAATGCTGTACAGAAAAATCACGTAATATCGATAAAAAAACATCTTTTGCTGAAAGACAAGAGTAGAATATGAACAAATACATATTTCTATGCAATATATTTCTTCTATAAGTGTTTTTGTCTAAAAGTTTCCGATACATATAGTTGAAATATTTTTAACACTACTTCTAAATCTCATAATAAATAATCCTGAAATGAGGGTGGCTACTATAAAGAACTTTTTTAATGCACTATTTCTTGATAAGCTAAACTTTCTCAAGTATTCTGAAAAACTCCAGCCTTTCATAATATAAATTAATATACAAACAAATATCATTTACACATGAACAAGGCCTAAATTCTTATTTTGCTCATATAACTCTGTAATATTTTTAAACACATACACTCCTAAAACCATGCAATATCTTTTGGTTTAACATAACCGAAAACTTATTGGCTTCAGAATAAGAAAGGATAACCCTAAAAAAAGCTTCATTTTGTATATAAGTTGCACTCAAATTTATAAAGCACATAAAAAAATCCAAATAACAAAGTATATTTGAAATAATAATTGAAAGTCCTGTAAAAGAATGGAGGACTTTTTTCAAAGTACTCAGTGGCCTTCAGAACCTCCGCAATATAGGGGCTTTATTTTAGGATGGAACTTTACGATCCACATAAAGCTTATATATCTCCAAAATTTATTTTAAATCCGCATAATAAAGCAGAAACACCATTTCCTTATAACCGCCAAAGTAACCCGTATACAAATATTCAGTAAGCTCCAGTCATCCTTTTCCAGGATCTGTCAAAGTTTTAGGATAAAATGGTGACCATATTCCCCTTTTTTGAACCCTTCGTCCCCATTCTTCCTTGTTAGCGGCGCGCGATGGGGCATTAAGTGCATCAAATATCACTCAGGGGAATGCTTTGCAGTGTAGAACATAAAAAATTTGGAATATTTTATACAGTGCAGCTCATTTTTATTCAGGAGAAGTAACCGTTCCAATCTCATAAGCTCGAACTTGCGTAAAGAAAGGTGGCGACAGTGCATACAAATTACGAAATTAAAGCTTACGAAGCATTATGAATACGAAAAGATGAACGTATCCACTGACCGCTGTTATTAAGAATCCTTTTTTTTAAAGAAATTTTCTTATATTACTTTCGGATAAATATTACTGTAACACAATTCTTTTTTATACTAGTTAGCGATTTAAGTGAGGAATTAAAACAAGAAATCATATGTTTAACCTAAAGCCGACCCCTTTACGAAGGTGCATTAAAACACAAGTCAGTTTGTCTTTACTTTTCCGGAGTATTTATATTTCGGGAAGCTTAATTAGCAACAAGGTATTAAGTAAACACGGCAGTAACAAGAATACGTGACCATTAAATTATTAAACTACATACAATTAGATGACACAGCAAATTAAAGAATTTAAGATTTACTTAATCAGTTACGCATGGAGGAAACTTGTAATAGATCAAAAAAGAATTTCTGCCTTGGGAGATCGCCAGTAATTTCTCAAAAGTGTTTTTCGACATTTACAAATCGTTAAGAAATTAAATACATTTGCAATATAATAACATTCTAGGTGGGTCTCTGAAGTTTGATCTAAAGAAGGAAATGTAAACTTGTGAATTTCCTTTCAGTATGTTTATATTTGATAGTAGTATAATAAGCAGTGGGCGGGACACCAGAATCGCACCATCTGTTTTATAGGTATAGTACCATAGCTCTAACTGTATTATTAACAAGCCAGGTTTGATGGAAAGCATCCCAGGGGATGAATGGGAAAGTCTCCCACCCCTCTTGTTCTATAATTATCGAAACCTTTCAGCAGGATTTTAGGCTCACTAGTATTTTAAGTACTCCCATGCTGCACAGACACTGAAAACATCCAATAATTTTCCAGTATTCGAGCTTGGGCCAAAAGAATATCGCTAACCACTCTACCAACCAGAGCAGCACACACCACACACATAACTTGTATATATATATATATATATATATACAAGTTGGAAAGTATAGTCATTGACGCCTGCTGACTCTGCAAAGACCCAACAAGTTGTGACGTCATCTGCCGCAGCGCAGTCGAGACAATGCCAGAGGCAGAGAGCTCCAAGATTTGGTGGGAAACAGACGGTTTCCTTCGAGGCTCAAGTTGCTTTTGTAAGCCAAGCTGATGACAATTTACTATAGCTAGCCATATGAGGGCAGGCGTGCCTTCTCAAGGTTTATACCAAGACTTAAGGAATTAAGATTTCAGTTAGACTATTGTGATCAATAGTTGTGTGAGAGATTTACCATGGAAGAACTGTTTTGTGGAGTTACAGCTTTTATGTTAATTCCATCCATCACAAGATATATGTCATTTCAGCATCTAATCATAATTTCATTCATCTTATTAATTTCATAATAAAGTAGTTAATTATGTTTAACTCGTGCTCTTCACTACTTGATTTTCATATGTGGTAAACTTACATATATATACATAAGTTTATATAAGTTTCCTTCCCGTTTTGATGGAGAACGGTTTGAAGGCCTTCCATCCCTCTTCCTTTTCCACCAACCACTCAAGAAGACTTCTGGCTCTCCGTGCAGTTTGAGCACTTACCGCACATACAGTATATACTTACAAACATTCATACTTTCTCTGCCATTCGAATCCGGTACAGCAGCTAAGAGCACTAAATAGTATACCGATAACACTAAGCATTAACTATTATACCGAGGACCAAAAACTGTTCTGTCGCCATTACTGAAGTTGTTTCCACAAACTCTACTTTATTTTGAGTAACTTCTTAGTTACCGGAATACTTCGTGGAGTCCGGCTTTGATGAGCCTCGGGTTCCATTTGAATAGTCCATTTTGAGTATTTGTCCATAGTCCAATTTAAAAGTTTGAAAATAAACTAAAATTTAAATAAGAAAATAAAATTTAATACAATTAAATTATCACTTCCCCACTTTATATGGTTAATCTCCTTTTATGCGGCGTATTTTCCCGTGGTTTCAAAATTATGCGATAAGATACATATTTAAATTTTTTTCTGGAGTTCTCTGTTATAGACGTATATACGCGTGCCCAAGCGGTTCATTCTTGAGCTCTGATAGTTAATGTTGGAGGGGAAAGTACGCCTAATTTAACATAATGTTGTAAGAGTTGCTACATATGTTATCGAAAATACAGACGCAGCATAGCATGAATTGATGATAAACAATATGATGGCTCTATGGAAAAATATACCACACTGAGCAAATGCTTACATTACTTTTGAAGCTCATTTTATTGATATCACTAACAACATAATAGAAATTAGAAACCAACTGGGTTTCAATGATTTAGACTACGTCAAGATAACTGAATATTAATTAACTAAATAATGGAACAATTAATGGAACACGGCTAAACAATTGGCTTGTGCATAATGGAAGAACAATTTAACAACGACAATTGCCTTGAAGTGCCTGGACGAAAGTTAACAATTGAACAACTGGAAATGATTGGAATGATTTGAAACGTCACAGCATATTATGTAAGTTAATCCTAAAATTGAACAACATAGTTTTGCAATTTGCCTAGCATAGCTTTGAAGTTTGCCGAACGATAAATAATGTTACTCTTTGCAACAAAGAAATATATAAAATGAAATGGCCATAAAAGAAAAATGTTAATTGCTATTGCAAATTTTAGAAAAAAAAATTGATTTGTGTAAAATTTGAATTTATAAAAGTATTTCTAATAAATGTATTTGAATTGATTAATTGCTGTTCATTTACAAACAAACAAGGATAAATTTATTTTAGAACCAATTATCATTTCTTCATATGGATAGCTTAGCCCGATTTCAACGGAATAATTTTGGAACTAATTAGCTGGACTATGCGAGGTACTGTTGTATTATTTTGGAAATATACGCCTAGTAATCAATACTTAAGGAAATAAAGTCTGTACCCCTTTTTATTTTTCAATACACTGTATATTATCAGCATTAAAAGCTACAACAATAAATAATATTTTAAATAAATTAAGAAGTCCAGTACAGTGGAATTTAACAAGACTTAGAGACACAAACTACAGGTCTTTCAGAACAAAATACTCAGGCAAATTGCTGACTCCCTGTGGTTCGTACGTAACCTGCAGATACATGAAGAACTAAAAATAAGACCCATAGCTGATCAAATTCTCACCACGAGCCGCAATTTCTATGCTAAAATAGAACTTTCTCAATACGAACATATCCGTGATCTGATAAATTATGATCCTACAATAGAAAATGCAGCAAAGCGCCCAAGAGGCATCTTCCATAACAACAAATGGTGAAATGTGCATATATTGTACATAGTACTATTATCTATATTTAATCTTCATTGTGTCATTTTACCAGTGTCTTTGAAACTTTATAGACTTATGGACATGATCCGTGTACCTGGATCTTCAAAGCACCTGATCTTATATTTGTCATTTTCGTAATCTTCTTATTGTTATATCAGAGACTTTGTAATATTGTAGACTTATGGACATGATCCGTGTACCTGGATCTTCAAAGCTCTGATTATTTATAGCTAGTGTAAAGTGTTTTTCACCATTTGCTACTTCGCTCAAATACCGCCGTCCTTATATGTACATAGTGTATAGTTTCAGTAACTCATGTGCCTCAGTGTTGTACAAGAACTTTAGTGTTTTTAATTTCTCAGACCAAGACTTCACTGAATTGTGATATCTACTATTTCAAGATGCATTGGGCTGTGGATAGTTCACGGGAGGGTGACCCGCACACGACTACCACTGTCCAATCTGTGTTTTACAACAAGGAGGAATTTGAATATTTTGTTTAGCTAATCTGTTGCACTCAGTTGTGTCATTTGTCATCATTTAGATCGCGATATTAGTTTAATTATTCCAATCTGGATAACCTGTTTCAAAACTTGATAATTATTAATATACCCAATATTTCTCATTGCACCGATAAGCTGCTTTGCTCGGAGTCTGAACTTGGTGAACTGAACTCCACCCACGTGACAGGCTCCTGCCAATCATCTCCCTCCGCTTAGCGAATACTGTCACAGCTCGAACAGCAATTCCAGATGCTACTCCACGTACATTTCACAAAACCTGACAAGTTTCGCCTAGTTGGCGCAGCGTAAATCGCCTTAATTAAAAACTTAAATACCAACGCCTTAGAGCAATTTACCAACAGAGACGGTTAAAGTAGCGGTTGGCTACTAATTGCCGCCTAGCCATTGACTCGATTTCGATTTCAGTGGAATTTAATTTCCTGTAATTCCATGAAAGATTTCAGCGTATTTAACATGTAGAATAAGAATTATATATTTAGTGTATTTGAATTTAATACCACAAAATATTCTGTAAAATTTTCAGTACAAAAGTGATTTAAAACTGTACCGGATTTTAAAATATATTGTAGGTATTTATTATTAATATTAATATTAAAAAATTCTTTGATGGTTTTTTAACCTTCAAAAATAAACTAGAAATTCTAGAAACCACCACCAACTATTATAAGCAGCAATTATGGCAAAAACGTACTTATTTAACTTCACCACCGCTTTCGTTTTTGCGTAGAAGATTTCAAAATACTTGACAAAATGTAAACATACATATTATTCATGAAACTCTTTTAAACTATCTCTTTTTCAGGAATAAAATAATATATAAGAAAACTAAGAATTCTCATTTCAATAATCGCAGATTTCTCTGTGGATACACAGAAAATTCAGTTATTTCCCATATCAAAAGAGTTACAGTTCATACTAAGACCGATTTTCATTTTATGCTATTTTGGGAATAACAGATTAAATTTTTAACCTTTCGTTCTTTATTGCTCGAAAAAGAAAATCATTTTTTAATTTAAACTCGGGAATATTGTAAAGAAAATGTTGAAACATATTACACAAAATGGTAGGCTTAATAAATTCAGGTTTAAAAAAATGAAAATACAATTTGTCAAAATTTTTTGACATTCTTTATATGATTATTTAAATATTTTTTACAACAATATCAGTTACAGTTACTTACCTGACTCTTGACTTTCCACCTTGGTCCGCGTCTGTAGCTCTGAAAGTTGCTAAGCTCGTGCCAATATCTGCATCCTCCTTCACGATGACTTCGATATTAGGCTTCTCAAATTCTGGTTTATTATCATTGATGTCTCGCAAACGCACGCGAACCTTGGCATAGTCTACGTGATAAGGTTCGGAGGATTCGCCGCCGTGGTCACTAACTTGGATGGTGATGTTGAAGCCGAAACGCTGTTGCAAGTCTTCGAAATCAAGGGGCTGAAACAGGCAAAGAACATTAAATACACGCGAAATACCTTTTCATTCACCGTTCCATAAAATTAGACAAATGATCTTTGAAAACCGGGCTGAATTTACAGTGTTAGCACTTAAATGTTTAACAACATTTCTAAAATATAAATGAAAAAAAGACTGCAGTTTAAGGGAGTAATGCGACCATTTTCGTTTAGAATTGTTCTTTAGAGTTTATACGAGTCTTTGAATTATAAGGAAATGGCAGAATGTATTTGAAAGCATAAATTATAAAACATAATAACTTTTTACGAATTTATTAAAGCAATCTATTTCAAACAGTACACAGAGTATTTCAGACAGTACATAATAAAATGTAGCACCAAGTGGAAAGAATAAAAATAAACACAGTGGATGTACCGGGCATTTTATGTAGACTTATAAGTCACTTACCAGGAAAAACGTCTCACAGTCTAGTTTCTCTTTTATTCATTCTAAGGATTATGCTAATTTTGGTGAGTCATTAGGATTTTCGGAAGTAGGAGAGATGCAAAATTAGCAACCGCCTTCGCCGGGAATCGAACCACGGACCTCTGGATACCGGCCCAGTGTGCAGAACCACTACACCACGCTAGGAAAGCGGGAGAAATACCTTATATACTCCCCTTTTTAAAGGGTAACTAGGGTTTTAGGGAACATAGTCGCCAAATCTTGGGTGTGTAGAATCATCATCCACAACCTTTTTAGTTCGGGCGCCACTTGTAGAGTCATTAGGATTTTTGGAAGCAGGAGATATGAAAAATTAGCAACCGCCTTCGCCGGGAATCGAACCACGACTTCTGGATACCGGCCCAGTTTGCAGAACCACTACACCACGAAGGGACGCTAGGAAAGCGGGTGAAATACCTTATAGTTTATCTAACAGTTAAATTTTGTGTTAAAGTTACTGTCCTACCTTTTCTTAATTTCAAACTTGCAACTTCCTACCAGAACGTATTTTTAGATTCGCGTTTGAATGCAAACGAGGAGAAGTATTTAACTGTGAAGTTCTACTGATTTCGTTAGAGAACCAGTGATTATGACTAGCGCGCGTTCGCCTTTTTAGGCTACTCTCTCTTAAGCTATTATTACGCTCGGTCGTACTTTAGGCCCTTGATAGCTTCGCCGTTATTTAGCGTTAAGGAGTTGATAGCTTCGGCTATATCTTTTTAATTAAGATTAGTTTAGTTCTTAGTTTCCTAAGTTCAAGCACGAGTCGAAGCTTTATTGTAAAACTCCAAGAAGGAGTTCTGTGAAACTTTATTTATCAGTTCTTAAGATTCTTCAACTTTAACTTAAAAGTACACAGGTTAGAATCGTACATCATGTATATATTAATTTACTTTTAAAAAACTTAAAACTTTAGCATTGAGAGAAATTTCGCATAATTTTGGATAATTAATCTGCGGAAAGAAAACTCACATATAGTTTCACTGAAGTTTGAGTCCGTATTTGCAAAGCCCACTAAGCAGTTTTAAAATAATATTTTAATATTCACGATTAAGTCTTAGATTGCTGCGCGGTCAAGCAATTCTTCTTTCCATATACGAGCAATATCTGTCAGTCGTAAATTTGTACCTATGTTGGTTTGCGCCCATTTTTGCGGTGCGTAACAGGAATGCCAGCCGAGCTCGTTGATGATCGACAAAACGTTAAATATGCGCGAATTATCTATGCATCCAACTTCAAATATCGCTGTCAAATTGGCACTTGAAGAAAATGAAGTATACACGGTATTTTGTGAAAGAAAAGATTCTCAAAGCAGTAAATTTCTTTGGTAGGGATGCAAAAATATTCAGACCTTAGAGTTTATTTCGTGAATCGAAAAACTGATTCTTTACCGTATTTGCTGTTGTGCCAGAAAGAATATCAACTACAAAAAATTAATTTCGCATTGCTTAGCGTAGAAAGCTGATAATCTATACAAATTTTAATAGAATTTTAATAAAACCTTACTTTAAAAATACACTGTGCTCTAATCATTTAAAAAGAAATTCACTATACTTTGATACCTAGATGCTGTGAGTGGTTCTAAGGTAAAGTGACTACATTTTCATTGAGGCAAAGTGGAACAAATGGAATGAAACGTGAATTGTAATTTAGTTATGAAAGCAGACCAATAATTCAAAAAAAATATTTTATTGTATATATTCATATATTTGTCTATGAATATACAAAAATATATTTATTATTAACTATTGGTAACTATAAAAATATTTGTAAAAAGTATAATTTGAATATTATGGTTTTTAATTAATTTAAAATTTTATTAAAAATATTATGATTTTCTTTCACGGTCATATTTTTTATCCGAGCCGAATAATTTGCAATAGATTCGGATCATTTATTAAAATGTCGAGAAATTTCTCATATGAAGTGGTCAAATTATATCTTAAGCTTAATATAGATTTTAAAGTTTTAATGTCCAACTGAATTTTTTCTGTAGTCCATACTTTATTGATACTAGAAAAAACACGTTCTGTTGCTGCATTTGTTCCTGGAAGGGAGAGCGAGTGTTCTACAATTTTCAAAATATTTTCATAGGAAATATTATTCTGTTTAAAATGAAGGAATAACTCCGTCCATTTTTTGTGTGTTTCCACATTTGCAAATATTGGCAGACAAACAATATTTAATTTTTTCTTCAGTAGCTTATCTTTTTACCAATGACACCTCATCAGAAAGATCATTTTCGCAAATATTATTTTTTGGAAAATAGTTTCCCACATATTCCCATAAAATCTCCTTTTTTAATGTCACCTAATGAAAATCTTTAATATCCTCGAATAGAACTGTCCGTTCTTCAAGATATTCCAAGCAGTTATTATAAAAATTTCTGACTTCTTTCAGAAAATCAGGTCGTTTAATGGCACCTTGTTCTTCCAACCTAGTGAAGTCCTTTCGAATAACTAAAGGAACGTAATCATTATCAATTCTTTCTCGCAATTTTGTTTTTAAATTATTGATTTCATTTGACACTTCCGTAATTTAAATTTTGTCCCCTTCAATAATTTTCACAGCATTGTGAAATAATGTAGCTTGGTTGTGGATGAACTGAAGCTAAATTTGTGATGCGTCATTTTCAAAAAAGAGCTGCAATATTCTTGGGCATTTATCTTGTGATAAAAAGTATGATTTTAATGGTTCATATATTTTAAAAATATTTTCTACAGCTGGTAAAAGAGACAGCCATCGTGTTTTGCTATAACCAATAATTCTTTTATATTCGATTTCTGCATTTTCTCAAAAATACTTCAAACTTTCAACACGCACAGTATATATATAAAAATACGGATAAGGTTTTGCAATAATATTTTAAAGATCCACTGGAAGCAAGTCAGATGCTGTTTGAACAGTACTATGTAGAATATGCGCTGCACAACCTACTCCTATAATTTTGTTTTGTTCAAATGCTCGTTACGTTTCGTAAAAACGTTATTGACGCCTCTTCTATCTTTTCCACCAAAATTTGCGTTAGTGGTATCCTCATAATAGGCAATAATTTTTAAAATAGGACTTATTGAATCAAAAATTATTTGTGACTTTTCACCCGGCAATGAAACAAAATATAATGTTCTAACTTTAATTTCTGTTTCTGGATCAAAAAGTCTAACAATTATGGAAAATAATTTTAAATCTTTGTGCTTGGAACCATCATAATATATGGATATAAATGTGCATTTATCTAACTATTTCTGCAATTGTAAAAACGAACATAGTTAAAAAAACATTACAGATAATTGCTGCGGCATTTGTCCTTGCACATGCAAATTTTTTGTCGTACAATGTTTTGATCATTTGCAACGTACAATCAATTGATCTGAAACTTTGATTGTGGTTTATGGTGTGGAAAGCAAATTAGCCCTTCAGCTAATGCTAGCTGTTCCTCCGTTAAGAATAAATATTCCTTGACGAGACGTAACGAAAATGATAGAACTCCACCGAGCAATTTACTTAAATAGTAATACCGAGTAATTTACTTAAATTTAGTTTACTCTGCATCCATTTTATGTGTTTTTTATTTTTTTATTTCTTTATATTTAATATAATAATTAATAAATAATAGACAATATATTTTTACAGTACATTTAAAATTAGACATCCAGATATTTTCTAAAAAGTGGGACATTTTTAAAAATCGGCGGGACGCGGGACAGTCTTCCAAAAATCGGGACTGTTCCGCCAAAATCGGGACGTGTTGTCACTTTATTCTAAGAGCAAACGTTCTCATTGTACGTAAAATTCTATTTAGTTTTCATACTGGAAAATAATAAAAAAATATTAAAAAAATATTAAAATTAGACAAATGATTGCTCAGAGCACAGTTTAGCAATAAAATGTTCCGAAGATTAGGATTACGATTCATATAGGATGAAACAGTTTCTGTAATAAATCAGCTACCAAATGAGTCAAGTAAAATGAATAAAGTTGATTGGTGGATCGTATTCTGATGTTAAATTAGCAGTTAAGAAAGAAGCTGCGTTAAAAGCTGGAAAAATGTAAATTTTAACGAACAGTTCATTCACTGCTTTCATCTTTTAATGGTTGCTTAAACGATATTAAATAAGTGAAGCCTTTCAGCCAAAACATCTTTACGGGATATATTATTTGGCGGATATATACTACCTGCACCATTCCTGGTGCTTTGAGATATGCTTAGCCCTCGAGTACAATGAAAAGCATTTTATCCATTTACAGAAAGATAAAAATGCTTTTAACTAGCATCGATGAAGGTAAAAGCCTATTACGATCGTATAAAAAACTATTAGGAGAGGGGGCGGGGAAACGGAATTTTATCAACTAGTTTCTAGGAATATAAAAATGCAACCAATTAGGCACTGCAGAGTTTAAAATAAGTATACTAATTAATATACAGGAAGATAAAAATCTTACATCATGTACAAAATAAAATTTTACTCATTAATATCAAAAGAAGGCAAAATGATGGTAGTTATGATCTTGCAGAACAAAATGCCATTGGGCAGACAGCATTGTTCATTAGAACCCAGTCTATGAACATAACAATAATAGATTCGGGAATAAATTTTAAAGGATGAGGTACCTATTAGCGATTTTCTACAGTGAAGTAATTTAACTAATGCTTATTTTAAGCGTTTTTTAAAAACAAGTCTTTTATTCGGAAATGCCCATTAAACTGCTCTTTTTCGAAAGGCGGATTTGCATTTGTAAAAGCCTCTTTAGTTATTCCCCAGAAAAAGCTATTTAATTTAAAATGAAGCATTCTGTAACTACCCCTACTGATTGACATCAAACGATTTTGGGAGAATTTCTGTTATTATCTTCTGGTATAAATGGATACCATTCTTCTTCATCAATTTGAAAATTAATTTTCGAACATCTTAGCGATTCCAACCATTTAATCAATTCATTTTGCCCGTATGCCACGTAATTGAAAGAAAGCGAACAAAAAACATGTTTAAAAGTTTCCAGAAGTATTTATTTTTCAGACAGAATTCCTATCTTTAGGCTCCAAAAGCGACATTTAGGTTCTCGATGGTAGAACGGGTGAAGTAATAAAAGAAAGAAAGCGGATCAAAATATAGGAAGATAGATTACTTTAGCTATTTTGAGAGACCCGGTGCCATCGGAATTGGTAACCATTGTGAACTTATCCGCTCCAAATGCATTGTCGATGACTTTGTAACTGAATCGATTGGTTTCCAGAAGATCACCATCGTTCACCGAGACAACGAGGATTGGTGTCTCTGGTATGTTGTCTCCTTCCGTCTCGTCCACTTCCACTTGCCACTCCTTTTTCGTGAATTCTGGAGGCATATCGTTGATGTCTTTGATCTTGATAGTTGCCGTACCAGTGCCTGAGGAAATAGCAATCCAGTCTATTTAGATTAAGATTCTTGATAAGTTAGTTTAATTAATCATGCACACATTCCGAATTTTTTTATATTAAGAGCACTATAAAAACAGAATACTAATAATTGATATCCATAATAAAGTGGAATGCCATTTATTAGTTCCGAAAATAAAACATTCAATTCTGGAAAATGGCATACTCAAAAAGGTGCCCATGCAACTGAACTTCTAAGCCTGTTCAGAAAAACCTAATGAATATAAAGATTTTAAAGCATGCAATTATAAAAGTCCCCAGTGCTACTTAGTGTAATTAAAATTCATGCTTTTAAATTTTGCTCTGAGATGAAATTTAATAATGTTTTGCTTTGGTAGATTAACACAGGGGAAGTGAAAAAATAAGTTTTAATTAATTTCAAATATTTCTAATGGAAACTTTAAATCAAAATGAGTTAAATATTTTTTGAAAAATAAATTGATTTTCTTGAAAGATTAATTAATCAATTAAATGTAACCATAGTAACAGAAAAAATTCTTACAATCCGTATTTTTTCCTGTTCCAACTTAAATAATCTTTTATAATATGTAAAATGCCATAGAATACATGTTAAAATTAATTGGAAAATCAGTTCAACTGCCGCAGAAAACTGTTTACTTTCCTGGCAAATCAATACATTTTCAGAACTTTTACTCAAAAAATTAGGAAGTTCATGTTAGGAGAATATAACAAAACAGAACTAAAGACATTACTTATTAACGAATAAATTTATAGAAACATAAATGTTAGATATTAATTAATACTCTTTTGTTATTTCCTTATTACAGCCAAGTGTTTTAAAAAATCCTATATTTGTATCCATAGAAATTATAAGATAACAATTTCTGGAAATTTAGTATTTACAATAGTGAGTTTCCTTACAATATTAACATCCCATTAATGCTTCGCAAAGTGTTTGAATTTTTATACACTTGCCTGATTTAAAAATTAATTAAGCCTTTTCCTGTGTTGAATGATATTTTAACAGTAGTGATAAATAAATAAAAATATTTTTTACTAATAAATTCTGAAATAAAGGATGTTAAATAATGAATTTTTAAATTTAAATCAAAGTTCTAAAACAAAATATTTCAATGATATTTGCAGTTTTTTTAAAGCATTTATAAAAACATTGATTTTTTATTTTGATATCCGTTTTTGAAAGAATTCTTTCATTATTATTGCAACTGTAAAAATTGGAATCAGAGAACTGAATCTACTTTTAAAATTTTATTTCCTGAAATATATTAAATTAAATTCCTTTAATTAAAGAATCATAATATAGGTAATAAAAAGAATGCAAATATAAATTCTAAGAGCTAAATTCAAAAGGGAAAGAATACATTAACTTCCAATTTCAGTAATCACAGCATGCTTATTTTTAAAACATTCGAACAGAGATTACATGTAAAACTAATACAGATCAAAATGCAAATCACAAAAGTACCAAAACATACTTCATATGTTTCTAAATTAGCTAATTTTTGCTGTACATGTTTAAAATGTTAAATAGTAGCACGACATGCAGAATTACATAAATAAAATTTAATAAAAATTAGAACAGTATTTTGCAAATGAAATCGTTCGAAGAGGTTAGTAAGGTAAGAGGTTAATAAACTAGTTAAATTCTAGAATAAATTAGGTGGAATTTTCTGAAATCAACTGAATCTTACAAAATTCTGTTCATTAAGTACAAGAGGCCTTATAAATGCTTTACAATTAAGTCATAAAATTACCTCAATCTTAAAGAAGGTATAAATTTCATCAAAATCATAAACAGGATAGATTTAGATCTTAAAATTTACCAGATAATTTATAGCTACTCTTAGTCTTGTCAACTCAATATAATTGCATCAACAACCGAAACTAGACAATGCAGAGCAAAACCTAACAAGGACCTAACACGTTTTTTACTGTATTCAAGTACCTAATTTCAAATCATGCTTGCAAACTTAGCTAATGTTTACGTGATTCAAGTACCTAATTTCAATTCCTGTTTGCCAAGTTAGCTAATCTGAACGTGCGTTTTAAAATTAAATTTTAATAATCAACTCACAGGTAACTGATGTTGACAACCATAATAGGAAGATCGCATTGTACACTAAGGTCATTTTAAGCATAGAATTCGTAGTAAATTCAACACTCAATCAATCGCACTTTCGCGTCATCTTAGATTCCCATTGTTTACTGTTTGATCTGGATATCTTTAAATAAAAGAATAAAATAATAATAAAAAACAGTAAGTAGGAAAGTAAATCGAAAATTCTAACTTGTTAGCAGATTAATAACATTACATTTTTACTGAAATTACTATATTTTCAAGTTTTTATTGACGACAGTAGTTAGTTTTTATCTCACTATTTCATTTATTAGTACTAGCTAATTTAATTTTTACCTGGTGTTAATTAAATATGCTTTTATGTTTTATAAATAAATAAATATTTTTCAATAATTGATGAGATTAAAGAATATTATGAATGTTTTCCCTAAGATTAACAACATCTTTAAAATGCAAGACATATGGAAAATCATTATGGCAAACAGAACTTTTTAAATTATCTATAAATTACCAACCATTCATTGTACAATATTTAATGAAATTTTACAAATCTACTGCTATCAAATTTTATAAAATTTGGTTTAAAGTTTCAAACCTATGAACTTTCTTTTAAATTTTACTTAAAAGCAGATTTTAAAATTTGTATTTACTTAATGAATTTTGACCTTTTCTAAAAATAACAGAAGTCTTCCAACTTTTGCATATTTAATTGTTTGATTTGTAGATGACATCATTCAGTAATAAAACTAATCCTTATCTGTACGTAATTAATGTATATATTATGAAAATTACATGAAAATAAGATTAGCCTTTGAAGTAATATTTGAATAATTTTTAAGTCTGTGAGCAAGACTCAATGTAAAGCATTTTAAGGTACTCCCCAGTACACGATGACTATGTCGTTAACTACCTTTGAAAACGTTTGTACCTTTCAGACCCCCTCCGTCCATGGCAACGACTTTAATAGTGTATTCAGGATTTGTTTCTCTATCCAGGCAACAGACAGCTGTAGAGATGACACCAGTTTCCTCATCAATCGTGAAGATGAGTTCGCCATTCTCGTTCACCTGGTTCTGCTCTATGGAGTACTTCAGCCTGGCATTAGTACCTTCATTGGGATCGTCGTAGTCAGTTGCAGTCATGGTCATAACTGTCATGCCTGTGAAATAAAAGAAAATATAATGAAAAATAAAGAAATAAAAAATATACTTCGCTAAGGATTCTTCAGGATGTTACTGTCTGTCTACGAGAAGAACAGCTCCCGCCACAGTGTCCGGCGGGCGGTGTTCGGTGGTCGGTATAGCAACAGGGCTAATATATTTCAAATAGGGACGAACCAGGGGTTGCCAATTCATCTTTAAATGCGTCAAGATGGCAAACTGAAAATTAAATCTTTAAGATATCCTTACGGAAAATAGGTCAATTCTCGTTTCTATGGCAGCAGACAGCTGCAGACTAATTGATGAGAACTTTTATTATGGTAGAAAGACTGTACATAAAATTAATTTATTTTCATGAGCAGGGGTCATTATTTAGTAGTATAGTACAAAGTAAATATATTAAAGTTTAGAAGCGAATGCATAAAAAAGGGCATATCTGAAGGGAAAAAATGATCAATGCTGAGCTCTATACTCATATTTCCTTTAACACTAAATATCTCTCAAGTATTACAAATAATTCCTGGATGTATTCGTAAAAGATAGGGTGTTGAGATACTATATCATTCTGTTGATAACTTTCCTGAATTTCTGAAATACTGTGAAAACCGTAACTTTTAATATTCACTTTTACTTTAAAGAGCGCAAAGCAGTTGCAAAGTACCAAACCAAGCGAATAAACAAATAAATAATTAAACCTATATTTTTCTTTGCAATAAAAATTTTATGACAAACATCTGATACAGCATTTTCTAGTCTTAATATGATGAATTCTTTTCAGAAATTGGATTATTGACTTTTTTTGTGGAACATTAGCTTTTATAAAAAATTAATGGGGAGTTTTACGCTACAAAACAAAGCAATCAGGACTATTGTTTTGACAAGAGGCTTCTGAAACCGAAATTTCTCTCCACTGAGGCGAATTTCCTCTTACCTACACAAGTGCTTGCCGGTTTGCCTTTGAATTATTATTGGAAACACATTTTTGCTGCTAGAAATGATTTATTAAAAAAAATAGGAATTACCATCAGCCATTTTATTCAAATCCTTATTGTAGTTCGCTTTTTAATCTACGATACTGTACGTGGCAGGATAAAGTCAAGCACTGTTTGTTTTCAAGCGTTAAAGTTGCTATTAAAATTTTTCCAGAATACAAAACATTGAAAAATGTGTTGCAAATAATATTCGAAGATATATTAGAAGAAAACTGGCATTTTACTAACCCCTAGAATTCCATATGACACAGAATTTAAAGCACTCAATTTATAAATAATAAACTTATAGGTGGTTTGATAAGTTCTGTAATTCATTAGTTATTGTTTTAAGCTTCAAGATATATAGTCTTTAGATAAGAACAAACGTTGCGTGTAATTACAGGTTATAGTTATGATTTTCAACACTTTGTTTTGAATTGAAAGCAGGATACGTTTATTTATTTTATCCGAAATAGTAACTAAAGTTTAATTTAAGTACAAGTTTTGTAGAGTCATTAGGTTTTTTTTTAGCAGGAGACGTGAAAAATGTGTAATGCTTTAGGCGGAATCCGACTCTTGAATCTCTCGAGGGCGCGTTGAGTATGCTTCCAATTGCACAAAAGTTAGACAGAAAAGGAGGGAGAAAATACCTTATAGTTTATTTGTATGAAACTCTTCAGTTCCCAGGAGAAATATATGCATAAGTACAAAAGAAAAAAGAAAAAATACTAGCTGATTAACATAATAATACAGTTCTCAAAGCAAAAACCAAAACTTACACTCAAGCATTAATGAATATTATTAATTATAACTATTTACACTAAATAAAATTAAAATTTCGAAGTGTAGCATGTGCTTCAGAAATCAGCCTAGGCTAGAAGAAATGAACGAAACAGTAGCGCCAAATAGTCTAGGCTAGTATAGTATAGGCTAAAGCGAAATATTAATGTAAAAATATTTAGAATGTATTAGTATTAACCAAAACTATTAATAATTATTTAAATATTTTCTGGTTAATTTCAATTCACAGTAACTGCAGCAACTGAGGTCAGAAATTTCATCTTCTTTACGACAATCTATATACTAAGGAACAAAATTATCTATAACGAATATTTTGTCAGATAAAAATGTCAACAGTTAACCGTCAAAATGAAACTCATAAAAATAAACTGAGAGGATAAAATAACTTTTAACAAATAAAACTTTTGAAACCAAATAATATTCGTAAGGTAACTAATGTGAGGCAGAAAACACTTTTACTTTTGAAAGCCCTTTTAAAACAATTTAACTTACATTTAAAGCAAACAACTCGTGTCTTTGAGATAATACCGGTGACTAACAAATATTAATGAAGATATAAGGAAGTGCCTAGTTGTTTGCTGTGACAGAATGCAAGGTCTGTCGATTAGATTTCATTTCTACTTTCTGTCAGAAAAGCCATTCTTTTTATATGGCGAAATTTATTTTCAGTTAAAGTATACTCTTCATTGCCACGCTTTCTTACAGTTAAAATAATTTACTTTTTCTTTTACGTCAGCACAAAGTTGCGATCGTATGCAAGCACCCTCTCTAAAAATATTAAACTAATGCATAAAAAAAGACGGTGGAGATAAACATATAAATATTTCAGACAGGAAATAATTTAATCAAAGTCTCCTCTCACAGAGAATTACAGCTTGCAAGCACTTAAGAAATAAAAAGCTTTAAAAGATTTTTCTAAATATACAACAGGAACATTCCATTTCTTCCGCTTTCAGCTGCGAGTTAAGGGAGTTCAAGAATGCAACCATTATTCTACGCATAAAACAAGAAATATAGCTACAGAAATATAAGTAGAAGATGAAAATGCGAAGGAGAAGTACGATACACATCCAACAAAAGCAGGCAAAATATAATGTATTATTATGCGCGGAAGAATACAATTTCTTAAAATTGCATTCCTTCGCGATTCTCCAGGTTGAAAAGAATATCGCAGTCGCATCAAGGGAAAATAAAACAGATTACAGGAGTGTATACATTGGGAAGAAAACAGACGGAAATTTTTTATCGCGATACCAACGAGACCTTGGTATGTCTCACAAGGCACATGTTGGTTCTCTTTATGTCATAAGAATAGCCTCTGTAACAAACAATAAAAGTTAGTTTGAAAATGGAACTATTTATGTCTCTTTTCATTTCATAAAAGCATGAAAACCTAGCAATATGGCAAAAAAAGATTTTGATGCTCCAGTATCGTAATGCTCTAGAAATATAAATTTAACCCTTTTCGAACTGGAAAATTAAAAACTTCTGTTTTTGAATGTTATAAAGCAGTGTTTACGAAAAAGGTGTTTGGGAGACGAATCATATACCTAAAGAATGTATACACAAGGTTACAATACTATTTTAATAGTACGATAAATTTTCTCGTAATATTTATAAAAAAGTTAGTGCATAAAGTTAGCAAAGTTCACGTATTTTCAAGATTATAAAATAACGTTAGACGAAAGCAATTAATGTCAAATATTGTCCCTGTATTTTTGCCATATCTATATTACGCGGAAGAATAGTTGCCAGTCTACTCCGAAGGGAGGTGGGACTCCTGTTTTCCACTTCAGTTTTGAGCAACAACACCCCGGAGAGGCCCGGGAGTCTCCCACCAAGTCACACGAGAGAAATTTCGGCTCGCTGCATATTCGGAGTGCTCCTATGCCGCGCAGATGCTATGCATTTACAAACATCCATGTTTTCTCCAGGATTCGAACTTGGTCCCTTCGGTAGCGCAGTAGGCTCATCTAACCACTATTCTGTTTGCGAGACAGTAAGGTCGGATAATGATAATAATAACAAGGTCGGATAATTATTGTCCCAATGATAAGGTTACATTCAATGTGAACTCACTCAACTCTAACATATCGAAATTCATTAGCATTCTTACACACGAGAAGCATTTCAAGTTACAGTAAAAGTAATTTAAGTGCCTTTCTCAGTAAACGCATTTTTTTTTTCAGAATGAAATATTATTTAAAAAATATTTATTCCTTTGAGGCGTCTAGGGAGGCTGTACAGGTTTGGAAAAAAATAACTTACTTAAATTTACTTACAAAAGCTTCTGTTAAAAATTCCCCCCTTCCCCATTAAGTGTTGCATCTTCTGTTTAGATATTAGAACTAATAATAGAAAATAATATCTATCTGTATATACATTACTGTTAAAAATGTCTTAAGACAGAAATGACTAGAAAATGTCAATTTTGCAGTCTTACAAATTACGCTAAAACTTCTCGTGTATACAAATTTCCTAGATTTCCTAGAAAATGGAAAGTTATAAAAATTAGATGTAGGAAATGGATATTTTAACTATTATATAAATTAAAGGAACTGAAGCAATTACCTCTAACTTAAGTTTCATCATTTTCCAAACTAAATGCATCAATGCAGGTTTTTAATAAATTAAATGAAAACGAAGGCAAAAATAATCACTCAACCAAAGATTTAAAAATATGCAATAATGAATTATTTGCAATCCCAAAATGAATTTTAAGAGAAGGTTATTTATTTCAAAGAATACTTTGTAGGGTTTATATTTATTTTAACTAACATTTATTTTAAGTTTAAACTATCTTTCCTGTCAATCCTTACTTTCCCCTGGAACTGCCAATGCCAGAATATGTAAATTTGAGTAGAACGCGCAAGCATTCAAATTATCAGCGGAAGTAGTATGATTTAAATAGAAGGAAACAAGTTCGGTGAGAGAGAGTTATTCTTACTTAGCGAGCGCGGAGGTAGTTATAGAGATTTGAAAAACCCCGCGTTGCGGCCTATGTGCTTGGCGGGAAGTAGTTGCAATTGTTCCAGTGAGCTTCAAGTCTGCTGAATTAGCAGACGTATTGTAAAACGCAGTGAGTTAGTTATTTGAGAGAGCCTCGTAGTTAGAATATTGTCTTTAATTTCTTTTCAGGTTTTTATTTTTATTTTGACTGCCGAGTTGGCACCGTTTGTAAGCGTCAAGAGAACGCAATTGTAAATTAGTACGTTGAATAAAAAGGGACTTAAACCCTTTATAAGACACTGTGGTTTATACAAGCTTTCACAGTCACCTCTTGGTTGCGTGCTAGTTAGAGGCGCGCAACGTTATAACTTTAAGAAATTAAATACAACAGAGGATAAGAAATATTTGTGAATATGCTCTAAGGCAATCTAATTTGCAATAAATTTCGTTATTCCAAATTATATCGAAATGAATTTCTACTCAATCAGAATATTTTCCTGCTTATTAATTTGTTATTCATTTTAGAGATATCAGAAATAACTAATCATACTATAAATACAAGGAATTAGAATAAACTCTGAAATACAAAATATCTGAGATAAATTAGCGTAATGTAAATAAAGGCAAGGAATTAGAGAGTTTAATAATTAAAGGTCTTAATGGTTTTACATTTCTCAAGTGTCGTTTTAATTCCTTACACAAACAAAACCTTCACTCACTCTTTAATTGTTTACTCCGGAGGCACAGGAATTTGAAATTTTCCACGTGACAAATGTTAAGTGTGGCAAAAGATTAAAAGAAAAATCGGATATTATTGAAATTGAGTCATTTTCTAAACTGATGTTTCTCAGTTGTTAAAATTTGCCTGTTAAGTCAATTTCACAAACGAAAAGAAAGCAAAATGGTCAAGCCATATGCTCTCCAAAATTACTTCAAGCTGCAAGGAATAGCTGCAATTCTGACCGAAAATGACCAACTTGTTGGAAAAAATCTAAAATTCTAACTACTTAAGCGTTGCCTTCCATGAATGTTAATTTTGTCACAACCAAAAGACGATGATTGTTAAATGTCAATGGATAGATCAGTGGACGAACTATCTGATTGTTAAATCTTCTTAAATCAGAGGCGCTGAAATGTCTATTACGCTTACCACAATCTTTCGTATGTCCTTGCAAATTATGCACAGTTAACACGCGTAGCTGCTCCCATTCAGAACCGAATGCTGTTTTGAATCTTGGGCAAATCTTCAAGGCTGATATTGCCACCGTGGAAGTCCGTTCTAATAGTTTGTATTGCATTCTTTTACTGCAGCTTCTCCGAATGTAATATTAACATGACGAGAACACGGAGAACTGATATGGAACCACAGGGCTTACAGCTGCTACGAAGTATACTTTCTTAAGGGGACTTGGTGCTCCAAAATTGATGAAACTACCGATTTTTCAATTTTTTGGTAAAAAAATACCTTAATATCCTTACTACAATGAGGAGAAATTTTGAAATGATTTGATGATAATAAATGGTACAAAAAGGCTTTTAAATATTTTGACAGTCATTTAAATGCCACACCCCTTCGGTGTTTATTTGTTTACTTCTTACTTGTTTCAGTAACTTATCAAAATCAGTGCAAAAGAAGAGGAATGTAATTAAATATGACTGCTACTATCAGCAAACTCTGTTTATATGTAAAAACTAATTCATTTAAATACAAGTTGGAAACAAAATTGCTTTCACCTTTAAACTGACAGATTTATATATATATATATATATATATTCAGCTCGTTTCTATGTGTATTATTAGTCAACTTTGCTATGCTTCTTCAAAAATTGAAATTATTTGTGATAAGACACGAACAGAAAGAGGTGGCGTAATGAAACTGATCAAGTTCCTGACTGTAGCATTATTGAAATAGCGCTGGAAGAAACATTAAACACTTTAATTAATTAAAATAAACCTAAATTAATTTAAAATGCAGAAGATTTATATGCCAGAACAAAGGGCTAAAAGAAGCTGCTATGCCGCTGAGTGGTTTTAAATAAAATATTTCATGTCTTTCCAAATTTTATTTTTCATAAAAATGAATAAAATGACAAATTAATATTATTAACGTTGACTATAAGTATTTTAGAAAATATTTTATAACTAATTCCTGTATTGAAATTGCTTTTTGAACGTATATATATATATATATATATATGTTTAAGAAATTTGAAATGATTTAATGACCATTCAGATACTTTACGTTTTTTAAACTGCCTTTCCTCAGTTTGCATTTTTTCGATAAATCCTTTTACTTAAAGTCCTAAAACTTATACAGATGTGGACTAAATTATTTAATATTTTTATCGCTTGTTAAAAATTCTATTCTTACTAGAAACAAGGATGGATTTTACAAAACGGCGAAGAAAAATTATTGGAAGTGAAAATGGGATGTTTTTTCAAAGTTTTTATATAAAAATGTGCTTTTTATATTTTTCTCAGAAAACTATTTCATTAATTGCAAAATCGATCCTTAAATTTAATAAGGGCACTCCATTAAATACAATAAAAATGTGGGGCAAAACATTGAAAATTGTAGAAGAAAGACATTTTATTTGTTAAATATTTCTTATAAAAATTTTAATTAAAAAAATTCAACTTAAAATCATTTTGTCTTACCACTTAATAATATTCATAAAAAAGTAGATGAAACCTCTTAAATAAAATAAAATTATTCAAATGGTATCGAGTCCCCTTTAAGGTTTAGTTACCGTTCTCAAAGAATTTAGCAGCTCAACTAAAGTTCATATAGTGATCTGTAAATTAAGAAATAGTAAGAGTCCAAAATTTGTTGAGATTTCTAACAGAATAATAAGAAATCCTTCCAGCTAAAATACACATATTTTTGTTGCCTACTTGTATTCTTCGTAATTTCTTACGAAATGAAGTGAATGTTTCGCAAACCATATGACATGAAAGCAGCAATCTACAACAAAGCCACTTGAATAGAGACATATTAATGGATTGTTTAACTCCCAAAACTACTCTGCCATGTTTAAAGTAAAACTTTGATTAAATTTTTTTCACAGAAACAAATTTCACATACTGATAAAATTAAACTTCAAATGTTCATTTGAACAAATAGAGCACAGTTGACTACTCATATAAATGTAAACAAAGAATTTAAGAATAACTTATCCTTTTCGAACTCTGTCAATTTCCAGGCTAGCGAATTAAAAAGTTTCGGAAAACCGATAATAGATATTTATGTAAACCAAATTGGATTTCTAGGCATATTAAAAACATATTCGCGCAAAACGTCGTTTGCATAATATTGGAAAATAGGAGTTAAACAACCAATGCTTCAAAATCTGCATTTCTAACAAAATAAAAAAAAACATATGTGAGTCTGCAGTACATTTTCAACTTAAATTTTGCATAAATTTGACAGTCATGAATACCGCATTATATTCACATATTCTTCAGTAGGCTGGATGGGTTTTATTAAATCATTCACTTAAGCCTATTTTATTGCATTTTTTTATTTCGTTGATTTTGTTGAAAATTTAAAAAGAATGATAAAAAAATTTAAAGGAAATGTAGGATCAAAATAAATATGTAGTTTGAGTTTTCATCGCTCAGTTTCTTATACTGATATGTAGTCGTCTACCTTAATTTAAATAAATACTTTATGCCTCAGAAAGTGACAACAGCTTTCGAATTTGTAAGCTGTTATGACGATGAATTTTGATGATGATATAATATAATAGATGCGGAAAACAGAAAGATCTTGGATGCCTCTAACGTCAAAAATTTCATTGTAGTTTTATAATGCCTTTGGTGTCTCAAGTAGAACTGACTTTAGGAAATGCCAGATGACAGATTTAAAATTTCAGAAAACAAAAATTGCATGTATTACCATTTTGAATTCGAAGAACTGATTAAACAATTTTTTGAATAATTTAACCTTCAATTAATTGGCATTTTTGTATATATTCAGAAAAATTTTTAAAATGTATTCCATAAAAATGTTTCCTTGCATAGAAAGCATACATGTCATCAGTATCATGTAAAAAAGAACAAAGTTTTGAACATTTGCCACATGTTTAGTAAAGAAAAAAAGAAATAATAATTTTGCATGTACAGTACAACTCCAGTTATCCGAACTCTGACTATCCGAATCGCTGATTATCCGAATCGTTTTCAGAATTTTTTCAGAATCATCTGAAGAAGAGAAGGAAAAGGAGAAAAAGGAAAAGAGGCTCAAGAAATGGAAAAAGGAGAAGATGAGGATGACGTGTCACTTGAGGAATTAAGAAACATTCTTTTGAAAATTCCAGGATGTTCAGAAGTTAATGCTGAGGATACCGCAGAATGGAATGGTGTGTGATTCGCTAGACCCTGGGTTTCAGATTTTAAATGATTAATTTATTGAAAGTGTGAGAGAAAAAAGTGTCAAGGAAGAAGATGACATTAATGTCAAAGTTAATGCAGACACGGGACCATCAGCTAGTGAATCGTTTGCCGGTCTTGAAACTGCGCTGAAGTGGAAGGAGCGTCAGCCCGAGTGTGACCATATCCGACTTTCCATTGCCAAGCGGACGCGCGATTTGGCTGCGCGAAAATGGATGAAGACAGTCAAACAGCTTGCTTTGACCCAGATGTTCAACAAGCAATAACTTTCAGTACTTGCAAGTACTGTACAGTGCGCTATATAACATGTACGTAAAGGTGTTGCCGTTTTTCTTTAAAAAATAGTTTTTCTTCCATTTTCAATATACAGTACATACAGCAATTAATTAAAATGTACGTAGGTCCTTTCTGCGAAAAAAATCCTATTATCCGAATTTTTGATTATCCGAATGGGGTCCGGTCCTAATTGATTCGGATAAATGGAGTTCCACTGTATCTAGAACCAAAGAAGCAAATTCGAAAACTAACGCAGGAAACGAATTCGCATATGGGTATGGTGAAGTGAGGTTGACACCAATTGCTTAACTATAAAAGCAATGTGAATATTGACCAGCCGCACTAATTATCCAGATAACTATTCTTCCCAGGGCCCACAAGGTGCCCAGGCCGTGTTGCCAGGCTTTGCTGTGTTGCATAGCTCCGTGCTTCTTGTGTACTGGAAGTTCGTTATGCTTGTGACTTCCTTTCTGAGATGTTTGGTTTTGATAGTATAGTTTTATATCTTATAAAAAGATTTATTTCATTTCCTGCGTTCGGAAGTTTTAGATGATGCTCAGCTGTGAGGCAGTACTTAAATAAGTTGTGTTCAGGGTTACCTCTTTAAACAATGAAAATTGTAGATTCATAATTTTGGCGGGGTTCTAACAACATAAACTTGCACGAATCATGCTGCTATAATGCGGCGAAGGTAAACAACATCCTTAGATACATTTCTACCGCTTGCATATCTCACATTTTTACTTTTATTATGCATACAAAAATGAATATTATAAGCAACAATTCCAGCCACATGAGACACTGATTAAGAAAAGAATAAAAAAAGTCCTGTGGTTCATAATTTTTTTTTAAAATGCGTTTTGTAAGAAAGTTCGAAGTCAATTTGCATATCTGATGAAAATCAATATCGCTTTCACGGTGCAGAGATTAAGTAAATTACATCTCAAAAGGAAATGGAATATATTGGCTTCATAAAGTCCAATTTCTGGAATAAAAAGGGTGCTATTTTTTGCTCGTTAGGATCTAAATTACATGTTTTTGCTCTTAACTACAATGTTTATGCCTGTCTTTTAGGAATAATTAACTACAGAAATAAGCAATGCTTTCCCACAGACGAGGGATTTAAAAAGAAATAAACGTCATTTGATATTTTTATTCGTTTTTGCTTTGCATCTGAGTTTTTACTCAAGCACTATAAAAAAATTTTGCGAAAAATATTTCAAATTTATTTAACTTCTCTGAGATTTGATTCTTCTATATATAAAATTTTTTCTAAATGTTAATTACTTTCTTAAAGAATCCTCTAAAGACTGATGACTTTCAGAGCTGGTTTTATAATCTTAAGATTGCGCACAAAGGGAACGGCAAGTGATGAAATTTACATGATGCTTATGCTAGGTATTTACTAATAAAATTTAAAGTATAAAAGTTAAATTATTTTAGGGTTGTTGGAATCCCAAAATCTTCAAAAAATTGATTTTGGATTTTTGCATTTTCAAATTCTCTACACGTTTATCTTTCTAAAAATACCATTCTTTAATCTCTATGAAAGTTAGAACTGTAAAAAATCCAGTTTTAATTTGTCATCGACTGCTTTGATCAATGATGATTTTTATATAAAAACTCGTTTTTATCCAAACGTGATTTTTTTATATTCGATGTACCTTTTCTCAGGAACTTCTGCTCACAGGTATCTAAAATGTTTATGGCTTATTTATTAGGTTTCCTATATTTACTAAAATGAGCTTTTTGTGATAAACTCAGAAAAAAAATTGAAAATTTTTTTGTGTGAGAAAAGTTCTAAATATGACTATGCCTAACAAAATATTTTGTAAATTACTCTAAAATTCAAAATGTTTCAAAAATTCATTTCAGTATAATTAGATAGGTATACTTTAATTACAGAAAAATTTCAAGCGTGTATCTACAGCACACTTTGAGAAAAGGTACATCAAAAATGGCCATTGTCGGTATAGGGGTTGCTGATTCCCCTTAAGCTAATTTAAAAATAATTCAATGTAAATAGAAGCGGTAATCTTGTCAGGCATAGTTTTTAGCTAATACGTTAATTTTATGCTAATTCTTTTATATACATCTATTTCTTTCGCCACCAGTTACCAGACTGAGAAAATCTTCAGTTTAGATGGGAACTGCTGTGACAACAACCTTAAAATGCTGTCTAGTCTGATTAGCCCACAGAGCCCTATTACATACTTGGTGAGAGAATTTCTTAACTGTTAGCGCATAAAACTGGAGTTCACTTTAGTTGGAGTTGAGTTCTTAGTAACCGTGTAAAGATATTAGGTAATTTGGAAGCAGGAAAGATGAAAAATGAGCAACCGCCTTCGCCGGGAATCGAACCACGGACCTCTGGAATACGCACCCAGCGTACAGACCACCAAACCACAAAGGCATGCTAGGAAGGCGGGATAAATACCTTATATACTCCCCCTTTTAAAGGGCAACCGGGGTTTTTAGGGGTCCGAATCGCCAAATCCTGGGTGGGGAGAATCATCGTCCACCACCCTTTTAGTTTGCGCTCCACTGTAGAGACATTAGAAGTTTTTGGAAGCAAGAGATTTGAAAAATGAGCAACCGCCTTCGCCGGGAATCAAACCTCGGACCTCTGAAATACGCGCCCAGCGTGCAGACCACCACACCACGCGAAGGCATGCCAAAAATGCGGGAGAAATACCTTATAATTGAAGGTAAGATTATGTACGAGTAGTTATTATCGAAGGTAAGAGTCATTTAAAAGTTTGAGTTATAGAAACCTTGCAAGCAATGGGGATAAGTTTGGTTAGATTTTGATTGTACTGTCACTTTTATGTAATTATAATGAATCTTTTAATTAAGTTTCACCATTTGTTCGTGTTATTAATATTTGGATAGACTTCTGTTTAGAGCAAAGGGAAGTTAAGCAAATTAAAATATGTAGTAAATTACATTTAACCTTAGAAGTTTGCATACAATTTCCTGTTATTTTCTTTCTAACTTGCACGGAAATTTTATATTTCGTATAAAGATTGCAGGATTTGTTCAGAGTCAATATTGATGAACATGTTTTTATTATATTACTTAAACTATTAGTTTGTTTGTGATAAGCATTATAAAGGATATCAATCATAAAGATGTTCAATACGTGATTTTATTTGATTAAAACGAATTTTCAGGAAAACTGATACACAAATATTAAATCTTCTGGGAAATTAAAAATTAATAAAACATGTATTTTATTTTTTTGAGTTTTCTGTAAGATGTACGACAATAAAATCAGTTATACCGTTCTGCTAGCGTAATTTACATTACACATCTGGAGTCAGCTTTCATGTAAATGCATTCGAATGCTTTTACATGTACTGAATAGCCTTAATGCATTCAAGGACTTTGTAAATTTTCTGTATTGCACTTAATCGCCTTATATGCATTGATTTGAATCGCTTATTCGAATGCCTTATATGTACTTCCCGTTAAAGCAATGAAATGTGATGTAAAGGGAAAAGGCAGTTACGAATCTTTTTATGGAAGATTACGTATTTTTTGCGTCTTTAAATGCTCATGTTACAAAAGTAATGCCATACATATCTCGAGACAAAGTCTCTGAGATAAAACCATTTTCGCACATCTCATATATGTATAAACTTATGCATAACAAAGAACTACTTATGTACAATAATGTACTGCAACATTTGCTACTGGAAAGTAAAATTATAATGTGGTAAAAAATTGAACTTATGCTTTAAATAATTATGCTGAATTAATGTCAGATTAAGTCAAAATTAAGTTTTACTGTTATTGTACAGCAGTCAAAAAATTACCTTAAATTGGTAATGTTGCCTGCTCTACAATTAACATTCCTTGAAGAAACAATAAATAATTCAGTTCCTGATTTCAGTTACACATTTCACGGCTTTGATTGGCTTTGGCTGTAGTACTGTCTATTTTGGATTTGGTTATTATTATTTTTTTCATACTTCATACATTTATTTTAGACATTTATGTATTTCTGTGTGCTCTGATAAATTTTGTGAATGTTTTTCTCGTGAGACAGTTTAAATATTCTATACTGTAATCTTCATTAACTATATATATGCTGTTTAAGATTCTAGATAAATTAAAGTTACTTTGTTGGCTAGATCTTTACTTGCACTAGAGCCCACCAGCGGCCGAGCGGTAAAGACGCTAAACACTGGTAGTTCGGTCCGAGGTTTGAATACCGCGAACGGGCCGGCTGCATGGGCGGTTTCGTGGTTTTCCCCATGTGTAACGTGTATACGAGCCAGTTTACCTTAGAAAGTCCTTCACGAAGGCATCCCACCCTTTAGGCAGATAGCCCTCGTGTGCTTTGCCATAATTGAATAACCCATAATACAACCCTTTACTTGCACTGTGAAGATCAACTGTATCAACAACAACACTTGGAAAGAGTAAAAAGACTCTTTTATTCAACTTAAGATGAGTATTTACAGTCGGCACTCCTAACGCTTACAAAACGCAGCCCAATAGTTTTGGCTGTAACTCCAAACAGAAAGGTAAAATTAAACTAAGTCAAATGACTTAAGCCGTAGTTGTACAATTGTATTCAACGCCTAATTTGAGTCCTGCCCCGACCAACGACGTAGATTAGTCAGCAACTAATATTCACGGACTTATAGCACAGAAACAGCGTGGCCGAAAGGCAGAACACGCTCTTTCTGAAGCCTCAGACACCAGCCTTAATAGAATCTTTCTGCCTTCCTTTTCTTCCCCCCCCCTTTACAAAAGTCTACGAATTTTGCACATCATGCAAAACTAAAATTTCATTCTGGCAAGAAAACGTGGATTGAAAATAAGAGCAACAGGAAAGTTTGCTTCAAAATAAAATTAACTGATAAATAAATTAAATAATACCCCACAATGTTGCAGATCGGGCAGAAATACAGCTCAGTGCTTTCATCTGAGTATATGATTAGTTTGGTTTATATGATTATGGCAAAGTCTAAAGGGCTATCTGCCTAAAAGGAGGGATGCCTTTCTGGAAGACTTTCTCAGAGAAACTGGTTTGTATACACGCTACACATGTGTAAAACTACAAAAACGCCCATGCAGCCAAACCGTTCACAAATTTCGAACCTCGGACCGAACTACCAGTGTTCAGCGACTTTACCGCTAGGCCGCTGGTGGGCTCTGAGTATATGAACAAAAGTCAGAACAGATTATCACTATCCCTGATGGAAACACTTTTTCCTTTTTAAATTTCACTTTTATTAAGTTATCAGTTTGAAAACAGCAGAAAAAGAAAAATTATATTTATAATATTATTTTCTTTGTTCGCGTGAACTAGATAAGGATCGCCCAATTTTTCCATGACAATACTTGCTTTTTCTTTGAACCTTCAGTAAATGAATTACAATGAAATCGATCTCTATTTCTATATGCAACAGGCGAAACGATACCTTAAATATTTAATCACGAAATTAAATGTTTTGATAGAAAATGATTTTAACCCTTTCCGGCACGCTACCTTTTAAAGTCGTAGTTTTGATAAAAAAAAAGGTAGGCAGTCTAATTAGGCCTAGAGGAGTACACAAGTAAAATTTTGTGAAGATAGCACTTATCGTTTTAATTCTGTGAGTGTGCCCAAAGTTGCACACTGGTTGAGTAGAGCTTCGAAAAGAGTGCTGAAAGGAGCATTGTTGTGAATGAACTAGCCGATGAGATGCGGAGAAACAAAGAATACAGAATCTCAGTTGTCCTAGATTATCGGTGAGCCCGGTCTGGGCACACCTAGGGTTCGCCGTTTGATTTCAGGCAAGATTTCAAGGTCAAAATTTAAAACTAATATAGAATCATGAGATTAGCATACAGATAAAAAAATACCATAGAAATTTCTTTTCAAACAATTCCTTTTATACCCTAAAAATCTGGAAGATTTCTTTGAAAAATGAGGGTCTTAAAAAACTAAACATGGCAAAACTATATGGACTGGTTTGTGTTGAGCTGCCATCTACTATCAAGAAAGAAGGTTCAGAGTAACCTATAGTAACTTATAAATCCTTTTTCATTCAATGTTTCTGTGCGTACAGAAGAAATTTTTAGGTGTGTCCACAGCGGACACACTGTGCCGCAAAGGGTGAAAGATATGGGAAAAACAAAGCAATAAAAAATTTATCACAAATCCACACGACAGGTCTTTCGGCTCCCTATTTATGTAAAGAGTGTCCCCATTCCGCAAAGACACTAGACGTTTACTAGCGTTCATGCTTTCTCTGGGATCCAAGCCCGGGTCCTTCCACACGACAGTTACTAACCACTATCCTGTGTAGGCGGTTCGAATTCAGTGTGTTTATTATATGCAATTGAATGCGCTTCAAATGAAAAGGAGATTAAAATTCACGATTTAGATTTAAAAAAAATCTCACAAACTCCAGCTTTAACATTTTTACGTCAAACCCAAATACATATTCACACTCAAATATATGTTTACAATGTAACTTATGTGTTCCTCAATTATGCTACTATGTACTACTACTTGTAACTATAATTTGCCTTGTAGCGCTTTTAAAATTAAATGCGTTTTTGATCAACTTGTTAAGCAAAAAACACATCTATGTTGGCACATTTAATTAGCGGACTCGGAGTGCAGTTAATCAATTATTTTAAATATGCAAGAAGGGAAGAAAATGAACAGTGACTTCCCTCCTCAAAAATAAGGGATAATTGACAAGAAGCAGCGACACTACTCGAATAATAAACACTACACTGGATGCTTTCCCAAAATTACTCACTAAAAAAAAAGTTTAAAGCGAAAGTAACACACAGAAATTGTCTGCCTATTGAAAAAAATTCGATCTTCATATTTAATTAAGAAATATCTTGCTGGGAGTCATATTAATCACAAAAAATATTAGACAGGATCTTTTATTTAATTCCGCTTTATGTGTTTCTACTTAACGCGAAGTGATTAAGATTCCAAAGCAGGAGAAAAAGTTTTAAATGCACTTCTTTTTCTGGTCGAATCAAAAATATTTTGTAATCAGTATCCTACAAAATTATCGACGAATGTAAAAGTTGTAGGATTTTCTATAACACTTTTAAGATTACAAAAATGATTTGATATCAGTTATTTCAGCCGTGGGTATATTAATGTTTTAATGTATTCTTAAATGAGAAGTGTGCTTTTAATAGAATATCGAAAGACTTAAATCCAATTGTCAAGCGGTTTTAATGAGAAGACAACGGAACAAAAATAACTATTTCGCTTTTGCAGTTATATATTCCTCCTCAAATGTTTTTTTGGAAAATCTGAAATAAATAGTATATGAGTAAAACTTTTAACTTCTCCAATCCTAATGTGTTTTATAATCATTAATTATCAAAAACTATAAGTTATTTCAAATTAATTTAGCTGTCAGAAAGTATAAGTAATTAATACAGTACGTTTTTCTTTAGAATATGATATTTATAATTAATAACATGAACATTTTTTGACTAGCAGAAACATCTCCCTATAACGGTAAACATACTGTAAGCATTGAATTTAATTGCATATAATTAATTTATGAATTAAGCACAGATAATTGTTACATGTAAATATTACAATATCATCATAGACGTAATGAATAATTCACTGAGAAAAGTTTAAAAATATTGAGCTTTGAATGTAGTTTATTTACTAATGTTATAAATCATAAATACTTTAAAGGAAAAAATAAAAAAAATTATCTTTGACATCTTTCAAAAGAACTTTTTTTCTTAAATTACATTATTTGTTTCTTTAACTGTGTTATTTACATCTTTGGTTATTTCTCTGCTATTTTAATTCATGAATTCCTAAGCACAAATTTTAATATAATACAAGTGCAATTAAACTTGACAAAATACATTTCTTGAATAAGCTGCAGTTGATTGCAGCGTAACGCAATTGAAATTTAACTCCAAGCGAGACATTAAATTTATTAAAACATTACATAACCAACAGTATATAGCAAAATAATATTAAAAAAAAACATTTATCTTGCTTCTAATAGCAGTATACTTTCACTTTCATATTATATTGAGGAGAATGTTACTCCTTTAAGAGTTTAAATCGACAAATCTACTAAATTGGCGGAACCCAAATCTTTCTATTCTATCTAGCAAGATTAGAAACTTTCGAATAAATGGAAAATGCGTTATGCCTCTCCGTGGCAGAACTTTCGATTGCTTATCGAAACAGTAATAACATTTAATTAACAATTCCAGAATCATTAATGTAAATGATATTAACCTGAATGAATGGTTATTGTAATGGATCATTAGTATGAAGGCAAATAACAGTAAAATAAATAATGATATTATTTAAGTGAGGGTGTTTAAGTAAAGTTTGTTTCTTAGAAATCAGAATATGTTATTATGCGCATGCGCATTAGCATGTCATGTTTCCGGTATTATTATGTCATATCTGGGATGCAAAGAAAACATAAGAAAGCTAGTTTCGCAATAACCTCAGTTTCAGCTGGAATTCAAACTCGGAGAATTTTTGTTTCGGAGAGAGTGTGCTGTCATTGTCTGAATTATCCAAGATTGGCAAAAGTAACTTTTTAAGGGTAGTTTGCTTGAGGATGAGGCTTGGAGATTTGACTTGACTAATTTTAGAAGATTTAAGTGGATGCACTTTTTTCTGTTGTATTTCTACCAACTTCAACGACGATGGACAGGCCTCTGGATCGAACTCCCGACCTGTGGTGCAGCTGCGCGATGCGCCAACCACTTTGCCACCGGGCAGTCAAAATTTGGTTATAACTTATTGAAAATTATTAAAAAATTGTACAAAAGCGTCATTTTACATGAACTACTATGTTTGTTAGTTCATTAGTCTCAAAATATTGAATTGAAAGTTAAATATTTGAAATTACAAATGATGGAAAACGATGTGTTCCGCCTGTTTTGTATACATGCTGTATGATTACCTGTGAGAGAAATGGACATGTCCCAACCTGTATTTTATAGAATTTAGTAAACTGTTAATTAGATTTCCTGAAATTTTAGTATAATTGCATGTCCCTTTTCTGAAAGTGAGTTTTTCAGATTCTGATGCGTACAGGGAGGCATTTAGCAAATTGCATTTGGGTGGCTTATGACATCCCACACATGCCCAGCCGGATTTAAGTCTAGGGACTAAGTTGATGATCTGAGCTAAAACAGCAACTGAGTAACTATTATTAAGAAGTGGTAAGGCAACAAGAATCAGCGCAATATTCATACATTTGCAGGACTAGTTTCAAAGGTTAAATATAGAACACTCTGCTTCAGCTGCAAGAGGGAAAATCACGAAAGAGAAGCCTGTGTTCAAGCGATAGCAACGAGAGGCAGTTAGTAAAGCTACTGGCACTATCCACTGATAAAAAATGAAAATAGGCAAGGAGACAAACACTTGCGAACATCCAAGTTTTTTTCCGAGATTCGAACCCGGGTTCAACGACAGTCGGCATCCCTAACCAATCAGGGTGTTTTAAACTAACAGAAAGACGAACTTTTAGTACTATTAGAATAATGTATACATTATGCAGAACATAATAAAATTCAGCATAAAACATTCAATCGTAGGTGGCGCACAGACGAATATTCTGCAAAAAAAAAATGTAAAATGCGACTTAAAAAACTTTTTTATTAATTTGAATTAATTATTCAAATGTTTACAAATTTTTCAGTTAGGTTCCTCATTAAGTTCCATAAAGATGAACTATTATAATTTATAGCAATTAGATACACTATTTAAATTAAAAAAAAGGTATTAGTGTCTCCCATAAATATATCGCTGTTTCGTTGATAAATGCCCTAGTAGCGTTAACATACAAGAAGAAAAGAATTAAGAAATTAAAGTAAAAACATTTCTAACATCAATATAATGATAGTACTAAGGATGATAGCCGAAAATTGGAGACTTTACCTGCTGTGCCATTTTCTGTGACATTTCCTGTATAAATGGCATAAGGGAAGAAAGGTGCGTTATCATTTATGTCCTTTAAGTTGACCAGAACATCTGCGTATCCTACGAGACCGTTACCACCTTCGTCTTCTGCAAAAACTGTAAACCGCCATTGAGATCGACCGTGAGGCAGGTCTCTGTCGAGCGGCTTTAGAACATATATCTCGCCTGTCGTGGTGTTGATGGCGAACTTGCTGTTGGCCGGATCCTGATCGTCCACTCCCTGACCCGTCAAGAAGTAGACGATGTCCGGCTTCCTGTCCCGGTCTCCATCGGTCGCTGTCACCTATAATAGTATCTAATATCAGAAATATAATACAGAAAAGGTGTGCTAAATAGAACAATCATGCAGCATTATTGCTAACTAAATAGGGTTCAAACTAAGCATGCGTTTCTGGGAGACATTTATTTTGAAACTAGAATTTACCACGACGCTTCTAAGTGAAATGTACATTTTATTTTACATTACTTTTAGTCACCTTCAGTAAAAATCAGAAACTGTATAAGGTATTTCTCTCACTTCCCTAGCGTCCTTCGTGGTGTAGTGGTTCTGCACGCTGAGCCGGTATTCCAGAGGTCCGTGGTTCGATTCCCGGCGAAGGCGGTTGCTTCTTTTTCATCTCTCTGGCTTCCAAAAAAATCCTAATGTCTCTACAGTGGCGCCCGAACTAAAAGGTTTGTGGATGATGATTCTCCGCACCCAGGATTTGGCGACTAGGTCTCCTAAAACCCTAGTCGCCCTTTAAAAACGGGAGTATATAAGGTATTTCTCTCACTTCTCTAGCGTCCTTCGTGGTGTAGTGGTTCTGCACGCTGGGCCGGTATTCCAGAGGTCCATGGTTCGATTCCCGGCGAAGGCGGTTGCTTCTTTTTCATCTCTCTGGCTTCCAAAAAAAAAATCCTAATGTCTCTACAACTGAATCTATTTATACTAGATTTAGAGCCTCGGAAAATTTAGTAAAGAATTAAATGCTTTAATTAAAAAAAATAATATACACTGCCTCTTGCGTTGTTTTCATCAACATATATGCTTTACAGTGTATTTACGAAAAGCTCACTGGTTAAGTAAACACCGCTGATGGATTATTTTACAAAACTTTACATTCAGAGTGATTCGACGCAAAATCGCAAAACAAAAGCAATAGTCCCTCAGGAACAAAGTAATTTGGAGTAATAAAAAATCATGTACTGTATTACTTTGGTCCTAGAATTTAAGCACAGTAGGATTTCAAAATTAGGAAATTGGAAAAATAATAAAAAATAAAAATTATTATAATGAATATCGAATAACGAGAAATATTTTTATATTTTTAAATTAGGTATTTAGATAAATATAATAAGCTATCTAATTTATTGAGAAATAATATGTTAAAGCATCCGCTTTCTATTTAAAGCACACTAAAATTTTATGTCTTAAAAATCTGAATAAAAAGCGTAACTTCAATTTTAAGTAACACAGTATATAAATTCTGATACTTATAGTTACGTACTTACATATACAGAAATGTGCGTATGTAATTAATTTATACTAGATTATAATAATTTATAACAGTTTATACGTAAGTTGTAATAATTTATCTGAATGAGGTTAAACTAATATACGATTCACATACCATTGCTGGATAGTTAAGTATTCAACATCCTACAACGATTTTAGAATAAGGAACTCTTCAGCAATTTTAGGATTAAATAAACGGATATAGATATATTCATCACTCATCGAGATTTAACCTTGAAATAGACACAAGAAAGTAAAATCTCCAAATTATGCTTCTGAATAAATAAATTTGCACATATTTAAAGAGTTTAAGTAGAATGTATTAAAGGATGACATATGAAATGTTTGAAACCAATTTCCTTGGAGGTCCAAAATATTTGCTTTATTTTAAATGTCTTTTCATTTTTGCTTATATTCTAAATTTAATTAAAATTTAATTAAAATTTTAATTTTAGACAAATTATGTAAAGCCCGCTTTGCTGTGAATTATTTGCATAGATCATATTCATTAAATCTGGGATAAATAATTTAATTTACGCTTAATCGGGGCTTAAGCATTTAAAAAATTTTTACTAATCGTGATTATTTAAAATTCTAGCAATTTATAAAACACCACAGAAATTTCGAAAGCCTTTTAATACTATGCGGATTTCATTTTCTTGGTCTAAAATGTCAAAGGAAAACTTTCTATGTTGAAATGATGATAAACATTTCAAACACTGTGGCGTAAGGTCCTCGTAGACTTTACATAGCCATTAGAACATGTATTCTTATTATCAACCAAATTAATAGTTATAATAGTTAGTATAAATCGAAATGGATGTATTACAAATAGCTTTGGCTTTTCATTATGCACTCAAAAGGTAATAAAAATCATGATTTTTCTTAATACAGTTCTTCGCCAAGTTTGGTAATGCTTTTTAAAAATAATACATGTTATTAAATTTAATAATTTAGGTATCATACAAAACAATTCGTGACACTAGTACTCAAATTTTTGTTTCTATAAATGTAATAAATATATAAGCACTATGAAATCAGCAGTACATTTTCGGAAAATAATATTATTTTAAGAGGCTACTTTCTTATTACATGTGAATTAAAAGAATTTGAAAGCAGTGTGGTTTATTTACTGGTGGGTAATGTTATATCCAATTGTCGCATTTTAGTACAAAACTAGGGTTAAAACAATAGGATCGAAGTTTTTTTCTTAAGATATCGGATGCTTTTACTCTCATCAGCTTTTTTTTCTCCCTCCTTCCAGCATGTCTTAGTGGTGTAACGGTAGCACTGTCGGCGCGTAATCGAGAGGTCCAGGTTCGAATCCCGGCGTGAACATTGCCCATTTTTCATGTCTCCTGCTTCAAAAATACGTAATGTCTCTATAGTGGCACCCGAACTAAAAACGTGGTGGATGATGATTCTTTAGTACCAGAATTTGGCGACTGGGGATTAGGAGATCCAGTCGCTCTTTAAAAGGGGGAGTATATAAGGTAATGTAATGTAATACACGAGTGTGCTGCAACCCTCCTGACCGATAATAATCAGCATATAACGGGAACATTTTAAATTTTATCGATATTTAAAGTATTGTGTTTGAAAGATGTCTGCGAATATATAGTGCATTGAATTTAAAACCTTATCCTCTGTGCTGAAGACCAACTATAGTTAATTTTACAAGTATTAACTCATAAATAACTTGATATTTATTTTGATGGAATATAATTTTGTACTCTCCAAATAGTCTTTACAAACTAATAATGAGTAAATAATAAGAAGGGTATTTTTGAAAGCTGAAATAATAGATCTTATACATTCTACGAAAAGAAGAAAATGTCATTTGTAGGTTACATGACGGGCTTTGATAATGAAAAAACATATATTTTTATTTGAGTATCAGATCATTATCAGAAATTTATGGCATATGTTAGAGCACGTCTGTCTGGATCAGTCAGTTTTTATATGTGACGGTGGATGTGTTTCTTTGAAGAATGTGCATTCTTTCAAGAATGTGCAATTGGAAAAAAGGAGAAAAATTAAATTCGTAAGCATTCGATCAGTAAAGGAAAAAAAAAAGACACAGAGGATAAATAAAAAAGCATTTTAGGAGACAAATTATTTCACTTTTTCTAAACTTTCAAAGGGAAACACTCTCGAAGCATAGAAAATCCAATGAATAGAACATCATACCCCGAAAATAAATTTTTAAGAAGGAAATTAAAGCTGACAAAATCCGTTTTCTTTCTCTTTTTAAATATTCTTCCCTCTTTTTCAATACATGAAGCCTTTTTCTAAATTTCCAACTCATATCTGAGATTTTCTGTGAACAATAAAAAGAGTTCTGAGAAAGAAATTGTACTTTTTGTAATACGATTTACACGAGTTTAAATTATGAATCAAATATAAGTAGTAATTTTTTACTTATGAAACGCATTTGATGAAATCTGTAAAAACAGAAAAACTCGTTTTTCTGCTTTATTGTTACAGACAAAAGGTAAATATTCAAAAAAAAAAAAAAAAAAAAAAAAGATATTGCACTGATAGTTATTGAAAGGGATTAACATATAGGGTGTCTGTAGTTAAGAACCCAACTTCAAAACTGTCTACAAGCAAAACCAGTGATCAGAAAATTGTGAAACTTTGTTGCGGACTTAATGAAGCGGTGAGAATTTCTTTTAAGGAAAAAATAGTTACAAATAGTCTCACCAGAGAGCATTATATTAACAAATTATACATTTAGCCATATCTTTACTACGGTTCTACAATTTTACGAACTTTGTTACAACAAAACATATTCCACATGATGGCCATTATTTTCAGCTACTATCTGAAATCGCAACATGACATGTTCCACAACTTATCGAAGTGTGTTCTGGGAAATGTTCAGGAAGTGGCGTAAAATGCTGACTTTAAGATCAGGTTAAGTTCTTGGATTTTCAGAACTTACCAAATGTTTGAAATGTGACCAAAGCCCAAAATCGCATAGATTGAGGTCTAGGGATCGGGAGGCCATACATTACGAAAGTACCGACTAATGGCACGTTCTTCTGTAAAATGACGTTTAAGAATATTCGTAACATACCGTGCAATCTGTGGAGGAGCTTCATCTTGCAAAAAGAATGTGCGTGCAAGGCACTGATTTCCTTCTCTAACAGCGATTTGTCTGTTCAGAGGATAATCCAAGGCCATTTTGAGTTGACTTCAAAGCTAGCGAAGCGCTGCTTCTGCAGAAACAGGTTCTCTTCCTCTTCCAATATGAACAGAAAACGATCCTCTTTCTTCAAATTTCATTTTCATTTGCCGAAGATTTTTAACGTTCATTAGACCTGACAGAATCATCTTCAAAGCCCGAAAATACGGTAGAGCAGCTTATGCAGAATTAATGTTTCGGTAAAACAATTTTACTAACAAAGCACTATAAGGTGTTTCTCCCACTTTCCTAGCGTGCCTTCGTGGTGTAGTGGTTCTGCACACTGGGCCGGTATTCCAGAGGCCCGCGGTTCGATTCCCGGCGAAGGCGGTTGCAACTTTTTCATCTCTCTGGCCCCACCAGCGGCCGAGCGGTAACGTCGCTGAACACTGGTAGTTCGGTCTGAGGTTCGAATCCCGCGAACGGGTTGGCTGCATGGGCGTTTTCGTGGTTTTTCCCATGTGTAACGTGTATACGAGCCAGTTTCCCTTAAAAAGTTCTCCACGAAGGCATCCCTCCCTTAAGGCAGATAGCCCTCGAGTGCTTTCCTGATATCTAATAAACCAAACCAAACCAAAACCATCTCTCTGGCTTCCAAAAATTAACCTAATGTCTCTACAGCACAATCACGTAAACTTATCGTCATTGTACTGGAACTTAGAAATGGATGCTCTGGGTGGCCTTTAGCAGGCTCTGCTTTTACCGCCTATTTTGGAATTGTGCTCTGAGGCGTTGGTAAATGATTTTCGCAAGCAATAAAAACGCTTCGCCATATAAAACAAGTACTCGACTTTGGAAAAATAAAAAAAAAAAAAAAAAAAGTTTGAGCTGCTGTGAAATCAGGAGATGTTGGGAGTAGTTGATTCGTCACAGTCAGTCACGTGGGAGGTCATACTCCCAAAAGCTGAATCTTTAAAATTTGCTATAGCTGGATTTCTTAGTAGTACAACTTAAAACTTAGTTTAGAATTTGGAAGAGGAGGAAAATTTATGTTATTAATATCGTCGAGTCTTTTTAGGTATTCCGGGCAACCTGTATAGGAGCTTACATGGGTCTGTTGACGAAAAACGCATCTGGGAGCATCTTCTTTCTTTAAAGTGCATTCTGATGTTCGATGACCTTTACCACACTTGCAGCATCTCATTTTGTGAAAACGTCTGTGCTGAGTGTATACATACCTCTGGCATTTTAAGCACTGGGTAGGGCGCAGAACATTCACTGAATGGCAAATATTAAAACAAAAAGTGTCATTTAAAGTTTTTGTTTTATTATTATGGTAAGATAAAGTTAAATTACCATACAGCTAGTTAGGATAAGGCACATTGAATGACAGGTATTTAAGAAATATGTCTTTTAAAATTTCAATTTTATTATTGTGATAAATGATTGGTAATTTATTCACAAAGTAATTCAAAGATACATGCTGGAATTAAATAAATTCACGGATAACTTTCTTATAAAAACTGTTCGTAATTGGTTTGCATATGAAGGAAAAACACTAAAATTCCTTGGATTTAATATATATTTTCTACACTTGAAATCCAGGACAAAATTGACAATGCTGAACTGTTTTATTTACTCTGCCGGTAATAGGTAACCTTGTGTTACTACATATTGGTTGAATTTACAATATACTGTTTTAGAGGGAAGTACATTTTGTTGTTAATTAATTCACATAAAACCTAAATTTTCGGAAAAGATTAGTCGTTAGATATTTTGTTAAAGTTAATTAGGAAGGTAATTATATTTCTCAACGGCCATAGATTCTTTTGATGAAAAGCACGATGCAATATATAGAAAGATTTCGTAATTTGAAGATACTTTGTAATTAATTAATTAATGAATAAAAGGACTAACGAAGTTAATAGTTTTTATAAATTGAAATAGGAATAAAAATACGTCATACTGTTATTAACTACTCTTTTATAAAGCTTTTTTTCAAAATAACATTGCTATTTTAAGTAAGGAATGTATCATGAAAAGCCAACATAATTACTTCATATCGGATAACATTTTTATAATAGTTAGTTTTCTGAAATGTAGTATATTAAAATAACACAATTATTTTAAATAAGGTATTTTATAAGGTCGAATCATGTTCCTTACAATGGAATAATATTAACTAAAAAACATAATCTAAAGATTTAAATGTAACGAAGTGTTAAATAAATTTAATTAACTTACATGCTAAAATAATACCAACCATCATATATATACAAATAGATAATATAAATTACTTTTTAATTACTGAATTTAATAATTTAATAAGGAGAGCAATACTTTAAACATTTCTCCAGGTTTTTACTACTAATATAATTACTGAAAACGAAATTAATGAATTAATTAATTAATGAATAAAAGGACTAACGAAGTTAATAGTTTTTATAAATTGAAATAGGAATAAAAATACGTCATACTGTTATTAACTACTCTTTTATAAAGCTTTTTTTCAAAATAACATTGCTATTTTAAGTAAGGAATGTATCATGAAAAGCCAACATCATTACTTCATATCGGATAATATTTTTATAATAGTTAGTTTTCTGAAATGTAGTATATTAAAATAACACAATTATTTTAAATAAGGTATTTTATAAGGTCGAATCATGTTCCTTACAATGGAATAATATTAACTAAAAAACATAATCTAAAGATTTAAATGTAACGAAGTGTTAAATAAATTTAATTAACTTACATGCTAAAATAATACCAACCATCATATATATACAAATAGATAATATAAATTACTTTTTAATTACTGAATTTAATAATTTAATAAGGAGAGCAATACTTTAAACATTTCTCCAGGTTTTTACTACTAATATAATTACTGAAAACGAAATTAATGAAAGTTAAACAAATCAGATACTTTGAGAAAACTATGTCTAGACGTCTTTCGGTTTACTTAACCGCATTCTACCTTGTTAGTTGAGTCCATCATAAAAATATAATAAAGTCAATAAATAAGAAAATTTTTGCATTTCCTAAGCCTACTTTATCATTGTCGATAAATGCTACACGAATTTGATTATTCAAAAGACCATGGAAATTAATTGCAAAAGTCTCTCATGTTTGCCCTGTACCTCGTTAACAAGAGAAGAGAAATTGAGGAAATCTTAGTATAATTAGTCGATTAATTTGTAATCAACAACATTTCCAAGACAGTTTCCGAAGCTGAGGCTTCCCATACCGAAATATTTTCATTAAAACTGCATTAAAAATGCAGTATACTTTGAGTCGAGACTCCGCATTAACAATATTTCGCAATAACGCGATGTTTCTCGTTAAATTTTATTATTAAATTAGTTGTTACAAATGAAATGGAATGAAATTTATGAATAAAAATTCAAAATTATAAAATACTAGATTACGAAATTGCACTACTTGCTTAGTAAATATAAAATTAGACAGAATAGAAAAGGATAAAAAGAAAGAAAAGAGTACAAAGATAAGGAAAAACATTCATGCAAAAAGTTACATAAAAATTTATTACTTAGGTAAGAAATATTACCTTAAATTGGAAAATCCGTGAAATCTTTGCGTTATTATCTAAAGTTTTTCTATGATGCAATTACTAGTAAAATTAAAAATTTTACGGATATTTCGATGCAAATTAAGACATAAAAATCAAATTCAAATATACTGTAAATAAAATCAAATCTCTAACTGGATAAAAGTTGGTCGTGTGATTGCACATAATACAACTGATGTTATTTTCAATAAATTTATTTGACACGATATTTTAAGTTAAGTACTTTATGCTATTGCTATCATTACTATTTATTAAATTATTATAATTAAGTAAGAGATGGGAATAACATTTCTTTAATATTTAGATTAGGAAATTTATAGTTTGATTTCTTTAAACGCACTAAAAATGGTCTTAAATGAAGAATCGTCTGTGTGGTTACAATGCTTTAGCAAATTTGATATTTTCTTCCCTTGAGAAAATAATTCTTTTCTAGCTATTCTGAAATTTGTTAATTAAGACTTTTAAATATAATATTACAGAACTGTATTCATTCTTCACTAATTTTAATTGTTTTCTATAATATACGTTAAGATTCTTACATTTTCCAATTGGATTAGCAGTTATTATGTAGAGAAATTAGGTTATTTTTTGGAAACAGAAGTGATGAAAAACGAGCAACGCCCTCGCCGGGAATCGAACCACGGACGTCTGGAATATGCGCCTAGCGTGCAGAACACTACACTACGAAGGCATGCTAAGAAGGCGGAAAAAATACCTTATATACTCTCCCTTTTAAAGGGCGGTTTTTATGGGACTCAATCGCCAAATCCTGGGTGTGGAGAATCATGATCCCTCACCCTTTTAGTTCGGGCGCCACTGTAGAGACATAAGATTATTTGGAAGCAAGAGTAATGAGAAATGAGCAACGCTCTTGCCGGGAATCGAACCACGGACCTCTGGAATACGCGCCCAGCTTGCAGATCACTATACTACGAAGGCATGCTAAGAAGGCGGGAGAAATAACCTTATAACTATACTCTCATAGTAAAATATGCAATACATCGCTTGTGGTTGAGGCGGTCTGCGCCCACTTCTGATACGAAGAAAAGAATACCACTTAGAAAGTTTTCTTGGAAAGATGATGATATGCTAAGAAGGATGCGATAATCTTGGATTCCAAGGTGTCTTCCATCAAAACTGGAATAGGGCTGGGAAAAGTTATACCATCGGGCCAATGCAATCTTATAGCCAAAGAAATTTTTATACTTAGCTAAAAATTATAATTTTTGTTTTGTTACGATATAAAATTTATATACGTTGTTGACGATATCTTGATGGTGGCAACAAAATAACAGAATATTATCGCTATTAATTTTCTGTAATATTCTGTTAGACAATTACAGTCATCATGTGATTAACCGGTGGCGAATTAACCGGCCTTTATCGAAAAAAAGTGAAGTTTGTTGACAGTGAAACATAGGAAAATTACTACTAGAAATAAGAAAAATGTCTACGGGAAGTATAAACAAGAGTAGAAAATGCAGGAGATAGCAGTGACATCAAGTAATATTATAGTATTTAGGAATTGATTTTATCCACAACTAAGCTTATTTTAATTGTATATAATACAGAATAGATAAACAGTATTAAATCGTCTTTTAAAAATAAATTACGAAACTTAAAAAATAAACTAAGCGTACAGTCATTAAGGTTTTATTTCCCACTGATTCCTACCCAAATACAAGAATTATATGAACAAAAGCGCTGATCGTTTCATCTTGCTCTTCCTATTTCGAATACTTATTTAATATTTATAGACAAATGCAATTATGCTCCACACTGAAGTGCTCAAAAATGCAGGTAAATTGTACGTTAATTATAAAATTAATTATTTATTAATTATTGAATTTTTATTCATTCATGTGCCTGTTGACAGCTATCGAATGATCCATGAATGTCGTGCCCGGTATTACCCAAATTAATCGGACATCTACTGTGTATGTATTGCCAACATTGTTTGGGTTTTTTGCTTATAATATAGTAACGTGTAACTCATAGCATATGTGTATAAGGTATTTTCTCCCTCCTTTCCGTATGCTTTAGCGATGTAACTGGAAGTAAGCTCGACGCGTATTCGGAAAGTCCGGAGTTCAACTACCGGCGAGGGAATTGCGGATTTTTTCAGTTCCCCGGCTTCGAAAAATTCTAAAAGGACTCTACAAGTGGCGCCCAAACTAAAAGGTGGTGGATGATAATTCGTTACTTCTAGGATTTGGCGACTGGGTCCCCCAATCCCTAGCAGCTCTTTGAAAGTGGGGGACTGTCTAAGGCATTTTCTCACTCTTTTCCGCGTGCTTTCGTGGAAGCACGCTTGACGCGTATTCGCGAGTTCCGGAATTCGAATCCTGGCGGGGGCATTGCATATTTTTCACATTCCTGCATCAATATAACGTACTAACTCGACATGTGCAAGTATGAGTGTTTTTAGAAGTGTAGATAAATAATTGCAATAAATAAACTATTTAGCAGTACAGCTAACATTATCAATAACATCAGCCCAATTTTACCCTGTCTTTGTTCCGAAGAGTAGAATAAACTCTTGCCCCTCTATTATTCTACTACATGGAAACGTACACGTAAAAATTATTTTAGTAATATTGCATAATATCACACTGCTATTATATCATTGGATATAAGCGTGCCAAATCCTTGCTGATCTATTAATGTGTGCATAATATTCATCTACCACAGAATACGTACCATCCTCCTATTTTCAACAGCGTAGCAATCTTGCATTTGCATTTGTATATTTGTATAAGTAGTTTTTGTTCTGTAAGATTCCAAATCCTCTTGACAAAAGCAATCTGCTTCACCATTATTTTCCCCGATGGGGTTTGCCAGATATTATTACATTTTCTGTGTTGAGATGGCTATTTAATTACATTTGGCATAGTCTTGGGCGTGAAGCAATTGCGACAGCACGCAGTATACCAAGGTAAAATGACTTATTACTTACGTTAAACTCTGGATGTTCCCGTCTTCCGTCACTTGTATCAACTGCATTCAAGATTTAAAAAGTTTGATGCATTTCAACCAAATACCTCACATCATTCCGGATATTGTACTCGTAAAATAACTTACGAAGCCAGACATCTAAATGGGACTTCTTAAACAAATAAGTTAAACAACTGAAAAAGCACACATGCAATAGGCCTTTCATCTAAATGAGAGAAAATCTTTCCCAAACGTATATTCTTTTAAAAGACTGCACAAAACTAAACTGAAACACTAAAACTCTCGTTTGCTGTTGTGGTTGTTATAACATTACACCGATCATTCAAAGGGGAAAAAAAAGAAAGTACAAGCTTCGCTACAATTAAGAGTTTTTCTAACCTCTGTTAGTGCAGCTTTTACAATCCCCAGTTTCACCGTAATTCTATGGAAAAGAAACAAAAGTGCTTTTAAAACCCAATTTAATTATCTGAACTTTTAATGCTCGAGGCTTACTGATACTCCTTTATTCAGGAGTGGGAGATTGTTCAGAGCTAATTCCTATCAAAGTGGCGTCAAAAGGAGCTTTAAAATACTTTTCAAGATCTAAGGCGTCGTCAGTTTTTAACAACGGCGTGGTTTTACGAGCGAAGTAGTTTTGAAACTCTCTTTTTAAACAGGGAAGAATAAATTAAAATGGGAGCTTCCGATTGGAGCTTTTATGTAATTCTCGTCTCATTTGCATAGGTTAATGAATTATTACTCCGCACAGGAATAGTAATTTGGAGAAAATTTTATGTTGCGTAGGAAAAACAGGTTATGGTAAGTGCAAAGAATTAAGGAATATATTATTTTTATTTGACAAGTTAAAACCTATAAACTAAAGATTCTACAGGATTATGAGTGATAAAATGAAAGACATAAACTACTTTATAGTGAATGAACTATAATTTAAAATCCGGAAGCTGAGTTTTTAATTCAATGAATTAACTAAATATTTCTGGTGCAATTGCTTGCTTTGTAGCTCAAAGAGTTTTAACACCTCTGAGGGATGTTATTGCTTTAACACTTGGCCAGAATGTTATTGTTTCCTCTTGGTGTTTTTTTTCCAAAACCAATAAAGGTTAAAAAATGAAAGGAAAGTCTTCTTAACCATCGAAGCTTTAATTAACTTTAATTTATTTTTCGTGTTATAAAATTGCATTGCTCACAAATATAATAATATAAAAATACAATGATCACGATGAAATTCTGTAACAATACATAAATCATAATCATCTGTATGTTTCACTCTTTTCGCGGCTGATTTATATGCTTTAAATCATTTTTCACGGCTTCTGGTAGTGATGTAAACTAAACAGTTTTGAATGTTTATTTTCGTTCGTATTATTTCTGAAGTTCTTAATATTTAGTATACATGGAAGCAACGTATCCTCTATGCTACTCTATTCCCTATACGTTCGTTGATTAATTGAAGAGATGAATAAAATGAAAATACTAATACCACGAAACTACAATGAACCGTATTATTCTATTGCATTAGAGAACAAACCGTAGTAGGAGACACAAGAATAAACCGTATAATTTAAGTACAGAGACCGATGTAAACATCAACCTTACAGGGTGTATTTTTATGTACATGTACACAAACATAGATGTTTTGCTATGTTCCATATCCTAACGTATTTTATTATGATTGTTAACTTGTTGCTCTACTGTCATTAGGGACTTGCTTATTCTTTTGACATATTAAAAATTTTCTATACGTGTTTATTTACCCCTAATTTTGCAGTGTCATTTTAGTTCATGTTATGGGTGCAATTGGGTGCACCTTGGAGATTCTTTTTTGACGCTAAGATCGGCGCCATGAAGGCACAATTTAAAGATGGCCGCTACACAAAACCAAAATAAGAAGTCAAAGAATTGCACAAACTCTGTGTCCAAGTACACACCGATCTATTTTCACTTCTAAAACATCAGAGAATTGCATCAGAGACTAGGCATTGCTCACTGCTTTAACTTTGTGCATGTTCACATTAGTCTATTTTCATTTAAGAAAATCAGGAAGCTATAACAAAATTAAATCTGTCATGGCAACCAGAAATGAGGTTTCATCACCAAAAGTTAACAACATTTGTCGCTAATCGAAGAGGCACCCAATTCTACACTATTATAATAATAAAATGTTATTAATATTTTCTTCTATTTATGACTTCTATTCGTCTGTTTTTGATTATTGTTCCTTTCCTTTTTCCTTCGGCTATAGTAGGGAGCCTTACGGTAAGTAACCTTACGGATATAATCATTTATCTTCGATGTATTTTATATTACGTATAAAATACACTACGCTACTGCTTCTAAATAATTTAGTTCTTGATCAAGAACCAATATGGAGGAGCAAACTTGAAGTGCACGGAAAACAAAGAAATAAAATGAAGCTAACTTTTGTTTAGTCGGATAGCATGATTTGAAATGTGGTAGAAGGCAAACTGATGAAGGTTTACGGTAAGCAATAGTAATGAAGTTGGATGTGTTACAACTGTACGGTTGTTATCAAAATTAACTTAGATTCTTGCATCTGAATATTTTGATAAATTTCAACTTTTTGATGACGTAAATGCAGTCAAATATATTCTTTTTTTTAATAATTTCTAATGGAAGATCCATTCTTATTTTGATAATTTTTAGATTCCAGTCTATTTCCTTTTTAGAAGTATGCTATAGGCTATTTTAGCATTTTAATAATATGTTGTAGTATTTAATTCTTTATAAATCAACAAAAGAATATCGCAAATAAAACTACCAATTTCCTTAGCCTCAGGGAGACAGCCAGGCGAATACATCAAATATCTCTCAATAACACTGAATCTCAAAATTTTTCTTTTTGCGTTAAGAAAAAAGAACCTTTATCAATTAAAATATAAAAATTTTGTGAATCAAGTTTGACATTAAAAATACATTTTGTAGAGACATTATATTTTTTTAAACAGAAGTGATGAAACATGAGCAACGGCCTCGCCGGGAATCGAACCACGGATCTCTGGAATACGCACCCAGCGTGCAGACCAGTACACTACGAAGGCATGATAGGAAGGCGGGAGAAATACCTTATCACTTTTGCTTGCACTGGGAGAGCAGTGGACATTTTAACCTCAATGTATTTTAATAATTAAATGAAATTTCGTATATTCTTAACGTCTGCAATGGCCTAAATCCGTTTTGTTTTACCCCACAGAAGACTAACCTAATCCACATTGTTAAGAAATTTTCTCTCGTTTATTTTTAATAAAATGGCAGGACATGCTGTCTTGGAATGAAGCCAGCCTTCCCTAAAATGCAGTATGACGTCTAAATTATTAGACGTGTTAACACAATTAATAACTTACGGCATTTACATTAAACATCTTGGAATCTAGCCAGATGCTTTCCTAAACACAGTTATGCTATCACATTCTAGAACTGCTAGTATAATTATTAAATAAAGATATAAATGCTGATTTGATTGAGACTCAGATAAACTTAATTTCGTTATTAAATTTTATTCCAGTTTCTTTCTCATCGGCATTTCAAAACAAAAATTAAAAATTTTTTAACTACTAGGAAAATTTGAGCAAAACGTTGATACGCGATAACGTTCCATTATTTTTCTTATATAATATAAATGCATTCAGACACATAATGCCTAAGAAATGGAGAAATATCTTTTTGTAGTACTTTTTGAGTCGTTTTCTTGCTTTGGAGTACGCTATGATAATTCAATCGCTCATATCCACTCCACCCATTTTTTTATTATAATCAATCACTAGCTCCGGTTTCTTTGTTATTATTTTTCTTTTCTCTGTTTCTATTACGTTGCTTTATACGCGCGTTGCTTACTCTGCTTTATACGCATGACGAGTATACTCGTCAATACACAAAATCGTATCGCTTCTCCATGACGAGTATACTCGTCAGTCACAGTTAATTGGTTAAATCACTTTTCCCGTCTTTTGGAAGTGATGTAAACTACACAGATTTGAATATTTATTATGGTGTTTAGAATTCTCTCTTTCTGATTTTTGACGCATTAAGATGAACACTGAAGTTCTTAATATTTAGTCTACATGGAAGCAACTATCCTCGTCGAGATAGGAGCATATCATGGATGTTTATTTTGCAGATAACTAAAATTTGATAATTGCAAAATGTAGTTATTACCTGTATCGATGATTTTTAGTCAAGCCTTAGAAGTACTTTTATCCTGATCTTATAATAAAATTAAATTGGGATAGTAGCTTAGAATTCTGCCAGTAACTCACTTAGCTCAGATGCTTGTTCTTCAAGACCTCAAGGAGACGTTTCAGCCACCAGAAAAGTGAATAGTCTTTTTTTGTTTTTAAATTCGGGTTATTAGCGGATAAGGTAAAATTTCCAAGCTTACCTTTATTAATCTGTAGAACATTTTGTATTAACTTCTGGCACATTTCTATAGAAACCCGAATTCTTGCTTTATCATGCAAGATGAGATATCATTAGCGCTTATCATTAGCATCTCAAAGAATTTGATCATAATAAACAGTAAAGTATGGCAATAGTGATAGTATCTATCAGAAATTGCTTATAACGCTAAGGTAATCCCCGCGCAAACCTATAACATCCCCAGTCTGGGGTTAGACGATTCTTTTTCTTCCTATAAGTTCAGATGAGCTTCATTTTCTTCTAGATGCATCATTAGTCATTCTCTGCGAAGATGGAATCGAGTTAGTCCTTAGTACAACGATAAGGCAGTACAGAAGCAAACATTTGTGCATAACGGAAGAAGGTGGATCATCCCATTGCTGTAATGTTTTAGCATGTCAAGTAAGTGCAGGACTTTAATCGCAGTTTTTAACTTTGTGGGTTTCAAATGGGCAGCTAATATAAAACCTAGCCGTTGTTTTTGTAGTAAAATAGAGAGAAAAGTTGTAGAGACATTAGGTTATTTCGAAGCAGGAAAGATGAAAAAAGAGCAATGCCATAGCCGGGCTCGAACCACGGACCTCTCGAATACGCGTTGAGGGTGCTGACCACGACACCACGAAGGCATGCTAAGAAGGCAGGAGAAATAAATACCTTATAAAGTTATACTTTAATGAAGTATAGGTAATACCTAAGGTAATACCTGATTACCTAATAATACCTAATAATCAGGTATTACCTAATAGGTAATACCTGATTTTTACCATGAAAAAAGTAATTCAGTATTTTTGACTACTAAAACATTCATAAAGAAGCACGGAGGATTAAGCTTCCTCTCCATTTAATAAGGCGACACGAAACGAGATCTACTATCGAGCAAAAGGTTGAATGTTCTAAAAGAAATCTTTTCTTCACTCATAGGATTCTATCGTGACTTAAAAAATATCTAACTGATAGCAAATGATTCGAAACTTATAATGCATCTAAAATGATAATTATTTGCATATGATGTACCAAATTTAATCATTTTAAACGAAACATTTGAAATTTATAACAACGCATATGAATTTACAGCTGCCTCGCAATTTCTGCAGCATTTCAAAATATCAAAGAATATCTATACGAGACACTTACTTGGGAAGATTCTATAAATTATGAGGACCACCACAGTACCCAATGATCAGTTCAACTCATTCATAGACTTGACGCCAACAAGCAAAACATTAACATATTAGCATAAAAAATACTACAGATGCATCTCTACTCTACATATAATAAATGAAAGAATCTGTATGAGTGTGTATCTTTCATTCGTGCTACTCGTATGCTATTACACCCACGGCTACGAAATTTGGTACATAGGTGCATCTACATAAGAGCCAGTGCACCTCGAAGCGAGTTTTTCAAAATTCGAATCATAGTTTTTTATTTTATATTTTTTGATGAAAATTGCATCATTTCGAATAGTTTCATTCTTTTAGAAATGTGGTTTTGGCAACAGGTTTTCATTCAATGCTTTGTATACTGGACTGCTGATTGTTGAATATATGAGATAAAATATTTGTTGTTTATTTCACTGTTTTTAAGATATTGAAAAGTTTAGCATGATTCTTTTTGCAAACTGGAAGTTGATTAATTTATTTATTAGGATAATTAAAATTCGTATTAAGGGATTTTCATTGTAATTTTTTTAATATGTGATACATTTTTATTGAATTTTTTTTATAAAGTTGTTCAGCAGAGTTAAATTCTGTGCAGGTTTTAAATTTAATGTTTGGCATTTTTAGAGCATTTAGGCATTTTTAAAAGCCAAACAAAAGCTGGCTTCGTAGTAGCTGGTATATAACAAAGTCAAATTTGGTATGAAATAAATGCTCACTTACCAAAAGAAAATCTTAAATTCAAAATTTAAAAAATTTCATGATATATTTCAATTAAGAATTAAATTTCCATTTCATCCTGTATTGATTTAGTACTGTTAAATGTTAATAATGTGTTCTCAGTTCATTTATTTCGTTTAAAAATACGTAAGGTATTTATACTTAAGATGCTGCTCTTTAACATTCTGGTTCAGAGTGTTGAAAAGCTCATACATTAGGCTATTTCGTGACCCATTCCCTACCATTGTATACTCAGACAATGGCACGTTTTCCTACACTTCGATTTCTGTAAGCTCCCAAAAGAATTCTGATTTTCCAGTTCATACATAATGCATGCTATCTGATGAAAAATTGTACCCGTACATGAACCTATAAACGTACGGAGTAGGCGAGGATTTGGAATTTTGCAAGAAAAAGCAAGAATAGTAGAAATCATCGGAATGTGAAAAATTTATGGGAATCGTTCATATTCTCCTTTCTTTGTCCCCTCTGCAGTGGATGACAGGAGCTCTTTTTTTTGAGAAGCTTGAACTTATAATAACATCTTTTTATGCCTTAAAATCTCATATTTTAGCCATTAGCGAAAATCGTTCGGTCGTGACCCAAATGTCGTGTAAGGTTTGCAATTTAGAATAAAGAAAGTGTTTAAAGGAATGAATTTGCACTAAAATGTTTGTTTTCTGAAACTTTGAAATATTTAATAATAATTTTAGAAAGCATTTGGAATTTATCCAAATCCAGTTTGCTTGCTAGGAATTCATAGCAGCTTAAGAAAACATAAACGGATAAAAGTTATTTGGCAGGTGCAAAAGCAGAATAACTCTAACCACTACGTTTCTAAAAGCAAGAATGTTCGGAGAAATTTATTATTTAATCAACTAAATTTAATCAAGCCTTTAACATATGCAAAACTTAAGAAAATAAAGAAACTTTCTTTGTAGCGGAATGCTTTGAGAATTACTTATTCATTTGTTAGCGAATATGTTTCTTTATTAAGAATATTTTTCCAACTATTTCAATATGTCTGTGCAATCAGAATTTGATCAAAATATGTGAGTAAAATTCGCAATTCTTTGACTTTAATTATTTATTAATTTTAGAATTTGCGTTCTTGTCATCCTAGTTTTCAAAGAATTATCAAAAAGAGATATGACCAGTAAGTTAGAGCTAGAACGTGATTTAATCAAAAGTAAATTTTTATATTGTAGCTGGAGTTTAAGCATAGAATAAAATACAACGAATATAATTAAAATAGCACAAAAATTTATCACAGTTTGACAAGAGCATTTTTGATTCGAATAATATACCTTTTAATTACGAAATGAATTATTTGTAAATAAAGGCTTGTATTTAAAAGCATTTTATCAATCCTTTCTTTATTGACTTATATGTTAAATGTATAACTTATTTAGCTGTATGTTAAAACTTGGTCCTTGTTGTCAGTTATGTTCCCCACTAGGAGTGGCATTTGTGCTAAATGTATTTTCATTCTTACTTTATAACCACTAATATAAGGGAAAGGAATATTTATGTTATAGCACATAAATAAGTTCTGTAAGATACATTCTTGTTGAATTGAATTATTTAGCTTATACCAAAACATAATAGGGATCTACGCCTATGCCGTCGGATAACTTCACGAAAAACTTGTTGTTGTCGTTGTTGTGACTTACCTTACTTGTATGACAGTAATACCAGAACAATCCCACGAAATTTATCGTGGCAAGAAGTGCAAGATTGTTAATGTCTTGGCAAGAGCCTTGAGTTTCGTACAGGTGGCTATTTTTCTCAGTTCCGGTCCCAAATATGATGGAGAGCACCCCGTGCGGACGGGTCCGAGTGTTTTCCACCCCTCTTCATCTACCTCCAAACTCTCCACAGAACCTTTAGTAGAGTGCCCCCATGCCAAACAGACAAACACATTTACAAACATCCATGCCTTCTCCGGGATTCGAACTCGGGACCTTCGGCACGGCAGTCAGCGTCACTAACCCAGTAACCACTATCCCGGTTGAGTGGTGCGGAAATCTTTCATAGTGCAACCAGCTCGAATTCGCGTTCCAAAAAGGTGAGACTACGAAAACGTACCTTTAATCAATTTATTCGACAGGATTTGAGCTACCAGTGTCCAGCGATCTCACTATTCGGTCACTGGTGGGTTGAGGTGCTTGTTGATAAAGGCACAATAAACGTATTAGTTTATTCTCCCTAGATCAACAGCTTGGAATTTGTTGATAAATCAATTATCAATAAATTAATGTATTTGTTGGTTATCAGTAAATTAATGTACGATTTATAATTTCGAATGCTTCATTTTATTAGAAAAACGTAATTAAAACTTTTTCATAACATACTTCACCTATAATTAGCGAGTTAGTGGAAACGGAGTTTAATATTCACAGAGTGCCCAAAGGATCAGAGCTATTTAAATCCTTGATCACAACAATTAAAGAGTCGCCTTAGTATTTGAAATAGGGTCGATTAGGTACTTGTCAGAGTAAGAAACATGACACACTAGCGATGTACTTGCCGGGATTCGAACCCCAGACTGTCTGAGCTAGCCGGATGTGTTTCTAATTACACTACGAAGACACGCTGTAAGGAAGAGAAAATTGCTTACATTCTTTCCACTTAAAGGGTGATTGGAAAGGAGGGGTAGTTGCTAAACCCAGAGTCAATTAAATATTTGTCGAAGGACGGAACATTATAAACCAACATTCGAAATCCGGACCTTCCAAACTAGATGGATGTGCTTCCAATTATACTCAGAAGGCACGCAACAATGAAGGAGAAAATTCCATACAAAGCAATCTACCTAACAATTAATCAGCGGCCGATCGGTAAAAGCCGCTGAATACTGGTAGTTCGGTCAGGGGTTTGAGTGCCGGCGAACGGGCTGGCTGTATGGGTGTTTTCATGGTTTTACCCACGTGTAAAGTGGATAGGAGCCGGTTTCCCTTAAAAAGACCTGCACGGGGAATCTCTTCCTTTCCGTGTAGTGCCAAATGTTGCAAGTCTCATTAAGTAGCTAATCGTAATTCCTGTTCGATAGTCAGCCCACCAGCGGCCGAGCGGTAAAGTCGCTGAACATTGGTAGTTCGGTCCAAGATTCGAATCCCGTGAACGGGCTGGCTGCATGGGCGTTTTCGTGGTTTTTCCCATGTGTAACGTGTATACGGGTCAGTTTCGCCTAGAAAGTTCTCCACGAAGGCATCCCTCCCTTTAGGCAGATAGCCCTAGTGTGCTTTGCCGTAATTAAATAAACCAAACCAAAACCTGTTCGATAGCCATTAAAACATTTGTACCCAAATTTGTCTATGGACCACATTTGATGGATAATACGTATCTAAAACGATCAGAGAAATAATCTCATAATCGTAACTTGTAGAAAACACAAATTTAAATTATAATTCACGATCACTAAGAAATTTTTTTAATTCTAGCGCCAACTAAATTAACGTAGCAGGCTGAGAAATTATTTCTTATATGCAGCAAGTTTTTGTATTTAGTTATTAAAAAATTTGATTCATTTCGAAACATGGAATAAAAATAGATCTCATTGTTCTTCACAATCACTTCCCTCTCCCCGGGAAAAAAAAAAAAAACTGAACATTTTCACAATGTGAATGTAGTAGATGATATATATTACATATTATGTTTAATCTTGAGTTTTTTCCATGAAGCATGTCATTTGTTCTTTAATAAGAAAAGGTGATACCATAGCTGATGAAAATAATGACATTAGCATAGAAATGACACCAACCCACTCAAATGTGTTTTCTTTAAGACAGAGCTACAATCTTTATAATAATGCAATCGTGAAAGAGTAACGTTGAATGATACAGTTGATGATATTAATCGCATGTTTCATTTAAAATTATGCTTTGATTTAACGCCTTCAAACCAACTTCAGCTGCTTTATGTACTGAAATGCTAGAAGGACATATATATATTCGATTATTAGAGAGTTAATTTTGTCACGTTACAAATTTCCACGAATTTTGATGGGTTTTGGAAATTTTGTAAATACTGTATTTTTCGCCGTATAAGACGCACTTTTTCTCCCCAAAATCAGGGGGGGAAAAGTGCCTGCGTCTTATACGGCAAATACAAAAGCCCACCATGGCCCTCCGCTGCCCCTCCACCTCTGCATACACACCTTACCGCAGGAATACTCGGCCACTCCGTTCCCTTCCACCTCTTGGCGCCGTCTGAGACCAGGAAGCCCCGCTCTGCCTCGCACTGTATTTGGACGGTCTATGCCTCGCGCTGCGATTGGCTGAGCGAAGAGGCGCGTGCCTTCGCTCGCTCCCGCGCTGGCTTTGTGCACTTTTTAAGAGTCTCGTAAGCCAGCGCGGGAGCGGCTTCACGTCTTCACGTCACGCGGGAAGGCACGCGTCTCTTCGCTCAGCCAATCGCAGTGCGAGAGCAATCGGGAGCAAGCGGAGGCGCGGATAGCTGTGAGCTGTGATATATGTAGTATGGTATATCTGAATGAAATATATCATATTTCATACCACCCCATCAAGATGTCGAAGCAGAAGAGACTGGCATATAAAGTTGCTTTCAAGCTGGAAGTAATAAAATTTGCTAAGGAGCATGGAAACAGAGCAGCGGAGAGACACTTTGGGCCACCTCCAACTGAGAAAATGATAAGAGAGTGGAGGAAACAGGAGGATCAGCTCCAAAAGTTGGATAAAAGCAAGCACACCTTGCGTGGACCAACTGCAAAGTGGCCAGAGTTAGAGGTAGAAGTAAAGGAGTGGATCACACGTCACCGGCAAAATGGACTTTCTGTCTCAACAAAAATGATAATCTATGAGGCCAAACGCATTGCTGTGGAGAAAGGCATTTAGGATTTCACCGGATCACCATCGTGGTGCTATAGATATATGAAGAGATCTGGCCTTTCTATGCGCACCAAAACCAGAATTGCCCAAAAAATGCCAAAGGAATACTATCACACAAGTGTGTGAATGGGTTAAAAGGTTATGGGACTCCGTAAAGAAAGACATTGTTGTAAAATCATTCAAGAAGTGTGGCATTAGTAATGCCTTGGATGGAACAGAAGACGACGTCTTATTTGACACCAGTGAGGAAGAAAGTGATGACAATGACTGCGTGGATCTGTCCTTCCTCATTTCTGATAGCAGCGAAGAAGAGGAATTCTTGGGGTTAGAATAAAAACATGACAGCCTTATTTTTGTTACTTTCACTGTTTGCTGACTGTTTATGAGAGTAAAGATAGTTCTTAGTATGTTACATGGTTGACATAAAATTTTTCTTAAACTGCTGTTAACTTTATACAGTTGATATAAAATATTTTACTACAGAATTTGGTTCATAATCTTTTTTTTCTAGATTTGCCTCCTTTAAAATTGGGTGCGTCTTATATGCCGGTGCGTCTTATACGGCGAAAAATACGGTAGTAAGTAACCTGAAAAATTTATATAATTCCCTTTGATTATATATTTAGCAATACCAGTTAGTTATACAGGCTGCTAAAGATGAAATTAAGAAAAAAATATGCATGAAGAAAAAAGTATATATTTATCAGTTTTTAATAAATCTAGTTAAAACAGTTTTTATTATCAAAGAACAAATTATATTTATGGTTTTAATCTGTGATCCTTTAGCCATAAAATTTTATTTTTCAGTTAAAAAAGCACTTTCGTCCACATCATTAATTTTAATCGAAATTTTTCAATTTTTAATTTTGCAACTTCATACTTATAAAAGAGAATTAAAATTTTGCTTTTAGCGAAAGAACATACTGAGACTGGAGTTATATTTTCATAAAATTACAAATAATTACATTCAGATATATAAAAAAGAAACATGTACATTTTAACTACAGCTGTTACGATTTTTCGTTTAACATATCCAAATGCCAAGCTTTTCTTACAACGTAATTTATGAATATATGATTTTCAATGAATCAACAATTTTAATCAGAGTTTTATGTGATGACCTTTAATGACTTTCTATGTGTCGTTTCGTAGTATGATGTTACTCATCTGAGAAACAAATTGCTACTAAAGTTTTTTTTTAGTTTAGGAAACGACGAACGTCATCGAATGTATACGTATAGTTCAAAATAATTTTAAAATTATACATCATTAAAAATTTATGGCATTTATGACTGCAAAACTTAACATAATAATTAGATTTATATTTTTAGTTTTAAGGATTTTGTTCAATAAATTGCCTTTACCAAAAACATGCAATACCGAAGCGGAATTAAATGATTTTTTTAAAGGATAGTGCAATTAATTCGATAAGAAGTTTCATTTTAGTTTTATCATTAAATGCCATTAATGTTATTCGACGATACGAACACAGTAATGAAAATGAAGACATTAAGAGCAAAAAAATACCTACATCAGTGAAATTACGAATGCAAATTAAACTCAATTTTGGTAAATTTGATATCAAGCGAATTTTAGCTAATGACAAGCAAGACTGTCTGTTACTGTTATTAAACTGATGCGTGAATTATCAAATTACTCTTAGATGCAAAACAAAAAGAATCAATATGCGCTGATGTAATTTTCTCCGATGACTACAAGGTAAAATCTGCGAGATCTGCAGTTTGATTCATCAAGAACTCGAAACAGAAGATTTAATATGTAAAAGGTTTAACTGCAGCAGCGAAAAAAAACTGCTGATGAAGCTATTTCATCTGTAATGGTGTTGGATGACGTCAGGACAAGTAATGAACAATTCTTAAAAAATTGGACGCAAAATCTTTACTAACCAAAAACGAAAATGAAATATTTGGCTGAAACAACAAATTTCTTGATGCAGTTTGGCTTCGGCATATAAAACCTGCAACAACTCAACGTTCTCAAAGAAATGCTAACGCAAGAGAAAATCAATTCTGACTTTGAAAGGAGTCAATTCTTTATGATTGAAATTTTACGACTAGGGCCTTTCAGAAGAATGGCAAGGAGGATTGAGTTCGCCATGCCGCTAAGATTTGACGTATTTTTAATGTAGATTTTCTCATACATTTTATAGAATGATAAAAAAATATTAAAAAAAAGGAAAAAAAATAAAAGCTCAGAGAAAAGATTGGATTTAATATCCATACAAGAAGCTCTATTTCTGATTTAACTTTATTATATAAGAAAAGTTAGAATAGATTTCAGTACAGAATTTTGTTATTACTCTGGAACTAGACTGCGTCTAATATTACGCAGAAGTCATACCTTAGTTACGCAGAATCTACGCTTAACGTAAAAACTACTTTGATACATTTCAAATAAAATCAGTTATTACTATTAAACATTCGAATAACATACCACGATTTTAAATTTTAAATTAAAGAAATGAAAAAAATATTTGCAATATTTCTTATGCTATATAACACCCCCTAAAGTTTTTTAAGGGCTCAGATAAAAGACTGGATTTAATATCGATAAAATTCTACATATTTATGACTTAATTTTACTCTCGAACAAAAGTCAGTATAGATATCATTTCACACATTTGTTACTACTTTTAAAGTACAATGCTTCTGATATCACAGAAATGTTAAATTGTTAAATTCCAAGTTTACAGCCTTTATTACTACTAAATACCCGAACAATATAGCATGATTTCAAATTTTAAATTAAAGCAAAACAGTTTTGCCATATTTTTAATATTATATATCTGCTCCCCTAAATATCTAAAGTAAAAATAATATGATTTATTATATTTTCATTCTGGAATAATGTAAGAAATGCTAGTAAGACATATACACGAATGATAACTACAGCATGAATTACACTGAAATACGAACTATACATGTTATTATTATGGACTATTGCAAACTAGAATTAAAATACAACTAAACACTCAGTTAACCATACTACGTGGGACCACAATTTATACGATTAATCGGAAGTCCTAAGTAACTGGATTGTCTTATTTCTGAAATCTAAGTGTTCCTTTAGTGTAATGTACACGAGTAGATTTGGCACGCTTATAGTACTTTATTTAATCAAATATCCCGCAGTTAGAAAGAGAATATTTCTACTTTACACAGCACATTTATAGCTACGATATGACTGCTGAAAACGTATTGTTTAAAAACATACACCATTTGTATTTAAAATAAAATAAATAAATCTTTAAATAAGATACAACAACACGCTGAACAAGTATTAGTTTAGAAGTCAAACAACAAAAATTTAAATTTCACATTGATTCAAAAAAAATCTTTCTATTCTAGTTAACGACCATAATTCCAATTCAGATTTAAAAAAATCACATAAAAAATCTTTCTATTCTAGTTAAGGATCCTAATTCAAATCCATCTTTGCCTTCAGCCTTTAAGGACATTATGTTTTAGTTCTTGTTTCATCAACAAATGGCGCCAGTAGCTTAACTCCTGTCCAGTCTATCTTATCTCATCCTATCTAATCGCTATATCTTATCTAGTTCATTTGCGCTTTTCAGCTGAGGATGATGTTTCGGTAAAACTAACGAAACTAGTCCTAAGAAAATTTGAAAATATAACGCTGATTTTTGTTTTTTGACTTCTAAATTAAATAAACCTTTCTTTACATAGGTCCTAAAACTAAGCATAGAATCTTGCTTTTTTCCTTGGACTTACTTAACTACGTAGTTTAGTCTATTTTTAATTAGAAAGGAATTATTTTTTAATGGCTAAACATTGATTTGAGATTAAGATAAAAGCCAAGCCTACACAGGGTGTCTCAAAAGGTCGTTGCCAAACTCAACATACAGGTTCTCATACCATGACACATAAGATTTATATAGGAACTTGTGTCCGAAAATGCAGACGATGACCGCTAGAGGGCAAAGTTCGCATGCGTAGAGGGGAAGAAAGAAAATAAGCTTAAAGAGGTGTTAATATGATTTTTATTAACCCTCTAAGCAGCCTGGGCTTTTGGATCTGACATGAAGACCTATATCTAAACAGCCTTTATTAGCTAAATTTGTATATATTTATATATTATAGTCTCTGTTTTCATGAACTTACATTCATCAAGAGGATATTTATAGTATTAATGAAAGTAAATTAGCAAAATATATTAAATTATAAGCTAGTGTATGCCAAGGAACAAAAAATCGCATGACCGGATAAAGCGGCCCGTGGCGCTCAGAGAACACTGTTAAATCACAGACGATGTTCAAAATTCCTTCCATTTGACGCAATGTATACTTCACAATCTCGGCGCATGGATTTACGGACCCACCGCTTCCATGATCCACGAGATCCATGTCCAATGTTACGGTCGTCTCTTATATCATGGAACTTCATGCATCCCCACAGGAAAAATCCAGGGGAGTCAGGTCGGGGGACTGCGGTGGCCTTGCGTCTGGTCCTCATCACTATACAAGTAATGCACATCAGCTCATTCTAACTTAGTAAACAGACTGATCCTTCTCCTGCAACGTCCTCATCCGAAATGATCCCGTTTATCATTTTCCCATAATCCTGCGAACATTTTCCTTTAGCTACTGCACTCGTAACAATATTATAACGTATTTCTCCCGCCTTCTTAGCATGCTTTCGTAGTGTGGTGGTCTGCACGCTGGGCGAGTTTTCCAGAGGTCCATGTTTCGATTCGCGGCGAAGGTGTTGCTCATTTTTCATGTCTCCTGCTTTCAAAAACACCTACTAACTCTACAATTTCCCTAATAAAAAAAATTAACAAGTTGTTCAAAACAGATGAAGATAAAAGAATTACTTTGAAATCAGTAGGAAGCATTTGGAATTAAATTTCTGATCTTTAAGATTTCTAAAAAAATCATTACTTTTGTGTTTTATATGCACAGTGTAATTTTTCTTTTAGTTTCAGACATAATGTTCTTACCTTTAAAAAACACTAAATGTGGAATGCTTTTAAATTTTAAAAAGAAAAGGGCTAATATATACTTAGAGATAAGGGGCATAATGGAACGCTTCTGCGATACTTCAAAATGAAAGAAATCGTTTCATAGAATTACCTGGACACACCTACATTAAAAAAAAGTTTCTAAAAATAAACGTACTTCTTTTAACTTATTAAAGTTGTCTTTTTACTAATTAAGAATATTAAGAATGAAAAGAACTTACAGTACTATAAAATGTTCGCTTTAAGTCTTAAAAGAAAAACCTTTAAATACATTCAAATAAAGAACCGTCTCAAAGTCTAAAAATTAAGTTATTCTTATATCCTTATTCGTTGAAAAGTAATTTTAATGCGACATACAAAAATCTAAATTTAAGGTGAAAAATATGTAATTTGAAGGTATTAAAGCAACGCATGCTTTTAGCATATAAAAAATACATTTCGTATGAATGAGAAAACTTCTTTCAATATTAAAAAAAAATATTTCCAGAAATTTTAAAGAAGTGTTGAATTTTCTGTTAAAAATAACTTCAAACATTTCTTGCTGAAATATTGATTTAATTACATGAAAATGTAGTTTTATTATATAGAAGATGAATATTTCTGCATTTCAGCGTATACAGTACAATTTAATGCTTTATCTTCTTAATGTTTTGAATGTTTTTATGTTATTGCGAAATGAAACAAAAGAATAAAATTATTTAATATTTTGATATTCTTTTCTATTTTAAAACTTTAACTGTTTCTTCGAATACTTCTGCAGCTAATATTCAGTTTCAAATATCATTTAAAATATCACATATTACTTCAGAAATTTTAATACTGGAAAATAAATTGATACTGTGATAACAACTATTCTTTAAAAGACTTAAAAAACTCAATCACAGTTTACTTCCTTAAAGCGAGGTACCATTTTACCTTTTAAGATCAATATTTTATAACAAAACGCTCTTTTAATATTTTATGTTATGCTTTTTTTAAATAAAATTGGCCTTTTAGTTTATAATAGACAGGTTCAATATTTGCTTTTTTCGAATTTCAAATATGAGCATTTTTCTTTCTTGGGTCATGGTTTTAATATTTACCATGTAGAGTCATAAAGTTTTTTTTTTTTTTTTTTTTTTTTTACCCCGGAGACATGAGAAATGAGCATTCCCCTAGCCGAATATATATATCTTCTCTGTTATAATTTCCTATACGCGTCTAGCGCGTTCAAGTGAAACTTCTACAGGGCGGCCGTAACGCGCTTCAAGCGTTCTTCTACATTTTAAAACTTTTAAAGCGGTTTCTAAATGTTTATTTGTTAAGAGTTTTTATTTTTGTTTGTTCTAATATCTCCTAGAGGGCAGTACTAATCAAGAATTCTATTTCTACTTGAATTTCACCCCCGGGGTCTAATGAATATTCGCGCCATTTTACATAAGATAGAAGTACAGTGAGAGATCTTCAACGTCTACTCAGCAGAAAAAGAGAAAAAATTAGTTTGTGAATTGAAAAGACAAGAAGGATATACGTTTGATGAGTACAGTCCATAATAACTCTAGGATTGATGTTGAAGCACGGAAAAGAACTGTAAAAAACGGAAAGAACCGTCTGGATCAGATGTTATCAAATTAATCCTGCTGTTAGAAATAAGCAGAGATATTATTGCTTTATTTCCTTATTTTACTTAATGTTCATTTAAATTCATCCACTACGAAAGTTATAGATGGAAAGCTATGTATGTACAGAGAAAACAACATTACACGCTGCAATGAGCAATGCCTTCGTCGGAACCCGAACCCGAACCTCTTCAATACGTGCCAAGTGTGCTACCGTTACACCACGAAAGCATGCAGAAAGGAGGCAGAAAATACCTTATACCTTATTATAATCATTTGAAAATATATTGTGAATATTTTACAGCTGAAAACCGTTTTGCAATTTTAAAGCAAATGTTTTTTCTTTCTACTTAAAAATACAGTGTCAAAGTTTCAGAATCAAATGATCTTTTTAATCTTTAAGTAGTTCTATGATATTTTAAAATGGAAAAACGCTTATAAAAATGAAATATTTCTCTTTGATTAAAATATAGCACTAAAGCTTTATGACTAGTAAGCTTCAAATAAATAATACAACTAACACTAACGTTTCATGACCAAATATTTTTAATACTTAACTGCATGCTTTTTTGGGAGGAGGGGGAAGAAGGAAAAATTTTATGATTATTTGATAATAGTTTCACGTAAAAATTTCAGATTCTTTCAGTATTTCGAGAAACTAATATTTCACTAAATATTTATATATATCTTCAACCCTCTTTTAATGTTTCAAGAAAAGATATCATTCTAATTGTAAAAAATATATTTAAGTTGCTTATCTTCACTTTTAATGCTTTACAATGAGACATAATTTTTTGCCATTCAACCAAAATATAATTTAATACTTACCAATAAAACACGTTAACAATGTTAAAAGTGCATTATTTACAGCTTCAGATAAAGCAGCTTTTAAATTTAAGAAACAAAATGCCTTTTTATCCTTTTTCTTCTTTTAAACAAGTTGCCATTTTTATCTCATAAATTGTAGTATTAAAAAAAACCCTAATGTCTTAAAATGAAGCATTATTGATTATTGTTATGAAAAAATAAACTCTTCAGTTTTTTAAATTAAATACTTTTCTGTTTCTCACAGAATAAAAATCCGCATTTCTAGTTGAAAAGACAGTAGTTTTCTTTTGTGTAATGCATGCTCATAACATAGCTACCTTCAAGACACTTTTGGGCATTCCTTCTGCATCTTCTTCTAAAATGGTGGTAATGTAGGTAGGTTGATCAAACTTAGGTGGCAAATCGTTGACATCTTTTATCCTTACGATTACTAATGTACCCGATTCGCACTTCCCGTCAGAAGCTACGAGCGTGAGGTTGTACTGGACAGGGAAAAGGGGAAGAAGACAAAAAATAAAAACAAATCTCATGCAAACATGCAAAATCAAACAAATTCTTCTCACTAATACAAACTCAAACAAAATTAGGCAAATAAATGGAGTTCGAAAACGTAATTTAAATGTCATGCGTCAGTGCTGAATTCATTCAACTCAACGTATAAGTAAACAATTTCAAATTTGTGCTCCAACAGGGACAGATGCATTCACAGGAACTATAAAAAGAGAGAACTAAAATATAAATGTTATTTGATCATCGTTTTCATCAGCAGCGTTGATTAAAATGAACGTCATTAGTTTGTTGTTTCCAAATAACATTTCTTCCAGAAAAATCTTAAGAATGTTTGATTTAATTCCCTCAGAAAAGCCAAATCAAACAAAGGAAAAAGTCAACTACTAAATGCATATCACTTTATTTTTTATCGAAATCCAAAAGATTATGAATTTTTTTCCAGGAACCCATGTTATCTGATAAACATATGAAGCTACATTTTAAGTATAATTAATTATATGTCAGAATATTTCCTAGCATCAGATGTTTTTAATGATTTTAAAAGTGAAATGAGATAGGAAGACATTTTGAAAGATTTTTCAGTAAATATATTTAACGAAAAATGTATTAAAAGATGTATATTTCGTTCATAATTGTCTCGTATTATTTAAGTTCCAAACAAATCGTTTGTTAGAAAATTAATCCTTAGTAAACGAAGGAATTATATATTATCTTCTAAAAAGAAAGAAGAATGATAAACTAGGTTTATTATATTATTCTTAATTAAATGTAAATGTTCTCAGATTAACTTTTGAAATTTGTGAAAACATGAAAAAGAAACTGAAGCGCGAAAAGATTACTTATTTTAGAAACTGTAATTAACTTCGTCTGCATTCAGCATGAGTCTGTAAAGAAACGATATTCACAGGCGTTGTTGCTCAAAGAAATTTAAAAAATCAGCAAATATTTTCTTTGTTTTTATGTTGTTATTTTTAATTTTTCTTCTTCTTTTTTAAGTACTCAATTTTGGTTTAATGCCGTTTATAAAAAAGACAAAGTTACATTTTATACGATTTACTTTGATTTAACATGACTGAAATGGCATATTTATTAAAAACTGCATTTGTATTTAATCGCTAAAAATATTATTCCTTTTAAAAAAGTCTTAGACTTTGCACTTTCAACAAAGCTCTGTCTCTATAATAAATTTTAGAAACAGTTATAACTTTGAAAAAATACAAATAAAACTAAAAGCAATAATAGTTATTTAACTTTTGTCTTGGAATTGTAGAGAAATATGATGTCATACGGCGATAGCAGCGCCCTCATCTAAAGTAAAAAGTTAGATGTTAGATGGAAATGGCGCATTAAGCCATATCCTTTGACTTGTAGAATTTTTCGTATGTTAATTAATTAACTAATTAACTGTACTTATTGAAATAAACATTTAACGTAACCTTGTCGAATATAGATCAATCATAGATATAATGTTCTTCATAAAGAAACATAGATTTTAGATACTGTAGAAATTTAGACTGAATAATCTATATGCAATAGGAGCCCGATTATCCATTCCTCTTTTAACAGTCAATTTCTATTATCCGTCAGGAATTGAGACAGTCGTATGTGTAACATTTCGATAGATATAGTTTAGATAACTGTAAAATTGCATTTACGCAGCATAAAGATTAAAATTGTTAAAGGAAAGGTATATGTGTAATTTATGACAATTTTGTGTAACTATAAGAATTAATGAGTAATTATGATAATTTTAATGTATTAGAGAATTTTATGTATTATAAAATTTTAATGTCACTACATCTCGATATTTTGCTAACATGAGAACGTTATTAATATACAAGATTTCGTTTGTTGTTATTTTATTTAGCTATCATTTGTTAAGTTATCGAAAGAAACGAAAAAAAACAGAGTATTGAAATATTCCATAATTCTAAGGTCGCGACAAAACGAAGAAAGGAAGGCTTTTTTTCCTTGAAAAAAAACTGTTAGCTATGAGGATAAAAGGTGCGTAGTTCTTTTAGCTGTGAGGACAAAAGTAGTGCAATTAATACACTAACTCAAAAAATCACTAGGACAAAAAGAAGAAAAGAATTTCAATTCTATGATAGCACGCATTTTCAAAGGGAGAAAACATTCTGCTTCTTTCAATACTACTAGAAAAAGAATTCTTTTCAATGCTTCTTAATTAAAAGTAATACGTTTATTCATGAATGAGGTCTATAGTAAGCCAATAATAAATAAAGAAATCTTCCTAATTCTATTTCAGCATGCATTAACAATAAAAAACTGCGAGTCTTTTTTTGTCTTGACTTTTAACAGCCGATATAAAAAATACATAATAAATAACCATTTCCGGTAACTGAACCTTTACAGTCTTGCGAATCATTTCAGCACTAAAGGAAGGAAGAAAATGAATTTGTAATTTCTATGGAGAAGTGGGTTATAAATAGCTTTTCATATTTATTCCCTTTTGTGACTTTCGGTAGAAAATAAGGAAATATAAAAAGCTTATAAAATGAGATTTCACGAAAAATATAAAAGATTATTTTTGCATATTTAGAATTGCTGCTAAAGTATTTAGCATCTTCAGTATAGTTTGTAAGCAGTTCATTTCTTAAAAAATTGGATGCGATTGCATCCCAAGAAATTTATTATCCGTTCATTGTGGTAAGTTCCGAGAAAAAGAAGACTTCTAATGTTTAAAATTAAATCAATATTCAAAGAACGTAACAAAACTCGTGAAACCGGATGACTGCAAATAGTTCAATTATGAATGCCTTTAGCATAATCAAGGAAAAAATATCGATTATAGTTTTGATTAACAACATCATTTATGATTGAGATAGACGCAATCAATTTCACGATTAATAATATATTATCTACTAGTATGTTTTAGTAGTGTATTCATATAAGAAACATGTTCACGTGTTCAATAAATAGTAGCTGTTTAAATACTTCATAATGATTATTTCATTTTAATTATAGAGTACATCATTAAGGGGGCTCATACAGCTTAAATCTCTTATGATCTTCGAATACGTGACTGTTGCAAGAATTGGGATATTTTATTTATTTTAAAAGCGATTACTACAAACTTTTTACAGCTAGTCAGCTGTAAAAACATAATATAGCTACTTTGGAAACTAGTAGCCAGAAGGTTTGTGTTGCCACAAATATTTTTGTAATTTAATCCGCTTTGTGACAAAATTTTTAGTCCTGTTTCCGCCTTGCGCGCATGATATTTTAAAGATGGCTAATGGTACAGACTTGAAATTTGATGGAATTCTTTATATAGGCACTATTTTCTAATTGACCCAAAAATCTGATGAATATTTTAATGTTAAAAAATTTTATGCAAGAAAACATTACTGATTTTTTTAATAAAATACATTTTATAAACTCAACTCCAAATAAAATAAAAATTTAGCATGGAATTCTTAGAATTTCTGGTTCACAGTAGTTTCCAAATGTTATAAAAGCTATATATTAAATATGGAATTAAATTATGCAACAGAATGTTTTAAACTGTGCGCGCAAGGTGTAAACACGACGAAACATTTGGTCACAAAGCGGATTAAATTATAAAAATATTTGTGGCAACACAAACTTTCTGATTACTATTTCAGAAAGGAGTTATATTATGTAGTCAGCTGTAAAAAGTTGGAAGTAATTTTTTTAAAAATAATTAAGTTATCCCAGTTCTTGCAGTAGTCACATATTCGAAGATCTTATGGGTTTTAAGGTTATGATTCCCCTTAAAAGAGTATTGGGAAGCAGGTATTTTGTTTCCTATGTCCATTTTAAAGTTAAAAGTCTGTAGATAGAGTTAACTAAATAACACAGGAACAGTGAAGTAAAGGTAGATAGATTTAAATATAGTTTGAAAATTTTTTAATCTGATAGTTTATATAAATTATTTTCTATTCCTTCTATTTTTCCGTCAACCTTCATTAGAATGAAAATTAAACTAATGTTAAACAGCGAGTGAAAACAATATTTTGTGCAGCATGTTTTGCAGACATCCAAGAAAGCTGTAAATTCTGCTTTGAGTCGTGCTGCTTTGAGACGTGGCTTAATAAACATAGGAGTTAATTACCTTGTTTCCTGTTAATAGCTAAACTGTGGCGAAGGAAACCAAATAGAGGTGATTCTTGTTACGCGAAATCTAAGTTGTACTCCTATCGTTTTAAATCGTTGCGTTACTTTAAAATCCTTCAAGTAATAAGGGAGGAAAAAAAATATTTGAAAACCCCTTAACTAAGTTTTACTTTTCGCGTATTACTGAAATTAATTTAGACACTTGAAGTTGTAACAGCAATTCGCTAGAGCGCGATAAGGAACTTTATTTGAAAACCCCTTAACTAAGTTTTACTTTTCGCGTATTACGGAAATTAAGTTAAACACTTGAAGTTGTAACAACAATTTGTTAGAACACAATAAGGAACTTTATTTGTAAACCCCTTAACTAAGTTTTACTTTTAGCGTATTACGGAAATTGAGTTAGACACTTGAAGTTGTAATGACAGCAATTTGTTAGAGCATGATAAGGTTAGCCAATTAAAGCTACAGAAGTTTAATAAAAAAATTTTACAAGTTTTAAAGAAAAAAATCTTGTAAGAAAAGTTCATTTTAATTTAGGCTGCTGATGAAATACCCCATCAAAAATAAGTGCCAGCATTCCACCTAAAAGACAACGAAAACACAACGACTAGTGATCGTATGGTTCATGAACCTGAAGGACGCGCTTCGGCAGGTTTCGGTCGTCTTCTTCTGTGATTTGCGTCTCGTAGGTAGGCCTGTCGAACATGGGCGGGTTATCGTTGACATCTTTAATGTGGATGACCACTGTTGTGTGGTTCTCGTTCAAGTTGTCTGAAGCAACTAACCTCAGTTTGTACTGGAATGGAAAAGATCAAACATGATGACCACACTAAATGTAATATGATATAGCATACAGGACCTCAAAGCGGATCATATCTAATCACTGTTTATAAGAAATTCGTACAAACAACCTTAATGATGTAATTTAACACTCCTATAGAAACAATGGTAAAATTAATAATAAAGTTTTAAACATAATTTTTGATAAGCATAGAGATTTTAAGACTAATAAAACATTAACACTGTTGTAATTATTTCTGATTTCCATAATTCTGCCCTTATTTAATTATTTCAATATAACACCGCTAAAAGTAAGTTTTTTGTTAATTACGAAATCTTTTTTAGCTAGATACTTGAATTTAACTTTTACGTTTGTTATTATCGTAAGTGATTATAAATTTTATCTTTAATTGTCAACAATTAACGAAGAGACGGAAATGAAATAATTATAATTTAAATTTTATTAAACAATTTTGAAAAAAAAAAAGAGTGGATTTTATTTATAGAATGATCAAAATCAATTCTTTCAGTTTATTTCCAAGCAGAAAAAACTCTTTGAATATTGAAATGCAGGTAATATTTGTTTTTCAGTTTGTTTTGAATATAAAATTTCTTTTAATACATTTTTTTAAATATTTTGGGGAAACATTAAAGAATTATATTGGGATATATCGGAGAATATTTTGGAAAATATTCTCTGGTTCGCATAAATGATAGGTAAGAACGAAATAAGTAATAACGCTAGCAATTTAGAACTTAATCTATATTATTATTATATAATTGAACTAATTTAAGTATTCAGATTTTGTATTCTTACGATTGACGTATGCTTGAAATATGAATATACATTTACTAGGAAATATAATTTTTCGATTTTAATTTATAATTTAATATAGAAAGTTTTATTGCTTTTCGTAATTCCTAAGTAATATTAGGGGAACAATTTACATAAAATTCTTTGTGAAACTTTTATTAAATTGAAGCAATCGAGTCGAAAGAACTGCGGGTCCACTTCTTTCAAATTACTTTTAACACTGTAATAATAATAATACGACATATGAAGTTATTACAATGAATAACAAATTTGTTTTAAATTGTTTCGTTCCACGATTTAAAAAAATCTGGAGATGCCAAATCAGATGTTTAATGAAAACAAGTCAGGTCGTATATGCTATTTCAATAAACATTATTGATCTATAATATATAGGAACACTTTAAAAGCAGCAAGATACATGTACTCAAACATATAATGAGCATGAAAAAGATATTTCAAAATAAATTAAACATCTGGTTAATACACTAAAAATTAACATTCAAATGAGGAAAAAATGCAAGAAAAATAAAGTATTTAAACATAATAATTTCACATAAAGAAAGGAAAATAAAATGAATTTATGTAAAACATAACGCAGCATTGTTTCCATAAAGATAAAGAGCTTGAAACTATTCAGATTTAATTTCAGTCTGCTTACTGTAAGAAAGTTCAGAAGTCTGCTTACCACAAATTAAAACATCCATGAATATAGTAAATGATTAAGCAAACAAAATTAATTTCAGAGACAATTAATACAATAAAGTTAAAAATAATGTTTCATTTTAAATACGAATACATTTAGTTAATTAAATAGTAGTTACGACTAAAATTAATTAATAAATTAAAAAAGTATTTGTATTAATTTTCATTGAATAGTGACTAAATATGAGAATATTTTGCAATAAGAAAATAATTTAAGTAATAAAGATTTTATTTACAAATTAAAAAAAAATTTAAGTTAAACTGTAAATACTTATTTTAGATTTTTACATAACCATAACTTTAAACAGCCTTTTTTTTTCCTATTATCAATCGTTTTAATCATTTCGTAACGTGTAAGGTGTCTATAATTACAGAACTCTGTTTTAGAGCGAAACCAGAGATCAGAAAATCGTGAAATTTTGTGGCGGACATAATGAAAGGATGAGGATGTCTTTCAGTGAAAACAAAATTAGTTAAAAATAGCGTCACTAGAGGCAATAAATAAGAGATTTATTATATCAATAAATTATACTTTTAACCACACATTTACAATAGTTTTACTATTTTACAAATTTTATTACAAAAAAAAAAAAAAAAAAAAAAAATGTTCCACATCCTTTTCAGCTACTAGTCCGCGACAAAATTTCATAATTTTCTGATCACTCGTTTCACTTGTAGGCAGCATTTAAATACGAATAATAAATTTTCATTGCATTATGAGCTTTGCTTACATGGAAGTAAACATACATATTATTTAACACCCTGTCCTTCCTCCCCAAAAAACATGGCAAGTGAATCGGGTCTAAATTTTGGCACGCTTTTGGGAATTAGTTTAGATTATTTGAATAACGACAAAACCCGTGAGGGTTATCTGTGAAAGGGAAGAGATGTTATATTTAAAAACAAAAGACTTCACAAAGAAATGTTCGAGAAAAATTGGCTAATATTCACATTACGCAAGCAAAAAATGAAAATTCCCAATCAGTCGACCCGTTCGACAGAATTTCAACCCGAATCAAATTACCAGTTGTCATTAGGTATTTCTGAAAGCAGGAAACATGAAAAATGAGCAGCGCCCTTGCGGGGAATCGAACCACGGACCTCTGGAATATGCGCCCAGCTCGCAGACCACTAAGAAGGCGAGAGAAATACCTTATGTACTTCCCCTTTTAAAGGGCGACTGGGGTTTTTAGGGAACACAATCGCCAAATCCTGAGTGTGGAGAATCATCATCCACAACCCTTTTAGTTAGGGTTCACTGTAGAGACATCAGGTATTTTTGAAGCAAGAGAGATGAACAATGAGCAACGCCCTCGCTGGGAATCGAACCACGGACCTCTGGAATGCCGGCCCAGTGTGCAGAACCACTACACCACGAAGGGACGCTAGGAAGGCCGGAGAAATACCTTATAAGGTAAACTGGGAAGACAAGAGTAATTAAAAGAAGCATTGTTTACTTCGATTTGAATTCATTTCGAATCTACTGTCTTACAGAGTGGTTAATTTCTTTTCCTTATTCTTGTAACAAATAATAAACATTAACAATTCTGAATTGGAAACAGACCCAAAGCACAGTAACTGCGCCTCAGGTTTTCATTTGATAATTAGTTTCAAGAACTTAAAGCAATGATTAAGCAGAAAGTTCCTTAATCATTGCTACACTACGAACATCAGACCACTACACTACGAAGGCGGGGAAAATATCTTATACATTGTTCAATGATTTTACGTCTCTACAGCTCGTTTAAACTTGAAAAAAATTAAATTGGTACATTTCTTCATTAATATTTAACTCAGAGAATGTAGACATCTCATTTAAAAAATCAGCAAAACTATAAATTCCTGCATTTGGCGTGATATTAGTGATGGATGATATTAAAATACAAGATCTTATTTAACTTATTTTTTATTTAAGTCTTAGGAGACATGCATGTTCAGTGAAGTACTATAATAAGCTCTCCAGTCTCGGCCTCCAGAATCGTACCTCGAAATTTATACGGTCATGGAGCTCAAACCAGAGGCTTAAACGTGGTAGTCTCCTTGGACAGGTTGTTTCTAACCACCTTATTGCCAGTTCTATAGAACATCACAGCTTATCTCAGATTATCGACCCCTCTGAAGGTCTCGACGGAGTTTACTTTTACTTTAACCTTTCTGTCTAAGTTAGTTAGCGAACAGATGGAATTGCTGTGCTACTTGAAACAGTTAGCTCTTGAAATAATTAATAATGTCCCTATGGACGCTGTCCACATGTATGCGGACGGCAGTAAATTTGTTAATGAGAGTTCTGGCAGTGGCATTTATATTAGATTTCGGGATGAAGAACAAGAATTCAAAGAAGAAATCCAGACTTCTGCTCGGTATTTCGAAGCGAGCTTATTGCAATTTTGGAGGGTCTGGACTCCATGATCTGGCTTCCTCAGTTAAAAGATATCTGGATCTTTTCGGATTATAGAAGTGCTGTCCAGCACTTGGCTGATTGACATAATGTGAGAGATAATACAAGTGCAGGCATCCTCAGCAAACTAAGACAACTTACCCTTTCTCATCGGATCCACTTTCAGTGGATTACGTCCCTTGGCGACGTTGCTGGAAATGAAATTGCGGACAGCTTGGCTAGAGCTGGTACTAGCGAGACCACAAAGCCTGCCGCTCCTCTTACTTATATGGAACTATTTTCTAAACGTAAGGCAAAGAATAAGGCCGTTTGGATGGTCCCACCAGTGCACCCATGGTATCAGTGCCCTGGTGGCTCCTTGGTTCAGAGCAGCAATCGACGAGATCAAACTGCACTTATTAGATTCCATAGTGGCCATCTGTTATCAGTAACGTTTGTAGGTGGTAATAAACACTTTGAAATATGCACTAAGTGTTCTACCGCACAGGCCTCTCGCGATCACATTTTATCTTGTCTGGGGCTTACCAGACAGGATCTGATTCAAGACCCCCTTTTTGTACTGGACTCTTTCAGGGCGAATGGGTTCAATGGCCTGATCTAGCTCTGTTGGTAACGAGAATGAGAAACAACAACAACAGAATACAAGATGAAATAAACGAACAAAATAGAGTTTTTTAAACGTAAGGTTCATGTTTTGAATAAGCACCTAATGAATTTTATTAGTTTCGTTATCCTGATTAAAAGTAAAACAACTACCTGATATCTCTAAATTCACATAAAAAGTTTTCAATTATTATTTTTTTTTTAGAATGACAACTCTGTATATATGTTTCCCCAAATAGCAAAGTTAGCACAACATATGATTCTGAAAAATATTGTGACTCAAATTTTCCATAATCGTTTAAATGGTTTTCTAATATTCGTTGTAACATATTCCCAAAATGAGGCGAGTGTTTTAAAAATATACTAATCACGCGTATTTGATAATTATAGTTAGGAATGTATTTATAAATATACTACAATTAGATATTTATGACTTCTGCATCAAATCAAGAAACGTACAGAAGATTCCTCAAATTCGCAATTTCTCTTTAAAATATGTAGATGCTATATCTCACGAAAAGATGAAAATTTGAAATGTCATATATTTGCGGAAATTAAAAGTACCTTAAAAGCCGTCTTTATCGAAGTAAAGCGGTGCAAATATATTTTTGGAAAGAATAAATAGTGTAAACATCAAATATGTCAAAATAAGTACTGCAGAAATCTAAACAGCCTAAAGTACCCAGTGCGAAGATGACATGGAAACAAATACTTGAGAAAGCTAATTCTTTCTAAGAAGATTTAATTGCAAAAGTGCATTTCGAAACAAACAAACTATGAAGAACTCAACTGTATATAAATAGCCTTACAGCTAACGTAACTTTATAAGGAAATATTTCAGAGAAATTAAATTCTGAAACTTCTATCCACTGAGCTAAGCAAGCATATCTTACAACAGAAACGACTTAAATCTGAGAAACGGTTCATATTAAGGTTGCACTTTATGTTTTTATGCAATTATGCTTGAGCATAATTATTATTTAGCTTAGTGTAAGCAATTATTATTGCTTAGCTTAGTATAAGCAATTATTATTGCTTAGCTTAGTATAAGCAATTATTATTGCTTAGCATAAGCAATTATTATTTGTAAAGAAGTAACTTCGATGATATAACAATCAGACCTTTAACTCTTTGAAGACTAAAACGCCCCAGACGGCCTTTCATTCAAACGACCACAACCACCAAAAACGGCCGAAGAAATTCCAATGTTGTTTTCTTCCCTCCCCTAAAGTAGCAGGTGCAGTTTCCCAAATGCATTGTATCAGTTTATTGCGGATTTGTGGTTTCTTATCTTTATTTGTTAGGAAATAGGCAGGATGACATTTGAAATCTTTACTCTTCTTTAAGCGTTAATGGATGGGGAGGGGAGGAAATTACTGTGACTCTCGGAAAACCTTTTCGGGCGGTTCGGTATTTTATGCGTATAGGTTAGCTAAAACTACAGTTTTCAAATACTTAAGGAAGTATTTTACAAAGAAACAAGGAAATAAACAGAAGCTGATAAGCAGTTTCTTGATGATGTTGCAGAGTCATTAGGTTAATTGGAAGCAGAAAAGATGAAAAGATCCTTCGCCGGGAATCGAACCACGGACCTCTGGGATACCGACCCAGTGTGCAGAACCACTACACCACGGAGGCACGCTGGGAAAGCGGGAGAAATAACTTACAATGTTTAAGTTAATAATTATGAGAAGTTATATATGATCCAAATCAAATATTCAGAACAATGACCAATAAGATATTTATTATGAAACATTACACATTCCCGTGAATATACGGTGAAATCACAAGGCATGAATGGCAGCCGCTCAAGTACCTTGTAGGGGCATTACGTATTTTTGAAAGCAGGAAAAATGAAAAATGAGTAACGCCCTCGCCAGGCATCGAACCACGGACCTTTGGAATATGCTCCCAGCGTGCAGACCACTACACTACGAAGGCATGCTAAGGAAGCGGGAAAAATACTTTACATACTTCCCCTTTTAACGGGCGACTAGGGTTTTTAGGGGACCCAATCGCCAAATCCTGGGTGTGGAGAATCCTCACCCACCACCCTTTTAGTTCGGGCGCCAATGTAGAAACATTAGGTTATTTCGAAACAGGAAACATGAAAAATGAGCAACGCCCTCGCCGGGAATCGAACGACGGACCTCTGGAATACGCGCCCAGCGCGCAGACCACTACACTACGAAGGCATGCTAAGAAGGCGGAAGAAATACCTTATAAACTTCTTCAGGGTCCGACAGTTAACATAATCAGTTTTTAGAGATCCTGTATTCGATTCCATGTGGTCTCACAGTTTCATTTGAGCTTACCTAATACCTCACCAATTTCACATTTAAATTTCGAAGGAATTCACATTTGATCAGTGATTAAGATACTAAACAGAGGAAGCTAAGTTTGACACTTGAACAAAATTTTGATTTTGTGATCGGTGTGCGTATAAAGAGTGCAGCCCATAAAACCTTTCCGAAAAAATTCTTTTCGAGGGTTATTAAATAAAATAATTCTTTCCCGTGTTTGTACTATGAAAAGTGAACTGGATTAAAAAACGGCTGCATTACATTGAACTGTAACTATTAACCTCTAGGAATATTACCTCTCAAGTTTCAGCTGTTTATTACTTACGAAATACACTGTAGAGACATTAGGTTATTTCAAAGCAGGAGAAATGAAAAATGAGCAACGCCTTCGCCGGGACCATGGACATCTGGAATACGCGCCCAACGTGCTAACCACTACACTATAAAGGCATGCTAAGAAGGCAGGAGAAATATTTTATATCATTTCTACTCAAGAGCTCAAGTTGGGGAACGATGAAATAATTTACAAAAATAAGAATCATTGCCATTATATTAATTTTTCTTAGTTTTCTCAGAAATGCTATTTTAATCAAAATTTCCTCGTTTTAGTTGCTAATCTTAATTCAGATTCTCATTAGCAACTTGTTTTTAACTAAATCAGTGCTTTATAAATTCATTTCCTTAGTTTCAGATGACTGAGTATCTTAATATATATATATATATATATATTTTTAACTAGCCCGATTGTTCAATACTCAAAATAATAGATCAAATATTCATCTTGAAAGAGTTTGCTTCTTCTTCACTCGTAATTATATTCATTCCAATTCCAATTTAGGTTTGTAATGTATATTTTAATTTTATAACAGTTATTTTAAATTAGTTAACCTTTCCTATCTTGCCACGTTTCAACTTACAACTCTCTACCAGAATGAGGTTTTAGAATCGCATTGAATGCAGATGAGAAAGAGGTAGTTTTAAATGAAAGTTCAACTGACTTCGAGAGAGGTATCCTGAGTAGCAGGCGGTTGCCATTGGGTTACGTCTCTCTAAGCTGTTCTTACAGTCAGCCATATTATTACGTGATTTTTGATAGTTTGCCGGCTAGTTCAGATTACGGGCCAACTACATTAGAATTGTGTTAGCTTCGGTTAAATCTTCGTTAAAATTCTAAAATTGTGTTAGCTTTGCTGTAAGCCTGAAGAAAGGGGCCCCTTGTTAATCTTATATTGAGTGAATAAAGGGTCATTAACTCTTCTTGAGTTTAAGATCTCTGTCCTTTTAACCAATCGATAATTCGCTTAACAGTTTTCTAGGTTCCTCGATGCTTCATTTAGCAGAATAAAAGTGAGAATCTCCACAGGTTGACTAAATAGATAAGTTCATCACGCAAGACTATTGTACAAAGGCATAAACTCTTCCTATAATTAAAGTTTGGTGGAAATAATATCATCAAAATTAGTCAAACACTATATTAGTAAATATGGAAACTGAATGATTTAAAAAAAGCAGTCGACTCGCATTATAACGACAATCCAAGCACCAACGAAAATAATGCTACATAAAATGGAAGCTTATGGAAGATAGGTCCCGTTTTCTTATGAATAGTTATAGCAAGATGTTATTATATCTACAGTCATAGTAATAAAACCTGTACATATATAACTTTTAAGTAGCTCATACGGCTGTAATTGGTAAAAAGCTACTACGTAGGCTAAAAACACACTATATATACAGCTTTCTAGTTGTCCACCAAATCGTATCTCAGTTAAGGATGCTTCATCAATAACTTCTGGAGAAAATTAATTAATTTACAAAATGCAGAAGATTAGCATCGTAGCGGATGAAAACTTTTGCCAGGAAAGTCATAAAAAATTTCACTAGGAAATCCGCTTTCTCATTATTCTAAATTCCATAATGAGTGTATAGACTCACTATAGCTTAAAGCAAAAAAGAACGAAGAATGTAGAAGACAGATGAATTTAAAGAATGTTTGCAATCATAGATTAGCTGACAGTCATATAATCTGTGACTAGCACTTATTTTTAAAGCAGCTTTGGAATCTGCTCAGATGATGGATTTGATAAAACATTCTTTTCAGAAATTAGCTATAAGTAAATAAATTTCAGCTCACCATCAAAACCAATGGCATATGAACCAACTGCCACGTAGCATAATATTGTGCAGTAAGAATTTCAGCATCAATCCCTATATGACTTTCCAGTATAGATCTATGCGCTTACATATGAAGACAATTTTATTTCTAGGCTAGCTATTCTTTATAGTATCAAGAGCAGCTGTGTGAATATGAGTGATTCTAATTTCTCTTCTATTAGATTCCTTAATTAAAATTTATTTGTATATTATAAGGAAAAGATGCACAGAGACCAATCAGTAAATCCAATTCTCTAACAATAACTCAGTTTGCAACTAAAACTCAGTTTTTTCAACTAAACTCAACTTTTAAACTCAGTTTGCATTTTGATGGTTTGTGAAAAAAAAAAAAAACAAGGTATAGAAGATAACAAACGTAAAAATAATGCGTTAAGTAAATTAAATTTACGAAGGAGTATTAATGTAAAACTTGTTTCTTTCTATAGGCAGCTCAACAAACAGTAACAATACATTTTGAATCATTAATTTACAAACATTTAGTAAAGATCAGAAGTGAAATTCAAATGTTTGTGGTTGAACCACAAAGCAATCTTATTTTTATCTTCAGACTGGAAAAGTGTAATTTCCTTAACCACTGTCGTTGATTAGTTTAACGACAGCGCTAGTTAACTGGTTAATATTTTGCGAAATAATAACACGCCTTACCTTTGTTTAAGGAGCATGGTCGACATGCATGAAATATTCAATAGTTTTAATTTGTCAGCTAGCAAGCCATTTGCTGGGAAAAGCGTAGTCCCCCTTTGCGGCAGCCAGAAAAGATAAATTTGATAATTTCTATGGAACTTTGGAGTTATCCAGAATTTATTTGGCGTTTTTAAATTTGTGAATTTGTCCTTTGGCTTTCTTTAGCCAGGTGCTGAGAGATTCTGAGGATTCCTGGAGGTACTGCTGTTGTTTGTAAAGTCGAATACATCGGGTTTACTGGTAGTTCGGAACCAGGCGTTCGCCTTTTTCGTTGTTTGGTTGAGGCTGAATTTGTTTAGTGGTAGTTGTCGCTTAATGTAGACTTGGAAAGTCATTTTGTTTCTGTATGAAGGCAGTGGGTTTAGTTTGCTTGTTATTTGGGTATTCTGAGCATCCTTTTTTAGGAATTGTTGTGTTCTCTTTTGCATAGAACACAGCTGCCAGGTCCATCTTCTCTTTTCTTGGTACATAACCAAGTAGGATGAAATTGCGCTCCTTCATATATCTATGTACGTTGTTGCATATAACGGTTGAACATATCTGTTGGCCATATCGCTGGCACCTGTAACACTGCACAGAGTCAGGTTTGGATTTGTAAATTCCACGATAACTCTCATGTATAGAAAATAGGTGAGGTCGTAGATTTTCTTCGCTTCAGCGGTAAAAGGTATTTCCACGAGGAAGATTGACAGTTGTACGATTTGTACATTTTTGTATTTTGTAAGTTGCTTTACTTTGAGGAAATGCATTTCATTATTACATAGGTTATTTTTAGTGTCACTGATATTGGTATTAATTGTATAACCCCGCGGTAGAATCCAAGAAAAGTGAGAGAAAAAATGTGTGCTCTTCCGATGTGCCTTATCGACGCGGCCAACAGCTGTGAATTATTCCATGGTGTGGCGATTTCAAGGTATGGAAATCAGCAGTGGAATATAAATGTGGAAGACTAGATTGTAACAGGAATCTAGGACAATATCCCGGGATACTATGCCGCCAGGTACCTGCCTAACTAAATGAACTGCCAAGTAGACTCAACTCATGTTGTACTAGTCAAGTACATTCATCTGTTAGTGTTCATATGGCTTTACTAACGTGTCATAGTCTGACATGATTTGTTCATCTCAAATCATCGTTAAACTCAAGCCAAAGCAACCATTAAATCTTATTTTTTTGACTTCCAACAAGTGTACTTACCGTATTTGCCGGCTTACAAGATGCACTTTTTGTCTTTGAAAATAGGTCTGAAGAACGGGATGTGTCTTGCACGTCGATACTCAGTTTTTGATTACACTCATTTCTGGAAATTTCCTCTATTCGGAGTTATGCGATTTTTTTTCTTGTTTCCTTGCGGAGTTTGGGAGTATTACTGTTAGGTAGAGGTCAGTGAATGATGTTCAGTAGAGTTTATTACTAAACCATTTAAGGGATTTATGAAGGAGAAGTGGAACAGCTGGATGCAGTGTTCAAAGTTTGAGGTTAAACCATCAGGAAAAAGGAAGAGGCCTAGCATTTCGCAAGTTTATGAATGGGTCAAAGCTTCATGGGATGCTGTGAGAACAGAGACAGTGGTTAAAGCATTTCAGAAGTAAGGCATTAGTAATGCACTGGACAATTTGTTATATGAGAACTCAGATTCTGATTTAGAAGAGATTTCAAATGACTTCTCATTTAGCTCTGGAGATGACTGTCTGGGTTCTAACGAAGATTAAAAGATGTTCTTTCCCAGATAGATTGGATATTTTCAGAAATTATTACTTTCTATTTGTATTACTTTATACTTAAAATACTGTTAATTCCTTATAATGATTAGTAATACAGTTTTATCCTTCAAAAATGTGCATTGAAAGGGGCTGCGTCTTATACGGAGGCAAATACGGTAACTTCTTTGGTAAAGAAGCACGTTTAACACTGTATCACTCTCAAGAGCTTCAAAAATCAAAACACCACCATTAAATTAATCGAAGCCTATAGAAATTTGTAAGGTTTATCCTAAGTTTTTAACAGTTAATGTTTAGTTTAAACTACTTTCCCATCGCTTCTTAATTTCAGCTTTATTTTAGCTTTATTTATTATTATTAATTTAAGGCCAGAACGTGTTTTAAGAATCGCGGTTAAATGCAAATGAAGAAAGTGCAAGTATTTAAAGTTGAAGTTCTACTGACTTCGTTAGAGAGCCAGAGATTCTAAGCAGCGCGCTTTCGCCTTTTAGGCTACTCTCTCTTTCTCTCTCTCTCTCTAAGCTATTTTTACGATCGGCCGTACTTTAGGCCCTTGATAGCCTCACCGTTAGTTAGCGTTAAGGTGCCAACTCTAGTATAATCTTGATAGCTTCGGCTATATCTTTTTAGTTAAGTTTTATTTATTAGTATTCCTGAGTTCAAGCCCAAGTGGAGGCTTCGTTATAATTTCCAAAAAGAGTCGACTGTTAATTTTATTTTGAATAATAAAGGGTATTTAACCCTTCTTGAGTTCGGTTCTAGGAAAAATGCCCACAGGAAAAATGCTCACAGGTATAAATGCTCACAGGAAAAAAGCCCACACAGAAACATGCCCCACAGAAAAAAGCTCACATGGAAAAATGCTCACTTAGAAATATGCTCCCACGGTAAGTTCACATAGATATCTGCTCACATGGAAATAAGCCCACTGATAAATAAATATACCTGTGAGCATTATTTCTGACAGCCTTTTTCCGGTCACCCTTGAGTTCTGCTGTCTGTCTACTGAACTAAGCGATTATTCGCTTGCCAGTTCTCAAGGTTCCTCATTTTTAGTTGTAACGTAAACGTTAGAATCTTACAACCTGTTTAATAATGTCTCCACTAAATAGTAAATAACGTTTTGTTTAATCAGTAAATAACGTAACGCTTAACAGTAAATAACGCTTCAGTTCTGTTATTAGTAACCTGAACTTTAATTGACTACAAACCTAAGGACTCTTGTGGCCAAACTGACTAATTAAAAAAAATCCAAACGATTCACATACAGTTAATTCAATTAAATGAAATCTAATTCGGAGCCGAGTAAATTAATAAAACTAAGAGTAGTAAAAAACTAGGACAGTGTTACAAGGCTTTGTTCGAATTCATTTGAAAGAGGTATTAATAGCTTGCCCGGTATTCTGCGGTTTTATGTTCAGCTCGACCCAATAAAAAAATAAACAATTATTTTAACAAAGCAAATGAAATAAATGAAGTGTCAAATACAGCTGTTTTAATGCTAAGAGATCATTTGGGAAGTTTCATTTCGAGTGGAAAACAACCAGCTTGTTTTTAATTAACTAAGATAAGTTCTAAATTAATTTTAAGCGTAGTACCGTTTTGCATATTATTTTTTGTACTTTCATGTGCATTAAGCAGACAATTGCTAATCTTCTTACAGCTACTGTTGGAGACGAATGAATGGGAAAAAATAATGAATGGAGAGTATTCAGTTCTTTTTTTCCCATCCAAACTCTTATTATTTGAGTTTAAAGGAGCTTTGTATAAAGAAAAATTATTCCGCCATCAATTTAGAACATACATTTCTTTGACAATTGAAGAACAGTTAAAAACCAACTAATTATACGAGGCAACAAAAGATGACTTGTTCATAAAAAGTACATTAAATAAAAAGCTCTAATGAAATCATTTTTAACAGCACTATGAAAGAGCCTTTTGAGTAGCCTTTAAGAATATTTATGTTTATTGCTATATTAAACCATTTAACACAAAGTTAGAAATGGCAATACAATATCATTGACATTGGGTGAAGGATTTTCTGTTTGTGGTAATATTCATATTTAAAATAACACATTTTAATATTAAAACTAACTTTTAAAGTTTGTAGAGTCCTCTTGGATAACTCCTGAGTAGTAACCAGGGTTGTGGAGTCGGAGTCGGAGTCATGTAGTCGGAATCGGGCAGATTTTGGGGTAAAAGGAGTCCGACTTCATGGACAATTTGAATTTGAAATGAAATTAAAATGAATTCAAAAAAATTAATGACAAGCTGAGTTATTATTTTTATTTATAGACCGCATACATTAATAAATAGTTATTTTCTATTTTATTGGCCTGTTAATAAATAATATAAGGGAGGAGGATGGATGTGATATTTGCCATTAGTGATTAAAGTGATTCATTTAGTTTCAAATCTCATTGGTAAATTTAGGTAAGCAGCAACAGCAACAGGAACTCCTAAAATTGATGCAATTCCTAGGAAGCGAGCAGGAAAAGGAGCAATTATTGATCAAGCAATGCGATAAGGAAGTACATTATTTGATACTAATGAGGTTTTTTAGAATTAAGAACTTTCTTAGAAGATATAGATAACCCTAATGTTTCGATAACAGAAAGACTGTGGAATGATCTTGCAGAATTGGAAACTCTTTTTTTCTATACCGTATATAGCCACAAAAAAGCTGCAATCTGAAGAATTGACAGGAGGCAAGAATGGGATTTTTGTTTTTTCTGAAATGGAGGGTTTATTGCAGAAGGAATCATTTCTGCAATGAAGAAAAGAGAAACTAGTTTGCTAGACAGTGAGATCTTGCTGGGTTCCATATACGTACATCCGAAACACCAAATTTTCTTGGACCACGAACAAATTAAAAAGGGAAAGAAAGTCACCTATGAAATTTCATTAAGAATGAAATTATTCACAGAACAATTGGAGAATTCGAATCAGGACTTAAACTGCAGACATTGCACACTGATGAATTAGATTTTGAGAAATAGTTTTAGATAATATTGAAAAGGCTAAGGCAAAGCGAATGAAAATAAAAAAAACAAGAGCCCTTAGATATAAAAATGAAAAAATACAAACAAGATTTCTGCACGGCCTTTGAAGAAATAGAGAAATATGATTGCGCTTTCAAGACACTTCTTTTAGAACTTATAAAAATCTATCCTGGAAAGTTAAAAGAAGTAAAGCCCTAACAGTAACAGCTCTTCCTCCTACTCAAGTTAGTGTGGAAAGACTTTTCTCAGCTCTGAAGTTTATCAAATTGGATCTATGGCCCTCCAACAAAGATCTTGCCGAAGCTATACTGTTTCTTAGAAATAACTAATGCCATTTTTTCCATTTCATAATAAATGCTAATTAATATAAATAATTGGCTATGCCATCAATTGTCTTTCTGTAGCATCAGTTACTTCTTTTATATTAAAAAATAAGCTGTAACCCATGTGTATATGTTTGCATATATATATATATATATATATATATGAGGGAGTCGGAGTCATTAAAATTCCAGGAGTCGGAGTCGGTCATTTTCTCTACCGACTCCACAGCCCTGGTAGTAGCTGCACAAAAGAAGGGTTAAAAGTACCTTTTATTAAATCTTTAAACTTCACAATGCGTCAGCTCCACGCTAACAAACTACGCCTCTGCTTGGGCAACACTTGAAATTAAAGAACTAACTAAAGATTTAGGATATGTACAAGTTGACGAACTAAACTACAGGGCTCAGAATAACTCCTGTTTCTTAAACCCCCGTCGAAAACTAGTGGCAGCAAGTATATGCAATTAAACCACGCGAACCAGCAATATCTCTGGAAGTAAATGCTTAAGCAACAGAGGTGACGGCAATAGTCTAACTCTCTCTCTTTGCTACTGAACCTCGGTTTTTAAACTCTTTCTCCAAGGTAGAATTTGCATTCCTTCACGTGCGCTACCAAATTTAAATATTCTGCCACTGACAATTAGGGAATTGAAGGCTTATAGGAAAGACTAACAAAATAAATAAGGTTGGTTATTTAAAATAAATATAAATCCCTACAAGTTGCCATTTCGGATCTAAGATTAAAATCTTGATTTCAAGATAAATGCCAGTAAAAATAATAAATAAATAAATATAATTTTCATATGTATGTACATCAGACAGAAAATTAAAAAAAAATAATCATCACTTTAATCTGTAAAATGGACATATACGTTGTTGCGCGCTTACGGGTGTGCAATAGATTGAATGCACACAGATCCGATATAGGTTGATAAAATTTATTTCTATCAAAAGTACAGTTCAGAGGTCTGCAACGTTCCACAGAAATAGTCGTACAACTTTTCGTAATGTCACAGAGTGCAATCAGTAGTTCACACTACTATGAATGTTTAACACAAGGCAATGTAAAGCGCATCCAAAGAGAAAGCTAACCCGGGGATATCTCAGTACTTCTATCACACGCTGAACTGACAATTCACAACAACAACAACAACAACTGAGAGTAGATGCTCTCTGGGGCCTTATATAGTTTTCACCCGGCCGCTGAGATAATTCTAGTACTTTCTGCTTCTCGAAATTACGGTTGCAGCTAATATAGTGATCAATAGATTCATATCTCTGCACCTTTGACAGATAGTTGAGGGCTTTGTTGATTTTGCTATTTTGAGTAAGTATGATACACATTGATCAATTACATTTATTCAATTACAATACCTATTACGGTGATACAGGAACCGCACCAAAATGTCGCCATATGGTCGCCAAGTTTGGACGATTTTTGGCGACGTCTCTCCAAATTACCCACATATCCATTGACATAATGTTAAACAAACTTACTCCTGTATTCCTACTTTTCCGGCATATCTTGTCCCCCTCGATATTCATGTTACATTACACAGACAAATAAACAATTTTACATATAACTGCACTAAAATCATCTATCTGTGTACTAATTTGTCCATTTCTGAACGACGTTATACCTGGTTTCTCAAAATACCTTCAAGGTAACTCGGGTGCAATGCAACTTCTTCTTTCGTTTCAATTTCTAATCAGGCATTATCAGCTAGTTTTAAGAAAGTGCAAAACTGCACCTGATTTATTGACACTTTTACAATTTTAATTTGTCACCTTTTATTTTCTGTTTCATTTAACTCGCTCAAACCAGAGTTATGCAAATTATTAGAGTATCAAAACAGAATTTAAGACGAAGCAAAGTTATGATGCCCAGTTTTGCTAAGCAACGCCATACGCCATATGGTCGTAATGTTTGGGCAATTTTTGACGACTTCTGTCCAAAGAACAGACAGAAGTCGCCAAAAATCGCCCAAACTTGGCGACCATATGGCTTAGGCAAAAGATTTCTAAAGTTTCAGCACTGCAGCCAGCTAACGCAATGCTAATGCTGTCAGCACTTTCTAGATTTCAGTTATCATCTATGGCTCAGCTTTACCGAAGAGATGTCACACGGAAGTGAATAATTTATATACGTTACTGCGTTTACTTAGGTAATTTCTTAAGGATAGTTATTAAGAGAGTAGTAAGAGTATTTCGTTCTCTCAACTAAGATTTTAATCCTACAAGTTAACTGCCAGTAATCAAATTCTACTTGCTGACTTTTTACTGGTAAGTTAAGAGCTGCTGAAAATTTTCAAAACTTTAGTTGCACTCTTTCCATCTACCTTAAATAGTTTTAAGTTATTATCATTGTCACACTGCTCAGTTCAAATTTTATGCAATTGATCAATCGTTGAAGACTAAGAGACGCACAAAGAAGTTGCCATAACAGTTGAAAAGTTATAGAAACAAAAGATATTTATTTACACTTAAAATCTGCAACATTTCATTTTGGGTATAAGATATTTTCTTACTTAAAATGACCAAAACCAAAAGTAGTAAATTAAAAAAATTGAAACAATAAATAAAAAGGTGGAAGGTAAATGATGGATTTCGAACTTCTTTTTTGTAATAATTTTTATATACGTACTTAAATCTAAAGCCAAATAAAATCTCTCGGATCAAATAAAATGGAAGTATAAAAATGTTTGCAATTTATCTGAAGAATATCAATCTGGAAATCCTATTATATCCGAATAAAGTCTGTGATATTACTTACCAATTTTTGATTACCCAATATTCCCAGGTGCAATAACAATAAAACAAGCTTTGGATAAAATGCAGAGTATAGGCAGGAAAATAACCGGCTTAGTGTAAAAAACAGTTCTTGCCTCTATACCTCTTATCACTATAACTAATACTCCACAAGATCATAAATTTTCTTACTAAATGTAGTTGAAATAAAGCTAAGAAATTCCCGGGTAATGTTATGTTTCAATGATTTCTATTGCAGATGGAATGGTAATCCTATTGGTGAAATTAAATTTATTGCTCCTATCTGGCTTCTGGCTCTGAGTAAAGAAGATGTTTGAATATATCAATTACAGAAAAAAAAGGCATCACTATCAATATATTGATAAAACTATAAGGTATTTCTCCCGCCTTCCTAGCGTGCTTTCGTGGTGTAGTGGTTCTGCACGCTGGGCCGGTATTCCAGAGGTGCGTGGTCCGATTCCCGGCAAAGGCGTTTGCTCATTTTTCATCTTGCCTGCTACCAAAATATACCTAATGTTTCTACAAAATTAGTAACACTATTGGTACTAAGCCATATATAAAAACTGACAAAGTCAAAAGTCTTTTAATCAAAAATCGTGTTTCTGAAGTAAAATGCATTATTAAGACACTCCATTTAAAAAGACAAAAGATAGGTTAAATACAAATCAGTTTTATTTAAGAAATATCCATGAAGGCATTTTCCCCCTTACACAGAAAGTTCTATTAAGTTATTAAATAATCCACTCATTCAATACTCTTAATTCTTAAAATTTCGGAACTGATAATCCAAATATCTGCTCAGCAACAGGCACTACTGACATCAGATTTTCACTAATATAGCTTAAAAAAAACCCAATAAGCATGAAATCTAAACAGCGTTAGCAACTGTAAATTCAAAGAACTCGGAACTTTAGGCCTCAGACGTATATTTCAAAGCCCCCGAAGAGGTTTGTATTTCAAAACCAGTACACCGTGGCTAAGATATACATCTTCACTTTTCAGGGCCGTCAAAGAACGTGAATGACGCTCCCTTTCCATAGCATTTCAAATTTCAGCCTCACCCTTCTCGAGTTGCGATATTCATACGAGGCAATTTCCAGGTTGGAATTTACATTTCCGGGAATGGCAACGACTCGGTCGTTGAAAGCCGCCTCCCGATAGCTGTTCACAGATATGCGAAATTGCTGCAGTACGCTCACTTCCCTAATAATAGGTTGTCAAAGCGCGGCGAAAGTATGTGCCAGTCTTTATATCCGATGCACAGTAGAAGTCACGGGACAAAATGCAAAGCAGTTTCGGCATTTCGTGGCATTCTTGTTGAAGCCGGGTTTCCGAGGTATGCAGGGTATTTTCACTCGCTGTAACCTTTTCCCTCTTTATTTGTCCCTGTCTAGGAAAGTATCGATAGTTGGAACTCATCAGAAAAGTTTACGCCGTTGAAACTTGCCGCCTGCATTTATTTGGAGACACAGAGATCTAAAGCAGCAATTTATAAATGGTTTCATCCTTACTAAAATCGTTGCCCATTAATTGCGCTGTGGTTGTATAATACTTCACGTGGCAAAGAAACAATTGGGGATTTTTTAAATTAGCAAGAAATTAATTTTTTATTTCTTTCCGCCGTATGCTCACCATATCCGGATGTGCATAAATGTTCCCTGCGGTTGAATAATTTATTTAATATATGAGTATACGGATTCTTTAAAGAGGAAAATAAATTTTGTGTTTCTGAGTGCGTTTACAATATGAGGTTATGCAGATGTATTTTCAGTCACTGTGTAGCGACATTAGGATTTTTTTTTTAAACGGGAGATATGAAAAATGAGCAACCACCTTCGCCGGGAATCGAACCACGGACCTCTAGAATACCGGCCTAGTGTGCAGAACCACTACACCACGAAGGCACGCTAGGAAAGTAGGAGAAATACCTTATAACTGAGTGCTTTATGTAACATAGGAAAATCAGGTTCTTTAAAAAATTCAAAAAGGAATTTTATTTTATTCCATATTTAAAAATTTTTTGACATAGAAGAATATTTTCTGAGACTAGATATGTCATATAGGAACAATCAGTGTTTACAAAAAGTGTAAATATTATTTTTGTATTCAATACGCACGGTAATCTAAGTATATAAGAATACTTTATTTTAAATAAGAAAAACAAGATTTGTTTCATATATGTCATAACATAAAATAAAAAATTTCTTGCATTTCATTTAAACGTATTGGATTAAATTAAATCTACTTCGTCGATAGCGCATAAACCACAATAGAATAATTGCACTCTATAAAATTAACTATATTTGTTTACCACAGCGACACTCTGGCGCTAGCTTCACTTAATATGTTAATTGTTCTATACAAATGCTATAATAAATCTAAAACAATGTAATAGGGGGGGGACCGGAAAGTAATGTCGCTTTTTTACATTAAATTCAAACGAATAAATTTGTTACAAGTTTTTATTTTTAATCAATAATATAATCACACTAGTTATCAACAACCTTTGCCATATAGTATGCAGATTTCAATCCCAGACCGATAAAAATCAATTGGCTTTTGAGTAAAATATCTCGAGATGGCATTTTGGACATCATCCAAATTTTCAAATTTTTTGTCACTAAGAAAATGTTGTAGGGATCGGAATAAATGGAAATCCGAAGATGCGATATCGAGCGAATAGGGTGAGCGAAGCAGTACCTCCCACCCCAATCCATTATACTTTTCCAGTGTTCGTCTTACACAGTGCGGTCCTGCATTGTCGTGTTGCAGAATGACGTCTTTTCCGTTGACAATCGCTGGATATTTTTTCGATTAAAGATTGGTTCACTCGATCCAATTGTTCACAATAAAGATCTACATTAACAGTTTTTCCAGGTTTCAGCAACACAAAATGAACAATTCCGCGAATAATCCACCAAACACACAGAAAGGCTTTTCGGGATGTAAACCCTTTTAACTCCTATTAAAACTGCCTTTTGAGTTTTGAATTATCGTATAGGACTTATTTTTTGTCTCCACTAATCAAACGATCAAAAAACGGTTCTGTATGGTGCCGTTGAAGCAATACGTTGCATGTGATGGATAGGTTGGCTTTGTTCTTTTCGGAAAGATTTTGGGGGACTCAAACACCCGCTTTGCTTATTTCTCCATTCTGCTTTAAATGTTTTTGGATGGTCGACCAAGGTTGGTTAAGAGTGTTTGACATGGATTTGCTTCCACTTCTGCCTTTAGCACGTTGTTGTCGACATGCGCAGAAACGACATTACTTTCCGGTCCACCTATTATAAAACAAATTCAGCAAACAAAACAAAAAAGAAACAGTTTTTTTTACAAACGCTTCAGTACTTCTCATTCAATTAATTCAGTTCTCACTTCCCGACAAGGCAAAAATACACAAAAACTCAAAATATCTAGATTAAAAATTACGAAGTAAATCTTAAACACTTTTTCCTGCGAATAAGTTTCAGAATGGATTAAACATGATTTAATTCGCAATAATAAAAGAAGACGTTATCTTTGTTGTTGCGAAGCTTAGTTTTTCTAGATTGGCAACAAATCCGCTATTTTGCCAAGTTTGAAATGTAAACAAACATGTCCGCCATCGCAAAATTCATTAGGCTTAGTTGCATTTAAACAAATTTTAAATTGTTGATAACTTCGCAAATATTGCATGCAGATTTACTAAAGGCATAAAAACCTTAACCGAAAGATAGGAACAACACAATTCAAGACAATTATTTTTAAAGCAAAAAATGCACAACTTACAAGCATATAAGAGTAAAGAAACTGAGATCACTGAGCCGGTTAACAGAGTGAATATATACATACGTTTGATGTGGCCTATTACAACCAAAATACGAGGTGCACATATACATGTTATAGCAGTCCCATATACAAAATTTCACCGTTCTGAAGTTACTTGTTTTTGAGTTATGCGATATGCGAACGTACGTAGGCGCAGACGCCACGAAAAATTCTCGTCAGAATTAATTTTAAAGCAGTTTTATAACTTTTTTGGGGGAGAAAATAGTCTTTTATTCTGTCCTTACGTACAGATGCCACGCAAAAACATCGTCAAATTGCATTCGATAGCGGTCAAAATGAATATTTTCGTTGAAATATGGTGCCTGAAAATTTTCGCGATTACAATACTTCCTTTTTACTTTGTACAAGGAAGTAAAAATACAGAAAAGTAGATTTTACGTCATTCTTTGTGCTTGACATACAAGGCCATTCCCAGTGAATGTGTGGTTTAATCTGATACAATGACAACTGAGCTGTTCACGTAACAAAAACGTAATTCGATATTTTACATGTTTACCATACAAAAATATATAAGGATTACTTCCAGTGGCAAAATCCTTAATCTGATATAGAAATGGTGACGAATTTAGAACTGGAAAACCCATTTTTATTTCATTGGATATGTTTATCATATCTGGGTTTACAAAGATAAGTGAATTATATCGGATAAATATTATTTGATGTAAGAAAGATTAAATTTTTAGAAGCATTCCCAATAACTTCTCAAGAATTTCTTCTGTGATCCTGATAAACAGCGTATCTAAATGAAGTGATTTTGATATATCAGCTATTCTTTCGACATGACTCCGTACGAACCGCCCATCGTGATGATTTTCTCTCAAAAGGTTTGTGGGTCTGGGTTTGAACCTGACATTGTTGCAAGACAAACATTATGCTTACTTGTTACAAAGCAATATCCTTCCTGTACTGGAAGAACGGCCAAGTATAACACACGGTGAAACTCGTGCAAGAAATAATATACTATAGTGCTTCTGGCAACTTTCCGAAAGAATAAGCCACCAGTTTCAGCATAAACGGATATTCGTATCTTTAAAAATCCGACTTCATGCTACTTTTGATTACAGAACAACCTGAAGGCAAGCGTTATTCAGAGATCACCCTAGATCCCAGCCAATGTTAAGAGACTCTATCCAACTGCATGTATCAATGACTTCCATTATACTTGTGTTTTGCGCTGTAATACAACGATATAACTCATCTTCACGCATTGCTCGAAAATGATGACAGCCCCAGTGAATATTAATATAATAAGGAATTTGTGTTATATTGTAAATCAAGTGCCGTTTGTTGGATATGATTGTTACTTTGGTGGACCTATTTAACATTATTATAATGATAAAATTGATATTATATTGAAATTAAAGAGGCATCTGAAGATGATAATTATAGTTAGATAATAAGCAAACTTCTATACAAGCTATGCCAAGATAAGGAAAGTAAAACCTCTCAGAAATATGAATGTTCAAAAGTTTTCTTACTTCTGGATCAATTTGTATATCATAAAAGTAATCATAACTTAAAATTATAATCTTGCAATTAACTTGGAACCAACTATTTTTAGACGCATATGCGACCTAATTTCACATGTATATACGATCTTATTTGACACAGATTTATTATATATATATATATATATTTGTGTGTGTGTGTATAAGATAAAAAATATGAAAGCAAACTTCTAAATTTATTGGCTATAACCTATTTTATTTTTTATTTAATTTGGGGAATTCCTCTCTCTGCCTTAAAAATAGCGAAATAAGTCTAAACTGCCTCAATCAAATTAATCATGCGATCTTACGTAAAACTTAATGCAGATATCTCTTGCCCAACCAAAGTAATTCTAAACCAAAGCTCCGAACTGAAACTTCTCGATTGCCTCTCTTCTTCCTCTGAGGTACACATCACTGTTCTCTTTTGCTTGTACTTTCACCTTGACAAGACGCTTTGCTGCAATCATCTATGTGCTGCTATGTTCGCTTCTATCGCAATAGTATTGTTACGAAATGTCCAGGTTTGGTAGGATAGCTTCCCCGCAAAGCAATTTTTTGGATTGCCATAAAATAGCGAGGGAAGGCAGGGTTGCCACATTTGGCGAGTAATCGCTCATTTGGCGACAAAATTGGCGATATGCTATGGACGGATGGAGAACCTTCTGGAACGAATTCTTACCGTTTTCGCCCAGAATATTCTCAAACGCAAGGCAAAAGCTATATAAACCCTGCTGGCCCACAGTGTGTGTGCCTCGTCTAGCGAGCTGATAATCAGTCATTGTGCGAGTGCGAAATAGTTAGTCTCGAGTTAGTCAGCCCATACGGAGTCGATCGAGTTGACAGAAATGCAGCGAGTGCCGAGTGGGTCGTCGAAGGAGTCTCTTAGTGTATCGCGGTTAGCGCATCGTCAAGAGAGTGTGTTAAGTTCCGGGAACGACTGAACTGAAGAGTCGGGAGCTGTGTTCTGTGTGTCGTCGAGTGCATCTTGAGTTGTAGCGTGGAGAGTCTCGAGAGTACGTGGAGTTCCGAGAACGACCGAGCAGAGTCGGGAGCTGTACTCTGGTGCTTTGCAGTGAAGCTGTCTCCAACGTTATTACCTGACAGTGTGAAGGCTGTGTCGCTGATTGTTCCAGCGTGTTTATAGTAGATCTTCGACGACTGTAAAAGTGTTTTGGAGCTGTCCTGATTGATATTGCTACATAAAGTGTGTTTCGATACTTCATGAAGTGCTGTCGTTGTTATTCACTCCAAATCTACACGAACCCCGTACGAACGGGAACGAAGAAAATAACGTAACAAATGGTGTCAGAAAAAAAATAAAACGTAGGAGTATCAAAATTTTTCTGGAAATATGCACGATCGGAGTGCCAACTGAATTGTGGCCACAAAGGAGAATTTAAATAAATCTAGAATTTAATGTGGCTCGACTGCTTCTTCAAAATGGATGGACGTTCTAATCATTAAATATCTTCGCAATCAGCCTTTCTACGCATCTAAATCTCACTGTTGTTACATCAATGCTTCTCTGAAAATGTGCTATCATTCCTCATCCTTAAAATAATACTAATCTTCCGGATCAACTTGTATATTATAAAAAGAATCATAACTTAAAACCATAATCATAAAACCAACTTGATAAATACCAATACATATACATCCTTAAAATATATTCAAATATTATAAAATCCATCGTCAAAGATTTTGGAAATTTATTCAAAAATAGTTATGAAAAAATTTGGTACTTTTCAATTAACTGGAATTGTCGTAATTTTTAATTTGCCAAATTTCATAATGTATCGTTTTCTTTCACAACGTTTTACGAAGATTATTATTTTAACACTTACGTTGACTATAATATTATTCTAAAAACTGTGAAATAATTTTATATACTCCATACGAGATTCAAACTTAATTTTTGTTATTTCATCTAATAGTCTCGCATGACAAGATTCACTTTTCTTGCAATCTTGGTAATTAAAATTATACACCATATGTATTCAAATAATTTTTAATTAAATAAAACCTAAAATAAAGCTTTCGAATCTAAACCTATTTGCTTTCATTCAGGCTCCAATATTCAATCTCAAGTTATAATATTCTGACAATATCTATCAAAAGAAACACATCCATTTGAACAAAATCGTGAAAGACTATTGAAAGAAACCATTTATTCTACAATGAAGAGAGAATTGAATTATTGCAGATAAAGCTCACAATCATTTAAAAGTAGTTACAGTTTTTTTTCCTTTTTGATGAAATTAATTACAGTACTAAGAGAGGTTCTAGTTACAATATCTCCATAAAGAGAGATTACTTTTCATTGATCTGTTTTCGAATAACATTAAAAAACTTGTAATTGGAGCCTAAAATTTCATTTATGCTAATTTTTTTTTTAAACTTTTTTGCTCTAATTATTAAACTGAAGGAATTTAAAATCTTTTTCTCTTTGCACGCTTAGATGAGTATATTACATTTTGCCTTCTCCAAAAGAATAATACTCATTTTTCTCCATTTAAATAATTACTTGTCGTATAAAAATATGCTTTCATTTAGCGTTTAAATTTAAAATGTTTGCATTAGGGATTCACATTCGGCAGTTTTTCTTTATTATATTGATCCTTGATTAGCTTGCAGCAGGTTTAAAATTGCTTTCGCTTTGGCATATAATTTTGTTTTGTTTGAATAAGAGGAATTATTTGGAGTCATTCTTTTAAATACTCATTTTCTTATCAGCTTTTGAAGAGGGAAGCAGCTTTGTGCAAATTTTTGCTGAAATTCAGGAACGTAGTTTTGATTCGAAATCATTAAAACCAGCTTAGAGCGAACGAGATAAACAACTAAAAAGAAACTGGAGGATAATTACATTAGAAGTATTCATTTCCTGAAATAATGATATACAATATTTGAACGAAATATTTAAAGAAGATTTTCTGTTATTCATCAAATGAGTAGCATAATGCTCCATTTTAAGATTATTTGCATCCAATTTAATACTGATAAGTAGCTCAATTCAAATCCAAGAGTTTTATTTAACCCAAATTAAATTAATTTTTATTGTATCAATCAAATAATGTTCATCAACTGAAATTGTAGATAAATCAAGAAAATGCGGTACATTGTTAAAGCTGATGCCTTATCTTTCAGTTATCATTCGTTACTGAATTATAATAAGCGAATTTTAGTTGTGAACATAAATTAAATGACCAACGATTTTTAGCAATAAAAATAATACAGAATAAATTCCTTTAATTTTTTTTTTGCAAAATTTTGAACAGAAATATGATATCTTTAAACACTAAAACATTCATTAACTTATGAACTTATAAAGTACTTTTATGGAATCTTTGTAATACAGTTAGGTTAACTAAACAATTGTAAGGAGAAGTGCATTAGAGGTTCAACAAAGTAAATCTGAAGGAGGCAGAGGAAAAATTTCGAGTAATGAAAAATCGAACTTTTAGATTGTTATTTAAGTAACATATTGCTATTTAAGTAACATAAACCCTACAACAAGTTGTAGGGTTTATGTTACTTAGCAGAGTTATCTTATTACTTCCTCTTTTACGATTTTTAACTCCTACCAGTATGAAAATTAGTTAAAATATATAAATGCAAACTTTTTGAGTTTGAAAACGCTTTTAGCTGCTAGAACGGACCAGTTACTAGCTACACTTACCTGCTACTGATTTGATTTATCAGCTTTAGCTTCGCTAGCCGCGTCCGCTTCCTTAATATTCAGGATCGAGCTAAAGCTCATTTAGACGCGTGTCACTTACTTTAATTTCATTGACACAGTTATTCTATGTTTCCCGCAAGAGCGGCTATTTGGTTTCTGTTATTGTATAATTTGCGTATTCATTAGGCTGATGCGCTAATAAAGAGGTTTATTTTAAACTTTCATCTGAGTTGCTATTTACTGTAGAAAGTAGACGGGACTGTAAGTGGTCTGTCTGCATTTACTATTCTGAGATTTCACATTTAAAGTTGCGTAGAACCGTACAAATACAACTGTAAAATTTCAAATTTCACATTTCGATTCTTAAGCCAAAATTCTAAAATATCTCAAGTTAGTTAATCATATTTATCTTGGAATAACAACTAATAATATCGAAATGAAGAAGACACATTAATCTAAGAAAGAATTTTCAGCAATAGTCTACATTTATAAAAGCTGAGAACCAAGAATAACAATATCAGCATGTACGTATCAAGAATAATAATATCAGAATAAAATACTAGTTGTAAAAAAGCAACGACAAACGTATAAATTTATAACGATTAGCTATTATACTAGTTAAAAAGTTACAGATATCCCATTAGCATAAAATTTAGATTTTCAATTGATAGTGAATAAAAAAGTTACATACAATAAGAAAAATTAAAATAGAAATTTAAAAAATGCATTCTTTGAAGGAAAATGGAGTAAGAAAGAAGGACTGAAATCAGAACAACTGATACAGATATAGATATGAAACGCATATAAATATGAAAACATTCTTACTTAAATTACAGTTTTAAAGTTCTGCATCATCTTTCAATTTAATCTTAAGTCTTTATAAGATTCTATAGATAGACAACAGCTAGTTGCTCTAGTCAACTTGATCAATAAAATCATAATAATATGTTTATTTTATTGTAACTGTAAGAACGTACATATCGGTTTTGAGCCATAATCAGAATAGCTTCAGAACTTAAAAAATAAACATATTTAATTAAGTTTTAAATAAAAATCAATAATTTGATTACTTAAAAAGGAAAAAAATACAGCAATTTTCATGATAGTAATTTAAAAATATTCTTAAATAAGACTGCTTTAATAACATAATTAAAAAATGGTTTTTAAGTATAAACTGATGGAATTCTGCATTTACCTATAACGTATCACAAAATACCCTGTTTAAGACGCAATACTCGATTAGATTCATTATTTAAAACAAGCAAAAAAAAAAAAAAAAAAAAAAAAAAAAAAAAAAAAAAACGAAGCTTCCGTGTAAGTAGAGAAAGGAATAACTACTAGTATGAGAATTAATTATTTTGACATCTAAATTACTATAAAAATAATGACTTATAAAAATTCTTCTCTCTTTTAAACGTTTTGCTGCAGAATTACAATTTTTAACTATTCCTCTTACAGAAGTAATACCTATTCTGAAAGCATCACATATGTGATTGAATTATGACTGCGTGTTCTTTAACTTTACAGAAACAATGCTTTACAAAATGGTATACTTAGAACAAAAATCATGCAAAACTTTAACAGGAGATTTAAAAAAGAATAAAGCATATAAAACGTAGGCAAAACTTTCATGCATTTTAACAGCATCTAAGGATATATTTTGTTCTTGAAGTTCATAAGTTGGCCAAGAATATTAAAGAAAAATCTATCGGTGTTATGTAAAGCAGAGACGCATTTTGTATGTAAGACAACACGTTTAAGAAGTATTTTGAAGCAGAGAGCCTCATTAAATGTTTTTTAAATAATCTTTGTAAATAATTTTGGAGCTAGAACAACTTTGCAACTAATACAAGATAATAAAGTCAAAATTTTATAATGCGTTTTTAATATATTTTTCGATTATTTAAATTAAAAAAATAAAATACAGCGCAACTGAACAAGAATATTACAGACGCTCTTGGGAAGCAACACGTTTACCAGTTTTCATATTTGCATGTATGAAGTCAGTTTGTGCCTCGTTTTATCAGTGTAATGTGCATTATCAGACTAGTCATGTTCAGTAATAATAACAATGCTAATTTTTCCATGGGTTGCAGGAAAATATAGTATTCCCTGCAAGCGACCCATGAATTTCCTGTTAGACACCATATACAGAATGAATGCACAGTTTTTCAAGCAGAACTTCTGTGTATTTTTATCTTGCCGTCAAATGGTTCAAGAATAATGGGACAGCATCCTCAAGGTACACAGCACACACAAACATACACACACACAAAAAGAAAAAGAAAAAAGAAAAAAAGAAAAAAAAAAAAAAAGGGACACTTCTATATCTCCCGTTTTACTGGGCCGATTGACAAAATTCAAATTGCGTTTTTCATGTTTCGAAAGCGCGACATAGCATATATATTAGATATATATATAGCACTGCTCTAACATAGGCATTTTGACAAAAATCGAACTTTTTCTGAAATAACATAATTTTTTTTCCATATTTCGATTCTCAACTCAAATTATTCCCAGATATTAAATTTTGTAAAATTTCGCGCGAAATTTACGGAGAAACTCAAAACTTTATCTTGGCTAAATGTTTTTCAGTTTGGCCAAGAATAATTCACTTGGCGAACTTCTTAATATATGGCAACCAATTTTCCTTTCCCTTCCATTATGGTGCAGCGGAAAAAAAGGTACCTCGTTTCCTATCTTTTTACATTGTGCATCAACGGAAAAAAAGTCACATCGTTCTAACTTTCAAATAATTTTAGCAAAGTGTTTAACACACATCTGATGTTTTATCTCTTTCAACAAATATGCCAAATTTCAAAACGCGCCAATGTATAAATTTACGTATATCTTCGGAAATTTTGAATAAAAACTTTAAGTTTTTACAGGTATGCTGAGAAATATGTCTACTTTAAGATGATGGTAAAACGTTTACAGCTTATAATTCCAATTGGTTTAGAAAAAATTGTAAAATTTATTTAAAAATACAAATTTTAAAAATAAATGATAAAAAACGGGTGAATTTAATTTGGAATGAACCTGAATTTCGAAATGTGAAAGGAAGAATCAAATAAGCTTAATAAAAAAAGAGAATTAGTTAATCAATATATACCAAAATAAATTAACACTGAGGAGCTAAAAGTTTTAACGATATTTTTTTAAAAACTACTTGTGCGATTTCTACAAAACTTGGTTGTTTGGCGTAATTTGAGTCCTAGAATTGAAATATTTAAAAAAATTGGTATGTTATTTCAGAAAAAGTCCGATTTTGTGTCAAAACACCGATATTAGAACACTGATATATATAAATCTAATACATACCCTAAATCGCACTTTCGAGGCATGAAAAACACAAGTTGAATTTCGTCAATTGGCCCAGTAGAACCGGAGATATAGAACTGTCGCATTTTTTTTAGCACAGTGTACCTTACTTGTTCCGATTCTCTTTCTTTGCTTCACCTTTTGAACAGTATTACCAGCTGCGACAAATTACTTATCGAAACCCTATTAACTGTCAATTCGCTTAAAAATACATACAAGAACTGATATCCGCTTTGCTCATGTGTGTGCTCACCATGGTTTCTATGGAAATGAAAGAGCTGATTTCTTAGCTAAAGATGCCTTAAATTTACCCATCGATATCAACATTAGTATTCCAAAGAGCTATTGGAAGTCCTTTCATTATAAGAAACTTTTAGCGAAGTTGAATGAGGAATATATTTCATCTTGTAATGCTGAGGTCACCAAAAAGTTCTTTCCTTCTGTTTACCATAGACTGCATTCCGAGTCTTTCCTCTCTATTAATTTTAAAGTTTCCGGTTTTTATCTGGTTACGGTAAATTTGCAAGTTACCTGTTTCGTTTTAATCTAAGATCAAGTGGTGAATGTGCAGAGACATTAGGTATTTTTTTGGCAGCAGGAAGCAGGCAAGATGAAAAATGAGCAACGCCTTCACCGGGAATCGAACCACGGACCTCTGGAATACGCGCCCAGTGTACAGACCACTACACTCCAAAGGCCCGCTAAGAAGTCGGGAGAAAATACCTTATAAATGTTCCAAAATAGTACCTCAGGATCTGGAACATTTGATTTTCTCATGCCCTACATTTGATTGCCCTAGATTATGCTTCCACAACGATTTAAAAATGTTCGGTGTGACTTGGCGAGTGAACTAATCTGTTTTCTTGAAGTCCATACTGCTGTTCTCTTCTTTTGTTCGTTTTACTTATGCATGCAACTTTTAATGTTTTAGTTAGTGGAAGGGGAGTCTGTATGTTTTCAAATAATAAAAAAAAACCTGTTAGTCACTACTTTTGTACAATATGAACAAAAATGAAAGAAACAATTTTTGATACCTAGTAATTTCTAAAAGGTGAAGAAAATATAGTTCAGTTGAGTGAAAGATTTTCTTAACCTTTTAAACTGCCGCTATTTCAGTATCACCGTTTCTAAGTGTATTAAAAGTATTTAGAAGACTCGCTACATCCAACGTATGAACTCCACGAACAAAAATTACAATTATACAATAAGAAAGTAAACGAAACAAAACAATAAAATGAAGTGTATTTTATAGTAAAATCAAGAAGAAACTGAAGTTACGCTACAAACAGTAAACAAACCTTTATTCACAAAACTCACAGTAAAGTGGCAAATATATGTCAGAAAATAAAAAAAAAAATGAAACTAACCTCTTTCCGGGATTCATAATCAAGTGGTCCCGCAACATATATAGCCCCTGTTTCGTTTTTTACGGCAAAAGCACCACCTATATTACCTTGAGTGATTTCATACCGGATACGTGACGCTGGAAAGAGCAAAAAATTCTCACTTATATATGTGAACATCAAATTAATTATATACTTTTCATTGGGGAATATCATAGAAAAGGTATAGTAATACACCAAGCAATATCAATATAGCTTCAAAGCAAGTAGTATTCTTTAATCTGCCTTGCAGAAAAGTTACTATGAATTCAAGAAGCATCCAACTAGCAATATATCGCATTAATTGAGTTTTAATACGCATTTGTTTCATATAAGAGATCATATCGTATGCATAGGCATACGCTATTTTGGGTGGGATCTTATGTAATACTTAAAAAAGAGTTTTTTTACCAGCTCCTGTTAGAACGTATTTTTAACTTCACGAATTAGATGTATTATTAAAAAAATACGTATGCTTTAAATTATAGGACGTTTATTGCTCTTAAGTTTCTCAGCGAATTAATAGTTTCAGATTAATTAAAATCCGACTTAATCAATAAATAAGTGACTAAATTTGAAACACAAAGAATTTATGTTTCACCAAACGGCAGTATTCTGAGAACTAGTTGTTTGCAAGATTACATGAAAATAAATTAAAAGATCTTGTATTTCTTGCACTGACAACATTTATCTAATTACCTGGAGATAAATGCTATGTAAAGTAATGTAATGACATTTTGGGCAGCCAAACATTTGGAAAAAACTCCATCAAAGAGGTTTCAAATTTTATCGTCAACGTCACAAGCTCTAGCGTTGGGATTCTCAGCCAGTGGTACGCGTACCACTGGGGTACCACGCAAGAGAAAAATAGGTGGTACGCAAAGCGAAACAAAGTAATTTTAACTTCGAACTCTAACTGAAGATTTCAAAAATAATACGCTTGTTAACTTTTGACTGAACCGAAAAAAAAAAAAATTTAAAGGCATTTCAAATAAAACTATTAAATTTTTGTTGTCTTTTTGCACAAACTATTTATGTGATATTTTCTTCCATGTTATTTTCGAAAAATAAATGCCAAACAAAATTAAAAGTGGATCCTAATTTACGGTTAAAACTAAGTTAAATAAGACCAAACAAAAAGAAACTGATCTAAACAGGCCCAAAGTTCACACTAAAGTTTAGAATTAAAAGTGTTATAACTTATATTTTGCTAATGAAAATGGCAACCAATTTTTAACCTAATATATTTTTATGTGTGCATATTTTATACAAATATCCAACAGCTTGTGCAAATGGCAAAATATATAATTTTTAATATTTCTTGTGAGAAATTAAAAAATAATCATTGTAAAATGTAGTGGTGGTACTAAAGTTTTTCAGTTTTTGTTCAGATGGTACGCGTTAGTCAAAAGGTTCAGAACCGCTGCTCTAGAGGCATAGATCCCTAGATTAGGAACTTAGTAATCCATACTTGACTTATGTACTTACGTACTTACGTACTGGACTAGTACGCAGATCTCTTGATTAGGGACTTTATATATGTGAAATGTATACGATCAAATGATAAAATTAGCTATGTAATGAAAAAGTGAATATGATCCTAGAATGTAAAGAATAAGATAATGTAAACCAAGGTAAACAATGGTTAAGAGGTGTAACATCAAAATTGATAATGTCAAGTGCAAAATTTTTATTGAATGGAATCACATCTGTAGAGGTATTTTAGGCAGAGTAACTATACATGAGTACTTCAGAGAATAATACAAATTTAGGAATGTAAAGTATGTGTATCATGAAATGTGAAAGTGCAGTGCTTTTTCAAGTAACGTGAAATGTTGGTGTGAAATGTGCGTATAGCGCAAACGAAAGCTCAACTGTGTCCAGCAGAAAGTGATTTCATTTGTTCAGTGATGGGACAACTTTTTTCTTCGGCCGGAGGGAATGTTGAGAATGGAAATTTCTCTCAGCACGCAGTTCATCAGCATGGACACTATCGTAACATTAATTGGAATCGCAGAACTACACGTGCATATAAACACCCGCTAAACAGGTTTTTTTACCTGTCTCTGCTGACTACGGCTCGCACGAATATGCGGGGCTGCGTCCCTTGCATATCTCACACGCATGGAATGATGTCTTTTTTGATGGAAAAGAAGCATGAGAATTGCACAAATTATCCAAAAAGATTGTGTTGAAAATTAATCCAGCTATGAAACAATTATGCTAAAATTTAACCCGTCTGGAAATAACTTGTTAATGTGTGTTTCGCATCAACAAATTGCTGCTATTGTCATCGGCTCGTCGCCTCGTGGTCTTTACCTTGTGCTGACCAGAAGAATTGAGTTGTACTATGCATGGTCTAATTAACTGCACTAGGCAAACAAATTTAAAAAAAAGTGTTTTAAATCTTCTTATCATACTGATGAATCAAAGTAAAGGCATGCAATTTTGTAATTGAATCTGATACAAATGTAGCTTGTAATAATGCCATGAAAGACTTATTAATCCATACTTGATTTACGTACTGTATGTCCAGTACTTACGTGCTGGACTAGTACACAGATCCCTAGATTAGGGAGTTAATAATAAATACATGTCTTATGTACTTTAGGTTATACACTTTTTTCTATATGAAGCAAAATGCCTCTTATTGCTATCTACACTTAGTGAAATGGATCAACCCTGAAACCACATGTTATAAAATACATCATCCTATTTATTCCACCAAGAGTTCTTTCAAATTACGTGTCAGCAGTTAACGAAATGGGAAAAGATTCAATTCACTATGCAGTGTTTTGGCTGAAAATGGAACCGTTCCAAGCACGACTGGGTAGCCGATAAAATATTATGATAGAGAGCATATCGACCGCGAAGAAAGGTAAAACTGCGGGGATCAGAATAATAACAAAATAAAAGAAATCAAAATAAAAGACTAACTCGAGACAAAAGAAATTTCCGAAATCAATTCTGCACTTAAGAGCTCGGAATTCTTGATACTGTTTGACATTCCCTCTCAGAGGTATATGCGTTGTGTTTTAAAGTTGGCCTCATGAAGGTCTCGGAAAAGAAATCGAAGCAGTATTTGCTTTCACGTTTCAATATTTCAAATGGAATCGTGAAAGTTTATACTAGCAATTTTTTATTTAATAGAAAGAATGTGAAATGGTCCAGAACGAAAGAACGAAACTTATTCTCGTCTACAGAAATTTAAAGAATATATGCACTTTTTCCCCCTTGAATTTTTCATAAGGCTTAAAATTTGCAGGGATTTCAAGAGATACCAATGCAAGAGCAAGCTAAAAATTTTAACATTTAAAAAATAATTTATATTTCATGTAATTTCTGCTGTTTTGAGAGGAATTTCACCAGCAAATTTATTCTCATCATTATACAGAGGATTCGGAAATGTGAATACACACTTTTAACACTGATCCTAAGCATCGTGTTATTGTTGGTGGAATACACAATTTTTCAACGTTTCCCAGTTTGAAATATAAAATTTTTCCACACGATATAAGACATTTTATTAAAACAACACCAATTCTGTAAGAAAGCGTTTACGAAAATATAAAGTCTTATTTTTTGTGGAGGAATGAATAATTTAATTAGTAAACTGTCTGTTACATTTTAATAAGCTTGTACGGTATATTTTAATTTTATAATAATTATTTTAATTTTAAAGTGCTTTTCTATCAATTCTTGTTTCCACTTACAACTCTCTACCAGAAACAGGTTTTAGAATCGCGTTGAATGCAAATGAGTTAGGAGCAGTATTTAAGGAAGGTTCAATTTACTTCGTAAGAGAGAGCTAGGAATTCTGAGTAGCGTTTGTTTGCCTTCAGGCTAAGTCTCTCTTGAAGATTAGCTCGGTCGTATATTACGTGTCTTTTGATATTCGCCAGCTAGTTTAAATTAAGGGCTAAGTACGGTAGGTAACTGTTAGCTTCGGCTAAGTCTCTCTTCTTTAATTATAGTTTAGTTCTTATTTCTTATTTTGAGTTCAAGCCCGAGTGGAGGCTTTGTTGTAAGCCTGAGAAAGGTGCCAACTGTTCATCTTATTTTGAGTGAAATAAAGGGTAGTTAACCCTTCTTGAGTCCACGACTTTAGGTATTTGAACTCAGCGATAAGTCGCTTAACTGTTCTCTAGTTTCCTCTACATTTACTTTAGACAAAGAGAGGAACACCACAAGTTAAATATAAAAAATTCTGTACTTTTATGCGCAAGTTTCGTGAAGATATTCAGAATTTACTGACTTAGATCACTTTTCTATTCCAGCTCTCCAGGGAAATGTTTCAGCCAAGCATACAGAACAATTACAAAACAAGAGCTGTTCATTTTTGGAATTAATTGTTATGCATTGGATATAATGCTCTTGTTATTAAACTTGTAGCTAATCTCATAAATATATTACATATGAACATGATTAATTATCAATCTCTGAGGATTTTATACGTATTTCTTTTCAGCATTGTGGTGTAGCGGCCAAAACCGCTACACAAAGCACGGGCTGTAATACAGGGTTGAAATGAACTTCAAACTCAAGTTTTAACATGAATTTTAACAAGGTAAGAAACCTTAACAATTGCATATCTTGACAATATGGGACTTGGATATCTTGAATCCCGAAATTTCAGAATTTTGTTACAGGAAAAATGCTCTATCGCATTATACACGAGGAATGATCGTTCTAGCGGGCAAACATGCCCATAGCTTCAAACAGGAAAGTTCTTTTTCTTCTCAGGAAACCACCTTATATATCTCACTTTGTTTACTTGCGCTGAACTTCCAAGGGGGAGTGAGTCTTTCACTCATACATAACAAAGTGTCCAACTCCTGACCCTGATGAAAAGACTTCTTTTACTTTTTTGTCCACTGGAGTGACCTTCGAGTTTCAATCAGAATCGTTACCAAAGGCACAGGATTTCACCACTGATATGAAGCTATTGCACTCTGATATCACTCACCCTCGACAAAGAAACTTTTATGCAACCTTGTCACAGCATTATTTCCAGGCTACATTTTTGTTTGCTGTTCTATATCAACTTAATGATATAGAATAGAAAAAATTAATTAATGAAAATTCAGACAAATTATGTGGAGAAAAATTAATGGTTAGGAAAAAAGTGCGCAAAATATGGATTGAACTCCCTCTAAAAACAACTTATTAACTGAACCAAAAAACTTAATAATTACTTAACAAAGATCAAGAATAATATCACATTTAATAACACCATACTATAATATACTGTGTGAAAGTAAATTTATTTTTGAATTCTTGTACTTCAGAATAAGCATATTTTACTAGTTTTTTAACGTTTAGTGTGTTACCTTTATTTATTAAATATCATGTTTTTCGCACTTAAACCATAAAATTCAATTCAATAGCAATATTACAAAATATTTAAAAGAACATATCTTCAGAACTTTCGATACACAGTCTCGCGTACTAGATATTAAATACCCCGCTTATACAGTGTAACAATTGCTCACTTTGAAATCGTTGAGTTTGTTAATCAAGAAGTTTTTAGTGTTTGGCAAAATATGAAATAGATAATAAAAAAATTCCAAATTTGGACTTCCAGATGCCCGTTATTCAAAATTTGATGTCTATAGGTATCGTTATTTTTTCACAGTGCGAGAAACATACATAAATTCATGCAGATTCTTCGTTATTTAATTTCTTTAAATATAATGCAGGGCTCTAACATTTGGTGGCAACAGTTTGAAAAGTGAACCGACGCAAAATGCCAAAACGAAATTAATAGCCCTTTTCGGCAAATTACCCCTTTGCGCTAATAAATGTGATGATATGAAGTAAATAAATAAATTGATATATATATTTCATGTTTCATATTTAGTTGTTAAACAATAAGATACTTTGCATTTAAAAATTATTTAAAATATTTTTCTTCATTCCAGGCCTATTCGTATTTAATGCAGTAGTAAATTGTAATAACTGCAGCTCACTGTATAGTTTCTTTTGTATCTATAGTCTAGAATTGTTAGAATAAAATATTAGCAATAACTTAGTGTTGTCAAAAAGCAATGCCTTTGTTGTATTTTTAAAACAATTAAAAAGATTTAACAGATTATACTAGAAGGCCCCAATGAAATTACATAAACTATTAAATTCATTACATAATTTCCTTTTTCTTAATTATTTTAAGCGGCTGTATGCGAAAGAGGAATATTTTTTAATGTGAAACCTAATTTTCCGAACAAATCGATTATATGAGTCACATTTATTTCGTATGATCTAGATTCTAGTGATCTCTAGATTTTAGATAAAGAGGGGATTCAATTTAAATGATTAAAAATTTTAAAATAATGTTCTATTCCTTTTTGATACACTCTCCCATACCTTTTGAAATACAAGGAAATTTTTCCACATGATTTTGATAAACATTCTACTCTCAGTTAACTTTATATATTAGTACATATATTTTCACATTAAGCTTGTCCATGAAAAATTTCGAAGCATCAAAATATTTTAAAATTTAATTGTTACTCAAATACATTTCAATGATTAAGCAAATACAGACCATCGTCATCTGCAAGTTCTAGCTATCTACTAATTATGAGAATACGGACTCAGAAGGTCCGGCGTGAAAATTACCTGGAAGGTCGTAGTGTGGAATTGTCTGAAAGTGTCCAATGCGGAGATTCTCTGAAAGATTTTGAAGAGAAATGAGGGAAATTCTTTTATAATGAATCATTCTTATATTGAAATTAGGAGCTTTTTATCACCCATCCATTTGTAAATATTTTCAGGAGTTAGCTTTACTAAGTACCCATACTTGAAACTATGAACTATTTGCAGTCTTTATTATTCACGTCGTTGCTGTTGACTTTTTGAACACGAATCGATATCTATATATAAATAAAATATACACTTTGATTTATTGATATTCATGAGAATAGAAATTTTCAAAAGCTTGCATAGTTATGGAAACTTTTCAAAGAGTAATCAAATTTCCATTGCATATAGCTTAATATTTGTGCATTCGAAATATCAAGCAGTAAACTATTATGTTAAAATGTTTTTTCTGTACTTATATAATAATCAATTCTCTTTTGCTATCGTGGCCGTAAGATTTTTTTCATATTGTCCGGCACTACTGAAGAAAAATTAAGGTATTCTTGATGCAGAAAATTTAAACAAAAGCAACGACGATAAAAAGAACTTTGCTATAATTAATAGCTAAGAACTAAGACATGTCAAAATTTTAAAAGATAACAGGATAAAAAATACATTAGTAAGAGTTTCTTTTAACGAGATTAAAACTATATTCAATGCAACTTTAAAGCGAAGTAAATTCCTTGTTAGAAAATCTTCAAGATTTTAAATAAAAGGAAGTTTGTGTGGAATTTTTTACTCTTTACTGCTGAGTGAACATTGTTGGCAAAATATAAAAATAGCAGATTAGGATGTGTAATGCCTTAAACTCGGAAAAAATCAATTAAAAGTCACGAGTTGCTCTTTAAATATTCATTCTCACGAAGTTACAAAACAAGGAGATGAATACAACAGAGTAATATATTTTTCACGCATTTTTATCAAAAATGTAATTACGCAAACAACATACTATCTTTAAGATTCAGCGAGTTCGAAAATTGTTGAATTTCCTTTTTTTTAAAGATTTTATACTTTTTCTTGAGAAAGTAAGTTTTAGCTTTGCAAAAATGGCATAATTATTTAATTTTTTTAGTGATTCTTCAATAAAGTGAATAGAATTCAGAAGTCTGAATTCGGGGCCTTACGTTCATTGCTTCAATAACTGATCAGATACGATTACAGACTTTTACAATGCTAAAAGTAGCACTAGAACAGGATGGGCTGAACTACTGAGTCTCATAAAAGCAAGAAATTGCAAAATAGTCATTGGCGGTTGTGAAGGTTCTTTTTCAAAGATCGCTGGAAGACAATCTTTAACAGAAGCCTTAAATACGTATTTTATTACTATTGTTACGAAATGTACAGGCGCGGTAATATGGCTTCCCCGCAAAGCAGTTTTAGGGTTGAATAAAATTGCAAGGGAAGGCAAGTTTGCCATATTTGGCGAGAAATAGCTCATTTGGCGACAAAATTGGCGATGTGGCATGGACAAATTCTTACCGGTTTAGCCCAGAATGTTCTCGAACATAAGCCGAAAGCTATATAAACCCTGCTGGTCCGCAGTCAATATCGTTTGTGTGCCTCGTCTAGCGAGCTGATAGTCAGTCATTGAGCGAGTGTCTCGAAGTCTAGCGTCGAGTGGGTCGTCGAGTGCACCGAAAGAGTCTCGTAGTGTATCGCGGTTAGTGCATCGTCGAGAGAGCGTGTTGAACTCCGGGAACGACTGAACCGAAGATTTGGGAGCTATGCTTTGTGTGTCGTCGAGTGCATCGGAGTTGCAGCGTGGAGAGTCTCGAGAGTACGCGGAGTTCCGAGAACGACCAAGCAGAGTCGCGAGCTGTACTCTAGTGCTTTGCCGTGAAGCTGTCTCCACCGTGATAACCTGGAGGCTGTGCCGCTGATCGTGTCAGTGTGTTTATAGTAGCTCATCGACGACTGTAAAAGCGTGTTTTGGAGCTGTCCTGACAATACTGGCCAATAAAGTGTGTTTCGATACTTCATCAAGTAGTATTGTCATTATTCACTCCAAATCCACACCACGAACCCCGTATGAACGTGAAGGAAGAAAATAACGTAACAGCTGGTGTCAGAAGAAGTGAAAAACGTAACCCTATATATACAAAATTCAATGCGAAAATAAATGTTGGTACTACTGTACAAGAAATTTTGAAAGGAAAAATAAGATTTTACTTGCTTGAAAGTTTGTGATTTCTTTTATTATTATCTAAAATTTTTATGGCTTAATTATTATGTTTCCTAATATTTACTGAAATGAGCTTTTTGTGATAAACTAAGAAAAAAAATTAAAAAATGTTTTTGTGTGAGAAAAGTGCTAAATTTTAATATGCCTAACAAATTATTCTGTAAATTACTCTAAAATTCAAAATGTTTCAAAAGCTCATTTCATTATAATCAGTTAGGTATATTTTAATTACACAAAAAAATTTTAAGCGTGTGTCTGCAGCAGAGTTTGAGAAAAGGCACATCGAAAATGGCCAATTTAATTTGTCGGCACAGGGGTTTCCAACACCCCTTAATAAAACGCCCCTTTAAACGTAATTTAAAATCTGAAACCTTTCAGATTTTTTTTTTTTTTTTTTTTTGAAAATTTTTTGTTTTGTTTTGTTTTCTAGCGAAAACTTTTAACACTATCCCAATAACTAAAATGCAGAAAGGATGTAATTTATCATGAAAAGAAAGTAAAGTAAATTAAATCGTTCGATGCAAAATTAGACAACCAAAAGAACTTCGAAAGAGCTGAATACTTGAATTAATTCTATGAAAGAATTGAGCATTTTTTATCTTCGGAAAATCTATTCAAAGATGCTTTGTATTTCACTTAAGCTCCAGCAAACATAAGATAAAAAATTTCATCAACATAAATTCATAGAATAAAGCTAAATACAACAGTTAAAGTCAAAGTTCGAGTTTGAAAATAAGTTTCTCTATTGTTCCTGGTCCGAATTTCGAGAAAGAAAATTTTGAAATTTAAACCTAATTGAAAAGTTTCGTCATTTACTTTTGCTTTTTCTTAGAAAAGTTTTTTTAAAATGGAACAATATCCGTCCTGAATTTTCTTTTTCTTGCTCTCTCTCACATCCCTCTTTAGCTTCCTATTAATGATTATTGTTTTTTCTCTCATTTTTTCAAAACCATCTCTTTTAGGCTGCAGATTGTGGAAGGATTTTTCTTTTCCCTTTAAAACGAAAATTTTATTTATCTTCTGCCTCATCAAATTTGCTTTTGAGAGTGCTAAGAAACAGCCTTCCACAAAATTACATTTTCATCAAAGTGTTTCCTCAGAATAACGCTGAGAAAGAAACCATTGGCAACATGAAAATTTGGGCAAATATCCAAACATTCTGCTTCTACAACCAGGTTAATGCGTTTCTAAAATCTTGAAGTACGCTGTGATATATTTTTCATTTCTCCAAATTACAAACATTTTTGAGGAGGACTGTTTGATCACCAGGCTCGAAAGTAAACATACACTTGGAGGTAAACAAGAAGTAAACATCTAAAATAAGATAGTATTTTTAAAATTGGCTATAAACTGCCAACATAACAGTATTATGAATTAACATATAAGATAATTTTAAGAAGCCTAAAAGCAGAGAATGTGACAGTACATCAGAATGAATATCATATTGAAAAATTAGGTTGGTTTTTTCTTTTGTGCAGATTTTTACATTGTGAAATTTTTTTGCCGTTAGTATACTACATTTTGCAAAGCATAAAATAAAATTACTTATTTATGTTATATTTTTCACTAAACTTGCTAGCTTAAACTCAGAAAATATACAGACTGTCATTCACTGCTGCACAATACTTATAATTACACTTTAAGAACCGATGGATTCATTTAAAACTGAATGAAGGAATTCGGATACCACTTTTCTTTAATATTCAGTTTAAATACGGTTTATGTTCCCAGAAGAATCATAAATAAAATGAAATTAACTTCTGTATAACATGCACATTAGTCTCCTAAAATACTGTAGTAGATAACTAAAGATCTAGATGGAAACGGGATTCTCTAGCAAATGTTACACAAATACTATGCTATTTTCACTTTTTATTAAATAAATATGTTAAATAAAACATTAATTGTTCAAAAGAATTAGGCACTAATATTTTCTTCATCCATATTACGAATCACCTTTAAACGACAGCGGTTTCGTACTGGAAAACTATAATTTTTTTCTACTTGTTTTCAGTAGGATATCGAATCAAATACTGTACGTTTTGCACAAACATTTGTTAATTACGGTTGTTTAATTTTAGTATTATAAATTCTAATACCTTCATAAATTATGTTTTCTAAAAAAAACTGCTTTTAGAAAAACTAATATTTTTCCTTCAAGACCACCTTATTTTTTTTTTTTAAGCGCAAAGGAGGTTAGCCCAGAAAGGCTATTAATTTTGTTTCGACATTTTGCGTCGAATCACTATAAATGGCGTATCACTTTTCAAATTGTTGCCACCAAATATTAGAGTCCTGCATTATATTTAAAGAAATTAAATAATGCAGAATCTGCATTAATTTATATATGTTTCTCGCACTGTGATAAAACAACGGCACCTAGAGCCATCAAATTTGGATAACGTAATCCTCCACCCGAATATGGGCATCTGGAAGCCTTAATATGGAATTTTATTTTCTATTTCATATTTTATAAAACGTTTCGATTGACAAACTCAACGATTTCTAAGCGAGCAATAGGAACACTGTGAAGGAAAAAAAAAAAAAAACTCGCGCGAGACTGTGTACCGAAAATTCTAAAGATATTCTCTTTCTAAATTATTTTGTGATATTGATGTTAAATTGAATTTTATGATATAAGTGCGAAGAACATAATATTTAATAAATAAAGTTAACACACAAAACAATAAAAAAGCCTCTTTGGGCGTAATATAGAATCTGGAAGCTTTCAAATTTTTTTTACTCATGTTTCGTTTCTCTATTTTAAGCCTTTTGTTTAGCCCAAAGGGCGTTAGCCCAGAAGGGGTTATTAATTTAGTTTTGGCATTTTGCGTCGAAAACTTTAAAAGTCTGAATCACTTTTCAAATTGTTGCCACCAAATATTATCGCTCTGTATTATATTTAAAGAAATCAAATAATGAAAAATCTGCACAAATGTGGTATGTTTCTCGTATTGTGATAAAAAAAGGTACTTAGAACCATTAAATTTTGAATAACGTATACATCGCCCCCGAAATAGGGGCATTGAGTAACCCAAATTTGGAATCTGGAATTTGTTTGATTTTCTATTTCATATTTTGTAAAGCATTTATGAGTTTCTGATTAAGAAACTCCAAGATTTCAAAGCAAGCAATGGCAACACTGTTCGAAAAAAAAATTATCTTCAGCGCGCGAGACTGTGTATCTGAAATTCTAAAGATATGACCTTTTAAAATTACACTCATGTCCATAAATTAAGAATAATGCAAAATCAGGCAAAGGAAGAGTTAGAAGCAAAACAAGTTTTACTTATTTGTAAAGCTTATTTATTAAGCAAAAGGTAAAGAGCAAAACAAGATGCTATATGTTTGATATTATTAAAAAAATTAGCGATTTTTTCTCCCTATAGCAAATTACTAAAAAAACCTATTTACAAAAAGCAATATTACATGGTTGGTATGATTGTTAATACATTGCATGTCTCCCAGACGATGCAATACAGTCCGTACAACGCCTAGGCATGCTGAGTATCAAATTATCAATCTGATCTTGAGGGATATTACACCACTCAAAAAGCAATGCTCTCCGAAGTTCCGGTAGACATGTAGGAGGAGGTTGACGGTCTGCAACTCGTAGGCCAAGCATGTCCCACACGTGCTCTACTGGATTCAAGTTCGGTGCTCTACTGGATTCAAGATCGGTGAGAATGCTGGCCAGTCCATACGGGTGATATCCATACGGTGAAGGCATTCGCTTACGATGTTTGCACGGTGAGGACGGGCGTTGTCATCCATAAACACAAATTGTGCGCCCATGGCGCCCCGAAACAAACGTACATGTTGTCCCAGAATGACGTCCCGATAGATTTGGCTTGTCTTGGTTCCGATTTGAACATGCAGGTCAGTTCTGGAACCCAGAATAATTCCATCCCAAACGAGCAATCCTGCACCACCGTAACGGTGCCGTTCAATGATGTTTTCTTGGTGGTAACGGGTACCTGGAGCTCTCCATACGAAAGTGCAGTGAGAATCAGACTGCAAGCTAAACCTGGACTCATCAGAAAACATCACACAAGCCCACTGTTGCGGTGTCCACAATGCATGCTCTCTACTCCAGGCTAGCCGCATGTACAGTGAGTTGCAGTAAGTGGAACGCATCTGACAGGTCTACGAGCATATAGACCAATCTGCCCTAAGTGTCTGTACACGGTCTGTCTTGAAATTGTCGTACCAGTGGCTGAAGAGAGCTGACGAGACAGGTCTGAGGCTGTGCTCCGCCTGTTTCGTTTGGCAGTAACTGCCAAATACCGGTCTTCATTCGGCGTTGTAACTCTGGGGCGACCTGTGCTGTAACGTCTACTCACATTACCATCATCTTGAAATCGTTGCCAAAGCCTGGAGATGACACTCTGGGCAATTCCAAGTTCGTCAATACTTCTAGTTGGGTACGCCCACATTCCAGACGGCCGATAATTCTACCACGTAAAAATTATAAATACCGTTATTTACCACGTAAAATAATACCGTTATTGCACTGAAATGCTTATAAAGCGTCTGCGAACAATTTTACTTCTTTGCCTGCATTCCTTATATATCACTTTCTTACACTCTCGTCATTGTGACGTACCATCGGTATCATCTGGTTACTTCCTGGAATTCGCATATGATTCTTGAAAATGTGTGTAGTGATTTTACAGGTGATATATTTATTTTAGAGTTCGATTTCCGCGTGACTCCGAATTATACTTAATTTTTGGACATGAGTGTATTTTACGGTATTGCTGTTGAATTGATGGTTTAAAGTGCGAAGAACATGATACTATTTAATAAATAAGGGAAGCACACCAAACATTAAACAAGCCCATTTGCGCGCAATTATAAAATCTGAAAACGTTCAGTTTTTTTTTACTCATGATTTGTCCTTACATTTTAAGCCATTTTAACCATTGCACTGAAGATTAACATCTGCTATTAATTCGCATCCATTTCATCTTTTTCAGTTGTGCTCTGTTTTTAAATTACCTACCATTACATTTTATTGCATATGAATTTATTTAACTTCAGCAAATAAAATCATAGCTGAATCTGAATTCATTTTGATAAACTGCTAAAGGCATTATGCTATTAAATGTTATTTGAAAACATATTTATCTCATTTTGAATGTAGCTAAAATAGTATTTCAGTTTATTCATTCAAATCCAAATGCAGCAAAAGTAACTGAAAAAAGTTAGAAAGTCTTTGTTTACTGCATTTCAGTTATATAATAATCATTTTTCGTGAATCGTAGTTTCTATTTAATTCAGTGTACAGCTTTCCAATATTATGCCTGTAAAAACTGGTTTAAGTTAACGGAATTTGTAATTTTCAGAGGTATAACAAATGGTTGGTGTAGCGAATTTTGTTTCTATATCTACTTTACAACAACGTTCAAAAACTAGATTAACATTTTTGAGGTTAGTTTGAAACTTGATTTTAGAATTTCAAACTCGAAATGACGAAATATCGATAGCAAATATTTCATCGCATAATCTGATTTTCGATATTCACGGAGGTCTTTGACAGATATCTACGTAAAATATTCTAAATGTAGATATTCAAAGCGATCAGTAGGATAAATCTATGTTGAATATTTACCTGCATTGCAGTGAAAATTGCTTTTCACAGTTTCCAACCTATTCGTACAGTTGTTGGAATGCCAAAGGAATTATCAGTATAACTATTCACACGAAGTTTGTTGTTGATGATTGAGCTCTTTCAGTGAATAGAACGAGAGGAAATACACTGGTGTGCAAAAATTAAGGACGAGACGGTTTTTTTCAATACAACTTTGTACAAAAGCTATCCAAATCAATACATTTAATACCGTAAGATCCCCAATACGTAAGAACATGAGTAATGTAAACAAAAATTAAGACACAATAACACGCCGAATAAATACTAATTCAGAAGTCAAACAACAAAAATCAGCGTTAATTTACAAAATTTTCACAGGACTAGTTTCGATGGTTTTACCGAACCATCATCTTCAGCTGCAAAACCGCAAATGAACAAGATAGGAAATAATGTTTAGATAAGATAAGAAAGCCTGGACAAGAATAAGCAAGTGGCGCCATCTGTTGGCGAAACCAGAACTAAAACATAATTTCTCTAAAAGCCGAAGGCAAATTTGGATTGGAATTAGGATCGTTAACTAGAACAGAAACATTTTTATGAATGTGAAATGCCTCTAGAAAATCCAGTTCTCCAATGGAAGATGTTTTTTGAATAATTTTGGCAGCAGAAAAATTGAAAGTGTGATTTTCGGACCAACAATGTTGAGCAACAGAAGACTTCTGTGTTTCCTTTTTTCTAACATATGCCTCATGTTCTTTGACGCGAAATTTTAAGGCTCTCTTAGTTTGGCCAATGTAAATTAAACCGCACTGGCAAGGAATCCTATAAATACCCCAGGAATTCATATCCGGAATGGGGTCCTTGAGTATAGAAGTTGGAATTTTATTGATGGGGGAGTAAACAACCCGAAAGTTAAATTTCTGCAAAATATGTGCAACTTTATAGCTAATTGATGAAAAGAAGGGAATGACAACAGAATTTTTATAATCTCCTAAAATAAGAGTGTGGCTTTTAGTGTGTTGAGATGAGAATTTTTTAACTGCTTGATTAATAATGTTGGGTGAAAAGCCCCTGTCAATAGCTATTGCTTTTAAATAATTTAGTTCTTCATGAAGGGCTAGTTTGGAGGAGCAAACTTGAAGAGCACGGAAAACATAGGAATAAAATGAAGCTAACTTTTGTTTAGTCGGATGACATGATTTAAAGTGTGGTGGAAGGCAAACCGATGAAGGTTTACGGTAAACTGTAGTACTGAAGTTGGATGTGTTACGTGTGACCAGAATGTCGAGAAACGGAAGAGAATTGCAATTCTCAAGTTCAAAAGTGAACTGAATAGCAGGATCAATAGAATTCATTGTTGAAAGAAGTTTATTTAAATCATCTTTATTACCTTCAAACAGGGTAAAAGTATCGTCTACGTAGCGGAACCATGCCGGGAAGTTTAAAGTTTCAAACAATTTTGATTCATAATAATGCATGTAGATATCAGCCAGGATGGGACTGAGGGGACTTCCGATGGCTAATCCCTCAGTTTGCTTGTAATATTTAGTAATAGTTTCCGTTTCTCGACATTCTGTTCACACGTAACACATCCAACTTCAGTACTACAGTTTACCGTAAACCTTCATCGGTTTGCCTTCCACCACACTTTAAATCATGTCATCCGACTAAACAAAAGTTAGCTTCATTTTATTCCTATGTTTTCCGTGCTCTTCAAGTTTTCCATCAATTAGCTATAAAGTTGCACATATTTTGCAGAAATTTAACTTTCGGGTTGTTTACTCCCCCATCAATAAAATTCCAACTTCTATACTCAAGGACCCCATTCCGGATATGAATTCCTGGGGTATTTATAGGATTCCTTGCCAGTGCGGTTTAATTTACATTGGCCAACCTAAGAGAGCCTTAAAATTTCGCGTCAAAGAACATGAGGCATATGTTAGAAAAAAGGAAACACAGAAGTCTTCTGTTGCTCAACATTGTTGGTCCGAAAATCACACTTTCAATTTTTCTGCTGCCAAAATTATTCAAAAAACATCTTCCATTGGAGAACTGGATTTTCTAGAGGCATTTCACATTCATAAAAATGTTTCTGTTCTAGTTAACGATCCTAATTCCAATTCAAATTTGCCTTCGGCTTTTAGAGAAATTATGTTTTAGTTCTGGTTTCGCCAACAGATGGCGCCACTTGCTTATTCTTGTCCAGGCTTTCTTATCTTATCTAAACATTATTTCCTATCTTGTTCATTTGCGGTTGTGCAGCTGAAGATGATGGTTCGGTAAAACCATCGAAACTAGTCCTGTGAAAATTTTGTAAATTAACGCTGATTTTTGTTGTTTGACTTCTGAAATAATGTAAGCAACACTTACTAAAAGAGAAATCAGAGGGATAAAAAGAAGCTTTATTGAAAAAGTAGCATGGAGCGTAATGCGACTGAAGGCCGAAACATCCCTGTGATGGGTGTCCAGCAAGAAACATCCGGTCTTTAATAGGGCATATGATCTCCCCTGACTGCAAGGCAGGTTTTACAGCGTCTGCCCATGTTGAGAATGAGGGTGTCAATGAGTTGTTGAGGCATTGCTGCCCATTCGTCTTGTAGCGTCAATCGAAGCTCCGGAATCGCTACTGGTGGTAAGGTACGAGCTGCCAAGCGTCTGCCTAGAAAATCCCATATATGCTCGATGGGATTGAGATCCGGAGATCGTGCCGGCCAATCCATACGTTCAATGTCCTCACTCTCTAAGAGCTGTTCGGCAGCTACTGTGCGATGACATGGTGCATTGTCGTCCATGAAAAGGAACTGCGGACCCATAGCGCCTCTAAAAAGACGCACATATGGAAGAAGAATCTCGTTACAATAACGGGTCCCGTTGACTGAACCTGCGTCGAAGATGTGAAGGTCTGTACGACTACCAAGCATGATGCCTCCCCAAACGAGAACACCGCCACCTCCATACCTGTCCCTTTCAATGATGTTCGAGGGATGATTGCGGCTTCCCCGCTCTCTCCAGATGAGTATGCGATGAGAATCGCTACTCAGACTGAATCTGCTCTCATCTGTAAAGAGTACTCGTCCCCATTCATTGTCTCTCCAATTCCGGTGTTCCCGGCACCACAGAGAACGCCTTCTCCGATGGGCAGGCGTTAGAGGTACACACCGTACAGGGGCAAACAGACCACCACCGTGCAGTCTTCTGGCCACGGTAAAACGCAATATCGGTCGTCCAGTCGCCTGTGTCTAGCGATTTGTCCCGCTGTCTGCCGCCTGTTTCTTCTGGCCTGTAAGGCAATATACCGGTCATCTGCGGGTTTGGTTCCTCGTGGACGACCACTACTAAGCCCCCGGATAGCTGTTCCTGTAGTTTGAAATTGTCTCCAAAGTCGTGAAACGATGCTGTGAGCAATTCCGAACTCTGCAGCCACACTTGTCACACTGCGGCCTTCCTCCAACTTCCCAATGATTCGACCTCGGGTAAAAGCATCCAGATGTCGTCTAACAGATTGATTATTCGCCATTTCTCGCTGAAGCAGCAATTCGGTGTGATTTTAAGTGCTATACGGCGTGCAATCTCTTTGCCAGAAATACTGATCTTACACCGACAACATGCTTTATACTACTCAGACACCCCCCATTATGTCTACCTGCATATCTTCGCATGTGCCACCGTACATCACCTTACTTAATCTCCTGACTGGTCTTTCTGTCCGCTCTGCCTCTTCGTTCAGCTGATATGCTAATTTTTCGACTTCGTCTTTAATTTTTGCACACCAGTGTATTATAAATGCTATTTATAGAAAATGCTTCTGGAAAGGACGCCTTTCTAACTTATGCACTGGAAACGTTAGTATGAAACATTTGTGTCCAAATCTAACAATACTGTGGCCACTGGGAATTACAAAATTAATTTTTATGCTTGCCAACTGGAATCGCTTAACTTATTTGCTGTAGTTAAATATTGATAGTAAGTAACTACAGATATGCATTTTAAAATTATGTTATACGCTGATCATTTCTAAAACAAAGTTAGAAATAACTTGAGTTGATATCATTAAACGCAAAGCTTAAGCTACAGAAAGAAAAAAAAAACATTACTGCATTTATATGAATATTGAACTTGCTTTGCTTTAAAAATAGTTATCGAATCAGCTTTGGTTGCATGGAGATTTAGAAATTAAACAATTTTTTCTCAAGTTTGTACAATGTTTCGTAAATGCTTGTAAGTTAAAAGAGCCCAAAAATGGAACATTTGCAGCAAACAAATTCCAAGAAGAGTCAACATTTTCGGAAAGAGAGAAAATTTCATTTTTAAAATGTTACTGTTTCATTTAGAGGTGTTTAGAAATTTTAATTAGATAATGATTCGGAAGCTGGATGATAAGCAAATTCAGATTATGGCATTATATTTGATAAACCTTTGGATAAATAGCTTTTGCAAGCTAAATGGCAAAAAGGAAAATAAAAGTCCTACAAAACTGTATTATTCAAAATGACATTGTAAGAGGTACTAATACTAAGAGAGAATTAAAATTTCGCGTCAAGGAGCATGAGGCATATGTTAGAAAAAGGGAAACACAAAAGTCTTCTGTTGCTCAACATTGTTGGTCTTCGTCATTGTTGGTCATTGTAAAAAGTCTTCTGTCGCTCAACAAGTCAAACAACAAAAATCAGCGTTAATTTTCAAAATTTTCACAGGACTAGTTTCGATAGTTTTACCGAACCACCATCCTCAGCTGCAAAACCGCAAATGAACAAGATAGGAAATAATGATTAGATAAGATAAGAAAGCCTGGACAAGAATAAGCAAGTGGCGCCATCTGTTGGTGAAACCAGAACTAAAACATAATTTCTTTAAAGGCCAAAGGCAAAGATGGATTGGAATTAGGATCGTTAACAAGAACAGAAAGATTTTTTTGAATGTGAAATGCCTCTAGAAAATCCAGTTTGAATAATTTTGGCAGCAGAAAAATTAAAAGTGTGATTTTTCTGTGTGAGGAAACACAGAAGTCTTCTGTTGCTCAACACTGTTGGTCCGAAAATCACACTTTTAATTTTTCTGCTGCCAAAATTATTCAAAAAACATCTTGGAGAACTGGATTTTCTAGAGGCATTTCACATTCAAAAAAATCTTTCTGTTCTTGTTAACGATCGTAATTCCAATTCATCTTTGCCTTTGGCCTTTAAAGAAATTATATTTTAGTTCTGGTTTTACCAACAGATGGCGCCACTTGCTTATTCTTGTCCAGGCTTTCTTATCTTATCTAATCATTATTTCCTATCTTGTTCATTTGCGGTTTTGCAGCTGAGGATGGTGGTTCGGTAAAACCATCGAAACTAGTCCTGTGAAAATTTTGAAAATTAAGGCTGATTTTTGTGGTTTGACTTCTGTATTAGTATTTATTCGGCGTGCTATTGTGTCTTAATTGTAAGAGGTGTTTCTCTTTTGAATAGGGCAGTAAAATGGGCTAAGTCAAATGGTTGATAAATTAAGAAATTTTGGTAAAAGTAAAAAACCGACATATCAAGGGGAAGGATTAATTATCAAGGTGATGGATATAAGAGATTTTACTGTGCATTTTCTGCTACTTAGCCAACATTTTTTATTCAGTTATAAACAAAATTAAAATGCTAAAAATGCGTAATTTATTTATACAAATCACGTTTGGGTCACCAAAAGTGAATGTCTTCAACTTGTCACCATCCTCACCACCTGTTATTTTGCAATCCACATAATAATCTCTATCCTTTGAAAGTTTCCTTTTTTGGCCATGGTGCGGCGAATTTTGGGAACACTCCCTTAGACATCATGCAAAATAAACATTACACTTTATCCACAAGCAAGAAAATCTATACAGCACTAAACTAGTTCTCAAGGAAAAAAAATTGTGTGCTTAAAGCTTCATCAGAATTTCCAGTCTCGAGAATAAACTTCTATTCAAGCTTTCATCAACGCTTGGTTGGGTCTTTGTGGGGGAATCCACCTATGGTTCTACCTCATAATAAGATCTTCACGCCCCATGCTCAGCGATAAAAACTCATCCAATCAACAAAGATTGGATTAAGGCATCAATACAGTTTACGAAACCTGGAACCTCTTTTTTTCCTACTTCTTCATCTTCTATTCTTTCCTTTATTTATCAGTGAAGGATGTACGGAAAGAAATCGCGGCTACGACTTAGTTCTGGGTCAAGCTCAAGATGGATGTCGCTCTATCCTCAGAATGCATTTTCTGGTCCATGGTTGGGGAAACATGGTTATGATTAAACGATTCGCATCAATCAATTATCAATGGACTACAGCCAGAAGGCATGGTCGAGTGCTCTAGCAGAAGAGAGCGCGCCCCCTATATTCCCTTTCCATATATGAGTCACGAGATGAAAATATGCCTAGGAAAAACATCGATATTTAAGTCAGAGCAGCATATGTATCAAAGTAAACCGGTAAACTCACTCATTATAATTTTTCGCGAATCAAAAATTTTCACTATAAAATATAATGAAGGAATAGAATTTGAAAGCTTTAATAAAGGAACATCATCTGGTAGCAGTATTCTCAAAGAACACGAAAACTACAAAAATAGGTTATTAAACAGAAACTAGAAAACAAATTAGAAATTCAGACTAATCAACATAGTTTTGCCCATTTTCATCTTTTTTTGGTGGAGTTAGAAAAATCCATGCTACTAATAATTACGATGCTACTAATAATTACAACGACCGATATTTAAAATATATCGGTCGTTGTTGTTGTTGCTAATGCTCTATAGTCAGCACAAACCCACGGAATTCCTCGTGGCAAGGAGCGCAAGCTTACGCCCGTCGTTGGTAACAGCCTTCAGCACCTTATAGATGACAGCGTGATTTAGCACAGTTCCGACCCAAATTTGATGGAGAGCACCCCGTGGGGGGACGGGTCCGAGGGTTTCCCACACCTCTTTCCTTACCAACAACCTCTCGAGAGGACTTTCGGTTCACCGCATATTTAGAGTGCCCCCATGCCGCACTGACACTATACTTTTACAAACATCCACACTTTCTCTGAGATTCGAATTCGGGCCCTTCGGGAGAAATACCAATAACATTTACACATTTTTCGAAATACTATATGACATATGAATGCCTGTTTCAAGATGCTAAAATATTTTATACAGTGTTTTATCATTGTTACATTTTTCAAAGACGTGATGCTAGAATAAAGATGAATTCCTCTCAACTTTGAAGCAAGTTCTTTTCGGTTATTAAAAAACAGTTTTCAAACTATTAGCATGTGCAACTGCTTGTAGTGAAATAAGTTAATTAGAAAGGATTTAATTAAGCTACCGATATGAAAATTTGGAAAAGAATTATTTCTATCCATGGAAATTCTAAAAGAGATTTAACTACATTCTGTATCTCTCAATACTTAATCCCGTAAATTGCCGCGATTAAAGGCTATAGGGAAAAATGTTAATCTTTTGTTTTCAATTAAGATGCATTTATTAAAATTTTAATAAAGGATTATGGCTTTTATAAATAATCTATTTACCAAATAAAGGAAATTAAATGATTTAATTCTTTTCTTAAATTAAAAAAATATGAATGTATGTATGATTGAACGTATGCATGAATGAATATATGCTTTAATTAACTATGTCTTAGCTGCTATTATATTTAAGCAGAACAAAATAATAACGTCGGGTAATTGAAACGGACAATCGAATAAAGTTAAGATTATATCAGTAGGACAATAAACTGCCAATTTTTATTTTATGTCTTCCTTGTACGAAGTAAAGGAAGCATTGTATTCACGAAATATTCATTTTAAGGAAAATATTCATTTCAACGAAAATATCCATTTTGGCCGCTATCGAATGCAATTTAACGAAGTTTTGGTGTGACACCTGTACGTAAGGACAGGATAAAGGACTCTTTTCCCCCAAAACGAATTATAAAACGGATTCAAAATGAATTCAGAAAATATTTTTTTTGTGGCGTCTGTATGTACGTACGCATGAATGTATGTATATATCTTGCCTAACTCGAAAACAACTAGCCTCAGGAAATTGAAATTTGTACATAGGACTGCTATAACATATAGGTGGGCACATTCCTTTTTGGTTGCAATAGGCCGTGTTAAACATAGAAAATGCCGTGGTTCGCAAAACAAATATTTATTACTGAGATACGCAGAGTAATACGCATAGTTACATGCAAGCAGAATAATACTAAGTACAAGCAATAGCACAGATAAATAAGTACAGGCAGAATAATACTAAGCAAGCAGAATGATACTAAGCAGCGATAAGCTCTTTGTTATTGTCTTTTGAATGGTTAGGAGGCAATTAGAAGCCTCTGCTGCTTTAACCACCGCTTTTGAAAAAAATGCCCTTAGGCGTTGGTATATATAATTGAAAAAATGGGCGTGTAACGCCGCGCCTACTAGGCGAAGCTGAAGCAAATACAAAGGTATGTAGAGTGAAAAAGCATCTGAGAGCTGTTCGAGCTGTGACGAAAGATATAACTAGCTGAAAAGTTTGCTTAATAAAGCATTTGAAAAAATAAACATTTTGCATTTGAAAAAATAAACATTTAAGTAATTTACATTACTTAAATTTGCATTTGAAAAAATAAACATGGTTACAGAGGTCATATATATAACTCCATAACAGATCATGGTTTACCAAATCATAAATAAGACACAATAAATAACCAATCAAAAGTAACATGCAGAATGGGATTTAGTTTCAGAATAACTCGGACCTGACTGAAAGCTAATGAATGTTTCGGACTTGACAGAAAGCTATACTTCCTTTTAACCAGTAAGAATGCGATTACAAATATCTCAACACTCCCCCTTAATCGCACATTATACAAAACATAAAAGAATTACACAATTTTTAAACAGCTCAAAGATAACAAACAGTTCATAGAATTTTGTTTTGGACAAAGCCTTAGTTAACATATCTGCAATTTATAAACCTGATTGCACATATTCAATTCTAATATTATTTTCCTTAACAGTCTTACGAGTGAACTTTAATTTTATATCTATATGTTTCAACCTACCTGAAAAGTTTTCATTAACAATACTTTTAATACATGACTGGTTATCCTCAAAAATATAAACATTTTTAACACTGGAAATTTCATTTACTACATTTTTTATCCATAAAACATCTTGAATACTTTTACATAAAGCAATTATTTCAGCTTCTGCTGATGAAAGTGCAATACATTTTTGCTTGTTACAGCACCACATAATAGGACAGTTTGAGAACATTATAAAGTAACCAGTAATTGATTTCCTATCTTGAGTATCTCCCCCCCCCCAATCTTCATCTACATACAAACACAAGTTTGCCCTTTCCAAATCACCCTTTTTGTATATCAATTTTAAATTTAAGGTGTTTTTCAAGTACCTAAGAATTCTTTTTAGAGCACACCAGGCAACATTAGTAGGATCCTCCTGAAGTTGGCTTAAGCAGTTTACTGCAAAAATAATATCTGGCCGTGTGATATATGCTAAGTAAAGTAAAGATCCAATTAATTCTTTGTATGGGCCATGAAATGAATTTCCTTTCTGAAAATCAGCTGCTGTAGATTTTGGTTGAATGGGAGTTTGGGCTGTTTTACAATCAGACATTTTAAATTTATCAAGTAATTTTTCAATATATGGTTTCTGATCTAAATATAAACAATCAGACTCAAATTTCAGTCTAATACCCAAAAATTCCGAAACACTTTCAGATTTTGACATTTTAAATTCATTTGATAACAATGATATTATAATATTTGTTTCTTTTACATCTGAACCTGCAATTAATAAGTCATCTACATAAAGAGCCATAATTACTTTCTTACAATTTAAATTTCTGATAAAAATACATGGTTCAGAGTCCAATCGCTTAAAATCTAATTTAATAACAAAATTAAGAAATTTCTGATACCATTGTCGAGGAGACTGTTTAAGATCATATAAACTCTTTTTAAGTTGACATTTCTTACCACTCATATCATCATATCCTTTTGGCTGGTCCATGTAGATGATTTCATCTAACTTACCGTTCAAGAAAGCTGTCTTGACATCTAAAGTAAAAGTTTGCAAACCTTCATTATTAATAATTACCAGGATTAAACGTTAAGAGCACATACTAATCACTGGAGAAAACGTTTCTGTATAATCTATGCCTTCCTTTTGCATAAAGCCACGAGCAACAAGCCTCGCTATGTAAGTTCCATCTCGTTTTTTACGTAGAACCCATTTGCAGGAAATGGCTCTTTTATCAGGGGGTAAACTTTGTAGGCCCCAGACGTCGTTATCTTCCATAGATTTCATTTCCTCGTCCATAGCTCTTTTCCATGGTTCTTGTTCTACTTGTGGTAGATTTGCAATATCTTCAAATGTCAGAGTGTCTTGTGCAAACATTACTTGGTAAATCTCAGGATCAGGATACCTAACTGGCTGTTTCTTTTCTCTTGAGGATTTTCTTTGTTCCTCCTTCTTATTTGCATCATTTAATTCGCCGTTATCAGTGTCTGAAATTGATTTGTCTTCATTTTTAATGTCATCATTGTCATTTTCACTCAAATCAGAACTATCGCAAATATATTTTTGATTTTCTACTTTCTTCTTTTCTTCATTAAATTTAACATTTCTGGAAACAATGGTGCGTCTTGTTTCTGGAATCATTAAACGATATCCTATTGTGGAATAAGCTACAAATATCATTCTGAAAGATTTTTCATCTAGTTTCTTTCTTTGCGATGGTGACACTAGAGTATAAGCATCACAGCCAAATACACGCATGTTTTTTAAATCAGGATTTTCACCATACTTCAGAAAATAAGGAACACGATTTTCAATTGAACTATTTGGGAGTCGATTATTTATGTAAGCAGCCGTAAGTACTGCTTCACCCCAAAGAAATTTTGGTAATTTTGCCTCAAGTATCATTGCTCTAGCTTTTTCCAGTACAGTTCTATTTGCTCGTTCAGCAACACCATTTAGAAAAGGTGTATAGGGAGGTGCAGGATCTATTTTTACACCTGCTCTTTTAGCAACTTCATGCAATTCTCCACTGACATATTCTTTGGCATTGTCACAGCGCAGTTTTGCAACAGTTGGATTCAATTTAAAGAATAGCTTGAGTTCATCAGCAACGTCACTTTTTATTTTGAGCAGTCTGATTTCCATAAATCTCGAATAGTCATCAATTATAGTCATGAAATACCTTTCCCCATGGAGTGTTTGAGGTTCTATTGGACCACATATATCAGTGTGTATAGTTATAAGAGGTTTGGATTCTTTTATGCGAGGACCCTTTCCTATAGGCAAAGCACTTTGTTTGGCACGAACACATACTTCGCAAAAGGATTCTTTTGCAGGAAGATTCATGCTTGTATTACATATCAAGACCGAATTGCAGTGTTTTTATCTTATGATAAATAGTATTTTATCTTATGATTGCAGTCTTTTATCTCATGAAATTTTTAATCATGTTTTAGCATTTTGAAAATTTAAACATAAACGAGGTGTTTGAGTGTAATTTGTAACTGACTGAAATTTATTTTAATTTATATGCGAAAATTTAATTGCTATTTACCTCTTAAACGTTAACCTAAAAGGACAATTTATTTAAAATGAATAGAATTGTCAATATATTAAAAATACATTATATCGATCATTCAGTTGAATCAAATATATAGATGCTTACCTTATTCAGTTTTTGATTCCGGTCGAGTTATAAAATAATACTACTTTTACCCAACATTTTATTAATATAAATTTGCGTATACGTAAGTGCTTTACCGCAAAACTCAAATAGACTACTTGTATTCCAAAAGAAGAACGAAATAAAGTACGTAAAATAGTAAAGAATTTAATTAAAACTAAACAGACTGCGAAGCAATCGATATAACTTCGCTACATAATACTTTAAGCTACCAACGTTTACATGCAGCTTTTTATTTCAATTTTTACTTCTGAAAAGATATTTTTATTCATAATGGTGTGTACCTTAATTAACAATACATTTCCGGATGTAAATTATTATATTTAGGCATTACTATAATTCGTATACTAACATACAATAATTATGGGTGCAAATGTTGCATTGGAAAATCATTATGCTAACATATTAACGATCGCTATCCGCTTTTAGTTATTCATCCATTAATTCTTGAAGTTTTATTTAAAAAAATTATGGAATAATTCGTTTTGAAGATTATAACTATTGATGAATAAATATTATAATCTCAAACAATGTAAATGATCTATCGTCTCATTAGAATTTCCATCTTGAGCGCGATACTCAAACTGCAAATCTACCACAAAAATATATATTTAACTAATAGATATTCAGATAAGCTTGTAAAATTTAACTGTGTCTTAGTATATAAAGATTACAATAAATTTATTCATTGATTTTGTGTTACTCTGTAAGAAAATGATGAAGAAAACATCACGACGCATATGAAATATCGTTTCTGTAAAAATCATGCTGATTTTATTAAATAAATCACAGCATTTCTCAAGTAACAAAATATCTGTTTTACAGAATTACTCGAAGTCTCAGTAACACTGAAATTTGAAAAAAGTTTTCTTATGTTTCTTCATGACTAAAATACATAATATGAATTAAAACTAATGCATTAATGAAGGACAAAGAAATGCTATTTGAATACCATTTAAAGAAACTTGTGATTGAATGCAAGGGTTGAAAATTTTTTAAAAAGAAAGGGAAATGAAAAACGTATTTTGTAATATTCAGCATTTTCTCAAAAAATTAATTCGATTTTAATGCATGTATAAACATTATGAAAGAAATTTGAATCTGTGCAATTAGCAATTTATTAACAATACATTCTCAGCTAGTATGTATAAAATCTAAAGTAAAATAAAACGCAGGTAGTATATGTTTCGAAATTAATGTGAATTATCTGATGTTCTTTTTTAAAATTTGTTGCATTCAGTATTCTCTCTATCTTTTTTAAAGTTATATTTCATAAACATATTTCTTTTTAATTGTTTTAGAAACAGGAAACATATTTACTAGCATTTTATCTAGTTAATTAATTATTGTATGGAGTTTAATTCTCTTCAAAGAATGCATAATAACAAACTGAAATTCGAATTTCAATTGATTCTCCCGCATCCAAACAAATCTAATGAAATATTCGAGAAAAGCTGTTATAAGATAAGTATATAAAATTAGTAATTACATTAAGAAGATTACAATGCCACGTAGGAAAAACAAGAAATTATATGCAACAAAGCATAGTTTTCAGAACCTTGCGGAACACCTCAGAACAAAGCCATAATCTATTACTTAAGATTCAATGCGCCAAGAAGCACAAAAATAGAAGGAAGTCCTAGTAAAATACACAATTAAAATAATCAACTTTGTTTCCGCGTAGTAAAATACTTCAACAATTAATGCACTTAATTACAAAGTTCACGCAAAATTTCATTTCTATGGTGTAGGAACCTAGAAGTCAAATTACAAACTGTAACAAACTTAAACAAGAAGCAATGGGAATTCAATACTTTGCTATTATACTAATTTAACTCTCTAAAAGTAACATAAATGCTTGACGGGAAAAAAATCAGGGAAACATTAACCAGAATGCAATTTCACGTAAGCTCAAAGGTAAAAAAAAAAAAAAAAAATTCTTAATCATTTTTTCTTGATGGAAAAAACATCACGTGACTTCTGCGATTCCATTTCGAAGACTGCGTTTTTAGCAGTTTAATTACACTTGTAGGGAAGAATTCCAGTTTTATATCCTTTTCCTCTCATTAAGTAAAGTTCCATTTCTGTTTAATGCCGTATTTAATTTTTGATCTGATGGTGGTACTAAATAGAAAAGAAAAAAAATACAAAATGCTCGCTCATTGAGTGAAAGTCTTTGGTAATCTTGTCTGACATGTCCTTTAATCCCAAGGATTACTCTCAGTCCCCAAAATTAGGATTTTTCTATTAGCACGCCATGAAACAGTAATAGAATAAGGAATTCGAAATTTCTGATTTTAACGCCGAGGGGGCAAGTATAAATCTAGCAAACGATAAAAAGACATTTTAAAAAATCGAAAAATTTCCAAAAATATCAAGTTCCATAATGGCTAATTTGCTTGCTAAAATAATTGTCAAGCTAGTATTTATTAACAACTTATTTGAACTATGACACTGCTAATGTAAAGCAGCCAACATATGACACAAATAAGAGACTGCTAAGTTTTACAGTAGCAAGATTTTGCCAGTGAAGTAGGCAGTGTGATCACAAGAACTCCTTTTGGGTAGAGTGGATCCCAGATGATGAAGCTACATAAAGTTAGATAGGTCGGCTTTTTTGACCATTGCAAAGCACTCGAGGGCTATCTGCCTAAGTGGAGGGAAGCTTTGGTGGAGGACTTTCTAAGGGAAGCTAAGTTACATACGAGGAATACCACGAAAACGCCCATGCAGCCAGCCCGTTCGTGGGATTCAAACACCGAATAAAACTGCCAGTGTTCAGAGATTTCACCACTCGTCGCTGGTCAGCATAATTTAGACAGGAAGCTAACATAATGCTCTAGGACAAAATCACGTATTACACTCCATAAAACCAGTAAAAAAAATTCCGTACAAGGAAGTCATGTGTAAACCACATGACTTCCTTGTATGGAATATTAAACTATACGCAATTTGTCTTGCATTTCATTTTAACTTATTTAATTATGATTATTATTTATTTGATTTGAAACTTTATTAAATCTACTTCGCCGAGAGCGCATAAACCACAATAGAATAAATACACTCTTTAACATTCACTATATTTGTTTACCATAGCGACACTCTGGCGCTAGGTTCACTTAACAGCGATATATTTCGTTCATATTATAACTCAGAATGCACAAAATTTATATCATTTGAAGAATTATGTAACCACTGTCACGTGTTCTATTGAAATACTATAATAAATCTAAAACGATGTATAAAAGGAATTAAGCAAAGAAAACAAAAAAGAAACAGTTGTTCACAGACGATTCACTATTTCTCATTCAATTAATTCAGTTCTCACTTCCCGCCAAGGCAAAAATAATAAAAACGTAAAATATCTATATTAAAAATTACGATGTAAATCTTAAACACTTATTTTCTCCAATAAATTCCAGAATGGATTAAGCATGATTTAATTCGATTGATAAAATAAGGCGTTATCTTTGTTGTTGCAAAGCTTAGTCTCTCTAGATTGGCAACAAATTTACTATTCTGCTGTTTTAAATGTAAACAAATATGTCCGCCATGTTATTTAAAAATTAGGCTTAACTGCACTTAAACAGCTTTTAAATTGTTGATTTTTATAGCTTAACAGCTTTTAAATTAATTATTGATTATTAAACAGCTTTTAAATTGTTGATTATTAAATATTGCTTGCCAATTTACTAAAGGCACAAAAACCTTAATCGGAAGGTAAGAACAACATTCAATCATTTTTAAAGCAAAAAATGCACAATTTACAAACATATACGAGTAAGGAAACTGAGATCACTGAGCCGGGTAACAGAGTGGATATACATATAAATATATTTATATACGCTTGGTGCGGCCGATTGCAATCAAAATACGAGGGGCACATCTACATGTTATAGCAGTCCTATATACAAAATTTCAATGTTCTGAGGCTACTCGTTTTTGAGTTAGGCGAGATACGTACGAGTACGTACGTACAGACGCCACAAAAAATTCTCTTCAGAATTAATTTTAAAGCAGTTTTATAATTTTTTGGAAGAAAATAGTCTTTTATTCTGTCCTTACGTATAGATATCACGCAAAAACATCGTTAAATTGCATTCGATAGCGGTGAAAATGGATATTTTCGTTGAAATATGCTGCCTGAAAATTTTCGCGATTACAATACTTCCTTTTTACTTCGTGCAAGGTAGTAAAAATGGCAAACTGCTGCATTGTATATATATCAAAATGTGATTCAGTGGTCTTTAAACTTTGTACGCAATTGCCAATAAACTGTGAGATAAAATTTATCTAATTTGCGGATGATCTTTAAAATCTGAAGACTAAATTTAAAAAGTAGTAGTGCTTTATGTAATTATCAATATTATTTTAAATTAATAACTTCTCCTTCTAAAGCATTTCTATAATGGGATTACCAACTGGATTAAATTACTTTTGCCTTAAACTGATTTTTAATAATTTTGACCAAACAACAGATGTTTTCGAATAAAAGTATATAATAAAATAGTTAATTAACAAGCTATTTCACTGGCAGCATTCAGTCCATTTATTTGCATTCCTAATTCTTCAACAGATCAACAACTCATAAATTATTGCTAGCTCTCATATATTACTAGTTATGCATTTGATTACCTCGTTTCGAATCGTTCATTTTAGATAATTCTGCAACAACAAATTTCAGTCATAATAGCGCAGCTAAACTCAATGACGACAGTTATAATGAACACATTTCGTAGCGCATATATTTTCCAATGAAAACATAATTTAACGCTTGGAGCCCCAACTGCTGTCCATCCAAGTTCCCTAAACTATACAGTTTATTTGTCCACCTTCTCAAAATAAACACACTTCCCTCTAACAAACTTTGCAGAGTTGGGGTGGACACAGGACTTGTCATCCCCAGCTTTCGAGTGAGGAAATCTGTCATCAAAATCGTCAATTCGAGGAAACAGGCGTTGAGCAAACATCGCGAAATAGAGCGAAATTATCGCACCAGGACTTGAATGTTTGCAATGAGGGGTACAGGAAAGGAATTTATGTTTGCCCCTAGCTAGTGCCCAGCAGCATACGGGACTTGTGTTGTTGAATCGAAAAGTTTCAAGATGAGGTTAAATAGGGAAGTTATATTGAAGTATACATAAATAAACGCCATAAATATTGAACTTTGAATATATTTTACAGAGGCCATATTTATTTATGCTAGCAAGTGCTATGAAATGTACTGTATTATGTATAAAAGATACTGAAAGTTTCAATAACAAAAAGCTCTTTGTGACATAAGAACAGCAAACCTAGAAAAGGTAGAAAGCATTTTCTTTCGAATGTATTTTATGTCACAGCAGATTTTCAACAAATATGCGTTGTTCAAAACCCCTTGCGATTGTTGTCGGATAATTCCTTTCTTTTTCGTGTCTCATTCTATTTAATAACAAGGAATTATGAATTTCGCGAATCCCTGCTTACTAAATGATGATAATTTCTTATTTTTCCATCTGGCATTCTACAAAGTATTCATGGCTCAGGAACCCACAGAGACTTTGGTAATGAATATTAATTATTTCTCCTAACTGCATGAGATAATTCCTGGTGAAATGTCATGTATGCTTATGGTTCAAACATAAGCAGATTTGCTTTAATAAGCTACATTTTAAAAAATTACAAAAAATATACTTTGTAGTTTTGCGCTGTTTATGTCTTACTCTATACAGGATATTGAAAATAAGTTTGTGCTTTATCTGGTAAATATTTCGCCCTTAATCTTTAAAAGGCGGTAAAGTTTGGAAAGCTTTCACTTAAAAAATGAAAAATAGGAATGCACTTCCATCCCCTTTCGGTTGGAAGAGAATTACTAAAAGGATTTTTGAAATTTTTCCTTTAAGAGGTCGTCTTTGTTAATTTTCAAGTAAGAGACTTAAAAATACAAAGGCAAATTTTTTCATTTTTGCTGACTTTTATTCATAAACCAGGGAAACCCACGAAGTTGCTATTTCGTAGCTGAAGGAATTGTCGAATAACGGATTAATAACTTTTGCAAACACTGCCTTATATTAAAAATAGGTCTTTGTATCAAATTATTTCCTAGGTACACTCCAGAAAAAAAAAGAACAATTTTATATCTCTCGTTCTACTGGGACGATTGACGAAATTCAAATTCCTTTTATCATGTCTCGAAAGCGCGACTTAGGCTATGTATTAGATTTATATATAGCATTGTTCTAGTATAGGTACTTTGACACAAAATTGGTTGCCTTTTTCTGAAATGATATTCCAGCGTTTTTCCATATTTCGAGTCTACGTCTCAAATTAGACCAAACTGCCAATCGCACCAGTAGTTTTTAAAAAATTAGCTTTCAAAATTTTAGCCCCTCCATGTTAAACAAATCTCGAATATATTTATTAATATTTCTTTTTTATTAAATTTATTTGATTCTTCTTTTCACATTTCGAAATTTAGGTTCATTCCAAATAAAATTCACCCATTTTTTATGACTTCTTTTTCAAAATTTATATTTTTAAATAACTTAAAAAAATATTTTGAAAATAATTTTAAAATTTAACCTACAGAATGTTTACCATCATCTTAAGATGTATTTCTAAGCATACCTGCAAAAAATTATTCTTTTAAGATATACGTGAATTTATATTTTGGCGCGTTTTGAAATTTGGCATATTCGCTGAAAGCGATAATAACATCTAATGTGGTTTTCGCACTTTTTAAAAATTATTTGATAGTAGGACCATGTGACATTTTTTCCAGTCATGCACAATGTGAAAAGGGAAAGAAAAATAGGTTGCCATAAATTAAAAAGTTCGCCAAGTGAATTAATTATTCTTGGCGCAAACTGAAAAAAATACGTCAACATACATTTTTGGATTTCTCCGTAAATTTCGCACCAAATTTTACAAAATTTAATATTTAGACATAATTTGAGACACGAAAACGCAAGTCGAATTTCATCAGTCGGCCCAGTAGAACGGGATATATAGAACTATCCCATTTTCTTTTGCGCAGTGTGCAATGAAATAACGCAAGTTTCAGGAGGAGTATTTTTAATTTTAGATTTAAATTTTCGAAGAATTAAATCGTTGATCGAATGGGTATATGGCTGTAAGAGATGCGATTTGAAAGGAATTTCCGAATTAAATTTGAGTTCAAGGAGTGGGAAGATAAAATTAATTTTATTTCTTTTTCTCGCATGAAGAGAAATGGAAAATATGAAATTATTTTAATCATCGGATCAAATGAAAGCATTCTGTGGAAAAAATATAAATAAACAAATATTTTGTAGTTTGGTTCCCTTCCTTAAAAAATAAATTACCTTAACGGAGTGGCAAACATTTCATCTACGAAATGATGCTTATGATTAAACAAACATAAAAGAAAATGTAATGAGTATGAAACTCAAATTAAAATTACTGAGCAAATATTTATATAAGTTCAGTAGAATCTGACATTTGAAGCGCCAAGCTAAAACTCTTCTACATACTGTATTTGAATATCATTAATGATACAATCACGCTTCTTATCTGATTTTTTTCAGAAATTAATTTGTAGTTATCTTTAGGATAACTAACTTTTTAATAATGTAACAATCAGCTATTCAAAGCTTTTAATGATAGTGGAGCAACAGAACATAGCTACTTAATGAGTGCACTCGTATGATAATAAATAATATGTGCAAATAATACTAGTTAAGTGACAATAATAAATCTTTTTAAATTTAACCTTCCCATCGTACTTCATTAACAACAAACAACATTGATCTTCCCAATATTTTTCTGACATATTTTACGCAAATGAAACCAAAAAATGGGCAGGGGGGAAGTAACACGTGAGCAGCGAATAATGAAATTGAATAGAACCCGAAGCAAACAATCCATCATGTGAGTCATTTATTGCTATTAATCCCAGTCATTATATTGGCCAGACGTCTTCAAAAGCTGTCAAACTCATAAATCACTGCTATCGCACTGACCTTTTCATTGGATTTTCGTTTATTAAACGTGACAATGAAACGCGTCCGATTTATTGCCATCCAATCTTCCAAAGCCTGTGCCTTAATGCTCTTCTTTCGGGACTTAGATCCAGACAAAGAATCAAACTTGTATGGTGGTTTTAATCAGCCAAGATCACAGAGGTGATCATTAATAATGACAATAGTAAAGATAATAATCTTTTATATTATAACCTAAGATCTGTATGCAGCAGGAATTTAGGAAGATCTCCGAATAATATAAAATGAGCCATAGGCTTGCTAAATGATGTGTAACTTTGTTTATATATTTAAACGCATGTTTACGTAAAAGCCATATACACAGAAAGAAGAAGTTCTGTTGATTTTTCGGGAAAAATCGTATGTTTATAAAGGAAACAAATATCAATCTTATACTGTAAGAACAGACACATTTTCAATGCTCATAGGGATTATATGGAAGCGGCGAAAAATAAGCGAAAATCTGTAAAAATACTTTGAAGTATGGTACGTAGTTTTTACAGATTACTTGAAAATTACATCAAGGGCTTTCCTTAACAGCTATGCTTTCTTGCAAGTGCGCGTAGAAATTGCCGTAGACGCATTTCTATAAGTTTTCCCTGAAAACGGCCTGATGATTACTTATGCCCACAATCCTTGGACCTTAGGCTTGACAGTCTAAGAAATTCAGCATAGAGCCCTCATCCTCCTACGACTTCTCTCATAACTCTGCTTTTTTTCTCACAACGAGTTTAACGAGATACTTGAAAGATATCTGTGTCTTAAGCCTGATACTTTTAATGCTTTATTGCGATTAATTATATGAAACTGCATTCTTTATTTCTACTATTCTCTTTTCTGCCAGCCATAACAAACTTTCATGTCTGCGCAATATTCAAACATGACTATGTCAGTCGACTCCAAGACAAAAACACACTTTCTCCTAGATAAGTTTTAAGAATGATATACCGGCAGCTTCATAAACACCGCCTTCCTACAGCTCAATTTAGCCCTTATAGGGTTCGAGTATAGAGTTTTTAGTTCAACATTTTAATTTGAAACCAAATTATCTTAGCAAAATGTCTCAAAGAACACAAAATCTAAATATATTTTAAAGTGCAAAACATTTTAATCTCTACATATAATAAAAGAAAGAGTCAGTGTGACTTTCGTTCATGCTGCGCGTAAAGCTAATAGACCCAGGGTTACGAAATTTGTTATATATGTGCATCTAGACAAGAGCGAGTGCACCTCGAAGCGATTTTTTTTCAAAATTCGAATCAGATTTTTAAAAATTTTTATCTTTTTGATTTTATCGCATCATTTTGAATAGTTTCATTCTTTTAAATGTGCTTTCGGCAACCGTTTTTCATTTAATTGTATACTGGACGGCTGACTGTTGAATATCAGCACTGTTGCCACTTGGAAAAAATAAGGGCGATCATTCTGTGCAATTTTTAAATTTAATGTTTCTCTTGGATACTGGACGTTTGTTGACTGAATACAACGGGAAGTTGGTTAATTTATTTATTAGAATAATTAATATTTGTATTAAGAGATATTGCTTATTTCATTGTAATTTTGTTATATGTAATACATTTATTTTATTTTATTTATTTATTTATTATTTTTTTTTTTTTGATGAAGTTATTCTGTAGAGTAAAATTCTGTGCAGTTTTTAAATTTAACATTTGGTATTCCCTTCAGACATTTTTGTGGCACATTTAAAAGACAAAATAAGACTGGCAGCGTAGCTGCTAGTAATGCAATAAAATATTTCCATATGTAACTGATTAAAATGTAATTTACTACAGAAAAATTACAATTGAATTGCGTGTAAGTTCTATGAAAATATGAGGCTTTGAGTGAGCCCTGGCCTCATTGTTCTCTGAAACGAATTTTAGTATCAACAGTGCATTTGGAGGTGACGAAGTGAGAGAACGCAATGCAATGCATTGGTTCACCTGCTTCCATGATGACATTATTTAGTTAAAGATCGACCCTATTCGAGATGCCATTCTGCTGTCGATCGTTGAAATCATATGCATAATTATGCATAAGTCTAACGAAATTTCAGGGCTATGAAACTCCACTGCGATTGAGAAGTATGTTTCATCATTCAGATCCTCTTCTCATCGACAATCAGCATGCAAAAGATTCTGATTCTCTCTTATCTTCGCAGTGACAGCTAGCTAGGTTCCATCCTCACAGGCGTCGGAGCGAAATTAAAGGCCATGTAAACTGGGATGACGAAGATCGAAAATAGCCAAAATAATAATCCATTTGTGTAAAATGATATTATAATTTTTCCAGTATTTACTTACATGGGAAAATCTTTTAATAACTGCGTCTACTAGGCACCAGCATCGTTGGCCCATTTGTACTAACTGTTAAGACCTACAACATGCAGCTGAAAAAATTATTGAAATGTGTCCACGAAACCATATTTTTCGATTCTTGCAAATCAGCACAAGACACAATAATATGACATCAAGAACCTTCCTCTCCCAAGATTTTATAACATTTAAGGAATGTGTCGCTCACAGCAAGGCTTTCAGGTTTGTTTTAGTTGCACCATTGACTAGACCTTGCACTAACAGTCTGTCATATTTTCGATAACTGAGTAGTGCTTCTGAAGTATAGACCTTCGCCAACGAAGCCGAAATAAGTGAAGAACTTACTGATGCTTTAGTTTATAAACCATCTAAGTTCTACTTGGGTGAAATTAGATATCTTCTGGAATACTGGCAGAAGCTTATTAGTTTTGAGAGATATTAGTTTTCGTAATTTGAGAGATATTAGTTTTCGTAACTGACTATTTGTTTTGCATAGAATACATAATCGCGATATGTTCTTGAGGTGCCATAGCTCATTATAATAGCTTTGATGATATACCAATGCTTTAAATAAAAATATTCTTGATAATATAAAAGAGAAATATTGAAACTTCGTTATTTCTGAAACTTAAAGCAGTTTGTTTTGAGGAAAAGAGCTACTAGTTCTTGTTTCATAGTAAGGCATTCAGACATTTCCTCCCACGGGATGTTGCATTGCAATGGCAACCATACCAGTAAAGCATTCTGAAGGCTTGAGGTTGATGTATGAGCACGGTATGAGCGAATCCGGTTTCTTACAAAAACCTCGTCTTAAACATCTTCATCTCTAATTTACATTCGAATCGGAAACTGTGGGCAGCAATTCGTCATTTAAGTAACAACTAGTGGTTGACGGTCATCAGGCTTCCTTTCAAGCAGTTTGTTAACTGTGAATTCTGTGTTTTCCTTTCAGTCGTGGTTAGGAGAGAAGGGACTAAGGCTGTGATACTTTGTTGTTAGGCTAGTTTCAGCGCATAATTTTACACGCTATTATTAGCACCTTTAGGAGTCTCAGTAGAGAAACCCTGCCTTGCCTGACACTAAAGATATAGTGGCTTAGGAAAGAGTTAATACTATTTTGTGACTGATATGTATATTAATGAGTTTATATACAAGACCCTTATGCCAGATGCGGTCGAAGAGAACCGACGCGTTGATCTCATGTACTCCTACACCGTAATGCATCGTACTGGCATTCAAAAGTCCTGAGTTTCAGTCCAGGCCAGGCGCATCTATTTTCTAATAAATTGATTCAAAACTGCTTTATACGAAACTAATTTATATACGATATCTTTTGGAAACCTAACGACGGTGACATAGGAAGATTATTTATAACAGCTCATTTAAATGATCTAGGTTTAAAAACTAGATCCTTTACATGAAGATAATTCAAACAGAATAATAACTTATAATTAACGATGACTGAAGCGCTAAAATTTAGTGTTTATATTGCAGCGTCTGAAACAATCAGACAAAGAAAAGCGCATTAGGAAGCAGAGCCTGTTGATTCCATTCTGTAGGGCATAATTAATGTTTAATTGAAATTTGAATAAATTATGTTACCTTAAAGCTGCGAGGAAGGAGTTGTAACATTGTATTACTAATTGTTTGCCATAGAATACATAATCCTAAACGAAGATACAGAGTTGGAGAAATGCAGAAATAAAAATAAATAAAATAAGGCCCAAGCCTCGTGAATAAAATCGAGTGTAGCCAGGGAAGAGGAGAATTTTTCCTCGCAGAGAGGTGCTTGGTTTACCAAGCACCTCAAATGAAAGCAGCAAATAGGTAAGGTATGAATCATATTTCGGACGCTGATAACGTTCTCCGACCATTCGGGAACATCAGCGATTACCAAGTGATAACCGTGCCAAATTACGAATGCAGGAAAGAGCAAAAAAAATTCATCCAGCAGCAAAAATCATGAAATCAGAGTAAATTAAGCTGAATAAATTGGAACTTTTTATACTTTTAGAGTTAAATCCTAGTAAGGATAAATTATTAAGAGAGAGAGAGGCATCTCTGGGGAGGTAGGGCCTAAGACATGAGGTTGTAGCCAATATCAATAAACTTCCAATTTGAAGTCATTAGCATAGTGTACAAAATCGTTAATCTGTGGCTTTTTAGTTTTATTTAATTTGTGGATGTGGTGTATTATGGGATCAATTTTTAGGTCTCTTTGAATAATTCTTTTCCTATGCCTATTATTCAAAAAGACCTAAAAATTGATCCCATAATACACCACATCCACAGATTGAATAAAACTAAAATGCCACAGATTAACGATTTTGTACACTATGCTAATGACTTCAAACTGGAAGTTTATTGATATTGGCTACAACCTCATGCCTTAGGCTGCCTACCTCCCCAGAGATGCCTCTCTCTCTCTTAATAATTTATCCTTACTAGGATTTAACTCTAAAAGTATAAAAAGTTTCAATTTATTCAGCTTAATTTACTCTGATTTCATGATTTTTGCTGCTGGATGAATTTTTTTTGCTCTTTCCTGCATTCGTAATTTGGCACGGTTATCACTTGCTAATCGCTGATGTTCCCGAATGGTCGGAGAACGTTATCAGAGTCCGAAATATGATTCATACCTTACCTATTTGCTGCTTTCCTAACAAATCAAACGGCTACAGTGATTTTTCGGAGAAAGATATTTTGAAAATTCTGCAACTTATTGAAATCTGATTTATGTCGGCACTCCAGGTAAGCAAGGCATAAGTGAGAATGGGCGGATGATTGCAATAAAAATGCATTTTTTCTTATGAGATCCAATACAGAAAAGCTATCAATGATGCGCTTAATCTTGAAAGCCATCCCCGTGACTTTGTTGTTAGAGTTGGTGATGTGAGCATTCCAGGTGAGAGTGGCGCTCAATCGTATTCCGAGACAATTTCTGTGGCCATTCGTGGGATTTTTTCCATTTAAGAGAGCAAAATCTTTGTTAATGCGTCTTCTTTTATGTCTGCTGATGAGTAAGAGTTTTTTATTTCATCGTATAGGTGTTGAACCCTCAGTATGAGCACGAATGCTCTATATCGTCTATTCTATTCTGGAACTTAGCGATAACTTGGTCAAGACTCATCGATTTCGCAAGAATAACTGTATCATTCGGGTAACAAATGATGAGGTACTCTATATCGTATTACAGCATAGGAAAATATATCACATAAACGAGATACAAGATGGGCCGAGAATGGACCCCTGCGGCGCTCCGACTTGAATACAGATGTTTTAAAATTATAAATTGCCTTGCCTGACACTAAAGATATAGTGGCTTAGGAAAGAGTTAATACTATTTTGTGACTGATATGTATATTAATGAGTTTATATACAAGACCCTTATGCCAGATGCGGTCGAAGAGAACCGAGGCGTTGATCTCATGTACTCCTACACCGTAATGCATCGTACTGGCATTCAAAAGTCCTGAGTTTCAGTCCAGGCCAGGCGCATCTATTTTCTAATAAATTGATTCAAAACTGCTTTATACGAAACTAATTTATATACGATATCTTTTGGAAACCTAACGACGGTGACATAGGAAGATTATTTATAACAGCTCATTTAAATGATCTAGGTTTAAAAACTAGATCCTTTACATGAAGATAATTCAAACAGAATAATAACTTATAATTAACGATGACTGAAGCGCTAAAATTTAGTGTTTATATTGCAGCGTCTGAAACAATCAGACAAAGAAAAGCGCATTAGGAAGCAGAGCCTGTTGATTCCATTCTGTAGGGCATAATTAATGTTTAATTGAAATTTGAATAAATTATGTTACCTTAAAGCTGCGAGGAAGGAGTTGTAACATTGTATTACTAATTGTTTGCCATAGAATACACTCGAAAATTCGGTTTTAGATGGATGCATTAAGGGTTTCTCATTAACCAGCAAGTCAGAAACTCCAAGATGATTACATATAATAAATGTAGATCATATTCGGAGCTGACGTTTTCCATCTGTGGTAACATTTTAGCCAAATTCTAATGAACAATTACATTTTCAGCTCGTTTTATGTGAACATTAATTTAAGTTCCGATTCAAAACACAAGTGCTTTTGATAATTTTGTTTTTCATTTTTCTGAAACTAAACCAAGCCAGAACGCAGAGTTTTAAGGCTATGTCAAAATTTCCTCTCATTACGAAACGGTCAATAAAAATAAGCTACATGTTTGCAATGGAGAAGATATATTCGTAAGAGCAGCCTGAAGTGAATGAAACCAGATTTTATGCCATTTGATTATTACTATTATATCAATCTATCACAGAGTTGTATTTTATACATTTCATCAATGATACAAAATGTAAAAAGGTAAATTTGTTATTTAGTTCCCTTAATTTAAAAAAAAAAATTAAAAGCGGCATTTTTTATTTTAAAGAGATGATAATATTTTAAAGGAATGAACTATTTAAAGTATATATACATTAGTATGCCCTCTTCAAGTACATCAGCAATATATGTTTGAAAGCAATGGAAGCTGTATTAATTGGTCAGATATGTGATTACAGAATTGTTTGGTAACAGTGCTATCTTAATCTATCTCAATGAAAGCATTCTCCTTAATTATTTCCCTTAGTTATTTAAGCGTATATTAACCATCTGTTACGTTTTAATTACCTTAACAAAGTAATAAACGTTAAGAAAACATATATGAAAAGTCACATATATGAATGACAAAGGTTGATGTTTAAAAATATGTGTCTAATCTGAAAAATTAAAGCATGTCATTTAGGTCACAAACGATGGGTTCTGCAGCCCAACCGGTATATTGGTTAGCGCCGCTGACTGCCGTGCCGTTGGACCCGGGTTCGAATCCCGGAGAAAGAATGGATGTCTGTAAATGTATAGTGTCGGTGTGGCATGGCGACATTCTAAATATGCGGTGAGCTGAAAGTCCTCTCGTGTGGTTTGTTGGAAGGGGAGAGGGGTGGGAGACTCTCTGACCCGTCCTTCCCCCGGGCTGCCCTCCATCAAAATCGGGGGCGGTACTGAGCTAAATCGCACTGTCACCTGAAAGGTGCTCAAGGCTGTTGGCAAGGGCAGGCGTAATATAGCGCTCCACGAGAAATTTCGTGGGTTTGGGCTGACTATGTCAGACAAGTGAAGATAAACAACAACAACAATGGATTCTTTTCAAGTCTGACATTCTAGCCTTTTCTTTTCCTTCTGCCTTAAAAATGCATTAGCACTCACTTCTGATGGTTATGCAAAGTAGCTGAGAAAGGAATGAGCAAGAAAGCTGTCTGGCGAGCAAGAAGATAACTGCTTAATTCTAACTTTATGATAAGAGTAGATCCAGCGTGTCGATTCATAATAACGAAAACTCAGCATTCCGCAGAATAATTTGCTTGCCGAAAATCAAGGTAGAAACTGACCTAAGAGACGTCTGATTGGTAACCTTTGGACTATATTTTGAGATGAAAACTGGTGAAAGTTTAGGCACTATATTTTGTTTCGATTGGTATAGTACTGTAGTATTTCTTTTAAAACAGAGCAGAAACTACTTGATTTAATAATTACTTTGATGCATACTTTTATTTTCATAAATACAGAAACATAAAATACTACTAAAAAATTTATATTAAACTAGCCGCAACGCGTCCATCCTTCCTCTGGCCTTTACACTAACCATTAAATTAAAAAAATGCACAGAATTTTACTCTGCAAAAGAACTTTATAAAAAAAAAAAAAAAGAAAAAAAAAAAAAAAAAAAAACCCCACAAATTTCAATAAAAATGTATTACATATAAAAAATTACAATGGAATAAGCAATATCCCTTAATACAAATATTAATTATCCTAATAAATAAATTAACCAACTTCCCGTTGCATTCTCTCGACAAACGTCCAGTATCCAAGAGAAAGATTGAATTTAAAAACTGCACAGGATTATCGCCCTCACTTTTTCGAGTGGCAACATTGCTGATATCAGTAACAATGGCAACAGTGATATATCAGCAACAATGGCTGCGTGCCATTGTTGCTGATAAAAAGAGAGCGAATTATCAATTTCATATGAATTCTTCATGAAACATAAAATAAAAGAATCTCATTCGAATTTTGAAAAAAATCGCTTCGATGTGCACTGGCTCTTGTCTAGATGCACCCTACGTACCGAATTTCGTAACCCTGGGTCTATTAGATTACACGCAGCACGAACAAAAGACACATATACAGACAGGTAAACTCTTCCTTTTATTTTACGTAGATATAATAAAGAAACTTTTTCCATGTATCTTCGCACAGCGAAAAACAGCAACTGTTACAATCGGCAAATTTTGCATACACGTAGTCTTTCATTCGAACTTGTGCACATCGAAGTCCAAATTTTATATGCGAATTCATTTTTGATTTATTTCATGTTTTGTACGTAAACTTTACAAACGCATCGACTTTAAAGTGAGCACTGGCAACATTACTCGAAATAAAACACTTTTATCTCCTACGCGCGAGACTTTTGCCATTCGGCAAAATGTAAGCTATGGTCTTCCAATTTTATTCAAATCACATTTCCAGATCGAAAGTTCTAGACCAAGGTACCAGCGCACGAAGTACCATTCCTATCGAATAAATATTATCTTCGAATGGTTACAGTAAAATAACTTAATTGGATTTAAGTTATTCTTCGCTGCTGTTAACAAGAAGGTAAATAAACTATACCGAAAGTGTGATTATACGGTGCTAAACTAAATATATGTATTTTAATAATAACAGCAACAAGTAACTAGCTGGAGATAGTGGCACTTAAAACTTATTTAAGTGCTTTGCTGTTAGCAGAATCATTATTATCATATTTGCGAATTGTTTCATTTCTAATAGTGCGTTGACTCTTGTGAAATTTTGAGCTAGGTAGTTATAAAACGCAAGGAGTTGCACAATATTTAATTTCCATTAACGTTTCATATAATGACAGTAACAAGTTGTTAAGCATTATTCACTGTGTTTGTTACAAATGCAAATTCTTTCGAATAGTGAGAAAATTACGAATAATATGTTTACGGGGTTACTCCTGGATTGCAGTTTTGGCATTTTTCCTTAGTTTTTCAATATTATGTCAATTAGGGAAAACTCTTGGAGTATATTGTTACAAAATATACAGGACGGTGAGAGGGCTTCCCCGCAAAGCAGTTTTAGTGTTGCCTAGGCAATTCTAAAACTGGCAAGATAAAGCAGGGTTGCCACATTTGGCGAGAAATCGCCCATTTGGCGACACAATTGGCGATATGGCATGGACGGATGGAGAACCTTCTGGAACGAATTCTTACCGGTTTAACCGAGAATGTTCTCGAACACAAGCCGAAAGCTATATAAACCCTGCTGGTCCGCAGTTAGTATCGAGTGTGTGCCTCATCTAGAGTACGAGATAGTGTGTCTCATCTAGTCAGTCCGTGCGGAGTCGACCGAGTTGACAGCCGGGCTGTGCTCTGTGTGTCATCGAGTGCATCGTGAGTTGTAACGTGGAGAGTCTCGAGAGAACGTGGAGTTCCGAGAACGACCGAGCAGAGTAGTCTTATGCTTTGCAGCGAAGCTGTCTCGACCGTTATTGCCTGACAGTGTGAAGGCTGTGTCGCTGAACGTGTCAGCGTGTTTATAACAGTTCGATGACTGTAAAAGTGATTTTGGAGCTATATGATTAATATTGGTAAATAAAGTGTGTTTCGCTACTTCATCAAGTGTCGTCGTTATTCATTCCAAATTGTCACGAACCCCGTACGAACGTGAAGGAAGAAATAACCGGTGTCAAAAAAGAAAAAACGCAACAATATGCTTTTAATTATTTAACAAATTTCAAAATATCAGCAGAAGTACTAATACTTACCCCACTTGGGGTCATATCATGATTTTTCCCAAAAGATTTATTTTGAACCATGCTAGCGTAGCAGACTCCTGGTATGATGGCGGAAGCCTCGCGCCTAAGCCATTTCCTTTCAAACTTTGCCACGGCTAGAAATAATACTTTTATCATCCACGCGCCAGAGCGTTGCCCTTCTTTGAAGAATCAGATATTTAACTTCCGTAATTCTTCTTTCAGTTTTTATCAACAAACTCCACTATTTAAGAGTCTTTCAATCTTTATCAACAAACTCCACTGCTTAGAAGCAATGTGTTGTCACTGCGTGAAATAAAGTACTTTTATTTTCCACACGGCGACATATTGCCAGTAAAGCGTAAGATTAAGCGTAAGATAAGCGTAAGATTACGTATACAGATAAGCGTATACAGATTTAATCTGTCTGTTGTACTATAACGAACTAAGGGATTTAAAGCAATAAACACAGGTCTTAGAATATATTTCTTCTTTTTCATCTGAATGATTTATGTAAAGATACATTTAAATCATGAAATGTCTAATAATAAATATTAGACTATTAAATCAATATATATATTTTTCTTTTTTTAATAACGCAACTAGCCGGGCAAGCGTCTGATAAAATAGATAATAGATACAAATTTGGCAATCCTTTATTCGTTTTCAAATGTTTACACTCTGCATCTCTCTAACACCTTTCTCTCTCCTGACTTCAGTTTCAACACTTTTCGAAATAAAGCATTTTTATCTCCAACGCGCAAGACTGTTGGCATTCGGGAAAATGAGTGCGAAAATTAGCGTTTTCATAGTTTTTAATTAATATTTCGGGTGATTAAAGTCATACGAAGATGGGAATAGTCGAAATGGCTTCCCACGAATTTTTGAAATCGGGAATAATGTATTTAATGTTTGGCAATGATATTTTTATTTCATCGTAAAACTTGGAAAATTTTTATTAACAAACTCTAAGATTTGAAAGCGAGCAGTGGCAACAATTTTCGAAATAAAGCAGATTTTCATCTCCAGCTTGCGAGACTGTTGCCGCTGGAAAAAATGAGGGCGAGAATTATCGTTTTTCCGAGTTTTTAATTAATATCTATGCTTTTTTAATTAATATTCCTTTTTGGAAAAAATTGGACGTCGATTTTTTCCAGGACCCAGAAAAGAATCGTAGAAAGTTTGGCGGCGATAGCTGTACTAGTGACTGAGTTACTAGAGGACAAACACACAAACTTTCTTCTTTATATATGTAGATTAAGAAATAAAGTTAATAGAAGAAAGTTCAGATTCATTTTTAATAATTCAAAGATATTTTGGATATTCTTTATATAAAGTTAACCTTAGGTGTTGGTGCTCGCATTAAAGAGATGGATGAGCCTGACCTACAGCTACAGCTGTTTCATATTTGGATGTATACCAGTAAGATTAAGTCCGAGATCGGACTTATTTGGAACAACTTTCGAAACAAAGCAAATTTTCCTGTCCAGCTTGCGAGACTGTTGCCACTCGAAAAAATGAGGGCGAAAATGATAGTTTCTACGAGTTTTTAATTAATATCTCTGATTTTAGCTATTATTTTTTGGAAAAAAAGTGGACGTCGACCTTTTCCAGGATCCAGAAAAAAAAATGTAGAAAGTTTGTGACGAGAGGTATAGTAGTGACTGAGTTATTAGCGAACAGACTTTTTTCAGATATATATATATATATATATATATATATATAGAGAGAGAGAGAGAGAGAGAGAGAGAGAATGCTTATTTTTGTAGGTACTAGAGGCTGAAAGGCTGAATGGGCAATAAATGTGCAAAATGCATAATAATTATATCATTGGACGATTTTGCTCTTATATGAGATGTTTGATATATTTAAACAGACAACTTTACGTAGAATAATATCCTATTATTATTTTTTAAATCTTTATGTTTTAATAGTGTCATATGTTATATTATGCAGCTGTAATTTAAATCAACTTTATAAATTTACCATTTGAGATGTACGTTTTAATAAATTGAAAATTCTTTATGCAATGAAAGCCTTTTATAAAGTGTAGATATATTTTTTAGAAACTTTATTAAGTAGTCAACAATCAAGAGCATTTTCATAGCAGTATTCGATAATTATAAAACTAACCGGATTTGACAAATTAAAAGTTTGTTCACTTTACACAGAATAGAAAAGTAAGTGCACTTTGCAAATTTATGTATGCTTTAATATTAAGGGAAGAAGGATAAAGCATATACTATCTATAGTCAACTGATCACAAGAAAGCAGTAAAGCTATATAAATAATAAATTAATTTCTGATGATATTACCTTCCAAATTTCTGATGGTACTACTTGGGATGAACGAATAAAATTATCGGAAATCCATTACTACTTTGCATTCGTTTTTAAGAATTTTTTTAAATTACCGTTCGAAAATTTGGCTTTATTAAAGTTTTACATGCGTCTTATTGCATAATAAATTATAAATATTTCTTTCAACAAAATTTCAACCCTTAGTGAAATGTTTTTAATACTTAACGAAGTGCTCTCGTAAAGAACCATTTATATTAATAAACATCTTTTAGCAAAACGAAATATGCTTTATTAATGAAACGAAACATAGAACGCGTTAAGAATGATAAATAGCTCATATTCGTATAAAGGATCCTCCTTGAAACCGTTTTAAGAGGAAATTTAATTGGAAAATATTTTTTATTACGCTTCTTCCTATAAAATTTCGCTAACTCGCAGTACGATTTCCATTAAAAAATAAATATTTCAAGCTGCCTCACTTAAAACAGTACTTAAACAGTGACAAGTGATTAGTGTGATCGATGTATTAAAAAAAAGAAAACAAAGGCACTTAAATTTCAGTCTTCGAGTTCCTCAGTATTTCAGCTTTATAAAATTCTAGAATACTGAAAAGTCTTTTAGATGTACCAGCTGAAATAAAAGCGGAAATTTTCTAAATCTTTACTCTATTCGTTTAATTGATATAAAGATAATGATATAAAAATGATACTCTGAGATAACAAAACATTAGAAATTTCAGAACGTTTAGTGTTTGTAACAGACTAAGAACCAGTGGCGGCTCGTAGCTAAAATTAGTGGAGGTGCTGTTCCAAAAAAAATTAACCTTTGTTTTAAAATTGTGTAAAAGGAAACAAACATGTATAAAAAGAAAATTTATTTTGAAACTTCATGAAATCTTACAAGAAAAAAATTAAGCATTTCTTAATGACTTTAACCTAAACTGTCACAGTTCAAACTTTATCTAGCCATTTTAAAATGAAATCCATTCTTCTTGTATTAATTTGTGAGAAAAGATGAATAATTTTCTCCTTGATCTCTGTATGACAACTGAGGAAATATTTCTTCATTGAAAACAATGCAAGGGCATTTAGTCTTTCGAAATTCCTAGTGCTTCTTAGAAAAGTTTTCATTCTTTTCAATGTTGAAAAGCAGCGTTCTGCCTCTGATGTAGTCATGGGAACTCTCAAGAGAATTTTTATCAGTTTCGTAATTTCACTAAGAACATCATCTAGATTATTTTCGAAGATAAATTTCAATAGATCAATTAATTTGCAGTATTCATGGATATCAGACCTACAATAGAATACTTTTAGTTCAGCTTCAAGCTTTTCTTTGTCAATCATTGGATATGCTTCAGTGGTCACTATTTCCTCTACAGTATGTTCATACCTAAAACTAGTGAAGCATTTCTTGTTGTTAAACAATTTAGCAGGAAGAATATTTGTACATTATATCAATACATAGTATAAAGTCACATATTTCCTTAGCTTCTGCCATCAGTGTCTGAAAAATTCTCACAGTACTTTGAGTTTCTTAATTCTAAAATAGCAGTTTTGAAATTTGTTATATATTCATTAATTTTAAACACAATAATTTCTCTGAATTGCATTTAGTTGTATACTATTTCAACATGAGGCATAATCCGATAAAAAATCGCTAACCAACACTTAAAATTATCATCATTTAGATATTTTAAAATTCCGTTGCTTTTGCAATAGTTTGATCTGCATTTGATGTTGATTGAATTTCAGCAGGGCAATTAATTAAAGGTTGAAAATTTTCATGAACTCTGTTTATGGTCCGTATAATGAAGTTCCACCTTGTGGAGGAATACCACACGCGCGGAGTAAAAAGAAATCACGTTTCCAACAACACGGCCACATTTTCGGCACTGCAAGAGCGACAGTGTTTTTCTTTCTCCCTTGGCTCGCGTACTGATTTCTGTGTGCGCATGCGCAGAACAGCCAAACACTACGTCGCTGGAACTGTGAAACGCGCAGTTCCAATCAAAGACTTTCATACCTTTTTCACATACTGGGGATGGCTATTGACATTTTAATTTTAATGATTATGTATTGTAAATATAAAGAAAGAATTAAAGACTAAAGGGCACACTATATTAAATATTAAAAAAAATAATAAGTGGAATAGGGGGTGCTGCAGTTCCACAGTGCTTATTACGAGCCGCCACTGCTAAGAACTAAATCAAATTCTAGAATACTGAAAAGTCTTCGATATAAGACAGATCATAAGGCTTCAACAAACTGAAAAAAAGAAAACTATCGTTACAAATTATACATTGCTCAGGATTTAGGTTTGATAATCGAAAAAGAGTATCAGGACTTTTACTATTTGTAGTATTTATTACGTAAAACTTAAAATTATAATTAATACATGAAATGAAAGAGCAACTCAAACAGTTATACCTACAAGCTTACAAGCGTTCAATGTGAGCACCTTTCGTCACACACCAAGTCGATAGCCCAGTTCTTCTCAAACGTTGATTAGTGTCTGTGGTGTAACTGTTGCAACAGCTGCCTCAGTCCTGTTTCTTAGGTCGGGTAGGTCAGCTGGTAGTGGAGGCATATACACACGATCCTTCATGAACCCCAACAGGTAGAAATCACATCAATCTCTCATTATCACTTGGGGGATCACATCTGAACTTAATCCGGAACGCACGTTGCGCGTAGTTGTTAACTACAGATTCGGTTTTTGCAAACTGCATCACACAAAAAGCTTTCTGTTCGCTAGTCGCCATTTTTGTTACTATCAATTTCTGGCGCATGCCCGTACCAACAAACAGAACTGTTTGAGTTGATCTTTCATTTCATGTATTATGATTTTAAGTTTTACGTAGTAAATACTACAAAGCATTAAAATCCCGGTCTTCATTTAGAAACACCCCGTATTAACATATAATAAGGGTAAATAAACTATCCTACTGCTAGTACCGGATTTAGACTTGATGACGCCCTAAGCTATTTGAGATATGGGGCCCTTTATAAGTCTTTTATACTATATTTTAATACTATATTTGAATTTTTGGGGGACCACCAAGAAAGTGGGGGCCTTGTGCTATAATTTATGTAGCTTATACTTAAATACTGCACTGGCTGGGGACACACAGGGAGTTATATCTAGCCACCACAGGTCGCTCTTTGTTAGTATATTTAAATTTAGGGAACGTTGGCAATCTGTCGTCAGCCCTGTTTCATAAAGATGAGTTCATAAAGTCTTTGTGGCTGTCATCTAATTTAGCATATATACCAGCCAATGTTCCGCAGAAGGGTCTACATGAAGCTATCGTACTCAAAGAAGGCATACTCTTCATGGGTAAATAATCGCCGTATGGGTAAATAATCGTCTTCATGGATAAATAATCGTATCGTTTTTCAGCATAATTTTCCAACCAACCACTTAGATATACAGATACGTGGAATGACAAAACAATAATTAAAGGTGAACGTTAACCATGAAGCTACAGAAATATTTCAATATTTTACTTTACGATCACACAAATCGAAATGCTTGCGTGTGGATTACCTATATTAATTGGAGTAGATAACAATGACAAAATGTGTATTTATAATACTCACAGTCGAAATAGTAAGATTATTACAAATATAAGTATGTGAACACATTATGAAAATTAGTAGAGGCATGAATGTTTCTGCGAAACTATAAAATGAAACAAATCAACCATCAAACCAAAGCGGAAAAAAAACCTTTACAGGATTGTGTTTTCAACAAGTTTCAATGTTACAGTGACAACGATTACGAAAAGAGAAATGCAGCAAGATCATGACGTTATTGATTTTGATCCACACCAGTACCAGCGACCACTAATTGTAAGCTCAAAAGATAGTAGATGAGTAATGATTGAAGTTGAAAATAATGTTGAAAATAAATTTAAAAACAACTAAAAAAATCTGAATGCTATCAGATTTTACATTACGCCCAAACGGGCCTTTTTTAACATTTTGTGTGTTACCTTTATTTATTAAATATCATGTTCTCCACACTTAAACCATAAAATTCAATTCAGCAGTAATATCACAAAATATTTAAAAGAGCGTATCTTTAGAATTTCCGATACACAGTCTCGAGCGCTGAAAATATTTTTTTTTCCGTACAGTTTTGCCATTGCTCGCTTTAAAATTGTTATCTATCTTAATCAAAAACTCATAAATGCTTTACAAAATATGAAATAGATAATAAAACAAATTCCAAACTCCACATTTGGGTTTCTAGATGCCCATATTCGGGTGGAAACGTACGTTATTCAAAATTGGATGGCTCTAGGTATCGTTGTTTCCTCACAGTGCAAGAAACATACATACATTTTTGCAGATTCTTCATTATTTAATTTCTTTAAATATAATACAAGGCTCTAATATTTGGTGGCAACAATTTTAAAAGTGATTGAAAAGTTTATAGTGAATCAACGCAAAATGCCAAAATGAAATTAACAGCCCTTTTGGGAACATTGTCCCTTTGGGATAATAATTAGTTTTTACTTAGGAGGAAGGAAACATATTTGACTTTAGAAAATTCTTGTCAAATTAAAATTTAATAGCAGTGTTTATGAATTGCATTCTATCACTCTATTAACAGTGCATAGTTTACTACGTTTCAGCTATATATTTATTCCAAAAGTCACCCCATAAAAACCTAGTTATAAGCGAGTTTTTGTTTTTGTTGTGACGGAAATTTCGTAGCAATCACTTTGAGAAAGAATTCGAAGCATTGTTTCTTTGCCGATATTGTGAAAAATGATCTATTCTGCAGAAATGTCACCTTACTTTCTTCTATTATATTAAAATCTTACTAGCGAAAACTTTAAAATCGTGTATAAGAGTGTAACGTTTATCTTCAGTTTTTAGCAGTTATCGTTAATTAAAGCTAAACTGATTAAACTTCATAAATGCGTAAATTTAATAATGTAAGGAATGCCTAAAGAATAATATTGTGAAACTACAGTTTTCTGATGGTAACAACATTTAAAGGGTGTGGCAGTTAAAGAAAAATGCGATAAAAATCTGAATTAAATTTCATGGCATGATTGGTTTCATTTGAGTCAGTTACAATGAATCCCATCTAAGATTAAAACCCATGTTCTAGATAATTTTGATATTCAGTTGATTGGATAGTCTTAGGTGGCGTTTAATAGTGATATCTATCCTTCCAGAAAATCATTATTAATGCGGCCATCTAAAGGAAATGGCCATAACAAGAAGGTTCATATTATTTGGTGTCTCTAAAATTTAATAACATCTTTTGTTTTTAAAGTGAGGTAATTATAAACTCATATATCATAAAAAGGTTTTTGTTTGCGAAATATGAATATTTGCAGCTGTTGGTTATAAGTACAAAGAACAAGAAATTTAGCGTATGTGGCGTTCAATTAAAAAAGAATCATGAATGTTTAGAATCATGATCGCAGAATTATTTCCTAGATGTCAGTCAGTAGGAATTTTATTTGCTTATTTTTGCTTTTTATTGAACGCAAATATTTCTCATAAACGACTGTTTTATTATTATTATTTTTTTTTTTTTTTGGTTCATGACAGGCCTTAATTCTAATCCATTTTGGAGCCTTATATTTTACGATGACACTTTTGTATTTTCTGGCAAAAAGGGAAAGCCTACGCCGAAAAACCACTTTTCTAGAGGTGGGAAGCCAGTTCTCTGTCATTATCGTTTCGCCTGCTGACGTCCTGTTAGTGATTTGGCTGTGATACAAGAAAGCAAAAATTGCACTGGAAATCATGTCCTTTTATTTTTCTTATTATTATGCTTCTCTTTCGCTTTCTACATCACTTATTCTTTTTTTTAAAAAAGGAAAGCGGTTTGAAACTGAAATTACGGTTATCAAGGCGTTTGCCAAAGGTGAAAGGCATGAAGGGAAAAAAAAATCTAATGCCATTTCACGTGTGAAGATAGTAGTTGCATTAGTGCAGATATATCGAACAAACTAATGGGTTTCTTCTTCATTAATGTTTGATTGTTTGTTTCGACGCATAACAGAGTTTTCTTTCCTTTCTCTTGTCCTTCTTTTCCTTTTCTTGAATGCCTCTGATCGAAATCTACTTTTGCTATTTTTGTTGGAATTAAAGTTTTACGACAGAATGTCATTTTTTTCTCTGTTTTTGGAGCAAAAGAAGAGTTTGTGTTTTCTTAAGTGGTTCAGTATAAATAAACAAAAGTATTTATTAGCTTATTTAAATAACATTAGGGAATTAGAAAGAATATTAGAATATTTTGAAATATAAACTGGTTCTGAAAAATGAGATGAGACGTAGTTTGATATACAACTCGATTGCACACAATATTAATCTGGCTACAGAAAATAAAATTAAAATACTAATGATAAAATATATAATTTATAAAACAGACTATGCGCTGACGAATGAGCAGTTTTACATAATCCGATAATGAATATATAAGATTTCTCACATTTTAATTGCCTATTTGGAATACTGAAATGAAAATTTCATTCCTAACTAATATTTCTTACGTAAGAATAATATTTTTTCATAATCCCGTAGCATAAAGCTTTATAAATTTACTATATGTTTTGTATTTAGTTTTCATTTAAAAACTCTCATAATTTTAAACCAGCGGTTCTCAAACTTCTGACTAACGCGTACAGTCTAAACAAAAACTTAAAATCTTTAGTACCATTACTACATTTTACAATGATTACTTTTTAATTTGTCAATTAAAATATATATTTATTGCCATTTGCACAACCTATTGGTTATCTGTATTAAATATGCATGCATAAAAATATTAGATTAAAAATTGGTTATAATTTTACTTATCAAAATTTAAGTTATAATATTTTAATTCTAAATTTAGTGTTAAATTTGGGTTTATTTAAGAGAGATCAATTTATTTGTGTTTGGTCTTATTTCGCTTAACTTTAACCGTAAATTTGGATCCACTTTTAATTTTCAAATGTAACGTGGAAGAAAATCCTTGTTTACACAAATAGGTTGTGCAAAAAGCAATAAAAATTTAATAGCTTTATTTGAAATGCCACTTTTCCATTTTTTCCCCCTGATTTCTGATTTTTTTTCTTGTTTTTTTGTTCAGCGAAAAGTTAATAAGTGTGTTATTTTTGAAATCTTCACTTAGAGTTCGATAACAGGAAATTACTATCAATTTTTCTTTTCCTTCACGAGATTATTTTAATTTAATAGTTAAAAATACTTTGTTTCTTTAGCGTACCACTTATTTTTCTCTTGTGTACCACCGGCTGAGAATCGCTGCTATAAACGATATCACGTTTAAAATCTTATAAAGTTTCATATATTTTCCATGTAGATTTTCATTTCAAATGATAATTTTACACAGAGAAACAATTCAGCTTACTTTGAAAGTAGAAAGAATAAGCTCCTCTTGTTCTCTGGAAATCAGTAACTTACAACACGGACTTCACTTTACCAGTCATTATGCTGTACAATATACCCAAGTTTGCTTGCAAGAATTTTATATTTATTAACAAGTTACCTTATTAGTTTGCTTTTATTGTCAATTCTAATTTAGTCAATTCACATCAGGATGAAAAGTTTTTAATGTATTTAAGCAAAGAGTGTTTGAATTCGAGACAGAAAGAGAGATTTTGGAGTTATCGCTGATTGTCTCGCTATTATTTCTGTCAGCGTCTGAATTACTTGAATCGGCTTTAGGTTTATTGGCTGTAGCAGTTCGTGGATGTTCACAGCCGCAGCCGAGCTTGTAGAAGCGTTTGCCTTGTAAATTTAATTCTTACCAGGCATTTATTAATTCTATTTGTAAATGCAAAATTAAATTCAAACAAATTTATTTTATTTTAATTTCATTTTGTTTCTGTTATTACTGCAAGCTGCGAATTTTGTTTTCTTGTATTACACAGATTGTGAACGTGTTGGACTGAAGAAATAATGAATAATTTAATTTCAAACCTAACTTCTTAATGTGCTGAAGTTACTTTACTACGAGGTTATGATGGAGCAATACGTTGCCTGACTGCTGCCACAGATCCAGAGATTGACATTTAAAACAGTTAAGAGCCATAAAGTTTAGCTAAAAGTTAACTCCAAGATAAAGCGTTTGTAACTTTTGTAGAGTCATTAGGTTAACTGGAAACAGAAAAGATGAAAAATTAACAACCGCCTTCGCCGGGAATCGAACCACGGACCTCTGGAATACCGGGCCAGCGTGCTACTGTTACACCACGAAGGCACGCTAGGGAAGTGGGAGAAATACCTTATAAACTCCCCTTTTTAAAGGGCGACTAGGGTTTTAGGGGACCTAGTCGCCAAATCCCGGGTGCGGAGAATCATCATCCACAACCCTTTTAGTTCGGGCGCCACAGTAGAGACATTAGGATTTTTTGGAAGCCAGGGAAATGAAAAATATGCAACCGCCTTCGCCGGGAATCGAACCACGGACCTCTGGAATACCGGCCCAGCGTGCTACCGTTACACCACGAACGCACGCTAGGGAAGTGGGAGAAATACCTTATAAATTTAAATGAAAATGTATTTATTTAACAATTATTATCCAATTATACATAACTGCTATTATTTAATTTATATAAATTTACAAGATAAATTACCAGTAATGATAAAATGAAATTTTAAATGACAAAGTGTGCTTGATTTGAAAAAATGATTTGTGGTAATACTAATACATTAAATAAAATTAAGTAAAATTACTCTAAAAATAATAAATTGAATGATCTAAAATTCATTGAATTTGAAAACAAGTTTTTCTAATACTTGCGCAATAGCTGCAAAGTAAGATAATAATAATTTGTTTGCTAAAGAAATACTGATTATATCATCTCCTAATATAAATTTAGTAAAATGTATCAAAATGCGGGAACCCATATGTAGGAATTAAATTCCGAAAATTGTTTTTTAAAGGAACTTGAATGTAAATCACTAAGAAACCTTTCTAAGGGGACTTGAATTTAAATCATGAATGACAAAATTTCAAACTTTGAAAAAGAAATTAAAAAATTTAAAAAATTAAAAAACAAACAATTATTGCTATTGATCGGAAATTAGTTGACTTTCAAGGGGAACAAACCACCTCTCGTTCAATGAACAATAATTAATAAATGCGAAGGTGTTTCGTCTTTTACTCAAGTAAGAATGATGATGACAAACTGCCAAATTAAGTTAGGCCAAAACTGTTCTGCATAATATAAAGCGTAAAAAAAAACCTTGCGAAATATCATAAATGAGTTTCAATAATTTAGTGTCGTCCTTCAGGTATGTAAGAGATTTTAAACTTTTCATCGTTTCAAACTATTTACATTTTATGTTAACTTAAAATTTATTAATTAGTTAAAAACTATTAATGCTGATATAAATATATCATGTTCAATAAATGTGCACCAAAATTGTAAAATAAAAAAATCAGTTTTCTCCAATAAAATGGTAATTTAAATGTGTCATTCAAAGATGCTAAATTTGATGTCTTAATGATCTAATGATGCTGCCAGCAATACTAAGAATGCAAAAGAAAAATTGAAAGATTTATTTAAAGCAAAAACTTCCACTTCTTATTTTATTGATAAAATCACCTTATGCTGCATAAATAAGGACATCTCAGAAGGAAACTTTTCTCGACACATCTGAATATTAATGTACTGCCGATGGGTGCTTATTATTTAATGCGTTTCTTAGAATTGAAATTTACCACCGAAGACACATATTCTCATAGGAGATTAATATTTTAAAAGCCTTTTATTTAATGGTCAGAAAAGGTGATATATATTAAGAAATACATCTCAGCGCAAAGCATGTTTAAACTGAAACTCCTCTTGCGTGTTGTGTTGTTCGAAACTGGTATTATCATCTTTTAGTAAAGCGGAATTGGAAAGTAGTAAGTGTCATTGTTTATAAAAATATTTGATTAAATTAACTGACTAGATATCCCACCGGATTATTATCAAGAAAAATAAATAATTAAAAGAGCACAGAATTGTCTATGTCTCTAAAGAAACATTATGCAAGAAGGTACCAACTTTACATTCATCAGGCTCGTAACACTGAAGTTTTTTGCGCTATAGTAAACCGTTGCGTGTACGAAACTGCTAGGAAAACAAAATCAAAGGTAACTCGCAAAGAATTGGACAGAAGATGATATCTATGGACTTGAAACACGATAAAAATATGATGGAGTATCTAACAAAAAGCTAGCAGAAAATCCAAAATAATAAATCGATATAATAAATTTTAAAATGTGCATAAATATTCTCAAAATGCAAGAAGAAATAAAAGTAAAAATTAATTTTGAATAAATTAAATATATGAGAATTTCTACAGTGTCATTTATTTCATTGCAGACAAAAAGGCAATACTTTCTTGAAGACTTTATAATATATCCAGATATTTGTGCTGTTACTTTAAATGCAGGCTTTACATTTTATTGTTATTACTATTTTTGTATTTATATGTAGTTTATTATTTACGCTTAGTATAGTATTATAAAATGAAGCTGGTTTAAAGTTTGAAGTATTCATTCAATTAATTAATCTAACTGTAAAATGACTATTCACTTTTTATTCCAGGAAATAATCTTTAGTATTCTATGAAAATGTTGGTGATAATCTGGATTCTAAACTCATTGCAGTAATTTCAGGAAGAAACGTCTTATATTATGCGTCAAGAGTTCAGTGTTTTCATACGGTATTCAGAAACAACAAATAAAAATAAAACAAAAAATCTGAAAGCTTTCAGATTTTGCATTATGCCCAAAGGGGCATGCGTCTTCTTAACGATTTGTGTGTTATCTTTATTTATTAAATATCATGTTCTTCACACTTAAACCATAAAATTCAATTCAACAGTAATATTGCAAAATAATTTTAAAATGAGCATATCTTTAGAATTTCCGATACACAGTCTCGCGCGCTGGAGACAATTTTTTTTTTTACGTAGTGTTGCCATTGCTCGTTTTGAAATCGTTGAGTTTCTTAACCAAAAATTCGTTAAAGTATTACAAAAATAAATCTCCGTTATCAATCTGTCCAAATTTGGGTTTCCAGATGCCCATATTCGGAGGAGGATTACGTTATTCAAAATTGGATCGCTTTAGGTACCGTTGTTATACCACACTGAGAAAAACGTACATATATTCATGCAGATTTTTCATTATTTAATTTCTTTCAATATAATACAGGGCTGTATAATATTTGGTGGCAACAGTTCGAGAAGTGAATCGATGCAAACTGCTAAAAGGAAATTAATAGCCCTTTCTCTGAACTAACGCTCCTTTGGGCTAAAAAGCAATTAATAAACTTTAAGTCTATTTTTTTGTGTATAACTTTCATGTAATAAATAACGATTTATAGGAAGTTTCCTACACTTTTAAAACTCTGTAAGATATATTACACAAAAAAGCATCTCTCATCTGCTTTGAAAAGAAGATTAAAAAGCTCAATTTTAATGGTCACCAGATGATATAAAGCTACATACAGTGGTACTACTGTACAGAAATAGTGGCCTGGTTGGACCCTAAACCTTGGGCGCTATAGGAGCTCCCAGACAACGCTATCACGTATTGCCAGCGGTCATATGACTGCCTCTCTTTCAAAGACGGCATGAAAATCTTTTGCTCATGCACCAAGAGAACATCATGCTTCTGCTAAACAAATTTTGGGCTATTTGGACCTCTCTAAGGTGCTCGATTTCCCTGGAATCAATGGTCTTTTCGACGTTATCTGATTTCGTCACAATCCGGTGGAAAAGCAACAACAACAACAGCACAGAAATATTAACTGTAGTCCAGAAGACTATGAGTACATGAGATAAATTTATTCTCAGTGTAATATTTGTGCCAATATACTAATTACTGACTTATTAATTTACTGCTTTTAACAAAACTTATCAAAACTAATCACTCACATTCGTCCTTATCTTTAGCAGTGACAGTAATGACAGTGTGCTGTATGTCCTCGTCCTCGTTGACTTCGGCTTCATAGAGTCCCTGGTCAAAGTATGGCGGATTGTCGTTCTTGTCCCCGATTCCTATCCGGATGTATTTAGTCACTGTAAAGGAAAAATCAATGTAAATATCATGCGATGAATAGTTTAAATTTCCAAGTACACAATACAAATTCTACTACAGCTAGGTTAAAAATAGAAATATCATAAATACAATATACATGGCTTTGTAATGTAAAGAATATCACTTATTCTATTCATCTAGTATATAACTCATTCTATTAATTTACAGAAGTAAGCTCAAATAAATTATTCATAAAACTTCTAAATACAAACACTGATACATATAAATGAGTTTTAAAGTTTTCAGTTGCTCTTCAGAATGCTAGTTATTGAAACTCCTAGCAACAGATTCACCATCCATTGAAATAGCTATTTATCAGGTATGTTTAGATTGTTTCTCATTTCGCGCCACTCAAAACTGGAAATTCGATGGCAGAACTTTGTTTGGAAAACAGCTAATTGTTCTGTTACGGAAACATTTCGTCACAGATTGATAACGGAGATTTATTGTCGTGCTCTGCTTTATTCGCACTACATTAACTTCTCCATTATGAAAGAGTTTAACATTTAGTAACTAATTCTATGCTTGGCTGAAATACTGCAGTGTTTATTTGTTATTAAATTTATGCTACAAATGAACCTTAGGCCTAAAGTCACAAATTAACAACAACACACGCGTTAAGTCACAAGAACTTTATTGGCATCATTTCAAAAAACATTTGGCTCGCACTTTGAAATATTCTGAGTATTATGCAGAGAGAAAAAAATATATATAGTTTAGGAAAAAAGTGAATAAACATTTAACAACAATATAAAAAAGCTTAAGTCTGGAATTTTGTAAAATAAATGAGAGGAAAAAATTTTAAATAATTTGAGGGATGAAGAACATTGAACGTATTTAAATTAAACGATAGCCAATCATATAAAATAATTTTATTTACTTGAAATTTCTGATATTAAATTAATTAGATTCTTCATCGTTACATTTTTTGTTATAGTTTAAAATTATTTTTTTCTGACTCCTTTAATGGAATAAAAAATTAGCTTTAATATGCACTTAAGAACGTGTGGATGATTTTAAGTTTTTTCATCACGTGCTAGTTAAGTGGTATTAAAGAAGTTTGCCTTCAACTTTTTAGTGTCGTTTCATACGCCCGCTGAAAAAATGCATAATAACTTTGGATGGCATAACTATTTATCAAAACCAACAGAGTTTGTCATTATAATAACGAGTAAAATATGTTTATGACATCATGGGAAGCATTTTATGGAAAAATTAATTTATCATTAGAAAAAGCTTTAATTTATTGAATATCGTGCAAAGGAACTGGTTCAAGGACTCGAAGTTTAGTCACTATAAATGAATGACAGAATATTATATATATTTAAATTTTATAAAAGTGTAAATTTTTATGAACTTTAAAAGAAATGATTTTGAATAAAAGGAAAATTCAAAGAAAAGCATATTTGATTGAAACTTTGTTATACCGACTAGATCATGTTTTACTACAAATCAAACTTGTGTTTGGCTGTAATGTTTTTTTCGCGTAGCATTTTTATCTAAAAAACATCCTACAGTTAAAAATATTTTTATTTCTACAAAACAAAACACAAAATTTACTTTACTTTTTAAAGAAAATTACTTAATTAAATTTTTTTATTTAACGCGTAGTCGAATCTGAATGCAAAGCATATCCTTCTAAATTATTTTAATAGCCCTTTGTTATGTATTATATATCGTATTATCTTATTTTATTATTTATTTAAAAGAGGGATAAGGTATTCTAATTCTAGAATCTGGCGACTACTTTAGATTCGGAATTTACAAACTCAAATTTTCCTGCCCTTTTTCTCATTCGAATCGGTCAAACCTTAATAAATGATTAAGTGTTTCGATTTGAAACTTTGAAAACGTTAGCTTTACAAACCTCTAAGCAGAAATGTTCATTAAAACAACAATGCGATTTTGGCAAATACAGCGGATTTAATTCACCATTATCACCTGTTGGTGGAGTCGTGTGGCATATAGTTTTTGGAGAGAATGTAGAGTTTCGTATTTAATGTTTAGCTACATTAACTTCTCAAGTAATCTTCTTCCCTTTACATCTGTTTCGAGTCAAAAAGCTTTTGGGAAAACACGAAAAATCTGAACTATTACCCAAAAGTAATTTTGCGAAAATATATTGAGAAAATGAACTTCAAAATTCAAAGGTTTTAAATATGTACACTGCGCAGAAAATAATTCTACTTATGCCTAAATATTAAATTTTGTAATTTTTGGTGCGACGCTTACGGAGAAAATAAAAAATTTAACTTGGCGCATTTTTTTCAGTTTGTGCCAAGAATAATTCACTTGGCGAACTTCTTAATTTATAGCAACATATTTCCTTTCCTTTTTTTTCATTGCAGACGAGTGCGAAAAAAGTCATCGTTCATACTTTCAAATAATTTTAACTAAGTGCGTAAACCACATTTTGCGTTATTATCGCTTATAAGAAATATGCCAAATTTCAAAACGCTACAATATGTAAATTTATGTATACCTTAAAATTTTCTAATAAAAAATTCTAATTTTTTGCAAGTGTGTCTAGAAATACATCTACTTTAATATGATGTTAGAAATTTTATAGGTTATAATTCAAAATATTTTTCGAAAAATTTATAAAAATTATTTAAAAATAAATCATAAAAAATGGTGGAATTTCATTTGGAACAAACCTAAATTTCGAAATGTGAAAAGAAGAATAAAATATGTTTAATAAAAAAGAGATATTAACAAATGTATACCAAATTCAATTAATATTGAGGAGCTAAAATTTTGAGAACTAATTGTTTAAAAACTACTCGTGCGATTTTTACCAAACTTCGCAGTTTGGCATAATTTCAGTCGTAGAATCGAAATATGGAAAAAAATGGCATGTCAGTTTAGAAAAAGTCCGATTTTGTGTCAAAATACCTGTATTAGAACAATGCTATATATAAATCTAATACATATCCTAAGTCGCGCTTTCGAGACATTAAAAATACAATTTGAATTTCGTCAATCGGACATGCAGAATGCAGTGTACCACTTTTAGAACTGTTCCACATTTTTTTTTTTTTTTTTTTTGTGCGGTGTATCTCGTTTATTAAGTTCCATGTGTACCTCCTTAATAAGTACAGTTGCAGTCTTAAAAATGGCATTCTTAAATTTGTTTTCAATAAACGCAAATTCGCTTCAACTAAAAACTTAAAAAATAAATATTTCTTTCTTGCTTCTTACCACTTATATGATTCGAGAACATTTTAGACTTCCGGTTCGAGAAAACTAAGAATTCGTTATATTATCTAACTTAAATCATCTAAATAATTAAAACTGTAAATATATTAATGTAAGGCTTAATTTTATTCGGCATAAAAAAGAAGTTACAGTGGTCTGAACTACTGGCATTCCGTATAATCCTTGAATCTGGATACCAGAATTTCTACTGTAATAATACTGTTAAAATTATTTTGCCATTTTATTTATAAGAACACAGTATCATCAGTACTGATATTACAGTTAATTTTAGTTTTGAACGACATTCCTACTTATACAACAGAGTGATTAGATATGATTAAAATTCAGGAATATGGTTTTAATTATATTTCATTTTGTTCAACTATAATTCCTATTAATTAATGAACAAGGCTGATTTCTGATGTTTGAGCAAAATAAATATTACGTGATGATGGAGGTTGTATTATACCCACCTGGGAAGAACAACGCTTGGGAAGAATTTCCATTTACGTAAGCCTTGCATGTCACTTTCGCAGAAATTAACCACAACTTAATCCTAATGAAATCTTACATTCAAGATTTATAACAGAAAGAAGGTTAAGGAGAAATTCGCTTATTTTGCGCCACAGAAAGCACGACTGAAAGATTAACTGGGCTTTTGTGTGAGTGCTGTTCTGTAATTATGCAGCAGTTTGTTGCTTTTGAAATTAATAAATGAGAGAACTACGTTTCCTCTTATGATTTATTCACCGAATGGATAATTTCTTGCGATATAAACTTTGTTATTAGCCAGATGCAGACTGAATGTTACAGTGTTTAAAATTAATTGTACTCTAAGGAGACCAATTTGTAATAACCCAAGGGAAAAAATACCATTTATACATTAGAATCGCACTAAGAGAAAGGGAATTTATAGGCGAAGAAGCTTCAGAAAAGTTCAATTAATAGATACCCAGGAACGTTATTTTATAGGATGATTTTCTAAACCCACGAGAGTTAACTGTGTTAACTGTTAAATGGGAATTTATACTTTCATCAAATATTAAAAATATGCGATTGGGTGATTTTCATTCTAGTTCAGTCCCAAACAAATCCAAATGCATTATGAAATAAGGTCCGTCTTTATGTCCACGTCTATCCAAGTAAATTCAAAATAAAACATTGCACAAGTTCTCCTTTATGACAGTTTATGGGCACTTATTAAGTTTTTTAATAGAGTTGCAGATATTGTTTCCTTTCATATTTAAATCATTTTTATTAGGGATATGGAAATTACATTAAATTTTAATTATACCTTTACAGTTAATCATCAGGCTAACAAGAACTGGTGCCAAGATTTAAAATTATATTCTCCCGCTGAGTCTATTCTTGTCTCGATCGCAAAACAGATTAAATTTAACTAGTCAACCCTATTTGCGGATTGGATTGAGCAGAAAGAATCAGGATTATGTGCTTGGACTTACCTACTCTTTCACTTAACACTTTCCGGCACGCTACCTTTTAAAGTCGGAGTTTAGATAAAAAAAAAAAAAAAAAAAAAAAAGGTATGCAGTCTAATTAAACCTAGAGGAGTACACAAGTAAAATTTTGTGAAGATACACTTATCGTTTCAATTCTGTGGGTGTGCCCAAAGTGGCACATTGATTGAATAGAGCTTCGAAAAGAGTGCTGAAACGAGGATTGTTGTCAATGAACTGACCGATGAGATGCGGAGAAACAAAGAATACAGACTCTCAGTTGTCCTAGATTATCGGTAAGGCCGGTTTGGGCACACCTAGGGTTCACCGTTTGACTTTAAGCAAGATTTCAAGGTAAAAATTTAAAACTAATATAGCATAAGGAGATTAACATACAGCCAAAAAATAACACAGACATTCCTTTTCAAACAATTCTTTTTATACCCTAAAATAATCTGGAAGATTTCTTTGAAAAAATGAGGGTTTTAAAAAACTAAACATGTCTAAAATATATGGACTGGTTTGTGTTGAGCTTCCATCTTCTATAAATAAAGAAGGTTCAGAGTAACCTATAAATTCTTTTTCATTCAATTTTTCTGTGCGTACAGAAGGAAATGTTTAGGTGTGTCCAGACCGGACACACTGTGCCGCAAAGGGTTAAGTGTATTTTGTCTTTCGATTACGAGATTACATACCACAAATTACAGATCGCCATACAAGACATACTATGTCATACGACTACATATTCGAGACATACCATGCGATTATATATTACCAAAAAATGTAAGGTACAATAGATCTCGCTGACGCTATTTTAATGTTTCTTTTGCTCAGTATGATATTATAAAAAGCAATAAAACAGATCTAAACGTCTAATGGTATGATGGTTAAAGCAAGGCATATGGAAAACTACGTAGTTCATTCATAAATGGATAAACTGAGTATAATATATAAAGCGATAATTTGATTAATGTGTAAAATGGATATATTTCATATTACCTAGAAGTAAGAAAGCAATTGCCGTCCAACCGGATAGTGGTTACTGACTCTTATCGTCATACCGAAGTACCCAGGTTTGAATCCCGGAAACGGCATGCATGTTTGTAAATGTATAATGTCTGTGCTGCATGGGGACACTCAAAATATGCGGTCAGCCGAAAATCCCCTCGAGAGTGTTTTTTTGTGTGCCTGTTCTGATGTGAACAAAATGAAAGCAATTTTTTATAAACTGCTTTTCAGTTTTTAATTCTTGATTAAAACAAGAGAAGAATTATGAACATTGTTCATCTTTTCTAATAACACTTTAAGAAGGATTAGTTTTAATGAATATCTGCAGGAAACATGTTTTAAAATGCAAAGAAAAGTATAAATTAAATATTTTTAAAATCTGAATTGCTAAATCATGATCATGGAGTTCCTAAATGAATTGAATCTTATATATAGAAATTTGGTCTTTATTTATATTTTATTATTTTCTTGAAACAGCAATATTTTATTAGTGTCTGTGAGAAGACTTAGAATATTTTTATTTCGACCTACATAAAACACACCGTCCATACAAAAGCACACACACACTGAAACAAAAGCTTTTATTTGCAAAGCTGAATGTTGAATATTTTTAAAATTTCAGTTCTAGTTTAGAAACTGTAATACAGGTAAAATGTGGCAAAAATAATGCACATAATTTAACCTTATTTGAGATGATTTCAATGAAAGCTAAAATACACATATAAATTTACTATTTATTAATTACAAATACATTTCTTTATAATAGAATGGAATGGGTTATTTTATCGCAATATAAATCGCACAGGACAAACTAAGAAATGTTATTTATTAATAAAGACAGTAAAGAAATTAAAAGAATTTTTTTTTTAAAGTTTTTTGCTCTGCTTTCTTTCAAAACGAAATTAAGTAACCTAACAATATCACTATGCTGCCTGATACACTGCTCACTTTATGTTTGGAAAACAGATTTTAAAGTTAATTCATAAATTTTAATAAATTTAATACATATAGTACGCAAGAAAAATGCATAATCATGACACTTTTCCACACTTTTTAAAATAATTCCACTCGAACATTTTTCTATTTCAATTTTCTCATTTCTGTTGAATCACTGTTATTGCAGCTTAAAAGTATTTAGCGAATATTTCAGTTCTTATTCTTTTTTAAATTAGGTAAAAGCAATACGTATCATAAAAATGTATTAAAAGAGTTTTATTGATGAAGGTAACCAACAACATTATTACTCAAAAAATATATATGCTACACGATATTAACTTGAATATGAAAATATGCATTTCAGATGTTATTCCTCCTTTTATATGCCATAGCCTTTAAAATATTACTTTTGGGGTAGTTGGATTATTATTGAAAAATATTTATTCGATATACTGTTCATTATTCGTAAACCTGCTTTTTTCAAATGTATTTACTCAAAATGTTTTTTCTAGACATATTCCTTTTACATACTGAGCACATAATCGAAACTTCGTTTGAAATACTACGCTATCATTAATCCACTTATATTACAATGGGATAAAAATTAATTTTCTCATATCCGTTAAACGTGAAACACGCTTCTAACATTACTTTAGAGATACAGAAAATTCCATTAAACTAATGCTTTACAAAACGGATCATGGTTGTATTTCTTACCAGATATTATCTATCAAGATTATTTCAGCTTACGTATGCTTTTGAGATAAAGGAAAATATACTTTGCTGGTGCTTATTTAGTGAATAAAAGAAACCAACTAAACACAAAAGACTTGAGTTTTATGTATTAAAGTTGGTTAGATGGATTCGAAGTTAAGTAACAAGTAAAAAGGTAAATTTGTAATAATTAAGATAAAATTAAAAAAAAAATAGTTAATGTGATACTAATATTTCCAAAGTTATAGAAAGAATTTTCGAAAAGAAGTTTTCTGTACTAAGAGTATTTTCATGTACTTTTAATCCGCTGTATATTTCGTGTCAACTTTCAGATTCGTTAAAATGAAAATTTAAATGATAAAATTGTCAATATTTTATAAATTAATGAAAAAGTGGTTCTGAATGAACGCCTGTTATTATGCTGCCACCTTGACATGTTTCATAAATTTTACTAAAATTCTCCGTTTTCTTCGCGATTTTACGTTGGCAAATAAAGCTTCAGGGTAAACAGGGCTTCATAAAATAGGGCTGTGTATTAGAATAACCGTTGTTTGCGTTCCGCTCATAGCATCACACATGACAGCGCATTTAGCACGGTGCAGACAATGTGCAGCTTGGGCCAGGTTTCAGTGGAGCATCTTGCGTTTTACATATAAATCAAAATTCAACCTAGACATTGATTCTCTGCATACCTGTATGTCAAGAGAGCCTAAAACTAGACACCATCCTCCCTGATCAGGGAAAAAGATGTTTACGGTGGTGTAGGTGTAATGGTTTGAGCAGACATTACGATGGACAGCCGCACACTCTGCATGATTTTGCGACTGGCTTCCTGACTGCTATGGGATAAAGACAGGAGATTTTTAGAGCCCTATGTTCGACTTTATAGGGACGCAGTTTGTCCTGGGTTTCTGCTAGTGAGCAACAAAACTGAGTAGGGCGCCACATAGGGCTGAGCTGGAAAGTGACTTGGAAAGGGAAGAAACTGACTTAGAAAGTTAATTACGTGGAAAATGAGGATATTAGCGGCATATATTGACCAGCCAGATCTCCTGATCTTAACCCTGGGACGCTCCTAGGAGGGCAATTTCATCTCATCATGCTTTTCCGGAGTTGAAAACTACCTTGCTGCAGGAGTGGGATCGTTTACCAGAAGGAATCCTCAGTTGCCTCCTGTTCAGCATGTCGCCACACTGATCGAGCTGTCCGGCTATTAGAGAGGGGCCATACCCCATATTAGAATCATTTTCAGTTCGATATCACAAAGTGGATTTTAAACAACCCTGATTTTTGAGCTGTACTGATAATCATGCGCACATAAAGTAGCTTTTGATTGGTACTTTTCTTTCTCTGCTATAAATTTATACTCTATAAGGTATTTCTCCAGCCTTCCTAGCGTGCCTTCGTGGTGTAGTGGTTCTGCACGCTGGGCCGGTATTCCGGAGGTCCATGGTTCGATTCCTCATTTTTCATCTCTCCGGCTTTTCCAATTAACCTAATGTTTCTACAACTCATACTAAATTCCATTAAAATCTCTCCCTTAGATTTTCAGAAATTCGGCATACTATGTAAATTCTCTTAAATTTGCACACGAATGCAATTACAGCATGGACAATTGCATGTCAGAATGATCGTGAAGCTGTAAAATGTTATTTTAATGTAGCAATGCTGCTGTTAAATATGATGAAATAAAAACGATTTTTAACAAGAGGAAATATCCAGAAAAATAATTCTGGAGGGAATCGCTGTAGCATTGATGCAGTAATGTTGGTAATGGTAGCGTTCGCTAATAGCCAAATGAGAAAAGCGGTAAAGTGAGTGCAGTTGCTATAGGCTGTGCATTGTTCTGCACTTAGAAAATTGACTTTGCAAATCACCTCTCGTAGAAATAATACTGTCATCACACGAAGTATTCAAATGTATTTTTGAATCCAATTATCGTAAAAAATATAAGTTGTTTTTAATTATTTGTTAAATACAAATGTTAGAAGTACTTGTTGTATCATAAATTATAATACGACGTTTAGCTTAAGAGAGCTTCTCCTGACGCATGCGCCGTTCGCGTTTATCCGCGCGGTGATGAATGATGACGTAACTGTTTATTACGTATGTATGTATATGTATACCATTCTTACTTTTTCGCCCTTTTTCTCTGCTGTACGCAACTATGTTTAAGTTAATCTCTGTCATTAAAAATGTTCATTGATATTACAATCTATTTAGGCTCATTTATTTCTTCAATGGTTATCGGCCCAGGAACGTTTCAACTGTGCCTAATTATCAAAATACTTATTTTAAAATGAACATTTTGAAGTTTTCGAGCATTGAACTCTTAAGCCTAATTCAGTGCAAGAACTGTTACGTCTAATCAACGGTAAGAACTGATCAGCGTTCAGTTAAGCCTATTTTTATAGCGCTCAATCTTGTTTTTTTTTTTGGCTGTGAGAGACTGTATTACATTATGTCGCATTTGACTACTATAGAAAAGCTTGGAAAAGATAATTTTGACAGTTGGAAATTACAAATAGAAGCAGTATTGATTAAAAGCGACCATTGGGATTATGTAACCGGTAAAGTGCTAAAACCTGCTGAAGGAACCGAAGACGAAAAGAAATGGCTCCAAGCTGATCAAAAAGCTCGCGCAGATATAATTCTTGCTATTAATCCTAGTGAACTGTGTTATATAAAGCATTGTGTGACATCAAATGCTGTGTGGAATAAACTCAAAGCCGTATATGAATCGAAAGGACCTGCGAAGAAGGCTACATTATTAAAACAGCTTTTATTTAGAAAAATGGCGGAAAGCGAAACGATGTCTGAACATTTGAATAATTTCTTCGAAATAGTTGATAAGCTTAAACAAATGGAAATTGACATAGCTGATGATTTATTATCGATTCTTCTGCTCTACAGTATTCCAAAAAATTTTGAAAATTTTAGATGCGCCATCGAATCAAGAGATCAGTTACCTAGTCCCGAATCTTTGAAAATCAAAATGTTAGAAGAATGGGAAGCAAGAAAAGGGAAAACGTCTCAAGATTCACAGAATGCATACTTTACTGATTATAAAAGAAGAAATCAAGAACAGAACAAAAATGAAAAATGGAAGGTAAATTCAAACAAAAATGTTCCAGCTGAAAGAAATTTTCGAAACTTGAAGTGTGATTACTGTTCGAAAATTGGGCACAAGGCATCTGAATTCAGAAAGAAAATAGCTGATAGAAAATATGCACAATCAAATAAGGGAAATCAAGGTTCTATGATGGCTTCTAATTATGAAGAGCAGATTAGTTTAGCAGTAAACAATGCTTATCAGAAGACCTCCTCATGGTGCTTAGATAGTGGCTGTACATCTCACATGTGCAATGACAGAAGGTTATTTTCAGAATTTCACCCTCGAACGAATTCAACCATAAAGTTAGCAGTTGACAAAACATCAAAAATTACAGGAATTGGAACTGTCCTTATAACAGTACCTAACGGAAATAAGACAATTAAACTTACGCTCAAAAATGTGTTATGTGTTCCGGAATTAAAATGTAATTTGCTGTCAACATCTAAAGCTACTGCAAATAATCGTTCAGTGATTTTTACAGAACGACATGCTAGAATAATAGAACCAAATGGATCTATACTAGTGCAGGCTATTCGTCATGGTGATCTTTATTATATACATCCAAGCACTGAAACAGCTGCAATAGCTAAAGTGGCATCTTAAATTAGGTCATTTAAATGAGTCTGATTTGAAAGGACTTAAGTCTGATAACATGGTTAGAAATTTAAATTTTAATAACACTGAATCTCTAAAAGACTGCAATGTCTGTATCAGAGGTAAACAAACTGTGCAACCTTTTCAAAGAGAATCAAAATTTCAAAGTAATGAATTACTGAACTTGATTCACTCAGATTTGTGTGGACCTATGAGAGTCCCATCCCATGCTGGTTCGCGCTATTTTGTTACTTTCATAGACGACAAATCGCGTTATGTCGAAGTCAGTTTTCTTAAAACTAAAGATGAAGTGAAAAATGCATTCATTAAATACAAAGCTGCGGTCGAAAATCGTCTAGGAAAGAAAATAAAAATCCTTCGGACTGATAACGGTCTCGAATATCGCGGAGAAGAATTTAATAAATATATTCAAGAATGCGGGATTAAACGAGAATTCTCTGCACCAATGACTCCTCAACAGAATTCGAGAGCTGAACGCATGAACCGCACTTCAACTCAAATGGCCAGATGTTTGTTACTACAAAGTAATCTTCCCCAATCCTTTTGGGCTGAAGCCTTGAACTGTGCTGTTTATATTCGTAATCGTTGCCCGAATCGAAACCTGGGAGTAAACAAAACACCTTATGAGTTATTTTTTGGCATCAAGCCAACTGTATCTCACTTCAAAGTATTCGGACAAAAATGTTTTGTACTTAATAAAAGGTCTAAAGGGAAATTCGATCCTCGATCAGAAGAACATATATTTGTAGGATACTCAAATGAATCGAAAGCATACAGGCTGTGGAATAAAAATTCCAGAAAAATCGTTATAAGCCGAGATGTTAGATTCATTGATGAATTTGAAAACTGTACTAATTATGATAAAGATTTAGAAGTTTTATTTCTCGAAAATATTCCTGATAAAAAGAAGGAAAAACCTCTGAATGTAAATCAAATATCGGCTAATGAAATAACAGAAGACCCCAAAAATATGGCAGAAGCATCTGCTGAATCATCTGATAATGAAGATTCTGATTCCGAAGCACTACCTGAAATGCAGATTAAAAGGGGGGCAGGTCGTCCAAAGAAAGTCAAGACTGGGAAGCCAGGAAGACCAAAAAAGGAGTACCACAAGATAAACATAGAAAAGGAAGAAGCACAAATTGCTGAAGAAGATACAAATCCGACGTTAGAAGAAGCATTAAGTGGAAGTTATGCTGAAGAATGGCATAAGGCTATGCAAAGTGAGTATGAAGCACTTGTTAAAAATGGTGCATGGAAATTAGTAAAGCGACCACACAACAAAAAGGTAATAGGATGTCGCTGGGTTCTTAGAACGAAATATAATGCAGATGGAACAGTTCAAAAGAGAAAAGCTCGATTGGTTGCTAGAGGATTTGCACAGGAACCTGGAATTGATTTTAATGAAACCTTTGCTCCAGTAGCCAGAGCAAGTTCTATAAGAACTGTGATTGCATACAGTGCTGAACAAGACCTTATGTTATATCAACTAGATTTTGTTATGGCTTATGTTAACGGAGATTTAAAAGAAGAAACTTTCATGGAACAAGCTACAGGAACCTGGAATTGATTTTAATGAAACCTTTGCTCCAGTAGCCAGAGCAAGTTCTATAAGAACTGTGATTGCATACAGTGCTGAACAAGACCTTATGTTATATCAACTAGATTTTGTTATGGCTTATGTTAACGGAGATTTAAAAGAAGAAACTTTCATGGAACAAGCTAAAGGTTTTGAAGACCAAAATAATCCTGATTATGTTTATGCTTTGCAAAAGTCTCTTTATGGTTTGAAACAAAGTGGACGACAGTGGTATGAAAAATTAGACAAAAAACTCAAAAACTTTGGATTACAACCATTACAATCAGATAAGTGTGTATACAGGATGAAAACATCTCAAGGTGAGTTAATTCTAATTTTATATGTTGATGACTTAATAATAGCAACAAATAGCTGTGATTTATATGCTGAACTTAAAGGTTATCTTTCTAAAGAATTTCATGTTAAAGATTTAGGCAAACTTCATTATTGTCTTGGAATAGAATTTAATCAAGATGTAAATAATAATTCTATTAGTTTATCTCAGCAGAAATATGTTGATAATATTCTACGAAGGTTTAATATGCAAGATGCAAAACCAGTAGCAACTCCTTTAGATCCTAGTGTAAAATTAAGTAAAGAAATGTGTCCTTCTGAAACTGAAAAGGAAGAAATGAACAATGTACCTTATCGCCGTCTAATTGGTTCGCTTATGTATCTTTCTGTGTTTACTAGGCCGGATATTGCATATGCCGTCAGTCACCTGAGCCAATTTAAGAACAATCCTGGAAAATTACACTGGTTGGCTGCAAAGCGCGTTCTTCGATACTTAAAAGGAACTAAAAATTATTGTGTAAAATTTCGAAAGACTGGAAAAGCACTTATTGGATATACCGATGCCGACTGGGCGTCAGATGTTAGTACTAGAAAATCATATACAGGTTATTTATTCAAGCTAGCTGGAAATCCGATAACATGGGAATCACGAAAGCAACAAACTGTTGCATTATCAAGTACTGAAGCAGAGTACATCAGTCTTTCAGAAAGTGCCAAAGAAGCAGTTTATTTACGTCGTTTTCTTAAAGAATTAAATTTTACTGCTGATTATCCAACCATTATATATTGTGATAATCAAGGTGCACAAAAGCTTATGAAAAATGCTGTTTATCACTCACGCACTAAACACATAGATATTAGACATCATAAAATTCGTTAAATTTATGAAAGAAATGAAATAGACGTTAAATATTTGCCAACAGAGAAAATGCCTGCAGATGTACTGACAAAAACATTGACTGCTTCGAAACATTCTCAGTGCTGTAAATTAATTGGAATAACTTTAAATGATTAATGTTTATTTTTTTTTCAGCCGCCAAACGTCGAAATGGGGATTGTTGTATCATAAATTATAATACGACGTTTAGCTTAAGAGAGCTTCTCCTGACGCATGCGCCGTTCGCGTTTATCCGCGCGGTGATGAATGATGACGTAACTGTTTATTACGTATGTATGTATATGTATACCATTCTTACTTTTTCGCCCTTTTTCTCTGCTGTACGCAACTATGTTTAAGTTAATCTCTGTCATTAAAAATGTTCATTGATATTACAATCTATTTAGGCTCATTTATTTCTTCAATGGTTATGGGCCCAGGAACGTTTCAACTGTGCCTAATTATCAAAATACTTATTTTAAAATGAACATTTTGAAGTTTTCGAGCATTGAACTCTTAAGCCTAATTCAGTGCAAGAACTGTTACGTCTAATCAACGGTAAGAACTGATCAGCGTTCAGTTAAGCCTATTTTTATAGCGCTCAATCTTGTTTTTTTTTGGCTGTGAGAGACTGTATTACATTATGTCGCATTTGACTACTATAGAAAAGCTTGGAAAAGATAATTTTGACAGTTGGAAATTACAAATAGAAGCAGTATTGATTAAAAGCGACCATTGGGATTATGTAACCGGTAAAGTGCTAAAACCTGCTGAAGGAACCGAAGACGAAAAGAAATGGCTCCAAGCTGATCAAAAAGCTCGCGCAGATATAATTCTTGCTATTAATCCTAGTGAACTGTTTCATATAAAGCATTGTGTGACATCAAATGCTGTGTGGAATAAACTCAAAGCCGTATATGAATCGAAAGGACCTGCGAAGAAGGCTACATTTTTAAAACAGCTTTTATTTAGAAAAATGGCGGAAAGCGAAACGATGTCTGAACATTTGAATAATTTCTTCGAAATAGTTGATAAGCTTAAACAAATGGAAATTGACATAGCTGATGATTTATTATCGATTCTTCTGCTCTACAGTATTCCAAAAAATTTTGAAAATTTTAGATGCGCCATCGAATCAAGAGATCAGTTACCTAGTCCCGAATCTTTGAAAATCAAAATGTTAGAAGAATGGGAAGCAAGAAAAGTGAAAACGTCTCAAGATTCACAGAATGCATACTATACTGATTATATAAGAAGAAATCAAGAACAGAACAAAAATGAAAAATGGAAGGTAAATTCAAACAAAAATTTTCCAGCTGAAAGAAATTTTCGAAACTTGAAGTGTAATTACTGTTCGAAAATTGGGCACAAGGCATCTGAATGCAGAAAGAAAATAGCTGATAGAAAATATGCACAATCAAATAAGGGAAATCAAGGTTCTATGATGGCTTCTAATTATGAAGAGCAGATTAGTTTAGCAGTAAACAATGCTTATCAGAAGACCTCCTCATGGTGCTTAGATAGTGGCTGTATATCTCACATGTGCAATGACAGAAGGTTATTTTCAGAATTTCACCCTCGAACGAATTCAACCATAAAGTTAGCAGTTGACAAAACATCAAAAATTACAGGAATTGGAACTGTCCTTATAACAGTACCTAACGGAAATAAGACAATTAAACTTACGCTCAAAAATGTGTTATGTGTTCCGGAATTAAAATGTAATTTGCTGTCAACATCTAAAGCTACTGCAAATAATCGTTCAGTGATTTTTACAGAACGACATGCTAGAATAATAGAACCAAATGGATCTATACTAGTGCAGGCTATTCGTCATGGTGATCTTTATTATATACATCCAAGCACTGAAACAGCTGCAATAGCTAAAGTGGCATCTTAAATTAGGTCATTTAAATGAGTCTGATTTGAAAGGACTTAAGTCTGATAACATGGTTAGAAATTTAAATTTTAATAACACTGAATCTCTAAAAGACTGCAATGTCTGTATCAGAGGTAAACAAACTGTGCAACCTTTTCAAAGAGAATCAAAATTTCAAAGTAATGAATTACTGAACTTGATTCACTCAGATTTGTGTGGACCTATGAGAGTCCCATCCCATGCTGGTTCGCGCTATTTTGTTACTTTCATAGACGACAAATCGCGTTATGTCGAAGTCAGTTTTCTTAAAACTAAAGATGAAGTGAAAAATGCATTCATTAAATACAAAGCTGCGGTCGAAAATCGTCTAGGAAAGAAAATAAGAATCCTTCGGACTGATAACGGTCTCGAATATCGCGGAGAAGAATTTAATAAATATATTCAAGAATGCGGGATTAAACGAGAATTCTCTGCACCAATGACTCCTCAACAGAATTCGAGAGCTGAACGCATGAACCGCACTTTAACTGAAATGGCCAGATGTTTGTTACTACAAAGTAATCTTCCCCAATCCTTTTGGGCTGAAGCCTTGAACTGTGCTGTTTATATTCGTAATCGTTGCCCGAATCGAAACCTGGGAGTAAACAAAACACCTTATGAGTTATTTTTTGGCATCAAGCCAACTGTATCTCACTTCAAAGTATTCGGACAAAAATGTTTTGTACTTAATAAAAGGTCTAAAGGGAAATTCGATCCTCGATCAGAAGAACATATATTTGTAGGATACTCAAATGAATCGAAAGCATACAGGCTGTGGAATAAAAATTCCAGAAAAATCGTTATAAGCCGAGATGTTAGATTCATTGATGAATTTGAAAACTGTACTAATTATGATAAAGATTTAGAAGTTTTATTTCTCGAAAATATTCCTGATAAAAAGAAGGAAAAACCTCTGAATGTAAATCAAATATCGGCTAATGAAATAACAGAAGACCCCAAAAATATGGCAGAAGCATCTGCTGAATCATCTGATAATGAAGATTCTGATTCCGAAGCACTACCTGAAATGCAGATTAAAAGGGGGGCAGGTCGTCCAAAGAAAGTCAAGACTGGGAAGCCAGGAAGACCAAAAAAGGAGTACCACAAGATAAACATAGAAAAGGAAGAAGCACAAATTGCTGAAGAAGATACAAATCCGACGTTAGAAGAAGCATTAAGTGGAAGTTATGCTGAAGAATGGCATAAGGCTATGCAAAGTGAGTATGAAACACTTGTTAAAAATGGTGCATGGAAATTAGTAAAGCGACCACACAACAAAAAGGTAATAGGATGTCGCTGGGTTCTTAGAACGAAATATAATGCAGATGGAACAGTTCAAAAGAGAAAAGCTCGATTGGTTGCTAGAGGATTTGCACAGGAACCTGGAATTGATTTTAATGAAACCTTTGCTCCAGTAGCCAGAGCAAGTTCTATAAGAACTGTGATTGCATACAGTGCTGAACAAGACCTTATGTTATATCAACTAGATTTTGTTATGGCTTATGTTAACGGAGATTTAAAAGAAGAAACTTTCATGGAACAAGCTACAGGAACCTGGAATTGATTTTAATGAAACCTTTGCTCCAGTAGCCAGAGCAAGTTCTATAAGAACTGTGATTGCATACAGTGCTGAACAAGACCTTATGTTATATCAACTAGATTTTGTTATGGCTTATGTTAACGGAGATTTAAAAGAAGAAACTTTCATGGAACAAGCTAAAGGTTTTGAAGACCAAAATAATCCTGATTATGTTTATGCTTTGCAAAAGTCTCTTTATGGTTTGAAACAAAGTGGACGACAGTGGTATGAAAAATTAGACAAAAAACTCAAAAACTTTGGATTACAACCATTACAATCAGATAAGTGTGTATACAGGATGAAAACATCTCAAGGTGAGTTAATTCTAATTTTATATGTTGATGACTTAATAATAGCAACAAATAGCTGTGATTTATATGCTGAACTTAAAGGTTATCTTTCTAAAGAATTTCATGTTAAAGATTTAGGCAAACTTCATTATTGTCTTGGAATAGAATTTAATCAAGATGTAAATAATAATTCTATTAGTTTATCTCAGCAGAAATATGTTGATAATATTCTACGAAGGTTTAATATGCAAGATGCAAAACCAGTAGCAACTCCTTTAGATCCTAGTGTAAAATTAAGTAAAGAAATGTGTCCTTCTGAAACTGAAAAGGAAGAAATGAACAATGTACCTTATCGCCGTCTAATTGGTTCGCTTATGTATCTTTCTGTGTTTACTAGGCCGGATATTGCATATGCCGTCAGTCACCTGAGCCAATTTAAGAACAATCCTGGAAAATTACACTGGTTGGCTGCAAAGCGCGTTCTTCGATACTTAAAAGGAACTAAAAATTATTGTGTAAAATTTCGAAAGACTGGAAAAGCACTTATTGGATATACCGATGCCGACTGGGCGTCAGATGTTAGTACTAGAAAATCATATACAGGTTATTTATTCAAGCTAGCTGGAAATCCGATAACATGGGAATCACGAAAGCAACAAACTGTTGCATTATCAAGTACTGAAGCAGAGTACATCAGTCTTTCAGAAAGTGCCAAAGAAGCAGTTTATTTACGTCGTTTTCTTAAAGAATTAAATTTTACTGCTGATTATCCAACCATTATATATTGTGATAATCAAGGTGCACAAAAGCTTATGAAAAATGCTGTTTATCACTCACGCACTAAACACATAGATATTAGACATCATAAAATTCGTTAAATTTATGAAAGAAATGAAATAGACGTTAAATATTTGCCAACAGAGAAAATGCCTGCAGATGTACTGACAAAAACATTGACTGCTTCGAAACATTCTCAGTGCTGTAAATTAATTGGAATAACTTTAAATGATTAATGTTTATTTTTTTTTCAGCCGCCAAACGTCGAAATGGGGATTGTTGTATCATAAATTATAATACGACGTTTAGCTTAAGAGAGCTTCTCCTGACGCATGCGCCGTTCGCGTTTATCCGCGCGGTGATGAATGATGACGTAACTGTTTATTACGTATGTATGTATATGTATACCATTCTTACTTTTTCGCCCTTTTTCTCTGCTGTACGCAACTATGTTTAAGTTAATCTCTGTCATTAAAAATGTTCATTGATATTACAATCTATTTAGGCTCATTTATTTCTTCAATGGTTATGGGCCCAGGAACGTTTCAACTGTGCCTAATTATCAAAATACTTATTTTAAAATGAACATTTTGAAGTTTTCGAGCATTGAACTCTTAAGCCTAATTCAGTGCAAGAACTGTTACGTCTAATCAACGGTAAGAACTGATCAGCGTTCAGTTAAGCCTATTTTTATAGCGCTCAATCTTGTTTTTTTTTTGGCTGTGAGAGACTGTATTACATTATGTCGCATTTGACTACTATAGAAAAGCTTGGAAAAGATAATTTTGACAGTTGGAAATTACAAATAGAAGCAGTATTGATTAAAAGCGACCATTGGGATTATGTAACCGGTAAAGTGCTAAAACCTGCTGAAGGAACCGAAGACGAAAAGAAATGGCTCCAAGCTGATCAAAAAGCTCGCGCAGATATAATTCTTGCTATTAATCCTAGTGAACTGTTTCATATAAAGCATTGTGTGACATCAAATGCTGTGTGGAATAAACTCAAAGCCGTATATGAATCGAAAGGACCTGCGAAGAAGGCTACATTTTTAAAACAGCTTTTATTTAGAAAAATGGCGGAAAGCGAAACGATGTCTGAACATTTGAATAATTTCTTCGAAATAGTTGATAAGCTTAAACAAATGGAAATTGACATAGCTGATGATTTATTATCGATTCTTCTGCTCTACAGTATTCCAAAAAATTTTGAAAATTTTAGATGCGCCATCGAATCAAGAGATCAGTTACCTAGTCCCGAATCTTTGAAAATCAAAATGTTAGAAGAATGGGAAGCAAGAAAAGTGAAAACGTCTCAAGATTCACAGAATGCATACTATACTGATTATATAAGAAGAAATCAAGAACAGAACAAAAATGAAAAATGGAAGGTAAATTCAAACAAAAATTTTCCAGCTGAAAGAAATTTTCGAAACTTGAAGTGTAATTACTGTTCGAAAATTGGGCACAAGGCATCTGAATGCAGAAAGAAAATAGCTGATAGAAAATATGCACAATCAAATAAGGGAAATCAAGGTTCTATGATGGCTTCTAATTATGAAGAGCAGATTAGTTTAGCAGTAAACAATGCTTATCAGAAGACCTCCTCATGGTGCTTAGATAGTGGCTGTATATCTCACATGTGCAATGACAGAAGGTTATTTTCAGAATTTCACCCTCGAACGAATTCAACCATAAAGTTAGCAGTTGACAAAACATCAAAAATTACAGGAATTGGAACTGTCCTTATAACAGTACCTAACGGAAATAAGACAATTAAACTTACGCTCAAAAATGTGTTATGTGTTCCGGAATTAAAATGTAATTTGCTGTCAACATCTAAAGCTACTGCAAATAATCGTTCAGTGATTTTTACAGAACGACATGCTAGAATAATAGAACCAAATGGATCTATACTAGTGCAGGCTATTCGTCATGGTGATCTTTATTATATACATCCAAGCACTGAAACAGCTGCAATAGCTAAAGTGGCATCTTAAATTAGGTCATTTAAATGAGTCTGATTTGAAAGGACTTAAGTCTGATAACATGGTTAGAAATTTAAATTTTAATAACACTGAATCTCTAAAAGACTGCAATGTCTGTATCAGAGGTAAACAAACTGTGCAACCTTTTCAGAGAGAATCAAAATTTCAAAGTAATGAATTACTGAACTTGATTCACTCAGATTTGTGTGGACCTATGAGAGTCCCATCCCATGCTGGTTCGCGCTATTTTGTTACTTTCATAGACGACAAATCGCGTTATGTCGAAGTCAGTTTTCTTAAAACTAAAGATGAAGTGAAAAATGCATTCATTAAATACAAAGCTGCGGTCGAAAATCGTCTAGGAAAGAAAATAAGAATCCTTCGGACTGATAACGGTCTCGAATATCGCGGAGAAGAATTTAATAAATATATTCAAGAATGCGGGATTAAACGAGAATTCTCTGCACCAATGACTCCTCAACAGAATTCGAGAGCTGAACGCATGAACCGCACTTTAACTGAAATGGCCAGATGTTTGTTACTACAAAGTAATCTTCCCCAATCCTTTTGGGCTGAAGCCTTGAACTGTGCTGTTTATATTCGTAATCGTTGCCCGAATCGAAACCTGGGAGTAAACAAAACACCTTATGAGTTATTTTTTGGCATCAAGCCAACTGTATCTCACTTCAAAGTATTCGGACAAAAATGTTTTGTACTTAATAAAAGGTCTAAAGGGAAATTCGATCCTCGATCAGAAGAACATATATTTGTAGGATACTCAAATGAATCGAAAGCATACAGGCTGTGGAATAAAAATTCCAGAAAAATCGTTATAAGCCGAGATGTTAGATTCATTGATGAATTTGAAAACTGTACTAATTATGATAAAGATTTAGAAGTTTTATTTCTCGAAAATATTCCTGATAAAAAGAAGGAAAAACCTCTGAATGTAAATCAAATATCGGCTAATGAAATAACAGAAGACCCCAAAAATATGGCAGAAGCATCTGCTGAATCATCTGATAATGAAGATTCTGATTCCGAAGCACTACCTGAAATGCAGATTAAAAGGGGGGCAGGTCGTCCAAAGAAAGTCAAGACTGGGAAGCCAGGAAGACCAAAAAAGGAGTACCACAAGATAAACATAGAAAAGGAAGAAGCACAAATTGCTGAAGAAGATACAAATCCGACGTTAGAAGAAGCATTAAGTGGAAGTTATGCTGAAGAATGGCATAAGGCTATGCAAAGTGAGTATGAAACACTTGTTAAAAATGGTGCATGGAAATTAGTAAAGCGACCACACAACAAAAAGGTAATAGGATGTCGCTGGGTTCTTAGAACGAAATATAATGCAGATGGAACAGTTCAAAAGAGAAAAGCTCGATTGGTTGCTAGAGGATTTGCACAGGAACCTGGAATTGATTTTAATGAAACCTTTGCTCCAGTAGCCAGAGCAAGTTCTATAAGAACTGTGATTGCATACAGTGCTGAACAAGACCTTATGTTATATCAACTAGATTTTGTTATGGCTTATGTTAACGGAGATTTAAAAGAAGAAACTTTCATGGAACAAGCTACAGGAACCTGGAATTGATTTTAATGAAACCTTTGCTCCAGTAGCCAGAGCAAGTTCTATAAGAACTGTGATTGCATACAGTGCTGAACAAGACCTTATGTTATATCAACTAGATTTTGTTATGGCTTATGTTAACGGAGATTTAAAAGAAGAAACTTTCATGGAACAAGCTAAAGGTTTTGAAGACCAAAATAATCCTGATTATGTTTATGCTTTGCAAAAGTCTCTTTATGGTTTGAAACAAAGTGGACGACAGTGGTATGAAAAATTAGACAAAAAACTCAAAAACTTTGGATTACAACCATTACAATCAGATAAGTGTGTATACAGGATGAAAACATCTCAAGGTGAGTTAATTCTAATTTTATATGTTGATGACTTAATAATAGCAACAAATAGCTGTGATTTATATGCTGAACTTAAAGGTTATCTTTCTAAAGAATTTCATGTTAAAGATTTAGGCAAACTTCATTATTGTCTTGGAATAGAATTTAATCAAGATGTAAATAATAATTCTATTAGTTTATCTCAGCAGAAATATGTTGATAATATTCTACGAAGGTTTAATATGCAAGATGCAAAACCAGTAGCAACTCCTTTAGATCCTAGTGTAAAATTAAGTAAAGAAATGTGTCCTTCTGAAACTGAAAAGGAAGAAATGAACAATGTACCTTATCGCCGTCTAATTGGTTCGCTTATGTATCTTTCTGTGTTTACTAGGCCGGATATTGCATATGCCGTCAGTCACCTGAGCCAATTTAAGAACAATCCTGGAAAATTACACTGGTTGGCTGCAAAGCGCGTTCTTCGATACTTAAAAGGAACTAAAAATTATTGTGTAAAATTTCGAAAGACTGGAAAAGCACTTATTGGATATACCGATGCCGACTGGGCGTCAGATGTTAGTACTAGAAAATCATATACAGGTTATTTATTCAAGCTAGCTGGAAATCCGATAACATGGGAATCACGAAAGCAACAAACTGTTGCATTATCAAGTACTGAAGCAGAGTACATCAGTCTTTCAGAAAGTGCCAAAGAAGCAGTTTATTTACGTCGTTTTCTTAAAGAATTAAATTTTACTGCTGATTATCCAACCATTATATATTGTGATAATCAAGGTGCACAAAAGCTTATGAAAAATGCTGTTTATCACTCACGCACTAAACACATAGATATTAGACATCATAAAATTCGTTAAATTTATGAAAGAAATGAAATAGACGTTAAATATTTGCCAACAGAGAAAATGCCTGCAGATGTACTGACAAAAACATTGACTGCTTCGAAACATTCTCAGTGCTGTAAATTAATTGGAATAACTTTAAATGATTAATGTTTATTTTTTTTTCAGCCGCCAAACGTCGAAATGGGGATTGTTGTATCATAAATTATAATACGACGTTTAGCTTAAGAGAGCTTCTCCTGACGCATGCGCCGTTCGCGTTTATCCGCGCGGTGATGAATGATGACGTAACTGTTTATTACGTATGTATGTATATGTATACCATTCTTACTTTTTCGCCCTTTTTCTCTGCTGTACGCAACTATGTTTAAGTTAATCTCTGTCATTAAAAATGTTCATTGATATTACAATCTATTTAGGCTCATTTATTTCTTCAATGGTTATGGGCCCAGGAACGTTTCAACTGTGCCTAATTATCAAAATACTTATTTTAAAATGAACATTTTGAAGTTTTCGAGCATTGAACTCTTAAGCCTAATTCAGTGCAAGAACTGTTACGTCTAATCAACGGTAAGAACTGATCAGCGTTCAGTTAAGCCTATTTTTATAGCGCTCAATCTTGTTTTTTTTTTGGCTGTGAGAGACTGTATTACATTATGTCGCATTTGACTACTATAGAAAAGCTTGGAAAAGATAATTTTGACAGTTGGAAATTACAAATAGAAGCAGTATTGATTAAAAGCGACCATTGGGATTATGTAACCGGTAAAGTGCTAAAACCTGCTGAAGGAACCGAAGACGAAAAGAAATGGCTCCAAGCTGATCAAAAAGCTCGCGCAGATATAATTCTTGCTATTAATCCTAGTGAACTGTTTCATATAAAGCATTGTGTGACATCAAATGCTGTGTGGAATAAACTCAAAGCCTTATATGAATCGAAAGGACCTGCGAAGAAGGCTACATTTTTAAAACAGCTTTTATTTAGAAAAATGGCGGAAAGCGAAACGATGTCTGAACATTTGAATAATTTCTTCGAAATAGTTGATAAGCTTAAACAAATGGAAATTGACATAGCTGATGATTTATTATCGATTCTTCTGCTCTACAGTATTCCAAAAAATTTTGAAAATTTTAGATGCGCCATCGAATCAAGAGATCAGTTACCTAGTCCCGAATCTTTGAAAATCAAAATGTTAGAAGAATGGGAAGCAAGAAAAGGGAAAACGTATCAAGATTCACAGAATGCATACTATACTGATTATATAAGAAGAAATCAAGAACAGAACAAAAATGAAAAATGGAAGGTAAATTCAAACAAAAATTTTCCAGCTGAAAGAAATTTTCGAAACTTGAAGTGTAATTACTGTTCGAAAATTGGGCACAAGGCATCTGAATGCAGAAAGAAAATAGCTGATAGAAAATATGCACAATCAAATAAGGGAAATCAAGGTTCTATGATGGCTTCTAATTATGAAGAGCAGATTAGTTTAGCAGTAAACAATGCTTATCAGAAGACCTCCTCATGGTGCTTAGATAGTGGCTGTATATCTCACATGTGCAATGACAGAAGGTTATTTTCAGAATTTCACCCTCGAACGAATTCAACCATAAAGTTAGCAGTTGACAAAACATCAAAAATTACAGGAATTGGAACTGTCCTTATAACAGTACCTAACGGAAATAAGACAATTAAACTTACGCTCAAAAATGTGTTATGTGTTCCGGAATTAAAATGTAATTTGCTGTCAACATCTAAAGCTACTGCAAATAATCGTTCAGTGATTTTTACAGAACGACATGCTAGAATAATAGAACCAAATGGATCTATACTAGTGCAGGCTATTCGTCATGGTGATCTTTATTATATACATCCAAGCACTGAAACAGCTGCAATAGCTAAAGTGGCATCTTAAATTAGGTCATTTAAATGAGTCTGATTTGAAAGGACTTAAGTCTGATAACATGGTTAGAAATTTAAATTTTAATAACACTGAATCTCTAAAAGACTGCAATGTCTGTATCAGAGGTAAACAAACTGTGCAACCTTTTCAAAGAGAATCAAAATTTCAAAGTAATGAATTACTGAACTTGATTCACTCAGATTTGTGTGGACCTATGAGAGTCCCATCCCATGCTGGTTCGCGCTATTTTGTTACTTTCATAGACGACAAATCGCGTTATGTCGAAGTCAGTTTTCTTAAAACTAAAGATGAAGTGAAAAATGCATTCATTAAATACAAAGCTGCGGTCGAAAATCGTCTAGGAAAGAAAATAAGAATCCTTCGGACTGATAACGGTCTCGAATATCGCGGAGAAGAATTTAATAAATATATTCAAGAATGCGGGATTAAACGAGAATTCTCTGCACCAATGACTCCTCAACAGAATTCGAGAGCTGAACGCATGAACCGCACTTTAACTGAAATGGCCAGATGTTTGTTACTACAAAGTAATCTTCCCCAATCCTTTTGGGCTGAAGCCTTGAACTGTGCTGTTTATATTCGTAATCGTTGCCCGAATCGAAACCTGGGAGTAAACAAAACACCTTATGAGTTATTTTTTGGCATCAAGCCAACTGTATCTCACTTGAAAGTATTCGGACAAAAATGTTTTGTACTTAATAAAAGGTCTAAAGGGAAATTCGATCCTCGATCAGAAGAACATATATTTGTAGGATACTCAAATGAATCGAAAGCATACAGGCTGTGGAATAAAAATTCCAGAAAAATCGTTATAAGCCGAGATGTTAGATTCATTGATGAATTTGAAAACTGTACTAATTATGATAAAGATTTAGAAGTTTTATTTCTCGAAAATATTCCTGATAAAAAGAAGGAAAAACCTCTGAATGTAAATCAAATATCGGCTAATGAAATAACAGAAGACCCCAAAAATATGGCAGAAGCATCTGCTGAATCATCTGATAATGAAGATTCTGATTCCGAAGCACTACCTGAAATGCAGATTAAAAGGGGGGCAGGTCGTCCAAAGAAAGTCAAGACTGGGAAGCCAGGAAGACCAAAAAAGGAGTACCACAAGATAAACATAGAAAAGGAAGAAGCACAAATTGCTGAAGAAGATACAAATCCGACGTTAGAAGAAGCATTAAGTGGAAGTTATGCTGAAGAATGGCATAAGGCTATGCAAAGTGAGTATGAAACACTTGTTAAAAATGGTGCATGGAAATTAGTAAAGCGACCACACAACAAAAAGGTAATAGGATGTCGCTGGGTTCTTAGAACGAAATATAATGCAGATGGAACAGTTCAAAAGAGAAAAGCTCGATTGGTTGCTAGAGGATTTGCACAGGAACCTGGAATTGATTTTAATGAAACCTTTGCTCCAGTAGCCAGAGCAAGTTCTATAAGAACTGTGATTGCATACAGTGCTGAACAAGACCTTATGTTATATCAACTAGATTTTGTTATGGCTTATGTTAACGGAGATTTAAAAGAAGAAACTTTCATGGAACAAGCTACAGGAACCTGGAATTGATTTTAATGAAACCTTTGCTCCAGTAGCCAGAGCAAGTTCTATAAGAACTGTGATTGCATACAGTGCTGAACAAGACCTTATGTTATATCAACTAGATTTTGTTATGGCTTATGTTAACGGAGATTTAAAAGAAGAAACTTTCATGGAACAAGCTAAAGGTTTTGAAGACCAAAATAATCCTGATTATGTTTATGCTTTGCAAAAGTCTCTTTATGGTTTGAAACAAAGTGGACGACAGTGGTATGAAAAATTAGACAAAAAACTCAAAAACTTTGGATTACAACCATTACAATCAGATAAGTGTGTATACAGGATGAAAACATCTCAAGGTGAGTTAATTCTAATTTTATATGTTGATGACTTAATAATAGCAACAAATAGCTGTGATTTATATGCTGAACTTAAAGGTTATCTTTCTAAAGAATTTCATGTTAAAGATTTAGGCAAACTTCATTATTGTCTTGGAATAGAATTTAATCAAGATGTAAATAATAATTCTATTAGTTTATCTCAGCAGAAATATGTTGATAATATTCTACGAAGGTTTAATATGCAAGATGCAAAACCAGTAGCAACTCCTTTAGATCCTAGTGTAAAATTAAGTAAAGAAATGTGTCCTTCTGAAACTGAAAAGGAAGAAATGAACAATGTACCTTATCGCCGTCTAATTGGTTCGCTTATGTATCTTTCTGTGTTTACTAGGCCGGATATTGCATATGCCGTCAGTCACCTGAGCCAATTTAAGAACAATCCTGGAAAATTACACTGGTTGGCTGCAAAGCGCGTTCTTCGATACTTAAAAGGAACTAAAAATTATTGTGTAAAATTTCGAAAGACTGGAAAAGCACTTATTGGATATACCGATGCCGACTGGGCGTCAGATGTTAGTACTAGAAAATCATATACAGGTTATTTATTCAAGCTAGCTGGAAATCCGATAACATGGGAATCACGAAAGCAACAAACTGTTGCATTATCAAGTACTGAAGCAGAGTACATCAGTCTTTCAGAAAGTGCCAAAGAAGCAGTTTATTTACGTCGTTTTCTTAAAGAATTAAATTTTACTGCTGATTATCCAACCATTATATATTGTGATAATCAAGGTGCACAAAAGCTTATGAAAAATGCTGTTTATCACTCACGCACTAAACACATAGATATTAGACATCATAAAATTCGTTAAATTTATGAAAGAAATGAAATAGACGTTAAATATTTGCCAACAGAGAAAATGCCTGCAGATGTACTGACAAAAACATTGACTGCTTCGAAACATTCTCAGTGCTGTAAATTAATTGGAATAACTTTAAATGATTAATGTTTATTTTTTTTTCAGCCGCCAAACGTCGAAATGGGGATTGTTGTATCATAAATTATAATACGACGTTTAGCTTAAGAGAGCTTCTCCTGACGCATGCGCCGTTCGCGTTTATCCGCGCGGTGATGAATGATGACGTAACTGTTTATTACGTATGTATGTATATGTATACCATTCTTACTTTTTCGCCCTTTTTCTCTGCTGTACGCAACTATGTTTAAGTTAATCTCTGTCATTAAAAATGTTCATTGATATTACAATCTATTTAGGCTCATTTATTTCTTCAATGGTTATGGGCCCAGGAACGTTTCAACTGTGCCTAATTATCAAAATACTTATTTTAAAATGAACATTTTGAAGTTTTCGAGCATTGAACTCTTAAGCCTAATTCAGTGCAAGAACTGTTACGTCTAATCAACGGTAAGAACTGATCAGCGTTCAGTTAAGCCTATTTTTATAGCGCTCAATCTTGTTTTTTTTTTGGCTGTGAGAGACTGTATTACATTATGTCGCATTTGACTACTATAGAAAAGCTTGGAAAAGATAATTTTGACAGTTGGAAATTACAAATAGAAGCAGTATTGATTAAAAGCGACCATTGGGATTATGTAACCGGTAAAGTGCTAAAACCTGCTGAAGGAACCGAAGACGAAAAGAAATGGCTCCAAGCTGATCAAAAAGCTCGCGCAGATATAATTCTTGCTATTAATCCTAGTGAACTGTTTCATATAAAGCATTGTGTGACATCAAATGCTGTGTGGAATAAACTCAAAGCCTTATATGAATCGAAAGGACCTGCGAAGAAGGCTACATTTTTAAAACAGCTTTTATTTAGAAAAATGGCGGAAAGCGAAACGATGTCTGAACATTTGAATAATTTCTTCGAAATAGTTGATAAGCTTAAACAAATGGAAATTGACATAGCTGATGATTTATTATCGATTCTTCTGCTCTACAGTATTCCAAAAAATTTTGAAAATTTTAGATGCGCCATCGAATCAAGAGATCAGTTACCTAGTCCCGAATCTTTGAAAATCAAAATGTTAGAAGAATGGGAAGCAAGAAAAGGGAAAACGTATCAAGATTCACAGAATGCATACTATACTGATTATATAAGAAGAAATCAAGAACAGAACAAAAATGAAAAATGGAAGGTAAATTCAAACAAAAATTTTCCAGCTGAAAGAAATTTTCGAAACTTGAAGTGTAATTACTGTTCGAAAATTGGGCACAAGGCATCTGAATGCAGAAAGAAAATAGCTGATAGAAAATATGCACAATCAAATAAGGGAAATCAAGGTTCTATGATGGCTTCTAATTATGAAGAGCAGATTAGTTTAGCAGTAAACAATGCTTATCAGAAGACCTCCTCATGGTGCTTAGATAGTGGCTGTATATCTCACATGTGCAATGACAGAAGGTTATTTTCAGAATTTCACCCTCGAACGAATTCAACCATAAAGTTAGCAGTTGACAAAACATCAAAAATTACAGGAATTGGAACTGTCCTTATAACAGTACCTAACGGAAATAAGACAATTAAACTTACGCTCAAAAATGTGTTATGTGTTCCGGAATTAAAATGTAATTTGCTGTCAACATCTAAAGCTACTGCAAATAATCGTTCAGTGATTTTTACAGAACGACATGCTAGAATAATAGAACCAAATGGATCTATACTAGTGCAGGCTATTCGTCATGGTGATCTTTATTATATACATCCAAGCACTGAAACAGCTGCAATAGCTAAAGTGGCATCTTAAATTAGGTCATTTAAATGAGTCTGATTTGAAAGGACTTAAGTCTGATAACATGGTTAGAAATTTAAATTTTAATAACACTGAATCTCTAAAAGACTGCAATGTCTGTATCAGAGGTAAACAAACTGTGCAACCTTTTCAAAGAGAATCAAAATTTCAAAGTAATGAATTACTGAACTTGATTCACTCAGATTTGTGTGGACCTATGAGAGTCCCATCCCATGCTGGTTCGCGCTATTTTGTTACTTTCATAGACGACAAATCGCGTTATGTCGAAGTCAGTTTTCTTAAAACTAAAGATGAAGTGAAAAATGCATTCATTAAATACAAAGCTGCGGTCGAAAATCGTCTAGGAAAGAAAATAAGAATCCTTCGGACTGATAACGGTCTCGAATATCGCGGAGAAGAATTTAATAAATATATTCAAGAATGCGGGATTAAACGAGAATTCTCTGCACCAATGACTCCTCAACAGAATTCGAGAGCTGAACGCATGAACCGCACTTTAACTGAAATGGCCAGATGTTTGTTACTACAAAGTAATCTTCCCCAATCCTTTTGGGCTGAAGCCTTGAACTGTGCTGTTTATATTCGTAATCGTTGCCCGAATCGAAACCTGGGAGTAAACAAAACACCTTATGAGTTATTTTTTGGCATCAAGCCAACTGTATCTCACTTGAAAGTATTCGGACAAAAATGTTTTGTACTTAATAAAAGGTCTAAAGGGAAATTCGATCCTCGATCAGAAGAACATATATTTGTAGGATACTCAAATGAATCGAAAGCATACAGGCTGTGGAATAAAAATTCCAGAAAAATCGTTATAAGCCGAGATGTTAGATTCATTGATGAATTTGAAAACTGTACTAATTATGATAAAGATTTAGAAGTTTTATTTCTCGAAAATATTCCTGATAAAAAGAAGGAAAAACCTCTGAATGTAAATCAAATATCGGCTAATGAAATAACAGAAGACCCCAAAAATATGGCAGAAGCATCTGCTGAATCATCTGATAATGAAGATTCTGATTCCGAAGCACTACCTGAAATGCAGATTAAAAGGGGGGCAGGTCGTCCAAAGAAAGTCAAGACTGGGAAGCCAGGAAGACCAAAAAAGGAGTACCACAAGATAAACATAGAAAAGGAAGAAGCACAAATTGCTGAAGAAGATACAAATCCGACGTTAGAAGAAGCATTAAGTGGAAGTTATGCTGAAGAATGGCATAAGGCTATGCAAAGTGAGTATGAAACACTTGTTAAAAATGGTGCATGGAAATTAGTAAAGCGACCACACAACAAAAAGGTAATAGGATGTCGCTGGGTTCTTAGAACGAAATATAATGCAGATGGAACAGTTCAAAAGAGAAAAGCTCGATTGGTTGCTAGAGGATTTGCACAGGAACCTGGAATTGATTTTAATGAAACCTTTGCTCCAGTAGCCAGAGCAAGTTCTATAAGAACTGTGATTGCATACAGTGCTGAACAAGACCTTATGTTATATCAACTAGATTTTGTTATGGCTTATGTTAACGGAGATTTAAAAGAAGAAACTTTCATGGAACAAGCTACAGGAACCTGGAATTGATTTTAATGAAACCTTTGCTCCAGTAGCCAGAGCAAGTTCTATAAGAACTGTGATTGCATACAGTGCTGAACAAGACCTTATGTTATATCAACTAGATTTTGTTATGGCTTATGTTAACGGAGATTTAAAAGAAGAAACTTTCATGGAACAAGCTAAAGGTTTTGAAGACCAAAATAATCCTGATTATGTTTATGCTTTGCAAAAGTCTCTTTATGGTTTGAAACAAAGTGGACGACAGTGGTATGAAAAATTAGACAAAAAACTCAAAAACTTTGGATTACAACCATTACAATCAGATAAGTGTGTATACAGGATGAAAACATCTCAAGGTGAGTTAATTCTAATTTTATATGTTGATGACTTAATAATAGCAACAAATAGCTGTGATTTATATGCTGAACTTAAAGGTTATCTTTCTAAAGAATTTCATGTTAAAGATTTAGGCAAACTTCATTATTGTCTTGGAATAGAATTTAATCAAGATGTAAATAATAATTCTATTAGTTTATCTCAGCAGAAATATGTTGATAATATTCTACGAAGGTTTAATATGCAAGATGCAAAACCAGTAGCAACTCCTTTAGATCCTAGTGTAAAATTAAGTAAAGAAATGTGTCCTTCTGAAACTGAAAAGGAAGAAATGAACAATGTACCTTATCGCCGTCTAATTGGTTCGCTTATGTATCTTTCTGTGTTTACTAGGCCGGATATTGCATATGCCGTCAGTCACCTGAGCCAATTTAAGAACAATCCTGGAAAATTACACTGGTTGGCTGCAAAGCGCGTTCTTCGATACTTAAAAGGAACTAAAAATTATTGTGTAAAATTTCGAAAGACTGGAAAAGCACTTATTGGATATACCGATGCCGACTGGGCGTCAGATGTTAGTACTAGAAAATCATATACAGGTTATTTATTCAAGCTAGCTGGAAATCCGATAACATGGGAATCACGAAAGCAACAAACTGTTGCATTATCAAGTACTGAAGCAGAGTACATCAGTCTTTCAGAAAGTGCCAAAGAAGCAGTTTATTTACGTCGTTTTCTTAAAGAATTAAATTTTACTGCTGATTATCCAACCATTATATATTGTGATAATCAAGGTGCACAAAAGCTTATGAAAAATGCTGTTTATCACTCACGCACTAAACACATAGATATTAGACATCATAAAATTCGTTAAATTTATGAAAGAAATGAAATAGACGTTAAATATTTGCCAACAGAGAAAATGCCTGCAGATGTACTGACAAAAACATTGACTGCTTCGAAACATTCTCAGTGCTGTAAATTAATTGGAATAACTTTAAATGATTAATGTTTATTTTTTTTTCAGCCGCCAAACGTCGAAATGGGGATTGTTGTATCATAAATTATAATACGACGTTTAGCTTAAGAGAGCTTCTCCTGACGCATGCGCCGTTCGCGTTTATCCGCGCGGTGATGAATGATGACGTAACTGTTTATTACGTATGTATGTATATGTATACCATTCTTACTTTTTCGCCCTTTTTCTCTGCTGTACGCAACTATGTTTAAGTTAATCTCTGTCATTAAAAATGTTCATTGATATTACAATCTATTTAGGCTCATTTATTTCTTCAATGGTTATGGGCCCAGGAACGTTTCAACTGTGCCTAATTATCAAAATACTTATTTTAAAATGAACATTTTGAAGTTTTCGAGCATTGAACTCTTAAGCCTAATTCAGTGCAAGAACTGTTACGTCTAATCAACGGTAAGAACTGATCAGCGTTCAGTTAAGCCTATTTTTATAGCGCTCAATCTTGTTTTTTTTTTTGGCTGTGAGAGACTGTATTACATTATGTCGCATTTGACTACTATAGAAAAGCTTGGAAAAGATAATTTTGACAGTTGGAAATTACAAATAGAAGCAGTATTGATTAAAAGCGACCATTGGGATTATGTAACCGGTAAAGTGCTAAAACCTGCTGAAGGAACCGAAGACGAAAAGAAATGGCTCCAAGCTGATCAAAAAGCTCGCGCAGATATAATTCTTGCTATTAATCCTAGTGAACTGTTTCATATAAAGCATTGTGTGACATCAAATGCTGTGTGGAATAAACTCAAAGCCGTATATGAATCGAAAGGACCTGCGAAGAAGGCTACATTTTTAAAACAGCTTTTATTTAGAAAAATGGCGGAAAGCGAAACGATGTCTGAACATTTGAATAATTTCTTCGAAATAGTTGATAAGCTTAAACAAATGGAAATTGACATAGCTGATGATTTATTATCGATTCTTCTGCTCTACAGTATTCCAAAAAATTTTGAAAATTTTAGATGCGCCATCGAATCAAGAGATCAGTTACCTAGTCCCGAATCTTTGAAAATCAAAATGTTAGAAGAATGGGAAGCAAGAAAAGTGAAAACGTCTCAAGATTCACAGAATGCATACTATACTGATTATATAAGAAGAAATCAAGAACAGAACAAAAATGAAAAATGGAAGGTAAATTCAAACAAAAATTTTCCAGCTGAAAGAAATTTTCGAAACTTGAAGTGTAATTACTGTTCGAAAATTGGGCACAAGGCATCTGAATGCAGAAAGAAAATAGCTGATAGAAAATATGCACAATCAAATAAGGGAAATCAAGGTTCTATGATGGCTTCTAATTATGAAGAGCAGATTAGTTTAGCAGTAAACAATGCTTATCAGAAGACCTCCTCATGGTGCTTAGATAGTGGCTGTATATCTCACATGTGCAATGACAGAAGGTTATTTTCAGAATTTCACCCTCGAACGAATTCAACCATAAAGTTAGCAGTTGACAAAACATCAAAAATTACAGGAATTGGAACTGTCCTTATAACAGTACCTAACGGAAATAAGACAATTAAACTTACGCTCAAAAATGTGTTATGTGTTCCGGAATTAAAATGTAATTTGCTGTCAACATCTAAAGCTACTGCAAATAATCGTTCAGTGATTTTTACAGAACGACATGCTAGAATAATAGAACCAAATGGATCTATACTAGTGCAGGCTATTCGTCATGGTGATCTTTATTATATACATCCAAGCACTGAAACAGCTGCAATAGCTAAAGTGGCATCTTAAATTAGGTCATTTAAATGAGTCTGATTTGAAAGGACTTAAGTCTGATAACATGGTTAGAAATTTAAATTTTAATAACACTGAATCTCTAAAAGACTGCAATGTCTGTATCAGAGGTAAACAAACTGTGCAACCTTTTCAAAGAGAATCAAAATTTCAAAGTAATGAATTACTGAACTTGATTCACTCAGATTTGTGTGGACCTATGAGAGTCCCATCCCATGCTGGTTCGCGCTATTTTGTTACTTTCATAGACGACAAATCGCGTTATGTCGAAGTCAGTTTTCTTAAAACTAAAGATGAAGTGAAAAATGCATTCATTAAATACAAAGCTGCGGTCGAAAATCGTCTAGGAAAGAAAATAAGAATCCTTCGGACTGATAACGGTCTCGAATATCGCGGAGAAGAATTTAATAAATATATTCAAGAATGCGGGATTAAACGAGAATTCTCTGCACCAATGACTCCTCAACAGAATTCGAGAGCTGAACGCATGAACCGCACTTTAACTGAAATGGCCAGATGTTTGTTACTACAAAGTAATCTTCCCCAATCCTTTTGGGCTGAAGCCTTGATCTGTGCTGTTTATATTCGTAATCGTTGCCCGAATCGAAACCTGGGAGTAAACAAAACACCTTATGAGTTATTTTTTGGCATCAAGCCAACTGTATCTCACTTCAAAGTATTCGGACAAAAATGTTTTGTACTTAATAAAAGGTCTAAAGGGAAATTCGATCCTCGATCAGAAGAACATATATTTGTAGGATACTCAAATGAATCGAAAGCATACAGGCTGTGGAATAAAAATTCCAGAAAAATCGTTATAAGCCGAGATGTTAGATTCATTGATGAATTTGAAAACTGTACTAATTATGATAAAGATTTAGAAGTTTTATTTCTCGAAAATATTCCTGATAAAAAGAAGGAAAAACCTCTGAATGTAAATCAAATATCGGCTAATGAAATAACAGAAGACCCCAAAAATATGGCAGAAGCATCTGCTGAATCATCTGATAATGAAGATTCTGATTCCGAAGCACTACCTGAAATGCAGATTAAAAGGGGGGCAGGTCGTCCAAAGAAAGTCAAGACTGGGAAGCCAGGAAGACCAAAAAAGGAGTACCACAAGATAAACATAGAAAAGGAAGAAGCACAAATTGCTGAAGAAGATACAAATCCGACGTTAGAAGAAGCATTAAGTGGAAGTTATGCTGAAGAATGGCATAAGGCTATGCAAAGTGAGTATGAAACACTTGTTAAAAATGGTGCATGGAAATTAGTAAAGCGACCACACAACAAAAAGGTAATAGGATGTCGCTGGGTTCTTAGAACGAAATATAATGCAGATGGAACAGTTCAAAAGAGAAAAGCTCGATTGGTTGCTAGAGGATTTGCACAGGAACCTGGAATTGATTTTAATGAAACCTTTGCTCCAGTAGCCAGAGCAAGTTCTATAAGAACTGTGATTGCATACAGTGCTGAACAAGACCTTATGTTATATCAACTAGATTTTGTTATGGCTTATGTTAACGGAGATTTAAAAGAAGAAACTTTCATGGAACAAGCTACAGGAACCTGGAATTGATTTTAATGAAACCTTTGCTCCAGTAGCCAGAGCAAGTTCTATAAGAACTGTGATTGCATACAGTGCTGAACAAGACCTTATGTTATATCAACTAGATTTTGTTATGGCTTATGTTAACGGAGATTTAAAAGAAGAAACTTTCATGGAACAAGCTAAAGGTTTTGAAGACCAAAATAATCCTGATTATGTTTATGCTTTGCAAAAGTCTCTTTATGGTTTGAAACAAAGTGGACGACAGTGGTATGAAAAATTAGACAAAAAACTCAAAAACTTTGGATTACAACCATTACAATCAGATAAGTGTGTATACAGGATGAAAACATCTCAAGGTGAGTTAATTCTAATTTTATATGTTGATGACTTAATAATAGCAACAAATAGCTGTGATTTATATGCTGAACTTAAAGGTTATCTTTCTAAAGAATTTCATGTTAAAGATTTAGGCAAACTTCATTATTGTCTTGGAATAGAATTTAATCAAGATGTAAATAATAATTCTATTAGTTTATCTCAGCAGAAATATGTTGATAATATTCTACGAAGGTTTAATATGCAAGATGCAAAACCAGTAGCAACTCCTTTAGATCCTAGTGTAAAATTAAGTAAAGAAATGTGTCCTTCTGAAACTGAAAAGGAAGAAATGAACAATGTACCTTATCGCCGTCTAATTGGTTCGCTTATGTATTTTTCTGTGTTTACTAGGCCGGATATTGCATATGCCGTCAGTCACCTGAGCCAATTTAAGAACAATCCTGGAAAATTACACTGGTTGGCTGCAAAGCGCGTTCTTCGATACTTAAAAGGAACTAAAAATTATTGTGTAAAATTTCGAAAGACTGGAAAAGCACTTATTGGATATACCGATGCCGACTGGGCGTCAGATGTTAGTACTAGAAAATCATATACAGGTTATTTATTCAAGCTAGCTGGAAATCCGATAACATGGGAATCACGAAAGCAACAAACTGTTGCATTATCAAGTACTGAAGCAGAGTACATCAGTCTTTCAGAAAGTGCCAAAGAAGCAGTTTATTTACGTCGTTTTCTTAAAGAATTAAATTTTACTGCTGATTATCCAACCATTATATATTGTGATAATCAAGGTGCACAAAAGCTTATGAAAAATGCTGTTTATCACTCACGCACTAAACACATAGATATTAGACATCATAAAATTCGTTAAATTTATGAAAGAAATGAAATGGACGTTAAATATTTGCCAACAGAGAAAATGCCTGCAGATGTACTGACAAAAACATTGACTGCTTCGAAACATTCTCAGTGCTGTAAATTAATTGGAATAACTTTAAATGATTAATGTTTATTTTTTTTTCAGCCGCCAAACGTCGAAATGGGGATTGTTGTATCATAAATTATAATACGACGTTTAGCTTAAGAGAGCTTCTCCTGACGCATGCGCCGTTCGCGTTTATCCGCGCGGTGATGAATGATGACGTAACTGTTTATTACGTATGTATGTATATGTATACCATTCTTACTTTTTCGCCCTTTTTCTCTGCTGTACGCAACTATGTTTAAGTTAATCTCTGTCATTAAAAATGTTCATTGATATTACAATCTATTTAGGCTCATTTATTTCTTCAATGGTTATGGGCCCAGGAACGTTTCAACTGTGCCTAATTATCAAAATACTTATTTTAAAATGAACATTTTGAAGTTTTCGAGCATTGAACTCTTAAGCCTAATTCAGTGCAAGAACTGTTACGTCTAATCAACGGTAAGAACTGATCAGCGTTCAGTTAAGCCTATTTTTATAGCGCTCAATCTTGTTTTTTTTTTGGCTGTGAGAGACTGTATTACATTATGTCGCATTTGACTACTATAGAAAAGCTTGGAAAAGATAATTTTGACAGTTGGAAATTACAAATAGAAGCAGTATTGATTAAAAGCGACCATTGGGATTATGTAACCGGTAAAGTGCTAAAACCTGCTGAAGGAACCGAAGACGAAAAGAAATGGCTCCAAGCTGATCAAAAAGCTCGCGCAGATATAATTCTTGCTATTAATCCTAGTGAACTGTTTCATATAAAGCATTGTGTGACATCAAATGCTGTGTGGAATAAACTCAAAGCCTTATATGAATCGAAAGGACCTGCGAAGAAGGCTACATTTTTAAAACAGCTTTTATTTAGAAAAATGGCGGAAAGCGAAACGATGTCTGAACATTTGAATAATTTCTTCGAAATAGTTGATAAGCTTAAACAAATGGAAATTGACATAGCTGATGATTTATTATCGATTCTTCTGCTCTACAGTATTCCAAAAAATTTTGAAAATTTTAGATGCGCCATCGAATCAAGAGATCAGTTACCTAGTCCCGAATCTTTGAAAATCAAAATGTTAGAAGAATGGGAAGCAAGAAAAGGGAAAACGTATCAAGATTCACAGAATGCATACTATACTGATTATATAAGAAGAAATCAAGAACAGAACAAAAATGAAAAATGGAAGGTAAATTCAAACAAAAATTTTCCAGCTGAAAGAAATTTTCGAAACTTGAAGTGTAATTACTGTTCGAAAATTGGGCACAAGGCATCTGAATGCAGAAAGAAAATAGCTGATAGAAAATATGCACAATCAAATAAGGGAAATCAAGGTTCTATGATGGCTTCTAATTATGAAGAGCAGATTAGTTTAGCAGTAAACAATGCTTATCAGAAGACCTCCTCATGGTGCTTAGATAGTGGCTGTATATCTCACATGTGCAATGACAGAAGGTTATTTTCAGAATTTCACCCTCGAACGAATTCAACCATAAAGTTAGCAGTTGACAAAACATCAAAAATTACAGGAATTGGAACTGTCCTTATAACAGTACCTAACGGAAATAAGACAATTAAACTTACGCTCAAAAATGTGTTATGTGTTCCGGAATTAAAATGTAATTTGCTGTCAACATCTAAAGCTACTGCAAATAATCGTTCAGTGATTTTTACAGAACGACATGCTAGAATAATAGAACCAAATGGATCTATACTAGTGCAGGCTATTCGTCATGGTGATCTTTATTATATACATCCAAGCACTGAAACATCTGCAATAGCTAAAGTGGCATCTTAAATTAGGTCATTTAAATGAGTCTGATTTGAAAGGACTTAAGTCTGATAACATGGTTAGAAATTTAAATTTTAATAACACTGAATCTCTAAAAGACTGCAATGTCTGTATCAGAGGTAAACAAACTGTGCAACCTTTTCAAAGAGAATCAAAATTTCAAAGTAATGAATTACTGAACTTGATTCACTCAGATTTGTGTGGACCTATGAGAGTCCCATCCCATGCTGGTTCGCGCTATTTTGTTACTTTCATAGACGACAAATCGCGTTATGTCGAAGTCAGTTTTCTTAAAACTAAAGATGAAGTGAAAAATGCATTCATTAAATACAAAGCTGCGGTCGAAAATCGTCTAGGAAAGAAAATAAGAATCCTTCGGACTGATAACGGTCTCGAATATCGCGGAGAAGAATTTAATAAATATATTCAAGAATGCGGGATTAAACGAGAATTCTCTGCACCAATGACTCCTCAACAGAATTCGAGAGCTGAACGCATGAACCGCACTTTAACTGAAATGGCCAGATGTTTGTTACTACAAAGTAATCTTCCCCAATCCTTTTGGGCTGAAGCCTTGAACTGTGCTGTTTATATTCGTAATCGTTGCCCGAATCGAAACCTGGGAGTAAACAAAACACCTTATGAGTTATTTTTTGGCATCAAGCCAACTGTATCTCACTTCAAAGTATTCGGACAAAAATGTTTTGTACTTAATAAAAGGTCTAAAGGGAAATTCGATCCTCGATCAGAAGAACATATATTTGTAGGATACTCAAATGAATCGAAAGCATACAGGCTGTGGAATAAAAATTCCAGAAAAATCGTTATAAGCCGAGATGTTAGATTCATTGATGAATTTGAAAACTGTACTAATTATGATAAAGATTTAGAAGTTTTATTTCTCGAAAATATTCCTGATAAAAAGAAGGAAAAACCTCTGAATGTAAATCAAATATCGGCTAATGAAATAACAGAAGACCCCAAAAATATGGCAGAAGCATCTGCTGAATCATCTGATAATGAAGATTCTGATTCCGAAGCACTACCTGAAATGCAGATTAAAAGGGGGGCAGGTCGTCCAAAGAAAGTCAAGACTGGGAAGCCAGGAAGACCAAAAAAGGAGTACCACAAGATAAACATAGAAAAGGAAGAAGCACAAATTGCTGAAGAAGATACAAATCCGACGTTAGAAGAAGCATTAAGTGGAAGTTATGCTGAAGAATGGCATAAGGCTATGCAAAGTGAGTATGAAACACTTGTTAAAAATGGTGCATGGAAATTAGTAAAGCGACCACACAACAAAAAGGTAATAGGATGTCGCTGGGTTCTTAGAACGAAATATAATGCAGATGGAACAGTTCAAAAGAGAAAAGCTCGATTGGTTGCTAGAGGATTTGCACAGGAACCTGGAATTGATTTTAATGAAACCTTTGCTCCAGTAGCCAGAGCAAGTTCTATAAGAACTGTGATTGCATACAGTGCTGAACAAGACCTTATGTTATATCAACTAGATTTTGTTATGGCTTATGTTAACGGAGATTTAAAAGAAGAAACTTTCATGGAACAAGCTACAGGAACCTGGAATTGATTTTAATGAAACCTTTGCTCCAGTAGCCAGAGCAAGTTCTATAAGAACTGTGATTGCATACAGTGCTGAACAAGACCTTATGTTATATCAACTAGATTTTGTTATGGCTTATGTTAACGGAGATTTAAAAGAAGAAACTTTCATGGAACAAGCTAAAGGTTTTGAAGACCAAAATAATCCTGATTATGTTTATGCTTTGCAAAAGTCTCTTTATGGTTTGAAACAAAGTGGACGACAGTGGTATGAAAAATTAGACAAAAAACTCAAAAACTTTGGATTACAACCATTACAATCAGATAAGTGTGTATACAGGATGAAAACATCTCAAGGTGAGTTAATTCTAATTTTATATGTTGATGACTTAATAATAGCAACAAATAGCTGTGATTTATATGCTGAACTTAAAGGTTATCTTTCTAAAGAATTTCATGTTAAAGATTTAGGCAAACTTCATTATTGTCTTGGAATAGAATTTAATCAAGATGTAAATAATAATTCTATTAGTTTATCTCAGCAGAAATATGTTGATAATATTCTACGAAGGTTTAATATGCAAGATGCAAAACCAGTAGCAACTCCTTTAGATCCTAGTGTAAAATTAAGTAAAGAAATGTGTCCTTCTGAAACTGAAAAGGAAGAAATGAACAATGTACCTTATCGCCGTCTAATTGGTTCGCTTATGTATCTTTCTGTGTTTACTAGGCCGGATATTGCATATGCCATCAGTCACCTGAGCCAATTTAAGAACAATCCTGGAAAATTACACTGGTTGGCTGCAAAGCGCGTTCTTCGATACTTAAAAGGAACTAAAAATTATTGTGTAAAATTTCGAAAGACTGGAAAAGCACTTATTGGATATACCGATGCCGACTGGGCGTCAGATGTTAGTACTAGAAAATCATATACAGGTTATTTATTCAAGCTAGCTGGAAATCCGATAACATGGGAATCACGAAAGCAACAAACTGTTGCATTATCAAGTACTGAAGCAGAGTACATCAGTCTTTCAGAAAGTGCCAAAGAAGCAGTTTATTTACGTCGTTTTCTTAAAGAATTAAATTTTACTGCTGATTATCCAACCATTATATATTGTGATAATCAAGGTGCACAAAAGCTTATGAAAAATGCTGTTTATCACTCACGCACTAAACACATAGATATTAGACATCATAAAATTCGTTAAATTTATGAAAGAAATGAAATAGACGTTAAATATTTGCCAACAGAGAAAATGCCTGCAGATGTACTGACAAAAACATTGACTGCTTCGAAACATTCTCAGTGCTGTAAATTAATTGGAATAACTTTAAATGATTAATGTTTATTTTTTTTTCAGCCGCCAAACGTCGAAATGGGGATTGTTGTATCATAAATTATAATACGACGTTTAGCTTAAGAGAGCTTCTCCTGACGCATGCGCCGTTCGCGTTTATCCGCGCGGTGATGAATGATGACGTAACTGTTTATTACGTATGTATGTATATGTATACCATTCTTACTTTTTCGCCCTTTTTCTCTGCTGTACGCAACTATGTTTAAGTTAATCTCTGTCATTAAAAATGTTCATTGATATTACAATCTATTTAGGCTCATTTATTTCTTCAATGGTTATGGGCCCAGGAACGTTTCAACTGTGCCTAATTATCAAAATACTTATTTTAAAATGAACATTTTGAAGTTTTCGAGCATTGAACTCTTAAGCCTAATTCAGTGCAAGAACTGTTACGTCTAATCAACGGTAAGAACTGATCAGCGTTCAGTTAAGCCTATTTTTATAGCGCTCAATCTTGTTTTTTTTTTGGCTGTGAGAGACTGTATTACATTATGTCGCATTTGACTACTATAGAAAAGCTTGGAAAAGATAATTTTGACAGTTGGAAATTACAAATAGAAGCAGTATTGATTAAAAGCGACCATTGGGATTATGTAACCGGTAAAGTGCTAAAACCTGCTGAAGGAACCGAAGACGAAAAGAAATGGCTCCAAGCTGATCAAAAAGCTCGCGCAGATATAATTCTTGCTATTAATCCTAGTGAACTGTTTCATATAAAGCATTGTGTGACATCAAATGCTGTGTGGAATAAACTCAAAGCCTTATATGAATCGAAAGGACCTGCGAAGAAGGCTACATTTTTAAAACAGCTTTTATTTAGAAAAATGGCGGAAAGCGAAACGATGTCTGAACATTTGAATAATTTCTTCGAAATAGTTGATAAGCTTAAACAAATGGAAATTGACATAGCTGATGATTTATTATCGATTCTTCTGCTCTACAGTATTCCAAAAAATTTTGAAAATTTTAGATGCGCCATCGAATCAAGAGATCAGTTACCTAGTCCCGAATCTTTGAAAATCAAAATGTTAGAAGAATGGGAAGCAAGAAAAGGGAAAACGTATCAAGATTCACAGAATGCATACTATACTGATTATATAAGAAGAAATCAAGAACAGAACAAAAATGAAAAATGGAAGGTAAATTGAAACAAAAATTTTCCAGCTGAAAGAAATTTTCGAAACTTGAAGTGTAATTACTGTTCGAAAATTGGGCACAAGGCATCTGAATGCAGAAAGAAAATAGCTGATAGAAAATATGCACAATCAAATAAGGGAAATCAAGGTTCTATGATGGCTTCTAATTATGAAGAGCAGATTAGTTTAGCAGTAAACAATGCTTATCAGAAGACCTCCTCATGGTGCTTAGATAGTGGCTGTATATCTCACATGTGCAATGACAGAAGGTTATTTTCAGAATTTCACCCTCGAACGAATTCAACCATAAAGTTAGCAGTTGACAAAACATCAAAAATTACAGGAATTGGAACTGTCCTTATAACAGTACCTAACGGAAATAAGACAATTAAACTTACGCTCAAAAATGTGTTATGTGTTCCGGAATTAAAATGTAATTTGCTGTCAACATCTAAAGCTACTGCAAATAATCGTTCAGTGATTTTTACAGAACGACATGCTAGAATAATAGAACCAAATGGATCTATACTAGTGCAGGCTATTCGTCATGGTGATCTTTATTATATACATCCAAGCACTGAAACATCTGCAATAGCTAAAGTGGCATCTTAAATTAGGTCATTTAAATGAGTCTGATTTGAAAGGACTTAAGTCTGATAACATGGTTAGAAATTTAAATTTTAATAACACTGAATCTCTAAAAGACTGCAATGTCTGTATCAGAGGTAAACAAACTGTGCAACCTTTTCAAAGAGAATCAAAATTTCAAAGTAATGAATTACTGAACTTGATTCACTCAGATTTGTGTGGACCTATGAGAGTCCCATCCCATGCTGGTTCGCGCTATTTTGTTACTTTCATAGACGACAAATCGCGTTATGTCGAAGTCAGTTTTCTTAAAACTAAAGATGAAGTGAAAAATGCATTCATTAAATACAAAGCTGCGGTCGAAAATCGTCTAGGAAAGAAAATAAGAATCCTTCGGACTGATAACGGTCTCGAATATCGCGGAGAAGAATTTAATAAATATATTCAAGAATGCGGGATTAAACGAGAATTCTCTGCACCAATGACTCCTCAACAGAATTCGAGAGCTGAACGCATGAACCGCACTTTAACTGAAATGGCCAGATGTTTGTTACTACAAAGTAATCTTCCCCAATCCTTTTGGGCTGAAGCCTTGAACTGTGCTGTTTATATTCGTAATCGTTGCCCGAATCGAAACCTGGGAGTAAACAAAACACCTTATGAGTTATTTTTTGGCATCAAGCCAACTGTATCTCACTTCAAAGTATTCGGACAAAAATGTTTTGTACTTAATAAAAGGTCTAAAGGGAAATTCGATCCTCGATCAGAAGAACATATATTTGTAGGATACTCAAATGAATCGAAAGCATACAGGCTGTGGAATAAAAATTCCAGAAAAATCGTTATAAGCCGAGATGTTAGATTCATTGATGAATTTGAAAACTGTACTAATTATGATAAAGATTTAGAAGTTTTATTTCTCGAAAATATTCCTGATAAAAAGAAGGAAAAACCTCTGAATGTAAATCAAATATCGGCTAATGAAATAACAGAAGACCCCAAAAATATGGCAGAAGCATCTGCTGAATCATCTGATAATGAAGATTCTGATTCCGAAGCACTACCTGAAATGCAGATTAAAAGGGGGGCAGGTCGTCCAAAGAAAGTCAAGACTGGGAAGCCAGGAAGACCAAAAAAGGAGTACCACAAGATAAACATAGAAAAGGAAGAAGCACAAATTGCTGAAGAAGATACAAATCCGACGTTAGAAGAAGCATTAAGTGGAAGTTATGCTGAAGAATGGCATAAGGCTATGCAAAGTGAGTATGAAACACTTGTTAAAAATGGTGCATGGAAATTAGTAAAGCGACCACACAACAAAAAGGTAATAGGATGTCGCTGGGTTCTTAGAACGAAATATAATGCAGATGGAACAGTTCAAAAGAGAAAAGCTCGATTGGTTGCTAGAGGATTTGCACAGGAACCTGGAATTGATTTTAATGAAACCTTTGCTCCAGTAGCCAGAGCAAGTTCTATAAGAACTGTGATTGCATACAGTGCTGAACAAGACCTTATGTTATATCAACTAGATTTTGTTATGGCTTATGTTAACGGAGATTTAAAAGAAGAAACTTTCATGGAACAAGCTACAGGAACCTGGAATTGATTTTAATGAAACCTTTGCTCCAGTAGCCAGAGCAAGTTCTATAAGAACTGTGATTGCATACAGTGCTGAACAAGACCTTATGTTATATCAACTAGATTTTGTTATGGCTTATGTTAACGGAGATTTAAAAGAAGAAACTTTCATGGAACAAGCTAAAGGTTTTGAAGACCAAAATAATCCTGATTATGTTTATGCTTTGCAAAAGTCTCTTTATGGTTTGAAACAAAGTGGACGACAGTGGTATGAAAAATTAGACAAAAAACTCAAAAACTTTGGATTACAACCATTACAATCAGATAAGTGTGTATACAGGATGAAAACATCTCAAGGTGAGTTAATTCTAATTTTATATGTTGATGACTTAATAATAGCAACAAATAGCTGTGATTTATATGCTGAACTTAAAGGTTATCTTTCTAAAGAATTTCATGTTAAAGATTTAGGCAAACTTCATTATTGTCTTGGAATAGAATTTAATCAAGATGTAAATAATAATTCTATTAGTTTATCTCAGCAGAAATATGTTGATAATATTCTACGAAGGTTTAATATGCAAGATGCAAAACCAGTAGCAACTCCTTTAGATCCTAGTGTAAAATTAAGTAAAGAAATGTGTCCTTCTGAAACTGAAAAGGAAGAAATGAACAATGTACCTTATCGCCGTCTAATTGGTTCGCTTATGTATCTTTCTGTGTTTACTAGGCCGGATATTGCATATGCCGTCAGTCACCTGAGCCAATTTAATAACAATCCTGGAAAATTACACTGGTTGGCTGCAAAGCGCGTTCTTCGATACTTAAAAGGAACTAAAAATTATTGTGTAAAATTTCGAAAGACTGGAAAAGCACTTATTGGATATACCGATGCGGACTGGGCGTCAGATGTTAGTACTAGAAAATCATATACAGGTTATTTATTCAAGCTAGCTGGAAATCCGATAACATGGGAATCACGAAAGCAACAAACTGTTGCATTATCAAGTACTGAAGCAGAGTACATCAGTCTTTCAGAAAGTGCCAAAGAAGCAGTTTATTTACGTCGTTTTCTTAAAGAATTAAATTTTACTGCTGATTATCCAACCATTATATATTGTGATAATCAAGGTGCACAAAAGCTTATGAAAAATGCTGTTTATCACTCACGCACTAAACACATAGATATTAGACATCATAAAATTCGTTAAATTTATGAAAGAAATGAAATAGACGTTAAATATGTGCCAACAGAGAAAATGCCTGCAGATGTACTGACAAAAACATTGACTGCTTCGAAACATTCTCAGTGCTGTAAATTAATTGGAATAACTGTAAATGATTAATGTTTATTTTTCTTTCAGCCGCCAAACGTCGAAAGGGGGATTGTTGTATCATAAATTATAATACGACGTTTAGCTTAAGAGAGCTTCTCCTGACGCATGCGCCGTTCGCGTTTATCCGCGCGGTGATGAATGATGACGTAACTGTTTATTACGTATGTATGTATATGTATACCATTCTTACTTTTTCGCCCTTTTTCTCTGCTGTACGCAACTATGTTTAAGTTAATCTCTGTCATTAAAAATGTTCATTGATATTACAATCTATTTAGGCTCATTTATTTCTTCAATGGTTATGGGCCCAGGAACGTTTCAACTGTGCCTAATTATCAAAATACTTATTTTAAAATGAACATTTTGAAGTTTTCGAGCATTGAACTCTTAAGCCTAATTCAGTGCAAGAACTGTTACGTCTAATCAACGGTAAGAACTGATCAGCGTTCAGTTAAGCCTATTTTTATAGCGCTCAATCTTGTTTTTTTTTGGCTGTGAGAGACTGTATTACATTATGTCGCATTTGACTACTATAGAAAAGCTTGGAAAAGATAATTTTGACAGTTGGAAATTACAAATAGAAGCAGTATTGATTAAAAACGACCATTGGGATTATGTAACCGGTAAAGTGCTAAAACCTGCTGAAGGAACCGAAGACGAAAAGAAATGGCTCCAAGCTGATCAAAAAGCTCGCGCAGATATAATTCTTGCTATTAATCCTAGTGAACTGTGTCATATAAAGCATTGTGTGACATCAAATGCTGTGTGGAATAAACTCAAAGCCGTATATGAATCGAAAGGACCTGCGAAGAAGGCTACATTATTAAAACAGCTTTTATTTAGAAAAATGGCGGAAAGCGAAACGATGTCTGAACATTTGAATAATTTCTTCGAAATAGTTGATAAGCTTAAACAAATGGAAATTGACATAGCTGATGATTTATTATCGATTCTTCTGCTCTACAGTATTCCAAAAAATTTTGAAAATTTTAGATGCGCCATCGAATCAAGAGATCAGTTACCTAGTCCCGAATCTTTGAAAATCAAAATGTTAGAAGAATGGGAAGCAAGAAAAGGGAAAACGTCTCAAAATTCACAGAATGCATACTATACTGATTATATAAGAAGAAATCAAGAACAGAACAAAAATGAAAAATGGAATGTAAATTCAAACAAAAATTTTCCAGCTGAAAGAAATTTTCGAAACTTGAAGTGTAATTACTGTTCGAAAATTGGGCACAAGGCATCTGAATGCAGAAAGAAAATAGCTGATAGAAAATATGCACAATCAAATAAGGGAAATCAAGGTTCTATGATGGCTTCTAATTATGAAGAGCAGATTAGTTTAGCAGTAAACAATGCTTATCAGAAGACCTCCTCATGGTGCTTAGATAGTGGCTGTACATCTCACATGTGCAATGACAGAAGGTTATTTTCAGAATTTCACCCTCGAACGAATTCAACCATAAAGTTAGCAGTTGACAAAACATCAAAAATTACAGGAATTGGAACTGTCCTTATAACAGTACCTAACGGAAATAAGACAATTAAACTTACGCTCAAAAATGTGTTATGTGTTCCGGAATTAAAATGTAATTTGCTGTCAACATCTAAAGCTACTGCAAATAATCGTTCAGTGATTTTTACAGAACGACATGCTAGAATAATAGAACCAAATGGATCTATACTAGTGCATGCTATTCGTCATGGTGATCTTTATTATATACATCCAAGCACTGAAACAGCTGCAATAGCACAGGTAAGTGATTTTGTAAAGTGGCATCTTAAATTAGGTCATTTAAATGAGTCTGATTTGAAAGGACTTAAGTCTGATAACATGGTTAGAAATTTAAATTTTAATAACACTGAATCTCTAAAAGACTGCAAAGTCTGTATCAGAGGTAAACAAACTGTGCAACCTTTTCAAAGAGAATCAAAATTTCAAAGTAATGAATTACTGAACTTGATTCACTCAGATTTGTGTGGACCTATGAGAGTCCCATCCCATGCTGGTTCGCGCTATTTTGTTACTTTCATAGAGGACAAATCGCGTTATGTCGAAGTCAGTTTTCTTAAAACTAAAGATGAAGTGAAAAATGCATTCATTAAATACAAAGCTGCGGTCGAAAATCGTCTAGGAAAGAAAATAAGAATCCTTCGGACTGATAACGGTCTCGAATATCGCGGAGAAGAATTTAATAAATATATTCAAGAATGCGGGATTAAACGAGATTTCTCTGCACCAATGACTCCTCAACAGAATTCGAGAGCTGAACGCATGAACCGCACTTTAACTGAAATGGCCAGATGTTTGTTACTACAAAGTAATCTTCCCCAATCCTTTTGGGCTGAAGCCTAGAACTGTGCTGTTTATATTCGTAATCGTTGCCCGAATCGAAACCTGAGAGTAAACAAAACACCTTATGAGTTATTTTTTGGCATCAAGCCAACTGTATCTCACTTCAAAGTATTCGGACAAAAATGTTTTGTACTTAATAAAAGGTCTAAAGGGAAATTCGATCCTCGATCAGAAGAACATATATTTGTAGGATACTCAAATGAATCGAAAGCATACAGGCTGTGGAATAAAAATTCCAGAAAAATCGTTATAAGCCGAGATGTTAGATTCATTGATGAATTTGAAAACTGTACTAATTATGATAAAGATTTAGAAGTTTTATTTCTCGAAAATATTCCTGATAAAAAGAAGGAAAAACCTCTGAATGTAAATCAAATATCGGCTAATGAAATAACAGAAGACCCCAAAAATATGGCAGAAGCATCTGCTGAATCATCTGATAATGAAGATTCTGATTCCGAAGCACTACCTGAAATGCAGATTAAAAGGGGGGCAGGTCGTCCAAAGAAAGTCAAGACTGGGAAGCCAGGAAGACCAAAAAAGGAGTACCACAAGATAAACATAGAAAAGGAAGAAGCACAAATTGCTGAAGAAGATACAAATCCGACGTTAGAAGAAGCATTAAGTGGAAGTTATGCTGAAGAATGGCATAAGGCTATGCAAAGTGAGTATGAAGCACTTGTTAAAAATGGTGCATGGAAATTAGTAAAGCGACCACACAACAAAAAGGTAATAGGATGTCGCTGGGTTCTTAGAACGAAATATAATGCAGATGGAACAGTTCAAAAGAGAAAAGCTCGATTGGTTGCTAGAGGATTTGCACAGGAACCTGGAATTGATTTTAATGAAACCTTTGCTCCAGTAGCCAGAGCAAGTTCTATAAGAACTGTGATTGCATACAGTGCTGAACAAGACCTTATGTTATATCAACTAGATTTTGTTATGGCTTATGTTAACGGAGATTTAAAAGAAGAAACTTTCATGGAACAAGCTACAGGAACCTGGAATTGATTTTAATGAAACCTTTGCTCCAGTAGCCAGAGCAAGTTCTATAAGAACTGTGATTGCATACAGTGCTGAACAAGACCTTATGTTATATCAACTAGATTTTGTTATGGCTTATGTTAACGGAGATTTAAAAGAAGAAACTTTCATGGAACAAGCTAAAGGTTTTGAAGACCAAAATAATCCTGATTATGTTTATGCTTTGCAAAAGTCTCTTTATGGTTTGAAACAAAGTGGACGACAGTGGTATGAAAAATTAGACAAAAAACTCAAAAACTTTGGATTACAACCATTACAATCAGATAAGTGTGTATACAGGATGAAAACATCTCAAGGTGAGTTAATTCTAATTTTATATGTTGATGACTTAATAATAGCAACAAATAGCTGTGATTTATATGCTGAACTTAAAGGTTACCTTTCTAAAGAATTTCATGTTAAAGATTTAGGCAAACTTCATTATTGTCTTGGAATAGAATTTAATCAAGATGTAAATAATAATTCTATTAGTTTATCTCAGCAGAAATATGTTGATAATATTCTACGAAGGTTTAATATGCAAGATGCAAAACCAGTAGCAACTCCTTTAGATCCTAGTGTAAAATTAAGTAAAGAAATGTGTCCTTCTGAAACTGAAAAGGAAGAAATGAACAATGTACCTTATCGCCGTCTAATTGGTTCGCTTATGTATCTTTCTGTGTTTACTAGGCCGGATATTGCATATGCCGTCAGTCACCTGAGCCAATTTAATAACAATCCTGGAAAATTACACTGGTTGGCTGCAAAGCGCGTTCTTCGATACTTAAAAGGAACTAAAAATTATTGTGTAAAATTTCGAAAGACTGGAAAAGCACTTATTGGATATACCGATGCCGACTGGGCGTCAGATGTTAGTACTAGAAAATCATATACAGGTTATTTATTCAAGCTAGCTGGAAATCCGATAACATGGGAATCACGAAAGCAACAAACTGTTGCATTATCAAGTACTGAAGCAGAGTACATCAGTCTTTCAGAAAGTGCCAAAGAAGCAGTTTATTTACGTCGTTTTCTTAAAGAATTAAATTTTACTGCTGATTATCCAACCATTATATATTGTGATAATCAAGGTGCACAAAAGCTTATGAAAAATGCTGTTTATCACTCACGCACTAAACACATAGATATTAGACATCATTTCATTCGTGAAATTTATGAAAGAAATGAAATACACGTTAAATATGTGCCAACAGAGAAAATGCCTGCAGATGTACTGACAAAAACATTGACTGCTTCGAAACATTCTAAGTGCTGTAAATTAATTGGAATAACTGTAAATGATTAATGTTTATTTTTTTTTCAGCCGCCAAACGTCGAAAGGGGGATTGTTGTATCATAAATTATAATACGACGTTTAGCTTAAGAGAGCTTCTCCTGACGCATGCGCCGTTCGCGTTTATCCGCGCGGTGATGAATGATGACGTAACTGTTTATTACGTATGTATGTATATGTATACCATTCTTACTTTTTCGCCCTTTTTCTCTGCTGTACGCAACTATGTTTAAGTTAATCTCTGTCATTAAAAATGTTCATTGATATTACAATCTATTTAGGCTCATTTATTTCTTCAATGGTTATGGGCCCAGGAACGTTTCAACTGTGCCTAATTATCAAAATACTTATTTTAAAATGAACATTTTGAAGTTTTCGAGCATTGAACTCTTAAGCCTAATTCAGTGCAAGAACTGTTACGTCTAATCAACGGTAAGAACTGATCAGCGTTCAGTTAAGCCTATTTTTATAGCGCTCAATCTTGTTTTTTTTTTTTGGCTGTGAGAGACTGTATTACATTATGTCGCATTTGACTACTATAGAAAAGCTTGGAAAAGATAATTTTGACAGTTGGAAATTACAAATAGAAGCAGTATTGATTAAAAACGACCATTGGGATTATGTAACCGGTAAAGTGCTAAAACCTGCTGAAGGAACCGAAGACGAAAAGAAATGGCTCCAAGCTGATCAAAAAGCTCGCCCAGATATAATTCTTGCTATTAATCCTAGTGAACTGTGTCATATAAAGCATTGTGTGACATCAAATGCTGTGTGGAATAAACTCAAAGCCGTATATGAATCGAAAGGACCTGCGAAGAAGGCTACATTATTAAAACAGCTTTTATTTAGAAAAATGGCGGAAAGCGAAACGATGTCTGAACATTTGAATAATTTCTTCGAAATAGTTGATAAGCTTAAACAAATGGAAATTGACATAGCTGATGATTTATTATCGATTCTTCTGCTCTACAGTATTCCAAAAAATTTTGAAAATTTTAGATGCGCCATCGAATCAAGAGATCAGTTACCTAGTCCCGAATCTTTGAAAATCAAAATGTTAGAAGAATGGGAAGCAAGAAAAGGGAAAACGTCTCAAGATTCACAGAATGCATACTATACTGATTATATAAGAAGAAATCAAGAACAGAACAAAAATGAAAAATGGAAGGTAAATTCAAACAAAAATTTTCCAGCTGAAAGAAATTTTCGAAACTTGAAGTGTAATTACTGTTCGAAAATTGGGCACAAGGCATCTGAATGCAGAAAGAAAATAGCTGATAGAAAATATGCACAATCAAATAAGGGAAATCAAGGTTCTATGATGGCTTCTAATTATGAAGAGCAGATTAGTTTAGCAGTAAACAATGCTTATCAGAAGACCTCCTCATGGTGCTTAGATAGTGGCTGTACATCTCACATGTGCAATGACAGAAGGTTATTTTCAGAATTTCACCCTCGAACGAATTCAACCATAAAGTTAGCAGTTGACAAAACATCAAAAATTACAGGAATTGGAACTGTCCTTATAACAGTACCTAACGGAAATAAGACAACTAAACTTACGCTCAAAAATGTGTTATGTGTTCCGGAATTAAAATGTAATTTGCTGTCAACATCTAAAGCTACTGCAAATAATCGTTCAGTGATTTTTACAGAACGACATGCTAGAATAATAGAACCAAATGGATCTATACTAGTGCATGCTATTCGTCATGGTGATCTTTATTATATACATCCAAGCACTGAAACAGCTGCAATAGCACAGGTAAGTGATTTTGTAAAGTGGCATCTTAAATTAGGTCATTTAAATGAGTCTGATTTGAAAGGACTTAAGTCTGATAACATGGTTAGAAATTTAAATTTTAATAACACTGAATCTCTAAAAGACTGCAAAGTCTGTATCAGAGGTAAACAAACTGTGCAACCTTTTCAAAGAGAATCAAAATTTCAAAGTAATGAATTACTGAACTTGATTCACTCAGATTTGTGTGGACCTATGAGAGTCCCATCCCATGCTGGTTCGCGCTATTTTGTTACTTTCATAGAGGACAAATCGCGTTATGTCGAAGTCAGTTTTCTTAAAACTAAAGATGAAGTGAAAAATGCATTCATTAAATACAAAGCTGCGGTCGAAAATCGTCTAGGAAAGAAAATAAGAATCCTTCGGACTGATAACGGTCTCGAATATCGCGGAGAAGAATTTAATAAATATATTCAAGAATGCGGGATTAAACGAGAATTCTCTGCACCAATGACTCCTCAACAGAATTCGAGAGCTGAACGCATGAACCGCACTTTAACTGAAATGGCCAGATGTTTGTTACTACAAAGTAATCTTCCCCAATCCTTTTGGGCTGAAGCCTTGAACTGTGCTGTTTATATTCGTAATCGTTGCCCGAATCGAAACCTGGGAGTAAACAAAACACCTTATGAGTTATTTTTTGGCATCAAGCCAACTGTATCTCACTTCAAAGTATTCGGACAAAAATGTTTTGTACTTAATAAAAGGTCTAAAGGGAAATTCGATCCTCGATCAGAAGAACATATATTTGTAGGATACTCAAATGAATCGAAAGCATACAGGCTGTGGAATAAAAATTCCAGAAAAATCGTTATAAGCCGAGATGTTAGATTCATTGATGAATTTGAAAACTGTACTAATTATGATAAAGATTTAGAAGTTTTATTTCTCGAAAATATTCCTGATAAAAAGAAGGAAAAACCTCTGAATGTAAATCAAATATCGGCTAATGAAATAACAGAAGACCCCAAAAATATGGCAGAAGCATCTGCTGAATCATCTGATAATGAAGATTCTGATTCCGAAGCACTACCTGAAATGCAGATTAAAAGGGGGGCAGGTCGTCCAAAGAAAGTCAAGACTGGGAAGCCAGGAAGACCAAAAAAGGAGTACCACAAGATAAACATAGAAAAGGAAGAAGCACAAATTGCTGAAGAAGATACAAATCCGACGTTAGAAGAAGCATTAAGTGGAAGTTATGCTGAAGAATGGCATAAGGCTATGCAAAGTGAGTATGAAGCACTTGTTAAAAATGGTGCATGGAAATTAGTAAAGCGACCACACAACAAAAAGGTAATAGGATGTCGCTGGGTTCTTAGAACGAAATATAATGCAGATGGAACAGTTCAAAAGAGAAAAGCTCGATTGGTTGCTAGAGGATTTGCACAGGAACCTGGAATTGATTTTAATGAAACCTTTGCTCCAGTAGCCAGAGCAAGTTCTATAAGAACTGTGATTGCATACAGTGCTGAACAAGACCTTATGTTATATCAACTAGATTTTGTTATGGCTTATGTTAACGGAGATTTAAAAGAAGAAACTTTCATGGAACAAGCTAAAGGTTTTGAAGACCAAAATAATCCTGATTATGTTTATGCTTTGCAAAAGTCTCTTTATGGTTTGAAACAAAGTGGACGACAGTGGTATGAAAAATTAGACAAAAAACTCAAAAACTTTGGATTACAACCATTACAATCAGATAAGTGTGTATACAGGATGAAAACATCTCAAGGTGAGTTAATTCTAATTTTATATGTTGATGACTTAATAATAGCAACAAATAGCTGTGATTTATATGCTGAACTTAAAGGTTATCTTTCTAAAGAATTTTATGTTAAAGATTTAGGCAAACTTCATTATTGTCTTGGAATAGAATTTAATCAAGATGTAAATAATAATTCTATTAGTTTATCTCAGCAGAAATATGTTGATAATATTCTACGAAGGTTTAATATGCAAGATGCAAAACCAGTAGCAACTCCTTTAGATCCTAGTGTAAAATTAAGTAAAGAAATGTGTCCTTCTGAAACTGAAAAGGAAGAAATGAACAATGTACCTTATCGCCGTCTAATTGGTTCGCTTATGTATCTTTCTGTGTTTACTAGGCCGGATATTGCATATGCCGTCAGTCACCTGAGCCAATTTAATAACAATCCTGGAAAATTACACTGGTTGGCTGCAAAGCGCGTTCTTCGATACTTAAAAGGAACTAAAAATTATTGTGTAAAATTTCGAAAGACTGGAAAAGCACTTATTGGATATACTGATGCCGACTGGGCGTCAGATGTTAGTACTAGAAAATCATATACAGGTTATTTATTCAAGCTAGCTGGAAATCCGATAACATGGGAATCACGAAAGCAACAAACTGTTGCATTATCAAGTACTGAAGCAGAGTACATCAGTCTTTTAGAAAGTGCCAAAGAAGCAGTTTATTTACGTCGTTTTTTTAAAGAATTAAATTTTACTGCTGATTATCCAACCATTATATATTGTGATAATCAAGGTGCACAAAAGCTTATGAAAAATGCTGTTTATCACTCACGCACTAAACACATAGATATTAGACATCATAAAATTCGTTAAATTTATGAAAGAAATGAAATAGACGTTAAATATGTGCCAACAGAGAAAATGCCTGCAGATGTACTGACAAAAACATTGACTGCTTCGAAACATTCTCAGTGCTGTAAATTAATTGGAATAACTGTAAATGATTAATGTTTATTTTTTTTTCAGCCGCCAAACGTCGAAAGGGGGATTGTTGTATCATAAATTATAATACGACGTTTAGCTTAAGAGAGCTTCTCCTGACGCATGCGCCGTTCGCGTTTATCCGCGCGGTGATGAATGATGACGTAACTGTTTATTACGTATGTATGTATATGTATACCATTCTTACTTTTTCGCCCTTTTTCTCTGCTGTACGCAACTATGTTTAAGTTAATCTCTGTCATTAAAAATGTTCATTGATATTACAATCTATTTAGGCTCATTTATTTCTTCAGTACTAATTAAGCTTAATAATTTGACATGAAATTGTGTTTGCTGATTTTTCCAAACTTAGATAACGAAGAATACAGTCTAACTTTCAATTGACATAAAAATACGAAAGAGATAGGAAATAAGCATTTTTATAGAATAAAAAGTCAAGTTAAAAATAGTAACTTTCATAAAAAAATAAGAAAAAGGATTAGTTGCGTTTGTAGTCAAAGAAGAACGAATATCTCTGTTGGAGAGTAAATCAGAATTATCAGAATTATTTAAGCATCTTTTCATAAAAATATTTTTTTATAAAATAAATTTTTGAAAAACATTTTAAAATTGAATGATAATTTTCTTTAGGAAGAAATTGTCAATAATTTGCAGTTGCTTTTAAATAAGGCGATAAAGATTATTGTTAAATATGATAATATTACACTTAAAATTTATTGTTCTTCCGTTCTTTAAATTTTTAGAATGTTATTAACATTTAAAATACATAGAGGGAAATAACAGGAAATTATTACGTTTTATTATAGCATACAATATGTGAATAATTTAAGTTAAGTTCCGAGACAGATAAAATATAATATTAATATATTTATTCTATTTTAGATTTATCTAATTTTTAATCTTTCATTATTATTATTTTCAGGTTTGCTTTCTGTGAAACGGGATTCTGACTTTAAAAACATTTAATTCTTCCAATTTAAGATAAGTCACTTCAAATTTAAATTCAATGACGCCATCTTCTAAATTTTTTACAAGTGCAAATCTTTTTCATAAAGGGTCAATGATAACAACTGATTATCATTTTACCCTGAAACTATTTGTTTTTCCTACTTTTGCTAACTTGATATTAGACATGCCAAAGGTATATTAGACTAAAAAAATTTAGTAAAATTTATTGTCGATGTAATATGCAAAATTCCACTGAATATTGGATCTAATAATTTAATTCATTTTTATAGATGATAATTGAATAATAAAGATTAATTAATTAAATTTGTTATAGGCTTTTGCAAAACAAATATTGCGAAAAATTTACTTTGAACTGAAAGACACTGCTTTATAAGAACAAGCCAATTCTGACACCAATAAATTATTTATTCAATTACATATTAAAACATTTTCTTAGAAGAAAATTTAAATAATGCAGCTCTTTATTTATCAGTTTCTCTCTTTTTTACATTTTGTGAATAAAAAGTATTAAAAATATTGAATACTAGCTTTTAATTAAATGCGCTAAATATGAAAAAAAAACCTTTTCTTTTAATTATCATAACATTTTTGGTTGTACATGACTAAAAGTAAAATTGCCGCTAAAGATGGCGGTTTTAAAGCAAACTATCAAGAAGAAATTCAAATGAATTAAATATAATTCTCATTATATGTACGTCACTTCTAGGCTATCATTCGGTTGTTCCTCGAAGTTCTGTTATTATTCTTAATACATTTCGTATAGCAGAGCTTGCTTCATGATTTTATACTTAGGCACATACGAAAAAGAATAATATGATCAAGTAAAAGGTTATGTTTTAGTTTTTAAAGCACTTTAACTAAAACAGTTTAATTTTTAAATAGTTTACTTATTTAATTTATTTTTTATATATTTTGATTTTCCCTATATTTTAAAATTTGTTTTAGCCCAAAAGGTAAGTTTGGCCAGAAAGGCTATTAATTTCGTTTTGGCGTATTGCGTCATTAGCTATAAAACAGCGCTTCACTTTTCAAATTGTTGCCACCGAAAATTACAGCCCTGCATTATATTTCAAGAAATTAAATAACGAATAATCTGCATGAATGTATGTAAGTTACTCGTACTGTGAAAAAACAACGGTACATAGAGACATCATATTTTTGAATAACGTAGTCTTCCACTCGAACATGGGCATCTGGATTCCCAAATTTGAAATTTGTCTTATTACCTATTTCATATTTTGTAAAACTTTTTTTTTGTTTTGTTCTTTTTTGGTTAAAATTTAAACGAATTTTTTATTAACAAACTCAACGATTTCCAATGTACAAGAAAAAAAAAAAAAAAAAAAAAAAAAAAAAAAAAAAAAAATTCACCTCCAGCGCGTGAGACTGTGAATCGGAAATTCAAAATAGATATGCTATTTTTAAATACCTTGTGACACTGCTATTGAATTGAATTTTATAGTTTAATTGCGAAGAACATGATATTTGATAAATAAAGGTAAAACGCAAAACGTTAGAAAAATGCCCCTTTAGGGGTAATATAAAATCTGAGAAGCTTTCAGGCATTTTTACTTTTCTATGCTTATAAAGAATGCGGCGAAGTGGTAAAGAAAACAAAGCTTGCCTCAGTGTGTAACATTCCTTCAAATGAAAGCAGCGACGGAGTTGACATGATATAGTTTTTCTACCAAGGTATTCCAGGACATCCGAGGGTGTTATTCATTAATATTTCTTTGATTCAAAAATTAAATTTCTTCATTTTTTAAATCATAAGGTTACTAAGAATGAAGAATTATAGTTTTCGATTTCAAAATCCATAAATTTCGGCAATCGGTAGCTTGAAACAAAAACAGTTATTTTCATAATGATTTAAAAAGGGCCAGAATTCAGTACATTATTTAAGAAGTTCTGAGAAATATTCATGTGTAAGACCTTTTTCGTTCTACTCGATGGTGCAAAGATCGGAATTCTGGAATGCTTAGTTTGGTCATTAAACGCGAACATGTGAGAAAAACTCTCTCTAAATAATAAAAAAATATATCGAATTTTGAAAACATTACCCTGGAATACTTTGCAAATACGTTTGTGATGAAGTAAAATTTGACATCAAAATTTGACCCAAATAAACAAATTCGAATACGGATAACAATGAATGAGATATTCTATGTAAGATGTAGGAATAATACACTCTCACAATAAATACTTATTTTATTAAATTTTATACATCCTTAGTAAAAATACGATATCTATTTGAATAAATCCAACAGTTGTGTAGCCAAGGGGGAAAAAAGAAAAAAGGTTGCGCATTTCACTACAAAGTAAATCCTCAACTTTTCCATTATTTCCCTACACCCCTCTCTACCGACTTAAAGCGTTTTCCGATACAACAAAAAGCAAACTACTGGCCTTTTATCTTAACAATCAATTCAAAGGAAGGCACGGCTGGGTAAATTCGCGTCATCTTCGCCGCGATAGAAACAAAGCAAAAACATTACCCAGCATACCAGAGCATCAAATGCGCCAATTTGGAAATTCTTTCTATAACTGACAAGCAATAAAAAAAAAGAAGGCGATAGCATTTCAGAATCCTTTCAAAACAAATATCATTTGCGTTGCTTTGACCTTTCCATCCTCGGCGGAGTCGTTAAGGCATTTGTCAGATTCTAAAACTACTTTACTTTTTTTTTTTTTATTATTATTTTATTTTTAAGGTGACAACGCAAAAGACAAATAAAAACAAGTGAAAAGTGTAAGCTTTCTTAAAAGTGTTGCAGTGAGAAGCCAAAGAAAGGATTTATACACCGCCATCTTACAAATGTAACGCCTACTTTAGGAAAGTAAACGCAGCTATCAGTTGAAATTGCTGCACCGCAGAACTTGCGCGAAGTTCCCTTTATTGGGTCTTCGAAACGTGACTGCTATTTTTAAAAGGAGATAGAAAGAGTTTTCTCGCTGCCGCTGCTGTTAGAGTCCTGATGTACAGCTCTTTGGTGAAACAATGCCTTTTTCTCTGCACTACTCAGAACAGTGCTACGTGTAATGTAGAGCGTTATTACGCAATAATGAAGTCAGCAGAAGTACGTCTTGGAGCTTAGTGTTGATGGGAATAAAAAAGGAATATACGCGATATTTTTGTAATACGTAGCTATTGCGCTTATAGTAGTTTTTATTTTTGTGAATGTATAAGGTATTTCTCCCGCCTTCCCAGCATGCCTTCGCAGTGTAGTGTGCACGTTGGGCGCGCATTCCAGAGGTCCGTGGTTCGATTCCCGGTGAGGACGGTGCACATTTTTCAAGTTTCCTGCTTCCAAAAAAAAATGCCTAATGTCTCTACAGTAGAGCCGAACTAAAAGGGTGGTGGATGATGATTCTCCACACGCAGGATTTGGCGATTGGATCCCCTAAAAACCCCAGTCGCCCTTTAAAAGGGGGAGTATATAAGGTATTTCCCCCGCCTTCTTCGCATGCCTTCGTAGTGTAGTGGCTTGCACGCTGGGCGCGTATTCCAGAGGTTCGTGGTTCGATTCCCGGCGAGGGCGTTGCTAAATTTTCAAGTCTCCGGCTTCCAAACTCCCTAATGTCTCTACAAATTTAGAGCACCATTCACAATGAAATCCCTCGTGACCTCCATCTTTGAATGTAAGCAATATTTCTCAGAATATAAATACACATCAACAACAGTTATGCTTTGTAAGTACCTCCATAGTAAATTACACAAGGTCGTGTATAACTTACTATGGAGGTTATAATTTACTAATTTCTTACAATCAATTCACTGTATAAAGTGAGCAGGGACTACTCCTAAGAGTTATTTGATCTCATCTTGCGAAGACAGTTTTGCAAAAATGCGGTAATGTCAGTGAAAAGGTCAACTTTTCAAAGTGCAAAAAACAGTACAAACTAAACTCGCTTTTTTGCCTGAGACTCCTTGTCATTTCCTGTCCTACCAATCTGTAGCGATCAATACTATTAGTAGATTTTATTTCCTGAATGTTCCCGGTTTTAAGCAGTCGGATTCTCCATTTTTCCTTGTTGAAGATAATAATGTTGCATTAAAATCATCTATGTCCATTCTCCTGACCTCATGATCAGTTAGTAGCTATATCACCGCCTAAAATAATCTACACACTGATCAGTCTCAGCATGGTATTCTACAAACGCAAACATTCCATACTGCAATTGCAACTTCTGCTAAATGTTCTGCAATTGAATCTACATATTAAATACAGAACTCGTGTGAAATATAATTTTCTCATATGTACTAAATTTTTATTTGAGGAGAAAAGTAAAATTTTAGAGTATATTGGCGTTTACTACGTGTACATAAAAGTAAGGCAATCGTTTTATTCTCATTAACTTGTAGAGACATTGTTGTATGAGCAATTTTATGTTTATTTATGTTTTAATGTTTATTTATGTAATTTTATGTTTTATTTAGAATCAAATAAACTAAATGAATTAAGAAACTTCTATCCCTTACATTGCTTCCCATATAAAAATATATTTATTTATAAGTTTTTGATTCATTCTACAAAAACCTGAATAAATAGGCATTCTTGAAATTTCTTTAAATGTGTTTTACAGTTTCTCAAATAATGTATTTTCTTTCTTCATCAAAAATAAATGCGAATCCGGAAAAATGGCCCAGAAGAAAAATAAGCCATTTTTCAACAAGAATATGGCACTTCAACTGCTTGAAACAATACTACCAAAGGCACAGATTGGATAATACGAAAGCTTTACGAGGCACCTGGGAATATTATTCACGAGCACTTAACCCACAATTCAAAGTAACGGATGAGAATAAATTTTGGGCCATTTTCTTTCTGCTGCCCTAAAGTACATAATTCGGTTCAGAACGCAATATTCTCATTTACTGTGTAAGTTTACAGAAATCGATTAGCACTTTTTATGATTATATTTTATTCTTTTCAATTTTTATTTATCATAAAACGCCTGCTTCAGTTTTTGTTACCACGTAATTGCTATTTGTTAACAAATTTTAAAATTTATCTATTTAGAAACTTCACTGTGACCAAACACACTAATGTTTACTTGCTTTTTCAGCTTTTTTACAATATTGTTTAGTTTAGTTCAAAATTTTATCCGACGTTCCTATTTACTGTTCTCCTAATGAAAGATATAATTTCTAACGGGGGCTCATACACCTTAAACCCCTTATGATCTTCGAATATGTGACTGTTTCAATAATTGGGATATTTTATAGCAATTACTTCCAACTTTTTACACCTGAAAACATAATATAGCTGCTTTAGAAACTAGTAACCAGATAGTTTGTGCTTCCAGAAATATTTTTGTAATTTAATCCGCTTTGTGACAAAATATTTCGTCATGTTTCCACCTTGCACGCATGATAATTTAAAAATGGCTAATGGTACGTACTTGAAATTTCATAGAATTTTTATATGAGCAGTATTTTCTAACTGAACCAAAATTTTGATGAATATTTTAGTATTAAAAAAATTTATGCACGAAAACATAACAGATTTTTTTAATAAAATAAATTTTATAAACTCACCTCCAAATAAAATAAAAATTTAACATGAAGTTCTTAGTATATTAGGTTCACAGTAGTTTCCAAATGTTATAAAAGCTATATATTAAATATGGAATTAAATTATGCAACAGAATGTTTTAAACTGTGCGCGCAAGGTGGAAACACGACGAAACATTTTGTCGCAAAGCGGATTAAATTATAAATATATTTGTGGCAACACAAACTTTCTGATGACTATTTCAGAAAGCAACTATATTATGTAGTCAGCTGTAAAACGTTGGAAGTAATTGCTTTTAAAATAAGTAAGTTATCCCAATTATTGCGACAGTCACATATTCGAAGATCGTATGGGTTTTAAGGTGTATGAGTCCTCTTATATTACAATATCTTCGAATACCAGTTACCTTTTCTAAGTGCTAGCTTTGGCAGATGAAATTTTTGAGAACTTCTCTAATTTATATTACAATATCTTCAAATTTTAGTTACTTCTCTTTGATCCAACTAGTGTTGACAGATAGGTTTTGTATTACATATTACTTCTTACTAGGAAATTATGAAAAATTTATCTAATATGAAGTACTAAAGAGGTGTGGAATATATAAAGGTTGGACAACCGAAACTTGAAATTTTCAGTCAGTGTTGTTTAAAAAAAATGAAAGGCACTTTAGCTTACATGATATTAATAGCTTGCTTTATTCTTCATAAACTTTAAGACCCTAAAATGCGAACAGAAACAACAGCAGACCGAGCAATTAATATAGATAATAATAGAATTTATTTTTATCCATTGCGAATATTGGACAATTCTGTTCTAAGAATCTATAATGAATCTTTTGAGTAAACTCATTTTAGAAACTTCGCTCATAGCAGCACACGATTTCCTGAATTATACTGATGAAAAATAAAATCATTTTAAAGGAATGAAAAGTAGGCGTTACGTTTTTCTTTCTTCTGACACCAGTTGTTACGTTATTTTCTTCCTTCATGTTCGTACGGGGTTCGTGTGAATTTGGAGTGAATAACGACGGCACTTAATGAAGTATCGAAACACACTTTATTTAGCCAATATTAATCAGGACAGCTCTAAAGTCACGTTTTACAGTCGTCGAAGATCTACTATACATTGGATGGAACAATCAGCGACACAGCCTTCAGGTTATCAGGCTATAACGGTAGAGACAGCTTCACTGCAAAACACCAGAGTACAGCTCCCGACTCTGCTTGGTCGTTCTCGGAACTTCACGTACTCTCGAGACTCTCCACGCTGTAACTCGTGATGCACTCGACTACACGCAGAGCACAGCTCCCGACTCTTCGGTTCAGTCGTTCCCGGAACTTAACACGCTCTCTCGACGATGCACTAACCGCGATACACTAAAAGACTTTTTCGGTGCACTTGACGACCCACTCGGCACTCGCTGTCCGGCTGTCAACTCCGATCGACTCCGCGGAGATTGACTCGCTGGACGAGACACCAACTCAATAATAACTCTCTCGCACTCCAGACGAGGGATTCGCCCTCTCGATGAAGCACACACACTGTAGTGTGTGTGCTTCATCGAGAGGACCAACAGGGAGGTTTCCGCAGTCTTCATCGAGAGGACTGCGGACCAACAGGTTTTATACAGCTTTCGGCTTGTGTTCGAGAACATTCTGTGCTAAACCGGTAAGAATTCGTTCCAGAAGGTTCTCCATCCGTCCATCGCAACATCGCCAATTTTGTCACCAAATGTCGCCAAATGGGCGATGTCTCTCCAAATGTGTCAACCCTGCCTTTCCTTGACATTTTATGGCAACCCTAAACCTGCTTTGCGGGGAAGCCATCTTACCGCGCCTGCACATTTCGTAACAGTATTATGTTAATGTTTCAAGGTCAAATGTTAAATAATGTGCAAGAAGAGCCATATCAGATGTAAAATGGCGGCACATTAATAACCGCTGTAGTTGTCACGATGTTCAGTGGAAGCTCGTACAGGTGCTGCACGTCATTTTGTGGAATAGGGTTCCATGATTGTTTGCTCTTGGTCAAATCAAGAACGGGCCGTGCTGGTTGTGGATGATCCTAGATTTAGCTTCCAGTCACGCCCCATACATACTCGATAGGAGAAATTTCGGGTGAGCTCGCAAGCCACGACAACAAATCAACTATCTATACAGCACTTTGGCTGATAACAACTTTTAAATTGTTGCTAATTCTACAGCTATTGCATGCAGATTAACTAAAGACATAAAAACTTTGACGGGGCTGTATACCTTAGAAACCGAAATTTTGGTCAAAAAGTTCCTTTTTTTTTTTCTTACACTTGATGAAAGTCTTATTTCTTACGTTTCCAAAACTATTTGAAATTTGCTCCTATGTTCATTTAAACATGAGTTATGATACTTTATGTGACACTTTGTCCTCGAAAAGCATGCCGGAAGTGCACAAGACGGAAATATTTAAAAGGCCGAAGTGGGTGTGTCAGAGTTGTTTACTTTTATTTTCGGGGCTTAAAACGTTATTTAATTGCATTTTAAAGAAAAAAAGTATTTTTATGATGGCAACGAAACAAAGTTCCAGCATAATTTCAAGCTGTGTGTTATGAATTCATTAACGCATATTCGCTCGTCTTTTGATTCTGTGTTTACATTGCTAATAAGCGTTTCTTTTATTACTGAGTAATATTCATTACTTTTTATAGGTACAGATATGGTAAATTAGGTATAAATATTGGTTACTACACTGCAAACGAGTACGAAAGTTTTGATCTTAACCGTATCGACAATGCAAAACGACATTCCCTGGCTTGGATTTAAAAAGCTGAGGCAAATTTTAAAAGCTGCGAGAAAGCAAAAAAAAAAAAAAAAAAAATGTAAATTCTAAAAAACAAGAGAGCATTAGTTATTAGTCAGGGGAAATTCAAGTTTACAAATTGTTTAAATGTACGTATTCGAGTGTTTGAATTCTTTAAACGCGTTTATCTCGTTTTTCATTTTTCGTGTTTTAATGCTAACAAGAAACACGATATTTAAAAAAATTATAATTGAAATCTTATGCAATTTGGTATACATGTTTAGAACACTTCATGCAAGGAGACAGACTATTTACTAATTGATAAATGCAATTTTTATGAAGTAATTATGTGTTAAAGTTGACTTTTAATCAGAATTTTTTTTTCTTTGTTATATTACACATTCTAGCTCAAAAATATTTTAAATAACTTCCTAGCTTTAAAATAATAGTCCACCTCCTTCAGAATATCTTTATGATCGGTTTGCATTTTACAAAATATGAAAATATATTATGCTTTTTTTAACACAGTGTTTCAAATTTATTGTAAAAATTTCTGTTTTTTTTTGCTTGTTTTCTTACTTTACTCCAAAAATACAAAATTAATGGTCATTAAAACTCAGATTCTTCATTATTTCATAATTAATTACTTTAAAGCCAAAATTAAATGCAAAAACTTAAAAATTAAAAACAAATGTGTTCGATGGTATACAGCCCCCTTAACCAAAATAAAAGAACAACATTATTAAATCGCAAAGCAAAGAATGCACAATTTAAATCGTAAAAAACAACCTTATATTTAGCGTAGGTATAATGAAACACTCGAACTTTGAGATTTTGAAACTTTGAGTGTTTCATTATTCCTACGCTAAATATAAGGTTGTTTTTTACGATTTTGATTGTCACATTAGCGTGTTTCTCTTCTAGTCTAATGCACAATTTACCAACATTTATAAGAATAAAAATTTTTAATCCGTTTTGGAAAAAAAGAGAGCTTTATACTGTCCGCACATATAAGATGTTACGCGAAAGCATCGTTCAGATGGGTTCGAGAGCGATCAAAATGGATATATTCGTTGAAATATGAGACCCGAAAATTTCACGATTACAATACTTCCTTCACTTCGCATAAGGAAGTAAAAGACAGTATTTTTCACAACTTTGTTTACTTCAGTCAGTTAAAAAAATTAAACATTATTTTTTTGCAAATTCCTTTTGTAAGATTTTATCAAAATTAAACTGAAATGTTTTAGAAGAAACAGCCAAGTAGACATGCAGCCTAAATTCCTGTGCACAATCTCACATACGAACACTACAACTCTATTTCTTCAGAATGTTTTCATGTATTAATGACAATAGAATTCAATTTTTATTCGTAAACAAAAATACTTGGTCGGAAAATACTAAAAATATAATTTTAATAATTAGTAGATTTAAAATTAAAATTTAATGGATAAATCCTCTAGTATAGTTTTATACTAAACGCAAATTTTAATTTTAATTATTCTTTTCACTTTAAACTATTTTAATATATTTGTGATATCTGCTTGAAAACGAAGCTAAATGAATTAGGGATTACTTACATAAGCAATATCAAATATGTATCTATCTTCTAATTAAATACATTCTAAGTTTAAAAATTAATTTATGTAGATAACGTTAATAAGCACTAACAAAGTAGGAACACAGTCTTATTAATTTAATCTCCCGAAGCTTTTGTTCAAATACATTTTTTGATCGATTGTGTTATATTTACAACAGAACAATGATTAAAACTGAGCAATGGCGACAATGGTAACAAAAATCATACGTCATCGCGCATTTTGAGAAGCAAATAAATGTAACAATTGGTTAGTTACAAAATAACTCAGCTTTAAGTACATAATTAACTTGTATTGTGTATATGTAACAAGTAACATGAATTAAATTAAATCTTTGAGAGAAAAGACATATTTGCGAAATGAAGGGAAGTTACCATATATTTTTATTAATGCTTTATATATGCAAAGAAAATTAAGCGCACTCACATTTTTATGTCATATTCGGTTTCGCAAATTACTAGAGGTTTTTTTTTATTTATTTACAGAAAAAGGTTTTTTTTTTTTTTTTTTTTTTTTTTTTTTGTGCGTGTGTGTGTGTGTATGTGCCAGACATGTTTTGTGTTATTCATAAAATTAAACCTTAGCATAAATTTGTTTCCAATGCAAAGAGACTCAGCACATTTCTACGAACAACATGCATGCTAAATTCACCTACTGCAACAAAATATTAATTATTCTGAACATGCTGATTATCGTCATCGGAATTTCAGATGACGATAACCAGCTATTTAAGAATATAATTATAGACACGAAAATAGAAACTATTCTAAACAAACTAATTGTCGCCAATGCTGCAAAAATTGCATGCTGGACGCATATATATATATATATATATATATATATATATAACGTTGTATGATCTTAAATCCATTTAGTGCGAATACAAGTTATTATTACTTGATATATATAGACACAAAATAACAATTTTAATAAGTAAATAAATCAAAAATCTCAAAGCTTTCAGATTTTATATTACGCCCATAGGGGCGTTTTTTAACGTTTTGTGTGTTACCTTTACTTTTTAAATATCATGCCCTTCGCACTTAAACCATAAAATTCAATTTTGCAACAATGTTACAAAATATTTAAAAGAGCATATCTTTAGAAATTCCGATACACAGTCTCGCACGCTGAAGATAAAAATGTGTCTCTGTGTGCAGAGACCAGACGTCCCAGACGTTTTTCGTATAGTGTTGCCATTGCTCGTTTTGAAACAGTTGAGTTTGCTAATCAAAAATTCTTTATTGTTTGACAAAATATGAAATAGATAATAAAATAGATTCCAAATTTCGGCTTCCAGATGCCGATATTCAAATGGAGGACTACGTTATTCAAAATTTGATGTCTCTAAGTACCGGTTTTTTCCACAGTGCGAGAAACATTCATACTTTCATATGGATTTTTCATTATTTAATTTCTTTAAATATAGTGCAAGGCTCTAATATTTGGCGCAACAATTTGAAAAGTGAACGAAATTAATAGCCTTTCTGGGAAAATTGCCCCTTTTGGGCTAAAAATGTCTAAAAATAATTATTCCTAAAAATAATGTTATTATTCACGTATAACCTTAAAATTTAAGAGAGAACCACGATCTATACAACTTCAAAACTATCTGTGGTCAAAAGCTTAATTTTAGATAAAAATACAAACGCCAAAGGAAAACTGACTATTTCGAAATGATTTTAAACTTAATAAGTACTTAAATATGTAATAATTCGAAAGCTGATGCATGAAGATAACAGCAGTCTTCCAGGCTTGTAGAATACTTTATTTATTGAACAAGACAGAAGGGAAACACGCCAAAGTAAAACATAAAATTAGGTAAAGTAACAACCTTGTGTTTGGCGTAGATTTTAGCCAAGACTCTATGATTTCGAGGGCAAACAGGAACAGGTGCTTCTTCATCAGGAGCAAAGAAATCTGTCAATATTCTACAAATTTCTTTGCTTCTGATAAAGAGAGACCTGTATCTGTTTGCCCTAGAAATCAACAAAGTCTTGGTTGAAATCTATGGCAAATACAAGTTTTTTGCTTTCGCTAGTTTTATGACTTTGTAGAGTTCCTCACTCTTATTTTGCTAAAGTAAATTTGCATAAAGTATCGCTGATTTCAAACAACTAAACAATAGACGCAAGAAGGGTTAACTACCCTTTATTTCACTCAAAATAAGATGAACAGGTGGCTCCTTTTTCGGGCTTACAACAAAGCCTCCATTCGGGCTTGAAGTCAAAATAAGAAATAAGAACTAAATTAAGACTAACTGAAAGAGACTTAGCCCAAGCTAACATAAATCTAACGTAGTTGGCCCTTAGTTTAAACTAACCGGAGAATATCAAAAGGCACGTGATATACGTCAGAGCGTAACAACTTCTAGACAGACTTATCCCGAAGGCAAACATATGCTACTCAAAATTCCTAGTTCTCCCTCACAAAGAAACTTCCTTAAATGCTATTTCTAATTCATTTGTATCCAACGCGATTCTAAGAACTCATTCTGGTAGGGAGTTGTAAGTTGAAACAAGAATCGATAGGAAAGTACATTGAAATTAAAATAAGTGTTGTAAAATTAAAATGTACCTTACAACTTCGTTTATTTTTTTTGACGAAATAAAGCTTATATTATAAATAAAAATTTTGTAATCCAACACAGATAAACTGATAAAGTAAGTGCATTTATCCTTGACAACTACATCGGTAACTTTTAGGTTTTTGTAATATATTTGTAGAAAGACGCAGTCATGTTGGAAGTAGAAGCGCGAGAAAAACAGAGGCAATTTGACGTCTTCCAGTATGAGAACTTAGTTCAGAATGCTTTACTTTCATTTCAGATTTATTCCTTTTGTTAATATTAAGCTTTGAGTCCCAGACGTACAATTACCTGTAGGTAAAGCGTTATGTAAGTATTTGCGTCACTGGCTTAGTGTAAGAATCATGGAAAAAAAGCTAATTTTGAAATGGAGCAGTTTAGAGAGGTTTATTATAAACATTTGCTATTTTTATAACGGAAAGTTAATGGAGAAATAAGAACTAGTGCAAATTAAAAGTTAGCATTTTAGACTATCTGTTTTTCGTCTTACATTCGCTTCTAAGACGTGAAGGTTAAATAACCGAATAAAAAAGGACAGTTAAGGAACTATTGGAAATTAAATTTTGTAATATTTTATCTTACCTATTTTTTATTTTACACAGGCATACATACAAACCTACGCAGACAAATAAATATAGGCACATATACCGTATCCCGCATGCGTGTTAAGTTAGTAAATATACAATTTGATTTACCTATACGTATATTTATATTTTTACGTTCTATCCCACTTCTGACACCAGTTATTCTGACACCAATTACGTTATTTTCTTCCGTCACGTTCATACGGGGTTCGTGTGGATTTGGAGTGAATAACGACGGCACTTGATGAAGTATCGAAACACACTTTATTTGCCAGTACTGTCAGGACAGCTCCAAAACACGTTTTACAGACGTCGATGAACTACTATAAACACGCTGACACGATCAGGAACACAGCCTTCAGGTTATCAGGCTATCACGGTTGAAACAGCTTCACTGCAAAGCACCCGACTGTGCTTTCCGGAGTACAGCTCCCGACTCTGCTTGGTCGTTTTCGGAACTCCACGTACTCTCGAGACTCTCGACGCTACAACTCGCGATGCACTCGACGACACACGAGCACAGCTTCCGACTCTTCGGTTCAGTCGTTCCCGGAGCTCAACACGCTCTCTCGACGATGCATTAACCGCCATACACTAACAGATTCCTTCGGTACACTCAACGACCCACTTGGCACTCGCTGCCCGGCTGTCAACTCGATCGACTCCGCAGGGATTGACTCGCTAGACGAGACACCAACTCGATACTGACTAACTCGCACTCTAGACGAAGCACACACACACTGATTGCGGAACAGCAAGTTTTATATAGCTTTCGGCTTGTGTTCGAGAACATTCTGGGCTAAACCGGTAAGAATTAGTTCCAGAAGGTTCTCCAACCGTCCATGGTATACCTCAATTTTGTCGCCAAACGTCGCCAAATGGGCGATTTCTCGCCAAATGTGGCAACTCTGCCTTCCTATGCCATCATATGTCACCCCTAAAACTGCTTTGCGGGGAAGCCATCTGACCGCGCCTGTCCATTTCGTAACAATATATACGACTATGCATGCTTATTTTTGCACGCCCTGCATTTTGAAACTTCCAATTTTTTTTTGGTTGCCTTCTTACATAATTACTGGCTGGTGAAAACGCTTTTGAAAATTCGTTCGTTGTTAATTTATATATATACGTAATTTGTTCTTATTTTGAGCTAGCAATTGATTTTTATTCGTTGGCGTTTCACTTCCAGTATAACGGAAATGGCATTATAAAAGTGGGTTTTCGGTAATTTACAAAGAAATCACATTATATTAAGAAATATATGTTCTTTTTTTAGTATGAATTTTATCATCATTCATAGTTTGCTTCTCTTACCCTAAGTGTAAGCAGTGTTTTGTTGCAACTAGCATGCTCAAATGATAAATGTTGTAAATTACAGAGCAATCGAAACTTTCAGGAAAAGTACTTGAATAACAAACTTTTTGTAAAGAATAGAGAATGTCACGCGAAGGAAATAACTCATCGTCAATTTCTATAGCATTTCCAGAACACCGTATTAGAATGTAGGAGTATTATATTTGGCAAAAATGTTTTAAAAAACAGAGAATTACGAATCGCAAATATAAAGTATTATCTAGAATGGTTAGAAAATTTCAACTTTTGTAAGCCTTTCCAGAAAAGGTATTTTAAAAAAAGGTGAATAATTTATATTAAGAATGGCGTATTCGAATTCTAAAATTTCCCTAATTTAGAAAAAATTCAAAAATTTGAATCTCAGATATATTTTCGTCATCTGAATCTTTCGAATTCTAACCTAAGAACCGTAATGTATTTAATGAATTAAAAAGCTTTATAAAGATAACTTTTCTTAACATGAATAGAAGCTTTCATTTAAAAAAGAACACAAACTTTGAGGAAATAGTCTAAAATGTTCTTAATTAAACTGTCATCAAGAATAGTCTCAGAAATACTTCCAACAAATTAGGCGACATAGTTTCAGAAAATGAAGTAAGCTAGCCACAAAACTTAGTTAATCGCTAGAAAAGTTTAAAGTACTTTTATGAACTCTTTAAATGTTTTCTATTTTTCTAGGGACAATTTACCGTCTCACATTTGGTGATAATACTCATCTCTATACTTGCTTTAATTTAAAAAACGATTCTACAAGAATTCAAAACAAAACTGAACTCTTTCTCAAATGTATATAGCCGAATTATTTTGAAAAAATTAATTTCAAGATAAAGGAGTTTTAACTATGTATTTTGTTTGTAGCTTTATAAAAAAATAATAAATTTTTAAAAACTGTATTCTTAAATTTGTTTTTCATTAAACGTAGATTTCAGGTTTTGTTTCTATTTAAAACTTTTCAAAGTAAGTAAAAGTCTTATTAGGTATTTCTCCCGCCTTCCTAGCGTGCCTTCGTGGTGTAGTGGTTCTGCACGCTCGGCCGGTATCCAGAGGTCCGTGGTTCGATTCCCGGTGAAGGCGGTTGCTAATTTTTCATCTCTCCGGCTGGCCCACCAGTGCCCGAGCGGTAAAGTCGCTGAACACTGGTAGTTCGGTCCGACGTTCGAATCCCGCGAACAATTTGGCTGCATGGGCGTTTTCGTGGTTCTTCCCATGTGTAACATGTATACCAGCCAGTTTCCCTTAGAAACTCCTCCACGAAAGCATCCCTTCCTTTAGGCAGATAGCCCTAGTGTGCTTTGCCATAATTAAATACACCACATCTCTCCGACTTTTCCAATTAACCTAATGTCTGTACAGTGGCGCCCGGTACAGACATTAGGTTAATTGGAAAAGTCGGAGAGATGTGGTGTATTTAATTATGGCAAAGCACAAAAGGTGTGGATGATGGGTTGTGGATGATGACTCTCCGCACCCAGGATTTGGCGAATGGGGCCCCTAAAACCCCAGTTGCCCTTTAAAAGGGGGAATATGTAAGGTATTTCTCCCGCTTTCCTAGCGTGCCTTCGTGTTGTAGTGGTTCTGCACGCTGGACCGGTATCCAGAGGTCCGTGGTTCGGTTCCCGGTGAAGGCAGTTGCTAATTTTTCATCTCTACGACTTCCAAAAATCCTAATATCTCGACAGTGGCGCCCGAACTAAAAGGGTTGTTGGGTGAGGGTTCTCCTCATCCAGGATCTGGCGATTGGGTTCCTTAAAAACCCCAGTCGCCCTTTAAAAGGGGGAGTATATAAGTTATTTATCCCGCCTTCCGAGCATGCCTTCGTGGTGTGGTGGTCTGCACCCTGGGCGCTAATACGAGGGGTCCGTGGTTCATTCCCGGGGAAGGCATTACTCATTTTTCACTTGTCCTGCTTCCAAAACACCTAATGTTTCTACGATCTTATTATTCTTATGCGAAAGATTCTGATTTGGGGTAGAGAAAATTTAGGCTTCGTTCCGCTTCGAACTTATATACATATTCTAATGCATATAAGCATAAATTTCCGCAATGTTATTAGAACCAAAATGCAATTGTATTCTGTTTTAATGAGCAAAGATGATAGCATACCTGCCACGTTTATTTCTCATTAAAACAGATGATAACGAATTTCAGGACTATAAAGCTCTAATGATTTTAATCTACCCACCTATTATTATCTAGATATTATTCAAGGACATAGCGAGAACTATTTACAATAAATAAACTGAGCTGACTTCCAGATGCTGCACATAATCCAATAGAATTACTGTTTAAAAATTTCTTCATTTATTAACAAAGCAATATTACCAGTTGCTCCAAAACGAATATTTTGCAGTTCGCCAATATTTTAAAATCTTCATAAATATTTTCGAGATCTTAAATTACAGAAAGGCTCAGTATATTGTGAGCAAATACAGGCATGTCGTAAATACCTCTCTAACGATCGATAACTTCGTTTCGTTGCCCAGCTAGGAATGTTTTCCTCCATCCCAAAAGTGCCATGCTAATTTTCGAAACAACGCTAAGCACTATTTGGAGACCTCACACTCCACGAAATCACATTACCTGGTCCCTACTGTATTGGCTGATGCAGAGTTCAGTGACAATAAGGCCTGTTTGTCGTCAAGCGTCAAGGACATTTTATAGAGTCTCGGGGATACTGAATGTTTCAATGATGTCGAGTGGATGAGTACGATTATTAAAACAACGGATTACATGTGGGTTTCAGATGGCTATCTATAACGATTATTATCCCCTTGGGATCCAAGAGAGAAGAATCATGTTCGATATATATTAGGATATCTTAGGATACCTATTTGTTTTATCTCAATGTATTTTTCATGTGTGGCCGCGAAGTGATTAATGTAGCGCCTGATTTTCGCTTTCGAAGAGATTGTCGAAAATGTGGATAGTTAGCATAATAAAGAAAAGTTACATTTTTCAGGTTGTGACCGTCATACAACTATTAATGGTTGTGTAAAAAATAAAAAAAAAATCAGCCCATATGGCATTTTCATAAACAGAAAGCTCGAGCTTAGCTAACACTTTATTATAGAAGATGAAATTCCAAATAATTCTTAAATTCCAAGAATGCGTGTCACTGAAAGGCGTTGCTCGTTACCAGTATTTTCAGAACTTAGAGAGGCTGTTTCGCACGTTTCTCGGATGATTTTACTTTGCTATAAAAATATTCGTCTGCTTGTAAATTTGCTTTTTAACTGCAGTTACATTTTTGGAAGTATTGTTGTTCTCTTCCTGACGCCAGTTGTTACGTTATTTTCTTCCTTCACGGGTTTCGTAGATTTGAAGTGAATAACGACGACACTTGATGAAGTATCGAAACACACTTTATTTAGCCAATATTAATCAGGACAGCTCCAATAACATGTTTTACAGTCGTCGAAGATCTACTCTAAACATGCTGGAACAATCAGTGACACAACCTTCACACTGTCAGGCAATAACGGTGGAGACAGCTTCACTGCAAAGCTCCCGACTCTGCTCGGTCGTTCTCGGAACTTCACGTACTCTCGAGACTCTCCACGCTACAACTCGCGAAGCACTCGACGACACACGAGCACAGTTCCCGACTCTTAGGTTCAGTCGTTCCCGGAGATCAACACGCTCTCTCGACGATGTAGTAACCGCGATATACTACGAGACTCTTGTGGTGCACTCGATGACCCACTCGGCACTCGCTGCCCGGCTGTCAACTCGATCGACTGAGCACAGTCTAAGACAAAACTCGATGCTTGCTAACTCATACTCTAGACGAGGCATACACACACTGACTGCGGACCAGCAGGGCTTATATAGCTTTCGGCTTATGTTCGAGAACAATCTGGGCTAAACCGGTAAGAATTCGTTCCAGAAGGTTCTCCCTCCGTCCATGGTATATCGCCAATTTTGTCGCCAAATGTGGCAACCCTGCCTTATTTTGCCACGTTATGGCAACTCTAAAACTGCTTTGCGGGGTAGCTAGCTCACAGCGCCTGTACATTTCCTAACAGTATTAATTATCATCTGCTAGCTGATAATTTTCTTTTCCTGCAAACCGGCGCTTTTGCATGAAGCAATGGATTGAATGCTGTGTCTGTACTCCGAAGAAAATTATGCATATCTAGTTATTACAGAACACCGTGAAAGCCATAGATTATCGATATCTAAACCTATACATATTGTCAAAAAGAAAACGTCAGGTTTGTTTTCATATGGGAAACTCGTTGCGAATACACACCCAAAGAAGAAAACGAAGTGTTTCGAATGCTGCAATGGTAAGATATTTAATGTTAAACAAAATTCGTCCCGGGGTTGCAAAATCATTAAAGTGCTAAATGCCTACTATAAATGAAACGATAAATGCTGATTTGAATCTTTAAAAAGCAAAAAAAACATGATGCGCATCGTCTTTCTCCACAATATGTCGCTGAAAGCAGAACTCTCTGCAGAATTCTTTATAAGAAACATTTATTCCAGACAAAAATAGAAAATGTTGACACAATAAATGAATCTTGTGTGTATTTAAATGACTGCAGTAAAAATTTAAAGCATGGTTCAAAGAATCTAAAGAAAGTTTTTCAAATCCCAGAATTGCACAACCTAGGCATTGCTCACTACTTTAAATTTGTACATGTACACATCAATCTATTTTCATTAAAAAAAATATCAATATCATGAAACTAAAACAAAGTTTAAACTATCATGGTAACCAGAAATGAGGTTTAATCGCCAAAATTAAAAAAAAAAAAAAAAAAAAAAATGTCGCTAATCGAAGGGGCACCCAATTCTACACTAGAGCCGTATTCCCTAAGATTTAATTTAAGCTTTAACTTGAAATTAATGTAGATAATTACTGAGAGAATTAGATTTTTGTAGTGTAGTTTACGTGAAATGAGTTAACTTGGGGTCACGCGATATAACCCTGTGAATCAGGTTGTAGAACCATGAAAGCATAGTAAATTCTTAGATTAATGTATTTTTACAAATTTATTTTCTTGATTTACTGTGCTTTTACAAAATTTTAAACGACATTAAAATGTTTATGCCTTCAAAATAAAAAATTCTTAGAACTAGCATTTGTTAAAATTTTTTATGTGTATACTATATGTTGTCGCCAATTAAGTCTGCTTGGCGAGATTTGCGCCGGGCCAACCGGAAAAATACCCATTCTTCTCCTACAGCAAACACACCCAGATTTGTTGTACTATAATTGCTAACGAAACCTAACCTAGGAAATTGTTAGCCAAGTAAGATATGCAGCATAGGACAGAACCCACACATGCAGTGTTTCCTTGTCTTAACCCAACAAACTTCTCTTCACAGTAGTAAATATTCACACTGCTTTTGCATTGATTTCAAATTCGCTTTTTTTTTAAATCAAAATTTATATTAATTATAATTACATATAAACAAACATCGCTTAACTTTCTTGCTTAAACTTTCGAAAATATACTAACGAATAACATTCAAATTGTTAAGCAAGACTTATCATACTCCAGATAAGGAAACTTTGCAACATTTAAGATGAAAACGTAAAACGGAGATATAAGAAAGGCTGAAATATTTGTATGAAATTCGCTGTTAATATAAAAACATAATAATATATAAGAAAAATTAATAAAGATTACGAGCATATCGAATAAAGCTTCATCTACACACTTTAGCGCAATGCTTCTCCCTTGCGTTAGAAATCGAAAACATACAACGCTATTGAAAATTTTCGGAAATGCAACGTCAAAGCAAAAGAAATAAACACGATCTCTCCAAACTCAAGAAAGAAAGAAATACATTTCCAATTTGCAAATGAATAAATCCGTAATAAATGAAGCTCATTGCAAGTGCCTGATGAAAAGAGAGTAATATCTCAACAGACCATAAAAGCAATTATAATAAATTACAGACTTTAGCTTCAGTCCCCTAATTTTCTGCTCCGAAGCGTCCTTTTTCACATAATGGCTTTACTTAAGGGATAATCTTAAAGCGTTCCTAGACAAAAGAGGTTTCGAATTAGCAAGAGGTTATTCATCATGTGAATAACGGAACATCATTTAGTAAAAGCAATTGGGTACCTAAATTTTTCTCGAATGTATCTAGATGCATGTATATAAAGAGCATAATTTTCTCGGCCATGAAATTTAAAAAGCCATTTTGGATCATTGCTTTGAAAAATGCGAGTCTAAAATTACAACTGCATTTAGAGAGAAAGAGATAAAATGTTCGTAATAAACAGGATTAAAATTTTAGGGCACAGTCCATTTTTTACGGATATTCGTTTAAAATGTAAATAATAAACATAATTAAAAAATCTGATGTGTGCACCACATGACTTCCTTGTACGGAATATTAAATTATACCCATTTTTTCTTGCATTTCATTTAAACTTATTGGATTGAATTAAATATACTTTACCGATAGCGCATAAACCACAATAGATTAAATGCACTCTTTAAAATTCACTATATTTGTTTACCATAGCGACACTCTGGCTCTAGCATCACTTAACAGCGTTATATTTCGTTCATGTTTTAACTCAGAATGCACAAAATTTATATCATCTTAAGAATTATTTAATCGTTTCCACATGCTCTGTTCAAATACTAAAATAAATGTAAAACGATGTATAAAAGAAATTAAGCAAAGAACAACAAACAAATAGAAATAGTTTTTCACAGCCGATTTAGTATTTCTCATTCAATTAATTCAGTTCTTACTTCGCGACAAGGCAAAAATACATTAAAACTCATAAACATAAATACTAAAAGATGTCTGTATTGAAAATTATGAAATAAATCTTTAACACTTATTTTCTCGATTAAATTCCAGAATGGATTAAGCATGATTTAATTCGCAATAATAAAAGAAAGCGTTATTGGGAAGCTTACTTTCTCTAGATTGGAAACAAATCTACTATTCTGCTACTACAGCATTTAAATTGTTGATAACTCTAAAAATATTGCATACAGATTTACTAAAGGCATAAAAACCTTCACTGGAAAATAAGAACAACATAATTCAATCATTTTTAAAGCGCAAAAGGCACAATTTACAAACATATAAGAATAAAGAAACTGAGATTACTCAGCCGAGTAACATAGTGGATATATATATAAATATATTTATATACTTTTGGTACGGCCGATTGCAACCAAAATACGAGGTGCACATCTACATGTTATAGGAGTCCTATATACGAAATTTCAACGTTCTGAGGCTACTCGTTTTTGAGTTATGCGAGATACGTACGTACGCACAGACGCCACGAAAGATTCTCCACAGAATTCATTTTAAATTAGTGTTACAGTTTTTTTAGGGGAAAAGAGTCTTTTATTCTGTCCTTACGTACAGATGTCAGGCAAAAACACCGTTAAATTGCATTCGATAGCGGTGAAAATGGATATTAAGCGTTGAAATATGATGCCTGAAACTTTTCGCATTACATTACTTCCTTTTTACTTCGTACAACGAAGTAAAAATTTAAAACTGAATACTTTTACATGTATGCAGCAGTATATATTTTAATTGTTAATAATGTATTACACAGTATTTAATTCTTATTAGTTTAGAAATGTAATTCACTAAAAAAGTGCTTTAGTATTCCCGACTTATGAAGCCAAGCTGAGCATTTCAATTAGCATAAAATTTGATTAGCGTATTCTGTTGTCTGCACTTAAGTATATGGAACTAGGAAAGACTTAATGGTTTTTATTAAATAAAATAAAACTTTTATTAGTCCAAAGGGGTTTTATCCCTGAACGAATATTGTTTTCGTTTTGTGTGGAAGCCCAAATTTGAAATTTGGAATTTGTTTTATTATCGATTTCATATTTTGTACAACTTTAACAAATTTTTGATTAACAAACTCAAAGATTCCTAAGCGAGCAATGGCAACGTTGTACAGAAAAAAAAAATTATCTCCAGCGCGTGACACTATGTATCGGAAATTCTAAGACATGCTCATTTTAAAATTATTTTGCGACATTGCTATTGAACTCAATTTTATGGTTTAAGTGCAAAGAACATGGTATTTAATAAATAAAGGTAATACACTAAACGTTAGAAAAACGCCCCTTTGGACGTAATTTAAAATCTGAAACCTTTCAGAATTTTTTTGTTTCTTGTTTTCCTGAAGCAAAATATAATTAAGCAAGCTTTCCTTTCCAAAGCTGAGTCACCTGGTAGTCATCAAGAACTAGATTAGCCAAAGTGAAATATACCAGTGTATATACGAATAAATACGGCATACAAACAAGTAGCTAACATAATTTTTGCTTTTTCAATCGTGTATAGAAATCAATCAGAAATGGAGAAGAAAACAATGCTATCAATACTATTTCATTATGTTAGGAGTACAGATGGTAACATACTTCATTATGTTAGGAGTACAGATGGTAACATACTTCATTATGTTAGGAGTACAGTGGTTTTTAATTAATTAATACTTAGTGATCTTTAATTAATTGCGTATTATTTATTTTTCAAATGCTGGCATTTTTTTAATAGAAGGTCAATTAGACGGTCTCAGTAAGAGAATCAAATAAACAAAAATCTTTCTAGTGATATACATCTAATAGCATTAAATACAAAAGCTCTCTTTGAAACTACTTTAACTGTGAACTAATCGGGTATTTTTTCCCTTGATTATTTTTATACGTTTAAGCTTAAATATGATGTACACAGATAAATTTAGAGAGCCTAATTTGTGGGTAAACTGCTCTACAAAAATTCAGTTCCTAAACATTTTCTTAAGTAATATTTATATTTCTTTTTAGAAAATATAAATATTCCCTAAAAACTAATATAATATACCTTATTTATTAATCATTTCTTAATTATTAACTATTCATTATACTCATGGAACAATATTGCATATTGTAGAAATTATCAAATTATTATTAATGATAAGAACAGCAGAATAAAGAAATTTTTAACTCCCATTATATCGTTACCAAAGGAGTAAAATATAAATTTTAACCGTTTGAATAAGCAATTCGGATTTCTTCATTTATGTTCCAAAAGAACAATGCTTCAAATCTTCTATTTCAAATGAAAAATGTTTCTAAACAGATATAAAAGTAAAGATTTATTTGTAAAGAAAAATTATTTGAAAAATGATTCTAAAATCTACAGTTATATTTATATTTTTATTAATGATATTGGATTTCATTTAAAAAAATAAGAGCACGAAAGTCTGACTTTTATATGCAATACATAAGATTTATTTGAAATCTCATTAAACTTCTAATTCCACGGAAATCTGATAATTAAGAATTCAGGTTCGTAAACATAAAACAAAATCCATCTATTCATTAGACATTTTTAAAGCTATAAACATTCTATGGTTTTAACTTCTACAATTTTTTTCTTCTTAAATCAAGCATACTACAAGCGCATTGCTGTATGGATGAAAGCTTTTTTTAATTCTTGCAATTAGTATTGGAGAAAACGCTTTCTAAACATTTTCACTGAAAGGGAATGATTTTCCTCTTTCTCCAATAGTTTTGTTTTTCCCTTTTACCACGATAAAATGTATTCCATTTGTATAATGATTAAAAAAGTTTTCCATATCATGTAATTTCAAAGGAACTTAAAAACATAGTTTTTATCAATTTGTTTTTAGTTTTTTATTTTACAAAAATTTTCAGGCATCAACGAAATACTTTTTTTCTTCCTTTTTTTTTCTGAATATATTATACTAATATGGGCATCATCATACGTTAATAGGAAGGAATACATGTGTACATGTATTCTTTCCTATTAACGCATGATGATAATTCCCTATCAACGTTTTAGCACTGTTATTTGTAACTTCATACTAGAGTTAAAAAATAAAGAAATAAACGTGTAAAAAGTGTCAATTTTGAGAATTTAAGCACGGTAACGTTCATTTCATAATAAGCAGAACAGAAAGGAATAATATTTAGAGGAATGGAAATGCTTTTAATTTTTTTTAATATATAACTAATAGTATTCGATTTATATAGCTTGAATTAAAAGCAACAATTTAATTTTTTTAAATTTCTATATTCATCAATGTTGATATCTGTGATGCAGAACGTTAAATTTCTCACGCAAATGAAGCGTTATATCTATAACGAATGAAAGTTCATTTTCCATGAACAATTTTTCCCGCAGAACTACCGAATTTCCGATACACAGTTCCGCGCAGTGGAGATAAAAAGTTTTTTCTTTTCTCCGTAGAGTGTTGCACTGCTCGCTTTTAAGTCGTTGAGTTTCTTAAAAAAAATTCCTTAACGTTTTACAAAATATGAAATCGATAATAAAACAAATTCCAAATTTCAAATTTGTGATTTCAGATGCCCATATTCGCAGCAGAATTACGTCATTCAAAATTGGATGGCTCTACCCTGCTAAAAATGCCCCGTAGAAACCCATAAAAATTTTTTACGGGGAATTGGCCTACGGTTCCCCGTAAAAACCCACAGACAGAAACCCGTACAACTCTACGGGTACCCGTAGGCCAAATCCCCGCGAAAACCCATAGAAAGAAACCCGTATGGTTGTACGGGTACCCGTAGGCCAAATCCCCGTAAAAACCTATAGAAAGAAACCCGTACGTTTGTACGGGTACCCATAGGCCAAATTCCCGTAAAAACCCATAAAAAGAAACCCGTACGGTTGTACGGGTACCCATAGGCCGTATACCCGTAAAAACCCATAGAAAGAAACCTGCACAGCTGTATAGGTACCTGTAGGCGAAATACCCGTAAAAAACCTGTAAACGGAAACCCGTACGACTGTACGGTTACGAGTAGGCCAAATCTCTGGAGAACTGTAGGCACTATAAACAAAATCCCAGTAAAAACCCATAGCCAAAAATCAAAACTTTATATGCATATCCATTGGCCAAATTTCCATTAAAAAATGGATATTCCGTAGGGTAATGCTTTGTAAAAACCAGTAAACAAAAGCATGTACACCTATACAGGCACCCATACGCCAAATCCTGTAAAAACCACTACACAAAAATCCACAGACCAATAAAGGTACCTCTTGGAAAAATCGCTGCACAAAACCCATAAACAGAACCAATAGCATTATACCATAGTGGAGTATCCATACATAGAATCGTGCATAGAACGGGTATCCATATACAGAATCCCTATAAAAAACAATACACAAAAATAGAACTGTAAATCAAATTTCCATAAAAACATAAACCAGCAGAAGTACATAATTAGCACTGATGAAATGTACAGAACTAAATTGCGGAGAAAGCATGTAAAGTAATTTTAAATAAAAATTTTAAAATATCTAGAAGCCTACGAGCCTGTCCTTCTTAATGCACGTCAATATCTATAAACATATTACAAAATATTTGTATAAATTCTCTTTACAAAATTTTAAACTACCTTTATATAATTCTGAAAATAAAATGAATAGAAAGATAATAACCAAAGTCATGATTCACAACCATCGAATGATAAATGTACATATACATATGTAAGAAAAATAAGGAATATGCAAAAGATTAAATTAGCAGCGTAAAATTAATTTTCCTTCTCTATTCTAAAAACAGTAATCTTTCTGCACTGCATCATTTGGAGATTAATTCATGTCATATGACTTACATAATTTGATGTTGTAAAAGAAACTAAAACTCAAACAGCCAATAGTAATTTTACAGCAGTATTAACTATCAAAGACGAGTAAAAATGCATCGAGAACCAAAATTAACTCGGTCTGAATTAAGATTTCACCCTTAACATAACATATTTGCTTTTAACGCTTTGTATTAGCTGGATTGCAGTCTGTCTGCTCCTTGTTTCTTACTACACATTTATCAAAAATGTTAATTTTTGGAATAGGCATAAATAATGTGCCAACTTGTTTGTGGCTGCAACATATTTGCTGAAAGAAAAGTTGAATTAAATCTACCTCGACTGCCAAATTTCTTATTCATTGTGGATTGGAGTTTCAACATCTCTAAGCCATCAAAATTCTTGCTGTTCATTACGGATTCAGCTGCTTGTATTCGACTACAGAATCTATTACATATATATATAATATCATTTCATTTGATGGTTGCGAATCATTACTTTGACTGTATATATATTATTGATTTCATTATAAATATATACATATAGTACTGTACCTCATTGCATATATTTGTAATTCAGTTCTTTAATTGGGAAATTAAACAATTGTATTTAATCACATCAGCTTGTTTAACAATTTGATACCTAATGAGAAATGTATTGCCAAAGGATGGTAATTTCTAGCATCTGCTTAAATTTTAAGTTACCTACAATGCACTAAACCAAATTAAAAAACAAAACTAGAAGAAACCCAAATTTTCAGGAAGAGAAACATTATTAACAAGCAAGCAAAAAGAATACGGGACTTGCAAATTAGAAACTTAACATAGAGTTCAAATTTAGCATACTTGCTATCCCCTTAAAGCTCGCTTACCGATGATAGTAACACCCTGCAGCTTATTATGACATGCATACACACAGATGTTTTGCGTTGAAGAAAGGATGAATCCAAGAATATAATGTAGTGAAGAAATAATAATATACAAACACTGTGTCGACCCCTTATTACAATACTTTGAATGTTACCTCTATCTCTCAAAAGATAAATGAAACATGAAGATAACATATAATAAACTTAATAGTACCCAAAATACAATAAATTATATTGTTACAAAATGAATTTAAAAAAAATTACAAGTTTCAACAAATACCAATTCTCAACGCACAGTTCGGGAATTAAGAAAATATCTCATAGCGTATAATGTTTTATTCCGTATCTCACTTTTAGTGCTATATAATCTTCCTCAGATTTTATATAAATAAAATCTATAACATAATGGGTATTTATAGTATATGTAGTTCCTGATGTAAAAAAGATAAACTTTCGTACTGTAAAAATTCCATCTATGTGAATAAGTATGAATATACTCATATACACATAATTATACTAAATAACTAATTTAATGAAACTAAATTCCTATAGAAAAATGGGGAAAGTGTAGAATCGCCCACTGCTTGGCGTGTTTTTAAGAATTGCACATACTCGGTATCCATGTAAACATCGACCTATTTTCACTTAAAACAAATCTCAGAATTGCACAAAAATGCCATTGTGCACTCCTTTGACTTTATTCATGTACACATCAACCTATTTTCACTTAAAAAGTCAAAAGAAAATTGACAAAAATCCAATTCCTTTTACTTTTGTACAAAGTGCCAAATAAATAAGTGGGCGATTCTGCACTTTACCCGAAAAAATATATAAAAATACCATTTACCTATATATATTAATAATTTATTATTACACAAGGTTTTTCATATATAATCTCAAAGGAACATAAATTTAATTAAAGCGATGCATTATTGGAATAAATTTGAGTCAGTGTTTTACGTGCAAGTTATTTAGATTTCTATTGTAGAAAGAATACTTGAAATAATGTATAGAAATATTATTTTGAACCATAAAAATTCTAAATAGTAAAATTTAAAGTACTGAAAAGGTAGCTATTGTTTTTGACAGTAGATTATATAATATAAAAATACCTCATGCCGAGCATTTTCTGAAATTACAATGCTAAATGATATTGATATAGTGCAGTATTTAGCAATAATAACTTTTTGTAAACAAATGTGGCTATATTCGCTTAATTGTAATGACAGTAATTTTAACTGCATTTGTATAAGGCTGTACAGAAGATTTATTTATATGGGTTTTCATCCGCAGAGAACAACCGGATTCCCCGTGGAAGTGCTTCCGAAAATAATGTTTAAATATTACTCTAACTATATTTGAAAGCAATGCTATAACAGTGCCCTTATAAGACTCATGATCCGAAGAGCTTTGGTTTTTAAATGTCTCGTAAAAACTTTCAATTACTTCTGCAAAATTCATACCCACGTAAAAATTACTACACCGAAGTCAATTGATTATACAGCAAAACGTTCCTAAAACAATCAACTCCACAATTCGAGATAATGCCAGTTTCCTGTAGCCTGACAAAACTATGAATGATTTTTAAGTCCTGTTATTTAATTATTGTCCTGACAAATGTGCCATTATCAGAGGTGGTCATTTAAGAAAATAACCACTATATGAGGTTTCAACTTAATGTAATTTTTTCAAATAAATAATTCACTTTTTATACTCCTAAGGCTAGTACATTTAATATTACATAAATCTTATTCACAAATCTATTTCTATTTCAAAAGCAATTTATGAAAAACACATTTGAAATTTTCTTTATCAAACTAATAATAATGAAAATTAAAGTATGCTTAAAATGATTATATGTGTTTTAGCAAAATAGCACAAAATATTTAATGTAAAAATGTGGTTCTAGTCTCATACTTGTAAAGAAAAATAGACCAAAAAGGAAAAACAATGTAAGCTACTATGATCATCTAAATTTTCGCATAATTTTAGTAGTGGAATAAAGATTCCTTAAGCTTGTATGTCTTGTCTACCCCATTCAATAAGTAATAAACACATTAAATACTTCAATGTTTATTTCATTAATAAAACTTACCTTTTTTGCTCGCGAAATATAATTAGTACATTTTTTAAAACATAAAAAAACATTCTTTTTGCTCGGGAACATCACATTAGTCGAAAAATTCAAAATTGAATCATACAATATCATTTTTAAGTAAGGTATGCTCAAATTTATTAGTACATAATATTCAAATGATAAAGCATCTACATGAACAAGCTTTAAAAAAGTATTTCTAAACTGTAATCAAAAAAATAAATTTTCCAAAATGCAGTTTCAGTAGAATGCAAAAACTACATTTCTGCATCTGCACACTGAAACAAATTATCAAGCCTGAAATTATCACTTTTCAGTCTTTAAGCACATTGTTTTTCAGGATAAAAGTAAAGATGGAAAATCAATTTCACGCTCAGAAACTCCATTTCACAACTAGTCAGTTATCAGCAACGTTCTCTCAAACATTAGACACGATTAGACGTGCATGGCTTTAGTGGTATATTCATAGTCAGTGCTGGTATTTTATTATTTATTACTAATTTCTAAACATTAAAACATAGTAAAATTTGTAATACAGTAAATCCTAGTAAATAATATACTGCACTACTACAACTACGAAGAAAATAACACCACCATCACACAACAATAACTAGAGCGGCGCCATATTGCTTGTTTGGGAAACTTCTGAGAGTGGGGGAGGGAGGGGGAATTTTTTTTTTTTTTCACGTCAGCGTTAACAGGGAGAAAAGTTTTGCGATTGTGAATGAACTTGTTCGCGTTAAAGAGATGTTGGTTGATATCGGTGTTTATTTGTAATATCAGAAATGTAAGTGCTTATGTGTGTGTATTCAGTGAACCAACTCGTAGCAAAAACCACCTCCCTAAGACGACCGCCTCTGAAAGAAACCAGTATTTCTGAAAACATAAGTATACTTTGGTATTGAATATTCCCTCTGTAAAGCGACCATTCACAAAGAAAATTCTGCATGTGTGTCTGGTCGCCTTAGAGAGATGCAATCTCCCTAAGACGACCACCTCTAAAAGATAAACGTATCTCTGAGAACGTGAGTATCTATTGGTATTGAGCATCACCTCTCTAAGGCGACCACTTACAAAGATGAATTTTTATTTGCGGCTGGTCGCCTTGGAGAGACCTCGTTGTGTGTGGTGTATATGATTACTGTTATTGTTTCCGAAAAAAAAAATTTAATCAAATAAATAAGCATATTCAGTAAAAACCCTTTCTAAAACGACCACCTGCGTTTCCAGGTTACTCTGGTGGTCTTAAAGAGATCATATTTTCATTCTGTTAATTTTATTGTTTACAAGAAGTATATTAACGTCAGATAAAAAAATAGCACAAACCCATATAAACCAACAGAAGATTTATTATTATATTGATACCAGTAAGAAAACCAGTAAAAGTCAATATAAACCTATACAAACCAGTACAAAGTTCTGCCATTGAATGTTGGTTGTATGGGTGTCAATTGATACCAGTAAGAAAAACCCACAGAGATCAATAGAAACCAGTAAAAGTCAATAGAGACCATCAAAAATTCTATAGGTACCAGTAGAAAGTTTTACTGGTTTCTATGGGTCATTTTGAAACCAGTAAAAAAAACCCACAGAGACCAACAGAAACCAAAGTCAATAGAAACCCATAAAATCTTATGGGTACCCATAAAAAGTTTTACTGGTTTCTATGGGGCATTTTTAGTAGGATAGGTACCGTTATTTTATCACAATACGAGAAACATACATACATTTATGTGAATTCTTCATTATTTAATTTCTTCAAATAAAATACAGCGCTATATTTGGTGGCAACGATTTGAAAATTGATACAGCCTTTTAAAGTTTTCAAGGAAAAATCGCAAAACGAAAATAATAGTTCTTCAGGAACAAAGCCCCTTTGGACTAAAAAAAGAGAAAAAATCTGAAATGTTTCAGATTTTTAATTACGTTTAATGGAGCGTTTTTAATTACGTTTTTTTAACGTTTTGTGTGTTAGCTTTATTTATTAAATATCATGTTCTTTGCACTTAAACTATAAAATTCAGTTCAATAAAATGTCGCAAAATAATTTTAAAATGAGCCTATCTTTAGAATTTTATCACAATGCGAGAAAGATACATACATTTATGCTGATCCTTCATTAGTTAATTTCTTCAAATATAATGCAGGACTCTAACATTGGGTGGCAAGAGTTTGAAAAGTGAAACGGACATTTATAGTGATTCAACGCAAAATCGAAAATCGAAAACAATAGTCCTTCGGGGAGAAAGCCCCTTTGGACTAAATATAGTTTTTGAAACTTGTAGAGTTAAAAATCTTATTTTTGCAAAATCACACCTTTAAAGCACAATTTAGTTTTAATAAGGTTTTGTCCACATTCAGTAGATCGTGCTGCACTTAAAACAGATAAAGTTTATTCAAAAAGACTAAAACTGATTCCTTGCATATCAGGTACAAATAAAGCAAGAAATAATGACATTAAAAAATAATGATTAAACACCCAAAAAAGAAAAAAAAAGAATATATATATATATATAAAGGCAGTAATCTGAAAATTTCAAATCACAGATTCAAATTACATTGTATGTTATGGTGATTTCAAATCAACTTGAACTATTTATCAATAAAGTTTAAAAAAATCGTAAAAAATAAAAACACATAAGATTAAACATTTCAGCCTTGGTATGCAAATTTCAGTTTGACACTTCAAACAATTTTACACAAAGCAGTTACAATCGGCCTAGTTTAAGAAGTTAATGCTAATTAGTTCGTAGTTTAAGAACTAGTCCCTAGAAAATTAAAGATATAAAAAATCTTATAATTAAAATGCGCTCTCTAAAACGACAAAGCTGCATAACAGAAAAAAATGCTATGATATTTGTTTTCTCATAAATAAACATGCGAAGACTTGTGCACAGTGTTAAATGGAGACTTGTTCATTTATTTCGCTGGATCGCTAGCGCACGTGGTTCGCAACAAATATTTTCTTCCAGTAGCGATACCGCTTTACTAAAGCACAAAATCCGGGACCTGAAAGTAATAAGATCTCGAGGTCGTTTCCTTCGAGTTGTTTAATAGCATTTTAAACATCATGACGTCAGTATTACATCTATTGGGAGCACACAGAAGTCTCCGCCTGTTTTTGTCAAAAACTGGGCATTTGTTGTGAAAGAACGGTACATTAAGTTTTATTCAAAGTATTGTCCATTGCTAGCCACTACTTTTCCCCATCTTTTTTGTAGCATACGTATACCGCGTCGCATCTCTGTTAAGTGCAATGCAAATTAACTTACAAATCATATTAAAGACCGGTTTAGTACTAAATGATGTAAACAATTTGCAATAGAAATATAACAGAAATAGGAACATCAACGATAAAATGAGATACTTTATATATTAAAAACCCAAAAGTAATCAACAAGGGATGATATTAAATAGCGAACTAGCAGTTACCGAATGAAATTCTTCGATTACAGATTAAACAGATAATACAAATTCCTGACATTCATGTTAAAATAACAATAACAAATCATTCCCTTTATTAAAAAAATCAAATTCAACAGAAATAAAGGATTATTATATTTTAACACAGAATCATACAAAATAAACATACAATGTAATTTATAAATTCAAGAAAAGCAATAAACACGAATATTACTACTTTTGAAAATATTCAGGTTAATAATGGATTCGTATGTTACGGATAATAACAAGTTATTGTTTATGGTTCGACATTTTAAAATATAAGCTGTTAAAGCTCAGAGTTAAAAAAATACATTCTTCTCCAATGCTATAATAAAGAGGCAACTGATATAAAATTTCAATATGCAGAATAACAGAATACATTGAAGAGAAAGAAAAAATTAATTTTTTTCCCTACATTGAAAGAGTGATGCCACCTTGATTTAAAAGATTGTTGATTTTAGGGTTCAAAATGATCAGTTTATAAAAAATGCTATTCCAATAAACTGAGAAGAGAGAAAACATTTCGCCTTAGAATTCTTCAAACAGACTTAATGAAATTTCGAAGCATTCTTTTTTGTTTTTGAATTCAATCTAAAAGGACAAATGAAAGTTTACAAATGAAACTTAGTCCTTTATTTGTTACCTGCTTTAAGTAGATTAACTGTCCTATAAACCTTTCCGAAGCGCTGTTTAAATGTAAGAAAATTGAGTTCAAAAGTTTTCACTTGTATTAAATGAGAAATAGTAATATAGTAAAAACAATAAGAACACAAATGCTTGAGTTTTTTGTATGAAAGTTATGTTCACTTTAACCAAAATACTTTCTTCTGTCGTGTATATTCACCTCTTACAGTGAAAGGCCGGTTTTAAGAATTTATAATGATCGCAAAAAATTCGTTGATTTAAATTTTAAATTTCAACATAATTGACATAATTGATGATTCAACATAATCTTTTAAAATTTCCTTCTTTGATGAATTTTCTTCTTTACAATAAATAGTAACTTAGCTAAAAGTTTATTAAAACAGAACAAGATTAACAGCTGTAGTTTAATGGCTAACGAGGCTTAATTTCACAAATACAGTTAAATAAACACTTCACATTTCACCCTCACAGTGGTCGAAGTTTTTAATTACTTCTTGAGAGTTTTTATTCTTTTCACTAAAGTTTTATAGTTTCACTTACCTTTTTAAATTCTTTGGATTATGTGCTCCTAGTTTAAAGGCAAAATTTGATTTGAATTTTTCACTAAAGTGTTTTATTATTTCATTTAAGTTTTGAATTCTTTGAATAGAATCCTCTTTTTTCAAGATTTTAATTTAAATTTACTTTGTGTTTTCTTTGCTTTGAGGAGGGGTCAGAATTTTTGGGTGAACTATTATAATTAAAATATATTGAAATGGTTCGTCGGTTGATTCTGGATGCAGAAAAGCAAGGATTTTTGCAGAGGAGAGATTTCAATTGATTTCAATGTTCTCCTCCTGACGAAGTGGCATTGAGGTTGATTAAATTCCTCATCTATTATGTTCTTTTATCTTTAAATTTCCCTGATTTTTTTTAATTGGGGTATTGCTTGGTTGAAGAGTTTTGGTTTTAACATTTATTAAATTCTTTATTTCAATTATAAAGTTATTTGAAATTTATTACTTATGAATTTCAATTTTTGGTCGTTGTGAAAAATAGTAACTTAGCTAAAACAGAACAAGATTAACAGCTGTAGTTTAACAAGATTAACAGCTGTAGTTTAACAAGATTAACAGCTGTAAAAAATGGTTCTAAATTTCTTACTTTATGTCTTTACAGATAATTTTTGGCAGTTTAATGCGCGAAAATTCTAGACATGATTATATTTTTTAAAAGGTTTTGTAAAATCATATGTAAAATTCTAGACATGATTATATTTTTTAAAAAGGTTTTGTAATTACATATATAAAATTCTGGACATGATTATATTTTTTAAAAGGTTTTGTAATTACATATATAAAATTCTAGACATGATTATATTTTTTAAAAGGTTTTGTAATTACATATATATTAATAAGAGATCATTCTGAAAAAAATAATTATTATTAATGTAGCGAAAAACGGTACGAAATGAATTACATAATCAAGAGTCTTAATTATGATTTCCTGTCGGCAAGTTTACCGCTGTGGGATGATATTAAGTCTATTTAATTTTTCTCTTTCTTGATTTTGTACAATATGCAGATATATATTGTATACAACATACATATGTTGATAATTTGATATGTTTAGAAAAAAGATACAAAAAAAAAAAAAAAAATACAAAAATACAAATACAAAAAATACAAAAATTTAGTTTTAACTTTAGAATCCTTAAGTCTATATATAATATGTAATATATATATATGACAAGTGTAAAGTTAAAATATAGAAAAACCAATCGATGGTACAAGTAAAACATAAAACTAATATAACATATAAAAAAATACAAAAATACAAAGCGGAAAATGGCAAATTAGCTTAATCTGAAGTTCAACCTGGCTTTTCAAGGGAAATTTCTAGCTGGACGTCGAATTAAACTAACTCCATTACGCGTTTCGCCGAAACAGACAATTGCAACTTTTGCGTTACAAATTTTAATTAAATAGACGAATTGTCTTAGAAAATTTATTAGTTTCAATTCTCTGTTCCAATTTCCCGACGCGTCCGCACAAAATGACACAATAAGGTGTTAAAAGAACTAAAAACAATTCCGATTTACAAGAATTAAGAAAAATAAAAAGATTATATATTCGCAAAATGTTTTTAAACCAAAAATATCCAAATATTATTTCCGCTTATTGTGCTGTTGAAAAATTAATCAATTGTAGACAAAATACTAAAAAATTTAGAACCTAATTCCCAAAGACATGAAAGAAATGAAATTCAAAGCCGATTAAATCCAAAATTTTCCAGTTTATATATTTCTGTTGTTTTCGGGAACTTTTCTGGTTTAAAAACACTTATTTATGATTTTTTACATTTTTGGGGAGAATTTTGGGATTTGATTTTGAGTTTCCTTTCTTTCATGTCTTTGTGAATTAGATTCTAAATTTCTTACTGTCTTCTCTCTATATATATATGAAATCAATTGGTTTGGCTTGATATTCTGTAGTATACGAATATCAGTTGCTTGTTATTTCACCGCTATCATTTTTACAGTTAATTAAGTTTCGCTTAAATGTTATAAGGCAAAAGAGGTACCAAAGACCAACTCTTAAATCTACTTCTTAAAGGACATTAATATCGCCGGCTGTTTGGTAAACCACCGTATAAAATACTTAACCATCACGTTTTTGCTTTAATTTAGCTTTTAGCATCTATGGCAATAATTGTTTTAAAGTCTGCATACGATATGCAGTCATGCAACATTTATTAAAATGAAGGGATTACAGAATACAATGCGCATAGGCTCCGTAGAACGTGACACTTATTAAGACGTTTTAACAAACGTCGCGTTGACTGCGGATTTAATTATTCAGCAAACTTACAGCAGCATGTAAAGTGAAGCTTAATTAACTGTCTAATTAGCACTTAATTGAATCCTTGTTATTCCTAAGAACTGTAATCTTAAAATAAACAAAAATCTAATTCGACTGCATTAACACAGCTATGAGATAGAATTTAATTAAAAGGTTAATTAAAACCATGTTTTGTAGTGCAGCTAAAAATTACAAGGCTCCTCTAGTTGCAAGGTGTAGGTCTTCAAATATTTAAAGGAGTAAACCACAAAATCAAACTTTCACGTTATTATCACAGATCCGGTAAGGGTGGTGGTGTTCTAACCCTACGCGCTACCAGATACAAGAATTCAATCACAAATATATAGATCGGCTATATAGACTATAAGGGCTCTTAGTTTAAAAATGATGTACTGGATGGTTATCACAGCACACCTTTTGAAATAGAAATTCGTTCGCAGTTTGAACTCAACCTAATTTGCATTCTGGTGACGGCTGGTAGATATAGAAGGTGCTCAAAAGAATTATCATAAAAATAAAGTGGGAAATAAAATTAAGCTTGCAAAACTACGAAAAAAAACTTAATGAACAAATATATAAATATTAATACTTGGAATGTAATATACAGAATTTCCAGTTGGTGAATTTTAAACAAACAAATCCCGGCTTCAATCTAAATGAATTCAATCCCTTTTATATGGTTTATTTAAGTGAACTTAGAAAATAATTATGAGATTAACCTGTAAATTTATGAACTCCTACTAAATATAGTAATTATTAATAAGAATCAGCGTATTGTGCTTAAATTTGCAGTGCTCTAGTTACCATCCGATCATGTTTTTGGCAACAGATTACGATAGTGGCTTTGTTTCCTTTCTCTTTGCTGAGATTTCTCAAAAGAGTGGCTTTCATTATCGCTTCAGGACAAATTTCATGTCTTTAATTTCACTCCTGGAACTGAAGAAGCAGGCTCTACTTAACCTTCGAAACTAATTCCCTTACGTTACGCTTATTCTTGTTGATAATTATTAATCTATCGTTTTTATTCGTCGTATTGTTTCGGTTATAATTATATTTTCCCTTTAGTTGTATGGCTATAACCATATTCTGCAAGATATTAAATAACATCCCCGAAAATGAGACAAATGAATGTTCAGGAAAAATGGAATTTCATCGTACATTTATTTATTCAATTCTATTGGTGAAATTCCATTTAATATTTAAATAAAAAGTTCTTATATATGATCCAATTACCTGCAAGAATAGTTACTGTCTAAGCTGCCTTCATTTCTTTCATTATAGGATCGACTTTTCTCTTATATAGTAGAAAAAAGTATTGCAATTCCTATCATGTTCTTTTACTCAACTTTCTGTTATTTTTTTTTTAAGTTTAAGAACATTTTCTAAATTTATGACTCAGCTCAATTTATTATTATATTACAAACAGCCTTTTCTTCGGTAGAAAACGTTTTGTTTTACGTTTTGTTTGCACTTGGTTGTGTTTTTAATAATGCAGTTTCACGTTATGCGCTAGAACAGCATACCGCTTATTTAAGTACGTAAATTTACAGGCAGTTATAAGTTATCATTACGGGTATAGTTATAATGAAACCTTTAGCGGCGAAGGCCTCAATAAAATGACCCCTTCTTAAAGTGACCAACATTTCTAACGGCATAAATTAACATCCGTATTGAACAATGACTTTTATGACGATCCCTGTGACAGATGACAAAATTTATTTGGAATCATGAATGACCATATACCTTCTAATTTTGTATTATTGTATAGTTAGATGGAAAATATAAGTACAAAATGGAAAAATTTTACATACATTTTTGGCTTGTCTCAATTAACACAACTACCTCACAAATACCATTTCACTAAGAATCTTGTTTGTGCTTCCACAATCATAATTCTATTACTAGAATACTGTTAAGATACAATAAGACGCCGAACAAATATTAATGAATGATGGTTCAGGATCATCCTCAGCAGCAAAAGCGCAATTTTGGTTCATTTGATGTTATGGTAAAACCATCGAAACTAGTCCTGTGAAAATTTGAAACTATAACGGTGATTTTTGTTGTTTGACTTCTAAATTAATACTGTTAAGTTATTAATGAAAGCAATTTTAAAATTTTGATTAATTATTTTGCAGAATATGGTTTTAAAATTTAGATGAATTATTTTTAATCTGTGCGATTTCTATCTCAAAAAATTTAAAATAAATCAACAGTATCCAGAAACATCTATTTGAAAAAAGAATATTAAGTCATAAATAAAAATATATATTCAGCTAAAATAAATCGTTTTGTACATTTCTATTTCAACAACAACTGAAAACGAGGTATTAAGTAAAATTTAAAAAGCAAATTAATTTAAATAATTTTTTATAAAAGCGAACAGTAAATGGTTACATCAAGAGTATTTAATTATTTCTATTTTAAAATATAACTAACTAAGCTAAGTGAATTCTAATTGAGATATTAATCGGAACTCTAATCATGAATAATCAAACTCTAATCCTGATATGGGGATTCGTCAATTATATTCATATAAGATGAGTGTAAGGTACTCGAGTGGGATTTATAGTATTTAACATTTTATAGCAACAGTTGCAAGTTTTATTCAGAAATACTGGTTTCATCAAAATACAGCAATAATTAAGAAAATACCATTTAAACTGCTAGGCATATCTTAATTCCGCAATTTAAACAGCATTAAGCAACGAAGATTACATGTATGCATAACATTTGCATACTTTCAATAGACACTTAAAAGAAAAAAAAAAAAATCGAATGAAGATGTTAAAGATTCCAATTTTAAGTGTTCGCTTGGACAAAGTAATTACTTTTCTAAAAGATATTCATCTAAATGAATAGTTGATGAGCACTGTGAAAAGAAAGTTTAATTTCCTTATAGCAGGATTCCTCTCAGTTTTAATAATTTACTTAAAAGTTAAGGAAAGATCTTAATTTTAGAAGTAAAACAGCAACTCATTTAACTTGTATGAAGAAAATAGTAATTTCACAGATTAAATTTTTAAAATCGGTTCTAAAGATATATTACTTAAAGAATAAGTACTGAAATTCGAGATCTTCGAGCGCGCGCAAACACACACACACGCGCGCATACATATATATCAAAGATTGAATTTATATATATCAAAGATTGAATTAATTAATTGAAATTTATTGAAATCGAAATAAATTTCCTAATACTTGCGCAATAGCTGAAAAGTAAGACAATAATAATTTATTTACTAAAGTAATATTGATTATATTGTCTCTTAATATAAAATTAGTAGTTAATAAAAAATTAATAAATTAATAATTAAATAAATTACATATAAGTGGCTAAAGTGTGTGTCGCTGATTGTTTATTGATGCCACTCGGAAAAATGAGCGCGAAAATGAACGTTTTCGCAGTTTTTAATTAATATATCGGCCGATTAAAGTCGTAGGAAGATGAGAACGGTATCGATGTGTTCGGAGAATTTTTTGGAATCCGAGGATACACGTCTCGAATTTCAACTCGGCGCCGTTCCGTAGATATTCGAGAAAAAAGAATTTGGCACGTAGCCAAATCCCTCTAATAGGGAAAACCCAAGAAAGAAAGTGGAAAATGTAGGGAAAACGTAGGGCAAAATTAGTTTTCAATTAATATCTCGGCTAATTAAAGTCCCAAGAAGACGCGAATGGTCAAAACAGCGTGCCACGGACCTGCGGAATCCAACGGTGTGCCCGGGAGTCAGCCGTTTCGGAGGAGATTATGCTACTTCACTCGATATATATATATGCGGCTTAAAGTGTCTGTTTGTCGCCGATAGTTTATTGGTTGCTTGCGTAACTGTACTAGCCAATGGGGTGATGTTGCCACGGCACAGGATTGCCGTTTCAATTGAGACGTAGACAATTTACTGTAAAAATTGCCTTTGCTATGACAATCCATAAGTCCCAATGCCAAACGTTTAAGCGTGTTGACATTTTCTTACCTGAGCCTGCATTTGAACACGGTCAACTTTATGTTGCTTGTTAAGAGTTCGTAAAAGAGCGCACGTAAAATTAAAAATAATGGATGGTCCTCTGCAAAGCTAGCTTAAAAATGATGGAAAGATCTACACACTAAATGTTGTCTACAAAGAGATCGTTGACATGTGAATTAACATTTCATTATTTAAATCACCTTTATTGATTGAGCTAGCGGTGGGCTCTTAAGAAATGTACCGCCAGTGGTTTCCTTCATTGCACTCTACTTTAAGCAATTAAGCAAGTAGAAGGGGGAAACCCTGTGGGGCAGTAAGCAAAGGGGTCCTCACTGCCTGCTCTGGGTAATTCAGTTTAAATTAGCAGACACCTTTGCACAAACCATTTTAATTACAATTTATAATATCTAGAACAGCGGTCATTTCGTATGACCGCCGGGCGTATGTGTGTGTGTGTGTAAAATATAGAAAATACGATGGCTTTACTCTACGCAAACAGGCAAGCTCTAATTAACTTTTCGCAATTTCAGGATCTTTTCTCTAGACCAGTACTTTCGAGAACATTCTGGCATGTTATGTAACCGCTAGTTACGCGCCATTTTTACGGAGTACGCGCCATTTTTTAGTCAGATTGCTTCCTACTATCGCTGCTACAACACTCTGCGTTGCTCTGTTCATTTTTCTTCCCTTTGTTAGAATAGGTATGACGTCAAAAACATAGATTTCATCTTATTTAGTTTAAAACACTATTTGTTATGTAATTAGGAGAATTTCATTTAAAAGAAAAATGATCTGCCATTTGAATTGAATAAAGTTGTGCAATTAAAAGCAAAATCCTTCTGTGTCATCATTCTGCTGTATCCCACTCAGCTAAACAACGCCCGGACTCGGATGCCAAGCTTCGTCATTGCTATGCCTATCCGCAAAATCACATATATACATGTGTGTGTGTGTGTGTGTGTAATGTAAAAGACTTTGCAATATTCGTGACATAGAAAGTTAATCCATATTGAAAAGCAAACTTGGCAGCCTAGAAAGATTAATATTCCTCTTTATTTCAATTAACATTTGCGGCAACAATTCAAATTGCACTCTAATAGTGCCTACCAGCAGCATTTGCATTTTTTATATAATTGCTACAGGAAGAAAAGCAGCAAGCCAGAGTCGTAACAGAAAGAGTGTTAGAAGCAAAAGTGCGAAGTTATCCAATATGGTAGCCTATTAAAAGAAAGTTTTGGTTTAAGTTCCAAATTTAGCACATCATCAGCGTTATGTAAGTCATATGACACGGATTGATCTAGAAATAATGTAGTCCAGAAATAGTTATTACTATTTTTGGAATAGAAAGGGGGGAATGAGGGCTATTGCTAATTTAACTTATAATTCTGATGTACGTATATTTAACCTTAAACACACACATTTATACACGCACTCTTTTCTTAAATCTCTGATATTATAGTAATTACTATAATGTTACTAATTGAAACTGCATCAAGGCATAGATAAATGAAGGACAACAAGGAATATTGTTGCGTTTTTCTTTTCTGACCCCACTTGTTACGTTATTTTCTTCCTTCACATTCGTACGGGGTTCGTAGATTTGGAGTGAATAACGACGACACTTGATAAAGTATCGAAACACACTTTATTTATCAATATCAATCAGAACAGCTCCAAAACACTTTTACAGTCGGCGAAGATCTACTATAAACACGCTGGAACAATCAGCGACACAGCCTTCACACTGTCTGGCAATAACGGTGGAGACAGCTTCACTGCAAAGTACCAGAGTACAGCTTCCGACTCTGCTTGGTCGTTCTCGGAACTCCACGTACTCTCGAGATTCTCCACGCTACAACTCGCGATGCACAAGAGTATAGCTCTCGAGTCAGTACGGTCTAAGACGAAACTCGACGATGCGCTAATTCGCAATACACTAAAAGACTCTCTCGATGCACTCGACGACCCACGCGGCGCTAGACTTCGAGACACTCGCTCAATGACTGACTATCAGCTCGCTAGACGAGGCACACACACACTGACCGCGGATCAGCAGGGTTTATATAGCTTCCGGCTTGTGTTCGAGAACATTCTGGGCTAAACCGGTAAGAATTCGTTCCAGAAGGTTCTCCATCCGTCCATGGTATATCGCCAATTTTGTCGCCAAATGTCGCCAAATGGGCGATTTTTCGCCAAATGGGGCAAACTTGTTTTTCCTTGCCATTTTATGGCAACCCTGAAACTGCTTTGCGGGGAAGCCATCTTACGGCGCCTGTATATTCCGTAACAATATGTTTTATCCGCCTTGTTAATTATAACATAGGAGATTTATTACCGAGCAAATACAAAAATTATATTCAAAATAGTACTTTCCCGATAAAGAGGGGTAATCCCAGGGACGACGAGAAATAAATTGTATCATAGTTAAAAGAAGGTAGAATTAACTGTTTCCCTGCATTTTAAAGGAGTTTTGTTTGGAGAATAAGCTCACTTGCTTGTGAAATTAAATCAGCATTCGTAATAACATTTTAAAACAAAACAAACAAACAAAAAAAAAACACGGACTGTATTTTTAATATTTTTGCATTTCGATATGAATCAATGGGAAACAGAGGACTAATGGCTGTGCACTTAATTTCTGCGATTTGGCAATTTATTTTTAATGGATGGTTTAACAGTATTTATACATTACAGGTTATGTGTTATAAAATTAAGGGCTATTGCGGATAAAAACAATTCCTTAATACTGTGCCATTACCTACTCTCACTGCTGTTGTCTCACGCTTTCCTTCGCAATTCTAAATTTCTCAAAGAAATTTTTCTCTCTCCTCTGATGGCTTACGATTCATAATACTTTCATCATTCCACAGGTAATAGGTTTAACAAAGTTATCCCATTAATTTAATTTGCTTCCAGAAAATAGACTTCCACGATACCTCATTCTTACAACCTCACTTTGCACGATTAATGAGCATTACAATTTTTAAACTTTCATCCACTCTAAAATACGAATTCGTTTCAATGCTAATTTGGCATTATTTGGTGTGGCATGATAGTCTTTTACAGGAAACATGGCTGATATTTTTGCATCTTTTACCTTATTTTCTTTATTGATTATTAATTATTATTTGAGTTTATTTGTTGCATGTTCTCTTCTTGTATTGTAGGAGTTTTCCATATAAATTTATTATTTTACTAAAACTTGGTATTTTTAGGCTTAATGTAGGAAATGAACGAGTACAGTTTTACTACTCCACAATTTTAAAATTTTTTATTCCATTCATTAGGAAGAGATGGAATCGGCAGATCAGTTCGCTATTAATAAATTTATTTTAGACTTTTATCTCGTTAAAAATTTAAAAAAAAAGTATTTTTGGGGGTGATACTGGCGAGATCAGAAACGCAGTTAATGAAACTGCACATACTGCATGCATTTGCGGTCCGCATATGAAACATACGTATAATTTCATTTACATCGTTTTACTTTCTTTCGGACTTTTCTCAAAGCTTTCGTCATATGGATTTTAAATTAAGGATTTTTTTTTATTTAGTACTGCGTGGTTTTAATTTCAACATTCACATATCCGCAGTTTTCGTACAACTGATTTCAACCAGTAAGGTATTTTATTCTTATAATTTATATTCATAAATTTTTATTTTGCTTACACATTTAATGTATTATCAACTAGATCTGGATATGAAATTCATAATATTAAATATTTCTTTTCTGCTTTCAAAAGCAAATTTACATTAATTTAAAACTCTCCTTTTCATTTTTCGTAAACTTTAGAAATATGCCTTCAGAATTATAATTAAGTCAAATGTATTTTATACTGTTTTCTAGATTCCAAAAATACTTCTTTAATTCTCATAGAAATTCATACTTTATATAAATTAACTAAAGTTTATTTTGAAATTAAAAGTATTATAAACATTTTTTAAACACGTGAAAACTTAATTATACCAAGAAAAACCACTGACTTCAGTGATTAATTATACGGTTCAACAATTAATACAAAGTGCTTTCATAATATTTAAGAACTCCAATTTGAATATCTTTTTTGAGGCAACAGTTTTACTACGTTTCATCTTAATTTACGAGCATCTGAAGTATTAAAAATTTTATACAAGAAGCAATTAATACCAAGTTAACGTTAAACAAGAATTGTGGCAGAGTTTAACCTGAAATTAGCACCGTAAATATTTATCTTCCATTTTCTTTTCTGTTTATAATTAGTTTAAACATACGATGTCTTGGAAGCTTGTTCTATAATGCATTAATATTTGAGCCAAATTTCAAAATTCCTTGAAAGTATTCATTTTGTTATATTACATTTCTCCCGCCTTCTTACCGTGCTTTCGTAGTGTAGTGGTCTGCACGCTAGGCGCGTATTCTTGAAGTCCGTGGTTCGATTCTCGGCGAAACATTGCTCATTTTCACTTCTCCTGCTTCCAAAAAATACCTAATGTCTCTAGAGTGGCGCCCTTTAAAAGGGGGATTATATAAGGTATTTCTCCCGAATTCTTGGCATGTCTTCGTAGTGTGGTGGTCTGCACGCTAGGTACGTAATCCAGAGGTCCGTGGTTCGATTTCCGGCGAAGGCGTTGCTCATATTTCATGACTCCTGCTTCCAAAAAATACATAATGTCTCTACAGTGGCGACAGAACTAAAAGGGTGGTGGATGATGATTCTGCACACCAGGATTTGGCGATTGGGTCCCCTAAACCCCGGTCACCCTTTAAAAGGGGGAGTATATATAAGGTATTTCTCCCGCCTTTTCAGCGTGCCTTCGTAGTGTAGTTGTCTGCAAGCTGAGCGCGTATTCCAGAGGCCCGTGGTTCGATTCCCGTCGAAGGCATTGCTCACTTTTTCACTTCTCCTGCTTGCAAAAAAAAAAAAAAAAAAAAAAAAAAAAAAAAAGTCTCTAGAATATGATGTGAAGAAATATTCAAAAAGATTTCTTAAATCAATGTTGATTTCTTTTCAGTGATTTTCAATGGCTTAAGAACTCTGACTTAAAAAAAAAAAAAAAAAAATATATATATATATATATATCTCTTTATCTTTTTTCTTTTGTGCCTTAACTATATGTCAATTGTTAGTTTCTAGTTTTCTACCAGAAAATCAGAATGTAAATACTGCTGATCATTGCAGATAAAGTATTAAAAAATATGAGTAGCTTAAATGTGCACGGAGTACATTTAGCGCAATTAATATTTTAATTTTCACATGTTCATTATTGTTAGTACTGCACTTTTTAATTATCATAATTTCTGAAAATTACTGCCATATACGGATATTCGTACGTTATTTTAAAAATACGCTAACAGTGATTTGGCTAAAAGTTTCACACATTTAGATAAATGAATACTGAATGAAAAAACTAACTACGTGATATTATAATTGGAAATGAAATTTAACTATTTTACTAAGAATAATATGAAGTTTTTTGATTAAACTAGATCATAAAAAAGGAAATGTATGCATTTGATATCCATACATTGTTTACTGTATTAACTAGTACTCAGTGAAAAATGCATCAAATCTAATATAGAAAGAATTAATTAAAAGAAATTAACACGCAATTTGATAGCAGTAATAGTTACAGATTATAATTTTATTCAGTTCGAAATGTAAACGGATAGTAAAAATATAAATGAATAACAATGTAATTTAAAAACATGACGACAGTAATATAAATAAATAACTATGCCAAAACTAAAACGAGACGTTAATGACAAGTTTTTGTCGAAGAACGAAGAATTAAATAATTTATTATATGAAGCCGAAATCAGTAATTAATACAATGATGAATAACTAAGTATAGAAATAAGTCAAATTTATTAACGAAAATTAAAATTAGGGGCATCTAGGGAGATAACAAGACCTTCATTGTGAGAATGGCAAACAAAGCAAGTTCTTGAACAACATTGCCTTAAAGAGTTCTTAATCAAGCTGGAAATCCCAGAGTGCATTTGGAACTTTTATTGTGAACAAGACATCGTTCTTCAGCTAATAGGTGCGAAATTGTTTTGAACACCTTATTCTGTGTAGTTTCCCTGGAGAAAAGGATTCAAGAAATGGTTGGATTCCCTTTAGTTCGAAAGCAGCGATCAATAACACTTCCCCAACATTCCTCTAGGGGAAAAATACAGGACTAACGATAAACACGGCACATTTATCTCCGCACTGTGGACCGGCCGTGGCTCAGCATTCTTCACAGAGCCAGTAATCTGGCGTCATAACTCGCCATAGGGTGTCGATCCATCATAATGTTAAAGGCAGTGTCTGTGTCAGAATGGATGAGGAGCTGAGCTACTTCGAAAAGCCCTGTTCCAGGTTTGGATCATTGTTTAGGGCCATTTGTCCCTCAGGCGTGTGTCCGGATTACACAGGGTAGAGGGAGGTAGAGAGAGAAGCTTCATCGCCTCAGATCCATTGTGTGCAAATTTTTTGGTTCCCGAGATAAAAGTATATAAATCTACGTTTGCAATTCTTGCAGCTCTACAGAGAAGGCTGTTGGAGTGATATTTCATGGATGTGTATCATAGAAGAAGGAAATATGATATTTCGCTTTCTTAAGATGATGTACTATAATCTAAAACTAAGAAAAAAGGGGAGATAAAAGGTATTTCTAAACTCCATAACTTTCAGCTGGAACTTTAGGACAAGAATAATTCTTCCGTGGACGACATTATTCGTCTACGGAAATGGAAAGTAAATGCCCATGGACATATGCTTTCTTCGTTGTCTACATGTTATGAATGTAGACAACGAAGATATTTTTTTACCTATTTTACCATTTATTTCTTTTTTAAGACCTTTATTAAAAATAATATATTTTTAAATACTTTGCCCCGTTTTACAGCCAAGGCAATCTTTTTTATTTGTGAAAGTAGTACATAAAAAAAAAACTGGTATTCTATCTCTGGCATACTGTGAAAATAATAATAATAATAATAAAAAAAAAAGATATAAAAAATGGGACAGTTCTGTATCTCCCGTTCTACTGGCCCGATTGTCGAAATTCAAATTGCGTTTTTCATGTCTCGACAGCGCGACTTAGGATATATATTAGATTTATATACAGCATTTTTCTTACATAGGTATGACACAAAATCGGACTTTTTCTGAAGTACCATATCATTTTTTTCCATACTTCGATTCTACGACTCCAATGATGTCTAAATATTAAATTTTGAAATTTTTTGTGAGAAATTTATGGAGAAATTTAAAAATTTATCTTGGCGAATTTTTTCATTTTGCCCCAAAAGTAATTCACTTGGGGAAATTCTTAATTTATAGTAACCTACTTATTTTAAATTACTTTCATTGATGCTCGACAGGAAAAATGGTCCATCGTTCATTCTTTCAAATAATTTTATCAAAGTGAGGTCAACCACATTTTATATATTATCGCTTACATTAAATACACCAAATTTCAAAACACTCCAATGTGTAAGTTTACGTATATCTTAGGAAACTTTGAAAAAAAAGTCTAATATTTTGCAGATATCCTTAGAAATACATCAATTTTAAGATGATATTAAAAAATTTATAGGTTATTATACAAAACTTTTCTGAAAAATTAAAAATAGTATTTAAAAGTACAAATTTTTAAAATAAATAACAAAAAACGTGCGAATGATATGCCTAAATTTCGAATTCTGAAAGAAGAAATCAAGTAAATTTAATAAAAAAAGAGATTTTAATAAATATATATCAAATTCAATTAACATTGAGGAGCTAAAATTTTGAGAGCTAATTTTGAAAAACCTACTAGTGCGATTTTTAGAAAACTTGGCAGTTTGGCATAATTTGAGTCGTAGACTCGAAATATGGAAAAAAATTGTCATGTCATTTTAGATAAACCCCGATTTTCTGTCAAAATACTTATATTAGATCAATGCTATATATAAATCTAATGCATATCCTAAGTCGCGCTTTCGTGACATGAAAAACGCAAGTTGAATTCCGTCAATCGGCCCAGTAGAATGCGAGATATAGAACTGTCCCCTTTTTTTTTTTTTTTTTTTTGGCGCAGTGTACATTCAGTTTATTTGAAACATTTAAATTTTAAACTCATTCTGCTCAGAAGGTGACCATAAGTTTATATGCTCTCAAAACAGTCCAAAGAAGAAAACGACAAACTCCTAAGCCAAAATACAGAAGCTTATATTTATTTACAGTTAATTCCCTAAATGTATTTAGTAACTAGTTATTAACCGATGAAGTTATTCTATGCTATACAAGAAATATTTTGCTTCTCAGAATGAGAGAGGAACGAGGACGACAAAAGCAGCACTAATATTTTCGTCTAAAGCTTGTGAATAAGCTAATGAAAGAAGCATTTAATTACGCTTTTACCGAGATGCACGCATAATTTAAGTATTCATGTCAATGACTTTGTTAATACTGTCTCGTAGATGTGACTCAATGACTGTTGCAAATAAATTATTAACTACGCGTTTACAGAAATCTATGTATATCTAAATTCGTTAGTGCTATTGCAATTATAAATCCTGCTTTCTCATTCCTTTGCAGACTGATCTTTCTTTCTTTCATTCATTCCCAGATATTACACTAATGACGATAATATGCTTAATTTCTCTGCGGAATTACTCATACTGTCAATTAGTTCTAGCAGAAAGCTATTGATATTTATGAATTATAATGATATATTAGTTACTCACAAAGTACTTAAAAGACAGCTTACAAAAAACCTTTTTATACATAACAATTATTTCAAAAAATCATTTTAAATCACCATAATACAATTTAAATGAATTTAATAACTTAAATTATAATAAAATTTGTATACGAAATGAAAAATTTCATTGATATTTGTGGCAGGATATACAGCTTTTCGAGTTACGTTATAAGCCAGTAGTTAAGTTATATTTATAATGATCTAAGTCAGAAGCCGTTAAAATTATCAATTCATTAAAACACCAAAACTGCAATTTTTTTTTCTTTTTTTGGAAACGCCTACCAAGTTCAGAAAAGCAAGAGTTAAAAACAACACTGAAAAATACTGAAATTGCATCTATTTTAATATTTAAAACATTTAAATTGAAAATTGATAAGTTATGTACGTGCATCTTTTTATATATAAGCGGCTAAAGTGTGTGTCGCCGATAGTTTATTGTTGCCACTCGGAAAAATGAAAGCGGAAATTAACGTTTCCGCAGTTTTTAATTAATATTTCGGCCGACTAAAATCGTACGAAGATGAGAACGGTATCGATGGATTCGGAGAATTTTTTGGAATCCGAGGATACACGTCTCGAATTTCAACTCGGCGCCGTTCCGTAGATATTCGAGAAAAAAGAATTTGGCACGTAGCCAAATCCCTCTAATAAGGAAAACCCAAGAAAGAAAGTGGAAAATGTAGGGAAAACGTAGGGCAAAATTAGTTTTCAATTAATATCTCGGCTAATTAAAGTCCCAAGAAGACGCGAATGGTCAAAACAGCGTGCCACGGACCTGCGGAATCCAACGGTGTGCCCGGGAGTCAGCCGTTTCGGAGGAGATTATGCTACTTCACTCCATATATATATATGCGGCTTAAAGTGTCTGTTTGTCGCCGATAGTTTATTGGTTGCTTGCGTAACTGTACTAGCCAATGGGGTGATGTTGCCACGGCACAGGATTGCCGTTTCAATTGAGACGTAGACAATTTACTGTAAAAATTGCCTTTGCTATGACAATCCATAAGTCCCAACACCAAACGTTTAAGCGTGTTGACATTTTCTTACCTGAGCCTGCATTTGAACACGGTCAACTTTATGTTGCTTGTTAAGAGTTCGTAAAAGAGCGCACGTAAAATTAAAAATAATGGATGGTCCTCTGCAAAGCTAGCTTAAAAATGATGGAAAGATCTACACACTAAATGTTGTCTACAAAGAGATCGTTGACATGTGAATTAACATTTCATTATTTAAATCACTTTTATTGATTGAGCTAGCGGTGGGCTCTTAAGAAATGTACCGCCAGTGGTTTCCTTCATTGCACTCTACTTTAAGCAACTGAGCAAGCAGAAGGGAAAAACCCAGTGGTGCAGTAAGCAAAGGGGCGTAAGCAAAGCTTCTCTGGAAATATCGGTTTATTATTGACTATAATTAAATATACTTCGAATTTACGTACATAATTTTAAACACAAACATACTGCTCATACTGATCTCAGAGTTTATACATATGACTTTTTTATCAAAGAAATTGGGAACCCTTCGCGATTTAAAGTTATTGACATATTTCACAAGGAAAACATAACTTAAAAAGCGCACTTTTTATTCGAAATGGTACTTTCAACATAATATATATTGCATAGTAATAAATGAATTTTTAAAAAAATCAAATAAAGTTAGTTATTAATTCAGAAGTCAAACAACAAAAAGCAGCGTTATATTTTTAAATTTTCACAGAAATAACGCTGATTTTTGTTGTTTGACTTCTGAATTAGTAGTTCACCGTGTTATTGCGTCTTAAAGTTAGTTATTATTAATAATGATAATATTTACAGATAAAGATGGTAACTTGTAACTTCTCAGCTCTGGAAATAGAAAATCGTTTGCTGGTACGAAATGCTTTGAAAATGGTAAACTTCACTTATGTGTTTTATATGATTACATATGTTTTCACACATACAAAAAGTAACTTATAAAGTAATAAATTCTTTTCCTTCAACAATGCTTTTAATGCATAACCTTATAGAAGTATATGTAAAATATACTATATAAAGTATTAGTAACCATTTGTTTCAAGAAATAAAAGATAATTTGTGCATGTATTTATTTTACAATCTTATTTGGTTTGATTTCTCTACTTGTTTGTTTGGGTTAAATCTTGAAATGATTTTTCCCTTCCCCTCTACCTAACCAAATTTCTTGAAATTTCTCATACATACAGATTTGGGATGACAGTAAAATATACCTCGGCAATTTTTTCAAAATTCTATATAAATGTATTTATACATAGTATTAAATCTTTCTGACACACACTTCCCTAACAATCAAATAATCGCATAATCTTCACACCATCGAAATACACAGTGGCAGCAGTCTCACACGCTGAATTTAGAAACGTGCCACTTTCAAATTGTAGAGATTATTAATTAAAAATTTGAAACTTTTAGAAAATAGGAAATAAAGATAGGATTGCCAAACAATAAACATAATTATTACAAAAGGTCATATTCTGACGTTGAAGTAAGCATACGACTGCATGTGACGTCATGGACCTTATAAGAGATAGACCAACCCAGTGGGCGGGGCGTGCGTCACCGACATGTCGGCAAGAAGGAGTAGGGACGATCTGGTTTACTTTAACACTGAAACCTATGATGTTTGTATCACATAACTGGTTTTAATTATTAAATGTGATACGTTGTATAGTGATGAGATTATGAAAGCCACAGTTTTTTCCAAATAGGATTTAATATATCTCATTAAAGCACTTTTTACTGCATTTCGCGCATATTTTTCACGCGTAATTCTTGTACAAATATCTTTACTTTGGTAAAACGGTGAAAACTCTAAGCATAAAATTTATGAACTTAATTTTGCGTAAAAATAAACTAAAATTAAATAAGATCGATAGTACGTAATGCTTTGAAATAAATACGGTAAAATTAAACAAGATCTGATAATTTTTTTAAAAAAATTAATGAACATTTTCAGGCAGTGATTTTCCAAACTATAATAACCATACGAAACGATCATATTTATTTGATTATATGATCATTAAATTATTAACATTAAAGTGGATTAGTTATTTTAATAATTCATAAATTTCGGAGCATAAAATTTTCCGAGCGTAATGAAGGGAAAGAAAAAAGATAAAATAAAATCTAGAAGCACTCAGATTTTATATTACGCACAAAAGGAACCTTTTTTTTAAATTTTTGTGTTACCTATATTTATTGAATATCATGTTCTTCGCCCGTAAACCACATACATTTGAAAACAGCATATCTTTAGAATTTCCGCAGATAAAACTGTTATTTTCCGTACTGTGCTTGCTCTGAACTCGTTGAATTTGTTAATCAAAAATTCGTTAAAGTTTTACAAAATATGAAATAGATTAAAACAAATTCGAAATTCGGCCGTCCAGATGCCCATGTTCGGGTGGAGGATTACATTATTCAAATTTTGATGGCTCTAGATACTGTCGTTTTTGTCACAGTGCGAGAAACATGCATGTATGCATGCAGATTCTTCATTATTTAATTTCTTTACATATAATACAGGGCGATAGTATTTGGTAACAACAATTTGCAAGGAGACACGGACATTTATAGTAAAACAGCATAAAAAATGCCACTTCGAAACTAACAGCCTTTCTAGGCTACCGCCGCTTTGGGCCAATAAATTAAATTAACAGTAAATAAAAAAATCTTATGCAGAACTAAAAATAAATTAAAAAAATAATCAGTATAAATACAAGCAAAATTAATTATTACGGTTAAATACAATTTTTAAAATTAGAATTAAATGTATAAAAAGTTTTAAGGAGTCAAAAGTGTTTATCACTATGATGGGTTGTGAAACATAATTGAAATAAAATTCCTTTATAGGAATTATGCTATAGTACTCATCTATAATTTTAAAAAAGCAGCACAATTTAGAATTTTAAACAAAACTTTCGAAAATTCGTTTTTAAATATTTTAGTATTTTTTACTTATTTACAGCAATAAAAAGCAGAAAAATTGCAAGAGAAAATTGCTTGTTTGAAATTTTCTATTAGTTCGAACTTAAAATATTATTTTCTAAAAGAAGTAGTTAAAATTTCCTTACAACATAGGAAAAGCTAAAAAAATATCCAGCCCTGAAAGCATGCAATAGCTTTATAATTATTTGGAACGTTAATTATGCTTGATAAATATGCTAAATTTTTAAAAATCAATCTCAATTTCAAAAATAAAAATATGTAGAAATTCTAATTTGTGAAATGAGGCGCTACGACCAGCTTTTTCTTGACAATTATACACGCTGCAATAGGCAACCACTGTTAAATTTCTGCAAGTCGTCCCTACTCCTCCAGATGTGATCAAGGTGACAGCCGGCAACGCCTCAGACGAGGGAGAAAACCCGTTTGGGTTAGTCTATTTCTTACAAGGTCCATGTGTCGAAAGTATCAACATTTTAAATAAATAGCTGCTGTTTGGATTTTTTGTTTGTTTGTTTCAGGTTAGTTTAATTGAAATGATATGTTATTGCCAGGTTAATTCGTTTATTGATATCGAAAAAATGTTGATGTACATTAAATTTAAATCATAATGCCATACATATTAATCTGAAGTGTCAAAAGATTTCGTTTCCTAGTCTGGCAATAAAAAAAAATATATTTACGAATTTGGCTCTGGCTCGGAAAGAATTATCTTATTTCATTCATACCGAAATGTTTTTATGCATTTTCTTTTCAGGTGTACATAGAACTTGTAAAATTTGCTTAGGCCCACAGCTCGTTCATTTGGCGGGCTTGTTCGCTAGTACATAAATAAGGTTGTATATTACGTGTCTTTAGTTAAATACACTAAACGTTCAAATTGTTAAATTTTTGTTTATTTACCATAATATTTACGGTCATATATAACTAAAAATACAATATCAAGGGGCACTATTACACGCATTATATTTGGACATGTTAAGGAACAACAAAAATAATGGCAATGAAAATACTTTCGCAAAATGATTACATTTAATTCATCTGAACTTCTCTTTGACGTCTGTAATTTAAAATTAGCCACAATTGGGAGCGCAACGTTTTATTATGTCATGCGTGACCAACAATGTTATGACAGCTAAAATAATTAATTTCTTAATTTTTGGTTCATTTAATTAAAACTCTTTAAAATTCTTTTACAAAATTTTATTAACAGTATATAACAAAGAAATGCATAAATTACAGTTATTCTCTTATCTTCGCCCTATCCCTCACTCAGCTATCAATAAAGCATATATTAAATCATTGTTAGCCATGCTTATTACACCTAAACCCTAATAACCCGAATGCCTTGATTAGTTTCCTACGGCTAAACTGACTGATTGTCTCGCTTCATAATTTATGCAAGCTAAGTCACTGAAAATACATTTAGATTATCTAGAGCATTAAACGTCAAATTCCTCTTCAATGATTCAACGTAACGATGAAATTTCCTCAGAACTTCCTCGAGGATTGAGCGGTGAGGGCTTAATCAGACAATGGTAGACTTGAATTCTCAGAATAATTTAAATATGTAATAATTACTCCCAGAATATGCGACTCCATTTAGAAACATTAATGAAGCGATTGACTTTAATTGCTGAAGCATTAAATCCTTAAGATCTCAAGTAATTGTTCGACAATGGCTTAACTATTGCCTTCAGTTTCAGTGTCTCTTCGGGAGGCAGTTTGTTAACTCAGTCTCATTAAGATAGTTAGTTGCCATTTTAATAGATTTTCAGCTTTTATTAGTTCAGTGTTTAATAATATATACTCATTATGGAGTTAATCTTATCTCCTTTTAAATCATAATTTAATTTTAGGGCCCAATGCAAATCCATCTTCCAGAGAAACAAGTGGGATTTAAATTACAAAGGCTGTAAATGAATATGTAAACGAGAGTTGATGCCAGTGAAGAGTCAGATATGTTCATACACGTTCTATGAATACACAACGATTCAATAGAATCTCGCATAGCACGTTAATCAGAAACTAAAACATAATATATAAAGCCAGCCTTCTTCCAGTGTTATTATATAGTGACGAATGCGATGAATGTTGCAGATAAGACTTTGAATTTCATTCAATAAACAGTGGATGGATGTATTAAAATGAGCATGGATTATGGTAGTTTTGCAAAGCAATACAAGACCAAGGGAAATTTATGTCTCACATTTTGTAAAGTAGTAGTAAAAGACATTTTTTGCCCATTACGTTTTTCAAAACAGAGATAGAATTTAATAATTGTGCTCTATGTCTCACACGCTAACCATTTTTGCTTTGCATTTTTTGTTTTGTTTTATTCTTTCCCTTAAAACATTTAAGTCTTGCGATCTAGCTTTACTGCAATACTTGTTTATTTTAATCTTTACACTATTTCGTGTTTCGCAGTTGGGAGCTTATATTGCTGCTGTTTTTACTTCCGTTATAAGGTATTTCTCCTGCCTTCTTAGCATGCCTCCGTTGTGTAGAGGTCTGCATGATGGGCGCGTATTCCAGAGGTCCGTGGTTTGACTCCAGGCGAAGGCGTTGCTCATTTTTCACATCTCCAGCTTCCAAAAAATACCTCAGGTCTCTTACACTAGCACCCGAGCTAAAAGGTTGGTGGTTGATGATTTTCCAAACCAGGATTTGGCGATTGGGTCCCCTAAAACTGCATTCGCCCTTTAAAAGGAGGAGTATATAAGGTATTTCCCAAAACTCCTTAGCGTGCCTTCGTGGTGTGGTGATCTGCACGCTGGGCACGTATTTCAGAGGTTGCTCATTTTTCACCTTTCCTGCTCTGAAATTACTTCCTAATGTCTCTATACCGTGTACGAAGTAAAGGAAGTGTTCTAATCGTGAAAAATTTCGGATATCGTATTTCAACTAAAATATGAATTTTGTCCGCTCTCGATTCCATTTGAACGATGCTTTTCCTTTACATCTGTACGTACGGACAGAATAAAGGACTCTTTTTCCCAAAAAGTGTTGTGAAACGGATTTAAAATGGATTCAAAAGAGATTTTTTTTTCGTGACATCTGTACGTACGCGCGTATGTACGTATATCGCATAACTCAAACACCGAGTAGCTCAGAACGTTAAAAGTTTGCATATGGGACTGCTCCAACATGCACCTCCCGTTTTGGCTGCATTCGGCCGCACCAAAAGTTGTTTTTACAAAGTTTACATTATTTATCTTATTTTGTAATCTTCTATGTTTATTTCAACTTTATACTTTGAATTCTATTTCATAATGACAATTTCCAATGTTTAATCTTTACAAATAATATAGAACGCAAATGCATAAACACGAGGGTGTCGGGGACGGTCACTCGAGTTTTCTCTACAGAAATTGATTTTCACTCAAAATTGAATTGGCTAAAATGCTTCATAAGAATAAGTTCTTCGAGTATCAGCATTGGTTCATAATCCCTTTTATTCGCGGAAATATTTGGCCTGACTAGAAATGCCGATTTGGCTTAACCTTATTACTCGAGTAAAGACGAAACACCTTCGTATTTACGTATTTATTTATTAATTATTGTTCATTGAACGGGAGTTAGTTTGTTCCCCTTGAAAAGTCAACTAATTTCCGATCAATGACAATGATTACTTGCTTCTAATTTAATTTTTCCTTTTACAATTGAAATTTTGTTCTTCATAATTATTTAATTCCAGTCCCCGTTAAAACATTATTAACATATTACTTTCAAGTTACTTCAAAACATCTTTCAAAATATAACTTACCAGTATGGATTCACTCTTTTAAAATAATTCTACTTTAATTAAACTTAGGAGATAATATAATCAATTAATCAATATTGTTTAGGAAATAAATTATTATTAACTTACTTTGCAGCAATTGCGCAAGTAGTAGTAACTTGTTTTCGCATAAATGAATTTAAGATCATACAACATTAAATAAGTATATATATATATACACTATGTTACCCGGCTAGGCCAGCAATGGTTTATATATATATATATATATATATAAACCATTGCTTTATTATTGGTAAATTGATGCACAATTTACCAATATATATATTGGTAGATTGTGCATCTTTTGTTTTAAAACTGAATTATGTTCTTATGTTTCGGTTAAGGTTTTTATGCCTTTAGTTGATCTGCATGCAATAGGTTTAGAATTATCAACAATTTAAAAGTTGTTTAAGTTCCACTAAGCCTAACAACTTGTTTATATTTGAAACATAGCAGCATAGAAAATATTCTCTATCTAGTTAAAACTATCAAGTCAGTCTCTATCTAGTCAAAAATATCAAGTTAGTTTTTGCACCAACTTCAGTGTCTTTTTGCCAAGTGGAGCCAAAACTTTTGTAACCGAAAAATCTCTCTTTCTGCCGAATTTTTTATTAATTTAATCTCTAACTTTAATTGTAAAAATGTTTTTGATGATTTTTAACTCTATTTGGTGTTTTATGTTTTTCTGTATTTGGCAATTTTCAATGCAGATGTTTCGAGTTTTTATGCACTTTTCCCTTGCCGCGAAGTGAGAACTAAATTGACTGAATGCGACATATATCTCTAACGAAATTCGGGGAAATAAGTTAAAATGGAAAACAGCAAAAATGTGCATAATTTAATGAATTACGCTCTATTTCAACAATAACTGATTGCTAGAACGAAACTAAAGCTACGACAAGTGTACTTGAGTCTTGAAGCCTGTCTCTATTTTGTTACTTTCTTTTACAGAGTAATTTTGTATCTCACTAGTTTAATTATCCAGTAAAGTTATATGTAGGTTATGAAACCACACACATAGAGATATCAGAACAAAGCAACTAAATTATTGACAGTAAATTTTATTCAGCAGTGAAAGCAACACTTTCACTCAGAGAAATAGTTGACAAACAAAGTTTAATCATTCATATATTTAACGGGATGAATTTCTATTTCAGTTTTGTACATTTAAAGTTAAAGAAATTAGTGAAAATGAAAAACAGATAGTCCTAAACTAAACTAAATCTGTAACTGACTACGAAAACTAAGAAACTTTATGGAAACATTCGAGCAACTAAAGAAATGTTTGTGTACTGTTTTTGTGTCAATATGCAGTGAATTTTCCTTTTGCAGTGAGTAAGTAATTTTCTATGTTCCTAAATAGCATAATCAGAAATAACGCGTGTATATATTGTCTACATGTTCTCTGTTTTGCAATAATTTTGATTTGTTTTGCGCCAAATCTACATTTCAATTACACTGAAGCTTGAAGGTCTTCACAAGAAAATACTTCGGGATAACAAAGCAAAAAAGAAATTTAATGCCGCAAATATGAATTATCTATGCTATTAAATATAAATTAATTAACTGCATGCCCCCGGTGCAGAAAAACAAATCGATTCCTTGCAAAATGCTGTTAAGATGAGAATAAAAGGTGTTTGAAGCCTTAACCTTTTGCGGCACAGTGTGTCCGGTCTGGACACACCGAAAGCATTTCATCTGTACGCACAGAAAAATTGAATGAAAAAGAATTTATAGGTTACTATAGGTTACTCTAAACCTTCTTTATTTATAGTAGATGACAGCTCAACACAAACCAGTCCATATATTTTAGCCATGTTCAGTTTTTAAGACCCTCATTTTTCAAAGAAATCTTCCAAATTTATTTTAGGGTATAAAAGGAATTGTTTGAAAAGAAATTTCTATGTTATTTTTTGGCTGTATGCTAATCTCCTTATTCTATATTGGTTTTAAATTTTTACCCTGAAATCTTACCTAAAATCAAACGGCGATCCCTAGGTGTGCCCAGACCGGGCTCACCGATCATCTAGGACAACTGCGAGTCTGTATTCTTTGTTTCTCCGCATCTCTTCGGTCAGTTCATTGACAACAATGCTCGTTTCAGCACTGTTTTCGAAGCTCTATTCAATCAGTGTGCCCACTTTGGGCACACCCACAGAATTAAAACGATAAGTGCTGTCTTCACAAAATTTTACTTGTGTACTCCTCTAAGCCTAATTAGACTGCCTACCTTTTTTTGATCAAAACTCCTACTTTAAAAGGTAGCGTACCGGAAGGGGTTAAGTAGTGATGTGTTTTTGATTTATATCTTGAATTAATGCAGTAAGTGAAGTTTATATATATATTATGATTCTAGAACGATAGCATACTGATATACTATGACTTGTTATATATATGTGTGTGTGTGTGTTACATGACTTGTTACATAATATAAGCACGATCGAACACAATTACAACAAAACTAGGTGGTATCACAAGTATGCTAAAGATATGTTCAGTTTCGAACAGAAAAAATAAGATAATTTTTTAGCAACTCGCAGTAAGAACATATTTGTCCCCTCATTCTAAGGATATAAACTACTTTCTCTCTGGTTAAAAAACCTTTATACAAATTGATGTAAAATCAATAAGAATACAGATCAATAAATTAATGTTACCTACTAAGTGATGGGAAAGTATAATTATTAGCTATTCGTTTTATTTGGATACTGATTCATAAATTAAATCTATAATGATTGTGAGCTGCACTTCCGAGATCACACATTTGGAAATAAATGACTGAATTCGAACAAAGCAAAATGCAGCAGAGAAAATTGGCAATACAAATAAAGAAACGCTTTAGTTTATTATGGTAGAGTACACTAGGACTATCCGCCTAAGGGGACGAATGCCTTCGTGAAAGGCGTTTTAAGGGAAATTGGCTCGTATACATGTTACACATGGGGGAAATTACGGAAATACCCATGTGGCCAGCCCGTTCGCCAGGATTTGAGTCCAGGTCAGAATTACTAGCGTTCAGCGATTCTACCGCTCAGTCGCCAGTGGGCAATAAAGAAACGAGAAAACGTTTATAGTATGACGCTTTTTTAAAGCAAACATTTTGGTTTTCCAAAGGGTACTGTAAAAAGAACTTTATTTATCTTTATTAAGAACAACTTTCTAAAATGGGAATTTTAAGACAAAAAGAATGATATGTTTCAAAATTCACTTAAAATTGTTATTAACATTGGAAACAAAAGAAATACGAAAAATGGTTATAGAGCATGCAGAAATAATTTTCTTATCATAAGAGAATGCACAGTATCTCGTGTCACTGACAACGTAAATCATCATCAATTATGACGAGAATAAATCATCGATGTTTCTGTGAAAATGACTAGTTATAATCAATTGGAGAAGAATTAATGGCAGACACGATGACATGGTATAATGACAGTGCCTTTACCTTGAACAGCAAGCAATAGGAAATAACAATTGCCTTTTGATGCATTTGCGTCCTAGAATAAAGACGGAGTTACGATATAAATATGCCAGTTCGTAGATAACGCGAAAGCGGGTAACTTCGTTAGTGATCAAGAATGTTTTAGCGAAACCTTTTTAACTTGCGTATAGTACATGCATAAGCAGAACAAATGAATAAAAATAATATAACACATACAAACATACAAAAACATTTTTATGTTGCGCACTTTCGCGTCATTTTCAAGTTATTTCACAGCTATATTAGTTAGAATTATCACTCAGGAAGTTATCATTATCTTTGTATCTTTTTTGCAATTTGTAGCTCACCAACTACCGAATGGTAGAAGTCGCGACATACTGGCAATTCTCACCAGGTTAAACCCCAGATTACTGAACGGAGGATGGTGCTACAAGTAACGTAAACAATAGGTCAGCATATTTACAAAGCTCAATGCAACATCATTAATCTCTGCCTTAGCGCCTAAGATCGCATTAAGGCTTAGGCAAATAGCCCCAGTGCGTTTCGATATTTCGTTATTAGTCCTTATTAGTAGCAAAACTTTTTTTCCGGCGGCATTACGATCTACTTCGCCCGCAAAACGTGAATTATTTTCTTAATGGATGCAAATTACATAAGAAAATTTAAAAGCTGGTCTATAATATCCTTGTTTAAGTCAATTAATTATAAAATGATACAAGTTGTAGCAACCTACATTTCATAATACTGCATTGAACATACCTTCGCAGCCTACATTTTATAATTACTAATATAATTAATTTATAAGTTTTTCTGATTTTCTGTGATTTGGTTTGTTTTATTTTGACTACAACAAAGCATGTCAGGCCTATGTTGTTGTTGTTATTGTGTTGTGACTTATCTCACTTGTCTGACAGTAACATCACAACGTACCCACGAAATTCGCCGTGGCAAGGAGAGCAAGACTGCTCCTGTCGTTGGCAGGAGACTTGAGCACCATAAAGGTGACAATACTACTTCAATTCCACCCCACTCCCCTGCTACAGTCTCTCCAGAGGACTCTCGGCTTGGCATATATTTAAAGTGCCCCCATGCCGCAAAGACACCATTCAATTGCAAGCATCCATGCCTTCTCTGGCATTCGAACCCGGATCCTTCGGTACTGCCAAAGGCTATCTGAGCGGCTCCAGACCTATGTGCTATTTGAGGTGATATCTTCGTGGAGTACTTTCTAAAGGAAACTGGCGCGTATTTAATTTCTTATGTATTATACATCTGTTAAAGCTTAAAATCTGAGATCTAAAAAAAGTATGAGGTTGGATAATTAGTACCTGGATTATTCGAGGAATACGGATATTTGAGGTATTTGGATAATTTGAAGAAAACTGTCGAACATTAGTGTATAGAGAATATTAAATACTTCAATTAAAGAAATTAAATCATATGATATTCTCTAATAAGAAAAGTAATATTTTAAATCACAAACTACTGCATACGAAGCCGCCCCCATATAAGCGTTCTTTTCTTCTCAAACAAAAAGTCTTAATTTAATTAACTGCAGTTTTAGGGTATTGATATGTATTTACTATTTATGTAACCTGTATTGTTACAAAGTATACTTTCTATGTATTGTATATTTATTACGTAATTCATACTATTATTCCTTTAAATGATTATTACATAAATATATTTCATGCAGGTTTACGATACAAAAAATTAAAAATGCGACAAACAGAATGTTTCTATTTGTTGCATTTTTAATACTCAACATCTAGACTACGATCAAATTATTTTTAATAAGAAGGTAACATATAATTTCTCTGAAAACTACATTATTCCTTGCGCTTCGCAAGATGCTAATCTAAATTTAATTGCTAAAATTCTACCTAGTTTTCTCAGAAATTATTTACAGCGTTGCCTTTTATTGCACCTGGCTGAGGAAATCGCTTACCGGCTGTAAACATTCACTGTTCCTAATTATTAATATTTGTAAGAGCCACATAAATAAATTACGAAAGACAGAATAGAAATTCATGATAACGAATCGAAATCTGTATATTTGCTCATTAATATTCAAAACGAGCTTTTATGACTTAACGCAAATTACTGTTTATAACTTTTCAGCCATGAAGTTCCAGCTACAGTGGATGATGAATCCAGTAATTTTACTAATGGAAGATTGAAACTTTATTAATGGGTTATACAAATATTAATAAAGTCCAAGTTCAAAATCGATTGTTTGCAAATAACGTTGCTCATTCGTTACGCGTATACGTCTACTAAACATTTTATACATCAAAATACAATCGAGAAGTTCAATGAATTTCTCATTTTCTAAACTTAAGCTTTCACTTATTTCTTTTCATAAATTTCCATAAAGATACGATTCCGCACAGTTCTGAGTCAAATTAACAGCCAAAAGCAAGGATTACATCTCGAACAGACATCATCAACATCCAATCAGCAGCTATGAATTATTCAAAGCATTTGCCGTCAATAACTGTAAAGGAAATACGATTTATTCGTTATGACTCCTTCCATGGAAGCTGCGGTTACGATTGAGATTCAAAGCCAAATAAATTTTAAAGGATGAAGAAAGTTGAAAAGGGATAAATTCGGTATTATGAGGCATTTGCATACGAGCCACATGGATTTACAGAGCTCCAACTAAATTCTTCGACGAATTTTCGAACGTTTTAGAAATTTAAATATTTTTAATGCCTTTGGGAGTTTAAATTCATTCGGGAATCTCAAAATCATGAATGCTGGGAAATAATATTTCAAGAGATTAAGAAACCATAAAGGGTTCGTGATGTGCAAGGACGTTTAGTAGAAGCTAAAATATTTTACGGCTAGAATAAGTTGAAAATACTCAGTTGTTTCATTGCACTTTAGATATTCCCAAGTGTGACAGTTTCCTGATACTTTTCTTAACTTCATACCTCTTTATTCTATAATTTATGGCATCAACGTCAGCTTAGTTCTTGATAAGGAATTCACCGAAAAGAGACATTGCTTAAAATTAAAATAATATTTCAAATCGAATGACTAGTAAATTTAGCAATGGTAGTACTATTATGTATCACTGATAAAAATATACTTTGGCGCCATACCAAACTATTACCATTTACGCCGGATATTGATACTGAAAGAAGTGCTTTAACAATCATTTGGAACTTTTTAATAAAGAACTAATATTAGTAATACATCATTTAATAATGATAATACTGCACTGATACGAACATTAATATTAACAATATACAATTGATACATTTTGCTTATAAAAGCGATGATGCTAAACTTGATCAATATAACTTTTTTTTTTCTTTTTTAAATTTCCAATGGCTAGACAGAAAGTTACAAAGAACTAAAATCTTATAAACAGAAGCAACAACAACAGAACTCAGAATCTAAAGATGAAGTCATTGCCTAAAAAGCGTTCTTGCCTCCCAGGATTTCGACTCTTCTGTACGACCACTAAGAGCTCCATATCGAAGCAGGTGGTTCCTGTCTATTTCTTCTCCAGAATCACAAAGTGGGGAAATAAAATCGCATGAAATGTCCATGCGGTGCAGGTGAGTAGCAAGGCAATCATATCCTGTAAACAGACGGAAAGCCGCAACTGCACTGCGTCTTGGACTATTGGGAACAGGGCACTCACTTGAGAATGATTTGTTTCCCCTTAAACCCTTTGCGGCACAGTGTGTCCAGTCTGGATACACCTAAAACTTTCCTTCTGTACTCACAGAAAAATTGAATGGAAAAGGATTTATAGGTTACTATAGGTTACTCTGAACCTTCTTTATTTAAAGTAGATGGCAGCTCAACACAGACCAGTCCATATATTTTAGTAATGTTTAGTTTTTTAAGACCCTCATTTTTCGACGAAATCTTCCAGACTTTTTTAGGGTATAAAAGGAAATGTTTGAAAAGAAATTTATATGTTATTTTTTGGCTGTATGCTAATCTCCTTATTCTATATTGGTTTCAAATTTTTACCTTGAAATCTTGCCTAAAATCAAACGGCGAACCCTAGGTGTGCCCAGACTCGGACTCGCCGATAATCTAGGACAACTGAGAGTCTGTATTCTGTGTTTCTCCGCATCTCATCGGTCAGTTTATTGACAACAATGCTCGTTTCAGCACTCTTTTCGAAGCTCTATTCAATCAGTGTGCCACTTTGGGCACACCCACAGAATTAAAACGATAAGTGCTAGCTTCACAAAATTTTACTTGTGTACTCCTCTAGGCTTAATTAGACTGCATACCTTTTTTTTTTTTTTATTTAAACTCCGACTTTAAAAGGTAGCGTGCCGGAAAAGGTTAAAGTGAAAGTTCTCAGGAGTTCTTGATATTGCAAAATTTCAGGTGTTAATAGGTGTTCAACAGAGGCTGCGTGCGAATCAGAAAAAAAAAAGGACTGCTTTTTGTAATAATTTTCAGCCCAACTTGTAATGGATAGCTAATAATCGCTTTAGGGTCATACATAAGGCTACTACATCACCATCAAAGGAAGTACCAATGTATCCTGCAGAGAGGTAAAAAGAAAAAAATATTCGAAAACACACCATCCTCAACCCTAAAATGATAGTCAAACTGAGCACCATGAGTAAAAATATGCAGTCATTGAGAAGGTGGATGGTCTCCAAAGCGAGACATTTGAAAACACTTGCTGCAACATCTCTCTTTGTATGGGTGGATTCCACTAAGTCTAGCATTACTTCGACGTTAATCACCTCGGAAGGGTTCTTGGTTATCAGTATTATCTGGAATCAAAAGACCTTTCGTAATGTCCAGGACGTTTAGAATAAATCCATATTGGGTTTTTACATTCCTAGGACTTGACTACATAGTCCCTCCCGCAGGTTTTTTCCATCCGCAGAAGCTTTTCATAGAGCACTAAAGCCCTTATTTCCATAATATACCTGAAAGGTTATTACGATAATATAATCAATATTAATGTAAACAAAATTCCAAGTTGCAAATAAATTATAATAACATGACGAGTATAATGTAAATAAAAGGTTTTCAACGGAGAAGCCAAACAAGTTGAATATTTTTCTTAAGATTTCCTGAATTGAATATTTACAACATCGGATTAAAAAAATGGCATACTGAAGCACTAGACCGGAATATCAGAGATGATGATGTTCGAATGAATTTGAATCATGACAGTTTACTCAGCTCCAATAGTTGCGATTTCCTTCTTGTCAAAGGTTATGTACAATTCAAATTTATTGAATCAGTCACTGGTATAACTAATGAACCGTTGAATTATATAACATAATTTATGTGTTGTTTATAGCGTTGAGAATAATTTACGAACAACAAGGATTTTTTAAAGTCCGCAATAGGCGCTTGCTAGAGAGACTTAGATGAAGTTTTCATCACCTAGTATGCAATTTTATGGGAACCTCTTATTGTAACCTCTCCAGTAATACAAACTGCTTCTGAAAGTGGGAAATACTTCGGGAAACGTATTTAAAAAATGATGTTGAACATCACCAATACTCGTGTTCTCTAAAGTCTGGAACCATGGATGATGAATCGTTTGCTGCATTTTCAGTTTTGTTCTAACAAAAAAGCTTGAAAATATACAATAATGATAAATAATCAAAAGATAATGATAAATAATGAAGCTAATCCTGTCGGATGGAATGTATTTCTGCCATTTCTGATCGTAAAATAAATTCTATCCTTACAATCACTTTCTGACTGCAGACGATTCTGCCGGAAATTTCAGAAAACCATCAAAAAGTTCAGTTATATTCAGTTTCTTACTTTTGCTTAAAGATACAAAACATAATACTCCATCGACTGTGAGATCACCAAGATTACCAGATAATTTGAACAGAATATGAAGAAAGCATGTTTTACAAGCTCATGAATCAAATCTAGATATATTGGTTGCTAATTTGCTTTTGTTACCATTGTTTTTGCAAATAGGAACTGGGCTTCAGTGTGGTGGAAGAATCTTCACATAAAAAGGAACATGTTTTAAGAGAAGATTTAAAAAATATTGCATAAAACCTTTAGGTAAGAAGTTTTAATCGCGTAAGATCCGTAACGAAATTTTGACGCCCACGAACTTCGAAAATGACAAGATTTACAAAACCTGCCTTTAAGAAGATAATACAACAAGTAACCCCAAGCTCAAGGAATGGGAGTACAGACCAAGGAAACTTAAAATAAACGAATTAGTGAAACCCACATTAAACGCATTGAGGAAATTAATTTAGGAGTTTCGTGAAATTCGGATTTTGTTTTGTAAAGTTCATTGATCTTGAGTTACAGAAATTAATTACCGGAGAACCAAACAAATTTGTCATGAAAGAGAAATACAGATTCAATTAAAACGAGATAACCCAACGAATGTAAGCATGTTTCCTTTCGGACCTTTGGGAAAGAGTTTAATCCAACAGAACGTTAAAAACAAGAAATGCAAATTACATCACAAGTGAAAAATACTGAGTTAAAATACTTGTAACGTGTTTAAGGACATCGTCACTTTTAACGCGGAACGCGGTAATGACGCAAAAGCTCACTAAAATTCTCAGTAACACAGTATTTTGACTTTTTTTCTCAATTTTTACAAGATCCGAATTCTCTAGAGTTTCATTTCAACCTCAAAGGAGAATAAAGTTTCAACGCACTGATATAAGCCTGAAAGAATTAAATTTCAGGACTTTCTCTCAATTTGCTTACCTACAGAATAATAGATTTACGGTTAAAGGAGTAAAAGGAAAATAGTGTAAGAAACGACTGCTATTCAAAAGTCTTTTAAAGACTTTTGAATGAAAGCTGTCCTTTATATCAATTCAGCCACTTCAATAATTTTCAGATTAGATTTAGGTATATTTGATAGGTACAGCATTTTTTAAATAATCTCATTTACACTTATACGTACAATAATTTCTTATTTTAAAATTAATTACATAAATAAAAATCTGATGTGTACACCATATGTTTTCTTTGTACGGAATATTAAATTATACGCATTTTTTCTTGCATTTTATTTAAACTTATCAGATTGAATTAAATCTACTTTGTCGATAGCGCATAAACCACAAATGCCCTTTATAAAATTCACTATATTTCCTTACTATAGCGACACTCCGCTTCAGGATCACTTAACAGAGTTACATTTCATTCATTTTATAACTCAGAATGCACAAAATTTATATCATCTGAAGAATTATCTAATGGTTGCCACATGTTCCATTCAAATACTATAATAAATCTAAAACGATGTATAAAAGAAATTAAACAAGAAGGAAAAAAAAAGAAACAGCTTTTCTCAGACGATTTCTCATTCAATTAATTCAATTTTCACTTCGCGACAAGGCAAAAATACATAAAAACTCTAATTATCTATATTAAAATTTACGAAGTAAATCTTAAAACACGTATTTCCTCGAATAAATTTCAGAATGGATTAAGCATGATTTAATTCGCAATAATAAAAGAAGGCGTTATCTTTGTCATTGCGAAGCTTAATTTCTTTATATTGGCAACAAATCCACTATTCTGCTAAATTTCAAATGTAAACAAATATGCCAGCCATGGCAAAAATAATTAGATTTAGCCACACTTAAGCAGTTTTTAAGCTGTTAATAATTCTATAAATATTGTATGCAGATTTACTAGAGACATAAAAACCTTAACCGGAAGATGAGAACAACATAATTCAATCATTTTTAAAGAAAAAAAATGCACAATTTACAAACATATAAGAATAAAGAAACTGAGATCACCAAGCCGAGTAACAGAGTGATTATACTTTTGGTGCGATCGATTGAAACCAAAATAGGAGGTGCAAAACTACATGTTATAGCAGTCCTATATGCTACATTTCAACGTTCTGAGGCTACTCGTTTTTGAGCTATGCGAGATACATGCATAAATATGTACGGCCACGTACGCCACTAAAAATTCTCTTCGGAATTCATTCTAAATGAGTTATATATTTTTTTTTGGGGGGGGGAGAGTTCTTTATTCTGTCCTTACGTACGCGAAGTCACGCGAAAACATCGTTAAATTGCATTCGATAGCGATCAAAATGAATATTTTCGTTGAAATATGATATCCGAAATTTTTCGCGATTGTAATATTTTCTTTTTACTTCGTACAAGGAAGTAAAAATAGATCAGTTTACGATATAAATAAAATGTGCATTATGTAGCCTTAGTCACTCAAAATACATATAAAATGCCATTCATATGGCTTCATCAGATCTACCCAAAATGAAAGCCAGCATTTACATACAAAAAAGCAATATGTAACTTGAAAACCAAAAGCAAGAGGATGTAGTACTTAAGTTCAAAAGGAATGAAGTCTACACAAGAGACAATAAATATCTATTTCAAAGACATAAGAGAAAATGAAGCAAATCCATACTAGAGACAACGAGAAGCTTAAAAAGGCATATATTTAATTAAAAGTGACAGAATTCCTGTAAGTTCTATCGACCGCTTTTTCCAAGTATTGATTCCTACACCTAAATTCTAGTTTATGGCTTTCTGGAGCAGGAGGAGATGATACTTTTTTACTTACCTGATGCAGCGTGACTGAGCGACTAATTTTATGTGACAACCGCATGCTACCCTATTTTCTGTGGTCGTGTTTGGAAAAATAAGTGTGGGACGAGAATGGCAAACTTTCACCAGGGTAAATAAGAGCCCAAAGCAAGAAGATAAAAGGCAAGAAAAAAGCAAGGGGTGGATTACTGATGGTTAAAGAAGATTTTTTGGCCATTTCTTTGTTTAACTGGAGCCAAAGTAAATAAGGGAAAAGGGCAGTCAACGGAAAGGATCCGTGAACTGACCTTTACTTTAATTGTATTTTCTTAAGTACGTTTGAGGGTCATAAATGTTTTAATATACATGGAAGTTTAAAAGTAAAGGTGGAATTGATATATGGCATTCAAAACATAAGTAATTATGTTTTACGTTTCCAAACAGAATGCTGTTTCGGCTAACAGCATGCCTGTAATGTATCAAGTGTGTAGAACCCATAAAAATGTTTAATAAAATATCAGTTTTTTCCGGGTATTTTGTTGAATATGTTGCTGAAATTCGTGGCATGTACCTGTTTACTATCACAATGTAACGGAATTAACTACTTAATGGCTCCGATACTGCGTAAATAAAAGCTAATGTAAAAATAAATCGCAAAGAAGAGAGAAAAGTCATTATTGTAAACCAGTATATAAGAGACGTTAATAGTAGCATCATCGAAAACCAGTTCTTGATGAAAAGCTATTCGTTTTAGCATTTTAAGGAAAATTCTTTAAGCATCTATAATATAATTTATATTTTACATTACACTGAAAAGCTACAACATTAAAAAAATTAAATAAAAAAATCTGAAAGCTTTCAGATTTTATAATTATGCCTAGAGGGGTTTTGGTTTTAATGTTTTGTGTGCTAATTTGTTACATATCATATTCTTCGCACTTAAACCACATAAAATTCAGTTTAACAGCAATATCACAAAATATTTAAAAGCAGCATATCTTTAGAATTGCCGATGCACAGTCTCGCGCGCTGGAGATAATTTTTTTTCGTGCAATGTTGCCATTGCTCGCTTTAAAATAGTTGAGTTTGTTAAGCAAAAATACCTTAAAGTATTACAAAATATGAAATAGACAATAAAACAAATTCGAAATACGATGGTGCCAGGTGCCGATATTCGTGTGGAGGGCTAAGTTATTCAGGGTGCTCGGAAAATATCCGGTAAAAGTGCAAAGGCAAGTAGAAGGGCTCAAAGCAAGCAGATTTTGTAATAGAATATATGGTGCCCAGACAGCGCGTTATGGTGGTACAGGCTTTATTGAGCGGGAGACAAAAGCCTTCTGTTGGAATGAATTGTTATTCCTCAAGTAGTTTCGAGTGATCTGCATCGTTACCAACTGCGGAGCTCAGCGGCGTGCCCCTAATCTGTACAGCTGCAGATGGATACGAAGTAGCTGCTCAAAGCAGGTACATGGAAATCTAAGCTTCATAGATAAAATTCCTATTGGTGAGTTTCGCGGGCGTGCATATCGCTTGAAATCAGCAAGGAGAATTATAATTTACGACAGTTACACACTTTTATTTTCATCTCAACAGCGCCCTTTACGGCGTGAAATTGCATATGCATTCCATTACAAAACCTTGTTTGATCCAGTTTCTTCTATCTGCATTACGTTTTTGCTATATATTTCCCAAGCACCTTCATGTAATAATTTCTCATCCAACATCCTAGACAAGTAGGATATTAAATCCTGCACAAGCAGTCAACCAGAAGAACTGCATTTGCAGCATTCAACTAAAAGAATATATAAGAATAAGTCTCCCTTTGGCAATACAGCAAACTAAGTATAATAAAATTCTTGATTTGTTGGAAATACACATTGAAGTTCTCCAACCGATTATAGGAGGATGACCAATGCTCCATCATTCTGTCACCAAAGCATAAATGAACGCTGAGTTACCGGCTAAATCCTCTACTAGCTGTACTACTAGCTGTACCTCTACTAGTAAAGCACTCATATAGCTCACAAAATTGCTTTATTTGTACTGACGTACACACGAAATTGCACTCAACTGAATGCTTATTCCCACCACTTAACCTTTTTTGTGATTATCTGTTTATTGCCTTTGTTATTGCAATTAGTCAAATGAGACGAAAAAACGCAGAACATTCTGGTGAGCATTTTACTCGCATTAGGTATATTTATGCACGTACGAACTGGCTCCTCAGACTTTTTTCACATATTACGCTTTCAAGGAAGATACATAACATTAATTTTCGGTCCATATTCACATTAATCTTAAAATGGTCGTTTTTTGGTGTAGACATTTGCATTAACAACTGTAATATATTTTAAAGTAAATTTTGTTGTTTTTGTTGTTGTTGCTAATGCTCATTTGTCTGACCTGTAAGTCAACAAGGCTACGAAATAAGGCAAGGAGCGCCAGGCTTAAATAAAGCATGGAAACTCGTGGCAAAATAAGGAGAAATAAGGCCTAAGTAAGGAAAAATAAGGCAACAAGCCACGAGGCAAGGAGCGCAAGTTTTACGCCTGTCGTTGGCAACAGATTTGAGCACCTTACAGGTGGCAGTGAGATTTAGCTCAGCTCCGCCCCAATTTTGATTAAAAGTACCACAGGGTGGGACGAGTTCAAGAGTCTCTCACCCCCTCTTCCCCTACAACCAAACTATCGAGTGGCTATTCGACTCATTTAGAGCGCTCCCATGCTGCACAGACACTATACATTTAAAAACATCTATGCCTTCTCTGGATTCGAACCCGGGCCCTTTGGCAAGGCAGTCAGCGACACTAACAACTACATCGGTTGGGCGTCAAAAAGTGAATTAAGTGCATTTTGAAATCAGAAGAAACTAATTAAAGATTATGAAAAACTTGGCAGCTTAAAGTAAACTTTGCATGTAAGTTTTGTAAACAGCCGATAGATGGCATTGTAGGAAACCCGCCGATAGTGGGCAGTGGACCCTCGATTGTAATCGAGAATCGGGAGGATAGAGAATGTGAGCGAGGCGACCGTTATTTTTTAACTGTATGTAAATATATGTAAATATTTAGTGTAGTAATAAAAGAATTTATAAAATGCAACAATCCTCCTGCAGAATGAAAAGTAATCACAATAATCACAACTTACCACTAACCAACCTGACAGATCTTATAACTCACCAAATTTGATTATTCAGTTCATGGTTTGGCATAAAATATTTTCGGATCATACTTTGACAGAATCATTCTCAGTTATTTTCGTTATTTGCGCAAGCATTGAGTCAAACGTAGTGATAGTGATAGTGACAGAGGATGTGGCCACCACTCCTTTACTATTAAGTTAATTAGCATATAGGGCCACGTCCGCCCTTATACAGAGTAAAGCCAGAGAGGCCACATGGGAGGCTTGCACAAGGCGCCCAAACCCAACGCCTGGACCATCCGGTTGGCAAACGTAACAAACATTTTTGTTTGAGACACACGACTTTAAAAAGCATATCTAAAACTCGCATACAACTAAAATATTCCCGTCTAAACATTCGCGAACACTCGCAATTAATGTCTCATTTTAATCATTTTTGAAATTTTGCCTAAGTCCTGCGAAATCTGATTTTTTTTACATGATCATTAAGCTGGACTAGACTTCCACAGCAACGAACAGCAATATCACTGACTTGTCTTTATTTAGTTAGATAACGGTAGAATGCATTTTAATACCATTCTAATTCACATCAGTGTGCAGTGATTGAGAATGATAATCATTTAATTCATAATCGAGCAATTTAACGGTGATTAATTTCATTAAGCGCTCAAATGCCTGTACGCATCAGTAGAATATTAATTAAGTATCTCGACACCTATCTCACTTTAATTGTAAAGATTAATCGCAGCAGTCTGAGATTGCTAATGGCATTAAGAGACGGTAATTTGTAATCTCATGTTGGTGAAGAGACACGTTCAGAGAATAATCCGCATTTAGCCTTATTAGTAACAGTATCTACGAAACCAAAGTTTCCTAGCAAGAATTAAGAAAATCTATACCTCTCTGTGTTGTATACGTAGTTAGCTCCTTCCTTTCCATCTAGCAAATTTTAGAGATCTAACGTTTCGTAATGTTTCCTTATAGAATATTAAAACACCAACAATAATGCACAAAAATTGTAAATACTCATTGATTAAATATTTTTAATTAATGTGCACAAATATGTATGAGTATGGAGTGTATAATAAAGAAATAAAGGCTAAGTATTCGACATGAAGCTAAAAAAATTTTAAGTTTCCAAGTGCGGAGCATAAAAAAGATTGGTTATTATGAATCTTGCTTAAAATTTGATTGCTTTGAACACTAAGCATTCTAATGTAAACAAATTGACAAAAGCAAAACAGATGCTTCCAAGAGAATTTTGAATGTCATGAAAAGAATTTTGAGTCTTTTATGAGTCAGAAGTTATATAATATCTCTCAGAAGCTAATTAGGATTGCAGGCGTGATATAATTCTTGTAAACTTTCATACACACACGCAAAATAAAACGCTGAATGGTGCTGACAGCAGACAAATCTAGGAATCAATAGTTTAGCAACCTGAAGAGCTGTCAGACGTGGAAAAGAATGCAAGACGACTGTCTGTGGGTGCGATAAACTGTTCTTACGTACCCAAGAGAAGAGTTTAGAAACATGTGATATACATTACAAGCAGGGAATGCGTATACTTCGTATGAATGTTGTAACTTTTATTTGGGATGCAAAAACTAATAAAACATTTTGAATCTTGAACCTGTTGCGGAATCTGTAGTCTTCGACCCGCAGGCCTTTACTAACATAATTTACGATTATTCCCTTAAAGTGGTCATTTTTGCTTCTTAAAAACTCTACTCCAGGGTTACGGAGCTTATAAAAAATTGGAAGGTCACTGGTCTCTCAACCTGGAGTGTTTGCACTCCGAGAGGATGGGAGAATTTTTGGAGTAGAATTTTTGAAGTGTAATGAGCTTATTGTTGAATGAGAAATCCTAGTAATTCACAGAAAGGAATTTTGGGGGCTGTGAAGAGTAATACAACATTTCTTAAGTGTGCGAGGACTAGGAAAATGTGAATGGTATTGGTCTAGTATTTGTATATTATACTACTATAGCGTCCCGAAAATTGCCATATAGAGAGCTGCTGCTACTTTTGCCATAAGACTTCTTATTTAGCTTTAAAACTGTAATATTGCATTACACGATCTTAGCGAAACAAGACTTTCGGTAACGCGTTATCCTAGGATGAGAATCGGAGCAAGATCTTTATGAAGTGATACGCTGGCGTAACGCACTTTTAAAAAAGTCTCGTCTGCCATTGTCTTTACAACATGTTTTAGCACATAAGCACTCTTGAATTTCAGTGTCACATTTGAAATTCATCTATTCCTTAATTGCTTTCCTGACACAGTTTGCTTATCAAATAAAAATATACAACAAGTTGAAAATAATTTCATATTCAGGGTATAATGCTAAGTCATTGAAAATATTTGACGCAAGAAGATTTTATCATATTTCAATAAGATCAATAGCAGTTATCTATTTAATCAGGTGCGTTTGGCAGATGAGAAACTTACAATATTTATTCAAGTGTTCTCTTTTCATTAGCTTTAAGTACGAGCTGAAGACTACGTTTATATAAGCAGCTTTTATTTTAATGCGTGCAATTAGGGGAAAATATAAACTGATGAATAATTTAATAGACACTTTTTTTTTTCAAAATGTGGAAATTGATAAAAGCAGTTGTTTATCATCTATTCTTCAAACTGCTTCTTTGACCTACTGATCCTTTTCAGTACAATTTATTAATGTACATGTTGCACAAATTAATTTTTACTTTTAAGGGAATAACTTACATAACTTTCTTTTACGTGCTTTTCCCCTATAAGTCTACTGTTTTAATTTAAAAATACTTTATAAACTTTCGTGAGTAAAAGCGTTTTTCATTCTAGGGTATAAACATAAGCGTAAGTAGGTACATTAAGAATTGTTCCGAAACGTTAAAAAAATCTGTGGTTTGATAAAACAAAAATTCATTTTATATAGTAGTACAAGCAAATATATTTATTCGCCAAAAAATTATTTTACTTTAATTACTTCATCCTATATGAAAACAAATTACCATTAATAGTCTAAAATTAATTATACAGCTAAATATTTCATGTCGCTTTTAGAAATTATTTTATAAATTGAGAAAATGGGTAATCATACAGTCTCAGAGAGATTATGGCAAATCCTCCAGGACAACCTGCCTAAGGGAAAGGATGCCTTCGTGGAGGACGTTTCAAAGGAAACTCGCTCGTATACGCGTTGCACATGGAAGACAACAGGGAAACCGCCCATGCAGCCAACCCATTCGCGAGACTAAAAACTCGTACCAAGTGTTCAGCGACTTGATTTGAATGAAAAAACGCTTTTCAGTGTCTTTTATTAAATCATAAATAAAATTCTGTCTTTTGGAAAATGCACTCATGTTTCAACTATCCAATGTGTTTAAATTACACAATTTAAAAAGAAATGTATTAAGTATAAGTTAAGATTTCGAAAGAGAGCTATAAAATATTATTCTGCTTATAAAATACTAGAAGAAAAATAAAAATTTCTCGAATTAATATCTTAAAAATATTATTGTGCTTATAACTGAACTAATTAGACAAACTCAATAAAATTTATAAAGTTTGCATCTTTGTCTTTATTACATGAATTAAACGCAAGAAAATAAAATCAAAATATATACTTAGAAATTTTCAAATCTTATTTGCATTTAACTTTAATTAGTTACTTTTAAGCTACTTAAAATTCTTATATTTGACAAGAGTTCTTGAGCAATCATTTGCAAACACATTTTCTGTACAATTCAAACACATCTATTTTCTCATATTTATGCTTACAAAAATTGCCATTTGTATTATAATATTTCGTTTCTGAAATTCTAGATTATTCAACGAATTATAACCTTATTTTATAATTAAGCGTACATATAAAATCCCTTATTTACATAACAATGTGAATTTCTGCAAAATTATTATTGTCTTAGATTTAAGATATTTACTGCTAGACATATATAAACTTACAAGTCTTTATTAAAAAAAAAGTATATTCATATACATATGCATGTATGTAAACTGTGTATCTTTAATGCATTATTAAGACAAGCGAATGAAGGTTAACTAATTTAATTTCATAAAATTTATATTACATTCAACTTTAAAAGTATTTAAGTTATGATATTATGGTTATGGTAATTAAAAATTAATTATTAAAATTATTTGAATCAAGTTAAAAACATAGCATTTATTCATAAATTCAAAGCATTACTTTTAAATCTTACGTTTTTTAGAAGACAATTCTTACATTTTTACTACCATTTTTACTCGCATAACAGATTAAAATAACATCAAACAGAATTTGAGAAATTTTTAATTAAAAAACTGAAAGTAATTCTTTTAAATTTGTTCTTATAGTTTCAAATTATGGATTAATTGATCAATTATTTTTGAATTTTTAGCATGCGAACACAATGTCAGTGCCCCCCGCAGAGATTCCCCGGGAATATGTTCTCCATAATGAGGTGTTCGGCCTCACATCATTCTCAATGAGCTTGATGTCCGTCCTTATGGAGAGAAAACATATTGTCAAATTTATGTAATTTAAGTTTTAAAAATTACTATATTTTGGATTCCTTTTAACGCTAAGCTTCCATACATATTTAGTTCTTGAAATGGCCTGAATCATTATAATAATTAATTTTTAAATGCCAAAAAGAAAATCAAATAATTTAATTGTGTTCAAAGTATACAGTTAATTTCATTATTTTTCAATACAATTCTTTATTTAATTTTTATGCTGACAAATATTTGTGAAAGAATGTAAAAGAAAAATTACAATAAGAACATCAGAAGCAATTCATTTATAAAATAGCAGTTTATTATAAATAGAAGATATACATAATTTTCTTTTGCCAGACAATTTTTCTAATCACAAAAAGACGTTAAAGAACTATAAAAACGAGTCTATGTGACTGAAATCAACATTAAAAAATCTTAACGATTTAGAACATTTCAAGTTTACTAAATTGTTTGATTGCTTTTATTTTGAGTTTATAATATATTATGAGAAATCCTCATATAATTTAAATATTAAAAATTATATTGAGCATTTAAATGAGGAATTAATATCCAAATATTTATTTTGCATTTATGATTGAGTTCCAAATAAAAATCATAAGAAATTCGAATTCATTTGATTCTTTTAAAGTTTTTCTATTCAATATCATTTTGTAATTTCACTATTTTCAAAACTGTTAGAACGTTTGAATGTAAATGATTAAAATAAATACAAAACAAAAAACCTAAATATAAATTAACAATAAAAACAAAACAACAACAAAAAAAAAAAAAAAAAAAAAAAAAAAAAAAACAACAACTTTCAGATTTTACATTACACCCAAAGGGGCGTTTTTTTAACGTTTTGTGCGTTACCTTTATTTATTAACTATCATGTTCTTTGCACTTAAACCATAAAATTCAATTCAACAGCAATATCGCAAAATAATTTAAAATAAACAAAGCTTTAGAATTTCCGATACACAGTCTCGCGCGCTGGAGATTAAAATGCTTTTTTTTTCGCACAGTATTGCTGTTGCTCGCTTTGAAATCGAGTTTGTTAATCAGAAATTCGTTAAATTATTACAAAATCTGAATTCTATAATAAAACAAATTTCAAATTCCAAATTTGAGCTTCCAGATGATCATATTCGGTAGAATACAGAGTTATTCAAAATTGGATGGCTCTAGGTATCGTTGTTTTATCCCAATGCTAGAAATATACATATATTTATGGAGATTCTTCCTTATTTAATTTCTTTAAATATAACACAGGGCTCTAATATTTGGTGGCAGCAATTTGAAAAGTGAACCAACATATATAGTGAACCAACGTAAAATGTCGAATCGAAATTAATAGTCCTTTTAGCAAATTGCCCCTTTGGACTAAAAATATTTAATTTGGGCTTGTGTTTGACTTCCAAACAAAAACATAGATTCGAATCCATATTGCGTATTTCTCGAAACTCCAATGCTTTTTCAAACTTTTAGAAACAAATACAGCTATTGCAGTTTCACATGTGGGAGAAAGTAAAAACAAATTACCGAGCGATAAATTGCTAATCAAAGAATTCGATTTTTTTTAACTATTTACATTTTCCAATTTCTTTTAATCTGCGTAGATTGTTTTACCACTTTACAGAAACATCTGAGGAATTATGCTTTAATTCCTTTCACATTTTAGACTTCCTAACAGATAGGTTGATATAAAATAATAATTTTTTAGATTAGAGATGTTCTTTGCGATGTATTTCTAAAAATGCTTTTAATGTTACGTTGCATCCCGCTATGTTACCATGGATATATCATTAACTTGCCTTGGTGAATATTACCACACGGCCAAAATAAAGTGTTTAATTTATCTTCCACATGTTTCGTGCATCGATAGTTTTTAAGAGTGTTAACATTCACAAAAACGTAAGATTTTAAATTTATGTTTCAAATGCAACCAATCTGTAACTACTTAACAAACTAAGCGATTAAGAAAAAAACTGCAATTTTTTAAAATCTTTTCCTTTTTTTTTTCCTCTAGTAACATACCTACCTTATAGTTAAAACATATATTAAAGCACTTCAGAGTAATTAATAAAAGTAATATCGTAATTAATTATTAATAACATCGCATGTAGTCCTTATATATGTAAAATATAAAAAAATACGATGGCTTTGCTCTACGCGAACCAGCAACCTTTAATTAACTTTCTACAATTCAGGATCTTCCCCTAGACCAGAACGTTCTAGAATTTGCTAGCCTATTACCTAACCGCTACTATAAATAACGAATGCGCGCCATTTTGCGTCAGAAGCTTCTCTTTCCCTGTGCTGCTAGGACCTATGCTGCTACGCTTCTCATCTTTCTTTCTTTGTTAGCATGTTATGACGCAGAAAGTCAAAATTTAATCGTAGTTAGTAACTCATTATTGATTATGTAATTTAGAGAACTTCGTCGGAAAAGGAAATTGATCTGCTGTTTGAATTAAATAAATATGTGCAATTAAAAGTGAAATTCCTCTGTGTGTCGTCATTGGATATCCTCCTTACCACTCTGCAAATAGCCATGCCTGAACTTGGATGCCAAGCTTTACCACGACTGCTAAAATATCACATAATAGTCTGTGCCTCCTTATTCGGTATGGTACTTAGTAGGTCCGAGTGTGCTACAGCATTTGGCTTGGTTTTGAATCCCGGAGAAAACATGGATACTAAGAATTGGTATCCCCTGCTTGCGAGTTTAATGTCGGTTGCCCCTTGATGAGGTGGTTAAATGACCGATGGCCTTTCCAGATCATGTTAATGAGTTTGATGCCCTATCTTATGGAAAGAAAACGTGTTGCGAATTGCCAAAAGAATACTTTTTTATGATATAGGAAAAGAATAATATCGATCTGTGAACTGTTTAATTATCCACAGAATAAATCAGTATGGTGCATGATTCATCACAGAAGAATCTGTGTACTGTATAAAACATCTTATTTTTATATTTAAATGGTAAATATTATAAAGCTAAGACATTTTTAAAACACCACATTAAAACATTCTTTAGAACGATTTTCAAACAAACAGATTAAGCACTAAAAACAAAAGCATTCTTAGTTCAAACAGCGCGCAGGTGTTAAATCATTCATCTTGTGATTTATAAAAAAACAAACTTCGAATACAAAGAACAGATATTCATTGCCTAACAATTGTAATTGAGAACCATCTGACATATTGATTTTCCTTCAGTTCCTTTTTCCTCTCACGCTTTAATTTGATTAAGTTTTTTCTTAATTAGCGGTTTCTGAGTGAATAAATAATATTGATAAATATTTTATCGAATACCGCTGTTATTGGCGAGCATAATTAAGCGCTTTTGTTATGCTATAATGCCACTTTCTATGCTACGCTGAGATTATTCAATGCTCATTACACTTAAATGAGACAGCAAAGTAAAGCACTGCATTTCTGCGCAAACACTATGAGGAGCGAGATAAGTAAACCTCATTATGCAGAAACTAGTTGCATTGTTTTTGCTTCTATAACTTCCAATTTCGAAGTTTTTGTTAAGCTTTTCAGAATATGTTTATCTCTCACTTTTTGTTCAAATGTATCTGATAAGTTCTTTTTCGGAAGTTAATATTTCATGAAAAGAAAAAGGAGAAAATAAGCAGAACAGAACAAATTAATAGCAGTCACCAATTCTTGTATTAAGAAAAGAAACATTTATAACAAAATGAATAAGGATACTTCTAATTCTACATATCAAGAGCATTTAAAAGTAAACAAAGTATATAATACGCTGCACTCCTGTATGATAATTGTAATAGAGCTTGCGGTTATTTTCACTTTGCACCAAATCATTTATTACAGCCAGAACCGTGGCTAGGTGTTTTTCACCTAAGGTAAATGCATGCAGTTATTTACAATTAAATTAGAAGCATCTGTATAGTCCACGTTCAACAAGGATAATTACATCAAACTATACCCTAAATCTTATAATATTTTTAACCATAACATGCATTCAAAAAGTTAACGAATATAATAATTTATACCTGTTAAAAGAAAACGTTAAAAGCTACCATTTTTTTTGCTAAATCACAAATAACACTCCAATGGTATAAATGGTATTGCAATTAAAATAAAATGTAACGCATTCATATTCATGCCTTTTTTTGTAATTTAATTTTCTTGTTTTTGATGAAATAAAATCAGTATTTTTTTTAAATCTACTTACTTACTTAATTTATGTTTTAATATAGGAAAGAGCGGTGTTTGAAAGATTTTTGGGCCAAAAGAAGACTTTTCCACATATATTTGTTTTTATTTTAAAGTTTTTTTAAGCTTATGTAGACATTAATATTAGTATCGGAACTGTTAAAAATATTCTTAACGCAATTTTCGAATTTATGTATGACTGAACTAAACTGCATTCTTGAAATACCTTTAAAAGATCTAATTTTGCATTAGGGATCAGAATTATCGAAACAGAGTGCTTTTGAACACTAGACACTTTTATTGGAGTATCTGAAATATTTATATCACTTGAATATTTAAGTGCTAAGTTAAAGCTCTCCTTTGAAATACTTAAATCCTACAAAATTAATTTTTTACCAGCTAGAAATTGAAAATTCGGAATTTATCTCGTTTAGTTTTTGATATCTGCTTTTAGGCTATTAGATAAAAATATCTCTCATTAATACTATGATAAAATATTTTTTCTAGTAAATTTAATTCTTTATATCAATTGAGTTTTTAAATATGATTAATAAATCTTTATTTTTCACTTCTCTGTAAATTCTGTTGATATGTTTATCATTAAAGCTCTATTTCATCTAAAAATTATTTTCTCTTATTTTTCTGTTAAGCAAGATATATGTGTTCTTGCTTCGGCTCTTTGTCAAAAAACAGGAATAGCCTTGTTGAAGGTGTTCATTCTTATTTATGTTATACACGGGGTAAAAGCACGAAAACATCCATATAGTCAATCCATTCACCAGGATTCGGTATTAGGCCAGTAAGCACTGTTAGGTGTGCAATTTTCTTATCGTTATAACTTTTGCTTGCAAAACTTCATTTAGATACCTTTTGTTTTTCCTTCAATATTTAGTTTTACGATGACATATATCAATTTTTAAACTGAGTTGCTGTAGGTAATTAGTTTCAATCCATTAGAATGACTTATCATTTGATGTGTTATACAAATTTGAACTTTGAATAGATATAAAATAATAATAATGAGCTGAAAATTATAGAAAATGCATGATAATGACTTTTTAGTTTCATTTTAAAAGTTTAATAAGTAACAGGTAATAAATTTTTGTTTTAGTTTGGTTAAAAGATTAAAAAATGTGCGCGAGTGTGCAATTATAATTAATATAATAATTATAAAAATATAATATAATCATTATTTAACTATAAAGAATTTATATATATATATATATATATAAATTATAGCGCTCTTTTTATTGCTTTAACTGTGCCATTTCAAAACACTGTTTCTTGGCACGTTTCGAAACTGAAATTTAACAAGCATAATTTATTTTTAAAATATATTTCTTATTTTTTTAAGCTAATTCAGTACCTCCCTTAGCCGTTTTCCTAAGGCAAGTACCTCATTTGCTCCGACTCTGATAACAACAAGAGACTATCTGTGTTCAGAAAAAATAACTATCATATCATAAAAATTGAATACATTTTGCTTTTTTCATAATAGAAAGATGGAACGAAACTCGGATTCAGTAATTACAGAAATCTAATTATTTACCGACCGAATTGCTAGATATTAATAAAATATAAATTTATATTGCTTAAAACGTAACATTTACTGTTTTTTTATCATCTTCATGCGCATAAATTAATTTTTTTCAATAAATTCGGGAGTTTCAAAATCTGGTAATGGAGGTTTGCTAAAATACGTAAAAGAATATTTGATTTCTTCATTACAACGATATATATCGGGATTATATATCGGGAGCAATGTATTATCATAAAGCAGAAACCACACCCACTGGTTACAAGTATCAGGTTTTGTTTCTTGATTCACAGAAGAAAAGATAAATGGGATGAATTTGTACAGATGGATCGAGTATGTTTTACAAGAAGAATCACAACATTTGTTCCAGTGTAGCCCTTCTCATGCATAGATAAAGGATTACAGCTGACCACTACGTATGGTCGCTTTAGATTAGTCGAAGTCTGATCGCCTACGCGCAATTAGTAATCTATTGTTTCGGACAATTTTTTTCCCTGGTTTACTATTGAAAAAAAGACGCGCGATTTTTTCCTTCCTTTCGAAAAAAATGCAAGCTTATCAGCTTGGAATGCTATCAGCTTGTTTGTAATGGAGAAAAAATTTTCCCTTTACATGTTAACCCCAAAGTGATATGTGCTGGTTGTGACAATGCAGAAAAATTGTTCAAAACGGTTGTTCTTCCGAAACAAACGGATGTTTGATAGCATTCTCTCGGACTTCTAGAACCAAGTCAATGTGTTTATCTGGAGGGTTCCTACCGTAGGTGTAGGTTGCGCCATCTGGTGCGCATCATTGCGGCACTATGGCACGATATATATATATATATATATGTAATAATAAGATGAGAACAAGGAAAAGCCGGAGCAGTGTCGATGCCTGCTTAGATCCATATTGAAGAGGAATTTTGATTGCGTAGTATCTAAAGAACTTGGCAATCGAGGCGGTTTTAATTCCATTTTTATTTCCAATTGATATTTGTTGGCCACAATCACTTGGCACTCTAGTCGTGCTTTTCCACAGAAGATTTACATTTTTGATATTGTTGAGATAGAAAGCAGGTCAGTGAAATTGCATCTTGGCACACTAAAGAGCAAAGCTGAAGTGTGTAATTATGCAAGATGGAAGCACGCGAAGAGGAAAGTTTTGCTTTGCAGTTTGGTGATGGGTCAAGAGGCATCTGCATTAAGGGTTATGTAAGATCACATGATTAATTTGAATGACGCAGTTAAGACTTACAACGCTATTTTTAAGACAGAGAGATGAAGTTCCTAATTGAAATATAAAATAAAAGAGGTTATAGTGAATTAAATTTAGAAGTTTGCTTTCATATTTTTTTTATCTTACACACATACGCGTATATATATAAATAAGATATAAAAAATATAGCTGCTTTAAAACATAATTGGCGACCTCAAAATTAGCTTTCTAAACTTGGTACTCTCCCCCTAAATTCATCTGTTCTCCCGAATTCGAGACTATTCCATGGTTATATAACAACCTCAAATTAACCAATCTTAGCTTAGTTGTATGTACTTTGTATAAATACCGCTGTGAAATAAACTGCGTCACTCTTTTCCTAGCATCCACATTGCTAATATCTCCTTTCTTTGCTTTCCTGTCTAAACTGCGCGCGTCTTAATTTTAAGAATCAATGCACATAAAAACATTTATCATCATGACTTATTTTCATCATGACTGAATCATAGAAATGTCTCGGATTTCATTATGATTGGATAAACATCTGTAGATATGATTTGATATGCGTGGAAATAAAGACTGGAAATTCGTCAAGTTCATGTTTTGTTTTTTCATCTGTAAGCCTTCACTCTGCCACGACGACTGCAAGCTGATTCCTCTTCTATGTTCTCGGAATTATGACATATATATATATATATATATATATATAAGATAATATGCGGAAAAGGTAATAAATCTTCTTCAACTAACAAGAAATTGCTTGACAGAATGAAGCGTTTTCGCGTACAGAAGTACTGGACATCATTGCATGACCGTTTTCAATACACATAACCGAATATACTATCAAACAAAAAAGCCTTCAGTTATATTCAACTTGCCGTCGCTTACACTCGCCTTCACGCGTAATTACGCAATAATGGACCCTTACAAAACATTCAAATTGAGCCTCATCCTCCATGCATCACGGAACTAGTTCGATATGAACTATTTCATAATCCCTTGTCTGTAAATGAAGCTGCAGGCTTCTTAATCTTTTGGCACATGAATGGCTACTTTGAAGAAGCCGTAGACGGATCTAAAGCATACTTCTAGTACATCTATAAGAACGACAGGAACATTACCTAATAGCCTGAAGAACTATTTCGGAAAAGTTCACATGAAGATGGATTTTGCCTCATGCATTTCAAGAATAATACACACATTCCTATTCATTTCTGATCTGAAATCTCATATCATTGGGAAAGGGAAACTGAATTTCAAATGTCATTGAAATATTTTTGAAATGGCTTTTGTAAAAAAACATTCTGAACATGTGATTTTGAAACATTTTCTTAGCTCGCACGTTTTTATGTATTTCTGGATAAACACAGTTTTCTCCTCTAACATTAAAAATATAGGAAAGTTCATTTAAAGTAGTACAAGAATGACCAATTCAGGAAAGCTGAAAATCCTTTTGCAATATAATTTGTAAATTTATGCGCGAAATTCGTGACTTAAGCAGAGGTCGACATATCTCTACATTGTTAGTATCATCTAGGGAACAGTAATTCATTTAGAGTAGTCAGAATGCTTTATACTAAGCTCCAAATACGTCAATTGAAATCCGCTTGACTTTTAATATTCTATGCAGTGGTAAATCGTCCGAATTCCAAGGCTGTATACTGAGTAAACTACATAATTATTGTAACTAGGTTAGGAACGAGAGAATTACTACGCATATGAAATAAGTTATTCAAAATTACAATATTCTGTTGGGTTATAAAAGCTTAACATAACCTGAAGTATGGATAAAAAGGTTATAGTAATGCATGCAAAACTTTTGCATTGAACACAACTCACGACTGAATCAGCATAACGCTACAAATTAAAAATAAAAACTTTTGCTAGAAAGACGAACTACACAGCTCCAGTTACCTAGATGAAACTTTGGAACTCTAATTATCCGAATAGTTTGTTTTCCTTTCAAAGTTTGTAAGGTATTTTCTAACCGCGTGCTTTCATGGTGTAATTAGAAGCACGTCCGGCTAGTAAATTTGGAGGTCCGAAGCTCGAATCCCGGCGAAGGCATAACACACCATCTTGCCCTTCCTGGGCAAAAAAAAAAAAAAAAAAAAAAAAAAAAATCAAAGTGATTCTATAATGGTGCTTGAACTAAAAGAAGGTCAACGATAATTAACCACCCAAAGGATCTAACGACTGACTTCTTTGCTCCTCAGTCGTCCTTTAAGTTAAGAAGAATGTAAAGTATTTTCGCCTTCGTTACCACGTGCCTTCGTCGTGTAATTGGAAACATGTCCGGCTAGCAGTCGGGAGATTCGGATGTTCGAATCCCGGCAAGGGTACGGTCTATTTGTCACGTTACCTGTTCCAGAATAAAATGCTTAATGGGTTTTACTAAATAAAATAAAACTTTTATTAGTCCAAAGGGGCTTTGTCCCTGAAGGACTATTGTTTTCGCTTTATCTGGAAGCCCAAATTTGAAATTTGGAAATTGTTTTATTATCGATTTCATATTTTGCAAAACTTTAACGAATTTTTGATTAACAAACTCAAGGATTTTAAAGCGAGCAATGGCAATGTTGTACGGAAAAAGCATTTTTACCTTCAGCGCGGGAGACTCTGTAATCAGAAATTCTAAAGATATGCTCAATTTAAAATTATTTTGCGATATTGCTCCTGAACTGAATTTTATGGTTTAAATGCGAATAACGTGGTATTTAATAAATAAACGTAACAGGCAAAATGTTAAAAAAAATGCCCCTTTGGACGCAATTTACAATATGAAAACCTTTAAATTTTCTTTTTCTTTTTTTAAAATTTAATTTCGTTTTTTCCATTGATTTTAGTAACACAGTAAAGATAATACAGCGATGTATGTATATTATTTTAAAAAGTGATTTATGAATACGCACGGCAAAATGCTGGTATAAAAAAAGTTCTGGAAATAAATTAAAATTTATAAATATACATTAAATCAAATAAAATATGATTTGTTTGAATAAAAATTAATTATATAACTTGTTATCCTAATAAAAATGCTTTCTTATTTATATATATTATTCTCAAAATGACCGTTTAGATTGATTTATTTTAATTTAATTGATTGTTTTATTTTAATTATTAATTTAAAACAGGAATGGATTGTGTATTTAGGCATACAAAAATAATTCAGTTTCTTCATTTTGTCAAAAGAAAAGGAGTTGTATTTTGTTTCAAAACAAAACAAAAACAAGTTTTTTGGGGAAAGGGACTAAAAAATCTTTATCGCACGGGAAAATAATCGAAAAAAGTATTCTCTTAGGAAATTGTTTTCCTTACAGTAATTACATATTCAGCTTATATGAAAAAGATAAAACAACTGTCTGAATTTTAAAATATAGAGGGATGATTATGTATTCCGAATTAGCCAGATATTTCATTTCTATCGCAAATTTTGACATACATTCTATACGAATTATTACGAAATTATTACAAATGGCTGAATAAGAATTCAGTCAAAACAAATTGATTTTAATAAAAATTCGTGAATTTGGCTTCAGCTATAGAAATATATAGAATTCCATTTTAAAAGTGAAGAATTTAAAAAAAAAACTAAGTTATAAACATTAATAAGCCCTTCTAAAAAGAAATTATATACGTTCATTTATAGAGAAAGAATAGTTTATAAAATTCATGATCAAAGTAAAAACTGAAATGAAATCATCCAAGTCAAGCACTGAAGCTGTAATGTTTCCGCCAGACGAACTAAAGACATATTTTTTGTTCTATTTCTTGACTCAATAATATTTACATAAACTGTAATGCAAATTTCGTTTTATTTTCAATACATTGGTATTCTTAGTTTAGATATCTCAATTCGATATCACTAATTAAACATATGATTCTCCGATACTGAATGGGAATATGGAATTCTGTAATATAATATAATTAACGTGTCTTACATTCCCAGACAATCTGGTTGGTATAATCAAAGACAGGTATCATGCAAGACAATTACGTATCACATTCCCCTGTTGCCTGTTGCTCTTATAGATGGATTGTTTGTCTTACAACTGATCTACAGTTATTTTAATTGAAATGCCCAGTATTACTGCCGAAAAGAAATACGAAATTACCTAAAGTGCAAGTCATGCTACATATACCTAAACAATAATAGTTCAGAGAAGCATATCTATCTCAAAAGCAATATGAACCACAATATGCCTTCTTGAGAGCATTCCTCAGCAGTTTGAAGAAAGAGATGAGAAAGCGTAAAATATAATCAGTTCGTTGCTAAGAGACACATACATATTCATTCTGCATTCGATATACATATAAAAAAAGCTGTTAGCTCACATTAATTACGATAATGCAGTAAAATTTTTCAAAAATTAGCAATAAGATATTTTATAAATTATATCAACTGTATCAATATAAACTATATCAAATATTTATGACTATCATATACTAGAAAAAAATTATAAAATTAGACCAAATATTGTTGGTAATACGTGTTGAATAATAAATCGATACAATTAGAAAAATGTAAAATATTATAAGTATTACGTACCCAAACAGCACACGACGTTGCAGACTGGTCCAAGAGGTTGCAAAGTGGTCGTGGTAGCTTTTACGACGTCTTTACAACGTTGCGAAGACGCAAAATATTTGCTGTTGCACGTTGGCAATTTGTTGCTGAAGCGTCATGATCTGACCACTTTTAGATGTGGTCGTTTCAGCATTTTTTTCATAGTTTATCAGCGTTACTTTTAAAATGAAAAAAGACTAAATCTGCCCTCTCAAGAAACTGAAGTCCACATAAGATTTACTTTGCAATGTTTCATTACTTTATTATTTCATCTAAATATATTAATCTAAGGTAGATTCATCTAATGAAATATAAATTTAATATAAATACTTTTGATTTATTAATTTGATTTGTGTTAAAATACGTGTTAAATAATTGTTTAAAATTCTATTAAAATAATTAATACTTAAAATATTTTTTATAAGTATTATAGCAAAATATTTAAAAATGAAACTAATCTATAAAGTAAGTTATTAAGTTATGCATTTTACATATTTTAAAAAATCATATTTCCGAAACCAATGCAAATCACATGTTAGCAATTATTTCACTTCTGAAATATGACTTTATTTTTTGTTTTTGAAGGAAGGACGAATTTATTTGAATTAATATGGCGACATTATATGAAACATTTTACCGCATACAGTGCAAAAAGTACAATTTTCACGAAGATATGATTGTGCATGAAGATGTATTCACGGATAAAAATGGGGCGATTTTAAGAATTCCGCGAAAACGCCCAATGTTAAAAGACGATGCATACTTATGTAAGATATGCATTATATGTAAGAAAAATGAAAAGTACGTAAAGGATAAACTATAATTTAAATTTAGCAGCGTAAATTAGCAGAACTGTGTTATTTCGAGACTAAACTATGCCATATGACTCATACATAATTCTGGTGAAGCAAATGGAGCTAAAACTCAAACAGCCAATAACTTTATAGCAGTATTGATTATCCAATCAAAATGCATTGATAATAAAAACAAACTCAATCTGAATTAAGATTTCATCCTGAACATAACGCACTCGCTTTCTTCTCATCGGCCTAGCTGGGCTACTGTCTGCTGCTCTCTTCTTATTGCAAATCTATCAAAATGGTAAACATTTTTAAAATAGGCACAAATAATGTGCCAAGTTGTTTGTGGCTGCAACATGTTCACTGAAAATAAAATGAAGATTTAATCTGACTCGGCTACCAATTTCCTATACATTATGGATTAGCACTCTACGCAATCAAAATTCTTGCTCTTCATTACGAATTCAGTCTTCTACGTTCTACACCATCAATATTGAAAAATACTTTTTATTATATTTATGCATTTATTTATTTATTTATTTCATTGTTACCATTAATTCATTACATAATTATTTTTTTTCCTCTTTTTTTTTCCTATTTGGAAAACTAACTGTATACACATTAATTTGTTGCTTTAAAATTTGGATCGCGATTGTATACATTTGGGGAGCATATGAGAAGACAACGAGCGTTTTTGCTTCAAAAATTTCAATTGTTATTTCGCGCAGATGGCACACGAACGTTTCAATCCGTGATCGTGTAAACCTTGAAATACATCAGAACGATTGTAAAATTTCCCAAATTAATAATAAAATACATTTTAAATGTTCTGTGAGAAAGAGAAAAATATAGAAACGTGGTAAAGAACGGAAAATAATGATGAGTCATAATTGAGTAACTGTTTCTTAAAACAGTTACTCAATTATGGCTCATCATTATTTTATTCTTGTTAAGGAAACATAACAAGATAACTTTATTCTTGTTAAGGAAACAAGAATAAAGTTAAATAAAATAAAAGAACAAGGAAATAATGTGATTCGGAAGCCTTATGTTTTAGGAAAGAAGAAATAGGCTAAGCAAAAGAAATGCAATAGAGAGAAACAAAACTAATAAATTCTTATTCTGAGAAAAGAAGACGGAAAGTAACAAGATAATGGGAAAATAGGAATAAGGTAAAAGTAGTTGCAGAATATCATGATTTGGAAAACAAGAAGAAACAAGAAATAGCAAAGAAAATTAAGAAAGCTAATATATGATGATATATATTACATTGATATTCATTAAAAAATACTAGGTTTATTTTCATTGCAAACTTATTAATACGGATAAGTAGTAAGTGAAATTTTTGCCTAAAAATTAGTAAATAATTCCTAAGAAAATTGCGTAACTGTGAATGAGCGGTAAACGCATTAAACGCTGGTAGTTCGGCACGGTTTCAAAACTCGGCCAGATGTACTGATAGCATAGGAGTTTTCGTTGGTTTTTTAAGTATAACGTGATTACGAGCTAGAAAGTCATGTTAATAATGTACAAATACGCTGTTGTACATTTTATGCCCTGATTTTTTACTGTATTCGTATGGATATGTTTATTAAATATTATCATGTACATATTTCATCATTGCGTATTCTGCAACAATGTTATGTCTTTATAATAGTGTACGCTTTGCTTTAATTTTTTTATTTTGCTTTATATATATATATTGAAATTATATGTATTATATATTGAAATATTTATGTAAATATGATCATGTCCACATTTCATTAGTGTATTCTGCTACAGATTGTATCTTTATAGTAGTTTACAAAATTTGAGTCTTTATAATATTGTATCTAAGTATATGTATAATTACTTTGACTCTTTCTGTGCATGCAAATAACGTAATGCACAAAACTGAATTGTCTTAATATATTTGCCTGCCCTTCTTCCCTCTTACCATTCAATGGCCGAAAAGTTTCTAACTTTAGAAGCACCTATTTGGCCTACCTCCCAAGGACAGACCTAGTTATTAAACAGTTCCGATAATGGTGCTTTTGACCAAAAAGCTAATTAAATCCAATGGATGGCTACTCCATTATTGGTGGAAAAGAAAGATGATTTCGGTCTACTGTTGAGGTGGTCGTCTTAGAGAGCTGAGATTCAGTATCGTTGTGTATTTATGTTCTCAGAAAAACTAGATAACTTTCTTCTTGGGAAGATTACTGCGATGAGAAATTTTATTCTGTCTTTAACAATTTTAATTTGTATTGGCTTACAGCTTATTTATAATTTCCTTTAGATGGTGAAAATTCCTCATGGAATTAATAAAACTGATACCATTTTATTTTTTATGAAAGACGTAGAATGCTAATGCTGTATAAAATTGAATACAACCGCTTCACAAAGGATATTGTTTCCTGCTACGGAAAATTAATTTTCAGTTTCTTTTGAAACAATTAAAAACTCTTAAGCTCACAGCTATTAAAACATTTTTCTAATTAAACAAAGTGGAGTCATCTTCATACTGCTTAATAAGCTGAAAAAATACTTATCTTCTTTCTACACAGATACTTTTGTCTTATTTTTACAACTTTCCTGACATAAACTGCATAAAAAATAATGAATAGATAAAACTAATTCTTTACTTACGCCTTAATAAAGCCTCCTTTTTTCCTTTAAAGAAAATATCGAATATTATGTTGTGTACAACGGTCTGTATCTCCAATTCTGTGCTTTCAAGAAAGAAAGTTGTTTACTTTTTTTGCTGTGCTTTCAAGAAAGAAAGCTTATTACTTATTTCTTTGGGAGAATTTTTTTATAGTGTTTATGATGCAAATCTGTAGATGGCGTTCGATGTATTTAATGTTACATATTAGATTAGTCTTATAACTTTTATGAATCAAAACATTTATGATTCTATGAAGATGAATTCAAATAATTAAAAACTCGTGATTCTGTGTATTACCCTGAATTCTTTATGTTTAAGAATTAACGTAAATAAAGCTTGTAAACAACCAGTAACCAACAACTGAATAGAGACATTTCCAAAACTACTATAGTGAAATTCCGGTACAACGAGGCAATGATCAGTTTATTTTGTAACATAAGCATACGTAATTTCAGTTCTTTGATTTGCCATCAAATTTATTGAGGAGTTTAATATGTGATGATGTTTAGTTAATATGGCTAATAATAGCGAATAGTTAATATGGCTAATAATAGCGAAGATGGCTAACATGCTGAACGCCTTCAGATGAATGCATGAGCCATACTGTTCAAGAACGAGGTCTACGCAAAACAGAAACATGAAAAATGTTTCAGTACAGAAAATCCTTTGTTGCGATTAATAACTGGAGAAAAGTTATAAGAAACGATAGGGTACTATCGTTTTGGCTGAATTGGTAATTCTTATTAACGCCATGGTTGATAATAGGCAGTACAAGTGGACTTGTTACTTTGTCCACAATGGTTGACAGATAAAATGGTTATCGATGATGCTCAATACCATTACTTATGTTTTCTGAAATATTCATCTATTTGAAAATTTTTGTTTTGAAAAGAAATAGTGGTAAAATGTTTCATTGTCCTGTATTTAGAAGTTCGCAGAAAGTGCTTGTAAAACACTATTTGAAACATAAACAAAATGAGGTAACATCCATCGGAACAAATGCACTTGCTTCAGACCTCTTGCTGTTCCAGGAAACAGTGGGAGAATACCTCTTTTAATAACTGTCAAATATTGGTCATCGTTTCGTTTTGAAATAAGATGAACTTTCTGAAAGTGTTAATCTTGTAGAATCATCTTGATAAGAGAGAACAGCACGAACAAAGCTGTTCCGGGTAATGTTGCTTTATACGTCTCTTTTATAAAGTGTATGCTCACATTCTGTGACAGCCAAATCCAATTATTTCAGGTTCCAGTGACATAGTAGCATGGAATTAGTTTTTGTGAGCTTTCTGAACAGTGGTATAAGATCCTTAGAAATGTTAGGTAACAAAAGAAGAGAAAATTATCCAAGTTCAAACCACAGAATGTTTTATTACACTGTTCACGCTGTAAAATCGTCGCCATTTTTTTCTGAATATATGAAACCTGCTGACATATTACACCACCGCTCACAAAGCAGATGGTTAGATGGAATACTTTATTCCCTTTCACTGCAATTCTGATTTCTTTCTGAGGTGAACAGCGACGTGATTTCCTCTTTTCAGTTCGCTGAAAAAAGAATCCAGCAAAACTTCCATTCTTCCACTTAGCAAGCATAAGGGAAGTCGATAATATTAGGATATTGCAGTCGATAATATCTTCGCTGTTCCAGATAGACAGTAAATCGAGCGGAGTAATGCACTTCATTTCTCTTAGGTAGTCTCTAACCATATATAAAAGAAAAGAAGGTTTGAAGAGGCACTTAAAGAGGCAAAGAAGCAATAGTTTTGAGCATTTTCAGGTGCAAAAGTTCTCTTCAGTTAAACTCAGGAGCAGAAACAGAAAATCATCGTGGCCATCAAGCAAACAGGAGACATCATACTTCATTCATTGGTGTATTCAATGAAAGGAAGGTATTATTATTATGTTCCTTTGAAATGAGTGTCAGCAACATAACTGAAAACTTCCACCGGAGACTAGTATCATTTTTTATTTTAATTTAAATAAAAGAATAATTTATAAGGTTATTTTCTCCCTCCTTTCCTCATGCCTTCGTGGTGTAATGGTAACACATTCGGCACGTATTCGAGAGGTCCGGATTCGAGTTCTGGCAAGGGCATTGCTGATGTTTCATGTCTCCTGCTTCAAAATATCCTAATATCTATATAGATTTAGCATTTAATAATAGTTCTTCAGGGCAAATTGTCCCTTTCGACTAATTATGTCACCGTTTGACAGACTTCATTTCAGTTGAAACTTATATATCGTTGAGAAGAAAATGCAACCATTATGGCTATGCTGGATTTGTTACAAGTTTTCTATTTTGATTCTTTGTATTTTCTACTAACGCTCGGAAGAAGTATAAAACGAGCTGTGTTTATAATAAAGAAATGAACTGTAAACGAATTATGGTATTTTTAAACGTATGAATAATCGAGGTACTTTTTTTCATCATTGCACTAGTTTTAGAGTACCTTACTTATAAAAGATTATTTTCTGATTACCACATTTAGAATATCCACTAGATTTCTTCAGCAAAACTGAAGTACTTCTCTGCTATATAATTTTTAAAGATCTCAAAGTGATGAAAACACAAAAATTTGTGAGCTTCAGTTAAACTTTTCTGTTAGCCAACAGGTGAAGGGCTATAGAATTTTGGCCTAACGCTAGAACTCGACTGTGATTAACAGAATCAAAGGTTCTATTTGACTGATGATTTGCTACCTATCAAGTGGTTATGATCACAAAGAATGAACCGAATAAAACGGAGAAAATGTTTTCACAGTCTTGATTGTGTTAAAAATAGTTAAGATATGCAATTTCATTATATGTATATTTAGTTTGTTCTATCAGTTAACTAAAATTTAGCGACAAAAATCGTCTTACTTTTAGCTCCGCTCTTGTATCAGAGCAGATTTCGATTCAAGACCCTGTCTGCAACTTCCTATTTCTCTAGTCGATTTGTATATTTTAATCCAACATTAACTAAACAAACTGTAATGAATCTTAGCTAAACTCATCCAGATATAGGGTATTAGTCAGGTAGTTTGAAAGAAAAACACGAAATGAATTAACATTAACACGTCTTTTACTAGAGAGATTGAACGAAGTATATAATAAAATGACTAAGCCTTTCAATGATAAAAAGAAATCCATTAAAAATTACATATCAAATAGCTTTCATTATTCTTTTGATAGCATGACAAAACTGGTATAGATCATTATAAATACAAACCAACAGCAAAACATTTATGTGTAGCTTCTTATTTTCATGAATAAAAACTTATAGTTTGTCTCTTAAATGTATGTATTTTAAAACTCCTAAAATCTTCTAAATTAAATATAAAATGAGTTAGCATAATCGTGAACTGTTTTTCCAAAACCATTCCATTTCAAAATAATTAAATGTTGTATTTGATGAAATTAACAGTAATTGAAGTTTTAATATTAAAGATGTTTTTTTACTATTAATTTCTTTTATACTAAAACTTCTGATCGCAGTTTAATAACTTTTAAACTAAGCAAACGTAATTATTCAAATTATTTCCAAACATAAATTTCGTCTAATATTAAGTAATTAAATGTATCTTAATAAATTTCCCAAGAATTTGCGAAACGAGATGTGTAGGCGAAAAAAATCTAAACTGCGAAAGTTTTCTTAATGTACCGACGTAAGAGAGTCAGCAAACAGTTTCTGTATAAATTATATTTCTGAACTCTTCAGCTCAACAAGAAATTAAATATAAGTTGATAAAAGATTGTAAACATTTATGAGCAGAAATCTGCAGTCTGAAAAAACATTTAATCGCGAAAACGTCCTCGAAATATTGACATAATTCTAAAATATATCAATGAGACTTTTCTGTATAATTAAAATTTCTAAACGATTCAATTTAAAAATTTCCAACAAACAAATCCTTTGACATATAGATATAAGAAATCTCGTTTTTTAAAACTTTTGTTTAATAATTTGTTTCTAAGACAGCACCATATTACTTAGCGTTATCGAGTAAGCAGTGAATCTGGAATAAATACTCCAACTGGACTGAATATACCTGTAGTACAAAGTTAATACCATTACACGTGTCTGCATTAAAATTTTACGCTTCTTATTTTTTTCTGTAACAAACTAAAAGTCAAATGTGTATTGATACTAATTCTTCGTTTTCATAGTAATAATCAAACCAGATTTAAAGAAGTATAACAAATGCACCTTTCCTTTTTTCCAAATATGAAATATTCTGGTGTCGCTATACCACTAAAAGAAAAGCTCAAACTAAAGAAGAGAGCAAAGGAAAGAAGGGGTAAAGGATTTCTTTGATATAATAAAGGAATTCACTTGAAATTCTCATCTCTTTCGAATAAAAGTTTTTGAAATTCGCACAAAATCTTCAGTGATTAGATTCCTGAATATATATCCAGGTAAAATACTCAATGAAATGGTAATACATCGGTATGCTGTTTTCACAATAATGATAAGAAATCCTTATATTTGCCTTCTGATATGATCGGTTTTATACTAAGCAAATACAGAATCAAACTCGACAGCACTTGAAAATTCACTCACAGAAGTATGGTATAAAGAAGCAAATAAATGCAACACACACCAGTTTCGCCCTCATAAGAATGAAAAATTCCTCGTATAGCATTTTCAGCCTCTCTCATCAAAAAAGATTCAAACGCAGAAAACAGAATTCTGCAGATTACAGAACGTAAACACTTTTATGCCTTTATTCATTTTTATTTGTTTTTATTCCTGTTTGAAATATTATTTCTGGATGCAAGATATCAATGAAATATATTTTTATGGACACATAATTAGTTGGAAAATGAAGGACTGCTGTGATAACGCTTTGTTAACTAATAGCATTAGCATGGGATATTTTGATTATTCATCAGATGGTGTTAGCACATTTTCTAAACAATTTTAATGCACAATTAATTATAATTTAAACATAATTTTTAACGAGATCAGAAGATCCAGGAAAAAGGTGAGGCACATTTGCTTCTGGTGAACAAATAGAAAGGGCGCCAAATCGGCGACGACAATTTAAAAATTCATTAAAAAAATAAATTATAATTTTAATAACTCATCATTTTTCAACTCTGGAATACACCAATGAATATGAAAAAGAGTTTTGTGTTATATACAATCAATCTGAGATAAAAGAAGAATTAATAACATTCATTTACTCTCAGAAAAGATTAGGCTTCAGGGTAGTGCATGTATTATTTTCTCACTTTAGAATCTAGTATTGGAAATAACATACTGAAGTTAATTTTAACTTGCTGTAATGAGCTGCGTAGGTTAACTTGCATGAAAACTATCATACTCATGAATTCAGCAATTCTTTACCTTTTTCTCCCATTAATTTGCACTACTCGTTCTTCGCCAAAATAAGCTTTCCAAAGTCCACTAACTGAGTACAGATGGCGACGTAACTGAAGACAGTTTTTGCAACATGACACACAAAGGCCTATTGGAATAGCATCGGAGAACTGAGAGAGGGTGTTTGAAAATGAAATGTACCTTTCCTACCTATTTTTTATGTAAAACGTACCAATGCATTAGCGCATAATTTGAGGTTTGTTTTCTTGTATTCATGTTTAATTTGCGTGGGAACTATACATATGGTTTCATTTATGGTTATTTCTGGTGCAGACGTACATTTCCAGATGGATTAAAAATCAATTAATTTGTCTCATTCTTTGTCGACTGGAATTAAAATTAAAGGTAAAACATAACTTATGTTTGTTATGTAAAACAACATAATAGCAGATTTGTTGCCAATCTAGAGAGACTAAGCTTCGCAACAACAAAGATAACGCCTTCATTTAGTATTGCGAATTAAATCATTCTTAATCCTTTCTGGAATTTGTTTCGAGGAAATAAGTGTTTAAGATTTACTTCGTAATCTTTAATATAGATATTTTGAGTTTTTATGTATTTTTGCCTTGTCGCGAAGTGAGAACTGAATTAATTGAATGAGAAATACTGAATCGTCTGTGAAAAACTGTTTCTTTTTTGTTTTGCTTGCTTAATTTCTTTTATACATTGTTCTAGATTTATTATTACAATTGAGTAGAACATGTGGCAACAATTAATTATTTCTTCAAATGATATAAATTTTGTGCATTCTGAGTTATAATATGAACGAAATATAACACTGTTAAGTGAACCTAGCACCAAAGTGTCGCTATGGTAAACAAATGTACTAAATTTTAAAGAGTGCATTTATTCTATTGTGGTTTATGCGCTATCGACGAAGTAGATTTAATTCAATCCAATAAGTTTAATTGAAATGCATGAAAAAATGTGTATAATTTAATAAGGTATAAAGGTATGATGACTATGATTAAATGCTATCAGAGGTTTAATTCTTCAAAAAATTTTCTAAAGCTACTAAAGAAACGTTCTAAGAGATAATCGATAAGCTTAGAAAAAAATCATGCACCGAGGCAGAGATATACCCTAACGCAGATTCTCACTGTTGAGGAAGAAGCACATCACATCCCTAAGCACACAGCGATTGGATTGCTCGGCCTCAATAAGGACTACGAGCTCTTGCCTAACATGGGATGCCTGGGCATTCCCGCCAAATAGGATTCTAATTTAGGAGGGCTGAGGATTTATCGCGGTTAGAGAAGGGATGGACGGTTGGTGGCCAATTCATCACAGCACCAGGGCAACGTCAGAGGATCGAGCAAATCGCGTTGCATATTCGGAGCTTAGCGGAAAGCGCCAACTGAGTGTTTATCACAGACTGAAGCGATCAGATTAGACAGAACGCGAATAGATTTCGGTTATCTGCTTATAATCTTAAATAATGAATTAAACCTATGATGCTTGATAATGATCGGCTCCTGTTGTCAACAGCAACGACAGTTAGTGGTCTCGGAACAGATGAAATCCGTGAGAAATTAACTCTCCATATCAATACCCTTTAAATCAAGCTCTTTATCTCATTACGATAGTTGAATTTTTGATAGTCTGTTATTTCACATATGGATCAACAATTGAAGATAATTAATTACTTGCTAGATATCGTAGACAATGATAATTCTTACTGATTTAACGTAAAGAAAATTATACTTAAACAAAAATATTTTACCTTAATATATTTTGTTTCATGTTAAAAATTTATAAAAAAAATTACAGAAACTCAATTTTTAATATAAGATACATAAAACAGACATTTAAAGCTTTATTCTAGAGCAAGTGCTTTAGAATGAGAAATAAATGCAAATTTCTGTTGAAAAAATGGCGAAGAAAAAGAGCTTATCACGAACTGTTTCATATTACATGGAAATTCTAAAATATAATACCCCAAAGGAAAAAAAATATTATTTTAGCTACTGCCTGTACTGAAATACAATCCTCAGAGTCATAAAATTTCGACTAAATCAAACCTAAGTGCTCGAAGCACCATAACTATGAAGTCGCAAAATATTCTAAAATATCTTTAAATATTAACCACGCTTATTAATTTTGCCGTGAATTAATTTCCTCTGTGTTATTTCCTGTAAATGGTTCTCGTTTATTTCGCTTCAAAGTAATTAGGCTTCTAATATTCCGTTCATTAGCATAAGAGCTCGAGTGGGAATCTTCTCAGAGCACAGATTCCCATTGGTGGGAGAACAAACAATTTTCTACAAGAACCCAAATTGAAAAATTTACCGCCAATTGATTAATTGAACATTGATTGCGTGCAATTCCCTCTTCTCCCTTCCAGAAGGAAACGGTCAGCTACTTTCATACCTTCAACAGATGGATTCATAAAAGATTGATTTAAAAATTAATTGATTTTTGCTGACAAGCATGTCTTCGAACGCAAAGAGTGAATAATCGTCTACGCTTGTTTTCTAATATAGGAAAGGCCGTAGATTTTGATTGATTATTATTTTTCTTGGTATTCACTTTCTGCGATGACCAAGAAATTTCTCCATTAAAAAGGAACACTAAAATAATTTCTTTCTTAAAACGCAAAAATTGTATCTTGAAAATGTCCATTTTAAAAAATATAATTAAATGTATGATAGATATTTGATAGATATAAGACAGCTGTTTCTGATACTTCCAAAATTACCAAATGAATTGTAATATATTGAATAGTATACTATAAAGAATGTAGATAATTGATTTTCTTTTTTTTTTTTTTTTTTTTCTAATCTCCCGCAAGTCAGTTCAACTTGCGGGAGATCAGGAATCCTAGTATAACTATCATTAGAACACAATTTTCACTCTTCCAACGTGCTCTAATCTCTTTTCAATAAAGTTTAGGTAAGTGTGATAGACATATTCCTTAAATTTTACTTATAGATAGTCTTGCATCAATAAAATAATACCTCAGAAGTTTCAGTTCTTTATAAAATGCTACATAAAAGCTACGACGTATTTACGTACACTGTAGTATAAGGTGACCAGAATAAAACTGGCTAGGGAAATTCTTTTATGAATTTCATAAACACATTACTCTAAGCTGGAAAACGTTAATTAGAAATTGGGATAGATCTAATTTAATGTGAAAGAAGCATGTGCAAGCACGTGAGAGAACCGTTTTTTGACTGAGATATACAGATGTATTTAGTGAGCAGCTCTGAAACGCAAAAATGATTTGCTGATCAGTTGAGTGTAATAAGAAATGGGACAGGTGTACTGAAATAATCCTCATACACAACAGGAGCTACAGCAGAACACTGAAAATGCCCATGCTGCAATGCTTCAGTAAGAGCTGCTACATGTGTTTGATAAATCAAGCGAAGCGGTACAACATCGTCAGTGGTGGATCGACGTGAGTAGTGGCCATTTCCAGCAATTTCTGCAAAGGACAGCTCTCTTATTCATTAGCAAGGCCAATTTACTATGAGAGCTATATTCATTTTCGGTCCAGGCTTATTTTGCCCATTCTGTAATTTCAAGAAGAGATTAATATTACTTGCTAGGTATAATCCTTAACCATCTATGTTAAAATATTTGGTCTTCCATTTCGTAATCTTCTATTAATCCTCTTTAATAAAATCTATTTATTGCTCAATAGACAGAGCATTTAGTGTCACTGGAATATCTAAGAATTTTTGCTACCAAATATCTACATAGCCGTGGCAGTATTTACACTGGAAATATGCTTTCAGCAAATTATGTTCCTGCTGAATTGTCACCTTTGACAGATTTTCAACCATTTCCCAGCTGGTGTTTGGTTGAAATGATTCCCAGTTGTTTACTATGTGGAACTGTGGTGGCATAGTGTTGTTACTAAACTTCCAGATTACTAATGTGATGGACAATTCTTTAGCAGAAAGTATGTCAATGAAATAACATCTGAAAACGTAATCTCATCATTCGGATTTCGGAAGTTGCATACTCGGCCGGGATTTAGCGAGATAAGTTCAGTCTACCTCTGATCAAAGCGTTTCATACGTGCTTCCCTGGGAGTTAAAACGATCCAAGCGCAGTGTAGACCACATAGCTTTGTTCCGTAGTGTAGTCTTCTAACTCTGGGTCTCTGCTGCCCAGACGGTATAGCGGTTAGGGGAATGCCTGACTGTGATACCGGAGGGCCCGGGAATCGCGGAGAAGGCATCGATGTAAAATTGTCCGCTTCTTCATAGGAGGTAGCGGTGGTTGCCTGTTTAGGTGCCTCGTCAATAAAATGGCCACCTTTAGTACTGGCCAATGCCGTTATAGGCAAGTGCCCGCCATTGGAGGAAAAAAAAAACTCTTGGTCTCTTATTTCATGGCCCTCTTGAACTACTGTCGGAACTATCACTACACATTTTTGCGTTATCTTAATAATAATATTACCAACTCAGGATTTTCTGATTTTAGGAATTACATGCTATAGGCATTCATGAGAATGAAAAAAATTAAAACGAAAAATATCACATATATTGTGAAATACCGTTCTTATTATTCTCCGATTTTGGATTGTCGATTAATTGCCATTTGAACTAATAGTGAATTGCGTTATTTACTTCATTAATAGATGACGTCGACTCACAAATTTATTAGAAGTATTGAAAAAAAATAATAGGCCACATAACAGCCATAAGTTCCAGAGGGAGTTGTAATGATTAAAAGCATAGGTTTTTCTTGACTAAAATACTATGAGTCTTAACCAGTTTTATTAACAATTTTTTTTAATTTATTAATAATTTTTTTAATTGGTATTTTGCAAAACTGAAAACAAATGTTCATAAACAATTACGTTAATAAAAACTTCCTAAACAAAATATTCTTCTATGCTCATGAGTCATAACAGATTGCATTGGTTTATATTCGCAACATCAAACACGTATAAATAAACTATGTGTATTGCAGCAAAACATTCCACTCAGGTATATTTAAAGCAGCATTAAAGCATTTTAATTACCTATATACACTATTATTGCTGATTGTAAAGACAATAATTTTTACATAGATATTTTGCTCAATGTCATGCAACTGTATGATATGATCGTTAGTAATACATGTGATGAAAATCATTTTATTTACTGTATTACTCATATTTTAATATGGAAAACGAGCTTCACAGTATTTCTGTGTAAAAGACCATACACGAATATTTATGAATTCTGAGTTCTTCCTTTGTTATTTACGACTTGCCCTACATATCTTCAAATCTTCAAGGGGCATCCAGTTACCAGTAATGTTATTTGTCAAATGCCAGTTTATATTGGCCGTTAAGCCATTAAACTCTTTTCTTGCCAATAGCGCTGAAATGTACAAAAAAATATTTTCCAGTGCTTCACACTCATCCAAATGTTCCCCCGTCATTGGCCGTCTACTATTACATAAAACACTCAACAGCGAATCAGCTAGTCTAATGCGAAATAAATGATTCTGTAGACAGTCAATAGTCTAAAAGATGCAACCGCAACTGTTCCCGGGTGGTCAGGAACAAACGTTGGGTTTGTTGAGAGAACACTCCAAAGCTTGCCATCACAAGCCCGAGTGGCAAAATCTCTAGAAGCCTTTTGATATGTTAGCGATGTCAGAAGATTAATAGAATGGAGGCTTGCACTCGTTTTTGGCTTTTGGAGAACCGTAGCTCCCTTTTCCGCAAGCATTTACCAGTAATGTTGTATGACCAGACATAGAGTCTTTTTCTTTATTTTCTTATCACTTTCTTTCACAGAGGTGACGAATAAGAAAATGCATACTTTTATGTAATATAAGCAGTATCAGAGCAAGCTAGTGCCATTTCCTTGCCCACACTACATTTATTCTTTTCAGGTTTCATTCTGCAACCATTGTCGTCAAGAAGTTTCACCGTCAGATTAATTTTAAGTAACAAATATTATTTTTAGGATCATACAATCTTCGTATCAAAAGGCGGTTCATCGCCATTACTTTAAAAAATTTAAATCGTTCACCATAACAGGGTACAAATAAGTACTATCTGTTTCGGTATTCATGAACATTCCGAATTAATTCTGTTACTGATAATGATATTTACAGACATCAAATAAATTCGAAAATTCTTTATTCCGAGTCGAACTCCAATCCATAATCGTTTCTCCGAAAACCAGAAATCTATTATTTAGCCAAAGAAGTCAATGTTTAGTTTCTTCTAATATTTGTTGGATATAGAATAAGTATGATTTCGCAACTTCGTGTGTAAATATTGAGACAATATTTTTATCATATTTATAAATTCATAGCAAAGTAATATAGTGCATTGCTGAAGATGGCAACACGGTCCTTTTAAGCAGAATCTATCAGTCGAGATTTTCAAGCAATGTATTCAGCATAACAATGACATAACATTAATTCGCCAGCTCCAGAAGCTTAAAAAGGAGCCTGGGAGACAAAATTCGAAGAATGTCTTCCCCTCTTCTTCTGTGATTTATCACTTCACTGACCCAATTATCTGAAGGCAATGAAATTTCAGTATATTGTTTGAAATTATTGATCTGGATATAAAGTTGCGAGTTGTGCTCTTGCTTATCGACTTTAACGACTCGCTTTTTATTCTCAACTTTATCTTTCCACGTCACTGGAAAGATACTGATTCGGCTGGGACTCGAAGTCGATGGCGTGGGAATAATTTCATCCACAAAAGGGAGTTTTTAGCACTCGTAGCTGAAAAATTCCTTCGGCGAAAACAGGAAATAAATCACTACTTCATTAGAAACTGTCGTAAAGAATCGAGTTAGAAAATGGCTGTTTTACGACGATGAATAACCTGAAGATTAATTCGCTCCGAGTACAATTTGGCGCTTTTCACAGCTGGGTAGCGTTTGATTTATATACAACTTATACTGCAATCTCTTTTTTACGACTTTTGGGAAAAAGTAAGAATTTTTGATAAGTAGACCAAGGCTTGAAATTGCAAACAATAGTTCCGTTTATAAATTTTCTCAATGCTACATCCATAATTTATGCTGTAGAAACCCATCGTTTGCTACAACTCGCATTCCTTGAATATCTCCCTCCTTCTTAGCATGTCTTCGTGGTGTAATGGTACGCACGCTCGACGCGTATTCGAAAGATCCGCGGTTCGAGTCCCGGAGAGGGCATTGCTTATTTTGAATCTCTCCTTCCAAAATTACCTAATGTCTGTACAGTGGCGCCCGAACTAAAAAAGGTGGTGGATGATGACTCTCTACCACCAGGATTTGGTGATTGGGTCCCCTAATCCCCAGTCGCCCTTTAAAAGGGGGAGCATATAAGGTATTTCTTCCGCCTTCTTAGCACGCCTTCGTAGTGTCGTGGTCTGCACGCTGGGCGCGTATTCCAGAGATCCTTGATTAGATTCCCTGCGAGGGTGTTGCTCCTTTTCCATCTTTCCGGCTTCCGAAATATCGTAATGACTCTATAGTGGCGCTCGAACTAAAAGGGTGGTGGATGATGATCCTCCACATCCAGGATTTGGCGATTGAGTCCCCTAAAACTCCAGTCGCTCTTTAAAAGGGGGGTGTATATAATGTATTTTTTCTGCCTTCTTAGCATGCCTTCGTCGTATAGTGGTTAGCAAGATCGGCGGGTATTCGAGAGGTGCGTGGTTCGAGTTCCTTCGTGGGCACTGCTTATTTTTCATCTTTCCTGCTTCCAAAAGAAAACCTAATGTCTCTAATACAGGCTATCCTCGTAAAGGGACGTCTTTCAGAAACTGTTTTATATAAATGCTACGCATTGCAAAAAAACGCTGTTCAAAAGCTTAGCTGTCCACATTGGCTATTATATCATACAGCCAAATTACGGTTTGTGATAAATGCTCGAATTGCAAGCACCCTCAATTTGAGTTATTGCAAAATTTAAACATAAATAATGAGCATGCATCGATATGAGGGGAGTTACAGGTCCCAGCAACATAAAATTCAGGATGAATTTGCCATGTTATTTATATTCACATATTTTCTTTTTGTAAGTAAAATACCATTGCATATTAGAAGAGCATTACCAAATTGTTGGTACCCATAGTGGATTCAAATGTTTAGTGAAACAGCAGAGATTAAATGTAAACGTGCTGGAAGCTTTCAAGCCCAAATCTGCGACAGTATGCGAATAATGCTTGCGGATATGTGCAGTTTGGGCTATATAAGGGAAACTATGGTAATTTTCCAGACAGAGGGCAACACGAAGCAATTAATTAATGGGTAGCTATGCTGAACATACATTGATTCCGTAACATGTTCGCATACCAAGATATATAACATATTTAGTAATGTAAACTGTGTTTACATACGAATTAATATATCTGTTATAATTAATTCTAAAACCATGGACATGTTACAAAATATAAATATTGCAAAATAATGAATTATGCTAGCATTATTTGATGAGAAAAGAGAAAAATGTAAAATTTTAAACACATATATTATTCTAAGGTCTCAGAGCATTACAAAACGGACACAGGTTAAGTAATTTTAATAAGTTATTAAAAAAAATCTGAAAGCTTTCAGATTTTATATTTCGCCCAAAGGGGCGTTTTTTTAACGTTTTGTGTGTTACCTTTATTTATTAAATATCACGTTCTTCGCACTTAAACCATAAAATTCACTTCAACAGGAATATCGCAAAATAATTTTAAAATGAGCATATCTTTAGGACTTCCCATATAGAGTCTCGCGCGATGGAAATAAAAATGTTTTTTCACCGTACAGTGTTGCCATAGCTCGCGTTAAAATCCTTGAATCAAAAATTCGTTAAAGTGTTACCAAATATGAAATCGATAATAAAACAAATTTCAAATTCCAAATTCGGACTTCCAGATGCCCATATTCGCTGGAGGATTACGCCATTGAAAATTGGATGGCTCTAGGTACCGTTGTTTCAGCATAATCCGCAAAATATACATACATTTGTGCAGAATCTTCATTATATTATTTAATTTTTTTTTAATATAACGCAGGGCTCTAAAATTCGATGGCAACAATTTGAAAAGTGATCCGACATTTACAATGAACCAACGCAAAATGCCAAAACGAAATTAATAGCCTTTCTGGGCTAACGCCCTTTGGGCTAATAATGTAAAAAAACAATAGCTCTATACTTCTGACGAAGCACAATGAAGGATTTAAACAAACACTTCGGATGCTAATTACATAAAGAATGGCCAAAAATTATTTTCGTTAAAGATGCGCCGTAAAGTCACACAGCAGAATTTAGGTCTGAACTTAATCTTGAAATTAATTGTTTAATATTTCTCTCTCGGATATTTGCTTAATAGATAACTGCAAAAAAGCGTACATATATATATATAAAGAAGCCAAAATGAAGAAAAATGTCTCAGCTTATTAAAAAGTTATCTTTTCCTGATTGTACGTATTACTTACTCCCATCAAACTATTGTCTTCTTTTCCATACTACATCTCGTTTCTGGATATAAAAATAGACCTTTTTCGATGTATAAAAATAATAAAATAAGCATTTGGCAATAGAAAGGGAGCCGTTAATTTTCCGCGATAATATTTTTGGTCTGCTTCAACGGTGCAAAGTAAGAAATCCTTTGTTTTTCATTTTGCCACCGGAGAAAGTTGTCGATATCGCATTTCAGTTAACGAAACAAGTGATTTCTGATTAGTTGACTGGAATCTTCTTATCCACGTCCCGTTTTATTCTCTCCTGCGCCCTCGAACATAATCTCTTGCTATACTAAAATGGGGAAAGATTTATACCATTCTCAACGATTCGTATTACTGTAAATTTCACTATTTTCATCCCGAGAAGAAAGGCCAGAATTCGAAAATTCAATCGGGATAAGGTGAGAATGCAAATGTGTTTGCAGAAAATAAATAGCCAAAGTTTAATTTAAGAGTTAAACAGCTAAGGAATTCTGTTAAAAACGGTACTCCAGGAAAAGATCAGAAATACAATTTCAGAAATTGCGTTTCTTAATTAAAAAATAATCTATTTATTATTTAATTTTCGAATGATTATTAATTATTTTTATTTTTTGTATGCTAAGCGAGAGGTTTTCCAAAGCATATGTAACTTACAAATCGAAGTTCACGAAACTTACTTTTCAGATTATTCACTCGATTTCAAATAATGAAACGTCGAAATCACATTTTAATGTAAAAATAACAATAGTTTATTTTTGCATTAATGACTGGCAAAAATACATTAATTCTTGGACCAAAGGAATCATTTATATTATCTTCAGATTCCGCATAATTGTTTACAAATGAGATTGTTTACAAATGCATAGGGCAATAAATTTCTTTAAAAATATTTCTGAAGTCATATATAAGCATAGTTCAGCACATGTTCCGAGAAAATAACAATAAAAATTCATTCAAAGGAGTAAGTTTTAGTTTGATTTATTTAATTACAGCAAAATTTTCGAGGGCTAAGGATTTTCTAATAAAAATGGCTCGTATACACGTTACACATGGGGAAAAACACGAAAATGCACATGCAGCCAGCCCGTTTGCATCGGGTTCGAACTCTGGATCGAACTACCAATGTTCAGCGACTTAACCGCTCGATCGTTGGTGGGTCCAATGGAATAAATAGACAATAATTTTGAAAGGGTGCTTAGTAACACTTTACAGACTTGTTATTCATATAATTTTAACTGTTATAACCAAATAAATACTCTTTATATATATGTATATGTAGCAAACTGTAGAATTGCGATATATATTCACTTCATAGCAAAAAAAAAAATGATTTTGGATTAAATGATTTGAACGCATCCTTAACAAAAGTTTTGTAGAAAATGCTTTTCCTGACAGCTAGCTATTTGTTCCGAAACTTCCTAACTTATAATATTGGGTCATATAAGTATCCGCGGTTTTTTGCCACTAGATGATGTTGATGCCTATATATCTGGTCACAGTCACGCTATTGTCTTAAACGAACATGTGCTTCAAAGGTGACATTCAGCTTTTATTGTTTGTGAAGATAGTTTCCTAATCCGTTGCTGCTGTAAAAAGTTATATTGATTTGAAAATGAGTGAAATATCTGAAGAAATACGCTATGTAATACCATTTTACTATAAAAAAGGTAAAAACGCTGGAAAAACATGCAGAAAAATTTGCGAAGTGTACGGTGAGAATGCTGTGAGTGAGCGAAGGATCCAGGAGTGGTTTGCTTGATTCCGTTCCAGAAATTTCGATGTCAAAGATGCACATCGCTCTGGTCGGCCAGTCACTGAAAACGTTGAAGAAATTTTGCAACTGGTGGAGCAAGACCGGCACACAAGCTGTCAGGAAATAGTGGAGGCACTAAACATCAACCGCATGACAGTTTGGAATCATTTGAAAAGAGCAGGCTACAAAACGAAGGCTACAACTTGTCCATTATGAACTGCTGCAACCTGGCAAAACCATCAATTCGACCCTATACTGTGCACAACTCGACCGTTTGGAACGAAGAAATCCAGAGAGCCAACAGAAAGGGAGTTATGTTATGTGACAATGCGCGTCCACACACATCTTTGATGCCTTGGTACAAATTGACAGAACTTGATTGGGAAGTTTTGATGCATCCGTCGTATCCTTGTATCGTCTGACTACCATTTATTTCCGTCCCTGAAAAACTCTCTTGATGGTAAAAAATTAGACGACCGAGGCGCTAGTGAAAATCACTTGAACAAGTTTTTAGAAAATAAACCACAGAGGTTCTACCCCGATGGAATTATCAAGCTACCCGAAAAATGGCTAAAGGTCATAGATAATAATGATTAATATATACTTGATTAAAATTGATTTTCAATTAAGAAAATGTTCGTTACAAATATGTACCCCAAAACCGCAGAGACATTTTATACGTCCCAATATTTTACGAGAATAAGTTAGAGAATGTATAGTGCTTAAAGACTGTATAATAGAAATTTCTAACTTTATCCAATAGTCATCCCTAATTCTCACTAACATATTGCTGAATTTCAAATACAGTGTGATGTAATTTTAATTAAAATGTTATTAAATTCTTAAAAATTATTAAATGCATTTTAATATATTGTTAGGGCAGACTACAAATGAAATAAATTAGAACACGGGTAGTTATTGATTGTTTATTTTAAAATGCTAGTTTTTAACTATGTAAAATGCAAAACTAAATTAAAAAACTTTATGATGATTAATGCTGAGACTGAAATCCTAGCCATAATAATTTTAGCATACAGATTCATGTAAAAGCGGAAAACGAATTGACAAGTACTTCTCAAAAACAAAGGAACTGTTGGTTCCATTCAAGTAAACAAATATCATTTCAGTGTCGGGAAAACAAAAGAAAACTCAAAACCAAAACCAAAACAAACTACAGGAAAATTATGTCTCCAAAATATGACTCCATTTAACAGCCAGGATCCCATGCTGCATTAGAGAACTTAGGTCTAGTAGATTCCTTCGAATCTTCACAGTCATCGTCTTTAATTTGAAAAGCCTCAGTGGGACCAATCCATTTACATAATTAACGACATGTACCCTTTATTAAGATGCTTGATTCATTACAAAAGGTACCGTTCTTAGAAATACAAAAGGCAAGGAGAGCTGTTATGGGGTCCTAAGCCGTGGCAATTTGAGGGATTCTCTGCGATGCTGACTTTCCAGTCAAGCAAATGTGGATGCCATTTCAATGGATGCTTATACTCTACCAGAAGGTAAATGAATGAATGAATAAACGGTCATTTCAGGACCAAAGCGAAGTTATTATTCCACAAAGCTTCTGCAATATGCTTTCGTCAAATACTAAAGACATCTATCATTTGGAAAATAATTATACGTCAAATGTTTAAGGAAACGAACGAAACAATCACTAATCTACCCGCACATCATGTACTTATCCAAAGAACTGCTTTCTAAGCAAAAGTAATTATCTTAATAACTTTAGACGCTGCTTCAGTTCAAGCAAACTTTCTACTGCCCAATTGAAGAAGACAGTATACTGTATGTATTGCATGGAGCTAATTCTCTGTATTTAGCGCTTCTTTTGAGAGGATATAGAAACAGTATAATTTATTAAATTTTCAGATACTGCAAATATATAGACGCAATAAAAATTTTAAGAGTGATGACAGAGTACAACATCGTATTGAATGATTTTGCCGCGATGTAATATCAGTTTTATATCAGCTATGCAACGTAGTTATATAAAATGGATGAAATAAATGGTACATTAGTAAGGTCGTTTTCTTAGTAGGAAAAATTCAGCGACGTTTTTACAGTGACATTATAACTCCAAAGAGGCAATTTGCCCAGAAGGACTATTAATTTCGTTTAAGCATTTTGCGTTCTCCACTACAAGTGTTATTTCACTTTTCAAACTGTTGCCACCAAATATTGTTGCCCTGTATTATATTTAAAGAAATTAAATAATGAATAATCTGCATAAATGTATGTATGTTTCTCGCATTCTGATAAAACAACGCAACTAGAACCAGCCAATTTTCAATAACGTAATACTCCTATGAATAGGGACGTCTGGAAGCCCAAATTTGAAATTTGGAGTTAGTTTTATTATCGATTTCATATTTTGTAAAACTTTAACTAATTTTCGATTAACAAACTCAAGGATTTCAAAGCGAGCAATGGCAACGTTGTACAGAAAAAGCATTTTTATCTCCAGCGTGTGAGACTGTGTATCGGAAATTCTAAAGATATGCTTATTTTAAAATAATTTTGCGATATTGCTGTTGAACTGAATTTTATGGTTAAAGTGCGAAGAACATGATATTTAATAAATAAAGATAGAACACAAAAGTGTAAAGAAACGTCTCTTTGGACGTAATTTAAAATCTGAAGCCTTTCAGATTTTTGTTTTTTTATTTTCTGTATATTTTTTCCTTTAGAATCATGGTTAAAATTCCAAATACTTATATAATATTCTGAGCTATTACCTACCTATAAGCACAATTTCAAATCATTTAGCAATAAATGTTCACCTTTTGAAAAACGTATTCAGTGGCAACATTTCTCTTTTATGTGGTCAGCTGATCATATTTTTAATAAAGACTTTGAAAGTCGAGTTTTAATTATAGAATGAGCTATCACAATTAGCTATTAGTGTTAAATAATTCATCGATACAAATTTATTCTTAATAATGCATGCAGTTTTCAGATGACTACTCGTAACCATCGTAACCAGCAATTATGATGCAAAACACAAAATTACTATAAATTATGTAATACTAATTTTTCTATATATCAAGGAAGCGATTTAGAAAGCGGGCAAAATCATGTTTGATTCAGTCTGTTTTTCAAGTTAACTTGAGTATAAATTCTAATTGTATAGAGAAGAATTATGTATATTTTAGAAAGACTTTTTATGTTTACTAAAATTTACCTCCTGTGCCCCCCCCTACAGGAGAAGTATTGCAATCATGGTTATATATCTTGAATTTAGTGCACTTTTGTAGTTATATATCTGTTAATTTTATTCCTTAATATCCAGTCAAATGTCACTAACACATTTTAAGTAAATAGTAAAATAATTAAAATCATGTAATGATTACTTTATTTTTGAGTGTATCACAGAAAAGTATTACTATATTTGAGCAGTCATATGAAAAAGCACTTAATATATTGAACGAAAGTCTCATAAGTTAAAAAGCCTGAGATTGTTAACATAATACGGCCTGAAATATGCGGCTACATACCAGAGTGGTCTGGATTATGAAATAATATGCAGACGTTACCAACCACTTAAAAGGCAACTAAGTATTAATCTTCTTTCATTGGAAATGGGATTGGAGCATAGCAGACTGAAAACTACAAAGATGGAATAGTGCAAAATTAAAAAACGTTCCAGAAATATAAAATATACTAAATTTCGCAATGTATGAATATGTGTTATCAATTGTAGAGGTACACATGAACGTTAGAAGTGCCGTATTGGAACTGTATCTTAAAGCAAACACAATCATTGTAATATACAAACAAAATTTTATAGGCCAACAACAAGGTGCATTAATGGCATGGTTGCTTATTTTCAATTACGTAAACACATTTCTCTTAGGATTAAAGTGCCGTGTTTGGGTAAATAAATTTAATTATTTTATAATCACTAAACATCTAAATAACAACAACAACAAAATTGAAAGCTTTTAGATTTTACGTTACGCCCAAAGAGGTTTTTTTTTTTTTTTTTTTTAACGTTTTGTCTGTTACCTTTATTTATTAAATATCATGTTCTTCGTGCTTAAACCAACAAATTCACTTAAACAGCAATATTGAAAAATAATTTTCAAATGAGCATATCTTTAGAATTTCCGATGCACAGTCCCGCGCGCTGGAGATGATATTTTTTTTTCCGTACAATACTGACCACTCTCGCTTTGAAATCGTTGAATTTCTAAATAAAAAAATCTTTAATGTCTGACAAAATATGAAATAGATAATAAAAAAAATTTCAAATTAAGTCTCCCAGATGCCCATATTCGCTGGAGGATTCGCTACTCAAAGTACCCATATTCGCTATTCAAAATTTGATGGCTCTAGGTACCCTTGCTTTTATGGCAATGCGAAAAACATACATACATTTATGTAGATCCTTCATTATTTAATTTCTTTAAATATAATACAGGGCTGTAATAGTTGGTGGCAACAGTTTGAAGAATGAATCAACGCAGAAAGTGAATCGGCGCAAAATGCATGTCAAAATGAAATTATAGCCCTTTTGAGCTGACGCCCTTTGGGCTTATAAGTTTTCCTAGTAAACTATGTTTTCATAATGAAATTTTAATATATTTAATGCGCCAAAAATAAGAGAAATTATTAGAATTTCTTATTATAAGATAAATAACTCTTAATTATGTTAACTACCCCAATTTTAATTGAATAGATCACAAACAGAGAAAGGTAACTAATATTACTGTATATTTATTTAATTTATATATATATATATATATATATATATATATATATATTAATATTATATAATTAAACAAATGAGCATTCTTGAAGTAATGCATGATTTAAGCTAAACTCAATATAAATTATAATACATCCATGTGCATGTTAGAATTAAACCTTATTGGTACAACAGCATTTTCTGTGTATTACAAATTCAAATGAAATACACATAAAATAGTGCACTACAAAAAGTGTTCAAAGTGGAGTAGTTATAATTAAAGTTTATGCCTGAAAAATAACGAAATGAACATTTTTATAATTGTCAGATTTTTTTTCCATACAGTACAAGGAAAAAATAGAAAAGATTTAATCGTAACAAAATTTAAATCCAGTGTAGTAATAGAACACGAACAAACCTTGATCCTCCCAGGAAATTCAAAAATCAAATATTTCTTAATTGAAAGTTCAAGGACTCTCGTGTGGATACTCTAATTTGATTCTTTAGCGGCAGAAATAAAATCCTAATATTCAGAAGAGATGATAAAGAATTTTTCTACTTTTATTCAAAAAATGATAACATATTTTCATCTTGCATTCGAAGTCAAATTCTTTCTAGACAAGTGTTAAAACAGCCAATAACATCTGTTTTCTTCAATCTCTTGCGTTATTCCAAAAAATGTTATCATGAAGTACTTGTTATCTTTGTTTTCTGAAATCATCATGAAGAATGTTGTGAAAGCACGACAGAAAAGTAATAAGCTGAATTTCGGCAGAATTTTATTATTATTATCTAAAATTAGTAGCTATCAGGAATACAGCAAAATATTAATCACGTAACCATAATATCATGTTTTTTTAAATGTCTGAAAACGAAAGAACCGACATAGCATGTCCATCAACCCGGAAAACATTAATTTTATATTATTCTTATTCATATGCCACCATAAAAGTAAAATAATGTAATAGAAAATCACGTCTCCTAATGGCACAAAAGAACAGGGAATTTCATTCAATATACAAATACAAAAAGATCCAAAATTCCTCGCAAAATGGATGGCAATTTTATTAGTTCTTAGAGAAGCTGCATTTTGTTACTGTTATTAAATTACATAACTCCGTGTGACTTAACAAGAGCACATGAGTAAAAGAATATAAAAAAGCCTTATAATAATATAACGTTTACAATATTTTTCAGGATTTAAAATAACCAAGACATTCAATCAGTTTTTATTCCACAGCAGATGGCAACGTTTTTGCAAACTGCAATCATAAAGTTTGTAATATAAAGTTTCAAACGAGAGATTATTTTTTAAATTTTTTTCAGATGGCAGATAACTCGAAGCGAAATCCAAATGATGCAAAAATTCTAAATCTTTTTTCATCGGAGCATAAAGATTACAAAGAATTGAAAACAGTTGACCCAAATCCGAAATCTGAGTATATTTTCTAGAAAATGACCATATTTTATCTCAAACAAATGGCTTTGTCCTTATTATTATTAAACGTACACGGAATATCAAAAAACAAAGGAACTGTTATTGCATTTCTTAGAATGATTTCCTAGGGGATTTAGTGATTTTGCTATTCTAGGATTTCATTTTTGCTTCCTTTACTTATGTGCTATAAACCATAAAAGACAGTGCGGAACAGGGTAATTGTTTATCTTACTTTCAATTCTTAACGAAATTCAAATCTAATACATTCTTGCATTGAATTTTGAACATTTCAAATTTTTTCTAAGCTTGCTGAGTTTGGTCTTTTAATGCCGCTATATTTATTATTAAAATTCTAATAGAAATTTATAGCCATAAATATATTTTATAGTAAAAGGAATAGAGCTATTAAGGTTATTATTTAAACTAATCAGGTATTCCTCCTTTACTGTAACTTCTCTTTTCCGTTTCCTCACCAAAATGCAAATGACGTCAGCTCGTATTTAAACTGAGGTTTTTGAATTGCAAGACAGAGTCTGTTTCTGGCCTGCGCGTGCACGTTACATTTGTACCTGTCAGCTCTCATAATTTTTTATTATTCGGCTTTGCGTTATAGATGTCCACATTTGGATTTGCTACCCCAGTCGATTTATTAAGCAGCTTATATTAAGATTTAATTTGAATAAAATGGTTTAGTAAAAGGTTTATCTGATTCTGTAGTTATTTGAAGAGATAGCGATAATTCGCTTTACGTCTCTTAGGGATTTTGGACTAATCCAATTTTACCAGATCAAAGAAAACTCCATAAACTCTATAATAAAAATACAATAGAATTATTTTACAGAGAAAAAAAGAAAATCTGAAACCTTTCAGATTTTCAATTACGTCCAAAGGAGCGTTTTTTTAACATTTCGTGCTTTACCTTTATTTATTAAATATCATGTTCTTCGCAGTTAAGCCATAAAATTCAGTTGAAGAACATCGCAAAATAATTTTAAATTGAGCCTAACTTTAGAATTTCCGATACACAGTCTCACGCGCTGGAGATAAAAATGTTTTTTCTGTACAACGTTGCCATTGCTCGCTTTGGAGTCCTTGAGTTTGTTAATCGAAAATTCGTTAAAGTTTTACAAAATATGAAATGGATAATAAAACAAATTCCAAATTTCAAATTTGGGCTTCCAGATTGGGCTATTCGCAGTAGGATTACGTCATTCAAAATTGGATGGCTATAAGTACCGTTGTTTTACCCAAATGCGAGAAATATACATACATTTATGCAAATACTTCATTACTTAATTTCTTCAGATATAATAAAGGGTGATAATATTTGGTGGCAACGGTTTGAAAAGTGAAACGGACATTCAGAGTGATTCGACGCAAAATCGCAAAACGAAAACAATAGTCCTTCAGGAACAAAGCCCCTTTAGACTAAAAAGACATAAATAATTTGCAAGGTGCACGTCATATTAACTGAGTAAACATATTCTTTATTCAAAATTTTATAATTAAGTATATACTTGTGTTTAATTTTAAAAGACTGAAAACTGTCTCTAAAATTTTTTGTAAATTTTGACCTTGATTTATTTATTTTTTTTTTTGTAAAATATATTCCTAGATCACAAATTGTTTCATAAAATATTAAAGAAAAGGTCATTGAAACCGGATTATGAAAATGTACTGCTGTTATTGTGAAAGAAAAAGATATAAATAAAAATGGCAATGTTTGCTGAAATGTATTAAATTTTTTATTACTGTGAAGTAGGTAAAAACGCGGAAAAGAAATCTCAGTTTCTATGAAGCTCCGATATAAGTACATAACAGGTTTCAGAAAATGCGTTTTTACCCTTCCCCCTCGAATACTTTGCATGTGTAATGTGCACGATGAAAAAAATTGCGATTTTCAGAGCCCATTTTAAATCATCGCAGTAACCTTCGCAACTGAGACATCACAATTCAAAACATCTTGAACGAGACTGAATACAATTTTGAGGTTTTGCTCTTCAACAAATTTAGAAATCTCTTAGGATGAAACAAAATATTTGATATTTCTCAGTATTTAAACGTTTTAATAATTTAATATTCAGTAATATTTTTGTCCGTGCAAGAATTTTTAAAATTCTACTTAAGCATATTCAAACAAAAACTGAAATCTCTTGTAGTGAAAGATAATAAGATTCTAGAATTTATGTCTAAGATGTCATATAAATTGGAGTTAAGAATTTTAGGTATAAAATTTCATGTGAGATAAATATATGCGTCAGATATCAGTGCAAAAATAATACATGGAATATAATTAACTGAATTCTAAAAAAGAGGAATTTTTATTAAAATTCTGTGTCCTGTTTTTAAAGACGATAAAATTATTAACTTAATAAAAACGAGAGATTTATATGACCTGACTTTCTTGTTTTTCTTTTCATACCTGCACTCCTAAACATCCTGAAATTATCATAATCGCGATTAAGCTTTAATCCCAAAATTTCAGTAAAACTTAAACTAAATAAGTTAAAAGCTCAAAATATAGCTTTGGACACCACATAATTCTTTCACGTTTTGATGTAACAGTAAACTAGTATAAAAATTTAATAGTTAATTTATTTTTTAACATTCAATAAATCATTAGTTAAATAATCAACAATAAATTGAGTACCATAGGATAAATAATTTTTACTATGGTTTTTTCCATCACTCTACGTTTCTTTTGATATACGATTCAAATGTTCAGGACACAAGGAAAAAGCCAAGACTACGTTTTATTCATTTATTTTATGTTTAACCTTCTTTGTGCGATCTCTCTTTGTGAGTGAAGGACTGATATTTTTTCTCCTTCGGCTTTCTTTCCAGACAGTATTGTTTCCTTAAATCGTATCTCCTTCCCTCCTTGTTCCTTTGGATTTCCTCATCAACTAGCCGTAAGATATCTTTGCAACAAGTTGATAGACGTTTTTTTCACTGTGTTATCTCCTACAGAACTTGTTATAGTTCCTATCTTTTATAAATGTATCGCTGACTTTTGATTCTTTTACCATTAATAACAAATTAACTAGTTAAAAGTTCTGTGACTTACCTGTTGTGCAAATCAGTATCAGACATATGCCAGGGTTAATATAAAAATCATTCTATCTTTCCAAAGTTTCGAGAAAAGAAATAAGTAAATTCTTCGCATGCAAAATGTGAAGAACTAATCGTACTTTATATTTGGCAAGATTTTCAATCCCCTCAAATGATAGGCATGAAAATATTTTGTAATTTTGAAAATAATGGATGTTTGCATACTTTATAGTCGATTATTTTTAACAAACAAAACCTGTAGCCAAACAGCATGATTTAGCGCAAATTAGCGTGACGTCACAACACACTTATAAGATCTTCGCCTTGGTTTTATGCAATGCCGGTTGATTCTCGATAAGCCAAATTAAAAGGCTATTTCTATATTCTTCCTTAACATTTTGGAAACAATGATAGAAATTTTGAATTTGTCTTCTATGGAGCAGCGTGGTGTGGAATATTTTCACTTATGACATCCTGCTATTAAAATATGTGCAGCATTTGACATAATGAGGGACTTTATTGGAGGTCTTAAGGCAACAAGAATCAGCATAATATTTACAAATTTGCAGCGTTAGTTTAGAAGGTTTACACGTAGAATCTCCTTCTTCAGCTTTTATAGTCCTTCTGCGCACTGATTCTTGTTGCCATAACTACTCCGATAATCGTTGTTCAACGTCTTAGTTTAACTCTGGTGTAGGATTTATTTGAAAGCTGAGAAACAATGACGATGCGAAGAGAAAAATTGTGACTAGTGAATATTTATTCGAAAGTCTGATACGGTGAAAATGTCACTAGGAATGCAATAATTACCAAGACTGAGTACTAAAATCTTTTAAAGAACAAATTTCAACAAATTGGAAGACACATTTCTCAGAAACAACATGCATAAGATTATGTCACCGTAATGACGACCATAAGAGATGCTACTACAGAACAAGACATCATTAAAGTGAAAGATGCCAAAGTATAATAGAATCTGTAGTCTGCCATCTAAGATTAATATCCATGGCCCAATGTAGATGATAAAGAACCCAGGATATCTCAACAGAGATGATCAATGGAAGTTAAATCAAATTCTGAAGACCGTATTTTGATCGATGGTAGCTACTACACTTACCTGAAGGAAGGAGAGAGATCGATGGTAATTCGGATTTGGAAGTCACCGACTGCTGTACGGATTCCCATGATTTAACTCAATTCACTATATGAAGTTCTTGTGGAAATATTTAAATTTATGCATCTTTTGCCATAACGAAAAAAATCTATTAAATTAGAAAAGTTTCTTCTGTTCGAAGACAATCGGTGAGCTTAATTTTTATTCTTTTTTTACTATGATGTCTGATTGTGCAAATGTATTTATGTATGATTTACGTCAGCGTGTGCCTTTTTATATGCATGAATTATGAGTAAAAACATGCCAATGGAAAGCTATTAAACACAAAGTTTAAGAGATGTGAATTAATATAAATTAAAACACTTCTTCTTCGAAAAGAGTAGCTTATTCTTGCGGTTATTAGCATATATGATTTAGAAGTGAGAATTCATCTACTCATATTAGAAATATTTTGCAGTGTTGAGGTACTTCAGTTAAAATGTAATCAAAGCGAAATTTACCATTCCAAATTTATTAATTCCTTTGGATAACTTAAAAAGATAAGCTCTAAGAAAAGGTAAATGCTTATATGATGAACAGATGGAAATGAATAAAAATTTACGAATGGTTTATATTGTACTTAATTGGGTTCGAATTTTATTGTAATTAAACAAATTATTAGATAGAGAATAAGAATGTAAGTTCTTATCAAACTTGCTTAATTAGTTTTCATATTAATTACATACATTCATTAAAAATCTTGGATATCAGAAAACTCTCTAAAGAATTGTAACTAATGAATACCTTGTTTAATGGAATAACACTTCCAAGATATTATGACGCTATAATTAGTAAATATAGTAATGATAGGCATGAAAATATTTTGTAATTTTTAAAATAATGGATGTTTGCATACTTTATAGTCGATTATTTTTAACAAACAAAACCTGTAGCCAAACAGCATGATTTAGCGCAAATTAGCGTGACGTCACAACACACTTATAAGATCTTCGCCTTGGTTTTATGCAATGCCGGTTGATTCTCGATAAGCCAAATTAAAAGGCTATTTCTATATTCTTCCTTAACATTTTGGAAACAATGATAGAAATTTTGAATTTGTCTTCTATGGAGCAGCGTGGTGTGGAATATTTTCAGTTATGACATCCTGCTATTAAAATGTGTGCAGCATTTGACATAATGAGGGACTTTATTGGAGGTCTTAAGGCAACAAGAATCAGCATAATATTTACAAATTTGCAGGGTTAGTTTCGAAGGTTTACACGTAGAACCTCCTTCTTCAGCTTTTATAGTCCTTCTGCGCACTGATTTAATTGAAATTTGTTCTTATACAGATGATAAGAGTTGGATATACTATTAAGTTGAGGTACAATTTTACACAGATGGAATATTTTATTTGAGAATTTGTACCAGACAATTTTCACCTAAAAAGTAAAGATCGCATTCACTTGCTGTTATTGAAAATTTTATTATGAACATAATTCAATTTATTACAGTTACTTGTGACAGAAAATTATCCTTATAAACATATGCATATAACTTACATCATAATTATGAAATTAAACGATTTTGTTCAAACGTAAAATTGGAAGAAATGCCATAGTGTAATCTGGACCGACACATAATTTACAGCACTTTTACATATTATCGGACACTTTCTTGAGCTAACATCTGAAACCCCTGACTTCATTCCACTGAAATAAATTTATCAGTTCTATTTTTTACAAGATATCAGCCGAAGACAATTTGTATCTTGACTTTATTTTGTAAGAATAAACTATGTATTTATGTTTCTCAGTTTTTTAATACACACTGCTCGACATTGAAAATGCAACACCAAGAAGGAGTGGTGTGAGAACACAGAATTCTCACAGTGAACACTGTGGCAGCATCGATTCTTGTATCGTTATCGCGCGCTGCCACGTGCATCGAAGTGTATAAAAACTGGAAGGACTGGTTTGTCTTTCTTTTTCCCTCTTGCTGCCTGACATCGTGTTAACGAATGTGAGAACACAAAATTCTCACTGTGGCAGCATCGATTCTTGTATAGTTATCGTGCGCTGCCACGTGCGTCGAAGGGTATAAAAACTGGAAGGACTGGTTTGTCTTTCTCTGTATATACTATTATACTTTTTGGAATCGTATTCTATTTTCTGCATTTATGACTGCAACACACACCTTTTATGAACTGATTTAGTACTATTTTATGTATAACTACTGTAAAACTTCAGATTTACAGCGCTACGATGCCTGGATACCTCATCGCCAACCAGATGTCTTATCGCTCATCACGTGACATTGGTCACACCCCCTGCATCTGCTATCCTGTCTCCACGAGAACTACGTTCGGCATTTCCTTACCTGCAGCGCTCCTAGAAGCACCAAAGTTCGATAGCCGGAACACAGCCTGCGATTTCGCAGGTTAATCGCGGCAAATAAAGCAAGTTGGAGTTGGAGTTGTCTTTCTCTTTCCCTCTTGCTGCCTGACGTCGTGTTAACGAGTGTGTGGGCCTTCGGGCCACACGCACTCAGCAGTCGCCATCCTTCCTGCATATTTTTCACGTGGAATGTCGTCGTATTTTTGCATAGATAGAAGCTGAATGAAGAGCTCCAGTATCTACAGGAAAATGCGTGTTTTAAGACTCACTACATCCTGCGGCCGTGAATACCATAAAATAAACGCTCAAGCAGAATATCAATAGGTGTTCGACTTCAAGATGTGCTTGACCAGCGATGGGTCACCACGTGATGATAAGTGTGTAAAAAAATGTGAATGTGAAAAAAGAAGAGCTTGCACGTGTTTAAGAAGACGGTGCGACAATACGAAAAGGTATATGAAGAAAATTTCGACTGTATATAATTTTGATGAGACAGGATGGCAGTTTATCTACGAGTCGTCTCGTTTCGGTATCCATAGAACATTCCATTTTAAGTTATCACGTTTTGGGTATCTAAGTTCTGATATTTTGATATTTTATATGTGTGTGATAAATGTTCCTTATTTAATCCAGAAAATGTGTTTGATAAAATAAATGTGAGATTGGAAAAAGAGAGTGTTCGACTCATGCATGCATTATTGGGTAAGTCATTTTATTCTATTTAGTAAATATCATGCAATGTACTAACCACTAAATTTTAGTTCAACTATTGACGCGGAATTAATTTGTATTTGATATTCTTAGTATCGTCACTTTTGGCGGTCACGCCAAAACCACCACATTAATGGTGCAGTAACACAATAAGTGGTCAGAAATTTATGCAAATTTTAAAGAAGTTTCACGCCACTGATGCAAATGATGTGAAATGCACAGCTCTCCGACGCACGTGAAGTAAGATATAAGGGAAGGAACGTGCAGAATGAACAATATTCTTGTCGTTATTTCTGCCAGACGGATTATCGAAGAAAGCTGGTTTTAGTCCCGGAAGATACGTGTAATAGGAGAGAATGCCAGGTTGCTGTCAACGAAGGCACTTCCAGCAGATAGACGATTTCACGAGGGGTATGGCGATCGGACGGAGAAGGGCGGGTTGGTCCTTACGTCAAATCGCAGCTGATACTCACATGGATGCGAGCACAGTGCATCAGCTATGGCGAACATGGTTGGAACAAGGAAATGTGGGAAAAAAGAGGGGTGCAGGTGCAGCCAGAGTGACGTCAACACGCGTGGATCGACGCATCCGCTGACAAGCTGTGGCGGTCCCGCAAGTCACTTGTACCGCGATTCTGCAGCATGTGCAAGATACCCTGGATGTTCCCGTGTCGACCAGAACCATTTCCCGTCGACTGGTTGAACGTGGCCTGTACTCACAGCGTCCGTTAAGAAGACTGCCATTAACCCCACAGCATAGACGCAAACGTTTAGAATGGTGCCGGACTGGAGCGATGTGGATGACAGAATGGTGAAGCGTCGTGTTCTCAGATGAGTCACGCTTCTGTTTATCCAGTGACAATCGCCGCATACGTGTGTGGAGTCGATGTGAAGACAGATCTAACCTGGCAGTTACTGTGGAACATCCCACCGCGTGACAACGTGGCATAATGGTTTGGGGCGCTATTGCCTACGATTCCAGATCACCTCTGGTTCGTATTCAGGGCACTATGACGACCCAACGATACTTGGATAATGTACTGCGGCCGGTGGCAATCCCCTACCTTCAGGGACTGCCTAATGCAATTTTTCAGCAGGATAACGCCCGACCACACAGTGCTCGCATCTGCCAACATGCTCTTCAAGGTACACAGAAGCTTCCCTGGCCACCGTAGTCTCCTGACCTGCCACCAATTGAACATGTGTAGGATGTGATTGGACGCCGTTTGCAGACTCTGCCCCTGCCTCGTTCAGAATACGAACTGTGGCAAATGGTTGAAAGGGAATGGGGAGCCATCTCTCAGAACACCATCCGCACTCTTATTGACTCTATGCCTAGACGTGTTTCTTCGTGCATCGCTGTCCGCGGTGGTCCTACATCCTACTGAGCCTCTCATGTTAGCTAGTTTCATTCTTAAGTCAGCAAGTATAGCATTATCAGTAAATAATTCTAGTCGGTCTGCAAATATCGCATTCAGTCAGTAATATAGTTCTGTCGGTACTATAGGTATTGTTGACAATATGGATAATTTCAGTCAGCAAGTATAGCTTTTTCCGCAAATTCTTCTTTATTTGTATGCAACTTTCTGCCTTTGTATATGTTTTTATTTAACTATTGCATATGTGAGCCTAGTATTTTTACAGATAACTTGTTTGTTTGTTTCGTACTCTCCTACTGTTCATATGCATTTTTCATTTAGTTACTTGTTTGTTTTTTTTTCCTTAATTTTATAATAGCAAGCATTATCATTCAGTCAGCAAGTATAGCATTATCCGCATACTATGTTACTAAGTTCTATTGTACAATATGTTAGGTCAGCTCTTTAACATACCAGAAACTGTAAATGTTAGTTTGGAATCATGTTAGTTAATTGCATTGTACTATCTATCGCTGTATGAATCTGTCAACATTTTAATTAAAAAGTAAATATTATATATATTATATAGCATATAGCATTTGTATATGTTCTTGTTTACCTATCGAATTTTGAGCCAAGCATTTATACAGATTTCATGTTGGTTTGTTTGCACTGTACTGTATTTTCTACTGTTTTTACGCATTTTTCATTTACCTACTTGTTTATAAGGAAATAATTGTTGTATGCTTTTCTTTTTATATTATATTAGCATGCATTATCATCCAGTCAACAAATCTAGCATTATCAGTACACTATGTTACTATGTTCTATTGTACTATATGTTCAACTGTATTATTTCTGTCAGCTCTTTACCATACCAGAAATTGTAAATGTTAGTTTGATGGTATCATGTTAGTTATTTATTTTGAACTTATCTAATGTGATAAGAATTTGTCACGTTAGCCTGCATCGGGCTCCCAACTATTTAGCCAGTTTGTATTGTACAATTTTTTACTGAATGTAAGAACCTTATCCTACTGAGCCGACTACATCCTACTGACTTGCAAAATCTGCAAATTTGAGCAATATACATGAATTACATAAACAAAATATTTAACTTGCAGACTTTGATCTATATTTGGTGAAATATTCTTATCAACCCTTACCATTTAAAACTTATCTAAACTAAAATAACTTTTTTCTTGAAACTCGCGAGTTCAATATTGGTTATTTTTTTTATCAAAACATGTATCTCTTCTTATGTATGCTTTGAATACTTACCCAGTAAAAAATAAAGTAGAATTAATGTAAATTTTGTTGATTCTTAGTCTAGCATTTTCTTATTTTTGTTTATCGTAAGTTAAAGATGACCTGGTTTAAATACAATAAACAATATTTAGCAACTTATTTTACAAGCGTTAGCAGAGATATTATTTATTATATTTTTTTCAAACACGTAATTATCTTGAATGCCCATAAATTATATACACGTCATATGTTTACATGCTGCAGTTTTCTTATCTTAAAATAACAATTAAAAATATGTTAATCGTTAATTTAAATATAAAAAAAGAGAATCTGAAAGGTTTCGGACTTTAAATTACGCCCAAAGGGGCGTTTTTTAACATTTTGTGTGCTATCTTTATTTACTAAATATCATGTTCTTCACACTCAAACCATAAAATTCAGTTCAAGAGCAATATCGCAAAATAATTTTGATAATTGAGCATATCTTTAGAATTTCCGATACACAGTCTCGCGCGCTGGAGATAAAAATGTTTTTTCTGTACAATGTTGCCATTGCTCGCTTTGAAATACTAGAGTTTGTTAATCAAAACTTTGTTAAAGTTTTACAAAACAGGAAATCGATAATAAAACAAACTCCAAATTTCAAATTTGTGCTTTCAGATGTCCATATTGGCAGTAGGGTTACGTCATTCAAAATCGGATAGCTCTAAGTACCGTTGTTTTATCACCATGCCAGAAACATACATATATTTATGCAAATTCCTTATTATTTAATTTCTTCAAATATACTACAGAGCGATAATATTGAGTGGCAACAGTTTGAAAAGTGAAACGGACATTCGGAGTTATTCGACGCAAAATCGCAAAACGAAAACAATAGTCCCTCAGGGGCAAAGCCAATTTGGACTAATAATCAAGTGGGAATATTTCAATCTATGTAAACCTGGGGCATTGAAACTGCATTTCATTTTGATAAGCCACTATTACTTAAAAGAAGACGGTTTTTAACACTGTGAATTAAGTGGATGATTTTTAATGCTGCACTTTACATTATTCACTTCAAAATTGTTCTGACAAGAATTTTCACGCCGATCAATTGCATCTACAATTTTCGGCGTTAAAACAAGTGTGTCTACTAAACAATATTTCCTATTCTATTCTATTTGTAGAGATCTGCCTACTTACTACTACGCTTTCTTCCCGAAGTTGAAACTGTTTCTCAAAGGGAAATGTTTTCTTTGGCATGAAAGAGATCTACGGAATTGTGAAATCAAATTTTTGACAAATGTAATATAAATACATGCGTAGAAGTCACTTTGCTTTCGTTATCCGATCGTTCTGCTGTTTGAATTAAAGCAGGAATGTCAAGCCTTTAAAAAAAAAAAAAAAAAAAAAAGTCTTCGTGCATTGGGCCAATGCTTACTTTTATTCTGCTTGGCTAATTTGGTAGTAATTTCATTTTTATTTAAGCATAACATTTATTTTAAATTTACAACTACAGATTTAAAAATATTTTTTGTAAATAATTTCTTAGGCATAAAATAGCATTTATTCTAATTTTGAATCATAGAAGCAAATTAATCTAACCTAACCTTATCCATACTTCAAATTTATGAAATTCATTTTCTGAAACTTCGAAAGTAGGACATGGAGATTACTTGTGTTTCTACACCCCGTTAATAGTTAATGAACGAGAAAACTAGAGATACTTATGCTTAAGATATATTCACCACTCATCGGCTAATTTTGAATTCTAAATCCTTAAGTTATGTTTCAATTAGCCAATCGTATCCTGTAGTTAGGCTTCCACCTAATTCAAAAGACACAGCATTAATTTTCCCAAACTTACTAGTGAATCTTACTATAGGTTTGGTTTTGGTTTACTTAATTATGGCAAAACACACTAGGGTTATCTGCCTAAGGGGAGGCCTAAGAGGAGGGATGCTTTCGTGGAGGACTTGCTAAGGGAAACTGGCTCGTATACACGTTACACATGGGGAAAACCACGAAAACGCCCATGCAGCCAGCCCGTTCGCGGGATTCGAACATCGGACCGAACTACCAGTGTTCAGCGACTTTACCGCTCGGCCGCTGAATCTTACTTTAGAAGTAATAGTTTAGTTTGGGAAGATGAATATTAGTGTCCTGTTGAAACCTTCGAGCTATTGCTCAAATAATTGCATAAAGAGTGAAATTTATGGTTTGCGCATGTTTCTTAGATTTTCGAATCCATATAAGAAGTGATATAAACTTTAAACAATCTTTATTTGTTAAACCATCTACAAACAGAATCATTTAATAAACGAAAAATGTATAAAACGTTTAAATTTGTGTTTTAGTAGATTTAACGAATTTGTTGGCCTGTTTTTTTTTATACGCAGTTCCCGCAATGATTTATTTTTTTACCATAAAAATTGACATACGTTTGAATTTACAGTTTCTGTATAATGGAATTACACTTAAATTGAATATTTAATCTAGCGAGTACCTGTACAATTTTTACGTCAATCTACTAGCGACAACCTTAACAAACTTATAACTATCAGCACATTAACAAGCTATGTTAAATTGAAATAAATATTTATTTAGTCTCTCGTGGTGAGCACAAATTAAAATGCTAATACAAGTAAAACAATTTATAGAATACTGCTACTTAATCTAGGCTCTATGGTTCGAATTATTTGTAACACGATTCTAAATTCAAAATAAACACCTGGTCGGTTAAACTATCACTAATTTCTTAAAACAGTTACAGTACAGCTGTTTGCTTAGTAATAATTAATTGTTCACAGACACGCAAAGAATTAAACTTCACTCAAACAATGCGGCGACGAAACAACTCTAATAGACTTACGGTTAAGTTTAACTTTCTGTTATTAAGCTGTGTCGCTTGCCATTAAATTTGCTTAACTTTGTAAGCAAATTTAATGGAAATTAAACTTTGTAAGCAAATTAAACGAATATTATGACAAGAACTGAAAAGGATAAAATAGTTTAACACAAATCTAAATGTTAACAAATCCTAAAAATAGCTGTCAAAAAGTCGCAAGAGAGAAGTAAGAAGATACGATATTACCGCTGTAGAATATTTTGAAGTTCAAAAATAGATAGGAGGAAAACGCCACGTCACCAGACCTTTAATAAACATTCCAAAGCAATTGAAAGAAAAAATTACATCATCTGAGAGAGTGTCCCAAATAGGAAATTAAGAAAATATAACGCCATATATTACATTAAAGCGTGAAACTTGATCTCATGATCATAAACTGTAACTGTAACTACAGGGATGAATATTCAAATAAGTGAAACTTATGAATATGGAATCCCTAAGGGCCAAAAACCTTATCTTCGGTAGGACAATAACTTTAACTTCAGCCTATCCATAAACAAAAGTTACTATCTTCCACTAAAAGTGGGAAAGTGTCAAAAAGTGTTTATGGAGAATCCTTATATAAATGTTCTCGAACATTTAAACCGAAGCATAGTTTTATCTTAGAATATCAAAGCGGAAAAGACTGTCTGAGTTTCCTGTTGAAATAAGAAACAGAATTCCATGCAGATTTAAACGAAAAAGATTTTCAATTTGAAAGAATTATATCATGGAAGAGATACAAAAAAAAAAAAAATCCATTACATGAGGATAGCACATTCTCCATGGAAAAGGTTCTAATGGAAATGCTGTAAGCATTAAAAGAAGTTCAGTTATGTGAGATGTGCAATCAGACATTCATTCCAGAAAGTTTGCAATAATGTCAACGTTCAGTTTAGATGAAGCTGATCTGCTAATGCCGTAAATGTTATTATTACTGTATGTGTAATTGTTATTTTGCTGTAATAGTTCGTTCGCGAAAATAACATTCAGATGTAACATTGAAGAACTGCCTTCTCTTTGTGTAGATATAAAAGAAATTCTAAGGATAACAAAAATACCTTTTAAAAATTTGATGACCCATTTAACTGAGTTCATCATATCTGTTACCAATGCAAATATTATATTTTTTATTGGACGGAAAAAGGCATCAGATATCAGATAATTCTGTGTTTATGATCGAGAACTTAGCAATATCGCAAAACAATTTTAAATGGAGCATATCTTTAAAATTTCCGATATATATAGTCTCACGCGCTGGAGATAAAAGTATTTGTTCTGTACAACGTTGCCATTACTCTCTTTGAAATACTTAAGTTCATTAATTTAGATGTCAAACAACACAAATCAGCGTTATATTAATTTTCTGAATTAATATTTGTTTGGCGTGTTATTGTATCTTAATACTTGAGTTTGTTAATAAAAAACTCGTTAAAGTTTACAAAATATGAAATCGATAATAAAACAAATTCCATGTTTGAAATTTGGGCTTCCACGTGCCCATATTCCCAGGAGGATTACGTTATTCAAAATTGGATGGCTCTAGGTACCGTCGTTTTAACAATGCCAGAAGCATACATACATTTACGCAGATTCTTCATTATTTAATTTCTTTAAATACAATATATGGGGATAATATTTGGCGGCAACAATTTAAGAAGTGAAACAACGCTTGTAGTGAATCAACGCAAAATGCCAAAAAGAAATTAATAGTCCTTCTGGGCAAATTTCCCCTTTGGACTAAAAATTGAATTGCTCGGTTTTAATCGAAGGCATTAAAAGGTAAAAATTAATATTTTAGCTACCATAATATTCCTGATTATAAATAAAATCGTAAAACTGCTAAGAAAGAAGATTTTGGGCCAAAATTTTCAAAGAGAAGTTCGAGTGAATTGGATGTAATCGCTCTTGGATATGATATTTTTCTCTTATTCTTTTCACTTCTGTTTGCCCTTCTATTTCAGTAACAACATAAATACTGAAATTTTGTTAGTGTCTTAGTACAATTCGTATATGTCAGTCCAGTATAAAGGGAAATCTTTGCTTATAAAATCCTTGCTTGATTTAGAAATGCAATTGCATCATGATGATTAATTCCATCTTTCATTTTAAAATCCATCATTATTAGACATTATATGATCATAAAATGGAAATTGAATGCCTTTTGAGAAACTACCAAAATTTTGAAAATTGCATCATAAATACTAGTAAACCCTTATGCAAAAGACCTTTCAATCTACCAGATGTTAAAAAAAAATTAAATTCTGAGATAATTATTCGATAGTAAAGAAGAATTTGTGGAAACAAAACTGAACATTAAACTGAAAAAAATTCTCCTTGTCATATTTTGCAACATATTCTACACATTTTATTGACATATTTTATTACATGACATGCATATGTACCTAGCATATTTTATTCTCATTTCAAATAAATATGGGTGAATATTGGTTGGCAACATATGGTTGGCAAGCAAGTCAAAATAGATTTTAACCAAAAAATATAGAAAACAAATTAAAAAACTGTGTAAATATTAATTAAAATAACTTACTTAATTATGAGGAGTCAACAGTTTTTATCACAAATTATTATTCAATATTCATTACATTACCACAATTAAAGAAACTGATAGATAACTGCTAATAAAACCGCCAAGTTTTTAATTTGAGTGTGAGAGAAAATTCATGCAATTTCTCCAGGTTAGTTATCTTATTCTTTTATTAAAGGCTCAACGAGAAGTAAAAAGGAAAACATATAACTTCATCTGTACACATATTTGAATATAAACGTAACTATGTACATCCAGAAATTTCAGAATATTAAATAATAGTGTACATTGCTTATGGCCAATGTTTGGAAAAATTTTTTCCTGATGAAGAACTTGTGCCTGCACGCCCTCAAAATCAATAGAGTTTTGTTTAAAAACCACACCGAAGTACGGTTTCTTCTTTTGCCTAATTTAAAATTTTATATTGGCATGTTTCTCTTCCCTTCGAAATTCTGACTTCTTTAAATTAAACTTTTACGTTTAATCCTTCCTTGATAGCATAGTTATCGAAACGTTTCCCAATTTTTTCATTTTGATAGCGACTTTTGATTTCGATTTCTCTAACAAGTTACATATGAAATGTTTCAAAACACAAAACTATCATTGCTTTATAGGGGAATAAAAAAATGGCTTTTTTTTTTTTCACTGGAAAGGGACTGTATTGAAAGAACAGCTGCTTTAAATCTGTATTTACTCACTATCCTGCCTTGGCTTTTGTTATTTTTCGTATTACTGGAAAATAATCACTTAGTTTAGACGCTAATTCATTTATCATTCTATAATCCAACATAATTATTTAAGTCATATGTTTAGGCGAAAATAAAATTTAGGCATTAACAGTTCAGTACAGATGTTTAATATAATGTAAACTTAAGACATTAAATGTTTGAAATTGCAACTTCTAATTCAGATCAGAGACAGATTTCATTTTATTAATTTACTAAATAATCTGTTCTGTATACATCACAGGACATCTGAATTTACAAGTCGGCTTTTCAAACAATAAAAAATGATGTCACTAATTAAAAATAACGACAATCAGGAATATAAAATACAGACGAGCAGTATTTTCTGGAATTTAGGTAGTTAAGTCTCCTCATTTTAATAGACAATGAAATGAGGATCTAAGCATACAGAACATTATTTACATATTTATGCATATAAGGTAGTGAGAGTTATATAAATATAAAAAATTACATAAAGATTAAATTAATTAATGCACAATGGTTTTTTTTACATACATTTTATTAAATTCCTAATTATTGCCTTAATATTCTATTTCTATTTTCTATCTCTATTCATTCTTATTATTCGTAAAACGACTAAATATCAATGTTTACGTTATTCGTCTGTCCTTTTAATATTTTTAACATCTCATATTAAGTATTGTTATTTTCCCACCGCAAATTCCGTGCCCTTTTAAAATAAGAATCTGATGTGGACAGCACATGACTTCCTTCTACGGCCTATTAAATTATACATATTTTTTGCTGGTATCTTTTCGATTCATTAGAGATGTATTTCGTACCCAATCACTTCAGTTCTTACTCCGCAGTAAGGCAAAAATACGTAAACACTCAAAACATCTTCATTAAAAATTGTAAAATACAAAAAATTAAAAAACAGATTCAGCTAAAAACAGTTAAAAAAAAACCAATTAAACTTTAGAGCTTCTCCACAAAAACAAGCAATTCGTTGAATGGACAAAAAGAAAAAATTACGGTGAACAAAAATTAAAAAATAACTTTCGATTCCAGCGGGCAAAATGACACTGAACTCGGTGTACCAACTGACTTAATTTACTCTACTACTAAGAGTTTCAAATGTAAACAAATTAACGCCAGGTTAGGCTTAGTTCCACTTACACTTTTATATTGTTGATACTTGTACAACTATTGCATGCAGAGTAACTAACGCCATTAAACCTTAACCAGAACATTAGAACAACATTATTCAATTTTCCAATATATAAGAATGCACAATTTACCAACATACAAGAATAAAAGAACGCAGCTCACCGAGACAGTACCAAGTTGGGCATATATCTATATATATCTATCTATATATATATATATACGTATGTGTATGTTTGATGCAGCCGATTGCAACACAAAAGGAAGATGCAAAATTGCATATTATAGCAGTCCCATACGCAAAATTTCAAAGTTCTACGGGTAATTGTTTTTCAGTTATGCGATATACATTCATCATTTTAAATCCATTCTACAAACCGTTTAAAAAAAAAACTGTCTTTTATTTTGTCCGTATGTACAGATTTTATAATAAAAGGAATTAATGGTATTTCCTCTTATTTTTTGCACATCATATATATTAAAATGTAATTATAAAAATAGATTTTACTAAATAAAACTTATTAGCGCAAAGGGCGTTAGCCCAGAAGGGCTATTAATTTCGTTTTGGAATTTTGCGTCGATTCACTCTCTGCTTTGATTCACTTTTCAAGCTGTTGCAACCAACTATTACAACCTTGATTTATAGTTAAAGAAATTAAATAATGAAGAATCTACATAAATCTATATATGTTCATTGTGATAAAACAACGGTACTTACAGCCATCCAATTATGAATAACCCGAGAATATGGGCATCTGGAAGCCCTAATTTGGAATTTGTTTTATTATCTATTTCTTATTTTGTCAGACATTAAATAATTTCTGATTAAGTCAACGATTTCAAAGCCAGGAATGGCAACACTGTACGAAAAAAAAAAGTATCTCCAGTCGCGATACTATGTGTCGGAAATTCAAAAGGATATGTTCATTTTAAAATTGTTTTGTGATATTGCTATTGAACTGAATTTTATGGTTTAAGTGCGAAGAACATGGTATTTAATAAAAAAAAAAAGGTAACAGATAAAATGTTAAAAAAAGTCCCTTTGAGCGTAATGTAAAGTCTAAAATTTTCAAATTTTCAAATTTTTTTTTTTTTTTTTAAAGTCCAAAGGGGCTTTGTCCCTGAAGGACGATTGTTTTCGTTTGCGATTTTGCGTTGAATCACTATAAATGTCCGTTTCACTTTTCAAACTGTTGCCACCAAATGTTAGATTCCTGCACACTGCATTATATTTGAAGAAATTAAATAATGAAAAATCTGCATAAATGCATTTATATTTCTCGTATTGGGATAAAACAACGGTACCTAGAGCCATCGATTTTTAAATGACGTAATCCTCCTACGAATATGGGCATGTGGAAGACCAATTTTGAAATTTGGAATTTGTTTCATGATCCATTTCATATTCTGTAAAGCTTTAACGAATTTTTGATTAACAAAGTTAAGGATTTCAAAACCAGCAATGGCAACACTCTACAAGGGAAAAAAAAACGTTTATTTCTCCAGCGGGCGGAACTGTGTATCGGAAATTCTAAAAATAGGCTCATTTTAAAATTATTTTGCGACACTGCTATTGAACTGAAATTTATGGTTTAAGCGCGAAGAACATGATATTTAATAAATAGAGGTAACACAAAACGTTAAAAAAACGCTTCTCTAGACGTAGTTTAAAATCTGAAACCTTTCAGATTTTTTTTTTTTTTTTTTTTTTTTTTGTATTTTAAATTAATTTTTTTTTTGTATTTTATTTTTTAATTATTTAAACTTTGGTCATTATGTTCAGATTCAAGATAGTTTTTAATGATATTATTTTCTTCTCTTTAAATTAATGCTCCCAGGTTATCTAATCATAATAAGAAACCAAATTCCTTTCAGTCGAAAATTTCAGAAATTAATTTCCTCATTGTGTCAACTAGTATTCAGAACCACACTTTGCTTCAGGCACCCGTGCTATTTAAGGTGATTCTCAAACTAAATTCTAAAAATAAGGATACCAAAAGACATAGTAATGCCGTGTCGTAGAAATAAAATGCTTGGAAGTGAGGATTATCTTTTGAAAGAAGGTCACGCTTTAATTTTCGACCCCACTTCGCACACAATCAACTTAATTGTCTCTAATTCCCCAAATCTCTTAAAATGGGCAAATGGCCGTATCTTAAGGTTGCATTCCGACAATATATATAACTCAGTCACATGAGAGGGATCGAATGAATATTGAAGAAACGAAGTTTTAGTCTTTCAGATGCCTTACAAATAAGCTCTGCATTATGAGGACATTCTTGCGAACTTTTTCTTTCAGTGCATATGTAGAATAATAAAATACTGATGTAAATATTTAAATCCTTTTCATAATAGTGTTGTTTGCATTGCTACATCGTTGTGATATTTTGTATTGTGTTATTTATTTATTTCGTTAATTTTTGCATTTAGGATAAAAGTTTTAGGGCTTAAATTGCATGCAACTGAATTTGTAGCTACGTGTTTTGTATAAATGTATTTATTTCTTTAAAAGAATTATATATTTTTAAGCCTCAATCCAACAAACAGCTCATCTAGAAAGAGAGATGCATTGGAACCTCGAGATACGAGTTTAATTCGTTCTGGCATTGAGCACGTATAGCGAATTTCTTGTATCTAGAAACACATTTCCCCACTGAAAATAATAGAAATCCAGTTAATCCGTTCCACACCCCCAAAAATACCAACATAAAAATCAATTTTTCTAATAAATAACACTGGTAAATAATATAATCGTAGTTTACCCTTATGATAGCTTCCCACACCGACCTTTTAACTGTTTCTAGTTAATCCACACCAACAACAGCTTCTAAGAGTTTTGGGCAGGTGTTTGGAAGTAACGGTAATTCCTTTGGTTACATCAAATTTCTTAATTTCTTCCTTCTTCCTCAGAATAGTGCAGTGGTCGATGTCGAAAAGCTGTAAGTCTTCGCCAATTCCGTCACTCTTACACCATGCTTGTTTATCTATAATTTCTTTCTTAATTTCAACGGCCATGGCTTCCTTATTTTTCTTTGCAGCACTATCATAGGCAACAATCTTATGGGAGGCATCGTGAAATAATTATTTTCACCTCAAATATAATATACAATTGACTCACAAGCGCACAAACACGTAGATCAAAGAACACCGAGTGATGCGACAAAGGGATTCCCCGAGTCGAGCCGGATCGGGAAATGGCGCCACGCATACCAACAGCCTGGTTCATTGCTCGTTACTCCAGTCAATGCTCGTATTTAGGGACAAAGTGTTCTCTCATATTTTCCTCGTATCTCGAATTTCTCGTATATAGAGGTGCTCATATCTCGAGGTTCCATTGTATGGAGAAAACTTATTTTGACGGGCTTTGGCCTTTTTGGTGCCAAGTTAGCAACATTCAACAAATTTTCTCCAATTTCATTTATTTTGCTATACCTATTTTGCTATTACTATTAAATTTTTATTTACAATAAATTTTCAGCTTCTCCCACTCATCTGGAGTGATTATTTAAAGAGGCAGCCATAAATCCGTTTACTGTTATTTTTATATAAAGGAATAACATGTCATTAGAAAATTTAGAAAGAGGCAAAATGCATGCTTAGATTAGTAGCATTTTTTTTTTCTTTTTCTTTTTTTAAAGCGTTATGAATTTCGAAGATTGATATGAGCGCTTGTTCAGGAAAAAAAAAATTTTGCATTTGTCAGTTAGTCACATTAACAATGAAAACATAAATTATTTTTGCTTTCTTTGCCGAGTTCACTATATAAGGTATTTCTCCCGCCTTCTTAGTATGCCTTCGAGGTGTAGTGGTGAGCACGCTCGGCGCGTATTCAAGATGTCCGTGGTTCGAGTCCCGGCGAGGGCATTGCTCATTTTTCAAATTCCTGCTTCCAAGAAAACACCTAATAACTTTACAGTGGCACCCGTAAAATATACAAATATTCATAAAAATCCGATTAGTTTTTTTTTTTTTTTTTTTTTTTTTTTTTTCTTCCTCTATTGTTTGAGCACGTAGGAATAAAAGCGAAATTTTTATTTTTGACGTTATCGCAAAAATAATTTTTTTTTTAATTTTTACTTTACTCTAATAAAGATTATATAGTTATTATTGCAATTCAATGCATTATACTATATTTCCATTTCCTAATTTTCGTTTTCTTCCCCGCCCCAACAAAATTAAGCAGTGATCATTATTCAACTCCCTAAATTCACAATCCATTTTCTTTCAACTAAAATAAAGCAATTTACATTGGTTTCTATACGGAAGTTAAAAATTATGCAAATAATCCTGTTTCTGCTTTTATTGTTTAAAAATTAATCAACAAAATTATTAAACGCTTCTAATGGATATTTATTGCTTCCAGTAAGAGGACTTCATGTCTTATCAAAATAAAAAGAATTAATACTTAAATATTTTTTGCAAGATTCACAAACAAATGATCCAGTAAAATAAGTGCATAGCTACACTATAAAAAATTGAGGTATTTTATTTATTTTTAATTAAATAAATGCACAATTCTCTACGTGACGTTAATTTAAGGTGAATCTTTGAAAACCGTTTTCTACCGTACAATTGTGCGATTTTGAAGAGTTCATTATTAAGCATAAAATTTATGCTTAATATTTTATAATCTTAACTTTTACTATTTACAGAACTAATTATTTAACTAGATTGCTTATAATAACGGCTTAGCTTAAAATTGCTTCAAATGCTAAAATGAACACCAGATTAAAATTTCTTTTTAATTTTACCATATTTTGTATAAAATTTCAATGTTTTAAATATATATTTTTAACTTTCTGCATTTTTGTCTGTCTCTTATTTATGTATTTATTTTTACACGCATGATAGAAAGCGCAACGCGGCTTGTTTCTGTTCGAGTAAAATCAGAATAAAACATTATTTTTTAAACATAAAACAATAACGTAAAAAAATCTGAAAGCTTTCAGATTTTACATTACGCACATAGGGGCGTTTTGTTAACGTTTTTATGTGTTACCTTTATTTATTAAATAAATACCGTGTTCTTCGCCCTTAAACCCCAAAAATTCAGTTCAACAGCAATATCACAAAATAATTTTAAAATGAGCCTATCTTTAGAATTTTCGATACACAGTCTCGCGCGTAAAAGCTAATTTTTTTCTTCTTACAGTGTTGCCATTGCTCGCTTTGAAATTTTTGAGTTTGTCAATCAAAAATTCTTTAAAGGTTTACAAAATATGAAAGCGATAATAGAACAAATTCCAAATTTCAAATTTGGGTTCCAGATGCCCATATTCCCAGGAGGATTACGTTATTCAAAATTGAATGGCTCTAGGTACCATTGTTTTATGACAGTGCGAGAAACATACATACATTTATGGAGATACTTCGTTATTTAATTTGGTTAAATATAACTAAATTTGTTTAGGTCTCTAATATTTGGTAGCAAGCATTTGAAAATTTAACCGACATTTATAATGAACCAACGCAAAATACCAAAACGAAATTAATAGTCCTTCTGGGCAAATTGCCGCTTTGGACAATTAAAATTAAAAGTATAATATATGTTATTAAATTTTTGCTGTTTTATCAACTAATAAAAACAATCACTTAATTTCATTTGATTTCGTGTGAAAAAAAGCGATCCAGGTATCAAGTGTTGAAGCCATCTGGAGTCCAGCTAACTGGTGTTTTACTGTGCTCGTAAAAAGCAAAGTTCATAATAAAAGCAACTAAAACTACCTTAAATTTCGCGTAATTTATCCAAGGGTTTTTCTTATATACTTGCATAGCACAGCGTATGCATATTTATAAACATAAATATTGTGCTCTCTAACGCGTAAAAAAGGAATGTCTAGCACGAACAGTGTCTCTGTCCTTACGGTTAGTGTTGATATATCTATGTAGATCTTCTAGAGATTGCTACTGCATTAATCACTACAGCCACATTAATGGTGTCATAACCTCATTATCATTGTTTATTATCTTAGATTAGAAGATGGCAATGATGAATTACCAAGCTAAAAAGGTAGAATGACAAAAATAATTATTTCAAAGGAGAGGGTAATACGAATAGCATAGCAAAATTTGCATCTTCATGTACCACTTCGTTCTCGGCATATCTACCAGAAAACTTTATATCTATTTTGTTTTACAAAATGTTAAAATATGATCACGCATCACAACTCTATTCTGATTTTGAAAGGGATGTTTCAAAATTAATTTTTCAGAAAAACTCTAATTCTTCTATATGCAAAATATAATTTTTTAAGTAGACGTGCACTCGAATCACATAGCGGCAAATTAGTTAGCGCAAGGAAGCATTGTTAGATTTTTTTCGGTTAGATTCGCAACAAACTAATATTTAACCTGCAAGGGAATTTCAGGATTTCCTTCATATGTCACGCAGGTGGAGTGTTCTTTAGACTTGGAAACTCATTTACTAATGTATCCCTTCCCAAAGGAAGGTAGATAGTCTTCAGTTACTTTGCTGCAATTAACTAAACAAACCAATTTTAATTCAGAAGTCAAACAACAAAAATCAGCGTAATATTTTTCAAATTTTCGCAGGACTAGTTTCGATGGTTTTACTGAACCATCATCCTCAGCTGCAAAAGCGCAAATGAACGAGATAAGATATAATGATTAGATAAGATAAGATAAGAAGGCCTGGACAGGAGATAAGCCACTGGCGCTATCTGTTGATGAAACCAGAACTAAAACATAATTTCTCTAAAGGCTGAAGGCAAAGATGGATTAGGATTAGGGTCGTTAACTAGAACAGAAAGATTTTTTTTAATGTAAAATGCCTCTAGAAAATCCAGTTCACCAACGGAAGATATTTTTTGAACAATTTTGGCAGCAGAAAAATTGAAAGTGTGATTTTCGGACCAACAATGTTGGGCAACAGAAGACTTCTGTGTTTTCATTTTTCTAATATATGCCTCATGTTCCTTTACGCAAAATTTCGAGGCTCTCTTACTTTGGCCAATGTAAATTAAGCCACACTAGCAAGGAATCCTGTAAATACCCCAGGAATTCATATACGGAATGGGGTTCTTGAGTATGGAACTCGGAATTTTATATTAAATATTACGCTGATTTTTTTTGTTTGACTTCTGAATTAGTGTTTGTTCGGCGTGTTGTTGTATCTTAAACCATTTTAAACTTTGTTCTTAACCTAAAGTTAAATACAAACTTAATTTCCCTTTAATATAAAATAAAGTTGAAAAGTATTTAAAATAAACGTGCCGATTGATTTATGAACAAGGTGCTTAATATCGCAAAACTTTCCAGAAGGTACCTGCCGCAGAAAGATCAATTTCCTGGATGATTTTCCAGGGAATACTGGCTCAAAGTATTAAATCACAAAGCTTCAATTACCCACCTACTTTAAGGTTCGAGCAGAGACGTTCTACCATAAGAAACTGCAATACTCCAAAGCTTTCAGCTCTTTGAAATAATTCAGGTGCTTAAATGTGATGCACGTTTTTGTAGAGGATAAGTTAAGATCCAAATAAGACTTAAACGCCTGAATTGAAAGAAATACACACCAATTCATTTCTACTACAATGGATAGCAGTGACCTTAGGTATCGCCATGCTCTACCCCAATGGACTTATTTTCCGGAAATAAGCAAAACGGTAGGGCATGATGAAAAGTTGCGTGGAGTTCTGCAACTATGGTAACAGATTAAAGCATGTGTCGTCAATGTAATTCCATAATTCAGCTAATTTCACATGAAATCTAGTTTATTTTGAGGTCCTACCATGCGACACAGAGCAAATATTAAAATCGATTCACGTAAGGATAGGAATGGGAACTTTGGACATTTCGCACCACTTAAATATTTTCGATATATAATTTGACAGATTTTTGATTAATGTGCTTTCATAATCCCAGTATCCTTTTCGATAACAAGCTATTATTCGCATAAAATGTTTTATAAATTTTGTGAGGTAAAATTATGTTGTAATGTATCATTTAAAACAGATGTACTACCTTTCCTTCATAGGATTTAAGGTTTCCTAAGCAGCATAAATTCCATCATTAAAAACAAGGAACAGAAGGTCAACAAAAATATCTTTTAAAAGGAAATGCATTAGAAAAGATTTCGGCAACTTATGACCTGCGGGTCACTGAGTGACATTCTTGATAACTTCAAGTGGCCCAACAGAGTTCCGAAAATAATATATAATATATAACAATAAATTATCAAGCTTAAATATGAAACGAACACTTGAAGAATACATAAAAAATAAACTGAAAATAAATAACAACAACGGCATTTTTGTTCGATTATAAAAGTGCCGTAACGAATATGTATTTTATTTTTTAAAAATAAAAAATTAATATAATTTCAAGGAGAAATCTATGAATTTGGCAACGCGATTCCGTAATCTATAATTCCGCCATTTTTTTCCAGATAAAAATTCGTTTGGATATTTGCTCATTTTATACACTTTTGTCCTTTCTTTTTAACTTATAACTACGAGCAAATATTTTTACACATGAAATTTATTTTAAGTAAAGACAAAAGCAGCTTCACTACTGAAAATTCTGATGACTGTATTCGTAGATGACCAACGAAGCCGATCGTAGATGATAAGATGATTAACTGGAAGTCAGACTTGATTAAACTGAGATAAAAAGAGTTTATCATCAGGGAAGCCATTAATATTGGAGAGAAAAATAAAAACACTCACTAATGATTGTTTTTATAATAATTATAATTATAATTTTTATTCAGAGTTCAAACTTTAAAATGTATTGTAATTATTTTGTCAATAAAATTTATCCTATTCACCAAGAAAGACTGTTCTGAAATGAAAATACCACTGACCCGAAACATCTTCTTAATATACACATTTCGGCTCGTTTTCATCGATACACCTCCCCCCCCCGAAGAAAAAAAAAAAGAAAGAAAATGACTGCCGACGCCTGCAGGAGAACAGTTATCGCAGATTGATAATCCCAAAACTGCATAAAGCTCCTTTTTTCGTCCAAGGTTATGTTCATAAAATTTATTACTTAGCGAATTATTATTACTTATTAACTACTTACCTAATTTTAGAGCTTATGCATATTTTCATATTAATTACTTCTTCCTAAGGGTACAGAAAATGGCCGCTATTGTAACAGAGTATCAATTAGCTCACTTTAATAAGAAAAGGTTACGTTAATTTAACAGGAAATGTAAAACAATTTCTCGATCGGTACCACTAGTCAGAAAGCTCATTCAGGATAGTAACGATATTTACCGTTTTTCTTTCTTAAAATAATTTTAAAAGCCTTTTAAAAATATCAAATTTCTTATTTATATATCTTATTAGAAATAAAGAATTATGAACTATTTTTATGTTTTAAAGAATAATGGTTTATGTACGGTCATATCGCGAATTTCCATTAACGAACAAAAATCATTTTAGATTACAGTCTGATAACACTCCAATTATTTCACTTCAACTACTAAACGTTCAAAAGTTTCTGTATTAGATCATATCGAAGGGATTATTATCACACTCAATTTTTAAACATATCTTGAACAATCGATGTGATCTCATTATCACTAAAATTTGATATCCAGGATCATCTGCAACGATTCTTAAGTACTCATTAATATCCTTTTCATCCTAACTACCATTTCTTTCCCTTATATTTTGTTCTTCTGATATACTTTCATACAATTTGCATATACTAATCGCTCTAATTTGAGTTTCAAAAATACAGTATTCATATAAATGCAGGTAATTGGAGTTAAGATATTCGGAGATTTAATACACTGAAATTTTTCCGAAATAAATATCACAGAGTGTGTGCAATTCTTTCTCCCTATAAAATGAATAGTTATTTGAAACAATTTTTGTGCGTATATATATATTCTTCGTGAGCGCGTGCATAACAAAGACAATATCTTATCTGGAACTACCGCTTAACGGACAGGAACTGGTCCCCCTCGAAAAATCTAATTCCTCCCCTAATGGCGGCCATAAATATGCAGCCTTTCGATGCTTTACTATTAAAGTCGAAGATAAGAAATGCCAGAAGATTACTCCCATTCGAAGTCGAGGTAATATTTATAAATGATAATCCGTTCGCAATGATCTTATAAATTCCGAGAAGAGGAGAGGTTTCGGTTCGAAATGCCATTCTAATGACCGTTATTTTCAGTCGTATTCTTCAGCAAGATAGCGAGGGTGATTCGCTTTTATTAAAAGATTGACGACTGCAATGGGATCGGTTATGGTCACGGGGGAGAAACAAAGAGTTTTAATAGAAGTACCTTCCAGTTTCGGAAACACCTGGAAGAGGGCTCTCATAGCAATTTAATTTGACAGATGACGCTTAGTTTACCCACAATTAGGCATATTCTTTAACATAAGAGCAGAGATCGTTGAAGTTACATAACCCTTCAGTAAAATGAGGTTAAATTGTTTGCCTGATAAGAGACCGCTCTACTGCCCCTTTGTATTTCAGGAATTTTAGTAATTACTGGGATGCAGGCCTTAATTACTATTTTGAATTAAACAGTAAAAAAATAATAAAATCTGAAAGCTTTCAGATTTTACATTACGCCTAAAGGGGCGTTTTTAACGCTTTGTGTGTTACTTTTATTTATTAAATACTGGCCTCGGTCCACCAAACGTTAAAATTAAAACAACGTTAAAGGAACCAAACGTTAAAGGAACACCAAACGTTAAAATTAAAAACTGCACAGAATTTTACTCTGCAGAACAACTTTATCAATAAAAGAAAGAAACAGAAATTTCAATAGAACTGTATTATATATATGAAAAAATTGCAAAAAATTGAGCAATATCCCTTAACACAAATATTAATTACCCTAATAAATACGTAAAACAACTTCCCGTTGCAAAATCTTAAGAATTCAAATGGTATAAAGGAAGTTAAGAATTTTTTTCCTAAAAAAATGATGCAACTATTTTTTTATATAATTCAAATTATATATATTTAAAAATAATATAAAAAATTACCATGAAATAAGCAATAAATTTCATTATTTCAACAGAAAACAGTCAGCAGTCCAGTATCCTAAGCAATGATTGAAAAACTGTTGCCAAAACCACATTTCTAAAAGAATGAAATTATCATCAGAAAGCAATAACCAATCAATATTGTGCTTTGTGGATGACATAATTCAAAATATACATACCTCTTTGCCATTAGCTAATAAAGAAAGAGAGAGGGGAAAAAAGGAAATTCTTTCCGTTGCGCCTCGCGAGACACATTCGCGTCAGAATAAGACGATTGCGATATGTGTATTGCGTGTATAATTAATAATATTTTATCTCATATTTTCAACAGTCAGTAGTCCAATATACAAAGCATTGAATGAAAAACGGTTGCGAAAAGCACATTTTTAAAAGAATGAAACTATATCAAATGATGCGATTTCATCAAAAAAGATAAAATAAAACAAAATATGATTCGAATTTGAAAACATCGCTTCGAAGTGCACTGTCTCTTTTCTAGATACACCTATATACCAAATTTCGTAGCCCTGGGTCGCAACTTACGCGCAGCACGAACGAAACATACACACAGACAGACTCTTTCTTTTATTATATGCAGAGATTATTTGCAGATAAAACAAATTCCAAATTTGGGCTACCAGATGCCCATATTAGGGTGGAAACGCTCGTTATTCAAAACTGATGGCTCTAGGTACCATCGTTTTATCAGAATGTGAGAAACATACATACATTTATGCAGATTCTTCATAATTTAATTTCTTTAAATATAATACAGGGCTGTAATATTTGGTGGGAACAGTTTGAAAAGTGAACCGACATTTATTGTGAAAGAACGCAAAATACCAAAACGAAATTAATACCCCTTCTGGGTTAACACCCTTTGGGCTAACAATAAGGATATTTCTTGAAGAAATTATCTGCTTATAATTCTTTAATTTGTAAATATATATAAAACATTACGTCTTGTCTTCTGGAGAAGGAGTGATTTGATTCATTAATATAGGCAAAGACCTTTCATTCACTTGCAGCTAAAGCCGGCAGAAGTTACTAATGCTCAGTGTCTTTAGAAATTCAGTCATTCTATGGAAAAAAGGGGAAGATAAATAATAACAATATGTTAAACATCACTGGCGCATTACCTTTCTTATAGAAATTATTTCAACAGTTTTTGCATTTGATTTCATTCGATATACAGAAATATAAGAAAAACGTAGAAAAAGCAGTTAAGCAAAACTCCAGTTACTGCTTTATCATTTATATCAGAAATTTTATCAGTTCAGGTTTATATGTGAAAGAGTATGGAAGAGAAATAAAGATTAAATTATTTCAAACGCTAGTAAATTACTTTGAAAAGAGAACATTAATAATCTTGCTGCTATTAGGGTACCAGAGTTCTGTCAGTGTACACAGTACATGATTTAGAACTATTAAAAATACTTAAATTGCAACATTTGGTGTGTCATTCAGTATGACATTTAAATTGAAGGTAGCAAATCTCTAATATCGAGCATTTCTGCATAAATTTACAAAGTATCGAAATTAAATAGAAATACTAATAATCTTATTTCGCATTAAAGAAGTTGTGATTTTTTTTCGCATAAAACGTAATGATAAATTTGCCAATCATAATTAGCATTTAAGATACAAGCAAATAATAGACAGAAAGAATGTATCCCAAGGACTTCTGTAATTGGTAAAATTTATTTTTTATAAAATTAAATCAATCATAATTCTAAATTTTATCAGTTATGAGACAGATAATATTTCACGTTCCACAAAACTTAGTTTTGAAATCTGCAAGAACAATACCCACATTTAGTTTATCGCTGTACACAAAAATTCATCTCAATGATAAAATAAATATCAAATGCTGTATCGAAAGTAATTATCCATGTGTACGCATCGTGCTGTTAGACATATGTTGTTGCTTTTAGAGCAATTCGAAATGTTACTTCAGTAAAATACTTAATTTATATAAAGATCGCTCCAAAGTTATAAAAACATGTATCTCGATAGAAGAAAAATCCAAAAGCTTTATTTTTTTATATTTTCACAACATAATATTCAGCCGAAAGAAACCAAATTCAACTTAAATATTTTAAATAATGTTACAAACAAGCTAGGATTTCCAACGGTTATTAATGACGCCCAAACATTCATAAAATAATAAATGAAGCTTATTATCCCAGTACAGTAAGTAAATAAGGCTGAATAACATTTTCCAAGCGCTGCTATCGTCGTGATTGATCTCTAGGAATGCGACCTTATGATAGAGAGTAATGTTCACTGTTATTCTGCAGAACAATAATAATACATACAACAGTAAAAAGTGTTGAATAACATATATGCATTTAATGTTTGTATGGCATGGCAATGTGTTTCGTTCTCGTTTTCTCATTATATTGTATTCGAACACGAAAAAGTCAGAAAACTCCCTTACTCGGATGTAGTACTTGCAAGAGAAATGCAGAAGGAAATTGTATTGTCTAACTACCATCAATCGCTAAAAAGTCACCCTATTCTATAAATGGAAGATGCAAGGCCGAAGAAAAGAAATCCAGCCAACAATGGTGGACAGTCATTAACGTCCTTAATTTGTCAGTGAGGTATTTGTCTACTGGAGCAGTCAAGAAGGACCGCAGCTGGTCCCATTGTCCGAGTTCTGAGTAATAGGATTCTCTTACGAAACTGACGACGGGACTACTTGGGATCCTTTTCTGCGGTCGGTTGTTACAGACCAATTCTGTTTTGCACCGGCAAATGAACAAGCATTGTGCTAAGTGAAGAGCAATAAAAAGAGAAAATCACACAGAGGTATTCACAAATTGGCAAAATCACGATTTGTGAAATACAATTTTGTACGCGATGAAATTCTACGTTGTGTACGTTCTTTGGAAAAAGCATTCTTTTTCTCTGAAAGAGAATAAACACTTAGCTGCAAAGAACATCTACTCTCATTCTCTAAAATATTGAACTCGGTGGAGTACTTGTTCAGTCACATGTCGGATGTAAAACGAAAACTGTTGCTTCAATTTCATGAAGATCTTTTACAGTTACTTTCTTTTAAACTGGAATAAAGATAAACTAAAGGAATTGTTCATTACACGAAAACAGTTTAATGAATCTCATAAAAAGAAATATTTTTTTTTTCAGAGCTTTTGATACCCACTTCGTTCAATTCATAGGATGTTATTGTATAAAAGTAATCTTGCTCAAAAAAGTCTGCAGTTTCAATTAAGTAGTAAGAATCTAGCATTCATCATAATTATGAAAGAAAGGACGTTTGCTGAACTCGCTCACTAAATGAACTTAGATCTAAAAATAAAATATTGTTTTTTTTAAGGTATGAAGGAGATTATTTAAATTAAAATACCGAAAATGACATCACTTTAATATGAATATTTTAACCCAAAGAATGATTTTCTCTAATGAGTTAGCCAACTGGAGATTTCTGAAGCTTATTTGTAAAGGAAATAAGTTCAATAACGAAAATAAAATCGGAAATACAACACTGAAGAATAATAGTAGACAGTCTTTACATTATAGTGCATGCTACAATATATATTATATACTAAAAAAAGTGTCGTTAGTTGAAATCATTGATCGCTCAGCCAATATGGATACATACAGATAATATGATTAAACATTCTATACTGTCAATTAAATCTAACTATATTACTGATTCTTCGTAATGTGGCGACAGGAATCAATACTAAGTGAAAATTTTCTCAGAGGAGGAAATAAATAAATATTCAGGCAATAAAGTAAAAGAGTTTACATTAACTTCAACAACCATTTTCATAATATACTTAAATAAATCAGTAGACTGCCAGTGATCGGGGAGATAAAAATTTTTTATTGACGGAGGATTTTGGAGGATTGCACTCTAAAGAACAAGGCGGCTGTATGAGTAGTATTCCCTCATGTAATATGAATACGAATTAAAAAAAAAATCATCTTATACATTGTAAGGATCTTAAGTTTTACTAACGTTTATTTTATTTTAAATCTTTACTATCACTTCTTATTTTCTACTTCCGGCCAGAATTATAAGCGTTAATGTATTTATGCAAAGTTTGTCTGGCGAACGCCAAGTACTTAAGTTGGGGCTATTTGCCAAGCGAGAGAGAGGAAGCAGTTAGTCGAAGCAGGCCGCTTACCTTAGAAGTTTTACTCAGTTGCTGGTTGCCTTCCAGGCCAGAGGTTTAATCCTCTTGATAATTTTTAAACGTATTGTAGTGTTCACAGTTCTCTGTACTACATACGGCTTCCTGTTAATATAAGGCCAATCTTCCACGTTTATTATTTCAAAGTTAAGAGTTTAGTTTTATTTTTATATTTTTACGTTTAGACCACAAGTAGTGGGTCTTTGTATTCCGAAGTACGGAAGTTATTGTAAATAGAGAAAAAATAAAGGGTTTTGTATACCCTTCTTGTGTATCCTGTCTACTTCCCAAAGTTATTGAACATAGCTTTAGTAAGCTCTCTGTTCCGAGTCAGGTCCTTGCATGTTCCCGAAGAAAGTAAGACGGAACATTGAACCTGATAGTGGCGCCCAACGAAGAAGAATAACCATGGCCGAGTTTCAAGAAGAACCTGTGCTGCCTGCAGAAGCGGCTCAGAATCCAGAAATGCCAGCTGCCGCCCTGGAAGGATTTGGTTACATCGTCCAGACCATGCGCGCTTCGATGAAACCAGAAGCAACATTTAATGGAAACTCACCGGTAACCAGTTTTTTGGAAAAATTGGATGACCACTTCATGCTCTAACCCGTGCACGAGTTTCAAAAAGTTACCTTAGCTACCAGCGCTTTCAGGGGCCAAGCGCTTAACTGGTTCAAATGTATAGGCAGAAGTCTCTTGGGTCAAGCAGGAAGTCCCACCTATACTTACGAGAATTTCAAGACTGCCCTAGTAAAAGCCTTCCCTGTTGTAAGGGATCGTGCGAAATTAGAAACGGAACTTTTTAGTATATATCAGCAAAGAATCGAAAATCTCTCAAGCTTTATTTTAAGAAAAATTCACGTCTTCAAACTCTTGTATGGAAACCGTCCGGATCCTGAGATAATTCAAGTGATTTTGCCGAGGTTACTGCCCCAAGTGCAAGACTTTATTGAATTAAGAAATCCGACTACACTGGAAAAGTTATTTGAGCTAGCAATCCAGTTTGAAAGTAGAAGAACGGCGGACATTGAAAGAAGACGCCAATATCAACAGCGAAACCAATTTGGTGCGCCAAGACTACAGCAAACTCAAGCACACGGCTACGGAAGCAAAGCGAATCAGTAGGCAAGGAAACACGAGCATTCAAAAACAGCCGGCGAACGTCGACATTTCAATAGCAATCCAGGAAAAAAGTCTCAAGGCCAGTGGAAAAAGAAGAAAAGCACGGAAATGAAAAATAATTTAAACTAAAACGGATTTCTGCTGACGGGAGGGTGCGGAAATCCGAAGGCCACGAAAACCCCTCTTCCTTCAAGTTAAATACAGTAATGGTGAAAAATTTGACTCTTCCGAAGATTGAAGTGTTGGTGAATAATATCCCAGCCACCGCACTCCTGGATACAGGCGCGCAGTGTTCCTGTGTGGCAGAAGATTTTTTTAGGAAGTATTTTCGGAAATACCGCATATATAATTCGGATAATACGACAGTGTTAGCGGCGCAAGGAGAAAAATGTAAGTGTATAGGTAAATTACCGCTGTATGTCCGTATCAAGGACGAACAAGTAAAGGTGATGTTTTTCATAGTAAAGAATCTGCAAGCACATATTATTTTAGGAATAGATTTTCTTTCAGAGGCACATGCAACGCTGGATTTTAATGAAGCGTCCCTTAAGCTGACAATGAAACCAGTTCGTGGAGAAAAGGCTGAACCGCCGATGTTAAATCTTGACCACTTGCCTAATGAAGAACAGCGAAGAATCCGACAAGCGGTAAGTGAATTTGCTTCGTTATTTAGTGATATTCCAGGATTTAGTCAGGTTATTAACCATAGTATTGACACCGGAGATTCAATGCCAGTTCGCCACAAAGCATACCGGTATGATAAGAATAAGGAAAAAATTATAGGCACATCACCGATATGCTACGTAAAAAGATCATAACGCCCATCTTAAGTAGTTATGCTATCCCGGTGGTTTTATGTAAGAAAAATAATGACTATCCTTTGACACATCCAAAAAGGTGGAGATTCGCAATTGACTACCGTAAATTAAACTCCATAACTAAATATCCGGTATATCCGTTACCTATTATTGAAGAAATTCTAAGGAACATAACATCCACCAAATATATGACGACTTTAGACTTAACGACTGGTTATTTTCAAATAGGGGTTAGGCCTGAGGACGTGCCTAAGACTGCTTTTATAACCAAGTCTGGCACTTATGCATTTCTGCGTATGCCGTTTGGCCTTTCAGGGGCGCCGGCAACATTTCAGCGATGTATGGACATTGTGTTAAGACCTGTTCTTGGAAAGTCCACATTTATCTATTTAGACGATATCATTATTACTAGTGATAATCTCGACCAACATGTACAGGATTTAAGACAGGTGGTTTCTTTATTAAATGAGGCCGGTCTAAAAGTTAATGTCGAAAACTGCAAATTTGCAGCCCCTGAATTAAAATATTTAGGTTACAAAATATCTCAGAAAGGAATCGAGACAGACGAATCAAAAATAATCGCTGTACAAAAGTATCCGACTCCAAACACGGCGAAGAAGCTCTCTTCTTTTCTAGGACTTTGTTCATATTATAGGTCCTTTATAAAAGATTTTGCAGCTATTGCCGAGCCATTGTTAAAATTAAAAAGGAAAAAGGCAAGATTCTCGTGGACGGCCGAAGCCAATAGTGCTTTCGAAAAATTAAAACAAGCATTAACGCAAGGCCCTGTGTTGAAATTTCCTGAAAAGGATGAGAATTTAGAAATTTCAGCGGATGCTTCGGATTATGCGGTAGGAGCTGTACTTTCGCAAAATCAGCAGTCCGTGGCATTTTTTAGCCGAACTTTAAATCAAACACAAAGAAACTATTCCGCGACCGAGAGAGAGGCACTTGCAGTTCTGTTAGCAGTGCAAAATATCCGAGTCTATTTTGGAAAGGCGCCAATAACAGTGTACTCTGATCATGCGGCGGTAACTAGATTGTACTCAGGGAAAAACTTATCCCCAAGGTTAATAAGATGGGAACTCAAGCTACAAGAATATAATCTGGTAATCAAGCATACCCCCGGAAAGGAAAATATCGTAGCAGATGCCCTATCCAGAATTAAAATAGATGAAGAAGGTAATACCGTAAAGGTGGCAATGCTCACAGCATGTACAATGAATTCCCGAGAAACTGTAATAACCGAACTGGGTAAGGATCCTGAGTTTGGAAGCATTTATGAGTATTTAAAGGATCCTGAAAATTTTAGCCACCAAGATATTGTGGCGATAAGAAATAGGGCGGCCCATTAGGAACTAATAGATGGTCTATTATTTTATACAAAATCTACGAATTCCAACAACGAATTTCGACCTGTTATCCCAGCTAGTCTTAGATTAAATATCCTGCAGGAGTTACACGACTGCCCTTTAGCTTCTCATGCTGGTATTCGAAAAACTATCCAACGCGTACGCGAAGCAGTCTATTTTCCTGAACTGCAAAAGTTAACAAGGGCGTATGTCCAGTCCTGCCCAACATGTCAAGCAGTTAATTATATTAATTTCCGTCCGGTCGGGTTTCTAAATAGTATTAAATCCGAATTTCTAAATGAAATAATTGGCATCGATTTATTGGGCCCTTTCCCAAAAAGTCAGTTAAATAAAAGTCGCTATCTCCTTGTTATGGTTGATCATTTTAGTAAATGGACCGAAATTGTTCCCTTAAAACGAGCCTCCGCGAAATTAGTTACTGATTCTATTTTAAATAAATATATTTTAAAATACGGGGCGCCCCTAAAAGTTATATCGGATAATGGTCCTCAATTTGTAAGTAATGTATTTGAAGACATGTGCCAAAAACTGGGCATACGTCATTTAAAAATGGTCCCGTATCGGCCGCAATCAAATATAGCGGAACGGGTCAATAGAAATATAGTGAAAATTATCCGGAGTTATGTTAAACATTTTCATAAAAGCTGGGATAACTATGTCAATGAATTTGCTTTCGCCCTTAGGACCGCAAAACATGATACAACGGGCAAAACTCCTGAGTTATTTTTAGGCAGAAAGATTATAACGCCGTTAGATAAATTATTTTATGTGCAACAAAGAGCCCCAGAATTTCAAATGTGTGATATAGAAAAACTAATTAAGGAAGCAAAGAAGAATACTGAAGTAGCACAGAGAAAACAAAAACTGTATGATGACTTGAAACGACGGGGAGTAACTTATAAAGTAGGGGATGAAGTTTTAAAAATTAAGCATTCACTTTCTTCAGCACCAGAAGATAAAACTGCCAAATTTTTTCCACGATTTGAAGGATTATATGTCATAGAAAAAAAAACTCACGCTGTAGTAGTGTTAAAAGCCAGAAATGGTGAAACCTGCTCCGCAAACATTGATCAAATCAAACCCTACTATGATCGTAATAAAATGCAAATATTTACAGATCTTTTGCAGGATCCGGCACGGCAGACACCGCAGGCACAAGCTCCAGAGGTGGAAAAACGATAAGTACAAGGGCAAGCCATTAAGAGGCAGGAGCAAGTGAAAAGAAAGTTTCCCCGCGGGAAAATCGAAGGTAGCAAGAAAAAGAAGCCGTTCCACCGTCCAGAAAAGAGAGCTCACGAACACCCGCAGAATGAAGAAGGGAGAAGGACGACGTATGCAAAGACAGCCAGGAGAAATGACGGAAACTATAACCCGGCTCTAAAACGGAAGATCTACTCATCCGACAGGACTCTCCGCAGCAAATGTCGCCGAACTGCGGAAGGACCACCAGCGGCGGAGGAAAAGTTACAAGGAAAATTTGAACGGCCAGCAACGAGGTCCAAGCAGGAACACGAAAGAAGTTTCCCGGTTCCGCCAAGACCAGCTGCCATCAAACGGCCAAGTCCACAGGCAGAGGCGAAAAAGAAGGTATTCAAGGGTGACCGAACTGGAGAAAAAAGAAAGCATCTAGAGGAAGGCACTGAAGGGCGAGCCCGTACAAGAAGGAGGATAAATCAAACAACAATCTGCACTACCTTTCAGGACTGGGCCCAGAAAAGAATGTCCGAATATCACAAAGATAAGTAAAATTTTATGTTACTTTGCAAACTTAAGTTAATCTTTCATTCTTACTGCAAGTGGCAGATTTCAAGAAGTTTTACCTCATGCGAGGTCTACCTTTATCGCCAAAAGGGCGAGAAATGAGTTGTTACCGATTTTGGTATTATGTTTTTCAATTACTCGCGTGTAAAACTAAAGTTGATGTATAATAGCGTTGTGTAAAGACTTAAATATTGTAAAAAGTTATTGTATAGATATTGTTTAAAACATTCTGGCAAGAAAGAAGTTTTAGTCTGAAAGACTTTTTTGAAATGTATTATTTCAATGTAGAAAGAATTGGCACTTGCTTTGAAAAGAATAGAAGTTAACAATGTACTACTAATGTATGTTTTCAAATGTGTAAAATTAACGGCATGTTAATATGTTCTTATATACAATGTGAACTGTTATTTTAAATGTTAAGAAATACCGTGATATGGTAAAAGTGAAAGTAATGTTTAAATTTTTTTTTTTTCGTATGACTAAAAAGATTAAATCATGGTGAATATGTGTTAAAGGTTGAATGATGTAGTTAGGCTCTCTGACGCTACACTTCAGAGTTAGCCACTTTCAGAATAATACCTCAGGGTTTAGAGTTGAAATTAGGGTGTGTTACGAGGTCTTGGTATGTTGAATTTTAACACGTTAGTGTTTTGATTGTAGGAGGAAGTGTTGAACACATAGACATAAACACATTCGTGTTTGGTGTTCTTTTACAACACATGTCAGAGAGCACGGGGAGAGATAATTAAAATAGTTATGAATGAAATAAGAATGTTAAGAGAAACATAATTATACATGTTACTTGCCATTTCATTGTGTAACATTTCATTAAACTAGTTTTCCTTCCAGATCTCTGGAAGGAACCAGATTTGAATAAAAGCTCCTGTTTAGATGCAGTACAGATGAAAAAATTGTGTGTCCTGGGAGCTACTATTGTAAAAACAATTTTCTTTCTTTTAAATTTCTAGTTTCTAGCGAAAAATGTTTGTAAAAGATTGGCCTCGCGTTAGATTCTAGAGCTAAAAGTTTTCAACAAGGTCGTTTTAGACCTCAGTTTCAAACTAATTAACTCTGGCGGGAAGTATGTAAGGATCTTAAGTTTTACTAACGTTTATTTTATTTTAAATCTTTACTATCACTTCTTATTTTCTACTTCCGGCCAGAATTATAAGCGTTAATGTATTTATGCAAAGTTTGTCTGGCGAACGCCAAGTACTTAAGTTGGGGCTTTTTGCCAAGCGAGAGATAGGAAGCAGTTAGTCGAAGCAGGCCGCTTACCTTAGAAGTTTTACTCAGTTGCTGGTTGCCTTCCAGGCCAGAGGTTTAATCCTCTTGATAATTTTTAAACGTATTGTAGTGTTCACAGTTCTCTGTACTACATACGGCTTCCTGTTAATATAAGGCCAATCTTCCACGTTTATTATTTCAAAGTTAAGAGTTTAGTTTTATTTTTATATTTTTACGTTTAGACCACAAGTAGTGGGTCTTTGTATTCCGAAGTACGGAAGTTATTGTAAATAGAGAAAAAATAAAGGGTTTTGTATACCCTTCTTGTGTATCCTGTCTACTTCCCACAGTTATTGAACATAGCTTTAGTAAGCTCTCTGTTCCGAGTCAGGTTCTTGCATGTTCCCGAAGAAAGTAAGACGGAACATTGAACCTGATAACATTTCTACTCGATTTTTTTTACCTAATATGTATGTACCTTTTATAAAATGAATGGTATCGTGATTAGAAGAGGTTGAATGCTAATCCTTAGTCGAAGGTGGGAGTTGGATTCCCTTGTAAGGTTTGATTATTTGTATCCTAACTTTTCTCCTCCTTGCTGGCGCAATATCGATCGTCCTATGGATAACGTTTTTTGAAGAGATGGTTAGATTACCAATGATTGTGGTTGTAATTGCTGGTGAATGCCTCTACACTAAATTACATGGTTTTGTATTAAAATATACCTGTGCACAGTCAACTCGCATTTAAACGATTCTATAAGTATGTAGCGACATTAGGTTACTTCGAAGCAGGCGACATGAAAAATGACCAATGCTCTCGTCGGGACTCGAATCTCAGACCTCTCTTAACATTAATGGTTTTAAAATTTCCAATTAATCGAACTATTTCCCAGACCATTTGACAGCTTTCCTCTGCTGTCTACATTTTAACGGTTTTACTGTCAACGTTTCACGAAAAGTTTCAACATCCGATATAAAAACAAATACAAGTAAGAAAGGAGGGCCACTTTCGGATACAAAAATAGAAGAAACATTAAACTAAGCCAAACCTATCTCCTTGTGACATAAACGAAGATTGAATTGGCCACAGTCTCAGTAGCCATTCGTCTTTCAATCCAAATTGTATTTCTCGGGGTCGTTGTTCAGGCAGGCATTCTAACTTAAAGGCTAAACTACATTTAATAACGAAACACAACTCTTCAAAAAATAAAGAAATACTGAATAAAATAAATAGCACTGACAGACTTAGATGTATCTTTAAATCCAATTTTCTGATCTTCGGCAGAAAGGAATGGATTTACAGGCTGGAAAGAGTTTCGAGTTTGACAGGTATTGACATCACTTCTGTCAGAATTCAGTCTACAGTGGCATGACGGGGAAGCAGCTCTTGCTGTCAAACTTTATTGCCATGCAAAATGTTTTGAATAAAGTAGGAAATATTAAAAAACTACATCGAAGTCCGAAACGTAGCCGAAAGGCAGCAAAAATACTATTCTGCATGTATATGTAATCCTCTCAAGCGATAAGTTTTACATAAGCCTTTGATATAATCCGCTTTTTGCAGAGAAAGATTGAAAATGATTTTTTACCTCCTTCCTAGCATAAAATACATTGCATTGATAAAAAAATTTACAAAAACGGGACTTGTATAAAAGCATAGTCTTTCAGTGAAAATATATTTATTCAGAAAGATTAATACTGAGCACTGGAAAAATTGAAGGACGTGGGAAAATTGGTTATGAAAATTTCCAGATTGCATTTCATTAAGATGGATTCATGGTACTCACTCTGCATAATCTTAATATAAAATTTGAACTTACATTTAGAGTTAACATACTTAACATTGCTGGCTAAGACTTAACATTGCTGGCTAGTTAATAATGTCAAAGCACTGGAGGATTATTTTCCTTAAAACTGTTTGTATTTTAAAATGAAATATTTTCATTCACTTCTATTTTGAATAATACTTATGCAATACGAAAAACAATTGAAATGTTTAAATTCATGAATTACTATGAACTTCATTACTTTATTATAAATAAACTTATAGAGCAATATTAATGAGAACAATATTAATATTAGGTATCGTTATTATTCTATTTTATTTGCCTCAGATGTAACAGAGTATTTTTCACAGCAATGTCACTGAAAATCATTAATCTTCTTATCTACTCAGTTTAACATTTAAAAATACATTCTTTAAACATAAAAAATAGGGACAGCGGAAAAGTAACATATTTGTTTTATTGTCGTACTCTTTGTTATATAATTCAAAGTTTTAGTAATGCTAAATATTGTTTCAAAGTCTTTGCAATCTGAAACCGTAGATTCATTATAAACATATAGATTCCTAAAGAAGGCCTTGATTAAAATGCGTAGAAAATGTGCAGAAACGGTGTCTATTGCTTCAGAGATCTTTGAACCTTGGAAAACAGTTAGACTTTTGCGGATTAAGGTTAGGAAAGTGAAAATATATTATGACCAATCATACTAAGATGAGCCATTAAAACACTCAGAATTTTATTTTAGAGTAACTGTGTTTTTCCTACTGATAGATATTTCATGCATTCAGTTTCGTCATCGTTTCCAAGTTATGAAGAACATCTTTGATGCTTACTAAGTAATTCAAGCAGAATTTGTTATGAAAGAAATGAAAAATGATTCACGTCAAAGCAGTTGATTCAATATTTATAATATCATTGCCTAATAGGTAAGACTGAAGATATTTTAAACCCCATTAACCGCCAAAACTACAAGGAATGTTTCTTTTCTCATGAAAATAATTACAAATATTAAATTAAGCATTTATAATATAAATTTACATTTAAAATTAAAAAAAATGCTCTTACCTGTGGAAAACGCGAGTGTTGCGTTCGCGCAACGTCAGCGGAATAAGACTACGGATGTTTACTGAGTAGGATTGTACTCGTGTGATGTTTCTTTTGAGTGGAGCGCAGGATTACTTTTTAGCTGTATAACGTTTTATAAATCTACAAATCACTTTACTTGTAATTAATTTAATATTAAAATATACATTGTATTTCTTTTACAAATACAGATTATTTCAATTGAAAGATTCAAGCATTACAATCATGATGTAAAGCTACATTACATACTTTGCATCTATAAACAGTCTGGCTACGGTACTCTTTACAACAAAATCTTTTGTTATCAACGGACTTTACGATAAAATGTCTACCATCTCCGTGTAATGGTTTTGAATGCTGAATTCACTAGGTCTTCCTGTTGCTGACCTATTTCTGGCTGATTCTACACTCTTAATAGGAATTTGCAAAAGGAATAATGCATTCTCGTGTCTGAAATTTAAAGGTGGTGATATTTAGTAAGTTTAGATACGGTCTCACCTCATGTAATTTATCAGTATTGTCAATTTGACTATTGTCAAATGCAAATTCTGTTTCATATTCCTGTACTGCAAACGTGATATCGATTCTCGCTTGTACAACAGGAACAGAAATGTCCTTATCAAAAAACCAATACATTTTTTCTTGAGGTAAAGAATGATATCCTGTAAGCAATAATATTCCAATAAATCTTCTCATATAGGCTTCAGATGCAATAAATTCTGTGCTTTTATTTATTTATTTATTTTGCTGAGCGTATATATTTGTCTGTTTAACGAGAAGAGAGTAAATGTATAAACCAAAACGAAAATCGAAAATCTCTGTGCACTAGTTTTACCTTTTATTTTGTCTTTTATAATTTCTCTTCTATCTCTTTCGTCATGCTCTTCCTGAGACATAGCTAACAGTTCCTTTTTTATCCACTTCAAGATTTCAGTCTTCTGCTTTTTAAACTTTTTAGTATGACTATAACTGCTTTTAGAAGGCTGAAACTTACTTCTTACGTGAATTTCAACTTCCCCAGCAGTATCATTTGGTAAAATATCATTATCATTATTTAAAACACTGCCATTCCTTTCTTCTTCGTCACTAGATTCTGCAATTTCTGGGGGAACAACAACAATATCAGTTTCATTCTGGTCATTATTAACATTATTATCATCTGTTCCTTCATCAAAAAATCTTTGAAGGGCTTCTTCTAATGTAAGATACCTCGCTCTAGGCATTTTTGAACAACCAGAACATGAACCAGAACATCGAAAGGAATGAGTGAAAAAGGAGACTGACTACCCGTTTCCTGCTGACGTTGCGTCAGCGCAAAACACGTTTTTCCTTCGTTCTCAACACAGATATAAACATCTGACTGACGGCGATTCTTTCGTTAAATATTTTTAGCAAAAATGCCCGGTCGAAAATTTTGCTTAAATTTTGCTTAGTATGAGTTTAATTATTATGAACAAAATGATTGTTAAAGGTAAATATTTTTTACAGATATAATCTTCATAATATTCCCTACACAAAATCATCTGCTGATATAAAATATCTTAGGTAGTTATATTCATATACGCATTTATTTTGACCGTTGCGTCAACGCAACACCAGCGGCTAATGGGTTAAATAAACCTATCAATGAGTCTTTAGTAAGTTCTTTTTTCAACACTTCAATTTAAATGTTTGCGAAGAGTGTTAATTTTAATTTGCGTTCTATTTGAATTAAGCAAACACTCTTAACTTGTTAATAAAGATTTCATACTTATTCTAACTTATGATTCTTTTATAAAACTCTGCTAAATAGGAGATAATGTACTCAAACGCCTAAGCTGAGTTGAATGTACAACATATTATAAACAAATCAAACAAAACTTTCATATATATATAGAAGTTTTTTTTAAATAATCGACTTAGGTTTATTAGCATATTTACATAATGAGTCGGAAATATGATAGCACGATTGCTCGCATCATGTGATCAGTTTTTTTTATTCGTAAAACTTTCGTAAAAATAACGTGCAAAAATTACCACACCCTTATTTCATCAAAATTATACGTATATTTTTGGAGGCATGCTGCGTGGGAAGCTGCCATTGCTCGCTTTGAAATCATTGAATTTGTTAATAAAAAAATTGCTAAAGTTTTACAAAATATGAAATCGGTAATAAAACAAATTCCAAATTTCGAATTTGGGTTTCCACATGCCCATATTCGCAGTAGGATTACGTCATCCAAAATTGAATGGCTGGTGCCATTGTTTTATCACAGTGCGAGAAACGTGCATACATTTATGAAAATTCTTCATTATTTATTTTGTTCAAATATAATGCGATAATATTTGGTGGCAACAGTTTGGAAAGGGAAACGGACATTTAGAGTGATTTGAAGCAAAATCGCAAAGTGAAAAAAAATATTTCCTCAGGGACAAAGCCCCTTTGGACTAATAATCCTTTATTATGAAAGTTCTCAGCAAAACTGAGCATTCGTCCTTGGAAAACTAACTGACAGAAGTGCTTTATAGTGATGGATTAGTCAAAGTTTGCAAAACATACGCGCGTTTTATGCATAAGAAAGTTAGATTACAGTTAAACACTTTTGCTACTATTTTTCGACTCTACTTCTGAAGTCAGTTTTATCGAAGAAAACAAAATAAAATAAAGTCGAAGCATTTGCTAAATGTTCATGAGCAATTAGAATAGGAAATCCTTTCAGATCTTATATGCAGCATTACTATAAGTTCGAAATCTTGTTTCAGAAAGTACCATCTTTCCTTCTATTCTTTACCACGAAATCAATACAGTTTCCGCAGAGAAATATCCTTCATTCATTTAGATTATTACTTAATGGAAAGAATCCCCCATAAAGAATGAAATGGCCAGTGCAAGAGAGAGTTCTTCAATTTTTTTTTTGTTCTTTGTTTCAGTCGAAGCGCATAATCCATTGTTCTTAAATAGACTGCAGCAATAAAAAGAACGGCAGGCATATTTCAAGTTCATAATAGACCCAGATGCGTGTTCGACAATAGAACAAAGAGATCCAGGATAGAATTTCTTCTGCTATGCTCTAGTATTGTTGCACAGAATGCTATACTGCTTGCTGGTGTGTCAGTTCTTTTCTACCGTGATCAATAACGATTAAACCTTCCAGCGAAGTTGAAAAGAGGTAAGAAGAAACAAAAGTAAAAAAAGAGCTAAAAGTTTAAGAGTGAGAATGGCGTGCGAGCTTAAACAAAGAAAAAACTACTATTATAGGTTCTGTAATGCGGGTTATTTGGGGAATACGATAGGGGTAATCTGCAATATTTGTCCTATGTACAATGTGATTAATGTAGAAGAATATAAAAAATGAACTCTCGTTATTTAATTCTTAGCATCTTTTATAAAGTTATCACAAACTAACTTAAGCAAAGATACATGAATAATTTACTAAGCAGTGCACTGCTGTTTGATTGCAATTAAATTAAGATTTAACATGGTTTTGAATAATAATCCATGTCGCTAAACTTATTTGACCATTTTCACAATATTCTTATACTTTTGGTTATGAAGACGCTGACTGCTCTGCAGCTATGAAGAACAAAAATATGGGCAGTAAAATCTTACATAACATTTTTATTTCAACCCCACATATTATTTACACTTTGACAAAACTTATTTCTTTTTGAAAATTATTAGATGTGTGTATTTACGTCTCAGTCATTTTTAAATTTTAGCCATGAAAGGGGAAAAAAATGCGAACAAAAAATTAAAGACACCTTCGAGAATGAATTGATTAAGCAAGAATATAAAATAAAAGGTTGTTACTAAATATTTTTTCTTTCTTATCATTTATCTTTATTATGACTGTCAACCAGGGCGGTTCCTAGCGGGTGTGCAGCGCGTAAAAGTACACAGGTGGCCAAGGGGCGGCCGGACTCTCGCGATACCATGCCTGAATATTTTAAATTCATGATATTCATTGTAGTACTTGTCATGTGTAGGTACTTTTTATACAATTTATTATATGTAAGTACTTAATGAGTAAATAAAGTACTTAATGAGTTTGAAATAAATATTTTATTAACCATTGAGCATTTTTTTTAATATGTGAGCGGCAATTTCAGGAAAGTACGCGGGAAGCCAATGGCCTAGGAACGGCCCTGTTGCCAGCATTAAATAATAATTTCAAATGTTCATAAAAACAGAATAAAATGGAGATGTGTTGCTAAAACAATTGGATGAATAAGACGTGATAATGAAACAGTATTTTCCCCTTAAAGCATGACATATGGTCAGCCTTAGTCTAAAAGGGGTAAATTAATTGAACTAGTTTGAGGAAATTAATAATTTTTACCCAGTAAGCAATAAACAGCAAAAACAAACTGCATTTTAATTAGAAGTTTCTGCAGAAATAACGGAATTAAAGATTAATGGTGGATAGCAGAATTGCATTTATTCTTCTGCCTTCACTTTGTAGAGACATTAGGTATTTTTTGAAAGCAGGAGAATTGAAAAATTAGCAAACGCATTCGCCGGGAATCGAACCACGGACCTCTGGAATACCAGCCCAGCGTGAAGAACCACTATGCCACGAAGGCACGCTAGAAAGGTGGAAGAAATACCTTATATACTCCCCTTTTTAAAGGGCGACTGGGGTTTTTAGGGGACCCAATCGCCAAATCCTGGGTGTGGAGAGTCTTCACCCACAACCCTTTTATAATTCGGGCGCCAATGTAGAGACATTAGGTATTTTTGGAAAAGCCGGAGAGATGAAAAATCAGCAACGCCTTTGCCGGGAATCGAATCACGGACTCTGAAATACCGGCTCAGTGTGCTGACCACTACACCACGAAGGCGCGCTAGGAAGTCAGGAGAAATATCTTATATTTTAACGCAAAATAAGATCCATTTTACAGTTCCAGAATCCATTTGAAAATTTGTTTTCTTAACGTCTATCCTCACGAGCAGAATAAAGGACTCTTTTCTCCAAAACGGAGATTAAAATGGATTTAAAATGGATTCAAACGGGATTTTCTAGTGATGTTTGTACGTAGGTATGTATGTATCTTGTATAACTAAGAAAACATTTGCCGTAGAACGCTAAAATTTCGTATATGGAATTACTATAATATGTAGTTGTGCACCTCCCTTTCTTACTGCAATATATATATATGTGAGCTCACTACAATTTTTCTTCCTATTATATACACGGATAGATATAGAATAGATATACACCCACCCCCTTACTCGAAGTCCTCACATGGCCTTTATTTTCTTAACTACTGCTCATAGTCATATATTTCCAATTACAAAAATATTTTAAAGGACCAATATATGCATGGCTTGGCAATATGAAATATTTCAAAAATATTTTCGACAAATAACGAAATCTAACTTTTCATGAAATCTCTCGATTCTTATATTTATAATTAGGAAAGTTTTTATACTCTTTATGAAAAATTAAATTCATAAGAGGTTTGACTCCTGTACGACAAAATTGGTAGTTAAATTTAATTTTAAAATGTGTTATTTTTAATGTCATTTTCAGCTTGCCTTGAGGAATCGCTTAATTAAATTAGAATAATTTGAGGAAGTAAGTTGAAATGAAGTGCATCAAAATGTGTATAATTTAATAGGCCGTACAACAACGTCATATGATGCTCATATGAGATAGTTACTTCCTTGTACGAAGTAAAAAGGAAGTATTGTAATCGCGAAAAGTTTCAGGCATCATATTTCAACGAAAAGATCCATTTTGACCGCTATCAAATGCAATTTAACGATGATTTTAAGTGACTTTTGTATGTAAGGACAGATTAAAAGACTCTTTTCCCCTACAAAAATTATAAAACTGATTTAAAATGAATTCTGAAGAGAATTTTTTGTGGCGTCTGTCTCGCATAACTCAAAAACGAGTAGCCTCAGAACGTTGAAACTCTGTATACAGGACTGCTATAACATGTAGATGGGCACCTCGTATTTTGGTTGCAATCAATCGGCCGCACCAAAAGTATATATATATATATACAGTCTGTTAACCGGCTCAGTGATCTCAGTTTCTTTACTCTTATATGTTTGTAAGTTGTGAATTTTTTTGCTTTAAAAATGATTGAATTATGTTCTTCTTATCTTCTGGTTAAGGTTTTTATGCCTTTAGTAAATCTGCATGCATTATTTGTGGAGTTATCAACAATTTAAAAGTTGCTTAAGTGCGGCTAAGCCTAATTAATTTTGTCATGGCGGACGTGTTTGTTTATACTTTAAACTTTGCAGAATAGCGGTTTTGTTGCCAGTCTAGAGAAACTAAGATTTCCAACAACAAAGATAACATCTTCTTTTATTATTGCGAATTAAATTATGCTTAATCCATTCTGCGATTTATTCGAGAAAATTGCTTAAGATTTACTTCGTAAATTTTAATATAGATATTTTGAGTTTTTATGTATTTTTGCCTTGTCAAAAAACTGAGGACTGAATTAATTTAATGAGAAATACTGAATCGTCCGTGAAAAGCTGTTTCTTTCTTGTTTTGTTTGCTTAATTTCTTATATATATCGTTTTAGATTTATTATAGTATTTGAATAAAACATGTGACAGCGGTTAGATAATTCTTCAAATGATATAAATTTTGTGCATTCTGACTTACAGTATGAACGAAATGTAACGCTGTTATGTGAACCTAGCGTCAGAGAGTCTCTACGATGAACAAATATGGTGAATTTTAAAGAGTTCATTTATTCTACTGTGGTTTATGCGCTATCGACGAAGATTTAAGTTAATTCAAATCCAATAAAGTTTAAATTAAATGCAAGGAAAAAATGCATATAACTTAAGATTCCGTACAAGGAAGTCATGTGGTGCACACATCAGCGTTTTTGAATTAAGATCCCAAGAGCTTGGAAATAAAAATGGGAATTAAGAAAAATATTTTAATACAAGCACTGTTCGGCAGGAAACCTCTACAATTTTTGGATGGACTGTGGCGATGACTATTGTACATCAGTAGATTTTATTTGGCAAAACTAAAGAAAAATATTCATTGTTTGAAAACATTCAAGTAAATTGTCATTAATTTTTTGAAACTGAAATGCGCATTCACAGTATATCCTAGCTGGAAAAGACGGTTATGTCCAGTATATATTCCCCACGTATTTTCCTTACCAATTTCCGTAACCGAGTGGACAGGACGAAGTGAGAATCTTAATATGCGTAGAGGTTGAATGTATATTCATATATTTTTGTAGAGAAGAGATTTCAATTAGTTTCAAGGTTCCTCCTCCCTGATAAAGTGGCATTGAGTCCTCTTCTGTTTTTGATCATTTTTCTTTTATTTTCATAATTTTTGAAGAGGGATTTTGCTTGTTTGAAATAATTTGGTTTTAAAATTTTTAAATTCATTATTGCATTTCAATGATTATTTGAAATTTATTAATTATGAACTTCAATTTCTGGTCTTTGTGAAATATTATTTCTAAATTTCTTACTTTATGTCTTTAATGATAATTTTATTGCAGCTTAATGCGCGAAAATAACTAGGCATGTTTGCGTTTTGTTTTCAAAAGAATTATTTTGTAATCATATATATATATATATCACTAATAAAGGAGTTTTCTTACTGGCGTATATTCCTTAACCTTCCCTGCAGCTTACAAAAGAGGAAGAGAATTTCAGTGCAATAGTATCAACAGAGGAATAACTTTCAGCTTGGACTGATGTTGATAATAATTACCAAATTCAAAATGAATTTGAGACACTAATGCCTTACTTTCGGCCACTTTACCATATTCAGCTTGATAAAAACTATATTCAGGAAATAGCAAAAATCACAGTTAGTATAAAACTTCTATAACAGAAGGTGCTGTAAGTATACTCCTTTATTAATGCGTGCACTCGCGTAAATGGACCATGGCTGCAAAACAGAAGGTGTGTAGAGTCATTAGGTATTTTTTTTTGAAGCTGAGAACTTGAAAAGTGATCAGTGCCTTCGTCGGGAATTGAATTGCGGACCTCTGGAATACGCGCCCAGCGCGCAGACCACTACACCACGAAGGTACTTTAAGAAGGCGGAAGAAATACCTTATAAGTGATGCTTCCGTATAGGAGATATACAGAAGAAAACGCAAACAGTTTTCTAAAAAGATGTTAGAACTCCATTACCAAAGGACGAATGGCCTAAGAACAAACAATCCAAAAAAAAAAAAAAAAAAAGCGAAAATTGCTCACAGATTAAAAGTAAAATCATTCCTAATTACGAATTCCTAACCAATGTAATAAAACATGGGATATAATAAGAAAAATCTGCAATATACACTATAAAATTTGAAGGTTTTTTTTTTTTTTTTTTTTTTTTTTTTTAAGTGTAGAAAAGTTATTTTAGATTTCCATTCTATGGCTAGAAATGTTTAAATATTTAGTGATGAAAAACAATTTTAAATTATCAAGTATATATTAAGGCAAAGTGGATTAAAAAAGCATTAACTGGATTCCATTTTAAAAACTACTTAGGTAAAAAATATATATATATATATATATATATAATGAGAGGCAAGATTCAAGTAGTATTCGTTAACAATATTTAAGAGAGAAAGCGGGAGATTAAACAAACCCAATTACGTCAAGAGAGCTGTAGAAAAGAGGAGTGTTTTCATAGCTCTTAATAAGACCAGAAACTGAAGCGGAACAAGTATGTTTTATTTGTTTTACGATTCATTTAAGACTGAAGCTTATGTGAAATTTTTAGTAAACTTTAATAATTATCCACGTTACAATATGGAAACGTGAGAATACTACAAAGGAAACTAAATTAATAATTGACGCTCAGTTACGAATAATAAAAACAAAACCTATCTTGACGATCCGCTGTGTACAAGACCATCTCTGAGAGTGACCAGTATTTCAGAAAAATTAAATAAACATCGATATTTAACGTCACTCTCTTAGGCAATCACCTCCATGTAAAAGCACAATATTTGAGGTATCATAGAAGATCATCTTAGGAATCACTATATATAGAACGTTTACCTAAAAGGTGAATTTTAGAGTCTCGGGTATGACAGCCCTTGAAGCTAATTAATGATGCATTTAAATAGTGATCAGATGTTTTAATAGTTATCGGGTTAGCAATTAGAAATCTTGATACAAAAATGTGTACAAATACAGATTAAGTGATATTTGAACCATATACTAAATAAATGATGGATTAATAATTCAGGTATAATAGAGTAAATTATATTCCTTGGAGTTACAATTACATTGGTTGCATTTTTGCATAATTATTAGTCCAAAGGGGCAATTTTTCCAAAAGGACTATTAATTTCGATTTGGCATTTTGCGTCGATTCACCTTCTGCGTTGTTTCACTTTTCAAATTGTTGCCATCCAATATTATCGCTCTCTATTATATTTAAAAAAATTAAATAATGAAGAATATGCATAAATGTATGTATGTTTCTCGTATAGTGATAAAACAACGGTATCTAGAGCCATCCAATTTTGAATAGCGTACGTTTCCACTAGAATATGGGCATCTGGAAACCCAAATTTGGAATTTGTTTTTTATCTATTTCAGATTTTGTAAAACTTTAATGAATTTTTGATGAACAAACTCAAGGATTTCAAAGCGAGCTATGGCAACGTTGTACAGAAAAAATCTTTTTATCTCTAGCGCGGAACTGCGTCTAGGAAATTCTAAAGATATTCTCATTTTAAAATTATTTTGAGATAATGCTGTTGAACTGAATTTTATGGTTTAAGTGCAAAGAACATGATATTTAATAAATAAAGGTAACACAAAAAGTGTTATAATTACTTTAGTAACTATGCAAATAGGTTTTTAAAGTGAAGGATGAATACGTCTTTCAACTGATGGAAGAATTTCGGTTTAAGGAAAAGCAGCATTTTTCGATATATGTATTAGTTATTTTTATGATAATTTATTTTACGATGAAGAACAATATATATTCCGAAAGCTTCAGAAGTTGACAAAAATAGACTTAAAACTTTCGATATTTGACAAATGGCAAAATTTCCTAAAAGAAAAAAAAAATTATCTACCGCATTGCCAGAACGTAATTTTACTGCTTGAAATATTCTCCTGAAGATCATATCTGATATGACTTATGTGAAGGTTGCAGCTGCACTTATAGTGCATTCACACTTTACAATAGATGTCAGACTAAATGATTTACATTCTTTTATTAATGAGCTGCCATTTTGTTTGTTACATTGATTTCTGATTATTGCGCTTTAGCTATTGAAACGCATTCTTAAGGTAAATGATTCTGTAATTCCATCTTCTGTTCTTTAAATAACGCTTGTATATATATGCTAGCAATATGCCATATTTACTTAACTTTATCTCAAGATACGCTAGTTAATTACTTAATTACTAATTACATTTTTACAGGAAATCGTCAAACATCCAAGCTCATGAAGCCCTCTTATATGAGGGTTCTTTATTTTTTTAAAGTAATTTCAAAAATACACGGTCGTTTTACATGTGAAGTCATGTACGCCAATTTATGTCAATGTCATGTAGTCATGTAGGTCATGTAGCTCTAAAAGACATGCAGTCATATACTTCATGTAGGTTTAAAAGTCATGTAGTCATGTAGGCCAATTTAATATTTCTGTATTCTTGTAGACCAGAAATTCCTCTACGTTTTACCAAAGACATTCAACATAAAAGTTAAATAACCTTGGCAAATTTATTAAAAAGTGCAAGTATTTTCTTTTCAGTGTTGTTCAGCAGAATACAATATGTAATTTTCTGATGAAATTCGATTAAATAAGAAAATTTTATACCTTAGCAATTTAGCTTAATCCCAAATGGTCAATACAATAAATTAATTTATTCAGTTTAATTTACTAAATAGTCAGTTTTAAACAAAATACGTACAATTAAAGGGAAACTACAATATCAAAAGATTAATGCGCCTATTAGGTGCACTCGTATCTGCAAGGGATAGCAAGAAAGGAATAAAATCTGGAATTTATCTGGCATGTTATTAAATCGTTTCCCGTAAAATCCTGAAAGGCCCCACACCCAACTCCGACATCTTGTCGTGCATTTAATATGTCTTATGACGATATCCAAATACGATTTCCTAATCGGGGATATTTACCCCTCAAGCTACGTCTCCTGTTACAATAGGAAATCGAGGTTTCGATGACGAGGTTACAGACGTCTGTGATTAGTTTTGTTGCAGAATGATTGTCGACGTATCCTATTACGGTGGCAGTGTATTGGATATCGGAATGAGAAAAGTTGGTATGCTCGGTCGCTTTTCCAATCTTTCTGACGCAGACGGAGTATCCGCATGAAGCACGTGATCAATCAGATGCAACAGGAGTGCAGTCGATACTAGCGGTTCACACTCGCAATCGAATGCTTATTTTAGGATGTTTTCGTGAGCTTCGTTCTATCATGAATATCTTTGATATTTCAAACGAAGAGGGATACTCTCTGAGAGTACTAAATATTTATATTAAATGACGTTTTATTGCAAAAACATGACAGTTATTTTATATTAAAGCAAAAATATGATAATTAGAATTCTTTCCGCTTTTTTATAACTTACAAATAGATTAAAGATGGTATCGACATCTGTAAATTGCATAAACAGGTACACTGCGCAAGAAAAAAGAAAAAAAGGGGGGCAGTTCCTATATCTCCCGTTGTACTGGACCGACTGACGAAACTCAACTTGCGTTTTTCATGTCTCGAAAATATGACTTAGGATTTGTATTAGATTTATATATAACATTGTTCTAATATAAGTATTTTGACACAAAATCGGACGTTTCCTGAAATGACATGCCAATCTTTTTCCATATTTCGATTCTACGACTCAAATTATGACAAACTGCCAAGTTTTGTAAAATTCGCACCAGTGTTTTTAAACAATTAGCTCTCAACATTTTACCTTCTCAATGTTAATTCAGTTTGGTATATATTTATTAATATCGCTTTTTATTAAACTTATTTGATTCTTTCTTTCACATTTCGAAATTTAGGTTCCTTCCAAATAACATTCGCCCATTTTTTATGATTTATTTTTAAAATTTCTATTTTTAAAAATTTTTATAAATTTTTCGAAAAACATTTTGATTTATAATCTATAAAATTTTTACAATCATCTTAAAGTATATGTATTTCTAAGCATACCTGCAGAAAATTAGAGCTTTTTGTTCAAAATTTCCGAATATATACGAGAATTTATATATTGGCGCATTTTGAAATTTGGCATATTTGTGGAAAGCGATAATAACGAAAATGTGGTTTACACACTTTGTTAAAATTATTTGAAAGTAGGAACGATGTGACTTTTCTCCCGCTCATCCTCAACGTTAAAAGATAGGCATGATGTGACCTTTTTCCCGCTCATCCTCAACGTAAAAAGATAGGCATGATGTGACTTTTCCCCGCTCCTGCACAATGGAAGGGAAAGGAAAATAGGTTGCCATATATTAAAAAGTGCGCCAAGTGAATTAGTCTCGGCTCAAACTGAAAAAAAAAAAAAAAAAAAAAAAATGCACTAAATTAAATTTTTGAATTTCTGTGTAAATTTCGCAAATTTTACAAAATTTAATATTTAGGCATAATTTTAATCGTAGAATCGAAATATGGAAAAAATTGGTATGTTATTTCAGAAAATGCTCGATTTTGTGTCAAAATACCTATGTTAGAACAATGTTATATATGAATCTAATATATATCCTAAGTCGCGCTTTGGAGCCACGAAAAACGCGATTGGGATTTCATCAATCGGCCCGATAGAACGGGAGATATGGAACTGTCCTTTTCTTTCCCGCAGTGTACAGGTAAAAGCAAGGAGAACAACACACATCATAATAAATCACCAGATATTGTTTCCACTTACTAGCCTTTATTAAAAGAGCTTTTATAAGAGTTAGGAGTGACCACATGGGAATTCGTACAGAGCTCCATTAAAATAACCTGAATGACGATGATACATTTGAGGAATAAGAAAAATACATTCATTATTATTATTTTTTTAATTTCGTAGAACTCTAGTTTTTGCTGCACTGATCTCTGCCCGTATGGGTTGCAGACCATAACCTTGATATATATTTTAACAAAGCAATATATATTTTTTTATTCTTCCATCATTTATTCTATACTGCAAGTAAAAATACTACTGTTCTCATTGGCTACTGAGAAGTCAACGTGACACAGCTCAACACTCTTTGTATCAGATTGGTTGCCAGTGACTTAGTGGACTCATTTTGCAGTGGGGCCAAGGTTTATACCTAATGATGCCACAGGCGAAAGTATCTCCTAAAATCTTTCCCAACATTCCTCCTAAGGTTAAAAATCTTTTAGCAGTTTGCCGCAGTAAATAACCTTAACCTTTTCTCTTTCCAACTTCAGTTATATGGAAAGTTTAGTTCTAATATATTATCATATACGTTAATGTGCACCACTCACTAATCTTTTATTACACTATATTTCTTTTAACTCCAACACTAATTCTGCCAAGTTTCAAAATTTAAGATTCTGTCTTATCTCGAACCTAGATGTTTTATTTAATTCTGAATTCCTTTATTTTTTACAAGCTTATATTGACACTTGAAACCCAGAAACGTTTAAATAGTACGTGAGGATTTGCAGAATATTTTAATTCCTACATTTTGCAACGAAACAACATCTTTCACTAGGGAAAACAACTAATAAAACCAAGCGAAATTCCACTAAACATAATTTTCTCTTTCAAGTTAACAGTCGTGTAAAAATATAATTCCAAACGAAGAAAAAAAAGTGAAATTCCTTCCATATTAATTAAGGCTACATGATCTTTCTTTCTCGACGTTCGACTGCAAACTTTGAGAGCATAGACAAATGATATTTTTGGAAAGAGAAAGAATTAATTTCGAAAGGATGTTTGTTAGTTGCTGTAATATATTATTATTTTATGAGGACAAGTATTCATGTTTAAATAAATGTCAAAAATGAATAAATTTCGCAATGCATTTACAAAATTTCCCTAATTGATAAAATATGTCTTTCTGCGTTTGATTTTTGACGAGAAATTTCATGTTCATTTTCGTGCTTGTATTCAAACTGCGATAAAATTTTCTATACATTACATTCATCATCATAGTATAAAAGAATGGTAAGCAAATTCAAGGCGCTTAAAATGAAATTGCTAATTAATGATAATCCAAAATCAGTTTTTGTTTGATTTGTTTCTTTAAAGCAATAAACATTAGGAAAGTACTAAGTAGTTTAACTGTAAACGAAAGAAAAGTTTCAACGTCAAAATCGGCACAAATAAGGAAAAGCTGAAGAAATTTCAGTGACGTTTGAGCTCAGTCTAATTTTGTGTAAAGCGTTGCTGTAACGACGAGCACTACATAAGCTGCAGTATTTCATTTCTCTTGGCCTAAGAATTCTATACTCACGTGGATACTTGATCGGAAGAAGACAGGCGGGGCTTGGAACCGGTTTTGCCACATCATCAACAGGAACTAGAGAAACTAAGTGATACATGACACTGGAAATGCAGGAGCATTTTAGACGCTCCTGAGATACGTCATCCACAGTTAATTAATTGTTTTGCTAAATTTTTCTAATTTATATGTTGCATATTTTCATTTGCTCAATAAACTTGAGTCAAGTTGTAGAGACATTAGGAATTTTTTTATGTTGCAGACGCGAAAAATGAGCAATGTTCCCCCCGGCACTCAAACCTCGAACCTTTCGAATACGAGCCGAGTGTGCTGACCACTACACCATGAATGTATACTACGAAGGCGGGAGAAATACCTTATATACTCCTACTTTTAAAGGGCGACTGGGGGATTAGAGGGCCCAATCGCCAAATCCTGGTGGTGAAGAATAATTATCCACCACCTTTTTTTTTGGTTCAGGCGCCACTGTAGAGACATTAGGATTTTTTGATGCTGCAGACGCGAAAAATGAGCAATGTTCCCGCTGGGACTCGAACCTCGGACTTCTCGAACACGCGCCGAGTTTGCTCACCGCTACACCACGAAGGTATGCTAAGAAAGCGGAAGAAATACCTTATAAAGTACAAAACAGAAAGTATTAATTATTGCAGTAACAGACTAATTTCATTTGGAATAATTTCTGATTATGAATTATTTTAGATGAAAGTAAATTTAATAAATTCCTTTAATTTTAAATTACTAACATTAGTACATAATTTTTCTTCCCAGCAGTATGCTTTTAAATTCGTGACTGTTCGTGGTCAGCAAGTAAGGATCCTGTGAGCATTTATACAGCAAATAACTTACCTTTGTCTTTAGTCAGACACAAATTAGAATGAAACCATGCGCTAGTGCGTTTTAAATAATTGTTTTGCCGCCCAACCGGTATAGTGGTTAGCGTCGCTGACTGCTGTGCCACAGGGCCCGCGCTCGAATCCCGAAGAAGGCACGGATGTTTGTAAATGTATAGTGTCGGTACGGCATGGTGGCACTCTAAGTATACGGCGAACCGAAAGTCCTCTCGTGTGGTTTGGTGGAAGGGGAGAAGGGTGGGAGGACCCGATGACCCGCCCCCGGTCTGCTCTCCAAAACTGGGGGGAGCGGGAGTGAGCCAAATATCAGTGTCACCTGTTAGGCAGTCAAGGCTATTGCCAAAGACAGGCGTAATCTTGCGCTCCTTGCCATGAGGAATTTCGTGGGCTTGGGTTGACTATGTCAGACAAGTGAGCATAAGCAAAAACAACAACAATTATGTATTTTCTTACTTGTCAAGTTGCTCCACTCACTAGAGTTATAATAAGATACCTGGATGAAAAAATTTCAAGATCCATTTAATTTCCTTTTAAAATAAGGTATTTAAAGCTAGGTTTAAAATATATTGAATGATGATGTTTTACAGTCTCTTGGCGTTTATCATTTGTCACACTATAAGTGTATTATGAAAGTAATAAAAATGGAAAACATTAATCTCAGAAAATATGAAGAAACTGTCAAAGAAAATGAATTCAATCTTTTAACCATTTCGGGACTAGAGAGCTTTTTACACAACTACAGTTACCTTATGGAGCACTTTTTAGTTACCAAGCAATTCTGGCCTTTCGATAGGTTACTCTTACTGATAAATAATGCATGGCTTCGGGAATGAGAGTGACTGATGGAATCAACAAGACTACCGAACTGCAAACAAAATATTGATTTAGTTAGAAAAAGTTTTGTGAAGAAATTAAAGATAAAAAAAAAGATATTATGCTAAGGGAAAACATAAAATATAGATTTATCTTTATTTCTTTGCTACAAATTTCTTACTTTTGAATCTATAATTTAGTTAGGTATTTATAACTGACAGTTACAGTATTTTCTTCCACTTCCTATATAGAATCCTTCAAAAATACTACACGATTAAACATAGCTTGAACGACTGGTTAGAGGAAAATGCCAGTTTTTCGGAATACTTTGTTTTTAACAAGTAACGTCTTTTAGTAAAAATATATAAAATATAAATTGTTGCATATATCCTCCATAAAGAAAGTTTCGATTTATAATTGGTTACTTAAGCTTTTAAAGTTTAAGTAACCAATTTATTTAAATTAATAGGTAAAATATACTGAGGAAAAATTTCCAAAGCTACATCACTTAAAAATCTTTTATTCTAAGCGAAATGGTTCAACTTAAGGAAGTACAAAAATTTCAGTTTCTTTAGATATAAAATTTTGAATTTCAGCATTTGTGTAAATAGCACTTTGTATCCCGTACTTCTGCATTAATATCTGTCAGACGTAAAGTCTGTATTTTAGAGATGTTAATAATATAAAATTTAACCAGTACGACTATCGTCAATAAATTTGACGTAAATATTAAAAATTCTGGCAAATGATAATTTAGGAAATTGGCAAATGATTGTTTAAGAAATTCCTATTTGATAAATTTGACTGAGAAAAATGGCCTTCTCAAAATGTATTTTTTTAAAGCGAAAAAAACAACAACTTATATTTCGCTTATTTTTTATTAAATGGTTATAAGGTATTTCCCCCGCCTTCTTAGCATGCCTTCGTGGTGTGTGGGCAGCACACACGGAGCGTAAGCGAGAAGTCCATGGTTCGAGTCCCGGCGAGGGCATTGCACATTTTTCATGTCTTCTGCTTCGAAATAACTTAATGTCTCTACATCGGCACCCGAACTAAAAAAGATGGTGGATGATGATTTTCCAGCACCAGGATTTGACTAACGGGTTTCCTATTCCCCAGTCGCCCTTTAAAACAGGGAGTACATAAGGTATTTCTCCCGCCTTCTTAGCATGCCTTCGTGGTGTAGTGGTCAGTACACTCGCCACGTATCCGAGAGGTCCGTAGTTTGAGTCCCGGGGAGAGCATTGCACAATTTTCATGTCTCCTGCTTCGAAATAACCTAACGTCTCTACAAGGTGTTATTTCAAATTTTCAAACGTAGTTGGATTCTTTTCCGAAACTATAGTCTACATAAAGAAGCTCAAATTATTTAGTCATGCAGTTGTTTTGAAACATCCTATAATATTTGGACGTTTTGACTCTATGATTCGAAAGGAAAACTTCGGAATATATGAAGATTATTTTCAACACACAGTTTGAAACGATGCACTAAAATATGTCCCAAGTCTATACGACTGATCGAAAATTTAACGAAGTATAATTTCACAAAATTAGGTGATATATAAAGGTTATAAGTGGTTTCCTCCTTTCTGCATGCTTTCGTGGTGTAACGGTACCACACTCGGCGCGTTTCGAGAGTTCCAGGATCGAGTCCTGGAGAGGGCATTGCTCATTTTTCATTTTTTTCATTGCTCCTGCTTTCAAAAATTATGTAAGTCTGTACAATGGTGCCCGAACTAAAACGGTGGTGAATGATGATTCTTCAGCACCAGGATTCGGCGACTGGGTCTCCTAATCCCCAGTCACCTTTTAAAAGGGGGAGTATATAAGATACCAGAAGTGGGCGCAGCCCGACTCACCTAACCAAACAAGTTGGTCTTATGGTCATATCAGGCCACGCTCAAGTGCTACATATTTTCTCTCTCCTTTCTGAATGCCTTCATGGTGTACCGGTAGCACACTCAGCGCGTATTCGAGAGGTTTAGGATCGAGTCCCGACGAAAGCATTGCTCATTTTCCATGTGAGGTTTGAATTGCGCCAATGGGCTAGGTTCATCGACGTTTTCGTCGTTTTTCTCATGTGTAACGTGTATACAAGCCAATCTCCCCCATGAATCGTCCCCCATGAAGGTATCCTTCCCCTTAGGCAGATAGTCTTCGAGGCTTTGCTGTAATCACATAAACCAAACCATTTTTCATGTGCTACTGATTCAAAAATCCTAATGTATCTACAAGGTGAAAAAACTATTTTTAGTAAAAGATAATCCTCTTATGACATTTCAAAAGAATCAAATGAAGCATTATCCAAAACAGATTGTTAATAGTGAACATAAAGAGAACAAATAAGGTATAGAAGTAAAATAATTGAAGCGTTGATAATTTAAAAACTCCTAAATTAAAAACACTGCAAGAACGGAAAGTCATAAGAATTCGTTTGCTGCTGGGATGGAATGACGGTAGAAATGTTATATTGAAAAATCACCAAATTAATCAAAAGAATTCAGAAAGTAACTTAAATGTTCATGGGTAAAAATCATAATATATTTACATAACATACAGCGTTTGTTTGTTTTCCCAGATCTGTGAAAGGCATATGCAAATTAATTCTCGCACTGGTCAATTCGCATACTTCTTAAATTACATGACGCTAATAGTTTTGAATTTGCGCTTTACTCGTTCTAAACATCACAGATATGCGAAATTTTCAAATTTCTCGTGTGAGGACAATCCTTTGCTTTCAAATGCTATAAATACACAGAAAACACAGCTAATAAAGACGTACCTTGGCGACTGAAAACTGACAAGAAATTTAAAACCGAAAAACGAATTGACTGGAGATAAACAATAAGAAAATTGAGACTATGGCTGAAATACGAATAACGCAAGGTGCTGACATGCAGATAATTAAAGATTACGGAATTTGCGATAATTATTTGTTATCACAAATTAAGAAATTTTGCACTGCTCTTAAAACCCTGTTTGGTACAATCTAACCCATGGATACACTGGATGTTGATGATAATGCAAAATGCCATTTCACGGCCCAAATTCTCTTACCAAAATCATGGAAGAGACTAAGCAATAATTATTATTCATGCATCTCAAATGAGGCTTCGTTATAGCTATCTCACTCCACCCTGAACATATCCACAGTCGGCATATATTTACATCGATATATTTCGATGATAATTTCATTTCATTTCATGTCTACACAACGTTAAGTCAAACAGAAGTAACACTGCATCAGGTGCATTTGAATCAAATAATCTCCCATGGACACTGGCGAATTTAATCAGTATTTGGAAAAGGCTAGCTTAACTCAAACAGTGCCCCAACTTGCTTCAACAAACAGGAACTATCATTGTAATTGGCACCTTCGAATAATTTCCAATTCGTTAAATCAAATTCGTTACGTCATCCATGTAAAATTATTGGAATAAGAAGCTGATGCCATTTAAGGCATTATATTGAAAATCTGTTAAAAATTATAAGTAAATTCTCCTACAGTAGTTTTACATTAGATTAAGAACTCATTAAAGTGCTTGATATTAAACCAGGACTACATGGTACAGTTTTGAAATTTAAAAAAATTCGCTTATACGAACTCAAAATATTATATAAATGTCAAATCACGCGGAATTATATATAATATTCTGCAATCGTTTTTTCATATTACAGTGTATATCTTCAAACTGTGCGTATATTTTACAATGATACAGTGAAGTATCGGAATATAAAGGGACTCGTACACCTTAAATCCATAAGATCTTCGAATATGGTGACTGTTGCAATAATTGGGATAACTTATTTATTTTAAAAGCAATTACTTTCAACTTTTTACAGCTGACTACATAATACAGCTGCTTTCTGAAATAGTAATCAGAAAGTTTATGTTGCCACAAATTTTTTCATAATTTACTCCGCTTTGTGACAAAATGTTTCGTCACGTTTCCACCTTGCGCGCACTGTTTAAAACATTCTGTTGCATAATTTAATTCCATATTTAATATATAGCTTTTATAACATTTGGTAACTACTGTGAACCTAAAATTCTAAAAATTGCATGTTAAATTTTTATTTTATTTTGGGTTGAGTTTATAAAATGTATTTTATTAAAAAAATCTGTAATCTTTTCATCCATACAATTTTTCAATATTAATATATTCATCAGATTTTTGGTTCAGTTAGAAAATAGTGCCCATATAAAGAATTCAGTGAAATTTCAAGTATGTACCATTAGCCATTTTTAAAAAATCATGCTCGCAAGGTGGAAACATGGTGAAATATTCTGTCACAAAGAAGATTAAATTACAAAAATATTTGTGGCAACACAAACTTTCTGGTTACTAGTTTCCAAAGCAGCTATATTATGTAGTCAGCTGTAAAAGGTTGGAAGTAATTGCTTTTAAAATAAATAAAATATCCCAATTCTTGCAACAGTCGTATATTCGAAGATCATAAGGGGTTTAAGGTGTATGAGCCCCCATAATGTAATTCATGGCAATAAAGAGTAATAAACATATTGACTTAGAAATATGGCTACGTGTTTGACTGAGTCGAATGATGACAGTATTATGAGAAGGAGATATTATATGGTACCTCTGGAAAATTCTGTAATCAAACTGAAGAACAGTTTACAACAATAATAACCAGGACTGCAATTATATCAAAATGTTTGCCGCTCCTATAGCTTCCACGATCTTTACCCCGGTGTTGCAATACTGGTGCTATTATGAGTTCTCTCAGTGGGGTTTTCTACTTCTTGAATGGTTCTAAGTAGTCTTTTCTGTACTTTCCTGTAAACCAAAGACAAAAATACTATTTTCTAAGATACATCTCATTCTCGTAGAGAATCGCCCACGCTGCAAATGTCATCTGCTGTTGCCATGTTCAGCACCATCTTTACCATTGCTGTAAGCTCGGACATTTTACGCTTGTTTGAAATGACTGTAGTTTCAAATTCAGTATAACATTTACTATTTATATCCACAATAAACAATAATACATTATATTTATTTCAAAAGTTAGCCATATTCCAATTAACAGAACAGCAGAAATGTATAACAGTACCTATTGCAATATCTCTGCTATAGAGCGATTTTTTAGGCCCACCAGCGGCCGAGCGGTAGAGTCGCTGAATACTGATAGTTCAGTCCGAGGTTCTAATCCCGCGAACTGGCTGGCTGCATGGGCGTTTTCATGATTTTCCCCATGTGTAACGTGTATACGAGCCAGTTTCCCTTAGAAAGTTCTTCACGAAGGCATCCCTCCCCTTAGGCAGATAGCCCTCGAGGCTTTGCCATAATCACACACACACACTATAGCGATTTTTTTCTCTCATCTAAAATTGCATTTGAATATAACATCTATATTGGTTTCGGGAAATTTATCATTTTCATTTTTCCGCGATTTCTGTTTCCGCGGTTCTCAAAAACTTTCCTGTTTCCTCGAAATCATCAATTTTCATTACCCCCCTTCCCAAAGGGGTTACATAGTAGAGGGCCAAGTGGACCTTGACCTCGCCCGAAATGTAGGAAAGGAAAGAAAAATTAAATTAAAAAAAAATTAAAAGAAATAATAGAAAAATACTTACGATCTCAGATCTGAAGTATTATGAATGAAGCTAATACTAATAGGGGGATCGGAAAGTAATGTCGCTTTCTTACATTAAATTCAATCGAATACATTTTTAACAAGTTTTAATTTAAATCAATAATATAATCACCCTCGTCATCAACAATCTTTTGCCATCTAATGTGCAGATTTTCAATCCCAGACCGATACAAATCAATTGGTTTTTGAGTAAAATATCTCGAGAGGACATTTTGGACATCATCCAAATTTTCAAATTTTTTGCCACTAAGAAATTGTTGTAGGGATCCGAATAAATGGAAATCGGAGGGTGCGATATCGTCCGAGTATGGTGGGTGAGTATGGCAGGACCTGCCACCCTAATTCATTTTTTCCAGTGTTCGTCTTGCACAGTGCGGTCATGCATTGTCGTGTTGCAGAATGACGCCTTTTCCGTTGACAATCGCCAAATATTTTTCGATTAAAGATTGGTTCACTAGATCCAATTGTTCACAGTAAAGGTTAAATTAACAGTTTTTCCAGGTTTCAGCAGTTCAAAATGAACAATTCCGCGAATACTCCATCAAACACTCAGAAGCGCCTTTTCGGGATGTAAACCCTTTGTAACCCCTATTAAAACTGCCTTTTGAGTTTTGGATTATCATATAGGACTTATTTTTTTGTCTCCACTAATAAAACGATCAAAAAAGGGTTCCGTATCGTGCCGTTGAAGCAATACGTTGCATGTGATGGATAGGATGGCTTTGTTCTTTTCGGACAGATTTTGGAGGACTCAAACACCTGCTTTGCTTATTTTTCCACTCTGCTTTAAATGTTCTTGGATGGTCGACCAAGGTTGGTTAAGAGTCTTTGACATGGATTTGCTTCCAATTCTGCCCTTAGCATGTTGTTGTCGACATGCGCAGAAACGACATTACTTTCCGGTCCGCCTATTATATTTAAAAGGAAAGAGAGAGATGTTCAAACTCTGGCGATGAAGTACAATATTGTTTCCTAAGTAAAAAACAATATTCTCCCAAAATTCTGCATAAAGGTGAGTTATAATGAAATCTTTCAGAATAAATATTCGTTCTTAAAACGACGTTCTTTCTTCCGAAACGACGACTTCTTTGGTCTTAATTGCGCTTTTGCAGCTTTTAATTCTTTCATTTATACAAATCTAATAAACTACATTTTCCTTATTTTTATTCCGAATTCGATACTGATAACCTATATTACTGAACTTCCTTTTAGTTTCAATATTGTCTAAAACATCCATATTGATTAACATAAGATGTGAAAATAACAGCTAATATTGTAGCAGAATTATAAATGGAATGAAGCTAAAGATTTCGAGAGGAGCGTAAACTAAGACATGTCTTCAATATAACGAAGACTTAACTTATTCACAAAAAAATTGCCCAGCTCTTTTTAATGACTCATCGTGACACCTGAGGAGCTTTGGAAGGGGGACTGTTCTATTCGAGATTGAAAATTTGAAGAATTTTGAAAAACGCGGATGGAATCGCGGAAACGGAACTAGTTTGATAGTAGTTCTGATTGTAAAAGTAAACAAGCATGATTCAAATTTGCCAGTGTTAACTAGCTAAATTCATTTGTCGAGTTATTATTAACTTGAAATTCTTTAATAAAGGAAAACGAAGTTACTTTAAATAGACAAACCGCAGACCTTTAAACAAATTGACAGCATAAATTCGGAATATGCTATGAGTTCAAAATTCATTCATCGTTTTGAAATTAGATATTTTAAAACTGAATTATTTGCTTTGCAATAACAAGCACAGTTTTCCATAACGTGTGAGAAAATGTAGTAATAATTACGTTCCTATTGCTACAGGCTGGGAATTATTAGTGAAGTTATTATACACCACGTAAAATCCATATCACGCGAAAAATACATAAATAGGTAAAATTAGCGGGTAAAACATTAATTTGCCCTAGTTTTAAGTAAAACTAACATCAGTTTCGAAGGGGGCTGGAATAGATCCTTTTTCTTCCCGGCATGATTTTCGCATATATATATATATATATATATATATATATATGCGAAAATAAAATATGAATGAAATGTATTTATCGGAAAACACGTAAAGGTAAATTTGCAAGAGAAAGATCCTGCCTTATTTTCCGAATTCAGCTAAATGAAATTTTACGGGAATTTCACTTATTTCAAATGAATTTGCCTTGTCAAACTTAGAACACTGCACACTGTTGTTTGTTTAATGGAATTTTTTTAATTCCCATTAAACATACAATTTATTTTCTTATTCATTAAAAATACTCGAATAAAACCAAACGCAGAACAAATTTAATTGAGGCAGTTAAGTACGCTGTAATACTTAAATCAAAATTCAGAATTCTGATTCATGTAATACATTTTGTAACATCTGTTTAAAGATTAAAATTCTCTAATTATATATACTATAGTCTTGTGTTTAGAATAATTGGATTTCCCAATAGATATTAAAACCATTTCCGCAGCAACAATCCTTTCTTAACAACACATGCATCGGAATTAAAGAATTTTATACGATATCAAAACTTGACATTCCCTTAGGAAAGCTGAGGTAACTGTATGCAATTTAGGCATATTATTCACAAAGATTAATCCACTGTTACATGGAATAGGTTTCTTCGTTAACAATGATTTCGAACGCACAATCCGCAGAGAGATTCCTAAATCTCATTAAATACGAAATGCACGATTTTATTTCGTTCCAGTTGATGGTTACCTCTCCAAGACGGTTGGTATTTGCTTAATGTTTGTGTTAATCAGAAAATAAGGAAGGAGTGCAGAAGATTTATAGAATGAATAAACGTTGTTAGTGCATTAGGAATGGTTTTATGGAACAAGTAGATTTCTTTTAAAGAAATTAATCCAGAAAACTTTTTGTCTGATTACATATGTTCTTAGATTAAGGTTCTGTGAAATATGATAGAGGCATTAAACTACTCCAATTGATGATGGATGGGATAAGAAATGAGTTGTTAAGCACGGAACAAAACAAAGCTGAACTATGAGAAAAAAGAACAGGAAAATTTAAAATATTAAACATGTTTTACAGTGTTTATTAACTATGGAGCTTCTTAAATGTAATGAGAGAATCATACAAGGTTTATTAGCTATGGAGCTTCTTAATTGTAATAAGAGAAACAGAGGCCAGAACTTAACCTATGTTATAGAGCCAGAAGCATTCTACTGAAAGTGAAAAAAATTCGAAATAAAATTATATGATATATATGAGGTGTAGCTTGAAAAAAAAAAAAAAAAAAGAGACTGTGTACCTTGAAAAAAAGAGTGGAGTTGGCAACAACTGTTTTGGTGACGTCATCCCACACACCTCCTCTATCCATGCGACCAGTTTCGATTTAACCAACCACGCCAGTGGGGAGTACTGCGTCATTGAGCGAACGAACACGTGCAATTGCATTCTGCCGGAAAAATGGTCTAATGTAAAAACCGAACATCGAATCAACATGAAGTTTCTTGTGAAACTTAAAAAATCAGCCACGGAGGAAACATTTCAAAAGTTAACCGAGGCTTATGGATATGAAACTTTGTCTCATGCACGTGTGTTTGAATGACATAAGCGATTTTCATGGGGAGGGGGCAGTGTGGAAGATAATGAACGTGCTGGGCGCCTAGCACGTTCATCATGATTGAATAAGTTACAAGCGGTCAGATTGTTAATCAACTCTACTACATGGAAATACTAAAAAGACTTCGTGAAAAAATTAGGAAAAAAAAAGGCCGCAGTTCTGGAGGGGGTGGATGTGTGTTGCACCAGGACAATGCACCTGCTCGCACGGCCCTATCTGTCAAGCAGTTTCTGAGTAGCAAAAACATTACTGTGATGGGGCATCCTCCTTATTCACCTGATTTGGCTCCATGTGACTTTATTTTATTTCCTAAAGTTAAATCTTACTTAAAGGGAACCCATTTTACCTCAGCTCAAGATGTTCAGGCAAAACCGGAGAATCTCCTGAAGGGCCTTCCAAAACCCTCCTTCCAGAACTGTTACCAGCAATGGCAGCAGCGAATGCAGAAGTGTGTGAATGCTGAAGGGAACTACTTTGACGGTGATAATGTCACGGAGAACTGATTCTGTAAGTACAATGATTTATTCGACCAGTCTCTTTTTTTCTTCGTGGTGGGGGTCTGTGCGTGTGTGTGTCACACTTTGTACTTCGCAAGAGAAACTATTTTTATCTATTGCATAAATTTACACTTACAAATAAAATATAATACTTAATACACAAAAAAGCAAATTCATACGATCATGTATATTTATGCATACTGCATATAAACCAGAAGCACATCGAACGCATTTATCCATGCACATACTTCTTTACACTTCACTTAATACGCTTGCAAAACTAAAATTGCAGCTTGGTTCGTTACTGTGAGATAGTGTTTTTTTAAATCTGGTTTTAAGCTGAAATACAGTATTGCAATATACTAAGCAGTTTTATAAAATTTGGTAAAAGGTTTTCTTCAGAAAAATACCTTTATTAAAAGTAATCTTTGAGCATAAAAGACAATCACTTCCAGTTTTTTTAATAAACACTTTATTTCCTTGTTTATTTTTGAGAGCTAAATAAATATTTAATAAGGAAAACAACTGATCTCTGTATTTAATGCATGAAAAGTGTTAATAGTAAAAATGTCTGTTTATGACATGATTTTCGAATATTTTCTTTCACTGAAACATTGCATCAATTTAAATTCACTCTGCGTATGAGGAATTTCAGGAAAATCGTTTAATACACTACCAGAATAGGAAGCATATCTATAGCACAGATAAACATACAAAATTCCACAGCATACTTCAAGTGGAGTTTTTCATTTTGTCAGAGAAGTTTTCAATGGCCTTTCATTGCATTCCAGTAGTAAAATTCCGAAACTGATAATGCGTGGTTGTTTTGTATTCGTTACCAACTGTAATCAATTTGTTTGGTAAAGTTCCTGCATTTAAATTACAGTAACATATATTTTCATCACTACTACTACACCGACTGCAACCAGGTGTCACTAGAAAGCTTTAATAATACAGATAATTCCCATTGTTGCGGATTATCTGTGCCCTATCCTTAGAAAAATTCTCAGATTAGTAATTGAAATAGAGGAACAAAATGCGACTTTGTAAAGCAACTAATCATTTTTGATGCAGAGAATCTCATTATGGAACATTAATTCTGTCTCATATGTTGGAATATTAATTCTGCCTCATAATTGGGACGAAAGCCTATCACTTATATCGCAGAACAGTGTAAAAGAGTTAACAGAAACAAAGCTCATCTGAAGTGTTTCAATATATAAGGAAAAAAAAAGCAAAAAGCTCGGGATAGAAAAGGAGAAAAAATATGTTGAAAGTGCAGTATTTTGACAAAGATATATTTGGTGGAATTGCTCAAGACAAAAGTAGGAAGCATGAAAAGACAATGAAGTTAAAGGCGAATTACCAACGGCTACTATAGTTGGAAACTGGAATGGGAAGACATTGTTATACAGCAAGGAGATTCAAATATAATTGGGCCTGTTGCTGTTATAATTCCCTACTCGGGCATAATCCTTTGTGTCCTTGAGCAAGTACAATCACCACCCTCGCCTTTTCCGTGCATTTTGCAACTTGACTGAGTCAAATGTGACAGTCGCGAGAGTGATGAACCAAAGCCATCTTGAGGGGATCTTCCATCAAGATAGCCTTAAATGAACGAACAAAAGTTGCCTCGTATGGTGAAACAACGAACTGTGATCAAATTTCTATTTTGAAAAAAAACGTCCAGTCATCTAAAATTTGACAGAGACTGACAGTGAGCACAGTATGAGGAAGAGCGTCTCTGTAGGACACATGTTTGAGTGGTGGTAGTGATTCATCGATGAGTGAGAGCGCGCGGTAAACGTCCGTCATCCCGACAAACACTGATCATGTGTTATTCGTGTGAACAGACGCATCATTATCAAAGAACTTGCGCCCATGATTTCAATTAATGTTGGTAATGTAGAAAGCATTGTGAAAAAGCATCTGCACTATGGCAAGTTGTCTATCCGTTGGATACCACGCGCGAACAAATGCAAACCTCTGATTATTTTATAGGGTGGTCTGAAGATAAAGGAGACGTATTTTGGAAGTTTATAGTGACAGTAATGAAACATGGATCCATTACTAATTCCACTTGGACAAATTCCACCATTACAAATCTCACTTGGGACGCATAATATTTGTAGACAACGAAGCAGTTACTGTCAGGGTTCAGAAGCGGATTCACAACCAACTGAAAACTTTCTATAAGAAGGTTACAAAAATGCTTTCAGAACGTTGGCAAAAAATTATCGACTCAAGAGGGAAGTGCTCTTCAACGCTTTCATTCGTAGTAAAAGTTTTCCCATAAAATAAATAACTCTCATATTTGAACCACCGTGAATATGGTAAATAACAAAGTTCAAATCTAATTATTCCATAGCAAAGATTCATGCTGTCATAATGCCTGGAAAATATTGGAAATGTCTGAAAAATTGTCAGCAGAGCTTTCAAAAGAAATATAAGTGAACTTTTCTAGGAAAATAAACTGAAAACTTCTACATAAGTGTATTGCTAATATTCATTCAATACCATTCGCTTACAATCACTGAAAACATTTATTTGTACTGTAGCCGTATATGAATCAGAATTTTTTGAGACGGGTTTTGGACTGTTTGTGTTTCACTGTTATCTGTACAAAACGTACAATCGATAATGCAGAGTTCAGTGTAACAAATGAATAATATCCTCTTTGTTAAATAGGAAATATTGTACTTTAGCATTATAGATACTGTAGAAAAAAGAAATGATTTATTGCTTCAGGTTACCTTACTTTTCGTTTTGAAAAAATGTAATGAATAAACATATATTGTGTTTACTTTATCTATAAAATGATAGAAAGAAACAGCTATTCGTAAGCATTCACCCTCTAGAAAAACAACGAAGACTACTCATATTTTTAGTAACATAAATACGTAAATGTATTCTAATATTTTTATGTTGAAAGAGTTCGTTGAAAATACATGTATATTTCATTCGAAATATAAAAAAAAATATATTATGTAGTCGCTTTCGAAGCACCAGTCATCGAAACGTATATTCTTGTTTCATCACATCTTTAGTTTCTGAAAGAATTGGGAGAATGACTCGTTTGATATTTATCATAGACTGGCCGTTTCACTCGTTTGTATATTGGTATTTGTTGCTGATTGGCAATCTCATTGGTTTGGAAAATCTGAATTGGCTGAAAACATTGAAACCATAGAACCATGTTGATGACAGAGTACAATGAAGATAGAAGGCGATAAATCTAACAAGTAAAGCAGTAATGACATGATAGCGTTCCATTTCTGATCAAAGAAACCAACTTTTTTTGCTCAAAATGTGACATCACCTCGAATAGTTGAAAGATCTTTAACTACGTTTTAATTACAGCACAAATTACGCTTTTTGGGTTATGTCACTTCATATATTTTTCTATGTACAGCTGGCTAACGCTTTTAGCAGCGAAATTCAAATACTGCAAGTTTCATACTACACATAACACGATTTTCCACAACAAACGTTTTAGAAGATTTACTTGTTACGACAAACGTTTTTAAAAGACGATTATACTACATACGTATTACATATACTGTAATATACGAATAGGCATTTATTTATACATACTGTGGCTTCTGAATTACTCTTCTACAGCTGTTAGATAATTTATATTTACAGTCAAAGTTATTAAATATTTGTAAGTTAAAGATGCCTTTCCGATGGAGAAAATGAAACGTTGAAGAATTCTGGTCCTTTTTATGACACATACACCTGCATCTCATATTCTTCCTGCACATCATTATTGACAGCAACATAAAACAATAGCAAAATTTCAATAAGAAACAGGAACTTACCACATAAGTATGGAACTTGACAGATATAGAAGACTTACCTGAAAAGATAAAACAAAGAAAGAGTTAATCATTTGCAAAAATATTATACAACCGAATGTGAGAAACATTAAAAGAAGAAAATAACTTATAAATATTTAATTAAATATCAGTATAGAAAAACCAAGGAAATGAGTACATAATTCGCAAATTTTTAAGCATATGTTGTGAAATATAATATTAAATTTATTTTTGTTCTTTTAAAAGAAAATTATATGTCTTAATTTATAACTTATTTGAAAAAGATGATTAAAGAAATTTTGTTTTTTTAAACATTAAATCTAGGTGAATGTTTTCGAAATTTTTAAAATAATTCAGCAAACTTTTGAGAACGTTTTCAGCATTGAAGGTGGAGAGGTTCTATAATTATGTAATCTAAATTTTTATATGGTTCCCGTAGATCGAAAAATTCTATTTCGTAAGTTATTGATTACGCTTTAATAAATCATATATATTTATATAACTTCACATGGAAAAATTCGAGATCATATTCAGTATCACTTTGCTAATTTAAATCATATTTTTCATTGTTCTTAACAATACAAATTCAATTTTTTTTAGTAAAACCCAGGAAGGAGCTACAGAAAAAAAGTTTTTGCCTTAGAAACTTTGGAAACTGTTACATTTGCAATCGATTGCATTTCTGCGAATTTTGCACTTGAAGTTACGGGACGTTTTGTATTTGACTTATTAAAGCACAGTTGATAGTCGAATTTTTGCCTGTACGAAAAACTTAAAAATTAAGATTTTATATTTACAGAACTCTCTCACTTGTAATGCTGAAGTGCTTTTAAGAAATATCAAAACAAAATTAATTTTGGATTTTTTTAAAAATTTCCTGAACAGATCTCAGCATTCCATGTTTAGTGTTTAGCTGTGTTAATTCTTGAAGTAACCATTTCTTATCTATATTTGCTTTGATTTAAAAAGATTCTGGAAAATTTTTAAAACTTTGCACTGTTACTCAAATATAATAAATTTTCTCAAATTACATTCAAGAAGTTAACCTCAGTGTTCAATGTTTTAATTGTGCTGTTCATTTTATACGGTACTTCTCTTGTCTTCTTGGCATGACTTCATGGTGTGGTGGTCTGCACGCTGGGCGAGGTTCGTGGTTCGATTCCTGGCGAACGCATTGCTAATGTTTCATCTCTCCGGCATCGGAATAACCTAATGTTTCTACAATGGCGCCCGTACCAAAAAGAGTCGTGGATGATGATTCTCCACACCCAAGATTTGGCGATTGGATCCCCTCAAACCGCAGTCGCCTTTTAAAAAGGGGAGTATATAAGGTATTTCTCCCACCTTCTTGGCATGCCTTCGTGGTGTGGCGGTCTGCTCGCTGGGAACGTATTCCAGAGGTCCGTGGTTCGATTCTCGGCGAAGGCGTTTCTAATTGTTCATCTCTCCGGCCTCAAAATAACCTAATATCTCTACAATTTACTAAATTCATTCATATCTTATCACAGATTCATTTTGAAAAGCTCTTAAATTTCTTATTCGTTAAATGAAGATCTCAAATTTTGATTTAAAAATATACTTTTAGTACTTCTCTTGTCTTCTTGGCATGACTTCATATTCAGACTTCATATCATGACTCATGGTAAAATGATTTTTCTCAGTTTATTATTCTTATATTAAGGGTTGGAAAGATTCAAGAAATTTTCAGGGCGTGGATTCGGATTCTAGAAAATTTAGAAATTTAGAATTTGCTCTATCTTTCTGAAGTCTTCTTCTAATCTAATCTTCGTCCTATCATAAATATGCAATTTTTCACAGCATAAATATATTACGTTATGAAATTACTTTTACATTGTTATATTAATTGTATTGTTTGCGCCGCTCAGACTATTCATATAGATTAACATCTCGCATAGATATACATTATTCCAATGCACATCAAGTCAAAACTGTACATCTTAATCCGAATCTTTCGGAGAATCTGATAAGACGTTGCCTCACTAACACACATTACGCCCGCACCACACTTTTAGCAAAGACGTCTTATCAGCTTTAGACTACAGAAGCTTCGGGGAGTTAATGTCCGCTATAAACTTGACTATTCTTTTTTTAATGCTGGGGACAATAAAGTGTAGATAAAGTTATAGCAAGTACGTTAAATGCTTATCGCTAAAGACGGCAGCAATTACGTTGTTAAAACTTAGCCAAGAGTAGAAGCTATTGCCTCATCCACAGTTTCCTTTTGCTGATAACAGTTTCACCCAACTGTCGTATAATTGATTGGAGAAAGCTTATATACCTCCTGGAATGGGAATAAACAAGAAAGTGATTATATACAGCATTCATGAAATGATCCTTTTTTAGTTAAAAACGAAGAAGAAGATGAGAGATATATAAAGAGAAAAAATTAAGAGTAAAGTACTCGATGGCATGGAAACCGATTCCGGTACTTTTAGCCTTACATTATTGATATTATAACACATAATTTCATGTTTGCTGAATTTTTATTTAAGCATAAAATATTTTAGTTCATGGAATTATTTCATGATAAATTCAGAAAAACACATTTTGCATTTGAAAATTGTTTCAATTATAGTAATGTAAGAATTCAAATAACAAGTGCTTTTTTGTGGCTTTTAATCAATATTTTTGCTTGGAGAATTTAAAATAAGAAACTCACGGGTTTATCCTTTAACCAATAATGTCTTATTTATTTGCTTACAGAAATTAATTTACGAAAGTTGGCACAAAAGCCAACCAGTAGCCCAATTAGCTGAAGCCAGAGAATGCTGGTAGTTTGAGCGAGGTGAAATGCAGGCGATCAGATCAATTAATGCATGCTTACCACTGTAAGGTAAATAAAGTCGCTTCTCTTAAGACAGTTTTCCATGAAGACGCACGACATTTTGAAATAACGAAGTAATAACAAAGAAATGTCACACAAAATAAGCATAATACTTGTCTACTAACGGATATATATTTATAAAGAAAATGTCGCATTTAAATTTAATTATAATACACTACTACAGACGTTTTGGAATGTTTTTTTTATTTTCCTCAATGAAATATTATGCTGAAAGTAACTGTTAATAAAGTGTCATAAAAAAAAGAGATGACTCAACACGCTACAAAACTGGTCGTTTACGACTCACGTGTGTTACTTATGATTTATGCTGCCGTAAGAAAATAATCTCATCATTATTGACTGTAAATCTCGTAGCATATCAGAGTTTATGATTCATACTGTCGTAGAAAAACAATCTCCTCACTATAGATGATAAATATTGTAGAAAAATAACGTTTCACGTCACACAAAAGTTTATTGACGTTTTAACAACAATAAAGAATAATAACAAAAATTACAAACGCTATTTTATATAGCACACTTTGTAAACGCCACAGATACGGCCAGAGTAAAGATGTTTAAGAGCGTGAATGGAAATTTAGCCGCGATTATATGACAACTATTTTTCCTGGAGTTTCTTGCAGCTGATTTATACTTTATCGTGGATTTAAAATAAGAGGTATACAGAACACTCTTTACTGTGACATATGTTTTACCAAAAGTTATTTCTAAAGGTATAGGCTAAATTATACTTTATTATTGCAACAGTATTATATTAGCTCTGAAATATTTAATTCACATTTATTACTGCAATTTGCTTAGTTAAACATAGCTTTATTTCCAGTTATTTCGATTAATGTCAACACTTGTTTTTCGTTTTGCTTCAGAAAATATGATTACTCATACCTTTATCATTATATTATCAAAAGATTCGTTTACTTTTATAATTAAGATTCACCAACATCCCCCAGCCATTATCAAATTCTCACATTCTGCTTACAAGTTTTAGATGCTCGATATTAATTAAATATTAACAACAGATATATCTTAATAATTTAATTACAGTACTAATTGGATATTTCTTTTTTGCTTAAAACTACATTACATTTGTAATGTAAACAATTTAATTAATTAAATTTACTTAATGATACGCTTCTTATATTGAAAATACCGCACAGAGAATAAATAAACAAGCAACTAATTAAATTAAATATTTTACGAAAGATATGTATGGAATTTTGCTGCTGTTATTTGTTATTTCACATGCATAGAAACATATTCTAGTTTCGATGATTAAAGGAGTTTCGAGAATTTTCCAGGATTATAATAAATTCTCTCACAGTTGCAGGTATAATTAAGTAAATTCGAAAAAACATATAAAACACTTGTATTACTAATTTCCACATAACGAAAAGAGTATTTTTGTACGGGCAAAAATGGATTAGTTTAAACCCAATCTTGTTGTAGTGTTCTAAACAGTGTTCTTATATGCAAAAGATTAACCTACCCTTTTCCATGTACAATGCAAGAGTCTCAGAAGAGAACTATTATCCTTTTTAATATTAAGAACAAGATTATGAAACGAATTGATCATTTAACCCGCGAGCACACGCGGCGGGTATGTCATACCCATGTACACTTTTCTTTTTGTATATTTCTCGCCCATTCTTTCATAAAAGGACGAAACTTAGTGTAGCTGAGTTCCAGGTCATATACTTAAATGTGGGAAATTCCTGAGGTGGCAAGTGCAACGGTTTCTTACGACCAGCATTGTTCGGGCATGTCATACCCGCGCGTGTACTGGCGTTTCTCAGTGAGTCACTTCGCACTTATCGTTTTCAAGCTTTTAGTATAAGTTTTTCTTGAATTGTATGGCGCCGCATATTCCTTACGGTGAAGAGATGAAAAGACTGAGAAATCTCCTTGAAATAGTTTCTTCTGATTAGGATTCATTTAGTGAAGAAGAGGAAGATGTTGATGACGAAGAATATAATTAGTAATCATGATTCATCCATATAGAGTAGTGATTCAGATACAGAAACAGAAAATGAAACTCTGGAATGTAGCAATGAGTTCTGTGTTGGGAAAAAATGGAACAAAAATAAATTCCGGACTAATGTTAGAATTGGCGCCAAAATATTATAACTAAACTCCCTGGAAATACAAAGTATTCTAAAGACGTCTCAACATCTTTAGAGTCCTTGTCATAGCTTATCGATGAAGATATGTTAAAACACGTAGTTGACAATACAAATATTTATATTTATTCAATACGAGAAAATTTCACACGTGAACGGGATGAGTACTTTTCTCAAAGCCTTAGGGATGCAGCTGATAGAAAATGTTCGAAATAAACGACGACGAGCATCTGTGGTTCCTGATTCTGGACGAACACTGACCACCAATGAACATGTTAACAATGGACCGCCCTTCAAAAACCTAAAATGACTTACAAGAGGTGTACAGAGTGCTCCAAGAAAAAGGATAGAAAGACTAGATTCATTTGTGAAAATTGTAGCAAAAGTATATGTATGGAACATATAACCTCATTTTGTAAACAATGTTCAAAAAATTGTAAGTAAATAATTTTTCCTCTCCTTATTGTTCCCTATTTTGTCTAAAATGAAGTATTAATTTGGTTTTACATTTTAATTTCTTTTAAAAAACCGATTAAGTTTTTTCGGCAAATTTTTATTTACAATTTTTTTATTCGGGTATGACATACCCGGCGCGTGTTCTCGTGTTCGTCGGATCGGTGCGTGTGCTCGCGGGTTAATAACAACAAATGAAATGTTTTATTAACAACATAACAAGATTATATGTATTAAAATTTTTAAATGCTTCAAAATATGAAAGATAAATAAAAATACTAAAAAAAGGAGATTACGAAAGTCTGAAATATATTGATTGCAATACTTAAATTATTTTCAAAAGAAAATATTTTGGGCGCATTTTAAATGAATTAAGATAGAAAAACTTGGACACATATGAATAGAATGAAACTAAAAAATTTACTCTTTGGATATATTAATCACTTCAGATTACTTTAATTAATTAAATTTACTTTTTAGTTAAGCTACTTTTAACAAGACTCCCCTCTCACTCAACTAAAAGGTAAAGCTGAAATCTTCGATAATATAATTATCAGATTTCTAATCTAAAGGGACATAAAAGTTTGTCCGCAGGCAAAATAAATTCTAATAAGTTCTTATTATTGAAACAACAGATCTTAATGTTAATTCTAATGACCGAGGTTCAGTTATGCGAGGTTCAGACCTCAAACAAAACGTTTTCCAATTCCAGAATGGATGTGTCTTCGTATAGAAATACTACATACCGAAACTGTGACAACGGTTAAAAGTTCTTCAACAATCATGGAAAATAAATCATCGTAAAGGAAAAAAAAAGAAAAAATATTTCTTTCATTTCATATTAAAACTGGCAGCAACACAATATTTTAAAACATTAGTGACATAGGGACGGACATTATTAGCCCAAAGGGCGTTAGCCCAGAACAGCTATTAATTTCGTTTTGAAACTTTGCGACAATTCACTTTCTGCGTTGATTCACTTTTCACTCTCTTGCCACCAACTATTACTGTATTATATTTAAAGAAATTAAATAATGAATAATCTACATAAATGTATGAATGTTTTTCGCATTGTTATAAAACAACGGTACCTAAAGCCATCAAATTTTGAAAAACGTAATCCTTCAGCAAATATGGACATGTGGAAGCCCTAATTTGTAATTTGTTTTATTAAGATTTCATATTTTATCAGACATTAAAGAATTAAACTCAGCGATTTCAAAGCGAGAAATGGCCACATTGTACGAAAAAAAAAATTATCCCCAGCGCGCGAGACTGTGTATCGGAAATTCTAAAGCTATACTCATTTTAAAATTATTTTGCGGTATTGCGGTTGAATTGAATTTTATGGTTTAATTGCGAAGAATATGATATTTGATAAATAAAGAGGTAACAAACAAAACGTTAAAAAAACGTTTATTTTTTATTAATTAAATAAGTTATTCATTTCAATGAATAAGATAAGATGCGTTAATTACATTGAAAGGTTAGAAGATCTGAAATATCATATAACCGAAGGGTTAATTAATGAATGAGAGATTGAAGAAATTTATCTTGAAGAGCTCTTGAATAAATCTACTGCTTTATTCTATCGCATGGGATAAGGATTTTGGAAACTTACCTAAAACTTAGTTTCCCTAACTTAGTTGCAAAATTCTTACGAAATCTTATGTTCTACTATACATATTATAATAGGGAACATAAAGAACTGATCCAATCAGACAGTAAAAGGATCTTTCATTCAAGAGAACGCTCCAAAGACAAATAAAACTTTCGAATTCCAATTTATCCATTCCATCTCAAAAATATCCCAGTTCTAAATCTCCTAAATAAAGAAAAACAACGAAAGATTTTAATTTCCGTAATCTGTTTTAGACAAATAAAAGGAATTTTAGTTCGAGTATCGCAAAGTGTACCAAGAACTTTTGCGCAAAAGTGCGTCAAGAAAGGAATTGAAAATGGAGAAAGCCTTTTGTTATGTAAAGGATTTCGTGGACGCCTTTTTAGTTAATTGCAACCAAGAGGAGAAGAACGTGCGCTTCTATTACGCCCTTTTGCAATTCATTCTCATCGAACGAATTACGGATGAATAATCTATCATCACCATTTGCTCGCGAAATGCCATCACTATGTTTCTAATAAGATATATTTATCTCTCATCAGTTATTCAATATCCTTCTTGTCGGAAGAAAGAAACAGCAGGGACATTTAATGAAGATGTGAATAGGATGAATCTGAAATGACGATTTCTAAGGTTGTTTATAATTCGATAAACCAAGAAGCACGCACATGAATATTAACTATATGTTAACTGTTACATCGTCATCCATTTTCTTTAAGGTTTAATTATGTTTTTTACAGGCTCTACATTGTTGATACTTTAAATTGTGTTATTTCATAGTCCTCAGGTTACAGAACTTTGCATTTACATTATTACGAAGATGTATCACTGCACTTTAAACGTAATATTATACGGGAAAAAAGGAAGAATTCGTCTGAGGATAATTAATGTGAAAAAAAGTAAAGATCACATAGACAATATTTATTTAATTAAGATCTATTCTTCTGTGAATTAATGGCTGCAGCGTTTTACAGAGAATTCTAACAAATAAAGTAGAATAGTGACATAAATTCCTTACATTCTTCTTTTTCATTCGTCTTCATTTTTAATGGAGTTCGCTCATATGAATTCCCTTACATTTCGAAAACTGAAGTGAGATAACAGAAATGAAATCAACAAGTTGAATAATTTCAGTGAGTGTACAAACCGCTTTCAGTTAAAGAATTCAGGAAGCAAAGTTTAAAGCATAAAGTTTCAACTAATGGAAAAATAACTTCACTTGCATTATTAATAAAAAAATTTTTAATTTGTTAATCCAAAGCGGCAATTTGCCCAGAAGGGCTATTAATTTCGTTTTGGCATTTTGCGTTGGTTCACTATAAATATCAGTTGACTTTTCAAATTGTTGCCACCAAATATTAGAGCTCAGTGTTTCATTTAAAGAAACTAAATAATGAAGAATCTGCATAAATGTAGCTACGTTTCTCGCATTGTGATAAAACAACGGTACCGAGAGCCGTCAAATTTTGAATAACGTATGTTTCCACCCTAATATGCGCATCTGAAAGCCCAAATTTGGAATTTGGAGTTCGTTTTATTATCTATTTCATATTTTGTAAAGCAATTAATCGTTTTTGATTAAGAATTTCGAAGCGAGCAATGGCAACCACTGTACGGAAAACACACACACATTTTTATCTGCAGGGCGCGAGATTGTATCGGAAATTCTAAAGATAAGCTCATTTTAAAATTATTTTACGATACTGGTATTGAACTGAGTTTTATGGGTTAAGTTCGAAGAACATGAAATTTAATAAATAAAGGTAACACACAAAACGTTAAAAAAAGTCCAATGCTCCTTTGGGCGTAATGTAAAATCTTTCAGATTTTTTAAAAAATTTTACTTTCCGCCAATGAATTTAATTTTAATCTTCCTATTTTCCCAACTGTGTGTACGCAGCTGCCATAAAAAATGAGATAATACAAAACAGTGTAAAAAAAATAATACCCAGGATAATTTATGTTCGAATAAATAACTAATATTTTTCGATTGATCAATTTAATATTTTAATTATTATTCCAGAGAAGAGTGTTGTCATTTCTTTTAAATCTTCAACATGTCATTAATTGAGCATTCCATTTTTCCATTTTCCATGTAAAACCATCAACATGGTAATTACCTCAAAATTAAATCACATAATAAATATTAATTTGTGAACGTAGTATTAAAATTGGCGTTAAATGATTAAATAAAGTTATTTTTAAAACTATCTATATATTTCAACTTAACGTTGCTCAGACTTACACAAAAAGGAGACCAAATAATCGCCTATTTTTTTTAATGACTTCGTAATTTAAATTGTTTAACCCGAATTATGGAATCATAACTTTAGGCAATAAAAATTCATTTAATGACTAAGCAGCATAATTATTTTAGTAACTTTTGCAATCAATGATATGTGAAAAAATACTACTATCATTTCAACTTATAATAGCATTCTATAGATAGACAAATATACTTATAGATATACAGAAGTAAAACAACGCAAATGCAATCAGCCTGCATCCTTAAGTCTATGCATAGTTGAACAAAATTACATTTAATGAAAACGTGGTAATTAGTAATTATCATAATATCAGCAACAATGGCACGTAGTTTTTAATGATTTTCGTCTTTCTAATCAAATGGTCATAATAGCTCATGTTCCATTCAATTTTAGTCGATTAAATGTGGCAAAACATTGATCATAATTGATCAAAAATCAATAACGCAAACAAACACACAAACATACATTCTTCTTTAGTACATGTATAGATTTTGTAAAACTTATAAATATTTTACTTAACAAACTCTACGATTTGAGAGCGAGCAGTAGCAATGTTTTCGAAATAAAGCACTTTTATCTCCAAAGCGCGAGACTGTTGCCACTCGGGAAAATGAGCGTTTTCATAGATTTCAATTAATATTTCGGCTTATTAAAGTCGTACGAAGGCGGGAATAGTCGAAATGGCTTCCCAAGAATTTTTGGAAAGGGGCAATAATGTATTTAATGTTTGACAATGCTAGTTTTATTTCATCGAAAAACTTAGAAATTTTTTATTAACAAACTCTAAGATTTGAAATAGAGCAGTGGAAACAACTTTCGAACTAAAGCAGATTTTCATCTCCAGCTTGCGAGACTGTTTCCACTCGGAAAAATGAGGGCGAAAATGATCGTTTTTCTGAGTTTTTAATTAATATCTTTGATTTTAGCAGCTTTGTTTTGGAAAAAAGTGGACGTCGACCTTTTCCAGGACACAGAAGAGATTGTAGAAAGTTCGGTGACGATAGCTATACTAGTGACTATGTTATTAGAGGAATTAGATGACAATCAAACACCCAGACTGTCTTCTTTATATATAGAGATAAGCTGCAAGGATTGCGTCACACTTTGAAAAAGCGAAGAGCTGTATGGATGATGTCAACAGGTGACACAGTTCAATGCCATAGAACTAAAAAACAGTAATTATTTTAATTATTTTGCACTTCATCTTCTTGAATTACTAGGTACATCTTGAAAGGTAATAAATAAATTTGTCCTCTGGTGTGCAGCCGTTAACGAACATTTGAAAATATAACGATCAAGATTCCCTCTTTCTCCGCGTAGCAGTTATCATTAAGAAAGAGATTTCATTCGTAAAAATAAAGTACGGAATGACCGTGCCCAGTCAAGTATTGATGTAAGAATAAATTAGTACTGTCCATATTATATTGTTACGAAATGTACAGGCGTGGTAAGATAGCTTCCCCGCAAAGCAGTGTTAGGGTTGTCACAGGCAGAGTTGCCACATTTGGCGAGATATCGCCCATTTGGCGATATTTGGCTCCAAAATTGGCAATATACTATGGACGGTTGGAGAACTTTCTGGAACGAATTCTTACCGGTTTAGCCCAGAATGTTCTCGAACACAAGCCAAATGTATATAAACCCTGCTGGTCCGCAGTATAGAGAGTGTGCCTCGTCGAGAGGGCGAGTGAGAGTGCCTCGTCAGTATCGAGTTGGTGTCTCGTCTAGCGAGTCGATCGAATTGACAGAAGGGCAGCGAGTGCCGATTGGGCCGTCGAGTTCACCGAAAAAGTCTCTTAGTGTATCGCGGTTAGTGCATCGTCGAGAGAGCGTGTTGAGCTCCGGGAACGACTGAACTGAAGTGTCGGGAGCTGTGCTCTGTGTGTCGTCGAGTGCATCGCGAGTTATAGCGTGGAAAGTCTCGAGAGTACGTGGAGTTCCGCGAACGACCGAGCAGAGTGGGGAGCTGTACTCTGGTGCTTTGCACTGATGCTGTCTCCACCGTGAAAGCCTGATAACCTGAAGGCTATGTCGCTGATCGTGTCAGTAGTGTTTATAGTGATCGTGTTTATAGTAGTTCATCGACGACTGTGAAACGTGTTTTGGAGCTGCCCTGACAATACTGGACAATAAAGTGTGTTTTGATACTTCATCAAGAAGTGTTATCGTTATTCACTCCAAATCCACGCAAACCCCGTACGAACGTGAAGGAAGAAGATAACGTAACAACTGGTGTCAAAAGAAAAACACAACAATATCTTATTTGTGACAAAAATTCGTACAGTCTTCTGCCTTAAGGGACATTTTTCCAATCAGTTTGCCAGTGTATATTATCTATATTTTTCATCTCCTTGGTAAGATTTTTTCCACTTTTATGTTAAGGATCGTGGCATCGATACTCTGGGCCGCTTCTTTAGCGAGTTGATCTGCGCATTTTCCATTTCCTAGTTATTTTTTATTATCTATACAAGCCTGTGTTTAGAATGCACCCCTCATTTTCTCAAAACTAGCTGTCGCGCCCAAATTCTTCAGTGAAGGATGCCAAAGGAATACCATCTTACTGGTTCAAGGATTAAATTTCTGATATTGCGAAGTTCAAAAATGTATGTTTCATTCATTCGTAACAAGAACCTGGATTAAGAGCATGAATTTTATTTATTAACATTACGGATATGATATATGGCTTTTGGGAAATCGCACGATTACTGATCCTAAAACCTCAAATGATATGTGTTTGAATTGGGGGGGAGGCATAACCAGAAAGAGAGCCAGAAAGAACTGAGAAAACCAGAAACACACACACGCACATAAAACAAGTCAACATTATGCAAGCCCAATAAATTTGCACTCCGCGTAAAATTAAAGGATACTATCCTAAGTTATGCGCGCTCAGACAGTGCACGTATTACTCCGAAAATAATCCTGTTACAATTCATTGAATAACTCCAGGCTCTGATTTAAACCCCAGCTCACATATCAACCTAGTACTCACCCAATTTCGATTCGCGCCTCATTGGGTTCTACTTGGAACAAAGGTGCAAATAGTCCTTCACCCTGCCCACTGCAAATACCCAATTCCCTAAGCTTTAGCTTTTTTTTACTCTTTTTTTTAGGGAGCTGCGAAACTACTTTGCGGTATCCATCTGCGCGTAACAAAGTAGTTTCTCAAACGACAAGAGGGAACGTGCGGCTAAGGCGAAAAGTCAAAAAAAAGCAAATGTTCACTGAGGAAAGGATAGATAATTACACGAGGAATCACGCAAGCAAATGAGCACCTCAGACTTACAGGGAGCAAAAGATGTGATGTTTACATTCTAATGAGGCCTAGAACAACAAAACACAAAACAGTTGATTTAAAGTGAAAAGATGCAGTGCTGCATAAGAATTAAAAGCATTCCGAAAACATTTAAATTTTCAAGTCACTGAGATATAGAGACAATTAAAGAGTGAGAAAACGTTTAAAAAATTAAAAGAAAAAGATTCAAATAAAATTATCTAATCACTTAGGAAATGTTACCTGGAAACGTGAAATAAAAGATTTTGACACTGATTTTGAAAAATTATGAGTTGCACACTTATACTCGAAGGCTGTAACTTTTGACAAACAACTGCTGTTTTATCATCATCCAAAGACTGATTTCTCTTTCTTCTTTTTTTTGTTTACGTCACGACATTTTATTAATATTCAAAATGAAATATTGATACTTATAAATAAACAATAAAGCCACCGATGATTTAAACGGAGATAATTCCCTAACAAGCTTGTTACCACTGAGGGTTATCAAATTAACACTAAAATGCTCACTGGATTTCTCCCTTGCATCTGTATATTGTATCTATGCTATTGAATCTCTCTTTTTACTTCCTTGTACGAAGTAAAAAGGAAGTATTGTAATCGCGAAATATTTCGGGTATCATATTTCAACGAAAATATCGATTTTGACCGCTATCCAATGCAATGTTTTTGCGTGACATCCGCAAGTAAGGACAGAATAAAAAACTCTTTTCCACCCCCAAAAAATTGTAAAACTGATCTAAAATGAATTCTGAAGAGAATTTTTCGTGGCGTCTGTGGGTACGTACGTACGTATCTCGCATAACTCAAAAACGACCAGCCTCAGAACGTTGAAATTTTATTTATAGGAGTGCAATAACATATATATGAGCACCTCGTATTTAGGTTGCACTCAGTTGCACCAAAAGTATATAAATATATGTATTTTTTCTCTAAACGTTTTTTTCTAGGTCTTGGCAAGACCCATGCTAATGCTCTTTTAGATTAACTTTTCCTTTTTGATTTAAATATAATTTACGGTACTTTTACAAAGTGTTAATTCTTTAAGCTCGATAGTCCAGCCCATAAGATCTTGTATATTTTAACTAATAGCATATCGCTATTTATTTCTTCTGTACATCAGAATTGCCTTTCCATTATTTATTTTTTATCTTTTTTACACCTTAATGTGTCAAAATTAGCGGACGCGTCGGGAAATTGGAATAGAGAATTGAGACTAAAGTTTTTGACATAGTTTATTTAATTCATTAAAAAATCTGTCGCGCAAAGTTTCAATTGTCTGTTTCGGCGAAACGGTTAGTTCGAAATTTTAAAAATTTCATTGTTCATTTTAAAGTTCATTTTAAAAATTTCCCTTCACGAGCCAAAATGAACTTCGAATTGGGCTAATTATACCACTTCTTAATTTTTATTTTTTATTTTAACCTCGATCAATTGATTAGTATTTTACTGTGTTTTAAATCTACTTAATTCGTTTAGCATATAGCTTACTATTTTTATTTTTACCTCGATCAATTGATTTGTTTTTTACTGTGTTTAAAATTACTTAATTCGTTTAGCATATAGCTTACTTTTTATTTATTTTACTTGTAAATATTCAAGTATTGTGTTTTTCTCCTTTTTCACACATTTCATAGCATCTAAATATGCTTATATTCAAGTTTTCACGGAGCCACAGTTTTTGGTAACTTTTTAGCGTGTGTACTAAAATTTATCTTCTAATTTCCTTAATTTTGCAGCACAATGCGCAAAATTTTTGACCGCATAGGTGTTTTTTCGTTTGTTCTTACAACTTAACTTTAAATTAAATAATATCCACTCTGTTACTCGGCTCAATGATCGCAGTTTCTTTATTCTTATATGTTTGTAAATTGTGCATCTTTTATTTAAAAAATGATTGAATTGTCTTGTTCTTATTTTTTCCCGTTAAAGGTTTTATGCGTTTAGTAAATCTGCATGCAATATTTGCAGAATTATCAACAATTTAAAAGTTGTTTAAGTGCAGCTAACCCTAAGTATTTTTATCATAGCGGCCACATTTGTTTACATTTAAAACTTACCAGAATAGTGGATTTGTTGCCAATCTAGAGAAACTAAGTTTCGCAACAACAAAGATAACGCCTTCTTTTGTTATTGAGAATTAAACCATGCTTAATCGATTCTGCAATTCATTCGAGGAAATAAGCGTTTAAGATTTACTTCGTAGTTTTTGATATAGATATTTTGAGACTTTATTTTTGCCTTGTCGCGAAGTGAGAACTAAATAAATTGAATGAGAATTACGAAATCGTCTGCAAAAAACCTTTTCTTTTTTTGTTGTTGTTTGTTTAATTTCTTTATACATCGTTTTAGACATTATAGTATTTGATGTGGCAGTGATTAGATAATTCTTCAGATGACATAAGTTTTGTGCATTCTGAGTTATAAAATGAATGAAATGTAGCACTGTTAAGTGAACCTAGAGCCAGAGTGTCGCTATGGTAAGCAAATATAGTGAATTTAAAAGAGTGTATTTATTCCGCTATTCGACGAAATAGATTTAAAGCAATCCAAGAAGTTTAAATGAAATGCAGGAAAAATGCATATACTTTAATATTCCGTGCGAGGAAGTCATGTGGTGTACATATCAGAATTTTTTTTAATTAGCACGCCTGTCTTGTCTGTTTAGCTTATAAGTATTTTAGATTTTAAAATGAAATCTGCATATCAAGATCAGATTGCAGTCTCCTCATTTTATGATTTATGTCTTTTTAAGTAAATTTTTGAAATTTTAAATGGATAAAAATTCTTTGAGCATCAGTCTGAAATTTGCAGAGTACAGTTTTCTTTCCTCTCTTATGTTAGAGGAAAAACTGTCCTGATTGCTTTAAAATATTTATTTTATATACAGAGAAGAAATATAATTTTACACAAATTTGAAATGAAATGTTTCAAACCATTGCTTTATAACCTAAGAAAGAATAATACTTAATCTTCTGAGACTAAAAATAAGAGTTAAACGCATATAAGAAATAAAAATTTTGTACAAATTTAATGCGTTACTGATAATGCCAGTCGAGAAAATAATTCTCGTTTCTAACTCACTTCAAGCAGAAACTCATTTCCTTCTCATTTAAAGGTACAAACTTATTATGGCGCTTTTGATAAAATGCAGATTTATTTATTTGGTCGGTTTTTTTAAATTTCATTGCAGACTGGATACGTTAAAAGTTTTAATAGGAGCTGTAATTTACAGTTTGATAATAAATAATCTGTTTAATCTCTCAGGCTTTCAATTGACGTAAAAACTGTTGTATAATTTTACTAATAGAACCATAAATTTTCAAAGTGGGCCAAAATTAATTACATTAGAAAATACTCTCAATTTGGAAAACTGCAGATAAAATCTAAATGTGCTTAAAATGATTTCAAATACCTGGGTAGCCTCTCATTCATAAACCTTGGCCTTGCTGACTTATATTTTAAGATTGTTTTACCCAAACTCTCTTAATAAATAAGTAACGTAAAACAGTCTAATAACCATGCAGAGACATAAGGTATTTTTTGAAACAGGCGATGTAAAAAATGAGCAATGCACTTGCCGGGACTCGAACCTCGGACCTCTCGAAAATGCGCCGAGTGTGCTGACTATTTCCCTACGAAGGCGTGCTAAGAAGCCCGAGAAATACCTTATAACCAATCTATTAACCTCTTCGTCATCCGTAACGCGTCTAGCGCGTTCAAGTGAAACTTCTGCAGGGCGGCCGTAACGTGCTACATTTTAAAACTTCTACATTTTTAAACTTTTAAACGTTTAAAACGCTTTCTAAATGTTTACTTGTTTGAGTTTTTATTTTTGTTTGTTCTAATACCTCCTAGAGGGTAGCACTAATCAGGCATTCTATTTCTAATTGAATTTGCCCCGGGTTTTATGAATATTCGCGCCATTTTATATACGATACAAGACAGTGAGAGATGGCTTCAACGTCTACTCAGCAGAAAAAGAGAAAAAATGAGGTTGTGAATTGGAAAGACAAGAAGGGTATACGTGTGATGAGTACAGTTCATAATAACTCAACGATTGATGTTGGAACACGGAAAAGAACTGTAAAAAAAAACAATAATTGTAAAAGATTACAACAAATTGGGAGGAGTGGACCGCCTGGAACAGATGCTATCAAATTATCCTGTTGTTAGAAATGAGCAGAGATATTATTTTTCCATTATGCTTAATTTCCTCATAATTTTACTTAATATTCATTGACATTCATCCACTACGAAAGTTATGTACGGAAAGTTATGATGCACAGAGAAAACAGCATTACACGCTACGAAAAACAGACGGCCACTGGGGAGAAATTTTCGCGGACTGGAAAGGACGTCGAAAGGGTTAAAAGCATGACCTATCAGAGTACATATTTCCGTGAAGCTGTAGATCATGTTTCACGTGAGCGCGATGCTAAAGTGATTATAAAAGAGAGAGACATTTCCTCTTGTTATTAAGAATCCATAGCTGCTTGTAAAAGCTTCGTGTCTCACTTTTTCCGACTTTCCTAGTAATCTCGACTGAATACCGAATGCTTTTTCGATGTATGTCTTATATCAGCCCATTGCTTACCTAAATCAAAATTTAGAGACAGTTCGTAAATTTTCTTTGAGAATAACTGAATAAAAATATCATAGACAACGATTCATTTTATACATTAGTTTGATTATGGTATTATTTAATGTCATTATAATTCTATCCTGAATCCAAAAATAGCAAATGCTTTTATTCCGTCTTAGCATTGCACTGTTATCTGTGTTTTCGCAAATACTTAAACTATAATAGAAAATAATCTGTAGTGGTCTTTAAAGGTTCTACCAAGTGTCGTTTGCAGCGCGGTCTAATGGCTCTAGGGCTATAGATTGGCAAAGCTTAGTGGCGAGATTTGCGCGGCTATTAGCTTAATTCTCAGTATCTTCTTCTAAGCCAATTTTCTATATTTAGGAACGAATTTTCTTATCCGTTTAGTTCAGCCCCGTGGCGAAGGCAATTTAGTCGGAGAGATAAAGTTGAAGATTACGACGACGGATGCCTAGTTTGTCCAGGAGGTTTATGGACCGTTGTTGCAGTCGCCGTTAATTCGAGGCAACAGAAAAGGAGAAAAAAGAAAAGAAATGAAAAACTGAAGGGATACTCTATAAATCATCCAAATAATACATACATGTTTTTCAGCTTGCCAGAAAATATCTCTTGTACAGAAGCGATTAAACATATTTTTAACGAAAAATGGCAGTTGGGAAAAAGTAAACTACTGAAATAACTCACGTTGTTGCAGCAAATATAAAAAAAAATACGTTTCCATATATCGCTTTTTTTTTTCTTTTTAAAGTGTTACCACGTTTAAAAGTAATGTTACCAAGAGAAAGATATGTACAGATTATGTTCCTACACAGAACAGGAAAACAGAACAAAACATTTCAAAATTCTAATGACGCTTTATATTTTCCTTAGAAGGAGGAAGTTCTCCTTCTTGTCTTTTCCGAAAAGCTGGGCTGAAAAGGGAAATAGAATGATCATCTAAACTCTGTCTACAGACAACATATTTTCTGGTTAGTTATAGAGGAGGAAAAAACTGGAATTTTCATTTATTTATATTTTGAAAAAGAAAGATGTTAAAAATTTTAAATAATTTTTGGAACTTATCCAACAGCTAACCTATACACATGAAACAACAAAAATGCATCTCCATTGATGACCTCATTATAGTAGTTCTCAACCCGTTATGCCCCACGCACCCTTTCACCATCGCTAGCCCTCTTTTACAAAAATTGGAAAAATTCATATATAATACCTTCATTAGATTTAGATAACTTGCTTTCATAAACTAAAACTACTGAATATCTTTTTTTCCCCCAATAACAGATTATGAACAGCTACAGCAGAAAAACAAGAATATAGAATACAGCAATACAAGGGAAAAAAAACAGCTGTAACAGAGTCCATTAATCTAACACATCTCTTGCCTCCCAGTAACGCTCGACGAGAAAAGTCTTGCGCAGAGCAGGACAGCAGCATCCATCACCTCTCCAGAGCTGCACAGAGTGCATATCGGAGAAGAAACAATTAACTACAGTAAAACAGGTTAATAAATATATAACCTATTTTGCTGCAGTTATTACGCTGCTAGTGAATGAAATTTTATTTTCATAGTTTAAGATTTTCAGTTATGTTAAAATAATGTCAACATATTTCCTCAAAGAAAATAACACTTATTTTACTGAATATAGCAAAAACGTTTTATGAAACAGTTAATTTTCGGTCAGCCATCTCCTCTTGCCCAAAAGCTAAAATCGCAAGGGGCGGTGAATCAAGAGTGTTGGCGAACCGTTAATATGTATCATGTTGGCCAATCCATCAACTAGAAAATGACCAAATAGCCAGTCACAAGCATTACCCGAAGCATTACCGATCTATGTTTCTATGAATTTTTCTCTGGGAACAGATCAGCATACAACGGAGAACTACGCGACCTGAATTACCTGGAAACAGTAATATAGAATGCGCTCAATAGTAAACCTAAATGCTTTTGCAATTTAAAAAGGCAAACGTACTAGTTCGTCTAAAAAAGCGTGTTGAGAATTCTTATGTAGTATTTTAAAATTATTCCAAGCAAAACCTCAAGGACTGAAGTGTTTAACTCTATTTATTTGAAAAATAACAGTTAGAGAATATAGATGATTTTTTCTCCCCAATGGCAGATTGTCAACAATTACAAATGCAACCCAGTCCATTAATTTATACAAGGCCGGATGTGGTGGTCTCTTTATTATGGAGGTACCTAATAGGTGGGCCACCATCGCCTTTCCTATGAAGGGACGGACAGTTACAACCATACCTTCTCCGGCATTCGAACCCAGACCCTTCGGTCGGAACCCAGGCTTCCCTAACCATTATACCGTCTGGGCGGCATTACGGTAAAGATAATTAATTCATATTCATGTTTAATGCAATATGCTTGTATAATGATAAAAAAAGGATGCAGATGTATATATCTTATACAATGCCTTAGAATGTCCTGTTTTAGCTTAAAGCAAGAATTAAGGCAGGAGTTTTATACATTAATGTGAAGGAAAATCTATACGAGACCACTATTACCGACTGGGCGGCAGAATATAGATGAGTTACAGTACTATTCATGTGAAACAAAATCTCAAGAAATGAAGTGTATAACACCTGTGTATTTAAAGAATATATCCGTTAGCAAACATAGATGACTTATTAGACCTCTTACACATATCCCGGATCTACTTTGCATATGTCTGTGTTTTGATACATATATACATATACATAGCAAGTATAAATGAGCAAACAAAGTTTTAAATACTTAAAAGAATGAATAAAGTTCTAAATTGCAGATTTAATTCTTGTACATTTATTTCCATGCTTTCAAAATCCCAAATTTTCGTACAATATATTGCTCAACGCTAATAGTTTAAAATATTGTTAAACTGTCAAAAAAGAGAGAAAGAGAAAACGTGTGATCGGCTTTTAAGCATGGTTTGAATAAAAACGTTTTAAAGCAACATAAATTTGCTTCTACTTCAGAATTGAATTGTTAAGATTTGGATATTTTACAAACAAGCACAGTTTACAAATTTGTTCATCCATTTTTTAATTTCAAATTAATCTTTCAATAAATTAAACAATAATACAAATTACAGATTAAGTATAGCTTTATTCTCCTGTAAATCTTAAAATAAAAGTAAAAGATAACAAATATATTGTCATAAGTATTCAAGTAATATTCCACAATATGAATAATAATAAAGTTGAATTAAAAATTTAAAAAAGTACAAACTTTGAAAACAGAAGGAAAATCAATTTATTTCCCAAGCATGCTAATTTTGAAATGAATATCATTAATATACGGCTTAATTTCATGGATTTTTGTGATTGAATTCCAAACATGAGCATTTAAAACAGGATATCATATAGCAAAATAAATAATGGTATAAGTGAATATGAGAAAACAATGTTGATTGATGTAGATTTTATTTTGGAAGCACTTTCAACGATCAGGGTTCAGATTTAATACTATAACGGGTTTCATCTGTGATTATATAAAAGACAAATGTTACAAATAGAGAGAAAGACGAATTTTCGAGAACTTCCTAGTAGATAATTACAATGCTCTATTAGAAAGAGAAAATAACAAAAAGAAACAAAAAAGCAGGTGCCATCTAAGGGCAGAAAACAGAATAAAAAATGACGACGGGTTAGAATTTTAGTCATTGATTAAAATAGAAGTATATTACAAGATACAGAAAACTTCAAAGAAACCTAATTCAGCACCTTAGGAAGTATTTTCGATGATTTTTGGAAAAATAAAATTAAATTTCTGGTTTGCAGTCCAACAGGTTACGAAACAGAAGATTTATTAGTCGAAAGGGGCTTTTTCCCTGAATGACTATTGTTTTCCTTTTGCGATTTTGCGTTGGTTTATAATTAATGTCCGTTTCATTTTTCAAACTGTTGCCACCAAATGTTAGAGTCCTGCATTATATTTGACGAAATTAAATAATGAAAAATCTGCATAAATGTACGTATATTTCTCGCACTGAGATAAAACAACAGCACATAGAGCCATCGAATTTTGAATGAGCATGTGGAGACCAAATTTGAAATTTGGAATTTGTTTTAAAATCGATTTCCTATGAAGAGTAACTTTATTTTGTAAAACTTTAACGAATTTTTGATTAACAAACTCAAGGATTTAAAAGCGAGCCATGGCAACGTGGTACAGAAAAAACATTTTTATCTCCAGCGCGCGAGTCTCTGTATCAAAAATTCTAAAGATAGGCTCAATTTAAAACTATTTTGCGATATTGCTCTTGAACTGAATTTTATGGTTTAAGTGCGAAGAACGTGATATTTAATAAATAAATGTAACATACAAAATGTTAAAAAAACGCTCCTTTGGACGTAATTTAAAATCTGAAACCTTTCAGATGTTTTTCCCCCCTTCTATTTTTATTTTCTTTTGAACGTAAGACTCCTGCTTCATGATATGAAGTTTCAGAGTTAGATTTTTTGTGTCTGATGTATGTCAAGACACACTGACAAAGAATCCTATTAATTCTCATCATTAACTCTTTAATCAAGAATAGTGATTTAATTTTATGAAAATAAAAATTGATGGAATTTCCTAAAAGCAAAATAAAAGAAGAGGGAAATTTTATGCAATAATATCCTAGTAATGGAATAAAACTTTAATTTACTGCTTGGATATAAAATGCCAAATTGTAGAGACATTATGATTTTTTGGAAGAAATAGCGATTGAAAAATGTGCAAAGCCTTCGCCGGGAATCGAACCGCGGACCTCTGGAATACGCGCCCAGTGTGCAGACCATCACACCACGAAGGAATGCCAAGAAGGCGGTTGAAATACCTTATAAAATTACCTTTCGATAAGTAAAATTAGAAGGAAAAAACTTGTCGGAAGTATCGTACATTTTAAAAGTCTCTTTTTGCACTTTCAATTTCCATATAGCATTAATTATTTCAAGTATAAGCTAGTTGCTGCTTTGTTAAAAATATACAAATATTATAGTCTCATTATTTATACAAATAATAAGAAATTAGTACTTCCCTGATATTTGCATTCAAAAAAGAAAAGAAGATTACTAAAAATTACTCTTTCAATCAGCGTTATTCGTTCTTTCCGTGAAGTTTATTAACAGTTTGCAAACAACTTTTGGATTTCAGACACTCCCATAATTGACTAGTGAGGAAATTTCCTCGTGTCACAAGCACTTCATGTCATTTTGATGTAGAAGGATATTCAGACATTCAGAGAAGCGGCACTAATGAAGATGAAGTTCGTGGTCTTGAAGCGTTAAATTGATGTGCATGGCGACGGGATCTTTAGAGTGGAATTCATCGAGACATTTTGAGTATTTCTCCTACGCAAAGTGATGAATATAGACGATGAGTAACAGTGATGCAACAGTAAATGACTATCATATCATCATTGTTGATACAGACTGCAAAGTCGTAAGAACTTCATTATGAAATGTCTTTCAGAACAAGCAGATTTTTTAATATTAAATAAATAAAATCTAACACGTTATTCCACTAGCATTTTCCTTATTTGAAGAAAAACCATCATGAAAAAACTAGCATCTTACTTTTTCGCAGTGTACTTCTATTGCGACTGTTGCACCAATAATGCTTCCCTTATTTTCAAATTTATACACATGTTTCAATCTAAAAGACGGCTTATCCGTCAGGAATTAAGGGTTTGGAGCCCTTATGCCTTCAAACTATTCTATTATTTTTTTTAAAAGAAAGACGCTGGATTTAGTTTTTAATAATATATCAACCGCAGTTATTTGGGATTCTGTAACCAGATTTAGAGAGTAAGAAGATTAAAACCTTTCCATCTGAAAATCATTTCGAAAGGTTCGATTTAGGGATACAGGTGTAAGGTGATACAGGTGAAGACTATTAGATTTCATTGCCTGTGAAGCCATCACTTATATATCAACTGGAGGTCACATATGCTAATTAGATTATTCATACAAATCTAATCTTTAAATTATTAATTCACACGTACAAAACATATACATTCACCGTAGAAAATATCCAAATTAGATTCATAAGTTGTTAAAACATAATTTTTCATCAAAAGTTACAGGAAATAAATTTACGCTCCAGTTAATGAGCCACTTATATGCACCCAATTTAACTGACATCATGTTTATTAAAAATGTTCTATAGTATTTTTGTAAATCTAATTTTCATTGACCTCAAAATCGTGAAAAGCACAAATACATCTGTGGATACATCTGAATTCCACGCATCCTCAGTTATACCTAAGAAGTAGAGTAACGAATTGGAAAAATTCAACTGTTTCCAAATGCGTGACTGACCAATTAGTCACCGTCAAGAGCTCTCCTAGAACTTTCTTATCGCCGCAATGTTGACCCTGGTCCTCCACACATCACACCCAAGAGCCACTTCTTCCCTTCTAAAGGGGAGGAGAAGGACGTCGATCGAACGCGGAAGTCACTTAAACATCGCGGAACAAGGAGCTTTATCTTAATTAGTTCCGCTTTAATGGACGTCAGCGACACATGCATAGTTTTAGCATTTTAGCGGAGTTGCTAAGAATGGACAACAAAGGCCTTCTGTGGGCGCTTCTATAGTAAGCACGAAGGAGTGGCTGTTTGATCTGCACTTTAAAATGATGTCTCTGAAGGTTTCTGGAAGGCGATGAGTTGGTTGTATGCCCTGAAATTTTCACGAAAAGGCCAAATAGTTATTGGTTTCCAAGATCCCTTGTGGCTCTTCAATTTTAATTCTCGCAAACTTGTTGTTCGGTTTCACAGGGATTGTTAGATGTTGTTAGGTCCTTGTCCTGCTTTTTGGAAGTAAATGATAAATGATGTATTCTTTTTGCTGCAGTTTGGAAACAGACTGATTTACCAGTAATTCGGAGAATACGTATAAAAGCAATACACAGCAGTCTCTTCTTAGTGAAATTATCTAGGAAATATACTATAATTCTTTACGAACAGTATTCAACAACTGGCTACAGGAATTCTTCATCATAATATTAATATAGCTTCTCTAAAGTGTTCGTTTTCATTAACAACAGGTCCATGCATTTGTTTAAAAGACACGAGAATTATATATATATAGTATATGCATATATATGTAATAATAGCAATAAAAAGACGGAGCAGTGTTGATGCGTAATAGCTATATAGGATAGATCGTAGATCCATATTGAAGAGGAAGAATTCTAAGTGCGTAGTAAGCTAATATGTTGATTTCGTAATATCTAAAATGCTTGGAAGTCGAGGCAGTATTAATTTAATTTTAATTTGCAACTCACATTTGTGGCCACAGTTTGCTTGGCACTCTAGTCTTGCCTTTTCAAGAACATTTAGATTTTTGATATTATTGCGATGGGAAGCGAGCCTAGCAAAACTGCGTACAAGCACTACATAGACAGAAGCTTAAGTGCGTAGGTATCCAATATGGAAGCATACGAAGAGAAAGGTTTTGGTTTGAGTTAAAAGTTTCAGATCCCAATTATTGCGCAGGCCATGCAAAATGGAATGATCTAGAAATGACGCAATCCAGAGAAGTTAGTACGGTTTTTAAAACAGAAAGGGAGATTTAAAGTGTTATCGTTAGTTTAAATTATAATTTTAATTTATATACTATTTATCTTACATATATATATATAGATAGATATATATACACATGTACACACAGGATGGTCGTAAAAAACCTTCCTTGATATATGGATACCTAGCGTCCTATCTGCTTAACCAATCGAAATGAAATTTCAGATATTGCAATCTGGTGGTATGCGCTCGATATTGCAATGAACCCAAGCAACAGAGCTCTCACTGTTACGATTACAGTAGAAAAAAAAATTCGAATGAATAATTAAGCCCTATCTTTTTCTGTGCAAATGGATCAGTGCTCTCAAAAACCATAAATGGCGTTGGAACGTCACATGTATGAAGAAAACTTTCGGCGTAAAGGACCATTGACAATACAAAAAAAAAGAGGAGAGATGAAAAAAATATTGGAATTACAAGTTACATTGCACATTGCTGCCTTCCATTGTACACTGCCACATTTCCATCGTACGACACTTGTGCCACACTTCCACTGTATTGCCTTCCATTGTACACTGTACATTTTCAAGTTACATTGTACATTGCCACCTTCGCAGAGGATAATGCATTGCATGCGAGAGATTATTGACAACGACGGCGAACATAACATTGCAGGAGGAATATTCATAATTTCACATGCTGTGCCATCTTTCAGTTCTGACGAATCTCCTGGTTTTGATGTCTATACCTTAGATTTCAAGTAACCCCAGAACCAGAAATCCACTGTAGTGAGCTCAGGGGATCGAGGTGGCTACGAAACTGCAAAGTTGCGGGAGATGATTATACCCCCAAAGTTCAGCCCCAGAACTTTCCGAACCATCCCAAGGAGCACCAACCTACATACATACAATGTTATTAACGACATTTCGCTGCTGTACTTTCTGGAATAACGTAATTCCGCAGTATTGCTGTATACCGAGCACTTGTGATGCAGCACTCTTTCATACCTGTGGAAATGACCTCTTCGAACAAGTATGGACCAAGAACGAATGTGCTAGCGATATCGCGCCATATCCAGTCACTTTAGCTTCGTGTCACTTTAACGGTGGTGCCACCTCGTGAGGATTTTATTCAGCCCAGTGAACGCAGTTACATTCTTAGCTAAAGCAAATGCGCCTCTTCTATCTATAATATTCGCAGCGGCCACCTGCGGTCTCCATCATATCTGATGCAAAATGATGAGGAATAATTTTTTGCTGAAAAAGCAAGAAGAAAAGCATTCCCAAACTGAAAATAAGTAGAAGTTAATGCTGCTTAAAGCAGTTAACATAATTTTAAATGTTTTTTAACTATTAAAGGTCATTATTTAAATTTCTTTTATAAAGTAGTATTGGTATTTTTTCATGAAAATTTATACTCTTAAATATTAAAAAAGTGAAAATGAGTAACTAAATGAGGTTGCATTATTAAAGTTATTTAAATAATTGAAACAAAGGAAGATTTAATTTTTACTAAACGAATATCAGAATAACAAAGTTAAAAAAAAATAATTTTACGATTTGATAATTAATTAAACAATTTTAATATAGATAATCTCATACAGTTAACTCATCATCTCTTTTCTATAAGTAATCTCATACTTACTAACTTATCATCTCTTTTCTAAATTCATAATAAATTTCTAAATTCTTCATGAGAAACTGCGAATACATCTTCATAAACGTGATTAAGCAAATAGCGATTTTTAATTTTTAAGTACTCAAATTTAAAATTCTATTGGCTGCTTATACGTAGAATTAATCATCTACTCAGTTTCAGTTCTCGTGATAGCGTTCCAAAGAGCCATTTATGTTTTTTTAATTCACTGGTTTTTACTCTGAGCATAAGCGTAAGAACTCTATTGTTTTACATTATCTCAATCTCGAGTAAATACCATTAAATTACAATATCTAAAATTTCATTTTGAATTGCTGAGCGGATAAGTCTCTAGGATTCATTTCTCCTGGAGAATTCTTTTAATAACCACCTTGTATATAAACGATTCAAACTCTAAAAATAACAATCCTGTAGCCAGAAAAATACTGTACAAGAATACCCCTCGACGCAGGGATAAAAGTTAAAGGTTCACAATAAATAAATTGATATTATTATTCTTTGCAACCACCGATAATCTATCCCAATTTCTTTTCCTAACAGAACATAATAGCTCTTAAGCTACAAAACATTTCTTTCTCTACTTTCATTCAAGAGTCGTCATGGTCGACTAAAATCCCATAACCGTCCTTACAAAGAATACTCATGGTAAGAGCAGCATGAGACATAGAGAGAAGCGGATATCCGGACTATTGTCTCTTACAGACAGAAAAAGCATAAGATGTCCATTTGTATCACAGCAAAGTAATTTGGAGATATAGTGAGGTGTTACATAGGAGCTCAATAATTAACAATTAAACGCTTATATTATTAACCATCAGACACTATTTTAATGCTACAGAAGTGTTCAAATGGAGCACATAATATAGGGACCTATTTATCCTAAAATATTCATTCCATAATATATATTTTCAGAATTAGTATACAGATCTCTTAAGTATGCAAATACATATTTTCAAAAGCAAATTGATTATATTCATAAAAACATTTCCATCTCATCCAGAATGGTTTTGTAAATCCAATAGGGGACTCTTTAAATGAAGAGTGAAAAATATGGTTTACAAAATGCCCATTATACACCAATAGTAGAAATACAAAACATTCCGAACTTTTTAGTTGTAGAATTTGCTTTGATACATATACTGAATAGTTTGCTGGGACCAGCAGGTGAGTTAAATAATTACAGATGTTTTATCAAAATGAAACCTGTAACCGCTAAAACAAGAAATTTCGGTTTTGTTGTTACTTTCTTTATTTTAGAAAAATTTAGGGAATATTTCATTGCTCTCGAAAATGTACTTTGAAAAATAATTTTATATAACTTACAAATTGCTAATTATTTTACAATTAAATTTTAGAGAATATTTAACTTTAGGTCAAAAATGTATTTCGAAAGGTGGTTAAAATCCATAAATTCGTTCTTTTCTCTCTCTCTCTGATTTTGCACGTAAAGTACAGAGAATATTTTTAATTATGCATAATGAGAACTTTTCTAACTGCACTGTTTATTCTGTTAAGACCCAAAAAAGATACATTTTCCGTGCATCCATCGAAACATCAGACTCGTTGGTTTAAAATGGATTTCATAAAATTCTCTTTTTAAAAAGAATATAAAGCATATAGCCACCTTTTTCAAATACCTTGTTTATTAACTATTAATATATTTGTTTATAAAACGTTAAGAAGTTGCATGAATCGACTTACAGAAAAACCTCACACTAGCGACAAAACTTATTTTAATATTTATAATTATATTTCATTAATTCAGATTTATTGTTTCTAAATTATCAATAAAACAACTAAGAATTAAATAATGGAATAATTATTTCATTAAATTTTTAATTTCATTTAATTGGAATAAAGTAAAATTGAAAGCGATAATCATAAGCTTTACATATGGATACTGAACTTCAGAATGCATTACGTTTTAATTAAGATTTAAAAAAAAATCTAACTAAAAGTACATATTTAATCAATTTTGAATCTAGTATATTTTATCTGTCCAATATTATGTCAGCGAAACAAATCAATTCATACATTTCCTCATTCTGCCTTATTTTTGTATAAACCACCTAGCTAGTGACCAGTAGCCGATGAATACTGGTAGTTTGACCTGGGTTAGAACCTAAGAAAACGGATTTGCTACAAGACGGAATTTTCCCTTAACTCTAATGCGAGACGCCAGTTTTCTTTATGAAGTTCCTTTAGGCAGACAGTCCCTGTGTTCCCTGCCACATCAAATAACATACTATAATCTGTATGAACTATATCTATATACTTTTTAAATGCATATACGAGTGCTCAATATTAATAAAAAAGTCAGGTCTAAATTAAGAAATTATCATTTTGTCGACTTTTTCTGGCTTCCTTTCACAGGTTGTTTGACATTTAGTTGAGTAAAATTAAATACGCCTCCACATATGACAAAAGAATGATATACATTTATTCAGTATTTTTGTCCTGAAAGTGCGTTACGTGTTAATTTTATATTTAAAGGTATTAAGTTTAAAAATTATCTTTTATAACTTATAGTTAGGAAATTAGTAATTAATCGAAGCACATTATGTAGGATTATAGTTAGATTTTAACAAAAGCTGAGTCACTTTGGATTTTTTTTTTTAAGTTGCTGGCTTAAAGTTAATTATGACAAATATTTCTGAGTTTTGCAACTGTTAGATTTGAGTTAAATTCCATTTTGTATTGTTTTCATTCTTGTAATAATACTCGCTCAGATTAAACGTTTATCCAAATTTAATGGCAGATGGCATAACGCTTATTGGAAACTGCGCCATGTAGTTACCTTCTTAACTGAGTCAAAATTGTTTCTTTGTTGTGGGTGTCCACAATTAGGATTGTTGTGCCTTGGTAAGTTGATTTAAAAATTTAGATAGCACCATATTTGATTGAAGTGTTGGAAGTTTTGAAAGTAGGATATTGTTGTATATATTCATTGAAGCATATAAACTAGTTTACGTCGCCTTAGCTTGTAATTTTAAACAGGAAATAATGGTTTTAGTTTATGTTATAATTTTAAATTTGTGAAACCATCAACCAACTCAGTAGTTGAAACCGAGATGCTTCAACTACTTCTCTATACTGAGTTGAACTCTATTGCATGTATAAATAAATCCTTATGGATATACATTCCACTTAAATTCACTGAAACATTATTGCAGATATTGCAGAGAAAGGTGGGAGTACCATAGAAAAGTGAGGCATATTTCTTACTAAGTTAAAATTTGAATTAATATTCGAGTTGTAATTGTCAAATAGTTGAGTTGCATACGGTAATAAATTGCCAACCCAGACATATAACTTTGTAGTTAGCCATTAGGCTGTAAGACCACTTTATGCTAGTTTCACATCACAGAAGTCTTAAGTTATGCAGCTAAACGTTCATACTAAATTTTCGAGAAAAACGTAACTTGCATCTTTGTATTAAATATGGGTAAATTTCAAAGACTTCAGCCCGGTCATTGCTAGAAATTGAACCAGAAGCGAATAATAGAGTTTTATCCAATGACATTGAACTGATATACACCAGTAATGTTCTCAGCGCGAATCAAGTTTCCAAATGACCTTGTAAATAAGCTTGCAAATGAACTTTCAGGCAAGTATTGTTGTTTGTGAGTTTAGTTTAAGGCCGTTGGCCATCTGAGTTTGGTGAGTTATCCAGTATCTATGTAAGGATTATGTTAATTTTATTAACAGTTAAATTTTGAATTAAACTCTCTTTCCTATCGCTTCTTAATTTCAACTTACCACTTCCGGCCAGAACGTAGTTTTAGAATTACGTCTGAATGCTAATGAGGAAGAGCGGTATTTAACCGCGAAGTTCCACTGTCTTAGTGAGAGAGATACCAGATATTCTGGCTGCACGCTTCCGTCTTTTTAGGCTACTTTCTCGTAAGCTATTATTACGCTCGGCCGTACTTTAGGCCCTTGATACCTTCGCAGTCAATTAGCGTTAAGGGGCCAACTCCGTTAGAATCTTGATAGCTTCGGCTATATCTCATTAGTTAAGATTAGTTTAGTTTAATTCTTAGTCTCTTAATTTGAAGCCCGAGTGTTGGCTTTATTGTACAACTCCAAGACGGAGTTCTGTTAAATCTTATTTGAATAATAAAGGGTCTTTTAACCCTTTCCAAGTTTATTCATTGTCTCACGAACTCAAGCAATTATTCGCTTACTAGTTCTTAAGATTCTTCACTTTTAACTGTAACTTAGAATTACACAGTGCGGAATCCTACATCTTGATAACTTGCTACTGATATTTAAGATACTCAGCTTTAGGGTTATCACGCGTGTTTCCAGATCTATTGATTCTTTGGTTCAGTAAATCACCCAAAGGGCGAAAACGGAAAGTTGTTTCATTTCGACTGATTGTAACGTATCTCGAAAGTTTAAAACACTTGGTCACAAATACTTGCAAGCGCTATTCCTGTCCGTTATAGAGGTTTAAGAACTTTAAAAAGCTACCATAAACCACAAAGGAAATGCACGAGAATGTAAATGATCAACGCGTAAAAATACTTGAAAAAACATCTCTTATTTGAATTTACTGAAAATCACAATATTCCAAATAATATTCTCAAAAGTAAATAAATACAGTCAAATTTTTTAAAATTTTACGTCTCGCAAAAATAAGAAACTAATTTTTTTTCTTTTTATCAAAAAAAAAAAAAAAAAAAAAAAAAAAAATAGTAGTTAAAAAAAAAAAAAAGATAAGTAGAGTATATAGGCGTTACGAATGTTACACATAGCATTCCTTTTTCATTCCGTAGTATTTTCTGCCGTTAGATATGTACATTTTTATTCTTTAGAAAGTAGAATGCTTTTACACAGTTCCTAATACTTGCGTCTTTTAGAACAAAAAGTAAAATTTGCAAACAAAAAGTATTGAGAAGAATCCAATCTCAGCAAGAAATATCCTCCACCTTTCTGTGCCTCTCTTTCCCTGCAATTTCTTTAACCGTCTCAGGGAATTTAAACGGAATATATATCCGTAAGGATTTATTTATACATGCACAAGGTCCAACTCAGTATGGAGAAGTAGTTGAAATTTGTCTTTGACATTTATTTCGTAAGCCCTAGCGGTCGCAGCTGCATTTCAAGAGATTGTGTTTTAGAATAAATTTGTGTCATTGCAGCGACCGGCGTGGAAATAAAATAATATCTCATTTAAAAACTAAATGCATAAACTGCCTTCTGAAGAATTTCTCACTATTTCTTCCCATGTATACAAGCCTAATCATCCTAAATATATGGAATACTGATGTATAGTTTCGTACTGCATCTTGAAAATACTTGTTATAAAAAAAGATTTGAAAATACTTGTTATAAAAAAGATATCAATTGAATGCGAGTATTATTTGAAACTGTATCTTTACAAAAAAATAACTGATGCATAAAATATGGCAACATTATTTATAGATAGCATGGAAAATAATTTAAATGCATATTTATCTGCTTTGGTGCCATGAAATTTATTTTTTATAAATCTTACATTAGAAAAGGAGAACAGAAAAACATATTAAAAAGGAACAACAACCTCCTTTACAACAGAAAAGGCGAACACGAACATATCTGTATGCCGTACTCGCAGTCAGCTGATCAATGTTCACGTTTACAGAGTTTTATGCGTTGCCACATTTTTTTATATTCGCAATACTATTTATATGCGGGGTGTAATCTGATAAAAAGTATCCTGATTTGCTGCACTTATGCTCATCTGTAAAAAATGTTACTGCTTAAATTTTACAAAAAATATACAAACATAGAATTTTAAAACACTGTAAAATATTAAAATGTTTAATTCAATTATTCTTTGTTTTGAAGCTTTGGATGGCAACGAAAGTTTCATCCAAAATTTCAATTTTTTTGTCACTAAGAAAATGTTGTAGGGATCGGAATAAATGTAAATCCGAGGGTGCGATATCGGGTGAATAGGGTGGGTGAGTGAATAGGGTGAGGCAGTACCTCCCACCCCAATTCATTATATTTTTCCAGTGTTTGTCTTGCACAGTGCGGTCTTGCATCGTCCTGTTGCAGAATGACGCCTTTTCCGTTGACAATCGCCAGATATTTTTCGATTAAAGATTGGTTCACTAGATCCAATTGTTTACATTAAAGGTCTACATTAACAGTTTTTCCAGGTTTCAGCAATTCAAAATGAACAATTCGCGAATACTTCCGAATGTTGCTGTCGACATGCGCAGAAACGACATTACTTTCCAGTCCCCCTATTACACTCAGGAGGATGTTATAAGCCTTATTATCAAGACCTAATTTTATGATTCACAATCTGCGAACCCTTTTATTAGTTTTCAAATATTACGAGATGAATGAGCTTTAAGGCATGTGCTGCCTACTTGTTACTTGAAATATTATTTTCAGCGTTGGCAGTGACATTAGTACCTTGGTAATATAATTCAGAAAAGCGAAGAGAAAAAAAAAAAAGGCAGTGCTAAGAGAAAAAATTACGTGTAGCGTGGAAGCAATCAACTGATGAATGTTTACATATGTAAGTAATGTTTTTTGAAAATGAGAGCAATCTAAAAACAGCCTCAGATACATCATTAAGCAGTCAAAAGTTCTCTCCATGCCCTCGACCAGTTACGATCAACGCTGAGCAGTAAAAAAAAAGCTTACTTTTCTTCTTGCGCTTGATGATTTAAAGTTAGAATTAAGATAATAAAAAAATTATTCGAGACAGATCACTAGGGAGTAAAAACAACAGTTGAATAGAATACAGGCAAATTGGTCGTGGTTTAACTAAACATGCAGAAAACTTGGAACTATGTATAGTTAACTAGCGGAAGTACCCTATGCCAGTTAAGCTAGATTGAAAGTAATGCATCTAACAACAGAGAGAACGATACCACTGTAATCCTTCTCTAATAACGATGCAAAAAATACGATTCACAGTCATACATTTTTCAGTCTGATACGATATGAAACCCACATACAAAATTTCCATACAAAAAAAAAGCTAATTCTCTCTCATTATATCAACAATGGCACACAGCTTTTAATGATTTTCCTCTTTCTAATCAAATGGTCGTAAAAGCTCAAACTCCAACCAATATATCACCTACATTCTATTTTAGCCGATTAAATGTGGAAACGTTTATAATAATTGATCAGAAATCAAAACCGTGAACAAACAGACATTCTTCTTTATATCTATATAGATTTTGTAAACCATAAAAATTTTTACTTACAAACTCTACGATTTGAAAGCGAGCAGTAGCAACACTTTTCGAAATAAATCAATCTCCAACGCGCGAGACTGTTGCCATTCCGAAAAATGAGTGCGAAAATTAGCACTTTCAGAGTTTTTAATTAATATTTCGACTAAATAAAGTCTTACGAAGAAGGGAATAGCCGAAATGGTTTCCCACGAATTTTTTTAATCGAAAATAATGTATTTAATGTTTGGCAATGCTATTTTTAGTTCATCGTAAAACTTAGAATCTTTTTATTAACAAACTCTAGGATTTGAAAGCGAGGAGTGGCAACAACGTTCGAAATAAAAACAGATTTTCATCTCCAGCTTGCAAGACTGTTGCCACTCGGAAAAATGAGAACGAAAATGATAATTTTTCCGAGCTTTTAATTAATATATCTGATTTTAGTTTTTTTTTTTTTTTTTTTTTTTTTTTTTTTTTTTTTTGTTGAAAGTAGACGTCGATCGTTTCCTGGACCTAGAAAAGAATCGTAGAAAGTTTGACGACGATAACGATAGTAGTGACTGAGTTATTAGAGGACAAACAAACAGACTTTTTTCTTTATATAAATAGATAATAGCTAGTATTAAAAGTGCTTCATGCCGCTGTGATGTGTAACAACACATCTTGCTAATACTTTTTTAATTTTCATTTAATTTTGGAAAACAAAATAGAAAGCATTCATATTTAAAATTTCGACAAGATTGATGTAACACCATTTCTTATATAGTCTTGCACAATTTGAATGGATATTTCATTATGCTTGAGCTTATCACGTTCTAATTGTATCTCCCTTCCTCTGGATAAATGTAGAATGCTATGCTTATGAAATAAAATGTAGAATATAACCGTTCATAACTGAACATAAGCGTTAAAAATCAGGCCAACTCAAAAGGTAGAAACCGCTTAATCAATGCTTAGCAGATTTCCAAAGCAATATTTTTGTTAAAATGTTATCATTTAAATTCATTGTCAGGTCATTTTAATTCCGCCGTGATTATGTTTACTTTAACGTAATATTCTTTCTTTAACAAGGTATTCAGTTACGTTAAATAAATATTGAATGAAAAAATTCTCTGGACATTAACTGAAAACTAATTTCCAACATGAAGTTTTAATAATTACGCTACACGTCCTCTGGACAAAAACAAAAGGAATACACGTAATTAAACAACTTTCCCTTTTAGACAAAAGCCTTAGTGACAACTCACATGGAATACGGCAAAATCAAGCGAAAAATTCTAAAAATACCCCTTGCAAACTATCGATATGTTTTAACTTTGCCATTAAAGGTACAGCAAACAAGAAAAATACTCTTAGAAATGAATAACTTACGCAAAAAAACTAAAATGGTTAGTAAAAATATTCCTGTGTATATATCAGGCAGATATTGGTCCAAAATGTCCATAAAAGACGTTAAAAAAATTGTTACTCATTCTGAAAACAGATTTAAAAAATAACTCATTTGGAAATATTTTTCCAGGTTAATTTATCTAAGACAAGTAGAATGAATATTTTAGAAAAAGATAATAATTGAAAGTAACATTCAGAAAGATATAAGACGACATTCTATTTCTTTTCACTCTTTAATTAAGCTAGTAGTATTTTTCTCTGAAAATAAAATAATCATGGCAATTATATCAATTTTCCTTCTTGAACAAGTATTTCTTTCTTTGCATAATTCTTTTCATTTTGAATATTTACATTAAGCGTATTTATTCAACTATGATAGACAAACGAACAGCTGAATAATAAAAAAGCAACAGCGAAATATGTCCGAATAAAAGAAATTATTACCTATAATAATAACGTGTAATCTTCCCATCACATTGCTTGTTATTACGTAAAAGTCTTTACTTATTATTTTGTCTTTTCTAATGAAAATTTCATATTTACATTTTGTATGAATTTTCATTTTCTTTCACTTTTAAAGAGTTTCAAAATTTAGGGCTTTAGAAAAGTCGATCCCTTTCTTTAAACGTGCTTTTAAAACATGATTTTCAAAGCTATGTATTTGCTCTAAATTTTGCGTTTTGCTATTTTGATTTTATTCTTCTTTATTTCCTCTATGATTTATTTCTATATTCTTTCTATTTATTCTCCATTTTTTATTTCTATATTGTTACGTTTTTCTTTTCTGATACCAGTTGTTGCGTTATTTTCTTCCTCCACGTTCGTACGGTGTTCGTAGATTTGGAGTGAATAACGACGACACTTGATGAAGTATCAAAACACACTTTATTATTGACCAATATTAATCAGGGCAGCTCCGAAACACTTTTACAGTCGTCGAAGATGTACTACGCTGAAACAATCAGCGACACAGCCTTCACACTGTCAGGCAATAACGGTGGAGACAGCTTCACTGCAAAGAGCCAGAGTACAGCCACCGACTCTGCTCGGTCGTTCGGGTTCGATCGAGAGAAGGACACAACATGGTTTTCTATACGGTACGCAATACCAGTGTGCCCGGGAACTTTCCTCGGAACTCCACGTACTCTCGAGACTCTCCAAGCTACAACTCGCGATGCATTCGACGACACACACAGCACAGCTCCCGACTCTTCGGTTCAGTCGTTCCCGGAGCTTAACACGCTCTCTCGACGATGCACTAACCGCAATACACAAAGCGACTCTCCGATGCACTCGACGAACCACTCGGCGCTAGACTTCGAGACACTCGCTCAATGACTATCAGCTCGCTAGGCGAGGCACACTTTAACTGACTGGGGACCAGCAGGGTTTATGTAGCTTTCGGCTCGTGTTCGTGAACATTCTGGGCTAAACCGGTAAGAATTCGTTGCAGAAGGTTCTCCATCCGTCCATGGCATATGGAAAATTTTGTGGCCAAATGGGCGATTTCTAAACAAATGTGGCGACCCTGCCTTCCTTTGCCATTTTATGGCAACCCTAAAACTGCTTTGCGGGGAAGCCATCTTACCGCGCCTGTACATTTCGTAACAATATTTTCTCTAATATATTACTATATCAAAAACTGCTCATTATAGCATTATTTTTTTTTTTTTGATTAAATAGTAAAATGTGTTGGAAGAAAAGAAAGCTTCATTTTATGAAAATCATTGTACTAAAAATCTCAGTGTGAACGATATAAAAGTGTTGAAATGCATGTTACCAGTCCTTCAGCATTTTAAAGACTAATTTTTCAGAACTGGTAGATAATAATATAAAAACATGCTGATTTTTCGAATCATTTGAAATCATCTATTTCGAAATCCTTACACACGTGTTTCGTGAATAGAAAAATCTCCTGATATTTTATGCTATGTTATTTTCACTTTAAAGCTTTAGTAATGGCTGATATTCTATTATTATACTGAGCACATACAACAGCGCAATGCTTACTGAACTGCATTCAAATACATTTATTTCTGCATCGCGAAGTTGTGTATTACAATTTGTGTATTACAAACAAGTTGTGTATTAGAAACTCGTTGTGTATTACAATTTTGAAAGCAAAGACAAGCTTACGAATGTTGATAGGACATAAATGTTCGAGAATGCAGTAAAAGACAAATTCATTTCCAAATATTAAGTTTCAGTCTCACTTATATACTTTACGGGAAGACTACTTTCTGAATTTGTTTTTATCTTTCGTTCAGAAATACGACTAGTAAAAAGAAAAACAGAAAAAAGCATATTTTTCATCCTTTAGGGCTGAAATATTCTCGCTAGAAATTTTATGGATGGCTATCATGGGGTCTTTAAAGAAGCGTGGTAAAACACGTGACCTGCATTTGTAAAATACTGGTAACATGATGTATGATGGGAAAGGGATTTTTATATGCGGTGACCCTCACTTTCACCCCCGTTCCTTTTCCCCGAAGAGATACTTTGAATGAAAAATGTATTTAAACTCATCTTAGGCACATTAAGTGACATGACAGCTCAAAACCAAATATTGACATGAAAGACAAAACTTTTTCTTTCAAGAATGAAAAGAAAATGTGACGTGTTTGTTATGCGTTACTTTTTTTGTTTTGACGGGAACGAAATCCCGCTTATTACGCAATGTTGCTATTATGAAGGTTAAAATTTCGAACTTAGACGGATTTAAAGGGGTTTGTTTGTCTCATGATTTAAAATAGCTTTTTGTTCCAACCTGCAACTAAGGAAATTGAAATGCGAATGAAAACTTGTAGCATTTTTAAAAATTTTAGAAGCTTAAAAAATCCTGTCTTAAGAGAACCATGCATTTTACAATATCTTCAAAAATGCGTTCAGTATTGTCTTCATGATAAAAATAAAACATTTAATAAATATATTTTTTGAACATTTAAAAAAAATATAAAAATCTGAAGGCTTTCAGATTTTACATTACGCCCAAAGGCCATTTTTTTAACGTTTTGTCTGTTACCTTTATTTATTAAATATCATGTTCTTCGAACATAAACCATAAAATTCAGTTCAAGAGCAACATCGCAAAATAATTTTAAAATAAGTATATCTTTAGAATTTCGAATACACAGTCTCGCGCGCTGGAGATAAAAATGTGTTATTTTCGAACAGTGTTGCATTTTTCGCTTTGAAATCGCTGAGTTTCTTAATCAAAAATTCTTTAATGTCCGATAAAATATGAAATAGTTAATAAAACAAATTCCAAATTAAGGCTTTCAGATGCACATATTTGCTGAATGTCTCGCGCGCTGGATAGAATGTTTTTTAACCGTACAGTGTTGCCATCGGTCACTTTGAAATCGTTTAGTTTGTTAGTCAAAAATTCGTTCAAGTTTTACAATTAATGATAGACAATAAAAGTCATAGATAATAAAACAAATTCTAAATTTGCGTTTCCAGATGCCCATATTCGGGTGGAAACGTACGTTATTCAAAACTGGATGGCTCTAGGTGCCGTGGTTTTATCGCTATGCGAGAAACATATACACCTTTATGCAGATTCTTCATTATTTAATTTCTTTAAATATAATACAGGGATTCAATATTTGGTGGCAACAATTTGAAAACTGAACCGATATTCATAGTGAACCAACGTAAAATACCAAAACGAAATTAACTCCTTCTTGTCAAATTGCCCCTTTGGACTAACAATTCGTGGAAAGTCCACGCCTGAAGGTTATTTGCGCAAGAATTTAATCTTAAATTAAATGCTTTTTTTGTAAGGTCAAATCTTATGTCTCTCACATCCCCGCCAAAAAAAAACTCAGTTTTGAAAAAGCTAAATCCTAAATTTTTAACATGGTGAAATTACACAAGCATAACATTTAATTACAATTTTTGACTCCTTCCTTACAATCGATGTCGAAATATGGTTTGAATCTGCCGTATGGAATTTATTTGTGATACGTTGTTTAAATCCATATAGAGATATACTATAATAAATTCTGAAATACATTGATATACTAATATGGCGTGCAAATAAAATTCATTCTTATTAACCCAATAAATTTTCTGAAATATATTTGTGTGTTCAAAAGGTTGGCGAAAATGGTGAAACATGGTGAAAATTGTAACAATTGAATCTATCTTGTTAGAGATATAATTAGGTTATTAAGATTCTCTTTTAAGTTATTAAGGTTCTCTAAAAAGATTTTAATATAATCTTATTAGAGAACCTTAATATACTTTCTAGAAAGTAAATGTACGTAATCCAATAATGATACACAGTGTAGTTCGTGTTGTACGGCAGACGAAGATAAAACGTCTTTGTAACATTCGGAGCGATGATGCATTTTAGACAAAGAAGCTCGGGTTTCTTGAATAGGAAACAGTTCCTAGTTACGTCGCAGTTACGTTACTTGTCGCATTTGTCACTTTCAGCCTTGTTGATCTCTCTGATTAAGATGGTTTTACGTGTTCGTCTTCAGAAAATTTAGATTATCTTAAACGAAATGACGGTCAGTCTAAAGATAAGGACTAAGGAAAGGACCAAAGAAAAATGTTTTCAGCAATGCCTACGAATATCAGAGCCGCCGAAACAAATGCGTTTGTGTGTGTTCTGGTGAAATCGCTTCAAAGGTGATTCGAAACCAATTTTTGACAGTTCAAATCATATTTACTTACGAGTATCTTTTAAAAACGTATAGTAAGTAAGAGTATATACTCCTATAAAGAGCTCTGTCACATAGGTGGACATTAAAAAAATTTTTTTAATAAATTATTAGATAAAACTGTTTTATCTTAAAATAATATATCCCAAATGATACACAAAGCTGCTGTTTTTTGAGGAAAATAGCCTTAATGAAAGTAGTTGTAGTTACAATGTTATGTTCATTAATTTAATAATACATACCGCATTCGTGATTAAGGGGACGGTGGACTTTAAAATAGCTAAAAATCAACCAAAATATTGAATATGTTTTTTCACTCTCATAATATTCCATTTAAGTAACTACATCCATCATATGCAAAAAAACCGAGTTAAAATATTCTAATTTTTTAAGAAGTTACAAGCATTTAAAATAAGCAAAAAACGTAAACTTTGCCCTTTAAATTCTGGAGAAAAATCTAAAAAAATGTATTTCAACAGTTATTTATTGGTGTAATAATTTATATATTTGACCAAAAGAAGTGTTTATTTCTTAAAAAGGCTAGAAATATCAGTATTGACAACTATTAATGAATTTAACTTTACTTATGTAAATGCTATAGGCGTAGAACAGAAGGAAGCCAACCCGTTTACCCTACTCTTTGCAAAAAAGCGTGATCAACGTCGCTTGAACCAAAGCAAAAATAGAAGTTTACCTGTTTTGAAAAAAGCAGAAATAGTAAAAAATGTTGTAAAGGATGAAAAGATAATGTAAGTGTAACAAATGAAGGTGAAACATAGGATGCGAGTGAATTTTAAAAGTTTCATTGGATATAATGCATTACCGATCTTCGAATCAGGAACCAATTTGCGATATTTTTATTTTTCTCATATTAATATTATGAGATTAAAAAAGTTAAATGATACGAAAATGTTTTCTAGTGTCTACATATTCAAATTTGCTGTTTCTCATGACCATGTATTAAAGGTAAGTTTGAAGAAAAACTTTAAACTTGGTTTTCTCAAAACAAAATTTTTCGAAGTTCGTATATCTTGAAAATGCTTCATCCATGCGTCTCATTTTTAGTTAAAAATGAATGATATTTGGAAGAAACTATCTTGTTATATGTTATAATAGGTCTGTGTATGCGGTTTTGGGATATGAGTTTATTCAGAAGTTTAAACTTGTGACAATGTTTAACAAAAAGTGACATTTTCCCGAAAACTGGGTTTAAGTTCACAAAAATCCTTTTTAAAAATTTCTGATCCATCATATTCAATAACGGATACACAAAAACCTTTGTCAAGTCTTTATATAACAAACTTTAAGTAAAAAATATTGAAAATTAGCGCGGAAGGAGCATTTTAAATTTTTAATTAAAATAATTAATTAATTATTTAAAAAATTTTTTATTTAAAATAAAATAAAATTTTGAACATATATTTTAGAAACTCATGTTATAATACGCATATCTATAAAATTACTTATTGAAAACACAAAAACTTAAAAAACTAATTTTTAAAGTCCACCGTCCCCTTAACATGCTGTAGCAAGAACTTAAAAATCAAACTGAAATTTCAGCGGTTACCACAAGTTTCTATCCTTTAATAATAGCGTGTTGCCTTTTTGCAAAGAAGTAATAATTTTGAACTCTCAAAAAGTCTTGTTTTACACGAAACTACTTACAGAAGACTCAAACTTTTATACTTCCTTTCAAACAAGAGAGTGTCGTTTCTATTCGTTGTACCTTCATTATGACTTTGAAGCAAGGTTGACATGGACGAGTTAAGCTACACCAGAATAAATGCTTGGAAGACTTCAGGGGAGTATTATATGAAAGTTTTATCATTACAGCTTTCAATCCCATCATTCCACGAAAGGGGGATTACTCGTAAATTCTCTGTCACTTTCGTCTCTGCTACAAAAACAGGAAAATTCTACCCTTATAATAAACTTCGTCGGACGCTTTTCACTTGTTTTCGCTGATGAAAGAAAAAGTAACAAAGAAAGGAGAACGCTTACAAAAATAGCTCCTTCAGCCTCACCGATGAAGGTTAAAAAAACGCTATGGCTCGTATATTATTACGAAAGACTTCAAGAACTGCAGAAGACCATGTCTTTTATGCCCACAGAGACTTCATTGTATTTTATGAGACCGCGATAGACTAAAATTTCTGCTGACGCATCCAGTTAAGGAAGGATACAAATATTACACACGTGAAGATCTATCCAGGAGGAGGAGCGCTCACTAACGATTCACTAATGTCACAAAGAAATAACGTTGCCCTTTTTCTGCTAAGAGCACATTTTTCTTTTAATGCGGATGAAAAGTTTTAGATAAAGTAGAGGAATTGAGAAGGAGCTATACAGACGAGCGGATGGAAACGTATAGCACTAAGGTTCCGACATTTTGAAGATAATATTCTACATTTCTTAAACCTTAACAAATGTAACAAATATGTTATGTTAAAATGTTTCGACCCATGGGTTAAATAGTTTTACTTCTAGGTACCATGTTATATCTGAAATTCCTATATTGTTATGTTAAATATGAAACTACTTGCCGTTAAAGGGAGTGATCGTATAGTGAAACGTGTACAGCATTTTTGCGTTGTGAAAAAAATGCATCCCGGGACCGCGCCGTGAGAGGATCGAAAACATAAAACATATACAAGATATAAAGGAAAAGTTCATATTAAATATATAAAGAAAACATACTGTAAGAGGTTCCAGATTAAATATCAGTTTATTCAATTACAACACAATAAGAAAAATCTTAACCTCATCTGAGAGTCTGTTCATTTAAATTCATAAAAAAAAACTTAAGGTTTGTCTGGTGATTTAAAAGAAAGGGAAGAGAAACAATTTATTGCCTGAGAGTTAAATTTTAGATTCGACGTTGTTTTTACTGCTAAGGACGTTTTTGAAAAAACTTGCCTAAAGTTCCAACACACCAAAAAAAAAAAAAAATAATACTTATCTTGAGTGGACATCTTGAAGTGGAGGAGAGCTCATATCTTAGCTCTATCCTTACGTCACTTGGCAAATCCGCAAGCCAGAAACTCGAACGGCATGACAATAAATTACATCAGCTATACCGTCAAATCTTACGCCTGCTACTGGTTTCCATAGAAGAAAATTATTCCCACTGGAAGCAAGAGAACAGCTTACACCGCACGGCTGTCTGCCTAGACTCTCAGCTCCACCAAGGAAAACGTAGACAATTAAGCTAGGCATTTTAGAGAACGGCTAACGCAGGCTTCCAGTTGTCTAAGGTGACATAATTCCTTCTGTTTTCAAGTCGGAGTTCAGAGGACATCGTCCTGACTTTTGCCGATACAGATAGAGACCCAAGTCTCTGTTAATTTTTTTGTTATTCGCTCAACAGTTTTTTTTTTCTTCGCATTTTTGAGAAAACCCGCGGCCGGGGAGCATAATTGCCGCTCCCCGCCGGAAGCACTGCTCGATGCCGACTAAATCTTTTCCTTTCTCCTTCGCAACACCCACAAGTTTTTTCTCAGTCTCCGTCAACAAGTCCGTCAAGCCCGAAAGTCAGCGAATCCAAGCAGTGAGTGCCTAAGCGAGTCCAGAGTAAGTGTGTAAGAGAGTCTCGCCTCTTAACCAAAACGCGGCCGGGGAGCATAGTTTGCCGCTCCCCGCCGGAAAACACCTCTCGGAGTCACTTACATTTTGTCCAGCAAGCCCAAAAATCAGCGAGTCAGTCCGAGAGTCAGCCAAAAGTCCAGAGTAAGTGTGTATCCAACTCGAATTTCCTTCGTCTCCTTCACAAAACGGGCTCCCACTATGGCTTCACTTATCGCCCCCTTAATCATGGCAAAATCTTCGTTTTCAACTCCAGAATGCGGAAAAAAAGGGTGATCGCGCATGCGCGCCCTTCTTCACTTAGCCAACAACCGGACCCTCAATCGCCAAAAACCTGAATGACTTACATTGAAAGACAAGTAGCAACCTTTGACCTTTCCGTCACGTACTTTCCTCTCTTAAGGTCAACTAACAATGAAAATTCTTTCTCGAACATTCTAAAACGCGCGAAATCATGACTTGGCGAAAATTGCCTCCCTTTCCCTGCTTCTTTCACAATGAATAAAAGTTTGTACAAGATTTGCAAATAAAAGAAAATAAATAATATTCATTTATACTAAATAATATTTCCAGAAGCATCTGTTTCTCCCCAAAATTAAAGCCTTAAATTAAATAATTCAGAATCAAAAAAAAATTTAAATTTCCATAAATCATAAAATCATTCACCTAATTTTTATAACGCTATCCGGTAATTTCTCTACATAACATTCCTTTTCTCTAAGGAATTAAATTTTGGTTTACCAAAATTTAGCAGACAGACACTTCTTGAAATACCATGACTCATACTGTGAAATAAGGCTAAAGGATAACATGATGTAACAATATTTCATACGACTCCTTGGTACAGTGACGTTATTGACACATTAAATGTAAAGTCCAAAATGTGCAAGTAAAACAACAAGATTAATCAAAGCAATTACTAATTAAAATACTCAAGGAAGATCATCAAAAACATCAATTAAATCACTTAATTAAACCTAGAAATACTCAGAACACATACAAAAATAAAAATAAAAATAAGGCGCTAATCACAAACAAAATATGTCTAAGATCAATCAATAAGATAATTAACGCGCCGCAGATACATAAAATACATTCCTGAGAAAATAAACACACTAATAATTCAAACAATTCCAACTAAAATATGTCACATGAACGTATTCAAAAAAAAAGGGTAAAGATCCCCTTAAGTACTACGAAATTGAATAACTTCCAGGAATGAATCCCAAACAATCACGTCTAAGAACAAAAGCGGCCTGATCAGGGCCAAGCATTAGAAAAGAAAAGAACGTTACAACACAAGGAACCTCGGAACCAGCCGAAAATACCCCACACAAAAATCAGAAAGAAAGAAAACGTGATTGTCCAAAAATTCAATCCAACCAAAATCAATTCCGACAATAGCATCCAGAATACGCTGTGCAAATACCAATTAGAATTTTATCCAAGACACACAAAAATAATAGTAATAATACAACCTAATGCATATACAAAATAACGTTTGGCCAAAAATTTACAAATACTACCAAGATACACATATACACATAAAATGAAAATACAATTAAACTGTAAAAATTTCGTACATAATTCAAATGAGCAATGAGATCAGTGATACTTAAAAAAAATTTAAACTGCAATACCTAAACAAATACACAAATAGTCATTATGTTAAACCATATCAAGTCAAAAAAATATTTCACTGTAATTCAAATCAAGCCAAAAAAAAAATCAACCAGCAAGAGTGAAGTGTCGCTAAAAATTTCAAACCTCAAAGTAAACACTAGTGAGTAACAACACCTTATTTTAGTCCCCTTAGTAAGACAACAAAAAAAAAAAACTTCAGTAATTCTAAAAATTCATTAGGTCCACAAAAAAAAAATTTCAACTAGTCAAAGAAATCAATCAAAGCTGGACTGAAGCACGTTACTAGAACACTAAATAAAATATCACAAATCAAACAAAGTGTTCAAAACAAACCCCCAATTTAGGCAAAAACTGAGATCTATTCTGCATCAGACTTTTTCAAAACGTTGTATAGTAACCTAAGCAATAGCTTTCAGCACACCTCCACCCAAACAAAAGAAACAAAGTAACTCTTTACCGCGTCCATGTAAGCTGAGAAAAGCGCTGTATTATGAATGACAGACTCAAACTTTACGTATCAAGCAAACCTTCAGACACATTGAAAGAGAACATAAGATCTCTTATCTCGGAAAGAAAAGTGCGCTGACCGAAACGTTACAATCCTGAACCAACACAATGAAAGAGATACAACAATAGATTTCTCAGATAACAAGTTCCTGTTTGCCCCCGGTGTAAGAGGTCAAGTGCCACCATGAAGTGCAAGTATTTACAAGAAAACGAGCTTTCAGGACATTACAACTTCACGCAAGACCTAACTGCAAGCAACAAATGCAAAGTTCTCAAAAGTGCTAAACTAAAAAAAATACTCATAACTCATAATTCAAAAAATCCCTAAATATCACACAAATGAAATCCATAATAACTCATAATTCAAAAAATCCCTAAATATCACACAAATGAAATCCATAACTCAAATTCTTCTATTTTCCTAAGACCACAGAAATCTCAATTCTTCCACAGAAACTAAACATCAGAGAACTTACATTTTACGGACCTTGGCAGAAACCACCAAAACAAAACAAAAACCTGATACAACTATCTTGATACTACCAATTCAAATACAAAACTTAAGCCAAAAGAAGAATTAACCCCAAATTCAGCAACCAGTCCAACCAAGAAAGAAAATTCAGTACCTCAAATCACATCTATTACGATTAACTAGCAAATTCAAGACAAACTACTTGTAATCAACAGAAAATTCCCGCTCATGAGTACAGAGCAAAAGTAACTAATCTTCTCAAACTTATCTAAAAATTTCCACAAACCAAATTCCCGTTGTCACCAAAATTCTCATTAAAATTCACTTTCTACAATTCACAAGACTAAATTTCTACTGTTTAAACAATTCTCACATGACAACTCTTCACAAACTTAAACTCAGAAGATAACTAATCTCAATTACTCTGACTCATTAAACTAATTAGAACTTCACTCAAGCTGAAGAATTCAATCCAAAAAAAAAAAAATTAAATATGCAAACATCACTATTGCTGATCTCAGGCAAAAATCCAAATCTAACCCATGTTAATTTTAAAACAGAATTTTGCAATTGAAAAACAATCTTCAATTTTTCTAACTCATTCATTTGTATCATTATGCCTTAAGAACTTATAAAATTCATTGCTCAATACTAAATTAAATTACTAACAATTACACAATATACTGGGATCATATCAAAACATTGTAAATCAAAAAGCAATAATATACTACGCTAGAGAATCATGAAAACATTACATACATTTCACAAAATATTATTCAATCAATTAAAAAAAAAAAAATCAGAATTTCTCTAACGTTAACCCCTCAAAATTACACATTTCACAAGATTCTAGGTTAAATAATTAGCAAAAACACACAGACAAAAAAAAAAAAAAAATGTCTAGCTACGCATAGCTATGGCTTGTCTCATTCAGTAAAATAATTAGAGTCTTTAATCTCTTTCTCTTAGAAGTGCTCAAAAAATGAGTCCAGTTTTTACCGACAAGCACTCGAAACTTTATACAAGGATACACAAATAGCATAGGATTATCGTGAAATAATTCATTTTCCATCTTGTATCAGAAATCAGAAATCAAAAGTATACATCCAGAAAACACTCAAGGATTTTCTACAGTAAAAATATACAGTATCTATTCTCCTACATTAAAAATATATATTTTTCCTAACTTTAAAGTTCAATTCTGTGTGCCTAACGTTAAAGTCCAAAATTCCTGAAATTCACACACATTTTCAAACTTTATCACTCTCGTATTAACAAATAAGCAAACACAAATCAAAAAGTCTAATTAATCCTAGCACCTAAAATTTAACACCTTCTTAAAACAGTAAGTTATACGAAATAAATAAATTCACAAAATCAGTTACTGATTCGATCCTTCACTAAGCAGAGGTCACGGCACCAATGTTATGTTAAAAGTTTCGAGAGAGGATCGAATAAACACAAAAAAAAAAAAAAAAAAAAATACAACTTATCTGGTTGGTGACATCTTGAAGTGGAGGAGAGCTCATATCTTAGCTCTATCCTTACGTCACTTGGCAAATCCGCAAGCCAGAAACTCGAACGGCACGACAATAAATTACATCAGCTATACCGTCAAATCTTACGCCTGCTACTGGTTTCCATAGAAGAAAATTATTCCCACTGGAAGCAAGAGAACAGCTTACACCGCACGGCTGTCTGCCTAGACTCTCAGCTCCACCAAGGAAAACGTAGACAATTAAGCTAGGCATTTTAGAGAACGGCTAACGCAGGCTTCCAGTTGTCTAAGGTGACATAATTCCTTCTGTTTTCAAGTCGGAGTTCAGAGGACATCGTCCTGACTTTTGCCGATACAGATAGAGACCCAAGTCTCTGTTAATTTTTTTGTTATTCGCTCAACAGTTTTTTTTTTCTTCGCATTTTTGAGAAAACCCGCGGCCGGGGAGCATAATTGCCGCTCCCCGCCGGAAGCACTGCTCGATGCCGACTAAATCTTTTCCTTTCTCCTTCGCAACACCCACAAGTTTTTTCTCAGTCTCCGTCAACAAGTCCGTCAAGCCCGAAAGTCAGCGAATCCAAGCAGTGAGTGCCTAAGCGAGTCCAGAGTAAGTGTGTAAGAGAGTCTCGCCTCTTAACCAAAACGCGGCCGGGGAGCATAGTTTGCCGCTCCCCGCCGGAAAACACCTCTCGGAGTCACTTACATTTTGTCCAGCAAGCCCAAAAATCAGCGAGTCAGTCCGAGAGTCAGCCAAAAGTCCAGAGTAAGTGTGTATCCAACTCGAATTTCCTTCGTCTCCTTCACAAAACGGGCTCCCACTATGGCTTCACTTATCGCCCCCTTAATCATGGCAAAATCTTCGTTTTCAACTCCAGAATGCGGAAAAAAGGGTGATCGCGCATGCGCGCCCTTCTTCACTTAGCCAACAACCGGACCCTCAATCGCCAAAAACCTGAATGACTTACATTGAAAGACAAGTAGCAACCTTTGACCTTTCCGTCACGTACTTTCCTCTCTTAAGGTCAACTAACAATGAAAATTCTTTCTCGAACATTCTAAAACGCGCGAAATCATGACTTGGCGAAAATTGCCTCCCTTTCCCTGCTTCTTTCACAATGAATAAAAGTTTGTACAAGATTTGCAAATAAAAGAAAATAAATAATATTCATTTATACTAAATAATATTTCCAGAAGCATCTGTTTCTCCCCAAAATTAAAGCCTTAAATTAAATAATTCAGAATCAAAAAAAAATTTAAATTTCCATAAATCATAAAATCATTCACCTAATTTTTATAACGCTATCCGGTAATTTCTCTACATAACAAATACGGGGTATGAAATAAGTTAATATGGTGAGCTCTGCATGGAAAACAAAATAACAACTAATCCTTTTCAGCGAAAACGGAAAATTACTAAAAGTATTTTGCCATTTTAAAAAAAAATTTGATTTACTATTTAATAAGCCAAGAATTGCTGTTATATTCCGTTTTACATGCATTTGTGGCTAAATAGTTTAGCTTAACCAGCTATTGCCCAACATTCGAATCCCAGTGATGATTCAGTTGGTTTTTCACGATTTTCCTCTAAAACTCGGAGTAGCCTTTACAGAGATACAAGAATTAAAATGTTGTGAATGATAACTTGTCACAAGAAAAGAAAAAAAAAGAACAGAAGCATATATTAGCAATATGTTCATAAACCATTATTACTAAACTGCGAGAGATTTAGCTTAAAAATATTTCTAATTTCTCGTTTAATGAATAGATGTTTTTAATAAAACTACAAATTAAAGAAACAAATTTTAATAGCCTTTCGGCTATTCAATACCTTTCCAGTTAATAAGCAAATAATATACATATGTGGGTGTGGCAACAGCACACGTGTTGCCTATCGCTTCTTCTAGACAAGTGGCTCTCAATTTTTTGCTCCAATGCATCTCTTTCGCTACTGCTAGGTGGTCATTCCCTTCATTCCAAAACTCAAAAAATACATTACATTTATTTAAATTTAGATGATTTTTAACATATTTTATAAATTTAAACCAGAAAATTATAGAAAATGCTGATAAATACTGAAACTTGAATAAAAGAAAGCAGTTTTTTTCCAGTGACGATTCAGTTAGTTTTTCACATTTTTTGCTCTTTTTCCAGTGACGATTCAATTGCTTTTTCACATTTTTTGCTATAAAAATCTGAGTAGATTTTACGAATTTATTGCATGGTGTGACTCTTCTCATTCGCCATTTATGTAAAGAACAGTGTAAGGCATTCCGATGCGTGCTTTTGTGGTGTTATTGGGTAGCAGGCCCGGCTTCAAAGCGATAGGTCTTTGTTTCGAATGCTGATAAGGCACACCTAATGTTTCATGTTTCTCGCTCAGAAAACCCCCTCTTATTATGCATATATATGTAAAATATAAAAAAATACGATGGCTTTGCTCTGTGCAAACGGGCAAAATATAATTAACTTTCCGCAGTTTCAGAATTCCCTAGACCAGTACTTTCGCTTTGCTCTGCGCGAATAGGCGACCTATAATTAACTTTCCGCAATTTCAGACTCTTCCTTCCCCAGACCAGTCCTTTCGAGAACATTCTGGCATGTTATATAACCGACAGTATAAATACTGACTACGCGCCATTTTTTGTCAGACTGGCTTTCTTCTACCTCTGCTACAAGATCTTGCTGCTGCTCATTCCATCTTTTTCTTCCCTTTGTTAGAACAGTTATAACGTAGAAAGTCTAAATTTAATCTTACTTGATTTAAATCACTATTGAATATGTAATTTGGAGAATTTCGTCTAAAGGCAAAATGATCTGCTGTGAGAATTGAATAAAGATGTGGAATTTAAAAGCTAAATCCTTCTTTGTCGTCACTTTCCAGCCTTCTACTCAGCCACAATAACGCCCGGACTATGATGCAGTTATATCGTCAAATTTTGCCATTCCTGTGCCTGCCTACCAAAATATTACATATATATATATAAGTAAATAAGGTAATTATCAGTAATAAATTGTCAAGTAGTTCCGCTAAAGCTGCTAAGTAATAAAATACGAATTTATTTGTTAAAAGAGTATTTTATATATCATCACCTAAGAAAATAAAGCAGTTTAAGGAACTTAATAAAAAGGTGATTAGAGTTCGACTGTAGTAAAATAATCCAGTAGTATATTTAAATTATTAAAAAAATTGAAAATAGGTAAAACTACAGTGCATGAAAACGAAGCAATTATTGTTATTGGTCGGAAACTAGTTCACTTAGGAAAGAAAACAAGACAAGGGGAAGAAAAATCCAATCAATGAACAAAAATCAGTTGAAGCGAAGGTGTTTCGTCGTTTTTTCCAATCAAGAATCAATGTGAAAAGATCAAGTCAGTCAGACTGAGTTAAAACTTTAGCTTTTTATTAAGTTACCTATACTGCTTTATTTTCCTGGGAGATAGTATATAAAGTACTCTTCTAATATATTATATATATATATATATATATATATATATATATATATATATATATAGTATTTTATTTGCGTAAGAGTAATGAGGGACTTCTAACAGCTTGCAGTCGTCATGACCGAGGGGAATGGATATTTTGATGCGCTGTAGCTTGAAGTCTACATCAGATAGATGAATGCATGAACCACACACTTCTAGATGTAGCCGTTTCAAAACATTAATTTTATTCCATTATAATTCACATCAAATCATTTATGTAGACAAGGAATTTATCCAATCATATTTAAATACGATAATTTTTATGCACACTGATTTTAAATGTACGGCGTAAGCATTTTAGACAGGACAGCATAAGCGGCGCAGAGTTGTCTGCAGGGAAGAAGTTACGGAAAGGGATGACGTAATTGCTTGCGAAGAGTATTTATACTAATATGCATAAATACAGCTAATCTGTGATTGGTTAATTTTGGGTTTGAGTTTCGTTTTTCAAGCAGCGTTATGTAACATGGAAAGATGTCGAATTTGGGAGAACAGATTAATTTAGGGGAAGAACATACAAAATCTAGAACAGTTAATTTTGAGGTCGCCAATCGTTTCTTAAAGTAGCCATTGCATTTTTTTATATCTTACATATATTTGTATATATTTTAGTTAACTAAAAATGCTGTGTTTTTATAGTATTATCTGAACAATTTATTTATATTTCAAAGTTATGAGAATTCATAAGTAGGAATAATTATTATTTGTCTGTTTGTGCTTTATTGTGTTGTTAAATAAATTTAGCTAACATAACTTTACAAAACAATATTCTGAAGCATTATTATCATTTTTATAACTGAGGCAGTAAACATATGTTAAAAAGTAAAATTAACAACTGACCTACGTATATCGTTTAGCATTCATTCTTTGAAAAAACAGTTTAATTAAAAGTATTCTGAAACCTACTTCCTAACTATAATTCGGCAAAATACAAACCATCAGAATTTAACAGATGGGTTAAAGCAGTTAAATTTTATGTATATTCGGCTATTATAAACTTACGTGTAAGTTGATACATAACTATGAGACTACATTTTACTACACCATTCCATTTTTAGAAAAATGAATTTAATAATATAGTTATATTGGTTATGAAATATTTTGCTTTTAAATTAAATTATAGAAATTAATTTCATATACGGAAGTAGTAAAGGTATAGTACACAAGTAGTAAAGAAATTAGGAACTAAAATCATTACTGCTCTTTCTAACATTTTAAATGAAAACAAATGTTAAAATACACAATAAAAATTTAACTTTTAAATTTTCGGGCGTTAGTTTTCCCAAAGATTGAAGAATTCTAATTCATTAAAATTTTTCAATCTTCAATTAATTAAGTTTCGCTCAGTATTATTGATGATGCCGTAATTACATGTATAACTTTTTTTTTTTTTTTTTTTTAAGTTAGAGAATAAGTAACAATGATAAGGAAAAAAGAGTAAAGGAGTAAGAGAAAATAGAAACACCAAAATATGCAATTAACTTCTACTTTCACTACAGGCTAAAAAAAACATCAAAATATCTAGTAAACATTTTGCTTCATTTTAATCTATCTAATAATTTCCTATAGCAAAATTTCTTTTAAAGCGTTACAGTACTTATACGTAATATAATTATTATTGCATTTCAATTGGCATAAAGCTACCGTGCATGAGGGAAAAATAAATTCGATGCAGTGTTTATAAAATTATTGTCCTTAAATGCCATTTCATGATTAATAAGAAATTATTTACGATTTTTATAAACATTCTCTTTATACAAACTATCAAACATGACATGAAACGCAATGTAAATTTATAAGGTATTTCTCCCACCTTCTTAGCATGCCTTCGTAGTGTAGTGGTCAGCACGCTCGGCGCTTATTCGAGCGGCCCGTGGTTCGAGTCCCGGTGGAGGCTTTAATCATTTATCATCTCTCCTGCTGCAAAATACCCTAATGTCTCTGCAGTGGCGACCGAACTAAAAGGGTGTTGGATGATGATTCTCCACACCCAGGATTTGGCGTCTGGGTTCCCTAATCTCCAGTCGTCCTTTAAAAGGGGAAGTATATAAGGTATTCCTTCCACTTTCTTACCATATCTTCGTAGTGTAGTGGTCAGCACGCTCGGCGCGTATTTGAGAGGCTCGTGGTTCAAGTCCCGGAGAAGGCGTTGCTCATTTTTAATTTCTCCTGCTTTCAAAAATATACCTAATGTCTCTACAAACTATGTTATATTTCAGAATGCCTTTAATTTTGACGAGAGTTTTTGGAAACATTAGATGTTGCATATTTTTTACACTTTTGCGTAATATACCTTATACCGAAGTAATCTCTCACGGCCTCTGTAGCGCTGGAAAAACGAGAAAGCAACGCAGCTTTGAAATCACATGTAAAATATGTACTTGTACTATCAAAGCTTTATTCGTCAAGTACTTTCATACTAGACACTTCGTATTAAATACTTTAAACTAGAGTTAAAAAAAATCGAAAACAACTTTTAATGCAACTTTGAAGACAGAAATTTTGAATCAAGTATCAGTTTAATTTCTAAAACAGTTAAGAATTATATAGGAACGCAAATCATTATTGTCGGTTCTGTTACAGCTTTGCACAATGTTAAATAACAACAACGTCATTATTCCTCGTACTTAATCACCGCATTTTGACTTCTAAACTAGAAAGAGGAAAGTAAAAAGTAATTAAAATACCCGAGGCACTTCATGAAAACTCAAGATTGCGACAGGGGTACATCTGAGTGGAAACGAAAGAAATCTTTCCCTCATTCATCAGTGATACCCCGCCTGTAGTGAAACATGTTCCAACACGCTTTCGTGGCGAGAAGGTGGCAAGAGGGAACAAAGCGCGTTCTTGTCTTGGAATGAATTTATTGCCGCGGGTCAAGTGATCCGTACTGAAACTTGTCTTTCGCAGTCTGATAAATTAACGACGAGAAAGATTTGGGTCAAGAAAGTCTCGGATTGCTTCGTAGGAGTATTTTATGACGCTCATCAAGAACTAATTGATTGCCTCACATGCTGCTTTTGAAATATGCTCCCCTGAAAGTTACATATGGATGTGGTATAAACTGACTTACATTAATCTTCTTCTGAAATTTGCAATAAAATAGGACTTTCAGACGCAATAAACTGATTTCAGAGAGGCTCTAAAGATGCCAATATAAATTAAAAGAAAAAGTTCCACACCTAAAGAATTTTTAACTAAATAAAAGATAAAAAATATCTAATTTCGCTTTCTTTTTGTTACAGCAGCATTTTTTAGGATCAATGAGGTTGAACGTAAAAAGTAAGGTGGAAAATATTATGATTAGTCAAGTCCATACTGATGATAAATGTTGAAGAAAAGGACAAGAAATTTGACATGCAGTAGTGCCGCAATGTCCGTTGATTAAGTATCCGCGATTTAAAGCGCAGAGGCAAAAGAAAAATTTACCTTTACGAAAAAAAAGAGCAATTTTTGCATTTAGGTTTACATAAGCAATTATCTATTTGAATGAGATTGTAATAACAACCTTGTATTTAGCATGCATATATTAAAACATTCAATCAATTTCGAAGGCAGCTAAAGGTCCCTCCTCATCAGGAGAACGAAATTGCTAGACAGGGGAAAAAAGAAGCAAAATAAAGCATCAGCAAAGGGGTATCAGAAACACGTGGTCGTTATCAGCATTGCACGTGGTCGTAACCGGATTTTGAATCAGATTTACACTGGCCGCCTACTTTTACTGAGCCAGGCTATCTGATCAAACATATAACACATAGACTAAAACGCAAAAAAATCAATGAAGTCAAAAAACAGGGCAACTGCACCTTCACGCACCAAGTCTAAACCTCGAATAAATGAGTGTTTTAATATATGTACGCTAAATACAAGGTTGTTATTACGATTTTGATTGTCACAATGACGTGTTTCTCTTCTATTCTAATTACCTATTTGCTTGATTTAGCTGCATATATAATTTATAATTTTCTTTGATTAATTAAATGTTTTTTTTTTTTTTTTTTTTCAATGGCGGGTGCTCAGCCGACTTCGGCTTAGCTACTACTAAGGGGCAGAAGTGGTGGTCACTTTATCATAGAGGCACCTAATAGGTGGGCCACCTTTGCCTGCCATTAGATAGTGGAAGGCGAGGGACACATGCCTGTTTATCTCTGGTAGCCACCACGCATCCCCGTCTTCCGTCACCTACCTACCTACCTACGAAAGGACGGACAATTACAGCCATTTCTACGGGATTCGAAGCTGCGCCCTTTGGTATCGGAGTCGGCTCCCCTAACCACTATACTGTCTGGAATTTCATTTACCCACTATAATGGCTACATATAACAACTTTTTTCTGAATTTTTGAAATATTTCATAATTTTTAAGGAAAAAAAAATTATTAAAAAATTTCATAAATTCTCAAATATTTTTGAGAAAAATTTATTTTAGATGATGTTTAAAATAAGGTAAATTTTTGAGAAAAAAAAATTATTTTATGCTGAATATCATCAAAATCAAACCTTTTTTTAAAAAAATTCTTGAGCGAAATTGCAGAACCATTTGATTAAAATCTATTTTGATACTTCTTTTTCTATCCTTCGTCAAGGAGATAGCCCACCAGCGGCCGAGCGGTAAAGTCCTGAACACTGGTAGTTCGGTCCGAGGTTCGAGTCCCGCGAACGGGCTGGCTGCATGGGTTTTTTCGTGGTTTTTCCCATGTGTAACGTGTATACGAGCTAGTTTCCCTCAGAAAGTCCTCCGCGAAGGCATCCCCCTTAGATAGCCCTCGAGGCTTTGCGATAATCACACACACCCGTCAAGGAGACGATTTCAGTTTAGCTAAAGGCTTTGTTTATCATTTCATCTTTATCATTTAATGCATGTATTATTTACTCATTTATCCTCTTTCAGAATATTTAGAATCTGGAGAAACATTAAATCCATAATGACTTGAACATAACATATTGTACAAGCACTAACTAGACAAACACTAATGAATACTGGTGACTGACTACGTGCATAATTACACTTATATTATTATTATTTGGTTTCTCGGAAAAAGTGCCATGTAGGAAATGATAAAAATCAGGCTAAAAAGTTTGCAAACCCATCAGCACCGCTTTTTCTATATATTTTACATAAGAACCTCAAAAATGCCTATATAGCAATGCCTATATAGCAAGCACCTCAGGCAAAATGCGGAATAATTATCAAGAAATTTCAGGAGGGAATTTATTCGGAAAGCTACGATAATGCAAAACGTAATTTCTCCATTCTTGGGATGTTAAAGCTTTATGAGTTATTTACGGAGATAACAGGAAATTTAATCGACTCGTGTTGATCAGAAGTAAATGGAAACGAAACCTGCGTAAGCTAGTAATGAAGCATATTTCAGATTTCGTGATGTTTTAAAAGTGAAGAAAATTAGAGTGGTATAATTCAGTAAAATTCTGATTATTTTTATTAAAGGAACGTAACGAGAAATTTCACACACTCTACCAAATCTCTCTTTATCATTTAGGAAAGAATGTGCTCATTAACCGTACCTGAAACTTTTGCCACATTTATTGTTAAATTGCGGTTAAAGCTTATAATCGCGTGTTCCTGCCAAGAGGCAAAATGATTTTAGCTGTAAGTTCCCATATTTTCCCATTAAAACCCTTAGTGCACTCGCATAAATTACAGCGGGTGAACAATAATCCCTCTGTAAATCATAAAAATTAAAACATTTATTATTTTAAGAAGCTCGCAGAATTCATTATCTGAATGCGGATTTTAATGGGTCGGGAACACAATTCAGATTTTTTGGACACGAAACAATGGTAATATCCTTTCCTGTATATCGGAAAAAAAACCTTACAGTTTAAAGTTTTAATTTACATACTGCCTTATTTTACTTAAAGGAAGAGATAATTAACTTTAAATACTATTTCAACTTTAAAAATGTGATCTACGATATGGAAAATGAAAACACAAAAAATCGAATTATCTTAAAAAAACGTTTACATTTAATTTTTAAATGACGTTTCAGAACAGTTGTATGAATTATCAAAGTAAATAGAAAGCGCTTTCTTATGAACTCAAATTTTTAATAAGATAGAAATCTATACTCATTAAAGTTAACAGTGTACTTTACAATCTATCGCTCAATTAATATTCACGTAAGGAAACACCAGAATGGAAATGCGCGTGAAATATACCATTCTTCTTTTTTAAACACCCTGGAAATTGTCGAGACATTTATTATTTTGAATTAATAAATTTAGTGGTTTGGAAAGAGGAAATTTCGTCTGTTGATCAAAATGTTGTTTACCAGCTTTGTGAGGCTTGTCGGACAAGCGATACGGTTAAGTAAATACATAGCAAATATTCAAGAGCTGAATGTCTTCAATAATTAACTTTTCTTTCATACATAAGTTCATAATGTCACGTGACGTTCATTTACAATAAATAACAGCGAATTGCTTTCCTACCATTTTGTTTTGTGAATCTGAATTTTAAATATAAGATTCTGTGTTTTACAGTTTTCGTTTGTGGTGGATTAATTCTTAAAATAATACGTTCATTGTAATTGCTCAACTTAAATTGTTTCGGACGTTTACCTGAAATATGTATACGAAAATCAGAATGCAATTTCTTCTACTTTTTAAGATGTTTATATTTTCAGGTTATAACTTTCAATTTTTTTGAAACTTTAATACTAAACTCTCAGATATGTTTGACTTTAATCTGAAGTTTTCCCATTTCTTTTAGTACTAAGAAAATAAATTACAATTTGGATCGATTGCGATACAGCCAATTGAACCTGCTGTAATAGACAAAGGTTCACATTTAGAGATCCAAAGCACAAGAGTATTCCAAAAATTTCCCCGAGTCTACGATTTTTTAAAGTTTATTCATTGAAAATAAAGTTTATTACATTCCTCCTTACATACAAACAAATACTACAGATTGCGCAGATGATGCTACTTTGGTAGACGGTTGCACGGATTTTGGCGATTTTTTTTTGGCGAGCTACGACTTATGGTAAACCCGTTGCTAGACAAGTTATTTATGGTAACTGATACTTTGCTGTCATTTTATTTAAAAAATAATGCGTTTTATTAAGCATAAACTCCTTGTTTTAAGTATTATTTATGGCTTCTAAATATTAAAAATCAATTTAATTTTGCATTTTTATTTGAAATAAAAATTTTATTGTTTATATTTTATGGAATTTTATGTTGTGGATGATGTCATGAATGACGTCACATTACTTTAAAAGTATTTGGTTTTAATATCTATAAATTTAATCTAATGATTTAAACATTATTTATGGCCGTTAAATATTAAAATACAATTTAATTTTGCATTTTTAAAAATGATTTTATTATGTATGATTATTTAAATAATTTTAATTCTATTCGCGATGTAATCAGGTCCCTGATTGGTTACTGAATATTTGTGCTTTACCGCGCCATTTCAAAATTTTATTATTCATCTCTTCGAATTACTTAGATTACATTTTTCAAATGTTTTTACAAATTTTTTGAAATTTTTTCCCTTTAAATTATATTTTTAAATGATATTACATTTTTAAATTTTTGTTCATTGATATCTAAATTATGATTCCGGTTTTTTGGTGGTACTTATCAACAAAAATTCTGTGTTTAATCAATGTAAGACAGGTTAAATATTCAAAAAACGTAAGTACATATTTTTCTTTTACTTTATAATTGTATACTTCAATTTTTATTAAAAAAATTAATACACTGTCTTCAAAAATTGCCGAGATATTTATTGCCACATATGTTTTAATGTTAAATAATTATATCGTATAAAAGTTATTTTAAATGACTTGAATTTAAGTAATAGTTTAATTCTTTTAAACGCTGGTATGTTGTTATTAATTCAATATTCAGTTTAAGTAATATTTTAATTCTTTTAAAAGTGGTTTGATATTTTTAATTCGATATTCAATTTAAGTAATATTTTAATCCATTTAAACGTTGGCGCAATATTTTTATAGCGGTGGTTTTATTCTATTTCTTTACTATATCAAAGTAATAATTTAACCTTACTTTAGTATTTTATACTCGTAGTAAATGTATTTATTTGCATTTGCCTGCTATCTTAAAAAACAACGTTTTCAATAAAAAATTAATGCATTATTTTTAACGATATTTATTTTATTAAAGTTTCGAATACTTTACTATGCGTAAAATACGTAAAAACAGGTTTTCTCAAGATTGCTGACGATTATAAAAACCGCGCCAACAATTGCGCCAACGTAAATCGCCAAAAATCCATACGACCGTCCACCAAAGTAGCACCGCACAGATGATTGATAGAATATGTTTAGAAAATGTTCTGGTGATAAATGGCAACATGCTAAATGTGAGTTAATGTTACGTGGGGTCCCGTCCTTTTATCTAACAGCTAAATTTGTAGGAACCTCGTGAACAAATAAGCGAATAATTGCTTTACTTTAGGAACAGAGACGTAAACTCAAGAAGGGTTAATTACCCTTTACTTCTCAAAATAAGAATTAAAACAGTCGGCCCCTTTCTCAGCGCGTACAGCAAAGCCTCCACTTGGGCTTGAACTCAGTCTAATAAGAAATAAGACTTAACTAATGTTTTACTAAAACGATATAGTCGAAGTTATCAAATTTCTAAGTAGTTGGCCCTTAAATATCGAATAAGCTAGCGAAGCTATGAAGAGCTTGAAAGACGGCCAAGCGTAGTAATAGCTTAGAGAGACTTAGCCAAAAGGCAAACGCACGCTAGTGAGAAACTCTGAAAATCTCTCCCGAAGTTAGTGGAACTTCGACTTAAATACCACTCTTACTCATTTGCATTAAACGCGATTCTACAAACACATTCCGGTAGAAAATTGTAAACTGAAATTAGGAAGGACAGCAAAGTAGCTTTAACTAAAATTAACTGCTGGAAACTTAGGATAAACTTTACAGCTATATTAATTTGTATTTAAAATAAAATAAATTATGTATTAATATCGTTTGTATTGAAATTTCATAATAATTTAAAACTAATTACATAGAGTTTAACTAAATTTATAATTCGAATCATATTTATCTACACATTTCAATCCCGTTTCTTCAATTTACTTGTAGAGAAATTAGATATCTTTTGGAAGCAGGAGTCATGAAAAATGAGCAACGCCTTTGCCGGGAATCGAACCACGGACCTCTGGAATGCACGCCCAGCGTGCAGACCACCACATCACGAATGCATGCTGGAAAGGTGGGAGAAATACCTTATATACTAATCGAATATAAAAAATACAATAAGTTAAATATACTATATATATATTCTAAAGAAACCTGCTCCCTACCGCAGCAAATGGACTCATTCGATATTAATGGTCACAGCTCGAAAACATCGCATTTCCATTCTTTTCGCGTACATCACCAAATACTCCACCCATTCCACAATCTGGGCAGAGAGGCAAATAGCATAAAGGAGAGCTCTAATGAAGTTTCCCCGCTGTCCATCTGAGATTGAATGCATCATCTGTAGGGTCAATATTCTTGGAGTTCCTTTCTTGATTATCTAGTTTCTGAGACTCCGTATGACAAATTAGTGGTGAGAATGGAACGCGAAAACATCTACTTCAGTGAAGAAGACGTTCATAAATATCTCTACTCTCAATAACAGAAATGTAAGATTGAATGCGACTTCCAGGTGGGCATCAAGAATCGTCTTGGGTTTCATTTCAGGAATACTAAATATTAAATATTATTAAGAATACTAAATATTGTTTCATAGCAAAAAAGCACTTTTGGAAGATACTTTCTATATGTTGCATGGCAGGCTTTAACTAAATATATTACATTACGTCAAAGAATTGTTAGCCACATTAGGTTATTTCGAAGCAGGAGTCGTGAAAAATGAGCAATGCCCTCGCCGGGAATCGAACCACGAACCTCTCGAATACGCGTCAAGCGTGCTGACCATTACACCACGAAGGCATGCTAAGAAGGCGGGAGGAATACCTTATAATAGAGTCATTTAAAGCAGACGTGCCAAAGATGAATCTTTCAAATCCGTTGATATAATCTGCATCTTATAACCAAAACAACAAACAGAATGGTGAAAGCATGTAGTTTTAAAATTTGGAAATGAGAATTGGCTTGATGAATTTTAATGGATATAACTGCTTGCTTATATGAACTGAACATGCATCTTAAGGTTTAAATGTAATTACCAAATGACGTTTCAAAGAATGACAGTTTCTGAAATTTAATTGGAATTGCAACAATTTTACACTACCAGTTACACTTTAATTTATCCTGGAACTCTATCTATGCATTGACAAACAAAGAACAAAAATATACCATACTGACTGCTATTTTAAAATTTGGAATAAATTTCGGTAAATAATAACCAGTTTCAGTAAATACTAACCTCATTTTAGAATATTTGCTACTCGGTTTTCAGTTAATATCAAATTTACTCGCGAATTTGCAATTGATACGCAAAGCAGAAAATTTATTTAAGTGCTTTTTTGTAAGTGGTATCTACTTAAGGAAAACTTCTAGTTGCTTTCGAACATAGCTAGTTCGTGACGTCTTATCCTGAAAACGTGCATGTTTCGAGAATATCTTCTTTGATATGGCATAATAAGTAAAATACGAAATTGAAAATAAAACGAATGTATTCAACATATATTCTTCAGCATAGCTCTTTCATCTACCAAGCTAGATATAAATAACGTGGGATTAAAATATATGGCTGAACTTTCCCAATAAAATTGGTATATTCATATTTTTCCTTAATAAATGTTCTCTATATTAAAAATTAAAAGAATTTTACAAAAATAATAGTAATGCGTATTCTATCAGGATTTTTAATAAATACTAAGATCTTTATATGCCACTTGGCATATATACCTCTTTGGCTGTATGGCTCAAGGTTTATAAAGTGTTTTTGGAATAAATTTCTTAAGAATTTGCTAATTTTTACTGCGGTGTAAAAAAATTTTATTTAAATTTAACATATTTTTAAAGACAAATAAATTCATAAAAAGATTTAAAATGTAATTTCATTATAAATTGTTAAGTTTAATTATAAATTGTTAACTTAAATTTTGTGCTAAAAGATCTGATTAAACGAGTTCTGTGACTTGTTTAGTCAGATCGTTTAATCGTTCTGTGACTCATGAGCACCTTTTTATCACGGAACACTTTTTTCGCGACCCCATAATTATATTTACGAAAACTTTGTGGTGCCCAATAAGCACTGCGGATATCTGACAAACGTCTGAATGAAACTGTCAAATGTTTCACTTGTACTGTAACATAATATTGCATTTTAAGGTCATTACTTCAATTTCTAATTTTAAGACACAGAACAATGTGAAAATTTTAAATAAGTAACAGACGAAATGACAGCGTCACGTGCAAAGTAAGTAAAATGAACGTTTATATTATAAAGAGAATGCGTCGAAACGTTTCCGTTTTTAATTTGTCCGTATCTTTATCTATTTTCAGATAAATTGTGTAAAAATATTTGGTGATTGTAAAATTAATAGGGAGACCGGAAAGTAATGTCGCTTTCTTACATTAAATTCAAAAGAATAAATTTGTAACAAGTTTTTATTTTTAATCAATAATATAATCACCCTCGTTATCAGCAACCTTTTGACATCTAGTATCCGATTTCAATCCCAGACCGATAAAAATCAATTGGTTTTTGAGTCAAATATCTCGAGATGGCATTTTGGACATCATCCAAATTTTCAAAACTTTTGTCTCTAAGAAAATGTTGTAGGGATCGGAATAAATAGAAATCCGGTTTCGTTTGGTTGGTTTATTTAATTGTCGAAAAACACACTAGGGCTATCTGCCTAAGGGGAGGGATGCCTTCATGGAGGTCTTTCTAAGGAAAACTGACTCGTATACACGTTACACATGGGGAAAACTACGAAACCGCCCAGGCAGACAGCCGCGGCCGCTCGGCCGCTGGTGGGCCAAAATGAAAATCCGAGGGCGCGATATCGGGCGAATATGGTGGGTGAGGCAGTACCTCCCACCCCAATTCATTATTTCCAGTGTTCGTCTTGCACAGTGTGGTCTTGCATTGTCGTGTTGCAGAATGACGCCTTTTCCGTTGACAATCACCAGATAATTTTCGATTAAAGATTGATTCACTAGATCCAATTGTTCACAGTAAAGGTTAAATTAACAGTTTTTCCAGATTTCAGCAATTCAAAATGAACAAATCCGCGAATACTCCATCAAACACCCAGAAGCGCCTTTTCGGGATGTAAACCCTATTAAAGCTGCCTTTTTGGATTGTCATATAGGACTTATTGTTTTGTCTCCACTAATCAAACGATCAGAAAACGGTTCTGTATGGTGCTGTTGAAGCAATACGTTGCATGTGATGGATAGGTTGGCTTTGTTCTTTTCGGACAGATTATGGGGGACTCAAACACCTGCTTTGCTTATTTTTCCATTCTGCTTTAAATGTTCTTGGATGGTCCACCAAGGTTGGTTAAGAGTGTTTGACATGGATTTGCTTCCACTTCTGCCCTTAGCACGTTGTTGTCGACATGCGCAGAAACGACATTACATACTTTCCGGTCCCCCTATTATTATAATAAATTAAAGGCGACCCACAGTTTAAGAAACTCTGATCTAGATGATATTCTCTTGTAAAATGTTCACTGGTTTGACTTCTGTTTAAAATTCATACTTCGTAATAATATTTTCGCTGATGTATGTAACATGATGTGCGTGATAATTTTCTCAAGAAAGCTAGAATTAAATATACAAAAGTAATTTTCATTAAACAGTGTCTTTTCATCTCTGTTTCAAAACTAGACACAAAAAAATTGAAAATTAGTAAATAATAAAATATTTTGGAATAAACTATGATTTCAAGAATTTGGGTGCCCTAAATTCTATCACATAATTATAAGTACTTCCAGTAAAATAAATGTTTAAGAGCAAAGTTTTAAGAAGGGAATCAAGGACAGGAAAAAGTGATCCTCTTCGTCAAAAAGCCAAAGGTACAACAGGGCTTACTTTTGAATGATTTTGAGTTTGCTATTAATTACTTTTTATTAAAGAACTAGTTTGAAGGAAATATAGTTTTATGTCTTTTATGTATACGTAGTTATCCAGTATATTTTTTAGTAGTGAGAAATAATACCAGTAAAATTAAAAAGATCATAAATGAAATTTTCAAATAAGAAATCTATAAAATAATTTTAAGACGTGTTGATAAAAAATAATTAAATAGTATGAAACTTTTAAGAATAAAACATTTTGAATCGTCTTAAAAATAATAATTCGAAACAAACAAATCCAGAATTTAAAAAAAAAAGTAAAAATAAAGAAAAAAAAAATACATGATAAATACCACTTTCAAATGGAAAAATTATCGCAGAGTTACAACTATGTTTTTTTCACTAAACATACACATAATAAGCACAGCAAAATAATTATCAATTGTTCTGTATATATCAGTGTTGTATCTGTATACATATTTTGAATACTGGATTTTAGCGACTAATAATACTACTTTGTTTTTATTTGCATTTGACTTTTCATTTTTATTTGCAAATTTTAATGTTTCCCAGTTTCCAGACCAGTTTTTAAATTTTATTTCAGCACATGGCAACTTCTTATGAAGGCATGCTTTTGTATTTTTGTCTTAATTGATAGTGCATTTTTTCGTTTTAGCACACTGCGCAATCAGACACACAAAAAAATATAAAGCAAATGAAGTACATGTTCTCACTTCCGATTTAAAGAAACGAAAGCACTGCAAAACATTTTGAATTACTTGTTCTCATTTTAATCGCAATGCTCCTATTTTTAATTTCACGCGAAAGCTTTCCACTATGAGAAATATAATCACAATGTACTTCGCTAAACGTATATTTCTTTAAACATTTAACCCTCCGTTTAACCTTCAGTTGATTAGATCTTTACAAATTTTTAAAATTTGCTCGGCAGTTATTAATCATGAAAAAGAAGTACAATTTCTATGAAGGCAACAATTCTATATATAGTTTCTTCCAGTATATTCCAAATTTTGCCGTATTTGATTTACAACATAGGTTTATTGTAATGTGTATTAATACACGTAATCTCTAAAATATTATTAAGGGGACTCGTACATCTTAAAACCCGTAAAATCCTCGAATATGTTACTGGTGCAAGAATTGGAATAACCTATTTATTTTAAAAGCAATTACTTCCCCCTTTTTAAGGCTGACTATATAATATAGCTGCTTTCTGAACTAGTAACCAGAAAGTTTGTGTTGCCACAAATATTTTTAGTCCAAAGGGATGTGAGTCCCGAAGGACTATTACTATCGTTTTGGCATTTCACTCGGACTCCTATAAATGTCGGTTCATTTTTTAAACTGTTGCCACAAAATGTTAGAATCCGGCGTTATATTTGATCCCGCCTTCTTAGCATGCCTTCGTGGTGTAAAGGTCAGCACGCTCGGCGCGTATTCGGGAGGTCCGTGGTTTGAGTCCCGGCGAGGGCATTGCTCATTTTTCATCTCTCCTGCTTTCCAAAAATACTTAATAACTCTATAATCTGAAGTCTCAAAATTATAATTTTTAAGGTTCTTTTTTTAAATTTCAGTTGTTGGTGTATCAAGAAGTTTAGGACTGGAACTACCAAATGTCAAAATAGCGGATACTGTTTTCTTTTCTTTCTTTTCTCAAATGAATGTACTTTAATTTTGGGTTGTTCTAAAGTTGAAACAAGTACCTTAAAATATCTAAGTACAGTTAGCAACAAATGATATAAATTGTTATTGTTTGTTTCAAACAAAATTTCAAATTAGTTCCATTTAAGCCGCAATAAATTAATTATTAAATAATTACGTTAAAACACAAAAGGGACGAGGAGCGGAGACATTAAAACAGAAACGAAAAAAAAAAGCAAAAAAATGTTGTTACAAATCAACATGTTTTTTAACTATACAATTGGAATATTTTATCAGCCTTAAACACTACTGAGAAAACTCCTTTCTTTTAAAGAGAGATCACAAGTTAAACGCTTTTGTAATAAGGAACAAAATATTCTCGCCATCCTCAGGAAGAGATACGAAGAGAAAAAAATTGCGTAGTTGTTCTTGGAATCATTTCAATTTTCATTTTGAAGCGTCGTGTGAATAGTAATTTATTTTGGAAAGAGGGAGCAAGGACGCGGGTGATAGAAAGTTTCAATCCGAAATCGAAACCGTCGCATTCCGAAATGGAAATCGAAAATATATACTTTTTTCACCTATACATAACTCCCCCCCTTGTTCCCGAAATATCCGAGGGTAGGATAGCTTCCTCTCAGAAAGGTGGCAAGGGGACACTAGTAAAAAAGACAGTCATGTTTTTCCGATAAATTTTGGAAGCACTATTTCCGATGTATCTATCAAGTATATGGAGTAAAACATCAAGAACATGTTATCTGGAAATACTTCTTGGTTAGATGGGATGTTTCTTTTTCTTTTCTCTGGACTTTTCGGCGGAAGTGGATATATGAGAAGAAAAGAATGTTATGTATGAAAAAATGAATTTCAAATTTAAGCGAATATATGCGTGTACCGCTGCAATATTCAAAAAACTCTGATAAGTACACCCGGATATTAGTTGATCCTATCATATTTATTCTAAGAACCAGAGGTAAAAATTTTAGGTAGTCAACAGAGAGATATTTGGTGAACATCTGTGTAACTTTTAGCAGTATGAATGTGTAATACAGCCTTCTGAAACCTTTTTGGTTGGGTATCAGAATCCACCAAAATGTATATATTTTAGTAGACGTTTCGATTCAATAGTATTTTCATTTTAGAATAGTCTTTTTTGATGAATAATAAGACAACTTTTATTGGGAAACTAATTAAAATACGTTTTAAGCATAGAAATGAAAATTAAAAATCATAATTATCATAAATAAAGCATAACTGAACGAAAATTATTTTTCTCTTCGGTATCAGATGAATGGCTTTCCTGATGTTGAACTTGTGACGTCAAATTAGTCAAGTCTGACTGATAGTTAGTCGTCTTAAGACGAATACAAGTAACTGAATTTTCGGTAGTTAACTTGCTCTTGTTCATACTAAAATTAATTTCATGTGTGCAAATATTTGCTCACATTTATAGGTTGAAGCGAATGCGGACAAAATGGCAATGCCAAATTTTGGAATTATGGATCGGTGTTGCCAAACTATCGATTTTTTCTTGAAATTATTCTGCAATTTAAATTTTTTTTAAATAAGAATGCATGTCCTTACCGCAACTTTGTAATCAAACAAAAGTGTTATTATTATTTTTTATTTGGGGTTAATATTTGTATGTATTCGTCAAGTCCTGGTTTCATATTTATGGTGTATAATTTATTTTCATTTGTCAAATTCTTCTACAAGAAATTGCAGTCCCCTACTGCAGTACAGTGTTCTGCCATTCCAGGTTCCAAAACGAAAAGTCCTTAGGCCATTCCCAAGTCGTTTTCCAGTAGAAGAAGTCCGTCTAATTCTATCTCTGGATTTCTAAACAGTTAGATTTTTTACGGGGTGGGGTATTTGGCTCCACGCCCAACCCCCAACCTGGAGGACCATTCCCCTGATATAATCCCCAAGAGCAAGGTGCCCGGCTATACCCCCAGACGCTGGGTATCCATTTTAGTCGCCTTTTAGGACATGCATGATTTACATTGGAACCATTCTTTCACACCCGGCCAGCAAACCTAACTTCGAACTCTCTAAATCTTTTAAAGAAAAAGATGTAGTAAAATATATAAGGATTCAGAGAATTAAATGGGCAGGACACCTGTGCAGAATGGATGAACATCGAGTAACTAAAAAGATCTTCTCTGCCAGACCATACGGCACCCGAAAAAGAGGAAGACCTAAACATAGGTGGCTCGACTGTTTGGAAACAAGCTTAAGAATTTTAAAAATAACCAATTGGATATCCATGGCCAGGGATAGAAGAGCTTGGAATTCGATTCTGAGGAAGCCAAGGGCTGTCTGGCCATTGAAGAAGAATTTATGTTCATGGAACTCAAGTGGCTCATATGAAATTATGAAATAGATCACTCAGTGACCCGCAGGGGATAGTTTGCTGAGGGCTGGTATAATACGTTAAAACAAATTACGCATATTACCTATAAAACACTATTTGCCAGTCGTATAAAATTAGGTCTTCGAATTAGTCTGACGTCCTAAATGTCTATCGCCAAAAATTGGCATATTTAAAAGCATTTATGTACGTATATACAGGATGCTCAAGTCAACTGACTAAAGGCTTTATTTCCTAATTATTAATCCAAGACTTATATTATGAATTATACTAGCAGCTTCGCTGCCAGCCTTCGTCTGGCTTTTAAATGTACCAGAAAAATGGCTGAAGGGAACACCAAACGTTAAATTTAAAAACTGCGTAGAATTTTACTCTGCAGAACAACTTCATAAAAAAGTTATTACGTATAACAAAATTGCAATGAAATAAGCAATATCCCTTAATACAAATATTAATTATCCTAATAAATAAATTAACCAACTTCCGTTTGCAAAATCTTAAGAACTCAAATGGTATAAAGGAGGTTAAAAACTTTGTTTCCTAAAAAAATCACTCAAAACTTTTCAATATCTTAAAAACAGTGAAATGAGCAATAAATAGCATAAAAGAATACAGAAAACAAACAATTTTGAAATGCAAAGTATAATTAATGATATTTTATCTTATATTTTCAAGAGAAAAAAATTACAATGAAATAAGCTACATCCCTTAATACAAATATTAATTATCCTAATAAAGAAAATTAACCAACTTTCCGTTGAAGGAAAAAAATCATGCGAAACTTTTTTAGTCTGCAGAACAAACAACTTTATCAAAAAAAAAATCAATTAAAATGTATTATATATAAATGGCAATGAAATATGCCAATCTCTTAAAAACAGTGACATAAGAAATACGATGAAAAATTGTTGCCAAACCCATATTTCTAAAAGAATTAAACTATTCAAAATGATGCGATTTCATCAAAAATCTATCAACAACAATAAGACAGGAAAGTTGTTGCCAAAATCACATTTCTAAAGATATGAGTTGTGAGAAGTGTGCTCGGAAGCTTCATTTAATTTTTTTTAAATACAAAATATTATCATTTTTCCAAAATTCTGTTTGTAAAAGCAGTCGCAAGGATGAAAGTTTAACGTGTCCAAAAATCAAAGAAAATAAACTGTACATTTTTAAAAATAAACTTTTTTAGAAAAAATCCCGTTGAAAAGGTGTTAAGCTCTCTTTGTTAAATAAATTCGTATTTAATCGATTTATTGACACACGAAATTTATTTTAAGTTCGTAAAATAGCTAAGTGCCTACGTTTCATGACGATGTGAAAATGGGGTGTCTATTGTAAAATCTCGCTTTCTTATAGCCCATTATGTCTCAAAATGACGCGATTTCGTCACAAAACATAAAATAAAACAAATTCTAATTCTAATTTCGAAAAATCGCTTCGAGGTGCACTGGCTCTTGTATAGATGCACCTATGTACGAAATTTCGTAGCCGTGGGTCTATTAGCTTACGCGTAACGCGAACGAAAGACACACAGAGAGAGAGAGAGACTCTTTCTTTTATTATATGTAGAGATACCTTTTAAAATCATGCCGAGAATTAAATGAAATGTGTCTGAACACCATGGTGCGGCTAAAGGCTTTATTTTCTAATCAATTGACCCAAGACGTGTGTTCGCAAATACCTAGCTTCTAAAATAAGAAAAAAAAAAAAAAAAAAGATTAAATGATAGCTTTTGATAGCATGGTTGACAGTGTTCAGAAAATAGAAAATCTTATATTTACGTTCTCTTATCTCATTTTGTATAACATTTATTATGCTTTAATGAATGAAAGTCTTCCCCCGCCGTGATGGTATATAATTCCGTTTGGTTCATGTCCGTGGTCGGAGGCCATCATAAGCCGTGCACTCACTCACTCACTCATGTGCAGTTACACTTGACCTGTTGTAGAGACATTACGTTTTTTTTTTTTTTTTTAAAGCTGGAGAGATGAAAAATGAGCAATGCCCTCATCGGGACTCGAACCTGGGACCTCAAGAATACGCGCCGAGTGTGCTGACCATTACACCATGAAGGCATGCTAAGAAGGCGGGAGAAATACTGGATAATGAAATGAATCATCAGAGTTGCGAAAATGTGTGTCGCGGTGGTAGCGAAGTGCGACGCTTCCGTTTCGTTGAAATCATTCACCATTTTATTTGGAGTGCGTGCGCTATCATCTTTTTCATTGCGCGAAAATAAAGTGCAACACAATCCACTAGAAAAATTTCGTTTGAGAAAATGGGTTAAAACAAATATTTTAATCATTACGCTTTGAATCATTATCATGCTTTAATGAGAACCTTTTCCTTTACCAGCAAAAAGTTTGGTAAGAATGCTGTACTCCTGAAGAAGAGGGATCAAATGTTCGCGCCCGATATGTCTGAAAGCCCTCAAAATCGGTATAGCTTTATTAAAAATCTACACCAACCAAATGTTGCTTTTTGCCTGACGGTAAAATTTGAAATTATGGATAAGCATCATATCAAAATATTAAAACAAATTACGGATGTATTAATCACAAAACATTAATACAATTTATGAAGAAATAAGTTTTTTCCTACACAGAAAATTTGCTTCATTAGGAAGCTTTCAAATATTTATGAAGCATAATTCCCTGTTAAAATCCAATGCAGCAATCTAACATAGTTCTCACGCCCCCTGTTAAAATACAACAGAACAATCCAATATAAAGCTTGTTCGCAGATAATGAGCTTCCTAGTCGTCTTCCATTCTTAATGAGAGCGCTTCTCTTATTTACATCCTTAATGAGAGTTTCCCTGTCATTTGGAGACTCTTCAAGATCTATGGAAGGATTCGAGGGTTAGATACACACACGTATTCTAGTACAGTTTTACAGCAGCAAAGACGGAAACATACATCCTTAGATAAGCATGGATTGAATTTGTTTCTCAGCTTCAATGAGCAACTAATATGAACACCTGAAATAATTCTTGGAAACTGAGTTGTACTTAACCTCTGGAAAAGAATTACTTTTATTTTTAGCTATGAAATACAGTTTCGGGAAAATAACAATATTGCGCCGCAATTACCATCCATGATTCTGCTTGTTAATCTCAGTTTTAATTAGTGCAGTGAAATGATGAGGTCTACATTTTGAAAAAAAAAAAAAAAAAAAAAAAAGGAAATATTTAGCTGGAATTGGAATTAAAGTTGATGCACGAATTGTACTGAACGTTATTGTAAAGAAAATTATTAAAATTAAAATATGAGAATTAACAAAAATCGTTACAACAGTTATCTCGAACTGCAACAAAAATTTCGAAAACATAATTAGTAGAAAACATCAGATTACAGCCTGACATTCTGATAAAAAGCTAAAACATACTAAACAGTTTGTAGAGACATTAGGATTTTTGGAAGCAAGAAAGATGAAAAATTAGCAACTGCCTTCGCCGAGAATCGAACCACGGTCCTCTGGATACCGGCCCAGCGTGCAGAACCACTACACCACGAAGGCACGCTAGGAAAGTAGGAGAAATACCTTAAATACTTCCCTTTTTAAAGGGCAACTGGGGTTTTCAGGGGACCCAATCGCCAAATCCTGGGTGTGGAGAAACCTCATCCAGCACCCTTTTAGTTCGGGCGCCACTGTAGAGACATTAGGATTTTTAGAAGCAAGTAAGATGAAAAATTAGCAACTGCCTTCGCCGGGAATCGAACCACGGACACCGGATACCGGCCTAGCGTGCAGAACCAGTATACCACGAAGGCACGCTAAGAAAGTGGGAGAAATGCCTTATAAGTTAAAAATTAGTAAGAGTAAAAAGAAGTTGCAGTCTGATCCTAAAGAAACGATTGCAATTTAACCACCTAAGACATTTTAAACTAAGGATTTACAATAGGCCTACTAGTTTACGTGTTTAAAAATCACTGTTGCTAACGAAAGTTGGTTTTTTACTAATAACCAAGAAGCAAATGTATAACTATGTGCAAATTAAACTAAACTCAGTGGTGGAACAGCCCTAGTGGGTCACAGCCTGCATTGCCCCGAAATCTGCTTTCTTGACCTTGGGCCCCGGGGTGCGTTAGCATATGCCCTGGACAAAAGGTCAGCTTGTCGCAGGACCGCCGGTGTTTAGTCCTCAAGCGAACTTGATAGTCATTTTATCCACCAACTCAAAGGGTGAAAAACTGAGTCAAACTTGTCCAGCCCCAGGAACGAACCATGGACCTGTGGTGCAGCTACGTGACGTGCTAGCCACTGCGCCACCGGGCCTTAACTATGTGCACGGCTATTAGAAAAGTTGCCTCAGCCACAGAAACGTTTAGGAATTTTGCATGAAAACATGGTTCAGGAAATCTTCATTGGCATAGAGTGATTTACATAGAATATTTTTTGATTGGCCTAGATGATTTAAGACCTCTCCTAATTGATTTGTTTGAAGATAAGGACAATAAAAGTTCTTGTTTCGTACAGAAGAAGTGAACCCAGTTCTTAAAAATATTCACCGTGTTATGTCGGGAAAGGCTCAGTCGGGTGACAAAACTTTTTCCACTATGCAACTTTTTTTTTTTTTTTTTTTTTTTTTTTACGGAAGAAAAATTTTATACAGTATACATATATTCTGTTCTCTGGAGATAATATATGAAAAACCTTCTCTAATTATAAATTAGATATATAATATATATAGTGCGGGAGACTGCACTAAAAGTTAAATTTCGTTATTTGCCTTTTATTATTTTTATTCTTTGACATTGTTCAAATTATGAATTTTTTCGCCACTTCTGTAATTAGAACTATATGACAACGACCAACGATTGGGAAAATAAAGGACGAGTAAGAACTTTTAAAGCGGGTAAGGAGATGGGTATATATAGAGAGAGAGAGAGATGAAAGCAAACTTCTAAATTTAATTGCCTATAACCTCTTTTCTTTATTTAATTCGGGGACATCCTTTCTCTGTCTTAACAATGGTTACAGCCGAAAACATCGCGGACGAAAATGTCGCGAAGAAAACGACGCAAGGCGAAAATATCGTGGAACAAAACATCGTGGGAGAAAATAAAGCAAAGAGAAAACATCGTGGTACAAAATATCGTCGTCGAAATAAAGCGGTTCAAAAACTTCGCAGTTTAAAAAACATCATCGTCAAAAATATCGTTGCAAAAAATAAAAAACCTACAAATCATCGCATGACGATAACATTCTAAGACATGCGTTTTTCAGGCTTTAATATTTGTAAATTTATATTCGCATAATGATTTGTGAACGCAAGATGGAAAGAAGGATAATTCTTACTTTCATATTTTTTATTAACTAATAAATTTATAATAAAAACAAGAAATTTAAACAAAAAGAAATCATTTTCAATATAAGAGTATCAGATTAACAAAAGTGAAGAAAATAATCTCATAATTAACACAGCGATTTTTTTTAAAGATAAGGGCATGCAGTTACTTATCTTCTTTTTTCTAATCATTTTTAGATTATACTTTTTATGAAAAATTAACAATAAAATTTTATAAAAATAATTTATTAATGATCTTTATTAGTTATCTATGTCAGTTTAAAATTCTTTTAAGTGCTATGAGTTGCATTAAACTTCTATGCCTATGTTTCCATTTTACATCTTCAGCAAATATTTATTAGTTATAAAAATTATCCTTCTTTTTATCTTGCGCTCACAAATCACTATGCGAGTATCCTTTCACAGTTATTAAAGCCTAAAAAACGAATGTGTGCGATGTTATCGTCATTCGATGATTTGTAGGTACTTTATTTTTTACAACGATATCTTCGACGACGATGTTTTTAAACTAAAGTTTTTGAACTGCTTTATTTTCGACGACGATATTTTGTGCCACGATGTTTTCTCTTTGCTTTATTTTCTCTCACGATGTTTTGTGCCACGACGTTTTCGCTTTGCGTTGTTTTCTCTGCGAAGTTTTCGTCCGCAATGTTTTTGGCGGACACCCTTAAAAATAGCGCTAAAAATCTAAACTGCGTCATTAAAATTAATCATGCGATCTTATGGGACGCTTAATGCAGATGTCTCTTCACCCATCACCAAATTGTAAACATAAACTAAAAACTGAAATTTTTGACTCCCTCTCTTCTTTTTATAAACTAATGCGTCACTTTTGCTCGTGCTTTCCTCTTGGTCAGACGCTTTTCTGCAATCATCTGTGTGCTGCTATGATCTCTTCTATCATTATAGTACCAAAATTGTAAATGTTCTGGAAATAGGCATGAATTGGAGTGCCAAGTGAATTGTGGCCACCAATGTGAATATAAATAAATATGGAATTTAATCCGGTTCCACTGCTTCTTCTTCAAAATGAATGGACGTTCTAAGCATCAAGTATCTACGCTAAATAACACTGCTACGCTTCTACATCTCAGTGGTATATATATATATATATATTCTGCTGTTTGCAAGCATTTGCTTGTGTAATGCTTATCACAAAACATATAAACATCACGAAACAAATCATGTCCGCCGTCCCTGTGTGTTTTCTCGCAAAATTATTCTAACATCGAGAATTTGCCGTTGGATTGATAGGTATGGTACACACAGCTAAATGCTTGCTTCAACTAGTTAAGCGCCCAGGAAGTTTCGAGCACGGGTCGTTAGCAATGAACATTCACGCAGAGTTCACGCAACGCCGTGAGCAGCTGATAGCGAAACGGAGGCAAAGGGGCCTTCTCTGATAGTTGGGAATCCAGTGAGATCTGCCTCCCTCACCGCCGAGAGAGCGGTGTATTAAACGCGCTTGTAGAAGCTTAAATGAATATGCGAAACACTCTTAATGAATAGAAAGCTCACGGTGCAGGGAATATCGTGTTTACAGAGAGGCAAACTGTTGGTGGTGGATCGAGGGCAGTAAGAATCGGGCAAGCGTAATGGAGCCAACGATTTCCTGCCCAATCAAGTAGCAGCAACCATTTCCTGGCAGGAGCTTCTTCATGAAAGCCACTAATCGCTAGGATTGCATTAAGATTCTGCTGGAGAAGAAAATGGATACAGTCATAAACATATTTCTACTATTAATAATATATGAATCCAAATTACGCGTCAGACGGAAGTTAAATTCTTCTGCTTTGCTGAACTTTGAAACAGAAGTTCAAAATATCCGGAACAGTGGAGACCAAAGACAGTCCACATATTAGATCTTAGGATTATCTTTTATGTATGATAAATACGGTAATCTATGTCTAAGACAGCGATTCTCAACCGGTGGTACGCGTACCACTTTTAGTACGCAAGAGAAAAATAGGTGCTAAGCAAAGAAGTAAAGTATTTTTAACTATTAAATTAAAAAATTTCGTGAAGAAAAAGAAAAATTGATAGAAATTTCCTGTGATCGACCTCTAACTAAAGATCTCAAAAATAACACACATGTTAACTTTTGGCTGAAATAAATAATTTAAAGGGATTTCAAATAAAGCTGTTAAAATTTTATTGCCTTTTTACACAACCTATTTGTGTGAACAAGTATTTTCTTCCACGTTTTATTTGAAAAAGAAATACTACAGAACAAAATTAAAATTGGATCCTAATTTACGGTTAAAATTAATTGAAATAAGATTAGACATAAAGAAATGGATCTCTCTTAAAGAGGCATGAATTTCACACTAAATTTTAGAAATAAAGTATTATAACTTAAATTTTGATAATTAAAATAATAACTAATTTTTTATTTAATATATTTTATGTGCGCACATAATATACCCAATAGGTTGTACAAATGGCAAAATATATATACTTTTTAATATGTCTATTGAGAAACTGAAAAAATAATCATTGTAAAATGTAGTGGTGGTACTAAAGTTTTTCAATTTTTGTTTAGATGGTTCGCGTTAGTCAAAAGGTTGAGAACCACTGGTCTAGGATAATCACCAAAGGTTCCAGATGATTTTGGTCATTTTTTAGAGGGAAATCGCCTTAAAGAGATCACGCGCAATACCAATGCTTATTTATAGTCTCAAAGAAAACATTGGTTTTGAAATGCTTTGCTCTCTCTCTCACTTCGAAAACGGCTTGCCGTTTGAATGTAGTTCTCAAGAGAGGTTTTATTATGTACATTTACTGTAACGTTGAGTGAGTAATTTTATTGTTTGTTTCAGCAGAGCTTACTCAGCTAAAGAAAATATTACTCTTTATACCGAAGAAAAAAATTATATTTTTTGATCAGTTATAAAAACTTAACTACAAAAAAGAACATGACAGGTATTAAAAAATTACAGAAAGAAATGACTGAAATTATGATGCATATTGAACTATGTTTCATGCGCATAACATTTGCTGACATGTAACTAACTATCCTCTTTTCGTTTATCGCTAAAAATGACCATTTGTTACGGTTAAGCAGTAAATTATAGAATACAACGAAAAAATAGCGAGCGTACATAAAATTACGTAGTTTGTCTCTTCCAATAAGCCTAAACATTTGACAAACATTCTACAACAATCTGCATGTGGTGCATAATCATTAACTTAACAGTTTCTTGCAGTAATATTTATTTCGTTGCATTACTCGTTTCTTATTACATTATTAAAGTGAACCTCAGCAGCATAAAAATAAACTAACAACACGCTTTTTTTACCGAACCCATAAATAAAAATATGCCGTTTAGGTGACTAAAGTGCCAGGTACCTGGGATCTGTACAACAAGAGTCAACAGTGTTAATACGCGACAGCATCTTTCCAAAACTTCTAAACAAAGTAAAGTTAAAGTTTGGCTTTTATTTCCCATGCTATTTATACAGAAGCTGTTCACGCATTTTTAGACGATGTATATTGTATTCCCAAAACTAAATTACATAAAATTCTTGTGTTTTAAATGTTCTATTTGACATCCCTTATTCTAAACTATCTTTCGACACCGCAATTTCCAGGATAATAATGCCTTTTGAAATGGCAGAAGAGGTATTCTATCCCATTCCTCCCGAAAAGCTTTCCAGAGTCCTGTTACGGTTTTGGGACAACGTTTGGGTAATGCAGTTTTTAAAAGTCCGAAAGCACAAAAATCCATAGGTGACACATCGGGAGATTTAGTAGGGATATCAGTGAAGGGTATGGCCTTGATGCCAGTTTTTTGTTCCATTTCTTTTAGGAAATTTACAGTGGATTTTGATGTGTGACTGCTAGCTTTGTCCTGATGGAGTCTCACAGATTGATGGCACTGTGGGTAAAGCGATGGTATTTCATTCAGAAACATTGGCGATAAAATATGTTGCTGATAGTATTTGGAGTTAATCTTGACATTTGTTTGCACTCTCTTTATTTTTAACTTGCCATTATAAGAAAAACCGGCAACAATCATGAATCTCTTAGAAAAACTTTCTTTCGATTTTTTGAACCATGTACCTCAATTTTTGTCTCCCCTTTTATGATAAAAAATGGCTCTTTTTTTGTTACAATCATTTAGATACACCCATGCTTCATCTATTGTGACAATTGTTTTCCATTTTTCTTTGGATAAGTGTTTCTCATATAGAATTCTGCAGCGAGTCCTGCGTTGAGCGATATGCTTTGGAAGAAGACGATGCACATTGCGTTTTTTCGCTTTCTTAAGATTTAAATCAACGTTTATCATTTTGTTTATAGTGGACACCGAGCATTGTAATGATTTTGCAACTGTCCTTTGACTAGGAGGATTTTCTTTTAACATTAAACAACGTACCTTTGCAACAGTCGAAGATGTCCGTTTTTTCCTTGGATACTTGGTTGGAATTTTTGTCCCACTTGAGGCTCCAATCTGACGTTTTTCTCCTTTCTTGTTGATGATATTACCTATCGACGTTTTAGATATCACAAAACCATGACTCTCACATCGTTTTTGGATATCGTTTTTGGAGTATGCATATTTCTCTTCGGAAAGAGGGTAAATGTAGCCTTCGAACCACTGCTTTGTTAAGTTCGCCATTTTGAATAAAAACAAAACTTTCAAGCCACAGACGATAATTTTGACTTTTAAACACATAGTACAATTGTAATTACTTCTTTTGCAGCAAACAAATTTTTATTACCGCTTACCAAAATCGTCTAAAAAATGTGCGAACAGCCTCTGTATGACCTTTCAAATGTTGATACTGAACGAAGAATAATATCTTCAGATTATAACTGCATTCCTTTTCAGATTATAATCGCACTGCTTACAAAATCTAAGAGATTTAAAAGCAATAAATTTAAATGCTTATAATATGCTTATAATATTGAACTGATATGATTTAAAATGCAGTTATTTACGTCATATCTACCCAATTATTAATTTTACGAATATTTATAGCATTACGATGATTAATAAAATAATTGTTAAAGTCAATAACACTATAAAGATTTAACTGTGATTAATAAAAGTGGTTTATTCAAGAATTTCCTCAGTCTTCCTCCAACCGTGTGTTCTCGTGGCATAACTGGTTAGCACGTTTAGCTAGCAGCTGGAAAATCCGTAGTTCGAATCCCAGTGTTTCATAGCTGAATTTTACGATTTTCGCTCCAAAAAACATAACAGTTTCTATAATTTTCAAATTAATAATATTTTATTATAATTAATTAAAGCATTGTTAAAGTTAATAGATATCTTATTCAAATTAAAAGCTATTTTAACATTAATAAAGGTTTTATAAAATGTTTTGTTGTAATTAACGAAAGAGTTTTATCGTAATTAATACAAGCATTTTTGATATTAATAAACATTTTTAATTAATGAAATCGCCTTAGGAAATGTTTTATTATAATAAATGAAAATATTTTAAAAGTGTATCTTTGCATTCTCCAGTGCATAATCCTAAATCTTTACTTGTGTTTTAATTTCATGCTTCTAATTTTATAAGTTTACTTCGGATTTTTTAATTTTGCTGCCTTACAGTAATTTAATTAAATTACTGCCATTTAGTTCATTGTCTCGTATTCATCTTTAGTAAAGTCAAATTAGAAAATAATTTATTGAAATAGTAGGTATCTGCTTAAGCTTGAATTATACGTTGCATATACGACTGATGTTTTACGAATTTTTCTGCAAATGTTTATAGATAATGGAGTTACTTTTTATGTGACTGGGAGAAGAAAAGTTGCTTATTAATTCTCTTAAATTATAAGGTATTATCACCCTCCTTCCAGCATGCCTTCGTGGTGTAACAGTAGCACACCCGGCGCGTATTCGAGCTGTCCAGGTTCGAGTCCTGGCAAGTGCATTGCTTATTTTTCATGTCTCCTGCTTCAAAAAAAAACCTAATAACTCTACAAGCGGCTCCCGAACTGAAAGGTGGGGAAAAGTAATTCGCAAAATTAAAAAAAGAGACAAAGTACTGAAAATATTATGCAACAACATTTAAGCAGAATATGCTGAGATATAGGTATTACTCAGGGTTAATGTGAATCCAAGGAAGAAACCTCTCTCCGAAGCTTTTACCTGAAAGCATAAAGATTATGAAAACGTACAGGAATGTTTGGGGTACATGAAGTCTAGAGCCCTAGGCCCAGTCTTATAGACATAAGCAGGAATCAAATAATGAGGTTATTTGAAGTTTCTGAAAGGAATGAAAGGGTCAGATTTGTTGCACTAGTAATTAACGGAATTGCACTTTAGTTATTGATGCAAAAATCAAGCATTACATGTAGAATAGCGTAGAAAACAGTTTTTAGATTATCTTTGTAGGATTAAGTGATTTGTAATATTCAAAAACTGTTTTCCTTGGAAACGAACATTCTTATAATAAAAAGCATTGATTCTCTTACACTATTCCTTCGCACTGTGACGGTACAAATGGCCAGCAATCAAGGTCCTAAGCACTGCAGGAATGTTCCTTTTCTTGATACCAGATAGTTCCATAATGAAGGCATGATCATCTCATAACAGAAGCATTCACAAAAGCTATACTGCATCCCTGCTGCACCTGATGCCATTGCAATAAATATTTTTATAAAAATATGAAAACAGGGGGGAGGAAGTAAAACTGACGGCATACAGTGAAAAATCCTCTTTCTTTACATTGCAAAATAGTCTGCATGTCGGAAGCCTTCGTTTAATGCTTTGATAGAAATTTAAAGTACGCTTGACTCCTTTGAGGAAGGAAAATTGCATTATGTGTTTATTTTTTGATCTGATGCAGTGGATGGTATTTAGATTCTTTAATAAATTTGAAACACGCAGCGACATAAAATAATATACAACATTCTTTATCTCACACATAAAATAAAACCAAATGAATCTCTACCAGGTGGCGTTAGAAATATATTTTATGAATTATAGCGATGCTGCAAATATTTGTAAAAAATTATCATTTGTACATACTATGAATTAATTTTGCTTTTAATTGTAATTTATATTATTTAGATCTGTTATTAAAAATAAAATTCAAATTTAAATTTTAAGAAATGCATTTACTTCTTTTAAATCATTCAGTTTTTAATAAATCACTGATTTATTAAATTTGAAAGAAATTAAAAACAACATGTTTTGCGGAACGGAAGACTCTGAGAACAGACTATGCAAGATAAATATAACATTAAAGGTAAAAATAAAATACCTTATGTTTTGCGCAATGGCAACAGTTGCCAAGGCGAGTGGATGAGACATAGATGGTAGCATAACTTTAAGTACCGAAATGATTCAAAATTTTCGGAAACACTCTGTTAAGGGCATTTTTAACACTAAATATTACATTTAAGAAAATAAATATTTTAAATTCAATAAATTTAATATTACAATAGTATTTACTGATATTTTTACGCAATATGAAACACCTTTTTCTCAATTAGAGCAAAATTCACATGATCAATGAGCGGGAATTCCAGTAATAATCGCAATATAATTTTCCATTCATCTATCCTTTATTTTGCATTAATATTTATTTAAGCAGTTACATAGTTAGTTACGTAAAATTAACATATTACTCAAATTAAAATCGCTCAGTTATCAAAGCACAACAAGATAAATAAAAGATATAAAAAGAGAAAGCGCAAGAAATAAAATTTTATGACAATTTAAGAATCCTTTCAGCGTGGCGAATTGAAAATTTTTCTGTTTAGGATGGAATTAATACGTTTTTCAGTTTAAAAAAATGACTAGTTTCGCGATATAGTAACGCTAATTGAATCTCACGCTTTATTACAATGGATTTCTACACCGTTAAAAGATTAAGCTCAATCAACATAAAATAACTAGTCATCAAAATAAATTATAAAGCGCAATTTGTATAATTTACATTAACGCAAAACTGTTTAGTACAGGTACACGTGCTGTTTTTATAGTAACTACATAAGGATGAAAATGCCATTATTATTACTGTTGTAGGAGGATTTATCTTGAAAGGTTTTTGTGACGAAGGGACTTTGAAGCTGTTTGCATAATTAAATGTGGATTATAAGTAATTATGTAAGTCAAATTGTATTGCAGATCATCGAAATGCAAAGTTCAATTTTAACAGCAATGTGTATACTAATTCAGAAGACAAACAACAAAAATCAGCGTTATTGTTGTTTGTCTTCTGAATTAGTATTTATTCGGCGTGTTATTGTGTCTTAATTAAGCAATGCGTATAGTTAGTTATAGTAAAGCATGCGATGGACGATAGGGCATTAAGAGTTAAAAGGCATCCACCATGAACAAATAAAATAATTTCATTAAAATATTAAACTCAGAAACATGAATCATTTCACGAAGTCCAAAAGCCTAAACCTAATACTGTTCCTATCACCCTAAATGTTTGTTCACTCCAAAGTTAAAATGTAACATAAAAACTAAAACTTTTAGAATAAAAATCTGAAAGGTTTCAAATTTTAACTGTCGCCCAAAAGCATTTATTAAGGTTATTTACACCCTCGTTGAGCTCGCAGTCTACCCGTCTGCTGTTACACTCACTCCTTTTAATGCACTTTTTTTTTGTATTTTTTAGCTTTATTATGAGGCATTATTTCCTTCGCACCTATGCAGTTCAACAGCAAAATTACAAAAGCAGCATAGCAGTACGCGTTTAAAATTCCCTATGTAGTCTTATGTGTTAGCATACATTTTTCAGTTTTTTACAGTTTCTTCTCATTTCGCCATATCAGTTTTCAGTTTTCTTACAAATTGTAAAGCACTTTTTTTTTGTCTTTTTATTATTAACGTTTTATGTGTTTATTTTATCTATCAAATGTATCGATCGCTCTTGGCACTTAAGCTACATAAAATTCGATTCAACAGCACAATCACAAAATATTTAAAAACAGCATATCTTTAGAATTTCCGATAGACAGCCTCGAGCACTCGAGATAATATTTTTTTTTTTTTTAAATACAGTGTTGTCACTGCTCGATTTGAAATCTTTGAGTTTGTTAATCATAAATTCGTTAAAGTTTTCCGTTTAAATTCGTTAAAGTTTTTTTTAAGTATGAAATAGATACTAAAACAAATTTGAAATTCAATATTCGGGCTTCCATGTGCCCATGTTTGGCTGGAGTACTACGTTATTCAAAATTTAATGGCTTTAGTCGTACGTCGTTTTTTTTTTTTTTTTTTTTTTTTTTTTTCCAGAATGCGAATTTTTTCAGAACATGCATACATTCATGCAGATTCTTCATTATTTGATTTCTTTAAATATAATACAGGGCGATAACATTTGGTGGCAACAGTTTGAAAAGTGATATGCCGTTTATAGTGAAATGCCGTTCAATGCAATATGCTAACTAAGACTAATATCCCATTCGGAAACTAACTTTCCATCTGAAAAGGTAATGCAAAGGGTTTTGTAAAGTACTTATAGATTTACGAAGCAGACAATAACCATCAATTACACCTCACCTGTCGAAATGCAAATCTAACCTTTGTTCGGTCCCTTCCAAAGAACGTCCTCAAACACAAACAGAGAGATGTGCTCAAGGAAGCATGTAAAGATGCAATTAACCTCAAGCCAACAAAGGTGACACTAACTCTTATTCAGTAGATGACACTTTCAACCTTCAATTGCTGTTCAAAATTTAATTAACGTCAGCAAGGGTATTGGCAAATGAGTGGCACAATTTCCCAGCAGCTGCGGCTGAGAAAGCGATTCTCGAAGATCCTAACTCACGCACCTGCTCAGTTGGCAGCACACATAGTAAATATTCAGATCGACGACGGAAAAGGATGTCAGCTTGGAATAAATATTCAAGTGATGTAGTTCATGAAATTTATATTAGAGAGTTCCGTACTTAATAATTCACTTTGTCATCCCAGTCATAGAAAGCGGTAAATTAAATGTCAGTAGTTTAAATACCAGTGAAGTCAAATATGATTTTAATTCGAAGGGATAGAGATGTACATGTCGTAGTTGTCCGATTTCGTTTTCCAAACAAGATGCTGAATATATTTTTTTTTTTTTTTTTTTTTTTGAAAAAACAGATGTATTCTGTTGCACTCATTAATCTGCGGGAAGCTGAGAAGGTTAAAACGTAAGATCTGGTAGCTTTGATCGCAGGTGACGTGGTTTAATCGTCAAGGAGCTTCCTAGGATTTACTTATCCGTAGCATACGCAATATTACACTACTCTTTACGAATAGTCATCCTTTTGTAAAATAGATAGCTCTTGCTCACTCCATAAGGTATTTCTACCGCCTTCGTGGTGTAGTGGTCTGCAAGCTGTGCGTGTAATCCAGAGGTCCGCGGTTTCGATTACCGGCGAAGGCGTTGCTCATTTTTCATGATTCCTGCTTCCAAAAAAATACCTAATGTCTCTACAGTGGCGCCCGAACTATAAGGTGGTGGATGATGATTCTCTACACCCAGGATTTGGCGATTGGCTCCCCTACAAACCCCAGTTGCCCTTTAAAAGAAGGAGTATATAAGGTATTTCTCCAGCCTTCTTAGTATGGTGGTCTGCGCACTGGGCGCGTATCCAGAGGTTCGTGGTTCGATTTCCGGCGAAGGCGTTGCTCATTTTTCACTTCTCCTGCTTCCAAAAAAGTGCCTAATGTCTCTACAGTGGCTCCCAAACTAAAAGGGTGGTGGATGATGATTCTCCACAAAAAGGATTTGGCGACTGGGTCAGCTCAAATCCCCAGTCGTCCTTAAAAAGGGGGAATATATAAGGTATTTCTCCTGCCTTCTGAGCGTGCATTCGTGGTGTAGTGGGCTGCACGCTGGGTGCATATTCCAGAGGTCCGCGGTTTGATTCCCGGCAAAGGCGTTGCTCATTTTTCAAGTCTCCTGCTTCCAAAAATATCGAATAGCTCTAAAACTTTGTAAGATTATTCTTCCTTCTTGTTGTTTCTAGCTTGCTCTGGCGCAGCCCGCAAAAGGCCATAGGGTGACGCAAAGTCTGCCAGGAGGGTCGAGCTACGTCCCTCATATCACATCATTCCCATTACTTAATTCTTGCCTTCGTGGTGTAATTGAAAAATACATGAAACTAGCAACTGGTATATGCAGATTTGGAGCCTCAGAAAGGGCACTGCACATTTTAAAAGTCTTCTCTTTCAAAATAAAATACCTAATGGTCATTACGAGTGGCACGACAGCTAAAAGGTGGTGCACGCTAATTCGTCGGTCGCCTTCTAGATGGAGAAGAATGTAAGGTTTATGCTACCATACCTTCAGATTCAATTTTGGGGATGTTCTGCAGCTAGGAAAATCCTGTTTGCATTGGGAAAGACAACTGGGAAAAGTCCCTACTGTCATAACATTCGCTTCTAAGGCCAATAACAACTATACTGTCATTCCATTCCATATTATTCAAGACGCTATTTTCTAGTGACCATACGCTCAGATTTGGGAATAAGCAACAATAGTATCCACAATTCATAATGCTACCAATCTTTACATGTGAATAACAATGTACTGCTAGATATAATGTAATTTCTGAAAATCAATTATCACAAAAACACACGTTACAGCGCATAATGAATCGTCAAAATTGAGCTGCCAAAGTTTCAGCACAACTATACAACACTCCTTAAATTTAAGCTTGGTAAATAGATTTTTAGTTCTAACTTAATTCTGATAGTAAACATTGATGTAAACAGATCATGTTTACAAAAAATGATTTGTAACGTGGGAACATCCCGCCTGTTTCTACTGCAATATATAATGTCCTGAAACATGATGCGTGTACCCACTACAATAGTTTTGAAAAATGCACCTGTACAACTATGTATATCGTAATGTACTGTATAATATAATGTAATCCACTTTACTTGAGCTGACTTAACGCTGAAAGGTACGAATGCCGTTGATACCGCCGGCGGTGGCAGAACCTGTAGTGTGGACTGGTGTCACAATTGTCACCACGACTCTAGGAATGATGCCGGAAAGAAAGTTGTTAGTTTTCTAGTTAGTGTGTGGGGCTAATGCCTACTTAATTAGGGTAAATTTTACGTGGTTGCTTCACTTCTACATAATATAAACTTTAGTTTTCTAGTTAGTTTGTAGGGCTAATGCCTACTTACTTAGGGTAAATTTTATGTGGCTCCTTCACTTCTACATAACATAACAATAGTATCGATTAAAGTATTTTCTTATAGAGACATTAGGTATTTTTGGAAGCAGGAGGCATTGAAAAATTAACAACGTCTTTGCCGAGAATCGAACCACGGATCTCTGGAATACCGGCCCAGCGTGCAGAACCACTACATCACGAAGGCACGCTAGGAAGGTGGGAGAAATACCTCATAACATTTAATTTGAAATATCCAGTTTTCCCATATAACAAACTCATAATCAACATTTTCTTTTCCGTGGTTTCATACTTACAATGAACGAAAATTTACGTATTAGAAAGAAACATAAGAGAATCTGCATTAAACTCACTTGTTGATAGTTAAAAAGTAAATCTTAATAGCGATATGTAAGATACAAAAAAGTGTCTTCAAAGAGTGAAGTTTTCTCAGCAGATTAAAAAAATTTGAGTTTTTTAAAAAAAGAATTTTTTGGTTAAAAATATTAAACAAACTAATGATGTACATAAATAAAAAAATATATAATCATTTTATCCTTTTTTTCTTTAATAGAGATTATATTAATTTAAAAAGAATAAACGCATTATAACGCAAAATTTATATCAAATTTTAAGTATTTTTCAACTCTATTTCTCAGCCTTTGAGGAAATTTAGTCTCAATGCAGATGATCGATGGAAACGCGTTTTTACCTTATTCTTCCTTTACTTCGAAAGCATTAAAAAACTGATAAAAACAGAAAGAAAACACTTTTACCCTTTGCAAATGCGAGTTTAATGATGACGTACTGTCGACGAAAAAGATTTAAAAACACACAAAAAAATTCGCTGCAGAAGACGTATTCTCTCTCTCTTTTTTAACGTAAGTGGTATACAAAAAATTCCTCACAGTTTACGTAAGAAACTAGAAGAAAAAAATAAATTATTAAAGCACCCAGCTGTCAGACATTCTGTTGAGCGAATTTGAGCATGATTTTTTAAAATTTTTTCAGTCTTTCTTCCTTGCAAAGAAGAACTTTGACCGTCATAAATTTCTCAGACAACTTAGTTTTATGCGAGCTTTGACATTTGAAAATAATTAACACGAACAAAATATTCTTGCTCCGGTGCTTTAAAAATTCTTTTTTCCATAATCAAGAGAAATTCATTTATCAACACTAATTATCAGAAACGTATTTAGAGATTCTAGTGGCATAGAAGTTATTAGGTTCAGGTGGGAAAAAAATAAAGAATTAAAATTTTTAATCAAACCTTTGTCTCTCCAATGACGTTTCATTTATTGCTCCTTCGAGGATAAAATCCCGAAATTTTTTGGAAATGTAATTAGCTATGCAATTAGCAGTAGATAATAACGAGAAAAAATAGAAAAAATCTAAATGTTGATGTGTTTTTAGTTTTTTTTTTTTTTTTCTTCTTTGCCTGTACTTTTATACAAAAATGGGAAAAATAAGTGCTCCTGCTATACAGAAAACCATTTGGTCAAGTTTTATAATGCTAATAAATTCATATATTGCAGTCAAATAACGCAGTTGATTAATAACCGGCAATACAAAAAGAGTTAAGATGCAAAATTTAAATTCTTCGTCTATTTTTATTAATAAAATAGCAAGTCTCAGTTAATAAATGCGCAAAAGAAAAGGAAAATAACAAAGAAGAGGGACTCAAGATATCAGCATTTTAGAGAAGCTTATTAATTTAATTTGAAGTGTATCATCATGTAAAATTATAAATAAGCATATTTGTATTTGTATTCAGCCACGTGCTCATTTATACGCATTTGAGAAATTGCTGAAATGACAGGTTTATTTTATTTTCATAAAAAACTTTCATTTTTATGAAGTTTAATTTAGTTTGGTTTTTCTGTTTATTTGAGTTAAACCTTGAAATTAATATTCACCCTCTTTGCATCGATTCAGGTTTTTTTGATGTTATCTATATCTGCAGTGTTAATACAAACTTCCTCGGGAATTTATTTCAAAAATAGGTTCATTTTTTTAAAAAATTTAAGGCTGAATGTTCCTGCTATATCCTTGTTTAGAGGACAGATTTATCATCGCAAAATTATCTTTCCATTAACTGATGTAGTAAAATGATCATCCAAATGTAGGTTTTCGGAATTTCTCTAAAGTAATTTACTGATTTTTGGAGAATTTTTAGAACTTGTTCGATTTTTAGCCAACAATAATATATTTTGTAAATAAAAATAAATAAAATGATTTAATTCTAAAGGAATTAGCACGTAGCATTATTTAGGGTATAACAATGGCTCGAGGGCTGTTTGCTTTAGAGAAGGAATGCCCTGATGGAGGATTTTATAAGGTAAACTAGCTCGTACTTTTGTTGCACATTAAACGATGCTGAGAACGGATTTCAAAAAAAAAAAAAAAAGACAGAAATTAAAATGAATTGAATATAATCTTAATCATGAAAAAGACCACCAAGATTTCGAAAAAAGATGACATCACGTAGGTTTATACATCACAGTGCTGATAAATAAAAATAATTACCTATCTTCAGAAGTAATAATTTCAATTTTTTATTACATTTTAGCATTCAGACAACTGAAAATGCACATTTGAAAGATGACGGCTATTCAGATTTTCCGCTAGACGAATAAACGCGACGCTGGTAGCGCCACTATGAATATGCAAAACACGTTTGCTTTAAATATGCGATATAAACTTTGCGTGCTTTATTTATCTACCATATTGAGTGGTTGTGAGCAAGACTTGAGTTAAGACTGCATTTCAGAAGACGAAGAAAGCAATATCAGCTGCTTATTGTCGTGTAATAGGGATACGGGAAAGTGGGTTTTCTCTTCGCGATATTACAGAAAGACTTGGCAGGGATGGGTCACTGTGTTTACGTGCTAGCTCCAGAAATAACGGAAAGATACTAATTGAAAAAGGCAGAGGTCCCAGTCACACACGTGCCACCACTCAAAGGAAATATCGCCGTATTTCGCCGCATGTCTGTAGTGCATGCATCGCCCTAGATCTGCAGTCGAGCTTTTGTTGGCACCAGATTGACACAAAGAACTGTAATAAATTGGTACAACATCTCTATAATTGCATGTCACCTTGTTTAATTCTCAATAAATACGGAAAGGTAGTACACCGGGAAAATACCATTTTTGCTCATAGCGATGGTGCCCCCTGTACTTGTTCCTGTCCTGTCCTGTAATAAACTGGTTACCTGAAGGACACCTCCGAGACAGACGGCCTGTAAAGACCACGCCACTATATCCAAATAACCGCCATCTGTAATTCTGGAGGTGTCATGCCAGGCATGACATCAGGTCAGAAAGGAGATCTGTTGTGTTCTCAGACGAAAGCCGTTTCTGTCTTGCAGCCAGTGATGGCCGTATGTTTATTAGAAGAAGGCAAGGTGAACTCTTGGAACCAAGCTGTCCGCGTTGTAGATACATTGGGTCTACACCACAAGTTATGGCGTAAGAGGGAGAAATTTCCTGTGACAGCGACAATGCTCCTGTCCTATGCAGCTTGACAGCAAATCTGTACGTCAGACCGGTTGCGCTACCTTCTTGACCATTATTCCATACCGCTTCCTATCAGCTAACATGCTCTACAGGATATCGACCTTGTTTGTTGCCTTGGCTTGCGTACTCCTATTGAACACGTATAGGACATGATTGTGTGACTGCGCGTTTTTATGCTTGGATTCAACAATATGGCTGTGATATCTGGCGACTGTTTGGCGATCAACAGAGCATGCTTGGCGCAGGTAGCTCTTCTTCGAGAAGGGTTAATGTATTTATTAGGAGTTGCATGTTAGCCTCGGAAGAGGAAGGTAGTAGATTGTACTATGCGGTAGGAGCGACGTACTGCTCTGAGTAACTATTATATTATGCTTTGAATTATATATTTAATAAATGTTTGTTTCGTCTTGCTAAATGGTGCCTTATTAAACCATGAAGTCATCACAACACGCTCTCTTTCGAGAAAACCAGAGAGGTTAGAAGCTTAGAGCGTTGAAAACGGAAGAGGCGTAAAGATAAGCCTAACTAACGAAAGAAGTGTTCATTTGCAAAAGAGAGTAAAAACGTGAGAATTATTTAATCGAGAGTTTGAAAGGCTTGATTCTAAAGGAAAATAGAAGAAAATGTTCAAAAACGCAAAGAAAGAGGATTTAGTAACAGTTCTATTGGAAATTGGCGAAGAAGCATCCCCAGATTTGAAGCTGGTAGAACTGAAACACAAACTCCAGAATAGCAAGGAATACATCGAAGATGCTGATTTCGTGAAAGAAATTCTGATTACTACAGTGGAGAATAGAAAAAGAAAAGAAGAAATGGAAAGAATGCAAATGGAAGAAGAAAGAATAAGAACAGAAAGAGAACACGAAATAGAACTAGCGAAGATTCGAGCAACTCAAAATGAAGGAAGTAGAAGTCCAACACCTTTAATACAAAACACAGAACGAGAAACCGAAATTTCCCTGGACAAGCTGATCAAAGGAGTAGAAACACTGACTATACCAGTACCGAAGAGAGCAGAAGAATGGAATATATTTTTCGATTCTATCGAAAGAGCATTTAAGCACAAGAAGGTTCCTGAAGAATACAAATCAGAAATATTATTGAAATTAATTGGAGAAAAAGCTTCAAATGTTCTTGTTTATATAAAGGAGGAAGATCTGCAAAATTACGAAAAAGTGAAAACTCTTGTTCTGAAGGAATATCAACCTACTCCTCAAACCTGTTTAGAAAACTTCAGAAAAACTAAACGTTATTCCGGCGAAACGCATATCCAGTTCGCTTCAAGACTAACAGCTACGTGGGACTATTACTGCAAGTCAAGAGAAGTAAAGGATTTCGAAACACTCAAGGAGTTAATTATTTCCGATAAATTATTCCAAGCATTAGATGAAGAAACAGCTGCACACGTCGCAATACGCCAAGGAAATAAATGGCTGAAGCCTCAAGAATTAGTTACAGAATGTGATATTTATTTCACGGCCAAAGGAAAATCTTTCGACGAAGTTAGAAATGGAATTAAGCGATCACCGAGATTCCTGGATACAACATGTGCACACGACAAATATATTCCACCACCCATGAGAAAAGAATATCCAAAACACGAAAGATTTCACGCGAGAAGAAAAGAATGTTATATTTGTGGAAATTATCAACACATCGCGAGAGATTGCCCAGACAAAAGAAGAAAGAACGAAACTGCAGTAAATAAGAAGGGAAAGGATGATTCCAAAACTCAAAAAAATTCAAACAGAACATCAAAAGAAGAAGCCATCGTAGCTAAAGTAGACTCATCCCATCTACGATCTGAATTCGCAGAACGCATCGTTCAACCACTGCAAAAAGTAGATATTTTTATTAACTCTGAGAAAATCGAAGCTATCGTAGACTCTGGAACGCAGATAACGATCGTACATTCATCGCTCATTCCAAATTTAGAGGAGAGAGAAGGAGGTAAAATATTGCTAACACCTGCTTTCGGACAACCAATTGAAGCAAAAGTTTGCCGTGTACCTATTTACCATAAAGATCATGGAAGCAATATATTTAATTTTGTGGATACATTAATTGCAGTGACTGATAAGCTAAATGTGCCTTGCCTAATAACTCCAGAAATATACGAACTGTTGATTAATCCTGCGGCAGAAGAACCAAACGCAGAAAGAAATAATTACGGAAGCGAAAACTTACAAACTTTATTCGCCAATGCACAGTCAAACGACAGCGTCGATTCCCCCCCGCTAATGCTTATGGAGGAGAAAAACGAAGTGGAGGAAGGGAAGAAGGCGAGTGTTTATGTAAACACAGACTTATCGTCTGCTGAACGCCTACGCGAAGAGCAAGTTAACTGTCCCTCGCTGAGAGAAGCATGGAAGCTAGCAATAGAAAAAAAAGGAAATTATTTATTTATTGATCATCTTTTACATCACCAAGAAAAAATATTAGGACAGAATGTTTTTCAGTCAGTGCTTCCACTTAGTAGAAGAGCACAAGTGTTGGAATTAGCACATAGTTCCATTTTCGGTGCACATCTTGGGATAAGAAAAACAAAGGAGCGAATACGATATTCATTTTATTGGCCTGGATTAGCACAAGATGTTGAAACCTTTTGTAAAACGTGCAAAGATTGTCAGTTGAAAAGTCCAGAAAAGCGATCTGACAAGATTCCCATCACACCGGTCAGAAGGCCAGGATTACCTTTCGAAACAGTTAACATCGGCATTATTGGACCTATTGAACCTCCCTCTGCTAGAAAACATAAATATGTGTTATGTCTGGTAGATCAACATTCCCGATGGCCAGAAGCCATTCCACTGAGAAGCTTGACAGCAAAAGCCACTTGCGACGCGCTTTTGGAGATTTTCATGAGAACAGGAATCCCTAATACAATAGCTAGTGACAACGGAAGTAACTTCGTTTCAAAATTAACTAAAGAATTCCAGAAAAGACTAGGTTCTCACCGTAGGTTCTCTACACCTGCTTACAGTGCTTCAAATGGATTAGTAGAAGGATGGAACAAGTCCTTCAAGCAAATGTTACATCATGTCATCAGGACTGATCCTTCGAATTGGGATAAGCACATCCCATACCTGCTCTTTGCATACAGAGAAGTACCAAACTGCACCACGGGTGTCTCACCATTTCAGCTGATGTATGGAAGACAACCAAGAGGTCCTTTAGCAGTACTGAAGTCTTCATGGTCAGGAGAAATACCTATACCACCTAATCTAAGTGAATCGGCAGTGGATTACTTACAACTTTTAAAAATAAGGTTAGAACAAGCAGCCGAACAAGCCAATTTAATTGCAAGTGATAAACAACAAAAATATGCTGAGTACTTTAATCGGAGATCAATACCAAAAAATTTCAAAATCGGAGAACAAGTTTATTTACTCATACCAGATTCAAATAACAAACTCTATGCACGATGGACTGGTCCAGGAGAAATCGTGAATCATTGCCCACCTCATTCCTATAAAGTAAAACTACCTGATGGAAAGATCAAACATGTTCATGCAAATAAAATTAGAAAATTCCAAGCTAGTGTCAATGCAGTTGGAGTGATATTTGAAAATGAAGAAGAATTTGGAGAAATTATAACTTTACCAGGAAAAGATCTCTCGATCCCCCTGGAAGATTTTAAAATAGATGCAAATCTGAATTTGAATTTTGAATCCGCAGCAGAGAAGAAAATTGATAGCTCTTATCAACAAACACCGAGCACTATTCACCGGAAAGCTGAAAATAGCTAAAGTTGAAGCTCATAAAATTAGATTAATACCCAATATGGAGAGGAAGAAACCTTACATTTATAGGATTCCTGAAGCATTGAAACCCAAGGTCGATGAAGAAGTAGAAGAATTATTGAAATCGGGACTAATAGAAGAAAGTAATGCAGAAATAGCTCATCCAGTAGTTTGTGTAAGCAAAAAAAAAATGGAGATATCAGATTGTGCTTAGATTATCGAGCTTTGAATGCAGTGACGAAGCCAGATGACTTTCCTATGCAAAATGCCATTGATTTAATGTACAGTATAGGAAGAGCCAACGTCATAACAACTTTAGATTTGCTGAAAGGATATTGGGCAATTCCCATGGAGGAACAAAGTAAAGAGTACACATCGTTCAAAACTCATCGAGGTCAATATCAGTTTAAAGTGCTACCCTTTGGATTAAGGAACGCAGCAGCAACTTTTCAGAGAGTAATGAATAACGCGCTGAAAGAATTTCAACAATTTTCAAGAGCCTATATTGATGACATAGCTATATTTTCCACGGATTTCGACACTCATCTCCGACATCTGGATAAAGTTTTTACCAAACTAGAGTCACTTGGATTTACTATCAGTTCGAAGAAATGTTCGTTTGCAAAACCTCAAATTAAATATTTAGGACACATCATTGGATCAGGAAAACATCAACCAGATCCCGAGAAAATAGAGGCAATCAAGAAGCTGGAAACGCCGAAAACGAAAAGAGATCTTAAAAGTCTGTTAGGACTATGTAATTATTATCGCGATTATATCCCAGGGTATGCAGAGATCGCCTACCCACTCATAGAACTCACGAAAAATAAACAACCGGAAATACTCGAATGGAAAGAAATTCATGAGTCAACATTTCAACAACTGAAGGAACGATTAGCGATGTCAACGGAGCTGATCACCCCAACACTGCAGGATCCGTTTGTCATTCAGTCTGATGCATCCCAAATCGGAATAGGTGCATGTTTGTCACAGCAAAGGGGAGAGAAGCAATTTCCCATCTGCTACGCGAGCAAGAAATTATCGAAACCTCAACAGAGCTGGCCGACTATAGAGCGTGAAGCTTATGCTATAGTATGGGCATTGAAGAAGTTTGAACCTTGGATATTCGGTTCATCGGTGAAAATTGTGACTGATCATAATCCTCTAGCCTTTATAGTGAGAAATGCTCCGCAATCGTCCAAATTACAACGATGGGCCATAGCTTTGCAGAAATATAATCTCGAAATAGAACATTGCCCTGGAAAAAAACTGTCAAACGCGGATGCATTATCCAGACTTCCCACTTGTGAACTTTGAACATTAATTTACTGTTCATCTTCACGAACATTTTGTATAGTTAATAATTAGATAGTTTCCTTTGCTTTTCATAATCATTTTACAATTTTGTGCAAATAAGATGTTTATGTAATTTGAAATAGATAGAGAAATTATTGGATAACAAATATTCGAGGTAAGTGGTAAATTTAGATATTTGTCTCCCAAGGATTTAAATCATGCTGCAGCATCATTAATTAAAGGGAATGTTAAGAATATAATTTTATATATATATAAGAAACTTAATAATTTTACTGTCATCATTGGAATAATACTAGGGTATATTTTAACATGTTTATAAAAGAAAATATCAACTTGGTTTCTTTGAATTAAGAATTGATAAATTGTTACAATAATAATAAGGTTCGGAACAAGTGAAGTTAAAAATGATTTATCTATGTTTATATATAAAAATGTGTTATCTATGTTTATGTAGTAAATTGAGGTATGTCTATAGTAATTGAGATTTGAAAATTAGGATAGAATGTATAAAAGTATATGTAGTTTTTTTTTCTTTTTCACGTTGATCGCAAACAGTTGCTAGATTTTAGTTTCCAGATTGCTGATTGATTTGTAAATAATATCAACAACAATCTTACGACGGGGGTGTGATATCTGGCGACTGTTTGGCGATCAACAGAGCATGCTTGGCGCAGGTAGCTCTTCTTCGAGAAGGGTTAATGTATTTATTAGGAGTTGCATGTTAGCCTCGGAAGAGGAAGGTAGTAGATTGTACTATGCGGTAGGAGCGACGTACTGCTCTGAGTAACTATTATATTATGCTTTGAATTATATATTTAATAAATGTTTGTTTCGTCTTGCTAAATGGTGCCTTATTAAACCATGAAGTCATCACAATGGCGACTACAGCGACGACTGTGCATGGGTACTGCGCTAATTCACTATTTATATCAACATCAGTAACTTTGAAATGTAATACTTTTACAGTGATATCGCCATGGACTTTAACAATTTTAAAATATAGATCTGTGTGTTTTTATTTATGTATTACTAATGCATATAGAAATTGGCACAAATAAATTCAACACAAATTCAACTAAAAATAAATTCAACACTTTTCTGTACAGTAAACCTATTTCAACCTTATTTTTGATCATCAGCATAAATATGTTAATTAAATGTCTGGACCATTTAGAAGTTACCGCTTAAATAAAAAAAATAAAAAATAAAAAAGAACTATACTTTTAAAACAGACAGATCATAAAAGAAGCCATATCTTATAATCTGGAAATTAGGGGGGGGGGTTCACTGCAATGTTAATTAGTGACTTGTTGTTACTTTCCTGAACGTTATTTTAATAGCATAAACTTTACTGAAATGCTGACCAAAAATTCTTTGGCATCACCTTGAACAAAAGTTTTAAATTTTATAGTTATCTAAACAAGAATTTCTTAACAGCCAATTTGTGAAGATGATAAGAGCTAAATCAGGAATACATAATTATTCATGATTCTGTGAAACACAGGGTATTTATAAAGTCCCGGACCCATTTTGATGTTTAATAACTCATAAAATAATGAAGATATAAACAAACTTATGGCATTTATTGATGGAATGACTTATATATTTTCATTTTCAGGTTTGGATATCTTTACTTTTGTAAATATAGTCTGCGCGTGTGGTTAATTTCATATAATTTCATTTTCCATTCTAAATATCTGTACTTTTCTAAATATCGTCTGCTCATTAATTGCATTTTTCTCTCTTTGGTTTTGGCAACTATTGCAATGTTATGGACTTTTTCCTTTGGGGATTTGTAAAAGACAACGTTTACAGGAGGAGAGTGTCGAACATTGATGACTTAAAAGCCCGAATTACAACTGCAATAGCCTCTGTGGATGCCGACATGCTTGCCGGTACCTGGCGTGAAATTGAACATCGACTTGATATTCTCCGTACGACGAAGGGGGCACACGTTGAAGTTCATTGACAAGGGTCATGAAACGTTTTGAGTCTATCTAACCACTTATGTTATTAATTTTAATCTATCTTTATTATTTTATGAGTTATCAAACATCAAAATGGGTCCGGGACTTTATAAACACCCTGTATATTAAAATTTCATGAAAGTATTCAATGATACGAAATTTTGTTATACTGAACTTAGAGATTGAGTCAGGAATTTTTTACATATGTCACAAATCATAAAAGATATCTAATCTGGTAAGATCATCTAATAAAATGTATATCTATTACTTGAGTTTGGATATAAAAAAGAACTGTTTAATTTTTACACTAGATCTCAAGATTTTGAAGGATTCTACCATAAATGTTCTTTGTTCGGTTATGTCGCCATTTTTGCGGAAGGAGAGGTATTTATCTTGATATGTGTACGCTATTTAATGTTAGTAATTTATGTATCATCAGCAGATATTTCAGAAGTCTTTAATTAGAAAAGATGAATTCTCTTGGGAGATGTTTTCATAGTTATAAAAAGAAAAACAGTATTAAAATATCTTTTTCGCAAATATGTGCATTATTTATTTAAATTTTGTTAAACACTTCTTAAACATACTTTCTCGTTTGGAAAACACATTATAACGAAGTTGTCATTTCAATTGACATTCATCATGAACACGGTTACGGTAAATGTCTTAGCTGCCAAAAGAATGTAGTGGAAATATTTTTATTACTTCATAACTGTCTAATGTAGTTGAAACCTTGAAGTTTTCATTTTAAGAAAATATTTGTTTCTAAACAGTATTTTTTTTTTCAGAAACACGCGATATAAACATAGAACAGTCAGTAGGAAACACATTTCAGAATTTTTATCTTGAAATGATTAAATTCTGTTTCAATGCATTTACATTTCCGAGAAAAAGAATTTTCTGACATTTTCTCTTAAATTGGATAGCATCGGAACATCAGTAAAGGCTTCCATTAAAAAAGAGATTCGAATAGAATTACTGTCACCACAGTTCAACCGTTTACACACCTGAATAAAGTGCTTTCTCAGATTCTTTAAAATTCTAATTCTGCTGCCAGCGCAATATGCTATTCTTCGCAATATGCTATTTCTTTGTGTTAAATGAAGTCACGTCGAATGTCGCTTTTAAACTCAGAAATTAAATTACATGAAGGACGTCGTTCGTAAGATCTTTTCAGTGTATAAGAAGGAAACAATAATTGAAGTTTTAATTTAGTTTTTGGGCAAATGATTCTTATTTTTGGCAAGCAAAATTGCTAAAATTATTTTTTTTCATCAAAATTGAAATCACGAATATAAATGTAAATCAACCATAAATTTTAACTGCAAGAATATTATCACCAAATTACAAATTATCTGATAATTATAAGAACTACAAAACATTCATAAACAGCAATAACTGACAAGAAGTGCTTTTTACTATTTACAAAATGATACATTATTTTAGGATTATACAAGATTATTAAAGGGAATTCACGGTGTGTCAAAACGTTGTAATTCAAAGTGCATTGCAAATGAATTGAGGATTATTACATGAAATGAAGTATTTCACGTGCTTTGAAGTACTTTCGGAGTTTAGTTATTAAATTATAAACTTTCGATGTGCGCTCTATTAATTACAACCAAATACAACCAAACAGTACTCCAATTTTCCGTGTAAGTGGTGTAATTCTTTTGCGTCAATGGTCACTAAAGCAGATGCAGTGTGACTCTAAGCCTCTCTAATATATCTGGGAAAAGAGAATATAAATATTGTCTTCAATAAATCAGCAAAGAATAATCTACCTGGGATAAGTGCGGGAAACCTTGATGGCCATCTGAACAATGCTCAATCATTTTCTGCATACCGATCAATCTAATGATTGTGATCTGATCAAACATACAGGGATGTGTCTCACTGTGCCAGTGAGGTACAACCCCATCTTTCTGGAAAATAGTATTTTTATAGGCTTCTTTCTTTTGAAGAAATAACCACAACTGCAGCATATCAAAATACAATGAAACCATCAAAGTGTTTGGAGGGAAGAGAAGCAATCCACCTTCTTTCTGGAATATGGCACTTTTATAGGCTTCTTTCTTTTGAAGAAATAACCACAGCATATAAAAATACAATATAACCATCAAAGTGTTCGGGGAGAGGAGAAGCAATACACCTTTGTTTGTGAAATAGTGTAGAAGCATATTATGTTTAGTTTAGGTGAGTACTAATTTTTGTTCAATGTGAGCACGACAATTTTCCTACTACATATATCTGGAAAGTCTGATGGTTTACAATTCCACAAAAATGAAACGGCATTTCGTTACTAAATATTGTAAGAGCTGTCAAATCAGGCCTTGCAATGATTCTTATCTGCGATTGCAAGAAAAAAAAATCACGTAGCTCTTAACGTTTCGGTGTGTCATGGGGTTTCTTGGCTTAGAACCTAGCTCCATGTATCGGTATAAAAGTAAAACGTCTCTGCAAAAAAGGGTAGTTTTATATGAAGTCACCATCACAATATCTTCCAAACAGTAGGCTGAGGAATACTAAGCTCATGGCTTGTGAGACTCGTTGATTTTTGTGAGTTTACAGGAGAAACTCTTTCTTCTCATCTGTTTCCTTAGAAACGACTAGCTTTCCGGGGATCTTTCTTTTAGAAAGGTAAACAGCATTATTGAACTGTTAATATCCTAGTAGAGTTCTCTGAAATTCATACTGGCTTGAAATTCATACTACTAAGCCTGAGAAACTGAGAAAGTAATACATTTCCATCAGAAGAACAATCCCTAATCATGGATAAAAGACTTAATTCTGTTAGTGTCGCCTAAAAGAGATTTGGTGCAAAAACAGATTAATACTGGCAGTAAAAATATTACAGTCTGCAAATTTATTACATTTAATCCTTAATCACACAAAGGAGAAAGGAAGACAAACGCCGAAGGATAGTAGAAAATAATTCTTTGAAATATTAATTAATTAAAGACAAAAATTCCAGGCACTGTGCAAAGATTTTACGAAACGTTACCATATTTGTTCAGTTTGCATTAGAAAAAAAGTGTCATCCAGAAAATATCAGAAAACGAGATATTGCTCAGCTGTGGCTAACCAATGAATCACAGAATACGCAAAGAAAAACATATTATTCTACAGCTTGGTAAAGGCTTTCTTTTATGAATAATATAGGTATATTTATAAACCACAAATTTGAGGAAGTTTTACGAATATTTGCAAGTCGGATATATTCACTTGAATTAATTCAAGAATATTTCACGAAAAAGCATACTATGCACATATTTTCTTGTCATATTACTTACAACAATTAAAAATATAACGAAAGCATATAACTTTCCTTGACCCAGAAAGAACACTGAACGATACAGATAATTAAAGTTCCAGTTAGTTGGAGTCAGAATAATTCAAGTTCCGAATATCTGAAGTCTGGATAATTCGAGTTCCAGATATTTGGAGTCTGGATAATTATTTCTGGATATCTAGAATCCAGTTGATTGGATTTCAACTGTACACTGCGATGACTAATACAACACATTCAAAGATGAAACAAAATCAATCAATGTCATTGTAGCCATATTTTTTCATCTTTCTTGGGAGATAATAAATCGATGGTTACATAATATCACTTATCTCACGTAAATAAAAGAATGCGATATCAGGTAATACATATACGTAACTCACTGTATAACGATCGATACCAACACATCGTTTTGTCTATGTCCTTGTTCCTGTTTCATTCCATTTCGTTTCTATTTCAATTCCTTTAAATTCATTTCATTAAGTTTACTTTTAACATATTTATGAATAAGCTCAAAGCAATAACTATTCATGAGATAATTTGAATGATGATAAAGGAATTCAATTTTAAGGGAAAGCAATTTGTTACTATCTTAGATCCGAAAGGTAATTCAAACCAACTACTTTCTTCAGATTATGTACTTTCTTAAACTAAAATATAGCGCAGAATAGATGTATAAATTAGAACAGATGAATAAAATTAGAACAGCTAGATAGAATTAGAACCCATCTATCAATTGTCTTAAGGAAATAAATTACATATTTTGATTTTGTTAATAAAAATGTTTACATGAGTCTCTGTCATCGGCTTTAGTATACTTTAAAATAAAATAATGTATTCAAAGATTATAATTTATTACCAGTTATCACGATCCCTATTTTACGGGTTAATTCAATGTAAGATGAATTTAGAGGACTCTCAGTATGCAATAATATGATCTATGTATTACCCAAAATATTAAAATACTTGCAATTAATTCATTTTTGAAGTCATTAAAAATATTTTGATTATAAGACGTACTACTTCTTCACACTTCACGGTCCTACGTTTTGAGTCAGTAAGGGAATTTTACATATGTTTAACATCATACGTTAAGAAGAAGAAGAAATGCATAAATACATAGTATATATATATGTAATGATTTCGAAGCACTGGCTGAGTGGCTGAGTGGTATGACTAGAGGCAGAAGTTGATACCAAACTAAGTTCAGCCAATTATCATCTTTATTTCCAGATTTCCAGGCACACTAGAATAATTCCTCGTAGCCAACATACTCTTTAATTATACAATTACGATAATTTCTCATACATATTGGTTTTTCATAAAGAATGACGCAGGCATTTTTAAAGAAGCGAAGCAAGGAGATATTAGCAATGTAGAAGCTAGCAGAATAATGACATAATTAGTTCGCCAGTGGTATTTATACCGAAGTAGATGCGATTCTAGAGACAAACTATAACTGGTTAATATTAGTTTTAGTTGCCCTTTTCCAGTAGCGTTACATAACGCCGAAAGATCTCGAATTTGGGAGAACAGATGAATAGGGGGAGATCACCAAATCTCAAATGTTAATATCGAAGTCGCCAGTTATTTTTTAAAGCAGCTAATCTTAAAGTATCTTACATATATGTGCCATCCATGTTGGCTGATGATTAGTAGAAACTAGGCGTTGCTCGAATTCAAATCTCAAATAAGCTATAAGTATTTGTGAGCCTAATGACTTTTTGGAACGGGGATACTTAATACTCGACGACCGAAAAGTCTTATCGGGAAGCTAGTAGCAGGAAAAAAGAGCACTACACTCAAGTATTTTCTATCTTTTGGGTGTGTTTTTGATCAAAGATAGAGATCAGCACTGCAACCATATGTGTACAAAAACTATGACTAATAAGAAATGCAAGCAATTGATTCAACTATGGTCGGATTATGGTCGGATTAGACCGTTTTAACCTGGACACAGGAATAATAGTAACACTAAAAAACATACAAACAGACAGAACACAAGTGTTCGAGTTTTACGATACAAATTTATTACAGCATCAATTAAAATTCATAAATCCTTATAGGATAAGGAAAAAATATATATCTTTTAGCTTAAACAAAGAGCTCAGAGACATCGAGTCTACTTGGAAGTGTTTTTTTTTTTTTTTTCCTTTCATTAATTTAACCCTTTGCGGCACAGTATGTCCGGTCTGGACACACCTAAAAATTTCCTTCTGTACGCACAGAAAAATTGAATGAAAAAGGATTTATAGGTTACTTTGAACCTTCTTTATTTATAGTAGATGGCAACTCAACACAAACCAGTCCATATATTTTAGCCATGTTTAGTTTCTTAAGACCCTCATTTTTCTATCTTCACAAAATTTTACTTGTGTACTCCTCTAGGCCTAATTAGACTGCCTACATTTTTTTTAATCAAAACTCCGACTATAAAAGGTAGCCTGCCGGAAAGGGTTAAAATTTGATTCAGATGCTTCTTTTACTTGCAGCCTTAAGGATTTTCGAACACATACTTTCTTAATAATTAAACTGATAAGCATAGAATTAAAATCTTTGCTGTATAGATTATAAAAGATTCGAAATAGAGTACATTCCGGAATAGCAAATACAATTGACTAATTTTAAACAGTTTTTCCTGTCATTTTGAGTCTAATATTTTTTTAAAGTGCAACATAGACGAATTCATCGTTTATAACGTTTTAAAAATTTGAAGGCTTCTCAAATTAACTCTTTGACCTCTTTTTAAAGAAGAATGATACAAGAATTATTAATTAGGTATTTTGTAATTTTTCTTTAAATATCAAGTTATAATATCAAATATTGGAACAGGGGTTTTATTGTTTTACTTATGTGCTGAAAAACTATACGAAGATTTTTCTAAATTTAGAAAAAAGACATCACTTAACCTTTTTTCTTCGAAATATTCGAAATCTGCGGCAAACTTAAGAGGTAGAAAATTATCAAGCAGTATTTAAAGCCTATTGTTTGTAGAAAACACTTTCATTTCTCTAAATGTTTTACATGTCGAACATGAAAACAAACGTAGCTGTAAAACATTACATATCTGCACAAAATCACAGATGATACTGAAAGAATTACAGCCGATGTCAAATGCCTAATTTTTAAAAAACTAATGTTGCCAATTTCAATAAACAGAAACGTATATTCTTTTTGTTTGTGTTTTTGATTTCTTTGGAGGCCATTTTCGACATTATGTGCTTTTGTTTGTGATAGGACGTCACTTGTTTAATTGCTGTTTTGATAAACAGAAAAGGAACTCCCATTCCTTTTTTTCAGTTTTCACCATGCGATATATGACACTATACCTGATAAAAATTTATATTAAAATTACCTGTTTCAAGACTTATTTTACTCTTTTATAGTTAGTACTATGCAACAACAGCGTAAACAACAGGTAAATAACAAAATTTCATATAAGATTATACATGCGGTCATGTTATTATACAAGAAAGATTAGTGTAAGAACATGAACACATATTTTTACTCTACAAAATATAAATTCAGAATTAAACCGCGTAGAAAATCCCATAATGCAGTACAAAACCATTTGCGACTATATGTGATGCATTTTAATTTTTGGTGTTATACTTCTACAAGTGTAGAGACATTAGGATTTTTTTGAAGGCATGAAAGATGACAAATAAGCAACTCGGACGTCTGGAATACGCGCCCAGCGTGTTGACCACTACACTACGAAGGTATGCTAAGAAGTCGGGAGAACTAGCTTACAAAAGAAGGAATAAAAAATAAATTTGGTGCTATAGAGAAGCAGACGAGAAATAGGTTATTGATCTTCAAAAATAATGAAACTTTCATAAAATATATATGTCAATAACAGGGCTATAATGCGTATGAGCAATAAATAAGATCTAATCAAAAAGTTAAAAATGCTTCAGAATAGTTTTTCGCAAAATCCTCTCAAAATTATTAAGCAAGGTGTAGCAATTTAAATATTATAAGCCAGGCATAGCATTTTGCGAAACAGTTCCACAAGATTTATGATAAAGAACAACAGAACACAGATCAGAACTTTAAATCAGAATAGAAGAACTCATTACGCCCGTGACATGGCATCGTCAGCATGCAAAGATAAAAGGTTGTTCACGGAGAAATGTTTGTCAGGCTATCAAAAGTTTAAAAAATTCTTACCGTCTTCTGAAGAATAAATGAGGAAATTTATTCTAACGACTGTCAAACAATTTAAGAAACATTAAGAGAAAGCAGGGAAGTTAAAGTGTTTCCATTTATCATGACTTAAGTGACACTTTAATAAACGTTTTCGAGACATTTAAACAATTAAGAAACTTTTGGAACTTTTTTGTAAATAACTGTCGACGCAGAAAGGTACATATTCGAAAAAATATAAAAATAGTTCTGATAAATTTCTCCTTTTGTGAATTTTTTTATGTATTTACAACTATTTTATTTTATATCTCATTATACTCAATGAAAGCATAACAAAGAGTATTCTTTATGTTTGTAAATATATCTTGCAGAAACATTAGGTTAAATGAAAGCAGAAGAGATGAGAAACGAAGAACACCTTCGTCAGGAATCAAACAACGGACCTCTGGAAAACATGTTCAGCATGCAGACCACCACACCCCGAAGGCATGCTAAGAAGGCGGGAGAAATACCTTATATACACCCCTTTTAAAGAGAGACGGGGAATTTTAGGGGACCCAGTCGCCAAATCCTGAATGTGGAGAATCATTATACATCAACCTTTTTAGTTTGGACGCTAGCGTAGAGGCATTAGGTTAATTGGAAGCAAAAGAGATAAAAAATTGGCAAGGCCTTCGCCAGGAATCGAACCACGACATATGTAATAAGCGCCCAGTGTGCAGACCACCACACCACGAAGGCATGCGAAGAAGGCGAGAGAAATACCTTATAATCTAAAATAGTCAAAAATGGTGTTAGTAAAAATTAACATTTATGAAAATAACTTACTCGAATTAAATTTAATATCTACATCTTATTTTTCATTTTGAAGGCTTAGATGTTTATAGAGTGGTTTTTCCATTTTTCTCGTCGGGTTAGGCGAACACAGTTCGCAGAAAACAGACACCCGCGCAGTAGCAGAATCCTGGAGTAACAGGTTGGCGATTTTCTAACGACGTATACCAGAGCATTTGTGTGTAGTAGCTGAGAGCAGCTTAGTCAAGATGAAAAAATAGCAATTATAGGCACTTCTTGGCTCGTGGATCCCTCCGGAACGCGATGTAAGTCGTGAATAAAAAATGTCCAGTCATAGCCTGTGCTGCTACCAAATTGGTCGTGACACATTATGTTACGCTACCCAGCGTTAATCAACCACTCACCTTCACAAACAACCTGTTCTGAAAGCAGCGAGCTGGTACTGCGAAAGATCCTTAGCTTTTGTTTTGAAAAAGTGCCGATTCTGAGAGCTGTTGCTAGTACAGTAACAACGAGTCCTGATTTAATGAAATTCCGGATTTAAAAGGAAAATTGAAAATGCTGTTTCGTACAATCTTAAGTCTATGTGAGCGTAACTCGCTTTTAACGAGCAAACCATAATTATAGCTAGCAATAGTTTTGTGATTTATACTGTTGACTTCTCCACCTCTCCAACTCAGCTATTCCTTTCTAGGGAAAAAAAAAGTCTTTAACATTCCGTAGTCAACCGAAAGTTAGTGGTCAGTCGTAAATCATGCGCATACCTGATGGTGGCCTTCTTCATCTTGGAGAGTGATCAGGATTGAATTTTTACTCCGAATTCGACAAGTGACATCCAGCCTGTGGACCAAGGGATCATCAGAAGTTTTAAATCAAACTTTGTTAAGAACTTAATAATTCTGATGCTTTTCGATCGAAGAGAAAAAATCGAAGTGATACTGTTTATGACTGATGTATGACGAAAAGTTACATCAACATATGTTACATTACCTATTGCTTCCGTAAGGCTAGATAGAACATATCTCAAGACGGGAAAATCACTGAAGAAGAAGAAGTAGACTCTTAAAAATTTCGGAAATGTGTAGAGATGAATTTGAAAATAATTTATCTCTTGACGCTAATATTGTCACTTTCGAGATACCTACTCCTGAGCACATTGTAGCTGAAACTCAAGCTAAAGCAGATGAAAAAATAATTAAAGCGGCGATGATAACAACGAATGTGAAGAATTTCAAGCTAAACTGCCCACCAACATACTCAAACCCTTGTGAGTGCGCAGAAAACTTCAAACATGTTTCTGAGCCAGGGGTGCAAATGGCGATATTTTTCGGACCATGAGTCTTCTCCGAAGAACAATAACATAAGAAACAGACAATACGACAGTGAAAAGCAAATTAAACAACTTCTTGATAAAAATATATTTACGGGTACTCCTTGGCGAAAATTGGCGATTTTTGGTCGTACATGGATACTGAGTTTGTGCAATTCTTTGACTGGTAATTTATGCAGGTGTAGTGGCGATTTTTGCGCCAAAAGTCGCCGCTACACAAAGCCAAAATAACATGACAAAGAATTGCACAAACTCGGTATCCATGTACGCATCGACCTATTTTCACTTAACAAAACACTACAGAATTGCACAAACTAGGCACTGCGCACTCTTCGTGATAAATGAAACAAAAACTTCCCGATAATACAAAAGGTACCCTTCTCTCTATTCTTACCCAACTTCTTTTATAGTGCACAGAAATAAAAAGTAAACAGATTATTTATAATATAGTAAGTAAATACGAATTTGCATGATTTTTTCAGGAAACCGTTTTTTACGAGCACGCGGTTATAATGGGTAAATATCTCGGTCCCTTCGTTATAACCGAGTCCGACTGTATTATGATATTTTAAGACAAAATCATAATACAGTCGGACTCGGTTATAACGAAGATTCAAATTCATAAGATTCAAATTCGTTTTATTTGATTAAGGCGAAACACGCAAGGGCTATAAGCTTAACCCTTTCCGGCACGCTACCTTTTAAAACCGGAGTTTTGATAAATAAAAAGATAGGCAGTCTAACTAGGCCTAGAGGAGTACACAAGTAAAATTTTGTGAAGATAGCACTTATCGTTTTAATTTTGTAGGTGTGCCCAACTGATTGAATAGAGCTTCGAAAAGAGTGCTGAAACGAGCATTATTGTCAATGAACTGACCGATGAGATGCGGAGAAACACAGAATACAGACTCTCAGTTGTCCTAGATTATCGGTGAGCCCGGTCTGGGCACACCTAGGGTTCGCCGTTTGATTTTAGGCAAGATTTCAAGGTAAAAATTTAAAATTAATATAGAATAAGGAGATTAGCTTAAACCCCAAAAAATAACATAGAAATTTCTTTTCAAACAATTCCTTTTGTACCCTAAAATAATCTGGAAGGTTTCTTTGAAAAATAAGGGTCTTAAAAAACTAAACATGGCTAAAATATATAGACTGGTTTGTGTTGAGCTGCCATCTACTATAAATAAAGAAGGTTCAGAGTAACCTATAGTAACCTATAAATCCTTTTTTATTCAATTTTTGTGTGCGTATAGAAGGAAATTTTTAGGTGTGTCCAGACCGGACACACTGTGCCGCAAAGGGTTAAGGATTAGGAATGTCTTCGTGGAGGATTTCGTAAAGACCAGTATTCATCGACTTTACTAGCCGGCAGCTGCGACTTTACCGGGCGAAAATGATCAGTGACTTTGCCGTGCCCGAAAATATTAAGTAAAGAAGATATTTCCTTTTTGTTTCATAATGTAAAAGTACACTGCATATTCGTGCGATACGGTGACAAATTCAAAAACAATACCCACGTTTCTAAATCATTCATCTTTATTGAAATTAGGAACGTCTATAGCCTACAACGTTCGCTTTCACATTACATTATATTTCTTTACCAGATCACCTTCTATTTATTTAACCAATAGCGCAACCTTATATATTTTCATTTCTACAACCTGTTATTAATCCACCTGCATAAGATTCGAAATTAGCTTTCCATTTATAACTCATCATTGCTAGAGAAAACTGAACAATTTAAAAACAATTTATGTACTTATTAATAGCAATATAAATTTTTAAATCATCTCTATGAGCAATAAAATGTTTTTCCGATATAAAGAGTCAAACGTCCTTAAAACGTGACTCTATAGACAATGAAGAAATGCGCTATAAGCATATAGTTTTAAATAAACGTTAAGTATTGGGTGTATAATCAAATACAATTGTCACAATTAGACTTTAAGTATTAAACAAAATTCTGTTTTAAATTATCTATAAAAGTTTGCTTATGTACTAGACGCTAGAGAAGCCTACACAGTGTCAAAATTATTTGAAGTCAATATTCATGGTTCATCAGGAAGAATTACCCTGGAAATACTGAAAATGTCAACAAAAGTACCTTGGGCTTATAAGCTGCCTACAAGCGACACTGCTATTAAAAACCACACTCTGTATTCAATAAATATAAATCGCATATATATCCGATGAAAACTTGAAAATGTAACATTGTAAAGGAGATTTGAGTATACTATACACATCTGCTGTAAATTTCGTAAAACTATATATTTAACATAATTTACAATACGCAAATCACCTAAAACGTTATAACTACTTCAGGGAGATGATGCGGTCACCAAAATGATGTGAATGATCAGCGAGGCAAGGTGGGAATGTTATTTAATGGCCGCCGGGAATATTGGAATCGCATGTGCATACAATTAGAATGGCTGTTTATTTAAAGCGACCCTGGTAAAGGCTAGATTGCGATAGCCTATAGGCCCAGGAACATACTGCACCAAAACGCAACAGATCCAGAAGTTAAAGTATGCCTATATACAGATGAATCGAAAATTGATAATGGCATAGGAAGTGAATTTGTTCCAGTCGCTAACCAAAACATTCTACATACTTGGCAAGGGCACTTGCATGAAAATAATACTGTCTTCCACAGCGAAATGTTGGCTATAAAAGAAGCATTAACTTACCTAGTAGAACAGCGTCATAATAGAGCTATCATATTTACTGACAGTTTATCCTCGATACATGCGATCAATAATCCCGATCACTCTTCTCCCATTGTAACTGCAATACAAAAGATACTAAGAGAAAACTACAATAGCCAATATTTCCTCAAATGGGTCAAAGCGCATGCAGGTCATGCATGGAACGAATTTTCTGATACTTTAGCAAAGCAAACGGCTTAAAATCCTACAGAACACAATATAAGGCAGTATCATATACTCTGGCCAATGTCACACTTCAAAAAAAAAAAAAAAACACTCAGGCAGAAAGCAACTGACACATGGCAAAATGAATGGAATATCAGCAATACAGGACGAAGGACAGCTTATTTTATTCCAAAGGTGCATCTTGAACGCAATATAGGGAATTCACTGTTAGTCCGATTTGTCTCAGGGCATGGCCCGTTTCCACAGTACTTTGAAAGATTCAGAATTACAGAAACAGATAATTGTGTTTGTGGTAATATAGGCAGCCCGGATCATTATCTCACAGACTGCCCACTCACAGAGCAGCATCACGTTCATTTACCAGAGCTTAATAGACAAGCCTATTGTAAATTTATAATTAAACAAAAATATCTTGTGGAAAAAATAACAAAAATCATGGACAAACTATCTGCGTTTGGCACCGATCTTTGCCAAATAGCTTAGTAACACTGACTATGTTCATGTAATTATGTGCTTGAAAAAAACACCTGCAAGTGAATACACTATCAATCAATTGTCTATTTGCGTGAATATAATAATAAAAGTCATGCACATACCTTCTGCCTTAGGCTTGATCAGTGCCAAACTGTTCAAAATTGCTGAATATGTACTTACATGCTTGAGAATACATTTGAGAATTACTGCATAACTATGTGTAATATTTATCAGAATTACTAGCAGTAGCACTGAATTAGTATTGTATTGTATAATAATTGCATAATTGGTAATGTAATTAGTATTGTAATGTATAATAATTGTATAATTGGTAATGTAATTAGTATTGTAATGTATAATAATTGTATAATTGGTAATGTAATTAGTATTGTAATGTATAATAATTGTATAATTGGTAATGTTTCTATTATTCATCGTAACATACACTGTAAAGTTTATGTGTGTACTGCATAATTAGTATTATAATGTATTGAAATTGCATAATTAGTACTCTAATGTATAATTGGTAATGTATGAATTGCATAAATCAGTATCGTAATATATAGTGCATGCTGCAAAATTAGTTTTTAAATGTATTATAATTGAATCATTAGTATCGTAACGTATTGTAAAAGTAGCATGTTAAAAAAGCCCCTGTATGGCCATGTACTTATATTTTTCTCAGATATCAACAAACACTGGGACCCGGGCAGTTGGACGGCAGCGAACCCCATTGGCGGTTCTGGATAATGGCGGACGTGGTGCTGTACTGATTAACCATTAATGTAAAGGGACAGTGCCCACGTCCTCCGTCACTTATCACTTATAGGCCCAAGAAAAAGTATTTCCAAAAAAAGCATTGCTCGTCGTTGTTCAGGAGCTACTGTTAGAACTTATTAAAATGTGGAAAAATGATGTGAAATCGGCAGTAATCGACGACATATTGCATTACTAAGCTTGATCATCAAATGAGGAAGTCAAAGAGTGTTCTTCTCGATCAAAGCACATAGGTGATTGCTAAATGAAGTCAGCTAAAGACTGAATATACTTCATGTCCCAGGTCCAAATACAAATGTATCTGAGTACACAACGCATCGAACTTCATTGGATATGGGCCGCAGCAGACGTTTTTCTTATGTCTGAGCATCATCAAAGTTTGCGAATAGAATAGGCCCGTGGTCATCGTGACTGGAATATGCAACAACAGAAAAGAGTTATCTGAAAATATGAATCACGATTTCTTTTAAACCATGTCAGCGCTGTGTCAGGATTCACAGTTGGTTGACATAAGTACCACAGATCATAAATAAGCCAAGTAAAGGAAGTATGATTTGGGAGATATTCTGATAGCCGTTGCAGGTAGTTGTTGTAAAACACGCCATGATAACTGAGGACTATGTAAACATCATTGTTGATCAGTTACACCTTTTCATGGCTTAAAGATTCAAAGATTTCATGGCTACTGGCAGTAGGATAGTGCTTCTTGTCATAAGACTAGTATTGTGCTTGGGGAACATGTAAATGAATTTCGCTGGTGTTTTGAACGTCTAGCTCAAGCGACACTAATATTGTTAAACACATATGGGATGTTATAGAGCGTCAGTTTGGCGCTCCCCAATCACTTCCTTGAAGTTTACGAGAGATGTGTGACCTCTGTTTGCAAATCTAGTGCAATCTTCTCCCGGACATTTGCAATCTTTCCCCGGATAAGGACTTGCAGATTACATACCAAAATGAGTTGTAGCTGTTTTGGGCGCCAAAAATGGGACAGCATTGTATTAGGAATACATTCATAGTATTTTGTCGTGTCACTATAGCTAATTGATAATATTTATTACATGCGTATTCCACTATGATAATATTTATATGATAACATTTACATATATGTATGCATAAATAATATAACAATGCATAGATCGAATGGTTTAAAATGAAATAAGATAAAAGAGATGCGGACAGATGACCGAAATTTTATACTGCTATATTTATTTGTTTATTACATTTACATTGTTTATTACATATTTGTTTACTGCAATTGCATTCATCTGCACTGCTACATTTATTTGACCAATATTTTATACTGCTACACTTATTTATTTTTCGTATCTATATGAGATAGTTTGTGTGATAATTTAACGTTTGTAGCAAACATATGATAGCGTTCATAGACTAGTATCAAATCAGAATGCAAGTCTTGAACATAAAGCAATTAAATACGCCCCTAAAATAGCAAAAGACACTCAGTTTGCAGTTTTAGAATATATGTTTGTTGCTAATGGAAACAAAAAAACAATGTACGTTGAATAATATAATCATACAATCATATACTCTAGATATGTATAACATTTATACATATGCTTTAAATATTCTATTAAAGAATAATAACTCGTTTGCCGACTTGCAGCAAGTTTAATAAATGTTTTTAGATTTTCTTGCGCATTTATATGTGACTAACTATGTTTTTTGAACTCTCTACTCAGCAGATATTGTAATAATAATGAACATAAGTTGGTACTCTCTAATTATCTCAAAATACTCTCTAATTATGGACAGAATAATGCTGATTACTGTCTCACATACATTTACACCGATAGCTGAAGAAATGCTCATTTACTAGTAACCTAAAAGTAGTATTTTGGGATGAACTTTTCCCATTTTTTTAAAGTGATTCGACAGACAAAAACTACCAAACTTAACGTTCCTAGTGCATCATTTGTAATGAATGAATTGAATATCCTTTAGAGCTGGCTTTAGAGAAAATTGATACCTCCACGCACTATTTTTATAGTCTGTCAAAGAATAGCATTCTAAATTCAGTGATGATAAGGTTCAACGTCATAAGAATCTTCGTCTAGTAAGGATAGGGAAAGTGTTTCGACTTATTTCTACACACATATATGAGAAAAATTCGTACACCATTCTCTGTACGACCTTCATGATTATATAAAATTCGAAAATGTCCGTGAGAAGTAAAGATTATTTAGACACATCTGAAAACTAGTTGCTTATTTGATGCAGGATTTGGCATCAGGAAGATAAAAATGAAGATAAAAAAAATAAAGGAATGCGCGGGCATCCTTCTTCAAATAACTCAATATCCTATATTGGTGTTCCAAAATATTCCCTGGAGCGTCTGGACCTCAGTGAGATGTAGTTAGTATTCAGTGTTAGTCACGACACTTCGATACTTTTTGCCGACTGTTCATTCAGGAATGCCGCACATCGAAAATGCATTTCTCCTACAAGTTTTCATCTTATTTTTCAACTTGCAGAATTTCTAGAAAGAAATCCATGTGCGAAAATTTTCCATATCTAGAAAGGAGGAAAAGCAAATAGTGCAAGACGCTTCAAGTAACACAAATATCACGTGCTCAATTTAAAAACGGATTTAATCTGTAGAATGTATATTGATATTTAATATTGTTACGTTTCTTTTTTTCTTCTGACACCAATTGTTACGTTATTTTCTTTCTTCTTCACATTACGTACGTGGTTCGTAGATTTGGAGTGAATAACGACGACACTTGATGAAGTATCGAAACACAGTTTATTTGCCAATATTGTCAGGACAGCTCCGAAACATGTTTTACAGTCGTCGATGAACTACTGTAAACACGCTGACACAATCAGCGACACAGCCTTCAGGTTATCAGGCTATCACTGTGGAGACAGCTTCACCGCAAAGCACCAGAATACAGCTTCCCACTCTCCTTGGTCGTTCTCGGAACTCCAGGTACTCTCGAGATTCTCCACGCTACAACTCGCGATGCACTCGACGACACACGAGCACAGCTCCCGACTCTTTGGTTCAGTCGTTCCCGGAGCTCAACACGCTCTCTCGAACGATGCACTAACCGCGATATACTAAAAGATGCTTTCGGTGGACTCGACAACCCACTCGGCACTCTTGCGGTGCACTCGAAGACCCACTCGATACTCGCTGCCCGGCTGTCAACTCGATCGACTTCGCAGGGATTGACTCGCTAGACGAGACACCAACTCGATACTAACTAACTCGCACTCTAGACGAGGCTCACACATACTAATTGAGTGCGGACCAGCAGAGTTTATATAGCTTTCGGCTTGTGTTCGGGAACATTCTGAGCTAAACCGGTAAGAATTCGTTCCAGAAGGTTCTCCAACCGTCTATGGTATATCGCCAGTTTTGTCGCCAAATGGGATATTTCTCGCCAAATGCGGCAACCCTAAAACTGCTTTGCGGGGAATCCATCTTACCGCGCCTGTACATTTCGTAACAATATAAATAAAATAATTACCTTAGCTATATTAGTATAATTTTATTTAGCCTAGCTAGAGCACACACATATCATAGGTAACGATATTTTACATATAAATGCGGCTACTGAATTTATTTACCTGTGTAAGAAATTAAGTCCAAAACTTTGAGAACTTTTAAAAAACTATTGAAAATCACAAGCAGAGCTTAAATAAATGAATCAAATTACGAAAAAGAAGTACTCAGTCAACTGAACGAAATTCGGATGTAAAAAAATTAATGAAATTAAAGAAATCTTGAAATAGCAGAACCAGAAATAAGCTTATAACTTAGTAGCAACTGAATTAAGGCAAAAAAAAAGTAAGTAGTTAAAAACTGTAATTACAGAAAAGAGTAAAGCCACGAAAGAAACCATATTAACTAACAAAAATTGCAGTTGAGGGGAAGGGGGATTAACAAATCGATAGATAAAAATATAAATAAAAGACAACAAATAATATTTTGTGAATATTCAAAATAAATAAAGACATTTACTCAGACAAAAAACATTCTTCAGACTAACTCTCTAGATTAAAAGTATTCTAAGCAACGACGCAAAACGCCATTTTGAGACAAACAGCCCTTTGGGTATAATGCCTCTTTAGGCTAAAATCTTCAATTCCCGTTTTTGCCGTGTTTGTAGAAATCCGGGGCCTTATAAGACAACCTAGAACAGCCCTTATACAAGTTCGTTTCAAATTCATGGCCGTATTCTTCGAAGATTTCTCAAATCAATGCATTAGAAATTTCCGAATAATACACTGGTTATCATAAATTCAGGAAAAATCACAAAAATGACGATTCCTGAAAAAGTTACATCTAGAATTTAATGAAACTTACCCACAATATACAACACATAGTAAGGTATCAAATAACGTAAAAAGAAAAATTACCAGACAAACATGGTAGTATAGAAATTAGCACATGTATAAAATGAACAAATCGAAGGTGTCAGTTTGCTATAGGAAAAGTACTTTCAATATGGAATATGATCGTCTCTAGAAGCAATACAGCACATACAGCGATGTGTGATGCTTTCAATTATGCAGTCTATCAGTTCGATAGGAAGCGAGGGCCATTGCTCTTGCAAAGCAGTTGCAAGCGCGACAAGGGTCTGAGGGGGCGGATTGAGAGCAGCTAGACGTCTTCCTAAAGCATCCCAAACGTGCTCGATAGGATTCAAGGCCGGGGATCGAGCTAGCTACTCTATGCGCATAATTGTTTCCTGTTAACGATAATCATCTACGATGCGAGCCCTGTGTGGTCTTGCGTTGTCGTCCTGTAACAGGAAAGCATCACCTATTGCCCCGGCATATGGGCGAACATAAATATCAAGAATGTCATCTCTATAAATCTGAGCTCTCACGTTTCCCCTTGGAAAGAAATGGAGGTCTGTGCGTCCACCCAAAGAGATGCCACCCCAAACACAGACACTGCCTTTTCCGTATGCATCTCTTTCACAGATGTTTGATGGATGATCACGGGTTCTAGATTCTCTCCATATCAAATAATGTCTATTATCGCTTTCTAGACTAAACCTGGACTCATCCGTAAAGAGAACCGCCCTCCATTGATCAGGCGTCCAGTGGACATGTTGTCGTGTCCACTGAAAACGGTCCCTCCTATGGCGTGACGTGAGTGGCACACAAATGGCTGGTCGCTTCGCATACAGACCACCTTCGTGAAGCCTTCTACGCACAGTTGACGTTGACACGAACCTTCTGGTAGCTGCAGCAAGGGAGGATCTAAGAAGAGTCTGAGTAGCGGTTCTATTCTTGTGTGCACATAATGTCAAATATCGGTCATCAGCGCTCGTCCTAGCAGTTCCCCGTTCTTGGCTGAACCTCCTTAGATGCCGAATCTGTGGTCTTAAATTGCCTCCAAAGTCTATGAACCACAGAAGGACTCACATTTAGCCTTCTGGCCACTTCTGTTTGACTTTGTCCTGCCTCTAGTCACCCAATGGTTCTCCATCGCAGTTCTGCAGGTAAATGATGCCTGGAGGTCATTGTTACGAATTGGCTATCTCAGATTTTTAATGTCACTGTCACAGTGAAATATGTGGGCTTGCTCTCAAACATGGACTTTTATGCTCCTCGCAGATGACGTATTCCGAAAGCAGCGCCACTAATTTGCATATCGCAGTTTTACTCAGCTACTCTTACTTGGCTATATATTCAAATTTTACACGGTTTGGCTTATTTTTGAGGGAGTTATAGCTATTTTTTTATTTTTCCTTAATTTATGATAACCAGTATATTTCTTTCATGCGTTTTTTGCGACTAATACCTGACAGCAAACTTCTTCAAGGAATGGTCTTAAATTTTGGCTTGATTTATTGCTGTTAGTACACTTTCAGTCGTCTATTAAACTGATCAAAATGATGCTAAGATAAAATATTTAATTCAGTTATAGAAAAAAGTTCAAAGCACGTGTTTATGCAGTCAACTACTTTATATAGAAAAGGAGTGAGAAAAGTAAATGCAGTTATATTTTTAATAAACGAAAAGAGAAAGCTGTAGAGTCATTAGGTTATTTTGATACTGGAGACATAAAAAATAAGTGACACTCTCGCCTGAAATTGCACCTCTCGAACACGAACCGATGGTGTTACCGTTACACCACGAAGGCACGCACAAAGGAGGGGGAAAATACCTTATATACTCCCCATTTTAGAGGGCAACTGGGGATTAGGGGCCCAGTCGCCAAATGCTGGTGGTATTGAATCATCCTCCGCCACCTTTGTGTTCGGCCGCCACTGTACCACCACAAGGTTATTTTGATGTTGGAGATGCGAAAAATGTGAAGTGCTCTCGCTAGCGCTCGAACCTGGACCTTTCGAATACGCGCCGAATGTGCAACCATTACACAACGCTGGAATGCAGAAAAGAGGGAGAACATAGCTACTGCAATTTCACGAAATGACAAAATTTATACTAACAACTGCACCAAACCTTTTTTGTTGCTGTTATTAATTATAAAAGAAGTGAAAATGAAAGAATATCATATTTGAAAGATGATATTTTCCAAAATAAACAGCATATACCTATGTATGTCGAAATTAAAATAGAATATTTATTTCCAATCTATGAAACAAATTCTGTTACTTGGAAAAGAACTACCAATTCCAAATTAGTATCAGTGCATTCATTATGAAACTGCTCCTATGAAAAATAGTTACTTTCAATGCATGTAATTAATGATGTTTCACATCCGATGGCAGAACCTGCGTCCGTTATGTCCTTGAACGTTTGCAATGAAGACTAATAACTTTCTTATTTGTGGAATGACAACTTGACAGATTAGAAAAGAGATTAACGATGCTGCTCAGTTGCTTTCAAAATGCAGAATTCGAATTAATAAACACAAAATTAAGGTCTCATGTTTCATTATCAAGGGAATAATGAAGTGATAAATAAAATCATAATTAATTATTATTAACTTAAAACAAATTTTATATTATACATACAATGATATTTAACGCTAACTTTTGAAGTAACATTTTGGTTGCTATTGTTTTTAGTTATAACCCTCATGCGAAGCATTTATGTTTTCATTGTCATATGTGACTGGTTTGATTTATTTGATTATGACAAAGCATTCGAGGGCTACCCGCGGAAGGGGAGGGGTTCCTTCGTGGAGGATGTTTTAAGGAAAACTGGCTCGTATACACATTACACATGGGAAAAACCACGAAAACGCCCATGCAGCAGCCCTTTCGCGGGATTCGAACCTCGGACCGAAATACCAGTGCTCAGCGATTTTACCGCTCGGCCGCTGGGGGAGTCTGTCAGATGAGAAATTTATTACTAAGAGTATGGAAGCATATAGTGAAATATATGAATTTTCATAATGACGCTATTGAGAAAAAAGTGTTTTAAATTGTTGTCTGTTTTTTCTTAATGGTCGGAGATTTGCTATTTAAATCATTAGCCGTTAATACTGTAATATTTTATTATTTAACAACTAACTATATATATTATTGGAGTGGCAACGCCATATATGTATCATGTAACCGTTGCTCAGCAACGTAAAAAATTGTTAAAAATTATAATTCTAAAGTTATACCAGTAGTAGATGTGTAAAAAAATTGTAATTAAAAGATTGTATTCAAATTACACAATCATTTATTTCGCATTGGACTAGCTGATTCGCTGTTGTGTGTTTTATGTAATAGTGGACGGCCAATGACGGCGGACACATTCGGACGAGTGTGAAGCACTGACAAATTTTTCTTGTAGATTTCAGCGCTATTGGCAAGCAAGGAATTTAATGGCCTAAAGGCCAATGTAACTGGCATTTGGCAAATAAAGATTGTATTCAAACTATTTATCTCCGTAAACTAAAAATAAAATTTATGCTTTACTAAAAAAATCATCTGTTATTTTGTTAAATACTGAAAAATACGTTACAATACCTTGACGTAAGTCATACCTTCAGTACAGGTACTATCTATCTTTCCTTTTGTTATAAGGTACACATCTAAAAAAATCTGATGTGTACACCACATGACTTCCTTGTACGGAATATTAAATTATACGCATTTTTTCTTGCATTTTGTTTAAACATATTGGATTGAATTAAATTTACTTCGCCGACAGCGCATAAACCACAATAGAATAAATGCATTCTTTAAAATTCACTCTATTTGTTTACCATAGCGACACTCTGGTTCACTTAACATTATATTTCGTTCGTATTATAACTCAGAATGCACAAAATTTATATCATTTAAAGAATTATCTAATCGTTGCCACATGTTCTATTCAAATACTATAATAAAGCTAGAACGATGTATAAAAGAAATTAAGCAAACAAAACAAAAAAGAAACTTTTTCACAGATGATTGAGTATTTCTCATTCAATTAATTCAGTTCTCACTTCGCGACAAGGCAAAAATAAATACCTGTATTAAAAATTATGAAGTAAATCTTAAATAGTTATTTCCTCGAAAAAATTCCAGAAAAGATTAAGCATAAATTAATTCGGAATAATAAATCAAGGCGTTATCTTTGTTGTTGCGAAGCTACGTTTCTCTAGATTGGCAGCAAATCCACTACTTTGCTGTTTCAAATGTAAACAAGCAATGGCCGCCATCAAAAACATTATTAGGCTTAGCGGCACTTAAACAACTTAAAAATTGTTGATAATTCTAAAGAAAATGCATACAGATATACTAAAGGCATAAAAACCTTAACCGGAAGATAAGAACAACACAATTCAATCATTTTAAAGCAAAAAATGTACAATTTACAAACATATAAGAGTAAAGAAACTAAGATCACTGAGCCGGGTAACAGAGTGTATATATATAAATATATTTATATACGTTTGGCGCGGCCTATTGCAACCAAAATACGAGGTGCACATCTACATGTTATAGTAGTTCTATTTACGAAATTTCAACGTTCTGAGGCTACTCGTTTTTGAGTTATGCGAGATACGTACGTAGGTATGTACATACGTTCGTACAGACGCCCTGAAAAATTCTCTTCAGAATTAATGTTAAAGCAGTTTTATGATTTTTTTGGAGGAAAAGAGTCTTTTATTCTGTCCTTAAGTACAGATATCACGCAAAACCATCGTTAAATTGCATTTGAAAGCGGACAAAATGGATATTTTCGTTGAAATATGCTGCCTGAGACTTTTCGCGATTACAATACTTCCTTTTTACTTCGTACAAGGAAGTAAAAAAGGAACTTCTAGATAAAAACAACAGCAACTACAGATTCGTGGCTTTGGCATAATGACGTCACCAGTTTAACAAATGTTAGTTGCAGTTTATTTCTTTAAAGTTATGGTTAACACTCAAGATCGTTATGGTAAGACTCGTAAAAAAAACGAAACACTTGAATTCTTAAGCAAAACTATTGAAATTAGACTTTAGTCTAAAAAGAAGAAAGCTAAAAGGAAAAATAATCATTATCCGATACTTTCAGTTGTTTCAGCAGTCATTTTCTAAGCAAGACTGGGCACTAATTTATCATCAAAAAGTAAAATCGGCAGAATTTCTGGAAAATAAAGCAAAGTTATTTCAACTGACAAGAGATAAACTGGAAAATAAAACAAAATCGTTCGCTTCTATGCAAATTGCTCTGAAAATTTCTCCAGTAATCCTGAAAGAATTTCGACTTTCAAACAGACGGGACACCAAGTTTCCACATTAGCGTCAATGTGCCCATTATGAATACATCACCACAGCAAAACAAAGCTATTTCCAATATAAATAACTAACGACCTTTCAAATATCAGACACCGATCCTCGCAAGTTACGTGTTTGAACGTGTCCATTACAGAAATAAGACTAATAACTCTCTCGTTTGCGAAATACCAACCTCCGGGATCTTAAAAAAAAAAGATTAATGATAAAGAAGAACTCTCTTCTTCGTCCAAGAGGTTACAAGTTGTTAAGAAGTTCCAAGACTGAAGAACCCGCGTTTCCTTATTTATGAGAGAATATGATGATGTACGGCGATGCTAATTATCACAACTGGCGGATGTAGCAGCTTATCGCTGAAGATGCCGAGAAAAGTGACGGAAGAAGTTTCTGCGAGTTAGATAAGAATTTTGAAAAGGCTGCGAGTAAAAAAAAAAAAAAAAAGATTTCTTTCCAAGGATTACTTCCCTTTGTTAGCACTTTTGCTTTCTCATTATGAGTGCTTTGTATCTCATTATGTGAGAGTGGAAAACATTCCACTCCCTGGAAGATAATTCAGTTGTGGATGCGGCTTCTCGTGTTTAATACTCATTGTGATAAACTGTTTTCCAAGAAGGATTCTCCGTATTTTATTGAAAAAGGAAATGAGATAGCATTTCTCGAATAGTTCGATCCTGCATATTAAATATGCGCAAGCTCTCTCATTTTAGCCTTTCATAATATCGTAATGATATCCAGAGAAGACCATAACAACAGCTGAACAATTTGACACATGCGTTAAAACGTGGCTATGTTGATGACGTTAATAATGGCCAACAATTTCATTGCAACTAGCCAGTTTGACCTGCCAGTTTCTTATGTAGGAAACTAACTGGCAGATGGATACAATATGCCGTTATTCATAAGCTAGCGGTCAACCGTTTACCAATTAACTGCACATTTACAACGCAAAAATATGTAAAAACATTTATTATTATTATTCCAAATTCTGCAGCTTGCGGTTTATAATTCGAAAGGTAAGCAGAATAGTTCCTACTGTAAATTTCATGGGTTTGCTAGACGATACCAATCTGAAACTAGTGTAGCTATGAGAATCTAAGCACAGCGCCTTAATTTTTTTACCAACACTATAAGGTATTTCTCCCGCCTTCTTAGCATGTCTTCGTTGTGTAGTGGTCAGCACGCTCGACGCGTATTCGAGAGGCCCGTGGTTCGAGTCCCGGCGATGGCACTGCTCATTTTACATATCTCCTGCTTTCAAAAAATACCCAATGTCTCTACAGTGGCGCCCGAACTAAAAAAAGGTGGTGGATGATGATTCTCCACCACCAGGATTTGGTGATTGGGTCCCCTAATCCCCAGTAGCCTTTAAAAGAGGGGATTATATAAAGTATTTTTCCCGCTTTCTTGGCATGCCTTCGTGGTGTAGTGGTCAGCACGCTCGATGCGTATTCGAGAGATCCGTGGTTCGAGCCCCAGCAAAGGCTTTGCTCATTTTTCATCTCTTCTGCTTCGAAATAACCTAATGTGTCTACATACTTAGAGAGTCGTTTAAATGTATAGAGACTGTGTATATGTATATTTTAATACAAAAGTCATGGCATTTCCGTGAAGGCATTCACTAGCAATTATAGCCACAATCATTGGTAATCTAACCATCCCTTCAAAAATCAGTATCCATAGGACGATCGATATTGCTCCAGCAAAGAGGGGGAAAGTTAGGGCACAAATAACCAAACTTTACAGAGGAATCCAGCTGCCACTTTCGAGTAAGGACTAGCATTCAAGCTCGTCTAATCACGATACCATTCATTTTATAAAAGGTACATACATATTAGGTAAATAAATCGAGTAGAAATGTATATGATGATTTTTTTAAAATTCCTATTTATATTATATGAGGAAGACTATTCATACATCCAGCTTGTATCTTAGAGTTCAACACAAGATACAGAATATAAATAGACACTTATCATTCCGATACGAACTTCAAGTAGGCATGGCTATGAATCATTAACTTATAAAACTATTCATTTTTCGAAGGAGGGAAAGACGAAAAATTAGCTATACCCTCGGTGGGATTCGAACTCCGGATCTCCGATTTCTAGCCCGACTTACTATCAATTACACCACGAAGGCAAAAAGAGAGTCAAAAATTCCTTACAAGCTAAGCTAATATTTATTCTCAATCGAAAAGGTAGAATTTAAACAATTATCTTTGTACCTGAGCTTAAGATGAATACGAGTATTTTGCAAAATCCTCTAAAGTTAGCACTTACGTATTTAAAACGAGAAAAGTTAGAGCTGAGTCAAACTTACGGATATTCATTAATAAATTAAACATGAAAATACTATTATAGTTGTAACAACAGTAGTCTAAAACCTACAATACTTAGCGACTGTCATTCGTTTCGTATTTGTTCTATTAAATTAATATGAAGTCACGACCTGGGAAATGCGGAGTTGAATTTATAAAGCAAAAGTTGCGGATGCAGATCAAATACAAAGGATTTATTGCATCTCAAAAAGAGCATGGGAGAAAACACACAGAATACCTCGAACATGCTGTCCATGGTTCCACTTTATTTTCATTAACAGATTTCTTTTTTTGATCAGATTTCCGCCCAGAAAACCTTAATGAGCCTTCCACGGTCGAGCGCCAAATTAGGAATATATCAACGTTTTAGAGCGGTAATCACAAGTAGGAAAGACGTGATTATCTTTAATTTGTTCTTAATTTAGTTTCTTTATGAAGAAACGAATTAGATGAAGAGAAAAAGAGATAGGAATCTTAATAATAATTTCCTCTGGAAGTCTCACAGTTTTCACGTAAAAGGTGACCTACCATAGGAAATGACTTTATACTTTTTTCTCCAAATATTCAGAAACTTCGAATATATGTATAATGCATGATACAAATTTAAATAGACAAATTAAATTTCTAGCCTTTGCCAGAAACAATTGTTATGGATCTTTAACTCTTATTCAGAAATTAATGAGAAAATTGGATTTTTTAGCATTTATTACCAAATAAGAGAAAACATTACAAAATTAAAACGGTACTTGATGTATAATGAAAATTCACAAACAGCTTCTCTAAAATAAACACTTTATCTTTTCAATTTATTAAGAAAACACACTTGGACAATTTTTACTTAATTCTTAAGTACTGAAATAAACTTTAAAATCGTTCAAATTAATTTATATTCTTATATAAATAAAAAGGACAGCAATCTGTAAAATTTCATACCTGTATTAATTACCATATTATTATAGATTTCTTCAAATAACATATATTTCAATAAAACTAATTAACCTGCGCATTAAAAACATCTTTTAAATTATTAATTAACCTTCTTCAGATTATGACTAATTAACCCTCAATCAAAAAATATATCCAATCAATAATACATCAAAGGCCAATCAATCAATAATATATCAATAATATATCAAAATAATATATCAAAGTCTGCTTCTGTATGACTGCAGAAAATGTTGCAGTCATACAGAAGTAGACAGCCTTTGATATAATAATACGAATTTCTAAGAGATTAATAGTTCTCTCGAAGCTGGGAACGTGAAATAAATATTCCTTCCTTTGCTACAGTTTCTAACCACAGCTCTTCTAACTGTCAGCTGGACGTGCTGAGCATTTACGCAAATAGAGCCCGCACAGACGATGCGATAATTCCTTACATTTTCCACCACTTAAGAGTGACTGAGAAGAAATATATGACTTAATCGACAAATTCAAGTGACGAAGTATTATCGTTTGTCATATTTTAGTCCGGATGTCACTGTAAATTATCTTAGGTGTTTTTCCGGAGGCTGGATACGTGAGAAATAAGTTGTGCCCTAACCAGAATTCGAATCCGTATACTACCTAGACGTACTTATCACTTGCATAAGGATGAATGCAATAATTTCTTAAAACTATACTGAAAAGTCTCGAAAGCTGGAGATATTCTATCCTTTTCATAAGATATGCTAATTTTACAGAGCGAAGTTATCTAACTCCTTTGAACTTAAGAGTACTTATTTCCTGAAACCTTTCGGCGTGTAATTTTAACAGTGAACAAACACCACAGCAACAACACATTTAAGCGAATATAATTATATCAGTAAGTTCATATACGTTCACCACTAATTTAATACCACTTATTGAAGTCAATTTAATATTAATATTAATGATAATTACATTGAATAATAGCCCAAACTACTGAATTCCGACACTTTATTCCTGAGTATAGTACATGTCTATTAATCAAGCCTAAGTATATTATTAATTATGCCTAGATACTATAAATACGCCTAGGTATAGTACATGCTTTTTAATGTAGAGAAAATACATACTATTTGACTTATTTCAGTTTCAAAGAAAGAGTGCTTTTGCATATTAGAAAGAAAGATTTCTCAACGTCTATCGATAATATGATACTGCGACGACTGTGAAATAAAGACAGTTATAAATTAAAAAAAAAAAAAAAAAAGTCAAAGCTGAGAACGATAAGTTGCATTCCCAAAATTATTCGTTTGTGTTAGCTTTTAACAATTTGTTTTCATTTTCAGCGTGATACATATATTTAAAATTTGATTGTAAAGAAATACGTTTTAATTTTTATCCTATTGCATGCCCTGGGTTTATAAACTACTAGTAAAAATGTCCGTTGTTAGAAAAAATTAAACGAATTCTAAAATTAGTTAGTTCCTTGTTTATCTTGATTGTTATCATACATGAATTTTTTATATTTATCATTCATAAACATACACATTCGGGTTCAGGCGTTATTGTGAAGACAAATTTATTTCATTTCGAGGAGTAACGTCTTTTTTTTTAAGTCAATGTTCACTGAATTGTATTAGCAATCTTACGTTAGCTAAATATTTCCCATTAAAAATAAATAATCTTTTGCATCCCTTAGCATTTTCATATTTAACTAAGACGACGATGATGATAATTGTTTACATAAAAACCGTAACATGAAAATTTAACGTTTATTGGAGAATGAAGGAAATAACCAACAGTTTTCTAGTGACTTTTCCCCCAAAATAGACTTCAATTTATATAAAAAAATCTACAGTGAGGAAGTGGAAAAGTAATCATTTTCAAGGTCATGCTACTATTTTTAAGAAATATGTTTCATCAACGGAAGAAATGTATGTATGAATTTATCATTATTATTTATCATTAGTAATATGAACATATAATGTTTCAAGCATCGAAGATTAAATTTACTAAATATTTTATCATTATCTTAAAGTTGTAAAAATCTAGCAGTGAAATCTGAAATTTAACTTTTGAATTATATACGAAATTTAATTCTTTTACGTCCTTAGTTCCATTTAATAACTTGTCAAATGCAGAACAAATGAAAACAAAATGACGTTTGTTTGTGAAGAGTCATAAAAATATCAAAATGCTATAAATAAATTTTTTGTTTCCTTCTGGGACGGAGATGAACTATTTCAAGTACAGGTTTGCTTCATCTTACTCATTAATATTATTAGTACAGAAAGGCCTCTCTCTTCATCGATAATTAGCTACGAATAATGAATTAACCTTAGCATTTATTCTTATTTTAGAAACATAAGAAGCATTGTTTTGCAATATTAAACGCGGGACATCGTTGCCTTTCATTAAATGATTAATTACCAGGTCATTATCCAAGAATATCTGAATTATGCTTCGAAAGAATTCATAGGATTGCGGTGCGGGAAGATAACGTTGCGCTTCACAATGACGCATCCGCAGACTTAATTATGATTGAAGATTCGACATATATTATGTATATGTACTATATATTGTTCGGAAAGAACATAAATTGTTATTTCCAGCTCTCTAGACTTAACCTCTACAAGAGAAAGTCCAGTAACCCAATCTTGTTTCACATATTCACTACTCTACAAAGTTATAAATTTAGATCATATATCAGTGGGGAGGGGGAAAAAGATAATTATTGGCAATTTTGCGCATATATGAACTAAAAAAGTCCTCTAAAGCATTAAATATTCTTTCACCTGCACCCATATTATTGCTTAGCTATAGCTGGAGTTTGAAATTTAACGAATCTTAACCGCTCGGCTCCCTTTGCAAGCGAACTGATACCCATTAATTCCATAATTGTTTTTTTAGAAATTTGAGAGAAACTAAAAATTTGAAGAAGAGCAAATTAACATAGAAATACTATTTAAAAACTGAGAATGCGGTAAATGTTTTTGAAATAAAAGTAACTACTACTCTAATTTTATCATGTACTACCATAATGTGTACACAGATAGACTCTATTACAAAAGCTTTTAATTTTTGATGCCTAGTGTTAATAATAGAAGTGTATACATTTTTTTTAATTAAAGACGATATTGATGATAACATAACAAGCAGATATTTTATTTTGTACACAGAGACCTAAAATTAGAGATTCCATTAAATGTTATTAATAAATTCATCGACATCATCGACAAGCTTATATTTATAGAACGTTCTACCAATTTCAGTGGAATCTAGAAACGCGTTTATTCTTTAAAGGAGCAAAAGTATATGGTTTACAGATCTTATTACCAGGCTTCATTAAAGCCGATAGAGTTTTCTATAAAGCAACGCGACGCTGAAGTCAATTTTTGCCTAATTTTATAAATACCCCATATTCGCTCTTTTTTAACAAGTTTTATCATCCAAAAAACAAGACGGACAATTATGCGAAGTAATATAACTGGAATGTAAATAACAGAAGTAAGGTGAAATCACAAGTTTCGAAAGTTTCTTACGTGTCAGAATACTTGCCTCGTCTGGGACCTTAAGCCTTTCACAGAGAAGTCGCCAGACACCGCCATGTCGCCTGAAAGCCTTGCGTTCATTTTCTACCTGGTGGTTTTACCCCATTACTTTAGTGCATACCTTACTGATTTCGAGAGTTGTTAAATGAAATGTCAGCCATTATTTTGGAAGCTACTTTTTTTTTCTGTTGCGACTCCCCTTTTAGTGTCAACGTTTAGCTATTGATTCTCACACTTGCAGTCCTACCCTAAGGGGAAAATGCTCACAGTGAGCGAAACTGCACGAGGATCTCTGAGAGGAGATACTTGGTAGGTTATTTTTAACTTTTTAGCATTCTACTTGATAGAGGGGGAAGGAATCTATTCCAAAAGAAATATGTATGCACGGGTGTTTCAGATGTTTGAGGAGAAGAGACTTTGGCCTCTATCGATGGGAAAGGGTTAACGAAAAAAATCTGCACAAAATACATTCTTTTGAAAAAAAAATTCGAAGCACCATGAAGGAAGTGGTTATTTTTGATAAAATTGAATATGTGTATAGCTCATACACAGATAATAAAATGAATAAAAAATCAAAGTCATAGTACCTGTTCACGACTTACAATTACCCATTGAGTGTTCAAATTAGTAGTTGGTCGAACCGCCATTGCTTGTATTCGTCAAGGCAAGGACTGGTAGAGGTTCCTAATGTCATTCTGCGACACATTCTGCAACTCATTCATCAGTTGTCGCTCCAGGTCTGCTACATTTTGTGGTGCCCGAATCTGGCGGTCTACCATGCTCTAGACATGGTCGATTGGTGAAAGGTCTGGTGACGTTGCTGGCCAAGGAAGATTATCATCCGCACGGAGACAGCCCAGAGATATGCAAGCGGCATGTAGCCTGGCACTATCTTGTTGGAAAATAGCTCCAGGATGACGTGTCATGAAGGATAATGCAACCGGCCGCAGAATGGTATCAACATATCGTTGAGCTATTAAAGATGTACACAGGATGACTAAAGATGACCTGTTGTCATAAGAAATAGCGCCCCACACCATCACACCAGGAATTATGGCTTTTGCCTTTGTAAAACAAAGGCTGGTTGGGACCGCTGGCCCGCCCTCTTCAGACACGAACACGATGGTCATCTGCTTCAAGAGTTAAGCGGGTTTCATCGCTGAACACTATACGATACCAGTCTGATGGAATCCATGATAAACGGCTTCGACAAGATGACTCCACTGATGTTGTGAGGTCAAAGGCAAACGTCTGTGAGCATAACCCCGCCTCAGACAAGCGCCGTGAGATGGTAGACGGTACCACGGGAGGTATAGACGTGGCTGTAGTGTGTTGAATAGTTGACAATGATACCGTTGGGGCGGTTCGGGCATGGCGAACAATCATCCTATCTTGCCTCGCATTTGCGCTCATTGGCTATCCAGAGCCTTCATTTCGTCGGCAATTTCCTTGTAGCAACCATTGCTGCCAACATCTTTGCACAGCAGTATCTGTACGCTTCTGGTTGTTCGGAATGACAACCCAGCTTCACGCAACACTACAATGTGATAACGTTCGAAGTCATTTAGTTGCCTGTAAGGTCTTCAATATCGTCGTAATGGCATTTTCAGTTGCTTCTTTACGGAAATACAATGGCAGCAATAACAACAAAAAAGATAAATTTTCCGCCTATGTTACTGGTTTTATTTTTTGCGAATTGCGCACAAGTAATGCGCGCTATGATCGCAATTCCTGCTCATTTGCCTTGAAATTTTGATCATTTGCATGTTCGATCAAGATGTGTTTGCATATCAAATTTCGTCACGATCGCAAAAGTCCTTCTTCGTGCTTCGAGTTTTTTGCCAAAGAGTGCACATTTCAAATAATAAATGCGAGGGAAAATAAAATGGATGAAATGATAATGAAAAAATGCAGATATAAATTGAATACATTGAATAAAAATCGAAGGAATACAATTTACCAATACATTAGTCCTCAAAATAATCTCAACGATGTATAACTCCGCTGTGGTTATTTCAGATAATAAATAACATAAAAATGGAATAATTAATTTCAACAATACACGTTATAAAGTTCAGAATTTCAGATGAAATGCAAAGAGAGGTATAATACTGGACAGTTTTACAGATTATTTTCGTGAGAAATTACTAAATTTGATAATGAAGTGGAAATTATTAAAAACGTTGGATATATAATAATAGTAATAACCATTGGACAAAGCAAAGTTTAGAGTAAAAAGATCTGTTGACCGTTCCTAATTTGCCACGTGCCTCAGTATTAGAGGCATATATTTTGCATTCAGCAAAACAGGATAAAATGCATTGAAAATCCCCTAGCAGAAAACAGAATAATATATAAATAAGCTAATAATTAATATATAATTAAGGTAGTAAATAGAATAACATATAATTAAGCATTTAATAGCCCTTCCGAATATTATCATAAAATCATCTTGTTGATTGCCTCGAAGAACAGCTTAAGGCCCAAAACATAATATTTCATAACAGCTTTTATTGTTAAACTATATTTCAAGAAAGCTGCCAACTAAACAGTGTAGGCAAATGAAAATCAGACGTAAATTTGTCTGCATTTATCTTATGGAATGACAAATGCAGTTTTGAAGGAAAACTTTGGGATAAGGAAGCAGTAAATTAACACAAGCAACATGATTCTCAATTCTAAAAATATTGGCATACATGGTAGATGTGGAATAGCGACTGGTTAATGATTTCCTTCATATTATATCCGAAGAAAAACTAACATACTACCTGATACTCGTCAAACATTGGGGAGGGGGGGCAGAAAAGTGCTGTCAATTAATATGCCGTTTGATATGTGGGATTATTTCTTCGTTCTTGTTGGCATTGTATTGAATAGCATAGATTTTCCTTGTTTCTAAGGGCGCCATAGATTAATCGGAGATGAGCAGAGAAGATACAGATATCATATTATGCTTTAATTGCTATGTACATGAGAATGATTGACTTCTTTTATTGCAACATAATGTGACTATAAAAACTTGGATAATATTTTCCAGCTTAAACATAAACACAGAATTAATGACCAATAATATTTAAGATGTCAACGTAAATAAGTTCCTATAAGCCCTCTATAAAAAACAGCATGTATTAATAAATGCGAGAAATTTATTACACCTATATTTTTATAAAACTTTTATTAGCAATACGAATTCTAATGCACATCCATCATTTTATATATATATATATATATATATAAACAGTCAAAAACTCTAAATGTTCACGAGTCATATTCTTGAGCTTTAATGGAAATGGATTATATCCTTATTGAATATAATTATTATTGCTTTATAAAACATACGAATTATACCGAACGAATACGAACAAAAATACGAATATACCTCTATACTCTCAATAAACTAAGCGTTATACTTTTCTGAACTTCTTATTTATTAGAATATCCTGATTTACAGAAACGTTTATTTAAAAAATATGATAGACTAAGAAATTATTTTAAATGATTATATGCTAAGAAATGCAATTACAAATATATTTTTTTAGTTTTGGCCGACAGAGTTTGAAAAATGTATCATTTAAAAATTTAATTTAGAAAATCGGCTGATGAAATTTCTGAGTTATCAGTTATTTATAACAAAAATGTCAATCAATTAAGGTAGTTAATAAAGAGTTAGTATGCATGTTATAAAAAATCATTAAAATTATTATCCAGTCATTACGATCAGTTAATAAATAGTAATTTAGTAACGTTTAATGTTTAACTTTCCTTTGCAGTTTAGTTATTAAAGAGAAGATACCTCGAATAACACATTTAGATAAATAAACAACGTTAAAATTTCGTTGTAAAAAGAAATTAATCTCTTTTCATAAAATTAATAGCTTTGAAAATTTACTACCGCATTTAAATCAATAAACAGTTTAACTGCAATTATGTATAAGGAAATAATATAGGGTTTTCTTACAATAATGCTATCATACGAAATTATATAATTTAGCTATTAGTAAGCAAGGAAATATTACTGCAGGTTTTTCAGAGGAAAAAAAATATTAAATAATTTTTGAACAATTTGCAATAAAGACAGCTTAATTAATTCATAACTAATGAATGGAATATAAGTTTCGTTATAATTACAATTTTGGAAATTAAACAAAAGATAAAAATTGTTCCTCTTTCAATTACAGTCATTTTCTTTTAATTACTAGGCCAGTTCAAATTAAGCTCAGTTAGAAGCGAACAAAATTTAATTGCACCATTTCAAACTTATTCCTAATGTTTTGAAGAATTTGTTAAATTAAAACCACATTACAGATGCAATTATTCTTTGAATGCAGTTCTTTTATTTTCTAAAGAGGTGCGCTTTCATCACATTGAAAAAACTTAATGATGTCACATTCTAAACATGGCGTACTTGAGAGTTTCTAAATAATACAATAAATAATAAATAATAGAGTTTGTAAAAAATGATCATATTTGCAGGCTTATTCAAGTCTTCTGTTGAGATGACGTACGTTCTATTACATATACGCCACTTTTTTAAGCTAAAAAATTAAATGAGTTTTTGTTTTTTTATTTCCTCTGAGAGAAGCAGTAATAGCTTGAAAACTAAATGTAAAATCCTGAAATATTAAACTTAATTCAACATTTGGGAAATTAGCAAAAGTTCACTTGCTTCATTTTTCTTATGAAAATTTCTTTAACTTGCCAAAACATTTTACGCTTATGTGTTCAGAAAACAAAGGAATTTCGAATGTATGTTTTATAAAGGAGAAGATAATTGTGACTTGAGCTATAAAACTTACAATATTAAATATGATCTGTAAAAATTTAATGTCAGTAACTTAAACAAATTTAATAGTAATGTCTTTCCTGGTTTAACATTGCCTGTCTGATGGTATCTTTCTTAATGATTAACGTGCTTGAAATCTAATTGAAACTTTTGACTTATTTAAGTATTTCTTTTAACATGGCATAAAAGGTACGCCTATATGTAAAAGTGATACTTTAACTTTGAATAAATTGCAAATTCTGGATTCAGGAATACTGTATTACTTTTAATGTAAACAGTTTCTACTATTTCTGTAATTTAAATAAAGTGCTGAATAGTTACTCCAATTTTCAATTTGAAATAAGGCATACCATACCTTCGAAATAAGGTATACAGCTTAAACATGCAGTTTAAGCTGCTAACACAAGGATTCTCAAGCAGAAAACATATCCACCCGGAGGGGAATTTCATAGACACAGGGGAAAATGCGTTCTGCGTTTTATTTTACTTTTAAGTATTTAGTTTTAGTTCATGAATACGATAAACTAGCTTTATGCAAGTTTGGTATTTATCAACATTTCTTATACTTTTCGTTGTTTAGTTTATGAAGCACGCTGAAAATAACCCAGTTCTATATATACGCATATATGTACTTTAAAAGTTTTGGAAAGGAAGGGGGAAATAATCTTCTGTCAATGGGGAAAGTGTTGCACGAGGGGAAACATGTTTAGAACCTCAAACAAGTGCTATTAAATTCAATTCTTTCTACTTCCTCTGCTCCGCAAATATAGAATATTCCTTCATAAATATAAGTAATGTAGATGAGACTGAAATAGAAAGGTTGCCCGACTGTTCTTTAACTAATGAATCAATTGTAACTCACATTTACAGTCAGTGTTAAGCAGTGTACAACAATGGACTACGGTGAATTGGAGCGTTATGTTGCGTTTACGAAATGTATTAACTAGTATTAATAATGTTACAGTGATAAGTTTTAAGAGTCCAAAGAAGTGTTCACTTTAGTAAAAACTCTGAGGATTATGGTCTGAACCATTACCAATCGCGGAAGGTAACTTTAGGATTACTTGACATCCTCCCAAAGCCCCAGAGAATTCTAAATCCAGCAAATACACTTTTTAGGTGAATATATTTTCATTGGAATGCAAGTGCTCTTGTGACAGCAAAGCATCAGGCCAACCCTTATTATAGTATAATAAAGCAAAAATGAGAATGTTTAAAGTTTCTCTGCTAAATGGGATCTTTCATTAAGCCTAACGCGTCTAATAAACAAGACTTCTTTCTTCCTTTAGACCATGCATAATATCAAATGTTCAATTGTGATTCACTGATTCAACTTCAAACTGCTTCATAACTTTATTTAAAATGTATATATTTGGATACTTTGACCTCTTGCGAATTTTGCTTACGCCACCTGTGATGCTGACGAAATTTTGCTTACGACACCTGTGATATTTACTCTACAGCATGAATACTGCCTACGAAGACTGGCGATAATCAAGTAGAGGGTTGAGCTAATAGGTAGGGAGCGTTCATCTGTTTTATAAGCGTCTCGTGACAGAGTTAGTGATAGCTGTGCTTCTGTCTTCACAGTAAGAGGCAGATAAAACACTAAGAGACAATCGCATTTAGTTTATTATTCTATTATTCTTCCACAGGCAGATCTTAATGCTATGTTTTGTTAAATACTGTAAGCGGTAATTCCTTACAAATATATATTAACTGTTTGTATGTATATTATTATTATATTAATAATTTAAAGGTTAGATCAGCTGAAATTATAATGTATTTCTCCCGCCTTCCTAGCGTGCCTTCGTGGTGTAGTGGTTCTGCACGCTGGGCCGGTATTCCAGAGGTCCGTGGTTCGATTCCTGACGAAGGCGATTGCTAATTTTTCAAATCTCCTATTTTAAAAAAATCCTAATGTCTCTACAAAGTAAATATTTCGATGGCACGAAATCAGAAACTATTGCAGCAAAAATTACAATATGTTCAACTCCTGTTTACTTAACACCTGTCCCCCCAAAAAAGTTAAGTTTATTGCAGAGCGATATACAATTGCTATCTCAAACGATCAGCATGCAACAAGACAATTTACAGAAAATATAAAAAGGAACAGAAAAAAAGCCGTAGCATATTAACAGATACAGCAGATGATGTTTGTTAGGTAAATTCTGTCGCAAACATTAAGTTATAAGCGACTTTCTTATGCGAGTTAAATTTCTGTTGTAAATGTTGTTCTCTAATGTCATTTACAACTTAGTTTCGCTCTTTCTAATGGTATTAAATTGTATGTTATTAACAAATTTTTTATTACTGTATAATGTATTTTCTCCCTCCTTTCGGCATCCCTTCGTGGTGTAATGGTAGCACACTCTTCGCGTATTCAAGAGGTCCAGGTTCGAGTCCTGGCGAGGGCATTGCTCAGTTTTCACATCTCCAGTATCAAAACAACCTGATGATTCTATTGTGGCGCCCGAACTAAAAGGTGGAGGATGATGATACTTCACCACCAGGATTTGGTGACTGGGTGCCCTAATCCCTTTGAAAGGCGCAGTATGTCAGGTACCAGAAGTGGGAGCGGCCCGGCCCACCTAACCAAACAAGTTGCTCCTATGGTCAGGAGTATATAAGGTATTTTCTCCCTCCTTTCTGGATGTCAACGTGGTGTAACAGTAGCACACTCGGTACGTATTCGAGAGGTCCAAGTTCGAGTCCCGGCGAGGGCATCGCTCATTTTTAACGTCTCTAGCATCAAAATAGCCTAATGACCCTACAACTGATTTAATTTAAGAAAGTAAACGAATTTATTCTTCAGATTACATTGGGAATCTACAGAGAGAAAATACAGGTATATTACTGAACTAAAGTTTAAGTTGAATGTAAACCTTCCCTAGAACAAAAAAATACAATATAAGTACAACTATTAAAAAACAAAAATCCACTTCTTACAACTACCGAAAAATTTGAGAATTAAATGCAACATATTTAACCAGATATTTCTCCTACCAGCCTAATTAATTGTTTTTCTAAATCCTCTCGTTCTCCAGAATTATATAAAGATTTCGAGTTAAAAGATATCACAGAAAAGAAAACGGAGTCTTTTAAAAATAGAAAATTAACTGAACTTAATCATTAAGGACGAGTTATGAGTATTACATGATTTTATTTCTTCATACAGTACCAACTAAATGATTCTCAAATAAAAGGATAACAAACTTTATAGCCAAATACATTTCGAGAAAGGCATCAAGATTCATTCGAAGTAAAAAACAACTCCTTCCTCTTCCTTATTGGAAGAGAGTTGTGAGAGGAGAGGCGGTTGGAGTCAGCCACTTTAATATCAAGTCGAAAGAAAGAAGGATGAAATCTCTCCAAAGAATTTCAAAAGATTTTTAGGAAACTCGCACTCGCTTCCGATAAACTGTAGCTATGTATTTGGTGAGGCGTAAAACAGAAAAAAGAAGAAATCCAATTATCTGCCGAAATAAGTTAAAGTTGGAAAATTTAATGGAAATACTTGAATCCCTACAGCGTTATGAGTGACAAAATTGCTGCTATTCCCGGACCTTCAGATACGCTCGATGAATGTGCCCTCAGCATACCTCTAATTTATACGTCAATGATAGAATTTACTGCAAGGGGTACTGGGGCAGAATGAAAAAATTCTTAAAATTTTATTTAAAATGAATGGTTTCTTGTTGAGCTAATTTCTTAAAATGCTAAAAATTAGTTCTTAATCTTGGAAGAATAAATACTCATTTTTCCCCGCGACAATGTGTTGCTAATGGCTACAGAAGCTACATTTTAATATTACAGTACAACTCGAATTATCCGAACTCCGACTATCCGAATCTCTGATTATCCGAATCGCTGTCAGAATTTAAGAAAAGAGTTAAGACGGAAACGTAGTGTTGGAAAATCACCGATTTCAGACATTAAAAGGAGCAAACTTACACTTTTAAACGTGGTGTCATTGCGTGAAAACAAAAATGGAAGTTCTTCAAGAAAATCAATGCAACAACAAGCAAAAGTTTAGAAGATGTTGTTTTCAAATGGTTTTTACAGCAACGTTCTATGGGAAACCCAATTTCGGGTCCGAGTCTTTCTGAAAAAGCTAAAATCTTAGCTCAGAAGCTTGGTTGTTCATTCTTTTAAAGCAAGTAACGGCTGGCTAAGAAATTTTAAATACAGACACAGTGTCCGTCAAACAGCTTATTTTGACCGAGATGTTCAGCAAGCAATGACGTTCAGCACTTGTAAGTACTGTACAGTACGCTATATAACATGTACGCAAAGGTGTTGCCTTTTCTTTTACTTTTAAAACTTCTTTTTCTTTAAAAATAATTTTTTTCTACCATTTTCAACATACGGTAGATGCAGTAATTAATTGAAGTGTACGTAGACCATATCTTCAGAAAAAATCTAATTATCCAAATTTTTGGTTATCCGAATAGGGTCCGGTCCCAATTGATTCGGATAACTAAAGCTCTACTGCATTACCATAATTCCTAAAAGAAGACAGACAATGGTACGAAAAATAAGACGTACAGAGGTATCACTAAAATAACTTTTAATTTATTTTAACACTCTAGACGTGAAGGGTTTAACCCTGAAACCCTAATGTTCCCCCTAATGCCATGACTGTGTGGTATGTTTTTATTCTAATTCCAAAATTAACTCCTTACCTTGAATTCGTTTCATTAAAAACACAACCAACCGGATATCGGATCCACCAGGACCTGGTAGCAATTTTTGTGTGTACGAATTCGAAAAGCCATCATTCTATGTCGAATTTTACGTCCATAATATTTATAGGGCTAGGAAACTTTCCAAACCTTTAAAATGCTAGCATCCATACAAAAGTAATTTAAAGTAGGTTAACGATTTCTGACGAATAATTAAATGCTTTGACAAGTAACTCTTGTTTAGTACTACAGAAACAACTGCTTCATCTTGTTGACATAGACTCTGAAGCAAAATCCATGATTTTCGGGAATCTGCAATCTTTTCACGAACATTCTATTCAAAGCAATATGCAACTGTGAATATTAGCATAATACTGTAAATATTTCTTATTGAATTATTTTACTATCAAATTCCAGGAATTTCTACTTCTACTAGTCAAAAAGTCATTCGTAATATTCGCCTTCAGACGAGGAAGATATGCATAGTAAATTTAACATTATCAAATAAATTCGCTAGCTAACTCAAATAATGGTACATTGTAAATATAATAGTAGTACCTAAATGCCACCTAAATGTATACGAATGTACCACTTAAATGCCATCCAAGCAGTAGTTGCATTTTAGAATTTAAAGATGGACTCATTAAAGGATGAAAAAGAAGTATTTCCGTAGTTTTGATAGCAGAAAGACCAGGAGAAATTAATATCAATTAAAGAATTATGATGAATTTCATTGAACTAGAACTACTAGACGGAGTTTCGTGCCGTTTTTTATTATAATGCCAAAACACACTTTTTTTTAATGGCAAGAAGGAAATAACTATGAAAATGTATTGTGCTTTTTCACTTGCAATACAAAACTAATGAATATAAATTGAGTTCCCTTTCTGTCAGAAATAATGGTAAACATGTAAACTCAAATTATCTATAATTCACAAGTTACTATATTCTCTCCTAGGCCTAGCATGGTAAGATTTCAGGTTACGTAATGTTCAACAACAAAGATGAAACTCATCGACTAAAGAGAAAGATTGCTCATGATAGATAGAACTAAAGGTATTGTTTACGACCAATTGCCAGTTCTTCCTTTGTAACCTTTTTCCTTTTTCTCCTTTTCTTTTTCTTTACATTTTTACTGCTGTTTTAAACGATTTTCATTTACGTATTCTGGTGGAGTAGACAGAGGAAGATGAGTTGAGGACAAAATTTTAACATAAGCAAATCGCATTAAGTAAAACAAAACTTATAGATGAATAAAGATATTTCCTTTTTACTCCCTTGTACGAAGTAAAGAAATTATAGTAATCACGAAAATTTCCGAGTATCATATTTCAACAAAAGCATCCATTTTGACCGCTAACGAATGCAATTTAACGATGCTTTTACGTGACATCTCTACGCGAAAACAAAAAAAAAAAGGACTCTTTTTCTCAAAACCAGTTCACGCAAATAGGATTTTTAATGGATTCAGAAGAGATATTTTTCGTGATGTCTGAACGTACGTACGTATGTATGCATGTATGTATCTCGCATAACTCAAAAACGAGTAGCCTCAGAACGTTGAAAGTTTGTAAACGACTGCTATCACATGCAGTTGTGCATCTCTCTTTTTGGTTACAATCGACCGCACTAAAAGCATATAAATATCTGTATATATCTATAAGTATATAAATATATGTTATACGTTGGTAAATTGTGAATTTTTAGCTTTAAAAGGATTGAATTATGTTGCTCTTATCTTTCGCTTATGGTTTTCGTGCCTTTAGTTAAACTACATGCAATAGTTGTAGAATTAGGAACAATTTAAGAGCTGTTTAAGTACGGCCAAGCCTAACTTTTTTACCATAGCAGCCATATTTGCTTACATTTGAAACTTAGCAAAATAGTGAATTAAAGCTTCTACACCTTCAGTGTATTTTTGCCGAACAGGATTAAAAGTAACCTTTCAGTTTTTTTGCACCGAAAAATCTGCCTTCTTGCCTGCTGCCCGAATTGCTTGTTTTTGCGTAGAAACTCTAAATTTAATTGCACAAATTTTTAAAAATTGTTTTAACTGTACTTCGTGTTTTATATTTTTCTATATTTTCTATTAAATTAATCAAGATAATTTGAGCAATCAAGATCATTTATGTGTCTTTGCGTTGCCGAAAATTAAGAGCTGAAGGGGTGTTGGAAGCCAAAAAATTTTCAAAAAATGGTGATTTCAGATTTTTCATTTTCAAATTCTCTACACATTTAGCTTTCTAAAAATACCATTCTTTAATCTCTATGAAAATTAGACTGTAAAAAAAATTGTTTTAATTTGTCATCGAATGCTTGGATAAATGATGATTTTTACATATAAACGCGTTTTTCTCCAAACGTAATATTTTTATACTCGATGTACCTTTTCTCAGGAACTCTTTCTCACAGGCATCTAACATTTTTATGGCTTATTTATTATGTTTCCTAATATTTACTGAAATGAGCTTTTTGTGATAAACTAAGGGGGGAAATATAAATTTTTTTCTGTGAGAAAAGTGCTAAATGTTACTATGCCTAACAAAATATTCTGTAAATTACTCTAAAATTCAAAATGTTTCAAAAGCTCATTTAAGTATAATCAGATAGGTCTACTTTAATTACACAAAAAATTTCAAGCGGCTATCTACAGCAGATTTTTGAGAAAAGGTACATCGAAACTGGTCAATTTAACATTGACGGTATAGGGATTCCAACGCTCCTGAATTAATTGGAATGAGAAATCTATCTCTAATGAAATTCGAAAAAATAAATTTAAATGAAATACAGAAAAAATGCGTATAATTTACTATTCCGCACAAGGAAGTCACATGGTGTACAAATCAGATCTTTTAAATAACTGCATTACAAGTCACTATTTATTTTTTGTTGATTTCGCAATTATCTTATTCATTTACTTCTTGAAGGACACGTGACAAATTACTTCCTTAGAGCGACACCAACATCTTCAATCGCTCATGTTCTTCAATTATCTTACTTTTTGACTGCTTGACTAGCGGTCTTATACGCAATATATCATTTATTTTGTATGATAGTCTTTACTCTTCTTTCATTGGTTATTCTTTGTGAATTCAACTCGGAAAAATGCGTCAAATTTATATAATTGTATGCTGGCACAGACTTAACTGAAAGAAAATGAATCATGCAACTACTGTTTATTTCTTTTGATTTTTACACAGAATTTCACATGATTAGTAGTATAAAAATAACATTGCATTTAGTTTTTCTTTTTTAGTTAACTATAAGTTATATCAGCAATAAATGACAGAAAAGAGAATAATTACAATTTCTCAATCGAACGTTATCTGCTGGCTAGACTAGTGATCTACCAATTGCACTAGTAAGCGAATTTCCTTTTTCTACAAATTCTTTCCATTTCTAGTAGCCGGATATTGAGCGTTTTTTAAAAAGATGAATAATATGATGAAACCAAGTTTTGCTTTTTCAGTACGACACAACGCTATGATTTAAACATATTTTTAGAAACATAAACCAGAATGAAAAATTGTACAGGATTACAACAGTGCCTTTATTTATCAAGTAATTATTTATCAAGCAAGTATTATTATGCAGTAATTTTTCTTTAAATTAGTAAATTTTAAAAATCGTATTTAGTTTATTCATATACATTAGATACATAATATTTTTATTGCGCAACATTGCTTTTATACATCATGATGCGTATAACAAATAAATATATTTAGCATCTATGAAATGTTTTCAGATAAATTATGCGTGTATTAAATAATTCAGTTAAGAAAAAAATTCGTTTGAGAAGAGATTTCGCAACTCGCGCTGTTTCAGAAAATCACATTTTCTTATTCTCTTTTCTTTTTACTTCCTTTTACGAAGTAAAAAGGAAGTATTCTAATCGCGAAAAATTTCGAGTATCATATTTCAATAAAAATATACATTTTGACCGCTATCGAACGCAATTTAACGACGGTTTTGCATGACATCTGTACGTAAGGGCAGAATAAAGAACTTTCCCCCCCCCAAAAAAAAATTATAAAACTGATTTAAAATGAATTCTGAAGATAATTTTTCGTGGCTTCTGTATCATCGTGGCTTCTGTATTATCTCGTATAACTCAAAAACGAGTAGCCTCAAAACGTTGAAACTTTGTATATAGGTCTGCTATAACATGTACATGCGCACCTCCCATTTTGGTTGCAATCGGCCGCACCAAAAGTATATAAATATATATACATATATATCCATTCTGTTACTCGGCTCAGTGCGATCAGTTTCTTTATTTTTATATGTTTGTAAATTGTGCATTTCTGCTTTAAAAATGATTAAATAATACTGTTCTGGTTAAGATTTTTATGCCTTTAGTTAAGCCTAATTTCTGATTACCATGGCAGCCATTTTTGTTTGCATTTGAAATTTAGGAAAATAGTGAATTTTTGCCAATCTAAAGAAACTAAGCTTCGCAACAACAAAGTAACGTCTTCTTTTATTATTGCGAATTAAATTATGCTTAATTCATTCTGGAATTATCATTTAAGTTATTAGCTTGTTTTGGAGTACAAACTGTAATTTTAATTGTTTTAACTGTATTTTATGTTTTATGTTTTTCTTTAGCTTTTAAATTTTAATGAAAATATTTTGAATTTTTTTGTATTTTTGCCTTGTGGCGAATTGAGAACTGAATTAATCAGTAGCGCATTCGGTAAATGGCGCTGAATCGTCTGCGAAAAACTGTTTCTTTTTTATTTGTTTAATTTCTTTTATACATCGTTTTACATTTATTATAGTATTGGAATAGAACTTGTGGTAATTCTTCAGCTGATATAATTTTTATGCACTCTGAGTTACAAAACAAATGATAATGCTGTTGAGTGAACGTAGCGCCGAAGTGTCGCTATGGTAAATAAATATAGTGAACAATTAAGAGTGCATTTATTCTATTGCGGTTTATACGGTATCGGCGAAGTGGATTTAATTCAAAATCCATTAAATGTTAGTTCAATTTGCGTATAATTTAATATTCCGTGCAAGGAGGTTATGTGGTGTACACATCAGTTTTTTTTATCAGTCTAAAGCGATTCACATAGCAAAGCACGAAGTCCTAATTAAATTACACCTTCTAATACGTATGGAACTATTTAAGCTTTTAATAGATTACCTGTGACAACCAGAGATCGCATGTTTAAATTTTACCTCTAGAATGGAAAACTGCAAGGTAGAAGCTTTTAATTTTATTTAAATAGATTCTTTTATACTCTATTTAAAATAAATGTATTATAGCTGCAAAAGGAAAGTTTGTGTTTCTGTTAAAATGTACCTTTTTTTTTTTGTGTGTGTGTGAATGCATCAAACCATATTTTGTTTTTCAAACAACAGATATCCTATACTATATAAAATCTCAATCCATTTTTCATGCCATGAAAAAAATGCAAAAAACGTGCTATATATTTTCTTCATTATTTATCCTGCATAATGAGAAATACATCCAACATTACATATTTCCCCATAACAATTCAGTTCGCATGACAAAAGTACAAGTGCGTTCTGTATGTTTTCTCGTGATAATTCATTTTCTGTAACACAAATGCGAGCTGTTCTGGCATTCCAAAGTAATAGTTTTCTTAGATAATGGCTTTATATTCGCTGCTCTAAAACACACTTTGTCATTTTTCAAGCACCTCTAGGCAGGCCCAAAAATAGTGGACAAGGCTTGTTAAATTTGTTTCTTTTGTTACTGAAACACCAATTCATCTTATTACAATGCACGCTGACGCATCAGAAATTCATCAATCATACCGCGTCTTGATTCTCTATTTTTTGATAATGTGTGTCAGTCTTTGTGTTGTGTATACTTATGCAAAAAACGTTAGTAAAAACATTATGCTTGAAATATATCGATACAAAATCGAAATAAGGACATTTCGAAAGACAGGTTATGAATGAGCTGCATTTTCTCGTTCCGTTCATACTAATGCGCTGTTGGAAATTTTTTATCAATGCTTACCAATTTCTGACATTCCTAATGCGCGGCGTATCTCAAATGGAGAAGAAATTTTAAAGTGTAAGCGAACTAAAAAGATTTATCGGTCGATGGGAAGATTTAACACGGTTTATGAACGTAGTCTTTCTAAAAAATATGCAGATCAAAAAGACATTTTTAACGCGTTACTCAAGTGCAGTGTTAGGTTTCCTCTCAAGAAAGGCGGTAATTTCAAAGTCAAATAGGTCCTGCGGTAATTTCAACATATGACCTTGAAATCTGACATTTTAAATAAAATTTGTAATTCATAAAATAATTAACAAAACAGACTATAAAAATCTGAAAAGCTTCAGATTTTAAATTACGTCCAAAGGGGCGTTTTTTTACATTTTGTGTGTTATCTTTATTTATTAAATATCATGTTCTTAGCATCCTAAAATTCAGTTCAAGAGCAATATCGCAAAATTATTTTAAATTGAGCATATCTGAAGAACTTCCGATACACAGTTTCACGCGCTGGAGATAAAATTGTCTTTTTCTGCATAACGTTGCCATTGCTCGCTTTAAAATTCTTGACTTTGTTAATCGAAAATTCATATATCATTAGAGTTTTACAAAATATGAAATCGATAATAAAACAAAATTCCAAATTTCTAATTTGGGCTTCCAGATGCGCAGATTCGGAGTAGGATTACGTCATTCAAAATTGGATGGCTCTAGCTACCGTTGTTTTATTCCAATGCGAGAAACATACATACATTTATGCATATTCTTCATTATTTAATTTGTTCAACTATACAGGGCGATAATATTTGATGACAACAGTTTGAAAAGTGAAACGGACATTCAGAGCGATACGACGCAAAATCACAAAACGAAAACAATAGTCTCTCAGGGACAAAGACCCTGGTAAGACCCGCCTAACGCTAGAGGGCGCTGAGAGCGATTGAGTGTGTGCTGAGATTCGATGCAGTTGCTCGATGGAAGGTGTGACGCAGTTGTAAGATTTTGAGATATTTTTATATTTAATTAAATCAATTTTTATTTTATTGATTGGTGATTATTGAATTTGATTTATTGATATGAGATATAATGTTTCGCTGAACCACCACACTTTCGACAAACTTGGATTACCACTGAACCTCTAAACCATCGATGCGCAGCCCCTTTGGTATAATAATGACACAAACATTTTACTTTAATATCAGAAAGTCAGACTTGCATCTATAAAAAGGATGTCTTTATTTGAAAATGTTTGGGACATTATATAAATGCGGCATTTTTAGAAACTGTATTACGAAAATATGTACCATATGGATTTTGGAAATAACTGAGAAATATTGTAAGGCATTATAATTTTAGCACTATAAACGGATTTTACAGAGTGAGAATAGTGGAAGTTTATTTTGGTGATAAAAGATCATTCGACAAATTTTTTGCTGTAAGTCATTCGCACTTGAAATCTACAATAATCTAAGTTTTTTTTTTTTTTTTTTCTGCTCTTGCACCAAACATTACAAAGTATTCAAATTCGGTTAAATATTTTATTTATAGACTCAGCGTATTTTAAATAAAATTTTAGAGAACATACAACATTTTTGAGGCATTTACTTTATCATAACGAAAACTTTTATAATATATAGCACTATCGTTTGCTATGTTAATTTCTTTTCCACTGTTGACTTCAGACTAGCACCAAAATTCAAACTCTAGAAGCTCAGGACTATGGCTGCGTTATATAAAAGGAAAGAGATTATTAAACAGAAAATTAAATTTGTACTATTTGCTGTCTTGCAGGTGAGATAATGAAGTTTCGAGAATTGGACAGTAGTAAGGCCAAATGTTAAAAGGCAATAGAATGACTGCGGTTCAGTTTTAAACGCCTTCGTTTTCAAACTACATGCTGCAAATGCTTTACAGATTTACTACAACTCATTTATTATTTTTCACAGTGATGTGAAATTTCCCAAAATCTTCGTACATATCTTAAAACACTACAGAAATGACTTTTACTGCTGAAATTGTTAATTTCAACTTTTGTATTTTGGACAAGGCAGATGTTTTCCTAAATATTGTAGAGACATTAGGTTATTTTGATGCTGGAGACGCGAAAAATGAGCAATGTCCTCGCCGGGACTCGAACTTGGACCGCTGAACTACGCAGCGAGCGTGCTACCGTTACACCACGAAGGTATGTTGGAAGAACACAGAGAAAGTACCTTATATCCCCCCCTTTTAAAGGGCGACTAGGGATTAAGAGACCCAATCGCCAAATCCTGGTGGTGGAGATTCATCATCCACCACCTTTTCCAGTTCGGGCGCCACTGTAGAGACATTAGGTATTTTTTTAAAGTAGGAGAGATTAGAAATGAGCAATGCCTTCTCTGGGACTCGAACCACGGGACCTCTCGAGTAGGTGTCGAGTGTGCTACCGTTACAGCACGAAGGCATGCAGAAAGGAGGGAGAAAATATCTTCTAAACATCATTAGGTAGATGACAGCGTGAACTGGTTTCATCTTATCTCATTTGTTTCTCAACGTATTGCTTAATGTATAGTTCCTTTCTTTCTGAACGTGCTAGATATTCCTAAAAGTAAGCAACAAATCCTTTTCTTTTTCGCTTGAGGGTTTTTTCTGTGAATATTTTAAGTACTTAACCTGAGCACAATTTCCAAATTTAACTTTTTACACGGTTTCAAATTTAACCGATTTGTTCCTTGAATTAATGCACGGAATCATCAGTCACTTAACACATTAATTCACTCCGCGTGTCATGTACGTTCTGGTTCAGTTCATTGAAGGCGATAATATTTTAGGATAATTCATAGCATATTTTATTACTATTTTAATTAGTACTGGTAATCTCTGGACTTGTATAATTTATCACTTAACTATAATTATGTAGGCGACACAATTATCCTGTTTTACACAGCGTTCGTTAATACCCTCGGTTTCATATATCCGTGATAAATCTCGCATACGGGAAAACTACTATATAATGACGCATATTAAGAATAAATAATAATTATAATAATAAGTTATTATAATAAAAAATATAGTTAGGAAGATAATGAGAATGAAGTAGGTTTAATCTCGTCATTGCTACTCTGAACTTGAGAGAAATGCGCTATTTAACTCACAATACGTAAATTCTTGCTTGAACTTTGCTCAAAATAAATTTAAAAAAAAATTTGAAATGTTTCAGATTTTAAATTACGCTCAAAGGGGCGTTTTTTAACATTTTGTGTCTTATCTTTATTAAATATCATGTTCTTCGAACTTAAACCATAAAATTCCGTTCAAAAGAAATATCTCAAAATAATTTTAAATTGAGCATGGCTTTAGAATTTCAGATACACAGTCTCATGCGCTAGAGGTAAACTTTTTTTTTTTTTTTTTCTGTACAACGCTGCTATTTCTCGCTTTGAAATCTTTGAGTTTGTTAATCAGAAATTCGTTAAAGTTTTACAAAATATGAAATCGTTAATGAAACAAATTCCGAATTTCAAATTTGGGATTCCAGATGCCCATATTTGCAGTAGGATTACGCCATTCAAATTTTGATGGCTCTAGGTACCGTTGTTTTATCACAATGTTAGAAACATACATACATTTATGCAGATTCTTCATTATTTAATTTGTTCCAATATAAGACAGGGCGATTATATTAGATGGCAACAGTTTGAAAAATGATACAGCTTTTTAAAGATTTCAACGCAAAATACCAAAAGGAAAACAATAGTTCTTCAGCCACTTTGCACTAATAAATTATTTAATTAATTTTTACTTGTAAACAAATTCATTATTAAAAAAGTACGAAACGAGTACGTTAACAAAGGGTCATCTCTGACAAATGACGCAATTAACTACCATTTTATCAAGAAGAGAAACCTAGCTCTTGACGTCAATGAGAAGATACTGAGGGCTAATTTCAGAGGAAGTGAACGGAGGGGTATTTATTACACCTAAAGAAATTGTCATCAAATAAGAAAGTCAATAAAATTCCAAAGAGGGAGATTCACGTCTGCAATAATGGATTGCTTCAGGAAAATATGCAGGGCAATTAAAGATCATAACGGTGAAATTAGAGCTTCCATTCTCTGTAGCGGAAATCAAAAGGTCACTCGACGAATAAAACTAATGGACTCACTGGAAATTGAATAGGGTGGAAAGACTGTGAAGGAAAAGGAAAAGGTTGCTCAGCGAAAGTCCAATGTCTAGAAAAAGCTGGATCGTTGGTTTCACTTTACGCATACTTTTGTTTTTGATAGCATGAATACCAAAGCAAAAGATTCTAATACTCTCGTCTTAAATTTTAGGTCACACAACATTCAGAAAAGAACGTATATAGCACTATGTTATGTTTTAAATTACTCTCTAGTCCTTACAACTAAGCGCGACGAATTAATTTTTAACTGCTTATTATAAATCAGAAATAAATTTTGCTTACATAATCAGGAGCTAATAATTAAATCAGAACTGGTAGTCAGCTATATAATAGGAGAAACACAAATCAGAATTGAAACAAAAACAAAATAACTCAACAAAAATCATAAAAATATGATAATGATACATAAATATCTTATATATATAATCGGCTTAAGTTTTTCTCCTTGATTGTTTATTGATTGCTTGCGTAACTGTAAATTGTTTTATTCCCCGTGCAGTGCAGCGCGTGACGAATATTATGAGAAAGCTAAGCCGGAAAAATTAAAAATACAAGAGGTGCATTTAACATTTAATGAATAAATTTAACATTTTATATATATGTGGCTTAAGTGTTTGTCGCCGATAGTTTATTGGTTGATTGCGTAACTGTAAATTGTTTTATTCCCCGTGCAGTGCAGTGCGTGACGAATATTATGAGAGAGTTAAGCCGGAAAAATTAAAAATACAAGATCACGTGCATTTAACATTTAATAAATAAATTTAACATCTGTATATAATATATGCAACCGGCAAAAACCGGCAACGATGGAAAAAGAAGTAAAACGAAATAAATAAATATGTTTATTATATGCGGCTTAAGTGTCTGTTTGTCGCCAATAGCTTATGGGTTGCTTGCGCAACTGCACTAGCCAATGGGGTGAAGTTGCCATGAAACAGGGTTGCCGCTTCAATTGAGAGGTAAGCAACTTCCTGTAGTACTTGCCTTTGCTATGACCATCCATAAGTCTCAGGGCGAAACGCTTAAATCGTGTTGGCATTTTTTTACCTGAGCCTGCATTTGGACACCGTTAACTTTATGTTGCCTCTTTAAGAGTTCGTGAAAGAACGAACGTAAAATTAAAAATAATGGATGGTCCTCTGCAATGCGAGCTTAAAAACGATGGAAAAATCTACACAAGAAATGTTGTGTACAAAGAGGTCTTATGTGAATTAACATTTTATTATTTAAATCACCTCTATTTATTGAGATAGTGGTGGGCTCTGTACCACCAGTGGTTTCCTTCATTGCACTCTACTTTAAGTAATTAAGCAAGTAGAAGGGGGAAACCTCGTGGGGCAGTCAGCAAAGGGGCGTCCTCGCCGCCTGCCCCGGGTAATTCAGTTTGAACTAGCAGACACCTTTGCACAAATCATTTTAATTACAGTTTATAATATCTAGAACAGCGGTCATTTCGTATGATCGCACTGTCTACCAGCATTATTATATATATGTATATACATGTAAAACGTCTGTAGAAGACCTGAAAATTAGAAAAACAAATGAGTAAATACATACTTAAGATAATATAACCGTGAAAAAAATCTTTAGCAGAGGTAGCATTGATTCAACACAGTTTTATTTACAATTAAAACGGATTCACGTATCATCATTATGAGTGCGCAATGCAACCCACAATTTTATACAGCTTACATCTCTTTAGACAATGGAGATAAACAACAGAAACAAGAGATTCGTGTTTATAAGCATCAAGCCAATTAGAGAAAAATGGGCTGCGCAATAGCAACAGCGATATTTATAGTAAAACGTTTCTTTAATCTGACTTAATGAGAGCCATCCGTATTGCAGCATGATTGCATAAGAAACATAAAACGAATTAATTCAGAAAGATTTTATAAACAATTATTATAAACAATTTAGAACAGAAAGTAGTTAAGAGAAATTATTATAAACAATTTAGAACAGAAAGGGGGGATAACCAAACTGAAACGTGGAATTAAAAAGACTATTGCTAAATTAAAATTAGTAGTTGTCTTTCATACCTTATATCTTACATATATATCAAGCGATAATTAAAGCAAGAAAGAGATCAACAGTGTAGTAATAATATTGCGCGACTTTAATAATTTATTATCTTAATTTCAAATTTCTAAACTTTTGTTTATATATAGAAAGAAAAATATAAAAATATTTCTGTAGACAGTTGGCCACCAATTTTGATCTCATTATTATCTCTCAATTACTTAATTAATTTCGCAACGCGTGACTTTAATTAATTATCTTAATTTTCAAATTTCTAAATTCTTGTTTATATACGTACACACGCACACACACACATATATATATACATATACATATATATATATATATGATTTAAAGCAAAGTAGAAAGAACAAACGATAAAAGACCTATGTGGTAAAAAATTTGCGCATTGTGCTGCAAAATTAAGGAAATTAGAAGACGAATTTTAGTACGCACGCTAAAAAGTTGCTAAAAAACCTGTGGCTCCGCGAAAACTTCAGCATAAGCATATGCATATACACATACATATATTGGACGTATATACTCTTCATTGCTTAATTTAACTTTTTTAAAGTTATTGAAATAAATTGCAGAAGTTCATCTTTTAGAAGAATTTATTTTAACTACTCAGTTACTTTATTAGTTCGTCTATATATTTACTTCCATTTTCGTCAACTCCCACAAGAATTAAAATGAGTTTCAAAGTACAAATAAATAAACCGAGTTTAGAGAGAAATGGAGAGCGTTGGGAGCTTCTGCTTACCGTTACACTGTTTCGCTTTCCTGCTAACTGAATTAAAATTTTACCGGCTCTAACATTGGCAAGCCGAGTTTCCTTCGCAACTGCTTAGGATCGAGCGAAGGCTTATTTAGGCGCATATGAATTTGCATTCCTCGTTCACCTAGACTTAAACGTAAGTTCTGAATTTCCCCAAAGTAACGGTGATTTGTGTTTCTATTAAATTCTTGATTTAGTATAATCGGTAGGTTGACAGTTAATAAATCGATTTAATTTTAACTTTTTACTCTGAGTTTGTGATCTTTATATTTAAATGAAGATGAAGCAATATATCATTCGACTGCCTTTACAATTCTGGTAGTTTTGGCTCTTTAAAATTGAGTCGAATTGTACATAGTTAAGTGAATTGTTGAAGATTTAGCGCCGTATAATCATCAAAGAATTTTGAAGTACTATGAAAATTTAAAACTCCGCACTCGAATAAGGTAGACTGCGGATAACATGGCTTTTTTACGGTTAACATCGATCCAATGTTATTATAATGAGTCATTGGGTTTTGCAGTCCGACAGTATCCTTTTCATGAATCGGGCTTAATCTTGATATACATGTATAATGAAAGAAAACATTTTAAGTTCCTGAATTTGCGAGTTCAGACATTTTTGCGACACGTCGTGTAGAAGATATAATAATAATAATTTATGTGTGTTTCAGATCCTCACATGCGTTCCCTTACACCGTTCGTTTGTCCTTTAGGTTGAACTCTTAATAGGTCAAGAGGAACATGTTGACAAAACCATTTCACGAACAGAGCTATAATCATCTGGTCCAAAGCAACTCATCTTCATCTCAATTTGGGGGAAGCAAACTCTTGGGTGGAACACGTAAATAATAATAAATAAATAATCAAGTATTTTTCTAACTGAAGAGAGAAGGAAACATACAGTTTAGCGTTTAGCTTACAAAAAACAACAACATATGCTATCTGTGAATTTGGTATATCTCAGCGGACCATCTGGGAGATTTTACAACGGCGATTGCAACTGAAATCATATTACCATTTGCAGATATTTCAACATTTAGATTTTTTTGTATTGCATGTGTGATTATGGCAAAGCCTCGAGGGCTATCTGCTTAAGGGTAGGGATGCTTTCGTGGAGGACTTTCTTAGGGAAACTCGCTCGTATACACGTTACGCATGGGGAAAGCCACGAAAACGACCATGCAGGGCGCCATGCCGTTCGCGGGATTCGAACCTCGGACCGAACTACCAGTGTTCAGTGAGCAAGAAGATTATATCAAATAATACAATCGCTTATATGAAGTATTGTAAGATGACTGCTTTACCGCCTATATAATAAATAGTCAGTGACGATGCAATGTTTTAATTGTGTGGAATAGTAAATATCCATATATAATAATTATTCATTATATCCAGATTCAGGGCACGTAAGATTGTCACAGAAAAGGAGTTCATGAAAAAAAGCCTCTACAAACGCTTCATGAAACCTTCTTCTATTCTTCTTCTTCACGTTTTTCTATGCCATTTCATTGATTAAGGAGAAGGGGAAATTTTACTTTCCAGAATACTTGGACGGCTGTGTAACATTTTATAAGTTGCAGTTGTTTATATTAAATAAAAGCGTATATAAATAAATATATAAATATTTATGTTTAATAAAGTTATTATATTAAATAAAAGATTATTCAGAAAATTTTACATTGAAGCAAGATGGAGCTCCAAATCATTGGCGTAATGAAGTATGTATCCATTTGTATGATAAACTCAAATCATTCTATTGATTATTAATGTGAGAAAGATAACTTAGCATTTTTCAGATCGCCATTATAGTCTTGCTATCTTATGCCCACTAAAGTGTATCTTTAGGAGTTAAATTAAAGACAATGTTTATAGGCCTGCATTGTTAAATTCATTAGAAGATCTCCGGATCCGCATAACAGCTATAGTTACTTTGATGATTATCAGCAAGGAAATGTTAAAATATTTGTATTAGAAAACTGGGGCGTCACTTAAGCATGCACTGTGTAGTAAAAGCAACACATCATACAGCTACAAAGTTATAATTCAATTTTGAAATCTTTCCTTTATTTCGCGTAGTACACTTTCTTTCCAATACTTTAGAAAATACATCATTCTGAAAGCCATTTGCAATAATTCTATATGTCTCTACGAAAGAAAACCTCAGTACATAGAAGTGAAAAAAACATACAATCTTTAATAACATAATCTAGTCTCTGTTCTAGTAAAAAGTTCTCTATTTAGTACGAGTGGAAGTACCCGATGCCAAAGTTAGACTGAGGGTATTGCATCTAAAAACAGAGAGAACGATACCGCTGTAAACGTTCTCAAGTAACGATGCAAAAAAGTACAATTCATAGTCATACATTTTTCAGTTTTATGTGATATGGAACCCACATAAAAAATTTCGTTAGAAACATAAGCTAATTCTCTCTCATTATAGCACAAACAACGGAACGCAGCTTTTAATGATTTTCGCCTTTCTAATCAAATGGTCGTAAAAGCTCACGTTCTATCCAATATTTCACATATATTCAATTTGAGTCAATTAAATGTGGCAAAAAATTTATCATAACTGATCAGAAATCAATAACACGAACAAACAAACAAGCACACAAGCAGACTTTCTTCTTTATACGTATAGATTTTGTAAAACTTACAAATTTTTTATTAACAAATTATACGATTTGAAAGTGAGCATTAGCAACACATTTCGAAATAAAGCATTTTTATCTTCAACGCGCGAGACTGTTGCCACTCGGAAAAATGAGTGAGAAAATTAGCGCTTTCAGAGTTTTTAATTAATATTTCGGCTTATTAAAGTCGTACGAAGATGGGAATAGTTCGAAATGACTTCTCACAAATTTTTGGAATCGTGAATAATGTATTTAATGTTTCGCAATGCTATTTTTATTTCATCGTAAAACTTCGAAATTTTTTATTAACAAACTCTAGGATTTGAAAGCGAGCAGTGGCAACAACTTTCGAAATAAAACGGATTTTCATCTCCAGCTTGCGAAACTGTTGTCACTCGGAAGAATGAGGGCGAAAATGATCGTTTTTCTGAGTTTTTTTAATTACTATCCCTGATTTTAGCTTTTTTATTATTTTTTTTTGGAAAGAAGTGGACGTCGACCTTTTCTAGGACACAGAAAAAAATTGTAAAACGTTTGGTGGCAATAGGTATTCTAGTGACTGAGTTGTTAAGAGGACAAATACGTCAACTTTCGTTTTTACATACAAGTATATAGACTTATTAAATAGAGTAAGATTTAGCATTAATTTACCAACACAATTGACACTATAAGCAATAATGTTCTCGTTATTGCAAGGGAAAAAGTGAAGGATAATCATATTACATTTCGAAAAAGCCCTTCTGGGCGGACATAAAATCTGAACCCTTTTAGAATTTTTTTCTGGTTTACATATTGTTAAATGATTCGCAGTAAAACAGAAAATAGAAAGAATATTTAAAACGTTCTAAAATATCAATAAAGAAATTTAGAGAATAAGATTTTTTAAACAAAAAGCAGCTATTAATATCAAACTTTTTTTCTGAACAATCATTTAATGAATAAAACATTTTTTAATAAAAATGAATCAAATCTGAAAGATTACGCCCAAAGGAAAGTTTTTTTAACGTTTTTTGTGTTACCTTTATTTATTAAATATCACGTTCTTCGCACTTAAACCATAAAATTCAATTCAACAGCAATATCGCAAAATACTTTTAAAAGGAGCATAGCTTTAGAATTTACGATACTGATTCACGCTCGCTGGAGATAATTTTTTTTTCGTGCAGTACTGCCATTGCTCGCTTTGAAATCTTTGAATTTTTTTAATCAAAAATTCGTTAAAGTTTCACAAAATATGAAATCGATAATTAAACAAATTCCAAAATTGGGTTTCCAGATGCCCATATTCGGTGAAAAAATCTGATGGCTCTAGGTACGCTTGTTTTATCACAATGCGAGAAACATACACACATTTATGCAGATTTTTCATTATTTAATTTCTTTTAATATAACACATGGCTCTAATATTTAGTGGCAACAATTTCAAAAGTGAACCGACCTTTCAATTTTTCAACGTAAAATACCAAAACAAAATTAAAAGCCCTTCGGTGCTTAAAGTACCGTTCTTATATTTTATATAGAAATGTCTTGCAATTTTTAACTTTACTGAAATTTCTAAGCTGCGATAAGTGATAATATCTGTGCTTCATTGCATTATTTTTTTCTGTTTTAATAACTCCTAATTTAACGAATTTTATCGTCTTTCTGAACCAATTCACTAAATTTGTATCTCACTGGTATAAAACACGAAATGTTCAATTTTTATTTCTTAAATCAGCTGCATAGCTTTCTTTTGCTTCCCCATATATAAACATGCGGAAGCAAAAAAAATATTTAAGTTCTTTCCCCAAGTTTATACAAGACAACTAAATTTGTTAACTTAATTTTCGCCTTAAAATAGTATATTTTTATGTTTTTGCTCATTATTAATTTTACGTTAATATTTTATAGTAAATTTAACAACTTTATTTTTTACGAGTTATACTAGATAAATCTGAGTATAAGTAATAGCCTTCGGATATCAGATAACATAATATAATTTCAATTCTTTTTTGGTCACGGTGATTTTATTACCATTTCAGATCTCTATTTTAATTTTAAAATCACGGCTTGACAAAGTAAGAACGTTAAAATACAAAAACTGACTAGTAAATTAAATATAAAAATGCTTTTAATTAATCAAAGGTAATGCAGCTGAATTTCCTTTATTTATTTATCCTAAGAAGTAAATGATACTTAAACATAGAAACAGCATTGCCGCTAAATTAAATCGCAACTAAAGTCGCTTGCATATATATTGAGACCAAGGAATAGAATGACTATAAAATGGAATACATTTTTTACGTATTTTTGCAAAAAAATTTAGTAAAAATTCCATTTTCACAGTTTACAAAATAGAAAGTGTTTAAACTATGAATAAAAAAATATAGAAAATTTGAAAGAGTAGGAAAAATGACAAAGAATTATCCAGATTACAATTATCACGATTTTTAAGATTCTGCAGTTTCGTTCTTTCATTTAATGCAGGCAAATCTTTCATTCAATAAAATAAGATTTTAAATAGTTTTTCTTTTCGTTTATTTTTTCGATCATTTGCATTGTTATTTATTTACATGTATTCTTTACTAGACTACTGTGTATTTCTCTACTGTTTTCGAATTGTATTTCTCTTGTTCACTAATACAGATTTTATTCTGATGTTTTTAATCCACTGCCTAAAATGAAACGCCTTTGATTGGGTATGGGGCAAGATAATTTTCCGGTGATAAGTATTTTCCTAAGAGTTTATTTTTTAAATTTAAATTTTAATGGATCTTCTCTTCTCCGATCATTGGATACTTTCGAGATCTAATCATCCCTTTGCTTTGGAAATGATTAACTATCCTCTGCTTGCCTGATGACAAAATTTTATCAAACAGCTCTTCCTGCCCTTATTTTATTTAAAGAAATTAAATAATGAAGAATCTGAATAAATGTATGCATGTTTCTCGCATTGGGATAAAAAGACGGTACCTAAAGTCATCAAATTTTGAATAACATAATCCTCCACCGAATATGGAAGCCTTAATTTGGAATTTGTCTTATTGTCGCTTTCATATTTTGTAAAATTTTAACGAATGTTTGATTAACAAATTCAAGGATTTCAAAGCGAGCAATAGCAATGTTGTAGATAAAAAACATTTTTATCTCCAGCACGTGAGACTGTGTATCGGTACTTATAAAGATATGCTCATTTTAAAATTATTTTGCGAACTGAATTTTATGGTTTGAGTGCGAAGAATATGATATTTAATAAATAAAGGTAACACATAAAACGTTGAAAATGTCCCTTTGGGCATAATTTAAAACCTATTTTGATTTGCGTTCTCCGCGTTAGTTATCACATTTTGATTTAATTTTTAATTCTTGATTATATTGAATTAAAGTCATTTCATCGGTTTAACGAAAATCGCTATTTACGATTACTTTCAACAGTTCTTTTGCAATCATTAAAGCATTAAATATACATTTAACTATATTTGTTTGTAGTCATATATGCTTTGACTGTAGTTATAATGAGTAGATGTTTACAATTTTATAAAATATACAATATCGTACATTATTTATGTATTATATATGTATTTATTAATACAAAAATTTTATTTTTTAAACTATAAAATAAGAATTTGACTGTTTTCGCTATGATTATCTGGTATCATTTAATGCTTACTATAAAATTTTGAACCCCTTTTTTGTCATGTGGTAATAGCCGCAAAACTGGCGAGCTTTGTCATGATTATTTACAAAATTTAAACCTACCAGTCCGAGGAAATATAAATCCACTCACCACAGGGAATCATTAACTTCCTTATTTGGGAGCAATAATCTCTCCTAAAAACTAAAATTTGAATATGTTCATATAATTCAGAGAGTAAAAAAAAGGTTATAAAGTGCTGAAATAATTTATCAGTGCATAGGATGGAGCAAAAGCTTTAAAATTTATTTTTTCATTTTAATATTATAATAGGTCACTTTTCTTTTGAAAGTTTAAGAGTTTATAATATCATTATTTTATCTATACCCCTGACGAAGACAAAAGTACAGAATTAAAATAACGTATACATGAGCCCTAGCCTATGTAGTTTGACAAACTGGCATCGATGTCTGATTGAAATATGCGTGTTAACTCTCTTGTTCATCTTCCAAAATCAATACACCTACATTTTTAGAGCAAGTTAAAATTTAAGTGAAAAGCAAACGCTGATGAGGAATTGGCAATAAAATGTTTTACACCTTTAGATATTTTTTTCAATTTTAGATCGTCTAAACTCTTAACAAACAAAAATAAACAATTAAAAAATAATCAAAAAGGTTCAGGAAAGCGTACATTGTCAATTTAATATCACTAATCGAAAAGGATTTGAGATTTTGTAAATAAATTGTTTAAAAATTTAAATTTGATTTAAAATTGAAATTGAATGAAAACGCTATTTACAGTATACACTGTTCAACTGTTTTAACGCTGTTTTTAAATTCTCGTAAATCAGTTCATAAAAACAAAGTAGACACCTTACAAGTAGCTTTTACCATAAAAAAAAGTGCAACAAAAAATTTTAATGAGCAGAAATAGTTACCTCTCTTTCCGCTTGAAAATGGTGGCGGTGGAGCTAATCTAATTGGCCAACTATCATCCATTTTGGAAGAGAGGGTTATTCCCGAAAGGTTTATATTTTAATCAAAAACCTTTTCTCCGCAGTTCTCAATTCTTTCTCTTCATGAATTTTAAAAACTCATAGTAAACGCAGATTAAAAGTTGCCTTAAGAAAATATGCGATTTAATTTCTGCATTAATCGTCTCGGCAAAATGATTCTTTTCGCAATAATATTCTTGCGCAGTAATATTGAAGATTTGGTTCCGATTCAGAAATCCTGATATGAAATCGCAAAACGCTTTTAAATAAATATCTATAACAGACAAATGTTGTAACTCATTTGATGAATGCCATTTATGCAAATTGGCCGAAATTTGCATATGCTTTTCATAAAAGTTTGGACTAACTCCACTGGAATTTTTGATTGCATAATAAATATAATACATTTATAGAAAAAAGCATTTTAAGGCATAAAGGAATTATTTCATCTGAATGACATATCACTACAGAAATACAAAAACCTACACTTTTGCATTATTTCCTTCAATGATGATTTTTGGCTCTAAGCCATTTAAAATTTTAGTAGTACACAGGGAATTTTTGAAATCAAATGTACAATTTATAGGAAAGCGGATATGTGAAATAATATGTGATGTACTAATCTTCAGCTCGAAAAACGTTTACCTCATACGTGCCTAATTATATGAAGTAAAAGAAAATTACAAAATACTGAATATAGTTTTCCATTATCTTTACATGTATACATTGATCAATATAAGGGATGAAAAACCGTTAGATTCAGTCTTAAATCTTTTTAAATTCCTACTATTAGCTCACACTTTCCCTGTACCTTGTCCAAATTGTCAATCGTTAATAAAATACTTTTTATACATACACTCAAGTTCAAATACATTTTTTTTAAAATTGTAGTGGATGACACTTGATGTTAATACAGTTTTTTCACATATTAAAGATAATTAAAAGTTCACATATTATTTCACATATTAAAGATAATTAAAACTTAAAATTTCACATAATAAAGATAATTAAAATTTAAAATTTCACATATTATTTCACATATTAAGACTTACAAATAATGACCGTTTATTAGGAATTCTCACCAGCTGTAAAAATTAATTTTATAACAACTTATAAATATAAGTACATAACTGTAATAAATGAGATTGTAATATTTAACAAAAATAAGTAGCAACAGTAAGACAGAGTTCTAAAGATTTTTAAAGTGTACGGAATTAAAGAATTGTAGTTTTACAGAGTTGGATGAAGCGTTGTAATGTCCTATTATGTAGCGGAAATTCTAATAAGTAGGAACTGACTTTAAAAAAATTATATTACGTGTTAAGTTTACATTTAAAAAGATTACATAGTTTGTAGTTTACTGTTAAAAACCTCCCATGGCATACAGAAAAGAATGATAACTTCATACAACTACATCTAAAATATTTCAATTTAATCTTTAACACGTAAAATGCAATAATAGTCATATGAATAAAATCCATGTTAGTCTAAAATATATCTACAGATATTTAACTGGTTAAAAATGTTAAAAAAACAGTCACAAATAACGCCCAAAGTTTTGAGTATATTTAATTGCGTTCTTTTTACTTATTGTCGATATCCTGAACAAAAAATATTTAAAATATATTTTATTTTTGCTACGTATCTTTTAAAAGACATAACAATAATATAGAATGTATTCCTTATATATATATATATATATATATATATATATATATATAATAGGAATACATATATATCTTTTAGTGAATAATTTTTATTTAATTAATTTTTATAAATAAAACATAACTCCTTTGAATACAGCCACTCATACTCTTATCTGAAATTCATTTATCGTCAATAAACATATTTTTATGGTATTTACTCCGGGGTTATATCATAATATGAATTTGTTGTTTGGTATTATTACAGGAACATGGGAAGCCCTGACTTGATCACTGAATGTAATTTGGAAAATGACATATGCTAATTCTCATAAAATTGTACTCTCACTTACCCAAATATGTACTCGCTCCCGTCAGGACAAACAGCACTTTCAGTGCATCTAGCATTGGCAAAAAGAGGGGCTTAGAAAGATTTCTAACTCCAGGACGGCACTAAATCAAGAAACATGAGTGTTTCATCGCAGGCTGAAGCCAGGAACCACACTGAAACGTCGATCCTCCAAATCTACCTTCCGAAAGCACTTTGACGCCGATGTTTGATGTTTATTTATGTAGCACCATACGTTTTAAACTATTGAGCATATTTATATATATTTCTGAAGTTTTAAAGCATTTCTGTTGAACAATATTACAATCTTCATCTGCACAATCATATGATCCCAAAAAAATCATATATGGGCTTCAGCTGATTTGTACAATATATGAACAGCTTGATAAATATATAAAATGCTTGACGATAAATCTAAAATATATCTAAAATTAACTAAAATTATTTATAACCAGCTAATTGTATTATCCTTATATAAATAACAAGGCTTAGAATGCCACCAGAATCATCTTTTAGGAAAAACAAATATCATTTTAACAATTAATAACTTCAATGTATTTTTAAATATTCTCTCACATATTTCAACAAATGTAAGCAATGTTGCTTACATTGATTTTAAACAGTATATTTATTTTCGATGCTCACAGAAGGAAATTTCGCAATTCATGCTTGAAACACGAGACACGTTTTTGTAATTGGACAATTTGAGTGTAAGAAATTTTTCAGAATAACATTTCCTTATAGATTTGAGTAGAATACGAGAAATACAACACTAACAAGTCAAATATTGTACTGGAATTGCAATTCAATTTGCACCAAACACCATCTAACTCGGAGTATCCAACAGCAGGCAGTGTAAGAAACTTCACTTCATATTTTATGCGAATCAACAGGAGAGAACACTGACATACGCCACAAGAGCACGTCTTATCCGCAAAAGCGCGGACTATCCGAGCTCGAATTTATTGTCTGATTTTATTTCTTTTCCGCGGAGAGTATCCGATCGGGAAGCGACGGCCGCCAGCTCTGTGGAAGAACTGAGGATTCGGACAAGAAGACCCTTGTGGAGCGCTCCGCTTGGATCAATACCTACACTGCCCGGGTATTTTCAACGATGGCGCTCTTTCAGAATCACGTGATCCGGATTCTCCGCGCCCGGTCCGGATGCGGAATTTTCAAGCGGATGTGAATAAGTTTGCGAGGTTCTGTTATTATTTCTCTCTGTATTTTCCAAAATAAACCTTTGATACATAAAGGAATAATCCGAGAACATTAGAGAATTTTTTTGTTTATCTGTTTCTCGGGATTTTAATGCCTTCGCCAACCAAATCGTTTCCCGGAATTTTTCCAAAAATAGTTTTACGCCACTGATGGAAATTCTGAAAATCCGATATTAATGGTTCTTTATTCTGTCAACATTAGCGAATATTTCTCTTTCAGATTTGTTTGAGAGTTTTTTTGGAAGAAGCATAACAGAATGAGAATTGGCACACTTAATGATACTTTTAGCTGAAGAAAATAATCGAGATACAATGCACAATAACTTTAATCATTGTTAATATTAAGAGACCTGAAACCTTCAGATATTTATAATTCTTTTTTACATTTAAACCGAGATAGAGTACATTAAATTATAAGAAATTAATAAGTATGGTTAATAAAGCAATATTCTTTATTGGAGGAATTAAAATACGTAAATCAGCGTAATATCCATAAATTTGCACTTCTACAACTTATGAAGAAGGTACTATATTTAAACCTTCGAAACTAGTTCTGAAAATGTATGGGTATTAAGCTTACCTTTTTGTTTTAACTCCTCCAATACACGTTATTCGGCGTATTACTTTAACTCAAAGCAATATTGTTTTAAATTATATAATTAAAAGTAACTTTCTAAACATTTCAAACTGATATGCAGTGAACTATTTCATAAGAAAACCTATAGAAATAACATACTTAACTAAAAATAGAAAACTGAAGCGAAAGGTCCTGATGAAACTAAATAAGAAATTCTCTAATTTGAAAACCATTTGCTTATTATGTGTTTATGTACTTTAAATCACAAATAAAATCATTTCTTTATTACTTATTTTTCAATTAGCATATAATAGTAAACATATAAATGTTATAAATTGGACTAAATGTTTTTTAATATGTATTTAGAATAATTATGTGTACATCGAAAGGGAGAGAGTGTGAGAAATTGACAGGAATGGATACAAATATGGATAGATACGAAAAAAATGGTTTAAAAGAAATATATTTATTTCAGCGTATTCATGAACATAGAGTTGTACTCCGTTTGCTTACTTTATCTTTCATTAACTTATCATATATCAGATTAAAAACTAAATTTAAGAATGAATATCTTGAACTGTCCTGGCAAACTATTCTCCTATTTTTGTTTAAGGCAAGAAATTAGATGAAGTGTTCTTCTGTTATACTCTTGAGAGGAAATGACACATTTCATACAACTTTAAACATTTTATAGTTATTTATGCATCGTTTCAATTGTACGCTGCTGCTATTTAAGTATTTTTCTTTCAGTAATATTTCTCCTTGACATTTTGTATTAAAAAGTAGTACATTCTTCTAACTTTCTTATTTTAACTTCCTCATTCTTGATTTGTAATCTAAAAGAAGAGACAGTTAGTAAAAACGCCCCAGTCTGCGCATGACTATCTTCAGTTTATATGTTGTTGAACTTCTTCAAAACACATATCAAGCAATTCCTAGACGCAACAAAACTTTATTTTGGAGCAGCTGCTGCATCATTAGTAAGAAAGAGCAAAGCTATCCACAATAATTTTTACTACCGGTCAAGAAAGTCATTGGTACTGGCCCAACAACTCTTATATTTCTTTATTATAGGGTGTTGGTAAATTCTAAACTTAAAATAGCAGGGCAAGCAAGAAGTGGTGGGGTCATCACTGTTCTCAATACAGACTGCTGCTCCGCAAAAGCGTCTCATTGGCAGCAAGTTCAGTGGGTATATATCTTATTTCTGAGGTGCCGCCTGATCTCGGCAAAATACTAAATCTCGGAAATCAGGGTAGGTGAGACACCTGCGACTCTCATTATTAATGTATAGCTTGTGTGACATATTTACAGATTATTCCATTCTAGGGATTAGGCTTTTATATTTTTGTTTATTCTCCATCTCCTCATTTTATCAGATGGGAAAGTAATCAAGCTTACAAATATTTCAACAATTTAGTGCGTGTAGTATCTATATAGAGAGAGAAGAAAGTATGTTTGTCTGTCCTCTAATAACTCAGTCACTACTGCAGCTATCGTCACCAAACTTTCTACAATTCTTTTCTGGGTTCTGGAAAAGGTAAACGTCCACTTCTTTCCAAAAAAAGGCTAAAATCAGAGATATTAATTACAAACGCTTAAAACGATAGTTTTCGCTCTCATTTTTTCGAGTGGCAACAGGATCGCAAGCCGGAGATGAAAATCTGCTTTATTTCGAAAATTGTTGCCACTGCTCGCTTTCAAATCCTAGAGTTTGTTAATAAAAAATTTCGAAGTTTTACGATTAAATAAATATAGCATTGCCAAACATTAAATACATTATTCCCGAATCCAAAAATTCGCGGGAAGTCATTTCAACTGTTCCCATCTTCGTACAACTTTAATCAGCCTAGATATTATTTAAAAACTCTGAAAGCGCTTATTTTCACACTCATTGTTCCGAGTGGCAAGAGTGTAGCGCGTTGGAGATAAAAATGCTTTATTTCGAAAAGTGTTGCCACTGCTCACTTTCAAATCGTAGTTTTTGTTAATCAAAATTTTTAAGTTCTAAAAAATCTGTCTATATAAGGAAGAATGCCTGTTTGTGTCTTCTTTTGTTTGTTCGTGTTATTGATTTCTGATTAATTATGATAAATGTCTTGCCACATTTAATCGCCTAAAGTTGAATATAACTGAAATATTGGGTGGAATTTTGAGCTTTTATAACCATTCGATTAGAAAGACGAAAATCATTAAAAACTGCGTGCCATTGTTGCTGATATAATAAGAGAGAATAGTTTATAATTTTATTGAAATTTTTATGTGGTTTTTGTATCGCATCAGAGTGAAAAATGTATGACTACGAATGGTATTTTTCGCATCGTTATTAGAGAAGGACTATAGTGGAATCGTTCTCTCTGTTGTTAGATACATTATTTTCAATCTAACTTAACTGCCATCGGGTACTTCCGCTAGTCACAAATATAATACTGGAATTGACTGTGATAAAGATTACAACTTTTCTGACATTTATATCAATTTATAAGATTTACATAACTATTAAAGTACTAATAACATTTATTTATTCCACCCATTTATTTAACAACAGTACTGGAAGTAAGGCTTCAGAACTTCACATTACTCTTGAAGAGATATATTAGAAATGAATTCATTGTTTTGGGGAAGATAGTCATGCCACTTTTCAGAATAACAATAAAACCAAAGTAACGTGAAATAGCTTTTCCTCAGAATTTAACCCTGCAATGTACAACGGTTAACGGTTATCACAGAAAAAAAAATATGTTTTAAGATATCACAGGAAAAGGAATGTCTTTGGAAACCTTTTAATTTAAATCATGCTGAAACACGTTCTGTTAAGGGAACCAAAGTGTGGCTCATTTCTGTTGCTTTTTAATTCGGTTGAAAACAGAAGAAGAAAGATGATAAAATATTAATTAAAGTTGCAACATAAAGTTCATCTCTTGCTATAACGTGTTTTTACTTTTCTGTTAAAAATTTTGAAAAATCCATTTCAATTTTTCAAAAGTCTTCCTAAATATTTTAGATGCACTTTATACGATATGCGATATTTATGCCGACAAATAATCAAGTAAACCATCGCACAAATGATCACGCAAATGATGGATACCATGCACAAATGATCACGCAAATGATGGATACCATGCGATGCAAAAGATTAAGCAGACACACTGATCTTGATTTCTACCGACTTTTATCCCTGATAATCTGCTTGCAAGGTCAGACCACTCACTAACATATTCCTAACCCTGTTTATTTATTAATCTATCTACCTACATTTTTTCGCTTCTATCTTAGCTATCGTTTTTTCTATGAATGTATATATGATAATTACAAATACCTAGCAGATTACTACGCCTTCAACAACTGAATGTATTTAAAGAAATCAGGGTAAGTCATAGCACAATGGAGATGGCAGGGCAAAGAAAGGGTAAGCACAGAGCGAACGTCCAATTTAAAACTTTCAGAGCGAAAAACCTACAATCATCCTGAACAGAGCAAGTATCGCCTTATTATTATTAATATTAGTTACTATTAGGTGTAATGTTTCATATTTACTTTCTACTGCTATACACACTTTTGAGTTAGCAGCATTATGTAGGTATCATATTGTGGAGTTAATAGGTTATGTTTAAGCAGCAGACATGGAAAATGAGCAATGCCCTCTCCGGGACGCGAACCTAGACGTCTCGAATACGCGCCGAATGTGCTACAGTTACACCGCGAAGACACGCTAGAAAAAGGTAGAAAATACCTTATATACTCCTTATTTTAAAGGGCGACAGGAGATGAGGGGACTCAATCGCCAAATCCTGGTGGTGACGAATTATCGCCCAACACCTTTTTTAGTTTGAGTGCGCAATGCTCTCGCCGGGACTCGAACCTGAACCTCTCAAATATTCGCCGAGTGTGCTGCCGTTGCATCACGATTGCATGCTGGAAGGAGCGAGAAAATTACTATATAATATAACAACTCTTCAGTTGTTATATCATAAAATTTAGGAATGATGCGCTTTTGAAACATTAACCGTAAGCATGTTACAGCTTTTAGAACAAGAAAAAATATTACAATACCATAACTTTGTTTTAGCGCAAGAATATATATATATATATTGTACAATTCGCTTTTAAGCTACAGTAGGATTTCAAATCAGGGAAATCAGAAAAAAATACTTAGTTAATACTTATCAAAAATTTAAACTTGGCATGGTTTTAATTTAAGAAAAACTGAAAAATAATAAACTAAAAATTATTTTTATAAAAGGTGTTGAAAAATACTTATAATAGGATCAATTTTTTTTAAGACATTAACTATTTAGGATCATTTCCCTGTGGAGTGGTGGAAGTAGTTTGTTAAAATATTCTCTTTGAATTTAAACCGAATCCTAATTTTACGGCTTAAAATCTGAATAAAAACTGCGTCTTTATTTCGAAGTAATGCAACATATATATGTATATATATCATATATATGTGTGTGTGTATGCATGAATACACTTATGTAAAGAACTAAATAAATGAAGAATATAAAAGTATAAAACAAGGAAAAGATTACAAGTCTACAATTTAAGATGCAGTTTATCTTATGCCTTAGTAAAAGTTCCGTAAGGAATTATCGCCTGTTCTGGGATTTGATCTCCTAATGTAACAGCGTGTCCGGCTGGCAATCGGATGGTCTGTAATGCGAATCCCAAGGAGAGGATGGTTTTTCCCATTTCTTGCTTCGAAAGCTTTGTAGACGTTTAGTTTTATTGTTTAGTCTAATGGATTTACTGTGTTTTTTATGAACAGAAATAGACTTCTAACGAGACTTCATTTTACGTCAGAATAATTTCACTTTATTTCTCATTCAGATTTTAGATTATTTTACAATTTTTATTCTTTAAGAAATTTGCCGTTTTAACGTTACATTTTGCTTTAAAATTTTCCTCTGTTAAATAACTACGGAATAACATTCGTAATTCCATACTTAGTTTCCTTTTCCATTCCTATTACTAACCTATCAGCTTATTCTTCTTCTATTGATATAACAGTTCTCTTGGTTCTTCCTATACCTTATTTCGCGTTATATGTTATCCATCGACAGTCAGAAATAATCTACATATTCCAATACTTCCGAAAATACAGGAACACACTTTTGAAAAAGTACATTTCGAAGAGTTCAAACGAAAATTCACAAGCCAACGAGCAATCGACAAAGGCCTGCGCAGGTCGGAACTTCAAAGACAATTTCAAAGCCACCATCTTCACCCCAGCGTCAAGCTTGGATAAATCCTCTTCCACTCACTCCCACATGGCGAACACGCACGTTTCAAACTCACGAGAAGTCTACGCCTGGAGTGTTTATTTCCGTTTTAATCTCAGCCCTCAGTCGCCACATTAGGACTTAGTGAGTAAACAGAAGTGCTTTCAAAATTTATTTCAGGAAGTGAATTCTAAATAAAATCCTCTTCAGAGAACTTCTCGGATAGAGAGTAATGCATTGCATCTATTATTGCCAAGGATATTTTAAATCATCGGAAAATATATTAACTCCATCAAGAATCATTGTCAGCAAGAACTTCACTGAACTGTTTATCATTGTAGAAATACAACTCCGTGCACTATTTTATATTAAAATGCAGTTAATACTGAATTTGCATTCCAGAAACGTATTATAAAATATCGCAGTGAAAATATTTTATAAACATTTATTGCTGTATTTCTGAATTTGTAATAAGAATTTTAAAAAATGAATCGAGACAATATTTTTTATTTTAGTAATTTAAAACTGTTTAAAGCTATAATTTTATTTCTTAAATTTCAAAATTTTTAGTATAATTATGAGCCTGAATTTTATTCTCATTAAAAAATTTAAAACGCCCCGAGTGTGAGCCTTATGAAGGGGCGCTTCGAAATCATATGTAGACGGTGATCTTTCTCTTGTTTTGAGGGTCAGCTGTGCAAAATTGCATTCAGATTGAAATAAATTTCTTAATTTCTATGAATTACACACATGCAAACAAAGAACAGACTATATACCGGGTACGTCATAAATTCGTGCAAAGTTCAAAAATTCGTAAGAAAAGAAGGAATGCATAGAAAAATTTTCTGTTTGCGCCAATATGGTCAGAAAGACATTAAATGTTTTTTCATGTAAAAAAAAAAAAAAAAAAAAGTTTCTAAAAGTAACCGACTGAGAGCGCTCACACGTCATACTGAGATGTTTTATGCAAATCAGGCTATCAATAAAACACTTGGGTGGAAACGGATCCGTCATTCGAAGCTGGCAGCATACTTTCTTTACCAGATCGGGCGTTGGTGGTTAAATTGTTCTACAAGAATGGTGAATCCACAACTGTTACATTGCGAAAGTTTCGCACGGAGAAAGGACTAAAGGTGCTAAAGAGCCGTATTTCATTGAATGGGATACGGAACTTAGTACGACGTTTTGAGGAAACGGGAAGTTTGGAGGATCGTCAACCAAGTGGCAGAACACTCTTGAGAGAGGACCGTGCCCATGCGGTAAAAGTGTCATGAAAAATATGGCAGCCGAGACATCAACGGGGAGAAGCAGTGCTCGTGAAGCTGAGAGAAGAACAGGGATTCCGGAAGCGTTGATTCGACGTATTCCTGCACGGAATGTTGGATCTGTATCCGTACAAGATCCAGCGACTTCACCAGTTATTACCGACAGATACAGATGCAAGACAAAAGTTTGCCACGTAGGCGCTGGCACAAATGGAACGTAACTCACAATGGTTGCTGAACGTCATGTGGACGGATGAAGCCCACCTTTCACTGCTTGGTGACGTCAATACGCTAAACAGTCGTCTTTGAGAGACGTCAAAGCCTCGTGGGTACCAGAGCCAGCCACTGTATTCTCCTCATGTGACTGTTTGGTGTAGTTTCACCGCGTCTTTTATTCTGGGCCCTTTCTTTTTTTTTTCTTTTTTTTTTTTTTTTTTTTTTTTTTTTGAAGAACCCTGTCCTGTATCCGGCATGAAAACCTGTACAGCCACTGCAGCACGGTATCTTATGCTTTTGCGTGACCACGTTGTGCCTGCATTGCAGGAAAGACATGCGTTGCCTGTTGTCACCTTCATGCAGGATGGTGCCCCGCCCCACATTGCATGCGACGTCAAAACGTTCCTGTTGGAATCTTTCGCCGAAGACCGAGTGATAAGTCCCGGTTGTAAGATTCAGTGGCTCTCAAGATCACCAGACTTAACCCCCGCAAGTTTTTGGTTGTAGGGAAACTTAAAGTCTCGTGTGTACCGGGGCTCCCCAACCACACTGGTAAAACTGTAAAAGGCCATTCGTCGCTGCCATCGATGGCGACATGTTGCACTCGGTTGTAATGGGCGTAGTGACGCGCCTCACTTGCCTATTACCTTGTGTTGGTAGTAATGTTGAACATCTGTTAATATAAAATAAATGCATAGTGCCATGTTATTATGATCTGTTTGATTGTCTGTTTCTGTTTGTGTGATTTCAATAAAACGTCTCAGTATGACGTGTGAGCGCCCTCTGTAGGTTACTTTTGTAATTTTTTTTTTTTTTTTTTTTTTTTTTTTAACATGTAAAAAAATCCAATGACCATATTGGCGCAAAGAGAAAGTTTTTCCGTGCATTCCTTCTTTTATTAGGAATTTGTGAACTTTGCACGAATTTATGATGCACCCGGCATATCTATATATAAAGTAAACAAGTTATTATTCGCAATGAATTGCCTAAAACTTGCGCTAAAGCTGAAAATTATTAACAAATAATTTATTTTTTGGTAGATTATTTAATATATTATCTCCATTGAATAGAATTCTTACTACTTTTTTCAAAGGAGAAAATATATTAAATAATCTACTAGAAACACACACATCTATATATATTTTAATTTTTGATGCGTAGAAGAAAGTACTGGAAATTTTAACAGCTTTCGATATCCAATCATGGTTGGTGGTTAAGGGATTACAGGTGAAGGCAACAAAACTGAATTTCGACAAATCACCAATCTTTATTTTCCCACATAGCCAATAAATTTGGCAGACACTTATTCAATCATAGTTAAATAGGATAAATTTTTCTATGTACATTGTTTTTTTAAAGATAAGACGCAGGCATTTTAGACGGGAAAGCAAAGCACCGTAGATGTTGGCGTGGCGGAAGCTAGGAAAAGAATGACGTAATTAATTCGCCAGAGGTATTTATACTAAGTCTGATGTAATTGCAGAGACAAGCTATGATTGGTTAAATTAAGGTTATTACATAACATAGCAGGATCTCGAATTTGGAAGAACAGATGAAATTAGGGGAAGGGCACCAAATCTAAAATATTAATTTTTAGGTCATCAATTATTATTTTTAGAGAAGCTACCTATTTTTCTTATATCTTACATATATATATATGCATGTATATAGATGATTTTAATGAATCTAGGGTATCCGTATTTTATGGGTCCAGCTATTAATAGTAACTGAAATTAATCTGCATTTTTTGCTTTTAAATCGCAGGATTGTTAATTAAGAATAGAAAAAATTGAAAGACAAACTCAATATGTTACGCTTTGCTGAACAACAACGCGCAGACACATGGAAGATGAAAACCTTTTAATTCTGTCAAAAGCAACACATTTACCTTAAATCGCTGAGAATGTTCATTAACTTTGGCAAATAAATGCAAAAATAATAAAATTGATTGCTTTGTGATTTTATACTACGCCCAAAGAGACTTTTTTTTTAACGTTTTGTGTGTTTACTTTTTAAATATCATGTTCTTAGTACTTAAACTATAAAATTCAATTCAACAGCAGTATCACAAAATATTTAAAAGAGCATATGTTTAGAATTTATGATACACAGTCTCACGCGTTGGAAATATTTTTTTTGGTACTGTGTTGCCATTGATCACTTTGAAATCATTGAGTTTGTAAAGCAAAAATTCGTTAATGGTTGACACAATATAAAACGAATTTTAGATTCTAAAATTTGGGTTTCCAGATGCTAATATTCGGGTGAAGACGTACGTCATTATTCAAAACTAACGGTTTTAGGTACCGTTGTTTTATCACAGTGAGAGAAACATACTTACATTTATGCAGATTTTTCATTATTTAATTTCTTTAAATATAACATAGGGCTCTAATATTTGGTGGCAACAATTTAAAAAGTGATTCGCCGTTTATAGTGAATCAATGCAAAATGCCAAAACGAAATTAATAGCTCTTCTCTGCAAATTACCCTTTTGGGCTAACAAAAATAAATACAAAATAAAGGCAAATATTTTACGTTTTTCAGAGTAGGAACTCAAAGCTGTTAAACTGCCGAATTTTCAATCACAAGTTTTTAAATTAGCGTAAAAAATCTATGTATATAAAGGGTGTTGACCCCATTGGCTGGTTTTGAGAAATCTCATACAGACAGTGACCTTCCTCTTATTCTAAATGTGTACAAAATTTGATCAAACACTAGAATAAAAGCGTAGATTTTTATGATTGACATACAAAACGGATACTCTGCATTTTATGCATACATGATTTTAATAAATCCAGCTAATGTAATTTCACTTTTCCAAGCAGCAATTAATAATAATTAAAATGATTCTGCATTTATTGATTTTAAATTGCGTAATTTCTTAATTAATAGCGGAATAAATCTGAAAGAAAATTTGAATATCTTATGCTTTGCTGAACTATAACACACATAAAAATAATTTAGGTTAAAATTCCTCGTTGCACCTTGGCAGCTGAGGATGATGTTTCGGAGAAACCACCGAAACTAGTTCTTTGAAAATATGCAAATATAACTCTGATTTTTATTTTTTGACTTCTAAATTAAAAATATTTTACTAAAAATATTATCTTAAATACCTGAGTTTGTTTATTAAATTCTAAAAACAAATAAATATATTGCGCTTTCCCGAGTGGCAACACACTTCTTTTATATCACCGAGTTTTTTGATTAAATTTGAAAATATAAACATCTCACACTTTCCAAAGTGGCAGCACAAAGCTTTTAAATCGGCAAGGTTGTAATCGAAAGTTCTTTAAATTTAGCGCAAATTATAAAATAAAAAGAGTGAGGATCCCACGAGGTAGTTTTTGAAAAATCTTACGTACGCAGTGACCTTACACTAGTTTCGAAGGTTAAGTCTGCCAAGTTTCATCAAAATCGGAATAAAACTAGATTTGTATAAAAGATAAATCCACTGACACTTTTCTTTATTTATATAGATAAAGACAAATTGGACGTGGGTTACTAGGTATCTGCCACATAATTGCTGCAGGATGCAGAATATTAATTGAATGCAAATGACAGTAAAAAGTAAATTTTTTTGTTGGTTGATTAATGTCAAACTCAATTTTCTTATATAAAATTCATAGATTATTAGGCATTCTTGTAATGAGGTTTTAAATTTTTTTGGCATAGCAATATACTTGCATTTTTACTATGCAAACAAATATATACTTCTTTACCGATTTTGTGTTAAAAAAGCTATCTGATACACAGCACATTTAAATAAAACAAAAATTACAATAACAGACATATTTAAATCTTCGACTGATTGGAATTTAAACCTTTAACAGGAAAATCAATAAAATCACTTTCATAAGCCAGCATAAAATAAACGAATACGATCACTTTTAGCTTTTCTTCAAAATATTACATAATTTTAAGATTTCGGATGCTTACAATAATATGAGCTTTTGAACACAAGCCAAAACGCCTTGCGAAATTTAAAAAAAAAAAAAAAAAAAAAAATTGAAATTGGAAGGAAATGCTAACAGTGACAGCCTTCAAGAATATAAGAGCAAAAAGAAACAATATATACAAATTCTTTAAAGTATAGATTATTATTTCGTCATTAAGCCAGTTTAAGTGTTATCAAATTTTTATGTACCATAGAATTTTTTTACAAAAAAGAATTAAAAAAATAGTTTTCAGTACAACAATAAAAATTGAACAATCTTAATAATTATCAATTTTTTTCATTGGCATGACATAGGTACTCTGTGATGCCTATGACTATATTGCATATCATGATATACTATATTCATTCAAACTCAATTCTAATCAAACCCAAACTATTGTTAAGTAAATCATGCTGAATCAAGTAGGTTCCTTATATGATTACATAGACTTTAATGCACTTCAGCAATACGTAATAACATTGTTTTATAGGCAATTACTAATTGCAATAAAAAATTTTCAAGTACATTAAGTCATTTTATTGATAATTAATGTCATAATTTAACATAAATGCAGTTAGCAAGAGATGGCATAATGTCATGTAATATATAATTGCGAACTTTCTGAGAGTAATCTGTCGAGTATTAAGATAAAAAAACAATCGTCATTCGAAACGTTTGCATGAAAAATTTCTTAAACTCATTCTCACAAAAAAATAATAAAAAAAAAAACCTCTTCAGAATGTATCTTTATTTAAAAAGTAAACTCTATAACCTTATATTAAAATATTTGAAAATTTTTCATGCGCTAAAAATGCATTGATTCCATTAAAAGAAAACATTTTAATAAAAATGAAAATTCTTATTTTACAGTATTTGAAATGTAAATATATAAAAGATACACTAAGAATTTGCTTCGCGATAAGGAGAAAATATGGTTACTTTTAAAGTCTATTTATTCGATTATGTGCTGCAAATTAAATCTTAATTTAAAATCTGTTGCTTCCCAGCTTTTAATATATCATCAATTGGTTTGATAAATTCAAGGAATTTATTTCAAAAATTGCATTTTTACCCGCTTGCAATATCGTATACAAACAAATGCATTAACAGCTGAGGAAAGGTGCTTCAAAATTTCATTTTATTCTACTAATTTGCGCTTCATGCAGTAATAATAATTTTTTTCTAATTTAAATGGAGAAGAATGGAACAGGTATTTCCACAGACTTACACAAATGAAAAAGATCACTAGAGAAATTTATGATTAAAAAATAGTTAAATAACTTTAATGTAGTTCTTTTATTAGACTTGTAAGTTATAATAATAAGTATAATATAGGGCCTTTCTGTATTCTTCAGCTTACAGAATTGAAAAAAATAAATCTTTGTCGCAGACAGATTATTTTTTAATACATATTTGTTATTATACGCTTAGGGATATCTATAATTTGAAACAAATGTCAAGCGAATTTATTTTCAGGCATGTTCAATTAGGAGAAGGTCTTCTTCCAATAGCTTTTTAGGATTCTGACTAATAATTTGGAATACAGACGAAATAGCATACAAATTATATTTGATGCTTCAAAAAGTAGTTTCTAGCATAGTTTTGATTAAGAGGAGAGGCAAGACATGCAAAGAAGAAAAGAATCATTCAACTGCATTACAGCAGTCACGAATATGCAGCTGCACTGAAAGGACATTCAGCATCACAAAAGCACGTATGAATAAAAAGAATTAATACCTATATTATTTATATATAATTATTATATCTTATATTAATATTACTTTGTATTTTAATAATAGTCTGTATTAATGTTATTTTTGCACTCATTTAATCAATTTTAATAAACATTTCTATGATTAAAGAAATTAAAACTGATATATTTAAATAAATTTTTTAATGCTTTGCTTCGAGATTTAGTACTTCGATCTTCATTTTTTGTCCTTTTAATTTAGAGAGATATTTTGATTTTTCGGTTTTTAATATTAACAAATATTTACAAATAGAATTGCTATCCTAAGCGGAATAAGCATTTTAGAGCATTTATTTGGTAGTTTTATTTTAAAATTTCTAAATATACACGCATGAAAAAATAAAAATAAAGGAAAAAATATTCTTATTGGAAGTCTCAAGCTCTCTAGTTATTTTAGAATATTTATTGGATAATTTAATTGTAACACGAGTAAACACGAGTACACAAATAAGGGAGCTATGTACCTGTGGGTAAGCTGTAAAAATATGAAGGAAAATTATTAACAAATTACTAACTTAATTGACAATAGCCCTTTTAATTTCTGATTTTAATTTAAAAGAATCTCCCTTCAAAAATCCGTACGATTTACGTCATCATTTCTGTCTGCAATGCTGTAAGCTTTTAACTAATGACCATTTAGAACTGAAATGAAGGAACAGAGTTTGTTTATAGGCCATGCTGCTTAATACGCATCACTTTCCACCTGCTGTCGCTTCGTAAGGTAAAATGAAACGCTCGGCATCTTCAACTGTTGTAACAATATGGTTTGCGTACACAAAAGTGTGGGCTGGGGCTTATAGCAGTCCTAGGGATGTACCAACCAAGAAGATATGTGCTATGAAATGACAATGAAAATGATCCTATGAAATGGTCGTTCCAAAATAAAATGTGTTTAACTGCTAAGCTAGTTGTACTTTCTAGTCTACTATGCAATTAGTATTTCAGCTACCTTGTAATTTCATTCCACTCTGGCCATGACTAAAAAATAATTAGGGTCTTCTTATCTCATCCATATATATATATGGTAATGCGCTCCTACAACTCAACCTTCCTCCTTCCTGCACCTGGCAACCGCATCAGCAGCTAGATGATTCTCGAAGCTGTGTGATGAATTGACTTCTCCACTTCTGCGTGTGAGATGCTGCGACGGCAACGTGGCGAACGGATCCTAAAAACTATTACGTGGTAGTTAAGAGACTTTCAAACCCATTTGGTGTGAGGATTACCACTATTGTGATGCCACCCTATGCTATGGAGCTAAATTTTATTTTACTTCTTTTCATCTTTCTATGTTTCTTTTTTTTTTTTTTTTTATTAAAATACTAAATCTTAACATTGGTGCCATTCCTAAAGTAAAGTAGAAAGACACCCACATGGGGGCTCGGCCCCGCGAACTCTTTCGACTCCTTGAACTAAAATCTGTTCTTCCCTTCAATTTTCTAAATCCCCTAGACTACCACATAACATACCGAGTATAGCTCTTAATGATGGACTACTGTGGAATAATATCGCAAGATTCCCGTTGTTGTGATTCGTCAGCATGTAAGTAGAGCTAATGTCATTTGATGAAGTAATACTAATGAGGAAGTAATATTCTTTCAAGTTATTATGAATATTTGATGACGCCTTTTTATGAAGTTTATTTGATGAAGCGAAAGGCATTTGATGTTGATGAAAATTCATTTATTTTTGAATGATTATTACTTTGAAGAATTAACACTTCTGTTTTCGAATTTGATGTTGATGATAATTAATTAAACAGTTTTGATGAAGTTTAATTGAATAAACTAAAGGTATTTGATTTTGATGGAAATACATTACTGACTATTTACAGAATTGTGATATATTAAAAAAAAAAGTTACTTTGAAGAATTACTTTCGTTTTCGAATTTGGTGCATAAATTTCTTATTTTTTGTGATGCCTATATTTTACAAGTACTGTAGAATATTATTTTAAGTTATTAATTTTGATATATTTTAACGTGGAATTCTATTTTTCATTCTTAACATAGTCTTTAAGAAGATTTGTTTGACGATATATTTTACCATTTGTTTGAATCATATATTCACAATTTCATTTATGATTTTTGAATGATTTAACATCTGCTTAACAAGTTATTGTGTAATATACTAAGAAGAATTAATATTATTTTGAAGAATATGAAAAATTAAGAGTATATTTTGGTATACTAATTTCTGAAACCAGAGATGAATAACATTTGATGAAATCCAAACATACATATTTTGTGAATTTCATATTTGGTAAAAACGAAACTGATAAATAATGGCTACACTTAACGATTATCCCAACATTGCACAATACAACATTGCACAGTCATTAAAAACCGCCAGTACAAGCATATCAAGCTTTTAAACATCGTTTAGTTTTTGGCTCAGATGGTGATCGGCAGAATCGTGCTAGGTTACGCAATTTTCTGGTTTTCCCAAACCTATTAACTTTGAAGATACGAAACAAAAAATTCTCAAAGAATTTTCTCACAGATTTAATTGCCATATGTAACTTACTATATTTAGAATTTTCCACCGATATTGAAAACTGTGCTAACAATATTCTTACGAATCTAGCTGATTTATCGTTATTAAAATCAGATTCCGCTGACTACAGCGACCTTGAAGAAGACGCTTTAGTGAAAAGTTCACCCTCGACGCGTAGCGTCGCCCAAACGAACATTAATCACGCTCCAGATGAATCGTTATGTAAAACAAATGCAGGCAAAAATCTCTCTTGAAAGCCCGCCTGGAAATTTATTGCTTTGACAAACACAAACTGTTCCGTTTCAATGTTTTGGCTTAAAGGACATTGTTGATTTGATCAAACCCTTTTCCTCTCGGGATAATTATAGCGTCGAAACGTTTATTTCTGACATAGAAGATATTTTTAATCTGTATGAAATCACGAATCCTGTACACCAAGTAATTTTTGTTAAAAAATGTCTTACAGGTCCAGCTTTAACATTAATAAGATCAATTCGTGGAATTACTAAATGGGAGCAATTAAAACACCATTTATTAGATGAATTTTCGGAAAACATTAATAGCCTTCAATTACATAAAATAATGGAATCTCGTCACATGAAACCATTTGAAACCTTACAAGAATATTTTTTAGCTATGAGAGATCTCGCACACAAAGGTTCTCTGGATGATTCTTCTTTGATTGAGTATGTTATTAACGGTATTCCTGATTCATCCAACAACAAAATAATTTTATATGGTTGTAAATCCATTCCTGAATTTAAAGAAAACTGAAAATTTATGAAAAACTCTTTAACAATTCAAAAAATTTGAAGCAAAATACTCCAAAGAAATTTCCAAATTCCTTTCCCAATGTTAAAATTGATGCTAAACGTACATCAGACACTCAACCAGTTTGTTATTCTTGTGGTTTAAAAGGTCACAAAAGCAATACTTGTCCTAATAAATCAAATGGAAAATTCTGTTATGGCTGCCAAAATTATGGTCACGTTCATTCCAACTGTCCCAAACGTTCTGGTAGATCGACCACGGAATCTGCTCCTAGTTATTCTACATCTGATAGTACCGTAAATGCACTTTCTTCTCAAAATTTTTCTAAACATCCGATGCATGTTGATATTCAACTTAAAGGAACTCAGTTAACTGCTCTCTATGACACTGGTTCACAAGCAACACTTATTACGGAGAAAACATACCGCAAAATTGGTTCTCCACCATTGCATCCCTCCAGAACTATGTTTTCAGGACTTGGCCGAGACACAGTTCAAAGTATTGGATACTTTCAGGACTACATTCAAATTGAAAACACTATTTTACCTGCTAAAAATCCATGTAGTAAAAAACTATATGATTCCTCTTGATGTCATTATTGGAATAGACCTTTTGCAACAAACTCGATTTACATTTGATAAAGATGGTATTCATTTATGCAACAATAATAATGATCGAATTTTTGTTAATGTTGCTAATGTTACTCATGATCACACATTTCCACCTGATCTTTCACACATCTCAAAATCGGAAATTCTCGAAGAAGTTCAACATATCATTGCTCCTCACAACCCACACGAAGTTAACACTGCTATGGAAGATTTTCAGAAAATAACAGAAAATGAAATTCAGTTGAAGAAAACAATTAAGAAAAATGATGATGCTGCACATGACGATTCAGAATTGGATTTAGATGATGACAATTTGGATTTGGTTGATCACGATGACAAAGATGATGCTGATACCAATCATGCAGCTCATGACGATGATGTTGATGAAGATGGTGATGACGCAGACGACGACATGGATCAAGATCATAATATTGATGATGACGACAATCAAAACGCTAATGGTGATAATGATGTTGATAAAGATGACGGTGCTGTTGTTGATGAAGATCATGTCAATGAAGTTGATGTTGATGACAACGACGATGATGCTGATTATAGTCATGAGGCTAATGATGATGATGATGATGTCGATAATGATCCAAACGTTCAGAATACTGAAGAAACTGTGAAAAATAAACTGAATCAATTTGAAGAAGGATGTGCTGATCAAGCAAACGAGAAAACACCTGCTAAAAGTGCAGAAATTCCCAACGAACAGAAAACTAATCTAAGGAAACAACTTGTCTCTGACATTCCAGTTGAAGCTTTTGAGGCAAAAAAGAATGCTGAAATATTTGGAAGAAAAATTACTGTTTCATACACTTTATCTGCTTCACGCCCAAAAGAATGCAAGAAGAAAGCCTGGAAGTATAAACGAAGAAAATTTAAACGAACTTCAAAGACAATGAAATTGCTGACACAGCATGATGATGAAAAAGCTGCATTATGCATTGAAGCTCAACGGAACCACCTCCGTTTACAGCAAGCACATATACGACAGTATAAGAAACGTCGCAAACCTCACTGCAAATATAAACTTGGACACCAAATGACAATCCAGCCTAAACTGAAACTTCCACTTGGACTGAATCTTCGACTTGAACTGAAACTTGGACTTAAACTTCGTCCCAAATTATTCGGTCCTTATGAGACAGTTCATCCCTCTGATTGTTATGAAGTACGAAAGATACGCCATGACGACACCATTATGATGTCAACCTGTGATGATAAGATGAACTGGTGGTGCACAAACCTAACATTCGCCACCTGGACATTGATTTTTTTTTCACTTTCTCTGCTTTTTTTTTTCTTTCTTTCTTTTCAGATCAACCCCCAGGCGAGGACGCCCGGGAAGGCAGAATGGCCGTGTGGTAATGCGCTCCTACAACTCAACCTTCCTCCTCCCTGCACCTGGCTACCGCATCAGCACCTAGATGATTCTCGAAGCTGTGTGAGGAATTAACTTCTCCACTTCTGCGTGTGAGATGCTGCGACGGCAACGTGGCGAACGGATCCTAAAAACTATTACGTGGTAGTTAAGAGACTTTCAAACCCATTTGGTGTGAGGATTACCACTATTGTGATGCCACCCTATGCTATGGAGGTAAATTTTATTTTACTTCTTTTCATTTTTCTATGTTTCTTTTATTTTTTTTTTAATTAAAATACTAAATCTTAACATTGGTGTCCTTCTTAAAGTAAAGTAGAAAGACACCCACATATATATATATAAGTAGGTAGACAACATGAATTAGAAAGACCTTAGTGGTTTTTCATGTTAATTAATATGTTTTACATTTACAATTTAAATTACGGCGCGTCGGGTAAAGCAGCGATATAACTGAGACTTACTAAACTTTTTTAGATTATTAAGTTGGATTTTATTTTTGTATTAGTGAAATTACGTTTATAGTCTCAATTATTATCGGTTGACGAAACGCGCTATAGGTATTAACTTGATTCGAGTTTTGAGCTGCTTTTCCTTTGATAAATCCGGCTCAAGCCTCAAGTTCAGCTATTTACCATTTATTGCAATTTTTTGTACATATTTACTGTGTATTTGAAAGGTATTTAATTTTTACAAGAGTTCTTTTTAAAATTGTTTGTGCGTTAAAATTTCTTAATTTTTTTCTCACCCCTTTCTAATTTTGAAGTCATCTCGATTTGTAATTTTTAGATTTAGTTTTTACGAGATAGCTTTTACTATTTTACTATTTTTTTCTAGTTGTTACATGATTTTACAATTTTGCTAAGGAACTATAGTGTCAAATGTATTTTTTAGCATAAGCCTTTTAACATTCCTCTCATAATATATATATATATCTCCCTGTAGGCGGATTTTATTTAAGTGGTACATTATTTTAGATTATTTATTTTTGAATTTCTTTTAAAAATGTGCAGATACAAAAAATTCGAAACTTCAGTTTCCAGTTCCGTCAGCGAGTACGGTTACCGAAATACATTTTATACTTCAAAGTAATTGTTCTGTAAAACTCACAAGATTGAAACAAAATCAAATAGAAGCATTAATTTGATACACTAATACCAAACACACAAATAAAATATCAACCAATTACTACTGAGTTCTTTTTACTTCTACACAGTTTTTCCTTTCTGATAAGCGTCGTATTGCTCTTACGATTAAAATCTTTCAATCCGGATTTTTCAGTGTTTCTGAAATCACATAATTCATTCTGCTCATATACAAATAAAGAAAATTTCGTATAAAAATGCTCTTTTGAACGAGAGATGTTAACTAATAAATTCACCTACAAGTTTGTATGGGTATTTGTTTACAGACTGCTAAATAATAGACTTAATTATCAAATAACGATGAACATTCATTTTTATGATATTTAATAAGCCATTAATCAAATATTTGAAACACAGCAGTTTGGTTACATCTTAATTGCAAAGTAAAGTTTGATAATTTAGGATACTAGGATTTTCGATAAAGTAATAAACCAAGCAATATCCAAAGCACGCAAATTCTTCTCGAATTTTTTTTTTTTTTTTTTTCTGATGATTAAAGCATTTAATATGTTATTTTTTTCTGGATTCTCTTTATCTTTTCCGAACTTAATTTTGAATGATACTGTTTTTGCCAATGAGTGTAATCAGCCATATTGTTTGCAATAACTTAAAATTCCCGGTAGAGGGAAGGTTTTCTTCCTAAATAGAGTTTCGCATATAAGTCTGTAAGAATTTTACCGAGATGTTTTTCTCTCTTGAGAAACCATTTTTCATCCTTTTTTAGAGTGAAGGAAAAGTACGAATGATGTTTTTGTACACCAAGAAAACTTTTACTCCAACTAAATTAAAAACAGAGTCAGATTATTAACAGTAAATTAATCATTAATTGGGGAAAAATCTAAAGAAAATATATGTTTCTAATAGCACAACATGAACCTAACAAAAACAGCAAAGAAAGAGGAAAAAAGAGATATTTGCAAAGAAGTATCTAACGTACTCCAATTCTCTCATTTTGGACGTGTCTTTCGCAAAGAGGTTAACAAGCTGCGACAGACAGACGGACAGAGGATACTTGGAAGAAATCAATTAAAGGACAAGAAACGATAGTGCCATTCGAATGGACCATACTCTTCTTCCTTACCCATGCTATGGTCTGCAGAACACTGGATGCGGATGACATTGTTACAGGAGAACACATTTTGTAGAAAATAATTCTTTCACACTCATATGAAAAAAAAAAAAAGAGAAGCATGTTTAAGAAAATATTTTTGAAAATTAAGCATTCATAAATAACGAAACAAAAATTTCTTACCCGAAAATATATATGCAAGAAACATCTGGAAAAAATAATTCACAAAAATGTTTGTTAGTGCTTCAAATTTCCATTAAAGTCATTCCTTGGTCAATAGAAACCATCTGCATTTTTTCAAAACTTAGCTACTGAATGTTTGAAAACGCTCATTTAATACGCATGAGTACATTAAAGTAAAAAGAACAATTATAAATTATGTTCAATAATATTTACATCACTAACTAAAAGTAATAAATAATAATCAGTAACAGAGATTTATTGAAAAGAGGCATAGAGAACTCAATTTCAAATTCAAATGATCCAGTAACAGCTAATGAATAATAAAAGACTCGACTTTAGAAGAAAATAATTTTCTTTTGAAATTGAATCCATAACTTAGAATATTCTACGTAATGCGATAATGCCTACCGGAAAAATCCTAAAATTATTCATTAATTCAGATATTTTGATATAATTTTTTCCATTGCTGTCTCTGATTTACAGAAGACAACATCTAATTCTTAGTGTTGCTAAAATTTTAACGCATCGCACATCCTGCGCTGTAAATATGTTTTTTATGTGTTTCTAGCTATGTTAAAATAAAGAAGACTTTATGACCTCAACTGCTTGCTTAGAGAAAGTCTCATGCATAGTAAAAGAGTGTCATGACTACAAAGGGATAAAATTCTCGAAGTTTCAGTTCTTTCGAAGAATGTTATTCACATATATTTTAAAATGCATAGTATCTTTTATTAATGTTAATATTTTGCAAAGACAGTACTCATAGAGACAGTTTTGTTTCTACCTTTATAACTTTATACTATGCTGTAAATAGAGAGCTCTGCACTGAATACCGAAGAAAAAGTTTTCATTTAAAAAAAAAAAATGTGCATTAGTAAAGTTAATGATTCCGTTTTAGACGTTAAATATATCAAATATATGCTTTTAAATACTTTATGGAAAGAATTGGCATCACATATTTTAAAACTATTACAGCAAATGTTTTGAAAATTCTCTCACTTTAAACCTTTGAGGCTCAGTGTGTCCGGTCTTCACACATCTAAAACTTTCCTTCTGTACGCACACAAAAATTGAATGAAAAAGGATTTATAGGTTACTCTGAACCTTTTTTATTTATAGAAGATGGGAGCTCAACACAAAACAGTCCATATATTTTAGCCATGTTTAGTTTTTTAAGACCCTCATTTGTCAAAGAAATCTTCCAGATTTTTTTAGGGTATGAAAGGAATTCTTTGAAACAAAAGTTCTATGTTATATTTTTGGCTGTATGCTAATCTTCTTATTCTATATTAGCTTTAACTTTTTACCTCGAAATCTTGTTTAAAATCAAACGGCGAACACTAGGTGTGCCAAGACCGGGCTCACCGATAATCTGGGACAATTTAGAGTCTGTATTCTTTGTTTCTCCGCATCTCATCGGTTAGTTCACTGACAACAATGCTCGTTTCAGCACTCTTTTAGAAGCTCTATTCAATGAGTATGCCACTTTGGGCACACCCACAGAATTAAAACGATAAGTGCTATTTTCACAAAATTTTACTTGTGTACTCCTCTAGGCTTAATTAGACTGCCTACCTTTTTTTTGTATCAAAACTCCGACTTTAAAAGGTAGCGTGCCGGAAAGGGTTAATTCTGAATTTCTTCAAGATACTGTCTATACTTCATAATAGTGTCTTTACATACTTCCGTATATACAAAGGTAATAAACATTCATATGTTTATTAGTTTAGGAGTTGATTATGATCTAATAAAAATGTATATTTTTAGAATAAAATATGTAGTGTACTATTTCACAAAAGCAAAATATTTTCATGACTAATAGTTCATTAAATTATATTTCTAGCTTAAAAGTATTTCGCTGATAATCATGCTCTCTTTTTAAATATTTTGTTGAAGTTATCATAAATTATCAGCTCGTAATAATAGAGGTGGCTGCTCAGATAAAAAAATACCCTATGATGATTATCATGTATAACAACTCTCAGCCATTGCAATATTTAAAAACATTAAATATATGACCATCTTCTTTAAGTCTACGTTTTGTGAGTTCCAGCATATCACCGTGCATTTCGTTCATTGTTTCTTCGTATAAAGTAATAATAAAGTATTTACCTTTCTGTCACCGATAAAAGTAACAATATAAAAAAAATCCTGAAAGGTTTCAGATTTTAAATTACGTCCAAAGGACCGTTTTTTTTAACATTTTGTCTGTTACCTTTATTTATTAAATATCACATTCTTCGCATCTAAAGCATAAAATTCAATTCAAGAGCAATTTCGCAAAATACTTTTCAATTGAGCATATCTTCAGAATTTCCGATACAGAGTCTCACGCGCTGGAGATAAAAATGTTTTTTCTGTACAACGTTGTCATGGCTCGCTTTGAAATCCTTGAGTTTGTTATTCAAAAATACGCTAAAGGTTTACAGAAAATGAAAGCAATAAAAAAAACAAATTCCAAGTTTTAAATTTGGGCTTCCACATACCCACACTCGCAGTAGGATTACGTCATTCAAATTTTGATGGCTCTATGTTCAGTTGTTTTATCACAATGCGAAAAGTATACATACATTTAGGCAGATTTTTCATTATTTAATGTCTTCAAATATAATGCGGGACTCTAACACTTGTTGGCAACAACTTGAAATGTGAAACGGACATTTATAGTGAACCAACGCAAAATTGCAAAACGAAAACAATAGTCCTTCAAGGACAAATATATTTACATCAATCTTTGGACTAAAAAGCAATTATGTTAATGGAATTCACCAAAATAATGAATTCATTAAATTGTTTATGTACATAAATACATAAACAATACATACATAAACAAATAAATTTTTGCATAAAATTAATCTAATGAAAGTTTGCAAATTTGATTTCCAACTTCTCAAAATTTGTATTATAATTTCAGAAATAAAGTCGACGAGTTACTAATAAATTACGTTCAAACAAAAGAGCTTGCTTAATTTTAACCGGCAAAGGGTTACTGATAAATCGCTTTAAATAATAATATTCTACTATTCGCCGAGAAATTCATTTCAGAAGACATTAATGGCAAGCAATCTTACATGTAAGACAGATATTTTCTAAATTTTATATCCTTCATAACAAGCTGAAATAGAGGATGCTCCCTTGAAATTTAAAAATTAGTAAAATTCAATATTTCGGAACCATTTTCAAATTAAAAGGCTTAGTGCACTTTGAGAAACAACCCACACTGTTGTCCCTCTTGAGCACCAAAAGTATGTTGGACGAAGAAAAAGGAATTTGTGCAGTTCTTCCTTAAATATATGTTGAAAATTTCCATTTTAAATTAACGTCAAACAAAGTCCGAACTTTACCAGTTATTAAGCTGTTTATATTCCCGAAGTTATGATTATGATGAATGAAGTGTCTTCATGAATTCGCAATCATTCTCATAATCTGAATAACAATTAAGTAGATTTTAAGAATTTTAAGTCTGGGATTATGAAGCAGTTAATTAATCCATTCCATTATTAATTTCGTTATCTTTTCCAGGAATCTGAATTTTGAGATGCCATTTAAAAGGTTAATTAATGAACTCGAAAATTATAAATTTAAGGCAGAAAGTTTTATTATACAATATGCCAAAATTCTTAGAATTCTGAAACCGTTTGCAAGTTTGAAGTTCTGTAAAAGTAATCTTTGAAATCAATAAACTAAATTTACAATTTCCACTTCACTGTAGAGACATTAGGTATTTTTTTGGAAGCAGGCAAGATGAAAAATGAGCAAACACCTTCACCGGGAATCGAACCACGGACCTATGGAATACCGTCCCAGCGTGCAGAACCATTACACCACGAAGGCACGCTAGGAAAGTGGGAGAAATACCTTATATACTCCCCTTTTTAAAGGGCGACTGGGGTTTTTAGGGAACTCAATCGCCAAATCCTGGGTGTGGAAAATCCTCATTTAACACCCTTTTTAGTTCGGACGCCACTGTAGAGACATTAGGATTTTTTTAAGAGATTGAAAATTTAACAATGCCTTCGACGGGAACCGAACCACGGACCTCTGGAATACCGGCTTAGTGAGCTGACCACGAAGCCACGCTAGAAAGGCGGGAGAAATACCTTTTATATATAATCCCCCTTTTAAAGGGCGACTGGAGTTTTTAGGGGAGCTAATCGCCAAATCCTATGCGAGGAGAAACATCATCAAAAATCCGTTTAGTTCGGGCGTCACTGTAGAGACATTAGGTTAATTGTGAAAGCCAGACAGATGAAAAATTAGCAGAGCCTTCGCCGGGAATCGAACCACGGACCTCTGGAATACCGGCCCGGCGTGCAGAACCGCTACACCACGAAGACACGCTAGGAAAGCTAGAGAAATACCTTATATCACTATAATATTTTCCCTAGTAATATTAGAGTTGCTTATACATGCAATTATTTCAAGAATATTTCATAGAAATAACATCGACTTATAGCCAAAACAGCTGTGCAATATGCATTATAATATATATTTCACAGGTAACCCTATTCAGATAATTGGCATTAAAACATATAAAAAATAAGAATAATAAAATTAGGATATGCCCACTTAAGATAAGAAATTTGAGACGATGAAACATTTTACTACTTTGAGAAAGATAGAAAAAAATCACTTTAATTTTTTAAAATTTTGTATGCAGATATTTCTTTATTTCACTAGGGATCAAGTGCCTTTTTAAAACTATTCGTTATTCTAAGAGTTCAATTTTAGCATCATTAAATACAGGCTTAAAATATGGTGTAAATTATACGTTGAATAACTCTGCATTCATAATAAACTGCACCAAGAGAAACTGTGTTATATTATAGCTCTTTAAAAATTTTAAATAGTTGTATAAATTTAAAAATAAAGGGATCACATAATAGACAAATAAAGAAACATGCTATCTACGGAAGACAAAATGTTTTTTCGCTTATTGCTTTAACTTTTATCTTATAGTTTAAGCTATCTAATATATATATGCGTGTGTGTACAAAAACAAGTCATGTTATATATAATAGATTCTGCAGTAGAACGCAAGCGGTAGAATCCATAATGAACAGTGAGAATTATGATGTGGTAAAATGCTGATCCGCAATGAATAAGAAATTTGGCAGACAAGGTGTATTTAATAGAGTTTTTATTTCAGTGAACATGTTGAAGCTACAATCAAGTTTGAATATTAATTGTGCCTATTTCAAAATGTTTACATTTTAGATAAATTTGAAGTAAGAAAGTAGGAGCAGACAGACTGCAGTCAAGCAAGGCGAACGCGTAGAAAGCAAGTGCGTTATGTTCAGCGTGAAATATATATATATATATATATATATATATATATGTAAGATAAAAATGTATGAATCAGAATTATAATATAACTATAAACATTAATTCTTCCTCTCTATTCTAAAATCGTAATAACTTCTTTGCATTGCGTCATTTCTAGATCACTCTATGATCGGGGCAGCTGTGATGACGTAATAATTAAGAACTGAAACTGCCACTGTAAACCAAAACTTTTCTCTTCGCGTGCTTCCATCTTTCATAACTACGCACTTCAGCTTTTGCTCTGTGCTGTGCTAAGATGTAATTTCGCTGGCTTGCTTTCTATCTCAACAATATCAAAAATGTAAATCTTCTGTGGAAAGGCACGACTAGAGTGCCAAGTGATTGTGGCCACAAATATCAATTGGAAATAAAAATGGAATTAAAACTGCCTCGACTGCCAAGTTCTTTAGATATTACCAAGTTAGCATTACTAGCACACTACGCAATCAAAATTCTTCTTCAATATGGATCTAATCACGCATCTACAGCGCATCGATAGTGTTCCGTCTTTTCCTTTTCCTTTGATTTTATTATGACAATTAAGCCGGTAAGGATAGTTTCCTGCAGCCTGAAACCTCAGTGGAAAATTTAATTCAGCTCTTCAAATCATCGTTTTGTGATAAATCCAAGAAAATGTGAAAGAAGTGAATCATCAAATTTGTTTTTTCAGTGTTTAAAAAAATAACAGATCATTCTTCTGCTGTGGTGTTTTGCAAGTGCTTCAAAAAAAATAATCACGCGTAGTGTTTACAGATTGAAAGTAATATCTCGATAAATTGAGAAGTTTGAATGCCTAGTGAAAAGGAAATCATCAGTGAATTACCGTTTAGGAATTAAGCATTACAGCGGGTTCAAGGTCGATCTGAGTTAGTGTTTGCAAGTATGTGCGACAGAAAATTATTTGCACTTCTGCTTTTTCAACAGCTCAAAAATTATTACATTCGTGTGAACCTAGCTCAGAACTAAATTATTTAATGTGCTGCGAATTCTATAGTTTTCATTTCAACTTTGGTTAAAATTTCTGCAATTTGTTTTGAGAAAATCTGAAATTCTTGTTCATTAATATGTGTGAGCAAATTAAGTAACGAAATTTAAGCTACTTAAATTATTATATTTCGTATTCATAGGGAAGGATATTAAGATTAGTTTTTATGTTTTTGAAATTTTGTTGAGAATTTTGAATACGAATTTTATAATTATTCTAAAAATGAAGTAGGTGTAAAATATAAGTGAAATTATTACAGATATGTAATATGAAGTTATGGTAAATGCATGTTAAATTTTATGGGTTATTGTGTGTTAAGTATAGTATGATGAGGGTGTACTGGTTCCTTCAACAGAGGCCTGTAATTACCTCTGTACAGTTGTTCCTTTTACCCTCTTCATGCAAGATAATGTCGGAGGCTCTCATTTGAGTGTGTGTAATTTTTTTATATTATTATTATTATTATTATATTTTTTATTATGGAATGTATTAATGCAGTTCTCAAAGGCCAGTTACCTTAATGCAAGGAAGTAACTGTCTAGGCACCCTGGGCCACCAGTGCAGAGGACACACTGGTTAGCTCAAGAGGACAGCCCTATTGATGGATATGTTTGTTTAGAAGTATTGCGAGGCTTCCAGTTTGGTAAAATCAGGAATTGTAAATGAAAGATGATAACGGTGAAACCATAAATTCTGAAAATCTTAATCCTATTATTTATGATGTTAAATTATAATTTATCAGTATGGAAATAAGTATCATAAATATTTATGTGCATTACATTTAACTAGATAAAAATATATGTTCAGAATTATAATATAACTATAAACATTAATTCTTCCTCTCTATTCTAAAATCGTAATAACTTCTTTGCATTGCGTCATTTCTAGATCACTCTATGATCGGCGCAGCTGTGATGACGTAATAATTAAGAACTGAAACTGCCACTGTAAACGAAAACTTTACTCTTCGCGTGCTTCCATCTTTCATAACTACGCACTTCAGCTTTTGCTCTGTGCTGTGCTAAGATGTAATTTCGCTGGCTTGCTTTCTATCTCAACAATATCAAAAATGTAAATCTTCTGTGGAAAGGCACGACTAGAGTGCCAAGTGATTGTGGCCACAAATATCAATTGGAAATAAAAATGGAATTGAAACTGCCTCGAATGCCAAGTTCTTTAGATCTTACCAAGTCAGCATTATTATCAAGTATCCACGCAATCAAAATTCTTCTTCAATATGGATCTAATCACGCATCTACAGCGCATCGACAGTGTTCCGTCTTTTCCTTTCCTTTGCTCTTATTATGACATATATATATTAGATAAATTTCTTACTTACAGTAGCCCTGCCTATTGTATAGGTTTTGGGCTCGGGTTCGAATCCTGGAGAAGACATGGCTGTTTCGAAATGTACAATGTGGCATGGGGGACATTTAAAATGCACAGCGAGCCGAAAGTTCTCTCGAGTTGTTTGGTGGTAAGGGTGGTGTCCTAATTAAAATCAGGGCTTTAGAGGACTATTTCCAATTAGGATTTTAAAGGACTTTTGGCAATTAGAAGTTAATTTTTAATTAGTAATTTTTCTAATTAAAAATTAATCTCTTCAGCTCATCTATACTGCATCACTGATGTCATTCTCTCCCTACAATTTCTATGGATTATTTTAAACTTCTGCCCATTTGCTATCCAGAACAAAACGAAAGACTTTCTTGACCTTATAAATAATACCGCAAGTATTAGACTTGCTCTTTTGCCGCTTGCTTATGCCTAGAATGTCGTGTCTCTCAGCTACATTTTTCTACTAAAAATATGAGCTGCGCATATAGAAATTTTGGGACGCGTTTAGCAACCTAAGCGTTGTACCAATGAAACAAAAATGTATTTCTGAAAAATTGTCCCAGTTCAAAATAAAAAAAATAACGTTTAAAAAATAACATCAAGCAAGTTGTAATTTTCCCCGCAGTCATCATCTAAGCAGCAGTTTTATCGGTCATAACTAAAAAGTATTAAATCTTTTCTAGCCTACTATCCAACTCTACTACGTTCTATCAACTTACCATTATTTCACACGGATTAATATAAGTAATTATGAATTACTTAATATTAAGTAAGATAAAAAATATGAAAGTAAACTTCTAAATTGAATTCACTATAACCTCTTTTATTTTTTATTTCATTTGGAAACTTCATCGCTCTGTCCTAAAAATAGCGCTGTAAGTCTAAACTGCGTCATTCAAATTAATCATGCGATCTTACGTAACTCTTAATACTTACCTCTTGACCAATCACCCAATTGCAAACCAAAACTTTTCTGTACGCGTGCTGCCATCTTGCATAATTACGCACTTCAGCTTTGCTCTCTACTGCGCTAAGATATAATTTCGCTGGCTTGCTTTCTATCCCAACAATATCAAAAATGTAAATTTTCTGTGGAAAGGCACGACTAGAGTGCCAAGTGATTGTGGCCACAAATATCAATTGCAAATAAAAATGGAATTGAAACTGCCTCGAATGCCAAGTTCTTTAGATTTTACCAAGTCAACATTATTATCAAGTATCCACGCAATCAAAATTCTTCTTCAATATGGATCTAAGCACGCATCGACACTGCTCCAGCTTTTCCTTGTGCTCTTATTATTACATATATATATATATATGTGTGTGTGTGTAAGAAAATAAAGAATATGCAAAAGATTAAATTAGCAACGTAAATTCCCTTCTGTACTCTAAAAAATAGTAACCTCTATTTGCACTGCGTCATTTCGAGACTAATCTATGTCTATATGATTCTTACGTAATTCTGATGATGTAAATGGGACTAAACCTCAAACAGCCAATAGTAATTTACAGCAATAGTAACTATCCAATCAAAATACATTGAGAACCAAAACTCAGTTTGAATTAAGATGTCACCCTGAACATAACGCACTTGCTCTCTATGTTTTTGCCTATAGCTAGACAGCAATCTATCTGCTCCTTCTATCTTGCTGCAAATTTATCTAAAATGTAAACTTTTGGAATAGGCACAATTAATGTGCCAACTTGATTGTGGCCGCAGCATGTTTGCTGAAATAAAAAAAATGAAGATTTAATCTGCCTTCGCCTCCTATTTCGTATTTATTATAGATCAACACTTCTACGCCATCAAACTTCCTGCTGGTCATTCACTTCTGAGTTTGTTTTTATCACATATATATGTATTTGGACGTATAAAACAAACTATAAGTTACATCATTATGGAACTACTACCCCCAGTTTCTCAGAGACAAATGAATTTAATTTAAGACATCTTTACCTTAACGGCTTTATTTCCCAGTAATAAATATTTCTAGTTCAAATAAAGACTTCCTCTTGAAGGAAAAAAATAATAATGTAAAATTTTCAGCAGTTCATCATTGGATGAGGCACAAGAAAGATTTCTCGATAGATTTGAGCTGGATTCTTATTGAAAACTGATATCAAATACCCACTCGCCTTCGATTTATCCCCCCCCCCTTCTGGTATAGGCTGTAATTTTTCTAAATTCTCTACGAGCGGAACAGCCGCTAGTATTTTGTTGCAGGAAATGAGTTTGTTCGACAGAAAAAGAAAAAGAAAAATGATCCCGGCTTATTGAATTTTTCTTTGAAATGCATGATGCTCGGCGAAAGGCAATGAATGCGAAGAACACGAAAATTGTTTGTTTCATTTTCTTTGCATGTCGCGTTATGCCTATCTATCGAGCCTTTCTTGTGTCAGATGATATGAATTTAATATAAAACTCAGAGAACCTGCTTGTGTCTTAGAATGCCACGTCATGCTTTTGCGAGAGTTGAAAAGAACAGCGCGTTTGAATATTTATGAATTACGAGAACGCAGTAGAATTTTTCCCTTCGTTGCCTTTATTCAGCAAAAAAAAAAAAAAAAAAAAAAAAAAAAAAAAGTAAGAATTTCTTTTGTATAGCTCTGGAAAGAAGAACTTTACCATCCATCCAAATGAGCCTAAATTCACTTTGAAATGGTTTAGTCTGCACAGATATGTCTACCAAAAATCGATATAACTTATTTTGAAATACCAAACAAAACGTGAAACGACTGATGTTTTTGCAAGTCAAAATTATATTTAACATCTATAGAAAATGACATAATGAGCATCTCTGAAAGCATGCTAAATATTTATCACTTGAATGTTGAATTCGAAGTGAATTTATTCATTGCTACATAGCCAAATACCAAATGTAAAACGCACCTTGTCTTATAACGAGTAGTAATAATTTTTTTGAATACATACACAAAAATAAATTGTTACTTATTGTTAATATATAAGGGTTGTAACGGCAGGAAATAATACTATGGAAGGGTCAGCATATATCACTTTTAATCATCAGTTAATTTAATACTGAATTTAGTAGCAAATATTGCCTAAAATAATTTTTTGAAGCATGCAATATCTTACAAGAGCATATTGAATATTTATGTAGTAGTTTCCGCAGATAAAAAAAATTCCATTCTTCGAGTGAACATTTACTGATCAAGACGAAATATGGCAAAAATTTGGGATCGAGAAATGAGACAATTCATGAAGTCGTCAGAAATAAATGTTTTACGAATGAAACCTATATAAGCCTAAATGTACACTGCGAAAAAAAACTGAAACGTTTCAGATTTTAAATTACGTCCAAAAAAGGGTGTTTTTTACACCAAAAAATAAATAATATTTTTACTCAGTTCCAATTCTGAAATCACGTCACTCGTCTTTGGCGACGTTTTTGCTTTCCCTCTATGAGTTCTTACTAAAATCTTTTGGCGCTGTGTTCGTTTACTCATTAGAATAGTGTAGAAACTTTGCAGCAGATTTTTAAGTGGTCGCTGTATTATATTTTTACGAATATTATGAAATCCGCGGAGGAACTGACCAAAGTGAATGGTCATTTTTCGAAAGCTGATTTCCAAACAAAAAGACATGAAGAATAATAAAGCATAATTCAACTCTTCAAATAATCGATAGACGGATAGATATTTATTCAAAATTACATAACAAGGAAATGCATCCCGGCAACCTTGTCACCTTTTCGTCTATTGATTCAGTAATGGACACAAAGCATTGTCCAACAGACTTTTTTGAATGCTTTTGAGTCCCCTAGGAATACCGCCAACAAAGCTCACTGTAAATAAAGGATCCCCTATCACATTATTACGCAATATCGAAGCTGTGAAAGCGAACAAGACTCCCTGTCGAAAGCCTATTGCCGAACGTAATAGAAGCCACCATCACCACGGGGTCTGTTGCAGACAAAGATGTATTCAATTCTCGCATTCCGTTGATACCCAGAGATTAAAAATATGCCCTTCGATTTAAAACAATTGCAATTTCCCATCCGGGTGGTGTTTACTAGTATGCTTATTAACATGGCACTGGGGCAATCACTTTGTGTAGCAGGTATTACCTTGGAAGCATCGCATAAGTTGGAAACATTATATTTTTCACATAGCCAATCATTCATGGCTTTCTCAAAAGAGTTAGCACGTCAGATTGTTTGTTTACGCTCCGGAAGAACAGAATAAAAAAAATATTGTGCACCCTCAGGCTTTGCGATAAAAAGTGAGAAGGAAAAGTTTCTATCAGTTTTTTTCGAACTTACTAAAAGTATTCACAATTTATCTTTAACTCAAAAAGTAAAATCACAATCTGCCTGAGATTTCGAAAAACTACCCCGATCCTCTTAAATAAGGCCTTTTCATACAGCGTAAAGCACGGTCAACGGCCAGTACTTCATCTAGCGCATAAGAATTACAGGGTGCGGCAGGGGAAACTTCCTTATTTGAAACGCGCGTCATCTAGCAACATTTATTCCGAGACGAGTGGGGTGACGCACATTGAAACGAGCGGTGTCTATTTTTGTCATATACGTTTATCACTGATCATGCAGTGCACGAGACAGGAGAACGCGTTTGCCGTGGAGTTGTACTTTTCAACGTACTGAATTTTCGTTCATATAAATTAGCAGTGGTGCAAAAACTTAACCCACGCGATTTTCTTTCACGAAAAAATGCATGCGAAGCCGTTCTTGACAATATGCCTCATGATGCCCTTGTGTTCTTTAGCGATGAGGCTCATTTTCATCTTTCCAGTTACGTAAATAAACAAAACATGCAATACTGGAGTGGCATAATCCCTAAGAGCTTCATCAGCAGCCCCTGCATACAGAACGTGTAACTGCTTGGTGTGCATTGTCCAGAATAGGCATCATTGGACCATGGTTTTTTCAACAGCATTTTCCCGGACGCCTTATTTCCTTATGGGGCGATCTTCAGTGGCTAGCGCGCTCGACTGATTTATCCCCGTATGATGTCTTTTTATGGGGCTATCTGAAATCTCTATTGTTTAAAGACCCTGGCTCAACTGAAGAACAATATTCAAGCTGCTATAGACAACATACCCATTGATATGCTGGTAAAAGTGGAAAGAAACTTCAAAATTCGACTATCTCAGTGCGTTGCCCAGAACGGAGGCCACCTTAATGATATTGTTTTTAAACAATAATAAAAAAAACTCTAAGTGTCTCTCTATAACTTGGAAAAATATTAAACTGATATCGCTTATACTATTTGTGTTATTCATTTTTAAAATAAAGTAGTTTCCCTGCCACACCCTGTATTACTCAGAAAAAACATCGCTAGGGTGAAACAGTAATTATGAAGAAGAAATGTTTCTGTCATGTATCATCTTATACATATATATATATTTAAACTCAAAATATATTTGGACCAATTCTAAGCAATAAATCCGTCACTTTCTTTTTTCTTCACAGAAACAACTTTCTTAACTTTGAAGATTACGTGCTCTAAAAAGCATACTTTTGGCTTAAAGGTAATGATTTAGAAATAAGTCCTTAGCTTCATGTCCCAAAGCTTGTTTTATTCTGAAGTAAGCATTTCACAAATTCTTGAAACTCCCTCACCCTTTAGGTCTAGCAGAAAGCCCGAAGGTTACAAATCGAGAAAGCTCTCAGAACTCGATGGGGATTTCGAGATTGTTTCCTAGCTAAGAACAAAGATCATTAAACTTTCAACTCCCACATGACCCTAGAGCACTCAGATCAGACTCACCGCCCCTCTAAAAATTCTCCCTAAAAGAATGGCTTCGAGCTATTAGAGAGTTGGAACCAAAATGGCTACCGGAGCAGATGGCGCGTCATTATATTGCCATTAGTAAAGAGAATCTTCTCCAACAACGGGATGGCACTAATGACGTCAAGGGGGGAGGCTTGTCTTAGCCAATAAAGGAAAGGCTCCAGTTTCCCCTTTAAGGGAAAACCGGATTATACGTGTCGTTGTCATGCTGAGATGAAGATACCCTGTGTCTAAAATCCAGCGTTTAATATACAGGACGACTGCTCCTGAAGGGTTATTTTTAAAATACCTGTAAAACGTTAAGTTTGGAGTGGAAAGTTTGGTGCGGAATTTCAGATAATGATAATTTAAGTGTATAACTGGGTTAAGGCCTTCTCCGCTACCTTTCTAGTGCACGTTTCGGAGATATTTAAATTGATGAAAGGAATATTACTTTGAATTAACATGCATATGTTGCTGCGTAAAAAGAAATGCATAATGATTTATCGAATGTAAATAAATGAAGATGGTGCTTTAAAATCCTGTGCTGATTATAAGCATAAAAAAATTCATTTCTCCATACATGATGCAAGTGAAGAGAGTATGTTAAGCAGTGCAATGTCTTGGACAGTGTAGTGTTATTTATTTTTGAATTAAATTATTATAATTCACATTCTTTGATTAGTACATATTTAATTTAATTTAATTTTATTATAGACAATTTTTAATTCTATCCTTTCAGTTATCGAAATCCTCAGTCATTTGTAATTACTGGTTTAATTTCCGCATTAATGTTGTACGGTTTATCCTAGGTTTTCAACAGTTATCTTTAGTTAAAGCTACTTTCCTGTCTCTTCTAACTTAGCTTATAATTTCCTACCAGAATGTGTGTTTAGAATCGTGGTTAATGCAAATGAATATAAGGTATGCCTCCAAATTAACCCTAATGTCTCTACATGAGTGGTATTTAAGTCGAAGTTCCACCGCCTTCGCTAGAGAGCCAGAGTTTCCGCCTAGGGCGCGTTCGCCTTTTGGCTACACTCTCTCTAAGCTATTTCTACGCTCGGGCTGTATCTCAGGCCCTTGATAGCTTCGCCGTATAGTTAGCGTTAAGGGGCCAACTACTCATAAATCTTGATAGCTTCGGCTATATCTTTTTACTTAAGCATTAGTTAAGTTTATTCCCTATTACTTTGTTCCAAATCCAAGTGGAGGGTCTAGGACTTTTCACGGTAGCCATCTCAATGTGGCCGTTCCGCAGTCGGGACGTTTCACCGTCAAGACGTATTTTCTTTACCTGACTGTATTTTACTTTTCGTATTAAATTTATTTAGTTTAATAATTCTGCTTACCTTTCGCCTTTTGTATACTTAATAAAGGTTGCTTTTAACATGTATAGTTTTTTACGAATATGGGATATAAACAAATTACACATAGTTAGTTGGAAAATTATGTCAGTATAAAGAGAACTGGGGCTAAACTTCTGATATAACAGAAGTTATATTACCGCTTTTAAAATTATGCGGGTGCAATATTTAAACAATTCGTCAAAATTTCTTGAAATTTAAACCGGCTAGTTTAGAGAAATAACATTTTATATAAATTGTTTATTAAATTAAATTAAATTATTATACTAAACAGAGTTATTAGTTAAAATCAACTTTATATAATACGGCAAGATACAGAAGAGTCGTTTAAAGAAAAATATGTCTTGATGGCGAAATGTCCCGACGACGAAACAGCACGGCGAATAGTCCCATTCTCCAAGTGGAAGCCTTGCTGTACGGTCTGAAGGAACCATCTATTAAGTTCTTATTTTGAGAAATAAAGGGTAATTAACCCTACTTGAGTTTTACGTTTCTGTTTTCTAAGCTATTATTCGCTTACCTGTTCACGAGGTTCCTACACACTTAGCTGTTAGATAAAAGGTTGGAATCCTACAATGTATTAATTTTTGTATTCATTATTAAAGAAAAATTTTATTTTACTACATTGTAAGAATGATTTCATAAATTATATCTTATTAATAAATATAAGATAAATTTTATAAAAGCTTAATATTTTTTCCAATGGCAGATTGTGAACAGTTACAGTGTAACACAGTCCATTAATCCTTTGCGGCACAATGTGTCCTGTATGGACACACCTAAAAATTTTCTTTTGTACACACATAAAAATTGAATGAAAAAGGATTTATAGATTACTATAGGTCACTCTGAACCTTCTTTATTTATTGGTGGCAGCTCAACACAAACCAGTCCATATATTTTAGCCATGTTTAGTTTTTTAAGACCCTGATTTTTCAAAGAAATCTTCCAGACTTTTTTTAGGGTATAAAAGGAATTGATTTGAAAAGAAATTTCTGTTATTTTTTGGCTGTATGCTAATCTCCTTATTCTATATTAGTTTTAAATTTTTACCTTGAAATCTTGCCTAAAATCAAACGGCGAACCCTGGGTGTGGCCAGACCGGGCTCACCGACAATCTAGGACAATCGAGAGTCTGTATTCTTTTTTTCTCCACATCTCATCGGTCAGTTCATTGACAACAATGCTCGTTTCAGCACTCTTTTCGAAGCTCTATTCAATCAGTGTGCCACTTTGGGCACACCCACAGAAATAAACGATAAGTGCTATCTTCACAAAATTTTACTTGTGTACTCCTCTAGGCCTAATTAGACTGCTTACCTTTTTTTTTTTTTTTTTTAATCAAAACTCCGACTTTAAAAGGTAGCGTGCCGGAAAGGGTTAATCTATACAAGACCAGATGTGGTGGTCTCTTTATTATGAATGCACCTAACAGGTGAGCCACCATCGCCTCCTATGAAGGAACGGATAGTTACAACCATGCCATCTCCGGGATTTGAACCCAGGCACTTCGGTATCGCAGTCAGGCTTTCCTAACCACTATGCCGTCTGGGCGGCAAAAAAAAGGAAAGCTAAAAAAGAAGTATAAATAAAAAAATCATCGAGCTATTTGGATTATAATAAAGAATGCAAGGGCTGCCTGCCGAAGGCCGGGAATTCCTTCGTAAAAGATTTGAAGGGAAAATTGGTTCATGTTTACGTTACAGATAGTGTCACTCACATGCTCTCATGCAAACTCTCATGCTCCCACAAAAATTCTCATGCAAACAGTAAGTGTGCAGAGGAAAGTTGCGAAGCCTTGACTAATAAAGGAAGTAAAAGATAGAAAATATAGTAGAAAAAAAATCTGATTTCAAGCAAAAATATTATATTTTACTTGCTCATTTAATCTAGAAAGGTTGCATGTGATACATGTCATACTGCTACGAAACATGCTTTCAGAATATTCTCACTTGTTCACATGAAATCAATACTTAACAAAATAATAGTAAAAGTTTTGAAGTCTACTAAACCGAACTTTTATTATGACTGCGCTTGTCTTTTGTTAAGGATTTACATAGGTTTACAGTAAAATTTCGGATATTAATAGTTTCATTTATAATCGTTTTCTATATAGCTTGAGAACATCTCGCTATAATTATTCCATAATAATAATGATAGAAAAATAGATAGCTAATTTAAAAAACTTCTACAGGTCAAGCCGACTAAATTGTCATATGATTTAGTAACTCTCCACACAGTGCTCATAATTTTTGTAATATTTTATCAGACATTTTGTAGATTCATTAGGGATTTTTGAAGCTGGAGGGGAGAAAAATGTGCAGCGCCCTCATCCGGATAGAAGCCCTGGACATCTCGAATATGCGTCGAGTGTGCTTCCAGTTACACCATGAAGGCATGCGGAAAAGAGAGAGAAAATACTTTATAATTTTAACATCTAATTTTTAGATTTAACATTCTGTAACTAAAAATTCATGCGTGTTATTTGCCCACCAGCGGCCGAGCGGTAAAGACGCTGAACACTGGTAGTTCGGTCTGAGGTTCGAATCCCGCGAACGGGCTGGCTGCATGGGCGTTTTCGTGGTTTTCCCCATGTGTAACGTGTATACGAGCCAGTTTCCCTTAGAAAGTCCTCCACGAAAGGCATCCCTCCCTTTAGGCAGATAGCCCTCGTGTGCTTTGCCATAATTAAATACACCAACACCATGCGTGTTATTTAACTTAGTCCGTGCAATAAAATGTAACATAAAAAATAATCCTCTGTAATGAGATCCCGAGTTTCAACGAATTGTAATTTTGCATGACAGTCAAAATATTGTTAAGAAATGTACAGGTGCGGTAAGATGGCTTCCCCGCAAAGCAATTTTAGGGTTGCCATAAAATGGCAAAGGAAGGCAACGTTGCCACATTTGGCGAAAAATCGCCCATTTGGCGATATTTGGCGACAAAATTGGCAATATGCCATGGACGGATGGAGAACCTTCTGGAACGAATTCTTACCGGTTTAGCCCAGAACTCGAACCCAAGACGAAAGGTATATAAACCCTGCTGGTCCGCAGTCAGGGCTTGTGCCTCGTCTAGAGTCCGAGTTATTTAGTATCGAGTTGGTGTCTTGTGTAGCGAGTTAATCCCTGCGGAGTCGATCGAGTTGACAGCCGGGCAGAGAATGCCGAGTGGGTCGTCGAGTGCACCGAAGGAATCTGTTAGTGTATCGAGGTTAGTGCATCGTCGAGAGAGCGTGTTGAGCTCCGGGGAACGACATAACCGAAGAGTCTGGAACTGTGCTCGTGTGTTGTCGAGTGCATCGCGAGTTGTAGCGTGGAGAGTCTCGAGAGTATGTGGAGTTCCGAGAACAACCAAGCAGAGTCGGGAGCTGTACTCCGGAAAGCAGAGTCGGGAGCTGTACTCTGGTGCTTTGCCGGAAGCTGTCTCCACCGTTATTGCCTGACAGTGTGAAGGCTGTGTCGCTGATTGTTTCAGCCTGTTTATAGTAGATCTTCGACGACTGTAAAAAGTGTTGTTGGAGCTGTCCTAATTAATATTGGCTCAATAAAGTGTGTTTCGATACTTCATCAAGTGTCGTCGTTATTCACTCCAAATCTACGAACCTCGTATTTAGAAGTAATACCCAAAATTTAGAAGTATAGCCAGTAGTCTGCAAATATAGAATTATTATGGATAAAGAGGCAGGCTGGAGGGGCTTAATAAGTTTAGACTTTAAATTGATGACAGCAAATTCTGAGGCTGTTTCCTCATTAAAGACTTAGTTTATGCGATAAAAAGGTTGTTTGACATCGCAAAGTAATTAGTGGGCTATACAGCTTGGAGAAAATACCTTCGTGGCTGCTTTCTAACAATATGCGAAATTAGCTTGCTGTTGTTGTTTTGTCCATGTAATTTCATGGAAAAATGGTTGTCAGAGCCTCAAGGAGGTTGTATTTCTACATTCCCCTCCCCCAATTTTAAAGAAGATAACCTCGAGGGGGGCGAAATTAACTTGCAAACACATATGATTAGCATAGCGTCGGTACTAAGGAAATGTTTGCAAACATCTCTAAATAACATACTGTTATCATAACACACTGTGATGTTTTCATACATCACTAAATAACAGGCATCTAATACTCATAAATAATTATGAAATGCACTCTAATAAAATATACACAGAAACTTTAAAAGAAAATGCATATTAACGTTACTGTTCACAAAAGTAACACAATGCTTTAAAGTATTGGTCAATAATAGATCCTTCACCAATTGCATAAATTTTGTTTTTAAAAGTAACTTCATATTTTTTTAGGTTAAAGATTTCTGTTGCGGGAAACAAAAACTTTTACATTTTGTTACACCAGTTTATTTTATTGCACCTGCCTAAGCTGTGTCGTACTTCCTTTAAGAGACAATCCTCCAAGCTAAGTCTCCGTTCTCAGTAACTGATGATAATATAAAAGTAATGACATGAGCATTTTGCGCAGTATTATGCCAAAGGTATTAACGTCATCCACAACTGAACAATTAATCAACAAATTAGCATATTAACTTAGGAATGTCAAGTTGTTGCTATTAAATTCGCTAGCTTTCAGGTGAAATTTTAATAAGTACAAAATTCCATGTAAAGCCTGAATCTTTAAAATGACATATCTTCACATTAAACTGTAAAATGAAAATTTAATGCCTTCAAGCTACCAAATCTAAATTTTAAATCCTTCACAAACACTCACTGAAAATAGGCTGATAACATGCATACGAATCTATGCCACACTTTTGCATCCATTCCATATGGCTACGAAATATTTAGCATTTTCCCATTCCAGCTATCCTCTTCTTTGCTTGTAACTAGCCTTACAAAATCAGTTAAAACACCAGATAGTGCATACATTATAGTCAGCGGTACAATCTAACTGAGATTATACATTCCGGCAGATCATTAATTTCGAGTTTATCGGGGTAAAATTCCGAGTCTGGTTTCTTGCAGTGGAATATTCGGCCGAGAGTTTTCTCCAATCACAGGATGTAGCAGCGTTTGGAACGCGTGGGAACAACCTGCATGAGAAACACTTGTCGTTATAATTCTAAACTCGCATTTCGTCGACTCATTCAAAAAGAAATAGAGTGGCAAGATCGATATTACAAAAGAGGCGCAGCAGGGAGTTATGAAAATATTGAATCATTTGTAACACGGGGAGTGGTGCTGATGAGGCAATTGAGCGTAATTTAAAATATATATATACGCTAGGTTAGGATAAATCGGATATACTTAAGTCCAGCGCGAGAAGGGGAAGGAAACGGCCATAACAGCTCTGAAGATAAAGTAGCAAACAATAACGGTAACTACACATGGTTAAAAATGCTGTTAACGAAATTGATCTTTTAGAGGGATAAAACTCAGGGATTTCTTGAAATTGCTTTCCTTTATTATGGATGCAAAAGGATTGCTTTGCTAGATGCATTTTTAATGCAAAAGTTCGATTATTTTCTCTCTAGCCATCTGCTCTGCTAAAGTTCCGACAGCTGATGCATAGTTTTAGCAGGCACCAGAGTCGGTTGATGACTTCGCCAAACTATGGTGCTTTCATTTCATAACTTTTATTTCTTAATTACTCGGCGGAAACAAAATAATTTATAGGTGATACGTATTAACCCCACGTAGCTTGATTTTTATTTTGCAACTCCTGACTTTATACGGTGTTTTACCTCATACTAAGTTTCTCCTTGTTGGTGCGAATTTTGAAATTAGACTTTTACACTCTTCTACGAATCTGATTTTGGGAAACGATTCACATATCTATGTATTCATAATATTAATATAATATCCCACATGATTTTTTTTTTTCAAAATTAGACGCACAACTTTTTTTATTAGCCCAAAGGAGTGTTAGCCAAGAAAAGCTATTAGACTCAAAAAGGGATTTTGCTTTGACCCACAATAAAAGTCTGAATCACTTTTCAAATTGTTGCCGCCAAATACTACCGCTGTGTATTACATTTAAAGAAATTAAATAATGAAGAATTTGCGTGAATTTTCGTATGTTTCTCGCACTGTGAAACAATAAAGGAACCTAGAGGCATCAAATTCTGAATTGTGTAGTCCTCCACTAAGACTCCAAGGTATTTCTCCCTCCTTCTAGGCGAGCCTTTGTGGAGTGGTGGTCTGCACACTAGGCCGATATTCCAGAGGTCCGTGGCTCGATTCCCGGCGAGGGCATTGCTAATTTTTCATCTTGCCTGCTTCCAAAAAAATACCTAACGTCTCCACAACCTGAAAGCCCGAATTTTGAATTTCTAATTTGTTTTATTGTGTGCTTCATATTTTATAAAACTGATGAATATTTTTGTTAACAAACTTAATTATTTTAAAGCGAGCCGTGGCAACACTGTACGGGAAAAAACATTCTTATCTCCAACGCGTGAGACTCTGTATCGGAAATTCTAAAGATATGCTCAGTTTAAAAGTATTTTGCGATATTGAGTGCCCGCTATTGGATAAGGAATGATAATGACATCATTTTTGTTGAAAAATAGAAATTTAGTATTTTTCGGGCGATAAATTTCTAATAATGTGGAAAAATCTGCCGAAGTCACTGAGAATTAAATGCCACTAGTGAAGCATGATGGAGGTGATATGGTATTTCGAGAGCGTTTTATGCCACCAGATATTATCGCCCTGTATTATATTTAAAGAAATTAAATAATGAAAAATCTGCATGAGTGTTCGTATGTTTCTCGCATTGTGAAAAAACGGCGATATCTAGAGCCTTTAAATTTTGAATAACATAATCTTTCAACCGAACATGGGCACCTGGACGGCAGAACTTTGAATTTCGAATATGCTTTAGTATATATTTCATACTTTGTAAACCTTTAACGAATTTTTGATTAACAAACTCAAGGATTTCAAAGCGAGTAATGGCAACACCGAGAAAAAAAAATTATCTCCAACGCGCGAGAATATCTAACGGAAATTCTTAAGATATGCTGTTTTAAAATATTTTATTGTGCACTTCAAATTTTGTAAAACTTTAGCGAATTTTCAATTTATTAAAAAACTCAATGATTTCAAACCGAGCAATGGCAACACTGTACGGAAAGAACATTTTTATCTCCAGCGCCAGACTATCTATCAAAACTTCTAGAGATATGCTGTTTTTTAAATATTTCTAGCCCAAAAGAACATTTGTACAAATGCTCTCGAAATATGTAAATGGGGAAAAAACGCCCATTTGGACGTAATATAAAATCCGAAAGCTTTCAGATTTTAATTTTATTTTTATATTTAAAATTTATAAAATTTGTTTTTCTGAGATACCTTTATAAAACGACTAAATTAATCACCGCATAATTTTGATTTTTTTACACCATCAGATAGATTAAAAAGTAATTTCAAATGGAAATTTTCAGGAAGCTAATTTCTCGAATTTTTCTGGATTTTTTAAAAATTGCTTGATGAGGATTTTAAGCTAAAATATTTCGTTTTTCATTATTAGTAACCTTATGATTCTAAGACATGCTGATGAAATTTCGGGGAGGTAAATATAATCGCATGCCAGATTGGAACAAATAGCTTAGAAACAGTGGTTTTCCGTTATTATTCCTTTTTCATTCTGTGGACTAAAAACAAAATATTTAAAAGAAATCTATAATTATATAGTTTTAATGAAATACCTTAAATAACAAAACATTTTTAACGATAGTAACATTCTTGAATAAATGTGAAGCTACCAAAAAAAAAAAAAATAAATAAATAAATATATAAATAAAATTGTAGCGCTCCCATATACGAATTATATTAGAATACTACTAACATAATTTCAAGAGAATGCGAACATAATTGATGAAAAAAATAAATCAATAAAAAATAAATAATGTAATAATAGAAAAATTACTTTTTAAAATTAACAATAAACGTACATTTAATTAACGTGAGTATGCATCATTATTCAATGGAGAGTTTAAAATATTCTCACATTTGGTTAAAAAAGGTCTATTCTATCTGGAGATCCTTTTATTAGCAAAGTTCCAGAGCAACAATGAAACCATGTACTAGAGACAATTGATGGATTATAAGTAACTCCGAGAGCATTAGTATCGAATTATTGTAATGGATTACCTTCGTACCACAACGGAAACGAAACAGGGGATTTTTCCTCTTGCCATCACTTCCTAACAACTCACTTACTTCTACTCATAAAAATAGCCTCTATAGAATAAATGCTACGCAGCTCGAAATTGAATAGGAGGAACGATACAGAAAGAGAAATTCTTCAACATGAAACATGTAGCTATTTAAACTGATGTGCTCAGTGTTTTGGCTCGCTGAATATTAAAGACTATGGTGTAATTAAGACACGTATCACTTTAGGAGTTTTCTCATCGTTGTGGCGACGGAACATGAAATCTTTCAGTCTATAACAAATATCAGCTTATTTGCTTTTGTGAAAACATTTCTATAGCATAAAGAAAAAAGTTTAAAAAAATTAAAATTTGAAAGCTTTCCGATTTTACATTACGCCCAAAGGGGCGTTTTTTAACGTTTTGTGTGTTATCTTTATTTATTAAATATCATGTTCTTTGCACTTAAACTATTAAAATTCAATTCAATAGCAATATCGTAAAATAATGTTTAAATAAGCATATCTTTAGAATTTCCGAGTCTCGCGCGATGGAGATAATTTTTCTCCCGTACAGTGTTGCCATTGGTCGCTTTGAAATCGTTGAGTTTGTTAACGAAAAATTCGTTAAAGTGTTACAAAATATGAAATCGATAATAAAATAAATTTCAAATTCCAAATTCTAGACGTAAGTTATTCAAAATCGAATGTCTCTAGGTACCGTTATTTTATCAAAATACAAGAAACATACATACATTTATGGAGATTCTTTATTATTTAATTTCTTTAAGTGTAACACAGGGCGATAATATTTGGTGACAACAATTTGAAAATGAACCGACAGTTATAGTAAGCCAACTCAAAATGCCAAATTAATAGCCCTTCTGTGCTAACGCCTTTGGGCTAATAATTATGTTAACTACCAAGTTTTCGTATAAGAGTATTACGTATGTAGAAGAAAAAATTTTAACCATTTGTATAAATTAGGAAAAAGAAGGAAATCTTACTTCATTCTTCAGAGTCAAAAATTATATCGGTTATCAAATAAAAATACGTATTTGAGTCGCAAATTTCCAACACAGTGTGACGACATTATATGAATTGATTTTACTACGAGCAGAGATTTAAAATTACACCAGTTTGACAATTCAAATATATTGCTTTTATGTGCAGTCCCTTACATATAAAATTAAAATAGAATAAGTAATTCTGTCACGCGTAGAAATTAAAGTAATTCATTAAAGTAAATTAAAGTAAATTAAGAAATTAAAGAAATTAAAGAAATTAAAGTAGAAATTAAAGTAATTGTGTAGAAATTAAAGTAATTCTTCTGAGCGGCTGACAGTTACCCGACTGGGTCCCCTAATCCCCAGTCGCCAAATCCTGGTGATGAAGAATCATCATTCACCACCTTTTATTGTTCGGGCGCCAGTGTAGATATATTAAGTTACTTTTATGCGGAAGATATGAGAAGTGAGCATTGCCCCCACCGGTACTCGAACCACGGACCTCTCGAATTTGCGTCGAGTGTGCTGACCATTACACCACGAAGGCATGCTAAGAAGGCGGTAGAAATAACTTATATACTAAATATAGCTATCATGCATTTGTGAGCGATGAACTCACGCCATAACTTTAAACATTTATTTTATTTCTTTTTCACATTTAATCTATGCATGGAAACGTAATTCGGAAAAATACTGACTTAGGCCTGATTTCATCACCGATTCATGTGGAAAAGGAAAATAGTAGTTAGATAGTGGAATTGAATAATAAAAAACATGATATTATACTAAAGAATATGGGTTGTTCTACCTCAGAATTCGGGCGGAAATACTCAGCTAATGAAGGCCAGACTATGCCTGTAAAGCCAATGCAGAAATTCTGATGTCCCGACAATTCTGTCTGTACGTGTCCTGTCAACATGCTGCTACTTAAAATTCGTTTCATTATTCGCATTGTTATAAGATGTAGAAAGGACATGCAGGTGATCAAGAACAGGGGCGTATTTGCGTCCATTACGATGTATAATTCATATTAAGTACTTATCACGAACAGAATAAAATGCGTTAAATCGGTGCAACTTCTTGACATCTTGATTGTAAGTATGCAGAGACATTAGGTTATTTCGAAGCAGGAGACATGAAAAATGAGCAGTACCCTCGCCGGGACTCGAACCACGGATTCGAACCTGTCGAATACGCGTCGAGCGTGCTGACCACTACGCCACGAAGGCGGGAGAAATATTTTATATATCCCCTTTTAAAGGGCGACTGGGGATTAGGGGACCCTATCGCCAAATCTTGGTGGTGGTGGAGAATCATCATCTATCACTTTTTATAGTTCGGGCGCCCCTGTAAAACATTAGGTATTTTTTAAGCTGAGGACATGAAAAATGAGCAATGTCCTCACCGGTACTAGAACCACGGACCTCTTGAATACACGTAGTGTAGCGTGCTGACCGCTACACCACGAAGGCATGCTAAGAAAGCGGGAAAAATACCTTATAAGTTTACATTTTCGCATCAATATACCATAAAGTTCTATATCAATGCTTTATTGCAACAACGCGTTGCATATATATATATATTACTTCATATTTTATGAATGTATATATCTATATCATCTAATATTCAGGCTAATATTGCATATTTCAAATGGTTTCCGAAATTTTTGTTGCAATGAAATGGAAATTTTACAAAAATCAAGTTTATATCTGATTAGAATTGCCAAACGTACATTCATCTATGAGCACAAATTAATGACAGTTATATAATTTTCAAATTATTATTTTTATTCAACGTAATTTCACAACGAATATTTCAAAATTTCAACCAGAAGCATCCCAAAAATCCAAGCTTAGGTATAAATTAAATCTCTGCTTTTGTAGTGAAATGGAAATGAAAAGAAATGGAAAATTCCATAATCTGCTGATAGATCTTTTATGGCCTTGATCACGTGATCTAGACAGGAATACATTCGGATGGGATTAGAACCTGCAACTGTAACTGTTTCCACAAATATGCAAAAATATACGAACAGCATTGTATATCCGCAGATATATGCTAATCCTTCACATAAATTTATTGATGGAAGCAGGAAATGTCAGAATTACATTCGAGACCAGGACTGATTTAGGACTACAAAGAGCTTTATTTACATATGTCAACAGTACAGGTGACAAGCCTGCTTCCATTATTTGGTTCTTAACTTCTAAAAGTAAAACTCGAAAATGGATAACAAAAGGTTTCACCGTAAACAGATGTATATTTAAGTAATTTTAACGAAACTGTAACAGTGGAAATACTAAAGATGAAAGTTTATGAAAACTAAAAGGCTAAATATGTGAAAGTTAGAAGCAATAGATTTTTATTCATTCAGTGTAATTCAATTAAAATTAAATAATTCGTCGTTAGTTTACTTTGTGAAACTTATTTTACACGAATACAACTAAAAATCTCTGCGTCATGGCTGATAAAAATTGGGTGTAATGTAAAAGATTTTTATTATGAACAGCAAAAGTTTTCTGAAGTAAATTAGCCTGGCTATCAAATCTATAAATCTTTTAGAAGATGTTCTGAAAAACTGTTTTAAGGAAAGAAAATCCGCAAGATTGAAATTTGAGCAGTAAGCAAAGTGAAGTCTTAAAAATGTTATAGAAGACTTAAATAATAAACACAATGTTACGCCAAAACTCTCAGAGGAAACTGTACGACTATGAATTGCAGCAATTTCCATATAATAATAAAGTTTGAATTTAAGAAAAAGAACAATCAGTGTTTTGTGGGTATCAGGAAACACATGTAACAGCAAAAATGAGATCAAACTACTGACTCATGCACCATTGCCACAAACGTTGATGCGTCAAAATAATTGCAAAACGCAGTAAAAATGAAAAGTAGTTAAATAAGACATGTTTGAAAAGAAAGAGAAAGTATTATAGAGAAACGATGATAAAATACTAGCATTCGAAAATATCTATGAGTTAAGGAATAGCATTAGGCGGTGTATTTTTGATTATTACTTAGGTTTAGTATTTATATTAGGCGTGTACTAAAATGTATGATAACCAAGGTCCTATATAAAAACTTCTTAGTTTTCCTAAGTGCTGAAAATTTTTGTTTTAAAGGCTCACAGGGTCATCAAACGTATTTATTTGTGATAGAGTGGGTAAAGTTTCTGAATGCTGTTAATTCGCAATGGATTTGGTTCTCCATATATAAATTGAATGCATGCCCTCCCCAACCTCTCGCATCTGTAACATGAATATGAGGTAATATCCCCAAGAACGCCTTCCACGAAAGTGTATCTCTTAAAGCAGATAGCCTTCGATAATTTTTTTTCAGTTAATCAACAATTTTTTCCCAAACAAAATTAAACTGAAGAATAAACAAACTGATAATCTGAGTGAGAAAAAGCAGATTTATACTGAAAACTAAACAGAAATCAATAAAATTAAGGAAAAAATATTACATGCCTTCCTATCTACAAGAAGAGATTTTTAGAAACACTTGAAAAATCAATTATAATATATATTTTGCAATACGCAGTTTCCAAAATAGTGCATGGATTTAAAAATAAATCTGAAAGCTTTCAGATTTTACATTACGCCCAAAAGAGCGTTTTTTTAACGTTTTATGTTTTACCGCTATTTATTAAATGTTATGTTCTTCGCACTTAAACCATAAAATTCAATTCTACAGCAATATTGCAAAATAATTTTAAATTGAGCATATCTTTAGAATTTGCGATACAGTCTCGTGTGCTGGAAATAAAAAAAAAATTCGTACAGTGTTGCCATTGCTCATTTTGAAATTGCTGAGTTTGCTATTAAAAAATTCATTAAGTGTTACAAAACACGAAATCGATAATAAAACAAATTCCGGATTCTAAATTAGGGCTTCCAGATGCCCATATTCGCAGGAGGATTACGTTATTCAAAACTGGATGGCTCTAGGTACCCTAGTTTTATCACAATGCGAGAAACGTACATATATTCATGCGAATTCTTCATTATTTAATTTCTTTAAATATAATACAGGGCGATTATATTTTGCGGCAACAATTTAAAACGTGAAACAACGCTTATCGTGAATCAATGCAAAATGTCAAAACGAAATTAATAGTTCTTCTGGTCAAATTGCCCCTTTGGACTAAAAAAGCAAATTCCTACAAAATTTAAGAATCATTTACTATAAATTTCTGCTAATCAGATATGCAACGAGAATGAAACTACTATATCTAACTTGTATAAATATTTCGAACGCTGTTTAAAACAACAAAAGATATCAGTTTATTTAAAAGCCACGAATGTGCTACTTTATTTTCCTTCACTTAGTAACGGAAATCATGCAAACTGCAAACATTGTAGGTGGAGCCATGAAATTACACCTTAAAGAGTATGTTCAATCAATTGCTTATAGTTAGCAGCCGTTAAATCGACATTTGGGATTTATAGCGTTAAAAGGTTTCCGAATATGTCAGAAGAAATTTTAATTATACATTCAGAAAGCTTGCCTGTACTTCCTAGTTTCAACGATATCAAACTGAGGTCCTGTTTTGACAAGATTTATTTGGAAATCATAGTTTGTAATTAAGGAGTTTTAAATTAAAACTTAGAATGATGTAAATTTAGAGAGATGTTCTTTGTGTTTCAAGAAAGTCTGAAATGGCTTTTCTGATATGTTCTTTTTTTTAAAAAATAAAATGTTATTAGATTCTTTAGAAAACAGAACATAAAACTGTCACTCATTTCAGATTGAATTCTGCCTAGTTTTAAAACTCAAGTTTGTGTGCATGTTGTTAGTGAATAGTTATAAAGAGATAATTTTCGACTCCTGAAGTTAAAAAAGTAATCTCGTGGATAACATTGTGAAGTATAACAAAGGTTTTAATAGTTAAAATTAGGCAGTATAGAAGCATCATGTTTGACGTAGATTTTAATTAAAAGTCTACCAATTTTTAAGGCGACAATACAGGTCCCTCTTCGTCAGCAGCAAAACAAATTCGATGCTACACACGAAGAGGGACCTGCAGCCTTCGCAAAAGACAGAGTTTAAAATAAAATCCTCGCTAAACACAAGGCTGCACTTTTGCGTAATTTTACATTTATTCTGGCGTCTTTCAATTTTCACTTGAGCATTAATTGATTTCCTAATTTTAGTTTTTGCACTGGCATCAGATGTACATTCTGAAAATTTCTATTATACCTCCATGAGATGAATCCATGGATGGTCAGTAACAAATTCCTTCTAACCAGACATATGTTTGGAAAAAATAATCTTGTATTCAGTATTATGTTTACTTCATACATCGGTTGCTAACACATCATTATCGGGATTTTAAAATAAAATTACTTTACTTACTTTTTATGTAGAAGAAAATTAAAAGCAAAATAGAAATCGTCACCTCTCGAGTCCCCGCTCCCAGCACGTGTAAATCCAACCACACAGAACAAGCTACCAATCTGTGTAAATCTTTGGTTATATGACAGTTCTACCTTACATTTCTGTCACACCTTACGCAACCTCTTCAGTGTAATGTATTCATCAGTAGCAGTTATTTATTTTTTTAACTTACTGGTAGGTAGGGGAACTTTGTATGTTTATAACAGTTCTCCCTTACATTCGTGTCACACTTTACTCAACCTCTCCAGTATAATGTATTCATCAGTAGCAGTGATTTATTTTATAACTTACTGGTAGGTAGGGGAATTTGTATGTTTATGCTAGTTCTCCCTTATATTCGTGTCACACCTTACTCAACCTCTTCAATGTAATGGATTCATCAGTAGCAGTTATTTATTTTTTAACTTACTGGTAGGTAGGGAACTTTGTATGTTTATAATAGTTTTTCCTTGCATTCGTGTCACACTTTACTCAACCCCTCCGGTATAATGAATTCATGGCTAGCAGTTATTTATTTTTTAACTTACCTGTAGATAGGGGACTTTGTATGTTTATGACAGTTATACCTTACATTTCTGTGACATCTTACTCAACCTCTCCAATGTAATGGATTCATCAGTAGCAGTTATTTATTTTTTCACTTACTGGTAGGTAGGGGACTTTGTATGTTCTAAATTTACACTGTACAGACAGTACAGATCTATCGAAAGTCAGACTCAGAAGTGTTTCTGCTTGGGAACAGTCAGACGTCTTGTATACTTCTGACTAAAAAAGCCATAAAATGTTGCCCACCAAGGGTAAGTTCAGTACCTTTGATATTTTATTTAAGAATTAAAGATGCCGTTAATAGATTAATGTCATTTTTTTTAAATTACAATAATCTTTCAAAGGTCTATCGCATGAAAAGTTTGCAAAAGATATTCAACTGGAAACAACAATTCCGTAAGCTACATCAATATTTAAATTATTTTGAGTCATTAGGTATGAAATAATTTAATGTTAAACAGACGACTTAAAACCCATGTTCTGAACATGTTCGCTTTCACAGATCAAGAAGAAAAATCAATCGAATAAATTCCTCCGCACAGCGAGTCTACAAATTTGCCTGAAGCTGCATGATTTCTATTCCAATTAAATCTTATAAATTATGGAAACTGACTAGGCATATTTCTCCAGTGAAATACCTAATGGATGATAAACAAGCCCAAGGGCGTAAGGGTATTCCACAGCCGATAAAAGTGACTAATTGCACAAGAGAAGAGTTAATTTGGCAAAGCATAGATAGCAACAATTTTCGATTCTGAGCCTGTGTCTCGCGTGAAAAGTTTAATGGGAGTTAATAGGGAAATTAGAGCTTTATTAAAAGACAAAGTTTCAAATGTAGATTCCTTTCTCAGTCGAAAATCGGAAATTAGCAGCTCCGGTGCTGATTTCTAATTGAAAAGTGCTCTTCGTCACAGAAGTTTGTCAGCTGGTTCAGACGAATTCGCTAATGGATTTTAGTACGATTCGAATTGAAGTGACGCCGGAATGTCCCCAGATAGTCAAACAAGATATACGTTAATTGCATTGTAGTCTAGCGTATTGTCAATATAAGCACAGATGAATGCGAGTAAATAATTTGTCAATGAACATATCCGACGTTATGCTTTTTAGCTTTGAATTTTCGGTTTCTGGGATATTTTTATAATATCATTAACCTTGAAAGTAATAAACATATATTCAAATAAATAAACATCATACCAAGACTTAATACTCTGACGAACATTAAATATTTTTATTTCCATCTTTAAATACAACGATAAACAAACTTATATGAGACGAGATGTTCACAGTACAGTCCATGTCTTCAAAAGAGAAGCCTAAAGAATTTGTAAGGTATATTTTAATTTTATAACAGTTATTTTTAATTTTGAAACCCTTTCCATTCAGTTCTTATTTCCCACCTACAACTCCCTACCAGAATGAGTTTTTAGAATCGCGTTGAATGCAAATGAGTTAGAAGTAGTATTTAAAGGAAGTTTTACTTACTTCAGAAAGGGAGAGCGCTTAGGAGTCCTCACGGCCGGATTTAAATTTGAAAGGCTCTAAGCTATTTGAGATATGGGGTCATTTATAAGTCCAGATATTATATGTCAGTGCCAAATGTGATTTTCGGATACCTAGAGGATTTTTTGGTGGTCCCCAAGAAAGCGGCGGCCCTAAGCTATAGCTTCTGTAGCTTATACTTAAGCTTATACTTAAATCCTGCATTGGAATCCGCGTGTTCGCCTTCAGGCTATTTCGTTCTTCAATCTATTACGCTCGACCTGCTGATAATCGCCGGCTAGTTTAGATTAAGGGCTATCTATATTAGATATTTGTGTCTATCTTCGGTTAAGTCTATTTTAGTTAGGATTAGATTAGTTTCTTAATTTCTTATCCTGATTTAAAAGCCCGAGTGGAGGCTTTTCTGTAAACCCGAGAAAGGGCCAACTGTTATCATTTCTTTGAGTGAATAGAAGGGTATTTTACACTTCTCCTGGAGTCTACGGTGTCTACTTGAACTCAGCGATAAGTCGCTACTTAGTCCACTAGTCGCTACTTAGTCGCTACTTATAGGTTTCTTGACATTTTATCATAGATAAAGTAGTGAGGAACATTATAAACACCGTCCAAAATTCCTAGAAGATGTTGAGAAGCTTCTGTTGGTGTGGATAACGAGAAGCAGTTAAAAGGCGATTCAGTGCCGGAAGCTATGATACAGGTAAACTATGGTTATATTATTTACCAGTGTTATTTACTAGAAAAACCGATTTTCATGTTGATATTTTTGGAGGTGCGGAACGTATGACCTGGATTTCCATTATTTTGAATGGGGAAATTTGTTTTGAGATTCGAGAAATTCGCTATACGAGGTCAATGCTGGAACGAATTAAACTCGTTTTTCGAGGTTCCACTGTATTTTCGTTTCCTTTTTGTTTTATTTACTTCATTTATTTATTGGATGTGCGCAATCCAATAAATAATTTAGTTCTGCCTTTTAACCATTTCAAGAAGTTTAAGAAATTCCGAAGGAAGCCCAAAACTTTAGTTCTATTTTCGATTTCAAAATTTGGTAGAAATACATGCTATGACCTATGAATGTAGATTTGTTTTCTCGGCCATGAGAAATTTGATAGCTTTAGGCTAATTTATTTATGCTTTTTACAGTAGAACTCAAGATATTTCGACATACTATTTTTTAACGAAGGGATTTAAAAATAAGCTTCTTGTTAATTTACTTCCGTGTATTGGATCCATTCACTTATTTAAATAATGCTAAATGATAAACTAATAGAGTGTATAGTTTGGGGAAGCTTTTAAATTAATTTAGATGAATATGTATATCATGTTTATTATCTTATAATAAAAAATAATTTATTGTAAGCCATTCAGCATATATAAATATATTGCCATCTCAGTTTCTTAATATCTCATAAATGAATGCAATAGCTGACATTATATATACCTTTTTTTTGTTCATAACACAGTTTAAACTGACAGAATTCAAACTATATAATGCGAGATCGACAAAGGCTTCGCTTAAAAGGTAACTTGTACACTCCCTCACTTTCACTACATTTATTTTGAATTATTAGCATCTCATGCGCAGGCGCAAACACGTCATACACATTCACGTCAGGTAATTTAGTAGCATACCTTCCAATCATGCCATATCCTGTCATTTTGGCAAGCAAATCCGTTATAAGTAATTAGAAAAGAAATTTAGCACTGATTATGTAAATTTACAGTTCTTTTTCATAACGCGAGTCAGTGCTTAATTTAAGAGGTACTTTTCCTAAAATATATGACATAATTTTATTTTACTGTTTTACATTATTTCAGCTGAAAAAGAAAGAATGATATGTTTAGACTGATAAAATTGCTTCTTATTGTCTAAAAACATGTGTATCTGTTTTGTATTTTGTTACACTTAATATAAAATACTTTTTAACTATAAAATATATTTGTCAAAACAAAATATAACCAAAAATAAATAATTATTCTTCACTAGCATTACGACAAAAATGTACTAAACTGCTTTTCGGAGGAAAAACTCAACTCGATTATCCACATTTTTTGAATATTCCGATGAGATGTATCCCTTTTAATCTGGATATTCTTAGTTTTTCCATAAAGCTTTATCTTTGATATTATGTAAATAAAATACAATATTTTCCGCCAAATTGAATTTTAATTCGAGTAACGCAACACCCCTATATTTGCGCATAAATAATACAATTAAATTAATTTTTATTGACATAAGCTATAAAGAGAAGTAAATAAATTTGTTTTTATTTTAAATTAAACTCATAGTAAAATACAAAAAAATGGCGCTTTTTAATTTACTTAAACTAATGATAAAATTGGACACATAAAAGTAAATTATTAAAATAATTTTACTTAGATGAAGAAATTTTCTGGATAACTAGAGGTCCCTATATCTGAAATTCGGATAATTCGTGTTCTATAATAGTTAAATGTTTTTTTCGAATTAATTCTAAATACAATTCAAAGCGCAAATGAAATTTACATTTTGAAACTATTTCAATAATAATCGACTCACATAAACGCTTATTTCAGTTATAAAGCTCTTCCTTATTCATAAAGGGGAACTAACTCTTCCTCATTGATAGAGGGAGAGTAAAAATTCTAGGTTAATTAAAAATGTAACTCACAGTGCACAGGGGAAGTAATACCAATTATGGATTTTTATATAGTTACATGAGATACGTTTATTCTTTCTCATATATGCAATTTTTAAAGAAACTCATATCAATAAAAAGGGAGAAAATTTAAAAGAATTCAATGAAACTGATTCTTAAATTCGCCAAGCTTAAGAAGTTCAAGATTTGTATTTTACTCGCAATGATTCGAAGCAATATAAGATAGTGAACTTTTCCGGATTTTTATGCTCGCTGTATTTTATTGTCGTCATAAAACCAGCGAAAATTTGAAGCTATAAAATTCACCACAATTTTTAAGTAGGAATTAAATGTTGCCCTGTTTTCCATTAACGAACCGTTCTATAACACCGCAATAAAACTTTGATTGACAATTAAATATTTTTAGACTTCTCTCAAATTGAAATTTATTAAGAGATTTACTTTGGTGAACTTATATTATTATAGTATCTTCTAAAAAAGAAACTTTAGATTGGGTGCATTATTTTTTCAAACAGAAATGACGGCATAAAGAAAGTCATATGATTGGGATATTGGGAAAAATATAAATATTTAACTGAGATCATATAAATGTTTATGATGTTCATTTCTGATTCCAGATAAAAGAAAAGGAAACTCTCCACCAATTTATGCTAAGATTATATCCTCGATTAAACGCTTCTTTTTCAAACAACTGCAAAACACCTTTTTGTTCCTTTTCGAAGGAAGGTAAAAATAATGACATATGCGAGAAACAGAATAAATAAACTCTCTTATTTCTCTTTACCTACGAATGAATAAATACATAAGAAGTTCATCAGATTAAATTCATAAGAATGGGAATGCATAAATGTAAAAAAAATAATCTTCCCGTTTCACTAGTGAACAAGACTATGAATGTTTACTACCAGGAAAAAAAAAACATTTATTGTTTCGACAGAGTCAATACTGCATATGTAGTATACCGCAAATAATGCGTAATTCTATGTAAGCAATTAAAGTTTTCATTTACAGCATTAGTTAAATAAAGAAACAAGTTTGTGAGGATTTATCTATTTATTTTTGACCAATAGTTTATTTTGAGTTAAAGTAACTGTCCTTTCGCTCTTCTTTTCACTCACGCTTTTCATGCTAGAATGCAAATGAGACAGCGAACGTTTTTTCAGATTGAGGCAGAAAGAAGTGCTATTTTAAGCGAAGGTTTTGCAAGTAGATTTTAGAGCGTGTTCTGCCTACTTAAGGCCACGTATTTAAAGTGATTAAATAGCGATTTGTTTCTGTGGCGTTGAGTTCTTCTAATCATCAACCTTGTCTCGCCGGTTTTTAACAAACCAGAGCCTTCCTGCGCGTTACTTTATCTTGCGAGCCGTTATGCTAATCTACCTAAAATTGATTTTAGTTCAACATTACACGTTCAAGTTAACTTTTGGCTTGTGTAAACACACGTTGGGCCATTGTGACTTCTTTGTGTTCAAATAAAAGGGCTGTTTACACACTTTATCTGACTTTGTCTGCCTACACCTTAAGGGGGCTTTTATTTATTTTAAAAGCAATTACTTCCAAGTTTTTACAGCTGACTACATAATATAGCTGCTTTGGAAACTAGTAACCAGAAAGCTTGTGTTACCACAAATATTTTTTTTAAAATTTAATCCGCTTTGTAACAAAATTTTTCGTCATGTTTCCACCTTGCGCGCATAATATTTTAAATATGGCTAATGGTACATACTTGAAATTTGATGGAATTCTTTATATAGGCACTATTTTCTAACTGAACTAAAAATCTGATTAATATTTTAATATTAAAAATTTTATGCGCGAAAACATGACAGATTTTTTAATAAAATACATTTTATAAACTCAACTCGAAATAAAATAAAAATTTAACAGGAAATTCTTAGAATTTTTGGTTCACAATAGTTTCCAAATGTTATAAAAGCTATATATTAAATATGGAATTAAATTATGCAACATAATGTTTTAAACTGTGCACGCAAGGTGGAAACACGACGAAATTTTTTGTCACAAAGCGGATTAAATTATAAAAATATTTGTGGCAACACAAACTTTCTGATTACTATTTCAGAAACCAGCTGTAAAAAGTTGGAAGTAATTGCTTTTAAAATAAATAAGTTATCCCAATTCTTGCAACAGTCACGTATTAGAAAATCTTATGGGTTTTAAGGTGTATGAGTCCCCTTAAGAGAAGAGGATACTTCATCTACAGTCTTTCTAGAGCTAATGAGTTGATGCTACTAAAGAGACTGAGCCTTTCTACGTTTGTTGTCTCAATCTGAAATCGAAGGTATATTAACCATATAAACTCCGCAATCACAGAATTTGTTTTTCACATGAGAAATTTGTCCGTGATCAGAATGCAAAATGTATGTTTACCATTCGTCAGTACCGATGATGTATGTTGCTATATGACAGAAAAGAAGGCTATTTCAGGATAAGTAAGAGAATAGATTTCATATTAGCATTAAAAATCTTACAGCATGTCTCAGGGTTAATGTTGGCATACCTTAAATAAAGTATTGGTGTGCAAGGGTATTTTATAGCCACAAGTCAGGAGCTTTATAAGGATAATTTAAGATGGCAAAATATCGAAACTTACTGTACATCCAATCAAGGGAGATTATTTTTATACATATTTGGTATTCCTTTATTTATTTATTTATTTTTAAATTTTCATTTTAATTCCATTTAAGTTTAAGAAAAATTTTTGGAAAGGTATTATTTCATATTCATCGTTAACTAGATTTATTTTAAATAAAAATAATCAGATTAAATACATTTTTCGTATTACGATACGTAATTTAAAAGCATAAGTTTTGAAATATATTTATATAAAAGAGGAATAAAAAACCAAAAATAAAATGCAATTGCGATTAACATAAAGTTCAGAAAGTCCACAGTTTACGGAATCCATAAAATTCGATTAAACATTCATAAAATCGAACATACAAAAAAAATGCAATGCCTTAACTAAGCTTATTCACTTTATGCTCATAAAATAAAGTGTAAATGTGTGAGCTTACAAATAAAGTAACGAAATTTTAAAGACGAAATACATATGCTTCTATAATATTCATCGTTTTAAGTGAAATGACAAATGGCTTTTCCCAGTGCAGAAAGCAGATTAATAATTTTACAGATTTTAAGAAAAAGCCACCTTTGCTTAATAAAGAACCTTTTAAAAGAATTGACATTGACATTACCTGCAGGAAATGACAGAGACACAATGATAAGCATTAATAAATCCATTTTTATAGTAAAATCCTGCGAAGGAACCATGTTCTATTATGTATCTTGATAACTGCAGAATTGGAATTTTCGATTTAGATCAACTGATAATAGATAATTATGGTTCTATCTGCCTCGTTCGTAAACATTCCATTCTTTTTGAAACTTTTCTAGAGACGTAGAACCCGCGAACACGCGCGCCGGGTATCTCATACCCGGGGCTATATTCTACCTCCTTTATCTCCAAACCAATTTCCTGTAAATGGGCGAAACCTTTTGTAGCTGAATTAAAGGTCACATTCTGAAAGCTGGAAAGTTCGTGGAGTGTCTCTCATATTTTCACCCTCCCTTTCTTAGTCAGCATGGAACGGAATCCATGCACAGAACGGAAGCATGGAACGGAAGTTATGATAAAGAAACTGAAAGGTTGAGAGATATGCTAGAAAACATTTCAACAGATGATGAATCGTTTAGCGAAGAGGAGGATGAATTAATAGATAAAACATACAACAGGCAATCATAATTCATCAACAGACAGTGATACAGAGACTGCATTAGATAGTGAATTAGAAAATCAATCAAATGATGAAAATTATGTTGATAAAAATGGCCTGGTATGGAAGGAAAACGAAACGAAAGTTAGGACTAATTCTAAACGAACGAAAGTTAGGACTAATTCTAAACGAACGAAAGTTAGGACTAATTCTAAAAACATTATCTTCAAAATTCCAGAAATACTAGTTATTCGAAAGATGCATCAACACCATTGGATTCCTGGCTTCTGCTCATTGACAAAGACATGATAGAAATAATAGTTCAGTGTACAAATATTTACATTGATTCCATTCAGGAGCAGTTTGTACGTGAGCGCGATGCAAAGAAAACGGATCAATGTGATATCAAAGCACTTGTGGGACTTTTGTATATTTTGCTGCGGGACTTTTGTTGTTCACAAATCCTCTCATATCAATGTAAAAGATCAATGAGCAACAGATGGAACTGGAATTGATATTTTCCACAAAACAATGTCCTGCAAGCCACTCCTTTTCCTACTAAGATGCCTTCGGTTTGATGATATCCGAGATCGTCCGAGTAGAAGAGTTGTGGATAAACTCGCTTCCATAAGACAGCTTTTTGAAAACTGTAGGTGAATATGTAACAATTGATGAAAAATTAGAACCATTCCGGGGACGATGTTCATTCTGGCAATGCATGTCAAAAACACCTTCCAAATATAACATAAAAATATTTGCACTGGTTGATTCCAGAGTGTTTTATACATGGAAAATGGAAATATTCGCAAAAGAACCATCAACTCAGTTTAGAAACCGATGTTCTTTTCTCAAACCATTAGGACTGAAGTTAGTGGAAAATTACTCAAACCAACGGCGGCAGCAAATCATGCTCTCCCTTTGCAACCAAAAAAAAATAAAAAAATAAATAAATAAATAAATAAAATAACTTCAGGAGATTGCAATATGTAACCACCATCTAAAAAGATGAAAAACATTTACAGGAGATGCGCTGTAAATGTATAGAGTAAATGTATAGAGTCGGTGTGGCGCTGAGTGCCCTAGAAACAAGGACAGAAAGACACGGTTACTGTGCAAGAAATGTAATATCAGTATTTGCACGGAGTATATGTGTTCAATCTGCCAGAGATGTGCAAAATAATTGTAAGTTAAGTACTTCATTTATTATAGTTTTTATGATATTCTAAAGTTCATTTTCTCATGTTAATCCACATTTATACTCATATTTATATCATTAATGGAATTTAAAACGTGTTAATTGCTTTCGAGTCGAGTTCCACTGCGCATTCTCGTGTTCGTAGTTTTGGCGCGCATGCTCGCGAGTTAAGAGATATTTTTAGGACAGGACCTAGGTCAAGGAAGATCCAGTATGAGCTTTTAACCAACAAATATTGACGCAAGTTCTTTTGCTTTTCGTAATAAGTGCTGAACCTTGAAAATTAATGGTGTTGTCAGTGAATAATTTGAATCTGCAAAAGGTACTGACATTCTATCAGTATAGATATTTAAACGAACAACATTATTGTATACAATACATTCAATTGCTTGAAGAATAGCTAAGGCTTCTCCTTTGAATATACTACCTTCACTATCAAGATGGTCGCCCAGTCGGTATAGTGGTTAGGGAGCCTGCTACGGTACCTAAGAGCTCGGGTTCGAATCCCGACATGGATGTTTGTAAATGCATAGAGTCGGTGTGGCATGGCGGCACTCTAAATATGCGACGAGACGAAAGTCGTCTCGTGTGGACTAGTGGAAGACAGAGGAGTGGAGACCCCCGCGTGTACTCCCTAAAAATTGAGGGTGGAAAATAGAAGTCCAGCCTCTCTTCGGAGTAAGCTCTGACAACCATTGTTCCATATAATACGGAGAAGATAACAACAACAACATTGTCAAGAAGGCTTTTTCATTTATATTTAACTGAATCACCTTACAGTACAGCTTACCGAGATATGTAAAGAAAAATTCAAATCTTAAACAAAGATTTGGCAAAAAGTCATGAATTCTCATGTAAATAAGTTATTGAATCTAACCTCTTAGAAGATCAATAGATGTCTCTCTGCTTCAGAGAATTGTTAGATACTTGTTAAACCGCGAATTCTAAATCTAAATTCAGAAACTTACGGATCTCGCTTTTGTTCCATATTTATTACATTAATACCGCAAGTTATTGTTATAGAGATCATAAAAATACGAATCAGATGAAGACTGGAAGGTCTCCAAAATAATTAATATTCTAAAACACTGAGAAAATCACATCATATACAATACATTTGAACGAATCCGAAGAACACAAAAAAATATTTAAAAAATATATTAAGAAAAAAATCTGAAAGGTTTCAGATTTTAAATTATGTCCAAAGGGGTGTTTTTTTTAACATTTTGTGTGTTACCTTTATTTATTAAACATCATGTTCTTTGCAATTAAACCATAAAACTTAGTTCAATAGCAATGTCGCCAAATAATTTTAAAATGAGCCTATCTTTAGAATTTCCTATACACAATTCCGCGCGCTGGAGATAAAAAGGTTTTTATTTTCCCCGTAGAGTGTTGCCATTGCTCGATTTGAAATCCTTGAGTTTGTTAATCAAAAATTTGTTAAAGTTTTACAAAATATGAAATCGATAATAAAACAAATTCCAAATTTCACATTTGGTCTTCCACATGCCCATATTCGTAGGAGGATTACGTCATTCGAAATTCGATGACTCTATGTACCGTTGTTTTATCTCAATGCGAGAAATATATTTATGTAGATTTTTCATTATTGAATTTCTTCAAATATAATGCAGGACTCTAACATTGGATGGCAACAATTTGAAAAGTGAAACGTACATTTATAGTGAACCAAAGCAAAGTCGCAAAACGAAAACAATAGCCCTTCAGGGACAAAGCCCCTTTGGACTAACAAGGATCACCATACATTACGCGGAGTGGAAATTTCTGAGCTGTTTTCGCAGTCAAATATTTAATGTTTCCGTAGTTAGCATAATAAAAAGAAAAGAAAACATCAAATCCTCTCAGGTGTCTTTTTTTTTTTCAATGCCGTGCAATTAGGTAAGCCTAATACGACTGCCCGCAAAATAACATTTTATTTCATATGAAGTCACACCTGGTCGGTTCAGCTTTTGCTATGGTCATTATTGGGTTCAAAATTGTAAAGTATGAAATTAACTAATGCCACAAGTTTTATGCCAAATTTCATAATTTAATGCCCTATTGTTATTTAGCAATAAAATTCTGCTTACGTATCTTGTTATACATGTACCTCCAGATGGTGTAGTGAACAGGAAAGCCGACTGCGACAGCAAATGTCCCGGATTCAAATCCCGCTTCTAACTGTCCTTCCCTTCACAGGGCACCATCGAAGCAGGCTTCCTACCTAAGGTATTATTACCAAACGGAATAATGCCTGTTCGATGGAAATATATACTATGCTAACCACCGCTACTGCCAGGGTAAACCCAGAAGATCAGCGACATTTATTTAAAAATCTAAATCTTAATGCAACATTGTCATACATAATTCAAGTTGTACAGCATCATAATCATTTTTGGAAAATACTACGTATACATTCGAATAAGTATAATGCATCAAAAGATATATAACATTGCTGATAATTTGATTATACGTAATAGTTGTTTTCAAAAGTAACAAATGTCCAATATTGTAAAGTCCAATCAATATAAAAAGTTCTAATTAATGTGCAGAATGCTGTTCAATACGTCCTAATTTCAGCTGCAAAAATCAAAATGGTAAGTTAGCACTTTATGCTCAATGTTCGCAAGTTCATAGTGTATCGCTTTATGTTCAATGCCCATAAGTTCACAAAGTAAGGTGTTCAAAAGATTTATAATGTTCATAAATTTATAGTGCAGAGTGTTCATAAAAACTGCTGCATAAAATATACTATATCAGAGAGATTCAAAAGCAGTTATTTGCTACATAATATTTATGCATTAAATACGCACTAAATCTTCACCTTTAATACCAAATACAGTGATTACCACCTAACAAAGGTGGTCCAACTATTAGGTGCCTCTTTATAAAATGACCACCACTTCTGGCGTTAGTTGTGGCCAAGCCGAACTCGGCTAAAGGCTCACCATTGAAAAAAAAAAAACTATCGAATTCTAAGAACATTTGAGATACCAACGCTGTGGCTCAACTTTCCTGTAAGGTTACGAAGATAAGAGAGGCATTTTAGTTGTTTTGAATATAATGACAACGTGGTAAAAACAGTTCATTAGTATAAAATATGCCATTTTTAACTTTTAGCACATTGAAGAAAAATGATAACAGCCTTTCGTTCAGTAGTATAATAGGTAAAAAGTCTGTTAAGCAATCAACTGTCCCAGATTACATTTGTGTGATAATTTAAGAATTAATAGCTAACTGGATGCAGCACGACAGAGTATCATATTTGGACAAACAATCTATTTCAGATTTCTTTGAAAACGCCATAGCTGTTTACATTAAGTAGGATTAAAAATAGATTTTTAGTATTTAGTTACCTTGTTCTGAAAGGAAAGGGATTTCCATCCACAAACAGTCGTCAGAAAAAACGAGCAGTGCTCTAAAGTTTTACTGTTTAGTCATGGCACAAGAATCGTATATGTACATTTCCTGTTATATATTAATTACTCTTTCCCTAATAAAAACATAGATAATTAGATAATATAGTAAATCATATTAATTAGATAATATAGTAATATTAATATTTCATGAATTTGATTAAAATGTATTTATATTAATTCTTTCAGCATCCAGTACTTCAAAATCTTTTTCGGAAACCGCAATTTTGATTTTTTAATCTATATGATAATATTTCTTACCTGAAAATTTGTTTTGCAACTCTTTTCACTAGATATATTTCTTTAAGAAATTCCAAAACTTTCCAGGAGATAAGAAGTCATAAATATTTAATTACTTTCACATTCAATTTTCTGCACCGACAACATGCAGATAACATCCACTGGAAAAAGATTCGTTAACTAGAGATAAGTTATTAAACAAGAACTATGTCTGTGTCTAGACGTTTTCCGTTAAAAGCGCATATTGCTATTTCTAAAATGCATTTAAAAATGAGCGTTATATATATTAGGTTGTTATTAACTATCCTTTCAATGAAAAAATACTTATTAATAAATAAAGCGACAGAAGAAAATTTATGACTTTTCATATTCATTAAAGATATATATAAAGAAAAATTAATCTTGTTTATTTATTGAATACCTGAAGACTCACGGAAAATTATGTTTTATGACCTACTGCACCTATATATTTGCTTATTGTATATAAATTATACATTCAGATTTATCTCAGCAGCCAATCAGATGCCTCGACTCGTCACACGTGACAAGGTGTCATTCCCTCTGCTAAGTACTATCATGGCCACTGGACCAAAATTCCATCACTGCATCGCTTCACGCAACATATATGATGAGAGCCGGCAGAAAATGTGAAAATATCTTAAGTTCAGTTCGGATATAGAGGAACTTAGAACCTGTTTATTTATTTTTTAATTTATTTCCCCAAATGAGCGTTAGGCCAGAAGGGTTATTCGTCTGGAAACTGCATTTTGCCTCGAATCGTTTTTAAATTCTCAAATCACTTTTCAAATTTTTGCCACCAAATATTATCGCCCTGTATTATATTTAAAAATTAAATAATGCAGAATCTACATGAATATATATATTCTCGCATTGTGAAAAAACAACGGTACCTAGAGTCATCAAAAGTCGGCGTAATGGCAGACAGCACATTCAATTGATCAATGTTAAAGAGATTTCGCACACTGCGCATGCCCAGAAGAGAATTTGGCGCAATTTTAAAAGAAGATAAATACTGTAATTTTTTTATTTTCCTTTATCTGGGCATAAACAGTTCGAGGTTTTAAAAACTATTAGGTTGTAAGTTGTTTCATTACTTGGAGAGTAGATATTGATTGTAAATTACGTAAATTTTGTTTAAGAAGGCTTACAAAACAGGAAACAAGATATATTAGCTGAATGTTTATGGATCATACTTCTGAGGAAAAAAAGTAATTGAGTATTTACCATACATTCCATTCGTATGTACTTTAACAAATAAAGTATCCAGTTTAAATTACTGAATTAAAGTCAAAGAAATTATTATAAATAACTGATATTAAATAAGCAAAATAAGCTAAAATGAAATGAAACAGAAGCAAATGCAATAAGCACAAACAAATTTCCGTAGAACTGGATTTGTAAACAGTTGATAAGACCTACAGGACGAAACAGGTTTGTGTAGAGTTGCTTATGCCTTAGTCGTCAGTATTTCCTCCCACGCCGGTAGTCGGCAGTATTTCCTCCTTGCCTACGTTCAGTACACCACTGAACATAGGCGAAATAGTAAGCGAAATTCGTCAATTCAATGTGCGGTTTGCCATTACGCCTAGATATCTACAGTATGCTTAAATATACAGACTCGCAACACTAGCACTTATGCTGAAACTAGTAGTTGTATATCATTGCGGAATTATTTCAATAGCACAATGCGTACTACATTCATTTTTTGGTTTATCGACATGTTTTACATTTCACACGCTTAGAGTGGCATGCTGTAAATTTTGCAAGCTTCAGAAGGATTTTTCCCCTCCTTACCATGCAGAAGCATTAGGTTATTTCGAAGCAGGAGAGATGAAAAATGAGCAATGCCCTCGCCGGGATTCAAACCACGGACTTCTTGAATACGCGCCGAGCATGCTGACCACTACACCACGAAGGCATGCTAAGAAGGCGGGATAAATGCTTTATAACCGGAACCGTCCAGATAGCAGTCGGGAGATCCAAAGTTCGAATACTGGCTAGATCACTGCACATTTTTCACTTTTCTTGCTTGAAAAAAGCCTAGTGACCGTATATTTTTTCATGTACAAAAATGCTGGTAAAGTTTAATTTTTAGCAACATGTTCATTTTATTGAATGATAGTAAATGATAAAGCCGACAAGTATCTACATACACTTTATGCAACTCATGACTCACTCAGATAAATAAAATATAATATGCCATAATTGAAATTTGTCTGCTAGGTTTTTGTATTGGCTCTAAATCTTCAAAAACCTTTTCGAAATATATGCGTTAGTCTGAACAAAGTAGTGCAATGGTCAGCTGCAGACGCAAAAAATGTAACTCACAAACACTTCTACGAATCACAATTAACAGATTCATGTTCACTCGACTTCTACCTTTCGACATACTTCTTCAGAAAAAAACATTTTCAATTAAAATTTAGATACTTAATAAACATAATTATAAATGCAATGATTATGGATCAGAAAACTAATTTTTAAAGGCCATTAAAAACCTTCGTTGATCTCATTCTGAAGTCGAATTATTTTCCAAAAATGCTTATATCTATAATAAATTTCTTGCAATTTTAAAATTTCCATATTTCGCAGTATTGCATAGTTATAAACTTTCAGCGCAGAAATACAAGTAATTTGCGCAGAAAGCACGCAGCAAAACTCAAAAAAGCATAAAAAAAAGTTATAGGCACCTTGAAAAGTAATATTCATTTGCTCAAAGAAAAGGATTGGAGTCTCTTATTATAATTTGAAGAAAGCACCAAAGAAGGAGTAAAAGTTAATTTTCCTTCAGAAATTTCAAACCGTGTACCAGTATAGGAAATTCTTTCCATTTGCCGTCAAATCCTCAGTAGTTCTTGCGCTCCAGATTTCTTTTCTCACAAAAGTTCTATCTGTAAAAATCAATTTTTCCTACTGCGCTAGCTAAATATAGGAAACCGTTTGAGCCAACTCGAACAATTCCTAAAGGACATGTTGAAAGGTAAAACAAAAGGAGGAAAAGCTTTTTCTTTTTAGCAATTTTGTATGATTTTGAAGATGGAAACAAAATCCCATCTTTTCTTCGTTCTGGATCAATGCGAACACTGTTTATTCGTTTGCTTAATATGGCTCAGTAGAAACATTAAGAACTGAGATAATGATATATTTTTTTTGCATTAGTTTGACTTTTTTTAGTAACTAGTAATCGAAATCAATTTCCTAAAACTCAAATAAACATATTAACCAAATGCAAATATGATTGGGACATAATTTGATTTCTATCAGATACCTGTATCTCATAATTACGAAGAGTCTCGCTGCAATTTGTTATCTTTAACTTTTTATTTTCATTTTGATTTTGGGGAAGTGAACATGAAGTCAAGCATTTGCTGTGGGCAGCATACAAATTTTTAAATAAAAAAATAAAAATAAAAAAAAAACTAAAATTATTTAAAATGAAATCTAAGTAGATGACTGTTCAAACTAAAACTAAAATTAATGATTTAAAAGAAAAAATATTAGCTAAATAAAATTCGCTAAAAATACAATATTGAAAAAAACAGTGTACATTTCAGGAATGGGACAATGTGTGTACCACTGATGGCCCGCGACTGCGACTGCAAATACTCAGTGGTTAATAATCGGATTTACAACAATTTGTTTTTCTTGCTACGCGTGTATATAAGTGACATATTGCAAAAATGGACCATTAGAAGCCCAATTAAGTTAGAAGAATATTACAGGACCCAATCTTACATTCGACGAAAACACAATGAAAACGTACCTGAAAGTTACCGAGGAGTACAAAAATAAGCTATACAAACAAGTTGTGCTTGATATGCTTGAAGATTACAAAGAAAAGCGCAGTTGTCGAGTACACTCATGATATTAACTCCACATTTTAAACTGTAATACTTTATTTAACTACTTATAAACAATAATAGTACTATCTATTACATCTCCCCCATACTATTTTGATATCCATCGCCAACTCAAGCTCTTACATAAATGAACTTTCTTCTTAGGGCTATTACGATGCCGTCAGTGGGAAATCTTAACAGTAGTGCTGCCGAATATTGTATACAGGTGGATATTCCATGAATATAATACGCTGTGTTATAGCTTCCTACTCACCTAATTTCAATCACTCTTTTTATGTTTTCTTTCCCAATATAAAATTCTGATTAAAAAACTCATGGTTATCGTAATGTGGAGAGATACAAAACCAATAATCGGTTCAAGTGAGCGAAGTTATAGTACTTGTCTTCTGACAAAGTTTCAAAGATTCTGAGGTGCTTTTTCAAACGAACACTGGGATTGGGGGCACCCCAGACCTGACAGGCTCGAGGCTACCTTTAAACAGGTAAACGACCCAACCACTGGAGGCATACCCCCCCCCCCGGTCAATCCAGGGGGACAATTTTTGTTTCACAAAGTCTGGGTAAAAGCCCCAAAGTCTATGGTGAACGGCTGCGCATCCACAGGGAAGGCACAGAGCAGAGTTCGATATCGACCGTCCTCAATTATTGACTAAGGGGAGCCAAACCCCCAAGGACAATCTTCGACATCAAACCATGCAACGAGGACAAGACAGTACCATACGGTTTTTGCCAGTTCTGGATCGTTCACGAAGACCGAAACAGAGGGAACGTTTAGACCAAAGCAGAAGATGTGGGTTGGAGATTCGTATGACATAGTTCGTTATGTGTTATCTATCTTCATCTTTGGGAAAAGGTCAAATACAGGTTGATACCTGTGTGATGTTTTCGGTGACGAAACCGAGAATGTTGCCTAGAGTGGCCATAGGGCCCAAGCTCCAATGGGTTATGATATGTAGAATAACTATTCAGAAAGTGCCGAGATGTTTAAAAAATGTTTTCTGTTACACTTCTTAAAAGCATACTTCCAACTGAAACAAAAGATGAAAATTAAATTCATTGCCTTTTATGATGATTGAATATTTATGATATTTAAATGAGATTCAAAAACCATGGACAGCGAATGTTTTCATAAATTATTCTTCCTTTTATTCGGAAATTTGTCAGATTTTTTATTAATTGTTCTTGTATGACAGAACTAATAAAGAATAACTGATAAAATCGCTGTACACTGATAGTTCCGAGGCCCGATGAACAGGGTGGCTGCATGAAGATTTTGGAGTTTGTCTCATATGCAAAAATAGCACGATCAAATTTCGCGTAGGAAATTCTCCATGAAGTTATCCATCCTCTTATACAATTAGCTCTCGCCATCGTTACAAAAGATTATTAATTAAACAAAGAAACCAAGGAAGAGAAAAAGATACTGTGATGTTGCTAAATTCTAAGGAGCCTCAGAAAACACAATTGAGTTCAAACATAATTTAATTTTATTGCAAAAATGTTTCCAGAATGTAATTCTGAAGATACTGTACATTCGTTATTCGACATCATACATAATTTAAAAAATATTTTGTTGATCAAATTAGGTTCACATTTAAATAATAATGATTCGTCACATTAATATCACCCAGGCCTTTTAATTTTCTAAATATTTTAATTTTTAATTATTCAGCTTATAAAGTCTAGTTCTCTTAGAAAACATACACAATAGACTTAAAAAGACTATCGAAGAATTATCTTCTGGCATTGTGAAACAAAACAAAGTCAGAAGAAGGGTGTATAAGACCCTTTTATTCGCACACAATATTAACAATTACCCAACTTGGGTTAACGCAAGCCAGGTACTTCTGGCTTAAAAGAAATACGTAACGTTGAACAATTTCAATTGTGGTAGATTAGCCTTCAATTGTAGTAGATTCACAAAATAATTTAACACGCAGGAAAGGTTATCTAGAAAAACTGGCGAAATAAACCACATGGCTAGAAACACTCAACGCCACAGAATCAAATCGCTAATAATCACGCCACAACGTGGCCTAGAATAGGCAGACACGCTCTAAATCTAGCTTCCGCAAAACTTGCTTAAATAGCAGTTCTTTCTACCTTTGTAAGGTATTTCCCGCTTTCCTAGCGGCGTGCCTTCGTGGTGTAGTGGTTCTGCACGCTGGGCCGGTATCCAGAGGTCCGTGGTTCGATTCCGGGCGAAGGCGTTTGCTATTTTTTATCTTGCCTTCTTCCAAAATACCTAATGTCTCTACACCTTTATCTGAATAAACGCTCGCTATCTCATTATCGCTACATGCATATCACCGCTACATGCAGGCATGATAAAGGTGGATGAGAAGAGAGTGGTAGGAAAGTAGTAAAACTTAAAATTAAGTATTAGTTAAAAATAAATAGAGAAACCTGACAAGTTGTTTTATTCGTACAGAAAACCAATTCTGAACCAAGTTTATATTTGGGCGACTAACGTAATTATTAGCAGTCTGTTGATGCTTGCTTTACTTGCAACATGTCAATCACGAAATATTTCCAACTCAGAGTAGCTAAATTTATTTATTACATTTACCTGTTTAATTTACCAGTGAATATGTATTACCAAATCGGAAAGAAACAAAACAAGAGATACCGAAGCAAATTATTCGGGCATTATTCCGCTTTCTGAGTCTGGTAGATAATGACCATTCCAAACAATCGAACATCCAAGAAACATTCCAACAAAAAAAAAAAAAAAAGTTTCATTGCAGTACAGATACTAGTATATTTCCAGAATATTGAATCGATATTTTTTGCAGGACTGTAACCCCTTGATTAATGTAATTTCTTTTCCATTTCTTGTAATCTCTAGCTCGTCATAATAAACTTAATTACAAGGGGGATTTCTTTTTAACTCGTTTTAATTACCGCAATTTCCTCTTCTTAAGATATACAATGAAAACAAAGGCTTCAAATGGCATTATTTCCACAATACGGCGCTTAAGTTTTTCTGACATTCCTCATAGGATTGTTTTTCGTTTTCGCCTTTGTTTTGGAACAGAGATCCGTAAAAACATTCCTCATGTTTTAGTTCGTTTTTGGCTCTGTTGGCACATTTTAACGAGTTGAGTAGACTTTTCCTTCAGCTTGTGTCCCTAGTGTGTACTTCGACGAACAGAAAATCTATTTTTCGGTTTCATTTACTATTATTTCGCACTTATGATAAACAAAAACTATCTTATTATGCAATTGGAATAAAAGCGACTTATTTTCGTGTTCGTAGAGAGTTAAATCGATGAGAAGCAATTAAAATTAAATGAATCAAATATCATATGCGTCGCAGAAAATATGAACAAATCGGTTAAACTAAATTAATTTTGGTAACGCGCATTTTAACACCCTGAAAATAAATAAATAATGTTTTAATATTTTTTCTCTCCGCGTTTATGATTACATTCTATACATGCCCTTACATAGCCATTCATATATATTACAGGTGGGAAAGCTTTACAATTTGAGTAGGTTTAATAACGTTTTCCCCCTCCCCGCTACAGAGTACAACAAAATCATCCTTTGGTGCTTCAAGCAAAGAAATAACATTTATGTTATTTCAAAATCAGAAAAGCACTGCTTCTTCAATAGCAGGAATACAAGAAAGTAACGCTACAATTTCACAAACAGAACTAGCTTAATAAAATTGTCTATGTGTCTTGTAGCACAGACATACAGACATACAACTCTCCTCACATTCCCCCCTTTTTTTTTACTTTCTCGTTACCTGTTTCATTCCCAGATAAAAACCGTAAATTATGTTAATTTATATTACTTAAAGCATTAATTTAATAACATTTTTCGGATTGAATTCTGTTTAACAAATATTATGCTATTGTACATTATTTAGGCATAAGATATCGTTTTTGTTTCAGTTATAATAATAAAAACATCACCATGCATTTATCGTTACATGGAATATAATTATTTCATTTTATCTGACTAGTTGGTTTGCCGACTTAATTAAGGCAAAGAACAGGAAGGCCTTTCTGGAAGGGAACGGACGCTTTCATTATTGTTGTTTGAAGATAAAATGGCTCACGTTCACGTGGCATCCAAGAAAAGGCAGAAAGATCAATTACCAATTTCCAGCGGTTTTTAGCTGTTCGGTCGCTAGTGAATCTTTTACACGAATGCATCTTGAGAGAGCAATAGATACTTTAAGCGAAATGTCAGAGTTATGGGGGTTTAATAGATGAATAATAAGCCCATGGAATGCTAAGTTTTACCAGGAGGAAGGCATCTGCAGTCCATGAGAGCATAACACCGGGAAAAGAAAATTTCAAGAATGATATTCGCCCAAACGCCAAACGCTCCAAAATGCAAAGCACTGCTATGCATGAAATAATACATCTGCACCACGAATACGAATTGATGTAAAATTGTGATATACAAACTGATATATAATTGTGGAAATATATACAAAAATTCTTACCTTGAATGTCCAAGCCAATTAAAAAGCTAAGCGATTCCTTACCTGTAAAGAGAAGAAAAATCATATAAGTTTTTTAAATAAGAAGGACATATATAAATTTGAATTTAGATCATTATGATGCAATACGAATGTTCATAAGTGGTACTAGTTAAGATTATAGCGCTATTGAAAACAATGAATAGTGGTCAACATTATAAAAATCGGTCCAACGTTGAAGCAAGTTAAGTGAGGAAAATTTTTAATTGTAAAATGCAGCACATCAACATTCCTTTTCATAATAGAAATTCTTGTCTTATGTAACTGCCTCAATACGCACAAGCACAACAAACTACTATAGCAAGTCTTAATTTTGAGTGTAAAGCTTAAACCTTAAAAAAATTAAGAGATTAAGAAATTTAAACAAAAAAACTTAAAGCTTTCAGATTTTATATTTCACCTAAAGGGGCATCATTATAACGTTTTATTTGTTACCTTATTTATTAAATACAAGCACCTTCTGGTATATCAGTTTTGCACTAAAATTGCGTTTGGCGAAAGGGAAATGATGCCAAAAGTTCCTGGCGCAACGGTCCTCTCTGATTGGTTGAATTTCTTTAGCTCCCCACGAGTTTTAGCCGCCTGTCAGCAGTCCAGTATATAATTGAATGAAAAACTGTTGCCAAAACCATATTTCTTAAAGAATGAAACTATTCAAAATAATGCGATAAAATCGAAAAGATTTAATAAAAAATTTTTTAAAAATCGCTTCGAGGTGCACTGGCTCTTGTCTAGATGCACTTATATACCAAATTTCGTAGCCCTAGGTCTATTAGCTTACGCGCAGCACAAACGAAAGATGCACAGACTATTTCTTTTATTATATGTAGAGATATAAAAAAGTTACAATGAACTAAGCTGTATCCCTTAATACAAATAATAATTATCCTAATAAATAAATTAACCAACTCCCCTTTGCAAAATTTTAAGAACTCAAATGGTATAAAGGAGGTTAAGAACTTTCCTAAAAAAAATCACTCAAAACTTTTCAATATCTTAAAAACAGTGAAATGAGCAATAAATAACATAAAAGAACACAAAACATTTTGAAAAGCAAAGTATAATTAATGATATTTTATCTTATATTTTCAAGGGGAAAAAATTACAATGAAATGAGCTATATCCCTTAAATATTAATTATCCTAATAAAAAAATTAACCAACTTTCCGTTAAAGGAAAAAAAGCATGCAAAACTTTTCAATATCTTACAAACAGTGAAATAAGCAAAAACTAACACGAAAGAAACTGAAAAAACAAAAACTTCCGCGCAGAATTTTACTCTGCAGAAAAATTTATCAAAAAAAAAATAAATAAAATGTATTATATATATATATATATATATAGAATACATTACGGAAGCTTCATTTAAAAAATATTTTAAAAATACAAAATATTATCATTTTTCAAAACATTTTTATAAAAGTAGTCGCAAAGACGAAAGTTTAACGTGTCCAAAAATCAAAGAACAATAAACTGTACATTTAAAAGAAAAAACTTTTTTAGAAAAAATCCCGTTGAAAAGGTGTTAAGCTCACTTTGTTCAATAAATTCATATTTAATCGATTTATTGAAACACGAAATTTATTTTTTTAAGTTCGTAATATAGCTAAGTTCCTACGTTTCATGACGATGTGAAAATGGAGTGTTTAGAGTAAAATCTCGCTTTCCTATAGCCCATTATGTCTCAAAATGACGCGATTTTGTCACAAAACATAAAATAAAAAAAATTCGAATTCGAATTTCGAAAAAATCGCTTCGAGGTGCACTGGCTCTTGTCTAGATTCCCTATGTACCAAAGTTCGTAGTCGTAGGTCTATTAGCTTACGCGCAGCGCGAACGAAAGAGACACAGACAGACAGACTCTTTCTCTTATTATACGTAGAGATCATGTTCTTCACTGAAACCATATAAAATTCATTTCAACAGCAATATCACAAAACATTTAAAAATAGCATATCTTTAGAATTTCCACAGACAATTTCTCGCGCTGGAGATAAAAATGTTTTTCTTTCTGTACTGTGTTGCCCTAAACACAAAGAGTGAGGAAGCCTGTTGAATAAACGGTATTCTGGTCTGCACGCTATCACTTGGATGGCTTAAGCCGCGACGGTCCTGGACGTCATAGGCTGCCGTTTATAGCATAGAAAGTGGATCGGTGTTATTGTGCCCCCAGAGCCGCTACTGTAAGCAATATATTTAACGCCACGGGTCTCTATAAAGAACAACATAACCTTCAGCTCAGATTTTCAATAACGAGATATTTTAACTGTGATATAATGGAAAATTTGATAGTTGTTTTTATTAAATCGGCACTTTTTGAATTCTGTTGTTCTTGTGAAGTTCTAATTATGCTTGCAATTGTGCACAAAAAATGGCTCTGTATTGACCTACATACCCTGCCTGGATTTGTCTCCTTCGTTCGCGCTGCGCGTAAGCTAATAGACCTACGACTACGAACTTTGGTACATAGGGTGCATCTAGACAAGAGCCAGTGCACTTCGAAGCGATTTGAATGCGAGCATTAAAAAATACCGAGTTTCACGAGAAAATTTTAAATTTGAGATATGTATTAAAATACATGTTCATTATATATGTAATAGTGCGTATAATTGCGAATAAAAGTCTTGTATTTAATATTTGCCAGTGCTTATCAGTTTAAGTTCATTGAAAAAATAAATACATTGCAATAACCACCAAGAGATATCAAAACTCTAAGAATGCAACCCAGGGAATTACGAACCTACGAAGAAAATAAAACCAAACTTTTAATCAGTTGCACCCGTCACAGTAGAAAAAGTAATAAAGGATTTTCCGTAGTAACAAAACAAAAAGAGCGTTCACAGCATCAGGTTCATCGGGATAGTTTAGTCTTAGTAATATATCTTTCATTTGTGGCGGCGGATTCTTAAACTCTTCATTTCAAACTTTGGAGTCGTCTTTCATAGGATTGCTACAAAACTCATTTAATTGCAACGCATGTCAGAAATTCCTTGCAAAGAGCAAAAGGGATGGCAAAAAAGGTGCGCTCCTACCGCATCCTCAGCCTCTCTTATCCTATTAAAATAATGGGCCATTAGTAGAAACCATTATAAAGCATTTGGAAGAGTGAGGGTCATTAGACGTCAGGGCAGTTCTTGATGAGAGCTGCAATGGGTGAGAGATGACAGCAGCATAGGGGTGTTGTCTGCGTTGTTAGATATGATAATGGGGGTTTCAAAAGGGCTGTACTTTCGTAGAAATTATCCTAAAACATAATATTAAATCCCTGAAAATGAATACTTTAAACTAGATTTAAATTGTTGAATTCATTAAGTGTTTTTACCTCAAGAAAAGATTTCTCCTCTAGAAATGTAGCTTTAGATAAAAATGAACAAAAGGGGCTCCGAAATTCAAATTTAAAGATTTCAGCCTTAAAAATTAACCATTAAAAGTACACTTCAAGAATTAAAATGGAATTTTAAAAATTAATGTCCTCGTGAAACAGACTTAAGGCGATGTAAAAATGAAAGGTTCTAGAGAAAACTTTAAAAGTTTATTTTCTTCTTTTAAGCACTTTTTTAATAGCTAAAAAATCTCGGTGGTCCATAGTTAAAAATTCAAAGATTTGAAACTTCTCTTTCCCATGATATGATATGAAGGGCGCAGCTCGACCCTTTTGGCAGACTTTACGTCGCCTTATGGCCTTTTTGCGGGCTGCGCCAGAGCACGCTAGAAACACCTTCAACAAACATAAAGAAGATAAAGAACATAAAGAAAATAACTAAAAAACAAAATTAAAATTAAAATCCCTACTGAAAGCTTATAATGATTAATCTTCTCCATCATTTTCCTGGCAAATTTTTTCAGTCTTTGAAAATCATTTAAAATATCATATATATTAAAAACATCATTTTTCTTAACCTCGATCCTGATATCAGCAAAATATTTACATGTTTCCACATAATGATCCGCAGTGCCCGATTCTTTACAGATATCACAGAGGTCACACTCTTTTAATTTAAACCTTTTAAAATAGAAAGGAAAACGGCCATGACCAGTAATGATTTGGTTAACGTCAATGTCTGAATAACATAAACCATTTTTAAGTTTAACAAATTTCATATAACCTTTATTTCGATCAGACCTTTCCCACTCCTCCCTCCATTTATCATAAATATAATTTTTCATAATAACCACAGCTTTCCTTGTTGGTCCCTGTACTTCAGGGCGCCCGTTCGTGTAACTCAAAAGAGCGCGCGCGCTCCCAGGTTAATTAAAATGAAGATTGTGTAAATTTTCAGTTTTTTTATTGTTGTTTTTGTTTTTGTTTTGTTTTGTTTTTTGTGTTCATTTCGAATTTTTTTTAACTTTTATCTTTATACTTTTCCCCCTCAAGACGTTCTGACATTCTTACAGAGAGTATGAATATTCTGCAAAACTATGATATCATTAAATATGAGCTCAGTTTGTTGACGGCTTTGTCCGTGACCAAATTAATTTAATAATTTATCTACATTTTCTGATGGTTCTTCCCTTCTGTTACATTTCCACCTTCAATTCTTTTTTGCCCCTCTTCCACATATTTTTGTCTTTCAGTCACTATATGCAAAAAAGCGAGTTTGATAAAAACTCTTCTAAAACATATTATTGTTGTCTTTCTGCAGCTATTTTTCTACCTTTGTTTCCTTACATCTTTAAAATCTGATCACCGGAAATAATTGCAGCAAGACCCGAAGTTGTTACTTCTTTTTCAGCAGAACTTTATTTCTTATCGTATATGAATTATCTCTTACCTCTTCAAAGGTGTGCTAGCATCTTTAGCTTTATTTTATGACTTAGCAATAACGTTTGATTCATAAAAAATCAACAGGTTCTCCCAAAACTCACAAAACGTTCATCGTCTTCAAAGCTCAGTCCCAAAGACTTATTTAAAGGATGCACTATTACTCGATAACAAGGATAATTCGTACAAGAATTATTTTTATGGGAGAATTATATCTGAAAGTTCAGATATATCCGTTAATCATTTTTTCATACATAATCCCAACAATACATTAAGCATCATATTTGCTATATTTACTTTTCTTACTATTGCTTAAGAATACAAAGCGTTCAATGCATGATTTTAACCATCATACTGTTGCGTTCTACAGGTTCATGAATTTTGGGTAACTGATGATAACACTTGATGAAGAATCAAAACACAATTTATTTGACAGTATTACACAGGACACTTCAAAAAACACGTTTACGGGCGTCGAAAAGCTACGTTAAATACGCTGAAACAATCATCAACGCAGCATTCAGGCTATAATAGCGAACACAGCTTCACGGCAAAGCACTAAAATACAGTCCCGACTCGGCCGATCGCTCAAGCTAACCTCTGAACTCAAGACACTAATACACTACTGAATTCAAGATACTATTACCGTACTACTACACTACCTTCTTTGAGGACAAGCATATATATATATATATATATATATATATACATATATATAGCTTGAACCTACCTTTCGAGAATATTCCCGAGAAAACTGCAAAGAATGCCTTTTAGAAATGTTTTCGATCCGCCTATGGCATATTGGCGATTTTGTCGCGAAACATCGCTAAATGGGTGATTTCGCGCCAAATCTGACAACCCTGCCTTTTCCTGCCACTTTTTGGCAACCCTAACACCGCTATGCGGGAAAGCTATCTCACCACAGCTGGGTTTTCGCACCAGTACGAATAACATTAACCAGCATATACGCAATCGTACATGAGGATTTAAATGCATAATCCTTAACCATCGTACTCATAAAAATACACCTTCAGAGATAAAAGCTGGAATAAATGTATGACAACTATAAGAGTTAAACTTGTCATGAAGTGCCATCAAAATTTGCTCGTATTCATCACTTAAATGCACTATAAAATGCTATTAACATAAAAATGTGCACTACACCTTACAAAAGGCTATAAAAGGCTTCGTCACCTTTTAAATTTTTAGCAGGCAAGAGGAGCATCGTATTATGTTGATTAAGTGTTAAAATATTTTTTTTTTGGTCGAAATCAATTTTAAATATTATATCAATTTTTAAAAAAATCCTTAAAGTAATATACAAATAAAAATTAGACGAGCAGAATTTAATAATCAAGCGCACGGGTAAATAACTCAAGAATACGTGAATTCCAATGAAAATTGGCATAACCTAGTCTTTTGAGCCCAGCATTTCTAAAATTTGATAGGTACTCTCCTTTATTACGCCAATTTTTACTGCATTCATATCCGCACTTAGTTTATTTAACGAACCTTTTAAGTCAGCTTTCCGGAATTTTTTTCCTTGCGATTCACATAATGTTTGGTATTATCTGACATTATATCGTAATCTAAAAAACACTTTGAAGCATAAATAAAATAATTTTTAGGACAAACATGCCTTGCGATGAAACATTCGAACAAAATCAACTAAAAATTAATCTGAAAATGATATTTATAAAGTGTTTTAAAATTATCATTTAATTTTTAACTATACATAGGATTTACTGACAGAAATCGCAGTACTTTATATTTCGCATAAAAATAATTAGATCAATGTTGGAAAATCAATGAAAATGCATGAATACGTTTTTAATTTGTTTCATTTAAATAGAAAGGGATTTGAAAGGAAATATAATTTTGTACCTTGAAACTGAGCTTTGTTTCCAAATATTTAGTGAAAGATAATTAACATGTTTTGAACTGAAATAATGAACTGTAAAGAAGTTAAACGCTCCCAATGAAAACTTTTGAATAACTGCATTCATGTGAAATACATTTCATTTATTTTAAACAAAGCTATCCAGTTTCTTCCAGCCACAGCCATTAAGTTTAGGTGTCTATAAAACAGTTTCAAATAGAAAAGCAATAATATTTGTTGACACTTTAAAATTTTATTTGCAAACAAAATATTTTAGTTTGAGAGGACTTCATATTTTCATTCACATTGTAGGGTTTATATTTATTTTAACTAACATTTATTTTAAGATTAAACTATCTTTCCTGTCAAGCCTTACTTTCCCCTGGAATTGCCAATGCCAGAGTATGTAAATTTTAGTAGAACGCGCAAGGATTCAAATTATCAGCGGAAGTATTCTGAGTTAAATAGAAGGGAAACGAGTTCGAGTATGATTTCTTACTTCACGAGCGTGGAGGTGGCTAGTCAGAAATTGAAGAACCACGCGTTTCGGCCTGTGTGCTTGCCTCGGCAGTTTGTTAATCTTTCAACGTAATATTCAGAATTTCCTGAATTATCAGCGGTATTTTAGAACGCGGTGAGGTTAGTTACGTTTAGAGTGCCTCGTAGTTAGTCACTTGTTACTATTCTTTTCTTAGTTTCTTATTTTTATTTTACCGCCGGGTCGGCGTAGTTTGTGAGCGTCAAGAGCACGCATTTGTAATTTCTAAAGTTGAATAAAAAGGGATTTAAACCCTTCTCAAGACTTTGGTCTACTTTCCAGTTCTTAGCAATCACCACTATTGTTGCGTGCAGGTTGGAAGCGCGCAACGTTATAACATGAAAAAACAAATTGCGTATCTAGAAAATTTATAAGCAAGAGTTTCATTTACATTCGAAGTAGACCACCGTAGTGTAATAAGATACGTTGCGTGTGCATTTTGGCAACTGTAAATACATATTATTGCGCGTGTACGGATTTCTAATACATTGAATGCACACATGGTCCGATGATCGGTTAATAAAAAATTATTTTATCAAAATAATAATAATAAATAAATAAAAATCTGCAGGTTTCAGATTTTAAATTGCGTCTACAGGGGCGTTTTTTTAACGTTTTGTGTGTTACCTTTATTTATTAAATATCATGTTCTTTGCACTTAAACCATAAAATTCAGTTCAGTAGCATTGTCGCAAAATAATTTTTTTAAAATGAGCCTATCTTTAGAATTTCCGATACACAGATCCGCGAGCTGGAGATAAAAAAGGTTTTTTTTCCCCCTCGTAGTGTGTTGCCATTACTCGCTTTGAGATTCTTGAGTTTTTTAATCAAAAATTCGTTAAAGTTTTACAAACTCGATCATAAAACAAATTCCAAATTTCAAATTTCAAATTTTGTCTTCCACGTGTCCATATTCGTAGAAGGATTACGTCATTCATAATTCCATGGCTCTATGTTCCGTTGTTTTATCACAATGCGAGAAATAGACATACATTTATGCAGATTTTTCATTATTTAATTTCTTCAAATATAATGCAGGACTCTAACATTGGGTGGCAATAGTTTGAAAAGTGAAACGGACATTTATAGTGATTCAACGCAAAATCGCAAAACGAAAACAATAGTCCTTCTGGGACAAAGCCTCTTTGGACTAATAAATACTTCAAAGTTCTGGAATTTTCCGTAGAAATACTCGTACAGTAGTTCACAGTATCACCAGGTACGATCAGTAGTTAGGTATCAAACTACTAAGAATGTTAAACACAACGCAATGCAGAGCGCATCTAAAGAGAAAGCTAACTCGGATATCTGAGTTCACGCGGAATTAGCAATTCGCAACAACTATAACTAAGCGACTGACAGCAGGTGCTCTACCTTCGGCCTTAAATAATTTTCAAGCCACCGTCGAGATATTTCTATAGATATAATGGTTTATAGAAATATATTTCTATAGCCGGGATATAATGTCTATAGAAATAGGTCTATAGAAATTTCTATAGCCGATATATAAAGGTCGACAAATCTGGCGACAAAACAAGCCACCAAAACAGTTGTCAGCTTGGCGATATCTTGCCAAATTACCGAGATTCCTGTTTACTCAATGTTAAATTGAACTCTGTATTCTTACGTTTCCGGCATAGCTCCTCTTAAATTTTCAAAAAAAAAAAAAAAAAAAAAAAAAAAAAAAATCGCAAAGTGATCAACATCTAAAATTGTCTGAATTTTTAAATGAATTAAAAAGTGAAAAATGCAGACCTTTATTCAATGCATGTTTTTGCCACTTAATTTTCGAACCGCTCTGAATTATTTTTTTGAAATCTTCAGAATATTATTTATACATGTATTACTCTCACCCGACTATAAAATGGCTTTCTATTTACCACGATGCACCATTTTTTAGTTTCCATCCCTTCCCCCCCCAAAAAAAAATACTATATCTGCTTGATTTGCTAAAAGCGTCCTATATCAAAGGCAATGAAATAGGCTAAATATTATAACCTGAAGTTGAACTACAGAAACGTTCACTCTTTTAACATAAACATTAACATATATATAAATATGTAAAGGTGAGTCTAGATAGGGATGTCGTAGGACAAAACGGTGGCGCCTTTGCCCGGACTCGAATTTGGGACCGATGTTTCATCCATTACGTCACAAAAGAACATAGGGGAGATGCTTTTAAGTGCTTAAAAACATCATATTTTTCATCTGTTATGCGCAAAACATTCATATGATTTTTTCAGAACCACATTAAAATATTGTTTTATATTATCATTTTTAATATTAGATGATATGTATTGATGGTAACTATCAATAACGTAAAAACGTTTAGACAAGCACAGAGATATTACAGACGACGTGCATATTTTAAAGTAATACTCGAATATGTTACTGCACTCTGTTATGCCTAGCATACAATTATATGTATAGAATGAAAAGAATTCGGAAAAGAAAGTAAAACTACCTTTTAACTAAGTACTGAACCAATCGATGAAATGTCTCCAATTCCCCAAGTTATATGCGAGCTTTTAAATTCAACACCATCGGTCGTAAACTACGATGGCAATAGCATTTTCGCTGATAAATGTTAAAATTTCAGTTTTTTTATTTCATATGGGTATCGTATTTTATGGTGCGTGTATAATTACAATAATGCTATAATTCAAATTTTTACTAAAACGTTGTAATGTTCCAACCTCGAATTTACAGCAATGTGTGTGAATTGGTAAGCGAATAATCGCTTAGTTCAGAAAGAAAAAAAACGTAAACGTACGAAGGGTTAATTACCCTTTATTATTCAAAATAAATTTAATAGTCGACTCCTTCTTGGAGTTTACAGCAAAGCCTTTACTTGGACTTTAACTCAAGAATACTAAGAAATAAAACTTAACTAAAAAGATATAGCCAAAGCTATCAAGATTCTACAAGAGTTGGCTCCTTAACTCTAACTAAACGGTGAAGCTATCAAGGGTCTGAAATACGGCCGAGCGTAGTAACAGCTTAGAGAGAGTGTAGCCAAAAGGCGAACGCGTGCTAGTCAGAATCTCTGGCTCTCTAACGACGTCAGTGGAACTTCAACTTTAAATAGTTCCTCTTCCTTCATTTACATTTAACTGCGATTCTGAAAACACATTCTGGTTTCAGAAATTGTAAGCTGAAATTAAGAACGATAGAAAGTGGCTTTAACTAAAAATAACTGTTAGCAACATATGATAAACCTTACAATGTAGCTATTCTCTACTTCATTAAAAATTTAACCTTCCAGCGGGCGCGTATGCGCAAAATTTACGACAAATTCAGATTTTAATGCACATTTTTTGCATATCGAAGCTGAGACGTCTGAAGATCATTTCTATTACCCCTTCCTACCCCTTCCTTTCTTAGCATCTCTAAACTCGAATCCTTCCCTAAATTACTTTATAACAGGACATAGACACTTCCCCACATATTTCTACGCAAGAAATTTGGCAAATTCTGACATCTGCATATGTGGGGAATAGGGAACTCCTGATCACTACGTTTTCTCATGCCCCTTAACTGAGGATATTCACATAAAATCCCCAAGAACTGACCTCCTGGCATTCCAAAGATTTTTAGTTAAAGATAAACATCAATATCCAAAGTTTCAGAAAATTATGCAACGACTCTCTTCCTACGGCTTAGATCTCTGTCAAGTGTAAGTCCACATACAGTTTAAACTTAGTAAACTTTTACATGCTGTGATTATGGACAAAATGGATCCGCTCGTGAACTTTATAAACTGCAATAAACCAATATATCTGAAATAATCCATGGACACCTACCTCTTTAGCATTATTATAACAATTCATTTAACATCGTGTGCCAGTACTAATTATAATTATCTCATTATGTTTATTTGTTTATTAATTATGTTTATCTCCTATTTTTGTTGCACCAAATCAGATGTTCAATTTATCTTATGAATCTCAAATTGTATTCCTACTATTTCCTACTATTATTTGTATTACTTATGCCCTACACCATTATTTATAATAAATACTGGATGCGGGGCGTACTTTGGAATTGCACGATGTACCATAATAGGCAAACTTTAGACCTTTTGAAAAGCTTCAGTCTATGCAAATTCTTATAAAACTTGCAATTACCCCCCTCTTTTTTTTTTTTTTCTCTTAAAGAGTTAGTATGGGAAGGCATTACCAGTTGACCTATGGTACATCGCTGGTGTCCCCCATACTTTTACCTTTACCTTTACCCCTTCCTACCCTTCCCCACATCATGGAATGTGCCAATAGGAAGTCATTTCACTTTTTTTTAACTGGGCTTTTGTGCTAGGTGGCAGCTTTTTCATACTATTTACGACACGCGCGTAGTCGTGTTTTAAAATTCGGAAAATATTTTTTCCTCAAATATTTTGTAATTTTGTGTTATTAATTGCCGCGTATTATTTTAATTTGAATACATTTGGCTCTGTGAATTTTATATCGGTTTTCATGGCCAAAACATATGTGCAACGAGCTGATTTTGCTCGGATTCTTCAAGAATTATCTGATGAAGAAAAGGAAGATAAGGAAACCTTTGAATGGGAGAACAATAGCGATTTCCATTCCTTATTTTCTTTTATTTTTTATTTTTTATTTATTTATTTTTTTAAGAAATAAATAAAAACATTAAAGTTAGTTTAAAGTGCGTTTTTGTAACCAGTAAGAAGTAAATTTACTTGCAGACGTAAGTAAGGCTAAACTTACTTTTTTCCCTACCAAGGTGCTTTCCCTTTTTATTGTCTATACTTGTCTTTGGTGAATATTAAAATTACCTTAAAATATAATTATTAAATAATAAATTTAAAATTTTCAATAATGAAATACACCATTGCATTTCCATTTCACTAACATAAGAACTTAGAAATAATTTACTTAGATTTGAATGTGGTATCATTTGTATTTTGCAATAATAAGATTAATATTTTATTTCTTAACAAACTTATTATCAATATTCACTCATTTCTGTCGTTTTTCGTGCCAAAAACGGTAAAATAACGAATGTCCTAAAAAAAAATACGAAGCGGTCGTGCTCATGTAAAATTGCCAAGCGCGCGTGCTGAAAGGTTAAGTATGATAGGTACATGATAATGCCTCCTAATTAGAATTTCGGAAAAAACGAGATGGTAAATAATGCAGATTAGCTATTAGCGTCACAAGAAATATTTTTCTGCCGAACAGTTTTATTAAGCTATTATTATCAATGATAGTTTTTAAAAGTTCTGATTATTGTGATTCTACATTATATAAATTGATCATGGTAGTTTTACTTTAACTTATTACTATCTTTTAAATGCAAACACTTACATCTTCCGCCATTTAAAAACGAATCTGCAGGGAAACGTTTAAATGATCTTGTTTCCGCTCGATCATGCTTACATAGATGTGAGAAGATATTGTAGAAGCAGACATGGTATTAGCAGATAAATATAAAACTCAAATATTCTCACACCAAACATTTTGGACTTTCTTCACTTTTTAAACCGTAAACGAGACAATTTGGAACAGATCCCTGATGCGATTACTTCCTTCCACTGCCATATATCCTCTTCCCCAAACTATTGTTTAGCAATTACAGGAGACAGTGGGGATCTCTCACACCAACTCTCTCCCCGTCAGTTTCCTGGGGTAAATATCTCCAACACCATTGACCATTGGTGAAACGGAAAAGAGGGAGGAGAAGTCTTGACTGTTTTGTTCGAACTCGAGCAATGGTGATTAAGCACAGTAGTCTCTTCTGCACTGCACCAGCATGTGACAGAGAAGGAAAGGGGGATTGTTAAGACAGAAGGCAGAAGCATAGTATTTCATAGTTGTATCTGATTATGATGATACCTTTCCATCCCCCCCCGCAACACAGCACTCACCATCTTTCGAAAATGAAACATTGCGTGGTAGTCTGGAAGAGTCATTTTACTCTCTCGTGTTGAAGCACATTGTGTGGAAGGAACGGAAATAGCGTAACGTTAGCTGCAGGTAGTGTACTCGTATATGCCAGTGTAGATATTAAATTGAATGGATCTACAACAGTCTTCAGACACTAATTGTGAAAAGAAAATCAGATCCGTTAAGAATGATCCAAGTCTAAATTCTGAACAAATCAAATTGGAATCGAATTATATTAAAAATTAATTTATACCGTTTTTCCACTTCAACAATTAAAAAAAATTGAAAGGATTCATTAAATTACGTCCAAAGGAGCATTTTTTTTAACATTTTGTGTGTTACCTTTATTCATTAAATAACATGTTCTTCGCACTTAAACCATTAAATTCAGTTCATGAGCAGTATCAATAATAAAATTTTAAATTAAGCATATCTTTAGAATTTCCAATACATAGTCTCACGTGCTGGAGATAAATTTCTTTTTTCTGTACAACGTTGCCATTGCTCGCTTTGAAATCCTTGAGTTTGTTAATCAAAAATTCATTGAAGGTTTCACAAAATATGAAATCGATAATAAAATTGCAATACGAAACCTATAGTCCCTGAAGGACAAAACGCCTTTGGACTAAAATATATGTAGGTTAAATGTTTTTATATATATTAGCTATAAAATACCCCAAATGATAAAAGTAAAGGTGTAAATAGCAAGTTTATAGTTCCTCCCTAAGAGGTAACGGGCTGGTCATATATCGTTATTTAAATCTATCCAGCTCTGTATCAAATTAATTACACCATAAATATTTTATACCATAAATACGCCGACGAAGTTCTAAGGCTCGTTGTGTTGCCCTTCATGTCACGCCACACTTGGCTTACATTTCAGCAAGATAATGCTCGCCACCACACTGCACATGTTTCTACTGCTTGCCGGGCCAGGAAGGTCGCCGGATCTCTCTCCTATTGAGCACGTTTGGAGCATTATGGGCAGGGTCCTCCAAGCAGCTCGGGATGATGACGATCTAACTCCCCAGCTGGACAGAATTTGTCACAATATCCCTCAGGAGGACATCCGCAAACTCTATCAATCGATGCCAAGCCAAATAACTGCTTGCATAAGGGCCACAGGTGGACAAATGCGTTACTGACTTTTTCACGTTGTGAAGCTCTATCACTTCAATAAATTATCCAATTTTTTTCAAACTGTAATCATTTGTTTTTCTGTTCATGTACATCACTTCTACCGATTTTCGTCCCATTCGGACAACTCATTCCCGGTGCGTCGTCTTTTTTTGTCTAAGAGTATATAATTATATTTAGAATAAAACTTCTAAATTTTCGTTAACTATACCTAATACACAAGCCGCATTGGAAATATTATATATTCTATACAATTTCCCTCTTGCACGCAAATATTATTCTTTTCTGTTGTGCAGGACGAAAGAAAAAGAATACAGTATATCGGAATAATTTCCAGACATTTGACTTATAATTTCAGAGGCATAAAGCTTCTTTCGAACAAAACTGCCTTTATCTTATCCGCTCCATTTATTTTAATTGTTCTTTCGCACTTGTTACGGCTTGAAAAGTCGTATTCTTAATCACAGCTTCATCAGACAGGAAAGGAAAATGAAGAATTTCCTGTTTACAAAAATCCACTCTTGGCGCTAGTCGCCCCACCCTCTACACACATACAAATAGTCCAACCGTAAAGTTCTATGAAGCGAAAGTAAACTTTGTTGAAACTTAACTCTCGCAAATTTATAAACTCTTCCCATATACTTTGAATTAAGGCAGGATTTTACGCCTGAAAAGTTCATTTTATAGAAAGATTGTCGCCGCGTTCAGCTTGTACAGGTTTGCGTAATTTCCTTTCGACATGACCACTATCGAGGTTTGTTGGATTACATTCAAATATTTTTAAAATCATCAACCAGCATGCACTATAAAGTGCGAAATGTCTATATACCTTTTAAAATGCACATTAAGATCTCAAAACAAATTTTCTCTTAAAGGGCTTCAGACAAAATTTAAAAAAAAAAATCTTCTGTGATATATTTCCAGTTTTTTTTTTTTTTTTCCAATGGCAGATTGTGAACAATTACAAGTGCAACCCAGTCCACTAATCTATACAAGGCCGGATGTGGTGGTCTCTTTATTATGGAGGCACCTAATAGTTGAGCGACCATCGCCTTTCCTATAAAGGGACGGACAGTTACAACCGTGCCTTCTCCGGGATTCGAACTCAGGCCCTTCAGCATCGCAGTCAACTTCCCTAACCACTATACCGACTGAGCGGGCATATTTCCAGTTTTGAATAACGAATTTATTACAACAGTCTTTCTCATTAAAAAGTAACTTGAAGGATGGGAATTCGAAGGAATTTTTATTTCAAAAAGTTGAGTCATAATTCATAAGTTTGTAGAGACATTAGGTATTTTTTTTAAAACAGACGAGATGTAATATTAGCAATCGCCCTCGCCAGGAATCGAACCACGGACCTCTGAAATACCGGGTCAGTGTGCTGACGCCTAAACCTCGAAGGCATGCTAGAAAGGCGGTAGAAATACGTTATAAGTTAAAGTCAAAAAGTAATATAAAGTTAAATTCTGTTAAACCAAACCATATAATATATATCCAAGAAGTTTTTTAAACTTCCTATAAAACAAGTTTTTGCATAATAAAAATTTAAAACATTTTACATAAAAGAAATCACACCACGTCCATACTATTGATATGAAACTTCAACTGGACGTATATTTATATTTAAAATCGCGCATACTCAACGAATGTAATCCTTTCATGGCATTCACAGTTACTACGCCTGATTTATAGCAACAAAAACAGTAAATTACATACTTGAAACGTATTGCAGAAACTTATTGAACTGAGTGTGTTCTAATATTTTATTTTCATTACTTATCAGATAAGGCTTATTAGTTCTGAGATAGAGCTAACAACATCAGTATGTTTGTTAGCACTCACGCTGCTGAACTCTGTTTTGGATTCAAACAGATAAAAAATATTTCTGAAGGATTGTCTTCTTTGTGATTGCAGTATTGGGTAAAACTTTGCTTTGGTTTATGTATTACGGCACAGCCTCGAGGGCTATCTGCCTAAGGGATGCCTTCGTGGAGGAATTTCTAAGGGAAACCGGTTCATATACAAATTACACATGGAGAAAACCACGAAAATGCGCATGTAGCCAGCCCGTTCGTGAGATTCAAATCTCGAACCGAACTACTGAGAAACAGATCATAGTATTACAACAGTTTTATCAGACTTCACGAGAAAAAAATCTCATAAAAATTGTTAACAATTTTGAACCCTTAATCTAGACAGATTCAGGATAGCTTAATTAAACAATCACTGGCTGTCTTCAGAAGAACTTGAGCGCATAACATTTTTCACATTTTTCTTCGTGTATGACACAATCAAAAGGGATTTTTTATATAAAATTATCCTCTGCGCTGGTTTTTCTCGTGTGCAGGCTTTCAATTTACATGCTATAGTAAAAATCATCACAGCCTTTAAATTTTATTACCACAATCATTGCCAATTCATATGAGAAATCTAAAGAAATTTACCAATCTTAAGAAAGAATACGAATATCATTAAGAAAAGCTAAAATTTTAAAAATCTCGCAAACCACCCAAAAGCAAAGATCGAACATTTTGAGGTTTACAAATATTTACATGCTTATACCGATAAAAGATTATTAAAATTGCCACATCATTTTCACTTAAAGAGGATATTTTCTTCAGAACTTAAGTTTTGAAACTTCTGTAAACCCTGAAACTAATTTCGCGATGATAAAATATTGAGATGAAACCAAAAGAACAGAACTGAATGAAAAACGATATATCCTATGGGCAAGATAGAACATTATACTTAGAGCATATATCGAAATAAACCCCGCTATATCTACCGTAATTTCCTCCCCATCTAACACTGAGATTATTTTAACTAATAACACTGCAATTAAAGCAGGATTTCCTGAAAGCTTAGAGTGTGAAATGCATTGTCGAGAGATTACTTTTTGGTTGAAGACTTGATTCATTAATTAAATTAATTGGGATGATTTCCATTCATCCTGAAAAATATACGAAATAATTGGTGAGGTTCGCTGGCCACCTTTAACGAAGATGGCAAAAATTAAGCATGGGATTAAAGTATGTCTCGTAAGACAATTGACTTATTTTTAATGTCTGATTAGACATACCTTTATGCATGCGATTCTTTTCATCGAAATCACTTTCAAATGCAAAGTTTAATATTATATCTTGAATGCTTTATACATTTTACGGATTAGTGAGTTAATTGCAAATTGCAATCAATGAGTTGCCAATTCCTCCATAAATATTTTAGCCTTTGTCTCTAACAGGCTGCCTCTATCTCAGTTAATGATACAATAACGTTAAATAATTATTGTTTAACTAACTAGACGATTCAGAGTTATATGGGAAACGTTAATCTATTTCAGATGTTGTTAATAATAATCCTATAAAACATTCTCTTACAGAATTTCTGAATTAATTTTGCAAGTGAATAACTTATCAATATTTAGTTATTATATAGAAGCGACTATACAGGAAAATAATATTCATAATAATTTATAAAAATATAGTCTCCTGCTAACAGTTTTCAGATTATTCAGACAGAAATGATTTGTATAAAATATTCTTTAAGATTATAATTAGAATAAGTGATAAGAACAAATATACAACTGAAAATCACAACTCTCATATAATTCTCACAATAACACATCGAAAGTTCTACCTTTAAATTGTTTGAAACTGTTAGAAAATACATTTTATATGGTACCTACGATAATGTAAGAACTCTTACTAATCCAGAAGTCAAAGAACAAAAATCAGCGTTATATTTTCAAATTTTCACAGAAAATAATTATATCTTATCTAATAATTATATCTTATCTCGTTCACTTGCGCTTTTGCAGCTGAGGATGATGGTTCGGTAAAACTATCGAAACTAGTCCTGTGAAAATTTTATAATACAAAGCTGATTTTTGTTGTTTGACTTCTGGATTAGTATTTGTTCGGCGTGTGATTGTATGTTAAGTAAGAACTCTTGTTAAAACAAAAACGTACAAACACCTCGTGGTTTTACTAAATCAAACTAAAATTCTTAAAATATGAAGATTATAGGGAAAAAAAGCAACTAAAGTTGCCTTAATTACTATAAAAGTTTCCTTCTCTCAATTTAGTTAAAATGTCATTTGCAGTAATTCAATTTTCTATTTTATTATTGATTTGGCTTTCAATCTGCAAATGAAGCAAAATTTTTCTCTAACACTAAGCAAAATTATTTCATCAGAAAACATAACGATTTTCTCATCGCAAAGAGCAAAAATAAAGAGGGAAATTGCACTGAACATTAAAAGAAAATATTTATTTTATTTTAGATTAGGCACAAATTCTTTTCAACTTATTCCTTCAAAAGAAAAACTAGCGAAAAAATAAATCTTTCTTTCCGCGCGAGAACATTTACAACAGAGGCAAAGAATTATCGAATTAAACTGACCAAAATAAAGTTTAACGCCAGAAGAAAATCTCTATAATTCCATTAGAAGGAATGTTTTTTGCCTGGTAATTTCTCTGTACCACGAAGCTCTAGGTCAGCTGTCAAAATAAGATCAAGAACATTTTCTTTGCTTTTATTATAGGAAAGGCGAATGCAATTAAGTAACTTTAGGAAAATTGTATAACTTGATCGAAACTTAAACAGTGAACTGCAGCTAAAATGTCTAAAGTACAGACGACACACAAACTGCAAGATATCAACGGGAGTTTAGGAAATATTTTTTTAAAGGTTGTAAGGTATATCCAAATTTTACAACAGTTATTTTAAGTTTATGAACCTTTCTTATCTCTTTTAGCTTCAGCTTATAGTTTCTTATCAGAATGAGTTTTTAGAATCACGTTAAATGCAAATGAGAAGTATAAAGTATTTAAGTCAAAATTCCACTGAGAGAGAGAGTTAGGATTTCTTGAATAGTGCGCGTTGGCCTTTTGGCTACATCTCTCTAACTGTTATTACGCTAGGCCGTATTACGTGCCTTTTGATAGCTTAGCTGGTTAGTTTAATATTACGGGCCAACTAAATTAGAATTGTGTTAGCTTCGATTAAACCTGTTAGTTAGATATAGTTAGTTCTTATTTCTTACTTTTGAGTTACTTTACTTTTTTACTTTACGGTTCGATTCCCGGCGAAGGCGTTGCGAATTTTTCATCTTGCCTGCTTCCTAAAAATACCTAATGTCTCTACAACTTTATATATAACTTTTCATTTGTCTTCACATATATGTGTATGTATGCGCGTTTTTTTTTTTTGTTCGTTTCAGTAAGTTTCCTCATATATATATTTTTAAAACTACATCAATAAATACTAAAAGATTTAAAAATAAATTCAGAATCATGGGTTCTTGCTCATTTCTGATATTCTATTGTTCTCAGTGAAAGACAAAAATTTATTCAATGCAATATATTTCGCTAATAATACCCGTGTATAAGAAAAGAAACTTTATTCTCTGGTAAACATTACTTTATAAAGATGCAAAACATATCACACACTAAAAATGAGGTATATATTGTTACGAAATGTACAGGCGCGGTGAGATAGCTTCCCCGCAAAGCAGGCTTAGGGTTGCCATAAAATGGCAATCGAAGGCAGGGTTGCCACATTTTGCGAAAAATCCCCCGTTTGGCGACAAAATTGGCGATATGCTATGGACGGATGGAGAATCTTCTGGAACGATTTCTTACCGGTTTAGCCCAGAATGTTCTCGAACACAAGTAGAAAGCTATATAAACTCTGCTGGTCCGCAGTGCGAGTGAGTGTGCCTCGTGGAATGCGAGTTAGTGTGTCTCATCTAGTTAGTCCGTGAGGAGTCGATCGAGTTGACAGCCGGGCAGCGAGTGCTGAGTGAGTCGTCGAGTGCATCGCGAGTTGTAGCGTGGAGAGTCTCGAGAATGCGTGGAGTTCCGAGAACGACCAAGTAGAGTCGGTAGCTGTACTTTGGTGCTATGCAGTGAAGCTGTCTCCACCGTGATAGCTTGATAACCTGAAAGCTGTGTCGCTGATCGTGTCAGCGTATTTATCACAGTTCGACGACTGTAAACGAGATTTTGGAGCTGTCTTGATTAATACCGGCCGATACTTCAAACGTAACGTAACGAAAGAAAAATAACGTAACAACTGGTGTCAGAAGAAAAACGCAACAATATTAAACAATTCGAACATACCAATCTCTTTTTCTCATATCTACAGAAGTTTACATCCAAAATCATATTTTACTCTTTTCAACTGATGACAAATATCGTTAAATAAACGTGCATTATATTAGCTCTCTTCTGCCTCTATTTTTTTCGCTGTTCGCGAAAACTGATTTGTCTCATACTTTTGGAGATTTGCATCTGTACGGGAATACACAATGAACATGAAACAAAGAAGTCATAATGACAGTCCCTTTGATTTGAACTTTTTAAATCATCAAGAATTCATTTATCCAACATTGGTATACATTTACGAAATTAGCACACTGGAATAAATGATAATTAAACTGTTGATAAAAGAAATGAAAAAAAAAAATTCGAACCTTTTATTTTAAATTCATCACGTTAGTGACGTAAGAAATGCAATCTCATATACAGCATATTTCATTAATAACAATAGTATTTTTGGCACTGTTACCAAAATGTAAACAAACGACAAAAAGGCTTTCCTAACCATAGAAGAAATGATGTGATCGAAAGCCATATCTGAGGACTGATTTTTCCCTATGTGCGCAGCGCGGTACAAAATGCTTATATGCATTCGGAACCTTCAAATGTATATGTACTGATATGTATTGATCGTTATGCCAGAAAAATACATGACAGGCGTCAGTAGTCTCGATATATCGTATCGCGTGCACCATTTGCCATTTTTGGTTCCTAACGAAGTTCAGTATAAATAGTTACGTTACTTTTTCTTGCATCTAATGTTCTCCGAACTATCGTTTTACATCATTAATTTTGTTAATCAAGTTTTCTGCGCATCATTTCTTGGTTGGGTGATTTGGAAAATCATTTCGTAGCAAAGTATAGTATACTTATTTTTTGTTGTACCGACTATACATATAACAAATCGGTCATGCAATAAGGCTTCAAACGTGATTTTCGTGTGTGCTTTATTATCATCATTTCAGAATGCTATTTCATTACAGATTCAGAAGTTTAATTTTGTTTTCAGGTTATTTTAAGTTTTGATGTAGATGGAACCAGGAAGAAAAAGATAAAAAATTAACAACTGCGTCGAATTTTACCAAGACTTTACGAAAGACTGCTGTGTTTTTCCGCGTGCAAATGGTAAAATATATCATCTCGAAATGTGGTCATTTTCAGTTGAAGCAAAATTCAATAAAGAGCAAAATACAAATTCACTAACGAACTTTTTCAAAGCTAATTTTCAATCTAAAATTATCTCTTTAATGTAAAGTACTTATACTGAAAAAAATATTTATTTAGAACATTATAAGGTATTTCTCCCGCGTTCTTTGCATGCCTTCGTGGTGTAATGGTCAGCACACTCGGCGCGTATTCGAGAGGTCCGTGGTTCGAGTTCCGGCGAGGGCACTGCTCATTTTTCCTCTCTTCTGTTTCAAAATAAACCTAATTATTCAACAGTGGCACCCGAACGACAAAAGGTGGTGGATGATGATTCTCCACCACCGGGATTTGACGGCTGGGTCCCTTACTCCCTAGTCGCCCTTTAAAAGGGGCAATACGTAAGGTATTTATCCCGCCTTCTTAGCATGCCTTCGGGGTGTAATGTCACTCGGCACGTATTCGAGAGGTCAGTGGTTCGAGTCGTGGCGAGGGCATTGCTCATTTTTCATCTCTCTTGCTTCGAAATAACTTAATGTCTTTACAACAGGCTATTAATTTACAATGCATAACCGCCATTTTACTGCATTCATCATTTGTTCCCGTGGAAAATACAAACCTAACTTCTACTACATAATAAATTGTAATAAGGAAATGAAATGCTTTACTATAAAGTTATAGTTTTTCAAAATAAAATTGTGTTGTCATACTTAGAAGAAAATGAATTTCATTAATATTAATATTTTTGAAACTAGTTAATGTGTAAAATTATAGGCTACAAATATCGTAGCTAAATATTTTTAGAGAGAAAATAATATTAAAATTAAAAAAATTTGTAGGTTTCATATTTTTAATTACGTCCAAAGGGGCGTTTTTTTAACGTTTCGTGTGTTACCTTTACTTATTAAATATCATGTTCTTTGCACTTAAACCATGAAATTCAGTTCAATAGCAATGTCGCAAGATAATTTTAAAATGAGCCTATCTTTAGAATGCACAGTTCCGCGCACTGGCTATAAAAAGGTTTTTTTCCCCGTAGAGTGTTGCCATTGCTCGGTTTGAAATTCTTGAATTTGTTAATCAAAAATTCGTTAAAGTTTTACAAAATGTGAAATCGATCATAAAACAAATTCCAAATTTCAAGTTTGGTGTTCCACATGCCCATATTCGTAGGAGAATGACGCCATTCAAAATTCGATGGCTCTAGGTATCGTTGTCTTATCACAATGCGAGAAGTATATATACGTTTATGCAGATTTTTCAATTTTAATTTCTTCAAATATAATCCGGGACTCTAACATTTGGTGGCAACAGTTTGAAAAGTGAAACGGACATTAGTGATTCAACGCAAAATCGCAAAACGAAACCTTCAGGGACAAAGCTTCTTTGGGCTAACAAAACGACATCCTAAGACGAAAGAGTAACACTATGCAGTACGATTTTAAAAGACCACCAAAAATGAAATTTAATTAGAAGAAAGTAAATCAATGTGTAGATTTTTAAATTAGGCAATAAAGCCATCTTAGATTTATAGATATTTTTTAATGAAACTCTGTCGATAGTGTTTTATTCAAAGATATGCAGTCTCACACGTCATTTCTTGCCTAATTTTACGCGCTATGATCTCTCATAATGCTGATTTTCTCTGTAAAAAATTGCAGGGTGTTATACTTTCTTAGGCCTTGATTGTATAGAGCAGTATTTTAGTGTCCTAAGAATATTCTGAAAATGACAATTTCTTGCTACTCAAGTGTACACACACAAAAAGCTACACTCACACCTTCACAATACAGTATTACAATACACATAGTTTTTCAGACATGTTAAGAAAAGAAAAATTTACTACTTACTAAACAATGTTCATCTCATACAAAAAACAGAATTTCTTTCTCTATCTCTCTCTCTATATATATACATATATTACAATACAAGAGGTACGAAGTGAATGAACTTAAAAATAATATTTTACGAAATACAGGTTTAAAAAAACCCGAGCGTTATAGTATATACTTCTTTACGGAATCGGATGAAAATAAATATTAGCATAACATACCATTTACTTTTCGCTTTAGACGTCACCGAAGGAAAGCGTCGAAAGACAAAAAGCCACGATTTCTCAATATCAGACATAGCAGAGGATAAACACTTCGCCAAAAGCAACCCGACAAGCAGAAACACGTGACTGACGTCTCTATTCTTCTTGCGGTAAAATGAAAAGGCGGCAGAACATACAAAACAACCAATGGAGGGTGTAGAATCTTGAGAGTTGTGTACACAGAAAGCCATACGCTGATTTCTTTTCCTGTAAACTGCATAAATTTCTCATAACTCAAACTCGCATCATAAGACATACGGGTTGAGGGAAGAGATATGTTTTGCTTCGTAGAATGTTCTCCAACAAAAAGAAATGGATTGGAATATGTATCATTTCCCGAAATCGCAGAATATAGGCTTTACATGAAACATAGTTTATTCTCAGCTTTTAAGTTACTCATTATTCTGCAATATTTGGAGACGATCTTTTCTAGTAGCAAATAAGTACAGATCATTTAATTTTTTATAATATATATATATATATATATATATATATATATATATATATATATATATGTAATGTTTCAGTTATTCCAACACATCGTGGGTGAATGGTGAGGCTATTCCATATCACGTTTTGGCAGATGGTTGACGAAGCCGGGATGATTGCACCACAGAGAAAAACGACGACTCAGGACTTTTCACTTTTAACAGCATATCTTTATTTTATTTTAGAGCAGAAGATTTTTTCCAGATGAAGTTACTCAAATAACTTATTCAGTAATTGAATTATTAGATACGACTGACTGCGACACAAACTATATGTTGTTCTGAATGCTGTCAAGGCCAACGCTCTTTAACAGCCATATTTAATTATTCTAAGTTTCGCGCCGGAGAGACAAAATTTTTGAACAGAAAGGTATAAACAAATGTTTATTTATTTGTGTCTACGTTACTTATATGTAATTAATAAAATCTGTTGTGTATACCACAGGACTTCTTTGTACGGCCTGTTAAATTCTACCCGCTTTTGCTGAACTTCAATGAAACTTGTTTCGTCGAATTTCATGGCAGATATATTTGTCATTCAGTCAGTTCAACAATCACTTCGCAGCAACGCATCAATACGTAAACGCTCAAGACATCTTCAAGTTGATACGCAATAACAAGCAATTTGCCAAACGGGAAAGGAGACCAAATTTTCGATGCATAAAACTTAAAGTTAACTTTCGGTTCCACTGGGCAAAGAAACACTGAAATTGTTGCACCAACTGACTTAATTCATTATTCTACTAAGAGTTTCAAATATAAAGAAATGGCTACCTCGTTAGGCTTAGGTGAAACTTATAAACATTTAAACTATTGATAATTCTACAATTATTGTATGCAGAGTTACTAAAGGCATAAAATCATCAACCTTAATCAGAATATAAGAACAACATAATTCAATCACTTTTAAATTGTACATTAATATATATATATATATATATATATATGTAAGATAAAAATATATGAATCAAAATTATAGTTTAAACTATAAACATTAATTCTTCCTCTTTATTCTAAAATCGTAATAACTTCTCTGCATTGCGTCATTTCTAGATCACTCTATGATCGGCGCAGCTCTGATGACGTAATCATTAAGAACTGAAACTGTCCTTGTAAACCAAAACTTTTCTCTTGGCGTGCTTCCATCTTTCATAACTACGCACTTCAGCTTTTGCTCTCTACTGTGCTAAGATGTAATTTCGCTGGCTTGCTTTCTATCTCAACAATATCAAAAATGTAAATCTTCTGTGGAAAGGCACGACTAAAGTGCCAAGTGATTGCGGCCACAAATATCAGTTGCAAATAAAAATGGAATTAAAACTGCCTCGACTGCCAAGTTCTTTAGATATTACCAAGTTAGCATTACCAGCATACTACGCAATCAAAATCTTGTTCAATATGGATCTAAGCAAGTATCGACACTGCTCCGGCTTTTTCTTTGCTTCTATTATGACAATTAAGCCGGTAGGATAGTTTCCTGCAGCCTGAAACCTCAATGGAAAACTTAGTTCAGCTCTTCAAATCATCGTTTAGTGATAAATCCAAGATAATGTGAAAGAAGTGAATAATCCAATTTGTTTTTTCAGTGTTTAAAAAATAACAGATCATTCATTCTTCTGCTGTGGTGTTTTGCATGTGCTTCAAAAAATAATCACGCGTAGTGTTTACAGATTGAAAGTAATCTCTCGATAAATTGAGAAGTTCGAATGCTTAGTGAAAAGGAAATCATCTGTGAATTACCGTTTTGGAATTAAGCATTACAACGGGTTCAAGGTCGATCTGAGTTAGTGTTTGCAAGTATGGGCGAAAAGAAAATTATTTGCACTTCCGCTTTTTCAACAGTTCAAAAATTATTTCATTCGTGTGAATCTAGCTCAGGAACTAAATTATTTAATGTGCTGCGGATTCTATAGTTTCAATTTTGGTTAAAATTTCTGAAATTTGTTTTGAGAAAATCTGAAATTCTTGTTCATTAATTTTTCTAATTTTTCATAATTATGTGTGAGCAAATTAAGTAACGAATTTTAAGCTATTTACATTATTCATAGGGAAGGATATTAAGATAAGTTTTTATGTTTTTGAAATTTTGTTGAGAATTTTGAATACGAATTTTATAATTATTCTAAAAATGAAGTAGGTGTAAAAAATAAGTCATGTTATTACAGATACGTAATATGAAATTATGGTAAATGTATGTTAAATTTATGGGTGATTGTATGTTAAGTATAGTGTATGTCGAGGGAGTTCTGGGTTCCTAAGCAGAGGCCTGTAATTACCTCTGTACAGTTGTTCCCTTCATCCTCTTCAAGTAAGATAATGTTGGAGGCTCTCATTTTATGAATGTGTGTAATTTTTTATATAATTATTATTATTATTATTTTATTGTGGAATGTATTAGTGCAGTTCTCAAAGGCCAGTTACCTTATGCAAGGAACGGAGGCCTTTTCAAGTAAACTGCCAAGGCACCCTGGGCCACCAGTGCAGAGAACACACTGGTTAGCTCAAGAGGACAGCCCTTTTGATGGATATGTTTGTTTAGAAGTATTGCGAGGCTTCCAGTTTGGTAAAATCTGCAATTGTAAATGAAAGATGATAACGATGAAACTATAAATTCTGAAACTCTTAATTCTATTATTTATGATGTTAAATTATAATTTATCAGTATAAAAATATGTATCATAAATATTTATGTGCATTACATTTAATTATAAGTAATGATTATGTAAAAGTTTATTTTGTGATATTCTGTAATAACAAGAACCTTCCCTGAAGAATTATGATTATGTGAACTCTCAAACAAAACGACCTTTGGACTGAAATGCTGAAAGATTCAATAGGACTCTAAAAATTAAAAAATTATTTAAAAAAATTGATATTTGTAAATTATACTTTACAGGACAAAAATTTTATGATTTATGTTTTTTTTTTTAAACATTTGCTAGTGTTTTAACTCTTTCTCTTTAAAAAGGCTTCTCTGTCGCTACGCCTTTTTCTTTTTGAAGGGGGGAAATATGTAAGATAAAAATATATGAATCAAAATTATAGTTTAAGCTATAAACATTAATTCTTCCTCTTTATTCTAAAATCGTAATAACTTCTCTGCATTGCGTCATTTCTAGATCACTCTATGGCCCGCGCAGCTCTGTTTACTTTTTGCCACACTATATAGTATGATAAACTAATTACGCTCATAGTAGCATATAGTATGAGCATGAAAGTCCATTTGTTAAGAAAGACGTATTCTTGCCATATGGCTGGTAAATACATTTTTCAGGCTCATCAATATCTACCTATACATAGATACTTCATTTGCACTTTATAAAATTCCTATCAGGAAAAAATTACATTTTTCTCAATCGTTGGTACTCATGTTACGTATTTTTTTACCCAAATACAGCACATGTCAAGTATTTGCCGTAATGCGTACTCTAGAAGTGGTATCAGTTTTATTTGAAGTTCAGTAATTTAATTATTATAGAACAGCGAATATCCACGACATCAGAGGGAATCTGATATATCAAAAAGCGCAAAAGAATAAATATGAGCATATTAATATGTCAATATATTTTCAAAAAAAATTAACGACGCGTAATTTGGAACACATATATGTTAGTAAAGTCTTCACAAAGGAAACATTATCAAATATAATAACATTTGTCAGATTAAATAGAATTTATATTTTAGCATAAGAATTACACGATTCTCCTATACATATCAACGTTATATTATTTTCAGATGATTTAGAGCTTGAAAATTTTGTGCTGTTATTTAAATATATTTCCAAATTCTTCAACTGTAAATATAAATTTCAGTTTAATTGTAGAAAATTAACCCTTTTTAATGCACACAAACGCTTTGATTCTAATCTTTGTACGAAATGGAATTCTCTTTCTCTGCAGTACTAAAATACTTCCAACGTAAAAAATTCATAGAATTTCAGTAAATGTAACACTGTGATTCTGAAAACACATAACTGCGTTTAAAAGAGTTTAAAGTATTCTCGAATATCCATGATTATTCCTTTAAAAAAATTTCATTTCTAAATGTGCCACGTTACATCCCAACTGGAAACAATTCAACTCAAGTTTAGCGGTTCACCGGTTTAATAAAATATCAATTCGAGTTCACGTTAATGTTTCGAATGCACTGCTACAGTTATATTTAAGCTTACAATGTTTCATCAAATTCAGAAACATCATCTACGCATTCTGCTTTTACGTACATGCGCAAGATGCTTCGGAAACTCAATTTCAGTTAAGATGAATATTTTAAATTGTATGGACAAAGAATCACTATTTTTCAAAAACACAACTTTCGTATAAATGTTTTAAGCCCGGGAAAGTCTCATATTCTGTAAAACGAAATAGAGTGAATCTCTCCTATAGAACTATTTGCGTTAAAAAGCATGTAAAATGCAGTGGGAACCGTAGCAGTTTGAATCAGTTGATGCTCGAGAAATGCGTTTTCACAATTTATCAACTCAGTTTCTGTTCGTGTAAGTCCCAGAAAATTCGCTGCATTATTGATTATGATACAAAATACAGAAGTTCTTACTACTGTGGTCTGTTTTTATATCTAAAAACCATAGTCTCTAGTACGTACCTGCAAAAGCTAAAAAAAGATTGAGGAGAAACCTTCTCTCGGTGATTCCCTCTCATTCAGAGAGCCCTGATCGGAAAGGTCCATAGTTACAGTTTTAAAGTCCCCACTGAGGCAACAGCTGAAGGTATAGTACAGGGCTTCTGGACCATATCTTCTTGTCAAGAATATTCGGCAAGAAGTCTCCCAAGATTTCATTACTTCACGCATCCCGCTCCTCATTCAGGATCCCAAGCAGAACTCGGTTGTTGATCCTGAATCCACTTACGCTGACAAGATTCGAAGCACATCCCGTATATACCTTGGTTTTATCTCCTACACTTTCAGAATTTATTTTTGCATTACTCGCTGCTACAGCTGTCAAGCGTTTGGCCACTACAGCCGCATTTGTGAGTCCAATTCAGTGTGCTCAAAGTGCAACAATAGGCATTCTTTATAAGAGTGGAAGGCTTAAGAAGATAAATGTGTTAACTGCATAGTCCCAAATCGTCTAAAGCACGAATTTGGACACCCGTCATCAGGCAAGCTCCTGAAAATATCCAACATACAGGGCGCTTGGTAAAGCAGTAGCTACTCAATTATACTATAGCACTCGGTTCAGCAATTCCATGCGTCCCCTTGCTCCGCAGTGCGACTAACTACCCAACAATTAAAATTCCTATTGTGCATCCTATAACACTCCCAAACAGCAACACTGCAAATAATGGTACAGCTTGTAGTCGATGTAACTATTTTGTCTAAATTATATATTAATCATGGCATTAACCCTGGCAATCCCACTACTGGTAAAATGTACCATTCCAACAAGTATATAGCAGCCATAGTCTATAGTGGAGCTCTCATTCCACAGTCCAAAACAATGCTGCTTCGCGCAGTCTAGTCATTCTGTATAAGCAGGAATCTCCACCTACATTTGAGACGAGACGAGCGAAAGGTTAGACTGACATTACTCTAGCTACAGCAAACACAGCTGCATTTATACAAGACTGGTCAGTTCTTGATACCCCATCTTTCAGTGACCACAAGATTATTACTTTCTCAACAGGAACTGCCACCTCATATTTAATAAAATTTTGCTTTCAACTTCTTATTAATAACATATACAATTCTATAGATATCTGAAGTTTTTACGTTAACCACCTGATGTTGTCTCCAACATAATGTATAGACGCGCGCGTTTATATTAGACTTACTGGATGCAAGAACGAAAGAATGCATAATAAGCGCCTGCAAACATTTTTATCGATACAACTCGCAGGTCTCAACCAAAGGTACTCCCTAGTGCTCCCCGGATCTCACAGCAGTGTCAGACCTCTTAGAAGAAAGGAAGAGGAAATGATAGAAGAAATGCTAAGAAGTTCTCATATGCTAGCATATTGTTACGTTTTTTTTTCGCTGACACCAGTTGTTACGTTATTTTCTTCCTTCACGTTCGTACGGGGTTCGCGCGGATTTGGAGTGAATAACGACGGCAGCACTTGACGGAATATCGAAACACACTTTATTTACCAATATTAATCAGGACAGCTCCAAAACACGTTTTACAGTCGTAGATGAACTACTATAAACACGCTGACACGATCAGCGACACAGCCTTCAGGTTATCAGGCTATCACGATGGAGACAGATTCACTGCAAAGCACCAGAGTACAGCTCCCGACTCTGATCGGTCGTTCTCGAAACTCCACGTACTCTCGAGACTCTCCACGCTACAACTCGCGATGCACTCGACGACACACAGAGCACGGCTCCCGACTCTTCGGTTCAGTTGTTCCTGGAGCTCAACACGCTCTCTCGACGATGCACTAACCGCGATACACTAAGAGACTCTTCGATGCACTCGACGACCCACTCGGCACTCGCTGCCCGGCTGTCAACTCAACTGACTAATTCGAGACTCACTATCTCGCCCTCTAGACGAGGCACTAACTCGCACTGCAGATCAGAAGGGTTTATATAGATTTCGGCTTGTGTTTGAGAACATTCTGGGCTAAACCGGTAAGAATTCGTTCCAGAAGGTTCTCCAATCGTCCATGGTATATCGCCAATTTTGTCGCCAACTGTCGCCAAACAGGCGGTTTCTCGCCAAATGTGGTAACCTTGCTTTCCCTTGCCGTTTTATGGCAACCCTAAAACTGCTCCACGGGGAAGTCATCTTACCGCGCCTGTACATTTACACGCACTGCATGACCTCGCGCACATACTGGCAGATAATAAAACAGCTTATAACCACTCACTTGATACAGCAATCGGCATCCAGGAGGACTTCGATTCACCGTGGTGGCCAGATGTCATTCATAGCTTGTTCTCAGTAAGATGCCTAAGCACTCAACGAAAAAGGAAAGTTTCTCATTTGTCTTATTCCATTCTTCTGATCAGCTAAGATACCCGAAACAAGAACATTTTAAATCTTGGAAAAAGACGTTTCATGACGTATACCTTTGAAAATGGTTCTGTAAGAACACCTTTAAGGAAAACGTTGCTTGTTGCATAAGGCATTCTTTAGTCTGACAACACATTTAGATCACAACGTTCACGAAGTTTTTCCACATGAACCGCATTTAAGAAACATTACAGTACGGTAATCAGATTCATAACATACACGTTGCACACGTTGCAGTATTTCATCAAAGTAGCTTGACATTACAAAGCCGGTTTTTTTCCTTTGTAAGTGTGTCAAAGATTTTATGGGTAACTTAAGATCTGCGAGAATTGCGATAAGGTATTAAGAGAGCTATCGAAATCATCTTTGAGGATTTACTGCAACATGTATGACAGAAAGCAGATTACCAAGTTGATGAATGTTGCCTAATAGATGATTCACAGACAGAAAATTCCCAAGTCTATTTGTTAAGTTTAGGATTGTGTATCCATAGATCGCCAATAGATGGCGGTAGTGTTTGTTTGCAAAAAGAAACTGTGATGTCAATTATGTATATGTATCAGTTCGTCTTTGGTGTTCGTGAATAAATGTCGTGTGGAAGAACGCTCCTCTGTTTATTACTTTAACTTCGATCCAGTCTGATTTATTAGAGATTTACACATATTTTGTTTACTATTCATCTGAACAAAGCTTTGATATTTTTTCTGTCCATAGATACAACTCATGTATCATAAATAGTTACTTTATATCAAACCTGCAAAATATTATCATTCTTTTTTAAATGCACTGTATAATAGAAAATCACTTTCTTTTCTAAGCGTCGGCTAGTTGAAGAAAAATTATCTTCAAAGCTAAAGTAAACCTTAAGTATGACGAAAGCGGAAAATAAATACTAGAAACGAAATGCCGTTAATTCCAGCTATTAGCTGAAACCTTCCACATGGCCTTCAGCAATGATGCCGAGGGCTAGATTCGTGGTCAGCCTTTCGAAAATAAATGGACTTTTATTATTTTTCTATATCACAAAGCAAATAACTTTTCCATTGTTCCTTATTTGTTCTTTTCTTGATCAAGAGTTTTATTTGAATTAACAATAACAGCTCCCAGTTTTTCTTTTAATCGACTATAAAAATTCATATTTACCACAATATTCATGATGAAAAGCATGTTGTACATTTGAAGAAAGCTGATCTCCATATACTACATCTGCTTCCTTTTTGTGTTACTGGAAAGACACTTGAGTCTTCTGATATCACATTAAATATTATGATTGTTTTTTCTTCCTTGTTATTTAATGTACTATTGCATATTCTTAGACATGCAAACAGTAATTAAATTTCAGATTCAATAACACAGATGCATGTCAAATTGCAAGAAATTTTGCATGCTAATGCTATGACAATAAAGTACGAGCTCTGACAGATAAAACTATTTTACTGAAAAATTATTTAACGCAGTTTTTAAACTTACAATTTATTTTGTTATTAGATTTCTTCCCCACCCTACACTACACAGCGTCACCCTACACTACACAGCGTGTTATTATGTGTAATTCATAACAGACGCACAATGCATTATTACACATAATTCAGGAGATATGTGCAGGAAAGAGGAAATTCCCAAGTACATTTACATAACTGATTACAAAAGAGATCAAGTTGGATTCGAAACAAGCGAGACAATTTCTGCAGAAATCTGTCCAGTCATTAGTACTCGAATTTATATATACACCGTATTCTATTACTTTCGAAAAGCTATGGAAGTAAAAGAATGAGCTTGACAGAAACAAGAACAAAAAAGTTTCCAAAAGTATGTTTCCAAATTTTCATTTAAAAAAAGTTAAAATTGTGGATTCCTAAAACATATAACATGTTTAGGCTTCAAATACCAAAGACCACCAAATGAGTATAAAGATATGAAGTAACAGACGCCTCTAACGAAAAAAAAACTATTTTTCAATGGTTTCTTTTAAATAGCTTTTAATTGAGACTTTTCAACTATAAGGTATTATGCCTTCGTAGTGTAGTGTTCAGCACGCTGGGCGCGTATTAGAGAGGCCCGCTGTTCGAGTCCGGGCAAAGGCGTTGCTCATTTTTCATCTTTTCTGCTTTCAGGGAAAACAAAGACCTAATTAATGTCTCTACACTGGCGCCCGAACTTAAAAAGGTGGGGGACGGTGATTCTTCACCACTAGGATTTGGAGATTGGGTCCCCTAATCCCCAGTCGCCCTTTAAAAGGGGGAGTATATAAGGTATTTCTCCCGCCTTCTTAGCATGCCTTCGTGGTGTAGTGGTCAGCACGCTCGGCGCGTATTTGAGAGGTCCGTGGTTCGAGTCCCGGCGAAGACGTTGCTCATTTTTCACCTCTCTTGCTTCGAAATAACCTAATGGCTCTACACAATTATTTTCTTAGTTCTGTGATCGATTTATGTAAACAGTGTTACATATAAACCATTCCTTTTTAAAGTCAAATCTGTTAGCAAGGGAAAAAAATCAGAGATGCGAGTTCAAAGGAACATTTATTTAAGTGCTTGAATTATTTGCACAACCTTTAAATTTCCAATGTAGTTAAAACATAAGCTTAGGTGCTAATTTAAGCTTGCATTTAAAATCAAATCTTGAAATGTTTGATTTTTAAGCTTTTAATTCAAATCTAAACCTCCTAGAAACAAATTACTGGTGTCAATTCCTTTCCGGAAAAACAAACAACAACAAAAAAAAAAAAAAAAAAAAAGCGTGCAAGAAGCCTTTATGCTAATCAAAATCACCATTTTGACATGCGAAAAAAGGAAGTTTGTTAGTTTTCAGTAATTAAAAATGATGATTGGGGTGTTAGTAGTAGTATATTTAATAAGCTATCATTAAATAAGTGACAGGTTTGGTTAATTCCGTTTTAAACAGACAGAGATGAGAAAAAATTCTCCTCATTAGAATAACGCCATTTTTAATGAAACATTCGAATGATCGCAATATCTCACAGTAGTTATATTTTTATACTATTAATACGTTAAATAGAACTCAGTTCAAAATAGACAAAACTAATCCGATCTGACCCCGAATTCGCAACAATCAACAACTGAATTGAGATGTTTTGATCCGGTTTTCTAAGCTTTCTAATCATGCACGAGAATATTATGGTATTTTCTCCATTTTTCTTGATAGCAAAAGAGTACAATTACGAAATATCTAGTTATTAAAAGTTAAATGCGCGTGCTCCTGTATTTTAATTTTTCCGGCGTAGTTTTCTCTTCAAATAAGTCTCGTGCTGCATTGCACGGGGATATAAAACGATTTTAATTACAAATTCTACTAAAAATAGCTAAATAAATACAAAATCCTTAACAATATATATGCCATTATATGAATGATTTGTAACTTGATGGTGGCGTAATAGATGTCCAGCGAAGAAACTTGACAAGGCAGACACTGGATTCAAGATAATTTTATAATTGAGTAAAGTAATTGTGAATTCGCAATATTTGGTTCACATACGGACAGACGCCTTATGACCCTACATTTTTGTTAGCTCAATACTCAATGAAAAAAGAAGGTAGCCGCAAATCGTCTTGCCAGGAGGAAAGCGTAAGCGAAAGTGTCGCAGCAATTCGGAGGAAGAAGGGAGGAAGTCAAAAATTTTCAGTTCGAGTTAAGTTTTGGTTTACAATTATTTAGTGTTTGAGCAAGATGTATCTGCATTACGCGTTACGTAGTATCGAATGATTAATTTGAATGACGCAGTTTGGTCTTATAGTGCTATTTTTAAGATAGAGAGAATAAAATTAAATAAAAAAATAAAAGAGGTTATAGCCAATTAAAATTAGACGTTTTCTTTTATATTTTTTTATCTTACATATATATATATATATATATATATATATATAATGCAAAGAAATCTAGTTAACACGCAAATCTATCAATATAAAAAAATCATACTACTCGCTTCAGACACCGAGATTAGGACTGCTAGAAAAGATTACACTAATCGCATTATATTTTACACTCATTTTAAGCTATCTTATATTCATTTCGGTGACAGTCGAATTCTTAACACGAAGGAAGCTTGCAGGTTTTAGTACTGAATTACCAACGTGAATAATGGCAGCTGATTATTCCTCGACGGATTCAGACTATAAGTACATCGGAGAATAAATTCTAATTGTGGAAGCAATCGCAATCAAGTACATCATTAGCTAGTTCTTCCAGACATTTAGCACTTTTCATAGTAATTATAACCGTAACACTAAACTAAGGAATACATTTGATAGGAAAACAGCACAGAACAATGATAATTAGGCTATTTTATCTTGCGCATGCAGAATTTATAAAAATAAGCATTTCGAGAGTAATTCTTGAAAGAATTATTTTTACAAAATGCTGTTATAAACAAAAGTTATAAGCTCCCTCTCATATTTTCAACAGACAAGTATTAATTCGTGCTTAAATAATACGTCTGGAGTATTGTCTAGTGAACACATGTTCTATTCAGAAGTAAATCGTGATATACCCTGAATACTAATTCTTAAGAAACTAAAGTGTGTAGAGTTTTACATATTCCTTCAACATCAGATAAGAATAAAGCTTTTGTAGACGCAATGTTACGTTTTAAGAAAACAATAAAATAGATGGAGAAGCATATTGAAAGAAATTTGATGAGAATATGGAGAAACAAAGATAAAATAATGAAATCACGCATGAATCCTTTCAGAATAGCCTGCAAATCAAGTCTTGCGATCAGTAGCTGTGACAATAATTCCCAAATCCAAAAATTTCATCTCTGTATAAATTTGTTCAAAGCGACTGCATGCATTGAATCGCTTCACCTCATTGCCTTTCACTATTTATCGAATGCTTCAGATAGATGAACTGGGGAGTATGCCAGTGCCCTTCAAACCGCTCGTGGGTTTCGATTGGTTCCCTTGAAGGAAGATTATCAGAAAATTTGTTTTGCTTCAGAATCTGACACCATCACCAGTATTCACTTACCTGACAGTAACATCAGAACAAGCCCACGGAATTCATCGTGGCGATGAGTGCAAGATTGGAGCACAATACAGGTGATACGACTTTGCTCGGTTCCCTTCCCAATTTCGAAGAACACCCCGGGGGTGGTTGTATCCGAGAATCTCTTACCGCTCTTCCCCAGCCATCAACCTCTCGTGAAGACTTTCAGCTCGCCGCATATTTAAAGTGCCACCATGCCGCAAAGACACAATACATTTTTAAATATCCACGCCTTCTTTGAAATTCGAACCCGGGCCTTTCGATTCAGCTAGAGTCGTACTATCCAGGTCGGGCGGCAGATCAGAAGATTTCATTGAAGTATCAGGAATGACTTTCAAGATTATTCAGCTGCTAAGAATGATTAATATTGTTACGAAATGTACAAGCGCGGTAAGATGGCTTTCCCGCAAAGCAGTTTTAGGGTTACCATAAAATGGCAAGGGAAGGCAGTGTTGCCACATTTGGCGAGAAATCGCCCGTTTGGCGACAAAATTGGTGATACGCCATGGACTGATGGAGAACCTTCTGGAACGAATTCTTACCGTTTTAGCCCAGAATGTTCTCGAACACAAGCCGAAAACTATATAAACCTTGCTGGTCCGCAGTCAGTCAGTTACTACTGACTCAGTGTGAGTGTGTCTCGTCTAGTGAGTCAATCCCTGCAGAGTCGATCGAGTTGACAGCCGGGCAGCGATTGCCGAGTGGGTCGTCGAGTGCATCGAAGGAGTCTGTTAGTGTATCGCGGTTAGTGCATCGTCGAGAGAGCGTGTTGACCTCCGGAAAAGACTGAACCGAAGAGTCGGGAGCTGTGCTCGTGTGTCGTCGAGTGCATCGCGAGTTGTAGCGTGGAGAGTCTCGAGAGTACGTGGAGTTCCGAGAACGACCGAGCAGAGTCGGGTGCTTTGCAGGAAGCTGTCTCCACCGTTATTGCCTGACAGTGTGAAGGCTGTGTCGCTGATTGTTAAGATCTGCCCTGATTAATAGTGATAAATAAAGTGTGTTTCGATACTTCATCCAGTGTCGTCGTTATTCACACCAAATCTACGAACCCCATACGAATGTGAAGGAAGAAAATAACGTAACAACTGGTGTTAGAAGAAAGAAAAACGCAACAATATTTCAAATTTGGGATATAGCTAAACACTTTAGACTTATGATTTCTCCATTTGGCTAAATAACTGAATGAATATATATATATATATATGTGTGTGTGTGTGTGTGTATGTGTGTAATCAAATCAAACATAGAAGTAATGGCGAGCAGAAATTTGGATGGTAAAGAAGTGTTGGTCCATAATAAATAAATTAGAGGCGAAGGCAGATTATATCTTCATTTTTTAATTCAGCAACATGTTGCGGCCACAAACAAGTTGGTACATCAATTGTGCCTATTCCAAAAAGGCTTACGCTTTTAAATAAATTTGCAGTAAGATAGCAGGAGCAGACAGACAGCAGTCCAGCCAGGCCAAAGCGTAGAAAGCAAATGCGTTATGTTCAGAGTGAAATCTTAATTCAGACGGAGATAGTTTTGGTTCTCAGTGCATTTTGATTGGAAAGTTAATATTGCTGCAAAATTACAATCGGCAGGTTGAGGTTTAGTTCCATTTGCATCATGAAAATTACGAAAGAGTCATATGACATGGATTAATCTAGAAATGACGCAGTGCAGAGAGGGGTTACTATTTTTAGAATGGAGAAGGGAAATTTACGTTACTAATTTAATCTTTGCATAGTCTTTATTTTTCTTACATATTTATATATATTCATTTAGTTATTTTAAGAACAAGTAAAAATAATCTTAGACATCTGAAGAAGTTTAAAGTATTTATATATATATAATACACAATGTAACATTAATGGCAGGTATATTTCATATTAGAATAATTACTCAAATCTAATCGTAAATTTCTAAGTTCTCTGAAGGCAAATCGTATGAAATTGAAAGAGAGCTTCTGAGAAATGAATATTTCCTTGTTTAAGAAAAAGAAATAGTTAAAGAAGCTTATAGGAAATGTTTCCAGTTTAACTATTCGTAAAAAAAAAAAAAAAAAAAAAAAAAAAGAAAAAAAAGAGGAGAATTCTTTCCAAATATATATAACAAAATACATTTATCCTTAGAATAAAACGGAAATGTATCCTTTGCAGCTAACAAAGCAGAGAAAATATCCAATGCAGCTAGTCCCTCTACATCTCTATAACAAAATCTTTCTGTTACAACAATGAGCAGAAAATTCACCAACTCGAAGTACAAATAAAACAAAGTCGTAATTTTTCTGTTTGAAAGAAGCTCGAGTAAAGTCGAATCAAAGTCACTTTAATTTTTACCCGTACTTATGAATTTTTAATAAGTTTTATCCTTTGCCCTCGAGAGGTGACTCTCACTGACCACTTGGTTTGATGCAGAGACTCGATGTACGGCAATAACTGCTTATGTTTAGTTTCTTGGAAGCGAATTCCTACGCTTTTTCTGTATAATCTTGTGAAGTGTAAAATGATACCGCTTTAAATGGAGATAAGATTTTCTTATCTATCACAAGGTCTGTTCTCAGAGAAATGAACCCGAAAAAAAAAACATCTAATGACATATTATTGTAATACTTCCGACAAGCTGGGCATGCATCTTGGGAATTGTTACATGAAACATCATGCACGGAAAAATTACAGAGACTAATATTTAAGAAATTATGTTTATAAAGGTGTAAAGATATATAAAATGTTAAAATATGCAAATTTTATAAATTACGTTTTTTTTGTGTAATAATTTTAAGTTAATGGTAAGAAATGCGTCAAAAAGGCTGCGAAACGTCTCAAGTTGCTAGTGCGCAGTGCGAAAAAGTCCCCGAGTGCAAAGGGTTAAAATTAATTTAGAAGCATGATTTTTACAGCTAACTGTTTTATTTACTTTAAGGATCTTCAGGCATTCCTATAAATACAATTGACAAATAAATTCACTCGAACTAAATATCATGACCCTCAATTAAATATCAAAGGGACTAATTCTTTTGTTAGTAGAAGAAAAAATATTGTTACGTTTTACTCTTCTGACACCAATTTTTGCGTTATTTTCTTCCTTCACGTTCGTTCGGGGTTCGTATGGATTTGGAGTGAATAACGACAACACTACTTGATGAAGTATCGAAACACACGTTATCGGCCAGTATTGTCAGGACAGCTCCAAAACACGTTTTTACCGTAGATTAACTACTATAAACACGCTGACACGATCAGCGACACAGCCTTCAGGTTATCAGGCTATCACGGTGGTGACAGCTTCACTGCAAAGCACCAGAGTACAGCTTCCGACTCTGCCTGGTCATTCTCGGAGCTCAACACGCTTTCTCGACGGTGCACTAACCGCGATGCACTACGAGACTCTTTCGGTGCACTCGACGACACACTCGCCACTCGCTACCCAGCTGTCATCTCGATGGACTCTGCAAAGATTGACTCGCTAGACGAGACACCAACTCGATACTAACTAACTCTTCGCGTACCAGCAGGGTTTATATAGCTTTTGGCTGGTGTTCGAGAACATTCTGGGCTAAACCGGTAAGAATTCGTTTCAGAAGGTTCTCCATCCCTCCATGGCATATCGCTAATTTTGTCGCCAAATGTGGGAATCCTGCTTTCCTTGCTATTTTATGGCAACCATAAAACTGCTTTGCGGGGAAGCTATCTCACCGCTCCCGTACATTTTGTAACAATATACTAAGTTTGTTATTCAGTTTTTCCATCTGTTATGCTGCCACACTGCATACTTCTCGTTGCCCCGCATTTATCTTTCACTCAACATGGTAAAAAAGATAAAAGCAAATGCTATATTTGCTTGCTATATCTGTAGGAAAGCGTACATTTTATTGCCGCTACAAATAGGTAAACATAAACGAGTTTCCAAATTATAACAATACGCTGTTATAATGTAAAAATGTAAGATATTTTATATCATTTTTAGTAATATTTTGATACTTCTCCACTATAATGTTTCTCTGGAATACGGAACTTTAAAGTCTTTCGGTCCCAAAGTCTTCACTAGTGTGAAAGCAAAAGGTATGAGACATATGAATTATATCCCATTGATGCTTTCGATTAAAATGTGACGAAAGTAGTCAGATAGACCTTTTTTTAATCTATATTTTGGTATAGGTAGTCTATATTTGTCTTAATTAAGCAGTCAGATACTACTGCCATATATGACATATTTCGGTTAGAGATTTATTGTTTTTCTTAAAAATTACGGCTGCTTTTTGTTCGCTAATATGTTATGTAAGTTAATATTTCATGTGATTAAATTTCCAGTTACTCAATTACTACCCAGATTATACACTGCATATGAATTTCCGTCATAAAAAAACAACACGCGAAACCGAGATAAAATACATAAACCTCACCTTAAGAATATGACTCCCACGCAGTTATTTCTACAGTTCTAAGTTGTAAAACAAATTGATACAACATTTAAATTTATAGCCAAAAATAATGCCGCGTTGCCGCCTATTTTATATCAAGAACGGTCGTCAGCGCCATCTGGAGGCATATCAGAACAACAAGCCTGCAAATATGATTTCAGTATGCAAATATTGCTTCTCCAGATTGAGAGATGGAAATGCTGGAACTATTTCCATGGCAAAATGGTGTTATCGACTGATCTCAGCATCGTGAGACGAAATGCAGAGGATTATAAAATGCATGGCGAGAGCGGTAAGATTATAAGAAAAAAAAAGTATAAAAATTTATCCCGAAATATATTTACGAGTAAACCTCCTATTCCAATGGAATTTTTTCTTCGAATTCGCGGAGACTGGCACTTTGTGGGAAAGGAAAAAAGATTTTTTTTTAAATATGAAATTGTGCTTTAGTGATATATTTTTCAGAAATAAAGAATTCGCGACAAATTTATTAAAATAATTTTTGAATTTTGACCACTTGATATCGCTTCTTGACAAATTTCCTTTAAACCGCTAAAAGTGTATGAAATTAGCTCTATCCACTTCTTACAAAATTTCTCCGTTATAGAATTATTACTGCAATAAAAGCGAACGTCTGAAATTGTCAAATCGTGCTGTCTAGTTTCAGCAAAGAAAACTCAGTAAAATAATTAGATACACTTTTCATCAAATACTTCATCTTTAAATGTATACTATTGCAGACCTGCCACTGATGAAAACAAGTCTGACAACTCTCAGAGTTTTGTATATACTATTCCTAAAATGCAATAAACATGAAAAGTTACTACCAGTTTCGGCCAAACACACGGATAAGAATGCTTGAGGTACAGAATGCATTTTTGCTTTAAAAAGGCGACCGCAGTTTGTTGTATCTTTAGTGCATTCTAAGCAAAAATAATAACTACGTAAGTTAAAAAAATCTACATTCTAATTAGTGTGCTAATTAATTTTACCCTGCTTAGCTACAGCTAATTCGTACAGTGCTAAACGCTGCACACGACAGAGTTAGGAAATAATGTTCTTTTTTAATTTTTTAACTAAAAGATAATACACAAGTATGTTTCGAAAATTTCGTTATTTTTAGTCCTAAAGGCGAATTTGCCCTGAAGGACGAACTGTCAACGAACTGACCGATGAGATGCGGAGAAACAAAGAATACAGACTCTCCAGTTGTCCTAGATTAACGGTGAGCCCGGTCTGAGCACACCTAGGGTTCGCCATTTGATTTTAGGCAAGATTTTAAGGTAAAAATTTAAAACTAATATAGAATAAGGAGATTAGCATACAGCCAAAAAATACTATAGAAATTTCTTTTCATACAATTCCTTTTATACCCTAAAAAATCTGGAAGATTTCTTTGGAAAATGAGGGTCTTAAACATGGCTAAAATATATGAACTGGTTTGAGTTGAGTAGCCATCTACTATAAATAAAGAAGGTTCAGAGTAGCCTATAGTAACCTATAAATCCTTTTTCATTTAATTTTTCTGTGCGTACAGAAGGAAATTTTAGATGTGTCCAGACTGGACACACTGTGCCGCAAAGCCTTAAGCGAAAATAGATTATTGTGTACGTGAGAAGAAGAACAGCGCAAATAGCAACAGAAAGATTTATAAACGTATTTATGTGCTTTACTTTTAACGTATCTCGTAATTCTTATTTAAGAAACAAAATTTGTGTTTTAAATTGATAAAATGTGCTCACTTTTTGTGTGTTGATAACGTTTGCCAAGTTACGATGAGTATTGATACTTTGAGAATCTTTTTTTTGAAAAGTCGCTAAACCACCAACCGCATCCGATAAATAATTTTTACTTTTTCGTCTGCAAAAAAATGCCATCTTGAGCCAAGGTAGTTTCGTTAATTCGTAAGTCCCGGTATAACATTTGAAATGATTATGACTTCCAGTTTCAGATATCAGAACACTTGTAATTTAAATTTTTACTGCTACATTACGTTTGACTTATTTAGGTAGCGAAAAGCATCCCAGAGCTGACTAAGAAAAGGGATGCCTTCGTATAGGATTTTCAAAGGGCAGCTAGTTCATATTCACATTCACATGGAACAAATCACGAAAACTAAACATACAGCTAGCCCATTCGTCCGCGTTCAAACCTGGGAGGAACTATCAGTATTCAGAAAGCTTTAACCACTCGGCTATTGGTGGAGGCCTTCTGTACTAAATTTAGAATAAGCTCCTCATACGTAGAAATAAACTCATTTCACGTACAAGAGCGTATTAAAATTGTAATATAGTAGTATAAATAATTTTCTTAGTAATCTGCAATTAAAAATATGTTATTTCCAAATTACTTGAAATTCTATGCATTTAAGAAATAAATATATCGATTTTGGAGCAAATTTACTCGTTTAAGGAAATAAAGGATATAAGGTATTTCTCCCGCCTTCCTAGCGTGCCTTCGTGGTGTAGTGGTTCTTCACTCTGGGCCGAGGTTCGATTCTCGGCGATTGCTCATTTTTCATCTTGTCTACTTCAAAGAAAAAAAAAAAAACCTAATGACTCTACAGTCGCGCCAGAACTAAAAAGGGTGTTGGATGATGATTCTCCTCACCCAGGATTTGGCGATTGGGTCCCCCCCCCAAAAAAAAACTCAGTCAGCCTTTAAAAGAGGGAGTATATAAGGTATTTCTCCCGCCTTCTTTCGTGGTGTAGTGGTTCTGCACGCAGAGCCGATATTCCAGAGGTCCGTGGTTCGATTCCCGGCGAAGACAATCGCTCATTTTTCATCTACTTCCCCCCCCCAAAAAAACTAATGTCTCTAGAAGGAAACAAATTTTCAAATTTTGCAATCTGGTAGTGGATGTTTAAAAAACTTCGCAAACTACCCTGCTAAAAATGCCCCGTAGAAACCCATAAAAATATTTTACGGGGAATTGGCCTACGGGTACCCGTACAGCTCTGTGGGTACCCGTAGGCCAAATCCCCGTAAAAACCCATAGAAAGAAACCCGTACGGTTGTACGGGTACCCGTAGGCCAAATACCCGTAAAACCCCATAAAAAGAAACCTGTACGTTTGTACGGGTACCCATAGGCCGAATACCCGTAAAAACCCATAGAAAGAAACCTGCACGGCTGTACCTGTAGGCGAAATACCCGTAAAAAACCTGTAAACGGAAACCCGTACGACTGTACGGTTACGAGTAGGCCAAATCTTTGTAGAACTGTAGGCACTATAAACCAAATCCCAGTAAAAACCCATAGCCAAAAATCAAAACTTTATATGCATATCCATTGGCCAAATTTCCATTAAAAAATGGATATTCCGTAGGTGTATGCCTTGTAAAAACCAGTAAACAAAAGCATGTACTCCTATACAGGCACCCATACGCCAAATCCTGTAAAAACCACTACACAAAAATCCACAGACCAATAAAGGTACCTCTTGGAAAAATCGCTGCACAAAACCCATAAACAGAACCAATAGCATTATACCATAGTGGAGTATCCATACATAGAATCGTACATAGAACGGGTATCCATATACAGAATCCCTATAAAAACAATACACAAAAATAGAACTGTAAATCAAATTTCCATAAAAACATAAACCAGCAGAAGTACATAATTAGCACTGATGAAATGTACAGAACTAAATTGCGGAGAAAGCATGTAAAGTAATTTTAAATAAAACTCAATGCGAATAAATAAAAATTTTAAAATATCTAGAAGCCTACGAGCCCGTCCTTCTTAATGCACGTCAATATCTATAAACATATTACAAAATATTTGTATAAATTCTCTTTACAAAATTTTAAACTACCTTTATATAATTCTGAAAATAAAATGAATAGAAAGATAATAACCAAAGTCATGATTCACAACCATCGAATGATATATGTACATATATATATGTAAGAAAAATAAGGAATGTGCAAAAGATTAAATTAGCAGCGTAAAATTAATTTTCCTTCTCTATTCTAAAAACAGTAATCTTTCTGCACTGCATCATTTGGAGATTAATTCATGTCATATGACTCTTACATAATTTGATGTTGTAAAAGAAACTAAAACTCAAACAGCCAATAGTAATTTTACAGCAGTATTAACTATCAAAGACGAGTAAGAATGCATCAAGAACCAAAATTAACTCGGTCTGAATTAAGATTTCACCCTTAACGTAACGCATTTGCTTTTTACGCTTTGTATTAGCTGGATTGCAGTCTGTCTGCTCCTTGTTTCTTACTACACATTTATCAAAAATGTTAATTTTTGGAATAGGCATAAATAATGTGCCAACTTGTTTGTGGCTGCAACATATTTGCTGAAAGAAAAGTTGAATTAAATCTACCTCGACTGCCAAATTTCTTATTCATTGTGGATTGGAGTTTCAACATCTCTAAGCCATCAAAATTTTTGCTGTTCATTACGGATTCAGCTGCTTGTATTCGACTACAGAATCTATTACACATATATATAACATCATTTCATTTGATGGTTGCGAATCATTACTTTGGACCGTATATATATTATTGATTTCATTATAAATATATACATATAGTACTGTACCTCACTGCATATATTTGTATTTCAGTTCTTTAATTGGGAAATTAAACAATTGTATTTAATCACATCAGCTTGTTTAACAATTTGATACCTAATGAGAAATGTATTGCCAAAGGATGGTACTTTCTAACATCTGCTTAAATTTTAAGTTACCTACAATGCACTAAACCAAATTAAAAAACAAAACTAGAAGAAACCCAAATTTTCAGGAAGAGAAACATTATTAACAAGCAAGCAAAAAGAATACGGGACTTGCAAATTAGAAACTTAACATAGAGTTAAAATTTAGCATACTTGCTATCCCCTTAAAGCTCGCTTACCGATGATAGTAACACCCTGCAGCTTATTATGACATGCATACACATAGATGTTTTGCGTGGAAGAAAGGATGAATCCAAGAATATAATGTAGTGAAGAAATAATAATATACAAACACTGTGTCGACCCCTTATTACAATACTTTGAATGTTACCTGTATCTCTCAAAAGATAAATGAAACATGAAGATAACATATAATAAACTTAATAGTACCCAAAATACAATAAATTATATTGTAAAAAAATGAATTTTAAAAAATTTACAAGTTTCAACAAATACCAATTCTCAACGCACAGTTCGGGAATTAAGAAAATATCTCATAGCGTATAATGTTTTATTCCGCATCTCACTTTTAGTGCTATATAATCTTCCACAGATTTTATATAAATAAAATCTATAACATAATGGGTATTTATAGTATATGTAGTTCTTGATGTAAAAAAGATAAACTTTCGTACTGTAAAAATTCCATCTATGTGAATAAGTATGAATATACTCATATACACATAATTATACTAAATAACTTATTTAATGAAACTAAATTCCTATAGAAAAATGGGGAAAATGTAGAATCGCCCACTGCTTGGCGTGTTTTTAAGAATTGCACATACTCGGTATCCATGTACGCATCGACCTATTTTCACTTAAAAAAACATCTCAGAATTGCACAAAAATGCCATTGTGCACTCCTTTGACTTTATTCATGTACACATCAACCTATTTTCACTTTAAAAGTCAAAAGAAAATTGACAAAAATCCAATTCCTTTTACTTTTGTACAAAGTGCCAAATAAATAAGTGGGCGATTCTGCACTTTACTCGAAAAAATATATAAAAATACTATTTACATATATATATTAATAATTTATTATTACACAAGGTTTTTCATATATCATCTCAAGGGAACATAAATTTAATTAAAGCGATGCATTATTGGAATAAATTTGAGTCAGTGTTTTAGGTGCAAGTTATTTAGATTTCTATTGTAGAAAGAATACTTGAAATAATGTATAGAAATATTATTTTGAACCATAAAAATTCTCAATAGTAAAATTTAAAGTACTGAAAAGGTAGCTATTGTTTTTGACAGTAGATTATATAATATAAAAATACCTCATGCTGAGCATTTTCTGAAATTACAATGCTAAATGAAATTGATATAGTGCAGTATTTAGCAATAATAACTTTTTGTAAACAACTGTGGCTATATTCGCTTAATTGTAATGACAGTAATTTTAACAGCATTTGTATAAGGCTGTACAGAAGATTTATTTATATGGGTTTTCATCCGTAGAGAACAACCGGATTCCCTGTGGAAGTGATTCCGAAAATAAATGTTTAAATATTACTCTAACTATATTTGAAAGCAATGCTATAACAGTGCCCTTATAAGACTCATGATCCGAAAAGCTTTGGTTTTAAATGTCTCGTAAAAAGTTTCAATTACTTCTGCAAAATTCATACCCACGTAAAAATTACTACACCGAAGTCAATTGATTATACAGCAAAACGTTCCTAAAACAATCAACTCCACAATTCGAGATAATGCAAGTTTCCTGTAGCCTGACAAAACTATGAATGATTTTTAAGTCCTGTTATTTAATTATTGTCCTGACAAATGTGCCATTATCAGAGGTGGTCATTTAAGAAAATAACCACTATATGAGGTTTCAACTAAATGTAATTTTTTTCAAATAAATAATTCACTTTTTATACTCCCAAGACTAGTACATTTAATGTTACATAAATCTTATTCACAAATCTATTTCTATTTCAAAAGCAATTTATGAAAAACACATTTGAAATTTTCTTCATCAAACTAATAATAATGAAAATTAAAGTATGCATAAAAATGATTATATGTGTTTTAACAAAATAGCACAAAGTATTTAATGTAAAAATGTGGTTCTAGTCTCATACTTGTAAAGAAAAATAGACCAAAAAGGAAAAACAATGTAAGCTACTATGATCATCTAAATTTTCACATAATTTTAGTAGTGGAAAAAAGATTCTTTAAGCTTGCATGTCTTGTCTACCCCATTCAATAAGTAATAAACACATTAAATACTTCAATGTTTATTTCATTAATAAAACTTACCTTTTTTGCTCGCGAAATATAATTAGTACATTTTTTAAAACATAAAAAAACATTCTTTTTGCTCGGCCACATCACATTAGTCGAAAAATTCAAAATTGAATCATGCAAGATCATTTTTAAGTAAGGTATGCTCAAATTTATTAGTACATAATATTCAAATGATAAAGCATCTACATGAACAAGCTTTAAAAAAGTGTTTCTAAACTGTAATCAAAAAAATAAATTTTCCAAAATACAGTTTCAGTAGAATGCAAAAACTACATTTCTGCATCTGCACACTGAAACAAATTATCAAGCCTGAAATTATCACTTTTCAGTCTTTAAGCACATTGTTTTTCGGAATAAAAGTAAAGATGGAAAATCAATTTCACGCTCAGAAACTCCATTTCACAAATAGTCAGTTATCAGCAACGTTCTCGCAAACATTAGACACGATTACACGTGCATGGCTTTAGTGGTATATTCATAGTCAGTGCTGGTATTTTATTATTTATTACTAATTTCTAAACATTAAAACATAGTAAAATTTGTAATACAGTAAATCCTAGTAAATAATATATTGCATTACTTCAACCACGAAGAAAATAACACCACCATCACACAACAATAACTAGAGCGGCGCCATATTGCTTGTTTGGGAAACTTCTGAGAGTGGGAGAGGGAGGGGGAATTTTTTTCTTCACGTCAGCGTTAACAGGGAGAAAAGTTTTGCGATTGTGAATGAACTTGTTCGCGTTAAAGAGATGTTGGTTGATACCGGTGTTTATTTGTTATATCAGAAATGTAAGTGCTTATGTGTGTATTCAGTGAACCAACTCGTAGCAAAAACCACCTCCCTAAGACGACCGCCTCTGAAAGAAACCAGTATTTCTGAAAACATAAGTATACTTTGGTATTGAATATTCCCTCTGTAAGGCGACCATTCACGAAGAAAATTCTGCAAGTGTATCTGGTCGCCTTAGAGAGATTCATTCCGTAGATGCAATCTCCCTAAGACGACCACCTCTAAAAGATAAACGTATCTCTGAGAACGTGAGTATCTATTGGTATTGAGCATCACCTCTCTAAGGCGACCACTTGCAAAGATGAATTTTTATTTGCGGCTGGTCGCCTTGGAGAGACATCATTGTGTGTGGTGTATATGATTACTGTTAAGTAAAAACCCTCTCTAAAACGACCACCTGCGTTTACAGGTTACTCTGGTGGTCTTAAAGAGATCATATTTTCATAATTTTATTGTTTACAAGAAGTATATTAAAGTCAGATAAAAAAAATAGCACAAACCCATATAAACCAACAGAAGATTTATTATTATATTGATACCAGTAAGAAAACCAGCAAAAGTCAATATAAACCTATACAAACCAGTACAAAGTTCTGCCATTGAATGTTGGTTGTATGGGTGTCAATTGATACCAGTAAGAAAAACCCACAGAGATCAATAGAAACCAGTAAAAGTCAATAGAGACCATCAAAAATTCTATAGGTACCAGTAGAAAGTTTTACTGGTTTCTATGGGTCATTTTGAAACCAGTAAAAAAAAACCACAGAGACCAACAGAAACCAGTAAAAGTCAATAAAAACCCATAAGATTTTATGGGTTCCCATAAAAAGTTTTACTGGTTTCTATGGGGCATTTTTAGTAGGGTAATTTTGCCTTCAGTGCCTGTTTATAAGAGTATCATAGGTAATCTGAACACGGCAAGAGCAGAACAACAAATTCTAACAAAATGTGACAGAAATTATTTCAGTGTCTCCATCAGCCTATTTAAAAAATAAAATAAAGTTTGCATTTTAATTTGCATTCGAATCGAGTATGGAAATATTTCGGAACAGAAGATTGAGCATTTCAATTTCATTTTCGTCTTTCCTTTTCTAGAATATGATTTATTTGAGTAAACCTAGGAAACATCCATTATCGATGGGTAACCAAAAACATCCCTTAAAGGAATGAAATGAAATTCACAAATTGTTTTCATAAGTTAATTAAAGCAAACATAGTTAATTGAAGAAATGAAAATATTGCTTGGATTAGAAATCGCAACAACTGGTCCAGGAGTTCCATCGCAAAGGAATAGATACAATTGAAATGCATAATAATCTTAAAATTAACTGAGACTAGCTGAAAAGGAGCAGGCAATCGATACACGAGTTTACCCTTGGTATTTCTTTTCGTATTTTATGTGTTATGCAAACACAGAGTGTTCCTTAAAACAAACAGCTGTGAATCAATGGCTTATATACGTAACTTAATCAGATCTTTTGTAAACAATCTACGCTAAAATTATAAATTATATTGATACAGTCATTGGAAGTATTGCTTGAAATTTGTGGTACTAAATCTTTCCTTTTACGAGATAAATTTTTAAAATATTTCTACTAGTAGTTTTAGATCGTAAATTTCTGCAAACTCAAATAAATTTATTTTATAATACGATTTACTAAAACCAAAATCAAATAAACCAACAGTTAGATGTAAGCAGCGCTTGTACTCAGAAACAAACTATTGTAAATTATATCGAGAACGGCATTAGATGGTGCAGTTATTTCACTTTTGATTTCGATTGCTTTTAGGAAGGAACAGAGTAATATATATCTTTATCACATATTATTTTACGTAATATAAATATAACCCTTTATTGAAATAAAGTTTGTGATTACTGTGAGCATTTAATCATAAGAAGCAAATTGTTTTCAATATTTGGCATGAAACTGCTAAATTTAAACCTTAAATTACTTCGTTCAAAAATATTCAACCTATTTCTTGTTTTCAATAGTAAATTATTGATTTAACAAAAACCTACTTCTACTACAGGAGTTCTCGACGAGGGGGAATTTCACCTGGAGAGGAGTTTTATTGTTTTAGGAGAGATGATTCAGTTATTTATTTAGCTATCAAATATTTAGCTTTAGTTCATGACTACAGATAAAAAATATTTTTAATCAGATTTTGATATTTATCAACATTTTACTTTTTGTTGTTTAAATAATAAAATAAGTTAAAAAATAATATAAATCTAAATAAAAGCATACATGCATTTTTTGAAATTTTGAAAGGAGGGGGGGATGATCTGCAAGTGGTGAAAGGGATAAAAGGGACAACATAGATTGAGACCTAAACTATGTCAAAAATGTCTACTCGATCTATAAAGTCTATAGACCGAGTAGAACATTTCTGACGTAGTTCTACTAGGTCAAAAAGTGGAAAAGGCAATAATGTTGTTCGGAAAGAACTTTAAATTTCTGGATATTTTTCTCCGATAACTTCTTGAATTCCAAACCTTAGCCTACATATATGTTTTGAGTAAGACTTTTGCTTGAACAGCTTCCTTTAATGCAATCTATTCCTCCCATCAGCTAAGCTAAAATATATTGCAGTTCCTATGAGCCATACTGGTACATTCAAATTTTGAATGTCTTGAAAGCGAATATTAAAATCTTCAGATAAGTTTTGCGTCCTCCATATTGTTTCTGCGCTTTGGTAGTTAAATTGCATTTTTTTCATAAATATTTTACATATTTAAAAGCAATTATGATTTTAAGAATAAATTTTAAAAAACATACTAAACAAAAAATTACAAAGTCAGAAAATTCTGAAGAGGTATATATATATAATTAAAAAGTTCAGTGCATTAATAAAAAGCAATCTGAAAGGTTTCGGATTTTATAATTCTCTCAAAAATTTTTTAAAGGGCTCTTTTAAAGTTTATAGTTTATCACGAACAGTGGCAACACTCGACAGGAAAAAAATATTGTTACGAAATGTATAGGCGCGGTGAGATAGCTTCTCCGCGAAACAGTTTTAGGGTTGCCATAAATTAACGAGGAACGGTAGGTTTGCCACATTTGGCGAGAAATCGCCAATTGGCGACATTTGGCAACAAAAATTGGCGATATACCATGGAAAACCTTCTGAAACGAATTCTTACCGGTTTAGTCCAGAAAGTTCTCGAACACAAGCCGAAAGCTATATAAACACTGCTTGTCCGCAGTCGGTGTGTGTGCCTCGCATAGAGTGCGAGAGTGAGTGTCTCGCCTAGCGAGCTAATAGAGTGTGCCTCGTCTAGAGTGCGAGTTAGTGTGTCTCATCTAGTTAGTTCGTGCGGAGACGGCGATGCCGAGTGGGTCGTCGAGTGCATCGAAGAGTCTCTTAGTATATCGCGGTTAGTGCATCGTCGAGAGAGCGTGTTGAGCCGTGACCTTCGAGAGGGAGAAGGCCATGACACTTAATACACATGGCGGAGCTTTCCGTCCGATGTTATCGTCGGAAAGTCATCTAAATTTTTAAATTTTTGTCGGAAATATAACTTTATCATGTTGCTTAGATAATTAAAATAGCTGAAAAAAGGAGGCTTTATATACATACACACTTTTTAAACATTTTACAGATATTTTAATTAACTTTGTGCATAAATATAATTCAAAGAACCGAAAAACAAACGAACATTTTACAAAAATTTAAACGCTGATTGAAAATTGCCACTGTCATGATAAATTGGGAAGGGTTCTTAAGATAATAATTAATATTTTATCTAGGCTCAAGTGTTACTTTATTCGCTTTTCAGAACAAAATAATAACCATCAACTTCTATGTCTCCAGAAATGTGATAAAAAATATTTCATACAAGAAACATACCTAAATCTTATAAGAAAAAAGCATTCCAACATTCATATTTAAAATGAAGTAACCTAACAAACAACATGCACAACTGGCAATATAAAAAATAATAAGCTTATAAATGATAATCGTAATTCCCATTATCCTAAAATTTAGAAACTAAAAATATGTATATACACCTGCATATGATTGAAAGAAATGGTGCTAAGAAACATCAGGATTACTACTAAATATTGTAATCCATAATTATTGCATTTTTAAATCATATAATATTTAAAAAAACATTAAATTTTACATTAAGTGCAAATTGCAGTTCTGTTATTTTTCTCTTTGAATTTGTAGTATATCTCTTGGTATGAATACGAATGTTGCAAGTTGTGTTTTTTAATTATTACATTTGAATACATTCCAGTTTCATTGTTAATTTTTGTACCTGCTTGTGATACCAATAAAATTCAAGATGAATGGGAAGAAACTTTTATTGTGTGCTATTTAATGAAGAGCAGATTTAAATGTGCAGTTCTTACTATTGTGTATATTATTCAAATCATTTCTACCAAGTATACAAGGGAAAGTACCCAGAGGAACGTTATTGATTTGAAAAAATGAATAAAATAGCCGTGAGAACCTGCCTGAACTTTTAACCTTGTCTAAAACAAGTGTATATAAATATATTTACATATGATAGAAAGAAATGATGTTAAATCATCTGCATTGCTACTAATTATTGTACTTTTAACAGCTTGCTATTTAAAAAAATACTAAATGATTTTTTATTTTAATTGGAAATAGTAGTTCTGTTATTTTTCCTGGTAACTTTTAAACAATGCATAGTTTATGTGTTTTTTAAAATATTGCCACATACACTAAATATGTCAACATACACTATTTAAAAATATTTAAAACATTTTTTTTAATATTTTAAAATAGTGTGTGTTGTTTGTTAGGTTATCTCATTTCAAATATGAATGTTAGAAGGCTTTTTTTTCTATAAGATTTAGGTATGTATTATTTTTTAATCACATTTATTAGCTAAGTTATATAGCATTTCATTTGCATACGCTGGAGATATAGAAGTTGATGGTTATTATATTGTTCAGGAAAGCGAATAAAGTAACACTTGAGCCTAGGTAAAATATTAATTATTATCTTAAGAACCCTTCCCAATTTATCATGACAGTGGCAATTTTCAATCAGCGTTTAAATTTTTGTAAAATGTTCGTTTGTTTTTCGGTTCTTTGAATTATATTTATGCACAAAGTTAATTAAAATATTTGTAAAAAGCTTAAAAAGTGTGTATGTATATAAAGCCTCCTTTAGTTCAGCTATTTTAATTAACTAAGCAACATGATAAAGTTATATTTACGACGAAAATTTAAAAATTCAGATGACTTTCCGACGATAACATCGGACGGAAAGCTCCGCCATGTGTATTAAGTGTCATGGCCTTCTCCCTCTCGAACGTCACGGTTGAGCCCGGGAACGACAGAACCGAAGAGTCCGGAGTTGTGCTCTGTCTGTCGTCGAGTACATCGCGAGTTGTAGCGTGGAGAGTCTCGAGAGTACGTGGAGTTCCGAGAACGACCGAGCAGAGTCGAGAGCTGTACTCTGGTGCTTTGCAGTGAAGCTGTCTCCGCCGTGATAGCCTTATAACCGGAAGGCTGTGTCGCTGATCGTGTGAGCGTGCTTATAGTAGTTCATCGACGAATGTAAAACGTGTTTCGGAGCTATCCTGACAATACTGGCCAATTAAGTGTGTTTCGATACTTCATCAAGTAGTATTGTCATTATTCACTTCAAATCCTCACGAACCCCGTACGAACGTGAAGGAAGAAAATAACGTAACAACTGGTGTCAGAAGAAAAAAAAAAAAAAACGGAACAATATTTTTATCTCTAGCGCGCGGAACTGTGTGTCGGAAATTCTAAAAATATGCTCCTTTTAAAATTATTTTGAGAAATTGCTGTTGAACTGAATTTAATGGTTTAAGTACAAAGAACATGATATACACACAACACACAAAACGTTAAGAACACACAAAACGTTAAAGAACGCCGTTTTGGACGTAATTTAAAAACTTAAAGCTTTTAAGATTTTTTCTTAAACGCGGGCACTAGTCATTTTAAGTTTTGGACATTACTAAGGCCAAAATCGGTGGTCATTTTGTTATGTAGGCACCTAATGAACGGCCTCCTATGAAGAGGCTGACAATTTGCAGCCATGTCTTCTCCGAGATTCGGACAGAGCCCTTCGGTGCGGCATTCAGAATCACTAACCACTTTCTCGTCTGGGCGGCTATTTGAATGATAAATGAAACAACGCAAAATGGCGTTTCGAGACTAATAGTAATAATTTACGTCTATTTTTCCTTTATATTTATTTTATACGATTTCTTTCTTGCTGCAAGATATAGTTTTATATCAATAAACAATTCATTAGTTTTGCAATATTAATTTTTTTTGTGACCAATACGATCTTCATTATGTCGATTAACACCACGTGCATATTCGGCCATCGACTTGACTTGATCATAATTAATCCCCTTTATAACTTCCTCGATCCCCAGGTGTCGAAACCGACAGTTAAAACGTAGAGCTCAATATGCCTAGATTTCATATTTTACCATGCATTTTACAGAAAATAAACGTAAATAATTAGTAAAATATAATACCAAACTACACGTTATCGAGTTTAAGAAGCTATTAGAAAACAGCGGAGCTGCGCTTCATATTTCGAAGTCTGGTAGGTAGTAGTTCCTTGAATTTACGTTACGCAGCTGTCCCCCAAACTAAAAAGAACATCCATGTTTTATATGCAAATGTTATGCTCTTTGATAAAAAAAAAAATAACCATAGCTTGCGGCTTTCTGGAAAGAGCGAAAAATACTTCATCCACCTCCTTTGAGATTTAAATTCAACTACCGGCATAAATTTGACTTTTAAAGTTTCTAAGAAACAGAGTACGGCAAGCGCGCTTAAAGGTATACTGCATCCCAAGCCGTAAGAATAGAAGATACTTCTCTCATGATGCATCTTCGTTCATTATTTATAATATTCCATGAAGCCTGAAAAGAAATATTCAGTTTGAATAGAAGTTTGTAAAAAAGCATTTCTTATAAAAAAACAGTACCTGCATATAATTTTAACACACGGTAAGTACTGTTTTGTTTCGTTTAAGAACCATTCTATCGATTACAATGTCAATTTTAAAAACAATTCTATCGATTGCATTACAGGAGAACAAAACAGAACGCATTCGTTTTTGTGAAAATGAAAATCAGCAAAGAAATCATATGAAAAATATATAATCTGAAGCTTTCTGTTGGAGATAATTTGTTTCTTTTCTTCATTATAGTTCAACTAGAAAGCCTAGCGGTCATACAAATGACTAGATATTATAAATTGTAATTAAAATGATTTGTGCAAAAGTGTCTGCTATTTTAAACTGAATCACCCAGCGCAGTAGGCGAGGTCGCCTCTTTGCTTACTGCCCGACGGGGGGTTTCCCCCTTCTACTTGCTTAATTGCTTAAAGTGCAATGAAGGAAACCACTGGAAGTACATTTCTTAAGAACCAACCGCTAGCTCAACCAATATGAGTGATTTAAATAATGAAATGTTAATTCACATCTCAAACATCTCTTTGTACACAATATTTTTTGTGTAGATCTTTCCATCATTTTTAAGCTCGCCTTGCAGAGGACCATCCATTATTTTTCATTTTACGTCCGTTCTTTCATGAACTTTTGAACAGGCAACATAAAGTAGACCGTGTCCAAATGCAGGCTCAGTTAAACAAAAAAAAAAAAAAAAAAAGCCAAAACGCTTAAGCGTTTGGAGACTTATTGATGGTCATAGCAAAGGCAAGTTTTACAGGAAATTGTCTACGTCTCGATTGAAACGGCAACCCTGTGCCGTGGCAATTTCACCCCATTGGCTAGTAGAGTTACGCAAGCAACCAATAAATTTTCGGCGACAAACATACACTTAAGCCGCATATATATATATGGGGGGAAGTAACATCATCGCTCCGAAACGGCTGTCTCCCGGGCTTAGCGAAGCACACCGTTCGATTCCGCAGGTCCGTGGCACGTTATTTTGACCACCCGCGTCTTCTTGGGACTTTTATTAGCCGAGGTATTAATTAAAAATTAATTTTCCCTTACGTTTTTCCTACATTTTCCACTTTCTTTCTTGGGTTTTCCCTATTACAGGGATTTGGCTACGTGCGAAATTCTTTTTTCTCGAATACCTACGGAACGGCGCCGAGTTGAAATTCGAGACGCGTATCCTCGGATTCCAAAAAATTCTCCGAATACATCGATATCGTTCTCATCTTCGTACGACTTTAATCGGCCGAGGTATTAATTAAAAACTGCGGAAACGTTAATTTCCGCGCTCATTTTTCCGAGTGGCAACAATAAACTATCGGCGACACACACTTTAGCCGCTTATATAATATAAAAATATTAAAATGATATATTATAGTGAGAGACATTTTTGATTTGTTAAATAGTAAAACAAAAGGAGGTGAAAATATTTAATACAATAACTTATTGAATTTCACAACTTTATCATGAAAATATAAGTCTTTAAAAATAAGTTCCTGGGTATAATAGTCCTCCAGGACTGAGTGCGTGAGTGGTTTGTACCAAAATCTAATAATGAACGGTGTTTAATTATGTGAGATTTAAAAGCTTCCTTTAAGATGCAGTTTAAATACAAGCTAGTTTCCCTTGACAAGATATCTGTGAAGGTACATCGCTTCTTAGGCAAATCGGCTTAAGTGCATTAATGTAAACAAATAACCCACTCATGTGTATACCTATTACAATAGGAGAGACAGCATATAAAGTATATTCTTCGATATACGTAATCGATCAGCGAAAACTAGGTAGAGTTTAAGAAAGACATTTAGAAAAGACATCGAATTTAATAGCATCATTAAAATATGCATTAAAAAATGCTTATATATATATTCTTCAAGCGGAAGCGTCGGAAAATTGGAACAGAGAATTGAGACTAAAGATATTGACAAAGTTTATTTAATTAATTAAGAAATGTGTCGCGTACAGTTTCATTTGTCTGTTTCGGCGAAAAGCTATATGGAGTTAGCTTGATTCGAAATTCATTAAAAAATAATTTTCCCTGATGAGCCATAATGAGATTCGAATTAGGCTAATCTGCCATTTACCGCTTAGTTTTTATATTTTTGCTCAAATAATTTGTTAGTACTTTTACTAATGTTTTAAATATGCCTTAATTAGATTAGCATATTGCTTACTATTAGTATTGATTTTTACTAGTAAATATTCAAATGTTGCATTTTTTTTTCTTATAACACATTTCATTGCAACTTATTTTGCTTATGTTAATGTTTTTACAGAACCACAGTATTTCAGCGGCTTTTTAGCGTTCGAACTAGGATTTTTCTTTTAACCTTTTTCTAAATTTTGCAGCACAGTGCGCAAAGTATTTGACCACATAGGTCGTTTGTTCTTTTTACATTAATTTAAATTTAATATATATATATATATATATTTAACAGCTGTGTACTTAATTAATGATTTTCTATACCCGTACATACTGTTGAAAGTGTTCTGACTATCATCTTTTGACACAAAAGTAGTTGTCTTTCTCAGACAATGGTATTTGTGGCAGAGGAGGATCTTCAAAACCCTACCTCTCCTCGTGTCCATTGATTCAAAAACACATTAGACCCACTACACACAAACTCGAGCTTCGAAGAAATGTAATAAATAATCCAAAATTTCACCAGATCAATAATATCAGAAATGACCTTTCGGAACAAAGCAAAGAGATTTGTGAGCAATAACTGAAGTCTTTATATTAGTATACGAATTCTTCTAAATTATAACTGCGTGAAAATGTTTTGGAACGTTTGCATGGAGTTTCCATACTCCACTGGATCAGAAGCATCACGGGACAATACCTGTATCCCTCTATTATAAAGTCCTGATGTCTTGTATTCCTGTTCTGTAGCTCTCGACAAATTTAAAGATTATGAAAGCAAGAAATATCTTACACTCCGTACTTAGTTCATTAGTCACAGAAAACATTATTTAGATATATTCACAGTTTAAGCAGTTAGGATAGACTGTCATAAAATTTCACTTGCAAATAGAAAATCTCTTAAGCGTTTGACCATTACATCCACGCAAAAATTTTCCATTGTTTCATGTATTCGCAGCTGCAGGTGATCATAAAATAAACCTTCCAAATCCAAACACCAGCATCGTTGGCCTTTAACACATTTTTAAAACACCAGCAAAAGTAAGATTAATGCGACAGAAATAACTTTTTATTGATCTGGAAATATTTAAAAAATATAACTGCACAATAAAACTCATTTTATAAAGGCCAAAACGAATGCCAAAACTCATTGTTAAATTGAATAATTTTTTTTTTGATTGGTAGAATGTTAAAGATTTAATTATTTATTTTCCTTTAGCAAAAATCTATCTTTCTAAAACAAACGAGCATAAAAGTTAAGTAAAAATTCAAATATCGAGAAAAAGTTAATTAATTAATTAAACAAACAAAAATTAATCAAAAATGAAATATAAGTTGTATATTCAATAAGTGTCAGTTATTCAGATTTTAAGCTTACCTTTTCTATGTAAGACTTAAAACATCTAAGCCTAGTAAAAGTAATAAGTTTGCTTTGGTTTAGTTAATTGTGGCAAATCACGCGAAAGCTATTTCTCTAAAAGGAGGGATGCCTTCGTGGAGGATTTTCTAGGAAACTGGCTCGTATACACGTTACACATGGGGCAGACTACTGAAAAGCCCAAGCAGCCAGCCCGTTGGCCTGGGCTCGAGTCCAGGTCAGAACTACTAGTGCTCAGTGGACTTTATCACTCGGCCTCTGTCAGCAAAAGTAATAAAAAATGTATGAAGTTGATAGAAATTATTTATTTTAGTTAATTTAATTCACTCGAATATCATTATATTTCTTGAATATTTATTAACTGCCTTTCAGTGAAATAGTAAAACTATGTTTAACTTCGGTAATTAAGATTGTTCGTTTTTTATTGCTATTATTTTATTTGCACATTTACTACTAAACAACAAAACATATTATGGCTGATGCATGCATTTAACATTTAAATATTATGGATAATTTCTAAAATATAATTGGTATGTTCAACAATTATTTAAGTAAATTATATTCTTTATTTACATTACAAGACGAATTTAAAGAAAATAACAGTGTGAGAGTAAAATTATATGCAAAGTTTACTTGCAGGCTGCTTCGAATACAATTTTGAAAATCCATAATTAGCATTAGAGATTTCAGCATTAGAAAATGTTAAATGACTGAGCATGTAAATTCTAAGATAAGGTCCCAAACGCGCGTGCAGGTATCTGCAGGCAAATGTACACTTTTTTACAAGTTCATAGCCTGTCTCTACAATGTTATACTGGGAGAAAAATCTCTTTAGAACGAAAGAAATTTTGGAGAATGAAGATTAACGATATTATTTCTTGACATAGACGTTTAATATGATTTAAAATAATAATAATTAAGGAAAGGAAATGCTTCTTTTAGTTGAGCGTACCTAAAACCTCCAAGATATTACTTTACAATGTAGTTCAAGAATTGAAGAGGTTTAAAAGCATTCTGTTAAAATTATAAAACTAATTTATTCCGTTCCTTAATTAAATACTATCTTTCAATTTTTTAATATTGAAGTATACATATAATTAGTCGTTGTCATATAACGTTATATATAGCTTTGTGGAATTTCATTGGGATATTTTTTCTTTTCGTACACACACACACACAAAATAAAATAACATAAATAAGTAAAATTTTCAGCTTTACCGTCGAAGTATTACAAATAGCCACTTAATTAGAAAGCAGAAAAGTTTATTTTTGGCCTCATAAAACAAAGAGTTGAAGTATACTGATAAAAAATACATATTTGTGACACATAAAATATCAGATTCAAATACTACGTTTATTGTAATTACGATCAACATTCAATAAAATTACGATCGTGGATTCGATATTGATAAAAATCACGTGTCCTTTTACTAATACAAACTTTTATCAGTGTGGGATTTATCAATGCGGGAGTTCATAAGTGTGGTCTTGTCCTACCAGGGCTTTTACCTATGTACTCTTTCATCCGTGTGAGTATTTACCGCGCGTGCAATTAGTACAGTATTTTCTTTTTCTTTGAGTGGGGTTTATCGAATGCGCTTTCGTCCAGTGGGCTTTTATCAGGAAATCCCCTCCAAAATAGACTTTCCTCAGATGGAAAATCTACATGGGCTCTCCTCAGATGTGAAGCGTGCTTCAGCCATTTTGAATCTATCAAACGTCATTACGTCATATGTTACAGTCATCAGAGTAACTACATGTATTCAGAAAACACTACACCACGTATTATAACAATAATTCAGCTTAAAAAACGATAAGCAGATACCATCTATTAAAGCGTGTATACAGTTTTTGACAGAATCTGCAGTTATTAAGGGGAATAATTCAGAAACAATTTAAGATAACTCAGGTTGTGTGGTCGTTAGGCTGAATATTCAATTTTAGTGGTTAGGCTGAACAAGATAATTCGTGCCACAAAACATAGACTTCCTTTCCTTTCATACTTATATTCTGGAAAAAGCTAATAAAAACACAAATTTAACAGATTTGTTTTGGGGGGCATAACCCTACTTAAAACTTAACACTTTTTTTTAATTCTTGCACTTGATAATTATTAAGTAATAGAAATCTAATAACTTGTTTTGACAAAAATGTATTTCTCAGACCTCCTTTTGGTAACAGCACACAATGCTATTGAAGCCATGGATCACGTATTTTAATTCCTTTCAAACTTTGGAAACAACTGCGCACAGAATTATAACATGTTTGTCTAAATGCATATTTCAAAGGAGCCATTTGCATTTTGAATATACAATTAAAGTAATAGCTTGAGTGAGTGACGGAGGACGTGGGCACCATTCCTCTACAATCGTGGTTAATTGGTTTAGCGCCACGTTCATCATTCCCTGGAGATACAGTCTTAAAGTAATAGTTAGAAGCCAAGGATGAGGCTCGAGTTTCATTAAACGTTTTAGATGAAGACATAACCAAAAGGTTACTACTACTGACGATGAACCAGATGACAGCGAATGTGCTAAAATCATTTAAATGATGGTTTTTCTAGATTAACTCGAGCCTGAGATTTCTGACAGCAGATTAATTTTAAACACTTTTACTATATATCTCATCCTCTCAAATTTTATTTGCTCGAAATTCTTTGGAAAGGTTCCCTACAAGAACAATAATGAAGACACTGATAGGACATCCATTACAGAAATGTCAGCAAGAGATCGAACAAAAGCGGTATAAATAGGAAAACCAGATAGTTTGTAGAAAATACATTACTATTGCTTCTGGAAAGATACATTTTTTTTCCTACTAGTGTGCTTGTTATGAAGTTTCTCGCAAAAAAGGAATCTTATAAAGCATTCGGAAAGAAACTATTAAAAATCTTTGGCAAGAAATATCGCACTAAGCTTTCAAAAGTGGATTCATCTTGGAAGATGTGGCGGACACTTGTTACAAATGATAAGGAGGGAGGGGGATGGAATCTTGCGCTCTGATCCCTCATTTTCTAGCTTTACATCCGAGAGGTGTCTTATAGTGATATCCTTGCAATGTCTATATTTGACAAGAAATGTAACTTTACTTTCAAACAGTGGGAAATATTTTAACTTACACACATCCGTGATATATAAATCAAACAGCAGAAATAAAATTTTTTTATAATAGAAATATTTAATTCCGCCCACATGATATGTAGAGTAAATAGAAATTAGAAAGATTCTAAATTCTACGTATCAGCCTTCGCTGAACTGAAAACCAAAAGCAAATCTCCTAGAAGTATCTCCGTCTCAGTTTCATATTTTTAAATAATGTTCACTATTTCCGTTTAGAAATCACAGATTTATTTTTTAAATAATGTTGGAAGAAAAGGAAAAAAAGTGAATTAATAGAATAGAATTTAAACGTGTAAACCACTGAAATCGATGTACAATAAATAATATGTTTATTTTGTACATGATTTTTAGTTTTGAACTACAGATTTCAGGGAGCAGAATTCGATAAGAATTTTGTACCTAAAACAACCATAATACGTAGCGTTGCAAATATATTTCTTTAATTTACTTTCATGATATCAATATAAAAAATTTCTGCTATCTAAAAGCATTCCACATGGGCTTTCCCATGTGTGGCATAAACATTGCTACATATAAACTCTGGACTACCAGCACCTTCACATCTAAACTCTAGAATAATCTTAACAAAAACGTAAATAGAATTTTGTTTTGAAATAGAAACAGAACAAGAAGAACTAGAAAGATTGTATGAAGGAAAGCGCGTTATGTTCATGTAAACGTAGTCGAATAATTCTATATAAATATAATCTGTTTATATTTCACAGAATTGACAGTATTTCGAAGAATCTTTGAATTAGGATTTCTTTCAGAACAGAATGGAGTAATCTCGGCCACCCGGAAGGTAGAAAAGGTAAGAGATTTCTTTTTGTCTCTAGAATTCTGATTGAGAACCTACAAACATGAATAAATCTTTCTTAGAATATCATCGATGGAAACACTTCTTAGACAAACAGTTCTAGTGTGCTTTCTCATAATTAAATAAAAACAATTTGCCGTCTATGCAATAAAATTTGCTTGATGTTTTATTACAATCGCTTGGCAGAATTTTAATGACACTTTTCATGCTAATTTATTTTCCATAATTTTTATTAGTCCAAAGGAGAAATTTGCCCTGAAGAATTGCTAATTTCGCTTAGGCATTTTGTGTTGGAAACCATAAACGGCGAATCACTTTTCAAATTGTTGGGGACCACCAAATATTATCGCACTGTGTTATAAAGAATTTAAATAATGAAGAGTCTGCATGAATGTAGGTATGTTTCTCGCATTGTGATAAAACAACCGCACCTAGAGCCGTCAAAATTTGAATAATGCATAATTTGAATCAAATCTTCTATAGAATATGAATGTGGAAGCCCTAATTTGAATTTGAAATTTTAAAACTTTCATGACACCTTTCATGCTAATTTATTTTCCATAATTTTTATTTATTATTTTTCTTAATACGAACTAACTGCTTGGTCAACGCATATTATTTGGTGTACTGAACAGCGTTAAAAGTGTAAATTGAGATATTAGCAAAATGTAGCATTTTCCAACTCTCGCCATATATATTCAGTTACAGAAGAGAAAGGGAAAATGTCAAATGCCAACAATAGAAGTAGGAGAAGAGCTTTAAGAAGTGTGTTCCGTAGAGCGTACAACTTTTGTACTTCAATTTCTGATGCTATCAAAGATTTCTCGGCAACCTTCTTCACTTGGCTTTAGAATGCCGGAAGAAAAGAAATATTTAAAAGAATAAAACTTCTTTTATTAACAGTAAAAGACATTCGCTTTGAATGCGAAATAAGGAAAAAAATCAGGATTTTACTTGAACTCTTCTTCCTATCCTTCCAATCGGATGGATGAGCATGCGCACATTATGCGGAATGTGGAGGAAAAAAAATAAAACTAAAAATTTTTCATTGGGATTTCAGAGTTTCATATTTTAAAGTCTTCTGGCATTTTTTCCATCGCTCTTTACTAGTATTCAGTTCTAAAATTGAAAGCAGACGCGGAAAAGAATAAAACGTAAACATTGAAAATGGTTCAGTAGTATTCCTCGCCATCTTAGCTCTTCAACAGAAATATTGCCTTAACTCTCTTACAATAAGTATGTTTTATTTCAAACGTTTATACTCAGATTCTGCTCCCATTTTTGTAAGAATTTCTGTTTGAATGATTGCAACAGAAAATTACTATGAAACGTTTTTGCTTTAACTTTGCTTGCTATTTAAGAAGTAGAATGTGGTTCATTTCAAAATCAGAAAAGTCTTGGTTTTAAAAGCAGTTTCATATTTACTTTGAACATGCCTTTGGGAAAGCATTTTGGAGAATATTTTCAACTATGTATTTTTTACAAGTTGAAATATTTTACTGATTTTTTTACTTTTCAAATAATTCCAAATTAAATAAGCTGTTAACTAACCATGAAAACTGTCTATAAGTGTTCGTGGTTTACATATGACATTTGATAATAACGTACTGCAAACTAGCAATTATCTTTGAAAATATTTGGTTAAAAATTAGACAATTATTAGCAAAATGTTTTAGTATTTTTATTCTCCGCTTCGCAATCGTTAAGAATTTTAAGCATTTTAATATCAATATTAATCTCCAATATTGCATGCATTAATAAGATCAATATCATTAATATCGTAACTCAACATAATTAAGTCATGTCGTAAGCGCTCTCCGTAATAAATACACGACACATATATTCTTAAATACATGACAAGTACATTTTCTTGTAGAACTCCAGAACAATCCATTTGTATAACATGTACATTTTCCATTTTGACAAAAACCTAACACAGCTTGTAAACTAATACAAAATTAAATTGATAAATATGGCTCTGTTGTTATCACACAGCAATTTTTCTTCCTTCTAAGATTTTGTTACAAATTTCTACCCCCCCCCAAAAAAAAAGAAAAGAAAAGAAAAGAAAACATTCTGCTTTGAAGGAAATATTTCCTTTTATTCATAAAATTCTATGAACAGTTTCCAGTAAAAACAAAGCTAGTCAATCACAGTTGCAACTTTACGTTACCCCTGTTTTCATTTAACATCAAAAAGATAATTATAATTAAAGAAAAAATCTCTAAAGTTAAAATTTCTTTTAAAAGAAGTTGTCAGCCTCTATTTTATGTTTTATTCATTTTTTAAATATTCTGGCCGTCTTCAAGGGTATTTGAACCCTGAAAGTGCTTTTGCTAAATAAAATCTATGCCAAATATCCTTTGATTGTTTTAGTTACAATTTTACTTGTTGCGTCTTGTCTCACCAGCGGTCGATCTGTACAATTGCTGAATACAAGTAGTTCTATTCTGGTTCTAATCCTAGCATGGGCTGGTTATGTAGACATTTTCGTGGTTTTCCTCATATATGACATGAATACAAACAAAGTTGTCTTAGAAAGTCCTCCTCGATGGCATCTTTCTGCTTAGGTAGATATACCTCGCGTGCTTTCTCGTATTAAAAAAAAAGCCATAGTTCTGAGGTCATTTTTTCTCAGACATCTGCCATATCGTAAACGAAGAATGAAAAAAGGAATTTTCAAAATCTTCGTTTTTTTACTTTACAACTAACTATATCCCATTATCACTTACTTATCCGTTTAACCGGCGGCCAGCGAATAACCGCCGCATTTGGCAGCATTTATTTCCAAATGTTATAAGAAACCCCCCCCCCAAAACCACAACTGTAATTAAGTAATTAAAATTGTGAAATTGCTTTTCTTGTTTGAGAGAAATCGTATTTAGAGGATTAAAAATGATCACAATTTTCAATTTACCATTAAGAGTAATTTTAAATTTATTTACTCTTAATGGTAAATTCTAAAGTGGTTAATGGTACCTCTTAATAGTAAAGTGTTGCGTTCTTCCAAGAAAAGGTTAAATTGAACAACAACCCTTAATGGTTCAATTTAAACCTTTCAAGAAAAGGTTAAATTGCAACCCTTAATGGTTCAATTTGACTCTTCCAAGAAAGGGTTAAATTGAACCATTACTGGTTGCATTCTTCCAAGAAAGGGTTGAATTGAACAACCCTTAATGGCTCAATTTAACCCTTCCAAGAAAGAGTTAAACTGAACCATTAAAGGTTGCATTCTTCCAAGAAAAGGTTGTTTTATCCTCCAGGGACATTTGAGAAACCGGCCTAAAAGGAAGTTAGTTACGCACCACAACGGAAGCCATATAGAAATGCTATGTGAAAAATTGCCAGAAAAACAAAGGATTTTGCATCGTTAACTGATCAATTGCTTCAAAAATGATGTTTCTCATAGAAGTACAATTTATATACTGTTGTCAGAAGAATATTATGAACAACTTAAAAATATATTACATTATTTCCAAAAATACAAATTTCTTATGTGCCAGTATAGTGGTACATTAAAATCCCGACAACCTTTGTGACTCCATTTGTTATATCCATTCAGGTTCTCTGAAAAAAACCCAAATAATTTGAATTCCTTAATTCAAAAACAATATTAAAAATTTACGCATTTGTAAATCAGCTAGATAAACAATATTTTAAATAAACAAAATGTATTTTCACGCATGAAGAAGCAAATTCTTGCTATTTCCTTCCAAAATAAACTAATTAGATACATTTAGTAAAATATAGCTGACAAGAATTTTGTCAGTATTGCTCCATCATGAAGATGGATATATTTTGAGGCTTAAAAAATCTATTCAACAACCAAACAATTTTGCTTTTAGGGATAGTCATTTCAGGGAATTTGCAGGGCCTGCAAAAATATTGGTTTGCAAAAGAGTTTCTGGAATTATGCTTCAACTGATTATTGTTTTTAAAATGGGAAATTAAATTTTAAATGGATTACATTTTGATAATAATGTTTGAAATAAAATTCATGGAGGAAAGTTTCATCTTCCAAACAAAATATTTTGAAGGAAAATTAGATACCCAATAACAAATGCTTCATCGAAATATTGTATTTAGAAAGATGTCTAAAAACCCTAGTCGCCCTTTAAAAAAAGGAGTATATAAGGTATTTCTCCCACTTCCGTAGCGTGCCTTCCTGGTGTAACGGTAGCACGCTGGGCCAGTATTTCAGAGGTTCATGGTTCGATTTCCGGCGAAGGCGTTTGCTAATTCTTCTCCTTCCAGCTTCCAAAAAATACCTAATTACTCTACAAGTACAGAAAATCTCTCATGGCAACCGCCTCTAAAAACTGGAAATAATTTCTCAGGATGTAAATAAATATTGGTATAAACATCACTGCTAATCAAATTGCGCATTCACAGAATACCGAAATATGTTTTAGAACTGTGGATCTGTTTTTGAGATTTCATGTTAACACATGAGCATATTAACTGTTTGAAATGATATAAAATTATGCTTCAAACAATTTTTTTTAAATCTGCAGAAACTGTCTATTTCTGCATTAGTTTAGGAAAACGCAGTTCACACTCTGCTTAACTGATGAATAAATTCTTCTGGAAATATTCGTTTTAAAGAATTTTGTCTTCAAAGAATTTGAAACGTAACAGTTTATCTAGACAAGGTAACATTAACGTTATGCAAACACATATTTATCTAAAATATTAATACTGCTCAGAACAAGTTTATCTAAAGTGTGCAGATAAAGTGATACACTTCAAAAAAGGAATAATCTCACGTATCTAACCTTAACTGTAAAACACAACTGGCTGCTCCCTCCCCTCTTCAAATCGTTGCCCTTTAAACGAAAGAGCTGTACATCCGAACAAAAATATGCGATAAGTTGAGCAGCAAGTTCTGCTTGAGCTAACTCAGAACACAAAACTCGAAGCTCAAAGATAAGAAAAACATATGCACAAAAATAAAAAAACGAACATCTGCGCCACTTTCTTAAACTTTCATACACACCAGCTGTCGTCTGCAAAACGATTCCGATTCTTTATGTTAAATAGCATCGCTAAAAAAAAATTACAGATTCAGCGGCGTGCGTGAGAAATGAATATATTAACTGGAATTTCTAACAGCATTTCGTCGGAAATGAATGATTTATATGCATGTTTTTGAAGAACTTTTAAAATAAATAGCTTCCAAAGGTCAAGAATAAATTTTCGATCTTCTGAAAATGGCTTCAGCCTGCTTTCTCGCTGTTATGTTTTTCCTTTCGATCTACATTTGTAGCTATTTTCTGCACGCTATATTTATTTTCTGATTTAAAACTCGCGTTGTTTACGGTATCGACTCACAGCAGCGCTTAATGACCTCTCATCGAAAATTCCATCCAGTTTCGAGATAAAAAAGAAAATGGATGTAAGCAAGCCAGAAATACTGCAGATTGCTCAATACTAAGCTGCATTATTAAGATATCAACGCAAAATAAAACGCAAAGACACTATCCACAATTTCAAAATTAATACAAGAGCTGAAAATTCCGTTTTCAACTCGTTTAATTAGTAAATTAGAAATAAGTCATTTTTTACAAGGTTTGTAAGATAATAATTTCGATAAAGTAATATTTTTCAAACCTTTCTAAGCATATTCTCTTAAAGAAACATTTTCTGTAAGTATTTTGCTAATATTAGCTGAAATGGGTCTAAAACCCGACCTTCGGTCTAAATCAGAGTTTCTTAAACTGTGCGTCGCGACCCCAATTGGGGTCGCGGTGCCTGCAGTAGGAGGTCGCCAAAACTTTAGCAATATTGATATTCTTTAATTATTAAAATAATTTCACAATTACCAAATATTTTTGCATTATGTGTCTAAGAATAGATAAAGATAAGACAATGCAGACGACAAAGAAGAAACGAAAACGTTTTGATGCATTTTTTATAATTGAAACTCTCATTTTACTTTAAAAATTTAAATTAATGACCTAAAACTGCAATAGTACTGTAGAGTTTCTCACTTCTTTAGCCTAAGATGAACGTCGGGGAACCAAGCGAACAATGCAGTGACTTATCAGAGTTTTAAAACAACTATGACGTAGATTCGAGAAAGGTTAAGATAGCCTTATTTCACTCAAATAAGAATAACAGTTGGTTCCTTTTCGGACTTACAGGAAGCCTATACTTGGACTTTAACTCAGAATAAGAAATAAGAAACTAAAATATAATTAACTAAAGGAGACTTAGCCGAAACTGAACACAAGTATCTAACGTACTTGGCCCTTAAATTAAACTAGCCGGCAAATATGAATAGGCAAGTAATCCGGCCGAGCGTAACACCTTCAAGAGTGAATTAGACCGCAGGTAAACACTCCCTACTAAGGATTCCTAGCACTCTCTATTGAAGTTAGTTGAACTTTCCTTAAATACTTCGTCTAACTCATTTGCATTCAACGCGATTCTAAAAATCCTTCTAGTAGGGAGTTGTAAGTAGAAACAAGAACTGATAGGAAAGGGCTTCGAAATTAAAATACTTGTTATAAAATTAAAATATACTTTACAGTATATTATAGTACAAGTGAAGAAACAGACAGTTTCACTCAAGTCGGATTTGCGCAATACTTATGGGGTCCCACGATATTTTCGTAAACATTATGCGGTCCCTACACGAAAACGTTTAAGAAACCCTGTTTTAAATCATTCAAGTCAGTTTTTTCTTTGCTTATTTAGCAATATGAAGACAAATAAATAAACGCAAAAATCAGTAAAACTCTAGCGAATTCTTCGACTTCTCAAAAGTGATAAAACATTAATCATTTGCGTGTTAAGATTTTACTTTGCTTGCTTATAATGAAAGTTCCTACAGTGATACATCAACGCCATCACTCACTGTAACTGCATTAATAAACGAAAGAATTGAACCCAACACTTTGATTATGATCTCAAATTATATTTTCCTTCCTCTGCAGCTTTACAGTATAAATAATGGCTCAGAAGAATGATGTTTTTGTGTTTTATGCCAATGCATATAATAAATCACAGTAATTATTAATAGATAAAAATAAAAATGCCATTTTAATATGAATCAAAGATGTTAATAAAAAGAAAAATATTATATTAAACTAAATAATATTAATTAAAAGATAAGTTTTTTTCATACGCCAGAACATCAAACTGCTTTTCTACTGTATCCCGAAATGTTTTCATGCTTTAACTGGGAATTTTTTCATCTGCATCATAGTTGCCAAAACTTCTAATTTCAAATATAAATGTGTCTATGAGCTAATAAATCTTTTGAAACTAACTTATTTCCACAGACTCCGATAGGTAACTCATCTAAGTTCACGTATTTGATAGAATTAAAATGCACAACCAAAAGCATAACATTTTGATAGCTTGTGCAAAGTCTTACCTTCCAACGGTTTCTGCTTGCTTAATGTTTTCTCAAGTCCTAAAAAACATTTCCTTTCGAGGCTTAATGACATTGACGATATATGCGATTGAATCTACTTTATTTTCTTTTCCTTATTTGAAATTGAGAATATTCTGAAATTCACTTTCTAAGTAATTTCGGTTTGCATCGTAGCAATTACCATTCAGTGATTGTCACAACAAATTTGTGCGATGTTCGTTCAGCAACTTAAAAGGTCTTTGAGAGCCATCTACGAGACTTTCCGGTCCTAGATCTAATCAGGGAGTCTCCTTGCGGGACGTGACCAGATATGTTTATTGTACTCTGAAAAGCTGGATAGCGTTAAGTTTTGTCTCACACTAAAATGAGTGCATAAGAAAAAACGAAGGCACAATAACGTCATTTACTGTTCGTGAAATAAGCATGCTATTTATCTTACTAATTTACTCCTTAAATCCAGCAAAAGAGGTATTATATGACCTTGATTTAGTTTTTCAAACGAACTAGGACACATTGTTACAGATTTACAGAACAATAAATATGTCTAATGAAGCCCAGTGTTTAATGCTAATCCTCATTTATCCACACACAGCCTACAGCCTTTATGTGGCAAATTCTACATCCTTTAAGAGTGTCCTATCAGCATACATCCATACATTCTTACATCCATCATACAGCGCTTTAAAATTACTTCCGACTAATGTATTTCATAGTGATTTAGACCTTATTGCAAAAGATTTGAATACTTCCTTCCATATTTTACTTTAAAATCGAGAGGGGAAAGTTAGGCGAATAACTTAATTTCCGATAGGCGCGGTTACAGTATGAACTTAGCAAGTGATAAGTATTCTTGAACAAAATACTAGTAACTATCACAATATTATTTATTTAAAAGAAACCTACATTCCATGAAGAAAACATAGTAATATTGGCATTATTATGTCCAATACGGTATCTTCATTTTCTATTTTTTATTTTAAATATTCGCCCGCTATTACTTGTAGACCACAGCTGCCTCAGAGCATTCAGTACTGCTAGAACTGCTGTCTGTTGTCATCAAATTCACAGATATTCCGCTCTTTTATTCTGCACTTTTGCTCACTCACACTCTTACTATTATTTATTTTTGCATTTATACATCAAGCCATGGTTATGCAGGCATAATTCATGTATATTTTATTTGAGTTTTCCAATATTCTGAATTGGCACAATATGCAACATTTTAGCTATAAAATCCGTTTTTGAAAAACATTTGCGTTTAATACTCAAAATCTAATATTTTTAATATATACAAGTATTGAACTTTTAAATTTATGCTAAAAATAATTATATTTGCTTAATTTTACTACAGTATAGGGGATTCAAACTATTTAATACCTTTTCATGTGGAACACTTCTGACACATCAAACCGACACAAATGTTAAAACTTTGTAAGCCAAATGAATCTTTAAAAACAGTATTGGTATAGTTTTAGTTTAATTCCTACGATGACATATCTTTACCAGCGTCTAAAATATTTTAAATATATTTACAATTACCATATTTGCTTGCTTATTCCCCCTTTAAGCTAGGAATATTATTTTTCTAAATATTCTTATAACTTCTCTCTTCTTCAGAAAGCGAGCTTCCCTAAATTTTAACATGGATTTGACAAGGTAGTAGTTGCTTTCATCTAAATAACTGATTTATTTGTTCGTGGAGTTTGGTTATTTTGGTTCCATAGGCTCTTATTGATGAAGCAATAACAGTAAAAAGCTTCAACAAAAGGGGATATCTATGTTGTTGATGATTCTGGAGATCACTGCACGTGGAAAGATAGACTGAACGGGGACGAATACGTTGGCAATGACTTGCAAGCTGTAGCAGACAGTATCCATAAATGCAATTCTGTTTGTTATATTCTTACTGTAACCGCGAATTTCGGAAAATTAAATTATTCGCGTAATTTTCTCTCGAGTTTCTAACTATAAAAATCACTATAAAAAAGAAGGGAATATTCGTTTATATACAACTTGATTCTTAATTTAAGCCTTTCTTTTCTATTTCTAACACCTGAAGCTTTTGCGAACAACAGAATATAAACAACATAAATAAATTTTGAGAGCCGCTTAGTTTTTTAGTTTCAGCTTTGTGACAGAGAAAGTTAGTTAAATGGAGACTGTAAGCCGACAGTGTGCTGTCGAGATGAGCTCAACATTGCAACGTTCTGCAAATTTCTTAAGAACGTTCTGTAAATTTATGTTTTCAAAGAGAGTAGCAAAACGAGCTTCTGATTACAAATTCAGTTCTGGATTTGTCCCAACTTCTGGAGAGATGAAGCCCAATTTGTAAATTAATCAGTTTAGTAACTATATCTAAGACAAAGATATAATACTTAGTTATAATAACTTATAACTAAGACAAAGTTAGCCTTTGCGCAACAACTCCGATTAAAGAAGCTGTCTTCTATCTTTAGTCCAAAGGGGCAATTTGCTCAGAAGGACTATTACTTTCGTTTTGGCATTTTGCGTCGATTCACGATAAGCGTTGTTTCACTTTTCAAATGGTTGCCACCAAATATTATCGCTCTGTATTATATTTAAAGAAATTAAATAATGGAGAATCTGCTTAAATGTATGTATTTTTCTCGCATTGTGATAAAAAACGGTACTTACAGCCATCCAATTTTGATTGATGTAATCTTCCACAGAATATGGGCATATGGAAGCCGTAATTTGGAATTTGTTTTATTGACTATTTGATATTGTGTCAAACAATAAAGAATTTTTAATTAACAAACTCAACGATTTCAAAGCCAGCAACTGCAACACTCTACGGAAAAAAAAAGAAACTTTTTTATCTCCAGCGCGCGAGACTCTGTATCGAAAATTCTAAAGATAAGATCATTTTAAATTTATTTTGCGATATTGCTGTTGAACTGAATTTTATGGTTTAACTGCGAAGAACATGATATTTTATAAATAAAGGTAACATACAAAACGTTAAAAAAAGGCCCCTTTGGGTGCAATGTAAAATCTGAAAGCTTTCATATTTTTTATTTATTTTTTATGTTAATAGTGATAAAATAAACGTGAATTAATCTTATGTTCAAAAGATTTGTGGGAAATGCTCGTAGAACAGTTGTGTTTGAACTTATCATCTAATTATTTTCGAAGTAACACGCATAGCGATACCTACATTTACTGAAACGCTTTTAACATCCCTGGCAGAATGCTCTTTTCAGATCTATTATAGACTGGAAATTTTACCCCTTTTAATACTGCGAATCGTCCGAAAGAATTGGCCTTATCAAACCTCTTCAGAGAATTCGAATTACCTCATAGAATTATTTTTCTTTCCTCACAGAACATTTGTCTTATTATTAATGAGACAGAACAGCGTGATAAGCTGATTGTGACATGAACTTGGAGGGATCAAATACACCCAAACGTCTATTCGAAAACGACTTTGCTCAAAATGCAATGTCTCTCCGAACAGTCGAAAAATACATTAACTCTATTTGCATTATCACATAAAACTACGCTATCTTGTATGCTGCTTCTCCGTATGTGGTTTTTAAAGAGAGTAGGGAAACGTCATCTAACAACCAAATTCAATATTTCGTACAAAATGTTCAAAACTACTTGTTGGACATGGCATAACGTCTCTGGGAACATTTTGAAGAGAGAAGTTTATTCACTATTATGAATTAACTACCAATATTATCTTTCAGATAATAATAATAATCCCTCATACTCTTACCAATGTGTATAACAGTATAGTTGAATTGTGACTTTATTAAGACTATATTAACAACCTAATTTCAATTCTATACATGTTATAGCAATAAGACATGCGGATAGAAACATGCCTCAAAATTACGTCGCTTCATAGTTTTGCACTTAAAAGTAACTTTTGTTCTACAAATAAATCAATAATTCTTAAAGTACTTAGAAAAGTTAAACTGAGGAAACAATTATCATAATCTATTTAAAAACACCAAAAATGTTTGGCTTTGAAATTAAGTAAGAAACACTTTCAGTTTAGGAGAAGAGATATGAACTATAGTTAGCACAAAAATACTACTTCTGAGCCCACATAATAAAAATAAGTAAATTAAAAATAAACCTAGAAAAAATATAAAAGTAAAAATTTATATACGCTTTGCAACTTTCAAAAGCATGTAAATGAAACACAGTTATATGTTATATATAAAATTATTACATGGGTACAGAAGAGAAACACTTTACAATATTAGTTACTTTAAATGGAAATATATACTCATATATACATACATATATATATCTATAAAATTCCATCAAACTGAAATGAAGCACACTGCAAATATTTTTTTTCGTAATTTAAAGTTCAAGGACTTTACACAACATTTTGAGCAAGCCAAGCCATAGCAGTAAATCTAAAATTCTACGGCAACACTCGTTTCGAGAGTGTACTTCAAAGTAATCTCAAAACAGCTGCAGCTGCGAGCCATTTGGGATTCTATGCTCGTTGGTTTGCAAGAAAGGGTACTTTTTTTCCGTATCTAGGAAATGCTGTACCGCGTGATCAGATAACTAATTCTTCAGTATGAAACTTTATATAGCAACAATTGCTTGGTATGTTGCAAAAGGCTATTATTAGCAATTTGCTAAACACCAAAATAATTTTTGAGGCCGAATTTTGTGGGCATAATATGCTTTAAATTTGGAATAAGCTCAAATACATATTGTGCAATTGAATTAAAATATATTACGTATGCGCAATGGTCAGTTATTTTTAATTTTATTTCGTTGTGTCGGTCGTTTCTTGGGATTTTATTGTAGCCTAATTCATTCTGCATTCAAGCACGTTCAGAAGAGTTCTCTGTAATTGTTAATGGGATCGCTTTTACAAATATTGCTGAAGCACATTCTTTCTAAATATAACAAAACAAATGTTTTGTTACAAATTATTTGCACAAAATATGCTTATTTGTTTAATTGGTGTCACAATGAAGCTATCAAACGTGATATCTTTTCCAGGCAGCTCAAAGGGTCGTTAACTTTTAGTATATTTAAAAAAATTCCATAATGAAAAATCTGCATATGTATGTTTCTCGCACTGTGGAGAAACAGCGGTATCTACACCCATCAAATTTTGAATAACGTAGTCCTCCACCCGCTATGGACAAATAGAAGACCGAATGTGGAAGCTGCAATTTATTTTATTGTCTATTTCATATTTTGTAAAACTTTAACGAACTTTTGATTAGCAATCCAACGATTTCAAAGCGAGCAGTGGCAACACTGTAAGGGGGAAAAAACATCGATTATATCGATGCTAATATTGAGGACAAAAGATTATTTCAAGAATTAACACAGACAAACATTAAACACATATTGCTTAATTATCCCCAAGTGATTAAGACTGATTTTCACAGGGATGCCAAGATGTGATGTACAAGTTCTAGATCCACTAAAATTGTAACAAGCTTTTGATGTTTACTTAATCCTTCAGCTGAATATCAATAAAACTAATTTTTTGGAAGTTGTGAGTTAATACGTTTAACGCATTTTTAGGGTAGTATTCGAATCAAGAAAACTGTGCAAATATTCCAGTTTTCGAATTTAAATTTGTGTTAAAGATTTGGTCAATTTGTGGATGCATATACACCATTCTACTATTCACAGTTTATTGTTGAACAAAATACTTACATTAGCACACTTAAGGAAAATATTCAAGATTACAGGTTTAAGTTATAAGGCATTTCTATCCCCTTCTTAGCATGCCTTCCTGGTGTAACGGTCAGCCTGCTCGGCGCTATTTCTAGAGGTCCGTGGTTCGATTTGTCTCTTCGCCTGTTTCAAAATAATCCTAATGTCTCCAGAATGTCGCTGGAGCTAAGAAAGGTGGTGGATGATGATTCTCCATGACCAGGATTTGGCGACCGGGTCCCCTAATCCCCAGTCACCCTTTCAAAGGCGTAGTATATAAGGTATTTCTCCCGCCTTCTTAGCATGCTTTCGTGGTGTAATGGTCACGACGCTCGGCGCGTATTCAAGAGGTCCACGGTTCGATTCCCGGCGAGAATATTAATTACTCATTTTTACTCTTTCCTACTTCGAAATAACCTAATGTCTCTACAAAGTAATACATTACACATTCAAGCGAACGATTCTTATCGCATGATAATGCAACATTGCTCAGTGCAATTAACCTCAAATATTTTATTCCAAAGAACAGCAAGCATGAACTTTACTAATAATACATCTTCCTCGACATATTTATGTCATGACGATTACTTTGTCATCTAACAGAGCAATGTCATCTTCATTTTGAAATCACATGAGAAATTCAGGAAAACTTACAATAAAAATTAAAGAGTTTAATGATTTCTGCGAATGCATCCAATTGATGTATGAACGTATATCCAGAAAATGTACGGTATTAGAAGAAGTTTAAGTAAAATTACTTACTTTAAATCTCGATCATGAACCCAGGCTTAAAACTTTGTAAATGCATTGTATATATCGCAATCCTTCTTCTTGAAACCTTCAGCTCATTTCCCTGATTCGGATAAAAATTCTTATCGCGCTGAAGTCGAAAAGGCATATAAAAAACAAGACTTTGAGAGAATACGAAAAATTTATTGAAAAACAAGATTACTTCGAAATTTTTTGTTTCCCGCAGTAAAACAAGATTGAGAGAGAGAATTCTTTCTCCTTTTTTTATCGCCAGTTCAAGAAACTAAATCAAATAAACAAATCGTTAACGACTCATTCAAAACTGGACCCCTCAAAGAAAAGAAATATATTTTTCAAACTAACGACCATTTCGCTTTTTCCGGTCCGAAAATAGCCAATTTTTGCCAAAACGACAGATTTATTTCTTCTGCAATTGTGACGTGAATACAAAGTGCATTCCATTATGGCTGTTGTGGAAATAAGTAGATAAAAATGCCGGATCTCTGTGAATCAGTGTAAAGAAAATAGGACTTGAAAAACTGGAAAGAACAAAATTACTCACACCCTGATATGAAACATGTGGCGGAAACATCTAATATATTTTGTACTAAAATACGTCTGTATTCATTGTATACTTACAAAATGATGCCTGATTTCAATCTCTTTTCTTCTCATTCTTACACACGCATACAAACATACATTAATCAGCTGTCAAACACTTAAAGATACTGTAAAATATACTGTAAAATTCTGGTATGTCTAAGCAGCTATGTTCAGGTTTTATTAGCAGCATGTAATTATGGTCCTTGTCTATAAAATTAAATAGTAAATTCTAGAAGAGAATTATGGGGAGATTTCCCAAAATAAAGCAGAAATAGAATTTAACTTTAGTTTCATAAACAGGTAGCAAATTGCCTTGAAGTAATGCAAAGATTGTTTAGTTAAACTTCTATAAAAAGACTTATTCCTAGAAGAGAATGAAAAGCAAAATTAGTGCTTAGAAATGGTGATAAAAAAACCATTTTGAATGCCCTGTACAAGACAGAAGGTACAAGAAACTACTTTAAATTAACTTAGTAGATCATACCCAAACATTCCAGTAGGAGTTCCGTTTCGATAGCGTAGTGTGAGGTTTATCCTAAGCTTTTAACCTTCCAGCACGCGCGTATGCGCAAAATTTACGAAACATTCAGTTTTTAATACGCATTTTGTCGCATATCGAAGCTGAGACGTCTGTAGGTCATTTCTATTCCTCCTTTCTACTCTTCTCCACATCATGGAACATGCCAACAGGAAGTCATTTGACTTTTTTTTAACTGGGCTTCTGTGCTATGTAGCAGCTTTTCATAAAAGTTACGACACGCGCGTGGTCGTGTTTTAAAATTTGTAAAATATTTTTTTCCTCAAATATTTTGTAATTTCGTGTTATTAATTGCCGTGTATTATTTCAATTTGAATACATTTGTCTCTGTAAATTATATATCGGTTTCATGGCAAAAAAATATGTGCAACCAGCTGATTTTGCTCGGATTCTTTAAGAATTATCTGATGAAGAAATGAAAGACAAGAACAATAGCGATTTCCATTCCTTATTTTCTTTTTTTTCTATTTTTTAGAAATAAATAAAAACATTAAAGTTAGTTTAAAGGGCGCTTTTGTAACCAGTAAGAAGTAAATTTTCTTTCAGAAGTAAGTAATGCTAAACTTACTTTTTTTGCTACCAAAGTGTTTTCCTTTTTTATTGTCTATACTTGTCTTTGATGAATATTAAAATTACCTTCGATTTATTAAATAATAAATTTAAAATTTTCTATAATGAACTACATCATTGCGTTTCCATCACACTAACATAAGAACTTAAAAATAATTTACTTAGATTTGAATGTGATATCATTTGCATTTTGCAATAATAAGATGAATATTTCTTAACAAATTTATTACCAATATTCACTCATTTCTGTCGTTTTTCGTGCCCAAAACGGTAGAATAACGGATGTCGTAAAAAATACGACGCGCGTGTGCTCATGTAAAATTGCCAAGCCCGCGTGCTGGAAGGTTTTATCTTTAGTTAAAGCTACTTTCCTGCCTTTCCTAATTTCAGCTTACAATTTCCTACCAAATGTGTTTTTAGAATCGCGTTTAATGCAAATGAGAGTAAGAGTGGTATTTAAGTCGAAGTTCCACTGACTTCTGAAGAGAATCTCAGAGTTTCCGACTAGCGCGCGTTCGCTTTTGGCTACGTCTCTCTCTATGCTATTACTACGCTTGGCCGTATTAGTTAAGTTATATTTCTGATTACTTTGAGTTCCAGACCAAGTAGAGGCTTTGCTGTATGCTCTGAGACGTCTCAGTCTCTGAACTAACGCGATTATTCGCTTAGCTGTTCACGAGGTTCCTACAAATTTAATTGTCAGATAAAGGTATGGAACCTCATAATGGTATTAGATTCAATATTTGCTTGTGCGAAACAGCATTAAATTTCCTATTATAGAACTGGAAGCGAACATTATGGAGTCATGAATCTAGATCTCATAAGTTTACCATGACAGTAAACAGTTTAAATCAGTATTAAACCACGTGGATATAAAGATCCGTATGCCACGTTGAGGTAGACAAATTGAGGTAAGGTTAAGTACAGTTTTCAGAATCTCTCAATTTGGACTTTACTATTTTTCCCCAAGTCTTATTGACAATGAATATCAAAGCCTCCAATTAGTATTATTTTATAAACTAATTTATATTCATTTAACATCCTAGTCAATCACGTATTTCAGTAACATGATTTCCAAATACACCATCCCACCACAATTACTTGATGATTCGAAAAGAGCTGGATTTATAATACCGAACACCTGTGTCAGATCAAGGGATTTGGGCATACTTACGCAATTAGATGTTGTGTGCAATGTGATTCAGTTAAAAGCTGACAGCATCCTTGCAGTCGGAAGTTCAGAATCTGCATGCAATTTGAAAATCATCGCCGCAATGAAATGCAAAATTATGCACCTCCTCAATTTTTTACGGTAGTTCAGTTTTAAAATTAAAAACTTATACGTATTTAATTTACGATATTTATGATTTTTACATTTCGTAGTAAATTTTGTCATTATCATTAATTTCTACAATAAACTACAAAATGGCTGTTTTATATTTAACAAAGCGAAAAAATGGCAGTTTTTAGTTCACCTTTCTTAATACATTTCGTAGTTTTTTCGCAGGCTAAAAAATGAATATATTGTACAATGCTAAAAAACAGTCAGTTTTACTGTAGTAGCATCAACGATCTTCAGATTAAATACGTGTGCTGTTTGCAAGAAAAAAAAACTTGAGGTACACTCGAATGCTAAAGGATAAGGCATCCTGCGTACCACATCTTCTTAGATGAGTGCAGATCTCAACTAGTACTTTAATCAGCTCTATATAATGCACAGCAAAACAAAAACTATGCTAGATATTGCTAAACGTAGTCGTGTTAACTATAGGTCAGAGAGCCTATACCACGTACTTAATAAATGATAAAGTTAAAAAAGATTCTTTTTTTATGTCCCGAACTCATAGTCATTTAAGCATTTTAGTGTGACACAGCGTTTACTTTTTGTATAAAAATGACTTTAAACTTTAAACTGACTTTGAACAACTAAACACAGTACAAATTCAAATAGGTGGAATTGTTGCAGTTGCCCCAGAATCCATTATTCTAGATTACATCTTTAAACAATGATCGACGCAAAGCTTCTAAACTAACACATCAGAGAATATGTTAAATCGCTGAAATACGAGGTAAAAAATAGGATCCCTGTTGAAGAACAAATCAATGGAAACTTTTTATGAGCTGTATCTTTTAATCAAGTAAACTCTCAATTCATTTCGTGTGCTTGTTTCAATGATAGTAAGAAATAAATTAAAAAAAAAAAAATCCGAAAGCTTTCAGATTATGCCCAAAGGGGCTTTTTTAATGTTTTGTGTGTTATCTTTATTTATTCAATATCATATTCTTCGCACTTAAACCATAAAATTCAATTCAACAGCAATATCGCAAAATAATTTTAAAATGACCATGTAATTAGAATTTCCGATACACAGTCTCGCGAGCTGGAGATAAAGATGTTTTTTTCCGTACAGTGTTGCCATTGTTTGCTTTGAAATCGTTGAGTTTGTTAATCAAAAATTCGTCAAAGTTTTACAAAATATGAAATAGATAATAAAACAAATTCCAAATGCTCATATTTTCGGGTGGAAACGTACGTTAATCAAAATAGGATGGCTCTAGGTACCGTCGTTTTATCCCAATGCGGAAAATATACATACATTTATGCAGTTTCTTCCTTATTTAATTTCTTTAAATGTAATACAGAGCGATAATATTTGGTGGCAACAATTTGAAAAGTGAACCAACGCAAAATGCCGAAACGAAATTAACAGTACTTCTGCGTATATTGCTTCCTAAAAAAGGATGTATAAAATTAAGTAATAGTTATATTTTTAATAGGAAAGCAATAATATAGATGCCGATAATAAAAATAATTTAACAAAAATATCGGTATTTGCTTTTGGTGCAGTTGCCCACAAGCAGCAGACAAATATTCATTTGCTTTATCTAAATTTACTCAAATATGTTATTTCTATGAAAATATATTAAATAAAAATTTTATGAAACGTTATGTTACAAATGAAATTCCGAATGCAAATACCCCTTTAAACAACTAACTGTTATTAAGTTGTTTTCTTAATCAGAATTTGTTTTGAAATATGCACAATAATCCACACGTGTAGCTTCAACGTAAGTAAATCTGTATCAGCTTAAATGATTTTATTCACTCTGACTTCTATATAAAGTATAATTTTAAGACATAGATTGCACATATTATAGACATGTACTTTACCCTTTTCGACATAAAATATTGCAAGGAGTTCACACCAAAATACAGTTCTGAAATATTGTTAGACACTTCACATTCGCCGAGGACTCCTAAAATTCGGAAATGGCAGTAAAAGCAGTCGACGCGTTGAAACAAATTGCATTTTCCAGTCATTCCATTGGTTCTGCGAACAGAGCATTACGCGGTGAACATTTCGACTGAACATCTCTGCAAATATATCTCAGTACTATCCAGTTTTCGTAAAATCTAGAGGTAAAAAGAAGATGTAAGAAACTTCAAGAAAAGCAACCATTTTTGGCAGAGAGATATGCTGCATTCTTATTCACAGAAAAATAAGCGTCATTATTACAGCAGAGGATAAATTTTGTTTTCTCAGAATACTCAATTGAATGATATCAAACAGTATAACCAACCAGAGTTCATTCTTTGCTTTAGTACTCTAAGAATACATATTACTAACCATATACATTTATGGCTTTCTTTTCTTGCCATTCCTGAATTTTATGTTAAGTTTTAAAAGGGAAGAATTATTTTATTTCCAGTTTCGGATTTAATAAATAAGGAGTAACAAAACGGTAACTATCACACTTTTTCTGTATGAGAAAATATAAAATCCAGTCATGCTGTAGTCTAATTACATCAACAAATTAGTTCACGGTATGTTTCCATATATTTAAATAATATATACCGGGTGACCCAAGAGTCCGTTAACATTTGAAAATTCAATAATTCACGGAATAATATAGATAGAGTGGTAAACGTTGGCAAACATGCTAGAAATGGCATGGGGTTTTATTGTAAGCGAAAAAAATGCAAAAAAAGGTCAACATATGGCGCTGGGCAGCAAAATGTGAGCGACGAGGCCTGATAATAAATTGTGTATGAAAAGAGCTGTAGCGAGAGAGCAAATTAGTCCCTTCATGACTTTGATACTTTTCTAAACGTTATGCTATAAACACTCTGTACTAACATTTAAATGAATCCCTCAAATCTTTCAGAATGCTGCCCTTTATAAAAAAAATCGCACATAAATCTGTTTAGACAGTCAGTCATGATTGGCTGTAACATTCGATATTTCCATCCGCATCAATTTTCGAACAGCCAAATTTAACTAAGCTTTCGAAAATGGCTAAGTTGCGTTGCATGTCTAACCTTTAAAGGCCAGTGATGATTGGTTCCATGTAATAAAACTCTATAGTTATAAGCTTAAAAATAATTCATATATTTTATTCAAATCTGAAGTGTCTGTTTATTATTGTTGCTGTATGAAGTAAAGCCATAAACCAATTGCTAAAATGAAGTTTGAAACTGAAAGAAGGAAGGGTTGCGTTTTGCACTATAAACTATTAAAGATTAAGCATATAAGAATAGTTTAAATACGATTTCTAGCTTTATAATATTCTCACATAGAATACTATGCTTTTACATTCATTGGCAAATACACAAAACAGCTTTCGAGAGAATAATTATAACTTTTAATGGAGTACTATTATAAAAGCAATATAATTCGACGATGCTCCAAGAAACGTACATCCACTTAATCACGTAAATCACCACAAGAGGAAAACTAAGCCTTAACAATGCATATAATGAGATCAAGAAGAGTCTCTTAACTTACCGCATGCATTACAAGCAAATGAAAAAGAACCTTTGACATACCTAGGGAAAGAAAGAAAATTTTTAACATAAAAGGTCTTTCAAATCTGCAAAAGGATAAAATAAAATTTTAGAACAAAAATTACTAAACATTAACTTCTTTAAATAACTCGTAATAAAAGTGGTCACTTCTTTTATTCAAAATTTTCTGAAGATATACATGAATTTGCATGTAGGCGCATTTTGAAATTTGGCATATATAACCGATAATAACACCAATGTGGTTTACGTACTTTGTTACAAAATTATACGGAAGTATGAACGATGATATTTTTCCGCTCGTCTACAATGAAAAATAGGAAAGGAAAATAGGGTGCTATAAATGAAGAAGTTCTCCAAAGTGAATTATTCTTGGCGCAAACTGAAAAAACTAGGCCAAAATAAATTTTCAAATTTCTCCGTAACTTTCGCAACGAATTTTAGAAAGTTTAATATCTAGGCATAATTTGAGTCATAGAATCGAAATATAGAAAAAACATTGGCATGACATTTCAGAAAAAGCCCAATTTTAGGTCAAAATACCTACATTCGAACACTGCTATATATAAATCCAATATATATCCTAAGTCGCGATTTCGAGACATAAAAAACGCAATTTAAATTTCGTCAATCGGCCCAGTAGAATGGGAGATATAGAACTGTCCCCCTTTTTTTTAAACTTTTAGTCCAAAGAGACTTTGTCCCTGAAGGACTATTGTTTTCGTTTCCCGATTTTGCGTTGGTTCACTATAAACGTCTGTTTCACATTTCAGACTGTTGCCACCAAATGTTAATGTCCTGCATAATATTTGAAGAAATTAAATAATGAAAAATATGCATCAATGTATGTATGTTTCTCGCACTGTAATAAAACAGCGATACCTAGAACCATCGAATTTTGAATATTGGTCGTTTCCACCCGAATACGGGCATATGAAAGCTCAAATTTGAAATTTGGAATTTGCTTTATTATTGATTGCATATTTTGTAAAACTTTAACGAAGTTTTGATTAACAAACTAAAGGATTTCAAAGCGCGAGACTCTGTATCAGAAATTCTAATGAGATGCTCAATTTAAAACTATTTCGCGATATTGCTCTTAAACTGAAATTTATGGTTTAAGTGCGAAGAACGTGATATTTAATAAATAAAGTAACAGACAAAATGTTAAAAAAACGCCCTTTCGGACGTAATTTAATATCTGAAACCTTTCAGATTTATTTATTTATGTTTTACGTAGTGTACCATACAATTGTGATGGCTGATTATATTAAATATCTAATCAGCAGTTAAAGTGCATATATGCAGAGCATTTACAGTAAAAACATAAATTTTATAGAAATCGCATTTATTTATTTTACATTCTTCATATATTTCCTTATTTAGAAGGCTTAGAGTTAATCTTGTCTATTCTACAACTAAAATATATGATTCTAATTCCCTATGAGAGATGAACAGCTAACACAAAGAGAGATTAGAGTAAACTCCCAGAAACTGAAAGCCTAAATTTATGTGATAATTTTATCAAATGCTAATTAACAGCAATTACATTGCACCTTTAACAATAGATTAATTTTCCTCAGTTCTTAAAATAGATTTTCAGAAAAACAAAGCAAGCATACAAAATTAACGAAATTTGGACTATTAAAATTACTTATTATTTAAACTAGCGTCTCTGATTCATGTAAAACAAAATTATCAGACCATCAATGATAAACAAATACACAAAGAATGTCGAATACTAAAATAAAATTCGTAATTAGTTAAAAAAAATCAAAAATCAATAATATTTCTGGATAAAAAAGTAATAAAAGCTTTTCTTTTATATATCGTGTTGCTGAATAAAACTGTTCATTAATATTTTCAACTAATAATAAGGACATTCATTAAAATATAATAAGTTGCAGTCATAAATAAATTCGTCATAAAAGACGAAAATACGTCATAAATTTAGGAAACATAGTTAATGAATTCAATTTTCATTAGCTATGTTTCCTAAATTTTTCCATTTGCAATACCTTTTGCAAGTCTTTTTTATAAATTAAATAGATTTTACTTCAAAATTGTGAAATATTCTGTCTTGAGTATTTGTGAGACAAAAACAACAGTACAGTAGTTTGGAACAGACTAAGTGTAACAGTAAATGTCTTTTTTCTTTTAAGATTTATACATAATATCCAGCATTTTATTTCTGAAACCAATGTCACCCATATCAAAACAATTTATTGTCGTATAATAGCTGGATACTTGTATCATAAATGTTTAAACGTAAACTTGCTTTACATTATCTCAGCAATAAAAAGTAATTTATTTCAATTTTTTTAAACGATACAGTTTTTATTTGGAAATCAAGTATTGCGAGCTGTTAAATTTCAATAAATATAAAAACTCTTTGCAAATACACATCATTCCTGATGTTATTTTACTTACTGTAAAATAAAATCAGGAATAATTATTGTATAAATTAAATATTGCATGATAACTTAGATAAACCTTCAATGTGCCAAAATATGTTAAGGCTTGGAAAGTAAAATGGAAAATAAAATTGAGCATATGTCATATCCGAGAAAATAGAAGCCCATATTCAGTTTTCATTAGCTACGTTTTCTACATTTTTCCATTTTTAATACCTTTTATAAGTTTTTTTTATAAATTAAAAAGATTTTAAGTAATTAATTGGAAAAGTAAAGTACAGAAAATAAAATTCTTATCCCAATGTAGCACCCAAAAGAGCGGAATGCATGAAGCCATTGTTTACTTAAAACGATCCGCAAATAATTTTCAGGGGGCTAAATCTTATTATTTCAAGCAACATAAGCAATGATTTAAAAACTACAAAAATATATATCAATCATAAACCACCCTAGAAAATTTGTAAATGAAGATATCAGAAAATTTAGAACTTACTTAATGATAAATGAAGAATTCGAAAAATTTATTTTCGAACATTTCATTTATCGTGAACTATAATGATTTTTTTAATATACAGGTGTATTCATTCCGAAGTGTACAATCTTCCGAGAAGGGTAAATTACACAAAAGGGGCGAAACGGAATCGTATAATATTTGACAGTCAAAAACGCAATCGTAACATGATTATGGTGATTGGTAAAACGTCCTCAAGAAAAACGGTCACACGAAATCCGCCCGCAAAGGTAGTAGCATAGAATGTTTCAGAAATTCAGAGTTAGCAGATATATATATAGTATATGCAACTGCTGACCCTAATGTTTATATCGGCAGCGCAATATGACAAAGTTTATTCCGAATCATCAAATGCTTGCAAGTCTGTATCAGAGGTTATGAGAAAAGGGGTTTTCTTCGAAATTTTTTTGTCATAAGTGTATCAAGTGGTTTTGCAGTGGTTCCTGAAACTTTTCAAAACATGTCATTAGATTAACTAAAATATATCAAATGTATATTCAATGTATAAACTGAGATCATTGTATGTACTGTATTTCATTGTGTAAACCGTATGTTGTTTTTTCCTTATTGTAAGAGTTTTGTAGAGAAACGACATTTACAGGAAAGATAAATGGAAGAAAAATCTGGGAATAATTTCATCTGCAGGAAACTGTAATTCATCTGCAACTCTTTATTTCTCCAAAAGTCCATTATCGCTAAACCAGTACTACGAAATGCAATATTTCAAAAATTCTCACGAATACCACTTGGAGGCTGCAAGCGGAGAAGCAACTCTTAATGTACCCTGTCGTAAGAGTAATACTGATTGTGTGCAAAAAGTATCCCATCTAGCAAATCGCGTGCATATGAATATGCGATACCTGATATATGAAAGCCTTTAATAATTATACACCAGCGTTAAATTTTGATTTATCTCAAATATTTATATGAACATCAAAGAAACTTCTTTGGAAAGAAAGACTTCAAAGTGTTTCCAAAGTCAAAATCCAAAGAAACTGAAATGAATGATGAACGTTATGAATTTATCCATAGTAAATTACACTCAGCTCTCAATTTAATAATCGAGATTTATATTACCAAGAAACATTTCCCAACATTAGATTATTTTGCTAGTATTTAACAACAGTGTTAGATTAAAAATTATGTATCTCACTAAAATCAGTAGTTTTTAAAATTCTGCCGACGAATAACTAAATGAATCATTTTTATTTTAAACATATCAAACAGAATTTTTTTGGAATAAACGTTTATTGTTGTCCTTTTGGTCTTAATGGTGTCTTTTTTTAGGATAGAATTTTATTGTTGTCTTGATGATCAGATGATTTAATAATTAATATGATTTCTCCCATGTTATTCAAGCATTCTGCATCTGAATACGTAATTGAAATTTATGATAAGAACTTCCATCAAGATGCGTGAATCGCAGTTATCTTATACACGTATTCTCAATATTGAAAAGAAACATGAGTTTTTTTCATTCTTGTTGAAACGGAAAATAAAATCTGACTTTAGAAATTGTTTTTCTTGAGAACTGAACAAAATAATTTTAAAAATATTCAAAAAAATATCAAATTTGCTCAGAAATAATTGTCCTGGAAATTGTATTAACGACACTTAATTTTGATTATTCTTCTAGTTCAAATAATCTTACATTGCCAGTTTAATGACCTCGTAAGGATCTTAAGTTTTACTAACGTTTATTTTATTTTAAAACTGTACTATCTTTTCTTATTTTCCACTTCCGTCAGAATTAAATGCTTTAACTTGTTTATGCAAATTGTACTTAAGTTGTGGCTTTTTGCCAAGAGCTAGAGAGAGAGGGGAAGTGAGCCGCCTCGCCAGAAAGCAATTTGAAACATAGTTCGTTAACTTGATCAAGATCATATAAGGGTATTACACAATAGATATTTTATATCGCAATCTCATACATTTTAATTTAGCCATTAACTGCCAAAAATACTTGCGTTAGATTATTCGAAATGTCTTTGCTTTATTTTCAGCTCTGGATAAATGACTTCATGTTCGTATTCAAAAATGATAAGAGCTATTTTAATGAATTTTTCAATTTTAATAATGGATGAAAAAAACCTCTAAACAGTTCTTCAGACAAAAAGTACAGTTTGAATTATGAATGAAATAATACTTATGAATTTTTTAGATACATAAATCATGGAGTTATCAATCCATTTTAGTCGTAATTCAATTTACTCATTAATATAGTGTGATAAAATATTAACATTCCCTAAAAGAGAGCTCCCTAAATTAATTATGATTCCTCCATTTTTTTAGTAAAACGAATTTACCAATAGAAATGTTTACAATTGTATTCAAAATAGTTTAATATGTGCTTAATATCTAGATTGCCATAAACCAATAAAAGAAATATTTGTAGAAGAACTTGAAGAAGAAGGTAAAAAGCGAATGCAGAAAATTACAAAACGAATTTTTAGATGCTTTGCTTACATCGTAATCAAATACAAGTAGCCACCCTACAACACGGCATCCTGTAACACGGTTTCGCTATAACACCATTCATAAATTTCGAGAACCCTCATACAATACGGTTTTCGTATAACATGGTTTCTCTCTAAAACGATAGGAAAATTGCCCAAGCAATCTGAATAAATATAATGATCAATCACATAACAATGACGAAACCTCACTATCGCAGAAGGTGAACAACATTAGGTCACAATAAGTGCCCTAAAACGCACAACCTGCACGTTCGGCTTTCAAAATTCGAATCCTCATCTCCGTGGCCTGAAAACAAAAGTGTTTCCCGCTGCTGGTCGGCAGTCTGCGTCTAGCCACGGTGTGTTAAAGAATAACTTTTTCATCTTTAAGACATAAAGTTTCAGTCCCGAAACATGTCTGATAAAGATTTAAAAAAAAAAACAATTCTTAAAAGGAAATTCCACTATTTTAGAAGTAAAGGTACAAATTTTTGACCGTCGTTTAAAGGGAAAAAGGGCATCTCACACTAGGAGAAGTTTTAATTTGAATGAAGCAACAGTCCGAACTATTAAGAAAAATGAAAAAAGAAAAATGAAATGCAGTTGCTGCAGGATCTTCGACATTCGCAAAACATACAGTTCGCCCTCACCCGGGCGCCAATAATTTAGAAGAGGGAAAGGCACACAGCATTTGGATTGATGATAGCTGTCAAAAAAGAATTCCGTTGGATGTGAATATCATTAAACAAAAAGCACTCAAAATTTTCAAGCACCTTAAAGAACATAGAGAATCCTCTGTCAACCCAGATTTTGTGGCAAGTAATGGTTAACTATAAAATTTCAAAAAGCGCCTTGCAACTCATGGCAAAAGCATTCAATGATTATGACGCTGCTAGGATGGATGTTGATTATGAAGCTAAAGTTTGGCTTTTAAATTGTTTTGTGCCAGACGCTGAACGTTATTTAAGGCAGAAAAATTGGAGTTCAAGGCTCTATGACTATTAGATAATGCTCCATGTCACCTACAAGATTTGAATCATCCCAACGTCAAAATACTGTTCCTACCATCTAACACTATTTCGTTACTCCAAATAATGGATCAAGGTATTATTTATACTTTTAAAACATATTACATAAGAAGAGTACTAGAGTGCATTTTAGACGTAACCGATTCAAAATCAATTACGGTTATGGAAGCTTGGAAAACATTTTCAATCAAGCACTGTATCGGCATCGTATCTTTGGCTCTGGAAGATCTGAAAGCATCAACGTTAAATGCATGTTAGAAGATATGTCTCTCTTCAGATGAAATAGAAAAAGTGAGTGAATTGTCAGAAAATGAAACTGATAGCTTATTAAAACTCGCTAAATCAATCGGAGGCGAAAATTTCGTCGACATGACTATTGAGGACGTTCAAGATTTATTAGCGAAAGAAGATATTGACAAAGCAGATTTGATGGAAATGACATCCGAAGCCATTAATCAAATCGATTCTGAGGACACTAGCACTGATGAAGATAGTGCAGTTAATAATTTAACAAGGTTAGCTGCCTACGCTCAGCTGAAAATCTCGAATCATTTTTCTTAAGTACAGACCCTTTCGCTGAAAAAAAGCAGAAAATTCAAAAGGGAGCTGCAAAACTGTCTAGCTCCATATCGAGAAATTTACATTGACCCAGTAAGAACTAGTAAGCAAATAAAATTACAAATCTTTTAACGAGGGAAGAAAATGCCAGAACTTTAAATGAAGAAAGAAATTTTGAAAGCGATCTCATTCCCACCGAAAAAACGTTCTCGGTTGATTATACTGAACAATGACAACGAAGAAATCTAGAGGGTAGCACTAATCAGGCATTCTATTTCTAATTGAATTTGCCCCGGGTTTTATGAATATTCGCGCCATTTTACATAAGATACATGACAGTGAGAGATGGCTTCAACGTCTACTCAGCAGAAAAAGAGAAAAAATGAGGATGTGAATTGGAAAGACAAGAAGGATATACGTTTGATGAGCACAGTCCATAATAACTCGATTATGGATGTTTGAACACGGAAAAGAACTGTAAAAAAACACACAACTGTAAAAGATTACAACAACAAAATGGGAGGAGTGGATCGCCTGGATCAGATGTTATCAAATTATCCTGCTGTTAGAAATAAGCAGAGATATTATTATTCTTCAATTATGCTTTATTTCCTTATAATTTTACTTAATATTCATTGACATTCATCCACTACGAAAGTCATCTATGGAAAGTTATGATGTACAGAGAAAACATCATTACACGCTACGAAAAACAGACGGCCGCTGGGGGGGGGGAATTTTCGCGGACAGGAGAGGACGGCGAAAGGGTTAAAATGGTTTTAGAGGCATTAGGAAATCAGGAGTTTTGAAAAATAAGCAAAGCCTTCGCCGTGAATCGAACCATGGACCTCTAGAATACGCTCCCAGCGTGCTGACCTCTACACTACGAAGGCATGAGAAATACCTTATAGAGTGATTAAACAAAAATGAAGTTGATTTAACCACGATGAATAGCACCACTATTTACTCCTAATGAAGAAAATGTAAATAGTTAAGAGAAACGTTAAGAAGTATTTGATTGTTAGGTAACGCAATATAATGAAGAAATAAAAATTGATCGTCCTCAGTCCGAGAGCAGTGAATAAAGAAACTGATAATTAGAGAGTATTTCGTTTTTAAATAATAAGAGGAGAAGCTTAAAATACACCCAAAATAGTTCTACTCATTAAATGAAGATATTATGACCTACAACTATCACTTTGTTAATACAGTTGATACACATTATAACATATTACTTTCATAGTATATTGTTGCCAAACGCACAGCCACAATAAGGTAGATTCACCACAAAGCGGATGTAGGGTTGCCAGAAAGTGAAAAAGAAAGGCGGTATTGCCAGATTTGGTGCAAAATCGCCCATTTGGCTACAGTTGGCAACAAAATTGGGGATATGCCATAGACGGAGGGAGGACATTCTAGAACGATTTCTTAGCGGTTTTTCAAGAGTGTTCTCGAAGGCAAGTCAAAAGCTACTTATATATCCTGCCTTTACGCGGAGTAAGAGAGTATCTTGAGGTCAGAGATTAGCTTGAGAGCGAAGGAACCGAGTCGGGAGCTGTACTTTAGTGCTTCGCCGTGAAGCTGTCTTCACCGTTATAGCTTGGAGGCTGTCTTGCGGATAGTTTCAGCGTGTTTATCGTAGTTTTTCGACGATTGTAAACGTGTTTTTAGAACTCTCCTGTGTAATACTGGCGTGTAAATTGTTTTGATTCTTCATCAAGTGTTATCGTCAATTACTCCAAATCCACGAACCCGTAGATAAATTTTACAATACATTAACACTACTGGCTATCAGTCAAAATTGTAACACGTTACACATAATGTATTAAACGTTAAATATTTATCGTAAAACTTCAGACTAAACGTGAGAAAACGAAGACGCTAAAAATCTCTTCGTGAAAACTACATGCTTCTAAAATAAAACATTTACTTTCATTGGATACTACTAAAGACAGAAAGGTAACATGAAATGTAACTATATATAACGTTTTCTTTTGCAAAAATATTCGACAAAGTATTAAAACACTTCTTTGAACAGAAAAATAAGCCCACGAATGGACTTCAGGAAATCCATCGATCTACACCATTTTTCCACAGAATCAAAACTTGACTACACAGTATTGATCAAAAATGCAACTCCTAATGAATTATTCAACGTGGTTTCTGAATTCTAGATATCTAGCTATCTGCACAACTATAGCTGGTATGACGTTGAACAAAACGCAATACATATATATCTGCAAAGAATAAATACAAGGGTTCCCAACATATTTTACTTTTAAAACGCTCTTTCGGACAAGCATTCTCAAATAATGGAATTTCTTTATGATCCTAATTTTAAGTATTTCCATGAATGAAAAGGAATAACGATTGCTGAACGGAAATTCCGAGATACATTCTTTACGAATATCTATTATGAAATACAAAACTTTTCCCTTGTACCATGCTGATAACAACCGAAATAAACACTAGTTTAGGTATGAAACATCTGCAGAATATTTTGTTTAAGATTTTTCTAAGGACGCCTAAGACCCAACAAAATAATAAAGATACAGGAACGTATTGGTAAAACCAGCCTTCTTTGTGTATACCTCTAGTGAAATACAATAATTTTCTCTTACGCTATGATAACGGTAATCTCAAACGAAGACTTAGTTAGCATACATGAGAATATTTTATTTATTACTGTTTATAGAGATGCGTTAGAATAAGTAATGCATCAGCTTTTGAATACGAAAATCGAACTGCTGATAGAACGTTCTTAATAAACTAGAGTTTATCCAAATTTAAAATTTACGAAACATGTAGACAACAAAGAAATACAACAGAGTGGAATTTCTAAAGATTCATTAGCACAGCGACAGTCATTTCCTCGAATAAAAATGGGAACAATTTTCAAAACTCCTGTTTCTTGATTTCCGAATTCATAATAGGATGCTGTGATCTTACATTTCTAATATTATTTACTCTTTAATAACTTTATTTATTTAATTATAACTATATACATCTTTTTATCCAATGTCCGTATGTAGGATAGGTAATTAAATGTTATCTATACTATTAAAATCTGTGGCCTTCTGTCTGTTTGTTTATGGCATTATCTCCTTTGGAACGGCAGGAAGCTGAATTTCGAGAGAGGTACTCCCGGATTTCAAAAATTCGTGGAAAGCAATTTTGACCATTCTCATCTTCTTACGACTTTAATTAGCGGAGATATTAATGAAAAACTCTCAAAACGCTAATTTTTGCCCTAATTTTAGGGTGGCAACAGTCTTGCACGCTGGAGATAAAAATCTGCTTTATTTCGGGAAGTGTTACCACTGCTCGCTTTCAATAGAGAGATTTGAAAAGGCATCCGTTTAACTCTAATATGCAGACATTTTGCAGATTCTTTACAAATTACCATAACTATTCGGAACTTGAGAAAAAGCTATTAATAAGCTCTCTATTAATTTTCGTAAACTTGAAAAAGATTGATATATGACTAGGTTGTGGATTTTCGAACGGGATCCTTATTTCGAACACCATCTTTAATGACGATATTTGTTTATTTCTGTTCTTATTTCTTGATTTTTTGCTGTCATAAGTATAATAAACATGTTTCCTTACTCTGTTCTTGCTCTTTCTTTGCGTTTTGTGTCGTTACTACCGCACTAGGAAAGCATTAAAACGATGCATTGCTATATGATTTTCAATCATATAAGTGCACTCTACCTCTTCTAAAAGTTTGTAACCGATTTCCTCAGCCAACCTATAGAACGTTTCGCTCCTTAACACAGCGCTAATAAAACGCAAACTGATTTAAAATTCTGAAGTTATTCAAAAAAGGGAACTGAAATTTACATTGTTGATCGTGTTGTTAGTTAATGCTTTTTAATTTATTGTTCACTAATCTAATTTTAAAAACAAGAAATTCTTTCAAGTAATGAATCATGGAAACAAATGCAATGTTTTAAAAATTTTTTGAATGAATAAATAATCTCTGATAGGTATGTTACTTATTTACAGAAAAATTCTAAAAAAACAGAAGCCTTGTTTTCTCCCACCGATTATGAAAGAAAAATCATTATCCTATGTTTTAACTTCATAGAAATGAATGATTAAACGTAAACGTGAGATTTATTTTTAAATTCCTATTCACTGTTTAAATTTCCTTTGTTTTAGAAATATTTTTGAGCAGCGGATAATTAATTCTTAAACAATAAATGAAATTTTCTTATTTGGTTTCGAAAAGTAATTTTTGTAGCTTTCATGGAATATATTTTTGCATTTAAAAAATAAATTGAAAATCAGTTTGGATTTTATCATTTTATATAATAGTGATCCTATTTTCCGGACTTATTTAATTCGAAATGAATCGCTACGGGACTCCTTAAGGAAATAAGAAATTACCATGCTACTTTTCCATAATGATTGATATTGATCGATATATATATCTGCGTCCATCTATGTGCGTTTCTATGAATACTTATATAATGATTAGATAATAAAAGTACAAGAAACTTTATAAGTACATTGATAAATGTATCACATAATAATATACAATGTTTCGTCTATATTTCAACTTAAAGAATTCAAACAGCATGACTACAAATAAAAATATTTAAAACATGGCGATCTTCGCAAAACACTTTGATGATATTTAACAAAATATCTCCAAAGTGTCAACTTAATGTAACCGAAATTTTGATTAATCATTCAAAATCTTTACATTCAGAAAAGATCCTCAATTTTTTTAAATTACTCTACCCTGATACAATCTCTGATTATAATTAAATACGGATAATCAAAATCACAATAACAACCTTGTATTTAGCGTAAATATATTAAAAATATAATTATATTTAATATAATATATATTAATAATAATTTAATATAATATATATTGTTATTGCGATTTTGATTGTCACATTTGCGTGTTTCTCTTCTATTCTAAATACAAACACTTTATTTATAATGATATGTTGATCCGTTGGGCTCAATAATGGCTGCCATTCGATGAGCCATGAATTTAACAAGTGTACCGAAGTGTTCTAGATTTTCCAGCTTGACAAATGTTCTAGAATTTCCTTTTAGTTAAGGATATTGATGATGAATGACGTATTTGCACACCTTTTATAAAGTGGTGCGTAAAAAAGGTGCGTAAAAATGTTTCTTCTTTATTGCCACCTGCCTTTGTGATGCAGCCGGAAATACATCTGATTAGCAATCGGAAGGTTTGGAATTCGAATCTCAGCGATATTTGTTCTTTTTTCTGATCCGGAACGAACCTAACGACTCAACAAGTGGCTCTCGAACTAAAATATGTTGGTTGGTAGATCACCATCCTTTGGATTTGGCAATTGGGTTCCCTCCTCTCCAACTTCTTCCCTTTAAATGGGTAAGAACGTAAAACACTTTCTGCTTCCTTATCGCGTGCCTTCGTGGTGCAGTTGCAGGCACGTTCGCCTAGCAATTGGAAGGCCTGAATTTTGAATTCCGGCTAAAGCATTGCTGAATTTTTATGTTTGCTGCTCTGAAATGATACTAATTACAATACAGTTGTTTAGTGGGATTTAAGTCCGAGCTTCTCGCAGTCATTTTAACCAGGCGACTTCGATGCAATGTTGCTCGAACAAGGAGGGAGCTTACCAGGATCTGTAATAATCTGTAATAGAAGCGGTTGACCCGGAAAGAAAAACAAACATGAATATGTAAGGAATCGTACACGACACCTATATACTTAGATAAGGCTAGGTGCTTGGTAAAACAAAATGTCCCAAACATTACTAAGAGAAAACATCCTAGGTTGCACTAAGTAGCCATCAGCTTGTACAACTCTAATCTGGGCTCTGGATTCACGGCTTGCTGGGGATGGCTCCACATTCTCTTAGAGATGCCAGCATGACAGTCGGAATCGCGATTAATTACGTCATGATACTTACTTACAATCATGGATAGTGCATGCAAAACGTTTAGTGTGGTGGCATGCAGTGAAAAGTGATATTCCCCTGAGTCTTCGGTTTCTGAAGCCGATATCGTAAAACAAGAGCTGCATAATCCGTTTACTGTCTGCCTTACTGGATCCCCCCCGGGGTTGACTCAGGAGAATTCCTGGGAAGTACTGGTTAGTACTGTACCTAGGCAGTTTCAACCACGGGGGCATAATAACAGACTTCATAGAAGGCCTAAGGGCTCTCGGAACAGAGTAAGGATCGGCAGGGACCGTACTGGTACTGCCTTTGTCTGCCTTGTAGGATCGTCACATGGTAGATTGTAAGTTCGGCGGGACGGTACTAATTCCGTTCGGTAACATAGCCTAAGGTCGGATGCTACTCCGTTATCCGCGTTGTCTTACTCGATCTTTTCATTAAGTGGTCGCTTCAGCTAAGATCGCTGTACGTGCGGCAGTACTAGGCTTTTAAAGATAACGATCACTGAAGGCGGTTAATCTCTTGACGCCTGCCGATTACTCTTCTTTTTCTGCTATTCACATCTTATACCTTCGTTTATCTTCGATACTATGAAACAACAACAAAAAAAAAAGTTCTAGGACTAATTTTGGAGTTGAATGATTCATGGATCAAGCATATGTTATTTTATAATTAAAATTACTATTTATAGTTAGAATTTTGCTATAATTAGTTTTTTGAATTGTTGAAATCAATTCTGCAAACTAAATGTCACTTTTGTATTTTCAAAATTCGTCATATACAAAACCGATCTAATAACCTAATTTAACTAAAAATAAAGTTGCATTTTTATTTTTTTAATACTCGCAGGGAGGTTTTTCAAATCCTAAATATCTTCCTGTATTAAATTTACTAAATACAAGCCGCAACATACGCATAAAAACCATTGGCACATGATAAAAATATAATGCGCTACAAGAAATAAACGATCTACTTAACGTTAAGTTCACCAAATTTGTATAGACTAATTGAATCCTAAATCATGCTCCTCGATATCATTTATAATTTCCTTGCAAACTGGCACAAACAAATACCTCCTCGCTCACCTTTCCCCCCCCCACCGAAAAAACTTCTTGTTACAATTTTCTTAAAAAACATAAACCTTATTTCTAGTCTTTCATGAAAAGCTCTGTGAAGTTTAAAAGCCACTAGATTTTTTTTCATCTTCGTTGCAAAGCATAGAAAAATATTTTAAATGATGAACGAGAGCTACGTAACATTTGCATCAAATAAAAAAATCTCATTAACCCGCTACACTTTAAAGAAAAGTAAAATTTTCATCACAATGTTTTTTCTTTTGCTTTTTTTTTTCCTGCCTCCTTAGAAGACTCTTTTTAGGAACATTTGTCAGTTCACGGTTTAACGTATTTAACACAACTTACACCTTACGATAACTGTTAAGAACATTTTATAATGAAACAGAAAGATAAAAAGTTAAAATAAAAGACAAAAACGAGTAAATAATTAACGAGAGAAAGTGAGGGTATAACTTTTAAAAGATTTAACGATTCTTCTTCTTTTTTAAATATCTTTATTTTGATTACATAATACTTCGGTTGTTCACAGTACTTTCCGAGGAATATAAGTTTAATTTGAAATTGATGAAATGAAAATCTGCTGTTTAGGAGGAAGGGGGAAAGGGCTATTTGTGTTTTAGGTTTGAAAGTTCAGTCTGAAGAGTAAAAAAATAAAGAAATAATAAACTGATGAGCTTTATTTTTACAGTATTAAATTTAGGTGCAGAAATTCTAAAATAGATTATCATACAGCCATTTATATTCACATTAATTTTAAATAATACTCTAACAGTACGCAAAAACAACTGGCATATTAACGGTGGAGGTATTCAAAGCACTTAAATTATCCGAAAACGCAGTACAAGTATATTATAAACACTTTTTAATTTATTTTCTACAAAGATTAATTATGGAATATCAAGATTTAATATATATCATTATCTCGCAAAAATATTAAATATACGTGAAATTTCAGGTAAATGTATATAAACGTTGAAACATTCTACAAGGAAAAATATTGCAATTACATAAAAAAGCGCATAATAAATTACATGCCTTTATCTATAGGATGATGCATAATTTTAAAGACATTAAAAATAAAACGTTTTAGGCTAATTGAAGTTTTTTTAGAGTATTTTCAATAACTTCGCGATATCATTATTTTAGTAAGAGGCTACAATTCCAAACATATTTACAATAGAAGTATTCTGGTTAGTCAATTCTCTAGATAACTATATATAAATTAAATACATAATGTTTCATAAAAATAAAATAAAAATAATTTGACTTACCTTGCACCAAGTAAGCAAATTTTCAGAAAGAAATAGAGTTTGAGAAAAATGCGAAACGATTAAAATGTTATATTTGTACTATTCATCTACACCCACATATATAAAACTCCCCATATCGATACAAAACATCTCCTTTTCTTCAACGTTTCCTGTTTTGCTTTTTATAATCAGCTTATTTGTTTTTTTTCCTGCAAACTTTAATGTAGGTATATTTCGAGTCACTTATTCGCTCCATGTCGAGTTTACTAAATCTTTCGATTGCATATTCACCATGTTGTATGCCATACAGTTTAACACAGTATAATACATACCGATATATATAGTATATACAAACGATGGATGTGTTCCACAAACGCATCCATCGGTATAAATTTCCACAAAATGCCATTAAGTCTTTTGTTTGCATTTTGCGTCTTTGCATGTAAGCTCTTTTATAAGAGCTTCTGCTTACATAATTTCATGTATACAGGTTTAAGAACATTAGTAACATTTTATAACAGTCCTTTGGATTTGCCTGTGTACATTCTTCCAACTGATGCAGCTCGCTGATAATTACACCAACTGTTTGCTCCAAGTGGGCACTGATTATGCATAGGTTGTTTTGCACTAGAGCAGATATAAAAAAATGGCGCAATTACAGCACTTTTCATTCCCTACACATTGTTCCTGATTGATTGCAATTCCATAGTAATTTTTAAATAAATCAATAACGGCTTGCGTTAGTAATCGCCTTTGACCGATCCACCAGGACCTTTGTATTTTCTAAGCTTGAAACTGTATATAAACTGTGCATTGATACTTGGCGATACAATTTACAACATAAATATCTTTCACTTCATAAATCACTTTCAGAAACATCTGCTGATTACTATCTTGTTTAGATTTGGTTCCCTGGATGAAGAAACAGCTTTATTAACATTATTTTCGATTTCCTTCGTAAACCGTTTCATAAATTTGTTTCTTACGCATTTTCGTTTAAAAGAGAAAATTCGTTTTTTTTATAACACATTACTGGACTTTTGCCTCTAGTGCTATTAAAAATTGTCAAAGAATAAGATAAATCTAATTGCAATATATAACGTTTTGAATCAAGTTCATACTTATGCGCTAGCTTGGAATAAACGTTTTCAACATGTAAATAATAAAAATATTGCATTTATTTGGAGTAATTTCATGTTGCACACAGAAATTACAGAGAAGATTCTTTTAATTCCTTTAAAATGTCACGTTGATCACCACGCTGTTACTAATAGTCTGATCTTACTACACTGGTGTGCAAAACTTAAGCAAAAATGTAAATTTTAATCAGATAGCCACGAAATTGTAAAAAAGGGGTTCTTGCGTTCAGTACAATGAGTACACAATTCAGTAAAAAGATCATGCGTATGCAAATGTCAAGAAAAAAAGGTCACATGCTACGTGAGCGTACGCAAAACGTGTATGGTCGGCGCGCTCAACTCGAGATTACCATAAAAGAAGGATGGAGATGAAATTAAAGACATTCACTGCAAGGGCAAAAAGTTCTTTCGTGAAATATGGCTAGAAAAAATGATCTAGATGACTTCACACGTGGAAGAATGATCGAAAATCTGGAGTAGGGGCGAAGTGTGACCAGTAAAGCTGAAGAGTTCGGAATCAACAAAAGTCGCGTTTCGCGCGTTTAGAAAGCCTTTTATACCATAGGTACAGCTAATTAAAAAGGTTGGTGGTGGCCGTCCCAGGAAAACAACTGCAGCAAATAACCGATATATAGCTCTGCAGACGAAAAGAGTCCGAAACCAGTCAGCAAGCGCCACAGCTCAACAATTGTAAACAGCAACGGGCGACAATTGTCGTGGTTTACTGTGTCCAAACACCTTCACAAAGTTGGACTATGCGCCTAAACGCTGCATCCCTTTGAAAGTTGGCCATCGGCATCACCGTTTACAGTGGTTCAAGGAGCGCAAAAACTGGGCATCTAATCAATGGGGTCGTATCCTCTTTACGGATGAGAATCGTTTTAGTGCCAAAAGCGATTCTTAACACAAATTGATTTGGAGAGAGGTCGGGACACGATTTAATCTCAGTAACATTACGGAAAGAGACCGTTACGGTGTCCTGAAGATCTTGTCTGGAGAGGCATTATGCTGAACGGGCGGACGGAGCTCCACGTTTTCGACAGAAGTTTTGTAACCGGAGATCGCTATCGTCAGGAGGTGATCCTTCCCATTGTGCGTCTGTTCCGAGGTGCCATTGGAGCAGACTTCGGTTTTATGGATGACAATGCACGGCCACACCGGACTCTTGCTGTTCAGAAGCTACTAAAAAAGTGAAGATATCACTCGAATGGATTGGCCAGCGTGCTCCCTTGATTAAAACCCCATAGAACATGTGTGGGATGCTTTGGGGAGACGCTTGTGACACGATTACATCTTACGGGGAACACACAACAATTGAAACAGATGCTGATTAAGGAATGGGCACTCTTACCTCAAGATCTTTTGGAAAATCTGGTGCTGAGTATGGAGAGACCGTTCGAAGCAACCATTGCAGTAAGTGAAGGGCATATCCCATACTAAGGAACACCTGCTTGTTGTTCTTCCTCTTGTACAGACAATCATGTGTAACAATACTATGAGTTCAATAAAGCCTCTTTTTGTTTGATTCCATACTGTATGCATTGTATTCATTTTTAGAGCAATTATGCTTTCGTCATCGTTTAAATACAAAATGCTGTCTCTAATTTTGAATTTCATTCTCTCAGATGATTTCTCGTGAAGTTATGCCCAAACGAATACCTGTTGCTTAAGTTTTGCACACCAGCGTACTATTCGGCCGTATTATTACGTGCCTGCTAGTACCTGCCGATATGTTAAATGAGAGCAAACTCTATTAGTTAATTCTGTTCAGTGTCGACTGATTTTATTTTAGCTAGTACTGAATAAATTTTTATTTTCTGTCTTGAGTTAAAGCACAAGTAGAGGCTTATTATAAGCCTGAGATGAGGCCAACGTTTCATTTATTTTGAGTTGGAATAAAGGGTAAATTTAATTCTTCTTTGGACTTATTACTGACTAGAACTCTGCGATAAGTCACTTCATACTTCTTTAATATTCTAATCCTGAAAGACTTCCAAATTAGCTATGATATTACATGATATTAAAAACCATGCTCTATGTATCTTTTATAAAAAAATTTGAAGTAGAATTTTCAGGCGTACATATTTTACATTTAACTTTAGTCCTAATATAATGCATGAATTTCGGAGGGAAAAATAGGGAATAAATATTCTATGCTATATCGTTTTTATGTGCAGCATAATAATAGTTTTACTTCTTAGAGACTCAAATCATCTTCTCTCAAAAAGTATAAAGTCTCTCGATTGTATTGTATAAAGTTTTTCAATAGGATAAAGGTTTTTCAATCAATAGATGGACTCGTATCATCTTCCCTGGGAAAGCATAGTTTTTCTATAAAATAGCATTTTAATCTAAAAAGGGATTTGGCTTTGTTACATATTTTGTTACACTAAATTCGAACAAAACTGCAGTCATTCACAGTTTCATGTTTACTTGCACTAATTTTTACCTTGAATTTATCCGTTTATTAACTTCAGGAATAAGCATTCTTAATTTCAAGTTAAAATACACTTCCGAAGATTATATACGTAACACTAGGTAATGCATAATGAAACCCTTTTCTGAATGAAAGTATATGGGAAATATTAAATTCCACGATAAAATTACTGTTAAACATTCCCTTAAAATGTATTATAATTTTTACACATTTTGAAAACGTTATCCCTTAGGTAAAGTATCTTTCAATCTGAGCTTCAAATCTTTAGATATTTTAATTACGTCGAGCTTTTTTTACGTGAAAAATTATGATTTAACATATCTCCAGTCTCATATTTTTCATTGTTATCGAGTGAATATTTTGCACGGATGAAAACTTAGGCTCTTGTAATAAGAAACTAAAAGCCATTGACCTAAAACGCTTTGTTATGCGAAGCGGAAGATGTCTTTCGGTAAAAGTACACAAAGTACAATATTTGCGTCCTGAAAAACAAATTTTACTTGGCAATTTGATTCATTGTCATGCTATATAGTTTAATAACGTTTTACAGAATCATTTTTTGAAATCTTGAATATTATAATCGACCATGTAACGGCTTTAGTGAAATATGCACGTACATCCAACCACATATGAATTTTCAGATCAGCCAATCCAGCTAAAATCTTTGCTTCATCAAAGTTTGCATCGAGAGAAAAAGCATTTTCATTCACTGCTTAGAATACATGTATATGCAGTGTAGTACACTGTGAAAAAAAAGGGACAGTTCTATTATCTCCCATTCTACTGGGCCGATGGACGAAATTCAAACTGTGTTTTTCATGTCTCGAAAGCTCGACTTAGGATATGTATTAGATTTATATATATCATACAGGTATTTTGACACAAAATCGGATTTTTTCTGAAATAACATGCCAATTGTTTTCCATATTTCAGTTTTACGACTCAAATTACGACAAACTGCCAAGTTTTGTAAAACTCGCACAAGTAGTTTTTAAAAAATTACCTCTGAAAGTTTTAGCTCCTCCATGTTAATTGAATTTTGTTTATTATTAATCTCTCTTTTTCTATTACACTTATTTGATTCTTCCTTTCATATTTCAAAATTTAGTTTCATTCCAAATAAAATTCTCCCATTTTTTATGATTTATTTTTAAATAATATTTATAAATTTTTCAAAAACAATTTTGAATTATAACCTATAAAATTTTTACCATCATCTTAAAGTATATGTATTTCTAAACATACCTGCAAAAAATTAGTTTTTTTTTATTCAAAATTTCCGAAGAAATACGTGAATTTATATATTGGCGCGTTTTGAAATTTTTCATATTTGTTGAAAGCGATTAAACATCAAATGTGGTTCGAAAGTAGGAACGATGAACATTTTTTCTTCTCGTGCATCAATGTAAAAAAAAAAGGAAAGGAAAATAGGTTACTAGGAATTAAGAATTCCGCCAGTTATTCTTGGCTCAAACTGAAAAAAATGCGCCGAGGTAAATTTTTGAATTTTGCACCACATTTTACAAAGTTTAATATTTAGGCATAATTTGAGTCGTAGAATCGAAATATAGAGAACAATTGGCACGCTATTTCAGAAAAAGTCCGATTTTGTGTCAATGCTATATATAAATCTAATGTATATCCCAAGTCGCACTTTCGAGACATGAAAAACGCAGTTTGAATTTTATCAATCGGCCCGGTAAAACCGGAGATATAGAATCGACCCTTTCTTTTTTGCGCAGGTTATGTGTATGCATGTATACATGTTACCGCCAACGACCAATGTCTGACTTTTGTGTAACAGCCAGTCATTTTAGCACTAGCTTTAGAACGCTAGCCAAAGGGCGAAGTCTTATATAATAATTTATAAATACTTCACAAATATGATGATGTACGTGTTTGTTTAATTGATCACGACAACGCGCATGGATATCTGTCTTGAAGGAGGGAAGATTTCCCAAGATAACTTGCCATGTATTTACCTTATCTATACACAAAGCAAAGAAAGCATCGAAAGAGAAACTGACGAATTAAACATGTTAACAAATTTTCAATCTTATACAACGATTTTTTTTATTAAAAGAAGAGCTATTATTTCGAAATTAGAACGGACATTTAAGAAGTCCTCTTACAGCAAAGTGTAATTCGCGATTGTTATTCCAAAGTTCTTATTAATTATAAATAGTTTTATACACTTATATATTACAAAATTTATATAAAGGTGTATGGGGGGAGTCCTTTTGGATGGGGTCATAAAAGAGTCCTTTAATACTGTAACAATAATTTGTTAACAGGTTTAAGTTACATACGGATATTGCATTTAACTTTAAGAAAATTACAGAGTAAGAGTTTGATACAACCTATCAGGTTCATCACTTGGATTTTCCTGAAATATTTCCCTGGCTACTCACCAGAGGGCACACTCGTTGCTACAGTTAGTCCAACAGTTTATATTAGCAGTAGAGTTTATATTAAAAGATTGGTTACAGGTGCTTTTCATTTCTTTTCACGTTCACATTACTGTATTTAGTTTAGTCTGAGAGTAGAAAATGGCAATTCAGGATTATAAACTCCAAATAAATTTAGTTATTACTTTCAAATTCATCATAAGCATATGTGTGGTTTTTGTGCTTAGTTGCTGACTGGCCAAAGCCTGAAATGGTAACTAATCATTAAGAGAAATTTTAGCTTGGTTTATTTGATTACGACAAAGCAATCGAGGCTATTTGCCTAAAAGGAGGGACGCCTTCGTGGAGGACCTTCTAAGGGAACATAGCTCGTATACACGTTACATATGAGGGAAAGCAAGAAAACGCCTACGCAGCCAGCCCATTTACTGAGATTCGAATCCCGGACCGAACTATTAGTGTTCAGCTACTTTACCACTCGGCTGCTGATGGACCCACTAACAGAAGGCAATGATAAATTGTTTCTATCTCTTTCCGATGAATTGTAAGTAAATTTCATATTTTGATTATTTATATAACTATTTTATTATAAAATAAAATATTGATACAGCTCATTTATCAGATTCGAGAACTACTAGTGAAGGCAAAAAGAAAAATACATCAAAATAAAACTTAAAATTAGATAAAAGAACAACCTTGTGCTTGGCGTAGATTTAATTAAAACTCTATCGATTTGGAAAGCGAAGGGTTACAGGTCGATTTTTATCAGAAGCAAAAATATTCTGATATTTATTGCTTCTGATGAAGAGGAACTTTCACGTTCAAAATTGCCCCACTCGTTGGTCCTCGAAATCCACAGAGTTTCAATTAATTCTGTGTCAAACACAAAGTTGTTCTTTTGCCTACTTTTAAGTCACTAACGAATTATTGCGTACTTCGCGCTTTGGCCCTCTCATGTACATAAACAAACTCGAAAACACAAAATGGCTCTATAATTCGAATTTTCACTGTATGTTGTAGCATGTGCATATCTAGGTGATGAAATAGTTCATAACGCAAATTGACAGGTATTTTTCTATTTGTACAATATTAAATTGATAAATTCTTTGAAAATTTAAGAAATTTTAAATCAAAATGTGAATGCAAGTCCATTTATTATTTCCAAACTTTTAAAAATTACAATATAGATTTTCATTACTGGTAAATTCATCTTTCGTTTCGAAGGTATTTTTACGGTAGTACTAAGTATTTTAATTGCTGCTTTTCATAGATGCTTATACATCGCATTTTAATATCTTTATAATAAATTTCGCACATGTTTAAAAAATTAACAATATTTATATTTCTAATTCTCAATGCGTTTTGCACTCATCCACAGAGTGTCGGAGATTTATCAAAACATTCTCAGTGTAAATCTACCGCAATGCAGATTGTAAGATTAATCAACAACACATCCTCCATATGAATTGTGCGTAATAATATATCTTCGACATGGATTTTCTCGGCTTAATGCTTCTGAAAAGGTCACAAATGCCAAAGACGTCACCTAAAGCTTTAGCAATGTTCCAAATCCTAGTCATAATTCTTGAAATACTAAGGTTACTTGCAATGACAAGCACTGTCACGTCATCACCAATGAGATTTTGAGTGAAGTTTAATAAGTCACTGGCTTCATGTCAAACTAAATTATAGTAAAGTGATTTCTTAGCAGAGATTCCATACTAATCCAGAATAGATGTCTATTTCAAGAGATGGGAGACCACTTGATTAGGGTAAGTAATCAATGAATGACAACTACATTTGCATAATGAAAATGCAGAGAAGATTATGTAAGACTTATGCCGTAATCATGATGTCATTTGCAGATTTGAAAATCCTACTAGACGTGGTGAATTACTAAAGTTATGCATAACATATATGTCAGAAGTTGTTTCTTAGTATCAGTTTATTGATATTTTTGAATACAAACCTTTCTGATTCAAATTATGCGAAGAATATGGAAACACATGAAATTATTAAAAAAAAACTAAGGATTGCAGTCAGATCACAATATCTTCTAGTTTTACATTTTAGCATGAAAACATTTCTTTGATCTTAATAACCTTAAATTAAATATGTTTGTTACATAAAAGAGTGTCAGAAAAGCATCAATAAGAGAAATAATTGCAAACAACCTTATTATACAACTTAATTAATCGCTCACCAGCGGCCGAGCGGTAAAGTCGATGAACACTGATAGTTCGGTCCGAGGTTTGAATCCCGCGAACGGTCCAGCTGCAGGGCACTTTCGTGGTTTACCCCATGTGTAACGCGTATACGAACCAGTTTCTTTTATAAAATCATCAAAGAAGGTATCCCTCTCCTTAGGCAAACAGCCTTCGAGGTTTTGTCGTAGTCACATAAACCAAACTAAAACATTTTGTATGGTATTGTTCAAATATCGCACCCTTTCTACTGACATTTCAAAATCTTTCTTGTCATAGTTTCTTATTAAATTTAACCTGCGATAACAATTTTTATTATATTATAACCAGCATTCATATCTTCAACAGCCCACGAACCTCAATTAATCCTTGATATGAAAGTATTTATTGAAAACGATCCTCAGAGAGATCTTTCAAAAAAGAAAATTAGACTCGTTTTCTTTTAACGACTGAAAACGTTGCTCGTTATTAAAACGTATGAAAACATTTTATTTTATTTTTTTCACATAATTTGTATGGCATGTTTTAAAGCATAACATTTATGTACACTGAAATGTTTCGCATTGAAATGACTCTAAAAGTGAAAATTAATCATGCGTAATAGTGTGGCTACAATGAGAATTTAAGCTGGAAAAATGTATGAAGTTTTTCAAAATTGGTAATCTTACGGAGTTCCAAAAATCTTCCAAATGTAATCAATATTTGAGTCTAGAGATTAGCTTTGGAATGGTCTTGATGTGCCTCCTTCCAGATTCTTTAGTTTTAAATATAATAAGATTTAATTCAGCCTCCAGAAAGACATTAGTTTATCTGAGATTTTTGAGCCACGGACCTCTGGAATACGAGCCCAGCATGCAGACCACAACACCACGAAGGCATGCTAAGAAGATGGCAGAAATACCTTATAAGCTCTTCAAAAAGGCTTTCCTGTATAGGTTATCAATCAATGAAGTTTTGTTAACCTTTCCTACAACTTAATGCAACTAAAACGACAAACCGTAATCAACCTCCGTATTAGGCGGCAAGGCCAGACGGTGTCCACAGTACCCCTCAAAAAGCGATTATAACCTTTCTGAGCTTTTAATGCATGATTTAAAATTTATATCCTAGTACACTTACTTTACTTCAATTTTGTTTTGTTTACAGTTACTTCAGAGAAATAGAACAGAATAATCTTAGAAAATCTTAGAAAATTTATCAGTAATATTTTTAGATGTTAGCAAAGCTATTCAAATTTAATATATCAAACGAACACTCTGATATCTAGTGCATTATTGAGAATCAATAAAACACATGTTTTTCTTGCTATGTGAGACTTACACTCGACAGGACCAAAATCGAAAGCTGATTCTCAAAGATAATTTAGCCAACAAGTTGCAAGAAATCAAACTCTAATAATTTGCCCTGGATTCAGTATCTAGTAGAAAACAAGTTCGCTAATGAGGCCTGCGTATAATGAAAACAAAATTTTTTGAAGGAAACGGGTCTTTTTTAGAAAGCTTGTAGAGACAATGGAAGCAAAAGACTTGAGAAATGAGCAAACGCCTTCCCCGGGAATCGAACCGTGGACCTCTGGAATACACGCCCAGCGTGCAGATCACCACACCACGAAGGCATGCCAAGAAGGCGGGAGAAATACCTTATATATTTCCCCTTTTAAAGGGCGACTGAGGATTTTATAGAACACAATCGCCAAATCTTGGGTGGGGAGAATCATCATCCACCATTATTTTAGTTCGAGCGCCACTGTAGAGACATCAGGTATTTTATGAAGCAGGCATGATGAAAAATTAGCAACGCCTTCGCCATGAATCGAACTACGGACCTCTGAAATACGCGCCCAGCATGCAGACCACCACACCACGAAGGCATGCCAAGAAGGTGGGAGAAATACCTTATAAGCTCTTCAGAAAGGCCTTCCTGTAAAGGTAATCAATCAATGAAGTTTTGTTAACCTTTCCTACAACTTAATGCAACTAAGGCGACAACCCGTAATCAACCTCCGTATTAAGCGGCAAGGCCGGACAGTGTCCACAGTACCCCTCAATAAGCGATTATAACCTCTAATCTTCCTGCTACAATGCAGGGCCTCAGTCATAGGTCAAACGGTTACAGCCGAAAACATCGCGGACGAAAACGTCGCGGAGAAAACAACGCAAGGCAAAAACGTCGTGCTACAAAACATCGTGGGAGAAAACATCGCAGTTCTAAAACATCGTGGTACAAAACATCGTCGTCGAAAATAAAGCGGTTCAAAAACTTCGCAGTTTAAAAACATCGTCGTCGAAAATATCGTATTAAAAAATAAAGTATCTACAAATCATCGCATGACGATAAAATCGCAGACATGCTTCTTTCAGGCTTTAATAACTGTAAATGGATATTTCCATATTGATTTGTGATCGCAAGATGGAAAGAAGGATAATTTTTACTTTCATACTTTTTATTAACTAATAAATTTTTGCTGAGAAAATAAGAATGAAACTTAAGCATAGAAAATTAATGCAACTTATAGCACTTAATAGAATTTTAAACCGACATAGTTAACTAACAAAGGCCATTAATAAATCTTTTTTATAAAGTTTTTACTGGTAATTTTTCATGAAAAGTATAATCTATAATTTGCATTTAAATTTTTATGCTTAAGTTTCCTTCTTACTTTTTCAGCAAACATTTATTAGTTAATAAAATATGTGAAAATAAAAATTATCCTTCTTTACATACTGCGCTCACAAATCATTATGGGAATATCCATTTACAATAATTAAAACCTGAAAAAAGCGTGTCTGCGAAGTTATCGTCATGCGATGATTTGTAGATACTTTATTCTTTACCACGATATTTTCGATGACGATGTTTTTAAACTGCGAAGTTTTTGAACCGCTTTATTTTCGACGACGATGTTTTGTAGCACGATGTTTTAGAACTGCGATGTTTTCTCCCACGATGCTTTGTAGCACGATGTTTACGCCTTGCGTTGTTTTCTCCGCGACGTTTTCGTCCGCGATGTTTTTGCCGCGATGTTATCGGCGGATACCAGGTCAAACAGCATTCCTGTTTAAAAGGTCTATAGCCGATAAGGCCTTTACCAGTACAACTTTCATCCATCCCCTAATGCTTTAGATGAATGAGCAAATGATGTCCGTGATCCATCCTTTAGATGAATGATAGGCACAGACCTTTTATTTGTACTCTCTCTTATGCCTCCGAAGCTGAACCACGACACCGGGCACTCGTCTCACCTCGGGTCTTGGTGACCACTCCAGAGGGAGGCAAACTGCGGACACCGTTGTTAACCTGGAATCTGACTGGGTGTCAACCTGTAAAGATAAAGTGTCCTTTCCTAAAAGGAAGCCTCAGAATTGTTTGTTGTTAAAATTAATCTCGAATTTATTACTGAGATATCTGTAGGAAAAGAAGGCAGAATTCTGGGCATTTAAATTCGAAACCTGAAGAGAGGATAAAACTTGGTAAACTTACACTAGATTCCTTGAAGTTACATTAGTAAGTATCAGAAATCAGCATATCTAAACTTAGCGAATAAATCGTGATGACTGTATAATAGAGATACTCATAATATATTCCAACAATGGGGCTGTGATATTATCTAAATTTATAATTACTGGAAAATGGGCTACTTGAATAAATTGCATCTATTTTTATTAAAACGTATGCACCAGAAATCAATGTACAAGTTTTGCTTTCAACACCATAGGACTGACGAAATGATGAAAAATTAGTTGTGAAAGTGCTATATAGTCAAAAAGTAGAAATAAGTTAAAATCACAATGTTAAAGTTAAGCTTCAAAATCAAAAGTTTAAGTTTCAAAGATTTAGAATGAAAAGGTTTCAATAGAGGATCGCACAGTCCAATATATTTATCTTTTTATGAAGAAACTCACAAATCTTTCTCATTAAAAGTCAAATCAAAACAAACCTTCCAACAACAGCGTTTTCTCCCACAAAAAACAATCATTTATAATCCTCTCCACGATATTGTTTGACTAAAATATACTTCCTTCAAGGTACTATTTAACAAAAGCTTGCACACGAAAATACCGCAGCAAGAGTTATAGATTATAAGATCAGAGTCTTCTGTTTAAGTCTAACAACTTAGAGATCCCAGAAACACGAAGGAATGCATTAGTGCATGCCCTAATTACAAAGATTATGAAAATATTTTGCCTTAACTATGCACTGAACCGAAAGACTAGACCCAGATGAACATCCGTCAATTTAAGTCCTTCCGTAGATAAACAGAAATTGCAACCTGAAAGCTTCAAATTACAATATAAAACCTGGAACACACAAAATTTTTAAGATTAAAGAAGAATTTTCTATCTAATCTTGGTATGCAGATTTCAGTTTTAACATCTGAAATTTAAAATTAAAGTGATTAATTACTTAATTTCAGATAACTAGTTTATTACCGTATTTATGCGAATCTAATGCGCATCCCCATTTTAAAACTTTAAATAATAAAAAAATTGTTTGTCGGCGAATGTAATGCGCATCAATGATATCAGGAATTTATTGAATCTTATTTTATAGAACAATGGATTTATATATAAACTATAAATTAATGGTATGATAATTTTATTTAAATTTAGATACCATATTTTATACAACAATGGATTTATACATAAAGTAGTAGAACATAGAATTAACCTATTAGTGGGCAATTGTTATGTGAAACAATCATTGTTAATTACCCCTACCGTATATACGGTACCTATCGTAAAATATGAACATGAAATAAATCGTAACATTTCTATCTAGCTAACAGTTTCTACAATTAGTGATTAATAGTAAACGTCTTTATTCACTGTTTTCATCACTGGAATCCTCGCAGCTCTTTTCGTCAGACGCAGATTCATTTCTTCTTTCCTCATCATCATCAACGTCATCCTCGGCGTTCTAGAGCTCGTCATCTTCACTGCCATTCAATGAATTTGAAATGCAGCATTTCTTGAAAGATTTCACAATCTTTGGTGCTCCGATGCTTTTCCAGGCAGCAGAAACTCAGTGCAACAATGTGCGGTGCAGCACGCTTAATTTTTCCTGTTGGGGTCAATTCACGGTCATCGGCGAATTTTGCACTCGAATCTAATGCGCCATCGAATCTAATGCGCACCCCAATTTTGAATACTACATTTGGCCAAAAACGATGCGCATTAGATTCGCGTAAATACGGTAATTAAATTTTACTAAATATGTGCGAAGAAGTCTTCTTCCATAAGACATGGTGCATTAATCGCAGTGAATAGTTAACGCATAAGGCTTCTGAAATGGTAATACTTTTTATTTTGTCAGAGGGCCAATTCTGCCGGGGGCGGGGAAACAACATATCAACACAAGTTTCGCACCAAGTGTTTCATAAATGTAAGGTTATCTATTTTCAGCACATTTAGGCAGCACAACATCATCAGTATTTTTACTCCCCTTTTCACACACAACTCGCAGACAACCTTATGGTTTTCGATCCACATGGTTTCATAGCGACCTATGAAATGACTCACCTTTCTCGCAATACACCTCATAATAATACAAGGTGTGACACACACACAATCACACACACACACACACAAAAAAAAAAAAAAAAAAAAAAAAAAAACGAGGCTGTGTAGCTTGAAAACAGAGTGGAGTTGGCAACAAATGTTTTGGTGACATCATGCCACACACCTCCTCTATCAATGCGGCTAGTGTCTACTTAACCGACCTCGCCAGTCGGGAGTACTGCGTCATTAAATGAACATGCATAACCGCATTCTGCCGGAAAAATGGCTAATCTAAAAATCGAACAGCGAATCAATATCAAGTTTTTTTGTGAAACTTAAGAAATCAGCCATGGCGAAAACGTTTCAAAAGTTATCCGAGGCTTATGGAGATGAAACTTTGTCTCATGCACGTGTGTTTAAATGGCATAATCAGTTTTTAGAGGGAAAGAACAGTGTGGAAGATGATGAACGTGCTATGATTGAATGGGTTCCCAGTGGTCAGTCTGTTAATCAACACTACTACATTGAAGTACTAAAAAGACTTCGTGATAACATTAGGGAAGAAAGACCACAGTTGTGGAGTGATGAATGGCTGTTGCACCAGGGCAACGCACCCGCTCACACGGCGCTATCTATCAAGCAGTTTCGGACCAGCAAAAGCATTATTGTGAAGGGACATCCTCCTTATTAACCTGATTTGTCTCCATGCGACTTATCTTATTTCTTAAAGTTAAATGGCAAAATAAAAATCGAACTGTTTGCGATAAAGGTAAATAGCGAATGCTTTTTCAATCATCGTACCATATAAAACATTCAAAAAAGATGAGTTGAAGTTATTAGGTTTCAAACTAAATAAGATGTTGGACTAAATAAAAAGTCAAATATTAGACATGAATTTTTATGAAGTTAACAGAAAGCCAAATCAGAACGCCAAAATTTGCTATATAAAAAAAGCAGCCGCTTGGAGGAAATGTGAAGAAACACAGGAGATATACATACATACGCATATATCGACATAAATATAAAAACATGAATTAACCATTAGAAAAATGTCCTAATGGAAATATTAAGGTGAAATGTCTTTCACAGACGCACAGATGGCGTTTCTTGACAGAAAATCGAATGGAGTGGTCTCGACAATAAAGAGATTACAGTATTTGTGATTGAAAGGAAGTGAAATACAATTTAACAAAACTGAAATTAGTACACAAGAGAAATGATAAAAACGAATGTGATAAAAATGGGGTAATATTTCTGAAAAAAAATTAGTTGGGTTTAATGATAACACGGAGCAAACGAAATAGTTCAATTACTGAATCCAAGTGAGGATTTATTTATTTAATTTAGACCTAAACACAAATGTGTACGTAATAAATTCTCTACTTATCGTAGAGTCATTAGTGTATTTTGAAGCGGAGAATCATGAAAAGTAAGCAATGCTCTCACCGGGACTCGAACCTGGACCTCTTGAACACGCGTCGCGTGTGCTAACCGTTACACCACGAAGGCATGCTGGAAGAAGGGAAAAAATACCTTATAATATTTACATGTAGAAAAGATGAAACTGGGGATGCTGGATGCCTGCTGAGTTTTCCTTGACAGATAGCCTAAGGCTCGCAAAGCATTTACATATTAAATATAATTCGTAAAATAATAAAAATAATGACACACTGCGAGTGTCAAGATGGGGAAACAGGCTGTTCAGAAACTTCAATTACTCGTTTGCCATGCTTATAGTATCATTGCTTGCGATGGAAGGAGAAATAGCAGAGATATTTCTCCTTCCATCTCAAGCATTGCATCCATCGCAAGCATCCATCCCAAGCATCCATCCCATTCTTCCATCGCAAGCATCCATCCATCATTGCTTGCGATGGAAGGAGAAATAGCAGAGATATTTTAACTTGAGGCAGGCAGACAGAAGATCAAGAGAAGAGAGGTGTATGATATTAGAATAAGAATGATGAACTTCGTTTATTTTTCAATGAGTGGAGAAAACATCACATAATTAATATTGTTTAATAAGAAGATTTGTAGTTTCACTTTCATCATTGTTAAGAACAAACGTCACTTGCATTGTATAAGAATAATTACGACTGCTATTGAAGCACTTCAGAAAGTTTACTGTAAGTGTTTTATTTTTCATAGCTTAAAAGAGGAAGTAAGCAAATTAAAAATAACATTTTAAGGCAAAGTTAATTATTTTGCAAATTAAAGTAAGAATTTTATCTTACCTATATATAAACATGTTTACAGAAGAATACAGATTACCCGAAACAGTAGTTAATTGAAAAATAAATTATTGCAAAAAATTTGGTAATATACTTTACATAGTAACGTACTCGTATTTGCGTTGCTACGCTACCAACATAATTCCACTAAGAATTGTAAAGGAACCGCACGCAAAGAATATCCGCAGACAATACACGCGCTTAAAATCTTTTTCAGTTGTTCTGTAAGTTTTGACCAATAAAGTTGGTTGTTCGTTCAAGAAATAGTGAGATTTCTATAAAAATTCATTACAACAACTTTAAACACAGCATTGGAGTTTTAATTGCTATGATCATTTTATTTTACTTTACAGCGGCAATACTATATAGGGAATCTGCATCTGCATCCGATCTGCTTGGGAATGATGCTGCTTTTTGTAACTTTCATTCAGTTTTTTGGCTTTGAAAAAATGTTTTTGAATCTCCTCTACCTTTTTTAGTGGAAAATTGAATTGCCCATGGCCAAACAAAAGCAACCTTTATGTTTCTCTAAGTATCCACTCAAGTGCTTGCAGTACATGGGAACTGAAATTCCCAATTAAAGTACAAACCCGAAACACTTATTGTTAAGTAGTGAAGAAAAGATTATTATGAAACGTACGTCACACAAGGCACTAAAATATATGTTTCATTAATAATAATAATAGAAGAAATAAATAGCTCTGTTAAAAAGTGAATATTATATGAAACAAAATATGTTATATATAAAATCAGTCGGATATATCAGAAACAGAACAAGATGTAGCAAAAAAGCGCGCATAAAATTTTATCCGTTTGGCATGAAATGTACAGCTTTCATTTGAAAGATAAATTTACCTTAAGCCTTATCAACATAAAAATATTTTACGCCGCACAAACCGGAAAACATTGCCAGGCTGCATGAAATTTGATGGTTAACTTATGTATCTATGGACGACGATTGCTGTTTTATAGGGTCTTAACGTGTGTTAACTAATTTATAGTTTTCACACACTACTAATGCCAACGAGTTTTCGCTCCGTCTGTAAAAGTAAGACAAAGTCCAATGGAGGTTTCAAATAAACGTTTTTAACAAAGCTTGAATTTAGCGCAAAGTATAATTTGTACGTACAAACAAACCCCGCCCTTTCCGGGTAATAAATAGTAGAAAACTGAAAATATAATCTAAAGTGTATATTGTAATATTTATACGGTCACGGTCCCAAAATGTTAGTGAATTATTTAGAGACAGAGATTTTTATTATTTTTCTGCACCAGTGCTGCAATAACCCTGAATGAGAAGAATATTTAGATTTGATGTCGGTGTGCCTTAATAACACAAAATTGGATAAACGATAAATATTTACTTATCCAAGTATGATATCAAAACAAAACGAGAATATGACAAAAAAGAGAATATCATCAACTGTGAAACACGTATTTATTCAGAATATTAATCTTGTATTATTCAGATACATATTAGTCACAAGAAACCTAGATAACACCAGTCACATAACGACATTCGCGAGTCCATCGTAGATGAAAAGAACATCAAAGAAATTGAAACATTGAAATATCGCCAGTCACTAATTAAATTTTGACGTGACGCCTCGAGAATATAGATGATTTGGTAGGAAAGTAATGTTTCCAGCTATTTTTTAACAGAAGACGCTACTTGATCAATCTCGTGTCTATGGCGTAAACAATTTGCCACTGGATTCAGTTCTGAATTTACGAATTCTCCTTCATCATAACAGTGTATGTGATGAGCAAATTCTTTCTAATGAATATTAAACACGTTTACAGGTATGTGAATAGTAATTATATGAAGAGGCACAAAGGACTTGCTGAGCCTAGTTGTGACTGCGAATCCGCGTGGAAAAAAGTCACTAGACATGCCTTGCAGCCTTCCTCCGCATGTGCAGGTGTAACACTAAAGAGGACGAGAGAGGGAACTTTCAAACTTGTCTATATATAGTCCTTTTAGCCAATGTCCGTTGCCACTGTAGAAATGGAATTCGGAGTGAAAATGTGAGGGCCTGCTTTCATGATTAACCACTTGCGTTAAAAAGACGTGCCACGCACGTCGAGATGCTTTTGTCTCAAACCGCGAGCGACGTGAACTCCACGTCGATAGGCATTTATCGCAAATATGAAAATAACGTGGTGCACACGTCGCCTAACAACGAGATTGTTTATTTCTCGAGTTACTGCTCTGGATTGCACTCCCAGACGCGGAACAGCTTAAATGAGACACTTTACCGCTTGTTACATTTTAGCGCACGGCACCGCAACCGTGACGTTAAATCGTAGCGCAAGTGGTTAATTCGAAGCCTGGGACCACACAAATTTGCGTTGGCTCAAATCTTGTCAAGGCGCGATTTAAAATCGATTAGCAAAATGGCTATTGCTAGAATAGTAACTAGCAGAGCTAAGCGAAATAAAGCAAAGGGCCAAGCGTCGCTACCAAAAGTTCTATATCTAAAGCATTCAAAACCCATATCTTAAAACTCATTTGCTTCCTGGTGAGGTTGGGCGGAAAGAAGAAATTATATTACAAATAAAAAAGGGAAAAAATAAAAACGGGTTAATTAACGTAAAATATATTCTGAAACTTGCTTATTCCCATACTTACTTTTCAAGCCTAAAGTATTAAACATTAATTATTCATATGTAACACTGTGGGTCAGCAGTTCTCAACCCTTTGTCTAACGCGTATCATCTAAACAAAAACTGAAAACCTTTAGTACCACCACTACAAAGTACTACTAACACCACCACTCTTGGACAAATCTCAGATCGCATACATTTACGAGTGTTAAAGAGAAACCGTCAATCAGGATGTTGGGGTTTTAATTTTTGAGTTTAATAGTTAAAATACTTTACTTCTTTGCGTACCACCTATTTTTCTCTTGAGTATCATCAGTGGTACACGTACCACCGGTTGAGAACACCTGCTGTAGAGACATTAGGTATTTTCGTGAAGCAGAAAATGTGAAAAATGAGCAGTGCCCTCGCCGAGACTCAAACCACGGATTTCTCGAATTCGCGTCGAGCGTGCTGACCACTACACCACGAAGACATGCTAAGAAGGCAAGAGATACACTCCCTTATACACTTCCCCTTTTAAAGGGCGACTGGGGATTAAGGGATCCAATCGCCAAATCCTGGTTGTGGAGAATCATCACCCACCATCCTTTTAGTTCGGGGGAAACTGTAGAGACATTAGTTATTTTTTCAAAGCAAAAGAGATGAAAAATGAGCAACGCCTTCACCGGGACTCGAACCATGGACCTTTCGAATTCGCTTCTAGCGTGCTGACCACTACACCAGGAAGGCATGCTAAGAAGGGGGAGAAATACCTTATAATACAATACTCATCAAAAGCTAATAAAAATAATTTTCTAGCAGTACTTATTTTATGAAGTTTCGATATATTTGAAGGCCAGTCATAAATCCAGTTAATTAAATAAAATTGATGATCAGTTTAACAAGAATGTACTAGATCGTAAACAATATCAATAGATTTAGAATGTATTTTCTGAAAAAAAAGAAAAAAAAATCAAGCTATTTCAGGAACCATTCAAAAAAGTTTTTTTGTAGTCTTTCTTGGTACCATAAAATATTATGGTATATATTCCAATGCAGTGGGAATAAGAATAAACAGTTTTAGTTGAATTATCGAACGTCTAGTTCCGAAGGCCGGAACACATTTTCTTTAGTATTCCCCAATGGAAAATTTACCGTTTTCCAGACTTCAAATAAATTCGCCGCACTTATTTTATTTTTCAAAGCCTGGACAGTAGCTTGGAATTTGCAGGGGTTTCCGAGGCTCTCCATCAAAGAGTGAAAAAAGGCATTCTTCATCACTGAATCAAATCACGTACCTATAAACGATGTAGGATATCTGGGAAGAAGAAACCTTTTCCTGAACCCAAATTTCCCGTATCGTATTTAAGATATAAAGGAAGCTTATGTTCCACATCTTGTAACTGAAATTTTATATATTACTTGCTCTTACTTTGAACAGAAATAGAAAATATTATCTTCCACTTTTATATTGTCAAAGTTGAAGAACGGATCCTGTCCATTATTTATTTTTAATATTTATAAAACTAATCAACCTATTATTGACTTTGAGAAATTTAATAATGAAACTTTTATTACAGACATGTTTGCTGTTCAGTTAGATGTACAATAAAATATAGTTTATCAAATTTTTGTTCTCAGCAGTTTTGTGGAAGAGAAAGTATATCATTTTAAAAATGTGTTTTGAAATAGCCAGAAGAAAAATTTTATAAGCCCCTGAATTTAAAGTGAAAGTAATCTTTTATATATATATATATATACGTATATATATATACAGGGCGATTCTAAGTTGTTTTTACAAATTAAGAGAATTGATAGTACTCATCCAGATGAGCAATAATTAAAATAGAACATAGGGTCGCATTCCACTCTGAGAGGCAGAAAAGAAGAATATTAGAATTCCAATCTGAACTTACAACAGTGTTGGGAGAGCGAATGAACGAGACCAAAAGTTGCACAATCAGTTTAGTGACAAACTCACAGAGAATGCACAAAACGGATACAACCGAAAACTTGGTATTCGAGTGTTAATTAGAGCTGAGACTTTGATGCACATCTTTGGTTGGCAAGGTCTCAACCTCGCAAATGATTGCAACAAGTTAATTATCTAAATTATTAGGGGGAAATTATCTATTCGGAAAAAGAACTACCTTGATATCAAGTATCAATTGCCGAGATTATGCTAATCTCGGCATGCAGCGGACGTTGGAGTTAGTTAATAATATTCAGTCCTTGACTACATAATTAACTTGTAAGTAAAGTAAAAGATAAGTGTAAGATAAAAAATATGAAAGCAAACTTCTTAATTAATTGGCTATAACCTCTTTTATATTTTATTTAATTTGGGGACTTCATCTCTCTGTCTTAAAAATAGCGCTATAAGTCTATATTGCGTCATTGAAATTAGTCATGTGATCCTAAGTAACGCATAATGCAGATACCTCTTGCCCACTAAAATTATTGTAAACCAAAACTTTTTTTAACTCGAATTGAAACTCTTGACTACCTCCCTTCTTTCTTCGAATTGATGCGTCCCTTTTCACTTCTACTTCAGTGCTGTGTGGATGCTTTGCTATGCTATCTATCGCCATAGTATCCAAAATGTAAATGTTCTGGAAATAGGCGCGATTGGAGTGTAAGTGAATTGTGGCCACAAATGTGAGCTTAAATAAAATATTTAAAAAAATTTTATAGAACATTATCAAATGCTGTCCTATGTTTACTTTCAGGAATACTATACCCTCTCATACAAGTCCTCTTCATACTATAGCACAAACTGAACATGCAAAAGCCACAGTTCCAAATTAAAAAAATCCTGCATATTACATGATGAAATATTTAATCCAAACAATTTTGAAATTACAGTCAACCCCTACAGAAGACATCCTGCCTCTAATCCTAAAATATATAGCACAATAAAACCTCCAACCAATCATATATCTCCACCAATAATATATATAGAGGGATCGAAAATGTACTTAGGAGTTGGCTGTGCATGTATAATACAAATAGATCAAACCCAGAAAATAATTCTCCAAAATCGACTCGCCAAGGAAAATAGTATCTTCCAAGCAGAATTACACGCAATTCGAATGGCAATAGAATACTCAATTGATAACAATTTACAAAAAATCAATATTTTCTCAGATAGTCAATCAGCAATACTAGCTCTACAAAATCCCAAACACACATCTGAAATAATTCAAGATATTTTTAACAAAATTATCCAATATAATTAAATATCACCAAACATTTATTGGATAAAGGCTCACGTCGGAGCTCTTGGTAACGAAGAAGCCGATTCAGCAGCCAAATCAGCTACTACCAACAATAATATCCCTTCAAGAAAAATCTCCTGGCCGAAATCATACCTCAAATATCTAAATAAAATCAGCCTCCAAATGTGGGAAGAAGAATGGACAACAAAAAATATAGGAAGACAATTACATCAAATAGCACCTCATGTAAATGATACATGTACAATGGTCAATGGTTATATAAAACGCTTTTTAACTGGACATGGACCATTTCCCACATCGTTCTTCAGATTCAACATCTGAAGAACTCTGAGCGATGTGTATGTGGAAATAAAGGTGATCCAATCCATTATATTACTCAATGTCCCTTAACAAAGTCAACTCATATTAAATTGTCTAATTCAAATATCAATGCCTTCCTTCGTTTTGCAATTATCAACAAACATTTAAAAAATAAAATAGAAAATACAATCAAATATCTGTCTTCAATAGGCAAAAATTTATGTGAGCACTAAAGTAATTAATGTCAAAACTCATTTTTGAAGCTGCAATTCATCTAACACATTTATTATCTAATTATCTTAAAAACAAACCCTTGCAATAATAATGTTATAGTAAAAAAAAAAAAAAAAAAAAAAAAAAAAAAAAAAAAAAAAACAGAGGAAGAAGATACAGATTCATATAATAAATTTTATCTCAAGGAACTATTATGAACTGTTATAAATTATGACTGTTAGCCTACTATTATTATACCTATTATAACTTCTAGAATTATATCTAATAGATATGATATCAATCAAAATATCGATATACTATTTATACTTATATTATGTGTTATATTATACTATGTACTATTTTGAATATAATTTTAAAAATAAATCGAAGTGTAGTGGGACTATACCTACATTACTTATAGTAAACACTGGGTGTCCCACTACATTTCCACCTGAACCTGAAACTGTCTTTGCCTATCTCAATAACCACTTAGAACAATATACATATGTATCCAATGTACCTATGTATGAAACGTTTTACTAATTATATTACTGAAGCATATATGCATACGCCCTTGTTTGGCCACGACAAAACTTCATATTTTCCATTAATATATTCCTGATGCATCCTCGCAGGAAGCCGCGAGGGTTGTGTTGTTCTAGATATGTGCGGGTACCGGACGACACCCGATTTGTCATATTAAGTCGTCCGGGCCCTGCATTCACCTGTCACCTGTCTTCACTAAACCCTTAGACCCGTTCCCCGAGGTGCTCTTCTTCAAAATTGGGGGTGGAGCTGAGCAAAGTCATATTGTCACCTGTATGGTGCGCAAGACTTGCCTAATTGCCACGATGAATTTCAAGGACTTGTTCTCGTATCAGACAAGCGATATTAGTCACAACAACAGCAACAATTCTTAATCTGAATGAAACAGATTTTTTTTAGTGACTGAATGAATGATCAGCCGCTATTCGACGCAGGCAAGAAAATATTTTGTTAAACTATCACTAAGGATAAGTAAATGTTACTGTATAGAATCTAGCTCTTTTTGGTAGCAAAACCTAACGAGTTCTAAAAGACTGTATGAGGACTGATCATACAGCTTTTAATGGTAAGAGAAAGTCAAAAGAAGGATGTAAAGAAACCTTTATTGAAATCAAATATAATTGCATAGATGGCCCCAGTTAGGCTTACACAGAGCCAAGACTTCTGGCTTAACTCAAACAGGTAATGTTGAACTTAAAATGTATTAAATTTAGCCTAATGGACCACAGGATAATTCAACACGCAGGAAGGCTCTGACTCGTAGAAGTTGGCGGAAAGAAGCTTAATGGCTAGAAGCACACATCGCCAAAGCAATCTTATCTCTAGCAATCCAAAACATCAACGTGGCCTTCAAGCAGGCATAACATACTACTCTCTCTAACTAGCAAACTAAAAATCACCTTCCAAAACCTTCCCTTAAATAGCACTTCTTTCTACCTCATTTCAATACATGCGCGCTAGCTTATTAGCATTCTGGCAGGAAAGCGTAGGTGAAAACGAGTCTGAAAGGAAAGTTGCTTTCACTAAAAATTAACTATCAGTAAAACTAAGTAAATCTCCACAACTCATTTCAAAAATAAAATTTTGGAACTTTTACCCTTAAAAAGAAATACATCATTTATTAATAAGCTTTTTTAGAGGAATAGTGATACGTATAAAGCAACTTTCAATCTGAAAACAGGGTAAAGTGAAAAACGCAAGGAAAATATGTCTGCAGATGTTAATTACTCGCTTAATTTGCTCAAATACTTTGCACTTAAAATAGCAGAGGTAGATCGTTAGGTAGATCGTTAAAAATCAGAAAACTATTTAAAGCATATACTATCATATTTCTTTAAGAAAATTTAAATTATTTTTTCAAGTAATTAACTTGCCCAGAACAATATTGGCATTCTTTAATGCGTAGCGCGCATCATGATAAATTTCGGTACTGACGGGATTCATTTGAAATGATTTGTTTTTCAGGAATGACTTCCAAGATGAAAAGTTTTTCAATGTAAGAAGGACCAAAAACTTAATAACCATTTCTCGTTCTCCAAAGTGCCTCTAAAGTGCTTTTTTGCGACCACTGGAGGGAGGAGGAATTTCAGTCTTCAGGCATTTGATGACATAAAAGGTAAATATTTTTGACATGAAAATTTATCTTCATTTCACGGGTTTGTTTTGATTGCTTTTTCATCGTTTTTGCAAAGAGCCTACTTTCTTTTTATAACTTTAATCGCTGGAGCGAAGGGGCCTTTTAAGTGCTTTTATAGATTTTAGAATGGCAACATATTTTCTTCTCGGCGCCAAGGGAGTTTCTACAAAAACATCGAAATAACTGCGTCCATCAATTTATCGCGCCATAGCAGTCCTTTAAAAGATTAAAAAAAAATAACAGGCATGAGGGAAAGCGATGAATAGCCGAAAGGCTCACTTTATTTCATCGCTTTAGTTTACATAGATTCGGTAATGGTAAATCAAAATTAAAATATGAAAAAAGGATTGAAATTATTTTGGGAGCGCTCAAATTGAAATATCTTCTAGCGCAAATTTTTTCAGAATTGATAAGTCGAACGAAATTTGCAAAAATATGAAAACTCGTCTTCTTAAAAAGGGCCCAATTTTAAATTTCGACTTAAAAAGTGTTTTAAACGCTTTCAAATGGATGTAAAATTAACTAGGAGACGCAATGGTGAAAGCAAACTCAAAAGTAAATGCAGAATTTTATTTCGTTTCTGTTAATGGGTAATTATAATTTTTTAAATGCCAGAATTTCTAGGAAAGAAATAATGTCGTAATCGCAAACCCTAACGGTATCCATTTATTATATTTTCAGTCTAAAGCATTTTTGCAGCACACGTGTGCGGAAATGCGCAGGTGTACCTGCGCACGAGCAAAATGCGCACGTGCAAAAGTTTTAGCCCAAAGGGTGTTAGCAAAGTAGGGCTATTCATTTTGTTTTGGAATTTTGCGTTGGTTCATTATAAATGCCGGTTCACTTTTCAAGTTGCTGACAACAAATATTATCCCCCTGTGTTATATTTAAAGAAATTAAATAATAAAGAATCTGCATAAATGTATGTCTGTTTCTCGCATTGTGATAAAACAACGGTACTTTGAGCCATCAAATTTTGAATAACGTAATCTTCCACCGAATATGGGCATCTAAAAGGCCTAATTTGAAATTTGTTTTATTATCCATTTCATATTTTGTTTTTGATTAACAAACTCAGCAATTTCAAAACGAAAAAATGGCAACACTGTACAAAAAAAAAAATTATCTCCAGCGCACGAGAGTGTGTATCGGAAATTCCAAAGATATGCTCATTTTTTAATTATTTTGCGATATTGCTGTTGAATTGAATTTTATGGTTTAAGTGCAAAGAACATGATATTTAATAAATTAAGGTAACACAACAAACGTTAACAAATGTCCCTCTGGGTTTAATATAAAATTTGAAAACTTTCAGTTTACATACTTTTTGTTATTTTTTTATTATTTATATTTAGTTAAATGAATGAGAAACTAGTTTAAAAATTAAAATCTGTACATATAATAAATCTGTGTGTCTGTGTGCATGTCTTTCGTTCGTGTTGCACGTAAACTAATAGACCCAGAGCTACGAAATTTGGTACATTGGTGTATCTCGACAAGAGCCAGTGCAAATCGAAGCGATGTTTTTCAAAATTCGAATCCGATTTTTTTATTTTATCTTTTTTGATGAAATCGCATCATTTTGAATAGTTATTTTTTTTAGAAATGTGGTTTTGGGAACAGTTTTTCATTCAATGCTTTCTATACTGGACTGCTGACAGTTGAAAATATGAGATAAAATAGTTATTGCTTATTTCACTATTTTTAAGATACTGGAAAGTTTAGCAAGATTTTTTTTAACGGGAAGATGGTTAATTTATTTATTAAGATCATTAATATATGTATTAAGAGATACTGCTTATTTCATGCTGCCTATTTTCTTTTGATTTTTGGACACGCATCACGCACATCGCAATCTTCTTATTCTGACGCGCATGTGTCTCGCGAGGCACAACAGAAAGAATTACCTTTCTTTTTCTCTCTCGCTCTCTTTATTAGCTACGTAATAGCAAAGAGGTTTTATATTTTGAATTATGTGATCCACAAAGCACAATTTTCATTGGTTATCCGTTCTGATGGTAGTTTCATTCTTTCAGAAATGTTGTTTTGGAAACAGTTTTTTCATTCAATGCTTTGGATACTGGACTGTTAACAGTTTTCTCTTGAAAATATGAGATTTATTGCTTATTTCATTGCAATTTTTTATATTATGTTTTAATTATATATAATTTTAATTATATAAAATGTTTTGCATGATTTGTTTTAGGAAAGAAAGTTCCTAACTTCCTTTATACCATTTGAATTCGTAAAGGCCAATTCACACCAACGCGATCGCGCGTTCGGGCGTAAAGCGTTGACCACTCAGAAGCGAGCTCAGAGGCGGCATTTTCCGCACGAACGGAGAAAGCGCGAGTTGACTTAACTTCAACTTTTCGACGCGTCAGTTTCAGGCACCTCGTATTTAATGAATAGAACATTTAAAAATAAAGTTTACTATTACTTTATTTTTCTTACACTTTATTGATTAGAAAATGTTACTAATTTTAACTGGCACTTTAGTGCCAGTTAAAATCTTGTTTTTAAACAAGAAAAATAAAATATAAAAAAAGCAATTTCAAAACTTCTAATGTCTAAATTTTTAATTCTTCTAATGTTTTTAAGTTTACAAAAGTTAAAAAATATCTATATTTTAAAAAGTACAAATGTTACAAAGTTAAAAAGTATTTGCAATCTGATCTTAGTATGCATATTTAATTGCTAAAACTAAAACGATTTTAAACTTGTAATTTTGTCAACCATTTAATTTAAGAATTAATTTAGTTTCGGAAACTCAAGAAAAAGAATAAAAAAAACTTGCATTCAAAATTACCTGTTCAAAACAGCGATGCCAAATGATAAGGAAATGCCGCTATGATATTATTTAAAAAAATCTGATGTGGTCACCACATGATTTCCTTGTATGGTCTATTAAATTATACGCATTTTATGCACACTTTTGATGCATTTCATTTAAACTTATTTCCTCAAATTTAAATACAGATAGATTTCGCACTCAATTAATTCAGTTCTCACTTCGTGGCAAGGCAAAAATACATAAAAACTCGAAACATCTTCATTAAAAATTGTAAATAGCGCAGAAAAGCATAAAACACAAATACAGTTAAAACAGTTAAAAAAAACAATTTTTACAAGTAAGTTTAAGAGTTTCTACGTAAAAACAAGCAATTCGTCCAGCGGGCATGAAGGTAGATTTTCGGTGCACAAAACTGAAAGTTTACTTTTGGTCCCACTCGACAAAAAGACATTGAAGGTGCAGAAACCGACTTAATTCGCTATTAAACTGAGTATCAAATTTAAACAATTGGTAATTTAATTTAGAAGTCAAACAACAAAGATCAGCGTTATATTTTCAAATTTTCACAGGACTGGTTTCGATGGTTTTACCGAACCATCATTCTGAGCTGCAAAAGCGCAAATGAACAAGATAAGATATAATGATAAGTTAAGACAAGAAAGCCACAGTGTTTGGCCAATGTAAATTAAACCATACTGGAAAGCTTGTCTCCTGTCCAGGATTTCTTGTCTTATCTTATTATTACATCTTATCTCGTTCATTTGCGCTTTTGCAGATGAGGAAGATGGTTCGGTGAAACCATCGAAACTAGTACTGTGAAAATTTGAAAATATAACGCTGGTTTTTGTTGTTTGTCTTCTAAATTAATATTTGTTCGGCGTGTTATTTTATCTTAATTAAATGGTGATTTGTCTAGCTTCTTAACTCGCCACTTTTGAATTGTTGATAATTCTACAAGTATTTTATGCAGATTAATTACAGGCATAAAAACATTAACCGGAACATAAAAAACACATAACTCAATCACATTTAAAGCACAAAATGCACAGTTTACCAACATATAAGAAAAAAAAAAGTAAGCTCACCAAGCCAGGTAACAGAGTGAAAATATACGTAGCGTATTCGGAAACTAAGTACCGTTTCATTCTAGCGCCGTCGCAGCGCTGTGGTAGGCGTCCCGCGCATGCGCACTAGTCTTTCTTGTTCACTGACTTTCAATTGTCGCCATTTTGGTTGCTCTGTGTTGTGTTTTCAGTTTGCTGTGCACATTCAAATGTTTAAGACAATTAGGCATAAAAAGTATATATATATTTATATACGATTGGTACAGCCGATGGCAACGAAACAGGGAGTTTATATATATTATACATAATGTTACAGGAGTCCTATATACTAAATTTCAACGTTCTATTGCTATTCAATAAACAATCATAAATAAAGCTATAAAAATAGATATGATGTATATAAAAAGAATGATATACAGATTTACATGCGTAATTAAATCTAAATTAACAGATACTTTTGCTAAAGCTATCTTTAGGTTTTACCTTTCTTAGAAAGCCCCCAAATTTAGTTAATTTTAGTAATCAGGGAACAGGTGAAGGATAACTTAGGCTTTACATGATTTAAATATTACTAACAATCATTTAATGATAACGACGATATCGTTTTTATGTCCTTAAACATATTTTTAACAGTTTTTCTAAGAGATTCTATTGATCGCTGAGAAGATGTATACTTTTTTTAGAGTTTAACAGTATAATGGTTTCTTTTATTTGAAATGTAAACTATTATATTTGCTATTATTTGCTTTATTTAACGTTCGTTATTGCTTATAAAAATTCCTCTCTATTTTTATATATTGAAAACTTTATTATTAATATAATAGTTCATTTGGCTTTCAATCCAAGGAGGACATACAATTTAATGATGTTCTAATAAATCCATTTTAAAAATTTTTTTCACTTTATTCTTAGTTTAGGACAAAGATGTATTATTTGTATTTCTGTGTTGAAAATTCTGTATAGTATCTTAAATGCCATCGTTACCTGATTGCCTTTTAAGGTATTTCTCCCGCCTTCTTAGCATGCGTTCGCGGTGTAGCGGTCAGCACACTCGGCGCGAATAATCGAAAGGTCCATGGTTCGAGTGCCGGAGAGGACACTGCTCTTTTTTCTCATCTCCTGCTTCGAAATAACCTAAAGACTCTACAGTGGCACCCGAGCTAAAAGGGAGTGGATGATGATTCTCCACCATCAGGATCTCCTAATCCCCAATCGCCCTTTAAAAGGGGGAGTATATAAGGTATTTCTCCCGTTTTCTTAGCATGCCTTCGTGGAGTAGTGGCCAGAATGTGCGGCGTGTATCGAGAGGCCAAAGGTTCGAGTCCCTGCGAGGGCACTTCTTTTTCACTCAGAAAATTTCAGTTTTATCTTATTTATTTATTTATTTATTTTTGTTGTATACAATTAAATTCTCTGGAGCACTACGTTTCATTGTTATTGTACTTCACATCTTCTTGTTTCAAACGTTTTGGATATTTCTTTACAGTATTATAATTATGAATTAGTTTCAACTTCAATCAGTTCTATTTTAATTACCATACCGCTTTTATGTGTATGTGAAAATAATATGCAGTTTTTTTCTAATTCTCATACCTTAACTTTTACATGTGTACTCAAATACCATGAATATAAATACAAACAGTATGTGGCATATAAATGTATTTGGAGTTAGCTCAGTTACGAATGCAATGATGCAAATTACTGTTACAGAATAAAGAGAGCTGCGCGAAAAAATTCCATTTAAAATTTATTTCAAATCAAATTTAAAACCTTCAAACGGAAATAGTGATTTTTTAAATGCTTTGTTGGAACAGCACAAAACTTTGACACATGCGCATCTATAATATTAAATGAACTAAATAATTCAGTCACTTCCATTTTATAGCTAATGAATTAACAAACAAATCTGAAATTATTGTTGTGTTCCAACATATACTTTGAAAATTCTAATTAATCTTACGACTGATAACAAAGCTTCATTAAAGGATATGTCAAATTAAATTCCCAAGAAACGAAAGAAATAAATGCACCGCATTTTATTTGTTTTGCCAAGAGTAAGAAATTAAAGCACTCAAGTTTGAGATAAATAAGAAAGCTTTGACTTGCTTTTTAAAAAGAAAGCGATTAAAATTAGGTAAATTTATCGAAGAGCAAAAGTATTCACTTTCTCAGTTGAAGAACGCAAACCGTAAATTAAGGCTCAATAGAAGATAATCTAATTTTGTTAAGCAACGTTCTTTGGATGACAAGACTGTGAAAGAGAGAAAGCTTGGTTATTTAGTTGATATTAATTTATTTAAAATAAGATTTCGTAAAAAGTAACAAAAAGGAAAAGTAAGAAAAACGACAATGAATAAATTAGTTCCTAGCAAGACAGAAAATCGATGTTCTCGAATTCCCAATTTAACCTTTAAACGTAAAAACTTTTCTTTATGTAAAAACTGATACATTTTAATGAATTGTTCTCAATTGTTTGGAAGATCAATGATTAGATAGGCCTGTCAGCGTATTATTGCATTTGCAGTAGTTAGTTTTATTTAAAGTATATGATTTGTAGATCTTCTTCTTTTGATATATTCAGTGAAAAAGAAGCAACAATTTTTATCTTATTGAAGAAAGATATAAAAATTAATAACCACACATACAAATGTAATATAAAATACGAGTATAAAGCGTCTCCTGTAAATTCTGCAATAAAAGCATTCTTTCCACATTATAGTCTATTTTTTCGCTTCATGTACATATTTGCTTGAAATTTTAAAGTCTGATATGTGAGAAAATAGGCATAAATATTTTAGACACGCTCTTTTGTTTAGATTTTAAGTTGCGCCGACATATTTTAATGATGATTCTTCTGTTTAGCTTTCAGGCTGACATATTTTAACGATGTTCGTGAATTTCGATTTCAGGTTTGTCGCTTAAATATGGAAACGAACAGCAAAAATATAACACGCGAAGAGAAGAATATATTTTAATTCCTTCATGTAAAATAGTACGTAATCAAAACACAAGAAAATTAATACTGTTATTTAAGAAAGTAATTCATAAAAAGAAAACTTACGACGTTTTGTAATAAAATTATATCAGCAATCCTTATTAAGTATTTGGATTGAAAATTCATATTTATGCTTGCGTCATGGAAAAATATCAACTATAGAGGATCGTTTGAATTAATCTTTAAGATAAATGAAATTAATATTTCCTAACAAAATTTCTAACCAGATTATTATAGGATATTGCAATACTAGAACTACAGCATATGAGAAGAATAAAAAGCGATTTTTTGATGGTTTGATTCATAGAACCCAGTGATAATTTCTTAACTTTCTACTAACGTCCATTACAGAAAAAAGAACGTAATCATTCAGGCAAATAACATCAAAGGAAAATGCATGCTATAAACGGGAAAAATGCACGCTAATTAATGAATTAATCAAAACATAAGCAAAACATTAAAAGCTTGCTGTTAGGTTTGATAAAAACATCAAACAGCCTGAAACAACTCATTTTATTTCCTGTTATAAGAAAAGTTTACATAGTTCAATAATTAATTATATGCACTCTTTTGCTAAAAAATCGAAGCACTATGAAGGAAATGGTTGTTTTTGATGAAATTGAATATGTGTATAGCTCATACACAGAAAATAAAATGATTAAAAAAATCAAGGTCATAGTAACATTCACAGCTCACAATCGCCATTGAGTATTCACGTTAGTAGTTCGCCGAACCGCCCCTGGCGGCAATGCGTGCTTGAATTCGTCGAGGCAAGTAGTGGTAGAGGTTCCTAATGACATTGTGCGACATCAATTGTCGCTCTAGATCTGCGATATTTTGTGGTGCTCGAATCTGGCGTCCTACCATGTCCCAAACATGCTCGACTGGTGAAAGGTCTGGTGACCTTGCTGGCCAAGGAAGAGTATCAACCGCACAGAGACAATCCAGAGATATTCGAGCGGTATGTGGCCCGGCATTATCTTGTTGGAAAATGGCTCCCGGATGACGTGCCATGAAGAGTAATGCAACCGGCCGCAGGATGATATCAACACATCGTTGAGGTGTTAAAGATGTACGGAGGATGACTAAAGATGACCTGAAGAAATAGCGCTCTACACCATCACACCAGAGGTTATGGCTGTATACCTTTGTAAAACAAAAGCTGATTGGGAGAGCTGGCCCCATCCCCTCCAGACACGAACACGGTGCTCATCTGCTTCAAGAGCGAAGCGGGTTTTATCGCTGAACACTATACGTTGCCAGTCTGATAGAATCCATGATGAACGGCTTCGACAAGATGACTCCACTGATGTTGTGGGGTCAAAGGAAAACGATTTAAAGGCCTCTGTCAGCGTAACACTGCCTCAGACAAGCGCCTTGAGATGGTGGACGGTACCACGGGAGGTATAGACATGGTTGTAGTGCGTTGAATAGTCGACAATCATACCGTTGGTACGGTTCGGGCTTGGCGAACGATCATTCTATCTTGCCTCGCATTTGCGATCATTGGCCTTCCAGAGCCTTCATTTCGTCGGCAATTTCCTTGTGGTTAACCATTACCGCCAACATCTTTGCACAGCAGTGTCTGTACGCTTCAGGTGGCAGCCTATTGCTCGGTATGACTACACAGCTTCCCTACAATGCGACCACGTCGTTTAGTTGTCTGTAAGGCCTTCGATATCGTCGTAATGGCAGCTTTAATTGCTTCTTTAGGGAATTACAGCAACAAAAAAAGATGCAGCAACAAAAAAAGATAAATTTTCCGCATCTGTTACTTGTTTTATACTTTGCGAATTGCGCACTAGTAATATGCGCTATGATAGCAATTCCTGTTCATTTGCCTTGAAACTTTAATCATTTGCATGTTCGATCAAGATGTTTTTGCATACCAAATTTCGCCACGATCGCGAAAGTTATTTATACTTATACCATTTTATTTATACTTTACAAATGAGTAAAAACACTTCATATAGAGGCTGAGTGAAATTAATGATTAAAAAACGGCGAACATTGATTAATGATTAACAGTCGTTTTTTTACTATTAAAAAAATAATAAAGACTTTTAATTGTTTTCTGCACATTACACGAAAATTATCAGTCTTGCTTGAAAACAGTAAGTCTCTCGAAAACTTAATTTATCATTGTTTCAAGATAACTACAGACTTTCAGTAGATGTTTTTCATAGCAAAAATAATTGCCATACCAACAAAATCCATTTTTAAGCAAAAAGCCGAACATATAGGTTAATACTCTAGTACACATAGTTAGCGTTTTATTAATTTATTGCTCTTCATTCTGATTTCAAGTATATATCATTTGTAATTTATTACAAAAAAATCTGATGTGTACACCACATGACTTCCTTGTACGGAATATTAAATTATATGCATTTTTTCTTGCGTTTCATTTAAACTTATTGAAATGAATTAAATCTACATCGCCGACAGAGCATAAACCACAATAGAATAAATGCATTCTTTAAAATTCACTCTTTGTTTACCATAGCGACATTCTGGCGCTAGGTTCACTTAACAGTATCATATTTCGTTCATATTATAACTCAGAATGCACAAAATTTATATCATTTAAAGAATTATCTAATCGTTGCCACATGTTCTATTCAAATACTATAATAAAGCTAGAATCTATGTATAAAAGAAATTAAGCAAACAAAATAAAAAAGAAACAGTTTTTCACAAACGATTGAGTATTTCTCATTGACTTAATTCAGTTGTCACTTCGCGACAAGGCAAAAATACATAAAAACTCAAAATATCTGTATTAAAAATTACGAAGTAAATCTTAAACACTTATTTCCTCGAAAGAATTGGAGAAAGGATTAAGCATGATTTAACTCGCAATAATAAATGAAGGCGTTATCTTTATTGTTGTGAAGCTAAGTTTCTCTAGATTGGCAACAAATCCACTACTCTGCTGTTTCAAATGTAAACAAGCAATGGCCGCCATCAAAAAAAATTACTAGGCTTAGCGGCACTTAAACAACTTTAAAATTGTTGATAATTCTAAAAATATTGCATACAGATTTACTAAAGGCATAAAAAACTTAACCGAAAGATAAGAACGACGTAATTCAATCATTTTTAAAGCAAAAAAAATGTACAATTCACAAACATATAAGAGTAAAGAAACTGAGATCACGGAGCCGAGTAACAGAGTGGACATAGTATATATAAATATATTTATATACGTTTGGTGCGGCCGATTGCAACCAAAATACGAGGTGCACATCTACATATTATAGCAGTCCTTTGTAAAAACGTTCAACGCTCTGAGGCTACTCGTTTTTGAGTTATGCGAGATACATACGTACCTACGTACAGAGGTCATGAAAAGGTCTCTTCAGAATTCATTTTAAATTAGTTTTACAACTTTTTTGGGAGATAACAGTCATTTATCCTGTTCTTACATACAGATGTCAAACAAAGACATCGTTAAATTGCATTCGATAGCGGTGAAAATGGATATTTGCGTTGAAATATGCTGCCTGAAACTTTTCGCGATTACAATACTTCCTTTTTACTTCGTACAAGGAAGTAAAAATTAAGAGGAGAACATAAAAGTAATTTTATATTTACAATTTATATAACCTACTTGCGAGTTGCAGCCGAAGCAAAATTTATAAATTCTATGCACTCCTGAAAAGAAAATGTATAAATACATTTCAGTATAAATGAAATCAGTTCATGCTTTCCAAGCAACGACCCATTCGTAAATAACTTTTTATTGCCAAACCAGGGGAAATAATTTTGACACTTCAAGTTAACACGTATGACATTATGATTTAAATTTAATGTAACAAAACAACATTTTCTCAATATCAATAAAAGAATTAACGTGGCGTTATTATATCGTGTCCATTATACTAACCTAAAAAAATATTTTCCAACAGCAGCTATTTATTTACAATGCAGACTTCAATGAAACATTTTTGACATGCAATGACGTCACATGCAGTCGTCTGCTTTCTTCATCGTCAGAATATGAAAAGAATGTCCTTGTATAATAATAATATGTTAAAATTTGGCATGGCTATTTTGTTTTCATATTTTTTGAAACATAAAAATTTTTAATTAAGAAACCAGAGAAGTGGCAACACTTTTTAAAAGAAGCAGATTTTTATCTCCAGCATGCAAGACTATTGTCACTTGGAAAAATGAGGGTGAAAATTAGCGTTTTCAGAGTTTTTAATTAATATCTCGATTAATGAAATTCGTAAGAAGATGAAAATGGTCGAAAATGGTTTCATTAGAATTTTTGGAATCCGGGAATATCCTTCTCGAAGCAGGAGATAATGGCACAAACAAATAAACAGACAGACGAGCACAGATTTTGATCTAAACAAAGTATTTTTAACTAAATTCAAAAATCTCGCGAAGAAAAAGAACAATTGATAAAACTTTCCTGTGATCCAACTCCCTGAAGACTTCAAAAATAACACAAGTGTTAATTTTTGGCTGAACCGAAAGACGAATTTAAAGACATTTCAGATAAAGCTATTAAATGTTTATTGCCTTCCTTCACAACCTATTTGTGTGAACAAGGATTTTTCTTCCTTGTTATATTTCAAAAATAAATATAAAATTAAATTAAAAGTGGATCCTATTTTATGATTAAAAGTAAGTGAAACAAGACCAGACATAAAGAAATTGACGTCTCTTAAACAGGCCCAGATTTCACAGAAAATTTTAGAATTAAAGTAATGTAACTTAAATTTTGATAATTAAAATCGTAACCAATTTTAATCTAATATTTTTATGTGTGTATGTTACGGTGAAACACCGAAATTTGGATAATCTCGACTTTCACCGGTGAATGTCAACATTCACGTAGTCGCTTGGTGTATGTCGAAATATTTTCCAAATACTCTTATTTCTGACTTACATCGGTAAATGTCGACTTTCACTATGTACTAATGGTGAATGTTGAATATATAAGAATATTATATTTTCTTCTTCGTAATTCAGTCACGAAAAAACGCACTTGAGACTTAAAATAAGAATATAAGAACTTAAAACACACAGTACATTCAAAATGAGAAAGAAAAATAATAGTTAAAAACTTACTTAATTATACAGTATGTTCTAAATGAGAAAATAAAATAATAGTAATTAAAAACTTACTAAATTATGTGATTCAAATCTTATTTATTGCAACAACTTAAAATATTATGCCACTTTATGACCTGTTTATTTGACCTACACCAGAGTATATCTGTGATAGTCGACACACACCGTTGAGGGTCTGAATGTACTAGAATGTAATGCAATATTCAATCTTTCACCAACGTATTTGGTGAATGTTGACATTCTCCGGTGAAAGTCGACAATGTATATACTACAATACAAATAGCCAGTATATCTGCAAATGGCACAATATCTTTTTTAATATTTCTATTCAGAAATTGAAAAATAATCATTGTAAAATATAGTAGTGGTACTAAAGTTTTTCAATTTTTGTTTAGGTGGTACGCGTTAGTCAAATGGCTGAGAACCGCTGGTACATATAATTAACTATAACCATTCCTCCTGAAGTACTATAATAAACACCGTGAAGCTTCTGTGTTAGACTTTATAACGTAGCTTGTCAGTTTATCTACCTAAAGTTTCTTTCGTATCAAATATAAGCTCTGAAGAATCAAAAATTAAATCGATATCAAGCCAGCAAAAGCGACTACGCAGTTCCTTCAAGACGTTCTATATTCTATACATATATTCATGTCAAGTAGTTTACTTTGCACTGTAAAAAATATAAGATACATATGTCTTGTGTATCTCACAACCTCTGAGGAGTTTCAGGCGACCTTATTTTAAAGAGAAATAAATTTTTTAGATAAGGTTGCTTAGGGCTTAAGAAAAAGGAAAAAAATACTTATCTCACTATTTTGAGTAAAATAAAAAAAAGGAAATGTATAGACATATCTTTCTGCTATCCATTAAATTTTGTTCATAGAACTCCTTTGTTATTTCACTTTATTCAAACCCTGAGCTGCAACTTCCATTCCTAACTTTCAACTTCCGTTAGATTTACACCTGATGTATGAAAAATAGAGGTTACAGTATCGGAATAAAGAAAGACTCGATAGTGAATGAAGTCTTTCCTACTACTTTTTCTCTTCGTATCTAGTAGAATTTTGTATGGAATTGTAGAAAGAAATTTTCCTTTCAAATGATGGTTGCAGACAAAAATTCAGTCATTTTTTTTTTAAATGGCATTTCCAATTTTTCAAATATACATTTATTACTACTTCCTTGTACGAAGTAAAAAGGAAGTATTGTAATCGCGAAAAGTTTCAGGCAACATATTTCAACGAAAATATCCATTTTGATCGCTATCGAATGCAATTTAGCGATGCTTTTGCGTGACATCTGTACGTAAGGACAGAATAAAAGACTATTTTCCTACAAAAAAATTCTAAAACTGGTTTAAAATGAAACGTACCTACGTACGTATCTCGCATAACTCAAAAACAAGTAGCCTCAGAACGTTGAAAATTTGTATGTAGGACTGCTATAACATGTAGATGTGCACCTCGTATTTTGATGCAATCAGCCGCACCAAACGTATAATAAATATTGTTGCGTTTTTCTTTTCTTCTGACGCCAGTTGTTACGTTATTTTCTTCCTTCACGTTCGTGCGGGGTTCAAATGGATTTGGAGTGGATAATGACGACAATACTTGATGAAGTACCGAAACACATATTTTATTAGCCAGTATTGTCAGGACAGCTGCAAAACACGTTTTCACAGTCGTCGATGATCTAAACTGCAGTCGCATTGGGAGGGTCCCTATACAGTCCTCAACAGATTGAACGACGTTGTGATACGGATCCGTAAATCCCTCAATTCAAAACCCAAGGTCGTTCATTATGACAGATTAGCCCCATAATCTGTCCATTGTATTCAGTGCTTCTCATTCCGTAGGGTACCTACTGGCGAAGCACGTAATAAATAAATATGGTTCTTCATATCTTTTATATTTATTTCACTATATTTAATTGTTTTTTGTATTTAATTTCTACAATGCTTTGCAATCCTGGGTACCCATAATACATGTACATGATTTTCTTTTTACCTAATTTCTGTGTAAAGTTTGTATGTAGTGTAAATATTTGTTTCTTTAGTTATGTTATCTGTATGTTTTAAAACGTTTCGATTGTATCGAATTTGGCTTCTAACCAAAGGTTGTACTACCCGGGACGTGCAGTCCTTCGGAGGGGGCAGTGTTATGAAATGTACAGGCGCGGTAAGATAGCTTTCCCACAAAGCAGTTTTAGGGTTGCCATAAAAATGGCAAGGGAATGCAGGGTTGCCGCATTTGGCGATAAATCGCCCATTTGGCAACATTTGGAGACAAAATTGGCGATATACCATGGACGGATGGAAATCCTTCTGGAACGAATTCTAACTAATTTAGCCAAGAATGTTCTCGAACACAAGCCGAAAGCTATATAAAATCCTGCTGGTCCGCAGTCAGTTAGTGTTTGTGCCTCATCTAGCGAAGTGATTGTCAGTCATTGAGCAAGTGTCTCAAAGACTAGCGCCGAGTTGGTCGTCGAGAGCATCGAGAGAGTCTTTTAGTGCATCGCGAATTAGTGCATCGTCGAGTTTTGTCATAGACTGCGCTGAGTCGAGAGCTATACTCTTGTGTATCGTCGAGTGCATCGCGTGGAGAGTCTTGAGAGTACGTGGAGTTCCGAGAACGACCAAACAGAATTGGAAGCTGTACTCTGGTGCTTTGCAGTGAAGCTGTCTCCACCGTTATTGCCTGACAATGTGAAGGCTGTGTCGCTGAACGTGTCAGCGTGTTTATAACATTTCGACGACTGTAAAAGTGATTTTTGAGCTGTCCTGAGAATATTGGTAAATAAAGTGTGTTTCGATACTTCATCAAGTGTCGTCGTTATTCAGTCCAAATCTACGAAACCCGTACGAACGTGAAGGAAGAAAGTAACGTAACAGACTTCGAGACACTCGCTCAATGACCGACTATCAGCTCGCTACACGAGGCACACACACTAACTGACTGCGGACTAGCAGGGTTTATATAGCTTTCGGCTTGTGTTTGAGAACATTCTGGGCTAAACTGGTAAGAATTCGTTCCAGAAAGTTCTTCATCCGTCCATGGTACATCGCCAAATGTCGCCAAACGGGAGATTTCTCGCCAAATGTGGCAACCCTGTCTTCCCTTGCCATTTTTATGGCAACCCTAAAACTATTTTGCGGGGAAGCTACCTCACTTAGCCTGTACATTTCGTAACAATATGTTTATGTATACATCCATTCTGTTACCCGGCTTAGTGATCTCAGTTTCTTTACTCTTATATGTTTGTAAATTGTGCATTTTTTGCTTTAAAATGTTTGAATTATGTTGTTCTTATCTTCCATGCCTTTAAGGAATCTGCAAGCAATATTTGTAGAATTATCAACAATTTAAAAGCAATTTAAGTGCGGTTAAGACTAATTTTTAAATAACTTGGTGAACATATTTACTTACATTTGAAACAGCAGAATAGAAGATTTTTTGTCAATCTAGAGAAACTAAGCTTCGCAACAACAAAGATAACGCCTTCATTTATTATTGTGAATTAAATGATGCTTAATCCTTTCTGCAATTTTCTCGAGGAAATAAGTGTTTAAGATTTACTTCACAATTTTCAATACAGACATCTTGAGTTTTAATATATTTTGCTTTGTCGCGAAGTGAGAACTGAATTAATTGAATGAAAAATACTGAAAGGTCTGTGAAAAACTGTTTCTTTTTTGTTTTGTTTGCTTAATTTCTTTTATACTTCGTTTTAGATTTATTATACCATTTGAATAGAACATGTGGCAATTATTAGATAATTCTTAAGATGATATAAATTTTGTGCATTCTGAGTTAAAAAATGAACGAAATGTAACTCTGTTAAGTGAACCTAGGGCCAGAGTGTCGCTATGGTAAATTTGAAAAGTGAATTTTAAAGAGTGCATTTATTCTATTATGCTTTATGCGCTATCGACGATGTAGATTTAATTCAATGCAATACGTTTAAATGAAACGCAAGAAAAAATGCGTATAATTTAATATTTCCTACAAGGAAAGTCATGTGGTGCATACATCAGATTGTTTGATATTGTCACAATCACTTCTGCTGTTTCGAATGTAAAGTAATATGCTGTATAGTGGAAAATAAAAAGTTTATTTGTCAATTAATTTTGTAATTACACTTCAAATTCTTCTTTAATTGATACATGGTCCTCTGCAGACTATAAGATATGCAGCATTACTAAGTGCGTTTAAACTACGTAGCCTTTCATTTACATTCCGTATAACTTTTGGCATACAAACACCGTTTGTAGACGCCTTCGTAAAATACGTTTGTAGGCTTATTATTATTTGAAACTAACCAGTTATTAGGATTTAGCTCTTCACTATAACTTTTGCTTTCCGTTTCCTTACCAGAAATGTTAGGAAGTATTTAATCTGAGGTTTTTGGACTGTAAGACAGAGCGTGTTTCTGCCACTCGAAGCCACATTGCGTAGTTCTACCCGCTCTGCTAAGTTTGTAATTCACAGGCTTCGCGTTGATGCTGCAGAAGTTTAAATTGTTACGACGGTCAGAGTTTTGAGCCAACTTAGATTTAATTTAAATTGCGTATTTAAATTTGAATTTATTTTGACCTTTCTTTGACTAATGTTTACATGCGTTAATTTTTTGAACAACAATTTCCGTATGTGCTTAATTTTATTAAAAGTTTTGCGAAAAGACGCAATATATTTGAAGTCTGAATCAAATAAACAGTTTGACAAATTATATTGATATATATAAAAAGAATCTCAACACTGAAAAGTTTTAATTAATGTACTCCATTTATTAAACTTCCTTTACTAAATTTTATTTGTATGTTTAATAAACATAAATATATGTTTTAAAACCAAAACCGGCATTCTTAAATCAGTTTAACGCAAATTATCATTAAACGCAGTTCTGAATTTCGTTTTATTTGCTTTAAATGAAAATGTTTAATATTACATAAAATACTTTTTTTCACTTTTGTTCTTATTTTTACCGCAACTTAAAGGGTTCGAGGGAATCTTTCATCGATATATTAAAATTAAAAGAATGTTAGCATGTAAAAAGATTTAGTTTGTATCGCGGCCAAGAAAGAATTGAACGATGAAAGAATGATGCTGCACCTAACGAATTTTTGTCCACGGGTAAATTCTCTATGATTCTTTCAAAATAATTGCGCTTACATACATCTCATAAAACTACTTTATAAATAATTCGAAATATTTCTTAAAACTGCAATTTTCATAACAAAAATGAAGTAAAAGTCTTTTTTTAAATCCTTTCACGTCTTCTGGTAGAAGATTAAGTTGCAAAACGATTAGTGAGTCGTAAAAGGTTCAAACCAGACAGACATTATGAAAGTATATAAATATATATAAAAAAAACGATAAAGACAAGTAATATATCTGAACTTTATGTTTGTTGAATATATTTGCATTTAAAAGGGTAAATACTTCATCCAAACGTAATAATAAAATTATCTTCATTTTTAATATAAGAGATGTCTAGTAAAGTCTTAAAACTAAGTTAAACGTAACAACGAAATTAAATATTATGTTAAGATTCTGAATACAAGGATGGTATGCATACACGAGAAGTGCCAGATGGTATAATTTTTTATAAGACTAAAACGTTATTTCGAAACAATTAAAACGTACTCGTATATCTAAATGAAGTAAAAAGAAAGTGGAGCAACTATTTAGTGTTACCAAAACAGTAAAACGAAACTCTATAGAATGTTAGCTTAATTCTCTATTATAATTTGTGAAATTAAAATGTTGCAAAAGTGAAGAACTATGTTGTTTATAATCCTAAGAACAATTACACATTTTAAAGCATTAAAACGATTATTACTCTAAAATAGTTTTAAACCACAACATAATGATGAATTATCTCCAGTTATTAACAATGATGAATAACGATGAATTATTAATATTAATAATGATGAATATTAACATTAATTTTTATTATTATAACATAATAATTATTAATAATTGAATATTAATGTTAATTATTACAACATTAATAATTCTGAATTATTATTAATAATGTTAATAATGATGCATTTCAAAGTATGAAAACATTTATTACTCTAAAATAATTTTAAACAACAAAATATAGATGAATTATCTCCAGTTTCGTATTAAGTATTTTAAAAATGACTTCAAAGCAGTTTGATTCCATGGCTTTAAAATTTAAAAGAGTACTCTAAAGTCATCAGGTAAAATGTTTTTAATTATTGCTAAACAAATGAAAACTCCAGAAGAAGGCCCACCAGCGGCGACGCGGTTAAAGCCGCTGAGCACTGGTAGTTCAGTCTGGGGTTCGAGTCCCTGTGAATTGGCTGGCTGCATGGAAATTTCTGTAATTTTCTCCATGTGTAACGCGGATACGAGCCAGTTACCCTTAAAAAGACTTCCACGAGGTATCCCTCATTTTCCGTGTAATGTTTAAGGACGGTGCACGTAATAGGTGAACACACACACACAAAAAAAAGAAAAAAAAACTTTATAAGGTAGAATAATTATATAGCCAATTAAAATTTAATAGAAATTCTTAAGACTATCGTTTTAATTTTAATAAATCATATTGAACATATTCTAAAAAAACTCCTATCAACGAAATATGCACACACACATATAATATATATATATATATTTGTAATAATAAAATTCCATAGTCAAGACTACACTTAAAATTCTAACTGTATGTTCTTTTCATTTTTAATGACGACGTTCTCTTATTTGAAAGTACGTGGAATTAAATTCACAGCCCCGTAGTCAAGTTGTTTTTCCCACCTTTTCTACACGTACAGTTATAGAATGTTCTGGAAATATTTAAAGCGAACTGGAATGGCTGACGAGGCTGACGTCATTTCTTGGAAGCTCCGCCTTTCCAGAGGCTATAAAAAGACTCGAAAAAGAATATCGGGGCTTTTTCTTAAATGTCACGATGCAGCAAACTTCATACAAAAAGTTATTAGTAATTCTTTTTATTTACTTCGAATATCTGATTTTTGTAGCTGCTATTTCTCCTGAATAATAATAAATGGATCCTGTTTTTAAACTTATCGTCTGATTATTTAAGCTACGACTAAAGCTGATACATCACAAGGAGTCGGCAGGAGCGGTGTACTCAAAAGGAAAATAATTCCAATGGAAAAGAAAGAACTTAAGTGCAAGTTGTGTCTGTTTTTTACACGTCTCATAGTTAGAACCGCATGATTTGGATATCGTCTGCTGGAAAGAAGTGAATAATTTCAATCATTTATGCTGCTTTTTTTTTTTTTTCCCCAATTGAAGAATTGTGAATTGTGATACAGCTTTGTTGTCGCATTTTGAGTGCGTCTCATAGTTAGAACGCATGATTTGGATATCGTCTGCTGGAAAGAATGTAAAGAATTTTAATCACTTATGCTTTTTTTTTTTTTTTTAAACAGCACACAAACGAGCAGGATTAAATAGTGTACTCAACAGCGCGAAGTAAGAACATATTTTAAGAAATTATTTTTTCTCAGTGTGTAAACTAAGTTGCTACGACAATAGTTTGTTTTAAATATATTATGTTAAAGTAATTACGAGTTTATTTAAATTTCAAGTCTTATCCTAATTGATAGTATTCTAAGTAAGATTTTATATTATCCTGAAATGTGTAGTGATAATCATAAAATTTGAGAATACAAAATTTTTATTTAAGTCTATTAATCTATGAAGTGTTGATAATGCTCTGAAGAGTTTTTGGTTTAAAAAAATATTTTAACTATTGTAAAAATATTTTGAGAAAAATGCACATTTTTTGTTCTGAAGAAAATTTTAAAGTTTCAGTTACAATGTCGACAAATCAGGAACCCGTTAATCTTGACGATTCACTGAACGTGAATCAAGATACAATAGATTTAAATATTATTCCATTTGAAGATTCTAAGGACAGTGGCATAATTTCTTGGTTAGGTTATTTTAACAAAGTCTGCCAAAATTGGACGAACATTTGGATCGAGTTATTAGTGAATATAATAATTCCCCTCATTCGGAAACTAAATTCACCCCTACATATATTTTACTCGGAAAACTTTCTTTCGATTTTCCCCTAGATTAAAATACTTACCCTCCGGTTGACATAGCGAGAAAATTAGCTAAAGAGAGAACTATTGAATATCATAAAAGGAATAAAAGTCGTTATGACATAAAATTTGCAGATGTAGATTTTCAACCTGGTGATCTAGTTTTATTTGATGAATTTGAATTTCCGAATACACGTAAATTGACACCTCCCTATTCTGGACCATACCAAATTGTCAAAAATTATCTGAGGTTAATTATGAAATTGATAAAAAGAATTACCACACAAAGAAAACTACTGATATTGTCCATGTTTCCAGACTACGACACTACCAAGACCCAGAAAATTTTAAACTACATCACCAATAGGTAGACACACCTTCCTTTTGGTAAATGCTCAACCGGGGTTGCTACTAAAGGTAATTAGAGCACCTCTAATTATTTAATGTCTAATTTTCTGTGTTGTAAATTTTTGGTGTGTTGTTTTGTATCTTTGTATTTATTTTGAATTTATGTGTCAATTTTTTGGCAACGACATTTAATGGTAATTATAAAGTACTATTGAAGTTGAAAGTTGTGTTGAACGACAATGCAGTATATGACATAATTGTCGTTGTCGATAGTAAAAGGTAAAATACGAGTAAAATTATTGTGTAAAATGATTATTACCAAAATAAGTGTTTTATATGAATAAGTAGTCAAAATGAAATACTGTAAACAAACTAAAAGTCAAAAGGAAATGTTAAGAAATTAGTCAAGTATTGCAATTGTCAATGATATGAAGAAAAAAATAGAGGAATACCTCACCTCAAATAGAAATTTTTAGTATTAAAGCCACTGCGAACTGGAAATGAAAGATTTGTAAAATACGAACTGTTTTGCAGTAATCTCTAAAGACCTGGATCCACAACTGAAACTGTTCTCGAGAAATGTTTTCCCAATACTGCATGCATAATGTTATTTTTCTTTATTTTCTAATGTCAATTTCTAATGTTTCTAATTTCTTATAAAATGTCAATATATTAAGATATATTATTTACAATTTATATATTGATATTATTATTGACTGTGTTATAGTGAGAGTGTATATTTAAGATTAATATTATTGTAACTCGAATTCTGGATGCGAGTTCTTCAAACAAAATAAGCAATTATATAAAATATTTTTTCTATCTGGAATGTCTTGTGGTCGAGGCGCCCGGCTTCAAGCCTTTTCAGATGGGGGGAATATTTGTAATAATAAAATTCCATAGTCAAGAATACACTTAAAATTCTAACTGTATGTTCTTTTCATTTTTAATGGCAACGTTCTATTATTTGAAAGTACGTGGAATTAAATCCGCAGCCCCGTAGTCAAGTTGTTTTTCCCGCTTTTTCTACATGTACAGTTATAGAATGTTCTGGAAATATTTAAAGCGAACTGGAATGGCTGACGAGGCTGACGTCATTTCTTGGAAGCTCCGCCTTTCCAGAGGCTATAAAAAGACTCGAAAAAGAATATCGGGGCTTTTTCTTAAATGTCACGATGCAGCAAACTTCATACAAAAAGTTATTAGTAATTCTTTTTATTTACTCAGGATATCTGATTTTTGTAACTGCTATTTCTCCTGAATAATAAAAAATGGATCCTGCTTTTTAAACTTATCGTCTAATTATTTAAGCTACGACTAAATCTGATACATCACATATCTATATATATAAAAGTAGAAAGATAACATGAACAAGAGGGACCTTAGTGGTCAAGAATTTTGAGCCTTGAGCTGCAAAATTTTAAAAATATTTGCAAAGAAGAGGAATGTTTAAAAGCTGTTGCTAAAAAGTACATTTGACACTGTAGTTCCTGTGTAAAATAGTTACATCATGTAAAAACAACTAATAATTATAAAGAAGTTTAAGTTATCGCGTAAAAACTTGATGTAAAAATTACAAAACGATATAACTTCAAAATCAAAAAGGGATGAGGGAAAAAAACTAATAAATTTTAATACAAAAATTTTAATAATTTAAAAAAGATTCTTGCAAATAATTAAAAACATTTCAAATACACAGTAAATATATACAAAGAATTGCAACAAATGGTAAATTAGCCCAACCCGAGGTTTGGTGGTGTATTTAATCATGGCAAAGCTCACTAGGGCTATCTGCCTAAGAGGAGGGATGCCATCGTGGAGGACTTTCTAAGGGAAACTGGCTCGTATACACGTTACACATGGGGAAAACCACTAAAACACCCATGCAGCCAGCCCGTTCGCGGGATTCGAACCTCGGACCGAACTACCAGTGTTCAGCGACTTTACCGCTCGGCCGCTGGTGGGCCTCCCGAGGTTTGAGTCGGATGCCTCTTAAACCTCGGGTTGGACTAATTTTATTAATTACTTTGAGGTCGTTAATTAAAATCCTTAGCACATTATCATTATTAAAATTAAAATTTTTAAAAATCATACTTTAACGAGTATTTCAAATATATACATGCTTTGAATAACGACCTGTAATCGCTTAACAAGTAATTTCATACTTTTCCCAAAATTGAAACTAAAGTATACTTTTAAATGCACAACCTTTAAAAATTAGTTATTATTCTTCAATCACCCGTAAATCGTTTCTGAAAAACTATATTGTAAAATGCAAATTATTTTTATAAATAAATAAAATTTGTCATTCCAATAGTAATAAAACATTTATTCAACTTCACAAGATCCCAACAAATTCTAATGCCTTTTCACAAACATTTCCACATTAAGTGCGTAGGTTTGCAAGGAAAGCGTATGCCAACATCCCTTTGAAATTAATGTTAAAAGGAATCTGTTTATCTCAAATGTCTTTTGCAAAACGAGAGACGAAAATGCATAGAGACGCCAAGTCATGGCAATCATTTACATCTTTTCTCGATTTGGACCTTAAAACTCTAACCATTCCAAAACTTTGCCTAAAAGAGGAATTTAGAGCGAGTACTTTCAAACTAATTGCAAATACTTCTTCAGTGAATTAGTGGTTTACATAAGAGTTTACCCTTTGTTTAAAAGGGGTCTTATCTTGTAGACTTCAACTTAAAATGCATAAATTTATACATTAACCAGTTTTTCATTATAATGTATCAAAATTAAAGTATAATTATATGAATTATAATATATAAAATGAATTATAAAAATCTAGATTATAATGTATAAAATGTGTATTAACTATATTTATAAAGAAGAAAGTCTGTGTGTTTGTCCTCTAAAAACTCAGTCACTACTATAGGCATCGTCGCCAAAGTTTTTAAGATTCTTTTCTGGTTCCTGGAAAAGCTCGTCGTCCACTGTTTTTCCAAAAAAAAGCAGCTAAGATCAGAGATATTAATTAAAAACTCAGAATAACGATAATTTTTTGCCCTCATTTTTCCGAGTGGCAACAGTCTCGTAAGTTGGAGATGAAAATCTGCCTTATTTCGAAAGTTTCTGCCCCTGCTTCGCTTTCAAATCCTATACTTTGTTCATAAAAAATTTCTAAGTTTTACAATGAAATAAAAATAGCATTGCCAAATATTAAATACATTATTCCCGATTCCAAAAATTCGAGGAAAGCCATTTCAACTACGTATGTATTTTAATGAGCCGGGATATTAAATAAAAACTCCGAAAACATTAATTATAGCGATCATTTTTCCGAGTGGCAACAGTCTGGCGCTTTGAAAATAAAAATACATTATTTCGAAAAGTGTTGCTACTGTTCGCTTTCAAATCGTAGACTTTTTTAATCAGTTCTTTTTAATTTTACAAAAAATATATATATAAGGAAGAATGTCTGTTTGCGTGTTCGCGTTATTGATTTCTGATTAATTATCATCAATGTTTTGCCGCATTTAATCCACTAAAATTAAATATAGGTGATATACTGAATGGAACTTGAGCTTTTACGACCATTTGATTAGAAAGTTTAAGACCATTTGATTAGAAAATCATTAAAAACTGCATGCCATTGGCTGCTGATATAATGAGAAAGAATTAGTTTATTTTTCTAACGAAATTTTTTATGTGGGTTCCATATGGCATCAGACTGAAAACATGTATGACTATGAAGCGGAATTTTTTGCATCGTTATTAGAGAAGGATTACAGCGGTATCGTTCTCTCTGTTGATAGATACATTACTCTCAATTCAGCTTAAATGACATCGGGTACTTCCGCTAGTAATGTATAAATTAATAATCTAAAAATTAATAAATATGTAATCTAATATATAAAATTAATTACTCTTAACACTAAACATTTCCATACATTTTTATATTGATTATTGAGAATTTGTTTTTAAAAAATTCGTTTTGAAGGTGAAAGATGTTCTGTATGAAAATTCATCTCATATCCAGATTCATCACTACATAAGACGCTAATTTGATTATATTTTTCTAAAGGCACGTTAAATATTTCTAGGAAAATGAAAATCTTCTAAAAGTATTTTACATACCTATAGGAAAATATCACAATTAACTGATTTTTTAGCTCTTGGGCGAAGACAATTAGGCATTTGCTGAGCTGTCGCTAAATAATCCAAACCAATAAGATAGGATATTACTCAACTGGCTCCACAACTGACTGACATTCGTAGGCGACAATGGAGAAACATCACAAATGACAGTGTCGTATCCGAGATCAGCCAGTCTCCGTAAAATATCCAGAGACCAAAATAGCTGAAAATGTATTTTTAACGAATAATCTGAATATAATTTCACACAGAAAAATGTTTTACGTTTATAGGTTTAGCAGCCATAGTAAATATATTTACTTAATACTTTTTGAATAAAAAGTTAATATGTTATCGCTTTTTAGTTTATATTTTACTGATATTGTATTTGATCCTTCCTTCTCGAACATGATTCTTTTCAAAATTGTCAACAACGCAACAAATATCTCATATCTCCATTCATAAAAATGTACATAACTTTTATGTTCTCTTCGAAGTTCAGCAACACAAAGAAATTTTATTCCATCACTGATTTCCATTTTAAAAGTATTCTGATGTTTACTCGTAAGCAATTCAGCTCACATATGGATATCACATAAGAGAAACTTTAACGACTTTTGCTTTTCATGCGGAAGATTTAATGTCCATTCTTAATGAAATTGCGTTTTATTTATGGCCGCCTTATACCTCTTAAGTAAACCCCGAAATACATTGATACAGACAAAGTAAAGAAATACGCCCTTTTAATGTGAACGCAGTTTAAGGATAATTACATTTATGTAAAATACGTACGAATGTCCCGAAAGAACTGCATTCCTAGGGACTGCAGGATTAGATTGTGGTTTTGTTTATCCGCCTTTAATGATTTCTGCAAGATGGAGCTTTTCTTAAAGGCTTCCTGCAATTATCTTATATCCCTCTTGCAATTGCGTTTTTATTGAGATTAAAGTGCATTGAGAAACGTCGGCCACAGCGATTTTGGCCAAAGAGTTTAATGAGATTGTATTCATAGCATAGTTTCCATAAGACAATTAAATTCTGATATTTAACATCTGAGACTTTTAAGCGTCCCTTATGTATAAATCACACACATTAATTCCCGACAGATAAGGAAAGGATCTCTAAATTCTGGAAGGAAAAAAAGTTTTTGGAAATGACCCTATTTTGCATTGTGAGGTTACACTAAAGTCAGCGTTGGAAAATACTTTTTCGACAACTGGAGAAGAGAAGGCTTTGTTTGAAGCATAATTTTGTTATATATTATTACGAAATTTCCAGCCGTGGTAAGAGATCTTCCCCACAAGGCGAGTTTAGGGTTGCCAGAAAATGGCAAAAGAAGGACAGGGTTGCCATATTTGGCGCGAAATCACCCATTTGGCGATATGGCATAGACGGATGGAGAATCATCTAAAACGAATTATTACCGGTTTGGTGCAGAATGTCCCTGAACGCAAGCCAAAAACTATATATATATAAACCCTGCTGGTACGCGGAGAGTCAGTTAACAGTCAGTGAGTGAGTCTCTCGCAGTCTAGTCTCGAGTTGGTCATCGAAGTATCGCGATCGTCCAGTCTATCGAGTGCATCGCACGTTGTAGAGTAGAGATTCTCGAGAGTACGTTGAGTTCCGAGAACGCCCGAACGGAGATAGGAGCTGTACTTTTGTGCTCTGCCGTGAAGCTGTCTTCACCACCATTATAGCCTGAGAACCTGAAAGCTGTGTTGCTGATTGTTTCTGCGTGTAAGTCGCAGTTGGAACGATTGGGAACGTGCTTTTGGAAATGTCCTGAGTAAAACTGGTAAATAAATTGTGTTATACTATTTCATCAAGTTTTGTCGTTAATCACTCTAAATCCATGAATCTGTGCAAAAAAAAGCAACAATATTAAGAATGACCAAATTTTTTAATTGTTCACATTTTACAGGGAAATCACATAAACAGATCGTGGTCTTCTGTGAAGGTAGTCTCCTTACAGAATATATTGTATTCGAAACACATTCTTATGAGTCACTGTCGTCATATGTTAACCCTTTGCGGCACAGTGTGCCCGGTCTGGACACACCTAAAACTTTCCTTCTGTACGCCCAGAAAAATTGAATGAAAAAGGATTTATAGGTTACTATAGGTTACTCTGAAAATTTCTTATTTATAGTAGACGGCACCTCAACACAAACCAGTCCATATATTTTAGCCATGTTTAGTTTTTTAAGACCCTCATTTTTCAAAGAAATCTTCCAGATTTTTTTAGAGTACAAAAGGAATTGTTTGAAAAGAAATTTCTATGTTATGTTTTTGGCTGTATGCTAATCTCCTTATTCTATATTAGTTTTAAATTTTTACCTCGAAATCTTGCTTAAAATCAAACGGTGAACCCTAGGTGTGCCAGACCGGGCTCACCGATCATCTAGGACAACTGAGAGTCTGTATTCTTTGTTTCTCCGCATCTCGTCGGTCAGTTCATTGACAGCAATGCTCGTTTCAGCACTCTTTTCGAAGCTCTATTCAATCAGTGTGCCACTTTGGGCACACCTACAGAATTAAAACGATAACTGCTATCTTCACAAAATTTTACTTGTGTACTTCTCTAGGCCTAATTAGACTGCCTACCTTTTTTATTATCAAAACTTCGACTTTAAAAGGTAGCGTGGCGGAAAGGGTTAAAATACAGGTGACGAAAGACGACGATATCCGATGTCTAACAGGGATAAGCAGGTATTTATCCCACTTCTTCCATTGTCTGGAGACGCCTCCAGTGAAAACCGCAAGGGGGTAGTATTGTAAATACGAGTATATAAGCGACATATTTGTAGGTAAATATGCAGGTGGCATAGATTCTACTCATATAGACTAGGTTTTTTTTTAAATTAATGTTCTATATTATAAGTATGACAATAAGATGTATGTACAATGTATGCAGCACATAACATAATATACATAAATCCAATACATTTAAAGCATAACTAAATAAATATAGCGATGAAACTAAATGAAACACTTAAAACATAACTAAATTAAACATTAAAAGTATACACACATTTTAAATTTACGATCACTTAAATTAAAAATAATTTGATAAGGTATTTCTCCCGCCTTCTTAGCATGCCTTCGTGGTGTAGTGGTCAGCACGCTCGGCGCGTATTCGAGAAAACCATGGTTCGAGTCCCGACGAGCGCAGTCCCACCTGTGTTCTTGGATGCTATGTACTGTTAACTTGTCCTGGGTTCGAACCTAAGTGAATGGGCTGGCTGCATGATTGGTTTTTTCCATGCGTAACATAAATATGAGAGACAGTTTCCCTTCAACCGTCATTTACGAAAGCTTCCCTCCCCCTTCAAACACGTCCTTTACGAAAGCTTCCCTCCCCCTTCAAACGTCCTTTACGAAAGCTTCCCTCTAAATGAAAAGTAAATAAATGCCATATATTTACTTTTCATTTTTACTGACTATTACAAATGACCGAGATCAGTTTTTTTAGTTTTGTTTAGCTTATTTCTTATTACCTTATGTAAATTATAACTTTCAATTTTTAAGTCCAGGAAATACGAACACCAGGCATCAGTTAACTTAGTAAGCAAATGCTAAATACACTTAAATACTTCTTAGATATAAGCGCTGCTTAACAGCATGTTTACATATAATATACAAACAATTAACGTTATATGTTACAAAAAAATTTTATTATTTGAACGTATACATTTAAATAATCTCATAGGCTGTAGAATCATTAAGTTTTTCGATGCAGGCGACGTGACAAATATTCACTACCCTGGCTGGGATTCGAATTCCAGACCTCCCAATTACGCGTCGGTCGTGCTTTCAGTTACACCATGAAAGTGCATAGAAAAGAAGGACGAAAATACCCTATAAGGTACTGTACATGCAAAAATTAATTATATTTCAAATTTGAACAAGTAGGAATATTTTAACCTAATGTACCGAAAGGATTTCAGTGTATACCACGTAGCGTAAGTTATTAACCTATTAGCATGTATATCGTAACTTCGTTATTAAGTTTATCAGCTTTGGAAGTATTCAGTATGCATAATACCATTGACACCAGCTGATTTCTTATTATGTTAATGTACGGAAAGATTAATTAGTTTCTAAAAATTTGTTTAACGCATCAATAGTTAAGTTCATTCCCACACGTTTTCAAAAGAAGTAGAAAATTTAACCACTTTATTTTAACGCCAAACATAAACAGAAGTCATCATAATCAACACAGCGTATGCATAAACTGGGCAATCCCTCTTCCTCCGTATTTCCATTTGGTGTTAGCCCTTAAATTCATTTCTTCAATTCGGGAAATAATAAACTCCAAGAAAATTACATGCAGCTCCGCATTATACTTGCTTAGGAATTCATTACACTAAAATGACACATTATGTTACAGTGAGGCCAATTTATTCATTTCGCTTTTATATAAATTTAAGGTTACATACGCGTTGAGATACGAGGCATGTTGATAATGCTAGGAGACTCCTAGCGTGAAAGCGTAATATAATATTCAGTATACATAATACCATTGACATCAGCTGATTTCTTATTATTTTAATGTACGGAAAGATTAATTAGTTTCAAAAAATTTGTTTAACGCATCAATAGTTAAGTTCATTCCCACACGTTTTCAAAAGAAGTAGAAAATTTAACCACTTAATTTTAACGCCAAACATAAACAGAAGTCATCATAATCAACACAGCGTATGCATAAACTGGGCAATCTCTCTTCCTCCGTATTTCCATTTGGTGTTAGCCCTTAAATTCATTTCTTCAATTCGGGAAAAAATAAACTCCAAGAAAATTACATGCAGCTCCGCATTATACTTGCTTAGGAATTCATTACACTAAAATGACACATTATGTTACAGTGAGGCCAATTTATTCATTTCACTTTTATATAAATTTAAGGTTACATACGCGTTGAGATACGAGGCATGTTGATAATTTTAGGAGACTCCTAGCGTGAAAGCGTAATATAATATTCATTACATTTCCACAGTGACGCTGAGATAAATTCTTAGGTTGTTACCCGGTAGAAAGTATGCAAAGTCTAAACAAATACACGTTTCCATTCTACGTAGATACAGGGAGCTCAATTCATATTTAAATTAACTCAAATGAGCAGAGATACAAACGCACAGGAATACAAATGATGTAAGGGCGGACACGCATAAATTTACTGAATGCCGTGGAAAGTGAAACAAGCAAAGTGTTTATGAACGCGATCTGTTTAATTGCAAATTTCTTCAACGAAACACTGTAGAAAGAAACTTTCATTAGGGATGTTGTTCATGTCGCATCCAAAGATGAGATTGTTTTTGTTGTTGTTGTTATTTCTTTCCTTTTTCTTGTTCTTTGCAACTAATCTTGCAACGTTTAATTGTACTCGGAGATAGGAACAGATTCTCTGAAGCGTAAATTGGGTACATTAACTACGATAGCTTTTTTTCCTCTTGTGATTTATTCTAAGATATGGAACCAAAGCTGAATTCTGCTGTGGATTGATATCTTGAGATACACCCGATGTGATCTTATACCAGGATATGTGAATTCTGGAGTATTTAATATATATCTAGCTGGCCGTTTTCAAATGCATCGTGGCGCACTGGGTCACAAAGCAGTCTTTTCCGAAGTAAACGCAATGCATATAAATAAATTCAAATTCTTAAAAAATCTTAAAAAATTCATTTAAAGTCCACAGTTCGAATGAATAAATAGAAATTAAAAAATATATAACTCAGCCTTGTAACTCAAAAAATTAAAAGGAAACAAGAATTCTTGAAGAAAAATTGAAGATTTTCATTTTACAATCGCCAAAAAGGGGCCTTTAAAAGTTCAATGTGGTTTATCAGCAGAGATTATTAATAGACAGTTCACTGATATCAATCCTGGACGGTCCATTGACATCAATAGACCGTCCGGGTGGAATAACGAAGCATTTATAGGATATTAGATAAATATGCATTTAGACTAATATAGGAACGTCATATATCTTCTCTATATTTAAAGTGAAAAAATATGTAATATAATTCTATAAAAATATTTATTATTTTTAATTAGATATATCACGGATTAAATTCATTTTTTAAATCAAATTAAAACTCAAAAAAAAAATTTTAAGAATTGCATCTATTACTTTTAAATAATTTAATTTTCGTTAATTAATAACAGACATACTAAATATGAAAGATATCTTACCTTTTTTTTTTCAAATGGCAACAGACTCGAATGAAAAGTGAAAGAACGCAAAATCATGTTTCGAGTCTAAAACCCCTTCTAGGCTAATAAAAACTGCGATTAAAAATATGATATAAGTAAAAGTATATACAGAAAAGAAGAAGAAAGTGTGTGTGTGATTATGGCAAAGCCTCGAGGGCTATCTGCCTAGGGGGAGGGATGCCTTCGTGGAGGACTTTCTAAGGGAAACTGGCTCGTATACACGTTACACATGGGGAAAACCACGAAAACACCCATGCAGCCAGCCCGTTCGCGGGATTCGAACTACCAGTATTCAGCGACTTTCTCGGACCGAACTACCAGTATTCAGCGACTTTACCGCTCGGCCGCTGGTGGGCCAAAGAAGAAGAAAGAGACAGTGGAATAGGTTGCCGTAAACTGAAAAGTTCGCCAAGTGAGCTATTCTTTGCACAAAGTTCCCCCCCCCCGGGAAAAAAAAAAAAAAAAAAGGCTCCGAACTAAATTTTCAATCCCAAAAATTTGGAATTTACGCATAATTAGGGTCTTGGAATCAAAATATGAAAAGTATGCAGTATGATATTTCAGAAGTCGGCTTTTGTCTGCAAATAGGCATGTTAGAAAAATACATGTATAAAACTATTATATAACTTTCGTCACACTTTCGAGATATGAAAAGCGAGAGCTGAATTTTGGCAATCAGTCGAGTAAAACGAGAAATATAGAACTGTCTACCTGTCTTTAGTCTAAAGGGTCAATTTGCCCGGAAGGCCTATTAATTTCATTTTGGCATTTTGACTTGAAATGTCGATGCACTTTTCAAATTGTTGCCACCAAATAATAGTATTATATTCAAAGAAATCTAAAAATGAAGAATCTGCGTAAATGTATGTATGTTTTTGGCTAATAAAAACAACGGTACCTAGAGCCATCAAATTTTGTATAATGTAATCCTTCTGCAAATACGGGCATCTGGAAGCCCAAATTTGGAATTTGTTTTATTATCTGTTTCATATTTTGTAAAACGTTAAAGAAATTTTTGATTAACAAATTCAACTATTTCAAAGCGAAAACATTTTATCACCAGCGCGCAGATAGAGATAATAGATACTTAGATAGAGAGAATAATCTCGATAATGTATATTTAGTAATTTGTATGCAAACATGTATGTTTAGTACAATAATTTGTATGCAAACATGTATGTACATTACTGAGTTTGGAACTTTTCAAACGTTGATATATTTTTTTCAGGAGAAAATCAAAAGTGAAAAAGACAAAAATAAAAATTTTAAATATGAAAATTTCAGATAACGGCCGAAGATATAACGTTTAATTTTTTTTAATGTTTAAAAATTAAACTTATAGAAATGATAAAATTAAGCAAAAATTGTAATTAGATTTTAGTATGCAGATACTAGTTTAATATCTGGAATGTTTTATAAGCCACGCAGCTACGATAGACTATTATTTTAAGAATTAATCTGTAGAAATGCATGATGTACAGTATTAAATCTTATATTTAAAATAAGCTATTCAAAATTGCAAAGCCAAAGTAGAAAATGCTGCTATTAGATTGATTCATCGCAACTTAACATGGTAATCTTCGCGCTTAATTAATGAAGAAAAGACTTATTTATTAAATCCATAGCTGGGCATCTATTTCACCCGAGAGCTTGCGCGCAAAACGTGTAATAAATATTTTCAAAGGATGCCAGTTTTCTATTTTGTAAGATACAAATAAGCAAATTTAAATAATAAAGACAAAAAAATTCATTGCATTTTTAAAATAAAATTATGATCGTCGGAAAGAAAAACCAATGCAGGTATTTTAAAAACCAGCAAAAAGTTAGAAACGGAAGAATTATTTTAAAAAAATCTCATGATCAGGATTTGTAGAATACTAAAAGCAGATATCATTTGTGACATTCAGGATACAGCTACTGAGACAACTATCCTTTTTTAAAATTTTCATAAAACATTTAGACACTCATATATCAAAGATTAAAAGACCTGTTAAATGTGTTCTAACTTTAGAGAGAAATAAAATGTAACAGACTTTGCGTTTGTAAGAAAGCGTTTTAGTTATATGAATAGAGCCATTTTCATGTCACTATGCTTTTCTATTTCTTCTTTTAATCGATTGTATAATACAAGAATATACAGAAACACAAAATAGCCTTAAGGGCTTAAAAAAAGGAGGACAGCCTAAAAATCACGGAAAATGTTACAGTGATTATATATAGCAATATACTTTACAGAAAAAGGCAACAAATTATAAAAGTTTTGCCACATCTTTTAATATAAGTGTAATTCCTTTTTTCCGGAAACATCAAACTCATTCTTTTTGTCGCCTTAGGAAACTAGTCATAGTTGTTTTGTGAAACTCGCATACGTATGCAATGAAAGGGGGAGGGGACCTGCATATACGATAATAAAAAGATTTAAATCTGTGCAGGAAATAGGTTTTCTGAGTCATTCCCCCCCTCCAGAAATATTTCGAATAACGGTTTCTTAGCTTGCGTTTTGTTCGTTTTTTCTTTTCCTATTCAACGGGAAAAATTCCAGGAATTATACGCTTCTTCCGAAAGAGGAGAATTCCGGTATAAATTAAGCTCTTGAATGCGTAATGGACTCCCGAAAGAAGACTGTTCTTCGTCATTCCATCAGCGAAAATTGAAATTTGTTTAAACTCTCACAGATGCAAATTCACATTAATGTGCTAACATCGTACGAGTATAGAATTCTAAACCCAACGCAATAGTTTACTAGATTTTCCAGATGAGGGGAAATGCTTTTGTCTTCAAAGCTTTAAGAAGATATGAAAAAAAAAAAATTATAAAATGATTTTCAGACCTTTTTTTTTCTCTCTTCTAAATTCATTGCGTTTCGCAGACAATTTTTTTAACTTAATGCTAAATTTGATTGCAAGGGATAGTAGTTAGAATATTGCAATTTTCATGGCTGGGAGTAAAATGCTTAACTCAATTTTAAGGTTTATAGAAATGTTGATTTACATATTTGAAAGAGAAAATTATACTGGTGCTGTTCGTCTAAACGCAAATTAGGAAATAATATTATTGAAGCCTTTTGTAGTGAAGATTGAAAGCAAATAATTTTTACTACCGTCGGGCGATGTTCGCATAGTTGGATGTATACTGAAATATTCAAATTAGTGCTAGAGGAACAATAATCCTTAAATTATGCCTTGTAAATATATATTTTAAAAATAGGCAATGGTTATTTTTAACGCAGCTTTCTTAACAAAAATAAAAATGTAAATATGATTTTAATATTAGACAAGCACTATTGTACTTGAATTAACATGACTCATTATCGTAAAAATGTACACTATAAAATAAAACTGTTTTTTAATTAATATAACGAATTATGTATACATGTAACTAATTTTACTGAAATTATACGTAAATTTGTAATATTCCATGTATAATGTAACTTGAAAGGTCTCAAGGAAGGAACGTTTTGCCAGAAAAATAAGATTACAGGGACAAGTTCTTTAACCCTTTCTCCGTTCTCTCCTGTCCGCGAAAATTCCTCCCCACCCCAGCGGCCGTCTGTTTTTCGTAGCGTGTAATGCTGTTTTCTCTGTACATCATAACTTTCCATACATTACTTTCGTAGTGGATGAATGTCAATGAATATTAAGTAAAATGATAAGGAAATAAAGGATAATGGGGAAAATAATAATATCTCTGCTTTTTTCTAACAGCAGGATAATTTGATAACATCTGATCCAGGCGGTCCACTCCTTCCATTTTTTTGTTGTAATTTTTTACAATTATTTTTTTACAGTTCTTTTCCGTGTTCCAACATCCATCATCGAGTTATTATGCACTGTACTCATCAAACGTATATCCTTCTTGTCTTTCCAATTCACAACCTCCTTTTTTCTCTCTTTCTGCTGAGTAGACGTTGAAGCCATCTCTCACTGTCTTGCATCTTATGTAAAACGGCGCGAATATTCATAAAACCCGGGGCAAGTTCAATTAGAAATAGAATGTCTGATTAGTATTGCCCTCTAGGAGGTATTAGAAAAAAACAAAAATAAAAACTCAAACAAGTAAACATTTAGAAAGCATTTTAAACGTTTAAAAGTTTTAAAATGTAAAATAACGCTTCAGGCGCGTTACGGCCGCCCTGCGGAACTTTCACTTGAACGCGCTAGACGCGTTACGGACGACGAAGAGTTTAAACATTGAGGTAAATGGCTGTAACGTCGGTAATTTTGGTGAATAGTTTTTGTCACCAAGTTTGGCGAGAAGTTGCCAAATGTCCCCAGTGTCCGACCCCTGTGTAACTATAACTGATCCTATCACTATGTAGCTATAGCCATATCCGGTCCTATGCCACTGCAACTGTGAATGCCTTCCAGCAATTTCGAGAAACTGAAGGTACTGGAAATTTCTCGGCGGCTGGGAGAAAACTATATAAGACAGAAGAGAGCATCAGTTCTCAGTGCGCTCATCGAAAATTTATTGCTTTCTTCAATGAAACATATTATGTAATTTTCATGGTTATACTCCGAAAGGATCAACTTGAATCTCGGTAACAGAAAGTCATATTAATACAGCCAGTATCACAGTTCTGGCTATGGTTCAGACTTGAGCTCGGAGTTTAGCTCAGAATATTGAGAGACCACTGTGCGAGCTTACGCATTGAGGTTTTTTTATATTATTTTGTGTTTAACTTTCTTACTAGTTTGAAATGGTAACTATTGATTGTGGTCTGTCACACTGACAAGAGCTCTACGAGTACTTTTGAGTCAAGTTTCAGAACTGCAAAACCTTCTTTTTTTTTTTTTTTTTTTTGTTCTCAGTATAACGATATTTGAATTGTAAAAATAGCTCAAGCAGGACGGGAAATGCAGCCAAATCCCTTCTCGGCTGGTTTTAGAGGCAAATTTTGTCCCTACGTTGGCGATATTTGGAAATTTCTCACAAATTTGATTGTATTTTGTAAAATTTCGAAAAACGCAATTTTTGACGTCTTACGACTAAAGGTTTCAGAAGCTCTTGTTATACCGGTCCAAGATTTAGAAGCAATGTACAGATGTTTTTAATCAGTTGTGATGAGTTTTTAATCAGTTGTGATATTTAGCTCTTAGCTGAATTGCGAGTTTGTTCTGCAAGTGATTTTGAGAACTGACTATATTTCTCGTGCACTAAGGAGGAATGCCGCATTCTCTTTCGCTTTACCGGGATCAGCGCGAATGCAGTCCTGACTACCAAAAATTGCGGGCCCCAACCAACCGAAATTTGCGAAAATGGCAGCCGTTAACCGCCCGTAGTGCTGAACTCAGACCGGGGGAGCCCCCTCCTTGATCAGAGCATCCCCGACGCCATTAAATTATGCTATTTATGGTTCTGTGTGTTGTGAACTTTTATAATTAATTAAGAATGTCTTCCTGTTTGTACGTGTTGTTTATTTACAGACATATCAAAGAACTCGCAGTTTCCAACGATGTTTATCATTATTTAAGCTAGTAAACAAACATATCAAAGTTCGCGTAAAGAAGAGAGACAACTGTTAATGAGACAACTGTTGGAATAGCAGATTCATTCCGCTCTTTTTACTTTTCTTTTCCTAATTTCTTTTATTCTATTTTTTCTTATCTTAACTCTTCTTCATCCAGAATTGTACTCACAATCGTAAATTACAATCTACCGTCAAATAGGAATTGGATAACATTTTATGTAAAAGTCCGATGCCTATCATATAGAGTCCGATGTATGTAGTCCGACAGAGTCCGCTGCGTATCATATATAGTCCGATGTAGTCCGATGTATGTATATAGAGATATGTAAAAGTCCGATGGGTATCACATCATATAGCCCGATGTGTAAACATAAATAATATGGTGATCCTTCGCAGATCGGTTATAAGCATCTTTACATTGCTTCTTTGTATTTATTGTAATCAGTTCATAACTAGTTCAGCTAGTAATTAAAAATGTAAAAATTAATTTAGAAGTAAATTCATAAGGTATTTCTCCCACCTTCTTGGCATGCCTTCGTGGTGTAGTGGTCTGCACACTGGGCCGGTATTATAGAGATCCGTGGTTCAATTCCCGGCGAAGGCGTTGCATATTTTTCAATCTCTCCTGCTTCCAAAAATACCTAATGTCTCTATAGTGGCTCACGAACTAAAATGGATGAGGTTTCTCCACACCCAGGATTTGGCGATTGGGTCCCCTAAAAGTCCCAGTCGTCCTTTAAAAAAGGGAGTATATATATATATATATATATATATATATATATATAAGGTATTTCTCTCGACTTCCTAGCATGCATTCGTAGTGTAGTGGTTTTGCACGCTGGGCCGGTATTCCAGAGGTCCGTGGTTCCATTCCCGGCGAAGGTGATTGCGCATTTTTCATCATGCCTGCTTCCATATTACCTAATGTCTCTACAGTGGCGCCCAAACTAAAAGGGTGGTGGATAAGAATTTCTCCTCACCAAGGATTTGGTGATTGGGTCCGCTAAATATCCCAGTCGACTTTTAAAAGGGGGAGTTTATAAGGTATTTCTCCCACCTTCTTGGCGTGCCTTCGTGGTGTGGTTGTCTGCACACTGGGCTAGTATTCCAGAGGTCCGTGTTTCGATTCCTGGCGAAGGCGGTTGCTAATTTTTCATCTTGTTTGCTTCCAAAAAATCCGAATGTCTCTCTACAAATTGAGGAATAAAAAAGAAGAAAGACCGATATCTATTTAAACTGATTACAAAGAATATTTCATTTCATTACTTTTACTAATCTATCGTATCTTCCTATACATACCCACACAGATATATACTGGTCACATATATCTGTGTGGTCATATATATGTCATATAGATATATTATGTATATTTTAATCTCCCCAATCGAAATCATCAATCCGTTAAGAAAGCTACAGTCGACATGGATGCCTTTCGAGAGGGAATCCGTTGATCATAAAAGTCATTCACAGAAAACGGACAAAACTCTCCAGAGCAACTGATGAAAAAACGGTTGAAAAGAGGAAAAATAACAGAAAGGATAGCAAAAAATAGATTAAAAAAAAAGATCTAGCAAAAAGAAATGTGAGATGTTGGAAGAGCCTTTAGCGTGGGCAGGGTTAGGGGGCTTCTTTATTTTTAGCATTCTCCTTTTGGTGCTTTTTCAAATCTCGGTTAATACGGCTTTTGGCGCTTGATTTCTTCCAGACACCAGATGGTTGTGTTATGGCTCAGACGAAGGGATTTGGCGAGGTAAAAGGCGTTAGCATTCCACCACATTTATCATCATAAAAAAAAGGAAGTGGAAAGAAATTAATAAACGGTTCGGTTATTTCGCAGAACTGCTTTCGCCATTTCTCGGATAGATTACCTGTGAGCAAGGGGAATTTACTGAAACAAAGCACGCTTCATTATCGATTTATGGAAGGGAAGAATTTCGTGAAACGAGAAATGGGAATTTTCTTTATTCTTTTAGATAGATCTAAACTAATAAGAATCCAACAATTCATCAAAATGTAAACATTGTTACATTTCCCTAAAACCAATTTTAGTTATTGCTTGCAGATCTTAGTATGCTTAAGATATCCAGCCGTCTCTAAAACTGAACGTTTTATTTTCGGTGGTATAATTCATAAAATTCAGAGGAATGAGCTGAGGTTCCTAATGTTTTTTATACATATCGAATGCATGTTATATATTAGATGCAACATGATAGTTTTTCTATTTACTTTTCTTACGTAGAAGGCAACTCAAGAATTATCAAAAGTTTATAATAATACGGTCGAAATCACCTATTTTCTGTAATTATTTGTATTATTTACGTTCTTAATTTTTACTGAACTGACATTTGCTACATTTAATGACTCAGAAGATATATACCTACTTTGGTGGATTATTCCATAATTTTAAGGGAAGCAGAATTATACAGCCATATTTCAATGTCCTTTTGTATTAAACGTATTTTTTAAAACAGATCAAATTTAAACTTATGCTGATTGGAGTTCCAGAGAAGCAGTTTGAAAAAAATTTTAAAACAAACTCCTTCAGTCGGCGAAATAAATTTCAGACTTTTCATATTTGTAAACTTTTATCAAATTCATTTAATGGTTTTAATTTCAAGTAAGTATTTAAAAGTCTTATCTTGTAACTTTCATTTACTATTTCACTGAAAAATGGTGTTACAAATCGTTCCTTTTAACTACGTCAGTATTTTTATTACGTTTATTAGTAAAAAATGGCAAAGAATTTGTTTAACTCCTTGAAGAGTAGTAATTTGAGTTCAAAATTCTCAAAATTGACAAAACTTATCAGTAAAGCCGAACTTTAAATTCGACTAAAATTTAAAGTTTAAATCAACGTGCTGCTTTCATAACCACGATTAAAATTTTTTCTGCGGTGGTAATGATAGTATAAACTTTTCTTACCTTCGAAACCCCATTTCAGTGCCTTGTACAGTATTTCACTTTATTTTGTCAAATAGTGATAAAAGATGCTGATATTTTATTTGACTATTACTCTCGCAAGGAAAAACGTCGCAGAATAAGAGATGCAAGAATAGAATAAACTTCTGAAAGATAAAAGCGATAAATCTCTGTAAGAGATATGGAAGACAGACACATCAATTCCTTCTGCGAAATGAAACTGATGGGTACTCAATCCAATATTACATGCTGTTCGACATATTGCATTACCTGAAATATAAAGCCTACTTTCAGCACTTTATGTTTTGCAATTCAATCGCATATTCTTCTTCCTTCCTTTCAAGCGAAAATGATGCAAGACACAGAAACTTTCTCATGTTTGTTAAAATTCTATCAAATAGCCAATGAGCTTAGCAAAGATCCACACCATATGGGAAGTTCTTGAATTACCATCCGCTGCTTATTCCATCTTGAAAAGCCATTACATATTGCATCTCAAAATGAAATAATTTTTTACTGCTTGCAGCATAATTATCTTCTCATGAAATGAATATATTAGAATACAGCCTTTTAAAATTTTTGAACTCCGTTGTAACTTTAAACTGCTTTTGTTATGCCAATATTTTTTGTTTCTTCTGTCTTTTATTGTTGTGTATATGTGTGTGCATTTTATTATGTCAAACGTAGAGCAATCGCAAAAGCACTAAATTAATTTCAATTTAACATTCATGACTAAAATGTTTTTGTGTAATACGATATTGCCAATTTTGGAATCATACCATGTATATTTCGAATGTACAGTCATTCAAAGTATTTGCATAGTTATTCAGTGGGAGAAACATATTCTACATTACATTAAAATAATTATTTATAAAAATAATATTAACTATTTTTCAGTATTTTTGTGCTAATGAAAATTTTAAAAAAGTGTGTTAACTTATTTCATACTGAACAATAAACCATAGCATCGATGAACACCTAAACCAATAAATAATTTTAATGACTGTATATTCAAAATTTACAGTTTATAGTCAAGTAATGATTATAGATATATTTCATTTTACTTTTATTGCTTGATATTACTCGGATACAGGGAGTTTCCATTTTATCATTGCATCATGCTTTAAAGAAATGATTCTCAACTTTCTACGCTTCAAGAACTTTGACTTGTAATTGATGAATTAATTAGCAAATAAATTTCTTATTATAATATATCATATGAAATAAAATATATTACAAACTACAATAATAAAATAAACAATAAAAAAATCTGAAAGGTTTCAGATTTTAAATTACGTCCAAAGGGACGCTTTTTCAACGTTTTGTCTGTTACCTTTATTTATTAAATACCATGTTCTTCGCACTTAAACCATAAATTTCAGTTCAATAGCAATGTCTCAAAATAATTTTAAAATGATCTTTTTTTTTAGAATTTCCGATACAAAGTTCCTCGCGCTAGAGATAAAAAGGTTTTTTTCACCCCGTAGATTGTTGCAATTGCTCGCTTTGAAATCCTTGAGTTTGGCAATCAGAAATTCGTTAAACTTTTACAAAATATAAAATCGATCATAAAACAAATTCCAAATTTCAAATTTGGTCTTCCACATGCCCATATTCGTAGGAGGAATACGTCGTTCAAAAATTCGATGGCTCTATGTACCGTTGTGTTGTCACAATGCGAGAAATATACATACATTTATGCAGATTTTTCACTATTTAATTTCTTCAAATATAAAGGCGGGAGTCTAACATTTGGTGGCAACAGTTTGAAAAGTGGAACGGACATTTATAGTGATTCAACGCAAAATCGCAAAACTAAAACAATAGTTCTTCAGGAAAAAAGCCCCTTTGGACTAACAATGAATACTTACCTTACCAATATAAAACTGAAAATACCCATTTTCAGAATATAGCCTCTTTATATCGATATATATATAATTTATTTTTAAATAATTAATGTGAAAAATGAGTGTTATATAAATAAGCTTTGACTCAGGACGTCAGACTCTCTTGTGAATTAATTTGGGAATCCTTCTCTAGTCTTGTACAAAACCTAACCATTTATTTCTTTGAATATGTGCTTTTTAATTTCTTTTTAAAACCACAAGATATCTCGGTCAAGATCTTCTCTATTGAAAAATAGAAGCATATATTTTCTCAAAGAAAATACGAAATATTCATTTCTTATACCTTATAACATGGTGGAAAACATTACTTTATCAAATGTTTTAAGAATGCATATATGCACGACTGACATAAATGTACAGGCATAAGCTACAGCTTCAAGATTCGTCGTTGAGTTGCCAGAAATATATCAGTGGCCGGATTGTTTAGCTTTGTTGGTAGATCTAATGACTTTAAAGCTCTCATGTAAGTTTACTTCATTGTAAAAGTTATGTTTACCCCACTGTAAAACTCGATTTCATTACAGAGCGTCAAATAATGAAACGTAAATAAATTGCCTCGTGCGGTAGAATACGGCATAATTGCCGGGCACAAAGAACCTAACTAACGATCAAATGCAACATGCGGTGCGAGCCACATATTTAACTCAGTTAAACTTGAAATGTTGGAAAGAATGTGTCAAAGAATTTGTACGATCATAAATCTGTTGTCCATCGTAAAGGAGCGCGTACCAACCTCAGACTTCCGAATATAGGATAAGATAAGCATAATTTAAAAATAGAAAATATATTTTAAATTTAAAATATACTTATAGGAATAACGTTTTTGCTTATTTCTTTTAAATAATGACTTAGTTAACTCAGGTTGATATCCATAGGATTCTTGTATTAAATATTTAGCAGCTGAAACTTATAAACTTAGGAAGAAGGTAAATTCATCATGGTACATCACACGTCAAGTTAGTGGTATATGCGCTTCATGGACGCGCTATTCAAGTAGTTAATTCAAATAACTGGAAACGCACATTTTAGGTTTCATAATTTCGTGCATATTTCGTTTGGTGGGTTCCTCTGATTTGGGTTAACCCATTAACCGCTAAAACTACAAGGAATATTTCTTTTCTCATGAAAATAATAACAAATATTAAATTAAGTATTTATAACATAAATTTACATTGAAAATAAAAAAAATGCTCTTACCTGTGAAAACGAGAGTGTTGCGTTCGCGCAACGTCAGCGGAATAAGACTACGGAGGTTTATTGAGTAGGATTGTACTCGTGTGATGTTTCTTTTGAGTGGAGCGCAGGATTACTTTTTAGCTGTATAACGTTTTATAAATCTACAAATCACTTTACTTATAATTAATTTAATATTAAAATATACATTGTATTTCTTTTACAAATACAGATTATTTCAAATGAAAGATTCAAGCATGAAAAGCTTGATTACAATCATGATGTAAAGCTACATTACATACTTTGCATCTATAAACAGTCTGGCTACGGTACTCTTTACAAAAGTCTTTTGTTATCAACGGACTTTACGATAAAATGTCTACCATCGCCATTCAGTGGTTTTTGAATGCTGAATTTACTAGGTCTTCCTGTTGCTGACCTATTTCTGGCTGATTCTACACTCTCAATAGGAGTTTGCAAAAGGAATAATGCATTCTCGCGTCTGAAATCTAAAAGAGACTTTATATTTCCAGTAGTAAAAAGTGGTGATATTTAGTAAGTTTAGATACGGTCTCACCTCATATGATTTATCAGTATTGTCAAATGCAAATTCTGCTTCATATTCCTGTACTGCAAACGTGATATCGATTCTCGTACAACAGGAACAGACTTGTCCTTATCAAAAGACCAATACATTTTTCTTGAGGTAAAGAATGATATCCTGTAAGCAATAATATTCCAATAAATCTTCTCATATAGGCCTCAGATGAAATAAATTCTGGGCGTTTTTTTCCCCTGAGCGTATATGTCTGTTCAACGAGAAGAGAGTAAATGTCTAAACCAAAACGAAAATCGAAAATCTGTGCACTAGTTTTACCTTGTATTTTGTCTTTTATAATTTCTCTTCTATCTCTTTATTCATGTTGTTCCTGAGACATAACTAACAGTTCCTTTTTTATCCACTTTTCCAAGATTTCAGTCTTCTGCTTTTTAAACTTTTTAGTATGACTATAACTGCTTTTAGAAGGCTGAAACTTACTTCTTACGTGAATTTCAACTTCCCCAGCAGTATCATTTGGTATAATATCATTATCATTATTTAAAACATTGCCATTCCTTTCTTCTTCGTCACTAGATTCTGCAATTTCTGGGGAACAACAACAATATCAGTTTCATTCTGGTCATTATTAACATTATCATCATCTGTTTCGCCATCAAAAAATCTTTGAAGGGCTTCTTCTAATGTAACATGCCTCGTTCTAGGCATTTTTAAACAACCAGAACATGAAACAGAACATCGAAAGGAATGAGTGAAAAAGAAGATTGACTACCCGTTTCCTGCTGACGTTGCGTCACCGCAGCACCTGTTTTTCCTTCCTTCCCAACACAAATATAAACATCTGACTGATGTAATATTCTGATAAACGGTGACCTTGACTAAAAATAGATCACTCATAAAGACGGCGATTCTTTCGTTAAATATTTTCAGCAAATATACCCGGTCGAAAATTTTGCTTAAATTTTGCTTAAAGTATGAGATTAATTATTATAAACGAAATGATTGTTGAAGGCAAATATTTTTTTACAGAAATAATCTTCATAATATTCCCTACACAAAATCATCTGCTGGTATAAAATATCTTGGGTAATTATATTTACATACGCATTTATTTTGACCGTTGCGTCAACGCAACACCAGCGGCTAATGGGTTAAGTATAAGAGACTTACAAGCAATTTGATAGGGAGAGACATGAAATTTTAGGAAGCAGAAGGGAGTTATATTGGTCTCTTCTGGAGAACGGTCGTTAAACAATATTATATTATGCGTCGTATAGCAGACCGTTGTTTCGCAAAAATTCCATTTATACGCCCATTTCCACTTTATATCAGCTAGTTTTCAACACAAAAAGCATGTTCTCAGCGAAATAGATGCCTTGGACTACAATTGCAGAGCATTCTGAACAAGTCTGAACAAGTCTGAATTGCAGAGCAAGTCTGAACGGTATTACATGTTTATTACGTCCCGAATCCATCTTGCGAACATTTTTGTCAGCGTGACATGTTACAAGTGGTGAATTATCGAGCCCTGTTCTTCGATACAACTACGGATGCTAAGATCTACCAAGATACTATTTAGCAGTTCACTTATTGGCTAACTGCAAGAAATGCATCACGTCTGGATATAAAAAAATGGTTTGGAATGTCATAACTCAAAACCACTCTAAAGGTATCTAAGGGGAGGGATGCCTTCGTGCACTAAAGGTATTTGAAGAGCGTTTTGCGACAATATATGTTCTCCGAACCCGTAAGAACACCGATATCTTCATATCTTAGTAGTGAAGACTACGTTTTGTGAGGAAATTTAAAACATTATGCTCATAAATAACTAATACACAAATATTTGAAGAGCTAGAAATGAATATTTCTGCTGCCATCTAGAGGGAGGTAAAGAAGGGTTTCATAAATGTACTATGAACATGCTGAAACAGGTAGACAGTTACACTGAACGAGATTTGGTTTGGTTTATTTAATTACGGCAAAACACACTAGGGCTATCTGCCTAAGGGGAGGGATGCCTTCGTGGAGGACTTTCTAAGGGAAACTGGCTCGTACATTGAACTAGAAGAACGTCATCTGCAACATAGCTGCAGGCGGTGTATGTCTTATAAATATATACACTTGCTGTTTCTACGAAGTTCACGTTTAAATAAAATTCCTGTTCATAATGAAAGGCTCCTGAACTCTTTTGAGATATAAATTTAACTGTGGTTAGTTTTGAGATTAATTCTCAACCAAATTTTGACATTAACGTCCTTAATTAATAAATAACTAAAGGCGATTCTAGGCAATGCACTACAAGATCTATTGAAAATATGCACTAAAAGTTAAACAGAAACTAAAACAAAAGGCAAAATAAATGTTCGTTATTATAACTTATCAAAGTTTCAATTAGTACGTGTTACTTTATAAAACATATCTCAGAACGCACAAAAGATTTCAAGGGAAAAAATATCCCCGAGAATACAAATTTTGCAGCTTTTTAAAACTAGAGCTTTCTAATTATAGCCCATAAAATAAAATTATAAAAACACATAATGTGGTACCAATTAGTCGCATTGGATGTGAAGCGCACTTCTTTCAGAATTCACATCAGAAAGGCTGAAAATCCTTCTTAGAAAACTTGGTGATTTAGCTTAATATTAATCGAAGCAAAGTCAAAAAATCAATTTTTATCCGCTCTAATTACGCACATTTTCAGTTTGGAGCGACATTAAATTGCTAGACCGCTTCAAAAATAAGCAGACTCGAATTTATAACACTTCAGGAAAGAAAAGAAAACTTCTTCCCAACAAAAATGCAATCCCCTAGGCCTAAATAGGGCCGCTCAAAGTAATTAAAGACTTTGAGGTACAAAAAGAGGTAAGTAGCCATTTTTTACCTGCCATAATTGTGCTTTAAACAACTGAATAATTAACGCCTGTTCTTTTAACAAGCCAGAACATTTTTCTTCATTTTTCGAACAGCAGCTTTAAGACATTTTATAACAGGGGTTATGAAAAAGTAGAAGTAATTTGTTATTAAAAACAGAAGCAATTTGCTAAATAATTCATCTTTTTAGTACGTTTTTGTCCAGAAGCTGCAAATTTCTCAACTTGTTGCTATAATGCAGTTTATAATATATGACCTCTCCTTTTTAAGAAAATTATCTAAGGTAAAGAAAGAAGCCGTATTTTTTTTTACAACTCCTACAATAAGTAACGAGACATGAGACAAATCTCCCTTTCTTTGTATGAAACTACAGGAAATGAACATTATTTCAAATGCTGTTCCGAATTTCATTTTGAAGACAAAAGAACATCTTTTAGCAGACGTAAAAGACGCGTTGTTCTGAGATTTAAGAAAGAATCCTTTTAGTGAATGCCACAGTTTTAAAGTTTCTAATTATGATCCTTCATATTCTTATTAAAAATTTAATATTTTCTCATGCGGTATTAAACTGAGAAGTTTAAACTTCCTTTCCTGCTAATACCATATTTAATAATTTAATGCTTAATAAAATATGTAATACCATATCACTCTCCTAGGCCCGATAGCGCTGTGGCTAGCGCATCGCGCAGCAGCACCACAGGTCCGGGGTTCGATCCCCGGGCTGGGAAAGGTCGACTCAGCCCTTTATTCCTTGGTCCATCCCTTGGGTCGATAAAATGAGTACCAAGTTCACTTAGGGACTAAACACTGGGGGGGGGGGGGCTGCGACAAGTTTGACCACTTGTTCAGGTTATATGCTCGCGCACCTCGGGGCTTGCGGTCAAGAAAGCAGGTTTCGGGGCACTTGACCCACTAGGGGCTGTTGCGCCACTTAGTTTATATCACTCTCCTAACATGACAGATAGGTAAATATTGAGAAACATGAACAGTATGTCACCTTGATTTCAGTATAAAGGTTGGATGTGCCCAATGTGCCCAATCTTTAGCCCCGGGCTCAAATCTGTACAATGCACGGATGTTTTACAAACGTATAACAGCATCTTTACGGTATGGAAGCTTTTTAAATACTGTCGATCAGTATGTTCTCTCGAGAGGCTGTAGGTAGAAGAAATGTTGGGTTTAAGACTTTTAAATCAGTTCTTCTTGGGGTGGAGCTGGGCAAAGTCTTTCTGTCGCTTATAAGATGTAAAGCATCCTTCAACCTGATCAGATCAGAAAGACTGACTGACCTACCACAAGCTGGGTTGCTGTGCCGCCTGTTATATGACTATCAGCATTTGTCTATCAGCTGTTATTGACTATCAGTAAATCAGAAGGACTAGTCACCAAGGCTTGGGCAATGTATATTTAACTATATATATATTTGAATATAATTTTTCTCATAAAAATTAAGTAACGCTTTCATATCCACGGCCATAACGTTCTAGGACATACACGGTTACGTAAAATGGCTGAATGTACCAAACTCTGTATGAAGCGGTAATATAATATAGCAATAAGTATCAGTATTTTGAAATTTAGCTGATAAGCGCATACTTTCACGGATATTAAATAAGTGATAATAAACTATATTGTTACTTGCGCTTTGTATTTTTATAGTGAATTTTTTTTTTCACTTTGCACGAGTGAAAGCCATTCTTAACATTTTAGCTTGATGCTGAAATGAGGAACGATATCTCCTGAAACATGTTCCAAGCTTTGTATTGGCGATACTGTACGGGTATCACGGTTCCGGATTTTACATTTGCGATATGGCCTTTTATGTATCATTTATATATGTTTTTATTAGATCATAAAGTATGCATATTCAACAAACTAATAATTGTGCTTTTTAGATATAAAACTTAACAACAAACTCCTGTGATCCGCATAAACCATGGTTTGCAAAAACATTTTGGTTTCCCACTCCATCTATGCAATTTCGTACTTGAAGATATAGGTAATGCAATAAAATTTTATCCTGATTTTTATACGGATCACTTTAAAACTACTGCAGAATACAAAAAGTTGCAGGAAAGCCTGTACTCCAAAACCACTTGTTCACTCCAACGTTTTGCAATTTCCACCACCTAGGAAATAATCTGAGCAGAAAACTGTCGAAGCCTTTGACGAGTTCTCGATTTTAATACATTAATAACTATTAACGCATCGTACGTTCATACAAACCTAATTGTATAACATAACATTATATATTTTTATAACATTAATTATAAATCATATAAAATCTGAAAGCTTTCAGATTTTTTAAAATTTCTTTAAATGTAGCATTATCATCTAAACATTAGTTCCCTTTTCAATATAATGACTTATACAAAATAGCTCAATAATATTTCAGGTAAAGACGCTTAATATGAATTTATAAAAGTTCAAATAAACGTGATTAATAGCAAAAATTTAAAGTAACAACCAGAACTCTTGATCTCAAAGGATGCTCACTGTCTTGAAACGAAAGAAAATACAGTGTATTTTGCACTTTAGCACGATTAAAATCTCTTTTTAAGGGTTTACATAACCAGTGGAATATAATTAGGCTTATAACTATTTTGACAAAGGATTGGTGCTGTATTTATACGGTTTATTTAAAGCTTGAACAAGAAAGTTTCTTTGCAAAAATCTTATAGAACAACTAAAAGCAGCATTTCTTATGCAATATTTAATCATCACATTGTTAGCAAGATATATGTTTTAAAAGCGACAAAAAGTTTTAAGATGTATGTGCTCATGCGTTGTTATATGTCAAGTGTAATCAATGAAACTCGATGCTGTCTGGATTTATGTTATTTCCCTCAAAAATTATTAAAACATTTTTATAAAAAAAACTGATGTGTAGTTGGCTGGAAATCGCGGTGTGGTGGAATGACCGAATGGATTTTTTTACCTTTGACCGTCTTTGGTTATGTTAAACATAATTTATTATATATATATATAATAAATTATGTTTAAAATATATATATAATATATATATAATAAATTATGTTAAACATAATTTATTATATATATATATAATAAATTATGCTTAAAACCAAAAACAAAATACCGGTTTTAATTCTACAGAATATATATTATATCACATAATTATAGACTAAATCGCTTTAAGAAATATAAAAAGGAAATCTAATCGGTTTTAAATTTTAAATTACGTCCAAATGGGCGTTTTTTAACATTTTGTATGTTACCTTTATTTATTAAATATCACGGTCTTCGCATTTAAACCATAAAATTCAGTTCAAGAGCAATATAGTAAAATAATTTTAAATTAATCATATCTTTATAATTTTCAATACAGTCTCACGCGCTGGAGATAAAAATGTTTTTTTCCGTATAACGTTGCCATTGCTCGCTTTGAAATTTTTGAGTTTGTTAATCAAAAATTCGTTAAAGTTTTACATAATATGAAATCGATAATAAAACAAATTCCAAATTTCAAATTTGGACTTTCGGTATACCCATATTCCCATATTCGCAGGAGAATTACGTCATTCAAGATTGTATGGCTCTAGGTACCGTTGTTTTAGCGCAATGAGAGAAACATACATATATTTATGCAGATTCTTCATTATTTAATTTTTTGAAATATAATACATAGCGAAAATTTTTAGTGGCAACAGTTTGAAAAGTGAAACAGACATTCAGAGTGATTCACCGCAAAATAGAAGAATGAAAACAATAGTCCTTCAGGAACAAAGCCTCTTTGGACTAAAAGAGTTAAAAAAAAAAAAAAAAAAATCTTGACCGAAGGATTACTAATTACATATCAGCAGAATACTTAGCTAAGCATTTATTTCAACATTCCATTAAAATGTTTCTAACATCAAGCAGATGCTTTGTTGAGGAGGGAAAAATAACAGTTATTATTAAATCTTAAGTTTGCCAATGGAACCAAAAAGGAACCAGTTCTTGTTTTAAATTATTAGCAAATATCGACAAGTACAAGTAATTTGTATTAATTTAAATATTTAAACCACCGAAAGCAATTTAAACGTTTTTGAAATTTAATTCCATATCATATTTAATGCACTATTCCGTCTTAAACTGAAACCGAGAAAGAAAGAAAAAAAATCTGCGCAAACAGCCTCATATGAATATCTTATAAAATAAGTAACCCTTTAAACTCATGTTTTGACAACATAAAGACTGTTTGATCAGAAAATTATAACTCACGTTTCATGAGACGCTACCTTTAATATCTTTTGCAACTGAGCGAGGAAAAGACACAAAAATTTTCATTCATAGTAAAAGTTTTAGTGATTTCTAATTAAACAATATTTTATTTCTAACCAAAAACATTACTTCCCATAGTTATTAAAATGCATTCTAATTAGCTCAAACTTTAATTTGGAAGTTTAAGAAATATGTTATAGTAAAGATCTAAATAGTAATAGCTAGTTAGTTTCAGATAACAGCCTTACAAGCGTAATACTTAGCACTATAGTTTGAGTTAAATTAATTGCTTGCAATAGAGTAGATAACTTCTTTTCTATTAGAAAAATAAATAACGACACAATAATCTTTAAAAACATCAAAACTGGTAAAATTAAAAAAAATTTAAAAAAAAAAAATCTGAAAGTTTTTCTGACTTTATATTATACCAAAAGACGTTTCTTAACCTTTTGTGGGTTACCTTTATTTATTAAATATAATGTTCTTCGTACTTAAACCATAAAATTCAATTCAACAGGAATATCACAAAGTTTTTAAAATGAGCACATCTGTAGAATTTTCGATACATCGCCTCGCGCGCTTTGAAATCGGTGAGTTTGCTAATAAAAAATTCATTAAAGTTTTACTAAGTATGAAATAGATAATAAAATAAATTCCAAATTTGGGCTTCCAGATGCCAATATTCGACTGGAGGACTGAATTATTCAAAATTGGATGTCTCCAGGTACCTTTGTTTTTTTTCATAATGCGAGAAACATACATACATTCATGCAGATTCTTCATTATTTAATTCATTTAAATAAAATCTAGGGTTCTAATATGTTTTGGCAACAATTTGAAAAGTGAAACCTTGTTTTATATTGGACACTACAAAACGCCAAACTGAAATCAATAGCCTTTCTGTCCTGTAAAATTCTGAGCCTGTAAAATTCTGAGCAAATTTTCCCTGTGGCCTAAAAATAATAAATAAATAAGCAAGATGAAAAGTAAAAAAAGAAAAAGAAAAAAGAAAAAAATCTGAAAGCTTTCAGATTTTATTAACATTCAGATTTTTTTTTTTACGTTCTGCGTGTTTATTAAATATGATGTTCTTCGCATTTAAACCATAAAATTCAATTCAACAGCAACATCGCAAAATAATTTAAAAAGGGGATATCTTTAGAATTTCTGATACACAGTCTCGCGCGCTGGAGATAAAAATTTTTTTTTTTTTTCGTGCAGTGCTCGTTCTGAAATCATTGAGTATCTTAATCAAAAATTCATAAGCGCTTTACAAAATATGAAATAGATAATAAAACAAATTCCAAATTTGGAGTTCCAGATACTCATATGCGGGTGGAGACGTACGTTATTCAAACTTTGATGGCTGTAGGTACCATATTATCATAACAATGCGAGAAACGCACATACATTTATGCATATTCTACATTATTTAATTTCTGTAAATATAATACAGGGCGATAATATTTGGTGGCAACGATTTGAAAAGTGATTCCGACATTTAAAATTGTCTATGCAAAATACCAAAGCAAAATTAATAGGCCTTCTGGGCTAAAAAGAGAATTTAATATCCGAATAAAGCTGTGTTCGGATAACTGGAGTTCTACTCAGATTTTATATTCAGCCCACATATCGAATCCGATCTCAAACAAAGAGCCTGAATTCACTTATGTTTTAAAATTTTAAGCTGTGCCTTAATAATTGGAATTCTACTTTGATATTATATTCAGCGGGCACATCGTATCAGACTTCAAACAAACAGCCTAAATACACTTATCTTTTAATATTTATTTTTCTTTTTTGTCAGCCAAACTTTGTAAAAAATAAAACAAAATGCTAAAACACTTTTTTTTTTTTCAAGCTGCGTAATGATGTTCACCTAAAACGGTAATATTTTTATTCAATTCATTATACGTGTTCAAGCTTCAAAGCACAAGATAATGATTTATTTCTGCCATGTTGACAGATTTTTTTAATTTCATTTCATTCATGGCAGTTATCATGCATTTTAACATGTAATTTATCTCTAACATTACCCTTTTTCATAGCAATGAACCTCACAAAATAAGACGTATTTGATTAATTAACATGATGTCATATGTTGAGAATAGGAAATGCTTTTACGTAGGAAACGAAAAAATGCATAAACATAAAAACTTAAGGAATATTTTACTTATTTTAATTTTCCTCTTTCTCCACAGCTGTACCAAGAATAATTACTTACAGTCCTTAAGCTTTTCTCCATTTTTAAACTTGGTTGCACTTTAAGAAGTCTCCCTTCTTTTAATTAAATTTGTCCCAAACCAAATTTTATGGCTTTTCATGTGTACCCGCATGCAATGCTATAGCTTCGATACAGCAGTGTAATTAATTGATACAGCGCCGATATGCAGCGCAGTTTAAGGAATCATAACATTAAAAAATAATTGGCGGGGAAAGTTTCATTTTTTTATTTTATTATTTATTTGTCCGCTTTCCAGCAAACTAGGGTTTGAAGCTTAATTGGAAAACTTTTGCTTTCAATCTAGCGGCATTATAATAAATTGTTTAAAACGGAAACATTTGTCTTTAATATGGAAGTCCCCTTTCGTATTTCAAAAATACTTGAATTAAAGCAAAATTAATTCAATATATGATATCTGAATTTCATACCAGTTATAAAATTAGTGATACTCAGAATTCTTAAAGAAAGAGAAAATCAATAAAATTTGCTTGAACAGTTTTTACTCATCATGTAAAAATGCAAGGATTTCTCATAAAATTAACGGAAAATCAAATAGAATTAAATTTGATAAAAGCTTCAGTTAAAACATTGAAAACTTGAGATAAATGTATCAATTCTCCGTTCGTTTCTAACATACATATCATAAAATGTAAAATACATATTGTGAAAGTTAATATTAAAACATTAGTTTCGAATTATTATTTCGTTATTATACAAAAAGCCTACAGTTTTACCAAATTAAAATTAACAAAACATTCTGAAAATATGGAAGAAAAAAGTATATACAGAGAATATATCGTAAAATTTTATTTTTATTAAAATTATTTGAAAATAGTTAAGAGTAATAATCTCTTTTTAGCATTTCATGACACAAATTACCGTGGCTAAAAAAAGCTTAGTAAATGGTTGTTCGATATTTGTGTTAGGCATCTTTAAACTCTGTACATTAAATTAAGACCTAAGCGACTACAAATCAAAGGTTGCCAAGAGATATGAACAAAAAGAGCTGAATATATATGTAGCAAACACATATAGAAATGTAACAAAATACGATAACTGCTTTAAAATAATTGGAGACCTCAAAATTAACATTCTAAATTTGGTGATCTTCCCCTAAATTCATCTGTTCTCCCAAATTCGAGATTTTTCGACGTTACATAACGATGTTTGAAGAGGGTAACCAAAACTAAACTAAGCAATCATAGCTTACCTCTGGAATCGCACCTACTCTGGTATAAAAACCCCTGACAGTTAATTACGTCATCTTTTTTCCTAGCTTCCATCTCCGTCTAAACTGCATGCGTGTTAATTTTCTAGAATCAATGTACATAGAAATTTATCATATTTAATTATGATTGAATAAGTGTCTGCCAAAATTATTTGGATGTGCGTGAAAATAAAGATTGGAAATTCTTCAAGTTCATGTTATCTTCATTTGTAAGCCTTCACTTTCAGCTACGACGATTGCAATTAATTCATCTTCTATGCTTTCAAATATGACATATATAAAGTAAAAATACGTAAATCGGCTTTCTAATTTAATTTAGCAATGGCCTCTTAATTCCTCATTTTTTATTTGGGTATTTCCTCTCCATTCTAAAAATAGTAATAATTTTTCTAGACCAATATGGCTTGTGTAACGCTGATGACATAGCTAATTCGGAACCTGAACTCAAAATTTAGAGAAGTTAAACTTTTCTGTTAAAAACCTTTTCTTGGTGAGCCTCCATAGTAGATTATTGCACACTTTTGGCTTCTACCTCTCTTTCTTTGAAACGTTATTTCGCTCTGCTCTCTTCTTAATACAATAGTTTCAAAAATGTAAATGCTCTTCAATAGGCACAATTACTTTTCACGTGGGCTCGAAAAATAGTTGTGTTCCTTTACTGGGGGCTCTTCGCTCAGCGGTTATGGGAAAGGGGGAAAATTTTTTCAGATCGAGTCTTAACGACGAGGTGATTAGTGTTCTTTTGTTGGCAGGCAGAGAAACGGTCAGTATTTCTTTTCGGTCTAGTTCCAAAGCTCTAGGCGTTAGAATGAGGGAAGTATTCTAATCGCTTTCACAAACTGCAGGTAGATGTATGCAGTTTTCCCGCGAAACACAATTTATTGTTTTATTTTCAGACGAAATGTTTTATGCTACAACTAGACAATTTTGTTCATTTTTTGGTTAAAATAACTTTTTAAACTTGCACATAGGTTATATACTGAAAAATAAGCGAAGTAATCAGAGTTACCTATATTCACTTGTCAGAGTATAGAGAACTTAGTGATTTAAAATATTCAAACGTATCCTTCAAACAATATATAGATTTTCATTTTAAGTATTATAATTAACTTGATATTGAAGAGCAAATTGAATACAGTTTAATTATTACAAGTGTCATTTAGAAAGCATTTTCGAGTTGCCAAATGAGTGAGTGTTATTGGGATTTACACCTCTGTAAAATTCAATTTTTGGAGAAAAAAGAAATTGGAAACATTATTGAACAACACTAACAAACATGCACTAACAAAAATTTACCAACGCACGAGGTAAGAATTTTTTAAGTAAATTTTTCTTTCATGTGACGTCGCAAATAGGCTTGATCTGCCATCAAATCAGGGATATAAGATCTTTAAATTTTTTAACCGCTTCACAGTTTTTGGTTCGGTAAAGAAATGAAGAAGCAACCCCCATAGCACAAAACATCCTCAGGATGTCCTATTTAAGTCGCAATATCCCGGGACATACTTAGGATGTCCTGAGTATGTTGATTCTCAGATGTTCTGAGGACATCGTAATTTAACATCCTGAGGATGTCTTATTTAAGTCGCTATGTCCCGGGATATGAGAGGATGTCCTGAGGATGTTGATTATCAGATGTCCTGAGGACTTCACCAATTTCACATCCTGAGGACATTCATACTGCATTGTCTAGGGGACTTTTTGGTTGTCAAACATTCTGAGGATATTTGTTTTCAAATTTACCAGTTTTAGTTTTTTGACATTGCACATCTGAAACTTGCACATTATTTAATTTTCATATGTATTTTACTAAGTTGTTTCTAAATGCTGTACGCTAAAAATATTGATATAATTGATAATTTATTCTTGTTATTTTGTTATTAATTTTAACTGCTATTTTTTCTGACTTTTTAAAAATTATTTAGTCATGAAAAGATTTTTTTCAATGGATTAGCATTTTCTAGAATATTTTCTGAATTCCAAATGACATATATTTTTTTATAAAAAATGTATAAATTACTTACAGATTACAAACCCTTCTACAAATACAGGTAAAACTGGAATTTTTTTTTTAATTACGGAAACGAATTTTTTTTTATTAGGGTGTAGAGACATTAGGTATTTTGTTGGAAGCAGGAAAGATGAAAAACTAGCAATTGCCTTCGCCGGGAGTCGAACCACGGGCCTCTGAATTACCGGCCCAGCGGGCAGAACCACCACACTACGAAGGCACTCTAGGAAAGCGGGAGAAATACCTTATAAGGGGAAAAAAATTTTCCCCTAAGTACAGGACTGAAAATGTTTTTCAATCGCGCGATCTGTTATTGATATTGAATTACAGTCGTGCGATAATTTCGCAGTAAAAATAATTCTTTGATGACTATCCAAGATTTTAGAAGCTTTGGTCTTATATAAAGATGGTCGTCTTAGAGAAATAATGCTTAATATCAATATTTATTTATAATCTTAGAACTATTGGTCACTTTCAGAAGTGGTCGTTTGATAGGCGATATTCTATATATTTATTTACTGATACTCTGATTCCAAAATTTGTTTATAATCTCAGAAATATTGGACAGAAGGTGGTCGTCACATACATGCAAAATTTTACATTTCATTAAAAATGAATTCGGCATTATTTAACTATTTCCCTATTAATTAATTAATTAGATAAAGAAAAAAATATGAAACAGTACTGTTTATTACGGAATAATGTAGGAAGTTCTGCAGAACTATATTCTTTCGCGTCATTGCACATTGTATCCGACAAACTACTAGTTCCTCGTATTTTTCCGCAAATCCGTAAACGTCTGTGTGATTTGAAACGAAATCCAAAATGGCTGCGCCATGAGGTTTACTTGTATGGATATTTTTTGTTGCATGAAAGGTAAGTTCAGTTGCAATACTTGTATGTTTACTTTTTTTGCTTTTCGAATTTATGTCATTTTGACAGTTAAATGTTTCACAGCTTTATGAATTGTTTCCATTCTGTCGTGAATTACGTGTATAGCATCTCAATGGCTGGCTGTCTTTTCAAATATCTAATTTGCCCTGCTATCCAAATGTTTATGACTGAATATTTTTTAGTCTAGTTTATGCATTCAGTTTCAAAATAATATGTGTGATCAGATTGCTTATTATTTTATTGCAGCAATAAATTTATGTTAAATAGTTTGAACAATTGTATAAAAATGAGTTTGCATTGCTTTGTCCAAAATACGTATGGTTGAAACATTATCTTAATCTACTTTGTAATTCAATTTTAAAACATGGAAAATTAGAAGTTTTTTTTTTTTTTTTTTTTTTTTTTTTTTTTTTTTTTTTTTTTTTTGAGTACTGTTCTGTTATCAGGACTAGAATCGGAAATGTATGAACCTGTGTTTGTAAGTATGTGCATAGATGTGTATATGTAGACACACACACATACAAATATACAAGCATATACATAAATACATTTCTGAACCCGGTCCTGATAACAGAACAGTACCTTTTTTTTAATCTTTTTTGAATATTTTATAAAAGGATTAAGCATTTTTCAAACTGCATATCATCTTAAGATTCGACTTGCAGGAAGACAAAATATGATCATTCAATCAAATGCTTATGATTGCTTTTAACATTTTCTCATAACTATTGTTTGCATTTATATTGTATTTTAGATACTTTAGTTATGTAAAGTGAACATGAGAATATTGGGAAAGCTGCAGAATATGAATAGCTACCATAATACATGTACTTTTTCATCCAGCCCATTGTTTTAGAAACCAATGCACCATTATTATATGCTGGCTTGTTTTATAGTTATATGCAGTTTAATTTTTCTGTTCATGTTACTGTAGTATTGTCATTATAATAAAAGTATTGATAATTTTTGTTGAATCTTGTAAGTTGCCTAAAAGTATTGATAATTTTTGTTGAATCTTGTAAGTTGCCTAACATTCAGAATTATTACTACCGAATTTCACTGATAGGTTTGTTTGAGTTGACATCTGTCTGATAAATAAAATAAACTGGTGTTTAAATTATATGCATTTCTCTTAATGTTTCATTGAAAGTGAGATGGAAATATAAATGCTATCCAGAAAAGTGAATTCTTTTTTTGCCTGAAATAACAAACTGTACTAAATGATTAATGTTTATATCATTTTAGAAATGCCAATATTAAAGTTTCTCTCCCTTCTCTTCTTTGATTTTGAAATAATTTATAATAAAATAATATATGCATAAGTGTTACTGTAAAGTATCATTCAATAATATAATTTATTTTTACTGATATTTTTATATTTCTTATCTGGGCTTTCTTTTGGTGTTAGAAGGAGGAAAAGACTGTAATGTTTTAATTAAGGAAATAATTAAAACATTACATTCTTTTAAATAACACAAGCTGAAATTTGAATTATAGGAAGCCCTTTGAAAACCCGAATTATTTCCCGAATCATTAATCAGGCCAATATATAACATACAAATTTTCATACAAAATTATTTCTTTGAGCATATTATAAAGAACTCATTTAATTTTATTATTTGTACAAATTTTAGACAAAAGTAGCTTGTAACAGTTAAAGATTTATTGAAGCTTACTTGTTACTTCTGGTAACAAAGAAGTGTGAAAGATATTGTCACATTAGCGAACATGACGATCATTGATGCTTAGTTTAGTAATTTAATAATATACTGAGAAATGCTGGGAACTTTCAGAAGTGGACATTTCGGAAATGATGGGCTTCATAAGAAATTTACATGGTTTTATTATTTATTTTTTAGTTAAGAATGGATTTTAATGTTCATGTGAAAGAATTGTTAAAGTTTGGCATTTAAAAAAAATGAATTAATAGTATGCAATTATCTTTTTATTATACATATATTACTATATATTTCTAATGCACTATGTAAATGTCAGTGCTAAACAATTGAGATACTATTGTCAGGGCAATCTTTTCTTATACATGAAAAATTTTGATACTTTCTGATCATCTGCCCCTCACAGCTTCAACTTATCCTAAAACTGCAAGAGTATGTACACGATAATAGCAAACTATGAATATGCATATCACACACATGTATTTACATGCTTTATATTTAATCTTTATTTCTGAATAGTATTCCATTGGATGAAAAATATGTGAATATTGACCCAATATATATATTTTTGGGTGTGTGCATCCTAAAATTTCTTGTTTCTTATAAAGTTCGTATTTGAATTACTACTTGTGAACAGAGCAGTAGATATGAACCATAAACTAACCATTTTGCCAATTTTCACAGCTTTGCAGGTAGTCAGAAAGCACCAAAATTTGTAATAATGTTAAGTTTAAATGATGTTCTATACTTTTGTGTTAATTTTTCTATTCTATTATTGTGTTATCAAACTTTCTGTAGGAATTTCAACTGGTTAAGATATTATTACCATGTGGAGAAGAATTTGGTTTTCAAGCTTAAAAAAATTGCAGCTGAAGGATTTTGTAGAAGGTCAGTCAAACTGGTTTTAGTTAATTATAATTTAATTTTGGATGAAGAATTCTCAAATTTATTTATCATAAGTGTCTAAAGGTCTAAATTAAATTCTGCTTGTTTTTGAAATTTTTCATGACATTCATTCTTTGATGATTATTATTATTATTATTATTATTTTTAATTTACTAACTTATGTCCAGGCACATAATGTTGCATTTAATGCCATACCTTAAATATTGTAAAATGTTAAAATAATACATTTCACTTAAAAATATGGTTGTGACAGTAAATTTTCTGTACATTTAATCATATCTATAAACACTGGTATACATCATTTTTCAATAATCTATATATTATTTTGTGCATTTCTTTTACAACCAAGATCTGGCATATGACTTGCTTTTCAAACTGATAACATGGCGTAATAATGTAATCTAATGGTTAAAGTTTATTATGGAATGGACCAAATTTAATAAATTATTCTTTGATAGAAATTTATTCATGTGTGCAGTGTGTCTCATCTCTTTAAATTGCTAAAGTAAATTTTATGTTCTCGTACTTGCATTTAGGAATTTTGACTATATCAGAGTAATTTTGTTTCAGTTATTATAACATGCAAGGGAAAAAATTCATACATAGCTCCATATTTAAAATTAGTTAATTAAAGTCCTTAATAAAGAGGGACGTTTTGTTGTTTTTAAAGTCAATAGAGTTTAATTAAAAAATATGCCACATTAAGGGTTACTTTTTAACCTAATTTAAAATTTTCATTATTTATTATTACCAATAATTGTTATTTGGAATGTTATTTTAACTCAGATATTGTAATAATATCCAAATTCCTTACTTTTTGATAGGTAATCCAAATGTAAAACAAGAAAAGAAAAAATTAAAATGTAGAAGTATATTTGTTTCATACCTCTAACAAATAAAAACAACACGAGCACTTTTTACTGTCTATCTGCATAGTGTGGCATGTCCTAAAAGACTGAGATTTGTATGGTCAAATCCATGTTTCAGTTAAAGGAAATGCATGCACAGTCTTCTCATTTTCACTTCGATTAAGGATTCTGTATATACTAGCATAAGAAGTATATTAGTTAATGCAGTGTCATACATCAATATATATAGACAATTATTGTGGCTATGTTTATTATAATCTTATTCACTGTAATGGCTGGAGTGCCTAAACCATCATGTTGTGTAAACAAAACTCATCTCTGCATACTGCTCCACTAGTGTTTAAAGCACTGAAATGGTGATTATGGTAGAACATCTTTGGTAAAAATTTACTCTACTGTAACCCTTGGCGAATCGTTTCTTTTTTTATATCAAGATAGTCACCTGAGAGGATCGGCACCAATTTCAAGATGGCCGCTACACAAAACCAAAATAAGAAGTCAAAGACATGCACAAACTCGGTGTCCATGTACACATCGACCTATTTTAATTTAAAAAAAAAAAAAACAGAGAACTGCACAAACTAGGCATTGTGCACTGCCTTAACTTTGTCCATGTACACATTGATCTATTTTCACTTTAAGAAAATCAGAAAGTTATCATGTTTACCAGAAAAAATTTGCCACTGTCTTAACACACAGAGACAACCAAAAATACACAAACAGAGAGGAATAAGTTACCAAAAATACATATTTCCTAACATAAAAACATTAAACAACAAATCTTCTAACAAAAATTAACACACAGAGACGAATAAATAAATGAAACGTCATTTTTTTAACATACCTTTTTTTTCACATGCATACGTTTAGGCTTCCCAGCACCATCTCCTCCATCCTCCAGGTAAGCAATTCAATTAAATTTTTCGTCTCTTAGTCACCTCAGACATACTCAAACGATGATACCCACACCAAAATAATAGCATGTTCAAAATACAAGACCATACCACTTCCATGCAACCGAACACAGGAATTGAAAAGAATGGTAAGAACCAAAAACCTGGGTCCATACAAAAGGTTTACTATTACAAAAAGTAGCCCAAAACTAAATTTATCACAACATGTTGGCAATATTTGCAGAAATAACTCCTTTTTATTGACAAAAAAAAGTTTTAATGCTACTTTCGCCAACATTATCAACATTAGGGTTACCGAAAAACTTATTTCACGCAATGGGCTTCCACATTTCACAAACAACCAATACCACTTTGCGATTTTTTTTCAGACAGAAACCAAGGTGTACCATACAGTAAAGATTAGCCACATCTTCATTTACTACTGTTACAACTTTAAATATACTTCTTTGGTAAATTTCTGCTGTTAAATTCAAAAGTTTAAAATTGCATATTGCTTATCATGATCAGATTTTAGCTAACAATTACTTATGTGTTGTCAGATAAATGTTACCAGATGCAGTTAATTAATTTTTACTTGCCAATCTCATTTTTTTTTTAGACGAGTTTTTTTTTGCTCCTACAAGGCAACTTTACTTTGTGTTGCAAAATAAATTCATTCTCACTCTTTTTGGACTTGCCTACACATTAAATTTAAAATAGTTTTATGATTAAGTAAGATGTGATTATCATAATTTTGTTTCTCTCTTTATCTTGGCAACTTTATATATTGATTCGGTATCCAGGTTACCTACCAGTGGCTGATTGATAAAACTGCTCATATGTTCAGCTGGTGGTTTGAGTTTATTTTCTGACATAAAAATTTTGAAAGGCATCTCCCATGTTTATTTTACTATAATTGAATAATCAAATAATTGCTACTCTGTTTATAGGTTCTAAATGTTAAAATATTTTAAATGCTTCCTTTAATTTGCATTCTAATAGTCATTTGTTTAAATTTAATTATGGATTATATTCACATATAGTAATTGTGAGTGTTTTTTTTATTTTAGGTGCTGTGAAAGGCAATGGCAGAGATCCAGTTTATCACGATTTCTTATATACATAAGAATACACAGATATAAGATTGTTTTTCAGGAATTCAAATAAAATGTGATAACTTGGATTAATAAAAACTATTTTGAATTTTGAAAAGTGTTTTTCGTCTGTTACTCATAATATAGTGCCATAAATTTCTGAATGTGTTTATTTTTCATCCAAATAAATAGGTTTACAAAAATTTGTCATATTAATAGATATTGCAGGATTTAGCATTATTATAAATATTTATTAAAGCAGATTTAGCTGAACTACTTTTTTAGTCTCTTTGCAGATGAAGTCACAAAGGTAAGATATTTTTCTGTTTTCCCCATTAAGTAATTTTATCTGGTAAATTACCATTACTTATATACTAAAGGTGAAAGAATAAGCTTTCCTTGAAAATACAAAAATTTGTAGACATTTCAAAAAATTGCTATACGTAAAATAGTTCTTAAATTGCAAAACTGAAAATGTTATATATGAAATAGTTCAGAAATATAAATATTTTCACTATTTTTTAACTATAATTCACTGCATTTGTTATATATAATCACAGTTTAAGGTAGCAGTGCTTTTCTCACTGTGATTTCTCATGTATTTTGATTCATAAATCCACGTATTTTAGTTTCTCTTTTGAGACCGAATAAAAAATTAACTAAACATTCTCGTTGACATTGAGAGTTGAATAAAAGCTCACCTCAAAGTAAAATGAATTAATAAATGTATGGAAAATTTTACATAGCATATATTGAGCAGAAAGAGTAAACTGACTATACTTAGAAGTATTAATAATTGGTAGAGTTGATTGCAGAATAAAGTGCCTTAATTGCATGGTAAACAGTAGATCCTTTGGAGGTTTTCTATGTTGCATAAAATGCAGATTTAAATTTTTAATATTGATTGTCATATAAATGGCAATTACTGTTTTATTTTGCTCAGAAATGAATGGTTAGTAATAAAATTATGGATGAGATAACCTTTAACATGCGCTAGAATTTAGAAAGTTTAATTTGGTGCTGATTTCAACTAGTAAATTTCATTTTACTGAATTTTACATAAAATAATACCAATGAACCATTGCAAATAATTTTCAGAACTTTTTTTTAATCCAAAAGGGCGATTAGTCTCGAAATGTGACTTCATATCGTCAATCGTAAACTTGTTTCGCTTTTCATTCAAGTCTTGTCATTTGGCAAAATTTAACATATTTACCTTTAAATCTTAATCTCTTATCGATTAACAAGCCAAGCAATTTAAAAGCAATACACACAGTTCTTAACAATGTATTTTTTTACTTTTTAATCTGATTGATTTAAAATGCATTTAATTCATGATATATCTAATTGAAAACATTTAATATTTTTATATAATTACATGATATAGTTCATCACTTTTTCAAATATATAGAAGATGTTTAACTTTCTGGTGTCAGTATCTTATAAAATGTTTTGCTAAAGGGGAGTATATAAGGTATTTATTCCACTTTCCTAGCGTCCTTCGTGGTGTAGTTATTCTGCACGCTGGACCGGTATTTCAGAGGTCCGTGGTTCGATTCCCGGCGAAGGCGTTTGCTATTTTTATTCTTTTCTGCCTCTAAAAAAATCCTAATGACTCGAAACGAAAGCAAAAATTGACGGCTCTGATATATGATAATTGCTGATTTTAATGTATTGATAATCTATGCACTCAAACTTTGAGCCCTTTTGAGTGACTGCTAAAATCTGAGGGCTTTCAGATTTTTTTTTTTTTTTTTTTTTTAAAATTCTATGATCAGAAAGATAGAATTTTAGAAGAGCTTCTTGAGTTACTTTTTGAATGATATAAAGAATTGTTAACATAATGTCAAATTTTTACAACTAAATATTAAATATATAAAAAAGCCTGCAGCATTCTCATGTTACGAAAACATATTTATTTATTCTGAGGCTAGGAATTGATTTAGTTTTAAAAATACAATTTATTCCTTTTAACAATTTCCCAAGTGTCATCAAAACACTATAAATTCCTTACATGTTTTAAAGAAAGATGATTCATTTATATAAAGATTATTAAATGGCTAATTTTATTACTGAATTTTTAATACAAATTAACTGAAATTAGAAACTGATTTTGTAAAATAATTTAATTATGAATAATTCAATTTGAGGGCTATTGGATGTTTAAAAATGATTGAAAGATTTTTAATATCTTAAAAATAAAAACAAAATTTTCAGTTTTAATATTTGGTGTTAATAATTCATTTTAATTTCCTTGCTCATTTTTAATATATTCACAAATTCAGATTTAAAAACAAAATAAGTTGTATAAATATTTTCAACATTTCTGATTTTTCTATAGTAACCATAGGAGAAGGATTTGAGACTATCTGTGTAAAATAAGTAGGTTTTAAATTATCACACCTTCACATACGTTCACTGGAAGTTTCCTCTGTATATATACTGGAATGTGACACTAAGCAGTTGAGAGTATGTATTTAAGAGGTTAAAGGGATATTGTAACTAGTATTTCAAATCCTGATAACATCCCATACGCTGTCGGTGGGACCTAGATAGGATGTCCTAAGGATATACTGGGATGTGACATTAAGCACTCAGGAGGATGAGTTTAGGAGGAAATTGGGATATTACGGGATGTCCTGAGGATGTAGTAAGTAGGACTTTAAATCCTAATAACATCCCATACGCTGTCGATGAGACATAGATAGAATGTTTTTAGGATATAATGGGAGGTGTTAGGAGGTTTGTGGGATGTCCTGAGGATGTAGTAAGTAGGAGTTTATATCCTAATAACATCCCGCACGCAGTCGATGGGACTTAGGATGTCCTGGGATGTGATATTAAGCACTCGGGAGGAGGTGTTTAGGAGGTTTGCGGGATATTCCGGGATGTCCTGAGGATGTGCGCATATCCCGCGAGCAACATCCTCGGGATATCCCAAGGATGTTTTTGTGCTATGTGGGAAACGCTGGAGGTTTAGAAAATAAAATCCTTGTTGAGTTTCAATGTATTCAATAACAAAAATTTAGGTTTGCAACTTAGAGATATTATATATTACTTTTACCTTAGAATAGAAGGGAAATAGTTGTTCGTCGATTTATATTGTTGCTGCGATTTTTCTTTAAAAGCAAAATTGCATATTCAGGAACCCATTAAAATTTCAAAAAATGAAGATTTTTGTCGAATGGAGAAATATTTCTTCAGATTTATGATCTCCATTTTCAGAATGCTAAAATCGCCTTTGAGGTATCAGATTGTTATGCGAAATTTTCAGATCTCAAGCTTTTTATTGTTGCTTTCTTTCGGAATAATGAAGCTCGGAATGAAGATTCGTACTGAGTTGATGAATATTAATAAAGAATCGTACTGAGGATTAAATTCAGGGAACTAAAAAATAGTACACATCTTAATTACTCTATACATCCTTAGTATCCTAATATATCGTTTGATTCCCCCAAAACACAATTCTCACGTTAAAAATTAATTCCTTTCTGAACACTACCTGTGCCTGAGTGGTCAAGGCCGCTGAATACTGGTAGTTCGACTTGGGTTCGAGGCCAGGCGATCGGGTTGGCTGCATGGTTGGTTTTTGTTGTTTGCCCCACGTGAAACGTGAATACGAGATAGTTTTCCTTAAAAGTTCTCCACGAAGGCATCCTTTTCCTTAGATAGGCATCCATTCCCTTAGGAAGGCAGCCTTCGTGTGTTTTCCCATGTTTAATTAATCTAAACTAACGTATCTACTTTCTTAGAGAATTGAAGCAGATATCATATTATAGACGTAAACATATAACAACGGATAAATTAATAAGTTTTGAAACTCTTTTTAATTTTGAATTGTAAAATGTTCTTCACTAACCGCTTTAATAAAAATTAGTCTTTCATTTATCGCGCAGTCGAAATTCATTTTGTCATCGAAATTATTCATAAAAGGAAGGGTTTCTAAATATAGTTATGAGACGCTCATAAATATAGCTTTCTTATTTCGAATATAATTTTATTTTTATTCGTTTGATTAAAGAAAAGATTATTTGCCTAATCGAAGGGGGCTTTCGTGGAGGACGTTCGCGTTCGAAGGAAATTGGCTCATATACATGAACGAATACGAAAGGTTCATGCAGTCAATCCGTCCATCGAAATTTGAACCCGGGTTGAATTATCAGTGTTAAAGAAATTTCATCCGCTCACTTGCTAGTTATAATTTAGAACATAGCAAACCAAAATTTCACTCAAGTAAACAGTAGTTGTGGAATGTATGTCATTTAGAAATAACATTAAAATTAATTTTCATCACCTGAAACGTTTATACTCATTAGACTGCTTTTACATACACATTAAAAACTGGAATAAATTGAAATAAACAATTACAAAAAGAATGAAACAAAGAAAATGTCCTGTATGTTTAGCGATTATTTAATACCGAACTCAAAAAAAAAAAAAAAAAAAAAATTATAAATATCAACTCAAAGAATTTATAACCGTATTTGCAAAAGAAAAAAAAAATTGAAGAAAGATCTTAAAACGCAAACGCGCGAGTATCGAAATAACAAATTATTCTTTTTATTTTCTCCTCTTGAGAAAATATTTTCTGGAAGACACCGAATTCGCAAAACAAGCCATGTGGGTACAAATTACGGACAATTACCCCTACCCATTAGCGGAATCCTACAAAAGAACGCACTCGTTAGGTTGTCGTAAAATAGTCGTCAAGCCTCAAGTGTTAGAATTCCTACCCCTGCGACCAAGGAAAAACTGTCCCGCGCCCCCAGTTGCCGTACACTTTGCTCGGGACATATATGTCCCAGCCCCCGGGAAAAGGTTAAAGTGCCAAATAAATTGTGGCTGCAAATGTCAATTGAAACAAAGTTGAAAATTTAACCTTACTCGGCTGCCAAGTTTCCTCATCAGTATGTACACCATTAATATTGTTACGCTACGTATATGCGGGGTTCGTGCAGATTTGGAGCGAATAATGACAAGACTTCTTGATGAAGTATCGAAACACACTTTATTTAGCCAATATTAATCAGGAAAGCTGGTCGAATCAGCTTTATTACAGTCGTCGAAGATCTATTATAAACACGCTGAAACTCACCGACACAGCCTTCACACTCTCAGGCTATAACAGTCCAGACAGCTTCACTGCAAAGCACCAGAGTACAGTTCCCGACTCTAGTTGGTCGTTCTTGGAACTCCACGTACCCTCGAGACTCTCCCCGATACAGCTCGCGATGCATTCGACGACACACAGCTCCCGAATCTTCGGTTCAGTCGTTTCCGGAGTTCAACACACTCTTTCGACGATGCACTAACCGCGATACATTCTTTCGATGCAGTCAACGACCCACTCGGCATTCGCTGCCCGGCTGTCAACTCTATCAACTCCGCACTAACTCGAGACTAACTATCTCTCACCCGACGAGGCACATTAACTAACTGCGGACCAGCTTTCGGCTTGTGTTCGAGAACATTCTAGGCTAAACCGGTAAGAATTCGTTCCAGAAGGTTCTCGATCCGTCCATGGCATATAGCTAATTTTGTCCACAAATGGGTGATTTCTCGCCAAATGTGGCAGCCCTGCCTTATCTTGCCATTTTATGTCAACCCTAAACCTGCTTTGCGGGGAAGCTATCTTACCGTACCTGTACATTTCGATTGCACACTTGCTATTCCATTTTCATTACATATATAAATATTTAACAAATATTATATTATTCGTATAAAGCTAATTTAAAGCAAATTTAAATTTAAATTAAAAATTATGAAAATTTAATTGAATACAAAAAAAGATTAATTATTGTTACGAACTAATTTGCAATATCATTCAAATCCAGAGAGCATATGTAAATTAAGTGCAAGTATCTAAAACCGTGAAAAAATATTTAACAATCCAAAAAATTTTTTAATCCTAAAAATTTTTAAGAATTTCTCAGAATAAATTAATTTGCATAAAGTGAATAATGGTTAAGCAGGCAGGAGACAGCAAACCTAACGCTTCAAGTACTCAATTTGTTTTTGGTCATCCTTATAGACATGGGTATAGTAATATTCAAAACCAAACCTAGTGGATTGCTAAAAAAAAGAAATTTTAACTATTAAAGAATTTCGAGAAATTTCGTAAGCAAATCGACTAGGAAACAAAATTATTAATTAAAAGTAAATTGCTAATGTAATTAAGAGAAATCCAAAGTAATTTAGAAACCCATGCCTATTGGAAGCTTCCCCGACACGAATCATACATTAAACCAAAATAAACTATATATAATCTATAAAAATACAAAAATAATACTAAAAAGGCAAGTAAATAGTCTAAAATTTAGAAACTGCAAAATTAAGATTATTAATTATTAATTATCATAGTTGTGCAGTATCCTGCGAAAGTAATTAAATAATTAATTTGAAATCTTAATTTTTATTAGCAGTTTTTGTTAGCAAACTTCAATGACCTTATAATATTATAAAACTTTTAACTCCATTATTATTTTAAATCGTTTTAAATTTGTTCATTTTTAACACATATTCATTTCAAGAATTTAATTTGATAATCATTAGGACATATTGCAGAAACACGGCTCTGATGAAAATGTTTCTGTTGCTACTTGGGGGGGAGGGGGGGGAAAGACACTGAAAGCTTTCAGATTTTATATTACCTCCAAAGGGGCTTTTTTTAATCGTTGTGTTATATTTATTTACTAAATATCATGTTCTTCGCACTTAAACCATAAAATTCAATTCAACAGCAATGTCACAAAATATTTAAAAGAGCATATGTTTAGATTTTCCGATACACTGTCTCACGCAATGAAGATAAAATGTGTTTTTCTTTTTTTTTCTGGGGGGGGGGGCGTTACAGCGTTGCCATTCCTCGCTTTGAAATCGTCGAGTTTCTTAATCAAAAACTCATTAATGCTTTACAAAATAATAAATTGAAAATAAAACAAATCCAAATTTCGACTTGCGGGTGCGCAGATTCGGGTGGAGACATACATTATTTAAAATTGGATGACCCAAGGTAGGTACCGTTGTTTTATGACAATGCGAGAAACATGCATACATTTATGCCGATTCCTCATTATTTAATTTCTTTAAATATAATACAGGGCTGTAATATTTGGTGGCAACAATTTAAAAAGAGATTCGCCTTTTATAGTGAATCGATGCATAATGCCAAAACGAAATTAATAACCCTTCTCGGCAAATTGTCCCTTTGGTCTAAAAAAAGGGCCATAGAATGTTCAATTATTTGTTATTTGTGTATTTGTGGCGAAGAGATCGTGAACTGAATGATTAGAATACCTGTTATAAAATGATAAATAGAAGGATGAAATTTCAACGTCAAAAGAAGATTAAATATGATAAAATTTCGAGTATTTTCATTTGTTTTCTAAAATAAAATTATTGCTTGTTCGATTTCTCAAATAAAGTTTATTTTTTGTTTGTTTGGTAACATAAATTCCATTTGTTTGATAAAATAAAGTTTAGTTTTGGTAAATGTAATATTTTTGTCATAATCTTTATTTTTATGAAATTACACTGGAGGCTAGAATAGGAATAAGTGTTAACCTAAATAATTTGAGCATCCGTATCTAAAATCATACATAAAATTTAAGCGTCCTATTTTTAAATGCGCATATAAATCAAATTTTGATTTTATGATTTATTTTTCGGGCTTACAGATCGCCTTATTACAGGCACGTATACACGGTACTGGTCGTTAGCTCACAGCTTTTCTAGATTTGTGCAGAATGACACCGTTGCAAACAAATGATGTAGAACATTATTCAATAAACTCTCATTTATTTTCTGTTGGTATGCATTATATATTAATGTATCTCAGCCAATCCTAATCAAAACAGGTAAACATTTAGGCAGTCACAAACGCTCAGCATTCGCAATTTTGCCAGTAAGATGACTCTAGAAGAGTCTGATTGGAAACTCTTTGTCAAGCGTAAACTTCTGCAAGATACTGGATCTTCCAAGGATTGAACTCGGATCAATATAGATACTGTTTCAAATAATAAATCGTTAGTAATAAAAGCTTTAAATATTTATCAACAGAATAGATATGCATATACATACACATGGTGACGTCCCGAAAATCTGCTAATGTAAACAATATAGGCCAATATACAGTGGAACCTCGAGATACGAGCCTCTCTATATACGAGAAATTCGAGATACAAGGAAAGCATGACCGAAAAAAATCGTCTCTAAATACGAGCTATTGACTCGAGTAACGAGCAAGGAGCCAGGCAGTTGATATAGGTACCATTTCCCGATCCTGGGGAATCTCTTCATCAGATCGCTCTGTGTTTTTTAATCTATGTAATTGTGCGCTTGCGAATTTTTTTTTTTTTTTTTTTTTTTTTTTACAATTAACGTAAAAATGATTATTTTACGATGCCTCGAAGGAAGATTGTTGCCTCAGATAATGCTGCAAAGAAACTGAAGAAAGTTCCTGTCCTGTCCTGCCTCAGATAGTGCTGCAAAGAAACTGAAGGAAGCCATGGCCGTAGAAATTAAGAAAGAAATCATAGATAAGCATAAGCATTGTTTAAGAGAGACCGAATTGGCAAAGACTTAACGGCCTTTCGACATCGACGTTCTGTACTATTTGAAAAAGAAGGAATAAATTACGAAATTTGATGTGGCTAAAGAAGTTACCGTTATTTCCAAGCACCGTCCAAAACTCCTAGAAGATGTTGAGAAGCTTTTGTTGGTGTGGATTAACGAGAAGCAGTTAAAAGGCGATTCCGTGTCGGTCGCTATCATCTGCGCTAACTAAAGAATCTGTACTTTGACGTTCTCTGAAAAACACCAGGTACGTCGACTAAACATGAGATGGCAATGATATTGTTACGAAATGTACAGGCGCGGTAAGATGGCTTTCCCGCAAAGCAGTTTTAGGGTTGCCGTAAAATGGCAAAGGAAGGCAGGATTCCCACATTTGGCAAGAAATCGACCATTTGGCGATATTTGGCGACAAAATTGGCGATATGCCATGGACTGATGGAGAACCTTCTGGAACGAATTCTTACTGGTTTAGCCCAGAATGTTCTCGAACACAAGTCAAAAGCTAAATAAACCCTGCTGGTTCGCAGTCAGTTAGTGTATGTCTCTCATCGAGTGTGTGTCTCGTCTAGCGAGTCAGTCTCTGCTGAGTGGATCGAGTTGACAGCCGAATGCACCGCAAGAGTCTCGTAGTATATCGCGGTCAGTGCAACGTCGAGAAAGCGTGTTGAGCTCCGGGAACGACTGAACCGAAGAGTCGGGAGCTGTGCTCGTGCGTCGTCGAGTGCATCGCGAGTTGTAGCGTGGAGAGTCTCGAGAGTACGTGGAGTTCCGAGAACGACCAAGCAGAGTTGGGAGCTGTACTCCGCAAAGCAGAGTCGGGTGCTTTGCAGGAAGCTATCTACACCGTGATAGCCTGATAACCTGAAGGCTGTGTCGCTGATCGTGACAGCGTGTTTATAGTAGTTCATCGACAAGTGTAAAACGTGTTTTGGAGCTGTCCTGACAATACTGGTAAATGAAGTGTGTTTCGATACTTCATCAAGTGTCATCGTCATTCACTCCGAATCTACGGACCCTGTACGAACGTGAAGGAAGAAAATAACGTAACAATATTTTTGGGGGTGCGGAGCGGATTAACTGGATTTCAATTATTTTTAATGGGGAAGTTGTTTCTAGATACGAGAAATTTGCAATGCGAGCTTAATGCTGGAACAAATTAAACTTGTATCTCGTGGTTCCACTGTATATGACAAAATGCATTTGGAACACAAGCTTCAGTAGTAAATGATTTTTGAATGCACAAAATTAATTGTATTAAGCGAAATGACAGGAAACACTAAATATAATGATCTCTAAGGCATAAATTATCCTGATATAAGGATGTTTGACATTCACATATCTATTCTAGCATAGATCAATATATAATTGGCTTACCACTTTAGCTTTCTTTTAAATTGTTACATACCTGAAAAGAAAACATAAGTATATTATAGAACAAATACATGCTAAAAAATCAAACTTAACATTAAACTGATGAAAGAGAGCACACATTTAACTTTAAAAAATACTTGTAGATATGAAAACTTCAGACAGCAGGAATTGTTTTCTGCCAATATGTTATTAACGAAAAGCTTCATTATTGTTCCAGTTCTTTTATTACTTAAATTAATAGCAAAAATAATTTTAAAAAATACAATTAACTCAACAATATTTGAAATTTGGAAGCTTGAATATATTTTTATCTTTCATTAAATATTTGTGTAGCCATACTTTCTTGCCTGTACGAGGAAAAGGAAATTACATTTTTATCACTAATTCCGAAGAAGGAAAGTAGCTTATCTTTTTTTCACCTTTCTGCTTCTGTTAGCACTAACATCCCACTTTTTTATCTGCCATTGCTTTGACAGCGTAATCTCATTTGTATAATAATTACACACAAGACTGCATTTTGATACTTGAGTTGTGTTTTTTAATATTATCTCTTCTTTGTTTATAATTACACACGCTCGTTCATATTTGTGAGTCTGATTTTTATCCTTCTCAGTTTCTGTTTGATCTTATTATAATTAACGTGCGTATGTTGTTACTTAGATTAATTATAAAAGGCAATAAAAGTAAAAATTATACAGCGAAAATAAACGATATCTTTTTTTGGTTCTCATATTTCATTAAATATTTGATATTATATTTGTATTTGTTCTCATATATATTAAATATTTCACCAAAATATACAAATATATACATATATGTATATATGACTTTATTAGTTTTTAATTTAATTTTAGCACTAAGAATGCGTAAATATTGCGTATTTGCAATGACATTAAATAACATTAGATGCAATAATGCGTTGCAATACTTTGAATAAAGGAAATAATTCTTATAAAACACTCTGTAACATTTTCAAAATCCATATGAAACTACAGAAAGATAATTGGAAAATTCGAAAGAATAATTTATTTCTTACCACAAGATTGAAATCAGATTACGTTTCCGTCTGTGTCCGCTAGGGGCGGGGCTAGCGCGGCCATCTTGGGGTCAGAGCGTTGCGCAGCTCAGTCTGCATCTAGCCGTGCTAGTGAGAGGTTCGTGCTGTGCTCCGTTCAGATATTGTGACGGTTTGAAATGTCTGCGTTAATTGAAAATCCCGCGAGCTGCGAGGTGCGCTCAGTAATAAGGTTTCTGACTGCAAAAAACTGTAAACCGATAGAAATCTATCGGCAGCTTCGTGACGTGTATGGGGACAACATTATCACTGAAGGTGGAGTGCGTCAGTGGGTCATAAGATTTCAAAATGGCCGAATCAATGTTCACGACGAAGATCGAAGTGGGAGACCCAGCATAGTGACCGCCGAACTTCTCGAAAAAGTCGATGCTAAAGTCCGTGAAAATCGAAATTTCACAATAACGGAACTTTCTTTGAGTTTTCCACAAATTTCGCGAAGTTTGTTGCACGAAATCATCAGCGAAAAGCTTGGTTACCACAAGTTTTGTGCAAGATGGATTCCAAAAATCTTGACAGAGGACCACAAAAATCAGCGAATGGCTGCAGCGTTGAACTTTTTGGACGCTTACCATAAGGATGGTGACTCTTTACTCGATCGCATCGTTACTGGTGACGAAACATGGGTGAAACATGTGAACTGTGAAACGAAATTGCAATCAATGCAGTGGGGGCACACAAGTTCTCCCCAAAAACCCAAGAAATGCATGCAAACAATGTCGGCAAGGAAGATGATGGCGACTGTTTTTTGGGACAGAAAAGGTGTAATTTTGGTGGACTTCCTGGAAAGAGGCACTACAATAAACTCTCAAAGGTATTGCCAAACTCTCCAAAAACTCAGAAGAGCAATTCAAAACAAGCGCAGAGGAATGTTGAGCTCTAAGATCTTGTTGATTCACGACAACGCCCGGCCCCACACGGCAAATGTCACTCGTAAAGTTCTTGAATCTTTTAAGTGGGAGTTGTTTCCTCATCCGCCGTACAGTCCCGACCTGGCACCGAGCGACTTCCACCTATTCCCAGCAATGAAGAAGTGGCTGGCTATGCAGCGTTTTGATGACGACGCACAGCTGCAAGAAGAGGTAACGAAGTGGTTGAAGGCGCAGGCGGCCGAATTTTTCGACGAAGGAATTTCCAAGCTTGTACATCGCTACGATAAATGCCTTAATTTGTATGGTGACTATGTAGAAAAGTAGTATTTGAGTGTGGCTTTCATCTGTATATAATAAAATTTGTTTCCTATACTTTGTTTATTTTTTTATTCCAAAACGTAATCTACTTTCTGGATAGCCCTCGTATGATTATTTACAGACAATCGAAGGAACAAAAATTCAAATTTTCCGAAGTATGAAATGAATAAATTATACACAAAAAACTAGAATTTTTAATCATATTGTAAAAAAAAATTTCTTTGCTTTACGATTTATTTTAAAACATTCTTGCTTTCTGTAAATATTGGAGTTTAAGAGTAAATATTCAAACTGAAATTGAACAAAAGTTTAAATTTATAAAAGTACCAGATTGAGCTATAAATATTAATTTAGTTTGTGGATGTAATAAATTTAGAATAAGATAAACGCAAGAAAATATTTCTGCTCTGATTTAGGATTTTAGTTACAAGTAGGAAAAACATTAAGAAAAACTGCAAAAAAATAAGATCAGGAACAAAGTTGAATTACCGTATACTTATAAAATATGACTTTTCTGTGATATTTGGGTGGAGTTTAGATAAAAATTTAGAAAAATTTGCGAATAAATCTTTGTATCTATCATTTTTAGACAGAATATAGTAATACAAATGTATTGTGCAAGAAGAACATTCGGTAACTGTAGAAAATACCATGTGATCAATAAACTACATTAAATAGTTAGAGGCTTACCTAAAACTGAAATAAATTTAAAGTTATTACAGAGGTACACTGCTGATATTACATTTATATATAGCATACTTTTAATATAAGTATTTTGATATAAAATCGGACTTTTTATGAAATGACATTCCAATATTTTTCCATATTTCAATTTCACGACTCAAATTATGCCTAAATATAAAATTTTGTAAAATTTAGTACGATTTATAGAGAATTTAAATTTTTGGAAGAAAATTATGGAAAACTTTAAAAATTTACCTTGGCGCACTTTTTTTAAGTTTGCGCCAAGAGTTTGCAGCCAAGAGACTTGGCGAGCTTCTTAATTTATAGTAACCTGTTTTTCCTTTCCTTTTTTTCATTGCAGACGTGAGGAAAAAAATTCATCGTTCACACTTTCAAATAATTTTAACAAATTGCGTAACCCCATTTGGCGTTATTATCACTTCTAAAAATATGCCAAATTTCCAAATGTGCCAATATGTAAATTCATGTATATTCATATAAACTCATGTATGAAAACTTTGAATAAAAAACTCTAATTTTCTGCAGGTGTGCCTAGAAAGACATCTACTTTAGATGATGTTAAAAATTTTACAGATTATAATTCGAAAGTTTTTGGAAAAATTTATAAAATTTATTTTAAAATGCAAATTTTAAAAATAAATCATAAAAAATGGATGAATTTTATTTGGAAATGGACCTAAATTTCGAAATGTGAAAAGAAAAATCAAATAAGTTTAATTAAAAAAGAGATATTAATAAATATATACCAAAATAATTTAACATTGAGGAGGTAAAATTTTGAGAGCTAATTTTTTAAAAACTACTCGTGCGATTTTTACAAAACTTGGCAGTTTGGCATAATTGGAGTCGTAGAATCGAAATATGGAAAAACATTGGCATGTCATTTCAGGAAAAGTCCAATTTTGTGTCAAAATACCTATATTAGAACAATGCTATATATAAATCTAATACATAACCTAAGTCGCGCTTTCGAGATATGAAAAACGCAAGTTGAATTTCGTCAATCGGACCGGTTAGAACGAGAGATATTGAATTGTCACCCCCCTTTTATGCGTAGTGTACATTAAACTTGTTTATTGAATAATTTACATTTGTTAGACCCTCAGGTGTTTTTTTTAATTAGAAGAGAAACATACTTATGTAAAACTTAAAACTAGGCAAACAGTAAAGTTTAGTTTCCTGTTGATTTTAAATAAAACTCTATGAGTTTCAGATATAATTCAGCATCAAGATCGCTCTTCTTCAGGCATTAAAAAAGAGTGAAGGAGAAGAAGAGTAAGAAGAAAGAAAGAAAAAAGCACCGTAAAGATGATGGGGGCAACTACAATATTTATATGCAAATCAATAGATGAAACGAAGCTAAAAAGAAGGTCGCACCATCCCTCAAAGAACTTGAAAACGAATCCTGAAAAGACTAAAATATTAGAATTCTGACTGCGTTGAGAAGAAATAGATTGAAATTAATACTATTAACAAATAAGAGAAATACAATCTTGCGAATATAGAAGTCTTTAAGAAAAATCCCATTCCTTTTGACTTGCTTATTTCTTCTCTTCTAGTGTAAGATACGCTTTAATGAGAAATCTCAGCCCTCTTTTAATTTGGCCTACATATTTAAAACTTCACTAAAAGACATACTGTTAATTATCCAAGATTTGAAATCAGAGATGGTATACTTTTAGTGATGAGTGAGAAAATAATTTGTTAATTTGTAATAAAAGTTTGAGGAATTCGATCAAGTAATTCTATTATTGATAGAATGAGATAACGACATATTTGTTGAGGTTTTTCTGACAGCGAAATGTGTTTTATAATGGCAAGAGGAAACTTTGTGGGCGTTTATATTTCAGAGTTTTTACTATTTACTGGCGTTCTCATATGAAATCCTGTCACCCTGCTAAACAAAAACAAAACAAAAGAAAAAGGGGGCTTCTTCTTACTCTTAACGAAAAACGTGTTTCCAAGGTTTGATCTTCAAAGTTCTTCTCTTTCTCAGGAACTCATTTATTTGCCATTCGCAGAAAATTCATAGATTTCTTCGAAGAAAATTCATAGATAAAATTTTCATACGAAATATAAAAATATGTAAAATTACAAAAGCGGAAAAATTTATTTCAACATTTTGAGATCGCGGATAGCAAAAGATTACAATATTATATCTTAGATCAAGACATCTTATATCAACTTTTTGCAGATTAAAAATAAAAGCATATTTTTTGTTTCTTGCAGATTTTAAGAGTTTCTTATCGATAACTTGTAAAAATCGAAACAACTATATTACATTTACCTTAATTGCATCAAATTATACTTTTATTAAGTAAACTAAGATTTCTAGTAAACAAAAAAAGACAACATTTTATGTTAAAATATCTTTTGTTTGACGAGCGGAAATACTTTAATCTTCAATGATTTTCCAGGTTTAATTCAATATTCAGTGACGAAACATTGTTTAACAACAGATTTCGCCGATGTGCGTACAATAATTAATCAGCGCTCGAAAGATATTCTGCAACTAATTAATAAATACACATTCAACAACATCATCGAAAATAAGAAAATGTAACGTTCTGTAACAAGTTGCCTTTTAAACATAGTTCTTACATGTATGTGAAATAGAATTTTCTAACGTTATGCGGTTCTAAGGTAAAACAGTGATGGACGGACTTCCAATGGGAGGGAAAAGAACATCAGTAATGGCTGCTCATGAAAGACAGGGAAATAATTAATTAAACCTTACTTTCATCAATAGATAAATATTGTATTTCGTTCTATTTTCCCAGGCGCAAACATTGATTTCTTTTCGCTTTTATTTAAAGAACTCTAATTATACAGGATGCGCTTTTATAAACTTAATAAAAATTCACACAACACTTTTATGACCGTGATGACAATCTAGTGTGAAGAGATGAAAGTTTCTTTTAAATGTTTAATTTTAATATTTCACACATTTCTTTCAAATGTGTGAAATAAGTTTACATATTGAACGACAACAGAAAAAAAGCAACAACCATGAAACATAAAACGGCTTTAGATGGATAGGGTTACATTTTAAAAATTAAACGTAAATAATTAACTGAAGCATAAAGTACAAAGTAAACAGATAAAATTGTTCCCCCATCGGCAGTAATTACAGCGGTATTTTAAAATCCCAAGAGACAATGCTCTTCAGAAAGTCAAAAGCTCAAAGTTATTACGTCGCATTTAAGTCGATCTGAATTAGCAAGAGTGAGAGAAGAAAATCGATAGGTAATATTTCTCCTGTCGTTATCGATTAATCGTTACGTAATCGTAAAGAGTTGTCCCGAAAATTCGATAAATTATTCATCTTAAGATATTGCGGAACAACTTTTAGCCATTCGTAAGCAAGATACAGTAAAAGAAATTAAATACACCGTGTTGCGACATCATACTTCTCATGTAGCAACATTGTAATGATAACAAGTTACTCTAAAATCATTGCAGAAAATTAAATTGTTTGGTAGAAACTCAAATATGATGTATTTTTATTACAAAAGTTATTGTAATTATTAAATAGTAAATTTTGGATATATCTTAACGCAGTGTACTCTTCTGTATTATCTAAAACAAGTTTCAACATTTAAAAAAATACTTGTTTTTAATTACTTCATATTTCCATCAGAGATAAATTAATTTCTGCAGCAGATACGTTAGATATCTATTTTAAGCTGACTAACGATATGAATATCAAAATGTATTTCCCTTGAAATGTATCAAAATATTATTAAAAAAGTAGCCTTCAATCCAAGTGCTGCAGTTTGATTGTAACACTGCAATGTCATAATTTGACTATAAATTTATTACTTCTATGAAAAATAAAGGAAATATCTTAAGGTACGGAAATTGACAATATGGCACTCTGCATGGAAAATAAAATATTGTTCTTGTGGTTGCGTTTTGACTCTCTCACTTGTCCACGAAATTCATTTAAAATCTTTAATGCAATTTTTAATATTTGCTTCTTCATTCTTTTTTCCCCTTTAGAAGTAAACTGGCAGAATTTTCATTTCCAATGAACACTAAACGTAAACAAATGTTAATTCATTTCAACATATCCGCAAAGTATTATTTGAAAACTAATAATTATTTAGAACATTAAATTTAACACAGTCCCGTAATTTTACTCAAGGGATTATTATTGCTTAGGCTTCAAGTTTTAAACATAACAATCCTATTACCTTTTTCGAGATTATATTAATAACGTCATAGCGTAAGTCGTAGCGATTTAACTCAAAAGTATATGATAAATGTTCATGTATTGCAAAGAAATTTAGATAAGCTATAGCAGCAGAAAACCTTTTAAATCGGCCATTTTTCTGAAATGCTAAAGAAGCATGTGAAAAATATTTTCATTATGTACTTATTATAATATCCATTATGGAATACAATCTAAATTGCGCTTTATTAGGGGTGAGTGTAAACCTCATTCCTTGTTAAGTACTTTATTACAACCTATAATTACTCGTTACTCGTTGCTTGTTTAATTTTTTATTACAATTAATAGAAATCTGTAATAAAGTGCTCCTAACTGCTTTAAATTTTGTGCCTCAAATGAATAATAGTCAAAAAGATTTGAAAATGATAATTAACTAGAGGTTGGACTTTGGCAGCATTTTGATTCAAAAATGCTGCTAAAAGTAAAGATAATAAAAAATGATATAAATTAGAATTGTTTTTAAGTACGATTTCTTATCTTTTAAGATCTTACCATTTTAAGATCTTAAATTGTTTAGATTCTGTATGTTATTGTACTTTAAATGTTACTGTTATTTGAATATAATTTGAATTAAGTTTTGTTCATTAAAACAGATGAACCTGACCGCCCCTTCCCCCCAAAAAAAAATTCTTTAACACAGCCATCTTTCAATCAGTACGTCTTCAAACAGCTGATAAAAATTTACACAGCTGTGAGAAAAATCTCCATCCAAATGTGTTGGATATATCCTCGATAAGAAAGTAGAAAATACCATAAAACAGGGCATCAGCACATCTTGATCAGTAATGCGACGGGAACGGCTGACTCTCAGCTATCTTTAGGAGAGAAATGGGGAGTGATATAGAGCATCAAATGAACATTAAGGTTGCGTTAATGAGAAACTGGGCCACATCAGTGAACATACATGTGAGCATCGTTAGCTTATTGGATCAGAATCCCACAGACATTCCCCAATCGCTGAGAGGTGAAATCAGAAATAATCTTTCGGATCACGGCGACAAATATATTTCTTGGACAAGAAGATTTCAAACCAAGGCTAATACGAAAGGACAAACACTTTTTCGCTATTTTAATTTTGCAAAATTGGAGACATAAAAAAAAATTACAGCAGTTCAAAGTTGTTTTAAAACTAATAAGTTTAAAAGTTGCCGGTTTAATATCCGATACCTTGTAGAGACATTAGGTATTTTTTTGGAAGCAAGAAAGATGAAAAATTAACAAAGCCTTCGAACCGCGGACCTCTGGAACACCGGCCCAGTGTGCAGACCACCAGTGCCCCACCACGAAGGCACGCCAGGAAGGTGGAAGAAATACCTAACTATATAATTAGTAATGAAATGTTTTTTTTTTCTAAATCATTATCATAATATTTAGTGTAATGTATTGCATGCATCATTATTGCTGACAGTCAAATAGTGTACATGGTAGTACGTATTAATGGAAAAATAAGTAGAAACTGTGTCTTACCTCTTATTAGCATTACTATTGTTTGCATCTTAAAGTATAATTAGAGCCTTTTTATTAGCATCATTATTAGTCATAAAATTGTAATGAGCTGCACTGCGTGTGCACTATCAGGAAAACAATGGGGCAGTGTTGCATAATGGGTGCACTGCATAATTAGTATAGTAATGTACACTAATTGTATAATTGGTAATGTTTTTATTATTCAGTTTCGTAACATACACTGTAAAGTCTATGTGTGTACTGCATAATTAGCATTGTAATGTATTGAATTTGTATAATTAGTAATGTATGAATTGTATAAATCAGTATCGTAATATATAGTGCACTGCTGCAAAATTAGTTTTTAAATGTATTATAATTGATTCATTAGTAATGCAACATATTGTAAAAGTAACATGTTACAAAAGCCCCTGTATGGCCATGTGCTTATATTTTTCTCAGATATCAACAAGCACTGGGACCCGGGCAGTAGGACGGCAGCGAACCCCATCAGCGGCTCTGGATAATGGTGGACGTGGTGCTGTACTGTTTAAGGTAAAGGGAGAGTGCCCACGTCCTCCGTCACTTGTCACTTATCATTTAGTAAATCAGAGACTTTTTAACCAAATATAGAGATTTGTGATATGTATTCACTTCCAAGCTACCTAGGGCAGAGGCGAGTTACTTGCTTGCAAAGAAAAGAAGATCCAAATACAGTTATAGCTCCAAAATAAAATAGGTATTTTCTCGTCAAAACAAAAGTAAAATTTTTTAAATGATTTAATAATTACTTTGTAGAGACATTAGATTAATTGGAAGCAGGAGAGATGAGAAAAAAGCAACGGCGTCACCGGGAATTGAACCACGGACCCCTGGAATACGCGTCCAGCATGCTGACCACTACACTACGAAGGCATGTTAAGAAGGCGGGAGAAATACCTTATATACTCCCCCTTTTAAGTATGGCATGGTATGTGTGATTATGGCAAAGTCCCGAGGGCTATCTGCCTAAGGGGAGGGAGGCCTTCGTGGAGGATTTTCTAAGGGAAACTGTCTCGTATACACGTTACAGATGGGGGAAAACAACGAAAACGCCCATGCAGCCAGCCCATTCGTGGGATTCGAACCTCGGATCGAGCTACCAGTGTTCAGCAACGTTACCGTTCGGCCGCTGGTGGGCTCACTTCCGCTTTTAAAAGGCGGCTGGAGCCAAATCCTAAGTGTGGGGAATTATCATCCACCACTCTTTTAGTTCGGGCGCCACTGTAGAGACTGTAGAGATATTAGGTTAATTGGAAGCAAGAGAGATGAAAAATGAGCAACGCCCTCGCCGGGAATGGAACCATAGACCTCTGGAATACGCGCCCAGCATGCTGACTACTACACTACGAAGGCATGCTAAGAAGGCGGGAGTAATACCTTATAACTTTACATAAAATTTTGTTTAATACACACACATCAATAGTTCTGTTAACCTTTCCTGCGATTCCTCCCAACAAACGCACACATACACACATATACATACACACACATAGAAAATGTGATCTTTAAGTGTAATAAATAAGTTAAGGCATCATATACTACACTACACTACGAAGGCATGCTAAGAAGGCGGGAGTAATACCTTATAACTTTACATAAAATTTTGTTTAATACACACACATCAATAGTTCTGTTAACCTTTCCTGCGATTCCTCCCAACAAACGCACACATACACACATATACATACACACACATAGAAAATGTGATCTTTAAGTGTAATAAATAAGTTAAGGCATCATATACTACACTACACTACGAAGGCATGCTAAGAAGGCGGGAGTAATACCTTATAACTTTACATAAAATTTTGTTTAATACACACACATCAATAGTTCTGTTAACCTTTCCTGCGATTCCTCCCAACAAACGCACACATACACACATATACATACACACACATAGAAAATGTGATCTCTAAGTGTAATAAATAAGTTAAGGCATCATATTTAAATACAAAATACAAATTAAGGCTGCCATGTATAGTTTAATACTAAGAGTAATAAATTTTTAGCACTCAAGTATTTCTATCTTTAATTAGTTTTGTAATTTCAAACTAAGAGTTCATTTTATTTAAATAGATGCATGTTAGGGTAGCAGACGTCACTCGCAGTTTTCAAGCCCGTTACACGCTTAAAATCACTTTTTTTGTATGCATCAAATAATTTTATTCTACATTTCAAAATATATATTTCAAACTAACTATCATTCCAAAGAAAACCATTTATTGGTAAATTTTCCTGTAGCCTTCCATTAGAAAGGACGTGCAAGCTTAATATCACAGTTCACAAAATCTTTCGTCGCTAATTAAGAGATGTTACATTCTGCGGCAACATCAAAGAACTCGAAAAAGTCAACGTAGTTTAACAGTTAGGTACCTTTCTAAACAGCGTTCCTAAATGTATCTGAACTGGACAACCAAAATCAATTTTCCGACATTGTTTGCTTCCGGGGTAAAAAGGCAACGGACTTCGCAAAAGAGGGCGGGCAGGCATCGGTAATTATTGCCGATCAAATACAGGGAAGTAATTAATTACGCCGATGTGTCTCTTTTAAGGGGAAACGGGGGAATTAAATTTTAATTAATCATTTCAGCTATTTTCTGGAAAACGTTGCTGGGCAACCGGTTTAAAAAGAATCGCCGAAAGCCTGGTTAGGGAAGCGAACAGCTCGAAGTGACGTTTCAGAAACGAAAAAGTGACTTTTAGATTGGATGAAATGAAGGGAACATTTCACAGGTATGTCATTTCTACAGATAATATTTACTATTTAAACTAGTAAAAGCAATCAAAAGTAACCCAGAAAGCTGATATATTACGTCACAATTGATGCGGGTAATTAACAAATTCTAATATTATATCATAACTTCACCTTGTCAATCATAATTACTGCAGTGCTCTTAAGAGTTCGTAATATAATCTCACTTCGTTTTTGAAAACCTTTAAATCAAATATTTTCAGAGCAATACATTTACTACAAATTTTTTACTACAGGAACAAAAAATCTGAAAGTAGATTCAGATTTCATATCACTTTTCAGATTTTATATTAAGCCCAAAAGGGCGTTTTTTAACGTTTTGTGTGTTACCTTTATTGATTAAATATCATGTTCTTTGAACTTAAAACACATAAAGTTCAATTCAACAGCAATATAGCAAAATATTTAAAAATAGCAAAACAGCATATCTTTAGAATTACCGATACACAATCTCGCGAGCTGAAGATAAAATGTTTCTTTTTTTCGTATAGTGTTGCTATTGCTCGCTTTGAAATCGTTGAATTTTTTAATCAAAAATTACTTAAAGTTTTACAAAATTTTAAATAGATAACAAAAAAAAATTCGAAATTTAAAATTCGGGTTTCCAATTGCTTATGTTAATTTTAAATAGATAATAAAAAAATTCGAAATTTAAAATTTGGGCTTCCAATTGCCTATGTTTGGTTGAAGGATTACGTTATTCAAATTGCGATGGCTCTAGGTACCGTTGTTTCTTCACAATGCTCTGATATCAAGTATATTAATGTCAGGAATTAGGATAGAGAAAGCAGATGTTATTAAAGGTTATGAAGGAGTAGGAATAAATGTTCTGAAACCAATTAATAAAGTATATATGTGAGAATTTCTTGAAACCTAACAACAACGGAGGTTACGAATTAAATCCGAAGCCTCAAACACTTCTGGGGAAAGAAAAGCTATTTGTACTCATAAGCTGACAAAAATGTATCATGAAATGTGAAAATGAGCTTCCTTACTATGACATTTTAATTGTTGTGTTGATTGTATCATTTAGGTATTAGGTTTTTATTTTAAAAAAATACATATCTATATTTCAAAGTTTTAAGCAGAATAAAAAAAGTGGTTTAGAAATTAAACAGAAGCAACATAATTCTTACCTTCTTTATCAAATTCAGGTTTTTAAAAATGTGTGGAAAATTCAACAAAATGACAGACAGAGATTCAATGGATTCTTAAGGTGCTTCCCTATATAATTTTAGTGAAGGACAAGAAATTAAAAAGTAAAGGCAATTGTGATAATTTGCTTTAAACGTTCTTGAAAATGACTCATATGGTAGTGGGTTTTATCATTCTTTCTCTCTGTAGTATCAATGCTTCTCCTAAAAATAGTGCATGGTACTTATCAAAGAAAATTCATTACATGTCTTACATGCAAAGCAAAAGTAACTAAGGCATTATAACCTCTATAATCATTTGCAATTTTACGACTTCAAGGTCTGACTAAAAAAATTGGTAAACATCTGTTAATCGTAGCAATGTGTCATCTCCAAGACTGGCGCCTTGTTTATTACAATTTCTGCTTTTCTGAATTCTTTTTTTTTTTTTTTTTTTTTTTTTTTTGGTTCTTCATCTTGAAAGAGCTTCGTTTCTTTCTGATCCTACAGAAACCTATCAATAACGTCAATCGCACATGAAAAGAAAAGCCATTAACGACCAAAACATGAAAGAAAACCCTCATGAAAGTTGTATCATTGTAATCGATCTTCAACTTAAGAAAGATCCCTCTTCCTAGGCGATCGTAACTCTTCAACTTTCTTCCCGAAATTCCCATTTCTAGTCAAAACAGAATCCTCCAAAAACACCATTGCGGCATCAAAAGAAAAGATTCTATAAATGCATCGGAAGAATTTCAAACGAAAATTCCGACCACCAAGTCACGTGCCAGTCGTAAATTGGGGCTGTTGCCCTATTCAGATTTTTATCTAAAGAGTAGCCCTGGAGTTTATGCCCTGGGGTAATAAACAAGAGTTAAGACCGTGTATGAAAGAGCACGGGTCAAGATTTTATGGCGGTCTTAATCACTCAGTGAAGCTGCTTAGCGATTGTTTGGGATACATCCATAAAAATGACTGTTACAAAGTCTTCAGAGATGAGGGTGACCACATCCACAGCGGAGTTTAATGGTTTTACCGTCAGTGGAGAAGAATTTGGGATGGCACAGATTGTGTGGTTAACAAAGTAGATGCTAATAACATGTGGGATCCTGTATAGTTTATTCATGACTTCCTTTCACAAGCTGCGTTAGCATATTTAACGACGTGGCAAAGCTATCTAAGGGAAGAATTTAGATATGCTGTGGTTCCACACGCATGTACATAAGTTACAAAGAGATTAATTTAGTTTAATAATGCGTGAAACTGGATTACAATTTACCCCAGTTAAATTGAAACAGTGTAAAATAGAGAAGAGCCATTTCCTGGCAGTTGTATGATATAACTATTGTGAAGTCTTTACATACAATTGTTCCTGGGTATGCAACATATTGGTGCCGTTAATGTTACGCTTCATTCGGTTACAATATAATATCAGTAGGATCTATTTGTCATATAACGGAAGAAATTAATATTGTTCTAGATCTAGATGAAAGAATATGCATTAAATATAAATAAAATTCATATGATATGCAAGGAATTTCTTCCTTCCTTACCACGCGTCTTAGTGATTGATTGGAAGTACGTCCGGCTAGTAATCAGGATATCTGAAGTTCGAACCCCGACATAAGCATTGTTGAGCTTTCATGCTTTCTGCTAACAAATATGCTTAATTGCTCTACAAATATTTCCAGTCTTGAAACGAAAGAAATTTGGACACGTTGTAAATATAAAGGCCATGTTTCAAAGTTGTAAAGCATTCTTAAGTTACATATGCACGTTAAAACTGCATTGCTTAGCTATTAATTTTGGAAATTTGAACACATTTTAAACATAGAGGCCATATTTCAAAGTTGTAAAGCATTCTTAAGTTACATATGCAAGTTAAAACTGCATTGCTTAGCTAATCATTTTGGAAATTTGGACACGTTTTAAATATAGAGGCCATATTTCAAAATTGTAAAGCATTCTTAAGTTACGTATGCAAGTTAAAACTGCATTGCTTAGCTACTAATTTTGGAAATTTGAACACGTTTTAAATATAGAGGCCATGTTTCAAAGTTATAAAGCATTCTTAAGTTACATACGCATGTTAAAACTGCATTGCTTAGCTACTAATTACCTTTATCATATGATAACATTTTTTAACTTTAAATTGCCAAAAGAAGAGCAATGCATGTCCTAACAAATAAATGATTTTCTACATCCAATGTGTAAACCTCAACTCATGAATAATAAATGCAAATAACTAATATAACTTATATAATAACAATTAACATATAACATACATCGTTGCATTATTCCAGCAGAAGTTAAATTTTATCCAGAAATAGATTATGAAATATAAACAATTAGCAAGCAATAAGTTAATTCTAATATAAGGACATTGCAAAATCTTAAACATAAATTTCATAAATCTAATCAATCTCTAAATATCGAACACTCTTAAACGACAAAGAATATATTTTTGCTGCATTCATAATAACAGCATTCATTACTACGTCACGCTCATTTCATCTAAAATAAGTAACTAATAAGCATTTTACAGTGAATTGCATATTATATGGATTAGAAACAAAAGCTTATTAAATTAAGGAAAAACATGAAAGTTAATAAAATATGAATAATACATACTAAAAACAGAAGATAAAAAAATTGAAGAAAAACATTTCTTAATCTGGATCTTATCTTTCTACTTCAACATGATCAATCACACGGATTTATCCTCCATCTTACACTTTATCAAGAAATACATTTAGTGGATGAGTCTTGCCTTTCATTATGAAGACAGCATGGTTATGACTTAAATTTTTAATTTCAGCTTAACATTTCACATTGCTAGTATCACACTTACGAAACGAATTTATTTTATTAAATTGTAAAACACTGTAAAATAAAATGAACTCTATGCGCAAAAAAGTTTCTAGAAAAACAGTCTCTATCATTTCTCATTTCACATTTTGCAGTAATTTAGCGCGGGGAAAATGAATGTATATCCATTTATTATTTTGAGATGACACGGGTATTAGATACAATATAACAGTAGTGCATTAAACACACAAAAGAAAAAGTTATACAGAAAAAAATTAGAAAATAGAAAAATGCAAAAATTATACTTCGAATCTGAACACAGAAGAATAAAATTCCATCTCTGATATTCATTCGCAAAGCCACTGCCCTCAATAAATAAAAGGACAAAGTTATGAAAAAGTATTCTCTGGGATGTTCCCGTAATTAATATTGGAAGCCTGAGGCAGACTGATCTTAGTCAAATTTGGTTTTTGACAAACATGCCAAACGAGAGATTAAAAGGAAGATTATCACAAAAAAAGTTTAACGTCATTAACAGCCTCAAATATGTGTAAAAAATGAGATTGTGTCATATATAAAGTCATTAACATCATTAAATTAATAAATATTTTATATATGATAAAAGATGGAGTATAATAGTAAATAAGGAATAAAATGGACCTTAAAAATCTGTACATCCTGAAAAAGAAAATGTCCCATTTTTCCCACGTGTTTTTATGCCTCATGTTCTATGTTCCACACCTTTTATACTTTTACGGCCAAAATAATTTATCCATGCATGTAAATACAAGACACTCATGTCCACCGTCAAGAAATATCCTTCGCAATAATGGATTAGAAACAGAAGCTAAGTAAATTAAGGAAAAAGATGAAAGTTAGTATTTTATGAATAATACAAACTAAAAATGGAAGCTAAAAAATTTGAAGAAAAACATTTCCTATTCTGGTTCTTATCCCTCTACTTCAACGTGATCAAACACACGGATTTATTCTCATTCTTACACTTTATCAAGAAATAAAAGGAATAACGTTTATTTTTGGTTTCCAAGGGCATATGGAAATAATCATCCTGTTTCTTTGGTTACAGCCGAAAACATTGTGGCAAAAACATCGCGGACGAAAACGTCGCGGAGAAAGCAACGCAAGGCGAAAACGTCGTGCTACATCGTGGGAGAAAACATCGCAAAGAGAAAACATCGCATTTCTAAAACATCGTCGTCGAAAATAAAGCTGTTCAAAAACTTCGCAGTTTAAAAACATCGCCGTCGAAAATATCGTGGTAAAAAATAAAGTATCTACAAATCATCGCATGACGATAACATTGCAGACATGCTTTTTTTCAGACTTTAATAACTGTAAATGGATATTCCCATAATGATTTGTGAGCGCAAGATGGAAAGAAGGATAAGTTTTACTTTCATATTTTTATTAGCTAATAAATTTTTGCTGAGAAAATAGGAAGGAAATAGCACTTATAGCACTTAATACAATTTTAAACCGACATAGTTAAAGGTCATTAATAAATCATTTTTATAAAGTTTTTACTGGTAATTTTTCATGAAAAGTATAATCTATTTCTATGCAAAAGTTTCCTTCTTACTTTTTCAGCAAAAATTTATTAGTTAATAAAAAAAAAAAATTGAAAGTAAAAATTATCCTTTTTTACATCTTGCGCTCACAAATCATTATGGGAAGATCCATTTACAATTATTAAAACCTGAAACAAAACATGTCTGCGATGTTATCGTCATGCGATGATTTGTAGATACTTTATTTTTTTACCACGATATTTTCGACGACGATGTTTTTAAACTGCGAAGTTTTTGAACCGCTTTATTTTCGACGTCGATGTTTCGTATCACGATGTTTAGCACTGCGATGTTTTCTCTCTGCGATGTTTTCTCTCACGATGTTTTGTAGCACGACGTTTTCGCCTTGCGTTGTTTTCTCCGCGACGTTTTCGTGGGGGATGTTTTTGCCGCGATGTTATCGGCGGATACCGTTTCTTTCGCTAGCTAGGTAACTGTTTGAAGCATGAAACATAATTTTCGGCCTCCCTCGGTTTTCCTATATTTCCTATATTTATCTGTTTGGTTATTCAACCCAGCATTGCAAAATCCACGAAAGCTGCCTAAAGTGAAAAATATCTTAAAGGGAATTTGGTATTGTTTGGATACCAACAGTTGGCGAAGCGTACAATACTGTATAAGAAAAAAGATGCCTTTATCGAGGATATTTTAAGGGACATAGGCTTGCATTCCTGTTCCACTTGAGAAAAATATATCGCATAGCCAATCCGTTCGTTGTGATTTGAACCGGGGTCCAACCCATTGTTCAGCGATTTTACCACTTGGCCGCTGGTAGGTTTATTTCGTGAGGGACTTTCTAATATAAACTAGTTCATATTCTATTCATATATAGGTACAAGTATGGAGGACATCAGCGATGTACCATGAGCTAATTAGTGATGCCTTCCCACACTAACTCTTTAAGAAAATTGCAAGGTTTATAAGAGTTAACAAAGAAAGGTAAGGAAAAGGAGCAAATTAAGCTTTGCAAAAGATATAGAGTTTACATATAATGATACATATATTTATATATAAAAAAATTCCACGAAAACATCCATCTAGCCCTAACTTTCATCGAATTTCGAAACAGATTTGAATTATCAATGTCCAGCGATCCGCGCATTTCAGCCATTTGTACACTGGTTGCACAGTGTTCAGCCACTTGCCCACAGATGGGTTCTTTCTTCCTTTATAAACATTTAGAGCTTTCAATTTAAAATGGTAAAAGAGCAATTTAGCTGGCATTTGAGGCAATTTCTCGATGATTAGTAATCTTAATATCAATATTTCTTTGATTCAAACGAATACTTCCTCCTCAGGCATTTGTTGGAAATGGACAAAACCTATCGGCCGTTGAAATGTCCTTCGGCATTCTACCACGCAACCAAAGATCGGGCTTCCGTACCACCATGCTAATACAGCGATCTTTACTTCAATAGGACATAAAAGTTTGGGGGTGTAATGTAGCAGGCCTACACGCAAAATCTGCTACTGAGACTGCCGCTGTGTCTCGGAATCTCCTCGTGCTACTGATGTGGCTGAGTTTAGATTATTGGCTGGACATGACTGCCTTGGTGCTCATTTGTTTCGTTTTAAAATCTGACAGCCTCATCTTTATGTGCTTTGTGTGATTCTGGACAAGTCAGTAGAAACTGCTCGTCTGGATGTGTGCTCTGCACTTAAGAGTTGTGACAGTATTGTTAAGAACTATTGGAGAGCTCGTTGCTTAATGACCTAATATTCAATGGTCAAGCATTTGACAAATAATTAAGTTTGAAATATTTGAACAGTTAATAGTGTATGTATTTAACTTATGAAAATGTAAACATATACTAAAAGAACAGACAAATCCTCAGAGGAAAAATTCTAACAAAAAGTAAAATCAAAAAGCAGGCTACTAAAATTTCGAAACATGTATGGTATCAAAGAAAGCTTACAGGCTAACATGTGACTATTATTTTATCTCATTCCAAAATAGCAATAATTAAAGTTTCGTATAAGGCGAAAATTACCAGAATATCGCAAACTGACATTCTACATTTATGTATGTATGCTTGTCGATTGCCGGCGAAGGCGGTTGCTAATTTTTCATCTCTCCGGCTTTTCCAACAAACCTAATGTCTCTACAATGTCTTCATCCGGACTCAAACTCTTAAACGTCTTGATTACTAGCCAGGAAAAACACCAGGAAAGCAAGCCGTAAGGAGGGAGAAAACAATTTACTTTCTTCTTCTGCTTAGAGACTGGAGAGACAAGGACTTGCCAAATCCTGGTGGTGACGAATTATCGTCTGCCACATTTTAATTCGAACGCCACTTCTAGAATATTTTGCTTATTTTGGTGTCAGCAAAGGTGAGAAGCGAGCAATGTCCTCGCCGGGATTCGAACTCCGGATTTCCTGATTGCCAGCCGTGTGTGCTTCCAGTTGCACAACGAAGGGGCGCGGTAAGGAGGAAGGAAATATCTTACAAAATATAGAAAAGGACAGTCTACAAAATGCACTATGGAATGTATTAAAATTATATATGCCTTGATATATATCTAAACTATTTTCGCATTACTCTTACAAAATGTTTTTAATTATTTCATGAAAGTGTTATATTCTGTTTATCTCTCATGGCACCTAACGAACTTATTTAAGTAGGTTTGCATTAACAGTTACAAAGATATTTTATCACAAACCGGCGAGAATATTTTGGAGTCTTTACGTCCCATTTCCGCGATGATATACACCATTTTAGCTTCACCTTAAGTAATTAGAGAGGAGGAAGTTCTAGAAGGACTATATCCGTTCATATTTCATCATGTAAATGAATAACATAAAAAATGTTTCGATACGTGCACAGCGGGAAATAAAACATTCTTAAACACACACAGACGATGATTTTTGTTTCGTTTTTGGAAATATTTATTAAGTACATAGAAAGCAGTGTAACTAGGGAGCGAAAAATCTAATTTATCACAACTCATTTTTGCTTAATTTAGTTAAGATAATTTAATGAATTTCCTATTCCTACTCTTTTTTTCCGTCCATTTTTGTTTTTGTTTAACCACGAAATTACTCTCATCTTTCGATGCATATGAATATTTTTCAGCCACTTAATTACGCACTTTTTACATTAGTGTTTGGAGTTCAAAGTACAGGAAAAGAAATAATTCGCTTATTCATTTATTAAGCTATGATTGAAGATCAGAAGTCAAAAAGAAGACTTCAATTTTTTTCTCATATATTTGGCGAATAAAAATTGCTTTAGCAGTTCACATATTTCACGGATTTGAAAGAAAATAATTATTTGAAATCTTTAATATTCACGAAAAGGTACTCACGATAATCAAATTATTAATAATTTTATCAAACATGTTTCACTTTCTGTTCTGTTGACAGATTCGAAATAGATAATACTTTTGAATGTTAAACTGTTAGGTCGTATTTTGATGCTGCGTTTATTAATTTCAATCATCATATCTTACGTTTATTTTTGATTAACTTCGAAATATTTATGGAGTTCGAATTCTTATTTGATTATCGCTGTGTTTATTATTAATATTTTGAATAACGGAATGATAATGAATACAAACAATTTAAAAAAATTTACTACGTATTTCTCCTGCCTTCCTAGCGTGCCTTCGTGGTGCAGTGATTCTGCACGCTGGGCCGGTATCCAGAGGTCCGTGGTTCAATTCCCGGCGAAGCGTTTGATCATTTTTCAATTGCCTGCTTCCAAAAATATCCTAATGTCTCTACAACTTAAAATTTTTTAGCTTATACTCTTTTATAAAATCCAGCAGATAGGTGTAACTATTTCACTACATGAAGAAAATTACATTCTGTGAAAGTAGAAGGCATTCTCTTGCCATATGTTAGGCTCACCAGCGGCCGTGCGGCGGTAAAGTCGCTGAACACTGGCTCGAATCTCGCGAACGGGCTGGCTGCATGGGCGTGTCCGTGGTTTTCCACGTCTGTAACGCGCATACGAGCAAGTTTTCCTTAGAAAGTACTCTACGAAGGCTTTCATCCCCTCAGGCAGATAGCAAATTTGCGGAAATCACATAATCCATCAACTCTCCATATATTTTAAGAGTATTAACTCTTTCGCCGTCCTCTCCTGTCCGCGAAAATCCCCCCCCCAGAGGCCGTCTGTTTTTCGTAGCGTGTAATGTTGTTTTCTCTGTACATCATAACTTTCCATACATGACTTTCGTAGTGGATGAAGGTCAATGAATATTAAGTAAAATTATAAGGATATAAAGCATAATGGAAAAATAATAATATCTCTGCTTATTTCTAACAGAAGAATAATTTGATAACATCTGATCCAGGCGGTCCACTCCTCCCATTTTGTTGTTGTAATTTTTTACAATTATTTTTTTACAGTTCTTTTCCGTGTTCCAACATCAATAATGGAGTTATTATGGACTGTACTCATCAACCGTATATCGTTCTTGTCTACCCAATTCACAGCCACATTTTTTCTCTTTTTCTGCTGAGTAGACGTTGAAGCCATCTCTCACTGTCTTGTATCTTATGTAAAATGGCGCGAATAATCATAAAACCAGGGGCAAGTTCAATTTGAAATAGAATGCCTGATTAGTACTGTCCTCTAGGAGGTATTAGAACAAACAAAAAATAAAACTCACACAAGTAAACATTTAGAAAGCGTTTTAAACGTTTTAAATTGTAGAAGAACGCTTGAGGCGTGTTATGGCCGCCCTGCGAAAGTTTCACTTGAACGCGATAGACGCGTTACGGACAACGAAGAGATTAAATAACAGACTTCGTACTTCAGCAGTTCTCATTAGTGTAATATACAGGATGATTCTAAATTGTTTTTACAAATTAAGAGGGGTGATAGTACCCATCCAGACGAGAAATAACTACCATGGAACATAGGGTCGCATTCCACTCCGAGAGGCAGAAATGAGGAAAGTAGAAACGCATCGAAGTGGAACAAGGAGACTATTTCCTAAGGACTATCAAGAATTAATCGTATGGCAAATTTGCATTGTGAGGAAGAAGCATTTTTCTCTTAATTGCTATCGGAGAAAGCCAATTAGAGCAAACGGCGTCCTTGGAAGCGGCACAACCGCTTCAAGTACTACCTTAGGAACATAGTCCGAAACTTTTCGTGAATGCTGTGGCGGAGAACACATACGAGGAATTGGCAGATATTAAACTCACATACGGTGAAGGAAAAGGAAATGGACGCGAATCACGAAGATTGTACGAACAGTGGTTTCCTTCAACTCACATATGGTGAAGCAAAAGGAAATGGACGCGAATCACGAAGATTGCAAGAACAGTAGTTTCCACTTGTCGGATTTCAAGTCATCCAATCTTTTCCAGTGTTGATCGAAGAAAGCGAGAAACCAATTCTTTTGCCATCTCAAAAAGCAATGTAGGACGTTCTCGAAATGTAAGAACGCCAGAGATGGTAGAGCGAGTTGTCGGCATTTTGAGCACTTTCTGTGAGTTGTTCATTACATTAAACATAAAATCTGATTCCGCAAGTTTTGGTCTCGTTCATTCGCTTTCCAACATTGTCGTTTGGAATTCTAATATTCTTCTTTTCTGTCTCTCAGAGTGGAATGGGACCCTATGTTCTGTGGTAATTATTGCTCGTCTGGATGGGTACTATCATCCCTCTTAATTTGTAAAAACAATTTAGAATCATCCTGCATAACAATTTAGGTGACATTATATCCATATGTCAAAACCATTGCCATCTCACACATCATAATATTTGATTTCAGTTTTCTTTTAGTTTGCATATTGTTTAAAGACAAAAGTAAATATTTCTGATTATCAAATTGTAGAGACATTAGGTATTTTTTGGAAGCAGGCAAGATGAAAAATGAGCAATCGTTTTCGCTAGGAATCGAACCACGGACATCTGAAATACCGGCTCAGTGTGCTGACCACTCGACTGGGGTTTTTAGGGAACCCAATCACCAAATCCTGAGTGTGGAGAGTTATCGTCGACAACCCTTTCAGATCGGGCGCCAACTGTAGAGACATTAGGATTTTTTGGAATCAAGAGAGATAAAAAATGAGCAATCACCTTTGCCGGGAATTGAACTACGGACCTCTGAAATACCGGCTCAGTGTGAAAGCATGAGAAATACCTTATAAAATAACCAATTCTAATTTGTCTCAGTTTTCATTTAGTAAAGGTATACAACTTTCAAACGTTAAAGCGAATCTGAAAAATCAAATGCCATAATAATGTTTTTTCTCCTCATTCCTTTTTGCAATTTAAATGTTTTTAACCATGATCGTTAAAAAATTCTCACCATGATGGGAAAATGCCAGAATTGCAATAATTCTGACTGCAAGTGTCGTCTCTTTTTGAAGACACTTATCGCACAGACACACTTTACATCCTTATCAATGACTGAACATGTCTCAAGCTGATCTTCGAGTCGCCTTTACATTGTTTATAGTAAATGTCAAATGAATCACAGCATGCTTTATTTCTTAATTATAATCAGAAACACAGATTTTGATCTTCGTATTTAAGGTAGCGAAAACATGAAAAATGCTTCATTTTCGCCTCCTGCCGGACACTTGCTTCTGAAGAATCTATCAGGAAAGGCTGAACCATTTAACCAATTTAACTATCCCATCACCGTGACCAAGGTGGATCACAAGAGATAGACCGATATTAAAACCGCATGAAGAGGAAAGGGAGACATGTAAGCATACAAGTCTTGCACGGTATTCGAACCCACACCTTAAAGATGCTGAATCATCTAACAGCTACACTCACACAATAAAAACTCACACAATAAAAAGGGCTTACACAATAAAGGCGACTCACGCAATAAAAATTATGCCTTTGAGAAAATAACTCAAAATGAATAATTTTCTAATTTAATTTTGCAGCGTTTCTTCTCTATCATTTCAGCTTAGTTGAAATTCATTTACACGGTGTTTTATTGCATGAAGAATAATGTACACGTTGTAAGGTATTTCTTTCGCCTTCTTGGACATGCCTTCGTGCTGTAGTGATCAGCACACTCGGCGCGTATCCAGAGGTCCGTGGTTCGAGTCCCGGGGAAGGCATTGCTCATTTTTCATCTCTCCTGCTTTCAAAAAATACCTAACGTCTCTACAGTGGCGCCCGAACTAAAAAGGGTGGTGGATGATGATTCTCCACCACCAGGATTTGGCGACTGGGTCCCTTGATCCCCAGTCGCCCTTTAAAAAGGGGATTTATGAGGTATTTCTCTCTCCCGCCTTCTTAGCCTGCTTCCGTGGTGTAATGGTCAGCGCGAAGGGCGCGTATTTGAGAGGCGCGAAGTCCCGGAAAAGGCATTCTTATTTTTCAACTCTACTGCTTTTAAAAAATACCTAATGTCTCTACAAAGTATTGTGCAATGATTATGCAGTTTACGCGTTGTGTGACTTCTCAGTTACTCTTTAACCCTTTAGAAAAGATAGACTGAAGTCTATTTCATTGCACGTGTAATCATATTTAGCTTTTTAGTGGTTATAAGAATGAAACAAATTTTTACTGCAATTGCTCAAAAAAGATACAATAATTACAAAGGAATGGCATTAAAAAATTAAGATAAGAAGAAAATGATTTTAATTCTGCCAACATTTACGAACACTTAAAATCCAAATAACTTACCTTCTTTCAATTATTGTTTCCAAAAATCGAATTAGAACAAAATTATGCAATTAAGTGTTATGTTTATATGAGATGTCAACAAATGAACTAACGAGAGGATTTTAAAATAAGAAAATACTGAGAACTTTAAAGTAGATTCGAAATTTACAAATAAAAATGCTACATATTAAATACTAAAATTTATTTTTACCCAAATTTACTAACGGAACGAAACAAGCAAACCGTCATAAAAGGAACTACACACACGTCAGAAATTATTCTATAAATTCTAATGTCATTGTTCAGCATACAGAAATACGAGTACATCAGAACGAAGGAAAGCGGCAAATATTGTAAAAGAAATGAAGCGTTCGATCCGCGGAAATTGAGAAAATTCCAGGACGTTTTAGTACAGAATAAAAAAAAGAACATTTTTCTCCCCTTCATCTTGTTTTTTAACTACCCATTACCCTCCCCTTCTTCTTACAAGTTATACTCTTTTTTTTTCCTTCCGTTTACAATCTGGAATAGTGCGTCCATAAACCATTAACTTCAATGTCATAAGAACGAAAAATGTACTAGAAAAGAAAAGCTTTTTTATAATCTTCTTCTAATTTCTTCTAGAAACAAAAGTTTTCCCAATTTTTTTCGAAAGCATAAATTTATTAAATGTGCAATATACTAGAGACGATAAAAAGTGGTTTTTAATTTTACTTTTTTTTTATCCAGCAAAAAAGGAAATTTTTACGTATGAAAATACATACGTAAGTTTGAAATACGCATTAGAAAATGCTTAATGATTTCAAAGGACGTTAATGAATTATTAAATACTTCTATGATTTTGAAAAGGGCATTCAAATTTTTTTTTAAATGAGAATTAAATAATGCCAACACTTTGGAGCATTTACACTTTCAGACTTTTTATTTCGTGAAGCAATTTATTTCCCTCAGCATAAAAATAAAATACAATAAATGCACAGCAATTTGAAAGTTTTAAGGAAAAGTAAGCGTTATATCTGAAGGAGGAAAAAGGTAAAGTAGCTTCCAATAAAAATTAAAACAAAAAAAATTTGTACTTATATAGATGAAATATGTTATATGGTATTAAAAACATGTTTTATTAATGAAAATAATTTTGTTAATTACCATATTGTTATTAGTAAGATGTATTATTAATTAAATTCATTTTAAATTGTAATATATATTTGATATAATTTATTTAATGCATTTAATTTATTGTACACGTGACATGGTACTGGAATATGTTTTATTAAAAAAATAATGTTGAAATTTTCATATCGTTATCAGTAAGATGTACTATAAATTAAATGCATTTTAAATTATATTATATATTTAATATAATTTAAAATGCGTTTAATTTATAATATACGTGATGCGGTATTAGGAACATGTTTTATTAATAAAAATAATTTTGTAAATTCCCATATTGTTATCAGTAAGATATTATAAATAAAATGCATTTTAAATTATATTATATATCTGATATAGTTTAAAATACATTTAATTTATAATATACGTGAGATAAGTTGTATGGCATTAAAAACATGTTTTATTAATAAAAATAATGTTGTAAATACCCATATTGTTGTCAGTAAGATATATTATAAATTAAAGTTATGTTATATATTTCATATAATTTAAAATGCATTTAATCTATAATATACCTGACATTAGGAGCATGTTTCATTAATAATAATAATGTTGTGAATTCCCATAGTGTTATCAGTAAGATATATTATTAATTAAATGCAGGCCCACCAGCGGCCGAGCGGTTAAGTCGCTGAACACTGGTAGTTCGGTCCTAGGTTTGAATCCCGCGAACGGGGTGGCTGCATGGGCGTTTTCGTGGTTTTCCTCATGTGTAACGTGTATACGAGCCAGTTTCCCTTAGAAAGGCCTCCACGAAGGCATCCCTCCCCTTAGGCTGATAGCCCTCGAGGCTTTGCTATAATCACACACGCACACTTGTAATTCAATGCATTTTAGCATTTTAAATTATATTATATATTTGATGTAATTTAAAATGCATTTAGTTTATAATATACGCGACATAAGTCATTACCAACATGTTTTATTAATAAAAATAATATTGTAAATTCCCAAATGATTATAACTAAGATACAAAGAAATGTAATAAACGTAGTATAATACCCAACTTAGAAAATAGACCTGAGTTAAAATAATATACCAGATATATATATAACTAGATATTAACTACTACATATTTAAGAAGCGATCATTTTAAAATCCTCACAATGTTTAACACCAAAGCAATTCAATGAAAATCTTAATTTGCAAATGCATGAAACAATTGCATCTTACTAAAGTTGCCATTTCATAACATAAATTTAAATAAAAATAGATCTTGCATACAATTATGTTCTTAAAGCTTTAAAACTACTCTAAAGATCATGAAAATGCAGTTAATTGTAATCAAAAGCAATTCCTTTAAAAATTCAATTTTCTTAAAAGATGATGATGTCAAAGCAATTACAAACTAATGCCACGAAAAGTTGAATTGCATGTAATTAAAATAAAAACTTATTCAAAATCTAGCGTATCCTAATTGTTTAATGCAAATATTAATTGCTTTTCGGATAACTAATTTTTTTTTTCCTGTCGCTAATCAGTGATAAGGAAACAAAATTCACTTTAGAACAAGTAAAAGGAGGTAAGGTCTCAGCAATTTCTTTCAAAAGTGACACATAACAAAGACAATACTTAACAAATTTTCTTAATATTTAAATTTTAGAAAGCCAATAACATCACTTAGCAGATAATTTTTATAAGTGTATTTTCCTAGATTATTGAGCCTTTGTATCCAAAGTGATATCAGTGATGCCATCTCGGATAACTGAAAACTCGGATAAAAATGAAGGTGACAGGAATTTTTGATAAGAAATTACTTCTGTAAAGGTATTACATTTTATCATGAAAATTCAGTTTTAAACAGCCTTTTAAATCTTAAATTTAAGATAAATCTTTTTTTTTTAATTTAATAGGGTGTTTTAAACACCCTTTTAAATTAAAAAAATCTGAAAGTTGATTTGAATGATCGTCTAAAAAGCTTCTTTTTAAAGTTTAGTATGATTTTATAATTAGAGATTATCGATAGAGCTAGCCCAAGTGGAATAGCGAAACATTTTGTAAGATGTTACATGAATATGCATTTAAACTAATATGGGAACGTTATATATAGTCTGTATATTTAAAAGTGAAAAATTGTAGAGTCATTAGGTTATTTCGAAAGAGATGAAAAATTAGCAATGCCCTCTCCGAGACTCGAAACACGGATCTCTCGAATACGCGTCGAGCGTGCTGACGACTACACCACGAAGGTAGGCTAAGAAAGCCGGAGAAATACCTTATAAAATATGTAATGTAATTTATACAGTCTCAATCTTTTGGGAAGCATACATTAAGTCGAGACTCTTGAAGAACTAAGTGAATTATCGTTGTGTCCTTTAAGAAACATGGAACGTAAGAAAGAGATAAAAGACCCTTTTATTAAAAAATCAAATAGCTGAATGGAAGGCACTTCTTGTACTTACCAGTCAGGATTTATGATGCAACTTAAAAGATAAAATTTCAAAAGGAAGCTTAGTTAGCCAGGGGCTACTTAGAAATGATTAATGCGCAATTTGGCTCAAGCCTATAAAAAAGCACTTTGGCAAAAATCAACTCCGAAGCTAGACTGATATCGTAGAATTTCAACTAAACGTGGATTTCAGCAGGCGGAACACGCTTTACCTACGAAATCTAAAACTTTCCTTTAAATGTTATCTTTTTCTACATCGTTTAAAAGACACTAGTGACACTATAGATTCTGATCATAAAATAATAAACAATTTCTTACAATTTATATAAAAATATTTAATTTTTTTAATTAGACATATCAAAAATTAACTCAATCACATTAAAAAGTAAAAAAATAATACTAAACCTGCATTTGTTACTTTTAAATAGTTTAGTTAATTAATATCAGACAGATTAAATATGAGAGAATTACCAAATGGCATCAGACAGATTAAATATGAGAGAATCTTTCATTTTACCAAATGGCAACAGACTCGAATGAAAAGTGAAGTAAAACAAAACCGTGTTTCGAGACTAGTGGCCCTTTTGGACAAAAAAGGTACACACTAGCGGTTGTCATTGTGACAAGTCTTAATAAAATACTTATTTAGAAGATACTAAATCGTTAACCATACGAAGCAGTTTTTAAAATCTCCTTTACCAGATACATATTTTTATATTTTTTAAAAGGAAATTAATATTCTTAAAATCCGTTATTGAATTTTTGTTCTGTCTTACAGAATATCGATAATACCAGCTGTTTTCTCACTAGTGAGTATATTTTTGAGATCTTGGTTGTCTAAGCTTGGAAGTTTACTGTTAGTGGAATGTGAGGTAAAAAATTAAAAGATAAGCTTTATTATTAGCTTTAACACATATTCTTTTGTAATTAAAAATTTATTTTTTTATGCTAGGATGTCTTTAGAGAAGTCCTTCCAAAGTTTTCGGAGATGACATTAAACTGCATATCCTTTTTTACTTCCTTGTACGAAGTAAAAAGGAAGTATTATAATCACGAAAAGTTTCAGGCAGCATATTTCAATGAAATTATGCATTTTGACCGCTATCGAATGCAATTTAACGATGTTTTTGCGTGATATATGTACGTAAGGACAGAATAAAAGACTCTTTTCCTCCAAAAGAATTACAAAACTGCTTTAAAATGAATTCTGAAGAAAATTTTTCGTGGCGTCTGTACGAACGTATGTACGTACGTATCTCGCATAACTCAAAAACGAGTAACCTCAGAAAGTTGGAATTTTGTATATAGGACTGCTATAACATGTAGATGTGCACCTCGTATTTTGGTTGCAATCGGCCGCACCAAACGTATATAAATATATTTATATATATATCCACTCTGTTTCCCCGCTCAGTGATCTCAGTTTCTTTACTCTTATATGATTGTAAATTGTACATTTTTGGCTTTAAAAATGATTGAATTGTGTTGTTCTTATCTTCCGGTTAAGATTTTTATGCCTTTAGTAAATCTGTATGCAATATTTTTATAATTATCAACAATTTATAAGTTTTTTAAGTGCCGCTAAGCCTAATAATATTTTTGATGGCAGCCATTGCTTGTTTACATTTGAAACAGCAGAATAGTGGATTTGTTGCCAATCTAGAGAAATTTAGCTTCGCAACAACAAAGATAACGCCTTCATTTATTATTGCGAATTAAATCATGCTTAATTCTTTCTGGAATTTTTTCAAGGAAATAAGTGTTTAAAATTTACTTCGTAATTTTTAATACAGATATTTTGAGTTTTTATGTATTTTTGCCTTACCTCGAAGTGAGAACTGAATTAATTAAATGAGAAATACTCAATCATCTGTAAAAAACTGTTTCCTTTTTGTTTTGTTTGCTTAATTTCTTTTATACATCGTTCTAGCTTTATTATAGTATTTGAATAGAACATGTGGGAACGATTAGATAATTCTTTAAATGATATAAATTTTGTGCATTCTGAGTTATTATATGAACGAAATATAATACTGTTAAGTGAACCTAACGCCAGTGTGTCGCTATGGTAAGCAAATAGAGTGAATTTTAAAGAATGCATTTATTCTATTGTGGTTCATACATATCAGATTTTTTTTTTTTTTTTTTTTTTTTTTTTACGATACCTTTTTTATGATTGTATGCTGTACCTGTTTTTCCATGATACTATGCCACATTTCATTCAGGTAACTAATGTTGCAACTGCACCAAAACATTAATTTATCTTCCATGAGGGATGGCAGCCATTTAGGTTTTAAAATGTTGCAATTTAGCTTGGCATAACATTTTAAAGCAAGATATAAAAAAACACGCCAAAGCAAAACATAAAATTAATTATAATTCTTGGCTCCTGATAAATTAAAATTCTTGGCTCCTGATAAATTATAATTCTTGGTTCCTGATGATTTTTACTCTCTGCTCCTGCTTAAGAGGAACGTGTACCTGCACACTACCTAGAAATCACTACCTGTACCTAAAAATTACTATAGTCTTAGCTAAGATCAACGCGAAAAATAAGGTTGTTGATTTCCTAATTTTATAAGAACTTTGAATTCATTTCCAGGTTTAACTTCGTTGTTTAATATACTAAGCAATAAATTGAACAAAAACTTCTAAATAATTAAAATCCTTAGTTTAATTTTTAAAATTATGTAGCTGTTAAAGTTACATACACATTTCTCAACATTTGCAGTATATGTGTAGTCAAGAAAAGATATTTAATTATACATAAATTCAGCATCACCCTCCCACGGTAAAAAACCTGATGTTCATGTATCAGTTTCATAAGTTTGGTTCACATCTTTTTTCTTTGACGAAAAGTATTTTGAAAAAAAATAATGATAGTTCATTAAGTTTTTAAAATTTAAATTAAAGCCGATTATGTGAGAAAAAAATGCAAAGGCACCAGCAAACTGTTGTTGGTCATTTTTTCACTATCCAATAATTATCAAAATGAATAAAAGGGAGGAATATTTATAACTGTTTTGCAAATATCATCATTGTACGAAAGGCTACACACGATATGCAAAAATATTGTTCCGTGCATACGGGTTCTTTATAGATTGAATGCACACAGGTCCAATGATAGGTTTGATAAAATTTATTTTATCAGAAGAAACACTTCAGAGTTTCCACAAAAGTAGTAATATAACTCTTCATAGTATCACAAAATGCAATCAGTAGTTACATTTCAAACTACTATGAACGTTAAACACAATGTAACGCAAAGCGCAGCTAAAGAGAAAGCTACTCGGAGAAATCACAGCTCTCCAAACTCACACTGAGCAACAGTTTAACAACAACTGAGAACAGATACTTTCATCGGTCTTATATAGTTTTCAACCCGGCCTAAAGATATTTCTATTACTTTCTGCTTTTCGAAATTACTGGAAGGCAATATGAGGGTCGAATTACGATTACAGCTAATATAGTGATCAATTAAAATACCATTTACAGTGATACAGGGACCGGACCAAAATGTCGCTAAGTTTGGTGACTTTTGGCGAATCATAAAATTTAATGACAAAAGTAAGTGGTCAAAACCGTTGCGAACTTGGCGATATCTCGCCAAATTATCGAGATACCTATTTACGCAATGTTAAATTGACTTGTCCTTGTGTTCTTACTTTTCCAGCCTCTCTTTATTTGACATCTGTTTCCCTATCTCTTTGTCTAACTGTATTGAAATATGAATGCTAAAGTGCTTCTTAAACTTAGAAGTTAAAAACTTCTTAAAACTTAGAATTTTACGAATATTTGCACTCTTTTATATTTGAAAGCCCGCTGTACCTTTCTCCTGATAACGATTCTTATTTCTCATTTATTGAAAAAGTAAAGCATATGATAGTTTTGAGAATAAAATAAATATTGTTATATTATACCACAAATGGCTTTCATCACACTGAGGTAGAAAATAAAATAATAAAAGTTATGAAAGAACAGTGTAGGTTATTATTACAAATTTCGTTAAAAAACGAGTCAGTAGTTTAAGAATTTCAAACAAACTCGACCTCAATTGTTTTTAAGAAATACTGAGCATAAATTAGTTTTTAGTAATATTTATAACCTACAGTGTAAAGAAATGGATGATAATTTTAGACTTTCAGAAATAGAATGCAAGAAAAATATAGTACAACACCCAAAGAAGGATTAACCTAAATTACGATAACAATGGCAGGACGCTGAAAAAGTACATTTGTACATACCCTTTCGAAAGACACTGAGACACCGAAATAAATAAAGGGGGACTTTCAAAGTAAAATTCAAATCGTAATATAAAGAGTTCATTTCTTTTTATACTTCCTCTTCTTTTAGGCGAAGTCGAAAATAATCCCATTCGATTGCTCGAGAATGAATTTTTTCCAGACACGTTCAAGATTCTATCCAGAGAAACAAGATTTTTCAAAGTATTACAAGTAAATGATCCCGACATTTTGCAGACTGTCGGAATACGCATTTTACTAACATAATTCAATTTTTAGTAAAAACATGAAAGATAATCCTCGCAATCAATGGTGACAGTTGATGTAAGAAAGAAAGAATTTTAGTTAGTTTACGAATATTTGCATTCTTTTAGGGTATAATAAACTAAAGCCGTACATATACTTAGCACAGAAATTTGACTTTGTAATTTGACGTATGAGGAAATAAAAAAAGTGCTTCAAATCATATCAACTTTTATGTTGTTATACGCTATCGTCTGCCTTTCTCATATATTTTCCATAATGAAAAATATGGTCGATAGTTAAGTTTTAAAACATTGTGTTTTTTTGCGTTCAGATCAATTTGTATTCATACCAATACGTGCGTATATTAGGATCGATATTGCTTAGGATCGATATGCTTGTATGTTATGAGATCAATAAAAAAGTAGAATCATGAAATTTCGTTCATAAATTTTTATTCTTTATTATCACCATGTTGTGATGAACGGCAACGGTCTTCAAACAGAAATGGATGTGACTGACGGCTCCATCTTTTTCCGATTTATGTCATTTCCTTCTATGATTCTTTTGGATGTCGACAACAACACGGCTTACTGTGCGAAAATATATAACTATATTTTATTTTGGGCAATATTTATAAGACATAAAATGTTTTTGTGTAAAGTTTGTGTAAGTTTTTTTAAAAAATTGCATGTGTATTCAATGGCATCTTGAGTTCTTTCCGAAGAAACATTTGTAAAAAGTGCATTTAATGTTAACTTACAGCTCTAAGGAAGAGTAGTATGTATAATTTAAATCGCGTTTCCAGTTTCCAATGGTAATGTTTGCAGACTATGTTCTAAATATATTCTACTTTGTACTACTACTTTGTATTATAGCTATTCTTTAATAACCGCATCTAATACTGAAATTCTTCAGAGCTTCTGTGTATGACTCCAGTACACTGCTGTTCTGTATTTTGCATACGTCTGGAATTTGATTAATATACGGGTTCCGAAATCGCTTGTCAATAATGAGAGGCCAGGTTACGGTGCTTACATTTGCTAAGCAAAGATTCTACGAACGTCAGTCTATATTCGTTAGCAATAAAACCTTATCCATAAGCTATGACTGGTCTCACCACTGGAAAAGTGGTTAAGCCCACTTAATACAGAGATTTCGAACCCGGGTTCGATTCCAGGCGAAAGGATTTGTGTTAGGGTTGGTTTTTCCCATATGTAGCGTGAATAAGAAACAGTTTTTCTGTGAACGTCCTCCATGAAGGCATCACTCTTTTTAGAAAGATAGCTCTCGTGCGCTTAACCATATTCAAATAATCTAACGTAACTTACCTTAACCTATGAATATTAAAACCGTACAAACATAAAAGTACGGAATCAGAAATTCCAGTTGTAATATACTGCACATGTAAGTATGTGTGCAGGTGCATGTGAAACAGAGAACGAAAATCAGAAAAAAAAAAAAAATGAGAGAAGTGATACAGTGTTGGAGAAAGTACTCCTAGTTACGCAGTAATAGTAAACATGTTAACTTTTCGTTTAATGAAGTTCATTTAACAAGATATGCACACAGAATCGCTTTGACTTAGAGCAATAAATTGAAAAGGTGTATTCCTTCAAATTATTTTATCTTGTAGATTTCATCTTTCTGTGAGTGCAGCAAGTAAATTAAAAATACCAAATTTTTATAAACATTTAAATAATTTTCATTATGAAGAACAACTTAAATTGATAAATGCAAAACTGGAATCTAGCTAATACTATTAACGCGTTTCGTCAAACTAAAACAATTGGACAGAAAGCAGAAGTTCATTACTATAATTATCAAATTAAATTATCTTAATATATATATCTATATATATATTAAGATAATATATGTATATATAAAAGTAATCGGAGACCGCAAAATTAACGATTCTAGATTTTTCCCCTAAATTCATCTGTTTTCCCAAATTCGAGATCTTTCCATGTTAAGTAATATTGCTTGAAAAATGAAACTAAAACCCAAAATTAACCAGTCATAGCTTAGAGTACTTTCTGCATGTACTTAGTATAAATACCGCTCGCAAATAAACTGCGCTCTTCTTTCGATGTTCGTAGCATCCGCCACGCCAACATCCACGCTGCTTTGCTTGTCCATCTAAAATGATATCACCCCGTTAATTTGTGTATATAAGAAATTACTGTAAATGGTTATGATAAAAAAATATATTGTCTACCAAGAATTATTCTAATGTACCTAGAAATAAAGATGGTAATTAGCTGAACTTGGTTTGGTATCAACATCCTCGTCCCGTCCTGCCGCTCTGCTTTCATGACTACGGACCAAACATATTACATATATATATATATATATATATATATATCGTTCCAAACATATTTGAATATATTACAGACGGAAACTTGTGTATTGCAAATTGTGTTCAAATGAAATAACTAACGACGAATTCAGTAATGAATCGTAAAACAATAATTAAAACTTAATGCTAAAATTAAATTATTTGCGCAATTTTTGAATTAAATTTTAATGTTTTAAAAATATAATTATAATTATATTATTGATGAACTTTTATCTCTTGCTAATAACTATCATACCAGTGTTGTCTGATGTCGTTCAACAATAATTTCTTAATTGTATTCTTAATTTCATAAAAACCGCTGGTAGCTTTTTTGATCAGCACCTTTCAGTTCTCAGCACCTTCAGATTTTCTTAAAATTTACAGTGCTTTCCTACATTCGATGCTTGATGGCATGTCATCACTCATTTCTGTATCACTTTTGCTGTCAGCTTCCCCAATTCTTTTACTACCTTTATAGTAAATTTTTTATCACCTTTATTGTTAATTTACCACCTTTAAAGTCAATTGTTTTACAGGTTATCTCAATGAATCTTCATAACTTCCCTCACTGATGCCCTGGAACATTACTTTGCAATTCCTCTGAGGCTTCTTGTGTGTAAAAGCCACATTTTCCAAAACGTTTTAAGAGATTAACCCCATCCATTGACTATAATATGTATAGCACTAACACAAATATCGACTTATTTATCTCCTTCGAAGCGCTTGCAGAAACACTTTAATGTGTTTACTTCATTGCACCAACTCTTTGATGAAGATGCAGCAAAAGATGTATTCCTTTTATCCTTTCATTTTTAGTTTTGGCATTTTTTTGCGCCTTTCAAGCAGTTTGCAACTGTGCTTCTAGTTTCTTTTTTTTTTTCGGGGTTGGGGGTCTTTGGTTTATGAGTAATAATGAATAAAGATTGTATATTATAATATGAATTAATATAAAATAATATATATTACTACTATGGCTATTATATATTAATACTGTGAACTAATTTTCACATTCATGGTAAGCTGAGAAGAGCCTGTAAATTCATAGTTGATATATTTACCAAACTCCCTTCTCCCATTTATTTAAGAATAATTTAGTCTTTTCTAATTTTATTTTGAGACGGGTATAGAATAAACTGCAGCATTTCTTTTCCAAGTCTCATTAAATGGGTGACAGTAAAACGCTGACAATAAAAGGATAGTTTATTCCAAAACATTGATGCTATTCATATACATATACATCCTATGCAGAATCCAGTTTTCTATATATCCTTTAAGAATCTTGGTCAAATGTTTTTCTCAAATAATGTCCTCGTTTTTATTACTGTTAAAATATCTAAATGCTAAGTTTCAAAAAGCGCCGAGCAAGTAGAAGATTCTATAACTATTCCAGACTTTTGGAAAATAGAATAAAAAAAAGCCAATAGGGGGGAAAGAAAACCACAAAAGTTGTTTAAGTGCTCTGCACGTTAAAATATAAAAGAAATCCGAATAGTTCTACAAACAAAATACGAACCCCAAGGGATTGACTCGGTAGTAAATGTGAAACCAAGTTGATCTTACGCTCCACTGACATTTAGCTGCGGTCAGCTGAAAAAAAAAAGGACAAGAATGCTGCACCTCGACTTGACGCTCACCCAGCTGGGACCAATGAGCGTACGACCGCGAAATGACTATCCCCAATCGAATGTTCGATAGCGTTGACCAGAAACGGAGAAGTATTTGAGCAAGTGTATCATAACTTTCTCAGCATCTAAAAAAAGGGCACAACAGAACATTTTGCGTCAGCTGTTGATGGTCATTTTATTCTAATATTCACAACTTTTAAAACAGTGCCACTTTCTCTCTCGTATCTCATCTCTACCTCTACTTTTAATCTTTTGCAAATTTTTAATTATTTCAACTGAAATAATTCACATGACAAATTTAATGCTTTGTTACAAAAGCCTGCAATGGATAAACAAAGAAAATAACAATAAAATTGAGAACCTTTCCACGTATAGACTGTTGCACTGTACAATTGGGAACAGCTGGGAATTAAAATTAAAGAGTGTGTTATAAAATGTATTTCTTCTACGGGATAACTGAACAGAAAGCATAGTCCAATGATGTGGGCTAATGTAAACGCCCAACTCGATCTGCAGCCGCGAAATTTGCAAGAGTACTAAAAATGTAACGTCCAGTTGTGTTTACAGTATTTTGCGTGTTGATGCAAGGTAAAGTGTTCGCGTTTATTTTAGTATATGATTTTTATGTTTATTTTCAAAGAAGAACAATTAGTTTTACGACAAACTTTCATCCTACTTTACATGATGAAATTTATATATAACTATATGTTATAATGATATACTTCGAATGTTGTTTTAACTATTTAAAAATTAAAATTGTTTTATCATGAAACTAGCTTTATTCAGTCTGTTGTTTATAACGACCAACATATATAATTAGATTAACGCTTGTGTAATGATAAGTATTTTACAAGTTTCTATTCGTCGTTAACTACACATTAAAATAAATTGTTTATAGCTTGCAAAATCAACGTTACGTGCCCACTAGCTGTCCTTTGTTTATTCTGTCTATTTTCATACTTTGAGAAGGGTTGCCACACCTGAAATTTAGATTCATAATCTACAGCTTCTGTTGTCCATACATGCAGGTTTACAAAAATATTTTTATCTACTTGAATACACAAAAATGAAATGACATAATATGGATTTCAGTAAAGCAAGGACTATTAGTCACTGAGTAAGCGATATGCTTAATTTAATATTATTAATAAACTGCTGTAAAACAGACAGAAAAGCGTTTCTAATTTGAATACTCTTTTACGTAATATTACTCGTAACACTCGTTTGGCCGACTCGAGGTGAAAGTGGCAGATAAGAGGAAGGGAGACTGGCAGTTTGACCAGGCTCGAATTTCCACTAACAGGCTGGGTGAGATGTGATTTCTTTCAGAATGTTTTTCACGAAAACATCACCCCACTAGAGATATATATTCTTGCATGCTTTTTCATAATCGTTTAAACAATAAACAAAGAAATTGCCGCTCAGCCAGTATAGCGGTTAATGAAACTGAATGTCTTGGCGATGGGCCCGAGTCCTAATCCCTGAGGAGGTACAGGTACAGTCAAAAGTATGGAGACACCAGCGATGCAGCATAGGTCAATTGGTAATGAATTCTCACGCTAAATCTTTAAGAAATAAAAAAGTAAGGCATGGTTGTAACTATCCGTCTCTTCATATGAGGTATTAGATGCTTCTATAATAAAATGGCCACCACTTCTGGGCCTTGTAGTGGCGTAAGGCTAATAGCTATTAAATAAAGCACCGGCCATTAAAATAAATTTGTTAAATATATAAACAAAGAAATTTTGACTTCATTATGAGTTCAAATTCAATAAAAAGACAAAAATCGGCTAAAATTGCCTAAATCTATCTGGAAGGGCTAAATGCTCTTAGAAAGATGCTGGGTGCGTTGACGCAAACAACCGATTAAAAAATAATAACAAAAAAATCAAGTTAAATCCCCGTTTTCTAGTTAAATACCTATCAAATGAGAAAACAATTCTGAAATAAAATACATTTCACCCAAAACATGCGGATAAAAAACTGTCAAACGCTTTCATGTATCCACATAGCTAACATTTCAATGGTAGATGATAAATGAGAAAGAATTCTAAATGGTCACAGTTGCTATCCCTCAGAATATCCACCACCTTTGTTTGAGAATGAACAAAATATACAAAAAATCAAAACAGAAGTAAAAACGTTTTTACTTTAAAGAACAATTTTTCAAAATCTGTAGTTACAGCAGTATGTCAAAATGTACGATGTCCAGTCCTGTCAAACCGATTCATGTCGAAGAACATACTGTTCAAAGAATTGATCATAAAAAATTTGAAAAATACATAAAGCCATTCATCTACTTCACTTTTTACTCTCCGCCACTCCTTCTTTACATTCTTTACCTCTGAAAAATCTAAGGAATCCACTCCATAATGTATTTCACCCAGGAATCAGGGAATTTGCAGTTTTCTGTACAAATCCGATTCTATGGCATACGTTAGTGTAAGAGATTTTTATTTGTTAATGAATGCAATGAATGGTATTATGTACTGTAGAATTAGCTAGCTACCCTGTTGATATGGAGGTAGAGAAGCAAGCTGCCATAGCCATGGACGCGAGTTTGTATTTTGAAGACATGCATATTTGTATACTTAAACACTACCTGGGATGATTACTGCCCGCAACTTCCTCAAGGAAGGTCTTTCAGTGTTATATCACCCTGGAAGACACTTTCTTGTTATAAAGCGAAAAAAAAAAAAAGACATGGGCGTACAAGGCTAAAAATAAACAGTTATATTATATTACATGCACTGACTGCATACAAAAGCATATTAAAACATATGTTAAGGTCTAAAGTCATAGATGTTTTAAAAAATCAGTTACACTTAGTAATTTTTACGCACATTAAAGCATAATGCATTGTTCAACAGTTGAAATAATCAAATTTGCATCAACTGATAATTTGAGTTTCAAAACAAACTGCCGATACATAACACAGTACTGTTGAAAATGCTTAGTGTAAGGTATTTCTCCCACTTTCCTAGCGTGCCTTCGTGGTGTAGTGGTTCTGCACGCTGGTCCGGTATTCCAGAAGTCCGTCGTTCGATTCCCGGCGAAGGCGGTTGCTAATTTTTCATCATGACTGCTTCCAAAAAATACCTAATGTCTCTACAAAAGTATAGAATAGTTTTAGTAAATTTAAATTACTTAGGACTATCAGATGAAATTAATCTATCTGGTTGACATTTTCACATTTCTGTAATTCACAAAATTGGATTAAAAACATTAAATATATAGGTTTGGTTTGGTTTATGCGATTACGGCAAAACATCGAGAACTAGCTGTCTAAGGAGAGAGATGCATCCGTGGAAGACTTTCTATGGAAAACTGGCTCGTATACACATTACACATGGGGAAAACCACTAAAATGCACATGCACCAAGTCCGTTTGTAAGCATTGCATAGACAACAAACGAAAAAATGGTATAAACCGTTGAGAAATATGCCGAATCATAGCAGCCCGAATCAAACACCTATAATGAAATACATCAGCTGTTATGGAATAAAAATTAGAGGATTCAATAATGATTAAATGCTGTTTTCCTCAAAAAATAATTTGAATTGCTGTTATAGCAAGAAATGGCAATGCAGTTTGCTGCATGTTTGTTTTTAATACATAAAGAGTTTAGTTTCACAGACAAATAAGCATTTTCTGGATGCTTTCATACTTATTTCATAACAGGCTAAATAAATGGTCATCTTAAAGAATATTATAATTATTAATATCAGTATTTATTTATATTCTCAGAAATACTGGTCCCATTAAGTGTTGGTTGTCGAGGTAAGCGAATAACATAAAAGGGTTCATTGTATACAGAAAATAAAATACTATTTGAAGTCTTATATAGGAGTAAATTATTCCATGTGAATTAAGCATTGAAAAACGTAGGAATAAATATTTTTTCCTAAGACTCACTATTTCTTTCGAAGTTTAAAAAGCATATACTTTACTGAATTTACCTGGAGAGCAAAAAGAGACTTCGATCAATTTCTTCCAGAATAAAAATTATTTATTCTTTTTTTTTTAAAACTAATATGCGGCTTTTTTAACTCTAACACTTATTTGTCTTAGTCAAGTTAAAAAAACAACGCGAAAGCAAAATAAAAACGCTAAATTTGCTTCCCTTTCAAAACCTGATGCTTATTTTAAAACTAAAAAACTTTAGCCTAGTCAGCCCAGCTCAGTGGGGAAAAAAGTGAATAATAAAAGAAGATAAAATGTAGTAGTTCGGGGGGGCGAGGAAACACCTGAAAACATTTTTAAAAAATCATCGGGATGTGGACCCAGATGTTGATGAAAGTTAGTGATGAATACTCAAATATCTAAAACTTCTCGAAGAATAACAAAAGTTAAGGTTCATTCTTTTAAGCATATGCCGAAACGTTTGCTCTTGTTATAACTTTGTTTCAGAAAAGTAACAGAATGATGGAAAACAGGAATAATATAAGCGTTTTTCCATTTAACTCTCAAAGCTAAATGAAAAAGTAAAGGCAAAGATCTTTTACATGTCTCAAGGAAATGCCATTTTGGAATCATCTGCTTCTTTCACTTCGAGAATAAAAAATAATTTGTTTGTTGCAACCATAATATAACTATCAATTCTGACATAAAGTTTATCCTCACAGACAGCAAGAACGAGAAATGCAACGTAAGCTTAACACATAAAAAAGATTGGATACGAATTTCGTTGCTAAAGAAAGTGCAGACGTCACCAATCGGCGTGCAATAAAAGCAGTCAGATGCTCCAGAAAAACCAGCGAACTGAAAATTAAATGTTTTGAAACCATGACAAATGAATATTGAGCAAACGGCGTTACGATCTACAAAGAAATGAAAAGGATATTTAGTATAGACTTGATAAAAGAACATATTCCCCAAAATAGCACAAAACTGAAACGATATTTTTTTACTATTATCGTATCATTCAATAGAATAAACATATCTAGAAATGGCCTTAATTTTCTTATTAAAATAAGAAAATTAAGGAATTAATTGTTCATTGAAAATTAAGAAAATTAATTGTTAAAATATGTAAGCTAATTAGAAGGTGTATCAATTAATGCTCGGGTTCATATTTAAGAAACTGTAATTTAATTTTAAATCCAGATGTTTTACTTATCTTTAAGAATACCAATGAAAATATTTACTTAATTAGATGCTGACGACATAACAGTACAAAGCTAGAGGCGAGATCCGAAACCACAACAGAAACTGAAATTTTGCATTTCAGTTAAAAAGAGTTCTTTTGTGATTAAAAATGCAGGTGGTTAAAAATTCGTTTTCTCTCAGGAAAGAATCTGTTGCGGAACTAGATGGGTAATAGTACTGTTGCCTGATAATAGTTCGATGAAATAAACAGAGAAGTCATTTACTCAGGCTTGAAAGCTTCAATAGACTTATCCTCTTCAGATTACGATTTGTCATTTCAAAAATCAATATGCACTTTTGTTACTGTGATAATCGTACATCAAAGCAAATCTGCTACATACTGAATTGCAGAAATAGAATAGAACGTTTTTTCGTTCTCTCTGCATCACTTTCTTAGTGCATGCATTTTATAAAAGGAAAGATACCGTTATTTTATGTTGAATGGCATCTTAATTTATAAACGATAACTTTTTGACGTACGACATGCTGCGAGAATAATAACGATTTTCGATTTTATAGACTTAAAATTGCATCTCATATTTTTAACTTTCCCAGCAGCTGCAATAAAATGCATAAAAAATTCATATAGTTCTTTAAAATTCTGTCTAAAGTACTTCAGATATGTCAAATGGTTTGTCGCATTCTTGCTAATTTTGCAAACGACATTTGCAAAGGAAACTTTAATTCTAGGAAACTCAGGCAATTTACTTTCATGCAACTGACAACTGCTTCAATAGTTACCTAAATATCATAATTGTTGGTCACTACATAATAACAGAATATATTTAATATGTATTTCACTTTGTTTCTATTGCTCCGAAAGCACAATTTGGGAATCCGTGTCAGGTGTTGATGAAGCTGCAGGGCCTGAGGGGATATGCAGCAAGTAGGCGAGCGATTACGGAGACGGTTAATTGATTTCGTAGCCGCTTCAGCCACTGGCATAATTAATCATTGCTTGTCCTTTTACTGCCTAAACAGATATTCTCTAACTGCAAATGGTTAAATTTCTGCATGGGATATCAGTGCATGTATGATAATTTGGACTCTTCGTGCGGCTCAACTAAACTACAAATATGCTCGAAATTCGTTTCATACAAATATGCTGAAAATTCGTATGACTTATCTGTAAAAATACATGGAATCGTCTTAAGTTTTTGAAGTTTTTTAGAAATTATTTATTTACAGTTTATATAAAAATTAATGAATTGTGCACAATAGATTCTATTCGTTGTAATATATCAGCTTCTGAAATATATATACATACGTATATATATATTGGTGAAGAAAATAGAAAAGATGGTATAATACAAATTAACTGTCTAAACAGGTTTAAAGATTTTTTAAAAATTATCAAATATGCCTTCAGAATAAAATATCGAAATAGTTACAAGGATTAAAGAATTATTAATGAAAATTATTAACCCTTCCGCCGTCCTCTCCTGTCCTCGAAAATTTCTCCCCAGCGGCCGTCTGTTTTTCGTAGCACGTAATGTTGTTTTCTCTGTGCATGATAACTTTCCATGCATAACTTTCGTAGTGGATGAATGTCAATGAATATTAAGTAAAATTATAAGGAATAAAGCATAATGGAAAAATAATATCTCTGCTTATTTCTAACAGCAGGATAATTTGATAACATCAGTTCCAGGTAGTCCCCTCCTCCCATTTTGTTGTTGTAATCTTTTACAGTTATTGGTCGTTTCCGTGTTCCAACATCAATCATCGAGTTATTATGAACTGTACTCATCAAACGTATATCCTTCTTGTCTTTCCAATTCACAACCTCATTTTTTCTCTTTTTCTGCTGAGTAGACGTTGAAGCCATCTCTCACTGTCTTGTATCTTATGTAAAATGGCGCGAATATTCATAAATATTCGGGGTAAATTCAATTAGAAATAGAATGCCTGATTAGTGCTTCCCTCTAGGAGGTATTAAGGAATTAATTATTAAGGAAGAAAATTAAGGAATTAATTGTTCATTGAAAATTAAGAAAATTAATTGTTAAAATATGTAAGCTAATTAGAAGGTGTATCAATTAATGCTCGGGTTCATATTTAAGAAACTGTAATTTAATTTTAAATCCAGATGTTTTACTTATCTTTAAGAATACCAATGAAAATATTTACTTAATTAGATGCTGACGACAGAACAGTACAAAGCTAGAGGCGAGATCCGAAACCACAACAGAAACTGAAATTTTGCATTTCAGTTAAAAAGAGTTCTTTTGTGATTAAAAATGCAGGTGGTTAAAAATTCGTTTTCTCTCAGGAAAGAATCTGTTGCGGAACTAGATGGGTAATAGTACTGTTGCCTGATAATAGTTCGATGAAATAAACAGAGAAGTCATTTACTCAGGCTTGAAAGCTTCAATAGACTTATCCTCTTCAGATTACGATTTGTCATTTCAAAAATCAATATGCACTTTTGTTACTGTGATAATCGTACATCAAAGCAAATCTGCTACATACTGAATTGCAAAAATATAATAGAACGTTTTTTCGTTCTCTCTGCATCACTTTCTTAGTGCATGCATTTTATAAAAGGAAAGATACCGTTATTTTATGTTGAATGGCATCTTTATATTCATCTTAATATAAAAACTCAAACAAGTAAACTTTTAGAAAGCGTTTTAAACGTTTAAAAGTTTTAAAATTTAGAAGAACGCTTGTAGGGCGTTACGGCCGCCCTGCGGATGTTTCACTTGAATGCGCTAAACGCGTTACGGACGGCGAAGAGGTTAAAGAAGAAATCCCGCAGTAAAGAAGGAAATGTGATTTCAGCAACACACATTTCAAATACATGGAAAACGTAATTTTTAATTCGATGCCAAGAAAAGAGCCTCTTAATGTAAAATGTTACATGAATATATCTCCTAAATCATAATTCGAGCTAGATTTTAATATGGGTCATTGGTGAAAATGCCAGGCAGGAATTTCTCATTGCTGGAAGAGACACGTCTATAAAGTGTATTTACCGAGATTTTTAATATTTTTTTCTTTTTTGACTAACAAATAAACAAATAAATAAAAAGAATGACACACAGTTGACGGAAAAACCTTACTATATATAATATGATTTCTAAAAGTGTAAATCTAGTGCATTATTATTAACAAACAGGCTACGTATGCGCTTTATGTTGTCATAAGAACTGACATTTTTACTGTTGCAAAATATGACAGAAGGATATCCTAATTAAGAGAGAAGACATTGTCCGTGATAAACCTTTTCAAAAAATCATTTCCTTCTGTCGCATAACGCTGCAAAAACTCTAAAGGCTGCTTCCATGTATTTTCGTTTTCCAACGTATGTTAGTGCTTTCGGTATCCATTACGAACACAGTTTTTTGTAGCGCAAATGTTGTCCCAATTTCATATAATAGATCGTGAAGTGTTTTAAAAATGCATTGACAAATCGAAAATTGTGAATCGGCTATTGGAACGAACTTTTCCGTCAATGCAGCGCACCAGTTCTTTGATAATCAACGAAGGGCGTCCATTGTGCTCCTCCGTCCGTTAACATTTTCCCTTTCTTCGTTAAACATCTCGACCCACATTCGCACCATACCTTCACTTATCGCGTTCTCTCCATAAGTTTCACTTATCTGATGATAAATTTCACAAGGTTAAACATTTCTTGCATTCAAAAACTAGACAAAGGCTCTTATTTCACATCTGAAGGGTCAATTGATTGTTTCAAACATAATTACCAACAAAAAATTCTTGTACGTTAATGTAAACAAACAAAATGGCTAAGCTGCTTCGTTCTGGAATTGAACGATGTAACTATACATGCGAGACCGTGCTGTCAGATATGCACAAACGGTACTCATTTTCTGAATCAGCTTTGTAAACACAAAATATACGGCTATTTATTAAAATTAATATTCTTGAAACGTAAGAGAAGTTACGAATAAGGTTAGATTTACATGCTGTGTTACTCTAAACAGAATGTACAAAAAGCTTCGTCCGAAAAAACTACCGTCAGACTATAAAAACCTTCCTTTTCTCACAGTAAAACTACTGTAAAAATTATATCCTAATAATTTCAGCATGATTTTAATACGTATAATAATCGTTAAAACGTAATGCACAGTATTAGGAAAAAATCGCTTAGCATAATCATTTGCATAAAATAAATAAACGAAAGCAAATAAATAAATAAATATGAAAATATAGATCTAAATGAAAACCAGATAAATAGCATATGAGCTTTAGTAATAAAACATCAAATGCAAAACAATCAATATGCTTTACAAAACTGTCTGGACCGCTAATAAATAGATATACATCTAAAAATGCAAATAAATAAATATAAAAATTTAGATCTAAAACAAGTAAATAACATATGACAGAGGGATATCCTAATTAAGATAGATGTGGGTTTTTAGTAATAAAACACAAATAAAAAGCAATCTATATGCTTTACAAACTGCGTTTATTCACCAATTACGTACATTCTCCTGGCAAGCGACTTTTGCCTCACTGAATATTTTAACAATGGCTCAAGTGCATACAAAATTCAGCATTGCCCTGTTGATATTAGAGGACTTCTCTTACTGCCTTTTCTCAAACTCTAGGTTATCCTTGCATGCTTTTATGTAAGGTCAAGCTATTTATCACGTGACCCGAGCATCATTTATTTCTTCCACTCTAAATCCCACCGAGACGTCTTAACATTTGCTACTTTCGCAACAACGCACATCATGGTATATCAGCACACGCAAACTGTATGTGGAAAAGCAAGGATTTTTCTTGTCGTCCAGATCATAGAAATATGAAAACCGTAAGAAGAAAATCATTCGACTCTTTATTCTCCTGATACGGCAGATAATGTTTTTTCCCTTTTTGTGCCGTCCTCGTGTTGAAATCGAGCAGAAATTCATGTTTTCTAAGAGCTGGAGAAATTTGTAAAGCGATATAGACGGAAGTAGCGGAAAATAGAGCTAAAGGGTTGTATTTTCAAGATGACGTACGCGAATTTACGCAGGCTGAAAATTTTTAAAAACGTTTTTAGTAGTGTTTTATTTTATTTCAGTTTTTTTTTAAACAGTCAGTGCATATATTACAAAGGTATAAAAAACAGAAAAGGAGACAAGTTAATATTTGATATTTATTTAATGTTGCTTTTGAGATTTGGAGGAAAAGGCAAAATGAGGTGCTACTTTGGTAGAAAATTGCACGGATTTTGGCTGGCTTTTTTTTTTTTTTTTTTTTTTTTTTTTTCGAGCGATACGATTTTTGGTAAACCCATTGCTAGAAAAGTTATATATGGTAACCGATACTTTGTTGTCCTTTTATTTAAAAAATAATGCATTTTATGATGCATAAATTCCGTGTTTTAAATATTATTTATGGCTTCTAAATATTAAAAATCAATTTAATTTTGCATTTTCATTTGAAATAAAAATTTTATTGTTTACGATATTTTATGGAATTTTATGTTGTGGATGATGTAATGAATGATGTCACATCAGGTTTTAATATCTATAGATTTAATCTAATGTTTCAAACATTATTTACGGCCGTTAAATATTAAAATACAATTTAATTTTGCATTTTTTTTAAAAATGATTTTATTATGTATGATTATTTAAATAATTTTAATTCTATGCGAGATGTAATCAGCTCCCTGATTGGTTACAGAATATTTGTGCATTAACGAGCTGTAATCAGTTCCGTCATTGGTTACTGAATATTTGTGCATTAACGTGCCATTTTAAAATTTTATTATTCATCTCTTCGAATTCTTTAGATTATATTTTTCAATTTTTTTTACAAATTTTTGTCCTTAGATTACATTTTTTAAACTATATTAATTTTTTTCAAATTTTTTTCATTGATATCTAAATTATGATTCCGATTTTTTCAGGTACTTATTAATATACGACAGTTTAAATACTCAAAAAAATTTAGGTACATATTTTTCTTTTACTTTATAATTGTATACTTCAATTTTTATAAAAAAATAATACACTGTTTTCAAAAATTGCCGAGATATTTTTTGCCACATATGTTTTAATGCTGAATAATTATATCCTATAAAACTTATTTTAAAGGATTCGAAATTAAGTAATATTTTAACTCTTTTTAAACGTTGGCATGATGTTTTTAATTCGATATTGAATTTAAGTAATATTTTAGTTCTTTTAAACGTCGGTATGATGTTTTTAATTCGATATTCAATTTAAGTAATATTTTAATTCTTTTAAATGTTGGCATGATGTTTTTATAGCTGTGTTTTTATTCTATTTCTTTGCTATATGAAAGTAATAATTAACCCTTACTTTAGTATTTTATACTCATAGTAAACGTATTTATTTACATTTGACTGCCTTCTTAAAAAACGACATTTTCAGCAAAAAATTAATCAATTATTTTTAACGATATTTTTTATTTTAAAGTTTCGAATATTTTACTGTGCATAAATTACGTAAAAACGGCGTTTTTCAAGATGGCTGACGATTGTAAAAACCATGCCAACAATTGCGCCAAAGTAAATCGCCAAAAATCCGTGCAACCATCTACCAAAGAAGCACCCAAAATGTTTCAGTGTCATTGAAATAAATAGGATAGTTTTGAATTAAGTTGACTAAGAAATACCTAAAAAAACTTCAAATATGGTAAACTATTACAAAGACACACTTTACTTAATATTTATAATTTTCACAAATAAAAATAAAACTGGAGAAATACAGCAAAGATTAAGAAGAGACAAAGAAAAAGTGAAGGAAAAATCACAGGAAAACAAAATTAGAGAAAAAAAAAAAGAAAAAAAAAAAAAAAACGTAGAAAAATAAAAGGAAAACTAGATAAACTATAAAATTTAAGAGTGGGAGAGCGTGACATCAGAAAAAAATCTATAAAATTTAAAAATTAAAAACATGAACTGCTACATAGACTCGGAATTCAAGAGACCAATTTATTTAAATCAGGAAAACACTAAAAACTAAAATGTGAAAAGAAATTAATTAAAACAAAACATACAGCGAAACGGACATGCAAAACATTTTAAACTAGCGAAAGCACCCGATGCCGGTTAAGTTAGATTGAGAATAATGTATTATTTTACTCATGACATCATTCGAAAATTCATAAAATAGCATATTACTAATTATAAAGCATATGATGCGTTATTGTAACGCATAAAAATGCCAAAGAAACAAAGTAAAATTCAATACATATACCAAAACTGACTACCTAATCATAGGAGTCATATGCTATATTTATCCATATGATATATGGAATTGCCATTTGGGTCAGCAGAAATAAAAACAAATATATCATTATTTTGAGCAAAATGTACAATTCATAGTCATGCATTTTTCACTCTGATGCGATATGGAACCCACATAAAAAATTCGAAATTTTTTCGAAAATTCGAAAATTGTTTCGACGAAAGAATGTCACGCAGCTATTGTTGCCTGATATATCACTGTTGCCATTGTTACTAATACCAGCACTGTTGCCACTCGGAAAAATGAGGACGAAAATTAGCGTTTTAAGCGTTTTTAATTAATATCTCTTATTTTATTTACTTTAAGTAGTAGGGCCCACCAGCGGCCGAGCGGTAAAGTCGCTGAACACTGGTAGTTCGGTCCGAGGTTCGAATCCCGCGAACGGGCTGGCTGCATGGGTGTTTTCGTGGTTTTCCCCATGTGTAACGTGTATACGAGCCAGTTTCCCTTAGAAAGTCCTCCACGAAAGGCATCCCTCCTCTTAGGCAGATAGCCCTAGTGTGCTTTGCCATAATTAAATACACCACCACACACCACCTTTAAGTAGTAGTAGACGGAAAGAAAAGGTCGACGTCTACTTACTCTAGTTAAGTAGACGTCGACCTTTTCTAGAACCCAGAAAATAATTGTAGAAAGTTTGGTGACGATAGCTACAGTAGTGACTGAGTTATCAGCGAACAAACACACAAACATTTCTTCTTTATATATATAGATGACACGTTGAAGATTTTTTTTTCGTTTTAAAAGCATTAACTAAAAGTAAACAGCAGAAAGATGTTGAATTTTTAGTTCTTCGAACTAAGCGAGAAAACAAATATATCGATTAGTAGAAATTCGGATCATGCATACAAATTTACTAATAGTGCAATTTAAATTCGCGTAACATTTAGAAAAAATTCCACTGTAATGATATATCTAACGGCTATATCATCAGTAGGGAAACAATTTGGGGAATTTCAGCTTGAAAAATATTAACTCACTAAAAGTTAACCTAGTTAGTACCACAACCCTCACGATTTCAGATGGCATTTCCTTGTTTAACATTAGAAATCTGCACGCTATTGATTAGACGATTAACTTCCTCAATTTTGGCAACTAAGCGTGGTAACCGCTTTAATAAGGAAGTTATCTTTTAATTTTATAAGGTATTTCTCCAGCCTTCGTAGTGTAGTGGTCAGCACGCTGGGCGCGTATTCAGACGTCTGTGGTTCGAGTCCCAGCGAGGGCATTGCTCATTTTTCATCTCACCTGCTTCCAAATACCTAATCGCCTAAATACCTAATACCTTTCAGTTTGGGTGCCTACAGTGGCGCCCGAACTTAAAGGGTGGTGGATGATGATTCTCCACGCCTCAAGATTTGGCGATTGGGTCCTCTAAAACCCCATCCACCCCCTTAAAAGGGGGAGTATATACGGTATTTTTCCCGCCTCCTTAGCATGCCTTCGTAGTGTAAGGGTCAGAGCGCTGGGCGCGTATTCCAGAGGCCCATGTTTCGATTCCCGGCAAACGCGTTGCTCATTTTTCAAGTCTTCTGCTTTAAAAAAAAAAAAAAAAAAAAAAAAAAAAAAAAAAAACTAATGTCTCTACAATTTCACAGAGGCATTATATGTTTTTAATGAAATGCAGAAATGTTCAGCAAAGAGAGCATTTCAACGGAACTGGTTTTAACCGATATTTCATTGTGTCATTTCTCAGTTCAGAAATAATTAAAGTTGTTTAAGTTAAATATTATTATCAAACTTACAAAGCATTCTTACTAAAACTGGTGTAATTCAGATTTTAATTAAACTTTGCTTGTTTTATACATCGACATTCAATTTAATTTAGAAATTATTTTCGTTTTCCTTTTAGAGTATTTACTAAACATGAAAACATTTCTTCCGCAGCTTAATCTATTTTCGAGGAAAAAATAGCTTTTCCTATCGTTAGATTGAAATTTTGTAGCTACGATACAAGATTATTCTTACCAGATTAAAGAAATAGTCAGGTTTATTTTAACATGTTCTATTTTTTACAATTCAGTGCGGAAGAAGTTTGATATATCTTATTAAAGTTATAATAATGTTCAAACCCCTTGAATGTACATCATTACAATAGTTTCCCGTTAGAATGCACAGAATATGAATAGTCCACTCTTATGTAATCAATACGGACTATGCTTCCAGACTCCTATAAAGAACGATATCTCAAACTCGCATCATGAAAACATAATTTCTACATCTAATGATCTTTAAAACTATTGACCTATGGACAAAAAAAAATTAACACTACTTTGCATGCAATTATAATATCTACAAAATATATGACAGCATAAAAAATTCTTCCGTTAAGAATTTATAAAATAATCAAGTTACTTTCAAGAAGTGTGCCGTATATTTTCAAAAATATCGTTCGAATTCTTGAAAATTATAATTACATGCAAGTGAAGCGGAATTTTAAACTAAAATGTAAGCACAGATTTCCGTAAACTATTTTTTTTTCTTCTAACCTTCGGATAACTTGTAGCGTAGAAGCTAATTAAGTTATTTTTACAGGCTTCAAATTCGTTAATGATCTTGAAAAATGATTAAAATCTTTCACATTTTCTGTCAAACTGCAATTAGGAAGCTGCGAAAAATTTATTTATTTTTAATAATCAAGTGTTTATAGTACTGATAGGATAAGACATGATACATAAATATAAGCGAAATATTTATTAAATAATGAATGTATTCAACACAAAGTCTGTCTTCAAAAAATTCAAATCTAATTATTAGATAGAATATTTAAGATAATCGCAAAAGCTAGAAGGAAAAAAATTTAACACTACTTTCTCTGAAATTAAATAAGTGTCAAATGCGCGACAAGTTGATTGATGTTCTAGAAATAACTCTTTTAAAAACTTGTGAAGATTCAAATGTTAAGATAATAAAAAGAGTTTTCCTTTGAAATAAACTTAATTTGAAGCAATTTATTTTACGAAAGAAATTAACTTTTAAAAGTGAAATGTATTTAGGTGTACTAATTAGATGTGAACTGGTACAATGAAAATGAATTAGAATTGTTGTAATTAAGTTTATTTGGCTAGGGTAAACTGCTAATTTTTCTTTCCGGATATGAGCTAAATTTTACTCTCTGGACAAACAAACTAAAGTTGTAACCAGCATGTCTTATTATCTATGAACTATGAATTCTTTTAGCTAAATTAAAATTTACTTGAAAAACACACCTGGAAAAGAAATAATAAAAACGAAAATCTGAAAGGTTTCAGATCTTAAATTACGTCCAAAGGGGCGTTTTTAACATTTGTGTGTTACCTTTATTTATTAAATATCATGTTCTTCGCACTTAAACCATAAAATTCAGTTCAAGAGCAATATCGCAAAATAATATTAAATTGAGCCTATCTTTAGAATTTCCGATACGGAATCTCACGAACTAGAGATAAAAATGTTTTTTCCAGTACAGCGTTGCCATTACTCGCTTTGAAATCCTTGAGTTTGTTAGTCAGAAATTTGTTAAAGTTTTACAGAATATGAAATCGATAATAAAACAAATTCCAAATTTCAAATTTGGGCTTCCAGATGCCCATATTCGCAGTAGGATTACGACATTCAAAATTGAATAGCTCTAGATACCGTTATTTTATCACACTGCAGGAAACATATATACATTTATGCGAATTCTTCATTATTTAATTTGTTCAAACATAGTACAGGGCAATAATATTTGGTGGCAACAAATTGAAAAGTGATACAGCTTTTTAAAGATTTTAACGCAAAATGCCAAAACGAAAACAAAAGTCCGTTTGGCCTAATAATAATAAATTGATCAACAAAATAATGATAAAAGAATAAAACATAACCACACAAAATATCTCAGGATAATAAAAAAATCTCATGTGTACACCACATGACTTCCTTGTACGGAATATTAAATTATAGTAATTTTTTCTTGCATTTCATTGAAACTTTTATTGGATTGAATTAAATCTACTTTGCCGACAGCGCATAAACCACAACAGAATAAATGCATTCTTTAAAATTCACGCTATTTGTTTACCATACCATAGCGACACTCTGGCGCTAGATTCACTTAACAGTATTATATTTCGTTCATATTATAATTCAGAATACACAAAATTTATATCATTTAAAGAATTATCTAATCGTTGCCACATGTTCTATTCAAATACTATAATAAAGCTAGAACTATGTATAAAAGAAATTAAGGAAAGAAACAGTTTTTCACAGACGATTGAGTATTTCTCATTCAATTAATTCAGTTCTCACTTCGCGACTAGGCAAAAATACATAAAAACTCAAAATATATGTATTAAAAATTATGAACTAAATATTAAAGACATATTTCCTCGAAAAAATTCCAGAAAAGATTAAGCATGATTTAATTCGCAATAATAAATGAAGGCGTTATCTTTGTTGTTGCGAAGCTAAGTTTCTCTAGATTGGCAACAATTTAACTAGTCTGCTGTTTCAAATGTAAACAAACAATGGCCGTCATCAAAAAAAAATATTAGGCTTAGCGGCACTTAAACAGCTTTAAAATTGTTGATAATTCTAAAAATATTGCATATAGATTTACTAAAGACATAAAACCCTTAACTGGAAAATAAGAACAACATAAATCAATCATTTTTAAAGCAAAAAATGTGCAATTTACAAACATATAAGAGCAAAGAAACTGAGATCACTGAGCCGGGTAACAGACTGAATATATATATAAATATATTTATATACGCTTGGTGCGGCCGATTGCAACCAAAATACAAGGTGTACATCTACATCTTATAGCAGTCCTATATACAAAATTTCAACGTTCTGAGGCTACTCGTTTGTGAGTTATGCAAGATACGTACGTACATACGTTCGTACAGACTCCAAGAAAATTCTCTTCAGAATTCATTTTGAAGCAGTTTTATAATTTTTTGGAGGAAACGAGTCTTTTATTCTGTCCTTACGTACAGATATCACGCAAAAACATCGTTAAATTGCATTCGATAGCGGTCAAAATGGATATTTTCGTTGAAATACGCTGCCTGAAACTTTTCGCGATTACAATACTTCCTTTTTACTTCGTACAAGGAAGTAAAAACAGTATATACCTAGTTTACATTTTTTCTATTAAATGTTTAAGAAAGTGAGATTTGTGGAATTTTCTGACTTTCGTTAAAATGGGATAATACAACACTTTACTCTTAGTTTAACGCCCCACCACTGACCGGGTGTTTAAGACAGCTGAATATTTGGAATTTGGTCTGGGTTTGATCCCAGACGAACGGATATTTAAAACCCTAATACTCCCTAATAATACTTTATAAATAAAAATATTGACATTTCTTTGTCTCTCTGATTTAATTTTAACGTTCTCCAGCGCTTCGATTAAGATTGATTAACAGTAAGTATCTTACAGTAAGTATGGCATGCTCAGAATGAATCCTAGTCCATGAATATCCAAATATATTAGGAAAGAATGGTTACATGATTCAGTAGTGCAGAAGTTGATATCATCAACTGGATGCATAATCTGCAGTTTGAAGTCCTAATTAAAGTCTAGGTCCATTATTTCAATAATCATTAAAATGTCCAACCCACATCCAACGCCCGCAGAACGTCCCGTGAAGAATATCAACAGACGCGAATTCCAGAGGTCCGTATTTCCAGTCCCGAGGAAAGCCTTTTTAATCTCTCCTGCTTCGAAATAACATAATGACTCTACAGTGGCGCCCGCGACTAAAAGATGGTGAATGATGATTCTTCACCACCAGGATTTGGCGATTGAGTTCCCTAAAACCCCAGTCGCCCTTTAAAAGGGGGAGTATATATGGTATTTCTCGCACCTTCTTGGCATGCCTTCGTGGTGTAGTGGTCAGCACGCTCGACGTGAATTCGAGAGGTCCGTGGTTCGAGTCCCGGCGAAGGCGTTGCTCATTTTTCATTTTCCCTGCGTCGAAATAACCTAATGACTCTACATATGAAAGAATCTTTTTTACGCGCGGGACTATTTTCTTCTTGCAAATCACTTCCAGTAATGAGGTTTGTCGAATACGTGAGCTAGTCTATACTCGGAACATTATTTTATCATTTACATAATTTAGCTTTAGAAATAGAAGCCTGTCAAAGCTTTAAATAGAGGAAGTGCAATTATTTTCAGTTTCACTGGTAAGTGTCATAAATATTTTAGCAACCATTTCAAGTAAGCATTTAGGTCTTATTTACTGAGGCAGAAACTTGCTCACCAGCTTTGAAACAAGAATGTTTATTGCACCAGTTTTGCACCCGAGAATTTATCTGTTAAGAAGACTTTATTTTGAAAGACTTTTTACTTTTTAGCTTTAAAGAAAACTTTAACCTCCTACCCTCTCTTCTTTGCTCGAAGCGAATCATAAAAAAGCAGGATTTAAAAGCTTTAGAAATATCCGAACAATGTTTATACTATTCCGTACAAAAATATATACTTTTTCACTTTACGTTTCACTTGGAAACTGACAGAAATAAAAGCTCCATAGATTGTCAGATTCGCTTCCAGTCTAAATGAAGCGCCCTTTGGTATTAAAAAGACGTTTTTTTTTTCTAGGGACAGAAGTTTGAACAATATCTTGGGGGTAAATATTTTCTTTTTCCCCTACTTTTCATGACTGATGGTTATAAGCTTTTATGAATTTTTTTCACTTTCTTTGATGGACTGCAAATAAATATATGTCTCTCCGACTTGTTTTGGATACATTCTCAGCTTTTTTTTACGACACAAATGTACACTTTTATCACAACATAACAACAGGGAGATAAAGCTGCAGATGAGTTCTTGGCATTAAAATGTACAAACTATATTTTACAGCTTTTTCCAAAATCTGCAGAAATATATGAGTACGGATTACATTGATATTTAGAGAAATGGGAAAGGATAAACACACACCTTTTAAGACACAATAAGACACAAAAAGAAGACATAATAAAAGAAGTAAAAGACTTTTTAACACAGTAAAAGACGTTTCAAGACATAGTAAAAACAATACCATTTGGAGCTAGAAAATTCTAGCACTTGGTTTTCATCAGGTCCTTTTAATTAATTATGTCGATTAGAATTATATTTCTAATAATTACCTCTGTAAAAAATTTGAAACTGTCTACGAAAGAAATTAATTGCATTTTCTTCGTAATTGCACTTCATAAAAGGTCTCAAAAAATAAAGACTGAGATGAATGAGAAAGAGAATATAAATATATTAATGAATAATTAGTCATAACAATAATATAAAACGGGGCAAACGAGTTTTTAAGTTGATGAACAACTGCTCTTCTATTAGTTTAAACAGATTTTTTTATCTGTATTGTTCAGGTTCACATATTTGTATTACAGAAGACAAAACTTACTTAAACGTCGTATGTTGACATTAATCTCAATTACACGCTTATTATAATGTTTCATGTCATTTTATTTTCTTATCTCTCACTTCTTCTTACCCCCTCCCCCCCCAAAAAAAAAGGAAAGAAAGGCTCGAATGAAAACGTTCCAGCTAAGTGAACAGTCAAAAATTATTATTTACAAAATATTAAATATCTTAATATAACCATACTTCAGTTTATTGTGAAAAATTCATGAATCATGTAACAAATTCTACTGACAACGTTCCATACGAATATTAGTAATAATTAATACTATTCAAACTATTAGAATCATTAACCAATTAGCTTTTCCAAATGACAGCATTTCCAGCTTTAAATGAATAATCAAAAATGATTAATTGTAAAATATTTAATACGTTAAAATAACTAACTATACGACAGTTTAATCTTATTGTGATAACTTCATAACTGAGGATTATGTAACAAACTATCTTAACTACGTTACACACACATAGCACTAATTATGAATACTATTCAACTCTTATAATAATTAACAAATCAACATTTCAGTGCCTATTATTCAGTTCCTCAAATAATAGATAATCTGAAACTTAAATGACATCTGCATTGTGATATATATATTCAGACGAGATATTTTATCTGACAATTATTGTCTTTCTGAATGTTCGACAATTTTCATGCTATCATGTTTTAATGCATTCTTACAAATATCCGTACTCTTTTATTTACTGTTATTCAAAAATACCCATGAACGCATATGCTTAAAAGCAGAGAGATAACCTTTTAGTATATTAACAAAAATAAACATATAGCCTCATTTATATTTAACTATTATTTCTTATTTCGTAGAATAATCGCAAAGGATTAATAAAGATGAGAGAACTGTGCATTGTCTCGAAACATGTGATTTTATATATTAATTCAGATAATATATAAACTCATGCTTGATTCATTCAGATATTATTCTAGTACATTATTTTAATTCCATGTAATATATACCTCCTTCTCTATAATCATTAAACTTTTATTCCTAAAAATCGGATAACACATGAATAAAATTTAAGTTTTGATAAGTTAAGTATTTAGAAACATATTCTGAGACAGCTTTCATATTTTCATTTTTAATAAAATAAAATGAAATAGTATTTGTAAAACAAGGTATAAACAGCCTGTAAAATATTTGTATACAAACATCCCAAATATAATATTCGGATAATTTCTATAATGTACGGTTATAGATTAGTTTATAATGCCAGAATGCATGAACTCATTATAATTTATTCCATCGTTATAGCATTCAGAATAGTAATTGATTAAAAAATGCATATTTCATAAAATCAGTAGTATATATTTACCAACATAAAAAGAGAAGCTTCGGATGTCATTAAAAGGAGTTCGGATCCCTTAGCAACATGACCCAGGTTATGATCCAATTAATGAAGTAATGGTTTCTATCGATATGCAGTTCTAAGAGTTTATCCCGAAAGCAAAATATTTAAAGTTAATATGATTAAAAGGGAAAAAAATAAGTAAAAAATCAACTTTTTTACTTAAATGATAAGTTTTTTTCTGTAAGCAGATATACAGCACATTTCAAAGTTCTCTCTTTTTGTATGAATTTATAGTTCAATAAAAGAAATTCCGTACATATTGAAAGAAATGTAAAATCCATTTAAATATTTTATAAAACCCCTTAATCTTCAAAAATATTTCAAAAACACCTTTCAACTACACTTATTTACAAAAGCATATCAAAATGCTTTCAAGTACAGTTGCATTCAAAGCAAACTAACAAAGTTATGCCGAAATAAGAAACCGGTCTGATCAAAGCGCGTCCACTAATACACAAAATGAAATAATATTACGATATTCATTAAACTGAGTAAGAAAATAATTACTTAAATGGATTTCTAAATGTCTTAATGAAGAAATTAAAATTATCTAAAATATATTTAGAAAAAAAAAAAAAAAAACAGAAAGGTATCAGATTTCAAATTACGTCCAAAGGTACGTTTTTCAACATTTTATCTCTTACATTAATGTTATTAAATTATTAAATTACGTTGAATATATATCAATACATATATACATTCATACACAATATATATATATATATATATATATATGTAATGATATTTTTAAATCAATTGATTAAATTAAATTCTAATAATATTGCTTAATAATGTGTTGGCGATTCTCTACCTAAATTGCATCCCTGTTCCTAAATTTTGGCGAAATCCTTTCTTTAGTATAAAATATATTAACTTGTTGGCACCCGCCAAATCACCAAACTCATAAATCTGTCATATTACATTAAGTCCTTTAGAACACTCCTGATGAGAAGATAGAGTCACCTCGTGATTTCAATTAATATCGCTGATTGGAGGAGCCTCGTGACGCACACATAGGTATAAATAGGGCTTCTACTCAAGCGAGAGGAACGCTTGTGAGATGGATGCTAAAATAAACCTACCACTTTATATTCCAAAATTTGTCTCATTCCTGTTGCCCCGGCTGCACAAAACAAATAATGTATGAGAAATTACATTTCAGAAAGCCGGTAGGATACCACCTTCAAAGGGATTATCTAAAAAAGAAGATACCCCAAGGATTATACGGATAAAATGTTATGGACTTTAGATGAATTTGCCGCTGTGCGACTTCTATGTTTCTACATTTTTCGCTAGGCGTTCTTGCTTCAAGAGAATCATCCTTCTGTTACCTGTATTCTGGTATTCTGCAGATTATTTTACATCCAGAGAAGCATCCTTCTGCCCCCTGTAATGCGTGATCTGTGTTTCCATCGAAAGTTCGTCGTTCATCAAATGTGCTCTTACCGTTGACCTACTTTTGAGGATGGAAATATTTCCCTACGTCTACGTCGTTCTGTGTTGCTCTCGAGAGCTTTGTGCTTGTGTGGTGATTGATCGTGTTTTGCGAAAATCTAATCAAGAGTGCACAAAAATGTGTATTTTCGTGTCGATTTCATCACTCGTATTCTCGTCACAATAAGTCAAACAGAAGCAATTAGTAAAAAAAGTTTGGCGATGCAAATGATATTATTACTATTGAATTATAATTACTGATTTAAAAATAGTGCTTTTATTTTGAAAATTTTAAAAAGTATTATTTTGGTATAAATGTATTTTAAATTTGGTATTTAAAGGATGTATTTTGGTTTTAATATTGTTTTGGGAAAATTTAAAGAGTATTATTTTTGAGTTAGTTTTATTTATGAAAGTATTATTAAGAGAATAATGGCTATTGAAAATATCTCCGATCCTGATTATTCATTAAGGGCAGCTAGCCCTGAACCTGAAACAAGTATAATTCCCTTTGACGCGCAGAATGATATGGATATAATAAATTCATGGCTTGAGTACTTTAACAAAACTCATTTAGATAAAGATGAAACGTGGAAGCTTAATAATGTAACTCGATATCTAAAAGTGTAACTTCAGAAACCTATGCCAATTGTCTAAAACAAATATTTCAAATTCAAGTCCCCAAAAAAATTCTGAGTGACAGGAATGCAGCCTTCACTTCCTCTAGATTCAAAAAATTTCTTAAAAAGCATAATGTTAAACAACTTTTAACTTCATCTCACCATCCCCAGACAAATGGTAAAGTAGAAAGAGTAAATCAATCAATAGTAAGTCGACTAAAATGTAAAGTAAATTCTTCTTCTAAGAAAGTACCATGGACTAAAGTGCTAGAGCAAGTTGTTATCGAATATAACAACTCCCCTCATACGGTAACTAAGTTCACCCCAGCATACTTACTATTTGGTAACCTCCCTTTTGAATCTCCAATTGATCAAAATAAATACCCTTCCTTAAATGAAGCAAGGGCTTTAGCAAAGAAAAGAACTATCGAATACCACCGAAAGAATAAAACTAGATATGACATCAGATTTGTAGAATCTAAATTTCAACCTGGAGATTTTGTCCTTTACGAGGAATTCGAATACCCAAATACTAGAAAATTGACTTCACCCTATTCAGGCCCTTATCAGATTATGAATAAATTATCTGAAGTTAATTATGAAATCGACAGGGAAAATTTTCACACGAAGAAACCAACTGATATTGTACATGCGTCAAAATTAAGGTTCTATTATCCACCCGAGAACTTTAAATTACATCATGAATAAATCAAAATTTATTAATCAATAAACTATCCATAACCCTTCTTTTAGTTTTCATCCTGTTGTTCCCCTTAATAGTTGATTTATCTCTCAGTGTCTGAAAAGTTTGTCTGCCCTTTTCTTTTACTGGGCTCCTTCAAACTTGAGTTTCAGGTTCAATGCACTTTCCGTGTGGGAAATACTCAATTGAGGCTATACTACAAGTAGAGTACTATACCCTCACATTTCCTTGAGCTCATATTTTCCTATGTTTGTGTTATAAATTGTAGCAACAGTTGAAAAAGTTAAATTTCAGTTGTTGAAACTTCTGAATTTCATTTTATGTTTCTGCAGCATCGTGTACAAAAAACTGGTATTGATGTTGGAAGTTAAATTTTGTTTTGTTATCATTAATAAGAGAAAAATAGAGTGACAAAATATGTTAAAAACCTAGCAAAATGTTTATTTTCAACAAGAGTATAAGAGCTCTAGTATCGTGACATAAAAATCAAATGTTTTCAGTGCCAATGCTAATCCATAATTCTAGCACTAATTAAATGATCCGGAGATCTCCAAAGACCAGTAAAAGACTGAAGATGAGCCTGAATGACAACTCTAATGATTGTACGGACTCATACGCAAACTGTGAATGGCATGCCCTAAGATATAAACTTACAAATTCAGTTATATTACTATTTCCTATTGCCGTGTAGCTAACCAGCAATATGTTATTAGTGCTTTATTTGTTCTGCACTTAGTTACTATATTATAATTTCATTAATCATTTATTATATTTTATATACTCTATTAATTATATTCAAATATTTTATGTCATATTTTATGTAAACATTTTGTGTGCATTGAGGTAAATCCAATCAGTTTTCCTACTCACTTAATTTCCTAATAACTAAAATTTCTGCTCTCACTATCAGGACTGTCTTGGGTCGACGGCCGAGACTGCAAGCCTTTTCAGATGGGGGGGGGGGATAATCTGTAGTGATATTTTTAAATCAATTGATTAAATTAAATTCTAATAATATTGCTTAATAATGTGTTGGCGATTCTCTACCTAAATTGCATCCCTGTTCCTAAATTTTGGCGAAATCCTTTCTTTAGTATAAAATATATTAACCTGTTGGCGCCCGCCAAATCGCCAAACTCATAAATCTGTCATATTACATAAAGTCCTTTAGAACACTCCTGATGAGAAGATAGCGTCACCTCGCGATTTCAATTAATATCGCTGATTGAGGAGCCTAGTGACGCACACATAGGTATAAATAGGGCTTCTGCTCAAGCTACGAGAGGAACGCTTGTGAGATGGATGCTAAAATAAACCTACCACTTTATATTCCAAAATTTGTCTCATTCCTGTTGCCCCGGCTGCACAAAACAAATAATGTATGAGAAATTACATTTTATATATATATATATATATGTGTGTAAAATATAAAAATTACAACGGCTTTGCTCCGTGCGAACCAGAAACCTTTAATTAACTTTCTCCAATTCAGAATCTTCGTCATAGACCAATACTTTCCAGAACATTCGAGTTTATTACGTAACCGCTTCTATAAATAGAAAACTCGCGCCATTTTGCGTCAGAAGCTCCTCTCTCCCTCTGCTAGTAAGTTCTATGCTACTGCGCTTATTAAATATCACGTTCTTCGTACTTAAACCATAAAATTCAGTTCAAGAGCAATATCGCAAAATAGTTTTAAAATGACCAGATCTTTAGAATTTCCGATACAGAGTCTCGCGCGCTGGAGATAAAAATGTGTTTTTCTGTACAATGTTGACATTGCTCGCTTTTAAATCCTTGAGTTTGTTAATCAAAACTTCGTTAAAGATTTACAAAATATGAAATCGATAATAAAACAAATTCTAAATTTCAAATTTGGGCTTCCCCATGCCCATATTCGCAGTAGGATTACGTCATTCAAAATTCTATGGCTCTATGCACTGTTGTTTTATCACAATGCGAGAAATATACATACATTTAAGCAGATTTTTCATTATTTATTTTCTTCACATATAATGCAGGACTCCAACATTGGGTGGCAACAGTTTGAAAAGTGAAACGGGCATTTGTAACCAACGCAAAATCGCAAAACGAAAACAATAGTCCTTCAGAGACAAAGCACCTTTGGACTAAAAAAATCCGCCATTGATCAACTGTGTAACTCCACGATGTCTGATGACACTAGAAGTTTGTTCTGTGTGTGATTCTTTCCAACTAAGAGGAGTGACTGTATGACGTCATTCCTTTCAGCAGGGTCCACCTTAGGTAATGTAACTATCACCAAATTAATCTTAAAAAAATCTGTGATGAAGGCACAACCCTGAATTCGCGCTAGCGTTCTGAAATAAAAAATGGCGAGACTTTTGTGGCAATCCGAGAAAATGGCCAAATAAAAGAACAAATTATTAATAATGAAATTATTTAAAATAAGTTTAGGTAAAAATATACGTACGTATAAAACTTAGATAAAATCTTAAACATTAATAACTACAGCTTCACACCGATTCTTACAATCTGTTTCATAGTGTTTAGACTATATTACTGTAGAATAACAAGGGTATATATTTAACTCTGTACTAACCAAAACAACGTCAAAATGCAAGTTAATTTACGTATAATAGCGTACCACTCTTATCCTTTAGAATACCAATAGCCTTTGTTCAAAAATGTTAAAATCTATGGTATAAAACTTAGATAAAATCTTAAAAATTAATAATTACAGCTTAACACGCAAATCCATTTCTGGAAGAATAACTTAATATCGTATATTAATGCTTCGAAGACACGAGATGTATTAACAGGAGTGCCTTGAATTCCTTTATAGCAAGCCAAAAGTATCCACGCTTAACTAATTATGTAAATTTCTTCACTGACACGTGATAGTATAAGCCCCCTGGTGCAGTCTATGACCCTTGACAGCAGTTTCGCATACGCAAAAGATCTTCGCATTAATAAAGCAGTAAATGACAAGATTGATAGGCAGTTTCATACCATATTCAAAATAAGTTAGATAACATTAACTGTGTTACTTAAGAGCCGTGATAAGCCGCCTAAATAAAGCCAGAATATCAAAGACAAATTAAACTTCGCAATAATTACCTCATTTAGCAAAGACCATTTTATGTGTAAAATGTGTACTATATTAAGTGAACAAAACACCTTAATTAAAAGGCAGTCAGGATAAACTTTGTTATATAACGTAAAAGCTTACATCAAGAAACTTAAATTAACTCTTTAACAAGAATTATACTTAGTTTGTCGGGAAATATTAGACGCCTAAAATTGAAACACCTGCATGATACATCTCAGAAACTACTTTTTGGCAACCATTCAATTAAGAAAATTTTTAAAACTTCTAAGCAGTTTGAACTCTTCGGTGTTCAAATAACTTTCGGCGATATTAGAAATTAAAGCAGTTTAAAGTTGCAGTTAGTAAGGGGGGAGTAAGGCGACTGCTAAATTAGAATTACTGTCTGTTCTAAAAGAAAAAGTGCAATACGTTAGCTGTTCGCAACAGCTAACGTTGATTTTAATTTAGTAAGTCAAAAACCTTAAACTGCACAGGATGTGGTCGTTCATTTAAATTTATTGTATCCGTCAAAAGCAAACTGAACTTTTGACACGGCGTTTGTTAGTTTTACTCGTACAATATAAATTTGTTTGCGGCCTAGGTTAAAAAATAAAAGATTTAAACGCTAATAAAAGTTTATAATTTTACATGCTGTTTAACAAAATTTATCTGAGTAACATATTTGTTTCTTCAAGAGTTAGTTTTCATTCACTAATTTAATTTTGCATTTAGAAAACTAAAAAATGCTATTTTCTCTCTAACTTTTTATTTTATTGTGAAACTTGAAGTATTTTCAAAACATAGACATTTTAATCTTAGACACATATATTAAATTACTAGCATTCAATAAAAAAATGAATAAATTTGGCACATTCAGGAACCTTTTATTTACAAAAATGGAAGATGTTGAGTGTATATTTAGCATGAATCATTACATTTTTATAATTAAGCCATAAAAAACTTCAAAAGAAAATGAATTAAAATTTGTAGCAAAACATTAAAAACTTAGAATATGCACAGAGATAGTAAAATAATTTTTATTTTGATATATTTACTGGTAAAATAAAGAGAATTTAAACGTTCAAAGCAATAAATAGAAGGCTTTATACCTTAAGCTATTTTTCAAGCGCTCTCCTTTAATTTTTTTCTAGAAAAAAATAATAGTAGAAAAATAATAGTAAGGAAATAAATAATAGTAGAATGAAGAATGAGGTAATAATAACCAACCATATATTTTTGAAATTCTTTCACATATATATCAATAAATCTAAACTTCCGACTTGAAGTTGCATTTAGTTATAGCTAAATATTTGTAACATTTCTCGGCTGTAAACATGCATTTACTTATTTATTTAAAATCAAATTTTGAAGAACGTAAAGTAAAATTACATTTCGAATGTTTTCAGTTTAACACATTAACCGCCAAAACTACAAGGAATGTTTCTTTTCTCATGAAAATAATAACAAATATTAAATTAAGCATTTATAACATAAATTTACATTGAAAATAAAAAAAATGTCTTCTGCATTTTAAACTTTTTAGTATGACTATAACTGCTTTTAGAAGGCTGAAACTTACTTCTTACGTGAATTTCAACTTTCCCAGCAGTATCATTTGGTATAATATCATTATCATTATTTAAAACATTGCCTTTCTTTTCTTCTTCGTCACTAGCCTCTGAAATTTCAGGGGGAACAACAAAATATCAGTTTCATTCTGGTCATTATTAACATTATCATAATCTGTTTCTTCATCAAAAAAATCTTTGAAGGGCTTCTTCTAATGTAAGATACCTCGTTCTAGGCATTTTTAAACAACCAGAACATGAACCAAAACATCGAAAGGAATGAGTGAAAAGAGATTGACTACCCGTTTCCTGCTGACGTTGCGTCAACGCAGCACCTGTTTTCCCTTCCTTCCCAACACAAATATAAACATCTGACTGATGTAATGTTCTGATAAACGGTGACCTTGACTAAAAATAGATCACTTATAAAGACGGCGATTCTTTCGTTAAATATTTTCAGCAAAATTACCCGGTCAAAAATTTTGCTTAAAGTATGAGATTAATTACTATAAACAAAATGATTGTTGAAGGCAAGTAATTTTTTACAGAAATAATCTTCATAATATTCCCTACACAAAATCATCTGCTGATATAAAATATCTTATGTAGTTATATTTATACACGCATTTATTTTGACCGTTGCGTCAACGCAACACCGGCGGTTAATGGGTTAAACAGCAACTTCAAGTTACTGTTTTTCAAAATAAGCTCTACATGTGTGCAACAAACTAAATCTTCATTTATTTAGATTCTTGTTTAGTTTAAAAAATATATTATATCTGTTGTCATGCTCCTAATTTCAGGAAACAATGTTTCGTTCTTCCTCATAGAATGTCTTATTTATTAGAGACGCTTTTAAGTTCCTAAAAATATTCTTGCATTTCCATTAGCAACGATTACAGACTCCTGTCGCTGCTTCCATAAATATTTTTCAGAATTATCATGTTCTTTTAAGAAAAGAAACAATAAATGCAACTCTATACAGACAATGTACAAAATTTATATCTTAAAACTGTAACTTTAAAACACAAATGTAATCTATGAATCTTGAAAAATCTTTCTTTTACCGAAAATATAAATATTTAGGTGAATACAAATGCACAATTCCTAGCATCTTAGCAACATTTTTCACTTATGAGTATACAGACACTAGCAAATTACATTACTACTTTGAGTATTATGTTATTTAAACAATGTGAAATGCAAATGAAAAAGTGAAGATGATGCTACTCGAAGCGTACATTTTTGGTGTTCTGAGAAGGTTTTATGAAACGAAAATGTTTGTAGCGTCTAGACAGTATAAATATAAAACAAATATCTTTTGCTTCCAGAATAGCTTTTAAATTATTTTATTTTCAAAAACTGAACATTTGTAAAAGTCTACCGAAAACACATACTGTTTTCAAAGATTATGTCTTTTGTTCTTGATTTCACTTTTTTAAACTAAATTTAAAAAGAGAAATTGTTAAATATCGGTCAGATGAGTAATAATTACAACCTGTTAACATTGCCATGCTAAGATTTTGTCAATGACTAAGATTTTGTTTATATTTACAATGGGTATTTGATTTCAGCTTTGATTACTTATTGCAGAATTACAGAATAACTCGATCAACTTAAATGAATACATAAAAAAGAAAATCTGAAACGATTCATATGTTAACTTCGCACCAGAGTATTTGTTAAGGTCTTTTTATGCTTTCGCTGATGTTACCAATCTGTTCTTGTACTCATTTATTCTAGCATAATTTTATTTTCTCTTTAGCTTTATTAATAAGCATCCTTTCTTCGCACTTACGTAACACAAAATTGAACAGCAAAATCACAAAAACGCAGCATATTAAAGAAGCAAATCTTATAGAATGTTAGCGACTGCCATACTTTTTTTATATTCGCTATATTACTACACATGAGCCGCCAGCTAGCTGAAAAGTTATCACAAAAAAGGAATGGAAGAAAAATGCATAATATAATAGTTTTAATGAGTTTAAAATCTAATACCATTTAATAAAAATATTTAATAATTCGAATCAGACATCTCATAATTTAAGTACGTTTTATATTTATTTCATATTCGCTAATGTTATTTCATAAAAATATTTAATACTTCGAACTAGACATCTCGTAATTTAAATGCAGTTTTATGTTTAGTTCATATTAGCTAATGTCATTTTATAGAAATAAGTATAATTAATAATTTCATAATTTAAGTGCATTTTTATGTTTATTTCATTAATTCATTTATTAAAAAGTAAAAAATCTGATGTGTACATCACATGAATTCCTTGTATTGGAATATTAAATTATACGCATTTTTTCTTGCATTTCATTTAAACATATTAGATTGAATTAAATCTACTTCGCCGACAGCGCATAAACGACAATAGAATAAATGCATTAATTATATAACAGTTAACTTATATAATAATTTAACGGAAACTAAGTTAACTCTTATATAATCCAATAATTATATAACAGTTAACTTATATGTTTCGTTCATATTATATCTCATAATGCACAAAATTTATATCATTTAAAGAATAGAATTATCTAATCGTTGCCACATGTTCTATTCAAATACTATAATAAAGCTAGAATGATGTATGAAAGAAATTAAGCAAACAAAAGAAAAAAGAAAAGGTTTTTCACAGACGATTGAGTATTTCTCATTTAATTAATTCAGTTCTTACTTCGCGAGAAGGCAAAAATACATAAAAACTCAAAATATCTATATTAAAAATTACGAAGTAAATCTTAAACGTTTATTTCCTCGAAAAAATTCCAGAAAGGATTAAGCATAATTTAAATAATAAATGAAGGCGTTATCTTTGTTGTTGCGAAGCTAAATTTCTCTAGATTGGCAACAAATCCACTAGACTCCTGTTTCAAATGTAAACATCAATGGCCGCCATTAAAAAAGGCTTAGCGGCAATTAAACAACTTTAAAATTGCTGATAATTCTAAAAATATTGCACACAGTTGTTGTTATGTTGTTTTTATGCAATAAAAATATTGCATAAAAACAACATAATTCAATCATTTGTAAAGCAAAAAATGTACAATTTACCAACATATAAGAGTAAAGAAACTGAGATCACTGAGCCAGGTAATAGAGTGGATATATATATAAATATATTTATATACGTTTGGTGCGGCCGATTGCAACCAAAATACGAGGTGCACATCTACATGTTATAGCAGTCCTATATACAAAATTTCAACGTTCTGAGGCTACTCGTTTTTGAGTTATGCGAGATACGTACGTACGCACGTACGTACATACGTTCGTACAGACGCCACAAAAATTCCCTTCAGAATTCATTTTAAAGCATTTTTATAATTTTTTTGAAGGAAAAGAGTATTTTATTCTGTCCTTACGTACAGATATCACGTAAAAACATCGTTAAATTGCATTCGATAGAGGTCAAAATGGATATTTTCGTTGAAATATGCTGCCTGAAACTTTTCGCGATTACAATACTTCCTTTTTACTTCGTACAAAGAAGGAAAAAGAAAAAAAAAAAAAAAAAACAAATTTAAAAACTGCGTCTATTGAATTTCAAGCACTCACTTTGATACCCAGTAACGAAATATTAAATTTCAAAGTTAAATATTTTATACTGCATTGAATGGCAACAGATGGATGCATGGAGGTAGTAAGTACCACTGTGATGGTATATAATTCCGCTTGGTTCATGTCCGTCGTCGGATGCCATCATATCGGTTCACTCATTTTATTAGAGGCATTAACAACAGATTGCTTTCAAATAGGAGAATTTGTAGATTAAAACTGAAAGATATATGTCGTACATTTTTGCAACAGTCTGGCGCGCTGGAGTCAAAAATGTTTTAATTCAAATAATGTTGCTATTTCTCACTTTAAAATCGCTCAGTTTGGTAAAGAAAAATTCGTTAAATTGTATAAAATATGAAGTAAATCAAAAACTAATTCAAAATTCAAAATTCGGGTTTCGAGATGCCTAGGAGGGCTACAGGTATTAAATATTCGATGACTCTACGTTAGGCCCTTTTTCCACAATGCGAAGAACATAACATACACATACAATTTTTTTTATTAAATTTGTTTTTAAATAATACATCGCGATAACATTTGGTGGCAACAATTTGAAACCCATTCAGACAGAAAAGTTATATGGACAAAAGTGAGTTTCGAGACTAATAGCAGCTACGGTGCTAATAAATAAATATAGCTGAAAATAGATTATTTTGGGGGTTCAAAAGATAAAAGATATTAAGATTTTAAATAAACTGAGTAAATTAATAGAACTGAGGATTCATAATAATAAATTCATAAATTTACTTCTGATGGTTCAAGATGAAGAAAACGTTAATTCTAATTTCATAAAATACTTTCAAACTAGGGATTGTAATGAATGTCCTTAATTATTCGTTCTGAATCTATTCTAATTATTAAGTACTGTAACAATGGTTTGAAACCTTTGGATTGAATATAATGCCTAGAATATAATGTTAATTACACTGTTTCAGTTCAAAAGATTCAGAGTTATCAGTTCATTAAAATAAGCCCTTTTTAGTACTTTTGCAACAATTTGCAGTTATTTATCTTTAAAAGAAATTAGGAATCATCTGAGATAATTTTACATCTTGATCATAATGAATATCCATAACCCAAAATTATCGGGTCATACCATAAATAACGTTGTTTTATCAACTGCATGAAAAGTCGGTGGGGGACGAGATAAATACTTGCATCAACTTGCTATAAAAATAGGTAGTAATTTCCCCTTGTTCTTGGTTTTAGTGCAAAATCGCAAGTATGCAGTTTGGTTTTAATAGTTAGGTTTTCAAAACTGTAATGGAAATGAAAAAAGGATACACGCCATATTTTGCTTTATGCCTTCAACAAAGGCAAGTGCGAGGAAATAAAGTATATGGGAATCAAACATTAAGCCAGAGTTAGTTGTGGTCTCAGCATCTTCGAACCAGAAACCACAACCTAGAAGATAAGCCTCGTCCTGGAAGACTTAGAGAGCTCGATGAGAATGTTTTGCAAACCCTAGTAGAAACAATTCAACTGCAAATGTTGAAGAACTAGCAGAGAATAAAGAAGAGTATATTTTAGACTAAAAAACGACTCGATTTTTGTCTAAAATATATTCAGTTTTGGAAAACCAAATAAGTATAAAACACTCATGATTTTTGGGATGATCCAATATGAAACTGAATAAAATAATAAGTTTAATAACACGATCGTACACATCGTAGCTTTGACATTTCAGTCAACAGATTTGCCGCTTAAAATAACAGAAGTAAAAAAAACAATATGATAATGATATCAAAATCACCAAACTTAGAAAAATGGAAAGTACGTCATACCACAAAGATTGCAAGGAAAACTAATTACAATTCTTGATAATCTGAAAAATGCAGATCTACATAATACGGAAATTACAGATAAAGTGATTAGGTTAGGTTATTTAATTACGGCAAAGCCTCAAGGGCAATCTGCCTAAGAGAAGGGATGCCTTCGTGGAGGACTTTCTAGGGGAACTGGCTCGTATACACGTTGCACATGGGAAAAATCACGGAAACACCCATGCAGCCAGCCCGTTCGCAGGATTCGAACCTCGGACCGAACTACCAGTATGCAGCGTCTTTACCACTCGGCCGCTGGTGAGCTCAGATAAAGTAGATAAATCTGAACAAGCCAAAGTTTCAACTACCAATTCCTATACACAAGCTTTGTACTATAAAAACCAATAAGACGATGTTTGTTTGTTTTATAGCTTGATTTACTATTGTATTGTATTTTTATTGTATTCTATTTTTATATTGTACTTTTTGTTCTTATTTTTGTGCGTGTGTGTGTTATGTAATATGGGCGCAGCTCGTGTCATAAGCCGGTCGAGCCGGACTGCGTCCTGAATAAATAAATATCTTTGACAAAATGTCTTAACGCATACAAAACGTCGTTGCTTTATGAACTCCATTTATTTAAACATTCAAAATTAGTACATGGTATCCAGCATTTCAAATTTACAGTTATATATTATATTTATAAATTTAAAATATTTATATGTTTCTTTACAATTCTTTTTTATCTACTTACATTTTTATTTATTTATTTATTTTATTACAGATAATAAAAAAGCATTAAATCTTCTGTTAAGTCTTTATGTTACTTTTAGTATGTATGATTGTTTATATTTTTTACTATTTAAGAAACCAAAGGACATGTAAATTTCTAATTATTTACTATAATAAGATAATTCCAGCAGTTTTTTTATATTTAAGAAAAGCATATGTTGATTTCGAATATTTGCACATAATTCTCTCTGAATATTTTCCTGTTAATAAAATGCAATCATATATCGATTGGAAACACTCTGGTGGTTCGCCGACTACAATTGACAAGAATAAGGTAAATACCAAATTAGTAGCTTAAAGACACGAAAAAAAATCACATCGCAATACAAAATTAATTAATTAATTCCACAAGAAAAATCAAATCTCATTAAAATACTTTCCTAAATGTCAGTTTCTTTTTAAACATGCGTACAGTTAATTCCACTGGCAATACAAAATTACAACTCTAACTTTGGTCTGTCAGTGGTTTAAAATACTATGCAGGATTCCTATTAGTCTTTAAAGATAAATTTGGGGCAGAAATTTAAAACCAAGTGCACTTAAATAAATAAAAACACGGCTAGCTTGAAGAACATGCAATAAATTTGTAAATGAGCGAAGAGGAAGAGATAGGTTAAAAAAAAAGAAATATTTGTTGTCTATATAATTTAGTGTAAATCATCAACTTAATAACCTGATATTCATTGAGGATTTATAAAATCATTTCTACCTCTTCGTTAAATATTTCTTTAAATTAAACTAAGCATTTGCTTAAATGAGCTTATGAATTACTACCTGTTTTCTTTCCTCCACATAATCGTATATTAATTACACCATTAATTATTCTTATTCTAGATGGCAGACGTTTATTATCTTGGGGTAGAAAGTAGATTTTTTTTATTTATTTATTGCAACATTCTGCCATTAATTTTAGAAATGCGTGGTTTCCTTGGTACCAAAAATTTGATTACAGAGGGATTTTGGTATTTCGCAAAATTGTTCCCTTTTTTTTCAGCCTTCGTAAAAGGATATTAACATAAACAAAAATTTCGATGGAGGTCGAAGTTAATATTTTATTTACAAATGGGGTTGTATGCATACGCAATTAAAACAGGAAGAATTTTTTACAAAAAAGCTTAATTATAATAGAATTTTTATTCTTATATCAGAAACCAGCTAAATCGCTTAATCCGAACTAATTACGAACTTTCTCAATATTGATTATTAAATCCAGACTCATAATAGGATACATAAATTTCACGTTTCCTAAATATGCATAATTATAAAGCAGCAGAGTTCAGATATAATGTTTGGCATATATTATACCATTTAAAGCATTATATAAGAAGAATACTATTAAGTAGCTTTTCAATATATAACATGAAAAAAATATACGATCAGGTTAAGAAGTATAGTATTTTGTTACGTGAAAATTTAAAGTATCCCTTGAATAAAGGACACTCTAGATCGGGATAAATCAAAGTTTTCTATTAGAAAAAGAAAAGTAAAAATACGCAAAAATAAAAGCATTTTATCAACATTTATAGTGATCTTTGAAAGCAAATGTTACGAGTCAAAAGGTTTTGAAAGAATTCCCCTGCTAAAATTATGTAAATTATGTAAAGCCATTTTCAAATCGTAAAACATAATATTTTCCCGAATTACGTGTTGCAACGTTTCACTGTATTTGTTGAAAGACTTGAGTGACATAAAATTTTAGTTATTTTAATGTATACTATTATGTAATCTAACTGCTAAGAAAATGTTTATTTATAATATGCTCAAATAATCTCTGCAACAATTTTTGGTGTCAGAAGTAGGGTTTGAATGCCAATAACAAGAGCGATGGAAGAGCAATTAAGGCAGTTGATATCAGCCTTTGCCTCGTTTAAAGAAGAAATGAAAAAGAGATGAAAACTAATCAGGAAAAGATGGAAGATTCCGTTAAAGTAGAGATTAGATCACGAAATATACTACTGCAACTACACAGCATTATAATCATAATATTTCAGTTTATTTATAAGAAGCAACGCACAGAACGGTTTTAAGCAAACAAATAGGCTGGAAATGTTTAGAAAGAAAACTATACACATTTCTTTTCTTCAGCTGCAGAAAATAAGATAAGAAAGATAGAAAACGTTACATGAGGCGCCGCCTGTTAAATAAAAAGGAAATTTAAGAGGGAAAACAAATGTTTAAGATCAAACAGTTAGGATTGAAATTTGGCTTATTTGATAAAACATGAAAGAAATTTTAAGGATATGATAAGCTGCGATGAAATATCATTTTGATTCAATCAATTCATATTTCATTATATCAATTCATATTTCATTATATCAATTCATATTTCGTATATTTTGAACAGTTTGCGATATAAATATTGTTACGGATTTGGTATTTAAATAGCTTATTTTAGTTGAATTGTAAATTAAATGGTTTTATTTCCCGCGCAGTGCAGCACGTGACGAATATTAAAAGAAAGCTAAGCCATGCGACATGCGACGGAGGACGTGGGCACCATCCCTCTACCATTAGGGTTAATTGGTATAGCGCCACGTCCACCTGTGTCTAGTGAAACGTGCCAAGGTCACTGAGTCCACAAAAACGCCTCGCACCGACCACTGAAACCCAGCGTCTGATGCAGGCCACATTGCATCAGCTATACCCTTGCGGCCACTGGGAAATTATTTTACAAATATTGTAGAAAATGACATGGCTAAACAAGGGTCATCACTGCTGCTGCAGGCTGAATTATCAGACATTAGTATGCACAAGTTGCTGAATTATATACCAGATTACTAAATTATATATTGGAGTACAATATGGTATAGAATCATGTAATGCATAGTAAGATTATGCTAATGCTCAAAATACATATTGAAACAGGAAGTATTATACATATTGAATTATGACACTTACTGTATCTGAACATACTAAGATATGATATACATAATGAGGTTATACAGATACTTCTGAGACTTGAAATACATGGTGAAACATTAAATACTGTACATACTGAACATGAGCATACTATGACTGAGCATATTGAAACATGAAATATATAGTGAGATATTACTGATTACGCTAATTACACGAGATACCTGATGAAACATGAAATACTGTACGTACTGAGACAGAAAACATACTATAACAGAGCATACCGGAACGTGAAATGCATGGTAAGATTATACTGATATAAGATACTGAATTATATACAGGATTGCTGCATTATATACAAGAGAGATATTTGTATAACAAACATAGAAGGCATAGTGAGATTGTACTGAGACTTGAAAAACATGTTGGAACAGGAAATGCTGAACATACTGAAACATATAACATACTATAATTGTACATTCTAATACGTGAAATACATAATGTACTGCTACAAAGTACTGAGTTATATACGGAATACTTAATTATATCCAGGAGAGATATACATATGTCAATATTGAATTGTATAGAAAGGTTATACTGGTGCTTGAGGTACATAGTAAAGCACATTGTATCTGAGCATTCTGAAACACGAGGGTAACATAATGAGGATATACTGAAATAAGATACTGATACTAATACTTATGTTATACTGATATTTGAAAGACAGAGAAACATGGGAAACTGAACATACTGAAACATGAAACATGCTGTTACTGAATAAAATGTGACATGAAGTACCTTGTGAGTTTATACTGATGCAAGATGCTAAATTAGATACCGGATTACTGAGTTATACAAGGAGGATATATGAATTACAAATTTGAAATACATAGTAAGGTAATTGATACATAGAAAGGGTGACATTATGCTGATTTAAGATAATAAATTATATACAGGATTACTGAATTAAATATGGGAGAGAAATACGTATTATAATGTTAAATACGTAGCAAGATATGCAGACAGACGCTACAAGAATACATAAACAAAACAGTTCACTTGGTGACAGGATATAGGAGTGTGTAATAATGGCGTATATAAATTACAGACTTCAGATGCATAGTGCGGTGATATTGAAACATAGAGAGGGTGAGATTATACTGATACGAGATAGTGAGTTATATACATGATTATTGAATTAAATACCGGGGGGGGAAATACGCATTGCAAATTTAATACGTATAGTGAAATTGCAGACTGGCGTTACAAAAATACGAAGATAACAGTGCATTGGTGGCAGAATATAGGAGTACATAAAGCATACATTTGGTATTTCATGTGTACATATGATGCTGCTGACTGTGATTACAGATGCTGCCATTACTGCGTTTTATGAAGACAAAGTACTTGTATACTACTGCTGCATACATAATAAGTTAGAGCCATTCATATGTGCAGTTACAATTATATAATGCTGCCAGTGAGCTCCCTTTAGCTGGTATGGGAATGTTGCATGATGCATTAAGTACTCTTAAATGGTTTACACTTGGCATAGGTTTGTTCCTAAGCCCATAAGCTTGTCAACCATTTTTGTAATGCTGCGTTTGAGATGTCGCTGCTTAATTATGAACCTGATGAAGGCTAATCTGTTTGTCTCTGGGAACGGGATGTGTAGATCCTCCGTTAGTGAGCATTTTTCGACATAGTGTTCTGGCGTTCCCAGTTCACCGCAGCAACATAAGGAGGTAGTCGTCTTGCCGAATCTTTCAAAGTAGACTGGGAACGGGCCATGCCCGGTAATATAGTAGACCAGTTGTGGATTTACTATAAGACGTTCTGGATCAACCTTTGGCAGATGCGCATACGCACGACGTCCTGTCTCATCGTTGTTCCATGCCTCTTGCCACAGTGTGAAAGCGACCTGTTTCAAGCTCTTTTTTAGATATGAGGTGGGCCATGGAATTTGCAGTGTCTCTGCATCATTGTTTTGGGCTGCTTCTTTTGCGAGCCGATCTGCGGCCTCATTCCCAAGGTTGCCAATATGCGCTTTTGTCCATTCTAGGTTGATTTTTAAGGTCTTGTGAAAAGAGAGTTGTTCTTGAATTGCTGCAATTATGGGGGAGCCGTGCATAGGATTTAATATAGCATATAATGCTGACAGACTGTCTGTTATTATAAAACTGTTTTGATGTCGATATTGGGTAATAGTGTTTATTGCGTGATAAATGGCTGCGGCTTCGCTTTGAAAAACACTGTTTCTGGATTCCAAGTGTCCTTTCCATTGGCGTATTGGTTGCTGTTGCCGAAATGCGATGTATGCACAGCCAACATTCTCGTCAGTTTTTGAGCCATCTGTGTAGAATACGATATCATTGTCCGTAGCTCTTGTGTTTTGCTTAATATTAATGTGCACGCCTTGGCCTTGCGTCGACGGGTGTGTGTGGAGGCGATTGGACTCCCGTTCTAGGTTATCTGCCGTAAAAGTATGGTCACCAAACACCGCAGGGCGGCTAAGCTGCTTCACCAATTGGTAGGCTGCCTCTTTTTCCACATTTATGTAAAGAGGGGGCAATCCGGCCAGGACATTGAGTGCATTCGTTGGAGATGTTCTAAAAGCTTTAGTAATGTTGAGCAGAAACGGCCTTTGTATACTCTGTAGATATTTTATTTTGCGTCCTTGCATCGGAGAGGCCCATATTGCAGCTCCATATGTTACTATTTTCTCAGTGACTGTCATATACAGGGTCTTGAGTAAATGGGGGTTAAGTCCCCATCTGTAACCATTCATCAACTTGAGCTTGATGGCAATCTGTGCTGTTCGTTTCCTAAGCTCCAGCACGTGAGGGATCCAATTTAGTTTATCATCAAAAGTTATGCCCAGGTACTTTAGTTCTCGCTTAATGCGGAGTCTTTGGCCGTTGAGCGTTATTCTTGGTTGGCGTGCGAGTGTGCCCCCTTTTTTAGGAATCAGCAGTATTTGAGATTTTGTTTCAGCTATTTGGAGTTTTATTGCTGTGCATCGCTCCTGGAAGAGGTTGCAGGATTCCTGGGAATTTGCTTGCAGCTGTTCCCTGGTGTTTCCTTTCACAATTAGAGCTGTATCGTCCGCGTATGCAATTATTTTTGTGTGTTCCGGCCACGGCTGTGTGAGTATGATGTTGTACGTTACGTTCCATAGAAACGGCCCTGCGCAGGAACCTTGCGGACATCCTTGGGTTTGGTCTTGCTGGATGACACCGCTGTTATGCGGTAGAATCAATTTTCGCTCTGAAAGGTAACTCTCCAGGGTGTGGTAAATATTCCGTGGACATTTTGCCTCTCTCAGGGCATGTTGTATGGCCGGCCACCACAGAGTGTCAAAGGCACTCTTTAGATCTAATGATATGAATGCTGTGTGGTGGCCGGTAAATTTGTTCTCTAAAATGCTCTCCTTGACTTCCATGAGTGCGTGGATTGTTGATCTTCCTGCTCTAAATCCGTATTGGTTTCCACTTAAGTATTTGGTAGTATGCAGGTGGTGTCGCAGTCTGTTCATGAGTAACTTTTCAAATGTCTTACCAAGCGCTGATAGTAGGCATATTGGACGATAGGAGTCCGCTCTTTTTGGGTCTTTATTCTTTTTGAGGAAAAGAATAACTTGATCAATTTTGAAGCACCTGGGGAATGTGCCAGTGGAAAGCAGTTTGTTGAAAAGGGTACGGAAGAGGTTGACGTGCGACCGTATTGCGATCTTAACTATTCGATAGTTTATTCCGTCTGGCCCCGGTGCTTTCTTTTGCGGTAGCTGTCGCAGGACATGTAGGATTTCTTGATTTGTGAAAAGAGCATCGTTCATGGCATCTGTAGCCAGGGTTTGGTTACGCATGGTTGCTTGTGTCGTTGTGTCATCTGTAGGATCGTCCTTCGTAAAGACCGTGTTGAGCACTTCTGTAAATGTAGCTTCAGTAAGGTGTTCATTGGTGTTAGGTATTGGCAGGAGATGAAAGGAGGCCTGTTTGAACAGCTTTCCCGCCACTATCTTGTGATGTATGCCGTAGGTATTTGTAGTTTCTGTACAGAACTTTCTCCAGCTGTCCAGTTTGGCGGTAATGATCATTTTTTTGTATTGGGCCCTTTCCTTCTGATATATAGTGAGTGTGTTAGAGGTGATGCTCAGTCGTCGCTCACTTTTTAGCCGTCGTCTTAAGGCACGACACGTTTGCTGTTGCGCGCGTAATTGGCTATTCCACCAGTTTAATGTGGTGACCCGTCGTATTGTTCGTACTGGTAGGATGTCGTCACAAGCCGTCCTAATGGTTGACATCAGTTCACTCGTGAGTACATGTAGTTCCTCTCTAGTGGTTGCTTGCTCAATTCGATTGCTAAAGGGTGCCAGGCGTGATTTGATAGCTGTAACGAATGACCTGACCTTGCGACCTGGTAGGTTGTACCTTCTGATGATAGTTGTTTCTGTGGCTCTGGCAATGGTGAATCGTATGTAATTGTGGTCGGAAAGGCTTACGCCTTCCACGACCATCCAATCTTGTACTAGTTGTGCCATTTGAAGGGTCGAGACTGTAAGGTCCGGCCACCCTCTTGAGTGGACGCGATCAAAAGTCGGTGGCGCATCTTGCTGGTTATGCAAGATCAGGTTGTTGCTTGAAATAAAATCCTCCAGGGTACGTCCCTTTGGCTCTGTGGTAGCATATCCCCATGTTGTACTATGACAGTTAAAGTCTCCCGCAATCAACACGCTGTCTATTTTTTGCTCTCGCATCAGTTGTTGCATTTGCAAGATACTGTTTTCGATATCTGCCTTTGGCGGAGAGTACACGGAGACTATGATTGCTGTCAGATTGTGCACCTCTAGCAGGATGGCCACTATGTCCCTTTCCGCAATGATTACAGTGGGGGTCCACATAGGGTTGCAATTTACTATAATGGCTCTTGGCGGCTCGTTGGTATCTTCCTTTTGGAAAACAGTCCACTGTAGGGGGTAGCCCACAGCTTTGCCATGTAAACAATAAGGTTCTTGTCCTAGTAGGAAGTCGATCTGTTCTGTGGTTGTGTATATGGCTGCCTGTGCCGTTGCTGCACGAGCGCGTTGCAGATTTATCTGCAAACATTGTATTGCGTCCTGTCTGCGCGATTGCGTACTGTTGATGTCCAACTGTGTATTGTTATGCTGTACATTTGGGGGTTGCTGATTCTGTCTGCTTCTTGTAGTATTTGCCATTGTCTTATTGTTAGTATTCCGTATTGTTACGGATGTTCTGCACGTTTCGCTGGTATTGCGGGCAGTCTGAATGGTACGCTGGGTGGTGAATGTTGTATCTGTCCCCGTAGCGGTAGTTAGCTTCTCTACAGTTGATGCATTGTGGCATCGGAGTGTTGCATTCTCTAACTCCGTGATTGTTTGCGCAGAAGGAGCAGAATTGCTTGCGGCTTTTGCAGTCGGCCTGTGTGTGTCCGAAATGCTGGCATCTGTAGCATCGCTTGATGCCAATATGCTCAGTGATTCGGTGGGCCTGCCAGCCAAGGAAGATTTTTCTCTGACGCATGATGGCCTCAAAGCTTGCGGGCTCACATTCAAATATCCACTTGACCCTGCTCTTGCGGCGCTCTTGGAGTCGGTGGAGAGTCCTGAAGGTGGGGCTGGGCATATTTGAGGCACCGCTAATTTCTGCAAGTACGTCTTCGGGATTTGCTGCTTCGGGCAAGTCATGTACCGCGAACCTGGGCTTACGCATTTTTGGCCTGCTGATGTCCGCAGGGATTTCTGTCTGCTTGATCTGCTGTTCAAGGGCTGCGACATCTTCTTTGGATTTGCAGACTACTTCAAAGCCGCCTTTGTTGCTCTTTGTTACTCTTTCAACGCCGACTTTTAACTTGGAGAGAGGCAATTTGGCGTTGAGCTGTTCTTTTAGCTCTGCGTCTGTAATGTCTGTTTTTGGGCGTATGTACAGGCACGGTTTTTTAGTTTTCCGGGCAATCTCCGCAAATGTCGGATATGTGATTGCTGGTGGTGGTGTTGGAGTATGGGGATCGTGTGGCTGCTGAGCAGTTGACGCTAGTTGCTGTGTATGAGAAATTTCGCAGCAGAACACTGTTGAAGTGTTTACTCCTGTGTCAACTTTTGCAGGTTTAACCGTGAATTCCGGACCCTCTAGGGCCAGCGTTTGGAGTGCAGCCAGTGAATCTAGTAGGCGCCCTCGAAGATCTGTTGACAGAAGGAATTTGGCGCCTCGATTTGTCGTAGTCGCTACCTGCCTGATATCCTTGTATAGGATGGTGACTTTCTCCACGTGGGTCAGGTTCGACGTAAGTACTGCTGAGGCGTCTATTATGGTATGCGATGTAGAGGTGGAATCACTATCAGCTGGAATAACTGAAGCACGAGACATGATATTCCGTGTAATACTGTGCGCACTATTTGGTGTGCTGAGGCTAAATCGCTAATAGTGGTGAGTTGAACTTGGGGTGATGATCTAAGATAAATTTAATGTTGCACTCTAAAATTGTCACTGAAAGGTAATAGTAGTGGCACGTAATATGAGCTCACTGTAGCTGCATTATTTACATTTAACAGAATGACCTTTTAGAAACGTGTGAACAGCCGTATGGTGAATACACTATGGTGAAGAGTCCGATAAATATTACAATTAATGCAATTACAATATAATATTTTAGCACATTATAATGCAAATAAGGATCTTAAGAGGGTTCCATATTATACTGCATTCAAATGAGAAAACACAAGATCAAACAAAATAAATGTAATAATTAATACAAATTAATAAACAGAACCAGATAATAATTATCGAAAAACACACTAGAGGCACTTATAACCAATAAATGTTAGTTAAAAAGGTTGATTAAGCAATCAGAAATAACTAAAAGCTAAAAATTAATACAAAATTAAACAATTGTCAAACCGTAAGGACGGACCCTGTGCTGCTTTTGCAAGAAAATAAAACAGGGTATGTTGGCAAGAAAATTTACAATACAGTAGGCAGTAAATAATCAGAACATGGAATAACACTGATACATGAAAAACATTTAAGTAAATTAAACAAGCATTAAATTCTATGCAAAAAAAAAAAAAAAAAAAAAAAAACTTTTTAGATGGTTGTTCTAGGGCGTATGAGGTCAAAGTTATTGATTTTTACAAAAATAAGTAAAATTTACACTTGGTATTAAAATACCTTGAACATATAATGTTAACAGTGCATGTAATTAAAGATACCCAAATGCAAAAAATAATTTGAAATAAACATAAATGCAATAAACAGAAAGAAAACTATTAGACAGTTAAAAACATCTTTAGAGCAGTTCGCTAAGGTAATTAAGGGCCAAGTTATTGAATTTTAACAAAATAAGCAAAATATTAACTGAGAGAGACGCTAGAATGGTCGAAGAATATTCTAAGTCCTGATATCAAATGTTGAAAAAATTCAGTTACAGGCTATTGCGGTATATTAATGGAAGGAGAATAACAGTCCTACCTTAGTCTTCTTCAGATGGAGTAGCTATGTCGAGTAGATCGCGAGATTTTGAATTTTGAAAAAATAAGCACTTTTGGGCACTACAGTTACACTGAAAACTTAGGCCTACCCCGGTCGCCACGTGGTAGATCGTCGGCACGTTTTCGTCGAGGTGACCGTTATGCTGGTAAGCACAAACACCGTTGAAGTGCGGCGGACGGATTCCTTTGTAATTTTCACAAAAACTTTTATAACTTCGCTAATTTTTGTCGCACACACAAAATTTAGGTATCCACATGTAGGTTAACACTTCGCGCACAATTTGGAATAAAAATTTCTTCTGTGGGGTAGATATTTCTGCGGTTAATAATGCTTTTTAAGGGAGCTCAGCTGACACACATCCTACCTCGCAGGGGGCGTTGAAATAATAAGAAAGCTAAGCCGTAAGAATTGAAAATACAAGAGCGTGTGCATGTAACATTTAATAAATATCTCTTTTTGATTTAGAGAAAGTACTAGAAAATTCTCGTGCGCGATTTTAAAATCTTATAAAAGGAGGAAAACCTCTCAGTTCGTAGTAGTTACTTAGTTTGTTGCTGTTTAGAAAACTGCTCTTGTTGACTGTAGCGAATTCGCGGATTAGCTTTCTTTAGCTGTTTTGAATTAAGTTCTCTTGAACGTTTGAGTAGTTAAAAGATAACTATTGTGAGATATTGTAATACTGCACGAATATTTTAGGAAATTTAAGCATATTTGTTGTGATAATAATAAATTTTTGTTCATTTTTCATCGGACTTGTGCATTCATTTTGTAACGAACCCGTACGCACGCAACAATATGGGTAAAACATTTTATTCTGTTTAGTTAAGTATAATTATAGAATACATGATCAAAAGTATAAAAATGTGCAATAATAAGAGATTTATGAATTTCTCTTGAAAAAATACATTTTCATAAATTTTTAAACCACATATGTTCGTCTCTTAATTGTATATTTTCAATATATTTTTTAATTCTTTAAGAGAAACACTTTAATTAAATTAGCTTGAAAGTATTAAAATCCTTAAAATTCTAGCCCTTTTAACGAAAGATTTAATTTATAATTCTACTAGTCTGAATAGCTTTTGGAAACATGCAGTTTTCTTTTTAACTTGTGCCCATGGAATTTGGGTGAACAGATTTTTTTTTCTAAATAGCATACCTTATTTCCCAAGCATTTCATCTCATTCTGTTTTAGGAAAAGACCTGACAATTTTACTATACATACATCTATGTGATAATGCATACAATTTTACTATATATACAATTTTACTATACACACATTTGACTATACAGTAAATACACAAGAAAATTTACGTTTTCGTGTGCATTTACTTTTCAAGTGCATTTTCTTTTTCAAGTAGTTTCTAAGTTTTACATAGAATTATTCGCTCATATTAAGCGAGACACTTTTTTTGTTCGAATAATCCTTAGAGTTCTTACCATGGAATTCAGTTAGTAACTAGAATATTACGATAAAACTCAAGTAGTAGTAAAAGAACTTGTAAATTCAAAGAAAATAAAACGAACTTTCTTTTCCTTAGTTATTTCTCTTTAGAGTTCTAGTTCAAATAATAAAAAGGATATACAAAAGAAAAACCTTTCTATAAAATTAAAGAGAAAACTAAAGAAGATGGCGTAAAAATTTTCCATGCGTTTGTATCCTTTTACAAGTAGCTCGAAGCTTCTTTTTCTATGTTTGTACAAGAGAAGTCTTTCTGATCAAAATCAATAATCCTCAAAGAAGTAGGCAATCATTTTCTTTCGGCAGTACACTTGAGAAATCTCAACACTGAAGATTTATAATTTATTTATGAAATAATGCATTTTAATTTTACTGCCTGAAATAAATTAACACTGCGACTTTATCATTCATAAACTTTACGTCACCTTTATATTCCTCTCACGGAATAAATTATTGCATAAATCTGTTACTGAAATGTTTCACTGGGTATTTAATTTAAGTATTTTTTAAACTATTCATTCAAAAAATTCGTCACATAAATTTTTAAATGTACATTAAGTTTGACTTTTCTAATTAATTATAAGAGAACGGAGAAAAGAAAAGCTACGCATATTTTAAAAATAAACTGAGATAACAAACTTGGAAAAGCTCTGATTAATATATATTGCTGTGTGCAACATTGTTTTAAATACGATTGTAGTAACGGGTATTAAGTTTAGAAATTAAAACCTGATATGAGTCAAGCAATTATAAAAGACAACTGGAAAGTCCTGCGGTTATACGAAATGCCCGCTGTTCTAGATATTATAAATTGATTATAAACAGATGATTGCTAATGCAAACAAATGTTCACGTTCCCCCTAACACGCTCAATTTGCGTTCAGCTGAAACTTCAGTTTAAAATACAATGTCGGAATAAAATCGGGCAAAATTTTAAACTCTTTTCTTATACGTACTGCCTCTACGAAGATTTGGGACAAAATTCTTAAAAAACCAGGATAACAACACCACCACCCTAAAACACCACCACACCTTTCTTAAACTGTGTCACTTTTCAGCCTCTTATACGAATTTTCTAACACGCTCACATTCATGGTGCTTCTGAATGCTGTCGTAGACGTTACATGTGACGTAACAGTAGCGTCACTTTTTACATTTTTTCTGAATTTCCGAAACGCTGTTAAACAGTGCTTTTTAAGATATTATTTCACTTTACCTAAGAACGCCGTCCAAAAGTATTCAATTTAGAGAATAAAGGAAATGATTAAAAACGGTTACATTTCTAACTCTCTTTTTCTTTCCACAATATATTTGACTACAGGCCTCCGACTCAAATGGATAAGATCACTGAGTTACTATGTAAACTATACAGTACTCAGTGATCTTCTTTAATGTACATAAATCATACAGTATTCAGTGATTGGAATTTTCCTATTAGCTTGGACGTTACTGTAACACTATCCGGATTCGATTTCCAGCAAGTAGGCTGCCAGCTTGGGCGTTACCGCGGTTCTTCACAGGCGGAAGGTGAATACGAGTCAGTGTTCTCAACAAAAATATTCCACGGAGGCATCTTCCTTTCTTAGGAAGATAACCTTTATGTACTCTAGTGTTATCAATCACAAAAAAATTTGACTGTAGTTGCAATATGCAAAAAACACTGTACTATTTCTCCTTCTTCATGCACTAAGTCTATAACAGAAAAAAAGTGCTACCTAAAATCAAACAAGATAATTCGATGCAAACTTCTTGCCACAAGAACATGATATTTTACAGAAAGTAAATTGAAATGTGTTAATAACCATTGCTTAGGTATTAGATACCTTCCCTTAGACGCATAGCTATACAAGAAGAGATGATCACAGACGTAAGAATTTGAATCAACCTTTAATTGGTAAACGGTGGCTAAGAACTAACATATAAAACTAACAGACGACATGAAAACATAAATCGCACTGCATAAAAAATAGTAAACCAAAGATCTGAGTAAAACCAGAGACGACACGAAATTCACGTGATATGTTGTACTCATTAGGTTATTTCAAAGCAGGAGAGATGAAAAATGAGCAACGTCCTCGCCGGGAATCGAACCACGGATCTCTGGAATACGCGCCCAGCGTGCAGACCCCTGCACTACGAAGGCATGCTAAGAAGGCGGGAGAAATGCTTTATAATGTTAACATTAGTTGTGCATTGTTAGCTGCTTTTTCACGAAAATAGCAACACAAAATTATGGAATGTAATTTACTGTTTCAGAAAATTTACAGAAGAAAAATTCGAGCAGCATATTTCTACTCAAAAAACTTGTGTCTGGTATTTCACCTAAATAGTAGGCTGCAATATGACAGTATGTTAAGTTTACAAACTAGAATTTACAGTGCTATGGATATTTGTGGTTGTGTTAAAGTAAATTATATTAAAGTGAAAATAAATCCTGCTTTATAAAAATAGATGAAACGAATTCAATTATGCAAAATTACTTTATATTATTATTCTTAATATTTATAATTGCAGTAACGTTTTTGATCTGTTACGCAGTTTTTGTTCCTAGGTCATCTTCGGAGGTATGGTGGTTAGGAGAGATAGATTTTACATCGAATAGGTTGAGTTTATCTGCCATAGAAGTTTATAATTGCGACGTCGCAGAGTCAATGGAACAATGTAGAGCCGTATTTTTCTAAACAAACTTGTGGTGACGGGAAAATGGTACATGGCCTTCGGATTCCATCCTCCCCGGAGTATGATTTCTATCAAAACTACGATGATTTTTGGAAAGTTAGTCTTCGTGTGCTTTCCTAAATTAAGTAATCGACACACATTCTTTGATTTACTTTCGTGTTTACATTATTTGAATACACTTTTATGTAATGTTCTGTGTAAAGCTTCAAAGTATTAATATTATGCATTTTATATGTAATGAAAAGGAAATGAGGATTTTCGACTTTTCTCGATAATCGTAGCTTTTCTTACCTTGAAAATTGCATCCTAATAAAAATATCATATGTGTAATTATGCAACATTTTATCAAACTTCAAAAGCACTCAATTTAAAGAAAAAAAGACTTTTTAAAAACTTATACATTTACCAGAAGATGGAAAAATCTTTAAAAACTGCAGGCGTTTCCTAAACACTATGCCTAATTATCCTTTCAGAAAATGTTTAACTCTATTTTTGAAGATTGTTTAACCCAGAATTATTTATAACATTCTACTCTAAAATTCTTTTCACACGTATATTTACTTTTACGGTAAAATTCAAACGTCTGTTTTCGCATTTTCAAACAGCGTTTGAAACAAATGGAACCATATAAGAAATATTTAGTCAATTAATCTTTCTCAAACACACTGTATAAAAATATTTCAAATTATTTAGCGACGTATTTAAAAGAAATGCTAAAAGTACTGGCACAAACATGTATATGTATATAATATAATCATTTTCAAACTTTTAGAGAGCACGATCAGTTACGTGTTTCTTCGTAAACTGATGTACAAATTTTAAGTAACAGTGTAAAAATTTAGCAGATAGCCATGAAATTGCCGAAAAGGAGGTCTGGAGATAGTAAAATGAACACGTAAGTCAGTAGAAACGGCATGCGTATGCAAATATCAGGAACGAAACGTCAGAAGCGGCGTGAGCGTACACAAAACGTGTGATATCGGCGCGCGCAGCTGATATCACTCGAATGATATCACTCATAAAATAAATTCCAAATTTCAAATTTGATCTTCCACATGCCCATATTCGTAGGAGGATTACGTCATTCAAAATTCGATGGCTCAATGTACCGTTGTTTTATCATAATGCCAGAAATATACCTACATTTATGTAGAATTTTCATCGTTTAATTTCTTCAAATATAATGTATGACTGTAAAATTTGGTGGCAACAGTTTGAAAAGTCAAACGGACATTTATAGTGATTCAACGCAAAATCGCAAAACGAAAACAATAGTCCTTCAGAGACAAAGCCCGTTTGGACTAATAAAGGAAAACATAATGGTTTTTCCTCGAAACGTTCACAGATAATGCATAATCAGTAATATGAATTACAGATTTCGTTTGACTTCTTAACCTTTCTTCTAACAATCAGGTGTCATAGTAAGATAAAATGTAGAAAAGACACGTCAGAAATGCGAGTGTTATTTCAACCCACTTCAGATTTACAATTCTGGCGTGCAAAAAATACCCACCTATCTATATGCAAATAGAACACTTCCAGGAATGCTTAAGAGATTTTAGAAAGGCAGTACGAATACTGAACCTGATAGACTCGTAGGTCCTCTAAGCGATAGAGACCTGACATTTTTCCCATCCGAATTGTGAACTGCACGTCATACACTTTTTATTCATACAAAAGTAAAACAGGAATTACAAAACCTTGAATGATATGGATGATAAAATTCGTAATTTTTTTGAAGAATTAAAGAACTAACGTAGAATTTTATCCAAAGAAACTTTTAACTTTTAAAACTTTTAAAATTTGTATCAGAAGAAACTTTTAAAATTTGTATCAGTATAAATCGGTAAATGTACATGATCCTTAAATCAAAGCATTAATTATTCTCAACCGTCCTTATGTTTGCGGTGAAAACACCTCAAACATCCTTGGATCGGTTTCGAGAAAAGTGGAACCTCGAGATACGAGCATCTCTATATACGAGAAATTTGATATAGGAAAAAACGTTAGTAGAAAATTCGTCTCTAACTACGAGTGACTCGAGTAACGAGCCAGGCTGTTGGTATGCATGGCGCTTTCCCGATCCGGCTAAACTCGGGGAATACCCTCATCAGATCACTCAGTGTTCTTTGATCTACGTGCTTATGCGCTTGTGAGTTAATTGTTTTTTCCTTCTAATGTGAAAATAATTGTTTCACAGTGTCTCCCAAGAAACCTGCTGCCTCACATAGTGCTGGAAAGAAAACGAAGGAAGACATGGCCATTGAAATTAAAACAGAAATCATGGATAAACATAAGCGTGGCGTAAAGAGTGATGGAATTGGCGAAGACTTACGGCTGTTCGACATTGTCGATCTGCACTATTCTGAAGAAGCAGGAAGAAATTAAGAGACTGGATGTTGCCAAAAGAGTTACCGTTACATCCAAACACCGTCCAAAACTCCTAGAAGATGCTGAGAAACCGTTGTTGGTGTGAATTAACGAGAAGTAGTAAAAGGAAGTTCCGTGTCCGAAGCTATCATTTGCGCTAAGGCTAAGAATCTGTTCTTGGAATTTCTCCGAAAAACACCAGGTACGTCGACGTAAGATTAGATGATAATGTGATTTTTAGGGGTGCGTAACGGATCAACTGGATTTCCATTATTTTCAATGGGGAAGTTTGTTTCTAGATATGATAAATTAGCTATAAGAGCTCAAAGCTGGAAGAAATTAAACTCGTTTCTCGAGGTTCTACTGTACTTGGCATGGGGCGTTTGGGATTGTCCTGTTTCCGAGAATATCTGTGAGCATCATATAAAATCTGTCGGGTCTAAAGTTTTCTTGAATGGATAATGACTGACTTGTATAGCTATGAGACCTCAAGTATCAGTCCATGAAATATCTCAAGCCAGGTAAAGATGACACTGGGAAAATATACGATGCTATTATCAATAGCGGGCCAAACCTACGATGAATGTCTAATGCGCATAGATATTCTGTTCATAATTGCCAAGGTGAGTGGATTGGGACAAGGGATACAATACCAACTCGGTTTGGTTTTATATGATTACGACAAAGCCTGGAGGGCTATCTGCCTTAGGGGAGGCATGACTTCGTGGAGGATTTTCTAAGGGATACTGGCTCGCATACATGTTACGCATACGGAAAACCAACGTAAACGCCCGTGCAGCCAGCCTGTTCACGGGACTCGAACCTCGGACCGAAGTACCAATGCTCGGCCGCTGGTGGGTCCCCAATAACAACCTGAATAAAAAGTGCATGCGATTAATAATATGAAGCATAACTGACATTAGCCTGTTAAACATATTAATATCACTGAATCGTATGTTACTTTGTGATTAAAATAATAATATCAAAAAATGTATTATTCATTAGAAATCCGTAAGATTTTTCACTACTAGCTGTGTGTTTAGCTTTGATGAAATAACATGCATCCCATTGTAAAAGCGCATCATTTTCTGTAGTTTCAAACCAAGAATATGAGGTAACATCCAAACTCATTTCATTTCTGGCTATACCAACAGATTATGAATCACAAAATACATAAATAAAAATTTGTCAACGAGAAAATGATCCAATATATTGAAAAGTAATTACATATAACAAAACAAGCGAAGGCTATTTGCCTAATAAAGATTCCATGACAGACTCCTAAGCGATTCCATAGACGAATTTTAAAGCGTTCATTTATTCTGATAGCAGGTACTGTCAATTTATCAGCGAAACTTACAAAGAAAACCTAGGCAGACTGCCTCTTTCACCACAAGAATTGAATTCATTGCCATAGTACTATCGCCCAGTGTTTCTTTAAACATTAAATAATTAGAAGTCAGGAATTAATTTTATAAAATTTAATATTTAATTAATTTTGTGAAGACCACATACCAGAAGTTTACACTACAAACTTTGAGACAACTTACATTTGGAATTTGCATCGAATTAAATTAAGAACGGTTTAAATAATTCAGTTAAGAAATCTGATGAACAGAAAACGAATTTCTTATAAAAGATTTGAGATTTTAGACGATTATAAAGCGTTTAATTTGATCACTTACATTAATTAGATCAGTTTTATTGCTAAATTCGCTTGAATATTCACTTTAGTAACGTATAAATATTATTTTATTTAATCTAATACTCTAAATTTCTTACGTGTGGAATTTCTTCTTCTACATCATTTTCATTTTAAATATAAATCTAAACGTTTAAAAGTGTTAATAAGCCTCCAAAAAGAGATTTTTTCTCTTAACAGATACACAAAAGTTTAAACGAAGGATTTCACGAAACTTGCAAGCACTACAGGAAGTAAAATTTTCAGACCAAGAAAATCAAACAGGATTTCCTAACTTCTATAAAAGCTGAGTCAAAACAAACAGAAAGAGCCAAAATCAACGAATGGTGTCTCTCAGCAGTCCCAATTTAAAAATACAAATGGAAAAGAAAACGTATCTCAGAGGAAAAAAGCTGCATAAAATTTAAGAAAATCCTGTGGATTGGAAGGAAGGGAAGGAAGGGTTATATGTTATGGCTTATATACGGATGCGTAGAAACGACTGTCGACGACGTTAAGGGCAGTCATTGCGATATATCTGAGATCCTGTTATTAGTCCAAAGGAGCAATTTTCTCAGAAGGATTATTAATTTCATTTTAGCATTTTGCGTTGCTTCACTATAAATGTCGTTTCACTTTTCAAATTGTTGCCACCAAATATGAGAGCCCTGTATTATATTTAAAGAAATTAAATAATGTGTGTATGTGTATGTGTGTGTGTATTTAATTATGGCAAAGCATACTAGGGCTACCTGCCTAAGAGGAGGGATGCCTTCGTGAAGGACTTTCTAAGGGAAACTGGCTCGTATACACGTTACACATGGGGAAAACCACGAAAACGCCCATGCAGCTAGCCCGTTCGCGGGATTCGAACCTCGGACAGAACTACCAGTGTTCAGCGACTTTACCGCTCGGCCGCTGGTGGGCCAGAAATTAAATAATGAATAATCTACATAAATGTTTGTCTCTTTCTCGCATTGTGATAAAACAAATGTACCTAGAGCCATCCAATTTTTAATATTGAACGTTTCCACCCGAATATGGGCATCTGAAAGCCCAAATTTGGAATTTGTTTTATTATCGATTTCATATTTTGTAAAACTTTAACCAATTTTTGATTAACAAACTCAACAATTTCAAAGCGAGGAATGGAAACACTGTACGGAATAAAAGACATTTTTATCTCCAGCGTGCGAGATTGTGTATGGGAAATTCTACAGGTATGCTCATTTAAAAATTATTTTACGATATTGTTGTTGAATTATATTTTATGATTTAAGTGCGAAGAACATGATATTTATTAATAAAAGGTAAACACAAAACGTTAAAAAAACGCTCCTTTGGGTGTAATGTAAAATCTGAAAAGCTTTGAGATTTTCTTTGTTGTTAATTTTTATTCCTTTTGTAAATATAAGAAGAATATTGAGTATTTATATTCAGTTAGGGACATACGTATTTTATAAAACATGGAAAATATTGTAAACTTCCGAATAAGATGTAATAATTAGATACGCCAAGCAATGAATATTTAGAACATTGACACAAGTTGAAATAGCATGCAAAAGTTAACTACAGAATTTGATTCCTTAAACAGTAATCCAAGTCTCATAATTAAAAAATTCCTTAAAACAATATGGACAAGTTCATGAAAACTGTCGTCTTAACTGTGTGATATGAAGTTCGGAAAAAGTGAATTTTTACTTTATTTTTTATTTTATTCACACATCAATATTCCAGTTTAAAATATTTATAACAAAAAAGGAATTAAAAACTTAAATGCCATCCATATAAAATTCGGGAATGCATTTATTTAAATGTGTCCTTTTCCCATGCTTAGTAGCGAATTAAATATTAGATTATGGCATCTAACTTTGACAGTAGCCTTTTATTAAAAACTCTCTTTTTACGATTAATATTTCAATTTTGACAAAAGAGCAGTCGTCTGAGTCGTAGCGATTCTTTAAAGGTGTGGAATATTAAAATGAAATGAATATTTTACTAATCTGAAATTTTACGTTATAAGGAACATGCAAATTTTTTTTTCTGTAAGTAGAAACCTCGTTACTACAATTTTGAGATAAATTTCAGAAACTTGTAACCATTTCTTAAGAAATTTATAATTAACAGTCATTTATAGAATCGATATTTAAAGTAGTATAGACACATTTTACGTAAGTACCGTATGACTCATAAAATATAAAAAATGTTTTCGCTACCTGTCGAACAATTCATAATAATGCAACGATCTCAGTATTATAACATTCACTTTAGGTTTCTAATGCTAAGATTATGAATGAATATTTTTTATTAAAATCTTAAAAAATTACACCATTTACAATTTTTGCTTAATGGAAAAGATATTATCAAAGCCGAAAATATTAGAATGATGAAAGAATAAATTACTTTTAAATTATCGTATTTGAATTGGAATATCCTAGCTAAAGAAGAGTTCTTCAAAAGCTAGAATATTGTAGAACTATGTAGCGACTATTCACTGAGTTCTTGTAAGTAATAAGTCCAAAGAAGGCTTAAGTTTACCCTTTATTCCAACTCAAAATAAGTTAAGAGATGGCTCATTCTCGGCCTTACAGTAAGCCTCTTCTTGGGCTCTGACTCAAGGTAGAAAATATAAAACTAATCTAATGCTAAAAATGTAACCAGCCGAACCTGCACAGAACCAATTAACAGAAGTGGGCTTTATTTAAAATCACCGGCGTAAACTAGCCGGCACGTAGCGATACGACCTAGAATATGAATGTTACACTTGAGGCAAGACGTGGCCGCCGAAGCGCAGAACACGCTGTCCTACTGAAGTGACTCAGGCTTCAGCTTAAACTCGTTTCTAACTCATTTACATAAATCATAATCCTGAAAACTCATTCTGGTAGGGAAACGTAGTGGGGAATGACAAGGTAAAGGTATAAGATATTTCTCCCACTTTCCTAGTACGCCTTCGTGGTGTGGTGGTCTGCACACTGGGTGCGTATTCCAGAGGTCAGAGGTTCGATTCTCGGCGAAGGCGTTGCTCATCTTTCAATATCTCTTGCTTCCAAAAACTCCTAATTACTTGAAAGTGGCGCCCGAACTAAAAGGCTGGTGGATGATGATTCTCCTCATCCAGGGTTTGGCAATTGTGTCCCCTAAAAACCCCAGTTGCCCTTTAAAAGGGAGGTATATAAGGTGTTTCTCCCACCTTCCTAGTACGCCTTCCTGGTGTGGTGATCCGCACGCTGGGCACGTATTCCAGAGGTCCGTGGTTCGATTCCCGGCGAAGGCGTTGCTCATTTTTCAATCTCCCTTGCTTCGAAAAAATCCTAATGACTCAACAAAGGAAAGGCTTCTTCCATAATAAAATTAACCATTAGAAAATCAAAGTAAACCCCCACAGAATTATTTGAATTAAAATAACTAGGAGGGTGTAGATGTATTTTTATTCGTAGATTAGCACCTTGTTTCTACTGTTTTATTTAGGAAGCGAGACAAAAAACGAAATTAATAGCGAATTTTAACTCGGAAAGCGCTAATAATAATAGTATAAAATAGTGTAATCTAGCTATCGAAATTATTCGATGGCTAGTTTATACTGTTTAGCTATTTTACAATACGATTTCGACTACTACTTTCATACGGGAAAACAATTAGATGCTGAACATTGAGGCAACTCTTGCATAATTATAACATTCTTATTACAGACAGGAAAATTCAAATAGATTTTCAAGGCTATGAATCAATAATTTTGTTCCAATATCACGTGTATGATAGAATTTAAATTTTACACGAGAAAGATAAAACTGATTGCTTTAGTCATAGGCTTATAATATTCCACCTAGATTACGTTTTCAATAATCTCAAGAAATGTATATTTCTGATATGTGATATATCAAGAACCACTAGACAAAATAACAAGCACATGCTTTGAAGCCCTGAAAACCTAATCCTCTACCGGAAATTCTCATACAACGTGTTAGAATAAAGCTATCGAAACGCTAGTTAATTAAGGAAGCTTCGAATACATCAGCCAGGATGTAGAATTTATTATTTAAAAATTGATGTAAAATCTGAATATTTTCTATCAAATTACTTTAACGGAAGAAGTTGTGCAGTAAAGTAAAATGAAACTGCATTTTGATAATACATTTGGCGTATCTATTAACAAACTATAATTTAAGGAAAAGTTATTTGTAAAATAAATCCAAATCGGCTTAGGTATACTTGCAATCTCTCAAATGTAGATTTAATTTATCTTTCATCAAGCGTTAGCCTTCACAATGAACAATAACAAGTACCAATCGAAATGCTAGCAAAAGTATATATTCATTACCCGAAAATGGTTATTAGACTTATGGATGTTATAAGTATAGGAAAGTTAATTGTAAGTCCAGTATAATTACAATAAAAACGAAATTTCGAAATTATACACATATGTGGAAGAAAATGAGAATCGTAGATGCACTACAAATACATCAGTACTACGAAAAGAGCACCAGAATGAGACAATTCATTATTTTGCACGAACAAAAGACTTTCCTTTTTGCCTTTTAATATCTGTAATTACTATTAAAGTATAAAATTTAAGCTCCGCCAATTCTGTAGTAATAAAAACGCGCAGAAAAAGAGGAAAAGGCAATCTAATTCCAAGTAAAAGCTATGTCAAGCTCAGATAGATGCTAATGAGGAATACATATCAAGCCCGGTATTGCTCTTTAATCTTCAAGAACCCTATCTCTGAAAATTTTCTTGTATAACGAGCTCAGGAACGTAATTAGGAGCTATTAAATCTCGCCGTTCGAACTCATTTATCTTCGTTCGAGATTATTTTCCATTAGGAGGAAATAACGTGAGTGAGCATATACGTCACTTCCTTCCGGACGAAAAGGTGAATCCTACAGAATGGCAAGCGCAGTTCTTTTTATTTTATTTACAGTGGGGTTACGGTATAAAGTGGTATTGATGATCTGCAGTTTTTCACAATTTCAACTTGTTGATGTTTGAGGGACACAAGAAGCATGAGGTCTTTTAAAGCGAAGGGCAGAGAAAATGCAAAATCCGAATCACGCATTTGTATTCCCAGACCTAAAAGACCATCCGAGAAGACAGCCGTGATGGTAAATTTATATCTTCGAATACTCAAAACTCCCCACACAGTTTTTCTTTCTTATTATTTTGGTGTGATTTACAGTTTCATCAAAACTTTTAAAGTAGGAAATTTGAAATTTTGCTTCTATTAGCTTAGAAACGCAAATATTATATTATTTTTAATATCAAATAGCAGTTAATTTCGAAGTTTAATTATTTATTTAGGTATATGCGAAGATATTTAACATCAGAAAAGTGGGAATAATCTGAAACTAAATTTAAGACACGTAAACCTAAGGAAAACTAGAAAATTCCAATAAGGATTTATTAATATTTTAGGCTGGAACTTATCAAACGCAGTGAAATTCTGAGTTTTTGAATTTCCGATTATCGGTATATGGTGTGCCCGACTCAAGGATTACCCGAACACCTTCGGTAGGAATAGAACTCTCAGATTAGTATTTTATAAAGATAAGAAACTTGTGACTTTTTAAAACAAACTCAAAATTTTTGCTGCAATGAATATAGTTGCTAAAACTAGAACTGAAATTAAGAGCTTAGGCTGATGGAAGAGGTGATCTCTGATATCGCAAGGTAAGAATAATTCGCCATAATGAGGTAACGAAGTAATAACATCAAGCTTCTTTGGAATTATTTTTCTATTCAGGATTTTGAAAATATTGGAAAGAAAAATGAGTGAGTGGAGAAAGTCAAAAATGATGAAGGCAACAGAATTTCATCAATACAGGACATTCTTGATGAAGTGATTCAAACGAAATTAGAGGAAAAGAAAACTCAGATGAAAATAAAGAAGCAAGAATGGCCATGGTGAGATACTGGAATCTGTAGACATACCGTTAAACAAAATGGGTTCTTATTTAATGACATCATAATACTGCATAATGTGTGTCATACTATGTTAAAGAATGCTAGCGTGTCTCTCAGGAAAAATATGCAGCACTTTTCTCTAAAAAAAAGCTGAACACCTATTTAAACTTCATTATTTTAAAAACCGTATTTTAAATCTTATATTATGCATTGTCTTTAACACACACACACAAGCATGTAGGGCTTTAATTGTATTTTACAGGAGAATTTATAAAATACCTATTTTTTTCAATTAATGTAGAAGCACACTCACGGATCAGTAAACTAGAGTTTAGTGTGCAATTAATATTGTTGACTAGGAATCACGTATTATAATTCCATCATTAAGAAAGCAGTTTTTAGATAAGTGCCAGAACAAACTTTACGTAATATGTTTCCATAATATTGAATAGTATATTTATTACATTTCAACTTCTAGATTTTTTTCCATATTTTTTACATATAACTCTCTGTTAATTATTTTTCAATTACTTAATTACTGACTCAAACCACTAAAAAACCAAGACGATTCTTTTGTATATGTATAAGGTATTTTCTTCCTCCTTCCAGCATGCCTTCGTGGGGTAAAGGTAGCAAACTCGGTGCACATTCGAGAGCCGCAGGTTCGAGTTCCGACGAAGGCATTGCACATTTTTTCATGTCTTTGGCTTCAAAATAGCCTAATGAATCTACATGTGAAATATTAAAATTCACTTTATAATATTTCTACAGAAATATTCATTCTGTTCATCTATTAAATCTATTTTTAATTTCTTTAATTCCTCTTTAATTTCTGAAATGCTAATGAAACAGTAAATAAAAAAGCAGGCAATAAAATGAAATTTCGATAATTTAAAGAATTTTTTAACACTTTCAGCATTTCACTCAAACTAGCACTGCACCTACACTGTAAAATATAAAAATGAATTAAAATAATATGACTAACTCTATGACACTGATTATGTTAGACATAAAAGAAAGCAAATCTTTCTATAATACAAAATTCTGTATGATTGAAAAACAGTCTCCCGATAGAAAACTTCCTTTGGGTTCACATGCTATTGGCCAAGGTTTCTGGGTAATAACGTCTTAATTCTCTTCTGCAAATTAAAATGCTAAGCTCTGTTGTTACGTACACTATTTAAAGCAACTATTGCTAAATGAATAGTATTATTTTTCTTAATTAGCGACCTCAAAATTAAAATTCTAAATTTGTTGCTGTCCTCCTTAAATTCATCTGTTCTCCCAAAATTCGAGATGATTCTAAATTACATAACACTGCTTGAAAAAGTAACTAAAACTAATATTGACCAATCATAGCTTAGAATACTCTCCGCACCTACGAAATATAAATACTGAGCCACAAACACTATGCTTCCCTTTTTTTTTTTTTTTTTTTTGAATTCTACCATGCAAACAACTCCGAGCTGCTTATTCTTCCCTGCCTGAAATGACGTCGTAGCTTTTTATCTGTGTCTATAAAAATTACTTGTATTCAAGTATGATCGAAAAGTATTTTGTCTGCCAAAGAAATAATTTTTCATGTTCCTACAAATAAAGATGGTGATTTGCCGAAAATAGGTTTACCAACGACTTATTCCTGCTTTATTCACCCAGCCTTGTCTACAGCCAGAAGTTAAAAGTACCCGATTCATCACTGCGCACTTAGTATATTATATATATATATATATATATAAACCCACGCATATATGCGTGTGCTTCAAGCGATATACTATATACGTACTCCCCACAATAATTTTACAACTAAGTCTAATAAGTAACAAAGTTTCTTTCTTAGAACTTTCTAGACGCTCTGTCTACTGTATCACACGATTTTGGTAGAATTCCTTTCATCCAAATGTCTGTAAACATTAAAATAAATACAATGTTTGGTAAAGACTAACGAAATATGAAAACATCTGTTGTATTAATAATTCCAACAATAATATCAATATAGAAATCTTAATAAAATTTACAGAAATACTTAACGTAATAATGCAAACACTTTGGTGTAATTTGCCGAAATTTTACAGATGAAAGAGTATGATCATTCAGTTCTATTCTAAAGGCTTTACTTATCGCACACATAAATATTATTACATATACATTTTACATTCTCATCAGATATCTATCCCGGAAATCAATAAATAAATCTATTTAGGAGCTGGTTAACATTTCTTTCGTTCAGGTGAAAATTTCGCGGCAATCGTTTTAACAACAGACTGAGAACAATTGCTTTCTTTAAGAGAATTTGCGGCAAAATGCTGTACTCCTGCAGAAATTTTACTATAGTTTTTCCATTGAAAGCAAATTCCAGAAGAGCTTATTTTAAAATTTTCTTGAAGACGAAATATATCACAATTTGTGCATAAAAAAGTTGGAATTTTTTAATACATCAGAAAGAACGCATACGCAAAAGGCAACGTTGATTCCTGAAGAACTATTAAAAGCATGGTTGCCTGAAGAATAGTTATGCGCATGGCTGCCAGAGTTTGGCACACTTTAAAAATTTTCCGACTTCTACTAAGATGACTGCACAAATATGTAAGTACCGCTACAGCTAGTATTCTCATTATATTTACTGCCTCAAAATGTTTTCAGAGTATCACACAAAAAAAGATTTATTTGATTATTCATTTAGACTTTTGATTCGTTTGTAGAGACATTAGGTATTTTTTGGAAAAGCCGGAGAGATGAAAAATATGCAACACCCTCGTCGGGAATCGAACCATGGACCTCTGGAATACGCGCCCAGCGTGCAGACCACCACATAAGAAGGCGGGAGAAATACCTTATATACTACCCCTTTTCAAGAGCGACTTGGGTTTTTAGGGGCCCCAATCACCAAATCCTGGGTAAGGAGAATCATCATCAAACACCCTTTAGTTTGGGCGCCACCGTAGAGACATTAGATATTTTTTTAAAAGCCCGAAAGATGAAAAATATGCAACGCCTTCGCCGGGAATCGAAACACGAACCTCTGGAATATGCGTCCAGCGTGCAGACCACCACACCCCGAAGGCATGCCAAGAAGGCGAGAGAAATACCTTATACGTTGTTAAGATATCCATGTTTTTCGATGTTCTTATACCACCAGAATTGCATACACTGAGTATTTTATTAAGACAGTAGGGGTTTTAGGGACAAAATTTGAACCCGGTTCTTACTGCTTGCGCTGTCTCGACGATAGAGTCTTTGGCCATCCGCGTGGGTAGCGTGAGAGCCAATAAAGCTGAGTCACAATTGCCTCCTGCCTTTGTGGTCTCTGTGCGACCAAGGGGAGATGAGTCCCTAGGTTGCCGGTTCAGCGTCGGGGGCCTTACGAGAGAGACTTTTTTTAAAGATCTGCATTCCAGAATTGAGGCCTTTGGTTTGCACCAAGTGAATTTATCTGTTTCTCTCCTTTGAGGTGATTATTGACCATTTCCTTACCCTCCCACCTAATACGAAGGATAGGGCGTCAGACAATATAGTGCCTTTAATTATGGCGGAACACGTAAACACATTAATTGATTTCAGTGTTTTATAAGTACGGAACAAAAGTTTCAAATTTAAACAGAAGTTTTTTTAATGTCTTTAATTTTCCTTATGGCGATTAAAATATTACCATTTAAATGAAATATCTCAAATCTTTCAAGACAGGCATATTATCGTGCATGAAAGAAAAGAAAATTTCGGTAACATCAATATGTCATTTATTCAATTCCATTATATCTTGCAACATAACACAAATAAGAAATCCTGAGAAATATCCTTCCAATATCTCCACTTTTTTTTTTTGTGTGTGTGTGTACAAAAGTCGATTCTTCAAACCGAAATTTTTTTATTTATTTATTTATTTATTTATTTATTTATTTTTTTTTTACGAACGAATTCTTTTCCACGTTTCGACCATGACGTGTGACACTATGGGACTCAATTTTACACAGAATCGATCCTTGCAGGGAAAATAACGAGATATTTTTGTACATTGGCGCTGTTTTTAGAAGTGAAAGTTTTATTTCTCTTCTCCTCCTCCTCTTCTTTCCTTTCTCGAGAAGAAACGCTCACAAAAGGAAAATAGATTTGTTGCTGACCAATGCCTTTTGGCAATGTCCCAGTCTATGGTTGAAAGAAAGTGAGCCCAACTTCATAAAATGTGGTAAAATTTATGTGCCATGTTCCTTTTCATAGTACCCTAGTTTTTATCTAATTAAACCGCTCATCATTCTTATTATTCAGGTTTTTAGATTATTATGCACGCTTACATTAACATCCCTCGAGAAGAACGCTCAGAATTTTACTTAGTTTCCATTAGCTGATCATGAATTATTGAATTTAAGTGATGTTTTTAATTAACAAAAACATTTAAGTTTAATTGAATTTAAGGATTTTCTTTAATTACAAGGCGCATAAATTTTATATAGCGTGTTTCATTGACGCAACGCTTTACACATAAACAACGTTAACGGCAATTTTCAGAGCCAGACATGTTTTCGCCAGTTATTCGTAATTACGAAATAAATATTTTTTTTATTTACTTAATTAGATAAACTTTTGTTATTAATAAATACGAGTCGCTTATTAAAAATTATTCGCTAGACATGATTTAGCATTTTATTTCGTATATTTTATTTTCTTAGATTCGCAGTTTATGCCAAAATATTAAATTTTGTAAATTTTGGCGAGAAATTTATCCAGAAATTTAAAGATTTATATTGGCGCAATTTTTTCAGTTTGCGTCACGACTAATTAACTTGGCAGAATTCTTAATTTATAGTAACCTACATACTTTCCTTTTTTTTCATTGATGCACGAAAGGAAAAAAATGTCGAAATAATAAATAATATAATATTGTCACGTTTATTCTCTACTCCGTACGTTTATTACGGAGTTCGTGGCGATTTGGAGAGAATAATGACAACAGCACTTGATGAAGTATCGAAACCCACTTTATTGGCCAGTATTCTCAGGGTAGCTCCAAACCACGTTTTTACAGTCGTCGAAGAACTACTATACAGACGCTGAAACAATCAGCGACACAGCTTCCAGGCTATCGGGGTGTAAAGGTGAAGACAGCTTCACAGCAAAGCACCAGACTACAGCTCCCGACTCTGCTTGGTATTTCTCGGAACTCTACCTACTGTCGAGACTCTCCCCGCTACAACTCGCGTTACATTCGACGATACACTAGAGTACAACTCCCGACTCTTCGGTTCAGTCGTTCCCGGAGCTCAACACACTCTCTCGACTATGCACTAACCGCGATACACTAAGAGACTCTTTCGGAGCACTCGACGACCAACTCTGCACTCACTGACTGACTCTCAACTCGATGGACTTCGCACAGACTGACTAACTCTCCGCGTACCAGTAGGGTTTACCTTCTGGCTTGTGTTCGAGAACATTTTGGGCTAAACAGTACGAATTTGTTGCAGAATGTTCTCCATCCGTCTATGGCAAATCGTCATTTCTCGCCAAAAGGGCGATTTCTCGCCAAATGTGGGAACCCTGCCTTCTTTTGCCATTTTATGGCAACCCTAAAATGCTTTTAGGGGAAGCTATTCCACCGCGCCTGGACATTTCGTAACAATAATATAATTTCATTTTATATAAAATATAATTTCATTAGATAAAAAAATTTCGAATTGTAATATTTCTGGGAAAAAAAATTTGAAGCGCAAGCTTCCGTATTAATGTCTAACTGATGTTTTCAAAGTATGGACTCGAAAACTCCAAATGCCAAATTCGTTTTCGCAGGGCTTGTATACAGTCCCTGGAAATTTTAATTACTGTATTAATTTTTATCCAATAAGGACAGATTTTTAAGTAAAAAATCTTTTAATCCTTGACATTTTCTCTACGGGACCGTGTAAAATTTATATTTCGTTATTATAATTAAAAGAAGTCAGGTAACAAAATACTCATATTTTAAAAACTTACAGATCCTCCAAATCTGATTTTATTCTCATAATTAAAACGATGTGTCTATGACCAATTTTTCATATAATCTTCCATCGTGCACTCTTATCGATACCTCCTGTATAACATTCGCAATATTTTTAAAAAGATAACTGAATCATTTAATCATAAAGCGTTATTTCACTTACTACTGCATTAGAAATAATATTAGAAGATAACGAAATTACTTCCTTATTCTTATACTTTTTTCCTTATTTACAGATAAAATGACAATCTCGCTCAAGGAATGAAAATCGATAATTCAGCGAACCTAAAAGAAACTATATTTTTATTACATTCTAGATCTGGAACATTAAATCAGCAAATAAGAGTAAATGAATTGTTCTTGATTTTTGCTTCATTGTATTGGAACATTTTAAAGAGAACTTGCACAATAGCTCTCATCTATTAACTTAAAATAAAAACTTCCAATATCTGAACAATTTTTCTGAGATTAATTCTAAAGAAATAACACTTACATTAGGTTTGAATCAGTTTCAAATATCTGAAGTTTTATCTGATATTTTTTTTTACTCATTCAGCTCCTTGAGGGCTTTCTAAAGAAACAGCAAATAGACTATAATAAAAAAACCTGGGATATGTTCTGCTTTACTAATAATGTAGAGTAGTTTGCAAGGCTATTAGCTAAGAAATACTACTTATGAAAATTGAGATTCAAAGCTAAGAAAACTTGCATTCCTTTATATTCCTTATTCGTATACACTACAGTGGAGTGCCGTTTATACGTTTTTCATTTATACGTCTTTACATCTGTATGTCAATTCAGTCCTATTTATTTTAATAGTAAAATATTTTTACGACACATAACGTAGTATAACTTCGGTTATACAGAGCTTTTGCTTGACTTGCTGCATTGGCTTTACATTTCGAAATTCCGCCGTTCAAGTATTTTTCCTAGAAATAAGGACAAGGACATAAATCTTCATAGTCTGGCAGGAGCTGAAAAATAGTTCATGAATAGAGGGGATACGTTGAAAGAAAACAAGATACGGGTTTTTATTCTGAACAGGAAGCTGTGGTAAGTAAACCAGATGGAGTAGCATTAATCGATATAAATCTCATGAAAGTAAAAGGCACCTCGTTAAAAGATAACAGTCGTTTATGATAGAGAAAAAATTGAAGAGCATAAATTTGTGGACAGTCCACTTCAAAGAAATTAAGAGATCAAGATGGAAATTTTCCCCAGGACCAAAATAATTTTGCTAAAATTTTTCATTGTGCCGTGCTGCCGACATTCCAATGAATGGCCCAGGTTTATGGAGAAGTTAAACAAAATAGCACTTCGATTGCATATAAAAGAAAGCTTGCTTCTAAACTGGATGGCTGCATAAACAAAAACTACGGCATAAAATATCATGTCATATATTAAATAGAAAATCAAAAAGCGCTCCTGTTGAATCGGGTGGAGTAGTTCAATACTTAATATACCAAAATACATGGATATGAATTATTACATTTAGACATTTTTAGTCCAAAGGGGCTTTGTCCCTGAGGGACTATTGTTTTCGTTTTGCGATTTTACGTTTAATCACTTTGAATGTCCCTTTCACGTTTCAAACTGTTGCCACCTAATATTATCGCCCTGTATAATATTTGAAGAAATCGAATAATGAAGAATCTGCATAAATGTATGTGTATTTCTCGCATTGACATAAAGCAGCGGTACCTAGAGCCATCCAGTTTTGAATGACGTAATCCTATTGCGAACATGGGCATGTGAAAACCCAAATTTAAAATTTGGAATTAGTTTTACTATCGATTTCATACTTTGTAACACTTCAACGAATTTTGATTAATAAACTCAAGGACTTAAAAGCGAGCAATGGCAACGTTGTATAGAAAAAACATTTTTAGCTCCAGTGCATGAGACTGCGTATCGGAATTTCTAAATATACGCTCAATTTAAAATTATTTTGCGATATTGCTCTTGAACTGAATTTTATGGTTTAAGTGCAAATAACATGACACTTAATAAATAAAGGTAACACACAAAATGTTTAAAAAACTCCCCTTTGGACGTAATTTAAAATCTGAAACTTTTCAGTTCTTCTTTTTTTAATATTGATAAAACTGTTATTTTATTTAAAATTATTCCTCCATGCACGTAGCTTTCAAGCCTGACGATTAACGTAGACTATAGAGCTAAGCGAAATAAAGAACGTCTCACTGTTTTACTTTGTGCAAATGCTAATGCTACGGAAAAATGACACGTTTAGCTACACTAAATGAACAAAACCAAGGTACTTCAAACATAGTAAACCTCTATCAATAGAATACAAAACAAATAAGAAAACATGGATTTCTACGGTCATTTTTACAAAATGGGCTCACGAAAACAGATAAAACTAGGAGCAGACAAAACCGCAAAAATTTTACTTTTTATGGATCAGTGTCCCGCCATCCACAAACGACAGATTTCTTGCAAAATGTGAAAGTTGTTTTCTTCCACGCAAATTGTACTAATGTATTACAACTTTTAAATCTGTTTGTCATTACGATATTGAAAATTCTCTACAGGCAAAGGTTGATTCAAATAGCCCTTCAAAATATAACTATAGGATAGAAATACATAGAAACTTGAATGTTCTTGAGGCTATGAATAATATTACACTTTCCTGCACTCAAACTACAAATAACTAACAACTGCATCGTTAAAAAGGGCTTTTCCAATCCAGAGTCACGCGAAAGTGTTGACGAGGAAAATGATGATGAAACTGTGATTATGGATGAAGGTTATGAAACTACTGGGATTAGACATTACGATCGAGACATACGTAAACTGTGATGCCAATCTAATGACGCAAGACTTATGCACAATTTACGAATTTACTGAAACTATTTTACCAAATGAACATTTAAGTAGCGAGGATGAAGAAATAATTCCTCATTCTTTTCAAACTTCTATGTACTGCATTGACATCCTCCGAAATTTCTTTGTCGTAATACAAAAGGGAAAACAGTTCAAGAACTGAATTCGACTCATAGCGCTTTGTTTAAGATTTATATCAAAAGACGCGTCAGACAACAATTAAAGAATTTTATTCAATAAAAGTTAAAATGCCTTTAAAATGTTCTTGGAAAAAATAATACTTATTCAAGATGGTAATTCAAATAAAAGCATGGCGCTTGTTTTCTCAGTTTTACGTAATTACACAGAGAAATTTGGATTCTTATGATTTTAAAAATATTAAATTTGTATTAACATAATTTTTAAACTTTTAATTATAAATAATTGATTAATTTTTTAAATAGCATATTAATTTTACATTTGTTTGAACATAGTTATATTTTACACAAATTGAAAAAAGACAATAAGATTATGTAATATCAGTAGTAGGTTAGTAATATTAAACTTGCGCAGCTAATATATATACATTTCACATCGTAAATTAAAATTTCGATTAGACGTCTTTGTCTTCACACGGCGTTGGTGAGTGATCTCTTGAAAGACATTTACACAGTGCTCCACACTGTATATACTTGTTCTGGATAAAGCAATGTTACTTTATCTCTACACATAATAAAAGAAAGAGTCTGTATGTCTTTCGTTCGTGCAGCGTGTAAGCTAATAGATCCAGGGCTACGAAATTTTTTATATAGGTGCAGCTAAACAAAAGCCAGTGCACCTCGAAGCGAATTTTTCAAAATTCGAATCAAATTTTTTTAGATTTTATCTTTTCGATTTTATCGCATCATTTTGAATAGTTTCATTCTTTTAGAACGTGGTTTTGGCAACAGTTTTTCGATCAATTGTATACTGGGCTGCTGACTGTTGAAAATCAACACTGTTGCCACTTGGAAAAATGAGGGCGATAATTCTGTGCAGTTTTAAAATTTATGTCTCTCTCAGATACTGGACGTTTGTCGACAGAAGACAACAGGAAGTTGGTTAATTTATTCATTAGGCTAATTAATATTTGTATTAAGGGGTATTGCTTATTTCACTGTAATTTTAATATACGTAATACATTTTTAAAATTTATTTTTATTTTATTTATTAATTATTTTATTTATTTTTTGATAAAGTTGTTCTGCAGAGTAAAATTGTGCGCAGTTTTTAAATTTAAATTAAAAAACTTATGAAAAACTTTCTTCGGTGTTCCCTTCAGGCTTTTTTCCGGTACATTTAAAAGCTAGACGAAGGCTGGCAGCGTAGCTTATGAAATGTGACAGTCATCCTAAAAATATCATGAAAAAACTAGGAAATTATGATTTCACAATTAAACAACGCCACGAGAGGCCCCACACTACTCACCATAATAGTCGGTGGTAATGTATATATTTTCGTTTTCTTCTTATTTAGCCAAGATTTTACTTCAATTTCTTTACTTATACTTTTACTTATCAAATTACAAAGCGCTATGGACTTTGTTTCTGCCAAAGCAGGTAGTAGACTTCGTGTGTAGATAGTTTTTACTCTTTCGAAACGTTTCAATGTATACTGCAAATTGTGTTTTTCATCATTTTTTTCCCATTATTGCTTATCAGAAGAATAATTTTTATGAAATTTTAAAAATGCCTGCAAGAGAAGGCGCCACCAGAGCTCCAGTCAACTAAAATGCTTTCATCCCTACTAATAGATGGCGCCACACGAGCGCTTCATTTGTTCAAAGTTTACTTACTCTACGGACGGCGGCACAGGAGCCTCCGTCGCTAGTAATCTCTGAGTTCTAGCACAGCATGTACACAAGTACTTCCATATTATTGTCTACAAGTTACTTGATTCTTCAAGCATTTAAAAGTCAAGTATAATATATTGGTAAAGGCCGTTAATGGTCGATTGCCTTTTATTAAATGATAAGACATAGGCAGCGTAGCTGCTAGTTAATAATATTATTGATAAAGGAAATTTTGATCTCGTTTCCCTGACAGTAATGTCACATTAAAACAAGGGATTTTTTCGAAACCAAAAGGAAACATTTGAGCTTGTTTAGTTTAGTCTTCAACACATTTATAAATTATAGTACAAATTTGTCCAGCTCCGGCCCAGTTTTATAGCAAAATCTGCCACAGGAGAAATTTGAGAGTCCATCAACTTCTCGAAAGGGCTGCCGGCACATCAAAATTTTAAGTGCCTCCATGATACGAGATCACTTACAGACATGCATGATTTCTCTGGGATTTGAACCCGAGTCTAAGGTTTCGGTAGATGACTCCTCTACAATCATGCTAATTGGGTGGGCAATTTTAATTGTTAAGATACAGAAATATAGTGGAATTCAAAATTTCCTGAATTCTAATATAGAAAGGGCACATTTTTATTTTGGGCAGATTTAATTTAAGTGCCCAGTACCAGTTTTCCTGGACTTCACATGTGTTACAGTTTACATACTTGAAATGAACACCATGTTCTTAAATACTCATATTCTGCAAGAAAGCATATTTTTTCAGCCACTTTTATAAGGTATTTCTCCCACCTTCTCGGCATGCCCTCGTGATTTGGTGGTCTGCACACTGGACCGGTATTCCAGAGGTCCGCGGTTCGATTCCCGGGCAAGGCGTTGTTAATTTTTTATCTTTCCTTCTTCCAAAATACTTTATGTATCCACAGTAGTGCTCGAACTAAAAGGGTGTTGGAAGATGATTCTCCTCATCCACGATTTGGCGATTGGGTTCTTTAAAAAAACCCAGTCGCCCTTTAAAAGGATGGAATATATAAGGTATTTCTCCCACCTTCTTTGCATGCCTTCGTGGTGTGGTGGTCTTGCTCACTGGGCCGGTATTCCAGAGGTCCGCGGTTCGATTCCCGGAGAAGGCGTTGTTAATTTTGCATCTTTCCTGCTTCCAATATATCTAATGTTCTGTATTTGGTTTAAATACTTTGCTTAAAAAGATGAATGAGATATCACGCATAGCTGTGTATGATGGTGATCCAAATATCTTTCAGCTTCTAACCGAACAGGTTTATGTTCTTGCCAGAAACTCATGGCGCACCGATTTTCTCTTTATTCCACTTTCTACTCTTTGTGTTAGCTATTCCGATCTGTAAAGCATATGAGAGCTTCACCGAAAGGCAAACACATTTAGTCAAACATTTGTACCCACAAATGGTTTCTACTGGTAGAGCAAATAATACTTTAAATAATGGTTCAAAAACTTCTAAGACAGTAAGGTCCTTAGGTATAAAACTGGAGTTTGTTTTGTAACGAATTATCGCATTCCTCCATCTGTGCTCCAAGCTTGAGTAGTCCATTAAAAATGAAAAATAAAATACTTAAAAAGCTTCATAAACAAACAGGATTTTTTTAATAGTTAAAAGTTGATACAGATAAATTCCCTAGACGAGAACATAAAAACAACAAAAGATTAGATGATAATTTTTAATATTATGTCAGCTATAGTCTGTTACTTTAAAATACACACTTCAAGACCTTTCTTTGCCCTTTCCCATTTGCGATTATAACACAAGCCGTCACCAACACACAACACTTACTCTCTCCACCTGATCTGAGACTTTAGTTCAAGTCAGACTTTGTTCGCATGTTTTCATGAAGTTGTAGAGACATTAGGATTTTTAGAAGCAGGCAAGAGGAAAAATTAGCAAACATCTTCGCCGGGAATGGAACCACGGAACTCTGAAATATCAAGTGCTGACCACTACACCACGAAGGCACGCTAGGAAGGTGAGAAAAATACATTATAAAGTGAAACACGCAAAACGAAAACGAAGTGGAAAAAAATAATTAGGATATTCCACCTTCTGCCACAGCTGACGTTACCACAGTTATGAGTCAATCCGGAAGAGAAAAAATGACTTTGAAGGGTCTTTTCTAAAGTAACAGACTACTGTGCACTTCAGGATACTATTTTAAAGCAATATTACAAGGCTTTGTAGACACTAATACTGAATTCATAAGTATTTATCTGGTTTTAAATGTATCAGCACAGAAAGGCCGAATAAAGAACGAATATATTCCAGCACAGATTATGCTCGACTACGGTCTATTTATGATAACCTAGCTACAACAATAGTCACATTCGTTAATGAAAATTTATCTTGTATCATCTTGCACTGAAATAGTAATGCACAAATCTTTACTGATGGTAAAGTATATAGTATATATATTCCTTCAACTTCAGACACGATGCCAGATGTGAAAAATGGACGATCACATTTCTCCTCTTCTTCCACAGTTTCGCTTCACATGTCATCAAGATGATAACAGCGAAAGCTACAAAAGAAGAGACCCTTGAATGATATATGGAGAACGACAACAAAACAAGGAATAAAAGAGAAAAGGAGTATCTAAGGGGGCGAATTTCAGGGTGACATATGGGGACAGCCGACAGATCGAGTCTGTCTCTGAAAACCCTAATGAATACAAAGAGCTGTTCTGTCTGCAAAGTGTCACAACCAAGATGGTTGCTCGTATATCTCTGCTGCAGGACTTTAATAGGATGACATAATAACTGCAATATTCTGCAGATGTACCATGCAGTTTAGAATGCATAACGATTTCCAGAAATCCAAGAAGAGGAAAATAGGAATACCTCAAGATAAACTCAACTTAACCTTTTGTAAAATTCATTCTAAATTTTGAAATGTTTTCGAATGTCACACGTACTTGCGATATAAATAAGGACAGGCAAAACACCGTTTGAAAAGATTTATCGAAAATAAGCAGACGTGAAGAGGGAATTTGATTACTTGTTATAAAAGTTAAGAGCTCGACAAAGTTTCAAGATTTTGATAACGTTGTGGTCAATTGAGTTTTTAGAAAAACAACTTTTTTAACTCAATTTATTTTTAGAAAAACTCAATTGATCGCAACGCTTATTACTAAAAAATTTTTGCTACAGGGAGCAAACAAAATCCTCTTTAGATCATCTAAGAAATAAATTATAATTTTAGGATATTTAGGTTCGTTTGCCGTTATTTGCTACAATTCAGTAAAATAAAAATTTTTATAAACGGGTATATAACATATAGTTCTTCTTTAAATTTCATTGATGAATACCCTTTCAAAGTTTAATGACTAAAAACCTGTTTAACTTATATTTGTAATGTTAAGCAAACACGGTATTTAACAGTCAGTTATGTAAAATAGCTTAACAATATGTTAAAAGGTAAAAAATGCTAATAAGGGAAACAACAGATATAAGAATATACCCAACTTAACCTCAAAATATTACTTAAAAGCTACCTAAAATATAATTTAAGACAATGTTCAGATATTTCAGTAAAGTAACATTTGCTTTTGCTTTGAAATATGCCTTTAGAAATAAGAAGTCATAAAAGCAAATTTAATTTACCGTGATGATGAAAACAATATTCAGAAAAAAATGTTTCTCAAGAAAGAAGCTTAAAAATTAATTCAACAAACTTACTTTTTTAAATAATCTTTTAAACTTTTCTCGAAATCTTATTCTATCATATGAATATAAAAAGTATGTAACGTTATTCAAAGAATAAGACTAAACAATTTATTTTTTAGCATTTTAACTTATTTTTAAACAACTTCGAATTCTTTATGAAACTTTGTGCTATTCTAAGATAAGAACCCTTTTTTTAAAGTATTTTTTACCCATTAATTAAGATTTTATTACCTTTTCGTTTTGAACATACAAAACCGTAAGATGACTGTCTTTAAAAATGGAAATTAACTCGAATATGATCCTAGGAAAAAATGAAATCTTCTATCACACAAAGTTAATTAAAAGAACTCAGGCAAAGCGGTCATATAAGTAAAGAGATGCTTGCTTACCCGTGTTCCTTCCAACAAAATAAAATGGAAATTCACATACCTAAAAAAAGAAAAGTAGCATTATTTAACAAGTTTCTTTCTCAAAGTGTACATATAAAATATTCTTGAATATATAACAGAAAACATACTTTTCAATTCCATTTCTTTTCTCATGAAATAATCATAAATAAAGTCTTTCATTAATGATAATTATAAACAGTAACTTCACATGAATTCTGTTTATGTTTCTTTTTTACAATACATATCTGCATTATTGCTTTCAAATTAGCTTTCGAGATTAGAATGCAATTTAATAATAGATATTTAGCACCATTTTATTCTTCTATATGGAAGTACAATTATTATCTTACTACTTTCATATTTAAAATTACTTTGAATAAATAGCTGGTTATAGGTCGGAAAATTTATATTTATATCTTGTAAGATATTTTCTACCTCCTTCCAGCATGCCTTCGTGGTCTAAAGGTAGCACAGCCGGTGCATACTCGAAAGGTCTAGGTTCGAATCTGGGCGAGGGCATTGCTCATTTTTCACGTCTCCCGCATAAAATATGAACCTAATGACTCTATTTTGGCGTTCTAACTAAAAAAGGTGGTGGACAATAATTCGTCATCACTAAAATTTCGCGATTGGACACCTTAAACCCCAAGCCGCCCAAAAGGAAAGGTATGTAAGGTATTTTCTCTCTCTTTCCAACATGCCTTCGTGTTGAAACGATAGTAAACTCGGCGCGGCGTATTCAAGAGGTCCCAGGGAGACCATTGCTCATTTTTCACGTCTCCCACATAAAAAAAAAAAAAAAAAAAAAACTGAGGACACATCTACACCGTCATTTACTCGTTGTGTTGTTTACTCGGCGAACATGATCTATATGTAAAAAAACAACACTTACAGGTAAAGGGTTAAACACTAATGCCAAACGTATTGCGAGCCTATTTTTAAGTAATGTGCCATGACTTCTTTTAATAGCAGTCTATAATAACATGACGAACTCAGGTCCAGTACATACAATATTATTTACAGTTTTGTTACCATATAAGATCACGCTCAATGTTTTTGGTCAATAACAGTACTTAGCATATGAAATGGGGCAGAGGGCATTTTTACCCCTCGTTTATTCAGAATTGGCTACTTAAAAATGGGAATATTATTATGTACAATGTGAATATCATAAAAAGTAAGGGTACTTTTCCGTTTTGCCGGCCCAAATCTCGCCAAGAAGTTTTTGATGGCGACAGCATACAGTATACACATAAAAAAATTTTAGTTCTAAGAATGCTTTATTTTGAAGGCATAAACATATTAATATGATTTAAAATTTTGTAAAAAGACATTAATTTAAGAATTTACTATGCTTTCATGGTTCAACATCCTGATTCGCCGGTTCGTATCACGTGACCCAAAGTGATCTCATCTCACGTAAACTACGCTACAAAAATATAATTCTCTCAGTAATTATCTGCATTAATTTCAATTTAAATCTTAATTTGGAATACAAGTTTAAATTCAAGAATTATTTCAATTCGTACGAATAGCTTACTCAGATATTATGTAAAACCGCACTGCTTTGCTTCGCTAGTGCATTCTCATTAGAATCGATGAATTTAACCCTTAATTTTGCCTTTCCTATATTTTAGCCTTCGGGTGAGCAGTGGTTGCATCCTAATTGACTGAATTACCGCAAATGGTCTTACGGTATAATATTTAACTATCTTTTGTAAAAATTCTATGTTATTGTATGTCAATATTGAAAGAAACAATCAATCTGATAAGAAATGGCTGCGACTTGTTTTGAAAATGAAGCGTAAAAAGTTACCAGCGAAGATATTTATTCCATTTGGCATTAGTTGTACCATTATTGGAGACTTTATCGCTTGCGCCGGCAAAACGGAAAAGTGCCAAAGCAAATTGTATCAGAAACCCAAATTTATCAGACTAACCCAAAATTATGTTCCTTCTACAGAAAAATACTGATTATAAATATATTATAAATATTTAGTTAAAATTTTATGACTACCATTTTTCCAAACTTTCATTATGTGAAATTAATGACTTGTATGTGCTTTATATGCTTATTCATAAAATCATTCATAAAATATTCAAATAATCATTCATAAAATATTCAAATAATCATTCATAAAATATTCAAATAATCATTCATAAAATATTCAAATAATCATTCATAAAATATTCAAATAATCATTCCATTCAAAAGAGTTATTATTAAAAAAGAGAAAAGTATATAAGGATTTTAATGAGACCAGCTTGTGTCATTGTCTAAAAATATTTAATATTCCTAATTAGACATCACATGATGTAAAGTCATTTTAATTTAAATTAATCAGATTTCAAATAAGTATTTTTTGAATTTGCGTTTATGGATTTTCAGCCATTTGGTTTGCTATTCACTAATAGAGAAAATAAATTTGAAATTTATATATTTTACGCTTTATTGAATGGCAGCATGGCGGCACGTGAGGACAATAAATATTCTTTTTGAGCTAGTGACAACATATTGCTCTTAAACAGTCGAATTTGTGTTTTAAAGCTGAAAGACAAATAGCTTATATTTTGCAGAAAGACCACACTCTGGCGCAATGGAGATAAAAATGTTTTATTTTGAACCGTTTTGCCAGATCTCACTTTCAGATAAACAAAAAAACGAGTTTGATAAGCAAAAATTAATTAAATTTGTAAAAAATATAACATAAATCAGAAACAAATCTGAAATTCACAATTTGTACTTCGAAATACCCATCTCTGTGTGGAGGACAACGTGAAGTATCACTTTGGTGGTCCTAGGATCCGTCCTTTTTCTACAATGCGGGGAAATTACATACAGATTCTTCATTATTTAACTTTTTTAAATAATACATCACGTTAAATTTGGGGTAACAATTTGTAACGCGACTCGGACCTAAAAATGATATGAACAAAAACTGAGTTTCGAGACTAATAACACCTTCGGTGCTAATAAATTTAAGGAAAATATAACATGTATATAATTAATTCATATTTTTCCCATTTAATTATTTCTTAAGTCTGTCGCTTAAACAACATAATGCATAACACTGAAAACGGTCTCCAAATCTTTTAATGATTTGGTTTCTATATGAAGACTCTAGTAGAACATTTCACGTATGCCTTGAGTCTCTTCGCGATACAATTTCCCTCACGAAAAATATCTTGCATGACGAACAATGTCTCAAGATACAAACAAGGAAGTCGCCAAGAAATGATACTCAAAAGTTTAGTTAATGCAGTGCAGGAAACGTCTTCAGATGAAGACGACAGATTGAGAACTGTTGTTTGTATTTTTATCTGGGAAATTTATGCAACATAGGGTTATAAGGTATTTCTTCCGCCTTCTTAGTATGCTTTCGTGGTGTAATGGTCAGCACACTCGGCACTTATCGAGAGGTCCGAGGTTCGAGTTCCGGGGAGGGCATTGCTTATTTTCCATGTTTTTTTTCTTAAAAATAACCTAATATCTCTACAGGATAAGTTGCAAAGATTCATAGGGTAAGGTGCATAGGATAAGGTGTAGCAGCGTAAATTGTGAAAGCAGTAGTAAGTCACAGCATAAATATTTGGAATGGTAGTGCCGTGTATTTCTTTAGGAATATTTCAAAACACAAATGGAAAGTAATAACAGTGAACAAATTTTTAATGGGAGAAAGACTGAGCGATTCTCAATTAGAGGCGAGAGGTTTTAAGGGAAAGAGAAAAGAAAAATTATAGAAGGACAGCAGTTTGTGCCACTTTCGTCATTATATAAATCTAGGTAATGATGGATATGAGAAAATACCTGTTAAGCATTAGTAACGATAACGCGTCCCAGTCATCCTCAACTGAACTGAATTATTTTACGGAATAAGATTTTCATTTTTCTCAAACAATAACATTTCGCATTCTTGCCTTTCCACTAACGCCAACAAATTTCCTTTGTAGAGATTCGGTAAAACTTATTTCGAGTTTTCCTGTTTTCTATACATTTAGTATTGTGTTAAAATATTGTATATGCGTTACATATAATGAATTCCAATAGTTTGGCATTACGAACTTATATGCAAACTACTCTTTTCTAAGCAAACATTTAGGAGCCGGGAACGGATTAATTCCTTTTAAATTTATTTCCATGGTTTACGATTTTATGATATCGTTTCGGTTTGCGAATATTTCGGATGACAAACTGTGGAGACAGTAGGACAGGATTGAAACAGGAAACATGAAAAATTAGGAATACCCTCACAGGGACTCGAACCACGGACCTCTCGGATACGTGTCGAACGTGCTGACCACTACACCACGAAGGCATGCTAAGAAGGCGGGGGGGATTCCCCCTTATGTACTCCCCCTTTTAAAGGGCGACTGGGAATTAAAGGACCCAATCGCCAAATCCTGCTAGCGGAGAGTCATAATCCACCACCTTTTGTTTTAGTTCGGGCGCCATCGTAGAGGCATTACGTTATTTCGAAGCAGGAGTCGTGAAAAATGAGCAATGCCCCCTCCGGGACTCGAACCATGCATCTCTCGAATATGCGGTGAGCGTACTGACCACTACACCACGAAGGCATGCTAAGAAGGCGGTAGAAATATCTTATAAAACCATCTTCAGAAACAAATTAAGTTCCTGAACCAAGGTTTTGCTGTAGATTTATTTCCCATAAGCAAGCATCACAATAAAACTGCAGGCCTAGTTTTTCCGGACTAGTAACAGAAAAAAACATGTGACCACAAACGACCTCTCGAAACAAAATTTGAAGGCAATTTTGCCCCATATTTTAACAAGGATTTGATAACTAAATTATAAAACTGCAAATTATTAAAATTAATTTTACGTAATTTCATGTTTTTATTCTTTTTATTTATCTTTCATCAAAATGTTCAAAATTTAGCAGCAATAAAATTATTTTGAACCATTAAGTTTAGGTCTGATAGGTCATTTTTTGAATTTTAAAGGGAATTGTTTAAAGCTGTTCATAAACAAAACAAAACGCTTCTGTCAGGTTGTTCAATGAAAATACTCATTAAAAAACTGACGGACTGATTTTAAAACGTAAATCAAATTGACGTAGTATTCCCAACACCATTTCCAGAATAATAGACAGAATGATATGTATGGCACGGCAAAAAATCTTCACTCCCTTTACATCTAAAGACAAAATACAAAGAAAAGAAGACTAATCTTCCATGTTATGACGTCATCAGCAAGGGAATTCGTCTTCCCCCATACCATCAATTGCTTTGAGCACTTTGTCCCCATAAAGTCTCGGAGGTCGTTCTTCTATTTACAATAGGATCTGCATGGAAAAAGATCAGATGGAATGTTCTTATTCGTTTCTATGGAGTATGGACTTAAAAAAGGAAAATACAAAGAAGTGCATGGGAATGTGATGAATATTATGAAGATGAATGGCGAGCAAAACAGACAACGGCAGTAATCAAACGCGAAATCGGAAGGTACATATCTCTATCTATTTTATTTATGCATTTGGAAGAACATAAATTGTGAAGTCAATGTTTTCCTCAATCAGACATTTTTGAAGTCAAGAAAGATAACAAATTGTAATCTATGCAAAATGATTTTAATAAAATGAGTTTTGTAATTAGAAATATCGAAACTATATTTTCTTACGTAGATGATATTCTAAATATTTTATATAAAACCGAAAATATTACTGTTCATCTTATTTTTTCCAGATCCAGTCATCTATCTATATATATAAAGAAGAAAATTTGTGTGTTTGCGCTCTAATAACTCAGCCACTACTATAGCTATCGTCACCAAACGTTCTACAATTCTTTTCTGGGTCCTAGAAAAGATCCACGTCCACTTTTTCAAAAACCAAAATAGCTAAAATCCGATATATTAATTAAAACTCGGAAAAAACGATTATTTTCGCCCTCATTTTTCCGAGTGGCAACAGTCTCGCAAGCTGAAGATCAAAATCTGCTTTATTTCGAAACTTGTTGCCACAGCTCGCTCAAATCTTAGAGTTCGTTAATAAAAAATTTTCAAGTTTTAAGACGAAACAAAAATAATTGATAATAAAATAATTGATTTTAATTGCCAAATATTAAATACATTTTTCCCGATTCTAAAACTTCGCGGGAAGCCATTTCAAGTATTTCCATCTTTGTACGACGTTCAGCCGAAATATTAATTAAAAACTCTGAAATCGCTAATTTTTGCACTCATTTTTTGAGTGGCAACCGTCTAGCGTGTTGGAAATAAAAATGCTTTATTTCGTAAAGTGTTGCTACTGCTCGCTTTCAAATCGCAGAGTTTGTTAATCAAAAATTTGTAAGTTTTACAAAATTTATCTATCTATCTATCTATCTATCTATATATATATATATATATACATACATATGAAAAAGAATGTTCACGTTTTTTCATCTAACAGAGGACAGCATGTATTATCATTTCCTACATTCGTAAGATTTACAAACTATAAATATATGTGATATTTTAATGCTCGCTATTTAAAAGCGATGCGATGATCGAAGAAACAGTACTTTTAACATCTGGCAGTCGTAAAGGCTAAGTGTAGAGTTAGGAAGACGAAGCTGACAAAACTAAATTCGAAAACTCACATTACTTATTTTTCTACACATCAAATCATTTCTTTGTAGATAAGATATTTCTAGATCATAAGTAACTACAATAATTTTTATTCACACAGATTAAAAAAATACTACGTCATTTTAGTTAAAGAACAAAGGAGAAGAATTAAGCATAGCAGTACAGAGATGTTTTGCAAGGCAGGATAAGTTAAGAAAAAGTGACGTAATGCTTCCGAAGCAGTATTTATACTAGGCAGGTGCATATGTACAGTTAAACTGCAATTGGTTAACTTCAGATTTTAGTTCTCTTTGCAAGCAGCGTTATGTAACAAGGAAAGATGTCGAATTTGGTAGAAAAGATGAACTTCGGGTAAGAACATAAAATTTAGAAGAGTCAATTTTGAAGTTGCCAATTATTTCTTAGCGTAGCCATTGTATTTGATTATATCTTACGTATATAAGAATCAAGACTTAATCATAACACTCAGGTTTTATAAATGCAAGTAATACATAACAACAATTTGTTTCATAATGCATTATTAGGAAATTACATTTAAAATGTTTACGATCAATGCAAAAGTAAAATTAATTTGGTATTCAAACAATAAAATTCTGGAAAGAATTTTTAAATACAACCAAATACTCACCAAAATATATTTGCCATAATAATCATTTCTGTGCAAAATTTCTTAAATTGGTCCCTATAACTACCTCAATGAAACCATTAACGTTACCCGCAGTTACCTTATTTAATCATAAACAGATTATTCAAAACACATGAAAAGCTTTTTTAACCAAATTGCTGCTATTTTTAATTCTCAACTAGCAAATGTTTACGTATTTACAAACAGCATACTGTTACTATGAGATGAAAAATAACCAATTACAAAATAAATTTAAGAACACTTGATGGATGTGTACTTCAAACTGTATATTGTCCAAAAGACGTTTTCTATTGTTAACAAGCGATCTCAATTCCATCAGGTATATTCCCATTCCTTTAGAATTTCAACCTCTAGGACAACTTGGGTTGAGCATACAATTTCCCAAATAGAACTTTACGACTCAGTCCACAAATTTCGGTCTGTGACAGATATTAGCACCATTGATTAAGTTTAGGAACATTCGAAGGGGCCACGAAATGGGATTTCCTCACAAAAGCGAACTAAGTTTCGTTGCCACAGCAATGGCAACAGGATTTTGAATAGAAAGTAATAGTCTTGCCTTCTTTTTATTTGCCCTATATTTTACCTTTTTTCTCTAGGAGTAACAGTATTTGTTTTTCGTGTCTTTTTCTAAGTAATGGCTCATAAACTGAATGTAGTGTAGCGTTCGAACTCGATTAAGAATGAATAAAGATGGAATTGTTTGGCATTGGGTAATACATATCACACAGAACGATATGCAGATACTATCGATACGTGGCTGACTAACTGAGCAGAATGCTCGATGGTTTCTTGCCTCAACACGTGGATGCCTTCGTATAGAAATTTTTAAAGGAAATTTACTTACATCCATGTTACATTTGAAAAATAAAAGTAAAAGTCCATTCACTCAGCCCGTCGTTGGAACAAATTGCCATTGTTTAGAACTTCGTCGACCGGTTGGGTAAATAGAGAATTTTGTTATCCGGCCAGTGGAGGCATGCACTCCAAACAAAATTTAGACATGTTAGAGGCACACACTCCAAACAAAATTTAGATATGTTTCGAAGCACGCTTCGAAGCACGCACTCCAAACAAAATTTAGACATGTTTAGGAGAACGCCAAACAAAAATTTAGACATGTTTAGAGGCATGCACTCCAAACAAAATTTAGAGATATTAGAGGCACACGCTCCAAACAAAATTTAGACATGTTTAGAGGCACGCACTCTAAACAAAATTTAGACATGTTAAATCCACGCATTCCAAAGAAAACTTACACATGTTATAAAATTCCTTTGAATAGCATAAATCGGTATCAAACTCCTTGATGACTGGAAGCAAATTATCGATTAGTATGAAGGTAACGGCAGAATCTTGGGAACGTTTTTAAAACAAAAGTTTTTATTAAATCATAACTTGAATATACAGACTCTTCTTGTGCACACACAAACCACCATAACTTGTAGCCTATCACTAGCAGAATACAGAATAAGGAAACATTCTTAACAGCAAACAACTACAGATGTTTGCAATTCAAAATCTAAACTGTTATCCAGTTACATACATAATAACTTTCAAATTCATTATAGTACAGTGTACGAGCGTTTTAACTGTAAGATGCGCGATAGTCAAAACGCTGAAAACTTATATTTCTCTCTTGCAGTTTTAAATCTGGATAATCTTGCGCTTCCTTAATAATGGGAGGAACTTACTTCCCTACATAGGAGGAAATAAAATGTTTTGTGCATATGAAAAAATAGCGTAAACAATGAAAACATGCCATAGAAAAAGCCATAAGAAAAGCCCACCAGTAGCAAAGCGGTAAAAGCTCTAATGACTGTTAGTTCAAACGCCGGTGATCTGGCTGGCTCTATCAATGTTTTCGTACTTTTTCTCCTCAAGATGAAACATTTATTATAATCCCCGAAATAATAAAACGTTTACTGTTGGGAACTACCCAGACGTTGAGCAGCCAAAGTCATGTTGCCCCATATCGCTAACGTAACCGATGATCACAGTCAGCTTAGGTTGGTGAAGCAGTTTTCTCTAAAAACAGCTCTTCATCTCCGTACTTCACTATAGAAGCGTCTAAATACGTGGTATCTACTTTAAATCGTTTGATCATCTAAAGACAAAGATTCAGAACTTGATCCAACGGTCCAAGCAAGGATTTTTATTAGAAAGACTATAAGAGATTTTGGATGCTAAGACTTTATAAAAAATAGCGATGTATTTTCAATATTTTAACATTGTAAACGATTTGTACAATTACTTATTTGTTCATTTAAATATACCTAATATGAAATAAGCATTTCTGCAATTTTATTTTGAACCTGAAGAGAACAATATAGTTAACTAATACGTTCAACTCCTTTTGCGCTCTCCATTAGCTGAATGATACAAAATCACGTTGAATTTAAAGGCGGCGGAATAGAAAAACTGTTATTCATGTTGCAGAAACGTATTATTTACCTCTGTTTCAATTCACTAATTATGTATTACTAAACTAAATAATTACTAAATTTTATTCGAATACTTTAACTCTGTTTTGCAGCTGTGGGACTAAAATATGAAAAAGCAATTAAACATTAGTCTGATTAAAAATTACTTGGCCTGAAAATTCTGATTACTTAGTCATTTGAAATACACCATAACATAATATGTCAGTTCTTACTTCAGAAATGACATTACTTCCCGTCATTTCTAATAATGTAAGCCTAACTTTTTCACAATGCATATTACTTCGAAACTAATAGAAATTAAAATCATTATTTTAAACTCCCGAACATATTTGCATAAACCAGTAGTAACAAAGAAAACTATTTTTTTAAGCATTTGTTTTCCTAAATAGAAGCTGAAAACTTTCGTTCATTCTTCTCGCCTTTACTACAAACGTTCTAAGTACATAAAATATATTACATGCTCTGTCATTAAAGCGAATATTGGTTATTTCACTTCCTAAAAAACACAAGCAAGTCTAAGAAGAGAAGGTTAAACCACTACATGAAATCCTTGTCCGAATTCTTTGTCAACACGTTCCACGAACATTGCTACCTAATTGTAGAGCAGAAATCACATGCAATTAAAGATGAATTTAAAACATAGCTGATATCTGGTTTCCCAATGATTCCCCAAGAAAATGGCAAGACTTTAGACCTAGGAAGATATCCTGGAGGCATGTTTTACGACTCTGTCTTACCACAATCCCTGTAATCCTTTCATGGATCCCAAAACGTGACCTGTCTTCCTTGTTTCTATCCAATCTCCTTCCCTATTTAGGAAGATAAATAACACATATATACTTCAAGAGATAAACAGATCGACGGAGTCTTCTTCTAGATACAAAATGTCTCTTGCTGACGTATACAATGTTTGGCAGTACTTCCTGCCAGAAGCAAATTCTCAATTTCAACGATCTTGCTTTTGCATCTTCTTCTCGATGCATTTTCTTCTCTGCTTCCATTATATGTATTTCCTTTTGTGTTTTCTGAAGTTATTAAGTAAGGGATTATGTAAAGAGTATTATATTACTATCTAAAGACAAATGAGCTCAAATGCTACAAAAACATTTCGAAAGTAAAATAATGTTTATAGCAGAACTTAATAAAAAATCTGATCTGTACACTGCATGACTTCTTGCACGGAATATTAAATTATACGCCTTTTTTTTTTTTTTTCATTTCATTTAAACTTATTGTAATGCATTAAATCTACATCGTCGATAGCGCATAAACCAAAATAGAATAAATGCACTCTTTAAAATTCACTATATTTGTTTACCATAGCAACACTCTGACGCTAAGTCCACTTAACAGCGTTATATTTCGTCCATATTATAAATCAGAATGCATATAAATTTATATCATTTGAAGAATTACCTAATCGTTGCCACATGTTCTATTCAAATACTATAATAAATCTAAAACGATGTATAAAAGAAATTAAGCAAACAAAACAAAAAAGAAACAGTTTTTAAGTTTTCACTTCCCGATACGGCAAAAATACATAAAAACTCAAAATATCTATATTAAAAATTACGAAATAAATCTGAAACACTTATTTCCTCGAATAAATTTCAGAATATACTAAGCATGATTTAATTCGCAATAATAAATGAAGGCGTTATCGTTGTTGTTGCGAAGCTTAGTTTCTCTAGATTGGCAACAAATCCGCTATTTTGTCAAGTTTGAAATGTAGACAAACATATCCGCCCCCGAAAATTTCATTAGGCTTAGCTGTACTTAAACAAATTTTAAATTGTTGATAACTCTACAAATATTGCATGCAGATTTACTAAAGGCATACACACCTTAACTGGAAGATAAAAACAGCATAATTCAATCATTTTAAAGCAACAAATGCACAATTTATATACATATAAGAATAAAGAAACTGAACTCATTGAGCCGCGTAACAGAGTGGATATATATTTATATACTTTTGGTGCGGCCAATTGCAACCAAAATACGAGGTGCACATCTACATGTTATGGCAGTCCTACATACAAAGTTCTGAGGCTACTCGTTTTTGAATTATGCGAGATACGTACGCATGCACAAACACCACGAAAAATTTTCTTCAGTGTTAATTCTAAATCAGTTTTATAATTGTTTGGGAGGAAAGGAGTTTTTTATTCTGTTTTTACGTACAGATGTCACGCAAAAACATGGTTAAATTGCATTCGATAGCGGTCAAAATGGATATTTGCGTTGAAATATGATGGCTGAAAGTTTTCGCAATTACAATACTTCCTTTTTACTTCGTACAAGGAAGTAAAAATGAAATCATTTATCAGTACTAAACGAAGTCGGTAGACAGAGAGAATTAGTTAAAAGTAGGATAATTTAAAATTAGCGCTTCTGTTAAAGAATCGTAAGGAAAATGTTTCACAGGATGTATTATATATAAGAGCTACTGAATGACTTTTATTATAATATACTATGAAGAAATGGCTATAAATAATAAAAACATTTATTTTTGCTCTTCTTTAATTAACAGAGGGAATCTGTGGAATATGATTAAACCAATGATTTAGTTACCTATATACATTTTAAAATCTAGCTTTTTTAATATTAATGTTATCTTTAACTAAACATCCTGAATTTCAACAAAATATATATATTAAGCTAAAATGTGACCTATTTTGGCGTCACTAATACTTCAAAAAATGGGAAATATGAGCAGTAGTTACATTACTTCAAAAATATTTTCGGAAAACTGCACGGAATGAAAAACATTTTTATCTCCAGCGCGCGAGACTCTGTATCGGAAATTCTACAGGTACGCTCATTTTAAAATTATTTTGCAATATTACTGTTGAAGTGAATTGTATGGTTTAAGTTCGAACATGATATTTAATGAATGAAAAGCTGAAAACTTTCAGTTTTTTTTTAACGTTTCGTCTGTTACCTTTATTTAATAAATACCATGTTGCCAATTTCCAAATCAAAATATAAGAGAATATTATAAGGGACATAACACATAAAAACCGTATAGGCTAAAATAATTATAAAAGAAATCCGGAAAATTAATAAAAAAATGCTTAAGCTATAAATCTCGTCTTATACTCCGATTTTTATGTTCGCTTTTACTAATCTGATTTCTTTAAATTGTACTTTAAATAAATTGAGTTTCACAAATATCTGAAAAATCACATTAATTTGCAAGTCTCTAATTGTTTTTAAAACTTATCGTATTACTTGAGATGCTACTGGTTTAAGATTCAGATCACTTTTTCTATACAAGAACACACAGAAATATCGCATTCGTTTATTTATGTCAATCCATTCACAAATATTATGCAAAATCTAATAATATTTCATTAAGCGAGAAAATGTCATGAAGATATCATTGCAGAAGAGCTCCGTCATTCAAGGCTGGTGTTGGTGTATTTAATTATAGCAAAGCACACGAGGGCTATCTGCCTAAGGGGAGGGATGCCTTCGTGGAGAACTTTCTAAGGGAAACTGGATCGTATACACGTTACACATGGGGAAAACCACGAAAACGCCCATGCAGCCAGCCCGTTCGCGGGATTCGAACCTCGGACCGAACTACCAGTGTTCAGCGACTTTACCGCTCGGCCGCTGGTGGGCCCATTCAAGGCTGTAATGAGCTTAAAGGTAAAAAGATAAATTGATTGAACATATCATATCGATAAGGATGAATGATGCGAAATTATTGAATATGTGGAATTGAGACATATCTATTTATATTCATGCAGTTTGCTTATAATCTTGTCCTTAAATATCACAGAGTAAGCTTATCAGACTTATGTTATGTACATAAATAAATATTACATAAAAAGTGTTTAAGTTTCGCTTTTGTGTTATGTGTTAGCATTTAATTCCTTCATTAAAAACGCATTCCGTCAAACATTAATTGTTAAATACTTGCTTTATTCAGAAACATTAACGTCAACATTACTGCTCAAAAAACTTACAGTTCAAAATATTATCGTTCTGAAAAAACCTGTTGTTGCCAAAAATACATTTTAAAATACGGGAAAATACATTTTAAATAAAATTAATACGTTGCGTTTACATTCGGGCATCCTGACTTAGTTACGACCTCGGAACATTAAGAACTTATATTTAAAAAAATTAAATCTGTAATATTAATGTTTATAGTTCGAAAGTCTTTAGCTGTCATATAGATTCACCGTCGTTTTCTATTCTTTTTCCGTGTCCTAGTTTTAGTAATATGCGGCGTGTTGTTATCGTTATTCTCAGTAACACTAATGTCATCACCATCATCATCGTCTTCTGATTCAGCTTGACACTGCCATGACTTTAATTGGCTCACATGAGCTGTCGTACTAAAGAAATGTCCTTTCACCTTCTCTTCTAATTGAGTCACTCTATAGGTATCACTTGTTAAAACTTCTGTAACTACCAAAGGTCCTCGATACTTTTGTTGTGTTTTGGTTGATTCTCCAGTTGATTTAGGTACTCTTCTCATAACTACTATTTCTCCTCGTTCGAATGTTAAAGAATTACTTTTCTTCTTGTCATAATTTGCTTTCATTTTCATCTGCATATCTTCAATTCTCTTTCTAGCTTCATTCTGTAAGATTACTGGATTCTCCCATTCATCTGCGTCTTCATCTGTAATCATCCTCATCAATCCGTCGTTAAATTTTGGTGAATAACCGTGAAGCATTTCGAAAGGAGTTTTATTTGTAGTCTTATTTATCATATTGTTTAAATTTCTTTCGCATTCCTTAATCTTTTTGTCCCAGTTTCTCTGATTCGGATTTTCCATACTCGTTTTAATCGTAGCCAAAGTTGTTCGATTTGCTCTTTCCACCATTCCATTACCACTTGGATGTTGAGTTGAATTGAGTGTATGACTGATTCCATTATTTTGACCTTACTCTCGAAATTCCTTCGCTGTGAAACATGTTCCTCTATCGCTGATAATTTTTTCTGGTAACCCAAAATCATCTACAAAACTCTTCAATGCAACTAAAACATACTTGGTTGCAGTACTTTTCATAGGATATAAGCGTGTAAATCTCGTAAAATTATCAATTATTACAAATAATTCTGTATTTACTCTTGAACTTTTTACGAATGGTCCTAAATGATCTATATGTATAATTGCAAAAGGTCTTCTACCAGGTCTAATTGGATACAGTACTCCTTGTTTCTTACCACTAGGCATTCTAAACACATCGAAATGTGACGCATAACATATCGTTTCATTCCTTTAAACCAGTATGATTCCTTGATTTTGGCAACAGTTCTGTCTGCTGAAAAATGTCCCAAAAGATCGTGAAATTTTACTACAATACCTTTTCTCATCGATTTAGGTATGACATATAACAATTTCTCCTTTTCCTGATCTTTCACTTTACGAAACAATCGATTATTCTTCAAGACGTAATTTTCAGTTACATATTTCTCTGCATTCGTTCTAGCATTTATCTTTTTCTTTAAAATGTCTATTAATTTGCGTAATTCTGGATCTGAATGCTGAATCATAAGAATTTGTTCATCTATCGTTAGCGTTAAATAAACTTCCAAGTTGTTTTCAATTATAGAGTCTAAAGTTTCTTCTGGCTGATCAACTGGCGATCGGCTCAATGCATCTATGTGACTCATTTTTTTACCTTGTCTGTGCTTTATTTCAAGATTGTATTCCTGGATCAGATTACTCCACCTTACTATCTGAGGATTTGAAGTTTTCTTCGCGTTTAAATAAACTAAAGTTTGGCAGTCTGTAATTACCGTAAATCGGATTCCAATTAAAAATTGTCAAAATCGTGTCAAAGTCCAAACTATAGCCATTAATTCTAATTTGCTTGAATGATAATTCTTTTCTGTTTCTGTTGTTCCTTTACTTACACAATAAACTAAATGCCACTTTCTATCTTCACATTTTTGCAACAGCATTCCTGCCCAGCCCTTTGTTGCTCGCGTCTGTGTGCACTTCAGTCTCTGCTTCGGGATTATATAATGCTAGTATTGGTTCATTAGTTAAATGATCCTTTAAAGTACTGAATGCTTCTTGCTGATCTTCGTTCCAACGAAATGTGTCATCCTTCCTCGTCAATCTCGTTAGCGGCTCAGCTTTCTCCGCGTATTTCGGTACAAACCTTCTAAAGAAACTTGTAAGACCTAAAAATTGTTTAACTTCATGTTCATTGGTTGGTTTAGGAAAGTTTAATATGGCTCGTACTTTTCTTGGTCCAGGTTGCATACCATTTGATTTTATTAGAAATCCTAAATACTCAACTTCATCTTTTCCAAATTCGCATTTTGTCAGTTTCAATGTCAGCATTGCTTCTCTCAATCTATCAAACACTTTCCTAAGTTTTTCCATCATTTCTTCCCAAGATTTAGCCGGAATTAATATGTCGTCCAAATAGCACAATACTTCTTTATTAAGCAATGGACCTAAAACTTTATTCATAAGTTTCTGAAATTCTGCAGGTGCATTAGCTAACCCAAAGATCATACGTTCAAATTGACCAGTATCATCTGGAGTGATGAAAGCTGTTTTCAGTTTCGCTTCTTCAGTTAAAGGAATCTGCAAATATCCATGAGCTAAGTCCAATGTAGTGAAAACTTTACACTCACTAAGACATTCAAGAAGATCATCTATCCTAGGAAGTGGAAATTTATCTTTAACAGTTTGCGAATTCAACTTTCTATAATCTATCACTAATCGTAATTCACCTGTTTTTTTCTTTACGAGTAAAACTGGACTAGCATACGGAGATCTTGTTTCAGTAACAATTCCATATTTCTTCCATTCATTTATTATCTTCTTTATAGAAGCACGCTCTTCGGCATTGGTTTTATACGACTTACTCCCTTCAATTTCTTTAATATCAAGTAATAGAAATTGAAGGGAGTAAGCAAATAGGCTTACTCCCTTCAATTTCTTTAATATCCATTTTTGTTAAGTTTGTACACCCTAATTCCTCCATATTTAATGCAAAACAATCTCGATACTCATTTATCAAATGTAAAACTTCCTGTTTTCTCTCTGGCGTAATATTGTTATTAACTTTAATTTCTTCTAACGTAATCGGTCTCTTAAACTTCTTAATTTCATTTATTATCAGTATTTCCTTTTGACTTAAATTTTCAGTTTTCTGATCTGAACTTGGTTCAACTAATTCTGCTACTTCCGCTCTACCGATACATTGATTCTCTTTCAAAATTAGTTTTCGATCGCTGTAGTTAGTGACTGGTATCACTGTTTCTCCCTGTATTACTTCCAACAATGAGCCCAACTCATCTTCCGATCCACTTATTAAAACATAACCGTTATTTATTTCATCAGTTTTAACTTTCACGAAATTAACCGTATTACTTTCGATTTGAGTTTCTTGGGAAGCCTTCAGTTTAATTCGCGGAGTGTTGCTATCATTTTGCAACTGTGAAAATGGGCAGTCATTAGCATAGCGTATGTGCAAGGTATTACCTATCTTGGCGTATGCAATATGCGGTAAATCAATCCATGTTCGACCAACTAATAAGTCGCATGGTTGCGTTTCATCTCCTACAATTAGAACTGTAATGTCCTTTCCTTCCACATTATCAATCTCTAAGTTAACAGTTACTTTTCCCAATGTTCTAGCGGCTGGTTTATTCTGGTTCCCAAAGCCAAACAATTCCTCCACATCAGGTTTTACAATAAGATTCAGTCTCTTAGCCGCAGACTGTTTCAATAAACACGAACTAGAACCCGTATCTATGATTGCAGTAATTTCTTCTCCATTATTGATGCGAGCATACTTTAAATATACAGCTGGTGAAACACCTGAATTCTGGTACACGGATAAATAATTTTTAACATTTGTCAAGTCTGGATTCTTAGACGTACACTTTTTAAAAGTATAACCCTTTTCATTACATTTCCTGCAAATAATTTCTTTTTTAGGCTGAGGACAATCCGTCGCTATATGTCCATAATAATTACAATTGTAGCATTTCGGCTCACCCTTTTCATTGCGGATGCCAGGATTATATTCCCTTTTCCTTTCGTCTGTTTTATAAAATTTATCTCTCAGATTGTATTTATTATCAAAACTGTTTTTAAAACCCACTTTGAAATTACCATCTGTCTGCATGGAATCTTTAACATTTCTTTGTCTTGAATACTGATTATAGGATCCTTCATAAAATTTAGAACCAGATTTGGGCTTAAAATTATGCCTAAAAGTTTTATTTTCTACTTGAAGTACTTTTATCCCTGCCCGAATATTTTCATATTCATCTAGTTTTTCAGCCAACTCTTCAGGATTAATGAATTTAGACCAATCATCAATGAAATGGTCTCGGATAGCAGCGGGGACCCTCTTTAATTGATCAGTAATAATAAGTTGTTTTAAAGAGTCAAAATCTGTTACATTTAATCCAGCAAGCCACTCTTCAAAATAATTTTTTAATTCAAACGTGAAGTCCTTCCACGTATTACGCAACGTTTTAATATGATCAACGAACTTTTTCCGAAACCGTTCAGGGCTTAACTTAAATTTTCTCAGTAGCAGTTGTTTAACGTGCTTATAGTCATTAGCTTTCTCTTCTGATTCACGGGCAATTAATTGAGTTATTTCATAAGTCAATAGACCCAACAGCTGAGAAACCCAGTTTTGTTCTTCTAACCCAATACGTCGTGCCTGTCTCTCAAATAAAACTAAATAAAAACTTATATCACCTTCATTCAAATCATACTTATGCATTAATTTACTCATATCACAAATATTACTTCTACTAACATTAGAAGAAATAGAATCATTTACATTACTACTTCTGATTTCCGCTTCTATTTTCAATTTTTCAAGTTCAAAAGTTCTTTGCTTATCTCTTTCTATAATTTCCATTTCAAATGCTCTTTGCTTATCTTTTTCTATAATTTCCATTTCAAATGCTCTTTGCTTATCTCTTTCTAAAATTTCTAACTTTTCCCTGTCTAAACGATCATTTATAATTCTATCTAGCATTTGTTTAGTAAAGTCTTCGTTATTATTCTTACTATTCAAAATCATATCTCTTAAGCCTACAATTTTAATATCAGAAGGGACATCTACATCAAGTTCCAAAGCAAGTTCTTTTAAATCGCATTTTTTGCCTCTTGCCAAATAAGCCATCTTAGACTTCAATTTTCAAATACTAATACAATAATTATACTTAAGTTCTTTCCGTTTAATACTTAGACATAACATAAACAGTTTATAAATTCACGTACCTTTCTACTTTCAGTTTTGGCGAGTTTCCACATTCAGTTTAGGCTTAGCGTACGTTAAGGCAATACGTTGTTAAATCTAGATAATAATTCTAGTTTATCCCACTTCTGAAATGTTAGCATTTAATTACTTCCTTCATTAAAAACGCATTCCGTCAAACATTAATTGTTAAATACTTACTTTATTCAGAAACATTACCGTCAACATTACTGCTCAAAAAACTTACAGTTCAAAATATTATCGTTCTGAAAAAACCTGTTGTTGCCAATCGGGAAAATACATTTTAAATAAAATTAATACGTTGCGTTTACATATGAGTTTAAGATTCCTTCTAAGAATACAGCTAAATTATTTTATTTTCTGGCATCTTGTTTTAGGCTACGTGCTTCGCTTTAATTTACCGCATTTCACAATTTTGCTGGTAAGAAAATAGAATTCATAATATACAGTATTTATGCTGAAACATTTGGCACATATTGAATGCAATTTCACTTGAATACGCATTTTGATGCCTCAAAATACATTGTGAAACTTTTTTCAGATTTACGGCCATTTGGAAAATTTATAAATAACCTGACAAGTTAGCAACTCCAAAAAGATTTTTAAAAAAAATATTCGGTATGCTTCGAACGTAATATACATGTAAGTACTATAATATTTCTTCATTTTTTTGTGTGTTAGAAAATAAACACAAACTACTAAAAATCGGCCATCTAATACTTATTATGATTTTTATTAATTCATAAAAAATGTAAAAAAAATAAATAACACAAAAATAAAAAAAAATATATAAAAGGTATAAGATTTTGAATTACGTCCAAAGGGGCGTTTTTTATCGCTTTGTGTGTTACCTTTATATATTAATTATCATGCTCTTTGCACTTAAACTATAAAATTCAGTTCAATAGCAATGTCGAAAAATAATTTTAAAATGGGCGTATCTTTATAATTTCCGATACACAATGCCGCGCGCTGGAGATAAAAAGGTCCCCCCCCCATAGAGTGTTGCCATTGCTCGCTTTTAAATTGTTGAGTTTGGTATTAAAAAATTCGTTAAAGTTTTACAAAATATGAAATCGATCTTAAAACAAATTCCAAATTTCAAATTTGGTCTTTCACTTGCCCATATTCGTAGGAGGATTACGCCATTCGAAATTCGATAGATCTATGTACCGCTGTTTTATCACAATGCGAGAAATATACACACATTTATGCAGATTTTTCTTTATTTAATTTCTTCAAATATAATGCAGGACTCTAACATTGGGTGGCAGCAGTTTGAAAAGTGATTCGCCGTTTATAGTGATTCAACGCAAAATCGGAAAACGAAAACAATAGTCCTTCAGGGATAGAACCCGTTTGGACTAAAAAACATAATTCACAAGGACTGAATATTATTTAATTGAATTCAAAAAAAAAGTTGCTGAAATTGTGATTTGATTTTATTTTCCACCCGCGATCTAAACGAATGGAATAAATAAAAAACAAAATATAATTCGCAAGTATTTTTCACGTAAATACATCTGGGCCTTTTAGTATAGAATGAAATATAAACAAAAACACACAAATCATAAAATATTTGAATTTAACCAATACTCTCTATTCGTATAAAACAAAATTAAAATTTAATTAAGAAGTTAAAATTGCAAAGAAATAAAAATAAAAATATTATTGCTGCGAACTAATTTACAATATCATTTAAATTCTAAGAGCATATGTAAATTAATTGCACGTATCTAAAACCATGAAAAAATATATTATTCCAAAAAAATAAATTTAGTATTCCAAAATATTGCATAAGTGAATAATTGTTGAGACAGACTTATCAAGGGGAAGTTAACCCCAAGCCTAACTCTTCAATTATTCAATTCGTGTTTCGTCATCCATATAGACAAGGATAAAAGTAACATTTTAAATTAAAAGTAAAACCAAATGTTGTGAATTACTAAAAAAGAAATGGCGCAAGAGAATTATTTAAATTTAATTTAACTTTATTATTTTCTTGTAAATCATAATATATATATTAATAAAAACAGCCAAAACCAAAAATACAAATTCGCATCTTGGTGCATTGTCTTGTCGATGACTACCACTATCTAACGTTGTTAGATAATTAATGCAGAATGTATAAAAAAAAGAAGTATATTTCTCAAAATTACATGATTATGATACGAACAGTGATAAAAAAAATGTATCCTTTATACTGCATTTCTTGAGTGACACAGTTTAAGTTCCTAAGAGTGACAAGACAAGCAAAGCCTACACGACATTTTCTCAAGGACGTTTTTCCTGAGTTCTCGTTTTCAGATGCGGCTTATCTAGCGCGGCAGGTCTGTGAAGCAGACCTAATTTTCTGATGACTTCCTAGAAACATTAAATCAAGGATGGCTACCGGATTACCTGGCACTGTGTCTTCCGACAAAGGAAACCGAGTTACAAAGCCTCTAACTTCATTTCTCTTGTTTGCTGATAACGAGAACGCCTGTGCCGGATGCCAGGAAATCGTGACCGGACTCTCGTTTTCACAACTATGATTTCAAAGAGCGCAAATTTAGAGTCAGTCGCCTCTGCAGAGTTCCGATAGAAAGCGCTGGATGCTGGGATTAAAGGGGGAAAAAAGGAAAATAAATCAAGAACTAAAACGGATACAATGTGGTAAAATGGCATTTTCACGACTTTATTCTAGAATGCAATCGTATATAAACGCATCAAAGCTTTAGTTCAAAATACCAAGTTCACATCGTATGAATAAAAACTGTATAAAACATTTGTACTTTACATTATCTCATCTCTAATAATTGATATTAGACTCTAGTATTTGTTATTTGCACATAAACCTGTGTTGTTGATGCATTTTTGAATGTGGCAAATAATGCCCACCAAATAAAAGAAATAATTTTCACACTAGTATAATTTCGTTGGATGCTAAGTCGACAACAATCCTGGATGACCATTTCGTCGAAGGGTTATTCCTGAACTGGCCAAATATTATTTATCTATAAAAAAGAAAGTAGTTTTGTTTTTTAAAAAAAAAAACACGACACAGGCAAGACTACCGTACCGAAGGCTCGGGTTCGAATGTTCGAATCCCGGAGAAAGAATGGACGTAAACTGTCTGTCACTTCATAGGAGACAACGATTGCCTAACTAACTGGGTTCCTTCATAAGAAAGTTACCACAGCCTTCTGGCCTTAGTAGTGACCTATATAACGGCTAGTGTCCAACATTGGAGAAAAAAGACAAAAAAAAAAAAAAAAAAAAAAAAAAAGTATTTGTTTTATTACCCGTGATAAAAGAATAAAACATGGCACCGACCTCGGTTATACAAGTTCTTTTCAAAGGTTTTCCTTATTAATTTAAAATCCAAATTAGAAAGAAAATTGCATTTTTCTAGTCATGGAAATGAACTTATCGGTCAAAAACATAAGAAAGAAAAGCAGTGATGAAGATTCTAGAATCATACAGGGATTTACATACTCAGGAAAATTAAGGTACAAATGAAACAAGTATTTCTTAATAATATACAGCACATTTGTACCAATAATGTAACTCAAGAAATACGTTTCAGTAGCTGTTCTATTATACATTTCCAATACATACATCTTAAAATGAAAATGTGAAATATTGTTTGCTTGTTTGTAGAGACATTAGGTAATTTTTTGAAGCAAGAAAGATAAAAAATATGCAACCGCCTTCGCCGGGAATCAAGCCACGGACCTCTGGAATACCGACACAGCGTGCAGAACCACTACACGACGAAGGCACGCTAAGAAAGCGGGAGAAATACTTTATATAGTCCCCTTTTTAAAGGGTGACTAGGGTTTTTAGGGAACCCAACCGCCAAATCCTGGGTGTGGAGAATCCTCACCCAGCACCCTTTTAGTTCGGGCACCACTGTAGAGACATTAGGTAATTTTTGGAAGCAGGAAAGATGAAAAATGTGCAACCGCCTTTGCCGGGAATCGAACCACGGACCTCTGGAATACCGGCCCAGCGTGCAGAACCACTAGACCACGAACGCACGCCAGGAAAAATACCTTATATGTCAAATTTAATACTAGTACAAAAACATAGTACTAGGAAATACTATACAAAGAACACTAGGACTATCTGCCTGAGGGAAGACATACCTTCGTGGAACGCTTTCTAAGGTAAAATGTCCCGTTTTTACGTTACATAAGAGACAAAATATACAGCCAGCACGTTGGTCAGAATTCAAACTAGCAGCGATCAGTGGTTTTATCCACTCGTCTACAATTAAGCAAAATATTACTTATTATTATTATACTGATCAATAAATTGTAAAAATGCTGCTGATGAAAACAGACTTCTTTACAGCGTCCGCTATACTTAACCTTTCTATATTTAAATTAAAAAGTTATTTAATAATTTTATCTTAAAATGACAATCCACCATAGTTTTCTAAAAATAGTTATACATTTTATGTGATATTTAAAAATAAATAATAAGTCAGTTCAAAATTTAAAATCAAGTATTCTTTACATCACACTCTCTAAAAATCAATGAAAAAATCCTATTCTTACTTTAAAATCAAATATTATCGATTTTCTCAGAATCCTAAATCAAATGCGCATCACCTTTTTCACTTTACAATGAAAATGCACCTTCTTTATAAAAAATACGGAATAAAAACCCATCTTTTTAGCATCAATACTCAAAATCTCAGAACTCAAACAGATGCATTTTCCTAAGAATCTCGAAATGCGCACCTCTTGGGATTTAGGAAAGATTCCTTTTAGTTGACTTCAAAAGCCATCAAATCCTTTCTGAGAGCTTCAATAGAAAGTTCAGCCCTTTTATTGCAAAGTTTAAAAAAACAGTCTATGTAACATTTGCGACGACAAAATTATCACACAAATATGAACATTGATGGACAACATTCTGAATATTTCATCAACAAATATATTTTAATGGATTAGTAAATATACCTGCATTATTAAATTTTTAAAGAGTTATCTTTTATATCAAGTATCACATACACTGTATAACAGAGAATACTATGTATATTCCTATATGATATAGCATTCTCTTTCTAACAAAGAATACTATATCATAAAGTAATGTTCTGAAACAGACCACACTGCTCTCATATAGCCAACAGCAGAGTGAAGGAATAAATGTTCTTACAACAAGGGTTCAGTGCCCTTAAATGTATGGTGAACAATAAATAGTGAAGCCTCTATTTTTGACAATGCATTACTGAGCCCGAGTCTAAAAACGCTCAGGAGTACCAAGGGCCAAATGGAGTTAATTCCAGTGTTCATGTTCCTTTCTTAGGAGGTGGACAGATATTTATTTGAGTCTCGTATAGTGTCAAAGATTCTTGACCAAGAGATTGAAGGATCAGGCTGATCAAGGAAGCTACACAAATTATAAAGCGTTTAGGACGATTCGAGATTATACAGACTGACGTTATCCTACGAAAATTTTGTTTGGGACATCCCACAGAAATGGTAGTGTCATGAGCCTAAAATATCATCAACCTAGCGGAGGATTGCAGTTAATGTTCCCGTAATGCCTGCCAAAGGTAGCGGTTGTTAGCACTGATAATAAACCAAAGCCGTGACTCATAGTCTGTGTGGCAATCTAAAATAGCAGAGGAATCCGTCAATTCTCCATTATCGATTCCAATCATCATCATTGCTGACGATGATGGGGAAAGGTCGTTAAAGACTGCATTTTTCCATTTGCCGTCAACGCAGCTACACGACGACAATCTGAGCGATGATTACGGTTGCTCGCTGTTAAAGCTGGCTTTCTCAACGAACGGCTGGATAACAGCTTAATTCAGTTAATAGCCTGCGTGTTACATTATGATATTTAACGCTAAGATCTGTAGCTCTGGCGTCCATATCCCACTTCAAATACCACTACAATATTATGCATTTCTTGAGATCATTGTCTCCAAACGCTGTTGCCATAGATGTTGCATCTCATTGCATTTCTTTCTCATTGCTGGGCAAGGATCAGCAAGCAGTATGAAGATCTACGAACAAACTATTCGTGAACATATATTTTTGACGATTTTGCGTATATCATCCTCTTGAAGATAGTGAACGTGCTTCTTGATCCAAAATGTTGAGTCCGTACAGCTATTTCTGATTGACGGGAACATGATGATGAATTCACAAGCGGTAGCTCTTCGCGTCTCAAATGATTTAGAATATCTAGAAATGTCAATAATTATTGCTAAAACGTATCCCTCTGTTTTTTCTAATGCTAAATGATGAACTTAAAAACAGTACCACATTACTCCCAAAATTTTCATGGATTTTCTTGGAAAAAAAATGGTCTCGTTTTGTGTCGCACGCATTGAACGATCATGGAATTCTGAATGTCGCGATATGAAACAAGTGGCAAATCCTTAACCCTATTTTATTCTTAACAAATTTGGACGAGAAAGGAAACGTTGGCTATAAACCTAAGGTAAAACGTCAATTATCTGCTTGGATTGGTAAAAAATCACCATGGCTACATCGCCACAGAAACTTCAGCTTCAGAAATCTCGAATAAAGACTGTCCATGTGCATTACCTTCTTGATTGGAAAGAGATAATTCTTCAGGAACGTTTTCTTGACGGACAGCTGGTGAACTCCATATGACATAAAGATATAGCGGATAGACTTCTGAAAAGACTACAGCGCATTAATTCTGAAAAAAGGTCATTCTAATAATTGGCTTTTGGCTCATGATAATGCATCATCATACAATACTATTTTCGTCAAGTAGTTTCTAGCAGAATAAAGCATAACAATTGTCCGCTCCCTCTTGGTTTCCAAATTTAAACGCCGGTAATATACTTTCTGTTTCCTAAAGTTCTCGGTATTTTAGTAGCATTAAAGAGTTTCAGAAATTCATAAAAATTCCAAATGATAAGTTCTACGAAAGAATCATGCAGCTGTGCGATTTATATTTTACATATTAATAAAAATTCTAATATTTTACATATTAATAAAAAATATATTTACAGGTTAATGAATATATATTATAATATATAATATATATTAAATATTTACATATTATTATTATGTAATATTAATGAAATATTGTATATATTAATGAAAATTCTACATGCCGCCCGGTAGCGAAGCGGCTATCGCGTCGCGCAGCTGCACCCCAGGGCGCAGGGTTCGATCCCCGGGCTGGGCAAGGTTGACTCAGCCTTTCATCCCATGAGTGTGTCGATAAAATGAGTACCAAGTTTGCTTGGAGGTTACCCGCCGGAGATCCTGCGGCAAGCTGACCACTTAACCAGGGCATATGCTGATGCACTCCGGGGTCCAAAGGTCAAGAAAGCAGAAAAAGGGCACTGCAGGCCGTGGCCCACTAGGGTTGTTGCGCCACTAAGTTTAGTTTAAAAATTGTACGTTGAAAGCTAAGAAATAAGAACGTTTCCTTCTTCAAATTACGATTTTGCATAAATTTATTCTTAAAATATTGTAGACGCACAGCATATTACGCAGAATTAAAAAGATTGATGGTGTATCGAACCTTTACGCAATTTAGTTTTATATCGTTAAGTAATCGAAAGCATTTAGAATTCGAAGTATTAATTACCGGAGTATTTAGAATTTGGAATTGAAGGTTGGCAGAACTACAAAGAACGTACATTAATGTAATTTTGCCAGTCTTCCGTTCCAAATTCTAAATACAGCTGCCGATTTAAAAAGAATAACTGCTCCTTTTTAGTTCTAAGCAAAAACGGTTTTTTTTTCACAAACTGTCACATTTTACATGTTGAAATTAAAATAAAGTAAATGAAAGTTCTTTTGTCTGATGTATAAAGGCGTTATTGCTTTACGTAATAATAAATAACTGCGAACTCATCTCAAGCTGCAGAAGATTGCGAGTAAGAACGAAAAGGCATTGTCCTGGAAAAATTTGATGGAGAGACATCTTGAACATAAACTAGGAAAAAAATATAAATTTGGAAAGGGGTGTGTGTGTGATTATGGCAAAGCCTCGAGGGCTATCTGCTAAAGGGAGGGATACCTTCGTGGAGGACTTTCTTAGGGAGACTGGCTCGTATACACGTTACACATGGGGAAAACCACGAAAACGCTCATGCAGCCAGCCCGTTCGCAGGATTCGAACCTCGGACCGAACTACCAGTGTTCAGCGACTTTACCGCTCGGCCGCTAAATTTGGAAAGGAATTAGCGTAGTATACACAGCGCCTTCTTTTGATGTGGAGATAAACTCTAAAGGATGATAGCAGACATTAAATAAAACAGTAATTGTCATGGAACATGCTGTCGTAGGTGACGTTTAATCGGTAAAAACGTCAGAGTCAGGAAAATAAGTCAGGGCTTCATTTCAAAGAAAAGTGAGAGTTGATCTTCGATTTCGTTCATTCGTTTGGCTCACCATGTTTGACATATTTTTGGTCCCACTTAGCCTCACTTGAAAAAAAAAAAACAACTTAATCATTGTTAATTCTACAGCATGAAGTTAAGACATACAAACCTTAAGCGGAAGATAAGAATAACCTAATTCAATCATTTTAAAGCAAAAAATGCACAATTTATCAACATATAAGAATAAAAAAAAACTGAGTTCACGACGCCGAGTATTAGAGTGGGTCTTTTGGTGTGGCCGATTGTAAACAAAACGGGAGGTGCAAATATACATGTTATAGCAGTCCTATATACAAAATTTCAACGTTGTGAGGCTAATCGTTTTTGAGTTATGCGAGATACGTACATACGTACGTACAGACGTTACGAAAACATCTCTTTCGAATCCATTTTAAATTAGTTTTATAATCCGTTTGGGGAAAAAGAGTCCTTTCTTCTGTCCTCAGATACATCATCATACGTCATACGTCAGCAATCATACGTCAAGCAAAAACATCGTTAAAGTTCATTCGATAGCGATCAAAATGGATATTTTCGTTGAAATATGACACTCGGAATTTTTCGAGATTACAATAATTCCTTTATGCTGTACAAGGTAGTAATAATACTTATAAAATATTTTTCGCAATAAACAATGGATGATAAAATCATTTTAAGTCTTAATTGTTTGTTTTACGCTGAGCATAAGTATTCATGCTCTGTTCGTTCTTTAATATGATTGCTAGTAAATTTAAAAAGATTTATTTCTTTTCTCTTTTAGGTCCATTTTCATTCCTTTTTGTAACAAACAGCTTTATAAATTCACATTTGATAGAGCAATAAACCATAAGCGGAAGCTTCTCATTCATATGGAATTTTGTTACATTACGATAAAAATATATTCTACTTCCAACTAATGTTTACCATTCTCTCGTTTTTTTTAGGCAGTGCTCGCCTTCATACATCATACTGCCATCTGAACCTTTTTTTCCCTCATCAGAGTGTACGGTATCTATTATCACATATCAAAAGAACAGTCTATCGTACAACTGAGAGTTACCATATCAAAAAAGAAGTTCTGGCAGTGTCGGATGCAGCGAAATTTGCTTTACGTCTGACATGAAAGAGACCAATTCACCTTGACATTAATTGAGAGGATTTTTGCCTGGATCTGACAAGAGCTTCTTTTGTGTCTTTCCTGTTGATTCCAGCAAGCCCCTTTTAAAGAAGAAACGAAATGGTATCTTACTTTTAACAATGACGGTTTATATGAAACCGAAAAGGAGGTCAAAGTAGTAATTCTGAATTTGATGGAAGTACTATCTCTAAATAATTTCCTAAGCTTTCTACTACGGTGCATTTCTCTTCTACAATGAAAAGATCTTTCGGTAATGTATTCTTAAAATTCCCAATGAGAAAAGGGATTATTGTCACAACTCAGCTGAAAAATGGGAAAATGCTACAACGATGTCATAAATGACAAACGAGATCTGAAATAGATAAAGTCAGGGGAAGATGATTTATAGCCATTATGATGAGCTGTTGTAATCCTAGGTTCGGAATGCTTTGTTCCTGATTTTAAATATTTGTAACAATAAGTAAAATTCTCAATTGAGCAGATTTTACAATATTCAAATCATTTATTACATAGATGATAATTTTTAACTGTATCTGTAATTTAAATCGTATGCTTTGAAAACAAAATATAAGTGCACTACATTATCCTTTATTCTGTTTCAAGGTAAAAAATATTAAATACCTCAAACAGGTACTTGCTCTCTCCATATCAATATCAGTTTGCAACTTCCTTTTATTCTTGCGATTTTAGATACTTGAATTTAAATTTTTTGAAATCATCCGAAATGTTAGATAGTAATCTGTAGTTTCAATGTAGCAATTTTTCTTTTTCCTTTTACTGGTAGGAATATTTCCAGATAAGTCTGTTCTGTTTTGTCGTCTCTATACGAAAACTTCATAAAGCAAAACATTTTTTGGAGTATATCACTTCTGCAAAATCGCCTTCACCCTACATTCCTCCTCAACCACAATCTAGCAAACTGCCAGTCCACAAGATACACCCACTGGCCAATGAATTAGAAACGCAAGATCAATATTTTATTGGACCACCTTTTGCACGAATAACTGCTCTGATTCGTTTGGACATCCATTTTCCATGATTCTGGAGTGCATTTACGTTCATGTATTGGCTATGCAGCGTTTTAGATCTTGAAAACTATATGGAAGAGGAGCGTGCTGTTAGATGCGTCTTTCCACCATATCCCACACAGTTTCTAATGGGCTACGATTCGGACTATGTGGTGGTCGGGGAAGGTGTTGGAAGTCAGATTGATGTTCAGCAAACCGATTTTGAACACTTCTGGCACGATATAGGGTTCTATCATCGTCCACGAAATATTCGTCGCCAACGAAGTATCCGTTGCAAAATGCAACATTGCAGCGTGTAATAAAAATGGACAAATGTAAAAAATTAATTTCTTAAATGGTATTAAGATTACTGAGATTACATTGTGTCCGCAATAACCTATAGACACATAAAAATAAGAGAATAGAAATGCTTGAAGTATGAAGAGAAATATAAGATCAAGTAAACTTACCCCAAAGGATGATAACTGAAATATATCACAAGAAAATTAATTATTTTTATTTTTATTTTAGCATCACTACTTCAGAATAATCACTAAGGAGTAATAAGGAAGGTATTCGCCAGACAGACAAACGCAGGTACTTATACAAATTCACACCCAGAACATGTTACACGTGACTTCACGCACATTACGAATATAACCCTGAGTTCATCGTTACAGTCAATCGTCTTCCATCTGTTCAAAATGAAAGTTCTGGAGGAATTGGAACCATCAAAAATTAGTGCAGTCAATAAGCATATTCGGTAAACGATCGTATTTTTTTATCAAAAGAAGAGAAGCGCGTGTGCGCGGAGATTATTCGCGAGGCGAAGACATTTTAATAGACGATGTAGCTGGACAGAAAATTATCGACAGCAGCAATATTAAACGAATCTGGAGAAAAGCTGCCACTATATCTAGGTATCTCATGACTGTTTGTTTACCCTAAGGCAAGATGCATTCATTGTTCCATGGGGTTCTCGCCAAATTCGATGCCTTCCATCAGTGCAAAATGAGGTTTAGCTTGATTCATCTGACCGCATGAGTTTCCAATTCTCAGATTTCCAGTGTCTTCTTTTCCCCAGCTACAATGGGTCCCAGCCCATACGGGGATTAAAGAAAATGAAGCAGTGGAAATGATTGCGAAAGGCGCAGTCAATGAACACCACGTGACTAGCCCCTTCCGCACTCATATCTGAAAACTACTCTCAAATGTGAACTAATCAAGCAGTGGCAAAAGTACTGAGAGACAAGCACCATAAGCAGAAGACTGTATGATTTCCAACCAAACGTTAATCACAATTTAAATGGCAGCTCTTCGCACCTCATTCAGTATCTGACAGGGCATGGCCCATATATGTCGTATCTTCACAGACTTCGACTGAGAGACAGTGACCAATGTATTTTTGGCAGTACTGTTGACCCAGATCACTATCTGTTTGACTGCTCGCACACAGGGAATTCACATTTAAAACGACCAACTGCAATCAATATGCCGGTATGGTTCAAGAACACGATTAAGAATAAATATGCGTTCAGCCGCATTAGAGACAGCACTACCATTGCTAAAAGCATTGCTGACAGCCTGGAGTGACTTCTTTCCTTGGACACCGTGCCATCAGCAGCCCGCTCCGTATATATATTAATTTACTTAATTTCTTGTGCTTTTTTTGGTTATTTTTGCTGTTTTTAATTATATTTAATATTATGATTAATCCAGAACTCATTTAATGTATTCCACAATTTTCAATGTATTTTATTATCTTTATATCTGTACCTGATTATTATAGCACATCCTTAATATAACTGTTTGCCTAACATGTACGATAGTAGTGAAAAGTGTTCCCCTTAGTCCCAGCAGTCCCCACCATGCACGTTCTTTCCATGTTATAGTCCTTATTTCAATGTTCCTCGTTTCTTGGCCAATTCCCGGAGGACACAGTACTAAGCTCTTTATTTATATTTATTCATGTATTTATTTTTAATTCCATCGAGGGGATCCAACAGGCTGAAAAGCACCTAACAAAGTGGGCCAGCTGTTCCGTCTATGGTGAAAAGAAAGAAAGTGTCTTCTTTCCCGACAACCACTGCAAACGAATTTTTGCGTGGCGAGCAATAATTAGTCGTTTTCTCACAGGCATCCGATTATGCATTCCTATGCTCTGCTATTCTCTGCGCATGGTTTGAGCTGAAATCTGTTGGAAAGATCCTTAATTAACGATCTGTGCCAGTTGAAGCACAACAATGTCCGTATTCTGCTGTACAATTCGTCGGAGACGACGCCTATCTTGGAAAACTGAGCTCAAACCACAGCTACGCCTTCTAGTGAAGGACTATGGGTTCTGATTGCAGCTTTTGGAAACCTTTGATATGGCTGCTTTTGAGAACGTAGTGAAATTTTGCTTTCATCGAAATTGAGGCCCCTGCTGAACGGGCATCAACAATAAGCCCTTTTCAAATGGTTAAAGATCTGTCGTTTTTCCCATTTTACTTCATAGTAAAATTCACTCTTACACCTTACTTATATTAGCATTCGAAAAACGTGTAATGCACGTCAGAAAAACAATTTGCATACTTCATCTCTAACACGCATTCAAATGAAAATCTAAAAAGTTTCTAAATTCATCGGCCAGCGTGGGTAACACTTTCCATTTATCTTCTAAATTACAAATGTGCAAAGTGTTTCAACAGTTTATTGAAAGTTCATATTATAAAAATAATATGAACTTCATAAAAACAGCATCAAAATACTTCTTTACTAGCACAAAAACTTTTATTACTCATTAGTATAATTAATAAATGATATTTAGGACGCCATATATGTATATCTAAATTGCAGAACTCAATTCCTTTCTGCTTAAGATTAGAAGGAATAAATGACTATTTTTCTTCTTCGTTTCTGTTTTTTTTTTTTTTTTTTTTTTTTTTTTTTTTTTTGCATATAAATAATTAATTTCCTTACTCTTTTTAACATATTTTTTAATAGAGATTTTGTAAATAGTCTTTAATTTATTTTAAGTTAAAAAAGTTTTCGTCTATTTTTGTTCATAAAGGTCAAGCATCCGATATTTACACATCTGAATTCTCTTTAAAAGTTAAATTTCTTTTTCCGAATTACCAAACGATGTCATTAGTAATAAAGAATTCAGAAAATTACAGCAATTTTAAAGTAAAACTATAAAAAGGAAAGAGCCAAATTCTTTCAAATAAATTAGAAGTTACACCATAGCAGAAATTTAAATATGAAAGAAAATATTCCATTTCGCTAATTATAACTCCTTGCAAAACGAAAATTCGTAACAAAGAAATTTCAGTTTTAAAACTTCAAATTACAGCCTAACATCTCCAAGAAGAATTTTTTATTTAAATTTCAAAAACCTTTTAATAAATGTTAAAATAATTAAAAAAGAAAGATAAAAATTCTCAAAATTAATGACTACTGGTAAATTGATAATATTGAAATTGTACAATTACAATTTCGAAAAAAGCAACTTTTTTCAATTTTAGCAATTTTTCTGTTACATAGAAGGGGAAAAACAACTCTCTTTCCTTTCTCAATAACTTGAGTTAGTATTAAGTTAAATAGTTATAATAACTTGAGCTTATTGCAATGTCCTCCGAGACTTGACTATATAAAGTGAGGAATAGTACAAGGACCGGAACAAGGAAGAAAAGCACATGATAGGAATACTGTTATTATAATATTATGGTCTAAGTTGGGCATACAAATTATAAGGTATTTCTTCCACCTTCTTAGAATGCCTTGGTGATGTAATGGTCAGAACGCTCGGCGCGTATTCGAGAGGTCCATGGTTCGAGTTCCGGAGAGGATATTGCTCATTTTTTACCTTTCCTGCTATAAATAATCCTAATGTCTCTACAGTGGCTCCCGAACTAAAACAGATGGTAGATGATCATTCTCCACCACCAGGATTTGGTGACTCCATTCGCCCTTTAAAAGGGGGAGTATATACGGTATTTCTCCCGCCTTCTTAACATGCCTTTGTGGTGTAATGCTCAGCACATCGGCGAGTATTCGAGAGGACCGTGGTTCGAGTATCGGCGAAGCTATTGCTCATTTTTCACCTGTCCTACTTCAAATAATTCCAATGTCTCTACAAAATATACAAGGTGTAGCTACAAGTATGAATGCAAAGTTGAATCAGACAAATGTTTGAACATTACATGACAAACAAGAAAAAATTACAACTCTATATTATCAAGAATGTACAGGGATGTATACAATGGCTTTATAGAGCTAAATGTCTTACATGATGCGTCACTAGGTACAAAATATTACAGTTTAGCTGGCGGTATTGACAGATCATCACAAGTCTTCTCCCCTTGTAATACTGAGAGCATGGGAAATATATAAGCGTAATGGCAGAGATTATATCATTAGAGAGAATTAAACTAGTATACCACAATCAATATGCTGAAAAGTTCATTCTTGAAATTAAAAAAAATCGCACGTAATTTCAAAGCATCAAGTCAATTGAATTAGACTTATAGTTGATCATTATTCATATTAAAATTATAAGTAATATATATAATTTATGATATAAAATACACTTAATTTATGATATAAATTTACAGCAGTATTTTATGATATAAATACTAAAATATACGGAAAGTTTAAACAAATATATGTAAATATTTGTTTAAACTTTCCGTATATTTATATTTATTTATTTTATATTACTATATATTTGTTTTACTGGTTTTGCATACTGCAAAACTGGTTTATTTTACGAGTTCGCTTTGAAAGTCAGGTTTCGTAAATTTCTCCATCTAGGTAATGCTAAAAAATAATGCAATTTTGCATTATTTTACTTGCATGTGATTATTCTGTTTTTACATGCAAAACTATTTTTAATATATCATACTGTGAGATATTCAGAAGTTAGCATTTTGCCTAATTTAAAAGAAATTTAGCAGTTTTTCCAAAATAAATTGTTTAAAAAAGAAAATCCCCATTTTGTGATTTTGTATTTGTACTAATTCTTCTCAAGCGAAAACGACGCGAAGACATAAACCAAAAAACAATTTAAATTGGAAGAACATGCATCTTATTAATGCAAAGATGAAAAACTATCGGCTTTACAATAGACAAAATAAATACATAAAAGTATTATCCTAAAGAAACTAAAAGAGGGTGAGAAAAGTAACATTTCATTTGACTGCGGTCAAAGATTACAACCATAAGAATATGTAAAAATATTCTAATATAAATCACCAACGAAGTTACAATACGAGCCGATTTCCTCCTAGATAATCCACTAACACATCAGTGTGAGACGAATAACATCATTCGGTTACCGGAATGCTTTTTCCGTCAGGAAGAATTAGTATTCAGATATGGTAACCGAAACTGTCAAAAGTTCTGCGTGGCATGAAGTTTCCTCCAAGATCCCAATAAACGATGAAGGACGAGCACCATCCATCATAATCGAATACGTTTCCTTTTCCAATTAAACTCACGGCCGTTCAGAGCTTCTTAAAGATATATCAATTACAGACTTTAGTTTACAGCCAGATGATGTCTGAAAGTAAAAGTATTTTCGTGGTGCAAGTTTCTTCACTTTTCTTTTGCCCGTAACAAAGAGACCTTTTAGTTTATTTCCGATTTAATTTAATGCTTAATAATAGAAGAGATTCTGTGATTACAAAAATATGTAACGTGCATACCTTTCATATCGATCAAAAACGATTATAACACATTTAAAAACGTAAACGAAACTGAATGTCCATTAAATCAGTCATAAGGCCAGTCTTCAGAATTCTTACCGACAAGAAACGTTTAGAAAATTTCATAAGTGTTACAAAATTTCAACGAATGCCTGAATACTTGTTCATGAAAACGAGTACCCATAACAAAATTTGCCTGTCTAATACAGGCTTACTAATATAGACTTTATCAAACTTATGTAAATGTAGAAAGAAGCAGTTATCTTATAAGGTATTTCTCCCGCTTTCCTAGCGTGCCTTCGTGGTGCAGTGGTTCTGCACGCTGGGCCGGTATTCCAGAGATCCGTAGTTCGATTCCCGGCGAATGCGATTGCTAATTTTTCATCTCTCCGGCTTTCAAAAATCATAATGTTTCTACAATCTGATCGCCTGATTAATATGACTGCCTAAACTTTATGTGCTTTATGTGATTCTGGACAATTCATGGACGATGCTCATCAGGACGTGTGCTCTGCACTTAAGAGTTTGGACTGTACTGTAAAGAAGTTTTGGAAAGCCCTCGACCTGATGGTCAACGGCCAGGCATTTGATAAATAAAAATAAACAGAAACAGTTAACATTAAATATAACAGAAATAAAAAAAAAACAGTACATCTTGTCGTTTATGCCTGTGTAATGTAAAATTGGAACAATGTATCAATACTTTTGCAGTTTGTGAGGTTTATCTATTTATTTGTAAGGTTTATTACAAGTTGTCAACAGTTATTTTTAGTTAAGGCCACTTTTCTGTCTTTCCTGATTTCAGCTTACAATTTCCTACCAGAATGTGGTTCCAGAATAGAGGTTAAATACAAATGAAGGAAGTCGAAATTCTACTGACTTTGTTAGAGAGCCAGAGACTCTGACTAGCGCGCGTTCGCCTTTGGCTACACACTCTCTCTAAGCTATTATTATGCTCGGCTGTATTTCAGGCCTTTGATAGCTTCGCCGTTTAGTTAGCGTTGAAGCGGCAAGCTCCTGTCGAATTTTGATAGCTTCGGCTATATCTTTTTAGTTAAGCATTAGTTTAGTATTCTTGGGTTAAAGCCCGAGTAGAGGCTGTTCTGTACGTCCTGAGAAAGGGCCATCTGTGAACGTTCGTTATTTTGAGCAATAAAGGGTAATTAACCCTTCTCAAGTTTACGTGTCGGTCTCCTGAACTAAAGAGATTATTCGCTTACCATTTCTCAAGATTCCACGCATTCAAATGTAAATTCTAGCTAGGAACCCCATATATTTTTTAACTAATAGTTCATTTTTAAGTTGAAAACCTTTTCCTATTTACTATTTTTTCACCCACGCTTTTCGTACCAGAATGTAAATGAGATAGCGAGAGTTTATTCAGATTAAGGCAGAATGATGTTTTTTAAGCAAGAGTTTCGGAAGTTAGTTTTCACAGCGTGTCTGCCTAATCTAGGCCACGTTGTACTGTGATTATTAGCGACTTACTTTAGCGGCGTTCATGTGTTCTTGCCTTTAGGCTTGTCTGGCCGGTTACTTTAGAACAGAGCTCCTCCTGCGCGTTAAAGTATTCTGTGGGCCGTTAGGCTAATCTACACACCTTGAAATCACTATTTGTTACGCATTTCTGGTAAGCCAGAAGTGCTGGTTTCTTGTACCCCAAGTTAGGTCATTTTATGATTGAATAAAGGGTTCTTATACACCTTTCTTCTTATCTCTGCTTATCTCTGTTTAGTTTCACAAGGATAGAAGAGAATTCATCAAAAACCCTTTTTAAACGTTTGTGTTTCCTAAGCAGCATAGACATGGTTTTCTTCAGACAGAGTAATTTCCTCAAACCTTCTCATTAATTACATCTGACGTGAAAGAACAGTTAATTCTACGCTTAGTAAAATTTTCGTTATTTTTTTTTTATTCTCAGAGATTTTTTTATAAATGTTTGAGAAATAGGAGCTCAAACAATATTTCTGAAGTAAAACAAATCGCCCAGAGATTGGAAAACACGCAAAGTAAAAATTGGAAACCCCCAGTGTATGAAAGCAAACCAATCAAAATGAAATGAAAAATAAAATATCGAGTAACATACCAATCAGAGTGAAATGAAAGCGATGTATCAACTTACACATCAATGAGAAATAAAACTCGAATGAAAAAGGGATGGAATTACTTCCAAAAAAAAAAGCTTTCCATCTAAATCCTTCATTTCCAATAATGTTTTACCGAAATTTCCTCCTTCTTTACGGAACCCAGATAACGAAACGAACTTAAGACTAAACTCACAAGGGATCCATTGCAGTAGTTAATAAACGGATTATATATGACATTTAAAGAAAATTATTCTTTCAGAACGCTTATTCCTATTAAAGGCATATGGGAATTAAATTCAAAATTACATTTTATACGATGCTTGATATAAAAATAAACCTTGTCAGCATTAAATAAATTTATGCTATACGAGCAAAGAGTATTAATAGTTTAAAGGGATTTAAACCTGGAAATGGATAGTACAGAGAATGTCATTACATGTTTATGTACTTCTTTTTGAAAAGATGGCTAAATTTGTGTAGTGAAAATGATGTCCAGTAGATAAAATCTATTTCTGTACAAGCGCCACTCTACAGGAGAACGTCAGACAACGTCCCACACTTTGGCCACTGAATAACACTTCGATCAGATAGCATGACATGACCCTAACATCTTCTAGTTAATCGTCTGTAATATTTTTCTTGAGGAATAACTTTAATACAAGATGTATCTTAGTTCACTTGCTACAACTAAAGAATTGAGACAAAGGATCTATGAATAATCATCCAGATTCTTGCCGATTCTTGCTAGGGTATACAGGCTGTAGGTATGGCTGTAAGAATTTCTGCACAGAAATTCCAGCTACCTACTGGACGTAATTTTGAAGATATAAACTTGGTCGCCTCTTCAGCAGTACACACGTATATAGTAACCAATGCCATGATTAAATCTATTTCAACTATGCATTCTTCTCTTTACATCTCTGTTTCAAAATTTCCCGTCTTTTAGACATCCTATATTATACGAAGCTCAATACTACAGTTTATAATTCGACATAAATAAGCGATTTCAAAATTATTTTTATTTTACAGTATTATATAGAAAAAAAGGTAATAAAATCCTATTAATATGTCTTTAATATTTGTATACAAGATGAGTCTTACATTTCATTTACATTTTTAACTTAAGGAATGTATAGTAGAGGGGTTAGAATACATCAGGTTTTCAACCAAAAAACCATGACCTTCAAAGTAATATTAATCAATAGAAATCATAGAAAAGAAGGAATGAAGTATTGTGAGAAAGAAAACGCAGAGGCATTCACTGAATTAGTTAAAATATATGGGAATTGTAAACGTATTTTCGCGCATAATACCCGCATGTAAATACTACATATTACAATTATACTTAGCATTACATGAGCGTTCTTTTTATGTAATACGCTATTACTGCATAAAATATCGAGAGTTGGAATCATGTTGTAAACTTTTCAAGGCTTCATCGGTAAAATGATGGTAAAACAATTCGGATTCTTTTACTAATTTTTAGATTTAAAAGCTTCTATTGTTTCCGGATTATTTCTGAGGCGATAAACACCAACTCGGAAGTAGCTGTATTCCTCGTATACACTCCTCAAGTTTGTCATTAAGGTTTAGTCTCCACCAGCATAAATAACTAAAAAGAAATCTGAAAGATTTCAGATTTTATATTACACCCAAAGGAGCGTTTATTTTCATTTACACATACATACACGTTTCGAGAGCATTTGGGATAACGCCCCTTTGGGCTAAAAATATTTAAAAACAGCTTACCTTTAGAATTTACGATAGGCAGTCTAGCGCAACTGAGATAAAAGTTCTTATTCTGTACAATTTGTTTGCCACTGCTCACTTTGAAATTGTTGAGTTTCTTAATAAAAAATTCGTTAAAGTTTAAAAAATGTTAAATAGATAATAAAAGCAATTCGAAAATCAAGATTCGGGCTTCGAGATTCCCATACTCTGTAGAAGGACTACGTTATTTAAAATTGGATGGCCCTAAGTATTGTTGTTTCTTCACAATGCCAGAAGCATACACACATGCATTCATACAGATTCGTTATTATTTAATTTCTTTAAATATAATACAGGGAGATAATATTTGGTGGTAACAAATTGAAAAGTGATACAGCCGTTTATAATAATTCGACGCAAAATGCCGTTTCGAGACTAACAGCCTTTTTCTCTTCGAGCTAAAAGTTCATTTAAGAAGTATAAGCAATACTAGGCTATTTATGACATACAATGATATTACACTATTTATGATTGGATAGGCACAATCATTATGTTACGAGTTAGTCCATAAGTTCGTGGGCACTAAGAGTATGCGTGGAATTCACCATGACGCATTTACTAAAACAATACAATTTTAAACTTATTGAAACTTGTCATCGTTTGACTAGCATATTATTCAATTCATCACCAACTTTCGTAAATATCGAACGCATTTTAGTATCCATAGAAGATGAATATAGATAATCAGTACAAACGTGCTGTGCTACATTTTTTATTTTCGTGTAGTGAATCTGCCAGGTTTGCAGCGATAAAAATTAATAGTGTACATAGTAAACACACTATTAGTGTAAGAACTGCCCAGAAATGGTTTAAAAATTTTAAAGTTGAAAAAAAGCAGCATTGATGATGAACCCCGTTTTCAGGACGTTTTGAACTGTTAGAATCAAATCAAGCGATTCATTCGGAAGTTTATAGTGAACACCTTTGCCGTCTAAACTCAGAATGGATCAAAAAACGCCCACGATGGGTGAATATCACGAAAGTGTTGTTTCATCGTGATAACGCTAGACGGCATACGGCTCTAACAACAATGCAAAAAATGAGTGAATTTAATCGGGAGCTTTTGTCACATCCTGCTTACTATCCAGATATTGCCCCAAGTGATTTTCGCTTATTTCGTGCCTTACAAAAGTTTTTACTGGAAAAAAATTAAATTCTAAACAGGATGTACACAATGAACTTCGGAGTTTTGTTTTGCATCAAACCCAGAGTCTTTCTACAGCAATGGCATAAAAAAGCTGCCTGTAAGATGGCGAGATATTGTAGACAATGGAGGAAAATATATGATTGATTAAAATATTAAATTGTGTTTTTTTATATTATTTAAAAATTTACCAAAAAGTGCGCACAAATTTATGGACTGACCCAATATATTGCATTAATTAACCCTATTATTAGGTTACGCCGTTTAAGTTTACTTAATCAAAGATCTGATCAAAGAATATAAGGAGTATAAGAATTCTATATCAGTTAATTACAAATAAATTTTAAAATAACCGCAAAACCATTGTACTAGCCAGTAGCTGAGTATGTTATGAATGTTTTCTTCGTTTTATCAGACACTCTTTATCTGATACATGTATTATCAGCAGTTACTTACAACAAAACAATGCAAATCTGTTGACATGAATTTTTATTAGTTTCTTCATCTTCACATCTGCTGGAGATACTTTTTCAAATGAGGATTATCTGCTTTATTTCAACAGTTTTTAATTCGAAAGAAACATGCATATCCTGAATTATTATGCAATGAGAAATCAGTTTATCATAATCATAAATTACTTTTAAAATAAGATTAAATTCAATGGCGTTTAATGATATTATCGCATATAGTAAAAATGTATCTTTTTACTAAAAAACTTGAATTCGTTAAGGAAAATAACTTAGATTTCTTTCTGTGATTAATCTACAAAATCGTGACATTGTGTTAAGATTGCAAAATAATAACTGGCAAGTGACTTATACAATAAAATACTTAACGTCTGCTAGAATTTGTACTTGGGGATTGAAGAAACTAAGAAGATGAGTCACCTAAATCCTTGACGTGAGGAAACTGCAAAATTAAACATTGGTTTGCTAATAAACTCAGTATGAAAGGAAATCAGTACTTCAGTAACGATATTGATTTTTCTTACAGGAGCAAATTGCTACTTGATTTGATAAGAGTCCTCAACTGAATGACAAATCAGACATATATTGGGTGATATATTCTTTAATTAGAGACTAGACCAAAATAAATACCATATAATACTTATGTTACTTCTAACTAGCGATGCCAGTTAAGTCAGATTGAGAGTAACGCATCATCTAACAACAGAGAAAACGATACCGCTGTATTCCTTCTCTAATAACGATGCAAAAAATACGATTTATTCATAGGCATACATTTTTCAGTCTGGTGCGATATGGAACCCACATATAAAATTTCGATTTCATTCTCTCTCATTATATCAGCAAAAATGGCACGCAGTTTTGAATGATTTTCGTCTTTCTAATCAAATCGTCGTAAAAGCTCAAGTACCATCCGATATTATTTCCCCTATATTCAATTTTAGTCGATTAAATGTGGCAAAAATGGATCACAATTGATCAGAAATGAATAACGCGAACAAACAAACAAATAAACAAATAGACATTCTTCTTTATATGTATAGATTTTGTAAAACTTACAAACTTTTGATTAGCAAACTCTGCCATTCGAAGGCGAGCAGTAGCAACGCGTTTCGAAATAAAGCATTTTTATCTCCAACACGCGAGACTGTTGCCACTCGGAAAAATGAGTGCGAAAACGAGCGCTTTCATAGTTTGTAATTATTATTTTGGGCTGATTAAAGTCGGACGAAGATGGGAGTTGTTGAAATGGCTTTCCACGCATTTTTGGAATCGGGGAATAATGTATTCAATGTTTGGCAATACTATTTTTATTTCATAGTAAACCTTAGAAATTTTTATTAATAAACTCTAGGATTTGAAAGGAGTAGTAGCAACAATTTTCGAAATAAAGCAAATTTTCATCTCCAGCTTGCGAGACGGTTGCCACTCTGGAAAAATCAGGGCGAAAATCATCGTTTTTCCGAGTTTTTAATTAATACCTCCGATTTTAGCTATTTTTTTTGGGGGGGAGTAGACGTCGAACTTTTACAGGACCCAGATAAGAACTGTAGGAAGTTTGGTGACGACATCTATAGTAGTGACTGAATTATTAGCGAACAAACACACACACTTTCTTCTTTATATATACAGATAGCATTGTTATTATTTCCGCAGATTTGAGAACGCTGAGGAAGCTTTGATTGTTAATAATTTAATTCATTTGAAGATTATTGAAGCTTATTTATAAATACATACCTTAAAATATCGTTTTTTAGTGGCGGAAACAATAATAAACTCTCAATTCAGTTATTTTTATGAGCACTTGTGATTTACTGTATCCACATAGATCGCAATTTTTTACGTTATTGCTCCAGTGACTGGCTGATTTATCTTTCTTGACTTCTCGATCATTGTTTGGATCGCTTCTTAAACCAAACCGCATTTTTTTTTAAATATCTTAAGAAGTGCTAAAAAATCACTCAGTAAAAAATTCGATTTTCTGAGGCATGCAACGATTTGGTGATGCAGACTCCGCTGCGAAAAATAATATGCAAATAAAAGTGAGATAAATATAAAGATATTCTACGCCTTAAAGAGGATGAATTATTTTCCTTTCAAGCACACGCAATAGTGAATTTATTCATCCACGTCTCTCGGAAATGCGTTTCCTTTTTATCTTTCGGGTACAGAAAAGCGTAAAGAAAATTGTGAAAAATTAGAAAAGAAGGAATTCTGTAGAAAACTCTCAGTCATCCATCAGCAGAGAAATAGATTTGTGAACAGAATCTATAGGTTAAGCGTAAAAAGATTTTGACTCCAAGGGAAAGAGGGGGGGAAAGGTCTTGCGATTTTTTTTTCTCTTCTTCAGTGCTGAACATTCTTTAGTTTTTGAAGTAGATTAAAGAGGTTAAGCTATTTTTTTGTATCGTCTGTGTGGTATTGAATAAAAATGTTGCCGAGACAAGAACAGAAATGAGCACGGGTAGGACTTAAAAATTAATGAGACTCTTCTTATAGTACAAAGAGCATAAACGAGTTAGAATAAATTACAGAAGGTAGTTATTGCTACTTTTTAGTAATAATATAATAGCTTTATTTGTGATATTACATATCGCATTTTCTTTGAAAGTAATAGAAATATATATTGAACATCTTAATGATATATTTATTCTTTCAAATAATGTAAAGGTGACAATAATAGAGGAGAAATCATTCGTGGAAGAAACATGAGTTGATTTAGATTTTTTAATTTATCAAACCCTGAACCAATAATACTAATTAAAAGGTATTTCCCTTTATTTAATAGCCATGACATTCTTCTGAAATTACTTAGAACACTCACTATTTAACGAAAATACACCAAAAGGCTGTATTCTTTTATTGAGGAAAATATTTTAGATGTTTATTTATTAATTTACTGAATATACACTAATGTTATTTTATACAGCCCCTGTACTTATTTGCCAATATATAAATGTATTATATTATTACATGTATTATTATTATATTATTATTATATAAATGTATTATATTACTATTTTTATTGTGCTACCTAATACTTTTCCTATAATTCAAAAGGAATTATTGTTTAATTAATATGAATAGAAGCATGTTGTTACGAAATGTACATTCGCGGTAAGATGGCTTCCTCGCAAAGCAGTTCTAGGGTTGCCATAAAATAGCGAGGGAAGGCAGGGTTGCCACATTTGGCAAACTTTGACGACAAAATTGGCGATATACCATGGACGGATGGAGAACCTTCTGGAACGAATTCTTACCGGTTTAGCCCAGAATGTTCTCGAACAATTCGGCTTGTGTTTGACAAAAACCCTGCTGCTCTGCTGCAAACGCTGCTGTTCCGCTGTCAGTTAGTGTGTGCCTCGTCTAGCGAGCTGATAGTCAGTAATTGAGCTAGTGTCTTGAAGTCTAGCGCCGAGTTGGTCGTCGAGTGCATCGAGAGAGTCTTTTAGTGTATCGCGAATTAGTGCATCGTCGAGTTTTGTCTTAGACTGTGCTGAGTCGAGAGCTATACTCTTGTGTATCGTCGAGTGCATCGCGAGTTGTAGCGTGGAGAGTCTCGAGAGTACGTGGAGTTCCGAGAAAGGCCAAGCAGAGTCGGGAGCTGTACTCTGGTGCTTTGCAGTGAAGCTGTCTCCCCCGTTATTGCCCGACAGTGTGAAGGCTGTGTCGCTGAAAGTGTCAGCGTGTTTATAACAGTTCGACGACTGTAAAAGTGATTTTGGAGCTATCTTATTAATATAGGTAAATAAAGTGTGTTTCGATACTTCATCAAGTGTCGTCGTTATTCACTCCAAATCTACGAAACCCGTACGAACGTGAAGGAAGAAAATAACGTAACAACTGGTGTCAGAAAAGAAAACGCAACAATATTTCGCTGTTATTAATATTTCCCTTTGTTTATGATATGCGAAATTAAATTTATTTATCATCCTCAATAGCAGTTATTAAATACGAAGTAAATTAATAAAGTATGAGCCTCATGACCGGGTACAGCTTACTGAAAGCTTACCGAAATATCTTCAGTTTATAGATAGATAATATATATTTAGCTGGAAACGTATTTGTCTTTCATTATAGTTTAAATAGCATAAATTTCTTTAGCATATCTTTTAAACTTAGGTCCGGGAAGAATTTGACCCGCACTTTCTTCATTTACTGCGGGTCAACACTTAAAAACTGGAAGGAAATGCGCATCAATTATATATTGACCAAAGATAACGCATAAATTAAAATTTTTATTTTATTAATTTATAAAATTTATATTTTTTCACATAATTATAACAAAACTAAATTTCGTTGCATCTCTAATATCATCCCAAGGTAAGAAATATTAAAGAGCAGGCGACATGTATCTTAATTTTTAGATAATAATAATTAACATGTAAGTTATGAATTATCATTTTGAAGTCATATAAAAAATTTTCCGCTTGAAAATTATACTTTACCTTGTAGAGTCACTAGGTTTTCTTTCGAAGTAGGAGACGTGAAAAGTGTGGAATCGCCGGGACTCGAAACCTGAACCTCTCGAATACGTATCCAGTATACATCCAACTACACCACGGAGCCATGCGGAAAGGAGAGAGAAAATATCCTATATACGCCTCCTTTTAAGGGATGATTGGGCATGAGGTGACCAAATTGCTAAATCCTAGAGGTGAAAAATTATCGTCCACCGTCTTTTAATTCGGGTGCCACATGTACAGTCATTAGGTTTTTAATGCTGGAAATGTAACCAATAAGCAATACTCTCGCTGGGACTCGAACCTGGGCCTCTCAAATACGCGCCGAGTGTGCTACCGTTACACCACGAAAGCATGCTGGAAGGAGGTAGAAAGTACCTTATACACTCCCTCTTGGAAAGAACGAATGGGGATTACGAGAGCCAATCGCCAAATCCTAGTGGTGACGAATTATCGTCGAGCACATTTTTAGTTCGGGCGCCACTGTAGCGTCGTCACTAGGTTATTTTAAAGCAGGAGATATGAAAAATGAGCAATGCCTCGAAACCTGAGTATGCTTCCAATTATGCCAAGAATTCGTACGGAAAGCAGGAACAAAATACCTCATAATCTTAGTTAAATTCACAGTGTGATCTATGATTGTATCTAAATAAGGTCGCTGAAACGCATAGTTATCTATACAGAAAGCTTGAATTGCAAAGACATATGATAAATGATACTGAGTTTGGCTGTAGTAAAGAAGAAACTTTTCAAATGTGTTTCTAATATATTTAATGATTACTGAAACCGAACGCAAAATTATTTTAAATATTGTATAGATATTTAGCTATGAACAACGTTCACCAGCCTAGGAACCTGCTAGTAATGAATATATTCATGGTTATTTTAGGCCTTTTTGAAAGAACATAACTGAGTTTCCCTTTTATCATGAAGTAGTACATTAAAACGGCTTAAGGGGAATGAGGAATATATTTCATCTTGTAATGCTGAGGTCACCAAAATGTTCTTTCCTTCTATTTACCATAGAGTGCAATCCCAGTCTTTCCTCTCTATAAATTTTAAAGTTTATCAGTTTTTATCTGGTCACGGTAAATTTGCAAGTTACCTGTTTCGTTTTAATCTAAGATCAAACAAAAGGAGTACCTCGGATTTGGAACATTTGATTTTCTCATGTCGTCTATTTGATGGCCCTAGATTATGCTTGCAGAACTATTTGAAAATGTTCGGAGTGACTTGGCCAGTGAACTTATCTGTTTTCGTGAAGTCCAGACTGCTGTTTACTGCTTTTGTTCGTTTTATTAATGTATGTAACTTTTAATGTTTTAGTTAAATTAGTTCTGTAAGCCCCGTGTTGTACATCTCTGGTGCACGGGGAGTCTGTATGATTTCAAATAAAAAAAATTGGTCATTAGCTTACAATTTGCAAACATTTAACATGCTAAGAAAGGCATAAAGGAAATTTTTTAGGATCTTAAAAATCATTTGGTTCTTGAGATAAATGTCTTTTATTATTTTCAAATAAATTAAATGAATAATTGACTCGAAATTTTGTTTCAAATGAACCAAACTTTTGCAGTACCTGAATAATTCAACTATTAAAACGACATTTTACACTCTTTGAAGCCTTGCTTCATCTTGGTGCCACGTTAAGCCAAAATATTGCCGAAGGTCCGAACAAATAGATAGTAAACATTGCAATGGCGGCGGAGTGTAAAATGATTCAATTAAAGTGCTCGGGTAATTGGGAGTAATTAGGAGGGTCGAGCGATTATCAGCCCAGCTCCTCTCTAATTACCACGACACTTGAATCCTCTAGCAAGCGATAAGGCTAGAAAAGCCATTACGCCACACTTTGCAATTATGCTCTCCCTCTCTACGGTGTGTTAAACGCTTGGGCTGAGAAAGCGTAGAATTGGTAAAGTTTTATTTTCTAAATAAATTGAGTTTTCAAGGACTTTACCCATAATAAATGGAGTCATAATTTAGTTACATAAATGAAAACGGAGGCATTTGATTCAAGTAGCTGTTGTTGCTAGTGAAGCAAGCTCCACTGCGACATGCAATTAGAAAGCACACTACTTTGAAATAAAAGCTTAAAAATGAATGGGAAGCATGTACGTTGAAAGCGCTCCCTACATCTTTATAAAATAAGAAAAGCCCATTGAGTAATTAAAGCAAGTGTTCGTTCACACAGATTGAAAATAGAGCATTTGATATCTCCTTAGAAAATTTCACACATTAACTGGAGGAGGAAAATGAAATAAACGGATTTGAAATAATGCAAATGTGCAGTAAGAGGATTAAAAAACGGAATGCGAAAAGAAGTAAGTGTACAAGGAATTCTCACATGTCTCACCCAAAATAAAATGAATGGCATGAATTTGAGAGGCTTTATGTATTACACCCAAATCGATGAAATTACCAATATTTCAATTTTTTGGGGAAACAAATACCTTAATAAACTTACTATACTGAAGAGAAATTTTGAAATGATCTCACGATAATAAATTGTATAAAAAGGCTTTTAAAATTTTTGACAGACTTTTAAATGCCACACCCCGTCATTGATTATTATTTTTTTACTTCTTATTTCTTTCAGTAACGTATTAAAAATCATTCTTCATTCTAGGTAAGGATCTAAACCATAAATTCGAGAGCCTTAAACACTAAGGACGCTGAAAACATTTTTTCAGTATCGGAGAGTCACCCGACACTTTTTTGGTTTCATTTGATTTTTTTTTAATTAGGAGTGTGTGAAAAAAACTTGTGTGTGAAAATTTAATGGTCATTAAATAACTCAAATTATTTTTCATTGTTTTCATCATTAATTACTTTAAAGCCAAAATTAAATGCAAAAACTTAAAAATTTTTAAAAAGTGTTCGAAAATTAATTTGATTACCATCAAGTAAAAGGAGTCATATGATAACTGTATTGAATATGAATCAAATTAATATACTATTGAGTGATAAGCTTTTGCTTTTATAACAACGAGATAAAGGATCTGTGAGTAAAAAGCAAATATTATAAATTATTAACAAATTTTAGTCATTCATGAAGAAGAAAAACAGTTGCTTAGATTCTAATAACTCCGAGTTGCTTTGCAACAATATCGCAATTTGACATCATTTTTTTCAACTACAAGAATTCTAACCAAGAATCATTCTTTCAGTAATAAAGGGTAGGACAGATTTTTATTTCGAGAAATTCAGTTTCCTGTCTAGAAGTCAGAAAATTTTCTACTGTTACTCTACTGAAGTATTGAAAGAGTTTGCAAACAGTAAACGGAACTTACTGAAGGAGTTTTTTTCTCTCCGAATTCTTTTATGCAAGGAACGTATGCAAGAAAAAAAAATCCGCGAAAAACTAATAAAAAGACTAAAAGGGGAAAAAAGATCATAGATGTTTCACTGCAAAAGGTATAAAGTAAAAAAGGGAGGAAGGCCGTTTTCATCAGCTGAGTATTTGGTGGATATGGATTGGAGTGCGAGATGCAGAGGTAAACAAAATATATTTTCCTCAAGCTGCGGAAGAAAAGCATAGGAAATGAAGTCTAAAGGGATCATCTCCATATGCAAATACAAGAGATAAAAGAAAATGGAAACCCAAATTTCCATGTAAACAATTTATGGGTGATATCGTCAGTACAAAAAAAAAAAAAAAAATTCCAAAATCTCAATTTGTTCAAAATAGGTAACTGATCAGTAAAGCTTTCCGTGCTTTATCCAGTTCCATTCCCATTCCACCATTTTCCTTGTCATCCAGTGGATTTATTTATTTCTATTTTACTTTTACTTTCGGATTTAGCACTGCCAGATTTTCTCTTGCTTTCCTTCATATTATGTTAAAGGGTACAGATATAAATTCAACAGCAAATTATTATTAAAATGCATATAAGACCGAGAAAGTTTATTTATTCTAAAAATATGCTTATTCTGAAGGGAAAAACAACATGAAATATAATTTATTAGTTTTTATCACTTGTAGCATAATATTATTTGAACAAATTGCATTTATTTCAAATTATATTTATATTGTTAGCTAATTATATTAATATTTTATAGCTTAAAAAACTTTTTCATCTCGACATATATGAATATCAATATTCATAATAAAAGACATTAAGAAATAATTTAATTCAAGTGAATTTCCAATATTTCGATGCGACACAAGCGAGATTAAAATAAATATGAAAGGTTTCAGATTTTAAATTACGTGTAAAGAGGCGTTTTTTAACATTTTGTCTGTTATCTTTATTTATTAAATATCACGTTCTTCGCAAAAATTCAGTTCAAGAGCAATACCGCAAAATAGTTTTAAATTGAGCATATCTTTTAGAATTTCCGATACAGAGATTCACGCGCTGGAGATAAAATGATTTTTCTGTACAACGTTGCCATTACTCACTTTGAAATCCTTGAATTCGTTCGTTAAGATTCGCTAAAGATTTACAAAATATGAAATCGATAATAAAACAAATTCCAAATTTCAAAGTTTCGCTTCCACATGCCCACATTCGCAGTAGGATTACATCATTCAAAATTCGATGGCCCTATGTACCGTTGTTTTATCACAATGAGAGAAATATTTATTTAATTTCTTCAAATATAATGCCGGACTCTAACATTTGGTGGCAACAGTTTGAAAAGTGAAACGGACATCTATAGTAAACCAACGCAAAATCGCAAAAAGAAAACAATAGTCCTTCAGGGACAAAGCCCCTTTGGACTAATAAATAAATAAATTAATTAAATATAAAAATTATTTTAAAAAATGTTCAGTGAAAATCTCTTGTAAGAAACGAAAACTATTGAGACGAATTCCATGACTTGCTTACATTGTTTTTATAATATTTGCTTTAGAACAACTGCTGTCCTTTCCAGTTAGTAATAATATTTAAATTCCTGAATAAACTTTTTATCTGTCAGAGTTCCATTTTCACTCAGCACTTTTAATCTAAATGTAACATTAAAAGTTCTCTGAATAATTACTTCCTCAAGACAGGGTTACAATTATTAAAAAAGTTGAATAATTCGGATGGTTGATTTCTCTGGTACCATTTCGTGCGGTAAGACGCATGTTTTAGAACTTTAAAATGTATTTTCATCTCAATACAATTGATACTTCGGTTTCTATTTAAAATTAAGCATTTTCTTTTCCCTTCCTTTATTGCCGGGAAAACCGTAAATTTAAAATTCCTTTCTGCATACCTTCGTAGTGTAACGGTAACACATTCGGTGCGTATTCGAGAGGTTCTGTTTCGAGTCCCGGCGAGGGCATTGCTCATTTTCGTGTTTCCTAATTCAGAAATCTTAAAGACTTTTATCAAAAGTACGAATCGGTTTATTTAGTTAATTTACTATTACTAAAATACGTCTGCTACGATATACCTCACTATGAAAATAGTGCTATCTATAATTATTACAGGTATAATCAAGTGTGACTTCCATAAATATGTTTACCCAGACATATTCAAAACTGCCTTTGTTTTCATGATTCGGAAATACTCTTAAATTCTAAAACGGAAGTATTTCAGGGTTTCATTTATTTTTAATAATAGTTACTTTAATTAGTCCAAAGGAACTTTGTCCTTGAGAGACTATTGTTTTCGTTTAGTGATTTTGCGTCGAATCACTCTGAATGTCCATTTCACTTTTCAAACTGTGGCCACCAAATATTATCGCCCAGTATTATATTTGAAGAAATTAAATAATGAAGAATCTGCATAAATGTATGTATGTTTCTCGCACTGTGATAAAACAACGGTACATAGAACCATCGAATTTTGAATGACTTAATCCTCCTGCGATTATGGACATGTGGAAGATCAAATTTGAAATTTGGAATTTGTTTTATTATTGATTTTCTATTTTGTAAAATTTAAAAGAATTTTTGATTAACAAACTCGAGGATTTCAGAGCAAGCAATCGCAACGTTGTAGAGAAAAAACCTTTTTATCTCCAGCACGTGAGACTGTGTATCGGAAATTCTAAAGATATGGTCATTTTAAAATTATTTTGCGATATTGCTCTTGAACTGAATTTTATGGTTTAGCTGTGAAGAACATGATGTGTAATAAATAAAGGTAACACAAAAATGTTAAAAATATAACCTTAGCTTACGTAATTTAAAATTTGAAACCTTTCATTTTTTTTAAAACTATTTTCTCTCTTTTCTTATATCCTCGCGTTTCCTCACCAAGATATAAATTAGCTACGGTGAACGAGTGTATTTATACTGATATAGCGAAAGGTTTAGGCAGAGCGTGGTTTCGCTATTATAAACGTACGTTCCTTTTTCTTCCAGCTGTTGACTTGAATATCGGCTTAGCATTCTTGCCGCCGAATTATTATCCTGTCATTGTAGTTCTAACTCAGCCTGTTACATTAAACTGAATTCTATTGTCTTGTACTACTCTTGCCTTTCAATTTAGTGTTACGTTTAGCACCGCAAGTGGTCAGTGATTGTAAAAGCGCGAGTTCGTGCTGTGCGCAAAATACTGTGTTCAACGAATGAGCATTTTATACTGTTCAGGTATTGTGTTCTTTTTAAGTCTTTATGAGTAATCGCAAGGATTAGGACTTGAGCAGATCTAGTTACATTGCAGGATAGAACAAAACGAATAGATCCTCATAGTATCAAATACTGAATCCGATATGAAGTCTCAATTTTGTCTCAATTCTTTAAAAAATATTTTTGAATTGCTTTCACAAGATATAAGAAGTTGTATTGTACAGACATTAGGTTTTCTGAAAGCAGGATACGTGAAAAATGAGCAACGCCTTCGCCGGTAATCGAACCACGGACCTCTGGAATACGCGCCCAGTGTGCTTACCACTACACTATGAAGGCAGGAGAAACAACTTATATACTCCATCTTTTAAAGGGCGGCTGGGGTTTAGGGGACCAAATCGTTAAATCCTGGGTGTGGAGAATCATCATCCACCACCCTTTTATTTCGAGCGCCACTGTAGAGACATAAGGTTTTTTTGGAAGTACGAGACGTGAAAAACGAGCAACACCTTCGCCAGGAATTGAACCACGGATCTCTGGAATACGCACCCAGCGTGCTTACCACTACACCACGAAGGCATGCTAAGAAGGCGGGAGAAATATAACGTATATTATAAAGTGTTCTGAAAATAACGTATAAACTGAACATCTTGATTTCTACTCTGTTAGAATAGAATGTAGTCAAAGTTCTCTACTACAGCGACATCTTCCTCATGTCGAGAAAAACAAAAAACGACACAAAACGAACTTTTTGAATAAAACTTTAAAATATTGTATTAATTTAACTAGTTATAATCCAGCATTTTCGGCTGCTCCTAAGTAGTCAGGAAAACAAATATCATTAATTAGTTGACTGCTCGAAATTTGTAACTAATCAATTAAAACATTTCTTTAATATACATCTTATGCATTATTTAATGTACTCAGATAACCTAGTCAATGAACAAAACCGTGTACTTTAAGGCAACTGTTTTGCTAAGAGGCACTTATAAAAAACCATCAGTTTTATATATGCTCCCGAGGGTTGGAAACTAAAAAACAACGTTATATCGAGGATTGCATTCCACGCGGATTTCTTCGTCTGTAAAAGAAAAGAAATCTTCCAGTTACCCACAATCTTTGGGCTGCGTCCGAGAAATTTTTGATAAGCACTTCAATTCTTTTCCAATTGACTTCAACTCTTCCTTTTCCTCGAGAATAAAATTCCGAATTTTGGCTTTGATTGCGCAAACTTTCCCACTCAGACCGAGTTAAGTATAGCAAAGTGAAAAAAATAAAGAGAAACACAACTAGCATAACCCTCTTGAAGTTGGAATTCCCCATTTTGTGATCTTTCGGCAGCCGCAGCCGTGTGGACAGTTGGAGGATAAAGTTTATCCTTTTTCTTGGACAAATACTTTCTTTCTCTCTCTTATGAGAAGATCTTAAGAGGTATCCATGCTACCCGAATTCAAGTAGCTTGCCAAAGAGAAAAGACGACTCTTAACTTTTTAATCCGGGAAAGGTAGATTATTTGAAGGGGACTGTGCACAAATTGAAATGCAGCAAAATTACTGAAGCATAACCAAATTTCCTCAAAATACATCATATTATGCAAAATGGTGACACAATAATTAAGAAGAATAAAAATGCTATCAAATCGAATTTATTGTAGTTAATGCAAACTGCACAAAAAAGGGACAGTTACATATATCCCGTTCTATTAGGCCGATTGTTGAAATTAAATTTGCGTTTTTCATGTCTCGTAAGTGCGACATAGGATATGTATTAGATTTATATACAGCGTTGTTCTAATATATATATTTCGACACAAAATAGGACTTTTTCTGAAATGACATGCCAATGTTTTTCCATATTTCGATTCTACGACTCAAATTATGCCAAACTGCCAAATTTTCTTAAACTCGCACGAGTAGTATTTTAAAAATTAGCTCTTAAACTTTTAGCTCCTCACTGTTAATAGAATTCGATATATATTTATTAATATATTGTTTATGCATATCTTTAATATATGTTTTTTGCATATCTCTGTTTATTAAACTTACTTGATTTCTTCTTCCAGATTCCAAATTTAGGCTTAATACAAATATAACTCGCACATGTTTTATTATTTATTTAAAAAATTTGTATTTTTAAATATTTTTATAAATTTTTAGAAAAATAGTTTGAATTATAAACTATACAAGTTTTAATATCATTTTAAATCAGATGTACTTCTAAGAATATCTGCAAAAAATTAGAGTTTTTTATTCAAAATTTCCTAAGATATACATAAATTTACATTTGGCGCATTTTGAAATTTGGCGTATTTAAGACAAGCGATAAAAACGAAAAAATGTGGTTTATGCACTTGCTAAAACTATTTGAAAGAATGAACGATGGACCTTTTTACCCTCTCGTGTATCAATGAAAAATAAGGAAAGTAAGTAGGTTACTATAAATTAAGAATACGGCCAAGTGAATTATTCTTGGAGTAAACTGAAAAAAAATACGCCAAAAAATTTTTTGAATTCCTTCATAAATTTCTCACGAAAAATTACAGAATTTAATATCTAGGCATCTGAGTCATAGAATCGAAATATGGAAAACATTGATATGTTATTTCAGAAAAAGTCCGATTTGTGTCAGAATATCTATGTTAGAATAATGCTATATATAAATCTAATATATATCCTAAGTTGCGTTTTCGAGACATGAAAAACGCAATTTTACTTTCGTCAATCGATCCAGTAGAACGGGAGATACAGAGCAGTCCTAATTATTATTATTATTTTCTTTGCGCAGAGTACACTTTTATATAAGAATCCATGGAAAACGTATATACTATAAAATGCAAAAACACATAGTTACATAAATCAAATTTTTTAATTTTTAAAGCATCAAATTACGTCAAAATCAAGCCGCATTTTCAAATAAGATATGTAACATGTAAAATTAGGGAGCGGTTTTAAAGAGGTGTTTTAACACCTTAGTTGCGTTGGTCTCCTATTCTCTCCATAACCATGAAGAAATTGCCAAGAAATCGTTTTTATAAATCGTTCTTTAATTAAATGGCTCTAAAGCTAATTATATGGCACTGAAGATGAAATGTTCTCGGAAAATTGAAGATAATAATTCTGTTGCTAGAAATAATGATGTTGAGAGTAATAGTATATACCAAGAAGATTCTCAATAAATTAAGTAGCTTAGTATATTTATATAACAACTTATCTAATAACAAAACTTATTATTATTTTTTATTATCTATTATAAAATTATTTTTATTTACTATTATTTTTCTAATACATAATGTTAAATTTAAAGGCGGTTATTTTTTTAATTAAAAAAAATTTTCAGTTTTAAAATCCTGACGCGGCTAAAATTCGAAGAAATTATGATACGCCTTATTTGTACTCTTAGACTTCGATTTAAGCAATATGGCTGTAAAAAACTACAGAGTTTCTTTGAAGCCAAACGTAGCTTATTATACTTATATTACAACTTATCTAATAATAAAAATTGTTATTATTTTTCATTATCTATTATAAAATTACTTTTATTTATTATTATTTTTCCAACCCATAATGCTAAATTTAAAGGTGGTTATTTTTACTAATACTAGGTTGTAGGGTTTATATTTATTTTAACTAACATTTATTTTAAGTTTAAACTATCTTTCCTGTCAAGCCTTACTTTCCCCTGGAACTGCCAATGCCAGAATATGTAAATTTGAGTAGAACGCGCAAGCATTCAAATTATCAGCGGAAGTAGTATGATTTAAATAGAAGGAAACGAGTTCGGTGAGAGAGTTATTCTTACTTAGCGAGCGCGGAGGTAGTTATCGAGAATTGAAGAACCCCGCGTTGCGGCCTATGTGCTTGGCGGGAAGTAGTTGCAATTGTTCCAGTGAGCTTCAAGTCTGCTGAATTAGCTGCGGCTTTTGTAAAACGCGGTGAGTTAGTTATTTTAGAGAGCCTCGTAGTTAGAATATTGTCTTTAATTTCTTTTCAGGTTTTTATTTTTATTTTGACTGCCGAGTTGGCACCGTTTGTAAGCGTCAAGAGAACGCAATTGTAAATTAGTACGTTGAATAAAAAGGGACTTAAACCCTTTATAAGACTCTGTGGTTTATACAAGCTTTCACAATCACCTCTTGGTTGCGTGCTAGTTAGAGGCGCGCAACGTTATAAGGTAAAGAAATTTCAATTTTTTCTTTCCAAAAACAATAGCTTTAAGATGACAGAGCTCTTTTGACAATGCAACGTGAGATATCTTAACTAGTCCACTTGATTTTTTCCTTCTTTTTCAGCAATGCATTAATCTGCATCTTTATAAAAATGGGCTTTAGACATTTTTCAAAATTCTCCGATTTGTGCTTTTTTCCCCCCGAAATTTCGCTATTTGAGGTTTTCATTTCTGATACCAATTTTTTTCTAGATGTCTTCCACCTTCTTTTTCGCTGAACAAACATTTTAAAATTTTTCTTTTCTCTATTTTTCAATACTTTAATACAATTTTCTAAGGATATTATTTTGTTCTTCAAATTATCTATGCATTCTTGTTTATCCTTAAACTTAGGGAATTCAGGAATATCTACATTTCCATTTGTGAATTTTATTTCAAAATCATTAATATTTGATTTATTATTGTCATCATCAGTTTCGATTTATTATTGTCATCATAATTTATTCGGCACTGCATTTCATTTCAACAGTTTCCTTTTGTGGCTATCCAAACAAGCGATTTTTCATATCATCTTCATAAATACTGCACAGAAAATGTTCGCTGAAGATTTTTCCGCTTTTCACATTAATAGAATCTTGTCTTTGTCAAAGATTTTGTCTTTGTCAATGTCTTTGACATTTGTGTATCCATTCTTTCGTCAAAAGCAAATTCTCATTTGTGTCCTTTGGTCCCATGAAATAAAATATCCCATCCTTTCGTACTTCTGTAAGTACTTCTGTAAATGTTCTGTAAAAATCTGAAAGCTTTCGGATTTTTTAAAATTTCAGTTATCTTTCTTAAACTATTAAAAAATAATGCATATACTTCCATATTGTGAATCTAAAATGAATAATGAAAGCATTACACTAGTTTATAAAATGGGACGTTTATTTATGAAACTATAAAACATAATGAAAATTTTGTTTGAAACGGAATTTAACTCATTTTTTTAGAAATTAATTATGTAATTTGAGTGACGTTACTATTAATGAAAATTAACAATTTTTTAAAAATATTTAAAAAAATGAAACAAATAAATAAACTCATAATACGATAAATATTCAGAATTTTTCAGTTTCAAAAATTCTTTCATGGTTTATTATCAATGATTTTCCTCTCACAAATTGCGTAACAAAATGGCTAAATTTATTTGAGATTTATAAACATGTGTTCCCCTTACAATTTATGAAAACCTTTGACGTTTCTGATTTTCTATTTTTCTCATGCCTTCTGTCGCACCTTGTACGAAGACAATTTGTGTTAATTACGTTCACTATAGAATTAGGTTTTATTCCCTGTTAATCCAGATTTTGTTTTAAGTTATACAACCATCATTTCATTATTTCTCTAAAGACTTTGATGTTTCGTAGTAATTTTTCACTAATGTGCGTATTTATACGTAAGTAATAATGCCAATCTTCACAGAAAATAACGATAAGTAGCTGCATTTTAATAATTTAGATAAATTCAAATTTCTTTATACAACTATTTGTGTCTCCTCTGCATAGGTAACTTTTAAGTGTCAGTGTCCTATAAAGTAAAAAACATAAAATAAAAAGTTTTTAGACTTTAAAATTTGTTTGTTAGGAGACATAAGAAGTTTCTAAAATATATTCATTTAAAATTGCGTATTGCATTAATTAGAATATTTTTTCTCTTTTACGGTATTTTATACTTTCTATAAGTAGGCGTTGAGATGAATATATTAAATGGTGCAGCTTATAAATGCATTTAAATTATTTTGAAATGCAGATTATACACTGATAAAAACAAAAAATTATCGACCATGTCCTGATAGTTAAAAAAACAAAGAATTTTAAAAAATCAAGATAATATTCAAGAACTGATGTTGCTATTAACTAAAGCAAAGAAGTGGGATTTGAATGTAAAGGCGTTGCAGGAAGAAGCGGCTTTAGTTCACATAAAAATTAAATCATTAAAACCACATATTTTTATTTTATAACTTACCCTCATTATTCTAAAGTTGATAAGCATAAAAGCCCTAATATATGCAATGAAAAATTAATTTCGAGTTATATTTTTGAAAGCAAAGTTCCTGAATTTTATTCCTTATTTGAAATTTACATAATGTTATAACCTCCTTGTCCTGGAAAAAAAACCCATCAAGAGTAATTAATGCAGTTTTGGTTCATAAATGCCTGCAGTTTAAGGACCAGAAACGATTCTCATTTAGAGGACTAATTTAATTTTTGAATATTTTACATTCTTTTATGTTCCTAAGGTCGGAATAAAAACTGCGAAATGTTTAGTTAAAGTAAACAGAGGTAAATAAATTAAAGAATTTGCACGAAATATGATAGATCGAGCCAAACTTTCAGTGACTGCCCATCAGTATTTAGCGTGGAAAAACTCTCAGCTATGTTATTTTTAATTTTTAGGAAACTACGACTCAGAGATAGTGCGTTCAGAGACTTTTGCATCTGGGAAATTAAATTTAGAAGTACTTTGATTTAAATTGTGTTTCCTAAGACAGTTAGAAACATGAGGTGTTGACATGACACTCCTTAAAGAATGATATTATAGTTAAGTGAACATTTTCAGTTATGGTATAGTTCGTCAGAGAGAATGGCGCTGTATACCTTCGAACACTTTTTTTTTAATTTTTAAGTTTGTGCATTTAATTTTGGCCTTCAAGTAATTAATGATGAAAAAATGAAAAAGCTGAGTTATTTAATGACGATTCATTTTGTATTTGTGGAGCAAAGTAAGAAAACAAGCAAAAAAACAGCAATATTTACTATAAATTAGAGACACTCTGTTAAAAACGTATAATATATTTTCATATTTTGTAAAATGCAAACCCATCATAATGATATTCTCAAAGAGGTTGACTATTATTTTAAAGCTAGGAATTCTTTTAAATTTTTTTAAGCGAGAATGTGTAATATAACAAAGAAAAAGCATATTTTCTCATTAAAATTCATGTTTAACACATAATAACTTTATAAAAAACGCATTTATCAATTAGTAAATAGTCTGTCTCCTTATATGAAGTGTTCTTAACATGTATATCAAATTGCATAAGATTTCATTCATAATTTTTAAAGATATTGTGTTTCTTGTTAGCATTAAAACACGAAAAATGAAAAACGAGATAAACCCATTTAAAGAATTCAAACACTCGATTACCTATTTATAGTCAGTTTGTAAACTTAAAATCCCCCTGATTTATAACTAATGCCCTCTTGCTTTTCAGAATTTACATTTTTTTGCTTTCTCGTAACTCTTTAAGTTTGTCTCTGCTTTTTAAAGCCAAATCACGGAATGTCGTCTTGCATTGTCGATACGGTTAACATCAAATCTTTCATACTCGTTTGCAGTCAGTAACCGATATCTATACCTAATTTGCCATATCTATACCTAATCTATACCAATATCTATCTATACCTATAAAAATAAATTAATATTACTCAGTAATAAATAAAAAAAAACTCTTATTAGCAATCTAAACACAGAATCAAAACACGAGCGAAAATGCGTTAGTGAATTCGTAACACACAGCTTGAAAAGTAAACAACTCTGGCACCCACTTCAGCCTTTTAAACATTGCACTTCCAGCATGCTTTTTGAGGACAAGGTGTCAAATAAAGTATCATAACTCCGACTTAAATGAACGTATGAACAAAATTCAAATAGTTTTGGAAACGTAAATAAGACTTCCATTGAGCGTAAGGCGGAAAAAGGAGTTTTTTGACCCAAATATCGCTTTCTAAGGTATACAGAATATAACAAGGGTAAAATCCCGTATAACTTCCAAATAACGTGTAACGTCTCGTATTCGTTGGATGCATAACCCTTCGGAAAATGGTGGTTTCAGGATGCGCGGTGGTCGCGTCCTGAAACCACCATTTTCCGAATTTTTTTCATCCTCTTTTTTCCGAAATTTTTGAGTGAAAATGAATTGATTACTGATCTTTTACACCTAAATAACACAAAATGACTGTAGAAGCATATATGTTTTACGTATTAATACTTCAGATTGGATGCCTTTTAAAATTCGTTTTCGATGAGACAAAATAACTTCCTTTTATTAATATAAACAACTTTAAATTTCAAAAGTTAGTCATCGCACATCATGATTTCTATCATAAACAATAAAAAATTTCAGTAATTAAACTGCATATATAAAAAAACCTCTATATGTAGGGCATTTGCTATGTGGTTTCAGGACGCGACCACTGCGCTACTAGAGCATTGTGTCACAATGCTTACAATCCTCTAGAGGCTCGGTGGTCGCGCCTTGAAACCACTGGCGTTTGCTTCTCAATGGCGTTCGCTTGCTTTTCAAATAGGAATGTTTATTTTTACCCGGATATAGATAAAGGGCTTTGAAACCACAGAGTTATTTTATTACTAAACAATACATGCACCTGCTCAGTAAAAAGGTCTTTCTTTTCCAAATACTTTTCTCTGACATCAACACACTTGCTCGCCAAGTTAGTATTGTGATTTTATAAATTATTTGCTGTGGTTTAAATTTAATGTAAATATACTTTGCTATAATTAAAAATAGAAATTTCGTAAAAGTTTTTTTAAATTAAAAATATTTTCTGAATATTTTGGGACGAAATACGAATAAAATGAGTATGAATGGGAAAAGAACGATCCGTACAAAGCCAAAAAGACCAAGCCCCCCATTAACATAAAAAACCACAAATTTAATGTGCCAGATGAAAAGAAACCAAATAACGCTGGACATATACCAGTGAAATTTAATTTTAGGCAGTGTACGTTTTGTAGCACAAGGAAGAAACCTCATAGAACAAGATGTATGTGCGAAACGTGCAATATGGTTCTATGCTAAAGAGACAAAACATGCTTTGAACAGTGGTACCAAATATGTGGCTATGTGGTACCAAAGAGACAAAACATGCTTTGAACAGTGTCACAAAAAATAATTGTTCTTTGAAATTAAAAAAAAACACTGAGTTCTTTTTTATCCTTATTTTATTGAGTTTTTTAATCCATTTATCCAAATGTCCTTATTATGTAGGTACTTATATTTTCACTGCTCTAGAAAAATTTCATAAATGTTTATTTTTAAAATTTTTCTGACGATTTACTTTGTAAAATAATGTAAAAAAATTATATATAATGCAATTCTTACATACATTTTTTTTAAATCCGTAAATTTCGTCATTTATTGGAAACGCGCGCGGAAAATGGTAAGTTTTTGTTTTCCTACTACATCAGTAAGTTTCAAAGTCCTAGACGCGCGGTGGTTTCACAATGCGACCACCACCCATAGAACAATGGGAAAGAGTAGATTTTTTTAAATTCATATATTATTTGTCTCTAGAATCATAATATTCAATTTCTAGCGTTTTTAGTTAAAAAAAATTATAAAAATAATATCGCGCGCGTAAAAGGGATAAACCATACGAAACGCTTTAAGACTTAGAAGGAAATTAACTCTATGTCTTATAAAGTACCACAGAGAGAGGGAAAAGTGTGTAAAGGGCCCTAAATTAAAAGCACACGAGCTTACAAAAGCCAGCATTTATGGTTTAAATCAAAGATAATGAAATTGACTTAACTAAGTGTTGTATAATGTCGGGATTAAATTTTGCAACACTAAGTGAAAGGTAAGTTAGCCTAATGGCTACACAATCAGACTAATGCGATCTAAAGTCGGCCGAAGAATACTACTCTCAAGAGAATCAAAATAGCAACGTGGCCTTTAGCAGACAGAGCACGCTCTAATTCTGCCTTCTAAAACCTTCCTTTAAATACTAGCTCTTTTCTACCTTGCCCCACCAGCGGCCGAGCGGTAAAGTCACTGAATACTGGTAGTTCGGGCCGAGGTTCGAATACCGCGAACGGGGAGGCTGCATGGGCGTTTTCATGCTTTTCCCCATGTCTAACGTGCATACGAGCCAGTTTCCCTTAGAAAGTCCTCCACGAAGGTATCCCTTCCCTTAGGCAAATAGCCCTCGATGCTTTGTTGTAATCACATAAACCAAACCAAAACAAAACAAACCTTTCTACCTCATTGGAATATCATGTGAGCTAGAAGTTTACATTCTGGCAGGAAAAGGGAAAATCAGGAGTGTAGGAAAGCAGTTTAAGATAAAACAACTGGTTAGTGAACTAAACTAGATCGTACAAATGGAGAAATAAGCACTGAATCGATTTATCTGAAAATCATACATCTCAATACTTTTAAGTAACTTTTATAATTGATTCATTATTTATAGATACTCACAAGTTATATTTTAACGCAAAAAAGTATCCTTGCTTCCATATAATGGTTTGCTTTTGGTTTGGTTTTATTAGATTATGACAAAGCACTCGAGGGCTATCTGCCTTAAGGGAGGAATGTCTTCGTGGAAGACTTTCTAAGGGAAACTGGCTCGTATACACGTTACACATGGGGAAAACCACGAAAACGCCCATGCAGCCAGCCCGTTCGCGGGATTCGAACCTCGGACCGAACTACTAGTGTTCAGCGACGTTGCCGCTCGGCCGCTGGTGGGCTCTATATAAAGGAATGGATGTGTAGCCTTGCATCCATTTTAATATATGGAAAAATAGTGGAATGAATATTTGCTATTCTATGAGAAATTTATAGAGGACTGTTGTTGCCATTGATAACATAACAAGACAGGATTTCTATAATTCCAAATTCTGCTGTTGTTTATGGGTAATATGTATTTCCTCCCTAATTGTAACATTAATTTTTATTGCATATTAAAGTTTTATTTATGAGAACACTGTCTAAGTAATTTAAAAATGTTAATTAAAACAAATATTTTGGTAATTATAGATGCCTATTACTTTTTAATACAATTTTAATTTTCAAAAAAAAAAAAAAAAAATCTGAAAGCTTTCAGATTTTTCATTACGCCCAAAGGGACGCTTTTTTAAAGTTTTGTGTTTACCTTTATTTATTAAACATCATGTTCTTCACACTTAACATTCAGTTCAACAGCAATATCGAAAATAATTTTAAAATTAGCATAGCTTTAGAATTTCTGATACACAGTCCCACGCGATGGAGGTAAAAATGCTTTTTTTCCCTTACAGTGTTGCCATTGTTTGCTTTGAAATCGTCGAGGTTGTTAAACAAAAATTCGTTAAAATTTTACAAAATATGAAACAGAAAATAAACAAAATTCCAAATTCCAAATTATGGCTTTCAGATATCCATATTCCGTGGAGGATTACGTTATTGAAAATTTGATGGCTTTAGTTACCGTTGTTTTATCACAATGCGAGAAACATACATACATTTATGCAGATTCGTCATTATTGAATTACTTTAAACATAATACAGGGCTCCAATATTTGGTGGCAAATTTGTGAAAAGTGAACCGTCATTTATAGTGAAACAACGCAAAATGCAACGCAATAGTCCTTCTGGGTAAATTGCCCCTTTGGGACTAATAAAAAATTTAGCTGAAAAATACTGTTAATTTTATTTTATTAAAAAGTAATTTTATTTTATTAAAAGTAAAACAACATAACAACTGAAATTTTCATTAAATCAAAAACCTCGGGTGCCCACTGAGCAAATGCGGCACTCGAGTTTGGTAAAATGTTTTTGTAATGATGCATGTATGCAATTATTAATTTCTTGTAAATTAGATGATATTGGTGGTATTAAAGAATTTTAGCTATCATAATATTTATGGTCCTAAATGAATAAAAATACAACCTAAAGGCAATTTCAAATCAAAATTGCCAGACAGAAATTTAAGCAAACTGAATGCGGACGTTGTTCTCTGAAGTTCTGTTAATGTCCTAATGCAGATGAAAAACAGATGGCTCACAATTTCATTTTTAATCATGAATACCGTAAAGCCGAAAAGTCGCTTTCATCATCTTAGTAATTTTAAGGAAAATAGGGCAATTTAAAATTTTTTATATATTTAATTTTATATTTTTTAGCCCACAGATAGCAGAAATGTAATAAATGTACTGAAAGCAGGAAAAATATTCCTTCTAATCAGGACAACAATATAGTAATCGTGACGCCATCCTTTTCTTTTCCTTCCAGGTCTTCCGATCTATGCGTTGGCTACATTTAGTTTAAATTTCTGGTTGATATAAAAATCCGCTGTCTTCATCACTTAAAATCACGGAGCAGCTACAAGAAAGATTAAATATTTTGATTTAAAAAATCCAACATTATTATCAACCAATATCTAAAAGAATTAACAGCTTTTGTAAAACGGCTGAAATTCTGCAAATAATTTCATAAATTACCAAAATGCTTCATTTGAAAAGTTATTTTTCGAACTATGTGATGGTGCGAAGAATAAAATTCTGTGGTACTTAGTTTGACTGTTAAACAAGGACTAAAGAACAAATAACTCATCTAAAATAAAATCCATCTTATTTTACTTTATTTTGTGTTGTGAGAAATTTCAAAAATGTATATATGAAAAATTTCAAGACAATTTGGATCGGAAGAAGAGATTAAAAAATTATTTTAAGATTTGACACAAATAAAATGGGAAACTGAGTTATAAAGCCTAGTAAAACTAAGACATTTCCTTACCTACATAAAAGAGCCTAAATATTAGATACTGGGAAAACCTGAAAAGCGTGTTATACGAAATATTTCCATGCAAGTGAACAAAGAGACGCAACTGTAACAAACGAAAATCACCGAAACATACCCAAACATACTCCACTCTAACTATGCAAATGAGGGCATATAAATATTACGTCTGTAATAAAATACAAAGCTGCATCTAGCAATGCTAACTAAATTGAATAAATGATAAATTCGATTCGTCGGAAGAAGAAAACTGAACACTAAACTTCCTGTGAAGCATCAACGAGTATTTAGCCCACAATGGCTAGTAAATAAAATAATGCAATTATCTATAGAAACGCCTATTATTCACTGTGACATGCCTATTATTCACTGTTTGCTATTTGTCGAAATTCTGAATTTCATTTGTAGCCTCAGGATATTGCGCAACGGAGGGAAAATAACATAGTGTTCAATTAAGAGAACTTCTGTCATATCTTTTCCCGAAAAGGAATGCAATTATGCAGTGAGTTATTACTTTCAGATATTAATAATTCTTATCCTTTTTTATCCTTTTTTATTTTATTTAAATATTTTACCATATTTTATTCAACAGATCTCTGGTAGTGCAGTTATACTTGTAATTTCACTGTCATTACTGATAAGAAGCGTATAGAAAATTGCATCAAAAGTACAAATTAATATATTTCACACAATATTCAAACACAATTCCATACAATACTTACACAATATTAAAAAAAAGGGTTTGTAAATTTATCCAGTAATTGAGAAACGTTTTGAAAATATTGAACGTCGATGCGTATTTATCAAAGAAAGCAAATAATGAGAACTGTTATGTAGAGAAATTATCTGATAGCGTTGTAAAAACTATGTGAATGATTTTATGATTTATGGAAATTTAAATTTTATTTAGATTCTGAATTTATAATTCAGGCTTTAATTTTGGGGAGAAACAGATGCTTCGGGAAATATTATTTAGTATAAATGAATATTATTTATTTTCTTTTATTTGCAAATCTTGTACAAACTTTTATTCATTGTGAAAGAAGCAGGGAAAGGGAGGCAATTTTCGCCAAGTCATGATTTCGCGCGCTTTAGAATGTTCGAGAAAGAATTTTCATTGTTAGTTGACCTTAAGAGAGGAAAGTACGTGACGGAAAGGTCAAAGGTTGTCTTTCAATGTAAGTCATTCAGGTTTGGCGATTGAGGGTCCGGTTGTTGGCTAAGTGAAGAAGGGCGCGCATGCGCGATCACCCGTATTTCCGCATTCTGGAGTTGAAAACGAAGATTTTGCCATGATTAAGGGGGCGATAAGTGAAGCCATAGTGGGAGCCCGTTTGGTGAAGGAGACGAAGGAAATTCGAGTTGGATACACACTTACTCTGGACACACTTACTTTTGGCTGACTCTCGGACTGACTCGCTGATTTTTGGGCTTGCTGGACAAAATGTAAGTGACTCCGAGAGGTGTTTTCCGGCGGGGAGCGGCAAATATGCTCCCCGGCCACGTTTTGGTTAAGAGGCGAGACACACTTACTCTTGACCGGAGAAAGGAAAAGATTTAGTCGGCATCGAGCAGTGCTTCCGGCGGGGAGCGGCAATTATGCTCCCCGGCCGCGGGTTTTCTCAAAATGCGAAGAAAAAAAAAAAACTGTTGAGCGAATAACAAAAAAATTAACAGAGACTTGGGTCTCTATCTGTATCGGCAAAAGTCAGGACGATGTCCTCTGAACTCCGACTTGAAAACAGAAGGAATTATGTCACCTTAGTCAACTGGAAGCCTGCGTTAGCCGTTCTCTAAAATGCCTAGCTTAATTGTCTACGTTTTCCTTGGTGGAGCTGAGAGTCTAGGCAGACAGCCGTGCGGTGTAAGCTGTTCTCTTGCTTCCAGTGGGAATAGTTTTCTTCTATGGAAACCAGTAGCAGGCGTAAGATTTGACGGTATAGCTGATGTAATTTATTGTCGTGCCGTTCGAGTCTCTGTCTTGCGGATTTGCCAAGTGACGTAAGGATAGAGCTAAGATATGAGCTCTCCTCCGCTTCAAGATGTCCCTTCAAGATAAGTTTATTTTTTTTGGTGTGTTTGAACTTTAGGCAAGCTTTTCAAAAACGTCCTTAGCAGAAAAAAAAAACAACGTCAAATCTAAAATTTAACTCTCAGGCCTTAAATTGTTTCCCTTTCCTTTCTTTTAAATCACCAGACAAACCTTAAGTTTTTTTATGAATTTAAATGAACAGACTCTCAGATGAGGTTAAGATTTTTCTTATTGTGTTGTAATTGAATAAACTGATATTTAATCTGGAACCTCTTACAGTATGTTTTCTTTATATATTTAATATGAACATTTTTTTTTCACAACGCAAAAAATGCTGTACACGTTTCACTATACGATCACTCCCTTTAACGGCAAGTAGCTTCATATTTAACATTTTTATATGAATTTAAGATATAACATTGGTGCCGTGAAGTAAGATTCATAACATTATTTCCCGGCGTGAACTTAAGCTATTTAACACTGGTGCCGTGACCTCTGCTTAGTGAAGGATCGAATCAGTAATTGATTTTGAATTTACCTATTTTTAGTAATTTACTGTTTTAATGAAGTTGTTAATACAAGAGGATAAATTTTGAGAATCTTTCTGAATTTCAGGAATTTAGGACTTTAACGTTAGGCAATCAGAATTGAACTTTAAAGTTAGGAAAAATATATATTTTTAATGTAGGAGAATAGGTACTGTACATTCTTACTGTTGAAAATCCTTGAGTGTTTTCTAGATGTGTATTTTTGATTTTCGACGTACTGATTTATGATACAAGATGGAAAATGAATTATTTCACGATAATCCTATGCTATTTGTGTATCCTTGTATAAAGTTTCGAGTGCTTGTCGGTAAAAACTGGACTCATTTTTTGAGCACTATTAAGAGAGCGAGACTTAAGGACTCTAATTATTTTACTGAATGAGACAAGCCATAGCTATGCGTAGCTAGAAATTTTTTTTTTTTTTTTTTTGTGTGTGTTTTTGCTAACTATTTAACCTAGAATCTTGTGAAATGTGTAATTGTGAGGGGTAACGTTAGAGAAATTTTGATTTTCTTGAATTAATTGAATAATATTTTGTGAAATGTATGTAATGTTTTCATAATTATCTAGCGTAGTATATTATTGCTTTTTGAATTACAATGTTTTGATATGATTCCAGTATATTGTGTAATGTGTTAGAAAATTTAATTTAGTATTGAGCAATGAATTTTATAAGTTATTAAGGCATAATGATACAAATGAATGAGTTAGAAAAATTGAATATTTTTTTTCAATTGCAAAATTCTGTTTTAAAGTGAACATGGGTTAGATTTGGATTTTTGCCAGAGATCAGCAATAGTGATGTTTGCATACTTAATTTTTTTTTTTTTGGATTGAATTCAGCAGCTTGAGTGAAGTCCTGATTAGTTAAATGAGTCAGAGTAATTGGGATTAGTTATCTTCTGAGTTTTAAGTTTGTGAAGAGTTGTCATGTGAGAATTGTTTAAACAGTAGAAATTTAGTCTTGTGAATTGTAGAAAGTGAAATTTTAATGAGAATTTTGTGACAACGGGAATTTGTTTTGTGAAAATGTTTTGAAATAAGTTTGAGAAGATTAGTTACTTATGCTCTGTACTCATGTGTGGGAATTTTCTGTTGATTACAAGTAGTTTGTCTTGAATTTGCTAGTGAATCGTAATAGATTTGATTTGAGTTACTGAATTTTCTTTCTTGGTTGGACTTGTTGCTGAATTTGGGGTTAATTCTTGTTTTGGCTTAAGTTTTGTATTTGAATTGGTAGTATCAAGATAGTTGTATCAAGTTTTTGTTTTGTTTCCAGGTGGTTTCTGCCAAGGTCCGTAAAATGTAAGTTCTCTGATGTTTGGTTTCTGTGGAAGAATTGATATTTCTGTGGTTATAGGAAAATGGTAGAATTTGAGTTATGGATTTGATTTGTGAGATTTTCAGGGATTTTTGAGTTATGAGTAAGTACTTTTTTTTTAGTTTAGCACTTTTGAGAACTTTGCATTTGTTGCTTGCAATTAGGTCTTGCGTGAAGTTGTAATGTCCTGAAAGCTCGTTTTCTTGTAAATACTTGTACTTCATGGTGGCACTTGACCTCTTACACCGGGGGCAAACAGGAACTTGTTATCTGAGAAATCTATTGTTGTATCTCTTTCATTGTGTTGGTTCAGGATTGTAACGTTTCAGTCAGCGCACTTTTCTTTCCGAGATAGGAGATCTTATGTTCTCTTTCAACGTGTCTGGGGGTTTGCTTGATACGTAAAGTTTGGGTCTGTCATTCATAATACAGCGCTTTTCTCAGCTTACATGGACGCGGTAAAGAGTTACTTTGTTTCTTTTGTTTGGGTGGAGGTGTTTCTGAAGGCTGTTACTTAGGTTACTATACAACGTTTTGAAAAAGTCTGATGCAGAATAGATCTCAGTTTTGCCTAAAATTGGGGGGTTTGTTTTGAACACTTTTTTTTTATTTGTGATATTTTATTTAGTGTTCTAGTAACGTGCTTCAGTCCAGCTTTGATTGATTTCTTTGACTAGTTGAAATTTGTTTTTGTGGACCTAATGGATTTTTTAGAATTACTGATTTTTTTTGGTGTTGTCTTTCTAAGGGGACTTAAATATGGTGTTGTTATTCACTAGTGTTTACCGTGAGGTTTGAAAAATTTTTAGCGACACTTCACTCTTGCTGGTTGATTTTTTTTTTTTTTTTTTTTTTTTTTTTTGGCTTGACTTGAAATACAGTGAAATTATTTTTTGACTTGATATGGTTTAACGCAATGACTATTTGTGTATTTGTTTAGGTATTGCAATTTAAAATTTTTTTGTTTAGGTATCACTGATCTCATTGCTCATTTGAATTATGTACGAAATTTTTATAGTTTAATTGTATTTTCATTTTATGTGTATATGTGTATCTTGGTAGTATTTGTAAATTTTTGGCCAAACGTTTTTGTACATGCATTAGGTATTAGTATTATTTTTGTGTGTGTATTGGATAAAATTCTAATTGGTATTTGCACAGCGTATTCGTTATGCTATTTTCGGAATTGATTTTGGTTGGATCGAATTTTTGGACACGTTTTCTTTCTTTCTGATTTTTTTGTGTGGGGTATTTTCGGCTAGTTCCGAGGTTCCTTGTGTTGTAACGTTCTTTTCTTTTCTAATGCTTGGCCCTGATCAGGCCGCTTCTGTTCTTAGACGTGATTGTTTGGGATTCATTCCTGGAAGTTATTCAATTTCGTAGTACTTAAGGGGGTCTTTACTCCTTATTTGAATACGTTCATGTGACATATTTTATTTGGAATTGTTTGAATTATTAGTGTGTTTATTTTCTCAGGAATGTATTTTATGTATCTGCGGCGCGTTAATTATCTTATTGATTGATCTTAGACATATTTTGTTTGTGATTAGCGCCTTATTTTTATTTTTATTTTTGTATGTGTTCTGAGTATTTCTAGGTTTAATTAAGTGATTTAATTGATGTTTTTGATTAATTATTTTTGATGATCTTCCTTGAGTATTTTAATTAGTAATTGCTTTGATTAATCTTGTTGTTTTACTTGCACATTTTGGACTTGAAATTTAATGTGTCAGTAATGTCACTGTACCAAGTAGTCGTGTGAAATATTGTTACATTATGTTATCCTTTAGCCTTATTGCACAGTATGAGTCATGGTATTTCAAGAAGTGTCTGTCTGCTAAATTTTGGTAAACCAAAATTTAATTCCTTAGGGGAAAGGAATGTTATGTAGAGAAATTATCTGATAGCGTTGTAAAAACTATGTGAATGATTTTATGATTTATGGAAATTAAAATTTTATTTAGATTCTGAATTATTTAATTTAAGGCTTTAATTTTGGGGAGAAACAGATGCTTCGGGAAATATTATTTAGTATAAATGAATATTATTTATTTTCTTTTATTTGCAAATCTTGTACAAACTTTTATTCATTGTGAAAGAAGCAGGGAAAGGGAGGCAATTTTCGCCAAGTCATGATTTCGCGCGCTTTAGAATGTTCGAGAAAGAATTTTCATTGTTAGTTGACCTTAAGAGAGGAAAGTACGTGACGGAAAGGTCAAAGGTTGTCTTTCAATGTAAGTCATTCAGGTTTGGCGATTGAGGGTCCGGTTGTTGGCTAAGTGAAGAAGGGCGCGCATGCGCGATCACCCTTATTTCCGCATTCTGGAGTTGAAAACGAAGATTTTGCGATAATTAAGGGGGCGATAAGTGAAGCCATAGTGGGAGACCGTTTGGTGAAGGAGACGAAGGAAATTCGAGTTGGATACACACTTACTCTGGACACACTTACTTTTGGCTGACTCTCGGACTGACTCGCTGATTTTTGGGCTTGCTGGACAAAATGTAAGTGACTCCGAGAGGTGTTTTCCGGCGGGGAGCGGCAAATATGCTCCCCGGCCGCGTTTTGGTTAAGAGGCGAGACTCTCTTACACACTTACTCTGGACACTTTTACTTTTGGACTCGCGCACTTACTGCTTGGCTGGACTTGTGGATGTTACTCTGGAACTTACTTGGGACGTTACCCGTGAATCTTGCTCTTGGGATGAGTAAGAACAGGCGAGCCGTTATTTCCTAGCAACAACGTTTCTGACCGGCGAAATTTGAACGAGTTACCTGCGTGTTGACATAGGACTTTCAGGACCAAGCGGATAGCCGTCCTAGGCAGCAGTGCTCCTGTTTCTGTTCTACAGTAGTGAAGTGGAGTCTACATTTTTAGAACCAGTATCAAGATGAGCCCGGCCGACATCAACGCGGGATAAGATAAGAGTCCTCCACTTCAAGATGTCTTAACAGATGAGTTATATATTTTTTTTTGTGTTTATTTGATCCTCTCACGAAACTTTCTTTCTTCATAACAGAACTTAATTGCAAAAGGAACGCAATTTCAAGTCACAGATTATTTATATATTTCAGTTTATAAACAGTATTAGTTTTTTAAATTCTTTAAATGTTTCATTAATGTGCGTTGCTTTGAGGAAAACGAAAAAGGAAAATTTTATTATATATAGCGGTGCTTTTTACTTTATCTAAACTGAAATCATTTTGTAATTAAAAAAACTAATTTGCTAATTAATAATTGGCCACGTATCAAGTTACATTAAATTTTTCAAAGAAAAATATAAAAATATTTAAGGAAGAATAATTAAATACGATAAGATCAAAGAATACATTTAATTAATTTAATGTATACAAAAATTATTTAAATTCTATTTTTCACAAAAATATTAATATTAAAATGATAGCAAAGCATCTACAAACATTCAAGACCATTTAATTATTTTTAAGTATAACTTATTCTTAAAGGCGTCTAAGTTTTTAGTGAAAGGTTATACAATGAATTACCTGTACTAATTTATATACGATTACCCGTATTAATTATGCACAGGTGCATACTGAGAAATGTATGAATTTGTAGGGAATGCAGAGTTACATACAGAAAACATGGGTACGTATAGAATACATGAAATCGCGTATGGGCGCGTAGGTACATACGGAAAACAAGGCTAATATAAAATTGGAAGGGTATTGTATAGAAATGGAAATACTTTTTAAACGGTTTGAAGATTATGTTATTTGACTATAGTAAAGCATACATAGGTTATCTATCTAAAGCGGCAGATGTCTTTGTGGAGGATTTTCTAAGAAAAATTGGCTCGTAGTCATGATACCCGTACAGAAATTTACGGACACGAATCATGCAGCCAGTCTGTTCGCCGGGGATCGAGCCTGGGTCAGTTGGTTTAGTTTTGTTTAGTTCACATGTCAAAGCACACTAGGCTATTTGCCTAAGCGGAAGGAAGCATTTCACAGAAACTGGCTCGTATACATGCTGCATATGGGAAAAAACAGGAAAACGCTGATGCAGCCAGCTCGCTCGCCTGGAATGAAATCCAAGTCGCAATGACCACTGTACGTCCGTTGGGGGGCCTCGAGCGAGGGTCTCACATTTGGTATTCAGTGGTTTCACCGCTCGACCACCATGTTTCGAAGGAACGACATATATTTTACTGCTCAAAATATTAATAAGAAATTAGACAGATTATGTATTTTTTATGGAAAATGTCCGTAGCAGATTGATTTTTGTAAATCAAGTTATTTAAATTATGGTACAGCATGCAACGGAAGGAATGCTTTCCTGAAGATTATTTTAAAGTACACTGGTTCGTATTTACATTACACATGGAGAAAACTATGAAACCTCATACTCAGTCAGCCCTTTTTTCGCGATTTGAACCCGGGTCGAACTACTAGTGTTCAGCCATCTTACCGCTCGCAGTACCCATAACTATCTATATCTTGAAAAAGATACTAAGATTCTTTGGTCAATCAACAAATACGCTTCACAGCTCTAACGTCATTATTAAACTCGAACTTCCCACAATTCCACTATTATCTTTTAATTCTATCTATCCACTACTGTCCTGGCACCTAACCATTACTATTCTCCTCCTCTTACAAATGTTCTTGAATCACTTTGAGTTTATTGTGATTTTGTAATAACATATAACCTTTGCTGTATTTTGGCAGTATCTTAATTTTAAGTTGGTTTTGGTTCTTATCTTCCTGCAGTCGCTTCCGAGGTTTCTCCACTTATGTTTAGAAATCTTTAAACGTCAGAAAGGATTTTAACAAGGTCTAATATTGTAATCTGTTTCATTTTTACAATTTTCTTCTTTTTCGGATACACAGGATTAATTTTATACTTGAACTAACATTAAGATGTAACTGTTGTTGTTGCTGTTTACTGCGTCTCACTTCTATGATAGTTATCAGATTACGTACAGAAATTTTGTAGCGGTAAGCAGAGCAGGATTCCGACTGTCACTGCATAGGCCTTGGGCTCTTTAGAGGTAACTGTGCGAATTTGCCTATCTCTGTCCCATTTTGAACAAGAATCACCCAAGAGGGCGGATCCGAGAGCCTTCCATCCCTCTTCGCCTACGACCAAAACTCTCGATCGCTTCACCAGTATTTTAAGTGGCCATGGATCGTACAAACAAATACCTTTCGATCGCTTCACCAGTATTTTAAGTGGCCATGGGTCGCACAAACAAATACCTCTCGATCGCTTCACCGGTATTTTAAGTGGCCATGGGTCGCACAAACAAATATAAGCTTTAAGAACATCGAAAGCCTTCTCCGTGATTCAAACTCGGGTCCGAGATCAAACTGCACTTACTAGATTCCTTAGAGGGCATATGTTATCAATGACTCTAGTCGGTGGTAATAAACACTTTGAAATATCACTAAGTGTTCTACCGCACAGGCCTCTCCTGATCACAACTTTATCTTATCTGGGGCTTACCAGACAGGATCTGGTTCAGGACCCCCTATTTGTACTCTTTTAGGATGAATGGGATCATGAACCTGATCTAGCTCTGCTGTTCATGGGAATGAGAAGCAACAATAACAAACTCGCGTCCAACTATATGAGAGGCAGTATCATAACCATTAATCCGATCTCGGTATAAATTACCTGAATATATGCCCAATCTCTGTATTATACCCATTAATCCGATCTCTGTATAACTTTGTTACTTCTAAAAACCCACAAGCTGAGAATTCTTAGCGTAAAATATAAATATAATTGCCTACAATATTTAAACAACTCCTGTTTGTTTATTTCCAAAATAATCCCGCGTTTTACTTATAGCTCAGATATTTCATAATTTGGATAAATTTAATTTCGCAAGATTAAGTAAGCAAATTAAATTTGCCCAAGAATAAAAATTTATGATATTTTCCACGCATTTATAGCACAATCAGCCACATTTAAAATTATGATTAACTATCGCACAAACCAATATATTTCAAGAAAGCTTTTAAAATTTTAATTTTTAACCGGTCCCCGTTATTCATCAAACTTTCACTCACTTAAAAATCAAACCAAAACACAACTCGATGCAGGAAGTCGCAAATTGGAATCGACTAAAACTGAACAATATTTGAAACCTAAGGAAATAAAATCCCCCCTCTCCATCCTCCCCTCCCGTATAAAAAGATCGAAAATTCGAAAGAGCGTTGAATTCCCCAGCAAAAGATATCCAGTAACACGCTCTTACTGGTCTTCGGCCTCAATATAAACTTTTTATGTCTACCACTTTACTTGTCAAACCCTTCGCTATAACCCATTATTGAAGGCTGCCTCTCGCTGTAATGGTCGTGCTGAGATAAGGGTAATAATAATACAAAGCGCACTATTCGATTTCCACGGGTGATGGGAATTTTCACGCACATTTGCTACAAATTTTTTCCTCGACAAGGAAAATAGGCTGGATATCGAAGAAACGTAAAATAGAGTAGGCAGAATAATCGTATATTAAGGCATTATTTTGCTTAACGGCTCCTTTGAAGTATATCAATTTAAGGCTATAATTGTTAATTTAATATTTTAATCAAACATAAAAGAAATATGAAGAGACTCTTTTCTCTTAATAACAAAATAAAAATGAACTATTTTAGACATTAGAAATGTTTTATATTCTATTTTCATTATTAAATGCCCAAAAGAGCAATTTGCCGAGACGGGGGATTAATTTCGTGTCGGCTCACTGTAAACGACGAAACACTTTTAAAATTGTTGCCAGCGAATATTAGAGCCCTGTATTATATTTAAAGAAATTGTATAATGAAGAATCTGCATGAATGTATGTATGTTTCTCGCATTGGGATAAAAGAACAATACGTAGAGATTTTAAATTTTGAATAACGTACGTCTGCACCCGAATATAGGCATCTGGAAACCCGAATTTGGAATTTTTTATTATCTATTTCATATTTTGTAAAGCATTTATGAGTTTTTGATTAAGAAACTCAACGATTTCAAAGCCAGCAATAGCAACACTGTACGAAAAAAAAAAAGAAACATTTTTATTTCTAGCGCGCGAGACTGTCGGAAATTCTAAAGATATGCTCTTTTTAAACTATTTTGTAATATTGCTAATGAATTGAATTTAATGGATTAAGTGCGGAGAACATGATATTTAATAAATAACGTTAACACACAAAACATTAAAAATGTCCCTTTGGGTGTAATATAAAATCTGAAAGATTTCAGACATTTTTGAGCTTTTCTTAAAATTTATTTATTCTTTTAAACACATTGTCCCATGAAGAGTTAACCTCGAAGATCTCCCCAATTGCCCGTCCTAAAATTTTTTGCCATTTCCTGGTTGAAATATCTTTTAATTTATATTTCAGATTATAGCAATAGATTGCTTATTTGCTTATTAGTGTAGAAAGCAACAGCGATTTAAACCAATACATGAAATTCTCAAAACCTGTACATTAATTTTATCTTTTTATCTTTCAAATTAAATCACGGAATTTTAGTGCTGTAAAGGAACGGCTGTTTAAAAATAACATTCATCTTAATATTTTACATAGCTATCAATAATAAATACAAGTCTAAAATTGTCTCAAATTATACCTGCGAGCTCGTGGCCATCAAAAAGGTTTTAGATATCTACCCTTCCAAGGCAATTAAAAACTCCAGTGGCCCCTTATTATTCTTTGGCGCTCAAACCCATTTTAAGGCGCAACTCTCAATTTACCCTGGACATTATCATGCTCATTAACAAAACTACTACAGACCAAAGGACCTGAACACTACAGTAGATACCAGCGCATGTTGATATTTACGGAAATGAGCAGGTTGATGGCCTTTCCAAAGACGCCCGAAATAGTTCTCAACTTTCCAACAGCTTAACCATTACTGATGCAGACGCAATAGCCAGCCAAAGACTCATCTCCCAATCAATCAAGAAGAACTCCATTCCTGCCTAAATTGTAACCGTGTCATTTCCACTACCATAGCCAGACTGAGGAAAAACACTTCAAAGGAATGAAGATAACATTTTATGGCCAGCGACATTATAGTAGCTGTCCTCACTGTACTAATATCCAACTTTCTCCATCTCTTTGACTGTCCTGCTATTTTGGCCGAGCTTCTCAGTATAGATATAGCTCCCTCGCACCAACTCCTCTATTCTTCGAAGATTATTGATGTTGCTGCCGCTGTTCTGGATACTTTCGGTCCTATTTGACTCCTCAGACAAGACAACAACAATATCAATAATAAAGCATTCATGAATATTATTCACAGTATCTATAATGTGTGTATTTGATAATTTGTTTTAGCCTTGATTTTTGAAGATGAGTTTCTTTTGTTTCATGATATAGCTTTAGTACGGTATTCTATCATTCTATCATATGGTATTGTCCGGAAATCTAAAGTGGTGGCTAGATGTTAGTGTAGAGCTCGTTAGATAATGTTCGGGATTTCCCGTGCTACCGCAAAGAGGAAAGTCCGTATTCCTTAGGAATCGTTTATGGAAACAGACTGGAAATGGGCCATGACCTTGATATGCCTTGTTAGCTGAGCAGCGAAAGTACATCTTTTCTTGCGGGCTTTATGAAGGAATAGCTAGGCGCGACAGCCTTGTGTTGCGTGGTCCCATTCGTCTTGACATCGTGCTTCAGCCAAATTATAGACGACTAATTTGAGATGAGAGTATAGTAAGGGTAGATGTTGCGAATTCGCTCCGAAATTGTGTTGCAGATGACAGAAAACATGGAAAATTAACTGTCTTCAGTGGAATTCGAACCAGATGGACATGTTAGTACACACACAGTGAAAGCACGCATGATAGAATGCGAGATATACTTAGCAAAATAGTACAAAAATGAAACAGTATAATGTAAAGATTAATTTCTCTTACGATGAAAAGAAAAAAGAAGACGGGGGGCATAAATATACTAAATTTATGCCCCCCCGTCAAAAAAAGCAAAGCATTCAAAGTGAAATTAACTTTCGTTTAGTAAAAATAAAAACAATAGTTTTAGGCACAACCATCCTCTTCAAACAGAAACTATCTGCTCAAGTTTTTTATTCCTTCAAGAAATATCAAAACGCGTCTTTTTACATATAAATACAACATACAACATTGTTATCTAAATGCTGCAGAGAATAATTTTACTCAACTCTGTATATTGGCATTATACGCCGAATGCTTTATGCAAGAAATCTTACAATCATAAATAAACTCGACGAAACTAGTAATATACACCCATTAATAACTTCCGAAACATCGAGAGAAATACATTCCAAAATTTACGTTCCACTCTCTTCGTTACATCCTCTTGACTGTAAAAGGATCGATTGTCATAGGATTCTGAGAAGCCAATATAAATCCTTTGAACTGTGTAAAGTCAATAAGGTGCTCCACATTTTGTTCCCCTGCTGTCAATATTTGATTCGGTACTATTGAGATCTCCATGATATTGCCTCTTCGGAACCAACGGAAAGCTACGTGATGCTTATGGCTGAATTATCTTAGGCAAAGGAGTTGCTTGTAATATTCTCGATGATTCTCTCGCCTTTAAAATGATTGATAATATGCTTCTGAGAAATAGCGAAAGAACGTAAAAACATAGTAAACTTAATGGAACGTATCCTGCTACTTTGGCATTTAAATAAAAGCACTATGTAATATCTTAAATTTCAGTTATGTTTGAAAGCTGGTGCTTTGCTTTGGACTCAGCATTTTTGATTCCCTTCTCTCAACTTAAATTAACGGCAAACATGAAGAATAAGGCTGCATTCTTATACAAATATATTGAAAAGAAATTAAGATGCGAGAGAGAGAGAGAGAACGGAGGACGTGGGCACTAACCCCTTATCGACGTGCACAACAAGACATACAAAATAACATGTTACAGATTAACATTCAAGATACATTACTGGTACATTACTGATGAAAATAGGACAGATGTTGAACTGATAAAAAGCTGATATAATACTGATACTGATATTAACACTGATTAATACTGCTACAGTACTGATTCATTGATATAGCACTGAATATTATTACTGATTAAATGGGAATGATTTTGCACAAGTCGTTAAATAAATCCACGAAATAATACGTTACAGAGACTAAAATATTGCGAATTAAAATATCACAGATAAATGTTCTACTGTTACATTACTTGTACATTACTGATGAAATATAACTGATACACTACTGATACAACGCTGCCCATTATGGTAAGTTCACACAGAAGAACCCACCTCGTGTTTGAACGAGCGCGAGGCATTACAGACTGTTATATTGCTCATGCAATATATGCATGAGCAATATGCATATACAATACTTTTCTAGTATTAATACTCATACAATACTTTACTGATATTAATACTCATACAATACTTTACTAAATTAATACTCATACAATACTTTTACTGGTATTAATACTCATACAATATATTAATAGTGATTAATTGTAAATAGGTATGATTTTGTTCAAGTCGGTAAATAAAACCACAAAATAACTCATTTTGCATAAAACCGCAAAATTAAACAAAGACACAAGCTAATGCGAATTAACACATCACATGTGCATTATCGACACATTACTGTTACATTACTGGTATATTACTGATGCAAATATGACTGATACACTACGGATACATGACTGATATAATTCTGATACTGATACAATACTTTACTCATGTACGACTGTTACATTATTGATACAAATACTCATATACAATATTTAACTGTTACTCTTTAAGACAGTTTAACTGTTACAATATTTAACAAGGAAGACATGTTTTTTATAGTAGAGCTATTAATGAACTGCAAGTGCGCAACTATATAAAATGAAACTTTTATTCAGTTATACACTAATATAAATTTAAGATATAGCAAAACCTGGCAGGAAGTTTGTGATAAACTTTAAAACAAATACATGTATTTCACGAAAACTCTAATTGTTACGTTTCTTATCATAGAATTTTGTTTACTTATATTAATTCTTGAATATTCATAAAAATGTTTAATAAAGTAAGTAAAAATTTTAGATTCTGTGCGTATCCCAAAAATTGGCATAATTGCAATAATAAGTACTTAGTTTCTAGCTGAATTCTAAATCATTTGAACTGGGAGGTAGTGTGATTTCCATTTAACGGTAGGCGCGCAGAACTTACTTTAAATCGCATAATAAAACCTCATAATCCTTCTACAACAGTATTTTTTATTTCAATAGATACTACAAAATACTATACTTTTAAACCAGATATTTGTCTCTTTGAAAATTTTTCTCGTTGCCATAATTTAATATACAAAAACTAACAAATCAACATTTGCGCTTGCCTCTAAAAGATCCCATAAAACGGTTTGCTGATATAAGCATGTCTTTTCAGTTTTCTCATAGATAATTGCTTCTTAATTGGCTCGAGCACAATTACTTCGAATATCCGGAAATTAAATTATCTCAAACTTAGAATCACACAGATACTTAGAATACGAAACTGTACAAACAAAATTATGAATAAGTTTTAAAAAATGATTTCGGCAGTAATTTTCGTAAATCCAGCAGAAAAGTGATTAAGAAGCATAAATTGCTTTCATTATGAGTACCAACCAATTCGAACGAAGGCAAAATAAACAACAGCATAAAAATTATGATCCGCTATGGCAAATAACGCCGCTTTCGAACTTCTGCTTTCTACTAAAACATGACAAAGCCTCTAAGACTTGACACTTTTGACAGCAGTTCGCACAAAATTAAGTCGCTGGCCGATTAAAACGTCAATAAAATGCCTTCAGTGAGTGCTTGGGTAGCACTAATTTGTCAGTGCTGTTAAATTCGTGGATTACTTCGCGTTCTTGAAAGTTTTCTACTCGTTGCTTGTAATTTTTAGGGAAATTTAGCTCTGAAGCTAATGACTTGGAAATCCTTCTTAAGTTAGTCTTGGAACTTCGTTCCGACGTGTTACAGAAATAGTGGTTGAGTATTTCCTATTGCATATAATAAAGAACTAAAATTTGAAACACATTACTGGTATAAGTCATGAGTTGAGCACAAGTTAATAAAATATGAAAGACGCAATTTTGCTATTTTTTATTCCTAAATATTCACTAAATATAACGTACTAGTAAAATATTTCTTCGTAGACTATGTAGAGTCATTAGGAATTTTTTTGAAGAAGGAAACATGGAAAATGAGCAATGCCCTCGCCGTGACTCAGACCTGGACCTCTCGAATTCGCACCCAGCGTGCTGACCACCACACCCCGAAGGCATGCTAAGAAGGCGGGAGAAACACCTTATATACTCCCCCATTTTAAAGGGCGACTGGGGTTTTAGGGGACCCAACGCTAAATCCTGGTGGAGAAGGATTATCATTCACCACCTTTTTTAGTGCGGGCGCCATTAGGATTTTTTTGAAGCAGGAGACATGAAAAATGAGCAATGCCCTCGCCGCGACTCGAACATGGACCTCTCGAATACGTGCCGAGTGTGCTAAGGAAAGCAGAAAAGAGGGAGAAAATACCTCATAAACACATGGGCAAAAACACAGAATTAGGTGCAAATGGTAAAATGCGAATAATCTGGTGGACATATTATAGAATCGTACTCTCTTTGGTAACATAAACTCTGCTAGATCCTACTAAGGAACCTCGTGACTTCTCGCACAGGCGTAAATAATACCAGCACAGAAGAAGGGTAAAAATAACCCTTTATTATTCGTCAACTACGATGAACAGAAAAGGTACTACTTCGTGCTTGCAATAACACCGACAACCGTGGGACTCAAGAATCGTTACACAATAGATTCAAAGATAAAGAGTAGTGTTGGACTAACAATTTAAGTTAAAGCTAACTAGGCGAACTCAACAATCTACTATTATAAAATGGCCAACAGGCGTATCAGCAACTCCGCGTAACAGCAAGGACAGACGCATAACATGTACTGGCTAGCGAAATGACGCTCTGAATAAACTACAACATTCACCCATTTAAATACTCACTTCACTTAACTTTAAATTTGCATCCTGGCGAGGAAATGCGAGGGGAAAATGAGAGGTTCAGAAAAGGTATCCAACTAAAAATAATTTATTATGAAAAATAAGAAAAACCCTATAATATTTTTAAAACACTTTGTATTGGAAAATTTAGTGAAAGTCTAACAAACATAAATAAATATGACTCGTCACACTTCATAAATTATTTTTAACTTACAAAATGTCATTTGCTATCGTAGCTGTATTACTATACTGCACAACCCAACTACTACACTGGATTTATGTGCAGACTGTTAAAGATGGAAACGCAGAGTTATTTCATATAATCTAACGTGGTCTTTTATAGACACATTCTAATGCTGTTTTTATTCATACAACATATCAAGTCTTTGCAGGATAATGTTTTATATGAGTAAATTGCGCAACAGAAAATACTTTAAAGTTCATTTCAATTTAATCTATATAAATTGCGAGAATCACAAATACAACTCACGAATCTTGGGTTTCCAATATTCGATACAAATTTTCTCACACCTATTTTATGTTTACATTAAAACAGCTCTATATCTGCATCTATTTTTTTTCTTTAATGCTTTTCTAAATGTTTCAGACTTTAAAAAGAAATTAAAAAAGATGATGTTCTTATTGAAAAATTAAGCCTAAAATTTATCTCAATAAATTTTTGGAAGCAGCTCATTTTCATATGCGACATACGTTTCTGGAAATGGATGAATTCAGCTCCAAATACGGACTTAATTAATAAATCTCCTAAATTAATCATGCTGCTGTAAACTGCTAATTTACTTCAGTTATTTGTTGCAGACTACAAACTATTTGTTAAAGAATAATGAGTAAAATAGAATAATGAGCAACAATGAATAAAACAATTGACGTTCATTTTTAGTTTCTTTATCATTTATTCTTCAGCGTGTTCATTTTCCTGTATTGCAGACCATTTAGTTGCATCAATTGCAAAACGAATCCTAAAGGTAACGTTTTCATTACCTAAACATTAGTAATACACTAATCAAAAGGTACTTAGGCTATTTCTATTGAACTGCAGCAATTTGTTTAGTAAAAAAGACTAGAAATAAGCCCTAAAATTGAATTTAACGTAAAACAAAATTCTACTCAGTTGTAAAGCTGCAAAAAAGCAATTTTAAATAAGACGAGTTCAAAAACCGACCATTGTATTTGTGTATTTTTTTTTTTTTTTTTGCTTTAAAATTGGTTGAATTATGTTGTTCTGGTTAAGATTTTTATGCCTTTAGTTAACCTGCATGCAAAAATTGCGGAATTATCAACAATTTAAAAGTTTTTGTAAGTGCAGCTGAGCCTAATTTTCGATTACCATGGCAGCCATGTTTGTTTACATTTGAAACTTAACATGATAGTGGATTTGTTGCCAATCTAGAGAAACTATCCTTCCCAACAACAACGTAATGTCTTCTTTTATGATTGCGAATTAAATTATGCTTAATTCATTCTGGAATTACCATTTAAGTTATCAGCTTGTTAGCTTGTTTTTGCGTAGAAACTGTAATTTTAATTGTAAAAATTGGTTTTTAATTGTTTTAACTGTACTTGGTATTTTACGTTTTTCTATATCTTTCAAATTTTACTGAAAATATTTTGAATTTTTATGAATTTTTGCCTTACCGCGAAGTGAGAACTGAATTAATTAGTAGCGCCTGCGCATTAGGTAAGCGGCGCTGAATCGCCTGTAAAAAAGTGTTCCCTTTTTATTTGCTCAGTTTCTTTTATAAGCATGTTAAAGTTAAGTCACAATTATTTTTAAAGAGTGCATTTATTCTATGGTGGATTATGCGCTATCGACGAAGTAGATTTAATTCAAAATCCGTTAACTGTTATTTCAATATGTTTAAATGAAATGTAGGGAAATTGCGTACAATTTAATATTGCGTACAAGAAATTCATGTGGTGTACACATCACATTTTTTAATATCAACAGTGTTTGCATTGTTTCATACTTCAATAAAAAATGAGATAAATAGTTATTTCAAGACAGAATATTCTCAGTATATTGCGAACAAAATAAACACTGAACTGTAACGTCTTTGTCCAAGAGAACACTTTTATATATACTGGTCATTAGAAAGCGGGGATTAAATATTGTTCATTTAACAAGCTCTTTTATATAAAATAATGAACGTTACAGAACGCTAAGCATGTTAAAGTTAAGTCACAATTATTTTTATTCTGTAAGACAAAAAATAAGATGATATCTTCAATGATTCATAAATTCAACATCGAACAAAACAATAATTAGTAAATCATCTTCTAAAGTATTCTATGACAAAATTTACGAAAGAAATTTTCCTCTTGTAAGACACATCATAGATGTGAGACTTAATGCTTTTAGCTGTGAATAAAAAACAAGGTGCTGCTGCAGCTTAAAGATAGGCGAATAAAATACGCGTTGAGCAAACATATCACCTCACATCTCATCTACTGTAATTTATGTGGTACATTTCAGACGACAAGCTACTTCGAGGAGATGCCCCACAGAGTACCCATAATTCTTCCACGCCTCCCTCTCGCTCATCCCGAGAGTACTGGTCACTCATCAAAACAGCTTTTTTTCTTTCTCTACTAATCACGTGATTTCCCCCAGCCTGACGCCGGAATTATTTATGAAGTCCTTTCAGGTTTCTAGAAGACCCGACATGCTTACTTCCCGAATTACATTCTAAAGACCTTAGCCTGAATGTTAACATAACAGCCAAAGAAAACAATACGTATAGGAATCACTTGACAAGTTACAGTAATGATCAAATGTGTCTCGATAAACAAAAAATCCTGTAATAAGAAAGGTTCAGTGTTAAGTTTCTTAGATATAAATGTATTGGGAGTTGTTTATTATAGTCAATCCCTTTACATTTTTAAGAAAAAAGAAAAGTAAGATTAATTTAACAGTTGTGTCTGTAAAAGGTCGTCCATTTATCGGAAACTATACTAAAAATTTGCGCTTAGCAACTATGTAATCAATGATTATCACCAAGAAAGATGGAAAAGTAAATTCTACAAATTTACACCTTCTCTACATTGAAACACGAAAATGTCTATTACAGTATCTGATATACTGATTCAAGAACAAGCCCTTTTTTTAGAGAATACAAAAAGAAATATGGAAAGAGGGCAAATAAGAATACTCTTCAGATCGTAGTAAATATCTGTGCAGATCTATATAATATCAAGATAAACATTGAAATAGTAGCACTCGTTTGCTTAAAAGAGAACTGAAACTCAATTTGGTTATAAAGCATTGCCAAACAGAATGTTGTTAAAAAATCTTTGAAACAAAAAAATAGTAAAAAATATATATGCACACAGAGATCATGTACCTCTAAGTTATTCTGAAAATTCAAATTTTTAAGCTTTCATTTTAAAATTCGAATCTTTATAAGCATTTTTAAATAACCCTTATTCAAAACGTCGCTCTAATAAATACCAAGGTTAATTTAGAATATAGTCTTACACATCTGCCATTTAAAGCGCCAAATAGTATTACATAATTTACATTCGTATTTCAGCAAACTACTTGCACTAAATACCCTGAACTATACATAAAAAGCTTCTGAATACGATTTTATACTAATATGTACACTAATTTCCGAAAATTTAGGAATATATCGTAGACGGAGTGAGAACACTCTTGAATGCATTCTCAGCGGTTTTCTCGGGAATATTCTCGAAAGCAGGTTAAAGCTATATATATACGTTGTCTGTACGGAGAGAAAGTAGTGTCTTGAGTTCAGAAATTAGCTTGAGAGCGATCGACCGAGTCGGGAGATGTACTCTAGTGCTTTGTCGTGAAGCTGTCTTCACCGTTACATTCTGAAGGCTGTGTTGCTGATCGTTTCAGCGTCTTTGTCGTATTTTTTCGACAAGTGTGTATGTGTCTTTGGAACTGTCCTGCGGAATATAGTCCTTAATGGCGAATAAATTGTGTTTTCATTCTTTATCAAGTGTTGTCATCAATTACTCCAAATCCACGAACTCGTAGAACGTAACAATATGTAGCACAACTATCACTAATTTCCTGTATTCAACTATCACTATTTTCATTCCTTTAAGCATATGATATTACAATACTTACGACTGACTGAAAATGAAGTTTATGTGGTTTTTATTATTAATGTAAAGTGCAATATTATTTACTTTCATTTTTTAACTGTTTGATCTTTGCTGAAATAAATCAACAGATACGTTAAAAATTAATGTTAACACTAAAGTTAAAAATTAAATTTCCTCATTTGTATAACCTGAAATACATATGGGCACTACAGAATAAAGGAAGGCAATTATCCAGAGGGCATAAATCCCTGTTAATTCGGATGATTGGATTTTTAACGTAATTATATTTAACAATTAATGACATGAAATTCGAAAATATGTTTAACACTACAGTTGCAGCATGAGAGGCATAAAATGTTTGCCTCTCATATTACGCTCGTATATTACGCTGTATTATATAAACAATTCGAGATTCTGACGTTTGAATAGCGACACACATACTGCAGTATTTTGTTCAGTTTATTGCCGGACGTTTTGCTCCTTAATTTCCACGCACATCTGTTTCTAAGCAATTTTTCTTTTAATTAGTTGCAATGTAAAATACTGTGTTCTCTTTCGCTGTCGCATATATTTATGCTCCTTTGCAAGAAGAATTTCCATCAAACTCTGAAATCTAAATTCTAAAATACAGCATTTACTGTGCTTTGAAAATAAATTTGTTATTTCGCATTTCTTAAGGAATAAATTCAAATGCTAAACAATATAGTTCGTCTAAGATATCATATAAATATTAACATTCAAACAAATGATGAATCAGCTGCAATGATTTTAATGCGATATATGTTTTCTAGATAGAATTTTAAAATATTTCCGAGTTTAAATCTAAAAGGAATTAGAAAATACTACCAGCAAACAATACGGATATAACAACGCTCTCCGTGAACCTATAATTCATGTTAACTCCATGTTAATGGTTTTACACTTCAGTTTTCATCAGTTTACGAAATACACGAAAATTGAAGTAAAAATTTCCCTGTAAACCTTCCTCGACTCATCTCCAAATTTTGCTTTTAGCCCTTGGGATAGTATCGTTTTCTCTATTGTTTCAAAGCTCTTCTACCACCCATAAAATCCGAACATTTGGAAATAAAACGCAAAAAAGCCCCAGGCGACGTATACAGACAATCCGATTTACGCTTTTCGCTATTAAAGCGATTCTCTTAAATCTTCTGACAGCCGACAGTGAATATTCTGGGAAAAGTAGGAACGGTCTTTGAAAGCAATAAAATAAAATTCGGAAGTTTAGAAGGCAAAAGCTGTTTTTCTTCAGAAAAACAAATTATAAGGAAAAAAGTAAAACTTTTAGGATTCATGCCTTATCGACTTTGAAAGCCTGTTTTCTGTACAATATGTTTTACAACCAGAGCAACATTCTGTACAGAATTTTGGTAATCGTTCGATATATTGGTGTATAAATCTGTTAAAACCTTTTTGCAAAAATACTTATTAAGATTAAATGCTAAATAATCAGTAAAATTTAAGAAATGGGTGATTATAACTGATGTTCTATATATCACTAGCCGCTATGCGGCAGCCTTCGTCTGGCTTTTAAATTTACTGTAAAATTTTCTAAAGGGAATTTGTTTGTAAAAATAATCTCATTGTAATGTTTCATATTATGTTTTAATTACATATCATTTCAATTATATAAAAAGTTTTTCATGATTTGTTTTAGGAAAGAAAGTTCTTAACTTCCTTGATACCATTTGAATTCTTATGATTTTGCAACGGGAAGTTGGTTAATTTATTTATTAGGCTAATTAATACTTGTATTAAGGGATATTGCGTATTTTACTGTAATGTTTTTAATATGCGGTACATTTTTATTGAATTTTCTTTTGATAAAGTTATTCTGCAGAGTAAAATTCTGTGTAGTTTTTAAATTTAATGTTTGGAAAGAAAGAAGATTAATTTCTCCTTCCACATTAATTAATATTTTCGCTATTCTTCTCTATTGCCAGAATTCTCTTTCCATTGCCTTTGCGTTCTTTTTTCATTCCAGAACAGACAGAAATTATTATATTTAAATATACGAGTTCAAAAAATTCTAAAGAATGACTAGAAATTTTATTTCAAGTTAAAAATGGCAGCCTGAGACAGACCTTTTTTCTCGAATTTATTATACAGTATCCGTGAGGCATGATTATACTGTAATTAATTTGATTGAAGCATGCTCTTACTTAAGATTAATATACGAATAGAAATATTATCTTTACCCCCTCATTCACACTATTTATATAATTAGCAACCTTATTGATTCTACGCATACTATACTTTCGTGGTTCTTGATAATAAAGCCGAAATAGGTTTTTACTTGCTTTTATTGCGCTTTTTAATAAATAAGATTACATTAACTATTTAACTATTAGACAAAGTAAATTACTTTACTGCTTCCACACGAAATAGCAAAACATAATTAAATTGAAGGACGATAACGATGTATGAGAAGATTATACTGTCCGACCACGTATTCCAGATTTATGTAAACATCCGGTTTGGAGCGGAAGTGGGCATATCCATCAGTGATGTATGGGTGAGTGCAGTAGCCCGGTTGGTTCTTCCATTTCACGCTCATCTTTCGAGTGCTGCTCAACAGAAAATTTTTGTCTGAGCTTTATACATTTTAAACTAATGTACCGAGTGAAATTTTAAAATTATAGAATTAAATTAAAATGCATAGAAACATCAGATCGTGACATTTCAAAGAAAAACCATTTAATTAAACTGTAATAGTAAACTATTTGTCTTAATATAATTCATCATCAATTTATAAATAATTTAATACATAATATTAATTTAATAATAATTTAATAGATAAAAATTAAATTAATAATAATTTAGATAATGCATCTTAGTTAATTTTTAATATTTTCAAACATTAATGAAAAACTGTTACCTGTTAAATATTCTTTATTAAATTACATTTATTAATATAATTAAATGATCTATAAATAAAATGAAGCAATTTAATGAGAATAGGTTACATAAAATTATTTTAGTTTTAATCGGACATGCCATACCTTTTTTCCCCCTTTGCATTTTTGGTTGCGTAACTGGGATGGTAAGTCTTCCTAATTGTGATTCTTCATCACAAACTTTAATCACGTTATACACTAATTTCTTAAAATCTCTGCGGAAAGGTTTATTTACACTAGAACTCATCGTAAAAATGAAGATTTGAAAGTAAAAGAAGGTCAGCAACAGCGATGCTCAACGATTGTAAGAAAAAGCACTAAATGACCCCCGATCTACGAGATGAAAAAATACCCGCGCTTTTCACCCACACCCTGTGATCGCTTCCTCTTTCGACCTCCAAAAGTTAATTACAAGTAAAATTTTGCAAAATGCTTGCCATTGCATGTTAGTTGTTGACTTCGACGGTATTAACGTTTCTTAATTGTGTTTCATTATTTTACACAGCAATCTTAAACAAGAAGTAAACTCCAATGATGGAACACAGTAATAACCTTATTTTTACACTAAAAAAATGGCGACATACAAACAAGAGAAGAAAAGGTATAAAAACTTATTTTAATAAAATAATTGCATGCTTCGTGCGAGAAAATGCATGCGGTTCTCGAGCCAGCGTTTCATTATTGCCAGTAACCTGTTCATTATTTATTATTCATCTATTTCAAATTCACGAGAGATTAATAACGATATTAGAGCTGTTACAACCGCTACGACCTCCGAGAGGGGAAAATACCCACGCTTTTCACCCACACCCCTTCAATTAAACTGACCCATCTTGGCTCTCAGCCAAACTGCTCTCGCTAGTGTGGTTAGACACTAGTAGGCACCAGTAGTCTAGGCTTAATTAATAAAATTATGAGAGCACTAGCTATTATTTTACCTTTAATGTATTCTCTAAAAATTACATTACATCGGCAGTGAAAGACTTTGGACGCCAACAAATGCTTTTTAATGCTTCTTTACTCATAAATTGTGGTTTTAATTTTAAACTGCATGGGCTTCAGAGTTGTCTTTATACGTCAAATAGCTTCGAATCGGTTATTTTTTTTTTTTTTACACTGTATTTATTTACTAGCGGAAGCACCCAATGCCAATTAAGTTAGATTGAGAGTAATGCATCTACCAGCAGAGAGAACGATACCGCTGTAATCCTTCTCTAATAACGATGCAAAAATTATGATTCATGGTCATAAATTTTTTCAGTCTGATGTGATACGGAACTTAAATAAAAATTTTCGATAAAAAATAGGCTAATTCTCTGTTATCTCAGCAACAATGGGACTCAGTTTTTAATGATTTTCATCTTTCTAATCAAATGACCGTAAAAGCTCAAGTTCCACCCAATGTTTCACTTATATTTAATTTTAGTCGATTAAATGTGGCAAAAAATTGATCATAATTGATCAGAAATCAATAACGCAAACAAACACACAAACAGAAATTCTTCTTTATATGTATAGATTTTGTAAAACGTACAAATTTTTATTAATAAAGTCTACGATTTGAAAGCGAGCAGTAGCAACCCTTTTCGAAATAAAGTATTTTATCTCCAACGCGCGAGACTGTTGCCACTCGGAAAAATGAGTGCGAAAATGAGCGTTTTCAGAGTTTTTAATTAATATTTCGGCTGATTAAAGTCGTACGAAGATGAGAATAGTCGAAATGGATTCCCAAGAATTCTTGGAATCGGGAATAATGTATTTAATCATTCGTGATGCTATTTTTCCTTCATCGTAAAACCTGTAGTTTTTTATTAACAAACTCTAGGATTTGAAAGCGAGCCGTGGCAACAATTTTCGAAATAAAAGCAGATTTTTCATCTCCAGTTTGCAAAACTGTTGCCACTCGGGAAAATGAGGGTGAAAAAGGTCATTTTTACCAGTTTTTAATTAATATCTCTGATTTTCGCTACTTTTGTTTGGGAAAAATGGACATCGACCTTTTTCACGACCCAAAAATGAATTATACGTAATTTGGTGACGATAGCTACAGTAGCGACTGAGTTATTAGCGAACAAACACACACAGACTTTCTTCTTTACATATAGAGAGAGATTAAGGATAAAATTAAGGAACTATATTTTTTTATATTGTATTAAATCTTGAAACTATAATCAATATGATATTGATAGTAAACTAATTATTTCCTCATTCTATTGTTTAATTTTTGGTATGTAGTTTCTTTTAGTTTTATATGCTTCGGATATTAAATAGCAGAGAGAGAGGGAAAAAAACAGTTATTTTCTCAATTTCTGGTACTTTCTCCCATTAAATGGCTTCCTCTTTCGACCTCCCAAAGTTGATTACAAATAAAATTGATAGTTAAATTTTGCAAAATGCTTGCCATTGCATGTTAGTTGTTGACTTGGACGGTATTAACGTTTCTTAATTGTGTTCCATTATTTTAAATTTGCAAAGACAAAACATTTTATAGTTCTTAATAATTTCCTTTTAGCTTTCGAGTTTCATTTCTAATGATGACATTGCAGGATATCATTAATGTCATCTTTAGAAACAAAGCTATCAATTTTCGATATTAAATCTTCAGCTATTCTTCACCCTTCACGAAACCATCCCTTTATAAGCTTGAGAGCTCTCCATTAAATAACTTTCTTTAACAAAAAGAAATCTTTTATTGTTCATACGACGTTAAAGAAAGCAAATATGGGGTTTAGTTTTCAAAAATAATCTCTAACTTAACAAAAATACTCTGGTAAAATATTTCCTTTGCGTTAAGGAGAAAATGGGAATTGAATATTAAATACATTTTTAGGTATGAAATATGTTCCAGATATTTGCTTAATTTCCTTACCCACATCATCCTTTTCTTACTCAGCGGGGTAGATAAAAATGGCGCTTTTATGAGCTTAAAGTTTTGTCCTTGAAAAATAAGATTTTTTTTTAATTATTCACCGTCCTAAACACAGGCATCTAAACTCAATTTATTTGAGCCCCATGAGCTGTCTTCTTGAAAATCTGTATGATGGATGAGAAGATATTCCAGGCTGTCAGAAGTAATCGCTTATCATTAAAATTATTAAATATACAGGTTCCCTTTAAGGTCTTATGGTTCGTAAAATTTGGTATTTTTTATTAGACTTGGCATACACAATACAACTGCTTTTCATCTTTTAAAATGTTATTTAATACTTTTAGGCGTTAAGTTGTAGACAGCCAGTCAACTTTCCCACTTGGAAATATTTATTTTAAACTTATTTAAATTTTCAAATTTTACGTAGTTACTCGTTTAATTCAATTACTAATCGTATGGAATGTTTTTTAAAGAGTTTCATTTTCATATATTATACTATAGTATTGGTTATAATATATAGAAATTTGAAGGCACTAAATACTTTGTATCAATTTCTTGATGTGGAAATGGTAGGAAAGAATGAAGTAACTTTCAAAGTCAAGACTGAGTTACTTGGTAATTACTTCATGGCATTTCAGACATTAGATATATGAAAATGGTATCAGTTAAAATGAGCATGAGGAGGAGAAATGAAAATATATAAGAAAAGAGATAAACGAATAAAAGAAGGTAAAAAGATAAAAGATATGCAGATAAAAGATACAAAAAAGGACGGTGCGTGTTAAAATATTCCAGATCACAGCTTATTTATTGTTGCAGCTATCAATTACGCTAATACTTTAATGCTTTGACTAATTGCAGTAACCCTTTTCGGCACGCCACCTTTTAAAGTTGGAATTTCGATAAAAAAAAAAAAAAAAAAAAAAAAAGATAGGCAGTCTAATTAGGCATATAGGAGTACACAAGTAAACTTTTGTGAAGATAGCACTTATCGTTTTAATTCTGCGGGTGTGCTCAAAGCGGGCACACTGATTCAATAGAGCTTCGAAAAGAGTGCTGAAACGAGTGCTGCTGGCAAGCGCGTAAAAGTGCAAGAGATTTTGCCTACGATTAATAAACACTAGATTCTGAATACCGTAGCAGATTTAGCATTACCTAGGGTGTGTCCCCCCCCTAAAATGCTCCTTTTTGTTTACATGGTGGTTACATGCGTACGAATGGGAAAAAAAGTAACTTGGGTATATGATATTTATATTATTTACATTTCATATTTACAATTTAGTCTATTTTTTAATGGTGGTACTTTTCGAAGAAAGTGACATCACCTTTAAAAAAGCATAACCCAATATTGTATATTTTGCACATGTACCGGGATCCGGTATCAGATTCACTATCTAAAGCAATTCGTGTATCACTTTCAGTGCTTCAGAAATGGTCAACTTTCTCCGATCCGTTTGGAAAATAATTCAAAATCCTAAAAAATGAACTAATATTATATCCATAATTAGAAATTATAAACCATAAAATAAAATAAAATAAACATCTACAACTCAAAACTACTAAACGTAGTACTAGCGAAACTTTGAACGAAAGCAAAACAAGAAAAGAGAACTAACTGCTCTAGTGAAAAACCAAACAGCTAACTGATAAAATTACCCTTGACCTTCAGAAAATCACCCCAACAATTTGTTAGTTAATAACTAAGCGTCCCCTCCCCCCCCCCCGAAAAAAAACAGAAGAAGAAATAGAAAATCAGGAAATGAAACACAGATGTGGACCCACCTTTCTGTTGTCAATGAACTGACCGATGAGATGCCGAGAAACAAAGAATACGGTCTCTCAGTTTTCCTAGAGCCTTGGTGTTCCCCGTTTTGGAACACCTCGGGTTCGCCGTTCGATTTTAGGCAAGATTTCAAGGTAAAAATTTAAAACCAATATAGAATAAAGAGATTAGCATACAGCCAAAACAATAACATAGAAATTTCTTTTCAAACAATTCCTTTTATACCCTAAAAAAACTGGAAGTTTTTTTTTTTTTTTTTTTTTTTTTAAATTGAGGGTCTTAAAAAACACTAAACATGGCTAAAATATATGGACAGGTTTGTGTTGAGCTGCAATCTACTATAAATAAAGAAGGTTCAGAGAAACCTATAATAACATCTAAATCCTTTTTCATTCAATTTTTGTGCGTACAGAAAGAAAGTTTTAGGTGCCGCAAAGAGTTTAAAGCAGTAGCATTAAATAATTGAATTTGAGTAAGTTCAAATTAGCATGAGCAAAACAATTTGGCAAATTGTGTCGAACCTTTTCAGTTAGCAACATTTCATCTAAACTAATAATTATAAATACCCAGAAATGACATGCAATAATTTTAAGAGGAGTGAAACCAGAAACAAACTAGGAAACGCAATGCTGTTTGATGACGAAACTGAAAGCAAAAGTGAAATAACGTATCTTGGCGTTGCTTTAGATAGCAAGATTACAATTCAAGCCCATTATTACATATAGAAAGCTAACTTTAATTTAAAAAAAAAAAAACGGAAAACAAGGCTAATCCAAGAATGGAAAGATGTAATATAAAAAGGTAGCCTGTTTTTTAAATGTTAAGAAGATTATATTATTTGACTATGCTAAAGCAGATATAAGCTACCTAAGGAGAGAGATGTCTTCGGTGAGAAATTTTTAAGGGAAATGGATTCGTATTCACAAAAGTTTCATGAATTTGCATTAGTATATATAGTATTTATATAGACATAAGCAGCAAAAATGGTTTTGGAGGGTCTGGATAATTCAAATTAAAGCTCTCAGATCAATAAAAGATGCATTAAAAATAGTGTAATACACCAAGATCTCTAAATCAGTACCATCAGATAATTTTTCGAAGAAAAAGCAGCTCTTAAGTTCCATAAAAGTGTTGTAAGGATCTTAAGTTTTACTAACGTTTATTTTATTTTAAATCTTTACTATCACTTCTTATTTTCTACTTCCGGCCAGAATTATAAGCGTTAATGTATTTATGCAAAGTTTGTCTGGCGAACGCCAAGTATTTAAGTTGTGGCTTTTGCCAAGCGAGAGAGAGGAAGCAGTTAGTCGAAGCAGGCCGCTTACCTTAGAAGTTTTACTCAGTTGCTGGTTGCCTTCCAGGCCAGAGGTTTTAATCCTCTTGATAATTTTTAAACGTATTGTAGTGTTCACAGTTCTCTGTACTACATACGCTTCCTGTTAATATAAGGCCAATCTTCCACGTTTATTATTTTAAAGTTAAATTAGAGTTTAGTTTTATTTTTATATTCTTACGTTTAGACCACAAGTGGTGGGTCATTGTATTCCGAAGTACGGAAGTTATTGTAAATAGAGAAAAATAAAGGGTTTTGTATACCCTTCTTGTGTATCCTGTCTGCTTCCCACAGTTTTGAACATAGCTTTAGTAAGCTCTCTGTTCCGAGTCAGGTCCTTGCATGTTCCCGAAGAAGGTAAGACGGAACATTGAACCTGATAGTGGCGCCCAACGAAGAAGAATAACCATGGCCGAGTTTCAAGAAGAACCTGTGCTGCCTGCAGAAGCGGCTCAGAATCCAGAAATGCCAGCTGCCGCCCTGGAAGGATTTGGTTACATCGTCCAGACCATGCGCGCTTCGATGAAACCAGAAGCAACATTTAATGGAAACTCACCGGTAACCAGTTTTTTGGAAAAATTGGATGACCAATTCATGCTCTACCCCGTGCACGAATTTCAAAAAGTTACCTTAGCTAACAGCGCTTTGAGGGGCCAAGCGCTTAACTGGTTCAAATGTATAGGCAGAAGTCTCTTGGGTCAAGCAGGAAGTCCCACCTATTCTTACGAGAATTTCAAGACTACCCTAGTAAAAGCCTTCCCTGTTGTAAGGGATCGTGCGAAATTAGAAACGGAACTTTTTAGTATATATCGACAAAGAATCGAAAACCTCTCAAGCTTTATTTTAAGAAAAATTCACGTCTTCAAACTCTTGTATGGAAACCGTCCGGATCCTGAGATAATTCAAGTGATTTTGCCGAGGTTACTGCCCCAAGTGCAAGACTTTATTGAATTAAGAAATCCGACTACACTGGAAACGTTATTTGAGCCAGCAATCCAGTTTGAAAGTAGAAGAACGGCGGACGTCGAAAGAAGACGCCAATATCAACAGCGAAACCAATTTGGTGCGCCAAGACTACAGCAAACTCAAGCACACGGCTACGGAAGCAAAGCGAATCAGTGGGCAAGGAAACCCGAGCATTCAAAAACAGCCGGCGAACGTCGACAGTTCAATAGCAATCCAGGAAAAAAGTCTCAAGGCCAGTGGAAAAAGAAGGAAAGCACGGAAACTAAAAATAATTTAAACTAAAACGGATTTCTGCTGACGAGAGGGTGCGGAAATCCGAAGGCCAAGAAAACCCCTCTTCCTTCAAGTTAAATACAGTAATGGTGAAAAATTTGACTCTTCCGAAGATTGAAGTGTTGGTGAATAATATCCCAGCCACCGCACTCCTGGATACAGGCACGCAGTGTTCCTGTGTGGCAGAAGAATTTTTTAGGAAGTATTTTCGAAAATACCGCATATATAATTCGGATAATACGACAGTGTTAGCGGCGCAAGGAGAAAAATGTCAGTGTATAGGTAAAGTACCGCTGTATGTCCGTATCAAGGACGAACAAGTAAAGGTGATGTTTTTTATAGTAAAGAATCTGCAAGCACATATAATCTTAGGAATAGATTTTCTTTCAGAGGCACAAGCAACGCTGGATTTTAATGAAGCGTCCCTTAAGCTGACAATGAAACCAGTTCGTGCAGAAAAGGCTGAACCGCCGATGTTAAATCTTGACCACCTGCCTAATGACGAGCAAGGAAGAATCCGACAAGTGGTAAGTGAATTTGCTTCGTTATTTAGTGATATTCCAGGATTTACTCAGGTTACTAACCATAGTATTGACACTGGAGATTCAATGCCAGTTCGCCACAAAGCATACCGGTATGATAAGAATAAGGAAAAAATTATAGAATGGCATATCACCGATATGCTACGTAAAAAGATCATAACGCCCATCTCAAGTAGTTATGCTAGCCCGGTGGTATTATGTAAGAAAAATAATGACTATCCTTTGACACATCCAAAAAGGTGGAGATTCGCAATTGACTACCGTAAATTAAACTCCATAACTAAATATCCGGTATATCCGTTACCTATAATTGAAGAAATTCTAAGGAACATAACATCCACCAAATATATGACGACTTTAGACTTAACGACTGGTTATTTTCAAATAGGGTTTAGGCCTGAGGACGTGCCTAAGACTGCTTTTATAACCAAGTCTGGCACTTATGCATTTTTGCGTATGCCGTTTGGCCTTTCAGGGGCGCCGGCAACATTTCAGCGATGTATGGACAGTGTGTTAAGACCTGTTCTTGGAAAGTCCACATTTATCTATTTAGACGATATCATTATTACTAGTGATAATCTCGACCAACATGTACAGGATTTAAGACAGGTGTTTTCTTTATTAAATGAGGCCGGTCTAAAAGTTAATGTCGAAAAGTGCAAATTTGCAGCCCCTGAATTAAAATATTTAGGTTACAAGTTATCTCAGAAAGGAATAGAGACAGACGAATCAAAAATAATCGCTGTACAAAAGTATCCGACTCCAAACACGGCGAAGAAGCTCTCTTCTTTTCTAGGACTTTGTTCATATTATAGGTCCTTTATAAAAAATTTTGCAGCTATTGCTGAACCATTGTTAAAATTAAAAAGGAAAAAGGCAAGATTCTCGTGGACGGCTGAAGCCAATAGTGCTTTCGAAAAATTAAAACAAGCATTAACGCAAGCCCCTGTGCTGAAATTTCCTGAAAAGGATGAGAATTTAGAAATTTCAGCGGATGCTTCGGATTATGCGGTAGGAGCGGTACTTTCGCAAAATCAGCAGCCCGTGGCATTTTTTAGCCGAACTTTAAATCAAACACAAAGAAACTATTCCGCGACCGAGAGAGAGGCACTTGCAGTTCTGTTAGCAGTGCAAAAGTTCCGAGTCTATTTTGGAAAGGCGCCAATAACAGTGTACTCTGATCATGCGGCGGTAACTAGATTGTACTCAGGGAAAAACTTATCCCCAAGGTTAATAAGATGGGCACTCAAGCTACAAGAATATAATCTGGTAATCAAGCATACCCCCGGAAAGGAAAATATCGTAGCAGATGCCCTATCCAGAATTAAAATAGATGAAGAAGGTAATACCGTAAAGGTGGCAATGCTCACAACATGTACAATAAATTCCCGAGAAACTGTAATAACCGAACTGGGTAAAGATCCTGAGTTTGGAAGCACTTATGAGTATTTAAAGGATCCTGAAAATTTTAGCCATCAAGATATTGTGGCGATAAGAAATAGGGCGGCCCATTACGAACTAATAGTTGGTCTATTATTTTATACAAAAACTACGAATTCCAACAACGAATTTCGACCTGTTATTCCAGCTAGTTTTAGATTAAATATCCTGCAGGAGCTCCATGACAGCCCTTTAGCTTCTCATGCTGGTATTCGAAAAACTATCCAACGCGTACGTGAGGCAGTCTATTTTCCTGAACTGCAAAAGTTAACAAGGGCGTATGTCCAGTCCTGCCCAACATGTCAAGCAGTTAATTATATTAATTTCCGCCCGGCCGGGTTTCTAAATAGTATTAAATCCGAATTTCCAAATGAAATAATTGGCATCGATTTATTGGGCCCTTTCCCAAAAAGTCAGTTAAATAAAAGTCGCTATCTCCTTGTTATGGTTGATCATTTTAGTAAGTGGACCGAAATTGTTCCCTTAAAACGTGCCTCTGCGAAATTAGTTACTGATTCTATTTTAAATAAATATATTTTAAAATACGGGGCGCCGCTAAAAGTTATATCGGATAATGGTCCTCAATTTGTAAGTAATATATTTGAAGACATGTGCCAAAAACTGGGCATACGTCATTTAAAAATGGTCCCGTATCGGCCGCAATCAAATATAGCGGAACGGGTCAATAGAAATATAGTGAAAATTATCCGTAGTTATGTTAAAAATTTTCATAAAAGCTGGGATAACTATGTCAATGAATTTGCTTTCGCCCTTAGGACCGCAAAACATGATACAACGGGCAAAACTCCTGCTGAGTTATTTTAGGCATAAAGATTATAACGCCGTTAGATAAATTATTTTATGTGCAACAAAGAGCCCCAGAATTTAAAATGGGTGATATAGAAAAACTAATTAAGGAAGCAAAGAAGAATACTAAAGTAGCACAGAGAAAATAAAAACTATATTACGACTTGAAACGACGGGGAGTAACTTATAAAGTAGGGGATGAAGTTTTAAAAATTAAGCATTCACTTTCTTCAGCACCAGAAGATAAAACTGCCAAATTTTTTCCACGATTTGAAGGACCATATGTCATAGAAAAAATAACTCACGCTGTAGTAGTGTTAAAAGCTAGAAATAGTGAAACCTGCTCCGCAACCATTGATCAAATCAAACCCTACTATGATCGTAATAAAATGAAAATTTTCAAAGATCTTTTGCAGGATCCGGCACGGCAGACACCGCAGGCACAAGCTCCAGAGGTGGAAAAACAACAAGTACAAGGGCAAGCCATTAAGAGGCAGGAGCAAGTGAAAAGAAAGTTTCCCCGCGGAAAAATTGAAGGTGGCAAGAAAAAGAAACCGTTCCACCGTCCAGAAAAGAGAGCTAACGAACACCCCCAGAATGAAGAAGGGAGAAGGACGACGTATGCAAAGAGAGCCAGGAGAAATGACGGCAACTATAACCCGGCTCTAAAACAGAAGATCTACTCATCCGACAGGACTCTCCGCAGCAAATGTCGCCGAACTGCGGAAGGGCCACCAGCGACGGAGGAAAAGTTACAAGGAAAATTTCAACGGCCAGCAACGAGGTCCAAGCAGGAACACGAAAGAAGTTTCCCGGTTCCGCCAAGACCAGCTGCCATCAAACGACCAAGACTACAGGCAGAAGAGAAAAAGAAGGTATTCAAGGGTGACCGAACTGGAGAAAAAAGAAAGCATCTAGAGGAAGGCACTGAAGGGCGAGCCCGTACAAGAAGGAGGATAAATCAAACAACAATCTGCACTACCTTTGAGGACTGGGCCCAGAAAAGAATGTCCGAATATCACAAAGATAAGTAAAATTTTATGTTACTTTGCAAACTTAAGTTAATCTTTCATTCTTATTGCAAGTGGCAGATTTCAAGAAGTTTTACCTCATGCGAGGTCTAACTTTATCGCCAAAAGGGCGAGAAATGAGTTGTTACCGATTTTGGTATTATGTTTTTCAATTACTCGCGCGTAAAACTAAAGTTGATGTATAATAGCGTTGTGTAAAGACTTAAATATTGTAAAAAGTTATTGTATAAATATTATTTAAAACATTCTGGCAAGAAAGAAGTTTTAGTCTGAAAGACTTTTTGAAATGTATTATTTCAATGTAGAAAGAATTGGCACTCGCTTTGAAAAGAATAGAAGTTAACAATGTACTACTAATGTATGTTTTCAAATGTATAAAATTAACGGCATGTTAATATGTTCTTATATACAATGTGAACTGTTATTTTAAATGTTAAGAAATACCGTGATATGGTAAAAGTGAAAGTAATGTTAAAATTTTTTTTTATTCGTGTGACTGTAAAAAGACTAAATCATGGTGAATATGTGTTAAAGGTTGAATGATGTAGTTAGGCTCTCTGACGCTACACTTCAGAGTTAGCCACTTTCAGAATAGGTGGAATTCAGTGGTTTAGAGTTGAAATTAGGGTGTGTTACGAGGTCTTGGTATGTTGAATTTTAACACGTTAGTGGTTTGATTGTAGGAGGAAGTGTTGAACACATAGACATAAACACATTCGCGTTTGGTGTTCTTTTACAACACATGTCAGAGAGCACGGGGAGAGATAACTAAAATAGTTATGAATGAAATAAGAATGTTAAGAGAAATATAATTATACATGTTACTTGCCATTTCATTGTGTAACATTTCATTAAACTAGTTTTCCTTCCAGATCTCTGGAAGGAACCAGATTTGAATAAAAGCTCCTGTTTAGATGCAGTACAGATGAAAAAAATTGTGTGTCCTGGGAGCTGCTATTGTAAAAACAAATTTCTTTCTTTTAAATTTCTAGTTTCTAGCGAAAAATGTTTGTAAAAGATTGGCCTCGCGTTAGATTCTAGAGCTAAAAGCTTTCAACAAGGTCGTTTTAGACCTCAGTTTCAAACTAATTAACTCTGGCGGGAAGTATGTAAGGATCTTAAGTTTTACTAACGTTTATTTTATTTTAAATCTTTACTATCACTTCTTATTTTCTACTTCCGGCCAGAATTATAAGCGTTAATGTATTTATGCAAAGTTTGTCTGGCGAACGCCAAGTATTTAAGTTGTGGCTTTTTGCCAAGCGAGAGAGAGGAAGCAGTTAGTCGAAGCAGGCCGCTTACCTTAGAAGTTTTACTCAGTTGCTGGTTGCCTTCCAGGCCAGAGGTTTTAATCCTCTTGATAATTTTTAAACGTATTGTAGTGTTCACAGTTCTCTGTACTACATACGCTTCCTGTTAATATAAGGCCAATCTTCCACGTTTATTATTTTAAAGTTAAATTAGAGTTTAGTTTTATTTTTATATTCTTACGTTTAGACCACAAGTGGTGGGTCATTGTATTCCGAAGTACGGAAGTTATTGTAAATAGAGAAAAATAAAGGGTTTTGTATACCCTTCTTGTGTATCCTGTCTGCTTCCCACAGTTTTGAACATAGCTTTAGTAAGCTCTCTGTTCCGAGTCAGGTCCTTGCATGTTCCCGAAGAAGGTAAGACGGAACATTGAACCTGATAGTGTTAACTGGATTTATTTATTTTGATTATAACAAAGCATACGAGGGCTATCTGCCTAAGGGAAGGGATTCCTTCGTGGAGTACTTTTTAGGGAACCTGACTAGCTTTTTAGGGAACTTTTACTTTTTAGTAGTACTTTTAGGGAACCATGTTACACATGGGGAAAATGTGACATCTATGTTACCTCTGTGTAAAAATTAAGCATGTTGAAACATTAAAGGAAGTTAAAGGGATAAAATCCCTTCAGTATTAAGCAAAGTCATATGATCAGAGAACAGAGATTTAATTTAATTTTCTGCAAGTTAGCTAGCGAAGAAGAATTTTACATCAGTTAATTATATCAGTAAATTAATCACCCAGTAATATCATGTACCAGTAATTACACAATACGCTTGAAGAATTATGAAATTAAAATAATTCCTGTAGTGCTACTCAATTTGTAAATTATTGCAAATTTGTAAATTATTGAAAATTTGTAAATTATAAAATTATTTTCCGTTACAGCAAGTTATATACATTTAAATTTCAATCATGTAGAGTTTTGAGAAACCAACAAAAGTTTGGCTGTCAATAATAATTATATTTTAGTTTCCATCACAGCAGCATTTATTTACTGTATTATCATAGCATTTATTTTTGTTTTAATGACAGCATTTATTTATTCTCTAAAGATATCAATATTAGCATTCAAAATAATTATTGGAAGTCCTTTAATACAAAAAATTGTAAATTATAAAATTATTTTCCGTTACAGCAAGTTATATACATTTAAATTTCAATCATGTAGAGTTTTGAGAAACCAACAAAAGTTTGGCTGTCAATAATAATTATATTTTAGTTTCCATCACAGCAGCATTTATTTACTGTATTATCATAGCATTTATTTTTGTTTTAATGACAGCATTTATTTATTCTCTAAAGATATCAATATTAGCATTCAAAATAATTATTGGAAGTCCTTTAATACAAAAAGCTTTTAGATAACTGGGATGAGGAATATATTTTATCTTGTAATGCTGAGGGCACCAAAATGTTCTTTTTTTCTAATATTTACCATAGAGTGCATTCCGAGTCTTTCCTCTTTATTAATTTTAAAGTATTTCATTATTTTAAATATCTTATCTGGTCAAGGTAACGGAAAACAAGGCTAATCCAAGAACGCAAGCTACATGTTTCATTTCAATCTAAGATCAAATAATTTATGTGAGTGTTCAAAAAAATTATCTCAAGATTTGGAACATTTAATTTTTCCTGCTCTACCTCCGATTGCCCTAGATTAAGCTTGCAGAACGATTTCGAATCTTTTCGCGTGGCCCGACCGTGAACTTACTTGTTTCTGTGAAGTCTAGCCTACTGCTCTCTGTTTCTGTTCGTTTTATTTATGCATGTAATATATAATGCTTTAATTAACTTACTTTTGTATGTCCCGTGTTGTACATTTTTGCTGTACGGAAAGAATGTATATGTTCAAAATTATAAAAAAAAAGTAAGTAAAATAAAAACTTTTTTTTAAACTGAAAGTTTTCAGATTTTATATTACGGCCAAAAAGACTTTTTTAACGTTTTGTGTGTTACCTTTATTTATTAAACTGTATGTCCTTCGCACTTAAACCACATAAAATTCAACAGCAATATCACAAAAGATTTAAAAAAAGTATATCTTTAGAATTTCCCTTAGATAGTCTCGCGCGCTGGAAATATTTTTTTTTTCCATACAGTGTTGCCATTGCGCGCTTTGAAATCGTTGAGTTTTTTAATCGAAAATTCGTTAAAAATTTACAAAATATGAAATAGATGATAAAACAAATTCGAAATTCGGGCTTTCAGGAGCCCATGTTCGGGTGAAGGATTACGTTATTCAAAACTTGATGGCTCTAGGTACCGTAGTTTTTCCACAGTCCGTGAAACGTACATACATTCATGCAGATTCTTCATTATTTAATTTCTTTAAAATTAAATGTAGGGCTCTAGTATTTGGTGCAAGAAATTTATAAAGTGATTCGTAGTTTACAATGAAACGTCACAAAATGCCGTTTTGAGACTAAGAGCCCTTCTGGGATACCGCCCCTTTGAGCCAAAAATCACAGCATTTATTTAGTTATATGTTTGAACAGTAAAAGAATAGGTTAGGGTTTTCAGCCCTTAATTATTGTTACTTTTGTTTCCGATATGCACCGAATTTTCCAAATCATTCTGTTGTTATATTGGTGTCCGCCGATAACATGGCGGCAAAAGCGTCGCAGAGAAAACAACGCAAGGCGAAAACGTCGTGCTACAAAACATCGTGGGAGAAAACATCGCAAAGAGAAAACACCGCAGTTCTAAAACATCGTGGTACAAAACATCGTCGTCAAAAATAAAGCGGTTCAAAAACTTCGCAGTTAAAAAACATCGTCGTCGAAAATATCGTGGTAAAAAATAAAGTATCTACAAATCATCGCGTGACGATAACATCGCAGACATGCTTTTTTCAGACTTTAATAACTGCAAATAGATATTCCCATAATAATTTGTGAGCACAAGATAGAAAGAAGGATAATTTGTTTTTCATATTTTATATTAACTAATAAATTTTTGCTGAGAAAATAAGGTGGAAACTTAAGCATAGAAAATTAATGCAACTTAATAGAATTTTAAACCGACATAGTTAACTAACAAAGACCATTAATAAATCATTTTTATAAAGTTTTTACTGGTAATTTTTCATAAAAAGTATAATCTATAAGTTGCATTTAATTTTCTATGCTTAAGTTTCCTTCCTACGTTTTCACCAAAACTTTATTTGTTAATAAAAATAATGTGAAAGTAAAAATTATCCTTCTTTCTATCTTGCGCTCACAAATTATTATGGGAATATCTATTTGCAGTTATTAAAGTCTGAAAAAAGCATATCTCCGATGTTATCGTCACGCGATGATTTCTAGATACTTATTATTACCACGATATTATTATTTACCACGATATTTTCGATATTACCACGATATTTTCGACAACGATGTTTTTAAACTGCGAAGTTTTTGAACCGCTTTATTTTCGACGACGATGTTTTGTACCACGATGTTTTAGAACTGCGATGTTTTCTCTTTGCGATGTTTTCTCCCACGATGTTTTGTAGCACGACGTTTTCGCCTTGCGTTGTTTTCTCTGCGACGTTTTCGTCCGCGATGTTTTTGCCGCGATGTTTTCGGCTGTAACCGTTAGATTAATTGATATACATGCATTTTAAAATATGCAGTAACTACTTCAGCTACAGCTAAAGTGCATTTAAATCCTAGAGCCGCTTTTTTGCTTTGTGAATAAGATCAGTAGCAAGAATTTTCTTGATATCCAGCGACAGAAATGCTACGAATTGTCAAGACATATCAGCTAAATTCTCGGTCTATAGGGTGCTGGAAAATATGATCCTCTTCAATATGAAATAAAAAAGTGGACTCGTAAAGTATCTAAAATTTGACACCTCATCACGGAACCGGATATATCTAAAAAATTGCAACTTACAGTCCAAGGTGCGATGCATCAAATTTGACAGCATCCGATATAAGTTTGCAAATCAATAAAATACCATACCGTGACGGGTAGCTAGGAGGCAAAGTGTTTGATCTGTGAGTCCTTTTTCTCCCTTTCTTTTCCTAACTTAGTAGTTAGGTTATTTTGCTCAATGTGTAGACTCAGATCACACAGAAAAATGGCAGACCAGGCAAAGTAAGAAAAGTCTCTTGTGAGTAGTTTTTGTATAAATCAAGTGTCTTTTAACATGATATTTTCTTCCAAATGTGTCACATAGTGAAACATGTTAACTATTATCATTTTATCGTAAAAGAATTGATAAAAAATTCGGCATAATAACGTTAAAGACTCGTCTATTTTTAGCTACACTGTAAAATACAGATCAAGAAGCGGCGAAAATTATAAAAATCCATGTTAAAAAAATTCTGAGAACGAAAACAGTTTTTGAAGTGTATATAGGTAATTTTGTATTATGTGTAATTAAAATTACAGTGTTCTTCAGCCTAAAGCATTGCATTTTTATAGAATGTAGGAATACTGCGGCCAAATAGCGTATCTATATTGCATATATAATTTAATGCCCGAGATCTTCATATGCATAACAGAAGTTTGTAGCATTCCTCACTGTGCAATTCTAAGTTACTGATGGGAGTGAAGAATCTTCTTAAAACTGATAAGCAAATAAACGCTTGAGTTCGTGTGACAGGAAAATACAAGATAGAAGGGTAAAATAACCCTTTAATATTCCAATTAAATTTTAACAAAACTACGTCTTGGAGTTGTACAATAAAGCCGACACTTGTGCTTGAACTTAATAAGAATTAAACTAAACTAATCTAAACTACAGAGGTATATGCTAAGCTAACAAAATTCTAACAGAGTTGGCCCCTTAACGTTAATAGACTGCGAAGCTATCAAGGGCCTAAATTACGACCGAGCATAATAATAGCTTACGAGAGAGTAGCCTAAAAAGGCGGACGCGTGCTATCCAGAATATCTGGTATCTCTCTCACTAAGACCGAAGAACTTCGCGGTTAAATACAGATCTTCCTCATTAGCATTCAGACGTAATTCTAAAACTACGTTCTGGCCGGAAATGGTAAGTTGAAGTTAAGAATCGATAGAAAAGGAAATTTAACTCAAAATTTAACTGTTAATAAAATTAACATAATCCTTACAAGTTCATTGGGTGCAAAAATTGGCGTCTGCCGAAAACATAGCGGACAAAAATATCACGCTGAAAACAACGCAAGGGAAAACGTCGTCGTGCAAAACGATCGTGGAGGAAACCAATAACAAAAAGTCGTAGTTCTAAAATATTGTGGTATAAAAAAACATGGAAGAAAAAATGTTTTACAAAAACTTTTCATCGAATTAAAGTACCATCGAAAACATGCATTTTCTGACTATAAAAATTTTAAGTAAATTTTCGTGCTGCGATATGTGAGCATAAAAAGAAGTAAATAGTGCTTTTACCTTTATATTTCATATTTTTGTATCAACTAATGAAATTTTATTGTAACAGCAAGAAACACGCTTAAGCATTCAAAATCTGGATATACATAGCAGTTATCAGAATTTAAAGCTAAGTTACTAACAATCAAAAGTCATTATTTAATTAGTTTAATATCTTCTACAAAGACGTAGTGGTAAATTTTCTAATTTTTATCAATGTCCAAATCATTAGTTTATTTTTCTTATTTTCCATATTTTGAAGTAGTTTATGAAGTATTGAAGTTCCATATTTTGCATAAGTTTCCTTCTTAATCTTTTAGTAAAAATTCATTAATTAATACAATAATATGAAATATTACTTATGTTTCCTTGTGCTCACAAATCATTAAGCGAAATTTCACTAAGCATTTTTTCAATCAGAACCGGCACGTCTGCGATGTCATTATCATGTGATGTTTTGTATGTATTTTATTTTTTACCACGATATTTTTGTACGATGACATTTCAAAACTGCGAAGTCTTCGCACCATTTTAATTTCCACCACAATAAACATCCGTCTTGCTTTATTTTCTCCCACGACATTCTCTTGCCTTGTTTTCTCCGCTACGTTTTCGCCTACGATGCTTTTGTCGAGATGTTTTCACCTGAATTAATTCATTCACTGCAAACAACAAAATGGGGATATTAGTTTCCAAAACGAAGCACATAAAACTTAAACATAATTAAATTACATCCTCGAATGCCGTTAAATAAATTAATTATATCTTCAAAACGTTTCATCGCAACAAGTGATTGTAGTGTCCCGACGGTTGAGCGAGTACTTGCGTATCTCATTAAAATTTTAGCATGGCAAAAAATTATTTTTTATAAAGATAGACAAAAAATAAGAACAGGCAAAAATTTGAAATCTCTGACATGTTGGCTGGTTGCTGGTTATTCCAACTGCTTGCTCATTCGCCCGAACCTGTAAGCAGTTTGAATGGCAAATGTTTACTTGGTATATCTTCATTATATAATAACAAGGACAAAATTTTATTTCTAACAGGGGCAAAATTTTTACGTTATTTTGATGGTATTAATTAATCTTTGATTGGTAATATCATCAAACCTTTCAGGAATCTTTGATTGGTAATATCATCAAATATATTTGATTGGTATATGAACACTTTCATATTTTTTCTAAACATAAACGAATATAAATTGTTAATATCATATTTGAGTTCAGTACACTAAAACAAACACATTGTTTTTAATTCGAATGCCATTCACTTTCCGGTGGACCACACAGAGATGAGAAAGTCATATGTGCGGTCCCGACAAGTCACTGTTTCCAAGCTTTTAGGACGTGTCACACGACATGGTTCTGCCATCGCAGACGCAATAATTCGTTCCAGTTGATAGTGCAAGAGACATAACTTCACGACCAGTGTCAAGAGATTTTACCGTTCTGCACTGCGTCTGTCGACAAAGCCTCTCGAATTTAGGAGGGTTGACGAACCAATGATCTTGTTTTTTCTCTGATATCGCTTCAGATATAACGAATCAGAAGATGCAAAATACTACTGAAAAATTAAGGAGGCGTGGCTAATTCATTCTGAAGATTTTTTTGCATGGGAACAAGACATCAGAATGCTCTTGAACTCTCGATTCCAGAGAATCTCGCTTTCACGATCCTCACGTCAGGAGGACTACACTTAACTTCACTTCATTAATTGTTCCTATGCTACCCATGAATTATATATATTTGTAAAGAGCTTCTCGTAATTCTAATAAATATGCTTTGAGTTCAAAAATGCAGTAAGCGTTAAGCAACCTCACAAATGTACTAATCATTAAACAGCGGAGTCAGATGCGCTACCTGCCGCCGTCACCCCACACCTTTAATACTGGCAACAAAATAGCATGTACAACATGAAAATGAAACCAGTGCGTCTCACTTATATCAACTTTATTTCAATACTTAAAGGACCCTTTCAATAAATGAACTTCCTTCAAACGCTAAGTATATATGGCTTTAAGGATAATTGGTTCATGCGAATTGACGGTTTTAAGTTGAATATTCATGATATTTTTTAATACTAAGCAGAGTTACAGAAAATTCAGAAATAGGTACAATATGATGCTACTTAAACTATCTCGGAGCGCTATGAATTCTAAGGAGAGGTTTTATTCTGCCACATCATCAGGCCGAGTCAGACAAGAACAAACCGAATAAGCCAGAAACTAAAACACTAGGTCGAATATTACGAGTCACAATGGAAATCAAATGTTCGTTAGAATACTCTAAGCGGTGATCTTCATACACGACTGCGATGGCGCTATCCTAATGCAAACCTTACTTTAAAAAGATACCGTCAATGTGCAGTAATATTGCTGATCATTTTCTGCATTTTAATTTGAGATAAGCGCTGCAAAAAGGAGGAGACACTGAAAAACGCTCCTGTTCTTTTGCATGAGAGTATTTGGCGCATATAAGCACAACCAGTATTTGATTTGTGCTTTTTCAGTGGGAAGGCAAAGTGGTCCGTCATTCACAATACAAATTTATCTCTCTGAAACTACGATTTGATATTTAAGAAGAAGGAATAGTACATGGCATTCATTTTCAAAGTGTTCCAAAGTTTCTTCAGGTAAAAGCTGCTCCCTCTAAACTATAAACAGCAAAAAAAAAATTGTTACATGTTACAGCGAATTGTACACAACGCTGATGTGAAAGCGGATAGATAATCGAAGGCAAAGAAACATTTCATAGAGCTCTCTTTTTTGTATCAGTTGTACATAAATAGTGCCAAACCTCGTTTGATTCTGAAATATACATACACAATCAATTAATTCAGATTTTAGTAAAAGCCTAAAATTCTAGATGTGTTTTTGCAGGAAAAAAATTGTCATTATTGATGAGAGGTGTTTACTTGTCAGTAAACTATGTTACAAGACGAAGTAAGCATATAAACACATATCAAACGATTTCCTTAGCGACATATACCATTTATACTCTTCCAAGCTGACTTTTTACGCAAAACAATTTCAATGAGGATTACTTTGGAGCAAACATTGTCAGCGGTTTTCAAAAACACAATCCAAACATGTCAACGAAAATGAAAGTTCTTTTAGATCATGCTGCCAAAAATAATTCCACAGTTTCCTTTCCTCCTTTATTTTAAATGCTTAAGAATAATTTTTTTAAAAAAAAGTTTCGTGCAAGAATATTAGTCACTGATATTTTGAGCTGTCTATCTTTGTCAGGTACTTTAAAAGAACTTCAAGAAACTACTGATTTTGAAAAACGTAAAACGATGTCATTATTTTGATATGTTTACCAGCAAACATTATTTTGATGAAAAACAAAAGATGAGCCATTTCTCTTAGTATATATTATTTCTACTTGTAAATAAAAAACAAAATACGGTGAAAAGGTGATTTTTATTAGTTCTATTATTTAATTATAAATGCTACTTGAAATAAACTTAAAGCATTAACAGTAGTTTACATATACAAGTTTGGGCTAAATTGGTATTTCGTCAAAGAAGAGCGTCGACTATTAACATTAAAGAAATAGAACACTGAGACACACGTATTGCTTTACACTGTTTAACCTAATTATAGACTGATCAAAGAGATTATTACAACAAATATTTAGCTAAGCATATTTTTTCAAAAATAATTATCATGGGAAACTATTTTATTTTCAATATAAGAAAATGATAATTTATAAGCAGACTTACCAGTGATACCATTTTGATGCCACAGTCCAGAAAATAAACTAACAGTGAAGAGTGCAAAAGCTCTAAATGGTTTTAAAATTTCGTATACTACTCTCTTTCATGTTCAAACAGAAATCTTCCAAACCATTTACCCGAAAATAATGCAAAGCTCTTGAATATCCTACATTTCCATCTTCAACGACATAACTAATAATAATATAATCGCATTGTACGTCTACGTCCTTTATGAGCTATAAAAATTTCAAATTGTCTGCACAGAATTATGTTTTCAGCTATTCTTTTAAAAACATACCAAGCACGTTGATTTGTCACACATTTTATGAATTATCTACAACTCAGATTGAGCTTGCTTCATATAGCAACCTTCTACAAATGCCGCAAGAAAAAACAGTGTTCTTTAAATAAATAAGATAAGGTACTGCAATTGGCGAATTATCTTTAGTACTTAAACTTCTACGTAACTCGCTAATCCAATATTTAACGGAAACGCTACTCACCAACGAGGTTCATAAGACATTTAAACTGGAGGGTATTCTGTCTGAGCTAAAAGTTATCAGTCTTCACTTAAAGAATCCGAATAGAAAATTGAACCCTGAAACTTAAAACATTCATACAAAGACGAGACAGTAATGATTTGATTAGTTAATTATCGGCTGGAAGTCTCGTCTCAAGGAGCCATGAAAGACTGATTTAATAATAAATACGATACAAACATTCTGAAGAATTCCTCAAAAATTACTGAGTTGTTTCTTAAAAACAAAGTTTAAAAAGAAGTAATCTTATTTAGCTCTATTTAACTTTTATAACAAACAACAGGTGTAAGCCTAATCCGTGAGTGTGCAATAACACTTTAACTATTATTTAACTTTAAACTAGCATATTTAAGAATGCACATAGAGAGAAAATAGTAAGTGATTCTTTAAAACTAGAAATTCCTTTTGTAATTAACTATATCTCTTCCTACAATGTACTTTTCAAATTTATTTAACATTGTTAAAACTTATCAGGATAGCTTATTATGTACACAGCTTTTCTACTTTATAGCTTTTTATTATTAAGACTACTTTTCTAATGAGATTGCAAATGTTAAATTTTACGGTTACGGCAAATATCGTTTGTACGATTTTATCAAATATATGTTACGTATATCTCTACATTTGAGCTCAGTGTGTTTTATTTCTTTATTCTTTTTAATATTATTGTTATCATGACTATATTTCAATTTTTACTACCAAATTTGGAAAAATTATCATTAAATTATACATAGCTTAGTTGAAACCGTAATAAAAATGCTGCTCTCCACCATTTCACATTGCATTGGATAACTGAATTATAATATTAAAATAAATATAATCTCATTGCTCTTGGTAACTAACCATTAATTACCTCTTCATTCCAAAAAAACGTCCATACAATTCTCAACGATATGTAATTTAATGTAGTTCGATCCCGGCTCTAATCCCGACAAGTGGCTGCCTGGCAGTGCTCGTGGTTTTCTCATATATGGAATGTAAATACGAGTCAGTTTCCCTTAAATTGACCTCCACGGAGGCACCATTCGATGTTGTAGATAGCCTTCCTACGCGTTGCTTTAATCTAAATCATCCGAAAAACTCCACTATCGTATTGTTCTTTCTTAGCTCTGACAAATAGCAGCACCTAAGTTGTAATAAATGCAAATACATTTAAATGGGAACAGCGGGCTGAATACTTTTTTGATGTGGGAGTTAAACCCACATCAAATAGTGTGTGGGTTTAAATCCCGACGTATAGGCTGGATGCAGGGGAGTTTTTAGGGTTTTCCTTATGTGTACTGTAAACACAAGCCAGTTTGCTTTGAAGCATCCTTCACGAATACACCTCTCTCCATTGGCAGATAGCTTTCATATACTTTCCCAAATATCTAAAATTATCCTAATTCAAATCTTAAACGAAAACAAAATGCATAATCTGATAAGGCATTTCTCCCGCCTTCTTGGCATGCCTTCGTGGTGTGGTGGTCTACACGCTGGGCGCGTATTCCAGAGGTTCGCGGTTTGATTCCCGACGAAGGTGTTGCTAATTTTTCACTTCTCTCGCTTCCAAAAAATACCTAATGTCTCTACAGTGGCACCCGAACTAAAAGGGTGTTGGATGATGATTCTCCACACCAAAGATTTGTCGACTGGGTCCCCTAAAACCTCAGTCTCCATTTAAAAGGGAGAGAATATGAGGTATTTCTTCCGCCTTATTGGCATGCCTTCATGGCGTGGTGGTCTGCACGACGGGCGCGTATTCCAGAGGTCCGCGGTTCGATTCCTGGCGAAGTCGCTGATAATTTTTCCCTTCTCTTCCTTCCAAACAAATCCTAATGTCTCTACAGTCTGACGAAAAGCAACTATAAATTACAACTATGAATTAGTTGACATACTGTATCCCATCATTTAAGGTTTCCACAATCAAAGTTTTCTCTTTGGGATAGACACATTATGTTCACACAAAACTATAAAAAATAATCATGAAATGCTTCTTAATATTACCTAAGAGTCTGAATGGAAAAAAAGGTGGTTGTTAAGTTAGAGTACAGCGCCACCTATTGGGCATAGAGAGAAACTCTCACTTGGCCACCTGGATTCGACTAAGCAACATGCCATAGCATGTACTAGCATTGAATGCAGTTTGCATGTTCGATCAAGATGTGTTTGCACACCAAATTTCGTCACGATCGCAAAAGTCCTTCTTCGTGCTTCGAGTTTTTTTGCAAACGAGTGTACGTTTCAAATAATAAATGCAAGTGAAAATAATTACCGTTAATAAAATAATTAGTTCTATATTTATACAGTTCGCTCCTTAGTTTAGAAATATAGAATCACAGTACAGTGGTAGGCTGAAGAAAAGCCAAGGAAAGCACTGGTCATACCAGTAACCATGAAGTGGCAGATCGACTGACCAGACAAAGGGAAATCTTTGTCTGATTAGAAACGTAACTTTTGAAATTTGAATAAAATAACAGGAAGAAGCATTTTTTTTAACTTGTGCGATTAACTAGTAACATGTCGAATTATCAAATGAAAAGACATAAATATGAAAAAAAGAAGAATATATTGTTAAAATATTTTAATGTTTTTTGGCAATCGCAGCTACAGAATAATTGCATTTAAACTGAAAATTTCTCAAACAGCATCGTGCCCCTTATTTAAAGAAGGAATTATAACTGATGAAGAACTGAAAAAAATGCAACCAGAAAATTGAGAGATGTTGAAGTCGCTTTTCAGGAGTGCTTTTAAACTATAAAGGTTTTTTAAACTATAAAGGTTTTTTCTTTAATTCAGATAATTTTAGTATTCATTTTCAGATGGCTCACAAGTTATGGAAAAGAGCGTTCATTAGTAGCTTTCTGATAAGAAGAAAGAAACAGATCATCATGCAGCTGATAACTGGATAAAAGAACATTTTCCTTGGACTGATAAGTTAATACAAACCACACAAAGCTTATAATACAGATGGAAACGCACTGCATTACAGAACATATATTAATATTTAAAAGTGAAACAGCAATTGTTTAAGAAACCGAAGGAATAATTTAATTATTGTGTTATTAACGTGCAATATGGACCCTGCAATTAAGAAGACATCACTGTTTACTGACAAAAGCAGGAAAACTCAATGCTTGAAAGGAGACAAGAATTTATTTCTGACTTTCAGATGCAACAAGAACTTATGGATGATAAATAGTAATGTTTACTGATTTTCTTTTAAAATGGAACAACGAAGTGAAAAATGAAAAATTAGCTTTAATAATTAGATAATCGAGCAGCACACACACCTCTGATCTCTTTCTGAAAAACATTAGTGCATCTTCCTATAAATACAACTTTTAAGATTCCTTTAGTTTTAGGTTATTATAAAAGAAGTAATTCGATATCCCTACTGAAAACTATGCATATTATAGTTAACGTAGGGGATGAACATCTTAAAATTAGTTAAATACCGTTTCCAGAAACGTGGCTTTTATGCAGAAGAAGCCTCAGAGGAACTGAAGATTATAGCTTATATCTCAGACATCAATGAGAGAAGTTATGAACATTCATTTATAGAATATGTGCCAATTCATAACAATATTGAGAACACTTGCACAAAACCTGAGCATGAAAGTGACAAAATAACTGCAGAAACTGATAAGTGATGCAGAAAAAAATAACGACACGTCATCATCAATCGAAATCCAGAAAAGCACTGTAAATTCTAAGAAAAACTCTTGAACTGAAAGGTACTGATAAAAAAATTTACGAAATTAAGAATACAATTAGGAAATTGCTGTTGTAAATATGAAACAAACACAAATAAAACAGTTATTTGTAAGAGATCAAACTGTACCCCAAACGTTATCAGAATAATTAAAAATATTAAAAAATTAATTTCAAAATTGTATTAAAATTAATTAATGTTTAAATTAATTAATTTTTAATGAAATTATAAATTAAAAATCTATCAAACTATTTAGTTTGAATTTAGCACTAAATTTTAATCATTATTTTAGGATTCACAATTGAGTTAGTTGTCAGTTCTAATAATACTTGTCGGTTTACTTTAAAAGTTTAAAACTGTTATCACAATTTGCAATACACAGACCTCCGCCTATTAATCTTGGCCGCTTAAGTAAACATAATAAGCGGTGTACTGTGGTAATATTTAAATAAATTTACTTTAAAGAAATCGAAGAAATTGCAATGAATACCACAACTGTGGTTTCCCACTTCATACTTCAGTATAAGTATATTTTTAAAAATTCTGATGTGTACACGATATGACTTCCTTGTACGAAATATTAAATTATACGCATTTTTTCTTGCATTTCATTTAAACTTATTGGATTGAATTAAATCTACTTCGCCGGCAACGCATAAACCACAATAGAATAAATGCATTCTTTAAAATTCACTCTAGTATTTGTTTACCATAGCGACACTCTGGCGCTAGATTCACTTAACAGTATTAATAATTATATAACTTATATAATAATTATATAACGGAAACTTAGCTGTTATATAATCCAATAATTATATAACAGTTAACTTATATATTTCGTTCATATTTTAACTCATAATGCACAAAATTTATATCATTGAAAGAATAGAATTATCTAATCGTTTTCACACGTTCTATTCAAATACTATAATAAAGCTAGAATGTTGTATAAAAGAAAATAAACAAACAAAACAAAAAAGAAACAGTTTTTCACATACGATTGAGCATTTTTCATTTAATTAATTCAGTTCTCACTTCGCGAGAAGGCAAAAATACATAAAAACTCAAAATATCTATATTAAAAATGACGAAGTAAATCTTAAACACTTATTTCCTCGAAAAAATCCAGAAAGAATTAAGCATGATTTAATTGGCAATAATAAATGAATGCGTTATCTTTGTTGTTGCGAAGCTAAGTTTCTCTGGATTGACAACAAATCCACTAGTGTCCTGTTTCAAATGTAAACATCAATGGCCGTCATAAAAAAAGGCTTAGCGGCACTTAGACAACTTTAAAATGTTTGATAATTCTAAAAATACTGCATACAGATTTACTAAAGGCACAAAAATCTTAACCGGAAGATAAAAACAACATAATACAATCATTTTTAAAGCAAAAAAATTTACTATTTACAGACATATAAGAGTAAAGAAACTGAGATCACTGAGCCGGGTAACAGAGTGGATATATATATAAATATATTTATATACGTTTGGCGCGGCCGATTGCAACCAAAATACGAGGTGCACATCTACATGTTATAGCAGTCCTATATACAAAATTTCAACGTTCTGAGGCTACTCGTTTTTGAGTTATGCGAGATACGAACGTACGTACATACGTTTGTACAGACGCCACGAAAAATTCTCTTCAGAATTAATTTTAAAGCAGTTTTATAAATTTTTGAAGGAAAAGAGTATTTTACTCTGTTCTTACGTACAGATATCGCGCAAAAACATCGTTAAATTGTATTCGATAGTGGTCAAAATGGGTATTTTCGTTGAAATATGCTGCCTGAAACTTTTCGCGATTACAATACTTCCTTTTTACTTCGTACAAGGAAGTAAAAAAGAAAGAGAAAAAAAGCTTTAAAAACGTATTTTGTTTATATGAGTGGATCATAAATTGAGATAAGTTTTGAAATGCTTGCAGAGAAAAACTAAAACAAATTAAAGTTAAAATGCTAACATTAATGCTGATAGTAGTACTTTGGCAACGAATCTGATGCAAACTACATAAATTTTAGACATGCCCCTTTGCTTCTATCATTATATGGACTTATTAAAAATAAAACTAACGTATTTCTTTAATTGAGCGAAACTTTCTATAGCGTATATGATCACCCTGGTTTCATATGAAGAATTTCATTATCTTGTAATTTATAATCCTTATTTTCATAAAGAAACAGCACAACTATTGAGCTGGTTTACACAGGTCGTTGCCACTCGTGAATAACCTACATGAAGTTTTCAGTTCGTTCTTAGCTCAGTGAAAACAACAGACGTCTTTCCTTAAAGCATTCTAAAGCTAGAAAATATTATTTATATGATAAAATCTCGTGAACATTCACACGAAACCTATATGAAAGATATATAGTATATAAGAAATGTAAACTGAATAAGGCCGAGGTACAATAACCATCATATCGGAAAAAGATGAAAAAATGCAAGAAATCCTTTGTATGTGTTATTGCTACTCGCGAAATCGCAAGCTGTTGCCAAACGCTCTGTGTCAAATGTTTACCCAAAAAGTTGACGACATAGCAGCGCGATGCTCGAAAATTTTATTTTTATCACAGCTTCATGAAAGACAGCGATATATATATATTAAAAAAAGACGTTGAAAATGGAAGTTTCTCTGGATAGATCTCTGTCTCTCGAATATATATATCTTTATTATTATTTTTTTCCTGAATACACGAAATAGAAATGGAAAGTTTTATATATTTTAGAACTATATATAACGCGAACTTTTGAGTAGATGGATGCAAGGGTGGATATTAGGATTCGGATGAAAGAACGTGGACTGTTCGATGTTTTGACGAAATATTTTATACTTTTCCTCTCATTTTTTCGTAAGACGTGTTCTTTTCACTAGTAAATTTATCCTCTCTTTCTCTTCGGTATTTTCCTTTGGGTCAAAAACCAGGAAGGCAATTTCCCGTGACGTCACAGCGTGAGAAAAAGTTGAAAAACGCATTGAAAGGAGATGAATCGATCCGTGTATGGGAGATCACGTTGCTCTGGAGAAATAGGTCTTTATTCGACTTTCATCGCGAGATATATTTGTGATGGATAGTATTGGTGAAGGAATCCGCTCTGTTCTTCGTGGGCTATCTCTCCGGGGATTTAACCACGATGTGGTGTTAGAACACAGCAACAAAATAAAAAAGGAACCTACTTCGAAAACAGCAATTCCTGTCGTGTTTTCCAGGAAAAGTATTTTCTGTTTTCCACACTTGTAACTCTGATATTATGGTACTTTTAGCGGCGTAAAAGAAAATGTTTAGATACGCTACAAATTTTCTAAGCTTTCTACCTTTTAAGCCTACCTAACTGCCCTGCCATCTACGTACATACATTTCAATGTATCGATTACTTTTAAGCAAAAAGTACGGTATGTTTTATAAAAAAATGCAAAACTTTTATTTGAATAATATTACACACTCCGCTGTTTAAACGCAACTGGTGCTAGTGAGCAACTTCTTACAGTATGGTCGTCGCTTTGCTCCGTCTATTGTTTTCGATGTAAAAACAGCTAATGTTCATCTATTTTCACAATTATGTTTTTGCTTCTGAAGAAGGACCTGCGTCTGATCCTTCTTGAAATCAACAGAATTTTTGTTTGCCTAGTTTTAAATTTTATGTTGACGACTTCCTCTTTCGTTTGAATATTATTTGATCAGAGACATAAATCAGTTTTAGGAATATTTAAGCAAATATTTTTATTAACAATCAAGTTTAGTTTGAAAACTGTCCAGTCTTTCTTTTAACTCCTACAATCTCTGAAACCAGAACGTTATGCAAATTAAAAACATATGATAGACAATTTAATAGCCAGTTCAGTTAACTGCAATTCTGGAAGCCCATTATTTTGTCTCTTTCAAAAATTTTTTGTCTCTTTCTTTGTCTCTTTTCAATTTTGAATTTTTTCAAAGTTCTCTTTGCAGGCCTCTTTTCAAAGAACCAATAACTGCTGGTGGTGGCAATGATTTCAAGTTGAAGATTCGAGATTGATAAATACTTTTTCAGTGTTTAGCTGAAAGCACACCCAGGCGTTTGTTTGAAACAATTTGGTAAGTGTAATATTTGAAGGCAAGTCCTGCAAATTTTAACTGTTATTGTTGAAATAATCGACCAGTGAAGAAGTAACTTAGAGAGAAGTACCATTAAGGAGGCATACATTAAGAAATTTAGAAGCAAAAGTTTAACAGTTTCAGATTTTCTTGTGTTTGACATCGAGATGCAAGCAATCTTCCTTCCTTTCCTTTTTATTTAACTTTTAGAGCGTGGAACTGATGTATGAAGCTAATTTTATTTATGTCGGGGAATCAAATTTTACCGACATTTTTAGACTTCATGATGTAGCTAATCTACCGCAGATAATAAATTAATATATTTTCCTGACCATTTCTTTCGATTCATACGACTTAGTTTTATTTTATTCATATCGTTTTTATCTAACCTAGAAAATAATTTCACAGAAAAAATATAAATACAATTGTTAAAACAATTTTTCTTTAAGATCCGTATACCTATATGAATCTTTTATAATGCAATAACTTCTGATTCCTTATACAGTGCTACAAAATAGTATTTACAAAATGTTTCGGAGAATGTTAAAAGTAATAATTAAAAATCATTTTCTGCTCATACAAAATCACGATAAAATTAATAAAATCTCTGTCATTTGTATCTTTGTAATGGAGAATATATTATTCATCGCTATCGAAGACCACATTTTAATACAGATTTTATAATTGATGATAGGTTTTAGATCTGCTCAGAATAGACAAATTTCTTTAATTCGACGTAGAATTAATTCATGGATAACTTTTATTTTTGATCTATAAAACAGTAACCAACAACAGTTTTGATGACACACACTTGAACAGATCGTCAAAAAACAGTTTCGTGAAATCTTTTTTACCATAACTACTTTCTTTGTTTAATTTAAACAGTTGTTGACATATATAAATAAGGTGATTACTTTGGTAGACGGTGGCACGGATTTTTGGCGATTTATGTTGGCACAATTGTTGGCGCGGTTTTTACAATCGTCAGACATCTTGAAAAACGCTGTTTTTACGTATTTTACGCATAGTAAAGTATTCGAAACTTTAAAAAAAAATAAATATCGTTAAAAGTAATGGATTAATTTTTTGTTGAAAATGTCGTTTTTAAGATGGCAGGCATATGTAAATAAATACTGTTACGAATTTGGTATTTAAAAAGCTAATGTTAGTTCAATTATAAATTAAATGGTTTTATTTCTCGCGCAGTGCAGCGCGTGACGAATATTAAAAGAAAGCTAAGCCGGAAAAATTAAAAATACAAGAGCGCGTGCGTTAAATAAATAAATATCTCTTTTTGATTTCGAGAAAGTACTGGAAAATTCTAGCGCGTGATTTTAAAATCTTATAAAAGGAGGAAAACATCTCAGTTTGTAGTAGTTGCTTAGTTTGTTGTTGTTTAAAAAAACTACTGTTGTTGATTGTAGCGAATTCGTGGATTAGCGTTCTTTAGCTGTTTTGAATTACGTTCTATTGGACATTTGAGTAGTTAAAAGAAAACTACTGTGAGATATTGTAATACTGCGTGATAATTTGAGAAAATTTAAGCATTTTTGTTGTGATAATAATAAATTTTTGTTCATTTTTTTTCATCGGACTTGTGCATTCATTTCATAACGAACCTGTACGCACGCAACAATTTTTGGTGTCAGGAGTGGGGTTTGAATGCCAATAACAAGAGCGATGGAAGAACAATTCAGGCAAATGATGACTGCATTTGCTGCTTTCCAAGAAAAGATGGAAGGGGCCGTCAAATCCGTTAAGGAAGAAATGAAATTGGGCCAGGAATCCGTTAAGGAAGAAATGAAATTGGGCCAGGAATCCGTTAAGGACGAAATGAAAGCCGTTCAAGCTGGTCAAGAAAAGATTGAAGCATGTCAAGAAGAAATAAAAAGAGAAATTACCTGCATAATAGAAAATAAATTTGAAGCTATGGAAGGCAGAATTGACACAGTTGAAAATAAAGTTGGACAAATTGAAGAAAAAGTTTCTTTCGTAAAAGATCAAATTGAAGAAAGAGTTTCTTCGGTGAAGAAATAGAAAAAAAAGTTTCTTCTGTAAAAGAACATATAGAAGGGAGAGTTTCGGCTGTGGAGGAACGAATTGAAGGAAGAGTTTGTGCCGTCCAACACCAAATCGAACAACAAATTGATGAGAGAGTTTCTGCAGTTACCAAAGAAATGGATACTTTAAAGAAATTCGTATCGTCGGCAGGGAGCAGGAGTGATGATTTTAAATTCTTACCAATGCCTGCTCGTTCACCTCTGAAGCTATCCACATATGATGGGAAGACCTCCTGGCAGGTGTATAAGACACAATTTTCTATCGTGGCGGATGCGAATGGATGGGATTCCCAAGCTAAGGCCTGTCATCTCGCCGCTTCTCTAAGAGCCGACGCAGCGGATATCCTTCAGACTCTTCCCGAAAACAAAAGGTTAGATTTCGAAGCTCTGTCGGGCGCCTTGGAGTTGCGCTTTGGGGAGAAGTGTTTAAAAGACTACAGCAGGCTCCAATTAAAATCTCGTCAACAGAAGCCTACCGAAACACTTCAGGAGCTCGCCACGGATGTTGAAAGGCTGTCCCACCTCGCCTTTACGGAGTGCCCGACAGAAACAAGAGAAATCCTGTCGCTGCAATATTTCATCGACGGCATCCGAGATCCTGAAATACAGAAAGCTCTTCGAATGGCAGGTGTAAAGGACATGAAAAGCGCTCTGTTGTACGCCATGAAGTTCGAGGCAGCCCAGCAAGCAACTAGTAGAGATCGCTACCCAGTTAGAGCTGTGCGAGTCCATGAGCCAGTGGATCAACTGATGGCTCGTTTAGATGATTTAGCCAGACAAGCCGACGCTTTGATACGGAGTAGGAGGGAGAAGAAAGTGGCTCTAAGGTGTTGGAGATGTGGTAGTGAAGGTCACCTAAGACGGAATTGCAGAGCACCGCAGGGTACGGAATATAAAGCAGATGATTTTACCAGACAAGTCAGTGGCTTGAGACGGAACATATGTGAAAAGAAACTAATTCTAAAATGCTGGAACTGCGGAGTTGAAGGTCACGTACGAAGAAATTGCAGAACATCCCGAGGTACGGAAAATAAGATCATTTCCCAGCAACGACGCAGTAAACAAATTAGTGACCATATCGAGGAACGGAGGTTGTCAGATAATGAAAAACCTTGTTTTAAAGCGCTTAAAATTTATACAGTGAGTGGCAACAGTAACGGAATGTCTATTAATGGGAATATCGATGGAGTTCCTTGCGATATGATCATTGACACAGGAGCTAATGTTACCATCATTAGGAAAGATTTAGCTGAACAGTTTAAAGATAAACTTATTTGGACGCCATCCTGTGTTACCCTTCAGACTGCGTCTGGTGATAAGATCGACATAACTGGGAAGTTAAACGTAAACATCACGTTTGGAAATGCCGCCTACCATCACACGGCTTATGTGGCGGATATCACAGATCCATGCATACTCGGATTGGACTTTTTAAGTAAATACAATTTTTCCTTAGACTTCAAAAACAACAAACTGCTTTCAGCATCTGGTGACATGACTATCCATCCTCAGAAGAGATCCTCACTTGGAAATGCCAACGCCTTGTCCGAAAGACCCAGCTCGGGAAGCCGCCGAAATCATACCAGGGTCGAAAAGAAACGCAAGACTACCATCTATTCTCCATCTCAGAAGCTCTCCGGTCGAGACCTTCGTCTGCCTTGTGACCACGTGTTTGATCGCCATACGGATGCGCCTTCATCGCCTGAGGAACACATCCAAGACGCCCAGGCCCGGTTTGAGGGGATGCACCGTTCTGCACGAAAGCGAGTCAACTTGGCGACGGAGAAAATGAAGACCAGATGCGACACAAGAGCTACTAGACATAGATCCAACAAAGGAGACAAGGTGTGGTTGTGGAACCCGATTCAACGAAAAGGACTGAGTCCTAAATTACAGTCACCTTCGGATGGTCCATATACAGCGCTGAACACGAATGACGTCGTGGTTCGGATCCGTGAGTCTTCGAACTCTTACGACAGGTTAGCTCGTTACTATGGCCATAGTACATAATGTAAATAATTGTAAATAGTATAAGACCATGGTCCTTTTTGTTTATAAATGTGTATTTGATTTGATTTGTATTTAGTATTTGATTTGTATTTAGTATTTGATTTGTATTTGATAGCATTTGATTTCTTTTATTTATTGCATTTATTGTTCGTGTTGTTTATTATTGTAATGTAATGCTTATTATTGCATTTATGCCACAGTTGTAAGTTTGCCTTCCTGTCCAGGGATTGTACTGCCCGGGACGTGCAGTCCTTGGGAAGGGGGCAGTGTTACGAATTTGGTATTTAAAAAGCTAATGTTAGTTCAATTATAAATTAAATGGTTTTATTTCTCGCGCAGTGCAGCGCGTGACGAATATTAAAAGAAAGCTAAGCCGGAAAAATTAAAAATACAAGAGCGCGTGCGTTAAATAAATAAATATCTCTTTTTGATTTCGAGAAAGTACTGGAAAATTCTAGCGCGTGATTTTAAAATCTTATAAAAGGAGGAAAACATCTCAGTTTGTAGTAGTTGCTTAGTTTGTTGTTGTTTATAAAAACTACTGTTGTTGATTGTAGCGAATTCGTGGATTAGCGTTCTTTAGCTGTTTTGAATTACGTTCTATTGGACATTTGAGTAGTTAAAAGAAAACTACTGTGAGATATTGTAATACTGCGTGATAATTTGAGAAAATTTAAGCATTTTTGTTGTGATAATAATAAATTTTTGTTCATTTTTTTTCATCGGACTTGTGCATTCATTTCATAACGAACCCGTACGCACGCAACAATACATTTACTATGAGTACAAAATACTAAAGTAAGGTTATTATTACCTTTATATAAAGAAATAGAATAAAAACACCGCTATAAAAACATTGCGCCAACGTTTAATTGGATTAAAATATTACTTAAATTGAATATCGAATTAAAAACTTCATACCAACGTTTAAAAGAATTAGAATATTAATTGAATTCAAATCCTTTAAAATAAGTTTTATAGGATATAATTGTTTCATATTAAAACATATGTGGCAATAAATATCTTGGCAATTTTTGAAAACAGTGTATCAATTTTTTAATAAAAATTGAAGTATGCAATTATAAAGTAAAAGAAAAATATATACTTACATTTTTTGAGTATTTAACGTGTCAGATATATATATATATATATATTGATAAGTACCACAAAAAATGGAAATCATAATTTAGATATCAATGAAAAGAAACTTGAAAAATGTAATCTAAGGAATTCGAAGAGATGATGGTGCTACTTTGGTAGACGGTTGCACGGATTTTGGCGAGTTTTTGGCAATTTTTCTTTTGGCGAGTAATGTTTGTAAAATTTTGTAAATATAACGCTGATTTTTGTTTTTTGACTTCTGAATTAGTATTATTTATGGCTGTTAAATATTAAAATACAATTTAATTTTGCATTTCTTTTTTAAAATGATTTTATGTATGATTATTTAAATAATTTTAATTCTAGGCGTGATGTAATCAGCTCTCTGATTGGTTATAGAATATTTGTGCATTAATGAGCTGTAATCAGCTCCCTGATAGGTTGCTGAAAATTTGTGCATTACCGCGCCATTTTAAAATTTAATTCATATCTTCGAATTCCTTCAAAGATGAATGTTGTTTCTGATAAGTACCAAGAATTTTTGGTTTCGGAATCAAAAAATTGTCCTTTGAGACCTTATTTTCGCCAGCCTGGCTTTCCTAATCAAAGATTTATTTATAAATTCTTACAAGGGTCAGAGGAAATTTATTTTAAATTTTTGGAGGAAACGTCGCTAATTGTTTCTTCAATGAAGTGCGAAAATGTAGATCACAGATAAATGACCGTTAGAAGAGCCGATTCTGAGACGGCCGTATATGATATTGTGGTCATGTTGGAAGAAATAACCGCTGTAACGGTAAGAAAATTATTAGACATTCCTCCTTTTTTACCGACAATAAACTAATTGCTGTCATTTTAGCTCTAGTGTACGAAGCGTTCTTATTTACTTATTTTAAAGTATTTAATTTAAGTAATATTTTAATTCTTTTAAACGTTGGTATGATGGTTTTTGATTCGATATTCAATTTACGTAATATTTTAATCCAATTAAACGTTGCCGCAATGTTTTTATAGTGGTACTTTTATTCTATTTCTATGCTATATGAAAGTAATAATTTAACCTTTCTTTAGTATTTTATACTCGTAGTAAATGTATTTATTCTATATAATATATATATATATTATATTCTATATAACGTATTTAAATTTAATAATATTCTAATTCTTTCAAATGTTGGATGATGTTTTTTATTTCGATATTCAATTTCAGTAATATTTTAATCTAATTAAACGTTGGCACAATGTTTTTATAGCGGTGTTTTTATTCTCTTCATTGCTATATGAAAGTAATAATAACCTTACTTTAGTATTTTATACTCATAGTAAATGTATTTATTTACACTACGACACTACTTAAAAAACGACATTTTCAACAAAAAAATTAATCCATTATTTCTAGCGATATTTATTTTTTTTTTTAAGTTTCGAATACTTTACTATGCGTAAAAACAGCGTTTTTCAAGATGGCTGACGTTTGTAGAAATCGCGCCAACAATTGCGCCAACGTAAATCGCCAAAAACGCGTGCAACCGTCTACCAAAGTAGCACCGAGATGGTGTGTGTGTGGTGTATTGAGAATACGGCAAAGCACACTAGGGCTATCTGCCTAAGGGGAGGGATGCCTTTCGTGGAGGACTTTCTAAGGGAAACTGGCTCGTATACACGTTACACATGGGAAAAACCACGAAAACGCCCATGCAGCCAGCCCGTTCGCGGGTTTCGAACCTCGGACCGAACTACCAGTGTTCAGCGATTTTACCGCTCGGCCGCTGGTGGGCTAGCACCGAGATGAATAATGAAATTTTAAAATGGCGCGGTAATGCACAAATATTCAGTAACCAATCAGGGAGCTCATTACAGCTCGTTAATGCACAAATATTCTGTAACTAATCAGGGAGCTGATTACATTACGAATAGAATTAAAATTATTTAAATAATCATACATAATAAAATCATTTTTTAAAAAAATGCAAAATTAAATTGTATTTTAATATTTAACGGCCATAAATAATGTTTAAAACATTAGATTAAATTTATAGATATTAAAACCAATTACTTTTAAAGTAATTTGACATCATTCATTACATCATCCACAACATAAAATTTCATAAAATATCATAAACAATAAAATTTTTATTTCAAATAAAAATGCAAAATTAAATTGATTTTTAATATTTAGAAGCCATAAATAATATTTAAAACGCGCAATTTATGCATAATAAAACGCATTATTTCTTAAATAAAATGACAACAAAGTATCGGTTACCATAAATAACTTCTCTAGTAATGGGTTTACCATAAGTCGTATCGTTTGCCAAAACAAAATCGCCAAAATCCGTGCAACCGTCTACCAAAGTAGCACGATAAAAAATTTAATAGATGTAAAAGATGAATATAAATCTTAATTTATTAGGAAATAAATAAATCAGTTACTGAAATTGATAGCTAAATTGAAAGCTTCGTTGCTGGGAAATGATCTTATTTTCCATACCCCGAGGTGTTCTGCAGTTCCTTCGTACATAGCCTTCAGTTCCGCAATTCCAGCACTTTTGTTTATGGTCACTTCTTTTTCGTCTCATGGCATTTTATTGTCTGTTTAACTCGCCTGCCTCATTTTCCGTGATCTAGGGTGTTCTGCAGTTCTTCCGTATGTGGCCTTAAACACCACAGTTCCAACACTTTAGGACTAGTTTCTTTTTACTACTATTCAGTCTCAAGGCCCTGATTAGTCTTGTCAAATTATCCGTTTTATTTTTCGTGCCCTGGAGTGTTCTGCAATGCCGTCGTGTGTGGCCTTCAGTACCACATTTCCAACACCTTAGAGCCACTTTGTTCTCACTCCTACTCTATATCAAAGCATTAACTTCTCTGGATAAATCATCTAAACGAGCCGTCAATTGATTCATTGACTGGGTAGCGATCTGTACGAGTTGCTTGCTGGGCTGCCTCGAATTTCATGGCGCACAACAGAGCGCTTTTTACATCCTTAACATCCGGTATTCGTTGAGCTTTATGTATTTCGGGATCCCGGATGCCGTCGACAGAGTACTGCAGGGACAGGATTTCCCTCGTTTCTCTCGGACACTCCGTAAAGGCGAGATGCCTTTCAACATCCGTCAGGCTCCTGGAGTGTTTCGGTGGACTTCTGTTGACGGGATTTTAATTGAAACCTACTGTAGTCTTTTAAACATTTCTCGCCAAAGCGCAGCCACAACGCACCGGATAGAGCTTCGAAATCTCCGGATTTCTGGAAGAGTCTGAAGAATATGCGCAGTGTCTGCTCTCAGAGAAGCAACAAGAAGGCAGGCCTTAGCTTGGGAATCCCATCCATTCACATCCGCAACTATAGAAAATTGTGTCTTATACACTTACCAGGAGGTCTTCCCATCATATGTGGATAGCTTCAGGGAGGGAAGAGCAGGCATGGGTAAAAATTTAAAACCCTCAGAATTGCTTCCTTCGGTCGCTATGCACTTCTTTAAAGTGTCAACTTCTTAGGCGACAGCAGCAGAAAATCTTTCAATTTCTTCTTGAACGGCAGAAACTCTTTCTTCAGTTTGTTGCTCCACCGCAGAAACTCTTTCTTGAATTTCTCCATTTTCAACTGTATCTATTCTTCTTTCCATTCTATTATACAAGTAATTTCTTTCTTCGTTTCCTCTTGGCCTGCTTCAATTTTTCCTGGAGAATTTCATCTCTTCTTTAATGGATTCCTGTCTCGCTTTCCTTTCTTCTTTATCAGAGTTGACGCCCCTTCCATCTTTTTTTGCAAAACAGTAAATGCAGTCATCAATTGCCTGAATTTTACATTCATCGCTCTTGTAATTGGTATTAAAAATCTCACATCTGACACCAAAATTTGTTGCGAGCGTACGGGTCCGTTATGAACTAAATGCACAAGGCCGATAAAAAATGAATAAAATTTATTATTATCACAACAAATAAAACAAAATGCTTAAATGTCCTCAAATATTTGTACAATATTGCAATATTTCACAGTAGTTATCTTTTAAACTACTCAAACGTTCAACAGAACTTAATTTAAAACAAGGAAAGCTAATCCGATTTCGCCGCGAATTCGCTATAGTAAGCAACAACAGTTTTCCAAACAAAACTCATAAAACAGCTACTGAATTGAGAGGTCTTCTTCCTTTTATAAGATTTTTAAATCACGTAAGAACACATTCAGGTATTTTCTAGATTTTACCCGAAAAGCAAAAGCGTACATTTACGAGATATCTATCTATTAACCGCGCGTGCTCCTGTATTTTTCATTTTCCCCGCAGAGCTTTCTTTACAAATAAGTCGCGTGCCGCATTGCACGAGGAAATGAAACAATTTAATAACAATTCTATTAAAAATAGCAAACTAAATAAATTAATACAAAAACCCTAACAGTATGTAATTCTACTTAATTTTTTATGTATTAAAATTTACTTTTTAATTTCTTAAAAAGTAACTCATCGAAAGTACTTTTTTATACATCTAAATACATTAATTTTAAATTCTTCCCGTGTGACGCATTCAAGGAGGAAGTCATAAAATTAATATACCATTTTTTCACATTTTAATAGTTCTTGAATATTCTTATTTTTTCTTGGCTACTAATACTTCTTTTTCAGCTATAAATATTTCTCTCCTATTACACCTATTCAGCTGAAGATTGAAGATTTAATAATGTAATTTTTGTAGTGGAGAATCCTTCAGCTCTCAGCCACATTAACTTTCTCGCCTTAGCTTCTTTTTGGCGGACTATATAGTTCTTTTCCTCTTATCTCCAATTTCTAAAGGAAATATATAAGGCACTAAAAAGTATATGAATCAATCGATAAATAACAACCCATCAGAACTACCCTGACAAGAAAAGACAGACTATGAAAAACAACATAAAAGACGAAAAATGCTGTTCGGTAAATTCCCGTTGCAGGAAGCTAGGCATTTCCTTTCCCGGCTAACTTCCTGTCCAGGACACCCATTAAGTAACAGCCACGTTTAATTAGAAACTGTCCATCCTCGGATTTTTTTCGTCTTTTTTCGCTGTTGAACCTTTTACGAAGATGCCGAAAAGATTTAAAAGGAGCCCTAAGGAATTGAAAAGTTGAAAGGGAAAATCATTAATTTTGAACGTAAACGTTAAGAATAACATTGTCCCTTGCGTACTTAAAATTTTTTCCGGAATTTGTAAATTTGTTCTAAAAGTGTTTTGTGATCCGTCTGAGTGGCATCAGGCAGCACTTGCGTTTACAGTCCTTCTGAAGAATAAAAAGAAAGGAAAAGAAGCGAAACTTTTTTCGAAGTCTTTCGCAACAGCATGATATTCCCAACAACAGAATGACATTTACCTGCTTAAACTAAACATGTAGTTTTAAATAATACGAAAACTTAAAAAACTACCCCAAAATAACCTTCTTCGGCGTCGATTTAAATTGATGCTGATATATTGAACTCCAAATAGAAGCTGCATTTAGTCAGACACAAACATTTAAATTGGTATGATACTCTTGCATTTAAAATCCGATATACTGAAGATAGTTTATTCGTTTACATGATATATTTAATTTAAACAAGTTCTAAAACTGTATTGAGAAAATTTTATAATAACTGATACTACTTCCGATTTAAAATTTTTATTCATCACATTTTTTGTGTAAACTACAATAAATAATTTATTAATAAAAAAGTCTGAAATTTTCAGATTTTATATTACGCTCAAAGAGGCGTTTTTAACGTTTTGTGTGTTACCTTTATATATTAAATATCATGTTCTTCTCAGTTAAGCCGTAAAATTCAATTCAACAGCAATATCACAAAACATTTAAAATCAGCATATCTTTAGAATTTCCGATACACAGTCCCGCGCGCTGGAGATAAAAAGTTTTTTTTTTTTTTTTTTTTTTCGTACCGTCATGCAATTACTCGCTTTGAAATCGTCGAGTTTGTTAATCAAAAATTCGTTCAAGTTTTAGAGAATATGAAATAGGTAATAAAACAAATTCCAAATTTGGGCTTCCAGATGATTATATTCGACACTCATTACCGGACAAAAGAGCCTGTAGAATTAAATAAATTTTCGCTTCTAAATAATGAGAAAATATTCACTAAAACTCTTTATATAATTAACCAATTGTCTAAATGATTGAAATTATTGGAATTGGAAGACTATATTCGAAATTTGATGTCTCTGGGTACCGTTGCTTTTTCACAATGCGAGAAGCATACACACATTCATGCTGATTCTTCATTATTTAATTTCTTTAAATGTAGTGCAGGGCGATAATATATGGTGGCAACAATTTGAAAAGTGATTCAAACTTTATAGTGAACCAACGCAAAATGCCAAAACGAAATTAATAGCCCTTCTGGGAAAATTGCCTTTTTGGGCAAATAAGCACTGAATAGTTTTACCGAGAAGTTAAATAAATTCTTATAGTTTTCGAAATATTTTGAATGAAATAAAGTTTCTTGTTGTAGTGGTTACTGCGCTTGGTCACTGAATTTAACAAACTTAGTCGCCTAATCTCTAACGAGCAAATCTGAAATGTCACCAAAGGTTTAAGCAGTATTCGCCTTAACAGAGTTAGATCCCGTAGGCTTTCAGCAAAACTTTAAAAAAAAAATCGCAATACACACTTTTAGTGAAGAATTCAAGAAATATTTATCTAGGGAAATTTGATAAAATAATTTGAATCATTTAGACAATTGGTCAATTATATAAAGAGTTTTAGTGAATATTTTCTCATTATTTAGAAGCGAAAATATATTTAATTCTACAGGCTCTTTTGTCCGGTAATGAGTGTAGAAATCATTTTTAACATGAAATTCGTGATATCAATGTCAGAAGATCTATATAAAAACATCATTTCAAGATTAGTGTCTAAATTAGTAATAAGATTAAATAACGTAATTAGATTTTTAACAATTTCATCTGCTTCCTTAATAGCGTAATGTCAAATTCTTTTCTCCTGACAGAAAAATTTATATATTTTTTTTTTTTATTTTTTTTTTTTTTTTATTTTTATTACATTTTCATCTTTTTAGCGTAACAATTTTTAATGTTGTTGCGTTATTTTCTTCTGACACCACTTGTTACGTTATTTTAGTCCTTCATGTACGTACGGGGTTCGTGTGGATTTGGTGTGAATAACGACGACATCACTTGATGGAATATCGAAACTCACTTTATTTACTCATATTAATCAGGACAGATCCAAAACACTTTTTACAGTCGTCGAAGATCTACTATAAACACCTGGAAGAATCAGCGATACAGCCTTCACACTGTCAGGCAATAACGGTGGAGTAAACTTTATATGTAACTTTATATGTAACTTGCTAACTTTATATGTAACTTGCTAAAATTACTTGCTAGGGTATTGAATTGTAATCTTATGTGTCACTTGCTAAAGTTTTGTTCATAAGTACTGTGTTCACACAGATGTAACCATTTTTAATATCTATGTTTTGTAACACTAATGATGTGCCCTATGAGTGGATCTCGTGTGGCTCTAACATAAGTCAGCTTTAGATAAGGGTGGACGTGGCGCTAAACCAATTAACCATAATGGTAACGGGGTGGTGCCCACGTCCTCCGTCACTAAACTAAACTAATAACGGTGGAGACAGCTTCACTACAAATCACCATAGTACAGCTCTCGACTCTGCTCGGTCGTTCTCGGAACTCCACGTACTCTCGAGACTCTCCACGCTACAACTCGCAATTTATTTAACGACACACAGAGCACAGCTCCCGACTCTTCGGTTCAGTCGTTCCTGGAGCTCAACACACTCTCTCGACGATGCACTAACCGCGATACACTAAGAGACTCTTTCGATGCACTCGATGACCTACTCGGCACTTGCTGCCTAACTATCAACTCGCTAGACGAGGCACTAACTCGATACTAACTATCTCGCACTCTATGACTGACTATCAGCTCGCTAGACGAGGCATTCTGACGGCGGACCAGCAGGGTTTATACAGCTTTCGGCTTGTGTTCGAGAACATTCTGTGCTAAACTGGTAAGAATTCGTTCCAGAAGGTTTTCCATCCGTCCATGGCATCTCGCCAATTTTGTCGCCAAATGGGCGATTTTTCGCCAAATGCGGCAATCCTGCTTTTCCTTGCCATTTTATGGCAATCCTAAACTTGCTTTGCGGGGAAGCTATCTTACCGCGCCTGTACATTTCGTAACAATATTATTAACAAACATTAATTCTTTGGGTTTGTTGTTCTTATAATTTTATCTTAATAATATATTTTCTCAACAAGTCGTTTTTTCATTGTAAAGACAAATATGGCATCAATTACATATATGTGGCTGCGACCAATGTTAATGTTTACCAAATAAGGTAGATGCGTATGGTCCCTACCCCAGAGTCCCTTTATGTTTGCTTTATTTTGTACAAGTTGAAGCAATAGAGAATAAAAGAAGGAATAAACTGGAAGTTTTAAGTGTTTAAGAAAAACAATAAAAACTTTCAACCTCACTAACCAAACAGAACCGTCTTTAATCTCCCAAGACGCGTGTTATTCTTTTTTTTTTTTTAACTGGAATGCTCTAAACTTTTCACCAAATGCCACAAACTTAGTGAGTTGCGCTATCCCTGGGCAGAGTAGTATCAAAGCAAGAAAATGTGAAGAATAAAAATGCTAATTTCTTTTTTTAAATTCATCGCACTGAAAGGGAATTTTCTTCACAAATTGTAATTCACTTATTCTCATGTTAACGCCAAATGTCATGTTTTTAGATGGTAAGGAGGTGAGGATTTATTTACCTATTAATTTTTCATCAAATACAACTGATCTTAAACAGCGGAAACATTGGTGAGATAATATATCAGGAAACACGCGGATTGGTATGCTGGTAAAATGAAACGTATAGCCATCTGAAGGAATATTTGCTGCATCTGTGCAAGCGATTTAAAACAAATGCACAGCTACGTTTTGAACAATTAAGTCTTTGCTTTATTAAATACGTCTTCCTAGGGCTTTAATTTACGACGAAATAATATACCAGCAATTTTCTCTTATGCATTCAGTTTTGCCATTTCGTACAGCTCATATTTAATATAAGATTTTATGTTCCAGCTTCCAATTCTGGGGGACTAATTTTTAAGCTAATAAACCTATCAGAAATGCTCAACTTAAAATTGTTTTAGGTGTTACACTTAAATCTTCTTACCAAGATCAAATTGAAATTTATTTTTAATCTTATTATTTTTTAAATTTTAATTAAGTAACTTTTTTAATATTTTATATATTCAGAATTGTAACCTGAAGTTTTTTTGTTAGTTCTGTTATTGGAGTATAAAATTTGTTGATAAGTTATTTAATTTGTTTTCCCATTTAACATGACTTTGACTAAAAGATCTAAATTTACATTAGCTGCACTAGATTGTACTAGACTGTACTAAAATTCGATAGATGAGGAATTTTGGGGATATGAATTGACATAGAAGTGCATATACAGAAAGGAGAAAATATTTCTTCTTGCAAATGATTCCACAGATGATCTTTGCCAAACATTATATGTTCCGTCCAATTCTCGATTTTGAAATTTCTTCAAGATTTTTAGTCTCTGATTTTTATAAGGAATCAGGGACAAAAACATTTCCCAAAACACTATAATAACTATATCTTCTTGTAAATGATTCTACTAATTTAACTTTGTCAAATTTTATCTATTCCATCAAATTCTCGCATTCGAAATACCTTCATGATCCCTAGTGTCTGATTTTTATCTGAGTGTCTGATTTTCAGGCACAAAAAAATTTCCAATAACACGATGGTTTCTCCTGTTTATGAAAGTTAGATATAATGCGAATATTAATCTATAATAAATATATCTTCTTGCAAATGATTTCAGTGATTCATCTTTGTCAAACTTTATCTGTTCTATCAAATTCTTGAATTCGAAATTCCTTCAGGATTCCTAGTGTCTGATTTTTATTAAGAATCAAGGACAAGTAAATTTCCAATAACATAATGGTTTCTCCTATCTACGAAGGTTAGATATAATGCTAATATTACTTTATAATAAATATATCTTATTGAAAATGATTCCACTGATTCATCTTTATCAAACTTTATATGTTCTACCAAATTCTTGAATTCGAAATTCCTTCGGGATTCCTAGTGTCTGATTTTTATTAAGAATCAGGACAAGAAAATTACCAATAACACAATGGTTTCTCCTATAGATATGATGTGAATACAGAATTCCTTTCCTAATACTAGTTAAAAGTGAAAGCAATTCACCGGAATGAGCTTCTAAATACATAATCACTTATTCAATAAAATAAAGACATAAAACTACTTAGACATTAAAGCTATCCCTGGCAAAGCGCTTCATACTCACGAATTGGAGAATCACTTAAGAGGCTATCTAAAACATAAAATTATACATCTACATTTCGACGATACTTTAATTACATAGCCTCAGGCATTCCATTAAATCTTTGAGTCCACCAATGGCCGAACGGATGAAACCATAAGCACGAGATGTTTCACCCTAAAATTGATTCTCAGCAAGGAACAACCTAATATTTCGTGAAGTTTTCAATGGTGCTCAAACATGCAATACCTCTAAGAAAGATTCTCTTAATTTAAATTCTGCACGACAGATAAGTGTCATCATGCGGACAATCTTTATTTCTTTAAAACATTTTAAATAGCTTAACTTATAAACTATAAATTCCTTTTAAAAACTAAAAAACCATTTGCCCTAAAATTACAATAAATTTTCTTCAAATTACAGCAATTTTCCGCAGTTATTAAGTTTGAGAAATAAACATAAATTATTATTAAACATTTAGAGAATTTCATAATTATTCTTTAAGTTATTCTTAAATAGAGCATATTAGTAATGGCTACAGAGGCCCTATTATAATTAACCGAAATGATTTTATAATTAAGACAGCAAAACATTGTTTGCAAAACATTGTTCATCGGGGAAGTTTTGTCTTTAAGTGATAATTAAAAGATTACAGCAGTCTTTTTAGACATTAAGAAATAAATACATATTTACAGATAAACCAACTTTTAAATGCATTATTTGTATTGGATACGTTAAAACACAATAGGATTATCTGTCTAATGAGAAGTATGCCTTCGTGAAAAACTTTCTTCGCAGACATGACCACAAATTTCATGCACCATTTGGATTGATTTATTCGCAAAATAAGATAGAGGGGCATGAATCTTGCAGTCGGGATTTTTTCCGTTTATATTTTTCTCTGTTTATTTCCATAGCGCTCAAATTGGTTTAGGAATAAGTTAATTGATAAAGGCAAAAAAACTCGAAGGCTATCTGTCTGAAGGGAAGGATGCCTTCGTGGAGAAAGTTTTAAAAGAAATTGGCTCGTATCCACGTAACACGGGGGGAAAACCGCGAAAACCCACCATGCAGCCAACCCGTTCGCCGGCATTTGATCCAAGGTCGAACTACCACTGTTCAGCGATTCACCGCTAGGCCGCTGGTGAGCATTGTTCAAAGGGCAGGCAGAAACTTTAGCAAGCAGAAAACTGCTTTTAAGTAATCTCAACCGATATGCTAACTATCATTTGTAATTAGTGCTTGATTTTATTGTGTTTAGTTTTGTGCGCTTCCTTAATTATTTATTTATATATATTGGTAAAAATCTGTACATAATTTTAAGATAAAGAATAATAAGGCGTTTTAACGGAAAATGACTCCATCCATATTACATATACAGAAAAACACGAAGTCTCCCATGCAACCTGCCCGTTCATCGAGACTTAAAACCCAGACTGAACTACCAGTGTTCAGCGATTTTGCCTCTCGGCAGCTACTGAGCCACTGTAATTATTTAAATATTATAATTTATTCTATCATTCCCATTATTCATCCAAGCAAAAAATGCATGACTTATCTGCATATAAGAATAAAAATCAAAATTCACGGAGCCGAGTAAAAGAGTGGATATATATATATATACTGGTGAGGCTGATTACAGCCAAAAAGGGAGTTGCACAACTACATGTTATAGCAGCCCTATATACCAAAATTTCAACCATCTAAGACTACTCTTTTTCGAGGTATGCGAGATACATGTATACCTACGTACAAACGTCGCGAAACAAATCTCTTCTGAATCCATTTTAAATGCATTTTGTAATACGTTTTGCTAAAAAGGGTCCTTTATATCACGAAAAGCTTCATTCAAATGGATTCAAGAGACATCAAAGTGGATATTTCCTTTAAAATATGACACCCGAAATTTTTCGCGATTACCATACTTCCTTTACTTCGTTTAAGGAAATAAAAAGCTACCTTAAAGAGCGATATAACTTGCACAACCCAAGTTGGATTTTAATGATATAATCAATTTAACGACTGTTTTCGGGGATCGAATCAAAAACTATAAAAATCAAGAGAAATATTTCTGGTATTAAATAATTTTCAAAAAGTGTTATTTCTCTCTGCATATACTTAAAACATGAAACAGCTGAATAATTAGTAAGTACTGAACATTTTAAAATACTTTAATAAATATCACGATTAAAACTTTATTAAAACATTTCCCGATTTAGCAATAACTACGATTTAAGGCAACTTTTTGTTAAATGTCATTGCACTTAAAACTACAACGAAAATATCTCTTCAGAATATTAAATTAGGATTTGACTGTATCTGAAAGTAGCAATTATAGCTCTACTAATATATATCTATATATGAATAGTTTACATAACACTTTCATAAAAATTAATGTTTGAGTAGTTTAGATCAGCGGTTCTCAACCTTTTGACTGACGCGTACCATCTACACAAATTGAAAACTTTTAGTCCACCACTACAAAGTACTACTACCACCACCACTCTTGAACAAAGCTCAGATCGCATACATTTACGGGTGTTGGAGAAAACAACTCAAACAGGATATGAAAATCATTCGAAAACTAATGCAGTCATTATAACTAAAAAAAAATAGGGCTAATAAATCTTATCGGTTCTAATGAACTGAAAAATATAATTGAAAAATAATTAGCCAATAGGTAAATAAATAAAATCACGGTCACGCTTACATCCACATCACCATGTAAATGAAGCTTAGGTGCTAAAGACGTGGAATATAGAAATACAGCAGCTATTTATGGCTAGTTGAACATGTTTTATGTGTTGACAAAATAGCCTTTCTATTGTAGACAAATACATTCGACGAAGACACATTGGCAACGTGTCACATATTGGCGATATATATGTGACTGTGGAATAGTGGATCCATTTACCTCTATGCTTGTGTTTTGCTTTATTGTGTTTTATTCAACGAATTGTGAAGACAACAAAGAGAATGTATAAATCCACAGCTGGCTAATATAAAACGGAATTTTCACCAGTTAAATGCATAAACATTATCATGCATCTACTACTTCGTCTTTAAATCTCTCAGATTTTTTTCATTTCATACGCACACACACACTGATATATATATTCTTATACTTTTCTGAAGATGACGATATATTTTAATACGTTTTAACAGAAAATTTGAAAAGCATAAAATATAACCCGTAAATAACTATAGAATTACACTGGCAAGCTATTTATTTAATGTTTATAGATAACTTTGCAATTAGTTTGCTTTTAAAGTACGACAAAATTTTATCTTTCATTATAACTAGTAAATTTAGAAAATTACAATATAATTGTATAAAAGAAAACAAAACACAATAATAATTGAAAACACGAGCTGTTTTCTTTTTAGAAATTGAATAAATGCATTAGCAATCTTACGAAAGGCATTACAAGATTAGAATACCTGAATATATTTTTTTAAAAATTTTTATACCTGTTTAGGAAGCATAGATATTCTCTGATTTAAATAACTGAATTTTATTTATGTTTCTGCGGAAATTTTTAAAGTATTAAACAATACTTTTCTATGTATTGTGAGGGAAGGGAATGTTAAAAGCTTCAAATTTTGAATCTGAAAACTGCATTCTGCGCCGTCATATAACTACATAAATTGCTCAAGAAAGAGCATTTATATTTAGTTCATAGATACTTAAGTGAATTCATCGAAACGTAAGATCAAAGTGTGATGAAGCATTTAAACAAACATTTGCAATGTAAGAAATTTCATACAACAACTTTTAATGCATTTGTCAGTTGTAGGATACCAATATAAACTGACAATACGAAAAGCTCATTTTTCAGACACATATTTGATTTCTTTTATGGCATGTATATTTTATTCTTACAAAACAAAATATTTTACCAAAGGTGAGCACTTTGATCTAATGTGTCTATTTAAATGAATGCATACTATGTTTCTAGAGAATCACTGATAAAAATTTGAAAAAAATTACTTCGCAAGAGAATGAAGCATTAATTCAATGCGAGAGTTTGTTAAAGTCGAAATATAAACGATCTAAACATGAATGAAGCATTAATTCAATGCGAGAGTTTGTTAAAGTCGAAATATAAAAGATCTAATGTTTTTATAAGGTATTTCTGCCACCTTCTTAGCATGCCTTCGTAGTGTAATGGCCAGCACACTTGGCGCGTATTCGAGAACTCCGAGGTTCGAGTCCCGGAGAGGGCATTGCTCATTTTTCATGTCTTCAGCATCAAAATAGCTTAATGTCTCTGCATATTTAGTTCAAATGTAAAAGTTCTTATTAAAAAAATTACAAAAGGCCAATATATATTATACTCAACGCAAAATCGCAAAACGAAAACAATAGTCCTTCAGGGACAAAGCCTCTTTGGACTAATAACCAGACTCCACTTGTCTGAAGAAGAGGGCATGTGAAATAAAAGACTCAGCTATCATTCATTCTATGTGAAAATAATGACAATAACTAATATTTTACTAAAAGAGCTTATATGTGAAATAAATTTTTCTTTGAGGACACCTTCAAACCAGTTTCTTCATAATTTCCTTTAAAGATACATTTAATTCATGATATGACTAATTAAAGAATTTAATATTTTTACATACTTTCGTTATATATTTTTCCACTTTTCAAATATAAAGAAGCTATATAATGTTACCATGCTAGTCTTAATGCATCTTCATTTAGTAACCTATAAAATGTTTCGCTACTTAGCCTGGGGCATCTGTATCGATAATATTTGCTGATAAATAAGACTGCACTTTAAAAGAACCTTTTGTGACAAACTTTAAAATTTGAACACTTCTAGTTATTTTTATGTCAATTCTTTCTTGTAACTTTCATTTTTTCCGCCATGATTCCGTCTGTCATATTTCAAATTAAGAGAGATTAAAATAGCAAGCGAATGTATAATTTAGGGAGAGATTTCTGGCAATGTACCAAACAGCAACCTGTTTTTGAGAGTTGTTCACTCAACTATTTTCCTAACTGCGTTTAGTTAATGCTTTCTTACACTAAAGCCAAAAAACTGTTTGTTGTGTTCCGTATATTTAACTTTCTGTTATGTTGTACATATATGTATTCGTAAGACCTTGCAAACTGTGGTATATAATTTCCGTCAAAATTTAGACGTACTTCAAAAGATGTAACTTTTAATAAATCTATATTAGGTTTTACTTCTTTATTTTTAGGATGGACGTTTAGTTAAGAGCGATGACAAAACTTTTCAGAAAGCATACACAAGGTGCAGTTCAGTAGTTAATCAGTATTAACTTTAAAAAGCACCGGTTATCAAACTGCGCTACATGTACCACTGGTGGTACATTATAATATTTTTAGTGGTATAAATTTTGCAGAAAAAATTAAATGAATGTAAAATTGCGCCCTTTTTAACATTTTGTTTTAATCTTTATTATTCAGAAACACATATATTTTTCAAAGTTTTGACTTTTACGGCTCTAGCTTTAACGTTGAAATGACGACTTTTCCAAGAAAACTGACTAAATTTCAAAACATTCACCATTTTTTTAGACCTTGTAATATTTAAAAAGACAGAATGTATATATTTTTTTAAACATATCTTGTCAATGCTGGCCCTGCGACTCAGATGTCTTTTTTACTTTTTTTGTACAACTATATTATTTGCTTAATATATGTATTATTACTCACTATTTAACACAATTGTTATGTATGTATAACTATATATAATAATTTATTTACTAAAAAACATTTTTGACAATTTACATTCAAGTTATTTTAAAACAATTTTCGGAATTGAACTTATTAGCTATAGATTCACTCTTTTAAGATAATTCTACTAAAATTAATCTTGGGAGATAATATAATCAATATTTCTTTAGTAAATAAATTATTATGTGTGTGTGTGTGTGTGTGTGTGTGTGCGTGTGTGTGTGTGTGTGTATGTATTGAATCAATTGAAATCAATTTCTTAGTACTTGCTCAATAGCTGGAAAGTAAGATAATAATAATTCATTTACTCAAGGAATATTGATTATATTATGTCCTAATATAAAGTTAGTAGAATGTATCTAAATGAAGTAACCAAGAAGTATGAAATTTAATCCCGAAAATAATAGAAATTCAAACTTTTAAAAAGAATATTGATAAACCAAGTAATTATCGTCATTGATCGGAAATTGGTTGACTTTTCAAGGGGGAACAAACCAACCCCCGTTCAATTAACAATAATTAATAAATGCGAAGGTATTTCGTCTTTACTTTTTGTATATTACTCGTATGTACATTTCCTTGTATCTTATTTTATATATTTCAATTTTTCAACTTATATTTCATTAATTTTGCAAAGATTGCATAGTTTCTTATGTTTCTTATGTTTCTCGTGTTTATTAGATTATTCTTAGTTCTATTTCACAAGTAAATATTAAATTTTGTTTATTATATTTATAAAAATAGTTTTGAATTAACCTGCATGAAAGCGAGGATGTCGGGGAAAACTTTACTCAAATATCTGATAAAATGTTTACTACTAATTTGGCTTTACTATCTCGAGATTTCTAAAATATCCATTCACTTTAAGGAAACTGCTACATTCAAAATAAATTCTTTATAGCACGCTACTTAATTTGGCTATTATATCTCAAGATTTGTTTAAAATACATTAACTTAACGGAACTGCTGCATTCAATTGATTTCTTTATAGTACTTCAATTTAATTCATCTCACTTTAGTCTTACTAATTAAATTAAAACTCGACTACAAATTTCACCTTAACTCAAATTGCTAATGTAGCATCATTCTTATCTGAGTAAAAGACGAAACAATTTCGCATTTATTAATTATTGTTAATTGATCGGGGTTGGTTTGTTCCCCTTGAAAAGTGAACCAATTTCCGATCAATGACGATAATTACTTGGTTTATTAATATTCTTTTTAAAAGTTGGAATTTCTATTATTTTCGGGATTAATTTCATACTTCTCGGTTTCTTCATTCAGACACATTCTATTATGTTTATATTATGAGATAATATAGTCAATATTACTTTACTAAATATATTTATACTCGTAATATACTTATTTATATTTTATTGCAATGTAAGTTTCATTTACGAATATAATTAAATAATATAAATTTAAAGAGTCTTATTCTTTGATTATATATGCTCCATTTAGAATGCATTGATTTTTAATAGCGAAAGGCTTTTATGGTCTTAGATATATTTTTGTTTCATATTATGTGGTACAAAATTTGTAAAGTTTGAGAACCCATGTTATGATTGTTATGCAAGTGAAGGCCTAAAGATGTTTGCTTGACTGTATTATATTTTTAAAGTTCAAACCGGTAGGCAATGCATGCTCAAAACGAATTTGACAAGCAACTATGTAATCGGATCAAGATATAAGTTCTCTAAGATTTCAAACTACCCCTCACACGACTGTGGGAAGGGATGGCCATTAGTAGAAATATCCCGTTTCCTCTAATTACTCTACGAATGCCTATTCCCGAAGGCCTTTCATTCCAGGGCGCAAATAAATTTATTTGCTTTTTATTACACTCCTCTTTTTCGGAACAGAAATGTGGTTCGTAATCTAACGAATGCCTTTAAGTACACATACCTTGTTTATGGTTTGGGTCCATTTTCAGAACTCGCTTTTATAGAAACAGGAGAAGTGCGAAGCATTTAAAGAATTATTTTTTCGTGTTATTTAGAAGGCGATTTCTTTTATGTTGCCATTCAGGATTAAGTAATCTTCAAAGCATTTACTTAAGAAGGTGTAGAGAGTCATTTCATGCTTAAGAGCACTTCATCTTATTCTGGAGTGAAATTCTGAGTGGTAATTAGCAAAGAAACAGTATAGATGTAAACTTTTAAGATTATTTTGCTGCAGAAAATAGGAGAATTAACTCTGTGGTGATTCTTTAATTTTTTTTTAATAAACTGCTTTACTTGAAGTTTAATAAAATTATTCCATGACTCATATCTAAGCAATGGTTTAAACCTAAAATTTGCATGAAGTTCAGGGTGCAGTTTACAAATTACATATTGGCAAATAGTTTTTCTGTATGATTTCTCAAATATTTTAGTTACTAAGTGCAAAACAATAAAAGATAAAAATTTTCATTTCATATATTCTCTTGTAAAAAGAGATGAAACAAACATCTGAAGTTATTGCTGTATGCGTGAATGCATTTACATTAAATTTATATCCTTTTCTCCATCTGTCAGTTATATTTGTCGAGTTTTGTAGCCGATGTTTGTAATAAAAAATTCTTTTTTATTATTATCTGCATTTAATTATAAGGTATCCCCCCACCTTCCTAGCGTGCCTTCATGGTGTAGTGGTTCTGCACGCTGGACAGGTATTCCAGAGTTCCGTGGTTCGATTCCCGGAGAAGGCGGTTGTTCATTTTCCATCTCACCGGCTTTTCCAATTAACCTAATATCTCTACAGTGGCGCCCGAACAAAAAGGGTTATGGATGATGACTCTCCACACCCAGGATTGGGCAGTTGGGTCCCTTAATAACCCCAGTCGCCCTTTAAAAAACAGGGAGTATATAAAAGGTATTACTCCCAGCTTCCTAGCGTGCCTACGTGGTGTAGTGGTTCTGTACGCTGGGCCGGTATTCCAGAGGTCCATGGTTCGATTCCCGGCGAAGGCGGTTTCTAATTTTTCTTCTTTCCTGCTTCCAAAAATACTTAATGTCTCTACATAATAAAAACCATTAAATTTTAATAGAATTCTTAAAAATCGTATAATGGTAAAAGATATGTGTTAAAAACCGAGCCTTTAAAATTTCGTGCATAATTATCGTTTGTGAGAAGCACACTGCAACTCCTCAGAACGAACGGCGGATAAATAAAAATATATGTATTCCATGACATGTAAACAACATATTCATGAGAGAAAAAATTTGAATTGTAATAAGTTAATATTATTTTTAATATATTCTAGTGTTCGTCTACGTGTGGCCTCTTTATTTAGTTACTCTGTTTTTATTTGAATGTTGATTCAACAGCGAAGGAGATACAGTCACCCCGAGAATAAAAGGTAGGTTGAATTTTGATATTCTTATTGAAATAAAAACCTTTAAAGAAAATACAAAAATTAAGTTAATTTTTTAACAATATGTAATAATTGAGAATAGTTTAATACACATTCAAAGTTCTTGCTAAAACACTCCTGTATTTTATTAATTATTGAGATTTCGGTTATCCTATAACCAAACTAGATCAAGAAAAGAGAACATCTGTAATCTTGTTTTTGTCATTGACTTCTTTTTTCTCAACCTTTGTTGGGTCCGCGAGATAGTGTTTGAGTGACCCGATGGAGATGAACTCTGAAAATGAACTCTGATTGTATTAATTAATAATAATTAAATCTACAGTTTGATCTTATAAACGTGTTGGATGGAAAAATTTATTAGTACGCAAAATTTCACAAAGGCAACATTAATGAATTATTAAACGAATTTAGAAATAAGAATAATGCGCAGTATAATTAGAGAGTGAGTAAATATGAAGCCAAACAGTTAGCATTAGCCGGTTGATAGATCCTACTAAAAGATATATTAAAATACTTTTACGAAATGCCCAGGTGCGGTTAGATAGCTTCTCCGCAAAGCGGGTTTAGCGTTGCCAGAAAGAGGCAAGGAAAGGCACAGCTCCCAGATTTGGCCCGAAATCGCCCATCTGGCGACAAAATTGGCTAGATTGAGCGAGAACATTCTAGAACGAAATACTACCGGTTTGCCGCAGAATCTACTCGAAGGCAGGTTAAAAGCTATATAAACCCTGCCTATACGTGGAGTAGCAATTTATCGTCAGTGTATCGAGAGTTTTATTGTGCGGATTAGCTTGAGTTCAGAGATTAGCTCGAGAGCGATCGACCGAGTCGGGAGTGGTATTTAGTGTTTTGCCGTGAAGTTGTCTACACCGTTATAGCCTGATAGTCTGAAGGCTTTGCTGCAGATTGTTTTTGTGTGTTTCAGAGCGTTTTTTTTTTTTTTTTTTTTTTTTTTTTTAGTCTTTCGACTGCTGTAAACCTGTCTTTGGAACTCTCCTGTGCAATACTGACGAAAACATTGTGTTGTGATTCTTCGTCAAGTGTTGTAGAGGCATTAGATATTTTTTCGAAGCAGGAGTAGTGAAAAATGAGCAACGCCTTTGCCGGGAATCGAACCACGGACCGCTGGAATACGCGCCCAGCGTGCAGACCACCAGACTACGAAGGCATGCTAAGAAGGTGGGAGAAATACCTTACATACCCTCCTTTTTAAAGGGCGACTTGATTTTTAGGAGACTCCGTCGCCAAATCCTGGGTATGGAGAATCATCATCCACTCTATTTTTAGTTTTTTAGTTCGGGCGCCACTGTAGAGACATTAGGATTTTTTTTGGAAGCAGGAGAAGCGAAAAATGAGCAACACCTTCGCCGGGAATCGAACCACGGACCTCTGGAATACGCGCCCAGCGTGCAGACCAGCACACTACGAAGGCATGCTAAGAAGGCGGAAGAAATACCTTATAGTGCAATAATACTAAAGGCAACAATACAAGACGCAACAATACTAAACGTCTTCGTCAAGACGCAACAATAATAATGAATACTGATGTGATGTCCATAGCCAGGATTAAGTTATTAAAAAAACTTTAATTTGCAACATACAATATTCTTTACATTGCAGGTCATATATATCCAGAAATAGTTTCACAAGTACCCCACGAGCCAATGATTTCATGCACCGAGCAATTTGAAAACCAAGCGTTAAAATTTTTTTTAAAAATTTACATAAATATTAATAGGATTAGCTTTAATAGTTGAGTGACCATGTGGCATGATATTTCGTATCTGCTCTTACAGTTATTCAGGAATAATCAGGACATAATCAGTTTCGTAAAAATAACCGTCTGTTGAAAAAGCGAAGATTGAGAAAAAAAGGCTCATATGCTCATTAAAAATGATGGAAAAAATAATATAATACCTCTCGTATATGCACAAATCCCTCATATAGGCTTACAAGAAATAAATCCTTCCTTCGTGGATTAATAAATATAACAGCTCTTATATAACAGCTCTTATATAAAACTCTAATATGACTTTTCAAAAATAAATTCTTCCTTCATGGCTCAAAATTAAGATTAAAAAAGACGCTCTTAAATCTTAAAAGGGATTAATTTTGTAATACACGAAAATGCATAAAAATGCATTTCGGATAATTTTTTATTGTTTCTTCTATAATAAAAGGCAGTTCAATAATCGCAATCAATTACAAAATCTTACATTAAAGATAAAATAAAGCGCTTTATGAAGCTGAATCAGCACAAAAGGTGTTGCTAAGAATAATAAAAGGAATGTCCGAAAATAATTTTCATAGATCTAATTAAAGACGTACTAAGAAATGTTTTTATTATTACAGCTGCCTTCTTCATTTCGTTGCAATCTTTATAAATATCTCTTAAGTAAAAAGAAAATGTAAGGGAAAAAAATGGTTGAAAATTCAATTTCGAAAGCATATTCTATGTCATGACAAGAGCACTAAAAAACATTTATGATCGTAGAAATAAAAAAATCTGATATGTACACAACATGGTGGTGTGGTGTATTTAATTATGGCAAAGCACACTAGGGCTATCTGCCTAAGAGGAGGGATGCCTTTCGTGGAGGACTTTCTAAGGGAAACTGGCTCGTATACACGTTACACATGGGGAAAACCACGAAAACACACATGCAGCCAGCCCGTTCGCGGGATTCGAACCTCGGACCGAACTACCAGTGTTCAGCGGCTTTACCGCTCGCCCGCTGGTGGGCCATGTACACAACATGACTTCCTTGTACGGAATATTAAATTACATTTTTTACATTGCATTTTTTCTTGCATTTCGTTTAAACTCATTGGATTGAATTAAATCTACTTCGCCGATAGCGCATAAACCACAATATAATAAATGCATTCTTTAAATTTCACTCAATTTGTTTACAATAGCGACACACTGGCGCTAGGTTCACTTAACAGTATTATATTTCGTTCATATTATAACTCAGAATACACAAAATTCATATCATTTAAACAATTATCTAATCGTTGCCACATGTTCTATTCAAATACTATAATAAAGCTAGAACGATGGATAAAGGAAATTAAGCAAACAAAACAAAAAAGAAACAGTTTTTCACAGACGATTGAGTATTTCTCATTCAATTAATTCAGTTCTCACTTCGCGACAAGGCAAAAATACATAAAAACTCAAAATATCTGTATTAAAAATTACGAAGTAAATCTTAAACACTTATTTCCTCGAAAAAATTCCAGAAAGGATTAAGCATGATTTAATTCGCAATAATAAATGAAGGCGTTAGCTTTGTTGTTGCGAAGCTACGTTTCTCTAAATTGGCAACAAATCCACTACTCTGCTGTTTCAAATGTAAACAACCAATGGCCGCCACCAAAAATATTATTTGGCTTAGCGCACTTAAACTACTTTAAAATTGTTGATAATTCCAAACATATTGCATACAGATTTACTAAAGGCATAAAAACCTTAACCGGAAGATAAGAACAACATAATTCAATAATTTTTAAAGCAAAAAATGTGATGTGTACACCACATGACTTCCTTGTACGGAATATTAAATAATACGCATTTTTTCTTTCATTTCATTTAAACTTATTGGATTGAATTAAATCTACTTCGCCGACAGCGCATAAAGCACAATAGAATAAATGCATTCTTTAAAATTCACTCTAGTATTTGTTTACCATAGCGACACTCTTGCGCTAGATTCACTTAACAATATTATATTTCGTTCATATTATAACTCATAATGCACAAATCTTATATCATTTAAAGAATAGAATTATCTATTCGTTGCCAGATGTTCTATTCAAATACTATAATAAAGCTAGAACGATGTATAAAAGAAATTAAGCAAATAAAACAAAACAGAAACAGTTTTCCACAGGCGATTGAGTATTTCTCATTCAAATAATTCAGTTCTCACTTTGCGAGAAGGTAAAAATACATAAAAACTCAAAATATCTGTATTAAAAATGACGAAGTAAATCTTAAACACTTATTTCCTCGAAAAAATTCCAGAAAGGATTAAGCATGATTTAATTGGCAATAATAAATGAAGGCGTTATCTTTGTGCTAAGTGTCTCTAGATTGGCAACAAATCCACTAGTCTGTTGTTTCAAATGTAAACAATCAATGGCCGCCATAAAAAAAAGGCTTAGCGGCACTTAAACAACTTTAAAATTGTTGATAATTCTAAAAATATTGCATACAGATTTACTAAAGGCATAAAAACCTTAACCGAAAGATAAAAACAACATAATTCAGTGATTTTTAAAGCAAAAAATGTACAATTTACAAATATATAAGAGTAAAGAAACTGAGATCACTGAGCCAGGTAACAGAGTAGATATATATATAAGTATATTTATATACGTTTGGTACGGCCGATTGCAACCAAAATACGAGGTGCTCATCTATATGTTATAGCAGTCCTATGTACAAAATTTCAATGTTCTGAGGCTACTCATTTTTGAGTTATGGGAGATACGTACGTACGTTCGTACAGATGCCACAAAAAATTATTTTCAGGATTCATTTTAAAGCAGTTTTATAATTTTTTTTGCAGGAAAAGGCTGTTTTATTCTGTCCTTACGTACAGATATCACGCAAAAACGTCGTTACATTGCATTCGGAAGCGGACAAAAGGGATATTTTCGTTGAAATATGCTGCCTGAAACTTTTCGCGATTACAATACTTCCTTTTTACTTCGTACAAGGAAGTAAAAAGATATCTCACATTATATTTTCAACAAAGGTAAGCTTATTTTTTAGTTTAATCTAAGAGAAAATACTCAGTTATATTATATTTTTGTTACGTCTGTAATTTCTACAGATTTCAGAACCTTAGTTTATTATTTAAGCACAATATACGGATTTTAATCTCTCAATAGCGATAAAAATAACTTTTTATTTGTATACAAAATGTAACTTAAAAACGCTCGATTAAAGAAATATATAATATATGCAGTTTTTTATTGAGAAACATGTAATATAAAATAAAATACACAAAGCTTTAGCATCATAGTTCTTTTTAGATACATACCTCAGTGATCTCATATTAAACACACTTGTCTACATCGAGAGCGAGAAAAAAATTTCTTTACATACCTATAAAAGAAGAAAGCAATGTTTTTTTTATTAAATATTTATCAGTACATTTATATGTACATAGTTACTTTTTTATAATGAATTCAGTGTTGCATTTAAAATGAAACATTATTAAATAAGCATAATAATTAAAATGATAATATTTTTAACGTAAGCATTTAATAATTGAACATCAGGCAGATTTTCAAATCAAAGTTTGCAAAAACCTATATTAGTGTATATATATATATATATATATATATGTTTACTATAATATAATATAAACATTATATAACTATGTAATAGACACTAAGCAAACAATTGTCCTCAATCACAAAAAACACATAAATTTCTAAGAGTTATAATTTAGCGAAAGCAAACATCAATAAGAATTTAAATATAGTTCTATAATGAATAAGAATTATATTAAATACATTTATCGAAACGAAAGTTTTAATAATTATGATCACTAAAATTCCACTGCAATTTATCGCATAAAATTTGAATGTTCATTGTTTCGATAAAATATACAAAGTCTTATTAATGTGACCCCCTCTACATTTGACATCTGCATTAAATACCTAGGAAATAGGTCATGTGTTAGCTGTAGATTTGATCTGTATATAAAGTGTCTTGTAATCATTCTGAAAAGATTTGAATTGTTCTCACGAATAAACGGAAATGATTTATCAGACTTACGAAACAGGAACGAATATTGGCTTTCAGTTCCAAAGATGACAGTATTTCAGAAATTGGGCAGTTTCTGAAATATTCGCGTGTTACTATAGTAAAAGTGTGCCACAAATGGGAAAATGGCCCCATTCAAAATTAGAGGCATGAATACTGCGGAGCATATGAGCTTATATATGACAGAGAATGGCTGATATGGTGGCGCGTTCGGGTCGATCGGCATACTACAGCAGAGAAACTTGGTGCCCAAATGGGAGCTTGGTGCCTAAATGGGGGTTCCTCCAGTGGTGCACAAAACATTTCAAAGAACCTTGCTGTTTCTGGACTTCAGAGCAGATGGAACGTGCTTATGTTACAGCCACTGCTCATTGGCAGGGCAGGCAGGAATTTGCAAGCAATACCAACAGTGCACCTCCCCTGATTGGTAAAATTTGTGTTTTTCTCCGATGAGTCACATTCTTCGCTTTATGCGATAGGTAGAAGTTGAGGTATACCGCAAGAAGCATCGGATAACATATACCGTTCAGTAGATGAAATACCAGCTATCAGAGGCAACGTTATTGTCTGAAGAATAGAATGTTTTCGAAGCATTCTCTGGATCCAGTCATCATTATAGATGATCCCATAGATCACACTAAGTATAATAGATCTTTGCAGGCTATGTACACTCATACATGCAGATTTTTTCCTTCAGAATGACGGCCATATTCCAGCATGGTGATGTCACACAGCTAGAAATATATATGAGTGATTGGAAGACCACGACGCAGGTATTATTGTAATTCCCAAGCTCCCAGATTTACCAAACGTAAACTCAACGCAGGATCTATGGCAATATTTTTATTAAATGTTAGCTCCGCCAAACACCTTTCAGAAGCTTTCCACTTTACTGCAATCAGCATAGTTCCGTATTCCCGTGAATACATTCCAGCACCTTATTGAGTCCCTCCGAGCCTGTCTAGCCGCTGTCCGTGCTGCACATTGTGCTTATTCTGAATATTAACAGAAGGTCACAATAATATGACTCGAACAGACATAAAATTCCTCGAATAACTGAAATCAGCAAAGATGCGTTATTTACTAATCAAGTTATACCTAGTTATTCACGTAATCTACGAAAATGGTAGCCACTCTGTTGGCTTGGTGATAAGGGAACCTGCTGCCATAGCTTTGGACTCAAGTTTGAATTCCGGGGAAGGCATGGATGCTTGTAACTGTGTGGTGTTTTTAAAACAAGGGAGCATTCAAAGTACTGTACAGCCGAAAGTCCCCTCGAAACGTTGATAGCAGGGAAAAAGGGGCGGAAAAATTTTGGAACAAAACTTAGACGGAGCTTTTCCTATCTCGCAGGTATGATTCGGTCGCCTCCTTTTGGTGCTACATTAGCAATGTTCTCGGTAATGAGATGGCTAAACGACCAATGGATGTGGCTGTTGCCCACAAGTACGTAACTAGCAAAGTATCCGGCCGCTGAGAAACAAATAAATAATTTTGAGGAGATAAATCTTGCTGTGAGTAACGTATTAACGAGCACCTCCTTTCAAAATTTTCGACTTAATAGAAAAGGTTAAGAAAAAATAATTATTTATGATTTCTGCATTTTAATCAAGTTATACAAAACAAATAGGTCCATAGCTAAGAAAAGAAATCTACATTTAAATTATATTTACGCTCGATATTCAGTTAGCGGTTTCTGGCTAAAGGATCATTCTGAACTTATTAATTTAAATACTGACTCGCGCATTTTTTCGTCCATATTTCTCGAATCAAAATCGAGATTGTTTTGGGTTTAAACTCATCCCTTTAAAAAAATTAAATTCTGTGTAAATTTTTATGTATCGACAATTTTGGCATAACATACATTAGATTTTTGCTCAAACAACAGTTAACTTAGCCTGCTCCGTTCCCTTAAATTTTAGGCATAATCTTCTTCACATGACAGAATTGCCAGTTGCCAACCGGTAGGATGATACGCATGCAATGTTCTTGCTTTCTTTCTCTTCCTTCCTTCCAGGCTTTGACGCTGTGTGCCCATTTCTTCGATTTATATCACTTTTTCTCAGATGTTGATTGCCTAGTTCTTCAACTTGGTAATCTTTCACCCATTCAGGCAGATGTTGCATCGAGGAACTCGTCATTTAAATCAACTTCTGAGAGTTGAAACAAAACGCTGAGCTTTGTCCGTGTTCTGTGAATGAGTTTCAAACTTATTATAATGTCCCAAACTTTGATTTCGAAAGTTTTGAATCTATATTTTGCAAGTAAATGATACATATCTAGTTCGTTAATGGTGTCTTAATGCAAGTTTATGCCATACGCTATTCATAGTTAGAATTTGTTCATCTCTGTTTTAAGATCTGATATATAATCAGCATAAATTTTGAACTTTTCTGTAAACTCCTTTTTGAAGTAAAATGAAGTCGAAATACTACGGCTATTTAATTGGTATACCGGCGAAGGAAATATAAACTATATTTAAAAAAAAAACACTAAAAACTAGCAATAATTTAAAAATGCATATGCTTATATAGATGTTATAAATATAAATTTAAGTGAAATGCAAAACCATCTTGTAAATGCTCTCAAACTTTCCAAAATATTATGACATTACCGAGATTGAGTAGCTAATTTTAAGCTAGCAAAAAACAAAATTTCAGATATCAATCCCAGACGAAAGATAAATCCTAATTTTAAAGAAAAATAATTTATAAATCATTCAATAAAGATGCAAAGTTTTTGTAAGATTGAAAAACTCAACAGCACTGCAGATAGAACATCAGTAAACAAGAAAGTTTTCTATAATAAACCACGAATTCAAAAAAAAAAATGAATTTAGCAAGAAAACTAATTCCTCTCCGAAACTAACAAACTGGAGTTCTCTTGCTCTGGATTTTGTTTCGGCAAACATTTTCAATTACTCCTCGAAACGTCGCGGTGGTTCAGCAAAAATTTTGAAAAACTACTGCAATTTTTAACTTTCCTTGCATCCCCTAATTCCCCTTTTTTCATTACAGTAAATGGAAAATGGAGAAATAAAGAATTCGTTTAGTTGAACATTCATCGCAAGATAAAGCTTCGAAATAGTATTATAAAATAAGAGTTTCCTTTAAATAGCAGCCCGTATACTTCAATTCATTTTCATTACTTTCTTAAGACTTTAATCTTATTATTCAAATGTGTGCTTCTACTGACTTGCATCGAAAAGTATTTTATAATTTATTTTGACTTAATGTTTTGGCAATGCATTGTGATTTCAACAAAATGAATTAAAAGCAATACTTAATAAAGGTGGGATTAACATCAAAATTTATAATACGATAGCATTTTAAATAAACTGTTATTAAAATGGCATCTTGAATATGTTTCATGGATATATTGAAACAAACTTTCCGAAATTATTAAGATCTCGCCATTATTCGTTTGGCCACTTTGGCTCTACTCGTGTGCTAAGTTACAGCATGAAACAAATTAAGCTTTAAGGAAGGATAAATGTAAAAACTAGCTGTACTTTTGTTGAGATTCGAAGCATGGATCTTCTGATGTGCTTGCTGGCTACTTAAACTTCGACAGCCCGCACGAGAGAATGTGAGAACTCCTTACATTCTAATGAGTCCAACTGGCTTTTCGGAACAGGGATATGTGAAAAATTCAACTATGCCCTTGCCAGGATTCGAGCCACAAATCTTCCTATTTGCTAGCTGAACACTTAGCCCATATAAACATGCACGAGGGAAGACGACAATCAGTGCATTTTCTTCATCCCAACCAAACAAATTCATTCGGTAACTACGTATCATCCACAATGCTTCTAGTTCGAGTGCCACTCTTGGTTTGAGTGCCACTGTTCGTTTCAGAGCCACTTTTAGTTCGAGTGCCTATTCGGCATTTTGGACAAAAACATATGGACTATCATCTTGCGCTCTAACCTGCATTCAAGTTAAGACTGTTTCAGTTTGCTAGCTCGATGCGTTAACCACTTACCCCACGAAAGCACACACAGGGAATGAGATAATTCCTTACAATAATAAGTAGTTTTCTTTATAAAAGTAATATTTCGCATACAGTTTCCTATATCAGCTACTTTCCATAACATTCATGGTTGGGTTTTGAATTCAGTAAAGTCAAAAGTGGTTGGTAATTTGGAAAACTATTACAGAGTTAGGTTTTAGAGACATTAGGTATTTTTGGCATTAGGTATATTTGAGACGCCCAGTCGGTATAGCGGTCAGGAAAGCTGACTGTGATACCGAAGGGCCTGGGTTCCAATCCCGAAGAAGGCATGGTTTTAACTGTCAGTCCCTTCATAGGAAAGGCGATGGTGGGTCACCTATTAGGTGCCTCCATAATAAAGAAACCACCACATCTGGCCTTGTATAGATTAATGGACTGGGTTACATTTGTAATTGTTCACAATCTGCCATTGGAAAAAAAAGGTATTTTTAAAGCAGGAGGGAGGAAAAATGAGCAACGGCTTCGCCGGGAATCGAACCACGGACTTCTGGAATACGCAACCAGCGTGCAGACCACTACACTAAGAAGGCGGGAGAAATACCTTATAAACTCAGAGCGACTGGGGTTTTTAAGGGACCCAATCGCCAGATTCTGGGTGTGGTGAATCATCATCCACCACCTTTTCGTTCGGGCGACACTGTAGAGACATTAGGTACTTTTGAAGCAGGAGAGAGAGAAAATGAGCAACGCCTTCGCCGGGAATCGAACCATGGACCTCTGAAATACGCGCCTAGAGTGCAGACCACTACGTCACGAAGGCACGTTAAGAAGGCGGGAGAAATACCTCATAAGATTAAGAGATAGAATTAAAATTAGAAGGCACAAAATTAAAAACACAATTTAACTTTATGGCTATGATATTTTTTTCATCAGTGATTAGCCGTATTACGACGATAACACTCGCCAGAAGATAGGCTTCAGCATCGAACCACTCAGTATTTTATTCCTATTACCATAAGTGGTATTGTCTCATTTCTTTAACAATTTCACTCTAGTGGTATTTCACGTAACCCATTCTTGTCTAATTTTAATGCATAAAATGCAAATCAGGCAAAAATAAATAAATAATTTTCTTTAAAGATTTCTTACAGTACAGTAAGCAAAAGATTTCTTCCCTCTTCCTTTCTAATTACTAACATCTAACGCGGATAATTCGAAGATTTACTCCAAAATATTCTGTAGGTACCGAATTTAATTGAATACCACTTTCGCCAGAACGAACGCCTATCCCCCTCTAATTCATTAAAAGGAGCTGTTCCATTAAAACCAAACGCCGAAATGGAAACCTGAAAAATTCACGTTAATTTGTTATTATGATTATATTGTACCTGGCAGCGGCAATTTTAATAATCGATAACCAGTTCATTAATCCGATTAAACGGAGCTGCTCCTATTAATATTCTCTACATGCACTGGGCCACAGATTACGGAGAATACTCCAGAATCCCCCAGCTGGGTAAATTTACATCACGAGAAAGGTTACAGGGATACTGAAAAGAGTGGGTAGTTCCTTACTTGAAGTTAATTAATTCACAACCACATGTTAGATTGGAAGAGAGGATTTAAATTCACTCAAGTGTGACACTTCCAGAGGGAAAAGAATAACTGCCGGAAGAGTGTCAACCTTTGGAAACAGAAAACAAGATAACTAAATAAACTACTGACGCAAAAAAAAAAAGGATTTGACGGTTGATTTCAATATCGCAAGTCTTCAACAGTAGTTTAAAAGAACAAGAGATGCTACGACAATATAATGCAGGTGCAAGTGAGACAGTTTTACATTAATCATGTATAAAATTACGAAATAAATCGTTCTCTATTTAAATCCCGATTAATCATGTATAAAATTACGAAATAAATCTTCTCTACTTAAATCCCGAGGCTATTTTTTTTCAACATCTTTTAGTACTATGTGAAGCATTATGATAAACTGGTTTTCCGTTCTGCTGATATCATATAGGCGAATCTAAAACAACACAGGCAGCTTTTCCTAAAAAATACATTTTCCCAGAATTAACTTGAGCAGCGATTTTTATCCCCAATGTTTTACGGCGGCAGATAAAATATTACTTACGATGCTGTGTTTTACATTGGTCAAATCGATTAGAAGGGGGTAAAAAGACCACAGGATGTAGCGAGTTACATAAAATTACCAAGTTACATTATTAAAGTTCTCGTCCCCCAGACGGTATAGTGGTTAGCGGAGCCTACTACCGTACCGAAGGGCCCGGGTTCGAATCCCGGAGAAGGCATGGATGTTTGTAAATGTATAATGTCTGTGCGACATGGAGGCACTCTAAATATGAGGCGAGCCGAAAGTCCTCTCGCATGTATTGGTGCGAGTGGAGTGGGATGGAAGACCCTCGTTCCTCCCCCCGGGGTGCTTTCACTCAAAATTGAGGGTGGAAAATAGAAGTCAAACCTCTCTTCGGAGTAGGTTCTGTCAAACATTGTTTCATGTAATATCAACGCGACAACAACAACTAAGTTTCTCGAAATGTTGCACTCGATGGAATTTTCCAATTTAGTTTCCTGAAACTGATCTGATAGCAACTTAGTTATGACTACTTACCGCAGTCAGAACATTTTCATTAATTAAATTATGCAATGGAACACAGGTGACTGATGGGTAGAAGGCTTGTTTTCCTCTCTCGATTGTTAAATCTCAATGCTAGACCGTGTTCTGACGTTCTCGTGGCTAGTCAATTCCAATAAATGTGTATTAGAGATACCCTCTGAGAAACTAAAATAACCTGACAGCAGTGCTGATCACACTTACTTAAATTCCTTGCTGTGGTCTTGGAATCATGGCCTACCTTCATGATTTCGGTGTAAACTATAAATAAGAGTTGTTACACTGCTGAAGCTATAATCATTATTGAAACAATTGACAAGTGTCTCAATAAAACACACAGAAAGTTTTACAAGAAAGTTACGGCTTGTAACCACCTCATGAATTTCAACGTCTGAATACGAAAAACTATTGTTAAGTATTTTCTTCTTGCGAACGTACGGTACAGGTTCGTGGATTTGGAGTGAATAACGACGACACTTTTTGAAGTATCCAAACACACTTTATTCGCCAATATTATTGAAAACAACTCCAATAACACTTTTACAGTCGTCGAAGAACTTCTATAAACACGCTGTAACAATCAGCGACACAACCTTAAGGCTATAACGATCGAGACAGCTTCACGGCAAAGCACAAGAGTACAGCTTCCGACTCTGCTCAGTCGTTCTCGGAACTCTACGTATTCTCGAGACTCTCAACGCTACAACTCGAGATGCACTCGACGATACACTAGAGTACAGCTCCCGACTCCGTTCGGTCGTTCTCGGAGTTCAACACACTCTAAGATGGAACTCGACGATGCACTAACTTGCGATACACTAAGACAGTGGTGCCCAACCTTTGGCCTCTCGTGAGCACATTTTGGCCTATCGCGAGCACTTTTCCAAAACATTAATATTTTTGTTAAACATATTTCCAATCTTATGTGATACATCTGAAATATTAATTCCGGCAAATGGGTTCGAGATGAATAATAATATTGGTTGAACTTTCTGGAAATCAGAGAAGAGGAGTTCAAAATTATTTTTCAGTGTATTTAGGTTTTCCGAGTATTTCTCTGTTTCAATTGCTCTGTTCAATTACTAATATGGCTTGATAAATTCTGAAACTGCGTGATTTTTTTTCTTTCATCTGATTTATCCACAAATTTAAATTTATCTGAAAAGCAGTTACAGTCCCAGTCATTTCAAAAAAGGTTTTTTTTCTTTTTCCTGGGGATCTTTGTTGAGTTTAGCTGTTATATCCGTGAGAAAATACAGATCGGATAACCAATTATTATCGACCAATTCTTTATAACTTTCGTTTCCGGATCCCAAAAATTGCTTTACTGGCGAAAGAGGTTCTACAAATCGTTGAAGTACTTTTCCCTGCTGATCCATTTAACATCGAAATGAAGCAATAAGATCCCGTGTTCGCTATCAAGTTCATTAGTCGCGCAATCAGTTATTTTATAACATCTTGCAAGATAATTCTTATGACTATAAATGTTTACCATATTTTAACAATTAAGAAAATTAATTAATGGTTATTTTTTAAATATTTTTGTTCATAGTACCTAATCGGGCTGGCGAGCACATACAAAACGATCGGCGAACACACTTGTGCTCGCGAGCACAAGGTTGAGCATCGCTGCACTAAGACACTCTCTCGATGCATTCGACGACCAACTCGCTAGACGAGACACTAACTGAGACACTAACAACTCGCTAGACGAGACACTAACTGCGTACCAGCAGGGTTTATATAACGTTTGGCTTCTGTTCGAGAAAATTCTGGACCAAACCGGTAAGAATTCGTTCCAGATGGTTCTCCATCCATCCATGGCGTATTGCCAATTTTGTCGTCAAATGGGCGGCAAATGCTCGCAAACCGACAGACACATATTGTTAATTGATGTAACTGAATTTTAAACAATCAAAATAGGGATCTTCCATGCCTGAAGATCAAAATTGAGTCGCTTAGGCGACAAAATTTTGAGCGAAGACAAAATTGAAAGTTTTAACTCTACTTGTGAAATTTTATCATGCATTCAGTATACATTATGAAATATTATTATGCACTAATTTTATTAGCAACGGCTGAAAAATTTTATATAACACACTTGAGCAGCATAATATATTTCAGCTTATATTATTTTTCATAATATTTTTAACTTCTATACTTCTATATTTAATCTGTTTATAAATCAAAAATGTTATGTAAGAGAAACTACTTTCTGAAATTATTTCCGAATAATTCCGTTTTGTTTTTTGATTTTATACACGAGATACAAGATCAAAGAATACGATAAACATTTTGAGTTCAATGATGATTAATTTTTAAATAGTTTCTCAGCGTTATTTTTAGAACTATACTTTTTCTTCAACATGTATATTATTTATTTTACATGTATCTTAATTAATTACTGAGCTGTTAATTGAATTTACAGAGAAATTAGGCAACACATTTTAAATCAGAAAATGTAAATAAAAAACAAAATAATTAAAAAAGATCTGATTTTTTTTTTAGATTTTATATTATTATATCTAAAGGGACGTCTCTTTAACTTTTTGTGTGTTACCTTTATTTATTAAATATCATGTTCTTCGCACTTAAACTATAAAATTCAGTTCAACAGCAATATCGCAAAATAATTTTAAAATTAGCATATCTTTAGAATTCCGACACACAGTCTCTCGCGTTGAAGATAAAAATGTTTTTATTTCATACCGTGTTGCCATTGCTCGCATTGAAATCGTTGAGTTTGTTAATCAAAAATTCGTTAAAGTGTTCAAAATGTGAAATCGATATTTAAAACAAATTTCAAATTAGGGTTACCAGATGCCCATATACTGTGGAAGATTACGTTATTCAAAACTGGATGGCTCTAGGTACCGTTGTTTTGTCACACTGCGAGAAACATACATGCATTTATGCAGATTCTTCATTATTTAATTTCCTTAAATATAACACAGGGCGATAATATTTGATGGCAACAATTTCAAAAGCGAATATTTTATCATATTTATAGTTAACCAACGTAAAATGCCTATACGAAATTAATAGCCCTTCTGGGCTAACGCTCTTTGGGCTAGAAAGAAAGGAAAAAAGAACTGAAAAGTTAAGAGAAAAAAACAAAATCAGTGTCAGAGCTAGAAATTTAATGAAAAATCAGATAAGTTATAAAAAAAGAACCATAGAAGTTTCACCGCAAAACAGAAAATTGCAGCGGAGAAACTATTAAAGAATAAGAAAAGTTGTAATTATGGGGAGGGGGGAAACAGTTGCATAAAAAGCATCTTTATTCTCATTGCTAGCGAAGAAAACTCCTGTTACAACTAATTCTAGGCAATCCAACTTTCTGTTTAAGGCTCTAAAACAAATATGTAGGACTGAATTCATGAAGTGTGAAACAAAATTTCTATTGATGCATAACAAACTTCAATTAATCCGTCATAATTCCAATAAGCCAACCCTATTAATTTTTGAACTTGAATAAAGATAATTCTTCACATGGATTAACTAATATTAATTGTAATGCTCATTCCAGAAGTTTGCCACCTGGAAGGAAACAAAGCTGATTATCTGAGAAAAGGCAAAAACAGTTTATCGGTATTTCGCTTGAGGTTTTTCTCTACTCTTTTTCTCTTCAAAGATTCGTCGTCGCGTCTGCCAATCATTAAGAAAGAATGTTTTGGCCTCAGAAACAAAAAGAACTCAGGAACATGACAAAGAAAAGCAGCTACTAAAATACGGAGGAAAAAAAACAAAAACTCGAACGTTTTCTAACGACTAGCGTCCGTCAGATGTCTAAGTGGGTACATTCCAAAAGCGCACGTTCTTCTGCGAACATTATTGGAAACATTCGTTAACGGCCTTGGCTAACAGATAACGTGTTCTTGCATTTAATTGCAAGAGCTTCTAGTAACGACAGCTTTGGAGGCATCCAGGCAATTTAGATTGCCCTCCGAACGTGCAGTTTGATGGACAGGGTATTTATAACCCTCAGAGCGACAAACAAGTTCGTCTCCTGATTGGCTCCGGGCACTTACCAATGAAGCGAAATTAACGCAAAGGAGAAAAAAAAATTCTGAGTACATAATGTCATTCCTTCTGATCTAAACAAACACGTCTTAAGAAATTAGATTTATTGGAAATCATTATTCAAAGACAGACCGAGTAAATATGCGACTCTTTTCACTTACTATGCCTTACAGAACTATTACTTAAATGAGAGCAAATTTTCCGCAACTAAATAACATTAATCAATAATCCAAACGTTAATTTGGAAGATAAGTCATCTGAGTTTCAAAAATTAGATATTGGAAAACAGTTTTCGAAAATATATTTTCAGTGTCTGTAATTGGAAATATTTAGGTATAATCGCTGACAAACATATTCTGTACTTTTTCCAAATTTGTCGTATGACGAGAATAATGCTTGGTAATGTTACAATATATTTTCTCACAACAAGCCAAAAAATCTATAATATAATCTTCTAATAAAAAAAAATCTGATGTGTACACCAGATGACTTCCTTGTATGGAATATTAAATTATACGCAACTTTCCCACATTTCATTTAAACATATTGAATTAATAGTTAACGAACTTTGAGTTAAATCTACTTCGTCGATAGAGCTTAGACCACAATAGAATAAATGCACTCTTTCAAAGTTTACTACATTTATTTACCAAAGCGACACTTCGGCGCTACATTAACATTCATTTCAAAACTCTGAGCGCACAAAAATTATATCATCTGAAGAATTACCATAAGTTTTGTTCAAATATTATAATAAATCTAAAACGATATATAAAAGAAATTAAACAAATAAAAAAAAATTTTTTACAGACGATTCAGCGCCGCTTGCCTAATGGGAAAAATACATAAAATTCAAATATTTTCATTAAAATTCTGCAGCTTTCGAAAAACATAAAACACCAAATGCAGTTAAAACAAATAAAAAACAATTTTTACAATTAAAGTTACAGTTAAATGTTAATTCCAGAATGAATTAAGCATAATTTAATTCGCAATCATAAAAGAAGACATTACTTTGTTGTTGGGAAGGATAGTTTCTCTAGATTGGCAACAAATCCACTATTCTGGTAAGTTTTAAATGTAAACAAACATGGAAGGCATACTAATCAGAAATTAGGCTTAGCCGCATTTAAAAAACTTTTAAGTTGTTGCTAATTCCACCATTATTGCATGTAGGTTAACTAAAGGCATAAAAACCTTAACCGAAAGATAAGAACAAGATATTTTAATCATTTTTAAAGCAAAAAATTCACAATTTACAAATATATAAGAATAAAGTAACTGCGATCACTGAGCCGAGTAACAGAGTGGATATGTATATTTATATACTTTTGGTGGGGCCGATTTCAACCAAAATACGATGTGCACATTTACATGTTATAGAGGTCCTACATACAAAATTTCAACGTTCTGAGGCTACTCGTTTTTGAGTTATGCGAGAATAGTACGTACGCACAGCCGCCACGAAAAATTCTCTTCAGAATTCATTTTGAATTAGTTTTACAATTTTTTTGGCGGGAAAAGAGTCCTTTATTCTGTCCTTACGTACAGATGTCACGTAGAAACATCGTTAAATTGCATTCGATAGCGGTGAAAATGGATATTTGCATTGAAATATGATGGCTGAAACTTTTCGCGATTACAATACTTCCTTTTTACTTCGTACAAGAAAGTAAAAACTATGATAATCCTTTAATACCAATATAAAATGAGTAACGAGAAAGTTAATTTTGTTAGTACTTTTGCTGGTTATCAGCCGTATTCAACTATTTTCAGAATTTGAAAAGTTCGAGTTCTTGTTTTTTTCATTCACATATATTTTCCTTTCTCTTTACACATCATAAAGATCTTACTACATTTCAAAGTCTCTGTCACGTCTAAATATAAATGCACTGGCATTCAAAACTAGATTCGACGTTCATATTCGAACATTATGTTTACAATTTTCTTTAAATGCATATTATATAAATTTAAACGATAAATGTAATTTTACCAAATGCTGTAGTAACATAAAATTAAATAATTATCGTTTATAATTATCAAACTATGCATGCGGCCTTTGGCATGTCGTTGGTAAGCTTAAAATTAGATCTAGAAGCTTTGAACGTTTGTATGCTTTTGGCACTAAATAAAAAAGAGCATCAACTTGATATCACACGTATAGCTTGTTAACTTTTAACGGTCTTTGTTTAGATTTTTGTACATTATATGTTAATGTGAAATTTAAAACATTGTAGAGACTTTAGGTTACGACGAAATATGTGCAATGCCCTCGCCGAGACTCGAACCCGGACCTCTCGAACACGCGCCGAGTGTGCTAACCGTTACACCACGGTAAAAATTGAAAAAGAAAAATAAACGTCAATTTTATTAGCGTGAGATTTTTAAACCGAAAAAATAAATAATAGTGAAAACAATTATTTAGAAATGGAAAGTTAGAAATTTTCTGATTGTTTTAGAGATCTCATCCAGAATTAAACTCAAAATAAGAAGAGTATAGCAGTCTGCACGCTACATCTAAAATTGTGTTTCATTTATATTTTCGTTTTGAAATATAAAAATCCTCTGAAAAAATACAGTTTACTTTCTTCGCGATTCTAACAATTTTCTCAGAAACAAAAGCTCACAACGACATTTTCATGACTGCTCACTAATGCGGTTGAACAAATAAAAAGGTTCAATGTGTACAAGGTGGTATTCATTGAAAATTAAGAATAAAATGATTTCTTACAAGGGACCACACATAACAAATAACGATGAATGGAAATTTAAAACCTCTTATCAAGTTCGGGAATGCAGAAATAGCTTTAACAATACGATGCCACAAATAAATCTCATTACCTCTAAAAATCACAGGAGCTCACACAAAGAAACAAAAGAAGTGACAGAAAATAAATTCTAGGAGCTTTTTTTTTCCTCTTTCATTCGATAATCGTCTCAGCCATTAGAATATCATTGTGTATACTTCCTCTTAGATAAAAGCATTTATTTTTGTTTCTTAATGCCGTTTTTATTTATTTATTTCCTTATTCCGCTGTCTTCACTGATTTCACTTTCATTAGCTGCATTTTTAGTCGGTTTACCCAGGTTACGATTCCGAAATCGATTTATGCAAATGCTCGTTAAATTATGTTGGTGTTAATGCTTTTGAGATTCCAATCCAGCTTAGATTTCCTTTCAAAAGATTTTTGTTTATGTTGCCCAAAAAAAAAAAAGGCGTCTTAAAGTGTCATGAAATAAGACGAAGGGATAAAGTGCAAATTTTAAGGATTTTATAAGCACCTTTTTTTTTGCGTTTTTAATGCTGTTATGGTGACATGACTATGAATTACAGGACTAAATGTAAAAGACCCCTTTTTTTAAAATTTGATAATCACTTTAAACAGGTAGTAGCTCTAATCTAGATTTAAACAGAACAAATTTACAGATTACATTTCAACAGTCCAAGCAGGATGTCGATCTCAGATAATTTGTGTAAATATGCGAATAAGCTAGAAACTGTCAAGGCACAATGGACAGTTATGCTAGACAGTAAGTAAAAATGTAACGATATTATTAAGTTATACAATTAAATTTACGAAAACGAATATTTTCAAAACGAGCACTAAGTCTGCGAAAAGAAACAAAAGTCGCTCAGATGGTATAGTGGTTAGGCAAGCTTACTACGGTACCCAAGGTCCCGGGTTCGAATCCCGGAGAAGACATGGATGTTTGTAAATGTATAGTGCGGCTCTCTAAATATGCGGCGAACCGAAACTCCTCTCGACCACGGATCCCCCCCCGGCCGCTCTTCCTCAAAATTGGGGGTGGGAAAATAGGAGTCAGACCTCTCTTCAGAGTTGGCTCTGGTAACCATTGTTCCACACAGGACACGACAACAACAACAAAGAAACAGAATCCCCCCAACCCCTTAGTTGAAGAATGACGGACATATTTTGCAGCCTTTTTCCAGAGAAGCTCAATAATATACGAGGAAACATGCCAAAACCGCGAATTTGCAAAATTGTAGCTTCGAAAGATATGATTTCGGTTTTTCAGAAGAATCCCGTTTCTACTTTTATGTATTCATGTATGAGTGAGTGAGTGCATTGTTATGATGGCTTCCGACCACGGACAAGAACCAAACGGAATTACATACCATCACAGCAGGAAAAACTCCAAAAGTTGAATATTATATACTAATAGCTATAATCTATAGCTATACTAATAATTATAGCTATAATAATCTACAGCTTGATATGTATTCATGTGCATATATATGTCTTTCTTACATTTACCACCAGAATACAACCTAGAAAATACAAGTACGTTCTAGAGGCACTAGGTACTTTGGAAGCAGGCGAAGTGAAAAATGAGCAACGCCTTCAGAAATCGAATCACGGACCTCTGGAATACGCGCCCAGCGTGCATACCAAAACACCACGAAGGCATGCCAAGATGGCGGAAGAAATACCTTATGCACTTCTCCTTTAAAAGGGCGACAGGGGTTTTAAGGGGTACAATCGCCAAATCCTGGTGTGGAGAATCACCATCCACCACCATTTTAGTTCGGGCGCCAGTGTAGAAACATTAGGAATTTTGGAAGCAGGACAAGTGAAAAATGGGCAACGCCGCCGGGAAACGAACCACGGACCTCTGGAATACGCGCCCAACTTGCAGAAAACTACACCACAAAGGCACGCTAAGAAGGCGGGAGAAATACCTTATAACGTGAAAAAGCAAAAATTGAAGAATCATCGTTTGAGCATGATGTCAGCAGTGTAAATTTCTCTGTAAATCAACACAGGCAACCATGTTAAAACACGATTAAATTAAGTCCGCTTAATTTAACATTAAGTTAGCTAGGTTGGTGAACATGTTCTTATCTTAAGGAAAGAAAAGCAAACACTTAGATTAAATAAGGATTTAAAAAAAAAAATTTAAAGGGTTTAGATTTAACGGTCGCCGAAAGAACTGTTTTAAAGCTTTATATGGTTTATCAATAAGGGCTAGATGGCTCAGGTGAACTAGTGAGGATTTTATAGGATGTTAAATAAATATACACTTCAAACCAGTGGTCTCAAACTTAAATTGTATGCAAGCTGAATGCGCGATCTGAAAATAACTGACGAGCCAGAACTATTTTAACAAAATTGAGAATTATATTCACAAATTTAAAAACAGTTTAAATAAATTTTAAGTTTCGCTTCCTAAATATTTACCAAAACATGTATAAATAATAATAACATCGCATAGGAAAAAAATTTTTATTTATTTTCTGAAAATCAAGTTTGATACCTGTAATACTCGTACAATTTCATCGGTTACACATTATAATTCAAATATACTAATGGATAAATATTAAATTCTTAGACTGGCATTTCTTTCATATAATTCTAACATGTTTAATTATCCTTAAAAAGCTAATTTTTAAAGTTTTTTAAGCACTGCTCATATTTATTTTTCCTGCTTCCAAAAAAAAAAAAAAAAAAATACCTAATTCTCTACAGTGGCGCCCGAACTAAAAGAGTGGTGGATGATAAGCATTTGGCGATTGGGTCCCCTAAAATCCCAGTCACCCTTTAAAAGGAGGAATATATAGGAGGTATTTCTCCCGCCTTATTAGCATGCCTTCGTAGTGTAGTGGTCTGCACGCTGAGCGCGTATTCCAGAGGTCCGTGGTTCGATTCCTGGCGAGGGCGTTGCTAATTTTTCGCTTCTCCTGCTTCCAAAAAAGAGTGTATTTAGATATAGGTAAAGAATAGCGTAGCCAGCATAAAGGAATACAAGATTTTTTACAGAAAACTGTTTGAAATGAAACTTATGAAAGCAAAAGTGAGGGCGATTAAAATATCAAATATTGCGCACTGATATTGTTACGGATTTTGTATTTAGTTGGCTACTTTTTGTAGAATTGTAATTAAAATTGTTTTATATCCCCATAAAATGTAGCACGAGACTTCGCACGAGAAATATACGCCGGAAAAGTAAAAATACAGAAGCTCGCGCATTTAATATTTAATAAATAGATATCTCGCAATTTATATTTAAATTGAATAAATGCACTTGTGTAATATCTGTAACTGTAATTCTACTCTTTTGCTTTCCAGAAACCTTAAGAAAATAAAAATTACCAGAAGGTTCTCGCGCATGATTAAAAAGCTTTAAAAAAGCCGGAGAAAAACAACTCATTTCATTTGTTTTACTGAGTTGTTGTTTACTTAGATACTGTGATTTTGAGATCGGATTAGCTTTCTTCGCGCTTGAATAATATTTCAGTAATTTAAACATAACTACTGGGTGATATTGCGATAATGTACGAATATCTGTGAGGAAATATTTCAGCATTTTGTTTATTTCTTGTGATAAGAATAAATTTTATTAACTTACCATCAGACTTGTGCATTCAATCTATTACGAACCCGTACGCGCGCAGCAATACTTATTAGTAAATTTAAACCAAGAGATTCAGATAACTGGATTCTCGGTAATTGGAATTTTGCTGAATTTTTATTAGAAGTTCCAAGATACAGAAATACTTTTGTGTCTGTTGCGTCTTTTGCCTTCAGGAAGCACAATCAGAACTAAGAAAAATCATGACGCAATGATAGAAATAAAAAATCTACTTGAAAGATATTTTTTTTCTCTTGGTTATGGAACACTACCGGCAAAAGTAAGTGCCCGAAACAATTTGAACTGCTCTTATATTCACCAGTCGTATTTATCTTCGGAGCAGTAAAGAAAAATTTCCTTTGCCTGAGAAAAAATCGAATTCCTAAGGGCATAAGAAAATCAGTATGTGCTATTATCGGCCGGTTTCGCTGTTCGTGCCTGACTGTATAAAACAGAAAGCTTATGCTATACATCCATCAATACTTGGGGGGCGCCTTCTGCGCCGCTGTATAGAGAAAAAAGTGTTCTTGAAAGAATGGAACAAAATGACATGACAGCCATTTTGGGAATTGAGAATAATAATGGTCTAAGCGAGCACTGTTTTCAAGTACTTTTAAATATTGTGGCTTTCTGAACGCTTTAATTGTGATTTTTCAAAAAGAACATCAGAAGCGACGTTGCGTGAAATTTCTTCTTCAACTGCGAAATATTTAAAAATTTTAGTTACTTAATCTGAAAGCCAAATGTATATAAAAAGTTGAGAGTATGCTCAGTTTGTTTACTATTTTTTCTCAGACGATTCGGTTATCTTACATTTGAAGCTAGCTTTTTATTAAATGCGTTTAAAATTTTTAGAAACATTATCTGTCTAGCTGCTTTACATTTTACATGGCTTTCAGTTTTTAAGTCCTAAAGAAGTTTCAGAATAGAACTTTTCTGAATTTTTTTTATTAAAACTAAAGGTTATAACTGAAATATAATTAAAATGTTAATTGTAAAAAATTATTATGATTAATTTGAAAGTATGTTTGTTTCAGAATTGAAGAGCTGAAACTGCAAAATAAATACATAAAAATAAAAATACACTTATAAAAGCAGTTCCTTTTATGTATAGCTGGTATCCAAATACACTCCACAGCAAAAAAATTCTTTGCATCTAGAAAAAGCGGTTCATCATGCTGAAACTCATCTAAGATATGCAGAAAACAGTGATGAAAACATGGGAATAAGTTGAAAAATCAGTAACTTCATTTATTGTAACAAGAGCGTTTGAAAACCATTACAGAATAATATGGTGTAGGGTCACCTCAGACGTCGATGCATGCAGAAAAATGGGTCGGCATTGGCTCATACAAACGTCTGAGATGTCCCATCAGTTTCGGTGTAATTGCGCAGACAGATGAGACACATTTTGTGATGGCTGGAGCCGGCGGCCAACAATGCCTTAAACGTCTTCAATGGAGAGAGGTAGAGTAAACTGGAAGGACAAGGGAAAGCTGTTCTGTTGCAGAGAAAATCTGCAGCGACGTGTGTTGCAAACGAACCGGGCTTTTCATGTTGGAAAGCAGCCCAAAGCACCTAGCACGGTAGGAAAGCAGCCTACAGTACTCAACACGGTAGGAAAGCAGCCTACAGTACTCAACACGGTAGAAAAGCAGCCTACAGTACTCAACACGGTAGGAAAGCAGCCTACAGTACCCATCACGGTAGGAAAGCAGCCCATAGCACCCAACACAGTAGGAAAGCAGCCTACAGTACCTATCACAGTAGGAAAGCAGCCCACAGCACCTAACACGCTAGGAAAGCAGCCTACAGTACCCAACACGGTAGGAAAGCAGCCCACAGCACCTAACACAGTAGAAAAGCAGCCTACAGAAACTGACACGGTAAGAAAGCATCCTACAGTACCCAACACGGTAGAGATAACAGGGAGAACATAGGTGCTAAGGTAGGGCACAAGATATTGCCGAGGTAAAGTTGATTGGTTCGAGTAGTGCGCAAAATGATTAACGGTGACCGGACATCATTCGCAACAGCCCCCAACCCGCTACATTCCACCCATATCCCAATTATTTCATGCTTCTGTAACGTCAGGCATTATGGAAGCATGCACAAAGCACAACGACATGGAGACAGGTGATAAGTGAGAGCAGAGTCCGGACACCCGGGCAGCTTTCACTGACTATTGGGGTATCGTCCGGATTCCGCAACTGTCCAGAAAAACAATATTGCCATACAGGGGCAAATGGTGGAAGACAGACGTATTGTGGATTCTTAGAATACCAATGCTTATTATACAATATATTACAATATAGAGATGCTTACATCAAAAGGTGGTGTTATTCCGCTGAGTTACTACAGTAGCAATGCATCGTTATACATTACACATTAAGAGTGCAAACGACATGGAGACAGCAGCGCTGGCCTACGAGCCTATTGCTGAGTCCTAAGAACCTGAAAAATTTCTGAAAACCATACGATTTCAGTCTGCTACATTTTGCCTAATACGGGCGTGTCAACACATCCAACAGTGTTGGCGATGAGCTGATGTTAATGGCTAACGTTAATGGCCTAATCGACAATGCAGTTGTTGTCTAGTAGTTCTTTGTAATACCAAATGTCCAGCATATGTGGGTAAGTTTCTCTCAATGGCGGAAAGTGTAAACGTCGGTCTGATTATGGTAGCGCAAACAATGGCACAGTCTCTGCACCAATTCGTCCTTCATGGGTTATTGCTGCTCTCCACCCGCTAAAGAACGGCGTACTGAAAACAGTGTGCTAACAAACATCATCTCATTATTCCATCGCTCCGACACTCGTTTTTGGCGATTCGGCGATATGCTTAACGCATAGTGATTCGGTGATGCACTTTGCTTCACAGAAGGCAGTGAGTGATACATCTTCTCTGAAACTCCTTCATTTGCGAGTGACCTCGTCGAGTGAGTATCTGACACTTCTTTTTTTTTTCCCATGGTAACGGCTAACAATGCTACCACTTGGAGCTTGGAAAATCGGGACGGTATGGGCTTGTAAATATTGAAAAATTTTACCAACACTTGGGAAATATTTCCTTTACACATTGCGTTGAAATGGAAATATGCAAAAATTTACTTTTGTCTCATCAGCTTTCCTCTGTTCCAGTAAGTGCAACACTACCACAGAAACCAAATCAAATTTATATGAAGCGAGTGTTGGGTCTTTTGCGTCTGCCAGCTCGCTCGCTTCCAATGCACTGTACACAGCGTTATATGCGCACAGTGGCTGTGGGTGTTTAATTAGTTATGGGTTTGTGATAGTTCCATACTAAGTGTAGTTATGCTCCATTGCGCTTTTGTGGTGCATGTGTTTTTTTTTCTACTACATAGTGTATAACATAATATTTTCTAAGAAAGAAACCAAAATTCCTTTAAAAAATTTCATAAAATTCTTTAAAAACACACGCATTAATTAACCTCAGCAACTCATTTTTAATTATAATAAAAGAATAAGTTCGGCTACACTAAATTTAATTCTAAACATCTTGAGCGAAGCCTCATCGTGGTATTTATTTCACATCTGTACAAACCGAAAAGATAGTTGCTACAAATCGCGTGCCCAAGTGATACAGTGAAATAAATAATTAAGTTCTTTCTTTCTGACATAAGTGCACGAGACTCCACATGGCATTAATTTATGTTAAAGTAAAACCATAACAAAATTTTACCAGCATTTTGCTTTCATGTTAGGAATAGCTCGTTTTAAGTGAATAATTTTATGTTCTATGTCTTTAACTTCTAGGGACCCTGTCCTTAAACTAGCAATTCGTATGTATATGTATGTATGTACGTAAAATATAAAGTATGAAATTAAAACATAAACAAAATGATTAACAATTGGAAATTAGACGCTTAAATTTCTTTTTTAGACTTTTAGATGTCCCCCTAGTATCTGTAGTGCATCAAATTTTCTCTCGACTGCAACTTTCCAAATTAATACTTTCATATTTGCTTATGTAATTCCCCTGCACTGAGGATGACTTTCATCCAGTCGCACAGCTCAAAATTTAAGCAGAGGAAACAAGTCTTTAAATACCTCTGTTACTATGGTCTTTTTTTCCCTGCTTCGCTTTGCTGCTAGCCACGCAAAGTTTACTTTACGTTTCGTCCATTGTCTAAAAATTGTAAGCTGTACAAAGCTGTGGGGTGCATGTCGCACCGGTAAATGATGCTTGTGAATCTGTTTATGCCTATGAAAGCTTCTTCTACTTCGAAAATAAAATTATTTGTTCAAATCAGCGGCCACATCTGAAACCTTTCCTTTCCTGTTCTCTCGTAAATACCCATGCAGCTGGTTTTCGAATCCTCAAGTCATCTTTTGAATTATTACATATATCTATATCTATGTATGTATGAAGCGTCTATGTGTATGGAAGAAGTTAAAGTTACGACTCTTCTTCATTTAGGAAGATATTTTAATGGACCAAAACCCACACTAATTACGCATACGCCACACAAAAATACTAACAGAAAATGCCTGACGTCTTACATCTAGTTTCTGAATTTTAATTCTTGTTGCCAACTCTAAGACAGCATTCCTAATAAGTCTAAATGAAATCAAACTATATATTACTCTGATTTATTGTTTAGCTGATTATTAGTCCAAAGCAGCTTTGTCCCTGAAGGATTATTGTTTCCGTTTGGCAATTTTGCGTTGATTCACTATAAATGTCCGTTTACCTTTTCAGACTGTTGCCACCAAATTTTAGTCTTGCATTATATTTGAAGAAATTAAATGATGAAAAATCTGCATGAATGCATGCCTATTTCTCGCATTGTGATAAAACAGCGGTACATAGAGCCATCGAATTTTGAATGACGTAATCCTACTGCGAACATGGGCATTTGGAATTTGTTTTATTATGGATTTCATATTTTGTAAAACTTTAATGAATTTTTGATTAACAAATTCAAGGATTTCAAAGCGAGCCATGGCAACGTTGTACAGAAAAAACATTTTTATCTCTAGCGCGCGAGACTGTGTACCGGAAATTCTACAGTTAGGATTAATTTAAAACTATTTTGCGATATTGCTCTTGAACTGAATTTTATGGTTTAAGTGCGAAGAACCGTGATATTTAATCAATAAAGGTAACACACAAAATGTTATAAAAACGACCCTTTAGATGTAATTTAAGATCTGAAACCTTTCAGATTAAAATTTTTTTTGGTACTTTTCCGTTTGGCCGGCGCAATTTCCCATTTTGCCGGCGCAAGCGATAAAGTCGCCGAAAATGGTAGAACTGATGCCAAAGCGAATATCTTCGCTGATAACCTTTCACGGCACTTTTTCAAAACAAGTCGCTGAGATTTCTTATCACATTGATCGTTTTTTCAATTGTAAGGATCTTAAGTTTTACTAACGTTTATTTTATTTCAAATCTTTACTATCAGTTCTTATTTTCTACTTCCGGCCAGAATTAAAAGCTTTAACTTATTTATGCAAATTTGTCTTGCGAACGCCAAGTACTTAAGTTGTGGCTTTTTGTCAAGCAAGAGAGAGGAAGGAGTGATTAGGAGCGGGCCGCTTGCCATAGCAGTTTTACTCGGTTGCTGGTTGCCTTCAAGGCCAGAGGTTTAATCCTCTTGATAATTTTAAACGTATCGTAGTGTTAACAGTTCTCTGTACTATATATGGCCTTTCTGTTAATATACGGCCAATCTTCAAGTAGACACTTGTTTATTAATCCAAAGTTAGTTTAGTTAGAATTTAGTTAATATTTTTATATTCTTACGTTCAGACCACAAGTGGTTGGTCTCTGTATTCCGAAGTCCGGAAATCATTGTAAAGAGAGAAAAATAAAGGGTTTCGTATATCCTTCCTGTGTATCTTGTCTACTTCCCATATTTATTGAACATAGCTTTAGTAAGCTCCCTGTTCCGAGTCAGGTCATTTAATGTTCCCCAAGCAAGTAAGGAGGAACACTGAACCTGATAGTGGCGCCCGACGAAGAAGAATAACCATGGCCGAGTTTCAAGAAGAACCTGTGCTGCCTGCAGAAGCGGCTCAGAATCCAGAAATGCCAGCTGCCGCCCTGGAAGGATTTGGTTACATCGTCCAGACCATGCGCGCATCGATGAAACCAGAAGCAACATTTAATGGAAACTCACCGGTAACCAGTTTTTTGGAAAAATTGGAGGACCACTTCATGATGTATCCCGTGCATGAGTTCCAGAAAGTCACCTTAGCTACCAGCGCTTTGAGGGGCCAAGCGCTTAATTGGTTCAAATGTATAGGCAGAAGTCTCTTGGGTCAAGCGGGAAGTCCCACCTATACTTACGAAAATTTCAAGACTGCCTTAGTAAAAGTCTTCCCTGTCGTAAGGGATCGTGCAAAATTAGAAACGGAACTTTTCAGCATATATCAGCAACGAATCGAAAATCTTTCCACCTTTATTTTAAGAAACATTCACGTCAACTCTTGTATGGAAACCGTCCGGATTCTGAGATAATTCAAATGATTTTGCCGAGGTTACTTCCCCAAGTACAAGACTTTATTGAATTAAGGAATCCGACTACACTGGAAAAGTTATTTGAGCTAGCAATCCAGTTTGAAAGTAGAAGAACGGCGGACATTGAAAGAAGACTCCAATATCAACAGCGAAACCAATTTGGTGCGCCAAGACTACAGCAAACTCAAGCACACGGCTACGGAAGCAAAGCGAATCAGTGGGCAAGGAAACCCGAGTATGGATACAGGCGCGCAGTGTTCCTGTGTAGCAGAAGATTTTTTTAGGAAGTATTTTCGTAAATACCGCATATATAATTCGGATAATAAGACAGTGTTAGCTGCGCAGGGAGAAAGATGCAAGTGCATAGGTAAATTACCGCTATACGTTCGTATCAAAGACGAACAAGTAAAGATTATGTTTTTTATAGTAAAGAATCTGCAAGCACATATCATCTTAGGGATAGATTTTCTTTCAGAGGCAGAAGCAACACTGGATTTTAACGAAGCGTTACTTAAGCTGACGATGAAACCAGTTCGAGAAGGGAAAACAGAACCACCAATGTTAAACCTTGACCACCTGCCTAAGGAAGAGCAACAAAAAATCTGACAAGTGGTAAGTGAATTTGCTTCGTTATTTAGTGATAGTCCAGGATTTACTCAAATTACTAACCATAGTATCGAAACTGGAGATTCACTGCCAGTTCGCCACAAACCATACCGTTATGATAAGAATAAAGAAAAAATTATAGAGTGGCTCATTAGAGATATGTTACGTAAAAAGATCATAACGCCCATCTCAAGTACTTATGCTAGCCCGGTTGTTTTATGTAAGAAAAACAATGACTATCCAGTAACACATCCAAAGAGGTGGCGTTTTGCGATTGACTATCGTAAATTAAACTCCATGACTAAATATCCGGTATATCCGTTACCTATTATTGAAGAAATTCTAAGGAACATAACTTCTACCAAATACATGACAACTTAAGACTTAACGACTGGTTATTTTCAAATAGGGGTTAGACCGGAAGACGTGCCTAAGACTGCTTTTATAACCAAGTCTGGCACTTATGCATTCCTGTGTATGCCGTTTGGCCTTTCAGGGGCACCGGCAACATTTCAGCGATGTATGGACATTGTGCTAAGGCCTGTTCTTGGAAAGTCCACATTTATCTATTTAGACGATATCATTATTACTAGTGATAATCTGGACCAACATGTACTGGATTTAAGACAGGTGTTTTCATTATTAAATGAGGCCGGTCTAAAAGTTAATGTCGAAAAGTGCAAATTTGCAGCCCCTGAATTAAAATACTTAGGTTATAAAATATCTCAGAAAGGAATTGAGACAGACGAATCAAAAATAATCGCTGTGCAAAAGTATCCGCCGCCAAATACGGCGAAGAAGCTCTCTTCTTTTCTAGGACATTGTTCATATTATAGGTCCTTTATAAAAGATTTTGCAGCTATTGCTGAACCATTGTTAAAATTAAAAAGGAAAAAGGCAGGATTCTCGTGGACGGCCGAAGCCAATAGTGCTTTCGAAAAATTAAAGCAAGCATTAACGCAAGCCCCTGTTTTGAAATTTCCTGAAAAGGATGAGAATTTAGAAATTTCAGCGGATGCTTCGGATTATGCGGTAGGAGCGGTACTTTCGCAAAATCAGCAGCCCGTGGCATTTTGTAGTCGAACTTTAAATCAAACACAAAGAAATTATTCCGCGACCGAGAGAGAGGCACTTGCAGTTCTGTTAGCAGTGCAAAAGTTCCGAGTCTATTTTGGAAGGGCGCCAATAACAGTGTATTCTGATCATGCGGCGGTAACTAGATTGTACTCAGGGAAAAACTTATCCCCAAGGTTAATAAGATGGGCACTCAAGTTACAAGAGTATAATCTGGTAATCAAGCACACCCCCCGGAAAGGAAAATATCGTAGCAGATGCCCTATCCAGAATAAAAATAGATGAAGAAGGTAATACTGTAAAGGTGGCAATGCTCACAACATGTACAATAAATTCCCGAGAAACTGTAATAACCGAACTGGGTAAGGATCCTGAATTTAGAAACATTTATGATTATTTAAAGGATCCTGAAAATTTTAGCCACCAAGATATTGTGGCGATAAGAAATAGGGCGGCCCATTACGAACTAATAGATGGTCTATTATTTTATACAAAAACTACAAATTCCAACAACGAATTTCGACCTGTTATCCTAGCTAGTCTTAGATTAAATATCCTGCAGGAGTTACACGACTGCCCTTTAGCTTCTCATGCTGGTATTCGAAAAACTATCCAACGCGTACGCGAAGCAGTCTATTTTCCTGAACTGCAAAAGTTAACAAGGGCGTATGTCCAGTCCTGCCCAACATGTCAAGCAGTTAATTATATTAATTTCCGCCCGGCCGTGTTTCTAAATAGCATTAAATCCGAATTTCCAAATGAAATAATTGGCATCGATTTATTGGGCCCTTTCCCAAAAAGTCAGTTAAATAAAAGTCGGTATCCCCTTGTTATGGTTGATCATTTTAGTAAGTGGACCGAAATTGTTCCCTTAAAACGAGCCTCCGCGAAATTAGTTACTGATTCTATTTTAAATAAATATATTTTAAAATACGGGGCGCCCCTAAAAGTTATATCGGATAATGGTCCTCAATTTGTAAGTAATAAATTTGAAGACATGTGCCAAAAACTGGGCATACGTCATTTAAAAATGGTCCCGTATCGGCCGCAATCAAATATAGCGGAACGGGTCAATAGAAATATAGTGAAAATTATCCGTAGTTATGTTAAAAATTTTCATAAAAGCTGGGATAACTATGTCAATGAATTAGCTTTCGCCCTTAGGACCGCAAAACATGATACAACGGGCAAAACTGCTGCTGAGTTATTTTTAGGCAGAAAGATTATAACGCCGTTAGATAAATTATTTTATGTTCAACAAAGAGCCCCAGAATTTAAAATGGGTGATATAGAAAAATTAATTAAAGAAGCAAAAAAGAACACTGAAGTAGCACAGAGAAAACAAAAACTTTATTACGATATGAAACTACGGGGAGTAACTTATAAAGTAGGGGATGAAGTATTAAAAATTAAGCATTCACTTTCTTCAGCACCAGAAGATAAAACCGCCAAATTTTTTCCACGATTTGAAGGACCATATGTCATAGAAAAAATAACTCATGCTGTAGTGGTGTTAAAAGCCAGGAATGGTGAAACATGCTCCGCAAACATTGACCAGATAAAACCATTCTATGACCGTAATAAAATGCAAATATTTAAAGATCTTTTGCAGGATCCGGCACGGCAGGCACACGCTCCAGAGATGGAACAACGACAATCACAAGGGCAAGCCATTAGGAGGCAGGAGCAATTGAAAAGAAAGTTTCCCCGTTGGAAAATTGAAGGAACAAGAAAAAGAAGCCGTTCCACCGACCAGAAAAGAGAGCGCACGACCACCCCCAGAATGAAGAAAGGAGAAGTACGACGAATGCAAAGAGAGCCAGGAGAAATGACGGCAACTATAAACCGGCTCCCAAACGGAAGATCTACCCATCGGACAGGAATCTACGCAGCAAATTTCGACGAATTGCGGAAGAAACACCAGCGGCGGAGGCAAAGAAACAAGGAAAATTTGAACAGCCAGCAACGAGATCCAAGCAGGAACGAGAGAGAAGAGTCCCGTTCCGCCAAGACCAGCTGCCATCAAACGGCCAAGACCACAGGCAGAGGCGAAAAAGAAGGTCTTCAATGGTGACCGAACTGGAAGGAAAAGAAAGCTCATAGAGGAAGGAACTGAAGGGCGAGCCCGCACAAGAAGGAAGATAAACCAAACGCTAATTTTCGCTACCTTCCAGGACTGGGCAGAAAAAAGAATGTCCGAATATCACAAAGATAAGTAAAACTTTATGTTACTTTGCAACCTTAAGTTAATCTTTCATTCTTACTGCAAGTGGCAGAATTCAAGACGTTTTACCTCATGTGAGGTCTACCTTTATCGCCAAAAAGGCGAGAAATGAGTTGTTACCTATTTTGGTATTATGTTTTTCAATTACTCGCGAGTAAAACTAAAATTAATGTCTAATAGGATTGTGTAAATACTTGAATATTGTAAAAGTTATTGTATAAAATTTTATTTAAAAGATTCTGGCAAGAAAGAAGTTTTAGTCTGAAAGACTTTTGAAATGTAGTATTTCAATGTAGAAGAATTGGCACTTGCTTGGAAAAGAATAGAAGTTAAAAATGTACTACTAATGTATGTTTTAAAATGCGTAAAATTAACGGCATGGTAATATGTTCTTATATACAATGTGAACTGTTATTTTAAACGTTAAGAAATACTGTGATATGTTAAAAGTGAAAGTAATGCAAAAAAAAATGTTAACTTATTCGTGTGACTGTAAAAAGACCAAATTATTGTGAATATGTGTTAAAGGTTGAATGAATGTAGTTAGGCTCTCTGACGCTACACTTCAGAGTTAGCCACTTTGAGAATAGTACCTCAGGGTTTAGAGATGAATATAAGGTACACACCTTATGAGGTCTTGTTATGTTGAATTTTAACACGTTAGTGTTTTGATGGCAGGCGGTAGTGTTGAACACTTGTACATAAACACATTCGTGTTTGGTGCTTTCTTTTACAACACATGTCAGAGAGCCCGGGGAGAGAATTAAATAAAGTCACGAATGAAATAAGAATGTTAAGAGAAATATAAGTATTCATGTTACTTGCCATTTAATTGTGTAACATTTCATTAAACTAGTTTTCCTTCCAGATCTCTGGAAGGAACCAGATTTCAACTAAAAGCTCCTGTTTAGATGCAGTACAGATGAAAAGTAATTGTCCATGGAGTTGATAATGTAAAAAAGGTTTTTTTTTTAATTTCTAGTTTCTAGTGAGAAATGTTTGTAAAAGATTGGCCTCGCGTTAGATTCTAGACCTAAAAGTTTTCAACAAGGTCGTTTTAGACCTCAGTTTCAAACTAATTAACTCTGGCGGGAAGTATGTAAGGATCTTAAGTTTTACTAACGTTTATTTTATTTTTAATCTTTACTATCACTTCTTATTTTCTACTTCCGGCCAGAATTAAAAGCTTTAACTTATTTATGCAAATTTGTCTTGCGAACGCCAAGTACTTAAGTTGTGGCTTTTTGCCAAGCAAGAGAGAGGAAGGAGTGATTAGGAGCGGGCCGCTTGCCATAGCAGTTTTACTCGGTTGCTGGTTGCCTTCAAGGCCAGAGGTTTAATCCTCTTGATAATTTTAAACGTATCGTAGTGTTAACAGTTCTCTGTACTACATACGGCCTTTCTGTTAATATACGGCCAATCTTCAAGTAGACACTTGTTTATTAATCCAAAGTTAGTTTAGTTAGAATTTAGTTAATATTTTTATATTCTTACATTCAGACCACAAGTGGTTGATCTCTGTATTCCGAAGTCCGGAAATCATTGTAAAGAGAGAAAAATAAAGGGTTTCGTATACCCTTCCTGTGTATCTTGTCTACTTCCCACATTTATTGAACATAGCTTTAGTAAGCTCCCTGTTCCGAGTCAGGTCAAGCAAGTAAGGTGGAACACTGAATCTGATACAATATTGGCATACAGTTACATAGAATTTTTTTAATTATAATGTTGAAATAATTCTTGCATTTAAACTCGTATTCCATACTGAGATTTAACTTGAAATTAATGTAGATAATTCCTGAGAGAATCAGATTTTTGTAGCGTATTTTACGTGAGATGAGATCATTTGGGATCACGTAATATTAACCGGCGAATCAAGAGGTTATACCATGAAAGCATAGTAAATCTTTAATTTAACGTCTTTAAATTCTTAAATTACGTCTTTTACAAATATGTCAAAAATGGATGAAAAACCAATGAAAATTTGGGATTTGCCCAGGACAAAGGAAGAATCCGTCAGATTCTTTCAAGCGAAAGGCGTTTTGCCTAACATTGCTATTTGTGAAAATAATTATGAAATGAAATTATATTTCGGAGACGAAATTCAGTGGCGTTGCAACCTTTCAATTTGCCGCAGTAAAAGAAGTATACGGAAAGGCACATGATTAGAATCATTGAGATTGAGTTTCTTGAAGCGTTTAAGATTTATTTATGGTTGGAGTGAAGAATTAACTTCAGTTAAATGGTGTGAAAAGCAGTTGGAAATCAGTCACGGAACAGTTGTGGATTGGAATAACTACATGCGAGAGGTTTGTGCGGATTCTTTACTTAAACGTCAACAACGCAAAATAGGAGGACCTGGTATGATCGTTGAAGTGGATGAAAGTATGTTCACGAAGCGCAAAAACAATGCGGAACGGATTTTACCACAACAGTGGATCTTTGGTGGAGTTTGTCGTGAAACAAACGAATGTTTCCTTGTGAGGGTGCCAAACCGATCCATGAGTATTTAGAGGCAATAAATGAAAACATCGAAAAAGGAACTACAATATATTCCGATTCATGGAAATCATATTGCACTGAAAAACTGGAAGAGGAAAGTTTCGAACATTTCAAAGTGAACCATAAATACAATTTTGTAGATCCGGAAACTGGAACGCACACGCAAAAAAATTGAAAGACTATGGGGTAGCGCAAAATGGCGGAATAAGAAACACAGAGGAAGGCTCGGCATCATCTGGAAAGTTACCTCGCCGAATTTATGTGGCGAAAGGATACAAAAGACCCATTTGAAAAACTTTTAAACGATATTAAACTCTTTATGCCTCCAAAATAAAAAAAAATCTTAAAATTAAAATTTTTTAACATTTTTTTATGTGTATACTGTGTGTTGTCGCCAATAAAGTCTGCTTGGCGAGATTTGCGCCGGAGAAAGGGAAATGGCGAGGTTTGCGAAATTTCTTTCTTCCTTTTTTTTAATTTTGTTAATTCCTACATATATTTATATTATTTTAATTACTTTCTTTGCTCGCCTTTAAATACTTTGAATACTGAAAACAGTCCATAAATCATGAATCATTATAAATCATACAATTACAGTTAAGGGAAAAAAGTTTTATTTTATTTCTCAATCTTCTCAGTGCTTAGTATTCATAAAAAGATACGTTTTATAAAATTATTTAAATACTTATTTAAGCTTTGATATTATGATAACATATTCTGACTGATATTTGATATTATGATTGGATCAACAATATGCAAATTCATATAATGCATAATACCAGCATTTTGGAGGAGATTAATTATTTTTATAACAATAAAGCCTCTGAATTCTTTATCTTTTAATTTTCTTTCTCCAAATGGATATTAATATATTTCAGAAACTATGTCAAAGATTTAATTCAATAATTATGAAAAATAATTTCTAATACTCACTTTAAAAACCATCATACTATAGCCGTATGGCTAGAGCATGTGAATGTTTGCTACAGATAAATGGAGAACGCTCTTACCTACCTCTAGCGGATTCAAGAACCTATCGAGATAACTAAATGACCTACTATTGAATACATATTTTAATTTCCAGCAAATGGCAGAGGCAAATTCCCATTTCGCTATTTCAACTAACCTGCACTCCCCACTTTTTAACCCGCTTTCTACATATTTTATAACTAGAAAAGATTCTTCAAACCTTCATGATAATTAGTTGCATTGTGTTTATATAACAGCAATGCCTGAGCTTATTATATTATTCATGCGTAAATTAAGCATTTAGATAGTGTTAACAATTGATGTAATTCAGCCTGTAATTCATGCTGCTTCCAAATGAACACAATATAAATCGAGAAATAAAGTCAACAAATAGGGGAAATAGTGCTCTTTGTATACAAAACTGAACGAATTGCATTTTGATTTGAAATCTACGCTGAATAAAGCTGCAAACTGGCAGTTATTAGCCTTTTGTACTGGATTATTTCCATTTTGTACTGAATTATCTTAATTATGGATATTGTATACCACAGTTATAGAGCCACCGACTGATAAAACAACATACAAAACCAACTCCTTTCGTCACATAAATTGAATCCAGAAAGAACGTTTAATGATTCATTATAATACGTGAACTTCGGTGATGTATAGAGAAAATAATAACTCTTTTGTATAATGTAAAACAGTTAAAAAAATGACAGAAAATTAATATCAATGAAAACAACCAAAAATATAAAAACTCGCGATTTGGGAAAGGAGATAATGAAGCACTCGCTTTTGTGAGTGAGGGAAAATAATGATATCTTTTTATATTGATATTTGAAGTAAAAATGTGAGGTATATTTTAGCTTTAAAACAGTTATTTTAATTTTAAACTCTCTTTCCTATCAATTCTTATTTCCACAAGAATTGATAGGAAAGAGATAGGATACCTCTGGTAAGGAGTTATAACTCCCTACCAGAATGAGGTTTTAGAATTGCTTGGAATGCAAATGAGTTGGAAGTAGTATTTAAAGAAAGTTTCAGTTATAAGGTATTTCTCCGGCCTTCTTGGCATGCCTTCGTGGTGTGGTGGTCTGCACGCTGGGCGCGTATTCCAGAGGTCCGTGTTTTGATTCTCGGCGTAGGCACTGCTAATTTTTCATCCTTCCTTCTTCGAAAAAAATCCTAATGTCTCTACAAATTTACTTCGAGAGAGAGAAAGATAGCAATCCTGAGTAGTGCGTGTTTGCCTTCGGGGTAAATCTCTCTTGAAGCTTTTACGCACAGCCGTATATTACATGCCTTTTGATATTCGCCGGCTAGTTTAAATTAAGGGCCACATAGATAATTGTGTTAGCTTCGGCTAAGTCTCTTAGTTAATTACAATTTAGTTCTTATTTTGATTCAAGCCCGAGTGAAGGCTTTGTTGTAAGCCCGAAAAAGGGGCCAACTCTTCATCTTTTTTTGAGTGAAATAACAGGTAGTTAACACTTCTTGAGTCTACGTTTTTAAGTTATTTGAAGTCAGCGATAAATCCTTAACAGTTGCTAGGTTCTTCAACATTCATTTTAGTAGAATAACAGTGAAGAACTCTACAAAATAATATAAGCAAATTACTAAATTAAATTTGAAAAGATTATTAAAATTGTCTTTTGTTACACTTACTCCTATTGTTAAATACTAATTCACAAGAATAATGCTTTAAAATGTTAAGTTCTTCCTTAATATGAATCACAGAGCAATATTCAATCAAGTAGAATAACATAATCAAGTCAACTTCACTTCTGTACGTAATGTAAGAGCTAATTTAGATAGAAAAATAAGAACAGCGCTATTTTCTATAGAAACGCTAAAGAGGATTTCGGCTTACACCACTTTGCTTAGATTTCGGCAAGCAACAAAAAAAATAAAGAAGTCTAGAAAAATACGGTACCTTATCCGGGTTAAGAGCTTCCTAGTAATTTATCATCTCGGCTCCATGTAAGAGATGATCGCAAACATTCTCAGCGTTTGGCAGGATAAAATTTCCATTAGGTACAACAAACGAATTTCATAGTAAAGAAGTTACGATCTATTTTGGCCAAGCATGGCAGCATGCATACCGTGTCATTTAAAAAACACTACAAGGGTGATATCAACAAAATAATGCTTACGTGTATAAATAAAAACCACCGTACAAAAATTATACGAGAAGCCTCAGAAATATGCTCGAAAAAAACTGATTTGAGAAAATAATTTAGATTTCATCTTTATTAAATACTATTCTTTTAAAGCTTTACGATTATAAAAAGAATGAAAGTCTAATAATGAAATGAAAGTCTTGAACGTCTTGAGTCTTATTAAATATAATATAATGAAAAACATAATAAAGTCTTGTTGTTATAAGTCTAATTTCTCATTCTCAAAATGCAATATGAATTTGCACTTCTCGACGATTAATGAGTTTAAAATAAATTCAAAACTCATTTACAAAGACAAAAAATTTTAATAAATTGAAAATTTTTCAGCGTAAGATACAAGACATGATTCATTTACACCGAAATTCAAATTTTTGCCTCATCATTCATACATTTGGAAATTCAAATTTTTACTTCAGCTGTCAGAAGTTCGGTAATGGTATTTTAACGAGTACTTCTTTCACCATCCATCAATATTGCATTGTGCTTGTATATATGTTCTACTTTCTTAAAACAACTGAAATTACCATAATATATGTAGGTTTTTAAAAGATTTTAAGTACTTACGCAAGATAAATATACTTTTCAAAGGTCAGTTAAGCACAATCGACCTTAAGAATGCCACAGTCTGGAAAAAATGTGCGAATCACGAATATGTAATATACATTAAAAATACTTCTTTGCTAAAAGTTTCGCGATAAAAAAATTTATATTATAGACTTTCAGGTAACCAAATTAGTTCTAAAATTAAAACAGAAACGTTAATTTGTAACATTAAATTCTGGCCAAATTAACCATGTTGGAAAATATAGTTACAAAAACCTACTATCAAAACAAATATCATTGAATATCCAGCTCTTACATTTTTATTATTAAAACTAATATTAAAAATCATACATATGTATATTCTAAGACATTGAGCACTCTGAAAACAATAATCCAATAGTAATGAAGTTTCGTAAGCAAATACCTTTTAACCCAACTTCAAATGAAGACATTTTATGCCCAGCGCATACTTAGGAGGTACAATAGCGCATCGGATTGATTATTCTGAAGATGTATTAATGAATTAAACTCGATTTTAATTCCAAACGTTCCATCATATTTTGCCTACGACTAGCCGCCTCGACGAAAACAACACTTTTTTCAAGATTCGCGCTCATTACGAGCGTATATCACAATTTGGAACATGCTATGTCATCGGACTAAAAGAGATATAATTGGAAAAATGAAGATCACTCGGCATTTGGATTGGAGGGAAACGCAGACCAACTGGCAGATTTAAGCATCAAGAAGGCAGTGATCAAACTAAGGTGGTAAAAGAATGGAAAGACAGACCAACTGTTAGGGCGGTTTTCGCGGCATTCGATTCATCTATACTATAGTTTCCCGCAATGGTCAATTTTGCCCACTGGTAAGCGTTGAGAAAATTTAGGTGGGGAGAGAGTGTCCAAGGGCACGTGGAAAGACGCTGAAAAGCAAATAGGCAATTAGAATTTGCTTGATAAATTTGATTGCTAAAAGCATTTTGAAACAAAAATTTAAAATTTCCATTAATTGTATATATATAAGAGTTACGCATGTTTAGAAGAATCGTACCATATCATGTTAATCAACAAATATTATCACGAGTTGCTCTCTTCAAGTTGCAAATACGTAGTTTCACTTTTCTATTCCAAAGGATCCGAACTTACAAACTATCAACCTATTATATTAAAGCAAATGACCGCAAAACAGAACAATGCAGTGCAGCATATTCTTTCAATACATCCCACAGTGCATGATGCGGACGATATTTCTACATATTTTTGCAGGTTCATTACGACATATACAGGGTGATCTTTTTTAAAGTGACAGTGTTTGGAGCGCCCTGTAGCGCTATCTAATAGCCGAAATAGCACCAAACTTGGTATTTAAACTAATCAAGACATGGGGAAAAGGATCCCGTGAAAAAAACTTTTAGTTCAAAAAATCACCGTTAGGGTATTTTGTGGTGCTACTGTAGCTTACAATAATGAGAATTAGCATAAAACACGAGTATCCAAGAAAACTGCAAATGTTGTGCGATGACAGCGCAAGTAATATGGGCTATAAAAGCAAGTGGTAGACAGCTCCGACAAATAATCTCAACTGAAGTAATCTAGCTCCAGTGGACATGCCTCTCACGTTACCGGAACGTGCGTTACTGGTGAAGCTGTATTACATGAATCAATGTAATGCATCCGCTGCTCTTCGGGAATTTCGAACCAGAAAAAAAATTACGAAAGGGGCCTTTATCGCTGAATGGTCTTAAGAAAATGATTAAGATGTTCGAGGAAACGGGGTCACTGACCATTCGCGCTGGAAGAGGACGTAAACCAGTATCAGAAGATGTAATAACTGATGTGGCAACTGCAATTGTCGAAGGATCGCAGGGAACCATTGCTGGTACTAGCAGCGCCCGGGGTGTAGCGCGACATTGGACATGAATTATTCCACGGTATGGAGAGTTTTGCGGCGCGTTATCGGATTTTACCCTTACAAAATCAACCGCTTGCACGAACTGAAACCAAGTGATTATGATAAGCGAGGGACATTCGCTCTATCGTTTCTTGCCAGGATAGAAATTGATGATGCTTTCCCATGGCATATTCTGTGGGGAGATGAGTGCCATTTTTATCTCAATGGGTCCGTAAACACACAACATAGCCAAATGTGGGCTTCTGATCAGCCCCACACCGTGCACGAAATCCCATTAAATTCCCCAAAAGTCACTGTTTGGTGTGGTTTCACAGCCGAATTCGTAATTGGGCCATTCATTTTTGAGATCATCACTCCGACAGGACCCCAAACGTGTACCATAAATGCATAAAGGTACCACGAAATGCTGCAAGCGTTTGTTATTCCACAACTTCAGCAAAGAAACTGTCCCCAATAGACAATCTTTATGCAGGATGGTGCTCCGCCACACATTAGTAACAAGGTAAAGCAGCTGCTGCGCCAAAACTTCACTGATAATAGAGTCATAAGGCGCAGTTTTCCAGTTGTATGGCCGCCTCGTTTCCCTGACCTATGGCCATGCGATTTTTTTGGCTCTGGAGTTATTTGAAATGTCAAATTTATGTTGGTGGAGTATCAAATTTATCTATTCTAAAGGACAACATAACAAAGATAGTGCGAAATATTTCTCGTAATATGTTGCATACGGCTGTGGAGGACTTTGTGCACAGTGCACGGTGTTATTTCTGAGAACGGTGCTCACATTGAATGTGGTCTAATTTCTCAGCGGGGAAGTTAATGTAATAAATAAACATTAATAATTTAACTGTACGATTGTATGCCTTGATGTCCCATGTCTTGATTAATATAAATGCCAAGTTTGGTGCCATTTCGGCTATTAGATCGCGCTACAGGGCGCTCCAAAGACTGTCACTTTAAAAAAGATCAAGGCGGCAATAAATCAAAAAGGTTCGAAAACTATAATAGGTTTTAACGATATTCAACATATCTCTAACGCACAAATGAGCATCAATATCACACAAAGGCGACACAGGCAAAGGTAAGAGATGTAATATGCGCCGCCGATTACACAATCCGATATAGACAGCGGTAAAAGCGGCACAGATAAGTGGTATGGGCCATTACGCTGCCCGTTACGCATCTTACTTCTTACACAGCGAATTATAGCACACAGTGAACTATAATTGCACTGGCATTGGGTCAGTTGATCTGAAAATTGCACTGACGAAGACTTCTCATGAGCAGCGAGTCTCTATGACCATCACAGAGGTGTTCGAAGATTTCCAGGTGAGTGTTAAGATTCTACTTTTACTACGTTACAGCACAGGTATAGCACGTTTATAGCCGATAACAATAAGTTATGGTCTCGGGTACCATTTCTCTTGGTAGGCGGACCTAGTTATCCGTGACATTCTCAATAGCACATAGGCAGGTTGGCGAAATCCTATCAGTTGCTGTGCTTTTTTTCGGTGGGGGAGGGAGTTCCGTGTCTGCCCGAGCTTTCTCTGAATCAATATAATACTTAATCACACCCAGCACCCGTATCTACTAAATGTCTTCATGCTAGCCAAGTATTTCCTTGGCCTACTAGGTCGCCATATTTCTCATCTACAGAACACAATGCATATTTGAGAACTGATGAGAAAACACATCTAGCATCCCAGCGATAAATTAACACGATAATCGGAAACAATTAGGCAACAAATTATGCAAAACACTAATCTCATACTTGTCCATATACATAGACTTTGTTCATATACATGGACAAAGGCAATTCGGTTAACAGTTCGGGTATATGTTATCCAGTTTTTCTAAAACAGTAAAATTTCATTTTTGCGTCACGCACAAAAATGAAAGGGAAAAAACATGAAAACGGGGCAAAAATAGCATGCACATCTATTTTTGTCCCAAATGAATCTCTCTCTTTTTTTTTTTTTTTTTTTTTTTTGATGCATCGATTTTTTCTGTCTTAGATTGGTACATTCTTGCTTATTATATACAATGTTTTGATGCATTACAAATTAAAATTAAAAACTTTTTTTTCAAACAAAATCATTCATTAGTTACAATACGTGGGCATGGTTTCTCAGAATCTCTTAAATTTCAGTGTGAAACAAAAGTATTGCCTATAAACCTTTAACTAATACTGACAAAAGAGTATTATAAATTATAAACTAATCCTATTTCTTCTGAATCATATCACAAATCGCTACGAGAGCTGAAAAAAAACTGATAAAATGGTTGAGAATATAACTGTTATGCTTTTAAGAATATAATTTACTACACAAAATATTTGTGGGTGAAAATCCAGGTTCCTTTATCGAGATATTTTATTAGGCAAAACTCTGTCGAAACATAAATTATTACAAGTGCCAAAAACGGGAAAATGATGCTGTACCTGAATTACATTCATTATATCGTCCATTACAATGCGTGTTTACATATTTTCAGTACAATTTCGAAGCCGTTTAATTTGTGTTTAGAATGCAAAGAGTGTTTTTATAAATGTTCGACCTGATAGTCTTCTTTCTGGACTGTAAGTCTGCATCGTGATTTCCATGATAAAAATGGCTTTTAATATAAATTTCAGACGTATTGGTTTCCATTCCTCTTCCATTACTTTCCAAAGTCTAACAATCGTGGTGGGTTTCCGTTTAGAAAGAGCTCTTTTCAAGAGACCAAAGGCACAATAGTTCATAGGGGAAATGTCAGGAGACTTTGTAGGAATATTTTGAAAAGGTACATATGCAAAACCTGTATGAGGATATTTCTCCCTTTAAATAATAAGTTTATAAGTTATTTTCTCCCTCCTTTCCCCATGTCTTCGTGATGTAATTGGAAGCTAACTTGACGTGTATTCGAGAGGTCCAGGGCAAGAGTACCGGCGAAGGTACTACACATTTTCAGCTCTCCTGCTTTAAAAAACCCTAATGAATCTACAAGTGGAGCCCGAACTAAAAGGTGATGGACGATACTTCATTACCACCAGGATTTGGCGAATGGGTCCCTTAATTCCCAGTCGCCCTTTAAAAGGGCGAGTATATAAGGTATTTTCTCCCTTCTTCCCGCATGCCTTCGTTGCGCAATTGAACGTTCACTCGACGCGTGCTAGGGAGGTCCGTATTTCGAGTCCCGGCGAGGGCACTGCACTTTTTTCATGTCTCCAGCTTCAAAAACCCGAATGACTTTACAAGCTGTGGCCAAAAAATTTTATTCCTAAACATTTGCTTTTTTTTAATTCTTTATCTAATTCATTCTAAAAAGGTATAAACACCTTTTTTTGTTTTTGCATGTAAATTCATTACTTTTACCCATTTAATATTATGTTATCATTTTAATTTGATATGAAAAATCTTATACAGTGTCCTTGCTCATTAAAGTAGTTTATACAAACGAAAAACATAATTTTATTATTTCTAAACTCTATGAATATTAAATCAGCTACATAGCTATTATTCCATAATCTCATTAGAAAATTATTTATGTATTATTATATTTAATCTAACAAAACGCAATTAATTTTTTTAATAAATTTATATAAACCTTTATGTAAAGTATAGCGACTTTCTACAAATAGCAATAGCTGCAGTTTATTATTCTGTTACCAAACATTAGCCTTTTTAAATTTTTATTAAGAATCGGAATTAATTAAGAGCTTGTGTATCTTCCTATTTTTTAACAACCAACATAGTCCCTTAAGGTATGCTCCCACCCGACAACTGATATCTGTAATTAAATTATTTCGAATAATCAGATTTAATTAAACAACCAAGAGGTTTGCTTCATAAATTTCCTCACAGTAAAGAGCTAATAAAAAGCAGTAATTAACAGGAAGCATTCTGGTAGACAGTACGAAGAAAGAAGCAATATTAGGTTTATTAGTTCATTTAAATAAAACATTTCCTTAAACTAATTAAGAAATGAAATAAGCAAACAATAGGAACATGCTCTGAAAGAAATTAGAAGTACAATACGAACTCTAAAACTTTTTAATTACATATATTTTTCCTAGTTCCATTTTAAATACACCAACGCTGTGATGATCGTCATCTAAAGATTAAAACATTGAGCTATGAGCCATACACAAAGAGCTTTTAATTATATGAAGTACTATCCATAACTATTCTGTTTATCATTAGATATCTTAATTAGGAAAAACTAAATGACATTTTTCTTCATCTTAAATATTGCCTATCATATATTAATTAACGCACGTGTTGAAATTCGCGTTCATTTTTTTATGACAACAAAGGGCATAATCTGCTTTGCATGAACAAATATAATTACCTCGGCAAATTGCTGTCAAATAGCATTAGGGGGAAATATAGTTGCTGCCATTTTTAAATAACTGATAAAAATAAAGGAAGTTTGAGAAATTTTTCAATATCAAACTAATCCGATAATTGAATATTTGTCTCGCGAAAGATTTATTAGGACAGTCAACGTAAATAACGTTTATAATATATTAACAAATAACTTCTCTCTCAAATAATAAAAGTAATTAATAACTTTAATTCTCATAGTGACCACGGCTTCTTAAGTTTATTCTTCGTGTCATTTTAATAGCCTTACATATACTGTCGACAACTATCATATATTTTAAGATAATTTCAAAATTTATGTGCGTCACTTCATATTTAATTTCCTGTTTTCAGTCTGCTTGCTTTTATTTCTTACTTTGTTTTTAATCCTAAATGTGTTCTAGCATTTTCTTTCCGCAAAGCATAACATCCAAGATCAAGAAATTTGGTAAAATGATTAAGAATAATTGTAAGGATAGACAAGTTGGTTTGGTTTATTTAATTATAGCAAAGCACTTGAGGACAATCTGCCTATGAGGAGGGTTGCCATCGGGGAGGACTTTGTAAGGGAGAGTGGCTCGTGTAAATGCTACATATGGTGAAAGCCACGAAAACGTTCATGTAGCTAGTCCGCTCGCCGAGGTTTGAAACACGGACGGAACTACCTGCTTTCAGCGACTTTATTCCTCTCGGCCGCTAGTGGGCTAAGGATTGATAACGTTTTTGCCCATAATATGGGAAGCAAGCTACCCCTATAGCAAAATAATTGGATTTACATCATACTGAATATATACTGCATCGCGCTGGATTCATATCAAATGAAATATAAAAGAAATTTTGTCTCAGTATGCAGAAAACCCAATTCATACTATAAGGTGGGAAGAAGGTTCTAATTAAGAATTTATTTATATATAGTAATATATTACAATGCCCACATCTGGTATTTTTATATTTCAGAAATTATAAATAAATATTGTATTGAGCTTTCCGTCTCTAAAATGGCCACCTCCATATATGATCAATATCGGCTGTAACTGTAGGAAGTCTTCCTTGAATATGATTATTTATGTCTATTGTAACTTTGACCTAAAAGCATTAGTGAAGATGATGTTTATCAATTTTTTATAAATTAATCAAATAATATGATTACGTTGAAATTACGTTTAAAAACTCTTTTAAATAAGGAAGTGTCAAAATCTTTTCACATGAAGTCACAATAATTTTGGGTAATTCATCAAGCAGTAAGTTTTTCTGTGTATATTTCCAAATCTATCACACAATTTTTATCATCACCTATTAATTTAAGACGAATTCAAATATTCAAATGAAAAAGGTAAAATGATTACACAAGACAAGGAATTACAAAATCAGCGGGGAACTGTATTTTGCACGTTAAACTGAAACAGGATCAACTACAGTTCCTAGTTTACAAACAAACAGCAGATTTTCAAACTTATTTCAGACCAGACCAGCGGTTCTCAACCTTTTGACTAACGCGTACAATCTAGACGATAATCAAAAAACTTTAATACCACCACTACATTTTACAACGACTGTCTTTCAACTTCTCCAAAGAAATATTTAAAAAAATGTATTTTACCATTTGCACAACCTATTGGCTATTTGTATTAAAAATTCACATAAAATATTACATTTTAATCTAATATTTAACAAATCTAATACACTGACTACCAATAAGTATTTGGACACCTATACAAATGACGATATCTGCGGTCCTAAGGTACGTCACGGACTCCGCCGGTATATATCGTGTACGAAACAGCATCGGCTTTAGTCGCATGCAAGATGCCTCTCAGTTCGGAGCTCTCTGATTTCGAGAAAGGTATAATTATCGGGTATCACAAATGTGGCCGATCCTTAAGGGACATATCTAGCGATCTGAAGTACCCAAAATCGACAGTGGCCTATGTGATTAAGAAGTGGAAGGTGAGTGGTGATTGTCGGAATGTGCCCTGAGTCAGCAGACCAACGAAACTGAGAGATAGAGACCGACGAGTGCTGTCCAGAGAAATTCGGAAGAACCGCACCCAACCGATGGCCCTCATCCGCGAGGAACTTCAACAGGCATCCGGGAGTATTGTTTCAATGAATACCATCCGTAAGGAAACACATCTGCTTGGTTTTCATGGTCGTGCTGCTGCCCATAAGCCTTTGATCACAAAGTCCAAACGCGCTGCTCGGTTAACGTGGTGCAAAGCACATCGAAATTGGAACGTAGATCATTGGAAAAGGGTTCTTTGGAGTGACGAATCAAGGTTCACCCTTTACCGTTTGGATGGCAGGGTCTGGGTCTGGCGTCTACCTGGAGAACGTCTCCTGCCAGAATGCATTGTGCCAACTGTCAAGTTCGGCGGAGGTGAAATTATGGTCTGCGGGTGTTTCTCCTGGTATGGGCTGGCACCGTTGGTCCCCATTCATGGTAAGCTCAACTCCAATGCCTACTGAACTATTTTGGATGACAATGTGCTTCCTAACGTTGTGGCAGTTTTACGGGTTGGACCCCTGTTACTTTCAGGACGACAATGCCAGTTGTCATGTTTCGACGTTAACCAAGGCTTGGTATGGTGGCAATGGAGTTCATCGAATGGACTGGCCTGCCCAGATCCAGACCTGAACCCTATCGAGAACCTCTGGGACGAGTTGCATCGCCGAATTCAGGGGTGCACTACCCGTGCAAAATCGGTGAAAGAACTTCTATGTCTTCTCCAAGCCCGAGTGGAAGAAAATACCACTAGCTGTCATGCAAAGACTTGTGGAAAGTATGCCCCGAAGGGTCCACGCTGTAATTACCTCTCGTGGAGGCTCTACCAACTATTGATTTTGAATAAAGTTAGTTTTTCTTTTCTATCACAGGTGTCCAAATACTTATTGGTAGTCAGTGTATTTTATGTGAATATTTAATACACAAATAACCAATAGGTTGAGCAAATAGCAAATGATTACCATTTTAATTATCAAAATTTAAGTTATACTAAAATTTCTAAAACTTAATGTGAACTTTAGTGTGAGAATTAGTTAATTCTGTGCAGAATTTTATTGTGAATAGCTCTAAAACTTATTGTGAAATCTGCGGCTGTTTAAGAGAGATCAATTTCTTTATTTTGGTCTTATTTTACTTAGCTTTAACGGTAAATTAGGATCCACTTTTAAATTTGTTCTGTATTTAGTTTTCAAAAAAAAAAAAAAACGTACAATAAATTCCTTGTTCAAACAAATAGTTTGTGCGAAAAGGCAATAAGAATTTGATAGCTTTACTTGTTCTTTTTTCCCGTGTAGCCAACAACAACTGTTATTTTTGAAATCTTCAGTTCGACCGCAGAAAATTTCTATCAATTGTTCTTTTTCTTCAGGAGATTTTTGAATTTAATTGTTAAAAATACTTTGTTCCTTTGCTTACCATCTATTTTTCTCTTGCGTACCACAAACGGCACGCATACCACCGGTTGAGAATCGCTGGACTAGATTGTTGAAAAGATGAGAAACGATATATTATGAAACATTAATGGTTTCCTCCTCCTCGCAACAATTTGTAGGTAACAAAATTTATGATTTTAAGTACAGATAGCCATTTTGGGATATTCCTACTTATATAAAATATTTCATATCACAGCGAAACGACGCGCAATTTTAGAAAACCGGCCAGTTTCATTTCTTCTATTTCGGCTTCTTGAGCCATAAATGCACACAAAACCCTTAAACCTAATGACCGAAGCGATAGTTCTGAGTATGAGCGTCTGAGCATGTATTTGAACAACTTGTAAGTGTTCCCCGATACTGCTTTATGGAATGTTTGAAAATTTTATCGAAAAACCGTTCCAAAACAGCAAGAGTAATCTTTTTTTCTTCTTCTTTTTTTAAGAGCCGCCAAAATAAAAATAAGAAAACTGTGAACCACTTCCGTTTTTAATCTTTTTTGTTGCCCGTATTTTGTTTCCAGTTCCGTTTCTTTTATCGCTTAAAATATTTCTCTCAGTTTTGCTCTTTTTAAGCCTGCAAGTGGGCTCTCATACAGCGACTGGAGGATCGAAGGGATTTAAAAATGTATCGAGATTTTTCTTATTTATTTTTATCCGTAAGATTTACTGAAGAGGGATGGAATGGCAATACTTTGCCTTCCCTCCCCCAAAACATGATAGGATTTATTCCAAGATTCAGTATCCTGTCACGAATGTTTGAACTGCAAAAATATTCCTTTTTCTTTGCGACAATGTAATACACGAAAACTAAGGTGTAATACACGAAAACTAAAGTATAATATCACTTGACAATACTATAACAGCAATATCAGCAAAAAACTAATTGGCAGTCTCGAGACTCAGATCTTATTAAATACTTTACAAAAGTAATCTATTGGAGACAGTTATAGTTCTCATTTCGTGGATTTCGCATCCTGACAAAATAGAAAGTATTACCACTCGAATAAAGTTGTCACATTCTTGCCACTAGGTGGCGGGCATCTCTTCCTTTACTTTTGCTGTAATTAAGTTCCGAGAAGCAGTCGAGATTGGAACCGCTCTGAGGAGCGTAAAGACTCAGAACTAAAAATGTACTGTTTTAAAATAATTATCACCTACCTTGTAAATAGTGTATGTTAGCTTTTTATTCCAATAAATAATTAAAAGACAAGATGGCCTGCTAATTGTAATAGAAACTCTTACTGGAAAACGTGATTATTAGAAGCCTGGCGTCGAGAACACTGAAGATGCAGCAGGTAAGGAATTTTACATTAATTTTATTGTAAATAGAAGAACCTGATGCAACATTTTTATGGCGCCCGAACAGGGACGCCAGGTTTTTTGAAAAGTTCTAATAAAGTGAATTCAAAAGCTGAATATTAAAATTGAAGATTTTAATACTTGTTCTTGAAGTATTCAGCAGAAGAATAATTTTGTTTTCTAAGTAAGAGTTAAATATTTGTTTTTCATGAGACGTATATTTTTTGTGTAAGTGTTTGAATCTAAGAAAGATAATGGCTGAAGTAGATAAATTAAAAAAGAAAAGAAGTATCTTAAGAACTGCCGTTACAAAACTATTTAAGAAAATCGAAAGTGAATTAAATAAATCTGAATGTAGTATTAATGAGCTCGAAGAATTGTTAGAACAGCTTAATGCTAAAACCGAAACGCTATCTAATGCCGATGTGGAAGTTGAACCAATTCTGAGTGTAGATGAATTCGAAAATGAATTCGAAATTACAGAACAATATCGCGAGAAGATAACGTTATGGAAATTCAGGCTTAAGAAACGGATTAAGGAACTTAATCATGACTTAAATGCACCGAACACACAGCAAAATATAAAAGATACACCTAATGTTAAATTACCAAAACTTTCGATTCCCGTATTTTATGGGAACAGTAGTCAATGGCTTACTTTTTGGAATAGTTTTGAGTCCTCAATACATAATAACGAATCATTGAACAAAGTAGACAAATTTAATTACCTGAAAGCATATTTAGGAGGAACAGCTGCTAGCTGCGTTCAAGGATTTCCGTTATCGCCAAAACATTATGATTCAGCAATTCAAATCTTACACGACCGTTTTGGAAGGAGAGACACTCTTATTAATGCGCACATGAATAATTTGCTGAATATTGAATCATTAAAAAATGCGAATGACATAAAAACATTTCGTAACCTGTATGATAAAGTACAAACACAGATTAGATGTCTCGAAGCGTTAGATGTTGTATCGGAATCTTACAGCGCTTTGCTGTGTCCGATGATTTTGAAGTTATTGCCTTCAGAATTAATGCTTGAATTTCATAGAACACAAAATGTTGGCACAGATTATAACATAAAAGATTTAATGTCATTTTTACACGCAGAACTTTCATCCCGCGAACGCACAAGGTCAACGGTTTCGCAACAGCAAAAAGTATCCGATCGGCGACAGTCTTCTTTCCCCCCTGCAACGAAAAGCGCATATGGTTTCTCAAATAGACATAATAAACCAAAGATTCCGACCGCTACAGATTTGTTTACAAAATCTGAATGCAGGGAGGAAGATATGAACTGCGTATTCTGTAATCAATTCCACAAGATTCATGACTGTAGTTTCGTTTCCGGCTTATCATTACAAGAAAAAAGGGACATTTTAAAAAGAAAATGTGCTTGCTATAAATGCCTAAAATTACACCGTTTGGCTCAAAACTGCAGAACAAAAATAACTTGTTCTATTTGTAAAAAACAACATGCAACTATTATGTGTAATAAACAAAATCCTTCTGTCGAAGTTTCGGAAATTAAAAAAGACAAACAGATAGAAAATAAAGTACTTTCAAATCAAGCAGGATGTTCAGAAGTATATTTGCAAACTTTAGTTGTTCGCATATATGGAAGAGGGAATAACCAATTTGTTCGAGCGATAATTGACACCGGAAGTCAAAACTCATACATAAGCAGGTATGCAGCAGAAAGGTTACAATTAAGAAGCTTAGGTGAACAAAGTGTAACCCACGGACTTTTCGGTGGCATAGAAGTTTCGGAAAAACATAAACGTTATAGAATAAAATTGGGTAGCGTAGATAAACGGTATAATTGCGAAATCAATGTATTGGATGAAAGAAAAATATGTTCTTCGGTCCCTAAAATCAAAAATATACACTGGATTAGGGAACTTAGAAGAAGAGGAATTTACGTCAGTGATGTTTTTGAAAATTGCAGATTATTTCAGGAGAACCCCCAAGAGATTCATTTGTTGTTAGGGGCAGATGTTGCTGCAAATTTATTTACAGGTAAAATCGAAGTTCTTCCTTGGGGAAGATTAGTTGCTGTAAGTACAAGACTTGGGTGGACAGTCATGGGGAAAGCGAACACTGACAATTATGAAATAGAAAATTCCTTTTCCACGCTTTCGTTATCTTTACATATTTCTGATGCCACTCTGTCAGAACTGTGGAGGCTTGATGTTATCGGAATAACAGATCCAGTTACAAAGAAGGCTAGAGAGGAAAGGGATTTGCAATCAAAATTGCAATTCGAAAATTCTGTATCTCTAAACGAAGAGGGGCGTTATGAAGTCGCACTTCCATGGGCGGAGAATCATGTACCACTTTCCACCCACAAGGATTTAGCTTTGAAACGTCTACAATCTACCACCCAGAAACTTTTATCTCAAAATTTATTTTCTTCATACAATGCAGTTTTTAATGACTGGTGTAACTTAGGAGTGATCGAAGAAGTTAAAGAAAATATTGCGGTTGACTATGGACATTATTTACCGCATAGACCGGTGATCAAAGAAAATAGCTCAACACCAATTCGACCGGTGTTTGATGCGTCTGCGAGGAAACAATCGTCTCCTTCTCTAAATCAGTGTTTGGAGTGTGGACCAAATTTGATAGAACTAATTCCATCTCTTTTGTTGAGATTTCGGGAAGGCAAGTTTGCTGCTATAGCAGACATTGAAAAGGCTTTCTTACAGATCAGTGTAAGGCCTCAAGATAGAGACTGGCTTCGGTTTTTCTGGTGGAATGATGTGGAAGAAAGGAAAACGAAAATATTTCGTCATACTAGGGTAGTATTTGGGGTTAAGAGTAGTCCTTTCCTTTTGGCAGCTGTTATAGAATTCCATCTACAAAAGTACATGAAAAATTCTTCATATGATACGGAGATAATAGCTAAACTCTTGCGTAGCTTCTACGTAGATAACGTTGTTGCCAGTTTTGACAAAGAATCCGAGATGATTCAGTTCATCGAAAAATCTCGAGAAATAATGAATGAAGGAAAGTTTAATCTTCGAGGTTGGTTACATAATGGAGATAACCTGAAACAGGAAACTATTTCACCCGTATTGGGTCTGTTATGGAACTGTCAGAAAGATAATTTAACTTTGAATCTGAATTGGCTAGAAGATTTTGAAATGGGTATAATAACGAAGAGAACAATTCTCGCTGTAACACACAAAATATTTGATCCTATTGGTATTGTGAGTCCTGTTCTCTTGTATCCTAAAGTATTGTTGCAGAACCTGTGGAAAACAGGAATTTCTTGGGATACTGAAGTCGACGAGAGTACAAAACAAAATTTTGTGAATTGGTATAAAAGCCTTTTTCTCTTAAAAGAAATATCCCTCCTACGTTGGATACATTCCAGCAAGGACAATAGGAAGTTCTGCAGCATTCACACATTCTGTGATGCCAGTAGTAATGCGTATGCTGCTGCAGTTTTCTTGAGAACTGTGACGAATTCTGGAGTTGAAGTTCATCTGTTGGCATCGAAGTCTAGAGTAGCTCCCGTAAAATCTATTACGATCCCTCGTCTGGAATTGATAGCTGCCACGATAGGTGCCAGACTATGCTCTTCTGTTTTAAATGGTTTGCAATGGCAAAATATGGAAACGCATTTTTGGACGGATTCTACAACAGTTTTGACATGGATTCAAAGGGAAGAGATTGTCTGGGCTGTCTTTGTGGAAAACAGAGTCAGGGAGATTAGGAAACTGACGGATCCAAAAACGTGGAAACATATTGCTGGAACAAAAAATCCAGCTGACCTCCCATCAAGAGGTTGCACCGCTAAACAACTTTTAGTAGTTAGATGGTGGGAGGGCCCCGACTGGCTGAAGAAAAATCAGGAAGAATGGCCTAGACAAAGGGAAATACCGGATATGGAAATAGTAAATTCAGAAAAAAGGAAATCAGTCATTTCTGCACTAAATACGCAAAGGGTAGAACATTTTTTTGAGAAATATTCATCTTACCATAAAATGTTAAGAATAACTGCTTGGATATGCAGATTTATCAACAACTGCAGAAGACCAGATTCTAAACAATCAGGAGAACTCACGGTCCCTGAAATAGAAACTGTAGAAGAAGAAAATTTTCTCTGTCCAATTGTATTGCCCTCAAATCATGACTTAGTTCATAGGTTAATTTTAGATTACCATTTGCGACTATCCCACGCTGGTGTGCAATTCGTACTAGCCAATATTCGACAGAAATTCTGGGTCCTGAGAGGAAGAAAAACAGTACGTAAAGTTCTTATGAAGTGTGTTCGCTGTAGAAGATATAGCGCAAAGAATATAGAGACTGTTCCAGCACCTCTTCCTGAAGATCGAGTTCGAGATGCTCTGGTGTTTGAAGTGACCGGAGTCGATGTAGCCGGTCCTCTTTATTTACGAAAAGGAAAAAAGGCATGGATCTTGCTCTTTACTTGCGCGGTCTATAGCGCGATACATCTTGAGCTGATAGAAAGTTTATCAACAAATGCGTTCATCTTAGGATTAAGGAGATTTATTGCCAGAAGAGGTCGTCCAGGTATTATTTACAGCGACAATGGCACTAATTTCGTTGGAACTGAAAATCTTTTAATATCGATAGATTGGAAAGAAATAGAATGTAATTCAACTAGTATGAGAATACAGTGGAAGTTTAATCCCCCAACTGCTTCATGGTGGGGCGGTTGGTGGGAGAGGTTGGTACAAACAGTCAAGAAGATGTTGAGAAATGTTCTCGGAAAGTCCTGTGTCTCTTACGAGGAAATGTTGACTATACTTTGTGATATCGAATCAGTGATTAACTCAAGACCCCTTACGTACCTTTCAGAAGATCCAAATGATCTTACGGCACTAACTCCTTCAATGTTTCTACAGGATGTGCACGACGTCGAAGTACCAGACTTAGACTACCTGGATACCATCAATCTGACAAAAAGATACAAGTTCTTGCAGAACTTAAGAGAACATTTTCGCAAAAGATTTCGTGATGAATATTTAGCTATCCTAGTGCAAAAACCATGTAAACAATCTACTCGGACTATCAACAAAAATGACTTGGTGTTTGTCGGCAGCGACAACAAGAAGAGAATAGATTGGCCAATAGGTCGTGTTGTAGAACTATATCCTGGGAAAGACAACGAAGTACGTGTTGTCAAAGTGAAAACTGCAACGGGTGAACTCCTAAGACCTGTGAAACGTATTTATCCTCTCGAACTTGATAGACCTAACTTGTTTAGTGACTTCACCATGAACAGAAAAAACTCTGCCGATAAGTGTGACAGTGATATGAACTATCAAACTAGATATGGACGTAAAACTGTAAACCCTGTTACATATTTTTAAATTGCTATACTAATTTTTGTTTCTTTTCAGTATTTTAGAAATTTAATTGTCCTAACAGTAGTCAATTGGAACATGTTATCTGGATATGGTATGAATGTAATGCAGAAAATGTTTAGATGTGTAATCCTTCTTTGTAAGTATTAATTTTAGAGCATTAGTTACTTTTCATATTTGTGAAAGTTGTAATTGAATTTTTGTTTGATTATTGATAAATTTTGTTTTGATTTTCCCATTTTATCGAGGTAAAATCAAAAGGTGGGAGGATGTCACATTCTTGCCACTAGGTGGCGGGCATCTCTTCCTTTACTTTTGCTGTAATTAAGTTCCGAGAAGCAGTCGAGATTGGAACCGCTCTGAGGAGCGTAAAGACTCAGAACTAAAAATGTACTGTTTTAAAATAATTATCACCTACCTTGTAAATAGTGTATATTAGCTTTTTATTCCAATAAATAATTAAAAGACAAGATGGCCTGCTAATTGTAATAGAAACTCTTTCTGGAAAACGTGATTATTAGAAGCCTGGCGTCGAGAACACTGAAGATGCAGCAGGTAAGGAATTTTACATTAATTTTATTGTAAATAGAAGAACCTGATGCAACAAAAGTATTTGTTACAAGCCTCGTGCGTAAGGTATCGAGTGGAATACATGTAAGACTACGCGCTGGTCTCCATTAAACAAATTTACCAATACAAAAGACGCATTATTTTTCATGAAATATCATAGCAATGTTTTTCACCACTGGTTTTGCCATATTTAACAACACATCTCTACATATAATAAGAGAAAGAGTCTGTCTCTGTGTGTGTCTTTCGTTCGTGCTGCACGTAAGCTAATAGACCCAGGGCTACGAAATTTGGTACACAGGTGCATCTAGACAAGAGCCAGTGTACTACGAAGCGATTTTTTTTCTAAATTCGAATCAGATTTTTTTAAATTTTATTTTATCTTTTTTGATGAAATCGCATCATTTTGAATAGTTGTATTCTTTTATAAATGTGATTTTGGCAATCGTTTTTCGTTAAATGCTTTGTATATTAGACTGCTGACTGTAGAAATTATGAGATAAAGTATTTATTGGTTATTTCACTGTTTTTAAGATACTGAAAAGTTTAGCTTGATTTTTTTTTCAACGGGAAGTTGATTAATTAATTTTATTAGGATAATTAATATATCTATTAAGGGATATTATTTATTTCATGCTGCTTAGCTTCTTTTTTATTTTTTGGACACGCACATCGCAATCTTCTTTTTCTGACACGCATGTGTCTCGCGAGGCACCAACAGAAAGAACTTCCTTTTTTTTCCCCTCTCTCTCTTAGGTTTGTATATTTTGAATTATGTCATCCACAAAGCGCAATTTTGATTGGTTATTGCTATTGGATTATAGTTCCATTCTTTTAGAAATGCGGTTTTGGCAACAGATTTTCATTCATTGCTTTGGATACTGGACTGCTGACTGTTTTCTCTTGAAAATATGAGATTTATTGTTTATTTTATAGTAATTTTTAATATTATGTTTTAATTATATATAGTTTTAATTATATAAAAAGTTTGGCATGATTTTTTTAGGAAATAAAGTTCTTAATTTCCTTTACACCATTTGAATTCTTAAGATTTTGGAACGAGAAGTTGGTTAATTTATTTATTAGGATAATTAAATTTCCATTAAGGAATATTGTTTATTTCAATTCAATTTTTTTAATATGTGATACATTTTTATTGCATTTTTTTAAATAAAGTTGTTCTGCAGAGTAAAATTCTGTGCAGGTTTCGAATTTAATGTTTAGTGTTCCCTTTAGGCAATTTTACGGTACATTTAAAAGCCAGACGAAAGCTGGCCGCGAAGCAGCTAGTTTAAAGTATAAGACTGTAATTTAAAGCATCAGAAATACTCATTCTTAAATTAGTAGGTTTATCGTAACTTTTTAGTTTAGAATTATTTCAGTTGTTCAATTGAAATCTGTATACCAAGACAAGATTTTAGTTTCCTTTTAATCGTCTGATTTTTAAAATTAATTACTTTTTTTTAAGATTTAAAAAAAATTTTTAAACATTCTTCGTAAATTCCTTGAGAAATTAGACCGTAATTTGCAGTTATCACATTTTAGTTCCTATAGAAATGTTTTTATTTATTGCAATGGGGAACAATTTGTAACACAATTTCTGTTGAGTTAAAATTTTGAGCTGTTTAAAGGTAAATATGCCTGGTTATATAGTTTTCTTCTACCACATCAAGTTTTTTCTCTACATTATATATGAATATTAGCATTCTCCAAGTCATCGAGCGTGGATCCTAGGAAGTACTACTATTTTCCCATTAGCTAACATAAAACCTCCGATTGGCGGCGGGCCATGACGCCGTAGAAGGCCAGCGGCAAGTGCATACTTGCTTAAACTTGTTCAGTGACGCCAAATACTTTGGACCAAAGACTCACATAGGCCCCACACGTTACATACATATATTTGAAATACATTTCGGGGTACTAAAATAATTTTACCCAACCCCTTAATTTCCCGAAACTCCTTTTAGTTTAAAATCATATTTGATTCGTAAGCTCTTTCATAAGTATTAATTAACAACTAAAGCACATGAATATCACAAAACATACCCCGACATTTAATAAAGCTAATTCAGAAGTCAAACAACAAAAATCAGCGTTATACCTACAAAATTTTCACAGGACTAGTTTCGATGGTTTTACCGAACCATCATCTTCAGCTGCAAAACCGCAAATGAACAAGATAGGAAATAATGATTAGATAAGATAAGAAAGCCTGGACAAGAATAAGCAAGTGGCGCCATCTGTTGGCGAAACCAGAACTAAAACATAATTTCTCTAAAAGCCGAAGGCAAATTTGGATTGGAATTAGGATCGTTAACTAGAACAGAAAGAATTTATGAATGTGAAATGCCTCTAGAAAATCCAGTTCTCCAATGGAAGATGTTTTTTGAATAATTTTGGCAGCAGAAAAATTGAAAGTGTGATTTTCGGACCAACAATGTTGAGCAACAGAAGACCTCTGTGTTTCCTTTTTTCTAACATATGCCTCATGTTCTTTGACGCGAAATTTTAAGGCTCTCTTAGTTTGGCCAATGTAAATTAAACCACACTGGCAAGGAATCCTATAAATACCCCAGGTATTCATATCCGGAATGGGGTCCTTGAGTATAGAAATTGGAATTTTATTGATGGGAGAAAAAACAACCCGAAAGTTAAATTTCTGCAAAATATGTGCAACTTTATAGCTAATTGATGGAAAGAAGGGAATGACAACAGAATTTTTATAATCTCCTAAAATAAGAGTGTGGCTTTTAGTGTGTTGAGATGAGAATTTTTTAACTGCTTCATTAATAATGTTGGGTGAAAAGTCCCTGTCAATAGCTATTGCTTTTAAATAATTTAGTTCTTCATCAAGGGCTAGTTTGGAGGAGCAAACTTGAAGAGCAGGGAAAACATAGGAATAAAATGAAGCTAACTTTTGTTTAGTCGGATGACATGATTTAAAGTGTGGTGGAAGGCAAACCGATGAAGGTTTACGGTAAACTGTAGTACTGAAGTTGGATGTGTTACGTGTGACCAGAATGTCGAGAAACGGAAGAGAATTGCAATTCTCAAGTTCAAAAGTGAACTGAATAGCAGGATCAATAGAATTCATTGTTGAAAGAAGTTTATTTAAATCATCTTTATTACCTTCAAACAGGGTAAAAGTATCGTCTACGTAGCGGAACCATGCCGGGAAGTTTAAAGTTTCAAACAATTTTGATTCATAATAATGCATGTAGATATCAGCCAGGATGGGACTGAGGGGACTTCCCATGGCTAATCCCTCACTTTGCTTGTAATATTTATTTTGGAAAACAAAATGTGTTTGTTTCAAACAGAGTTGAGTTAGAGAAATTAGCTCATCAATTTCGATGCAAGAGAAATGAAATTCGCGAAGTCTGGTTTCTAGACATCTTAATGCACCCTCCACTGGGACATTGGTGAATAATGATTTTACATCAAAAGAAACCATGAGTAAATTACTAGGAGAAATGTTTTTAACCTTTTTTACAAACTCTATTGAATTTTTTATGGTGTAAATGTTATTGTCTAATTACAATTATTATTACAAGCAAAGTGAGGGATTAGCCATGGGAAGTCCCCTCAGTCCCATCCTGGCTGATATCTACATGCATTATTATGAATCAAAATTGTTTGAAACTTTAAACTTCCCGGCATGGTTCCGCTACGTAGACGATACTTTTACCCTGTTTGAAGGTAATAAAGATGATTTAAATAAACTTCTTTCAACAATGAATTCTATTGATCCTGCTATTCAGTTCACTTTTGAACTTGAGAATTGCAATTCTCTTCCGTTTCTCGACATTCTGGTCACACGTAACACATCCAACTTCAGTACTACAGTTTACCGTAAACCTTCATCGGTTTGCCTTCCACCACACTTTAAATCATGTCATCCGACTAAACAAAAGTTAAGCTTCATTTTATTCCTATGTTTTCCCTGCTCTTCAAGTTTGCTCCTCCAAACTAGCCCTTGATGAAGAACTAAATTATTTAAAAGCAATAACTATTGACAGGGGCTTTTGACCCAACATTATTAATCAAGCAGTTAAAAAATTCTCATTTCAACACACTAAAAGCCACACTCTTATTTTAGGAGATTATAACAATTCTGTTGACATTCCCTTCTTTCCATCAATTAGCTATAAAGTTGCACATATTTTGCAGAAATTTAACTTTCGGGTTGTTTTTTCTCCCATCAATAAAATTCCAACTTCTATACTCAAGGACCCCATTCCGGATATGAATACCTGGGGTATTTATAGGATTCCTTGCCAGTGTGGTTTAATTTACATTGGCCAAACTAAGAGAGCCTTAAAATTTCGCGTCAAAGAACATGAGGCATATGTTAGAAAAAAGGAAACACAGAGGTCTTCTGTTGCTCAACATTGTTGGTCCGAAAATCACACTTTCAATTTTTCTGCTGCCAAAATTATTCAAAAAACATCTTCCATTGGAGAACTGGATTTTCTAGAGGCATTTCACATTCATAAAAATCTTTCTGTTCTAGTTAACGATCCTAATTCCAATCCAAATTTGCCTTCGGCTTTTAGAGAAATTATGTTTTAGTTCTGGTTTCGCCAACAGATGGCGCCACTTGCTTATTCTTGTCCAGGCTTTCTTAGCTTATCTAATCATTATTTCCTATCTTGTTCATTTGCGGTTTTGCAGCTGAAGATGATGGTTCGGTAAAACCATCGAAACTAGTCCTGTGAAAATTTTGTAGGTATAACGCTGATTTTTGTTGTTTGACTTCTGAATTAGTATTTATTCGGCGTGTTATTGTGTCTTAATTTAATAAAGCTATAAGTAATTTTCTTTGATCCTGATTTCTTCCATGTGACTTGCAGTCATTTGCAAAGAAAAGTATTTCGTTATATTAGTGCAGTGAAATTAATGCTGGAAGGAAACTCTTAACGCAATTTTTGCATCTTACAGTATAATATACTAAACAATGGCCATTTTTACCCTCTGTGTTTATGTTACTTTCGAGTCGCTGTTACCCATGCAATTAAAGTTCAATCTGGAAATTTATTATAATTTAAACTTTTGACTTTTACGAATTCAGAGTTATATGACCCTCAGCTAAGTTATCAATAAATCAATCAGTTACTTCTATCTTAATTACTGGATTCTGAAAGTTATTTTTAATCATTTGGTTTTTAATTTAAAGAAAATGTGAAATTAAATTGATTTAGTTGCTCAGTCATCTGAAGTTTTAAGTACTCGACTAGTCTGATTAACGAACCAATTTTAAATCAAAAAAGTACATTTTAGCTTGCGTTAAAGACTGCATTTATTAATGCTTAACCGTTCAATTCATTACAATGGATGCAATACTTCATTTCTTCGGGAGTTCAAAATTTTTTTGACGTCCTAGTGATTTAAATTAAAAATATACAATGTTTCTTCTAAAACCACTTAACTTACTGAGGTTCATATTCTCTTGCTTCCTACTCTAATTTTTATCTGTGGTACAGGTTCAGAAAAATATTTATTAAAAGAATGATTAAATTTATTTTTCTTCAAATAAGAGATGCGCGGGTTTCATTTTTTCTTAGAAATTTTCTGTTTATTAAACAAATTGCAAACACATTAAAAAAATCAACTAAAAAAATATGAAAGCTTTCAGATTTTACATTATGTCCAAAGGAACCTTTTTTTAACGTGCTATCTTTATTTACTAAATATCATATTCTTCGCACTAAATCCATAAAATTCAATTCAACAGAAACATCGCAAAATAATTTTAAAAGGGAAAATCTTTAGAATTTCCGATACACAGTCTCGCGCGCTGGAGATAATTTTTTTCCCTACAATGTTAGTCCTCGCTTTGAAATCGTTGAGTTTCTTAATCGAAAACTCATAAATGCTTTACAAAATATTTAATAGATAATACAGCGAATTCAAAATTTGGGTTTCCAGATGCCCATATTCGGGTGGAGACGTACATTATTCAAAACTGGATAAAAACCATCCCAATTGGATGGTTGTTTTATCACAATGCAAGAAACATACATTCTTAATTATTTAATTTCTTTAAATATAATACAGGGCGATAATATTTGGTAGCAACACTTTATAAAGTGATATGCCGTTTATAGTGAATCAACGCAAAACGCCGAAAGTTATAGCCCTTCTGGGCAAATTGCCGCTTGGACTAAAAAAACTGATTCAGGACAAAAAATTAAATTTTTTCAACACTTCAACAAATTTTTGTTTCAACAACAAAAACTCAACAGCAAAAATTTGTAAAAATTTGTTGAAATTACACTTCATCAAATTTTTTAATTTAAAATTTGTTGAAGTGTTTCAAAATATGAAATCGATAATAACAAATTTCAAATTCAAATTAGGGCTTCCACATGCCCATATTCTATGGAAGATTGCGTTATTCAAATTTTGATGGCTCTATGTACCGTTGTTTTATTCACAATGCGAGAAACATACATACGTTCAAGTAGTATTTAGTTTCTTTGGTGGCAACAATTTGAAAAGTGATTCAAAGCAAAATGCCGTTTTTGAGACTAGTAGACTTTTCGGGCTAATAACTCAAAAGCAGTTATTTTGGGGGCAGTAAATTGCTTACCACTTAATATTTTCATTAAATAGTCTACTAATGTCTGATTATGTATAGCTCAACCTTTGTTCGAATTTTTCCATAATACTTGAATTTCGCCCAGTGTACTTACTGTCAAGTAAATAAACAGCCTCCATCCTACTCAGATCATGCATACATTGTTATGTTGATGGTCGCAAATGGCGTGAGAAAAGTAAACTTATGCTATAACTTTTCTTTTATTTTGAACTTAAACATAACTTAAAAATCTAAATTTTTAATTTAATTTACCTCTACGCAAATTAAAAAAACTTTTTGCGACCCTACACTAATTTTATTATCCCCAAAAAACAAGACCCACATCCAAAATAATAAATATAACAAATTAATCCTCGGGTGTGTTTATGAAACGTATCTGATCATTACTATGCTCCTCACGAGTTTCGCGATGTTTGCTCTGGAAATCTTTTTCGCACCTCCGGAATATATTCTTTCAGTAAAAGCATAAAATAGAGAGAAAAGGATTTAAAAAGATTAAAAAATAAAAGAAAAACACATGTCGGAAAGCAGTTTCGACAAACATACTGGTACGTGCTACTTTTTGAAAAGGAACGAAAACAACTATACAAAGCATAAATTTTGTTTTACTTTTACAAAATACTTTTTTGACGGTTCACGAGAAAGAATACAAACAAAGGGACCTTATATAAATTTAAGTAAAATATGTTTTATACAAAATTACTATTAATTTTCAATTTACTTAATTTCAAATCATCACATCATTGCTATTTCAACACGTATTCTTTCTTTATTATCTCAAAGAGCCCTATCCCAGAAGGGCTATTCATTTCGTTTTGGCATTTTGCGTTGATTCATATAAACGGCGAATCACTTTTTAAAATGTTGCCACCAAATATTAGAGCCTTGTGTTATATTTTAAGAAATTAAATAATGAAGAATCTGCATAAATGTAGGTATGTTTCTCCACTGTAATAAAACAACGGTAATGAGGGCCATCAAATTTTGAATAACGTACGTCTCCACCCGAATATGGTCATCTGGAAGCCCAAATTTGAAATTTATTTTATTATCTATTTCATATTATATAAACCGTTTATGAGTCTTTGATTAAGAAACTCTACGATTTCAATGTGAGCAATGGCAACACTGTACGAAAAAAAAACACTTTTTTTATCTCCAGCGCGCGAGACTGTGTATCGGAAATTCTAAAGATATGATCTTTTAAATACAGTACAACTCCAATTATCCGAACTCCGACTATGCGAATCGCTGATTATCCGAATCGCTTTCAGAATTTTTCGGAATCAACTGAAGAAGAGAAGGAAAAAGAAGCTCAAGAAAAGGAAAGGGAAGAGACAGGAGAAGATGAGCATGACGTGCCACTGGAAGAATTAAGAAACATTCTTTTGAAAACACCTGGATGTTCAGAAGTTAGTGCTGAGGATACAGCGGAATGGATGGTGTGTGATTCGTCAGACCCTGTGTTTCAAATTCTAAATGATGATGAACTTATTGAAAGTACGAGAGAAAAACGTGTCAAGGAAGAAGATGACCTTAATGTCGAAGTTAAAGCAGACACCGGATCATCAGCTAGCGAAGCGTTTACCGGGCTTGAAGTGGATGGAGCGTCAGCCTGAGTGTGACCACATGCAACTTATTATTGTCAACGGGGGGATGCGCGACTTGGCTACCCGAAAACATTTAAGACAGTCAAACAGCGTACCTTGACCGAGATATTCAGCAAGAAGTGATTTTTAGGACTTATAAATACTGTACAGTATTTACAAATGCATGTATGTTAAAGTGATGCTTTTTCATTTTAGTTAATTAAAACTTCTTTTTCTTTAAAAACAGTTTTTTCTTCCATTTTCAACATTACCTTTTTACTTTTACAGTAATTAATTAAAGTGTACGTAGACCTTTTCTTCGGAACAAATCCAATTAACCAAATTTTTGATTACCCGAATTGGGGTTCCATTCCAATTGATTCGGATATTTGGTATTCTGCTGTATTTGGTGATATTGCTATTGAAATGAATGTGCTGTTCAAGTGCGAAGAACATGATATTTAATTTTAAAAAAGCCTCTTTGGGTGTAATATAAAATCTGAAAGCTTTCATATTTTTTTAATTATAAAATTTCCTCACTTTTTACATAATTTGGTGTTGATTTCAAATGAAAATGTGATCTGTCTTTAAGGAATGACGTTTTTGTCTCTTGAAAAGCATGGATTTTTACACTAAAATCAACGCGGAAGTAAGAATGAATTTTACTTTTTTATTATTGGGGTAAGCATATTTCTCACATAAATTACGCATCCTTCACTGCTTTTCAATGGACCTCTTTCACATGACCTCGTTCTCAGTTCTTTTCATTTATTATCAAAACCTACGTAAGCGCAAAGGTAATCTTCTCTATCGATTTATTTCTTCATTGTTTGCATACCTAACCCTTCGAAGACAGCGCCCGAATTTCGCAGCTTAGGGAAAATGCCTTAGGCTTGTGAAGCTTAGAGGAAAAGCTGCCTCAAAGAGTTTTGCAACAAAAGACAGTAGAATTTTGAAGCTAAGCTTACTTTTTAAAAAAAGATCAAAAATCAACACTTTTAAAACGTTAATTTGTTCTTTTTGCGTCACTGCAAGCTTAGTTACTTTTTATGTAAACAAGCAAGCATAAATTTTATCTAAAATTCGGATCTGATCGTAAAAGATTTTGAAATATCAGCACTTTTTTTGCTACAGTACACAACTAAGGAAATATTTCGGTATTCAAATTTTTTAAACACGAATCTGTCATTACACCCTCTTTTTAGTACGATGCAGTTTAAGGTACAGATTAATGTGCAACCCAGGTACAGATTAATGTTAAATTTATAACAACTATCTCTAAATTTCCTTTTCTTCTTTCTCTTTCGAAGCCCAAAAATACAATGTACTACCATCGATCATTTACTGTTGAACAAGCTGTAGAGACATTAGGTTATGTCGATGCAGGAACTTGGAAAATGTGCCATGTCCTCGCCGGCATTCGAACTCCGGACCTCAGTACGCGTCGAGCGCACTTCCAGTTGCACCACAAAGACATGTGGAAAGGAAGGAAAAAATACCTTATATACTCCCCCTTATAAAGGGCGACTAGAAATGAGGAGACCTAGTCGCCAAATCCTAGTGGTGACGAATTGTCCTCCATCATCTTTTAGTTCGAGCGCCATTTATAGAGTTTTTTACAATGTTTATTCAGTAAACTGCAGAAATCCGAAATACCCTTTCCGGGATTCGAAGTTCGGACGTAGGCATGCGGAAAGGAGGGAGAAAGTACCGTATAATTTATATATTTCAGCACCATTTGATTCCAGCAATTATATTCTTACTGCCAGAAGCCACTTCTTTTATGCTTTTTGATTATCTTTGTTTTTGTTTTCTTGCTGCTGAGGATACTAAAATGAAATTTATGAAATGCATATAGTACGATATGGTACACGTCCACGTGAGAAATATCTTTATTATATGCTTCTTAAGTGTCTGTTCGTCGCCGATAGTTTATTGGTTACTTGCGTAACTGTACTAGCCAATGAAGTGAAGTTGCCACGGCATTCAAATACTCCATATACACTGATACCATGCATGCAGTTATCATTGTTTTAATTAAATTATCATGGTATTTAAGAACATTTAAATATTTTCAATTCATAAAATTGCTGCTTATTATGCATTTAACTATATTTACATATGAATTACCTAGAAACTTGCAAACGTTGAGAAATTAAAGGAGACGAAACCAACTAACGAGTTGTGCGTAGATTTACCCAAACTCCTATGCTAAATATCCTTTCGCGTAAAGAGTTTAAAATTTTGCCCGATTTTATTCCGACATTGTATTTTAAACTGAATTTTCAGCTGAACGCAAATTGAGCGTGTTAGGGGGAACGCGGTAATTGTTTGCATTGGCAATCATCTGCTTATAATCAATTTATAATATCTAGAACAGTGGTCATTTGGTATGACCACCGGGCTTTCTAGTATTCTATATAATCAAATTTACGCTCATCATGACTTTGTAAATGACAATATATTTAGAAATATATAAATCAAGTATGTAATACCACTTTTGAATATCTAAATTCCTAAATTTCATTAAATATATTAAGTACTTAGCACTTATCAGCGTACTGAAATTTTCTCATTAACACAATTTTTTTCATAATTTTCATAAAGATGGAACGCTCTTCGATAGTGTAGGAGAAATAATGTCTTGAAATAAAAAGGAAGTAAATTACTACTTTAATGCATAAAAAAGTAATAGAAAATTTGTGGATGCCAGTAAATTGCGTTGTTCGTTATATTTTATAGTTAATTCAAAGAAAAGTGTCGGTTTATGAACAGCAATTCATTGATTAAGTAACCCGCATTGTCAGCACAATGGTTTTAATTTTTCTAAAATTAAATTAATCTTTTAAAACGCATGAGGGAAGGATTATAAAAATAGTTTTTATTCATATCGCTGTTTTAATATATAATGCATATGTTACCGCTAAAGTGCGAAAGTCGTTAATGTGCACATTACCTAGCTAATCTGCAGATTAACTGATTCTCTCCGTTAAAGCGCGGAATCCAGAGTTTTTCGCCGTTTACCTACGTAATGTGTGCATTAACGGCTTTCGTATCGCCTGAAGTTCACGTTTCTTTTTCTCATTTCATCTTCCTTTCCCTCCAGGTTACACATTACCTACTAGGCACTCGCTAATCTGCACATTACCTGCTAGACGCTCGTTAAATTGAAAATAAGAGCTTAGCAAGAACAACAGCAACATTTCAGTACGCTTAAATCAGCATAATGTTACTTATTTATTTTTCGATACCTAAAAAATCAAGTTAATAGATTCAAGCAGTCAACAAATTAGTTGATAGAATCAGTCCTCAGTCAACCAAAAAACTATAATACTGTTACATTATTTTCTTCCTTCACGTTCGTACGGGGTTCGTGTGGATTTGGAATGAATAACGACGACACTTGATGATATATCGAAACACACTTTTATTTACCAATATAAACCAGGACAGCTCCAAAATACTTTTTACAGTCGTCGAAGATCTACAAGGAACACGCTGGAACAATTAGCAACACACACTGTCACACTGTCAGGCAATAACGATGGAGACAGTTTCACTGCAAAGCATTAGAGTACAGCTCCCGACTCTGCTCGGAACTCCACGTACTCTCGAGACTCTCCACGCTACAATTCGCGATGCACTCGACAACACACAGAGCACAGCTCTCCGGAATGTTCTGTTCAGTCGTTCCCGGAGCTTAACACACTCTCTCGACGATGCACTAACCGCGATACACTAAGAGACTCTTCGATGCACTCGACGATCAACTCAGCGCTAAACTTCGAGACACTCGCTCAATGACTGACTATCAGCTCGCTAGACGAGGCACACTCACTGACTGCGGACCAGCAGGGTTTATATAGCTTTCGGCTTGTGTTTGAGAACATTCTAGGCTAAACCGGTAGAAGGTTCTAAATAAGTCCATGGCATATCGCCAGTTTTGTCGTCAAATGGGCGATTTCTCGCCAGATGTGGCAACCCTAAAACTGCTTTGCGGGGAAGCCGTCTTACTGCGCCTGTAGATTTCGTAACAATAGAAAGAATAAAAGGATTTAAAATATTATTGCAATTAAGGAAATGAATTTGCAAAATATATGATAAAATTTTCCTCGCTTATTAGTGCAATTTAAAGTTTTGCGACACTGTGAATTACATAGTGTTGGATTTTGCGACAAGCATACCTATTTCTGGTATATTTAGCCCTACAGTAAAATGTTCTGAAACTATGTGCGGTCAACAATTTAAAAGAGTAAGCGGGGGCTGTTTTAACCGTACAGAAACGTTGCTGTTGTTGCAGCGAAGATATTATTTTCACTTTAACGAGTGCCTAGTAAGTAATTTGCAGATATTCTAGGCAGTTTGCGGATATTCTAAGCAATCTGCAGATTACCTGAATAATATGAGAAATAAAACAATTATCCGCCCTTTGACAAATCACCCTAGTTAATCCGCAGATTAGCTAGATAATTTCAATAATAACTGATTTCCGCAATTTAGAGGTAACATATAGAGTAATATGCAACTTAACATAGATTCTAGCATTCAGTTTTAAGAGATTATTATTGGCGTTCTCTTAAAGTTAAAAAGCACCTCTCTATGCTTATTATGACAAAATTAATTATAATTATTTTGTTTAATTTCTAAAAAGAACACAATGAAGAGGTATAGCTGTACAGACATTAGGATTTTTTTGAAACAGAAAAATGAGCAATGCCCTCGCTGGGACTCGAACCATGGACCTCTCGAGCGTGTTGACCACTACACCTCGTAGGCATGTTAAGAAAGCGGGAGATTATATACTCTTCCTTTGAAAGAGCGACTTGGTATTAGGGGACCCAATTGCCAAACCCTGGTGGTGGAGAATCATTATACATCACCTTTTTTAGTTCAGGCGCTACTGTAGAGACATTAGGATTTATTTTAAGCAGAAGAGAATGAGCAGTGCCTTCTTCGGGACTCGAACCACGGACCTCTCGAATACGCGCCGAGCGTGCTGACCACTACACCACGAAGGCATGCTAAGAAAGCGGGAGAAATACCTCATATAGCACGCGGTGAGTGTATTTATAAAATCTAACGCTGCTTATGGGCATATACAGCAATCATTAGATTTTTAATCTAATAACGAAATAATGAAAATAATAAAACATTATGCGCATCAGATTTGCATAAACTATTAAAATCTTCATAGTTTTTTCAACTTCCTTATGAGAGGAAGTTGAAAACCTTTCACCTTATGAGAGGACCGCCGTCTATGGAATATTAATGAGCAAATCTAACAATAAATCCTCGTTCTTCAGATCCTCAAAACAAAATTGATTGAAATTCTCTTAAGAAAAAGTCGGTCGGAAGATAGTAACAGAAATAAACGCGATTTTTCTTTCATCATTTCACTTTTTAAAAACAAGTCGACTGAAAATGAAATTTGTCTCTATATACATGATAAATCCGGAAGGCAAGGCGAAAGCTATGTTTCGCTTGGAAAAAACAGAATCCGTTTTTGTAAAATGAACCTTATAAAAACATAAATGTTAACAGTTACATTGGAAGTTTTTTTTTTTTTTTTGTGTCTGTTGATTTTACATGTGTATTCGAATAAGATTTGTTCTTATATTTCATTCTAATTCTGGATGTGTTGGAAACATATTTTTCTAAGAAATCTTTGAAAGAATTCAAAGATAGTGTATTTATATTTTAGATAGCAAAATAAATTGGAAAATATTCATTTTGTTAAATGGACAGCAACAAATAAGCCATAATATTTCCATAATAAAATTGGATGTCATTTCAGAAAAAGTCCGATTTTGTGTCAAAATGCCTATATTAGAACAGTGCTATATATACGAGTAAACATAATGCATATCCTCAGTCACGCTTTCGAGACATAAAAACGCAACTTTAAGTTCGTCAATCGGCCCAATAGAACGGGAAATATAGAACTGTCCTTTTCTCTCTCTCTCTTTTTTTTTCGCAGTGTACAACAATGTTAATATGAATTTACGTTGTGCAATAAAAATCCAACTATATAGATTCCAGACAACCCTAGTTTTAACCATTCTACTTTTTTTCCTTACTAAGCCAAGTAAAATTTAACTTCTTGTTGACTAAATTAAGTGCCTTTAATTTTTTTACTCAAGTTACAGCACAGCATGTAATTTGGCTCATAATGCTTGAAAAATGTTGAAACAATACCCAAAGCGAAAGCAATTACCATTATATATATAATGTCTGAATTTTTGCTAAACAGTAGCAGCATAATTATTTTATTTTGAACAAATAAAAGAAATAATTTTCTTCTTAAACTTTATATTAAAAATAAAAATAAATAGATTACTAAAAAACTGAAAGAAATCTTAAAACTAAAAAAGATATTTGGTTTTAAGGAATTTATTTAAAAAACAGTAGATTCGTGTTTCATTTTAGTAGCTGAAAAGAATTGTGTTTAGGCAAGTAAAAAATATTTCACTGTTTATCTCGGAGAAAGTGTGTTGTGTATTTTGTTTCATGGAAATAAAACAATTCTGTTGTACAACAAAACACGACGAAGGAAAAAGTAAAATTCGCTTTCGTTCATTATCAGTATGTACGTGTCTGGCTTATAGGATAAAACGGAAAAAGGGGCAATTATATTATTTGTATTTTCTGAATATCCGGACGGGCTGCGGTTACAGTTAATATAACTATTTGGAATTCTGCTACACAAAAGTAATAAAAACATATTTACCTTGTCAGATGAATGGTACTAATAAGAACGCGTAACACGCATTCCTCAGATCTTTATACGAAAGAAGCTGGAAAGCTCACATTTTCTCTTTCTCAAACGATCGCAAAAGAATACAGACAAGTAATCGAGGTTCACTGAGAATCTCTTGTGACCCCGGCAATGTTCTCGACGAATATGTCTTTAAATGTTTCAAGTGAAAGGAAAGAAAATGCAGTTCTTGTATCTGATCACAAGGGAAGCTGACTTTAAAGAAGAATGAAATTTTAGTTCCTTTTAAAACGCTTTCGTTTTAAGTACATTTTAAATATACTTTTAAACAGCGCATGCAGGAAACTCAGCTCCTCAGTCGTAAGTGAAGATACATAAATATATTTTTGACACTTTCCTGGAAGAAATATGCAAAGCGACTGCAAAGTTTTAAGCCAGAAATTTTTCAACTGACGCTACAAAACTGTTGAATGATTAACTAGTGGCATTGCACAGAGTAATACAGAGTAAATCAGAAATACAGATAATAAACCAGAACGTTTGAAGTAAACATAGCGTTTTACTGTACATTACAAAGCGAAATGGTAAATTTAAAACTTAATTTTTCTCATCGCAAATAAAAATCATTCGTCCGAGCTTATGTTATTAGCCAAAATGGCGCTTAATATGCAGCAGGCAAGTTACAGTTGCAGTTAAGACCGTCGCCAGATACGGTGCAACAGGTGCGACCGGGCAGCAGAATTTTAAGGGCGAAAAAAATTTTTAGAATTTGAGAGAATTAGAGAAACATCCAGTAGCAAATTTAACGATAAAAATTTTTTTTAGAATTTAGAGGAGGCAATGGACACCAGAATTCAGAAGCGGCGAATGTTTTGGACTTAAATAAGCGATGGGCAACAAAATTCGGGACTTCTAGACTTTGCTGATGAAAGCAAAATGCCTAGCGCTAGTCCCTGGTTGCAACATAGGCATTTGCCTTCACAGTCGCCTAGGGTGCTACTGATCCCTACCCAGATTATCCTGGACAACTACCTGGGTAATAATTGATCACTACTCGGAATGATTGCCAGGCCGTCGGACAGGAGAGACAGGATTTTAGTTCACTATTGTTGCTATCAATAATGGAGGATTCAGAAATTATCATTAGGAGGAAGAGATTTGTTACTACCTAATAAATCTCCTACATAAGGGCCTAATACGTAATAAATAAAATCTATTTTTATCAAGCGAAAGACCCAGAAAACAAAACATCCTGAAAGTACTTACGAAAAACATCGGTGAGAACTGTAAACGTTCGGAACGGAAAGCTGATTGGTATTGTTATCAGTATACGGACTTGACTTTCAGATGACAATGTCTCAATAATAGCGCGAGCCATGATCAAATGTGTACCTTACTTACAACTCACCTTGTATTTCTCAAATTGCTTCGGACTTAACTTTAACTTGCGTTGCTGCCTCGCAACGCTATCACTTAGTAATCGCCACGGTGTCCTTGAGGAGTCACTTAGTAATCGCCAGGGTGTCCTTGAGGAGTCACTTAGTAGCTGCCTCGGTGTCCTTGAGAATGGTAAATGAATTTGAGATTCGAACCGAAATCTGAGGCATAGAAAAAGAATATCTTGCTTTAAAGGCAAAAATAACTTTCCAGACGCTAAGGTGGTTAGTGATGTTGTCTGCCGTACCGATGAACGAATGTTAGAATCTCGGAAAACGTACGGATGTTTGTCTCGGAGATGTTCTCGGATGAACTAATGTTAGAATCTCGGAGAACGTACGGATGTCAAGAAGACATCACTGAAAATACACGGCGAGCTGAAAGGCTTCTCGAATGGTTAGTAGTTGAGGAGACCTTCGTATTTCCGAGTGCTCTCCATCAAAACTGGGACGGAACTTAACAGTTAGCAAGGCCCGGTGATACCTAAAATACTTTCGAGATTGCACAATTGTTCGTTTTGCTCCAAGCAGTAACTGTAACTGTAAAGACAAATATGCAATTTGGCCCTCGCAGATATCTGGATCTGTTTATTGGTGCGTGCATCGACTGGTCACCGAAACGCGTTATTCTGCTTAAGAGAAATGGTTCAAATTGCAACTACCAGCTGGCTGTGGAGATCACAGAGATATACAGAAGGAACGCTTTTAATGCTCTATATTGTTCAGATAAAGATACAGCTATAGGGAAATGTTTAATGTGCCACCATTGCTATCACATAACTGAAATTATTGTTATTGCTGTTAAAGCAAGAAATATGCGATGAATATGTTACTGCTAAATTTCACATGCCAATTGTGGAATATTGAGTTACATAATTTCAAATAAATATTAAGTTACGAATTACTTTTATTATGAAAATTCTCCAATGTAAAAAAATTCCTTATCACTTCTTCTGTAGAACTAAAAAGTCCCAGTTGTCTTCACGTGTAAAATTTTCCAGTAAAGCTAAATCGATGGCCTAAATACAGAGCATTATATTGTTGCGTGCGTACGGGTTCGTTATGAAATGAATGCACAAGTCCGATGAAAAATGAACAAAAATTTATTATTATCACAACAAAAATGCTTAAATTTTCTCAAATTATCACGCAGTATTACAATATCTCACAGTAGTTATCTTCTAACTACTCAAACGTTCAATAGAACTTAATTCAAAACAGCTAAAGAAAGCTAATCCGCGAATTCGCTACAATCAACAAGAGCAGTTTTCTAAACAACAACAAACTAAGCAACTACTACGAACTGAGATGTTTTCCTCCTTTTATAAGATTTTAAAAATCACGCGCTAGAATTTTCTGGTACTTTCTCGAAATCAAAGACATATTTATTTATTTAATGTTAAATGTACGTGCTCTTGTATTTTTAATTTTCCGGCTTAGCTTTCTTCTTTTAATATCCGTCACGCGCTGCACTGCGCGAGAAGTAAAACCATTTAATTTATAATTGAACTAACATTAGCTTTTTAAATACCAAATTCGTAACAATATATTCATCATATTTATATCAAATTTTAACGTCCATCAATAGAAACGATTGCTTATATTACGCGTAACAAATTTTATCTCAAAGCTACTTCAGAAGAATTCCTAGCAAGATTATATCTATCGGGGGACATAAAGTAGAAATTTTTAATCATACATGCACACTATCTTTTTCGTAGAAATTAAATTAAATTTTCATTTTCTACTCCTAGCTCAAGATGCTCAGAGTAGGTAAACTATTTAGAAAGAAGGCTTTTTTCTTCAATTTTCCGGCAATCAACATTTCTTACGCAATGGCTTGCGAAATACCCTTAAAGTGATGAAGTGAGGGCAAACTTCATCTAATTTATTCAAATGAAAATCATATACGCATTAAGCCGATGTGACAATAAGTGTTATTTGTTTTCCCAAAATTCAATGTGTAAAACGTTATACACATTGATTTAAATAACATTAAAAACTGCTTTTTATACTCATTTTATTTAATAACTTGAAACACTATTTAATATTAACAAGGCAAACAAGTAAGTTTTAATTTCAAATGCAGCCGCAGAGTCAGCAAGGTTTATTAAATGATCATGTAAAAAGACGCAAGAGGTTTCTGTCATAAGAGGCGTGCTTTCGTGGAGAATTTTGAGACGTCTAATTTAGGAACTCGGAAATTTCAAGCTTTTGCTTTAAGCTTTGGTATCTTTCAAGCATTTTAAAATAAACCCGCATGATAATTCCTTCTAGAAATAAAAGAGTTAAAATTAGTTTTAAGCTTTTTCTAGGTAGAGGGCCAAATGGTTCATTTTGCTTTTCAACACATTCCTTTCATTAATTTCCCTACACTATACATAAAATGGCTGTGTATAACATTTTATACATATACATAATTTAGCATGACAGAAAAATTGGCTCATTAGAATGCCTATCTATATATCAATCAGTTTTAATAAAAAGAGTGCTTGAAAGTTTTCAAAGTAATTTCTTTTTTAATAAAGATTTCGTAAAAATGTTATTTTTCGCTTGCGATGATGATTTCTCAGGACCGGCTGATTAGAACTTCAAGAAAAGTTTGTTTAATATTGTAAACACCCTATAAGGTATTTCTCCAACTTTCCTAGCGTGCCTTCGTGGTGTAGTGGTTCTGCACGCTAGGTAGGTATTCCAGAGGTCCGTGGTTTGATTCCCGGCGAATGCGTTGCTAATTTTTCATCTCTTCGGCTTTTCAAATTAATCCTAATGTCTCTAGAGTGGCGCCCGAACTAAAAGGGTGTTGAATGAGGATTCTTCACACCCAGGATTTGGCGATTGGGTGCCCTAAAAATCCCAGTCGCCCTTTAAAAAGCGGAGTATATAAGTTATTTCTCCCACTTTCCCAGCGTGCCTTCGTGGTGTAATGGTTCTGCACACTGGGCCGGTATTCCAGAGGTCCGTGGTTCGATTCTTGGCGAAGGCGGTTGGTATTTTTCATCTTTTATGCTTCCAAAAATATACCTAATGTCTCTACAACCGTGACCGTATAAAATGTTCAATAATTGTGCTCATGCCTTTAACATAAAAAAATATGTGCCTTTAAAATTAAATTTGGAATCGAATAAAAATGTCAATTCCATACTTTTCATTATTCCACGATTTTGCCGCGCAGAGGGGATAGGTATAGGCACAGGTAAAAGTATGGGGTACACCAGTGATGTACCATGGGTCAATTAGTAGTGCCTTCTCATACTAATTAAATCTTAAAAAATTCAGGCTTTATAAGAATTTACAAAAAAAAAAAAAAAAAAAAGGTTGAGAAAATGGGAAACTGGTTTTCCAAATGATCTATAGAGATGACAGTGCAGATGGGATATAGTGATGGTGACTGCTGTACCGAAGGGCCTAGATGGAATCCCTGAAAAGGCAAGGATATTCGTACGTGTATAAGTATCTGCGCCGCAAGGGGCACTCAAAATACATGGCGAACGGAAATCCTTCCGAGAGGCTAGTGATAGAGGAAAAGGCATCGGAACCTATGACAGCCTTCCGGGGTGTTCTCTCGTGGAATTCCACCCATGGCGATGCCTGATATGCCTAGATCAGGGGTTCTCGATCAAGAGGGAATTCCTTTTGTGGAAGAATTTTAGTTTCGGGGGGCCCGAAACTAAAATCAAATCTGATACCTGATCAGCGTTTTATTTACATGATTAAGATTTTAGTTTATGAATAAAAAAATACAAGTTTTGGTATTTTTCAACATTTTCTGTACTTCTGGTTTCATTTATAAAACTTATTTAAAATAATTTAAATTAGTATATATGTAGAGAGAGAGAGTTTGGGAAAGGAAGGAGGAATGGTGGTCTAGCAGTGATGAAAGAGGTGCAGAGAGCAAAAGAGAACCACCTGAATAGACAGATGCACAAATGCCAGCCTTGCTTCAACCTCTTTCAAGATTATGGTGATTAAGTATGCAAGAGTGGTAAAATATATAATTACAGACTTTCGCTTATTTTCATATTTCCTTATCAAGAATAAGAAAATAATGTCTATTTACAGAATTTGGAAGTAATATCTTTAAATAAAGATTTTCTTAAACTATAATTTTCCTGCTTGCGCGCGATATTTCTCCTAAAATGTTGCTCAGAATTTCAAGAAATTTGACCAATTATTATATAAGCCCTATGAGAGTACAATATTTACTATTTTACTTCTCACATAAAAAGTTTAGAAATTATATTTAATTTTATGTTAAAAAGTAATCAATTTAAGGGTCTCAATAAAAAATGTTTTTTATTAAAATATCACAGTCCGATTACTTTTAAAGTACTCAAGTAGTCATTTTAATTATACATTAATTTTCTAATTTTAAAAAAAGTCAGTGAATAGTGATTTGGTTATCTAAACTGTATAAGGTATTTCTCCCGCCTTCTTAACGTGCCTTCGTGGTGTGGTGGTCTGTACGCTGGGCGCGTATTTCAGAGGTCCGTGGTTCGATTCCCGGCGAAGGCGTTGCACATTTTTATCTTTCCTGCTTCCAAATATTACCTAATGTCTCTACAACTGTTGTGTGCAGAACATATTACAATTTTAACACTGATGAAATGTAATATATATAATTTTCATTTTATTTAAACTATTTAAATACAAGGAGTATAAAGCAAATGACCAAATGCACTATCAGGGATATTGAAATAAGTATACAAAATTTCATGATTATAAATGATTTTTTATGAAGATATTGAACTTTAAAATGCTTTATATTTTGGTGTTTTAAAAATACCTGACCCTTACACACAAGGAAAAAAACCACGGAAAAAAAAACAAGCAGACAACCTGTTTATCGGAAGCAGAGAACCAGAATTGATCAAAATGAACTAACAGTGGTTTTATTCACTCAGTCATTGCTGGAGGGGCAGTAAACTGTTTATCCCTGGCTAATTATCACGAATATGGCGTTGGGAAGAACTTTATCAGCCATCGATTCTTGTGGCTAATTGTGTTGATTGTTTGCATCGTCTTGAGCATGGTTGTTTCTGTTGCTTATGTACGCTCTTTTGACAACTTTTATCGGTTATTTGGGTTAGTTCTTCCTTCTTTTGCGGATGCAGTATCAATTTGTTTTCTGAGAACGTTCTCAGTATGAGACATTGAAATAATAAGTGGGTGTGACCACGTCTTAGCAAATGCCAAATCGATAATTATCTAGCCTTTATGGAATATTTTGAAACGCAAAAAACCAAAAAAATTTGGGCTATAGACAGCTTAACGTTATTTCCAGATTGCGAATAAACAATAACGCATCACTTCTATATCAAGACAAGTCACAATGTCTGAGCTTCCTCCAAGATGCTTCAGGTAATTTCGTCCGCTGAATCGTACATTACCGCAGAACTATCGAAGTTTCTACCCAGCTTCACCTTATTTCAGATTAATAATTTGGAGTTAAAAAGCTTCTTGTTGAACTTGAATTTACCAGTATTTTTGAAATTTAATGAATTAAAAAATTATCATACGAATATTCAAACATCTTAAAGTTAGACGTGCTAACAAAATGTTTTCTCTGCAAATAACGTAAATTTCTGGTCAAATATACTGATCAAAATAGTCTTAAAAATTAATTTACCGATGTAGTAAAGCATCAAAATGATGTGTTTATAAATCGGTTAATTTTTCGCGATCTAAACAAAACAATTTTTTATTGCAATACTACTTGCTATAACTATGAAGCAAATGCTTAAGTTTACAGCTATTGTTAAGTACTTTTAAAGCATTGCAGAGACATTATGTATTTTTTCAAAACAGGAGAGATGAAAAATGAGCAACGCCTTCGCCGGAACTCAAACCACAGGCCTCTCGAATACGCGCCGAGCGTGCTGTCCACTATACTACGAAGGCATGCTAAGAACGCGGGAGAAATACCTTATATAGTCCCCCTTTCAAAGGACAACTGGGGATTAGGGACCCAATGGCCAAATCCTTTTGACGGAGAATCATCATCCACTACTATTTTTAGTTCGGATGCCACCGTATAGTCATTGGATGCTGGTATCATGATAAATGAGCAATGCCCTCGCCGAGACTTGAACCACGTGCCTCTCGAATACGCTCTGAGCGTGCTGACCACTACACTACGAAGGCAGGCTAAGAAGATGGGAGAAATACCTAATATATCATCCACCACCCTTTTCGGGAGCCATTGTAGAGACATTAGGTATTTTTTTAAAACAGGAGAGATGAAAAATGAGCAATTCCTTCGGCTGGACTCGAACCTCGGGTCTCTCGAATACGCGCCGAGTGGGCTGACCACTACACTACGAAGGCATGCTAAGAAGGTGGGAGAAATACCTTATAACGTCATATACACTAAGTTCACAGACACTATGAATTTGTATGTTGGTTTTCAATTACAAGTGGTTTTTATGCTATTTTTCGATATTTTACTTTATGCTATAAAATGCAGATGCATATTCTATCGGATACGTGTACAAGAATTGTTCCTAAGAAATCATAAATCGATTTTACTTCGAAAGCATAACGAAACTTAAAATTCGTTTTTCACAAGACAAGGATTCTGCAGATTCCTTATTTCGGTGTGTTGCCGACCATATATTTACTTCGAAACCAAACTTTTGCCAAAGAGTACAAGTATTGGTATTGCGTCTAAAATTAAGTTTGATAAACACAAGACACGTAACTCATTTGATACAGAATTATACGACTTCCATTCGTCATGGCAACCAAAGATATCCTATTGTGTTCTACCATCGACGAGGTAAAGGATCGTTAAATTTAAAGCATCCTACAGACGGAGGCTGAATAACAATCCATCGTAGATGAGTCTGCTTCCACTTATCATTTCGCAATCCGGGCATAAATGGTTGTTTGGAGAAATGTTGGAATTTAGAAGTGAATCGAAGCTTTATAAGAGGGTATGTTGAAATTATAGGATCAGATGAGAAAATGTCAAGACTAGAAATGGAGTAGGAAAAGCATTACAAATCGAAGTTGTTGAGAACAGGCGTGGAACGTGATCTGGATAAACGAATATTTCGAAATTCGAAGATTCTACTATCCAACCGTATTATAGTATTCAACCGTAAAGTATAAACTACGCATCTTATCAACTCGGAAATCACAATAATTAGCAATTAGGCAACCCAGATATATAGTCTATTATAGTGCTAAAAATACCTATAAAAGTTTTGTTTATAAACGTCGTTTTAATTTTGTTGTTTCTAAAATGTAAAAAGAAATAATCCCATCGTTATTATACACATTATTATGATATTTGTATAAGGCAGCAAAGGCGGTATAATGGTGAAATATATTGTTACAAATAAATTTTTATTACGTTCTGTTTTCACCATGATTTATGAATAGGCAATTTCGTTGCATCGGGTTCATACTTCATATTCATTTAAAAGCGACATATAGATGATCATCAATATCATGTATCACAGACGATGTGATCAACATTGGATATATATAGATAGACATCATTATTTCATAACAAACGAAAACCTTCAGATCAATTCACTGGAAAAAAAAGAAAAATTAATTTTATATATCATTTCAAATATTTAAAAAAAAACTATTACTGCCTTTTTTACTTCCTTGTACGAAGTAAAGGAAGCACTGTAATCACGAAAAATTCCGGGTATCATATTTCAACGAAAATATCCATCTTGACCGCTATCGAATACAATTTAACGATTTTTTTGTACGTAAGGGTAGAATAAAGGATTCCTTTAACCCCAAACGAATTATGAAACTGATTTAACACAGATTCAAAAGAGATTTTTTCGTGGCGTCTGTAGGTACGTACGTATGTATGTATCACGCATAACTCAAAAACGAGTAGACTCAGTAGGTTAAAATCTCGTATATTGGACTACTATAACATGTAGTTGTACACTTCCCTTTATGGTTGCAATCAGCCTCCCCAGAAGTATGTATACACGTATACCAACTCTGTTACTCGGCTCGAGACCTGAGTTTTTTTATTGTTATGTTTTGATAAATTGTACATTTTTGCTTTAAAAATGATTGAATTATGTTATTCTTACATTCCGGTTAAGTTTTTTTATGTCTTTACGTAACCTGCATGCAATAGTTGTAGAATTATCAAAAATTCAAAAGTTGCTTAAGTGCGGCTAAGTCTATTTTTTTTTGTACCATAGCAGCCATATTTGTTTACATTTGAAACCTAGGACAATAGTGAATTAAGACATTCTGCAAGTGGGGCCAAAAGGAAACTTTCAGTTTTGCGCACCGAAAAATCTCCCTTCTTGGCAAATTGCTTTTTTTTTTTTTTTTTTTTTTTGCTTAGAAAATGTAATTTTAATTTTAAAAATTGTTTTTTAATTGTTTTAACTGTATTGGTGTTTTATGTTTTTCTATATCTTTAAATTTTTAAGGAAGATGCTTTGTGTTTTTATGTATTTTTGCCTTGCTGCAAAGTGAGAACTGAGTTAATTGAATGAGAAATATACCTCTAACAAAATTCGAGGAAATACGTCTAAATGAAATGTAAGAAAAAATGCGTATAGTTTAATATTCCGTACAAGGAAGTCATGTGGTGTACACATCAGATTTTTTATGAAACCTATTGTGAAAGGCTTTTTCGGAAAGGATTATTTTTACCCTTCAATAAAGAACGAAAAAAAAATATGTTTGATAGCAAATGTAATTTTCGTATATTTGAATTCTATTTGTTTATTTAAAAAACAAAGCGCTTTGAAATATTTTTTAAAAATACCTAATCAAAATAAAGCATAAATATTTTCTTATAAAATTTGTCCTGTTTCGAAAATGCTGAGACCAATAAAAAACACGCTGGATGTTAGCTATTCAAAGCTTAGTAATCTTTGTTTATCCTAAGAAAAACTTCTTATTCAAATCCAATAAATATCACAATCTTTGAATAAAAAGAAGTGCAAATTTAAATTTTGCTTCTTAAATATTTGATTTGAATTCATCTGAAACCTTCGAAAATATTTCATCCTTTTTATCAGATAAGATGGAAGCTTCATTAATATAAAGAACATACAAAGAAGATTTTAAAAATTAAATAGCATTTACTAAGCATGTAGAACCTAAAAGATATAAAATTTTCTGTGCAAAGAAAAAAACATTCAGAAGTGGTTTCATAATAACGCATGTCAAAATTACATTCTATACATATTAAATCGATTTAAAAATTTATTTAATACAGAATGTAACGTAAATTCTATAAACCTTTCGCCATATCTTCACAAACTTAGCGAATAGGTCAGATGAATTGAGATAATTAAAAAAAATCTAAAATAACGTAAAATGTAAATAAAATACGAAGTGAAAACTAATGTGAATATCTCCAGCATCTATTTACTTTCGGGAAAATGAAATATATATATTTTTACTTCAAATATTGCACAAAGTTTAAACGCGCAAAGTCTAAAATTTAGCGAGCTACATCATTCGAGAGTAATCAGAAAATGGTGGAATTTTTTAAGCCATATAATAATAATGATATCATTCTTACACTTGTAAAGTGTTTATTTATTTTACCTAACGAGTTGTTTTATGTTCAATATCTTTACTGTCATTCTCCCTTTCCGCTTTCCTGGCAGAATGTTAATTTTTGGTTCGCGCGTATTCAAGTGGGGTAGAAAAAGGAAAGTTTTAATATTGTTTAAAAGTCAAAGCGTGTTCTGCCTATTAAAGTCCACGTTACTAGTTGAAACTCTTAGACGTTGCTTATTCTTTGCCAATAGTCCTTGTCGCCTCGGGTATAGATTTGAACTAACATCCGTATTAATCATTTTTCTGTGTAGCCTTTGGCTAACTTGAGATTTAACTTTATTTTTAATTTGAATCAACTAATTTTGAGTTACGCCATAAATGCTGGCTGGTCAATTAAGATACAATAACACGCAGAACAAGTATTAATTTAGAAGTCAAACAAAAAAATCAGGGTTATATTTTCAAATTTTCACAAGACTAGTTTGGATGGTTTTACCGAACCATCATCCTGAATTTGCAAAAGAGCAAATGAAAACGAGATAAAATATAGTGATTAGATACGATAAAATAAGAAGACTGAACAGGAGTTAAGCTACTGGTGCCATCTGTTGATGAAACGAGAAATAAAACATAATTTCCTGAAAGGCTGAAAGCAAAGATGGATTGGAATTAGGGTCGTCAACTAGAACAGAGGGATTTTTTTGAATGTGAAATGTCTCTAGAAAATCCAATTCCATTGGTGAATTGGATTTTCTAGAGGCATTTCATTTTCTAGAGGCAATCCAATTCCATTGGTGAATTGGATTTTTTAGAGGCATTTCACAATCAAAAAAATCTTTCTGTTCTAGTTGACGACTCTAATTTCAATCCATCTTTGCCTTCAGCCTTTATGGAAATTATGTTTTAGTTCTCGTTTCATCAACAGATGGCGCCAGTAGCTTAACTCATGCCCAGCCATTCCTTTCTTATCTAATCACTATATCGTATCTCGTTCATTTGCGCTTTTGCAGCTGAGGATGATGGTTCGGTAAAATTATTGAAACTAATCCTGTGAAAATTTGAAAATATAACTCTGATTTTTGTTGTTTGACTTCTAAATTAATGCTGGCTGATTCTGTAAGGACAAGTGCCTTCTGTTAATTCTTGAGTTCCTAATAAAAGAGTGTTTTACACCCTTTGTACATTCTCTGTTTTCTTACTGGGCAGGTAAATCGCTTGGATCCAGCTAGGGTCTCGTCTTATTGCAGACTTCCCAAGAAGGTTAGATTCTTACACACTTCTGGTGAACAAAATAGAGAATGTGACCACAGGCAAGGAAATCCACATAAAATGTAGATTTAACCAAAAGATACCAAAAAAATAAGACACGACGTATAATCTTACCATTGAACATGGCAACAGCATGCAGAATGAACAGCAACAGAATTAAAATATAATGGCAGATTTCGTTAACTACTCCAAATGAAAGTTGGCGACATGTTAATTAATCAAGATGAAGCATATAGTAAGAGATATCACCTTAAATGAAAGATGTTTTGTTGAAGGATTTTACTCGAAAAAGAGCCAATAGAAAAAGGACATGAATACTCCATGCATTATTTCGTTCATCGAGATTTGAACTCAGTAATACCAATGTTCAGCTATCTTATTCATTGTTAGACAAATGGAAATTCAGTCCTACAAAGCACGCTAAAAGATCACTAGTGTTCAACTTAATACGGTATTTGAGAGGTGTTTTCTCAAAAAAGTCTCAAAAGCTGCTGTGAAGCCGAGCTTCTTTAAATGCAAGAGGATTATTAAACCTAAAGATAAAAACTAAATAGCTGTGAATAGTTTAGTACACATCGCGAGAGAAGACTAAAATACTGTTACATATGGCGGAAGTGCTAATAAAAAGAAACAATATAACACCAAATACTTACATCTGTAATAAACTACAAAAAGTATCGTTGTCAGGCTCATGTGGCCAAAATATCTGATTAGCAAACAGAACACACTCGTTCAATACCTGACGAAGGAACAGTGAATTTTTCAAGATATTCTGTTCTGAAAAAAACCTAATGGCTCTACAATCTCATTGAAACTAAAATGCGATGAACAATAACTTGCCACGATTTTGATTTGTTCTCACTAATTGACTCAGTCGACCTATATGTCAGTAAGGGCTAGGATAAATAAGAAATTAAAAGCCGGTAAAACTCAACAATTTCAAAGCGAGCAGTGGCAACACTGTACGAAAAAAAAATTTACTTCCAACGAATGAGACTGTCTATAGGAAACTTTAAAGATATGCTGTTTTTAAATATTTTTAGCCCAAAGTGGCATTAGCCTAGATGCTCTCGAAACGTGTATGTGTGTGTAAAGGGGGAAAACGCCTCTTTGGGCGCAATACGAAATCTGAAAATATTTTTTTTAATAAATGATGTTTATAAATTTTTATTCATCTTTTTAATTGAATGAATTGAGGTTAACCATTGCAGCTAATGCATTTAGGTAAATCTTTTAAATATTTTTGTTTATTTGATTATATTTTGGTTTTATGTATTTTTAGGATGTTAATATTTTTCGAACTTTTATTTTTGCTTATTTAATTGTGCATTTTGTGTAATAATTTTAAAATATTCTTAATCTAATTTATTGCCGTTTGCTGTGTTACTCTGCTTATTTCGTTTATTATAATATAGAACTTGTATTGGCGACCAATGTTACCAATTTGGCGATTTATCACTAACGTGACAACATGCTGGAACTTTTCCGAGAAAGCATTTTCAAAGCCCTCAAATCATTCGGAAGTACTTAAGTTGCACTACAAATACGGCTGCGTCTGACCCTGAGTTCGTTTCAGTTGGCTGAATATTTCAATTCGAAGTCGTGCTGTGAGCTTTTGCTTATAGATTGCTGCTTTAGACTTCGCTTTTTGTATGGTTTTGGTGATTTGAGGTGTTCTTCGTATCTTGGCAAGAATATGCTTTTGTTCTCTTTCAGCTATTTATAGCTGTAACAGATGGTATAGTAACTATTGTTACTCTACTAAGGGAATTGTTAAAAAGATTTCTAAAACACCATAATGTCCAGCAATATAAATGTGTGTAGAAATTCCTAACACTTTCTGAAATACACTGTGACCAATTCAGATAACAGCTATGCACTTTAAAAGAAAAGTAATAATGATACTCTAGTCTCTTTCCCCCCTCTTTCTTTTCAGATTTTACAGACGCTTTTACGCAAAGATGAAATATTACAACGGAATTCTTTTGATTGAAAAAACCCGTGAGTAACAAACATAAATTATCGAGATAGTAATCGATAACACAGCTTCCGACGCTAGAAATTATTTATATAAAAATATTTTGCTTGACATTTTGATGCAAATAGATTATCCTTTTTTATTATGTTTTAAAACTATCACATGATTTTTAACGTAAAACCCTTAAATTAAACTAAGTTTTCGAAAAACAGGATAATAAATTGCGAAAACAAACCCGAAAGCTTAATACAAAGCAAAAATATTTACGTAAGGTTTCTAATCTCAGATTTACAAACACGAATAAACTGCTTTCCCATGTGGCTATACGTTTTTCGATTATTCGTTTTTTCCTTGTTTTACAAAAGAAACAGATAAGAAATATCAAAAAAGGCTTATTGATTTATTGCAGAAGCAAATTTTACCGAGCTTCTCAAACTCTTAAATAAAATTGAAATGTTTATCGAAAACAAGTTCAGAAAAAATAAATTAAAAGAAAAGACTACGAAAGAAACCTTAATTTGAACATCAAAACGATCAAAGAAATGGTTAAATTGAAGGATTTATTTAAGTTCATGCGTTTTACTTTGTGAGTAAAAATGGCTGTTATCTTAAATGGCTTTCCCCTATCGTTAATGCGATATTAACGTGATATTGCTTGAAATTTCTGCTAAGGTAGTCTGGCTGTATGAATTTAATAAATATAAATGAACAACAATTTTTAAATTCCGATGATTTGTTATGCTTTAATTTTTTCTCCTAAAATATTATTAATACACCTATCCCTCGGTGTACACGGTATTCGTTTTACACGATTTCGGTTTTGAAGTTCAAGAATGGAACCAACTATAAAGTATCTTGTAAAGATATTAGGTATCTTTTTGGAGGAAGCAGGAAAGATGAAAAATCAGCTACACCCTCGCCGGGAATCCAACCACCGATGTCTGGAGTACGCGCCTAGCGTGCGGATCGCCACACAACGAAGACAAGCCAAGAAAGTAGGAAAAATAAATTATATGCTCCCCCTTTTAAAAGGCGACTGGGTTTTTTAGGGGATCCAATCGCCAAATCCTGGTGTGGAGAATCTTCATCCACCACCCTTTTAGTTCGGGGGACACTTTAGAGACATTAAGATTTTTTTTTTTTTTTGGAAGCAGGAGATGTGAAAAATGAGCAACGACTTCACCGGGAATCGAACTACAGACTTCTGGAATTTGCGCCCAGCGTTCAAACCACTACACCATGAAGGCATGCTAAGAAGGCCGGAGAAATACCTTATAATCTAATAAAATGTGAATTTTTAAGTAAAATAATCTATACTGCCGCTCTCAGGTAAATCCATCTAATATTATTTTCGTAAAGTATTGTCAAATGCTGAACACTGAAGACATTACAAATTCCAAATTTCTAAAATCGTTTTTTGCCATTATTGTTTCAATGCAAATGTCCCGCATTGTTTCTGTATGCTCCTTTTCGGAAGTTATTTAAAGTTTTCAGGAAAAAATCATAGCTGTAACTTTACTAACATTCTTAATTTGAATCTTCAGAGAAAATATAAATATTCTCACGTGATTTCAGATTATAGCGTGAATTCAAAACGAGAAATCGCAACTCAGCTAAAAACATAAATGAACAGTGAATTGTGGGGACAAACATCATGAACAATGTTTCCTGTTTACATATGAAACATTCTTAATGATTAATCATTTAATGCAATAAGAAATGCATAGGAATTTAAAAATTCAGATTTTGCCTCCGATGATTTAAACTCACTGTCACGCAATAATTTTGTTCTTTGTAGTTGAGTATGCTAGTCTATACCTCAGATTAAAAATTTTGCAAACATGATTTTAAATTCGTTATTTAGGGAAAAAAATAACATCTTTCATTTGCAATATCGCACGTAATGGGAAATTTGTGGTCTGAATTTAAAAAAACATTCCAAGTTATTTCTCGCTCATTAACGGCTGGCTGTAAGAATGTTTAAGTTTTTATTACAATTAACATATTCAAAACAGTAGAAAAATAATGAATAGTTAATACTTTTGAGTAACTTTTACGCACTTATCTTTATGAAAAAGCTCGTTAATATACCAGTGGCTAAGAGAAAGCTTAAAATATGTTTTCAAAAAAGTTGCTTTTGAACTTTTTTCAAAGGTTTTTTTGTAAATATATGACTGTAGAGTCATTAGAATTTATTGAAAGCAGAGCAATGCCCTCGCCGGGACTCGAATCACGGACCTCTTGAATACGCGCCGAGTGTGCTGACCATTACACCACGAAGGCATGATAAGAAGGCGGGAAAAATACCTTATATACTTCCCCTTTTAAAGCGCGACTATGGTTGTAGGGGACCCAATCCTGATGGTGAAGAATCAATCATTCATCACCTTTTAGTTCGAGTGCTGCTGTAAAGTCATTAGGTCTTTTTGAAAGCAGGAGAGATGAAAAATTAGCAATGCCCTCGCCGGGACTCGGACCACAGACCTCTCGAATACGCGCCGATTATGCTGACCACTACACCACGAACCATTCTAAGAAGGCGTGAGAAATACCTTATAACACTATAACGAGTGATAATTTCGGTTAAGATATCACTCCACCGAATGATCACTCCACTGTATTTCATCAAAAGAAACAGTTCTGGAACTTTCCACAAAAATACTCGTACAGCTCTTCACAGTATCACAGATTACAGTTTTCAGTTACATTTCAAAATCTAAGAAAGTTAAACAGAATGCAATGCAAAGCGCATCTAAAAGGCGAAGCTCTCGCGGGTATCTCACGACTTGGAAATTGCTCTGAACTAACAACTACTCAGAAACTGATGCTCTATCCGATCTTGTATAGTTTTCTCTCAGCCGCCGAGAGATTTCTAGTATTTTCCCCTTATCGAAATTACTAGAAGGCCTATGAGGACCGGATACGGGTTACAGCTACATATAGCATCAATTACAGTGATTCAGTTACAGTATTCATTACAGTTACACAGGAAGCAGAGCAAAGTGTTACCAAATCGCCGCAAAGATTGCGACTTTGGGAGATTTCTTGCTAATTTTAGCGACAAAAATTAATCGCCAAATTAGCCATATCTCGCCAGTTTAGCGAGATACCCATTTATTTAATGTTAAATAGACTTGCACCTGTATTCTTATTTTTCCGGAAAAGCTTCACTTCTTTAGATTTTCATCTTACATTATATAAAAATACACTATAATTTCACTAAAATTATTTATATATGTACAAAATTCGTAACAATATTTTATGTGCAATAAAATGGGATTTACATAAAATCTCTGGTAAAGATTAAAAAAAGTACAGTTATGGAATTTTACATAACATACCAAATATAATTTGCAATACATTTTATCATTTGCATTATTTCGCAACATTATCATAGGCCCGCTTTTTAAAGTTTAAAAACAATAAAAAGTATAAAAGGATTTTTTAAACGAAATATGAATTCTTCTGCTTTCTAGGAAGTTTTCAGGAAGAATTCGTCGAGGCAAAATAATGAATTAAGCAACAGTTCTACTAATTTAAATATTCTTTTAGCCCTACAAGTGCATTTAACAACAATAAGAAAAGAATAAAATGAATAAAGAAAGGGAAAAAAAGTCATGCAATTTAATCACTGCATTACTTAGGAAGAAGGCCTAAGCATGTTCACTTACTAATCAGAACACAAAATTTAATCCATTAATGTTGAATCTAAACTACACTCATGTCCAAAATTATGTTCACATGCATAAATTCACGGATTTCTCAGAGACTATGACTTATAATTTAATGAATTTTCGTGGAATCATACATAACATGATAACACATAAATGCAAAAGAAAAAATTGAAGATCACCTCATATGATATAAAATTGTAGCATGAGACAATAAAAATGGTAATAAAGTGTGACAAAGAGAGTTAAGAAAAAAAGGAATGATTCAGAAAAAGAATTAAGTCTTATGAATTTAATATGGAATATGATCTCCCCTGACTTGTACACACATATCACAACGTTTTTTAAGGCTGGAAATAACGTTGTTAACCACAGTTTGGGGAATTAATCTCCACTCTTCCAGCAATGCCGTCTTCAGAGCATTTACATCTCTAGGAGGAGGATGTATACATGCAATTGCTCTTCCAAGGTAGTCCCATAAGTTCTCTATCGGGTTAAGGTCAGGAGAGTTTGGTGGCCAAGATATTCGCTTAATATCTTCACTTTCAAGGAATTCATCAACGAGGTTTGCTCGATGTGGACGGGCATTATCATCCATAAATAAAAAGTCAAGTCCATATGCACCCCTGAAAAGTCTTACATAAGGATCTAAGACCTCATCCCGATATATCTGGCCTGTCACAGATCCGCTGCTGAACACGTGTAGGGGCAAACATCCATCGATCATTATTCCACCCCATACCATCACACCTCCACAACCGAAACGGTCACGTTCCACAATGTTCGAGGGATCATTTCGTGTTCCTGACTCCCTCCAGATGTAAACACATTTAGAATCACCAGTTAAACTAAACCACGACTCATCAGTAAAGAGAACATGGGACCACTGATGTTCAGTCCAGTTTTGATGTTCTTTACACCAATTAAAGCGATCCCTCTTTTTCTGTGAAGACAGTAAAACACATACCTTTGGCTTTCTGGCATAAAGGCCTTTTTCATTAAGCCTTCTGTATATTGTTTGCCGTCATGCAACAGTTCCAGTGGCGGCTGCAAGCTCTGAACTTAACTGGCGAGCAGTAGCCTTTCTGTTACGATGGGCAGTTAATGCCAGATACCGATCTTCAGAAGCAGTTGTCATTCGTTTCCGACCTTGTCCAGGCCTCCTTACAACACTTCCATCATTTTGAAACTGTTTCCATAGCTTAGAGACTGTCTGTCTTGAAATATTCAGACATGTGGCTGTTTCCATGATTGACTGCCCTGCTTCTAAACGGCCGATAATTCGCCACTTTACAGATTCTTCCAAATGATACTTCGAAGCCATAACAAACCGCTTTGAGTCCCTACACACTGAAATCAAACACTATATTGCAGAAATTCACTCAAATATTCAGTTTGCACAAAGCGCTTGATTCACCCTTGGATGACGTAACGCCTAAATTTGCATATCACAAACCGTTTGATTACTTTTGATTGGATAATGCTAATTAGGCTTGGTTTTCACACATTCCCTGCAAATACGGATCACATTGATTAGATATTTCATTCAATATCATCATTTTTGGGTATGTAAAGATAATTTTGGACATGAGTGTAGAACTAGTTCGTTTATTCTTGAATATTAAAACAGCTGTAATTTAGGCTTTTAATTTTCTTCCGAAACACAAAACTTTCTCCAAATTTTTAAAAACTTGTAAAAAATATTGTTATAAGGTATTTCTCCCGTCTTCCTAGCATGCCTTTGTGGTGTGGTGGTCTGCACGCCGGCATGTATTCCAGAGGTCCGTGGTTCGATTCCCGACGAAGGCGTTGCTCATTTTACATCTTGCATGCCATTGAAAAATACATAATGTCCCTACAGTGGCGCCCGAACTAAAAGGGTGTTGGATGATGATTCTCCAAACCCAGGATTTGGCGATTGGGTTTCCTGAAAACCCCAGTCGTCCTTTAAAGGGGGGGTATATAAGGTATTTCTCACGCCTTCCTAGCATTCCTTCGTGGTGTGGTGGTCTTAACGCTGGGCGCGTATTCCAGAGGTCCGTGGTTCGATTCCCGGCGAAGGCGTTGCTCATTTTTCATCTTGCCTGCTACTGAAAAATGCATAATGTCTCTACATTGTAATCAAATATATAAAACCAATTTTCTGTTATGAAGCTCAAAAAGAACATTTCTTGTAAAAAAATTGGATAAATAAATAAAATAAAATTCTGTAAATAACTATAAATACTTATTTAATGATTCTAAAAATTTTGATAATTAAAATATACTCTGGAAATGCAATAATTACCTGTGTGCAAATAATTACATCAATACGAGGAGATTAAAAAATGATAAAATATATTATAAATCATAACATATAAGTTGTATTAACTTGCTAAAAATTTAGGAATTAAACGATTTTAGTCATAAAGGTTGGCAACCTTTCTCGAAAAATTTCAAAAATGTGACGATTAGAAATTTGCAGAAACAACGAAACGGATTGAAAGTCTGTAAACTTTTTGTTTTCCCTTTTCTTGCGATAGGATTACAAAAATAGGTATGGAGAGTCAATTTTCGCTAACTTCGCTTTCGCTTATATTTTTGTTCATTGAGAATCTGCTTAAATTCTTTAGCAGAAGATAACTTGCAAAAAGATGTCTTACATAAATGCAAAAAAAAATATTAGCATGTTTTTATTCTAAATTCGTGATTCGTTCCTGTCTTTTAACAGATTTACACAGTTCTAAATGAGCTTTCGTGCAGCCCTCACCACCAGCGGCGATCGGTAAAATCGTTGACCGATGATAGTTTGAGCTGGAATTGGAACTGGAACCAGGAACTGGTTCCTGGCAAACGGTAACTAATGGGAGTCGTATGGAAATGTTCATATTTTATCCTTAGTGTAATATGAATACGAGAGATGTTCCCTTAAAACGTCCTCCATGAAAGCTGCTCTTCCTTTAAGCAGAACACCACTGACGTGCTTTACCATAATCCAATCCAATGCCAAATATTTTTAGCTAGCGGCATTTTGTACGCTGCACTTTTGTACGCCACAACTTGTGGTAACTGGCGTGGTTTGCGTTTGTTAAGTTTGCATATTACTTACTGCATTTAGAACCAAAATACATTTAATATAAATCGATCAGAAGTTGTGTTCATTGAAAGTATAGAAACGATTATTATCAGTTATTGTCCTCATTATGTGATTACCTTCTTGCTAGCAGCAAGAATCTCTCCAGTCGAGAATTCAAGAGCATTCTGATTTCTTGCCTTGTCTAAAACAGTTTGCAAACTGAATTAGCCTCACCCTCTTAATTTTTCGGTTGCATTTTACTCTGAATTTTTCGGTTGTTGTTGTTGTTTTGTTATAGTTAAAAAACGATATCAGAGGAGAAAGAGGATCATTTTTCCGTAAACCCTCCATGAAATCGACAGGTTTTAGTAACAGACACAATCCAGATCGCTAAACTCCTTTGACACTGCGGCCGTCAAGTTATGATTCTTGTAATGCTAAATGAAGGCGTAACTGAACGAATTATTGCTTCTGCAATGCCAGAGCCTGTCGTCGTAGTAGCTCGAACACTGAGATCTGTGGAAAACTGCACACGTGATTTTCTTAGCTTTGTGTGACTCGCCGCACACGTTTTATTCATAGGACTCTAATTTAGACTATTCTCCAGTGCCTACTATTGCAATCAAAACTTTATTTTAATTCAGAAGAAATTATAAAACAAAAACTGGGCGATTTGACGATTAATGCGTCCGTATTGATCAAAAACTACGCTAGTTAAATTTTTAACTAGCCTCGTGAATTTTTTTTTTCTTGTATTGGGTCAGTCCATACATTCGTGCGCATTTTTTGCTAAATTTTTAAATAATATTAAAAAAATTAACATTTTAGTCAATTATATATTTTTCTTCAATATCTACAATGTCTCGCCATCTTACAGGCAGCTTTTTTATGCCCTTGCTGTAGAAAGATTCTGGTTTTGATGCAAAAAAAAAAAAAAAAACTTGAAAGTTCATTGTGTATATCCTGTTTAATTTTTTTTAGAAGGCACGAAATAAGTGAAAATCACTTGGGGCAATATCTGGGGAGTAAGCAGGATGTGGGAAAAGCTCCCAATTAAATTCACTCATTTTTTGCAGCGTGGTTTGAGCCGTATGCGGTCTAACGTTACCACGATGAAACAACACTTTCTTGATATCCACCGATCGTGGGCGTTTTTTGATCCATTCTGAGTTTAGACGGCAAAGTTGTTCACTATAAACTTCTGAATGAATCGTTGGATTTGGTTCTAACAGTTCAAAACGTCCTGAACGGGGTTCATCATCCATGCTGCTTTTTCCAACTTTAAATTTTTCAAAACCTTTTCTGGGCAGTCCTTACACTAACAGTGTGTTGTTCACCATGTACACTATTAAATTTTATCCCTACAAACCTGGCAGATTCACCACACGAAACTAAAAAATGTATCACAGCACGTCTGTACTGATTATCTATATTCATCTTCTATGGGTACAAAAATACGTTCGATATTTGCGAAAGTTGGTGATGAACTGATTAATGTTCAGTCAAACGATGACAAATTTCAACAGGTTCAAAATTGTATTGTTTTAGTAAATGCGTCATAGTGAATTCCAGGCATACTCTTAATGCGCACGAACTTATGGACTGACCCGATAAATTTTATCTCAATTTTTCTCATAAATATGCACAGACCTAAGGTTTCCAAAACTAGAAAATATGAAAACTCAGCTCTGTCCAAGCCGGGATTCGAAGCACGGATCTTCCGCTTGGATATGGCCGACAACTTACATCATCACACGAGGCATACGAAAATCTGCTTATTCTTTAGAAAGGTATGGAATGTTTTGTAGTTAACATTTGATGAATAAAACTTAATAAATATTTACTAATTTTGTTTTTATTATACGGAGATCCTAAGTAAAGTTAGATATTGTGTTTATTCCTAGTTCGAAAACTACATTGATAACGTTCTCAATTGTATTTTGGGACTGCAACTGTAAGTACGCATGTTGGATAAATATAATTTTAGAAACGAACTATGTTGTTGTGACTTATCTCATTTGTCTCACAACAACATCAGAACAAGCCTACGAAATGCATCGTGGTAAGGAGTGCCAGATTGCGTCTGTCGTTTGTAAACCTTTGAGTAGCATACAGGTGACAATACAACTTTGTTCAGTTCCGTGCCAAATTTTGATGGAGAGCATCTTGAATGTAAAGGGTTCGAGGGTCCGCTACCTCCTCTTTCCCTACCACCAACCTCTCGACAGAACTTTTGTCTAGTCGCATATTTAGAGTTTCCCCATGCCGCACAGTCACTAGACAATTACAAACATCCATACCTTCTCCGGGATTCGAACCTTGACCCCTCGGTACGCAATCAGAGCAACACGTTAAAAATTTCCATTTCACACTTGACATACGATTTATATTGCTATATATCTAATTCTATAGCACAGAATTGCTAGTATCTACTGTATCGTACCATGTAAATAATTCAGATTTCAATTCTTGATCATATTCAGCTATAAAATGAGATGTTTTGTAATTCCTTATTCAAGGAAATGAAAAATTAAATACCAGAAGTCAAAATAGAGTTCGGTATTTTTATCATTTAATAGGATGTTAATGGACATCCTATTAAATGATAAAATACGATGATACATCCTATTAAAAGATAAAATGATAAAATTTAAGATAAATAGTAAAAAAATATTAATTTATTCTTCTACGTCATTGGATAGTAAAAGTTTAGTACAGATAAATGTTAATGGAATTTAACATCTAACTGTGCTAAATTTTTACATATTTCATTATCATATCTCAAGTTATATAAATTTAATTATTTTGTATATAAATTATAAAATATCCTTAAAAGAAATATCATTAAATTACGTGAAACAATACAAATTTAAAAAAAAAACTTCATACCTCTTGTAAATTATCATTTATGAAAATAAAGTTATAATTTAAGAGCTAACTACTATTTATTTGCGTGACATTATATATTTTCTATGTTCCAGAGAGTAGAAACTACATCTACAATGAATCGCTCAACTCAGCCATCAAAAATTTTCGTGACCTGTATAAACCAAATGTCCTAACCATTACACAGCCCACTTAAATTACAAGTTACAGTAACGTCTAGGTTCTTACGAAGGTTATATAGCTCCTTGGGATACACATGCTATCCACTGAGAGAAACGGATTTTTTGAGGAAAGACGCTTAAAATTTTCTTCTTGGAATATTTTGGCAATTTTTAACCAGTTTACAAGATAAAAATCTCTTTCGCAGTAATTTGAAAACGAAATCAAAATCTAATGCCCTAGATTGGATATACACTATCAACATTTAAAAAATTTTAATATGAGCCCGTTGTGCTAGTTAGCTATTACTTCAGAATTTGTCACTACATCTCAAAATGCTGTAATTTGTTTTCAATTTGGTTTTAATTTCCAGAAGCTTTTTTAACATTAAGTTTGTAAATTAAATATTCTGATAGTCTCCTACGTATCAGTATTAAGAAGTTTCATCCGATCTTTTTTTAAGCATCGCTAATTTTTAAAAGGACGCTCTTAAGTCTTTTAATGAGTTGAAATCTATTATTCTAAACAAAACCGTATGATTACCTGTTTTACAATATAAACCAGATTCATTAGGCTTAGATTTAGAAGAGAACAGGCTCAGATGAGAAATGGCTGTGTTTTGAACTATTAACGCATGTAAGACGCACTAACAGTTAAGACTTATTTTATTAATTATCGTAGTAAGCGCTAAATATACACTAGATATCACTCAGGTACTTCATTAATTCCATATAGTTTTAGAACAATTTATCAGCTATCAGATAAATCAATGCTTGAATTTACATACATTCGAGGCGTTAGCAACTCGTAACAAACTATTTGTTTTGCTTTAAAGTTGATATAAATAAGCTGAGTATTCCATGTTAAACATAAGCACGTTAAGTTTGCACCACAAATATTCTTACCCTTGTCCAACATAAAAACAGACCTTCTAATTTCATTCAAATTCTAACATATACAATCATATTGTAGCTTTCGTATTTTAAGAGTCTGAACCTGATTCATAATTGCTCAATCAATTATTAATCATCATACTATATAGAGAGATTAAATAGACTTAATGCTTCCTTAATTCTCTCTGATTACTTCCCGTTTATCTAATCAAATTCAACAACTCGGAACAGTCTTGGGTCAACGTATTTTATATGTAAATAAATTAAACACTCGGTTTTCTTCTATCGTAAATATAAGGTTATTGCAAATGAAATCTCATAATTTCCAAATTATGCATCGAATATATTCTTAATATTTGCGTAAAGAAAGGAAACATCTTATAAATCGCACATGCAAACGTTCTTGTGACACATCAAGTAGCTGATATGAGTTTCATTTTTAGAATAGTGACTTTACGGCAGATAGCATTTTGTTTTGTAAAATATAAGAAATATTTTTCCAGTTTTTACAGTTCCAACGTATGTTTCGAAGGCAGTATAATATAGATCCACCAAGACATTGCAGCATTCACTGATAATATCAGCAACTCAAAAACACTGGTTTTTCTGTGTAAAGGTAAAAACTGGGAGCAGACAGATATTTCTAAAAAATCAATAGAGAACGAATTTTATAAGTAATCTACGAAAATCAATAAACCTTATTCCACAGCCAACCATATGGAAGATTTTTTGGTAATTTCAACTGAAACTATAATGTTGTCAGATGCTTGTAACATTTAGAACCAAAATTAGGTGATGTGAATTTTACAATCGCATATAAGAAGCACTACGAGACGATCCGTTTGCCACTTGTCTAATATTCAATTACGAGGCGATGTTTGATTTGCGAGAATTTTAAACAATCACAATATCCGGATATGAGGTAGGGAAAATTATCATGCTTTTGCATATACAGAAGAAAGGATTCATCAAAATTAAACACTTTCTGCGCCATGTACCCATGTACAGCATAAATGAAGCCTGCCTTTTGGCAGATAGCCCTGTTGTGCTTTGTTGTACTCAAATAACGACCTTAAATTTAAAATGATATGTCATACGTTGCTGCATGAATGATACGCTCCTACGTCGTTAGATTGATCGACATGGGAAAGACGACTTGAAATCGTTCAGATGATCAAAGATCCCTGATCTTGGGCCTATTGACATATGTTTCTTTGGGGGGGGGGGGTTACATTATAGGCAATGTTTTAAAATCTAAAAGATATTTACTTCATTTCATGTAATACACATTTTTTTTTGAATATTTTAAGAGCTACAGCATTTTGAAACTCGATTTATCATTTGCAATAAGCCAGCACTTACTTAATCTACGATTTACAGATGCCTTCTGTTTTATTCTCAATAAGCTAATAGATTTTAAGCTGATCTTTCTCGCTTCAAAAGTTAACTACACCGTGATCTTACGCTTTTGTAAACATAGATTTTTCCACTTGGCGCTTGGCCAAAAATACCAGCGACAAATAATGTTCAGACCTAATGAAAAATGCATTTTAAGTTAAAACAAAAATGGCAATAAATATAAAATTTCACCGTTTATTTTTATCTTTTCTTTATTAGTTTCGTTAAAATTCTTCATTCTGTAGTAATGTAAGAACTTCATTTGGGGAACGTCAGTAACAGATATTTAATACTATACATCAATCAAAAAACTTTTAAGCGCCTTTTTTTTCCAATTATCTAAATGCTCAGCTTCATTTTCCTGTCATTAGTTCAATTTTACATCGATGATTTATCACAAAATTATGATGTATTACCGTATTCTAAGCTGAAGTCATTATAAATATTTGCTTAATTTTAAATAATGAAACACTTTTAAAGAAGGAAATGTAGCATATGTTTTGTTTATTTGGAACACCTCTTGCAATTAGTCCACATTCACAAAGAATTTAACAAAGCAGTTAAAATAATTCACATTAAAGTATTTTATAAAGCACTTTGAAAGAAAATATCATATATTATTTGCTCAAAATATGGATCTGGCGGGATAAAATCAGTGTACATTTTGCATCGCAAAATTTAATCATTCAACGCATTGCTAAATAATTTTATGATTCACCAAATGTTACAATATCGAAAACCGTAATGCCATTTCTTTAGTGAATAATATCTTTCTAAACATTTAAATATATCTAATTTCCAAAAAGCAGTTAAGACTGTGAAAACAGTAATATTTTCTGATCGAATAGACGGCTGATTTTTTTTTAAGTGATAGAACTTTCATTTAATATTCTCTTAAACAGTAACTTATAAAACATCAAATGAAAACTTTTAAAGTCAAGAAAGTTATCTAACAAAAAGGACTCTTTAGTTTTGAGTAATAATGGCTTTTTTTAGTTATTTAAATAATAATTCTGATTTCATGTTCTATATATTAAAAATATACCTTTTACAGTTATTAACTCGTAATATCGTCATGTTTTTATAAATCATAGTAAAACTTTGATGTAAGTTGAAATATTTATCAAGAAAATTTAAAGCGTAATGATTCTTAAAATATCCTTAAATAGTCGCTTAACAATGTAAGATATTTTATCGGTGTGAACTAGACTTTAATTAAACTGATTTAAGATTGTCAGAAATTTTGTCACAATGATTGTAACAAGACTTCTATCATTTAATTTTTTTTTTAATTTCAAACTATAAAATTATACCGAACTCTTTATGGAAAGATGCCTTGAGATAAGAATGTAAAACAAACAGAATTCCTTTCGCGATGAAAAGTTTAAATTTGTTTGACTATTCGCTATTACGACCTTTTTCATTTAAAAAGGTCCACTAGCGGCCGAGCGGTAAAGACGCTGAACACTGGTAGCTCGGTCCGACGTTCGAACCCCGCGAACGGGCTGGCTGCATGTGCGTTTTCGTGGTTTCCCCATACGTAACGTGCATACGAGCCAGTTTTCCTTAGAAAGTCCTGCACGAAGGCATCCCTCCCTTTAGGCAGATAGCCCTCGTGTGCTTTGCCATAATTGAATAATCCAATCCAATCCATTTAAAAAGAGACTGCATATATTCGAAGTCAAATTCAGTCTTTTAATATCTTTTATTATGTTTAATACATTTAAAAGCATGCTTTTGCTTATTTTACAGATATAGGATGTTAAAATAGTCCTCTTCTGTGTATATACACCGTGTCCAAAAGAGTCCTTTCTCGGCTTTTATTTTTGCGCTTTTGAAACTTCACTTTAAACATTTTTGTATTTTATTTCTTGAAAAGAGCGCAGCACAAATACAAATCGAAGAACCAAAGGAACGTATGACAAGTTAGATTTCGTAATTTTTTTAAATAATTAATGTAAAATGGTAACTTGGAATACAAATAGACAGAATTACTCAAAGTATTCCAAATAAAAGTTTTAAAACATATTTTAGAAACGGTGCAAAGTAATAATATAGATGACTCAGAAGACGAAATCAGAATCTAAAAATTAAATTAAAAGGCAATCAATACTTTTTAAAAATTCAATTTTTGACACTGTACTCATAATTACTGATACTGGGGTACGTACAAAAAAAACACTGCCTATTTAGATAAGCCATTGGTAAAAACAGTTTTATTTTAATTAGGCTTTGGGTATTAAGTAGGGACAAAAAACATAAGGAAAATGTTTTTCATTCAAATTCAATTCAATTCAAAATTCAAAACCACAAAAATCATTTTCCTTTTACGTGATTACCTAAAAGGAAAATGATTTTTGTGTTTTTGAATTGTTCGTTTCAAAATTTTCATTCAAATGTTTTCTTTTTCTTTTTTTTTTTTTTTTTTTTTCTTTTTCTTTTTGTTCTTTCAAATTTTGATTTGTCCCTTCTTCATGTTAAGTTGCTTCTAATGTTTGCAAATATATATTCCATCTGATTACACACACACACATACGTATATATTATATATACAGTGTTCCCTCGCCACTTCGCGCTTCATGTTTTGAGGCTTCAGTGCTTCGCTGATTTTTCCAATATTTCATCATAAATATTCATCAAAAAATAAAAATGAAAAAATACAATCATGTCGGCAGCCACATTGCAGAGAGGAACGTTGTTTCATGTTGATGCGCGAGAGAGAAGGATCCCTGCATGTCAAATAAAGAGATGAGTTGACTCAGCGTACATACCACGGGCTCTCATAAAGGCGCGTGATTGGTTTCCGGTGCGACGTCGACCAATAAGAGTACGAGTCAATTTATCCCTGTGATCTGGTTGTCTGAGCATCATCGCAGCCTCACCTAGCACATTCTGTTGTTGTATCTCGCCAGTCTTGTCCATGGTGTTGACTGTCTCGCATACTGTAATTTAGTGTTGTGTTGGCGATAACTTCTTTTGTTTAAGTGATGACTTTTTTATTAATTAAGCCCTTATAATGACGCCTAAGCGCTGTGCCCTTGCGAAAGCTTCCTCCGGGGCGCGAAAGAGGAAGAAGATGATGATCATCAGAGAAAAAGTGAAACTTTTAGATATGATCAAAGAGGGCAGAAGTTATGCATCTGTGGCACGCTATTACGGGGTGAATGGATCTACAGTGCGGTACATCAAGAAAGAGGAAGGAAACATCCGCAAAACTGCTTCAATAACCTTCAATAAAGAAGCGAAACGTGTGGTATCGCCGCGTAATAATAGAATTGTGAAAAATGGAAGCTGCACTGTCGTTGTGGATTGCTGATTGCAGGAAAAGGTCAGTGAGTTTGGACACTAATATGATCAGGACAAAGGCCAAAGCTCTCTACGACCAAATCTTGCCCGATGACGACAATGAAGAGGCTGAAGAAGGCGCTGACGAACCTCAAGCCAGTAATAGCGCTGCCTGGAGTGATTCGCCTCTTCGAAGACGAGACGTTTCAGCCAGCAAAGGCTGGTTCGAAAAATTTCAAAAAGGATGCGGCCTTAGAAACATGCTTTTGCATGGTGAGGCTTCCTCCGCTGACAACGATGCAGCTTTTCGTTACGTAGAGGAAGAGTTTCCTAACCTCATCAGTAAGGGAGGCTACCTACCTGAACAAGTTTTCAACATGCATGAAACATGCCTTTTTTGGAACAGGAACATTCTTCTTCAAGGACGAAGTGAAGAGGTCAGGCTTCAAGGCTCACAAAGACCGTGTGACTGTCATCATGGCTGACAATGCTACAAGTTTTATGCTTAACCCGCGAAGACGCGCGCTGCTTTTAGGTACGCGAGGACGGACGTCGGGCTCCGTAGGCCCGAAGCGTTTTTCTTAACAAAACAAAAATAGAATTGCTTGTGTAATTGAAGAAAAACATTTAAATAATAAAAAAGATTGTATAAAATATACTTTTAATTTAATAAGTCTAATAATATTGTATCTTAAAACAATTTTAAGACTGAAATTTTTTATCATTAACAACAAAAATTAAACTGATTTCTTTTTGAGCGCAAATGAAGTTTAGTACTAATTTATGCAATATTAAATTTTTACAGCAATAATTTCAAAATAAAACTTACATTTTTTTGCAAATAATCGCGCTGCTTTTACCACAAACATTTTTCTCGCACATAGCGACACAAATTTGTGATTTTCGGTCCGTTACGCCAAGACTGTAAACTTTTTTTGCAATTTTCAACGAACTTTTCAAAGACGTATCTTATCGGAGCCAGTTTATTTATTTCCCTTCTAGAAAAGCGATCTCTTATGTCTCAAACATCTCATTAGAAATAAAAAAAGTTTGTTAGACATTGTTCAATGAAAAATGTCAAGCACTGTTCCGTCAGTCATCCAGAGGTAGAGAACATTTAAGTGAGAAGCCTTGTGGAGTCCTCCAAAATAAAGAAGACCGATAAATGCTCTGATTTCTGTAATATTTGTGGATCGAGCATCTGTCTATCTTCCAAATTTGACGGCAATGGATTTGATATAAATGTTCGCACAATCTAGTAGAATTTTTACTATTATTTTATCCATAAACAGTTGCCAAGAATTAATAGGGAAGGACACAAATTTTGTTTCACAAATATTTCCGAGCAATTTTCTCACAATGTTGGGAGCAAGAGTTCTCACAACAAGTCTTGGTTCTTTTTTATTCCCTTTTCTCACATTATATTTGCAAAGATAACAATTCGCTGATGGACGCAAAATTACTTAATTCATTACTAGATTCATCGCTTGAGTCTAATGCCTCTTCAGAATTCGATTGGTGATCACTAAAATTTTCTTCACCAACTATTTCTTCGTCCTCTTCATTAATTGTATCTTCATCAGTAGACACTTCGGCTAATAGTTTCTGTAGTCTTTTCATTTCATCGTCATAGCTCAAATAGCAAGACCTTTTTTGCAATTGCCTAATCTCTTTCACAATTTTAAATGACAATGCGAGCGAGCGCCTCGGGCCTGGGAAGCCCGGTTACTCAGTTTCTGAGATAAGATGAAGGGTTAAATTCCGGAAATACTTGTGAATGACAAGTACATGACCTTAAACGCAGCTACTGAGAAGGTCGAAAAATTTCACCAAAAGGAGAAATTTTTGTATTACGTTTTTGAAACGACCGGGCCTCGCAGGCCCGACGAGCATTCTCGCGGGTTAAGCCAGGCCTTATTTATAAAGCCAAAAATTCACGGTCATTAAAATCAAAAATACGGCTATGTTGCCCGTGTTCTGGATGCATATCTCCAAGGCCTGGATAACGAAAGCTCTGACCCTTGAATGGTTCCTCCATTGCTTCATTCCCCAGGTGAAATTGTATCTGGCTGAAAAGAGCCTCCCCTTTAAGGTCCTTCTCCTGATGGACTGTGCAGAAGGCCATGCAACGGACTTGCAATATGACGGTGTGCAGATAGATTTTCTGCCCGCGAACACTACATCTCTCATTCAGCCGATCGATTAAGGTGTCATTCGTGCCTTTAAGCGGCACGTCGAATCTCGGCAGTGACGATCCCAATGACGAATTCATCTTGAAAGCATACTGGCCCAGTTACGACATTGCCTCATGTTTGTCTAATATTCAGCGAACATTAAAGGACATAAAGAGTGATACCATAAATTCTAGCTGGAAGAAATTATGGCCGAACGTGGTGTACGACTATCCAAGCTTCACTCCTGAAAAGTTCATCACTCAGCGGTGGAGAAGGCGGTGAGGCTGACTCACATCATAAAAAATGAAGGATTTGTCAACGTGACAAAAGAAGACATCAGCGCCCTTATCGATTGCCACTCGGACCCACTGACCGATAAAGACCTCCTTGAGATGACACATTCTGCAATTGAGGAAGAAAACGAAGCGGAAGACGAAGAAGAAACTGAAAAGCGTGGCCTTACCCTGGAGAATCTGCAACAATTGTGCAACATGGCAAGAGCGATGAAGCAATTTGCACAAGACATTGACGACAATATGGTTCGAGCTGTCGAGTTCAACAATCGCGTTGACGGGGTTATGTCCTTGTCCAGGGGAATTTTGAAGGACCATGTTTCAACTACCCATCACCATGTTTCTCTCCAAAGGTAAAGCCCCGGCTCCACCGTCAGGTCCTCCAGCAGAAGAGTCTCCAAGTGAGCCTAAAGCTTCTATGAGTCAAGTAAGAGCCTCTCCTCCGCCACCAACACAACACGAAAATTCCTAGAGGCAAATCCTACTTCGCGGTTTTTCAACTTTCGCGGAAGGCTCTGGTCCCCATTAACCGCGAAAAACGAGGCATCACTGTATATATAATTTTATTAAGAAAGAAATAGTGATTATATTATCTCCTAATATAAATTTAGTTGAATATATGAAAATGACGTAACTCAGAAGTATGAAATTTAATTCGGAAAATTTTTTTATGTGTCTGGCTTTCCTTCATTTAGTGCTTTATCTGCACAGATGGAAACATGTCATCTTGAAGCAATGCATTTTCAAACCAGTTTTTAAAGCGGACTATAGGAACGCAGGCGTTGCCCTGCAGAGTACCGTATATGATTGAATTTCTCGCACTGGACAAATTAAATAGCGACCGTTAAGAAAAGGCCTATACGCAAAAAGGGCGTTCTACAGGTCCGCGTTCGGCACTGTCAGTTACAGCCTGTTATTGCCGTTGTTGTAACTAATCTCGATTGTCTGATATCACAGTATGCCCACGAAGTTCACCGTGTCAAGGGGGTGCCTGTCTTTGGCAAGTACCTTGGCTACCATGCAGGTGACACTACGACTTTGTTCAGTTGCCCCTCTAATTGTGAAGTAGAACACTCTGGGAGTACGGTTCCGAAGGTTTCCCGCCCCTTTTTTCCCTACCCTCAACCTCTCTAGAGGACTTTCGGCTCTACATAGACTGCCCCTACGCCGCACAGACACTATACATTGTAATACAATGGGGGTACACTCAGATCCTCCTGGTCACGGAGTGTCAAAAAAAGAGTTACCCCAAAAGGAGGTAAAAAAAGTTAAAATGCAAATATTTTACAAATAATACTTAGATACTATACATTTACAAACATTCATGCATTCTCCGGGATTCGAACCCAAACTCTTCGGTACGGCCGTCAGCGCTATCCCGTTTGGGCGGCTTCAGCTACAGTCTACTTGCGTTAAACTGATTCGCGCGATGATTCTGAGTATGAGTAAAAACCTCAATCCATTTCAGAAAAAACGGTCAATCAATTTTGCATCGAAGATGCATCGGTTTATTTTGTGTTTTAGCGAGAACGTGTATATGCGTGCTCTCTAAATAAATTGTTACATCTCATAGCAAATTACACGCAACAAAATCTTCTCAATGCCTTATACCTATTGTACATAACATATTACTAAACGGTTCACTGCATTTTATGCCTGTATAGGTTTGTAACGGTATCATAATGAAACTATAGTTTACATTTCCACGTTTACAAAAGTCAAACAACTACCTATTTATTCAACCAAATTTTCGGCACACAGTCAGTTGTTTCCTGTAGTATAATACGATATGCGCTTTGCAAATCGATTATTGTCACTGCATTCCTGCCGTAATTAGGTTTAGATGTAAATATTATTGTATGCAGATCTGCATATTCTATGATTATGTAATCTGTATTCTCTGCTACAGCATGCCATATAAATGGTAATGGATGTACTGCTTTGTATTTGAAGCTCGTATGTTTCCATTGTGCAACTTGTCACGTGTTTTAATCCGCGCTCCTTGTATTTCCCTCTGCTTATATTACAATTACAATTTCATACTATTTCATGAACAAACGGCGTGAAAATCTTGGTGCCTGGAATAATTATTTAGTCATTTGTCTGAATGCTACATTAATATGCGCTAAGTCGGTCAGTTGTCCAGTCGCAGTGTAAGGTTAAGCAAATGTATGTTATTTAAAATGAAATAAGAATAAAAATTATTGACATGTACCCATTATTAAATCACCGTTTTGTAAAATTATGGTGCAATGAATTCAAATGTTATAATTTAAAAGACGAATTAAAAATCTGCAAGCTGATTAGTAACAGCCTTAGAGTTGCCATTTTGAAAGAAAAGAAATTCTTTTGTCTCAAAATTGGCAGCGTCTGTGAGAATTACCAATTTTCCGTGTTACTTTGATGCATACATAGTAGGGGATTAAAAGTAACATAACTCATATTATGGTAAAAATACAAAAATTTGTCTATTTCTAGTTCTCAATTATACCAAGCTTAACAAATTTTATTAATTTAACTAACTTTAACTATTTTAACTAATTTTAACTATTATTAATTTAACTAATTTTATTCTTAACTATCTAATAACAAGCTTAACTAATCTTATTTTTTTAAACTACGTAGATTTAAAATTATGTATGTATATTCAAGTTTACTCTTTCTTTGCACAGCAAATATCGCATGGAAATAAAAACGTTGCGCAGGCACAAAAGGCCACACAAATTTTGAAAAAGGATTTCATACGCTTCCATGCTAATAACATATCTGAAACACATTCAACACATTAATGCCCCTTGTCTTAACCTTAGACAGAGGAGCAGTGTACCAATAAAAATTAATCCATGATCTACGATGAAAAAGTTAGCTTTTTTTAGCTTTTTACAGCGAAAAATACCTGTTTGCTAAGAGTTAAGAAAAACCCAAAAGCTGAATTTAACACTTGGTAGATTCTCAGGAATTTCTTTATTCTATTTGAGGTGTTAAAAAGACCGCGAGCATCATAAAAGCATTTCTTTCTTTATCAAATGCCATATTTTTTGTTCATGCTTTTATATGCACCGTATTTGTATTTGATTAGCACGCAAAAAATAGCTATGCTTGGTATTCAGAAGACGTGATTATTTCCCTAAAGGTTATAAAGCACTAAAGTTTCTTATAAAAACACTTTAGATATTGAACCTTTTCTAAACCGTCATTTTTTAATCTCTACTATATTTGCTTAGGAAATTATGTGTGTTATTCAGAAGAATAATTTTATTTGCTTAGAAGAAAAAATCCAAACTGAACATCAGTTATCTTGAATTGTTCTATACTTGTTTTAATAAGATTTAAGAACACCAATATCTTTACATGCAGTAAAATATACAGGCAATCAAACAATTTAACAACGTTACAGTGTTTTTGAACTTAACTCTCCTGTTTCTATAGAAACTACCATTATTAAAAACAAAGACGAAATACTGAGAGCTCAAAGGTTGAAAGCTAATAAAAAAGCTCCTCCCCTTTCTTTCCTAGAAACTACTAGCGACCAAGCGATACCGTTTTTAAACGTTGGTAGTCGATATGGGTTCGATTAGATGAACGGATTGGCTGCATGGGCATTTTCGCTGTTTTCCCTTGTGTAACGGGAAGACGAGCCAGTTTCCTTTAGAAAGTCCTCCACGAAATTATCCCTACTCTTGCGCAGCGTGCTTCCATAATCTAAAACAAAACCTACCAACATTTTTTTTCTCTCTCTCTCTCTCTTCTAATCCGCAACGTGAATCTTTAAATGCATAACAAACAATTTTAAGTACATAATTGTTATTTTTCCAGGTTGAACCTGCATAAGTCACATAGTGAAGTCTGTCATTATGTTAAATGGATCTTCTAGATTCTTCCCAGAACTGTCTATGTTTCTGTTTATCAATTTAAAGCAATTAACACCTTATATTTCATACCTTTCTTTTAAAACATTAATAAAATATAAAATCAATTCAATAAAAAAATCTGAAAGCTTTCAGATTTTACATTACGCCCAAAGGTGCGTTTTATTAAACCTTTTATTTATTAAATATCATGTTCTTCGCTCTTAAACCATAAAATTCAATTCGACGGCAATATCGCAAATTAATTTTAAAATGAGCCTGTCTTTAGAATTTCCGATACTCCGAATTTCCGATCTCGCGTGCTGGAGATAAAAATGCTTTTTTTTTTCGTACAGTGCTGCCATAGCTCGCTTTGAAATCGTTGAATTTGTTACTCAAAACCTCAAAAATTCTTTAAAAAATATGAAATAGATAATAAAACAAATTCCAAATTCCAAATTAGGGCTTCCAGATGCCCGTATTTGTTGGAGGATTACGTTATTTAAAATTAGATGGCTCTAGGTACCGTTGTTTTATACAGTTGTATACAGTCTAGAAACATACGTACATTAATGCAGATTCTTCATTATTTAATTTCTTTAAATATAACACAGTGCGTTAATATTTGGCGACAACAATTTGAAAAGTGAAACGGGCATTTAAAGTTTAAGACGCAAAATGCCAAAACGAAATTAATAGCCCTCCTTGGCTAACGCCCTTAGGGGTAACAAGTTTATAAAAACTTTAAAACCCAATTTTATCTTCACTTTTATCAAAGTGAAGTATAAAAGTGTTTCTAATTTCGTCATTTTCAGAATTCGAATGTAAAGTGTGTATTTTTCTGACACCATACATAAGACTCTCGCTCCCCCCCCCCAAAAAAAAATTTTTTTTTCAATTTTAGAAAATAATGCAATAAAGAATAAAAGTAATATGAACTTTAAAAAAATCAGACTGTGCGAGACTTTAAAGATATGCTCGGAAGCTTTAAAGATATGCTCTTTTGAATACAGTACAACTCCAATTATCCGAACTCCGACTATGCGGTGTATACGAGCAAGTTTCCCTTAGAAAGTCCTCCACGAAGGCAGATAGCCCTAGCGTGCTTTGCCATAATTAATAAACCAAACCAAACCAAACCGGCTATGCGAATCGCTGATTATCCGAATCGCTTTCAGAAATTCAGGATTTTTCGGGATCAACTGAAGAAGAGAAGGAAAAAGAAGCTCAAGAAAAGGAAAGGGAAGAGGCAGGAGAAGATGAGCATGACGTGCCACTGGAGGAATTAAGAAACATTCTTTTTAAAACACCTGGATGTTCAAAAGTTAGTGCTGAAGATACAGCAGAATGGAGGGTGTGTGATTCGTCAGATCCTGGGTTTCAAATTCTAAATGATGATGAACTTATTGAAAGTACGAGAGAAAAAAGTGTCGAGGACCTTAAGATGACCTTAATGTCAAAGTTAAAGCAGACACCGGACCATCAGCTAGCGAAGCGTTTGCTGGTCTTGAAGTGGATGGAGCGTCAGCCCGAGTGTGACCACATGCAACTTGTTATTGTGAAGAGGATGAGCGACGTGGCTTCCCGAAAACAGAAAAGACAGTTAAACAGCTTAGTTTGACTGAGATGTTCAGCTACCAGTGACTTTCATCACTTGTAAGTAGTATACAGTTATAAATTGTGCGCAAAAGTGTCGCTTTTTCATTTTAATTAATTAAAACCTCTTTTTCTTTAAAAATATATTTTTCTCCCATCTTCAACATACATTACAAACAGTAATTAATTAAAGTGTACGTAGATTCTTTCATTTGAAAAAATCCAATTATCCGAATGGGGTCCGATCCCAAATCGATTCAGATAATTGGAGTTCTACTACTTCTATTCATATTTAATACTGGCGAAGACACATTTTTGAAAAGTACTAATACCAATCCAAACTTTACACTGTTATGTAAAACTTTAACAGCGTTAAAAGTATCCACACAAACTTTAATTATTTCTTTACTATACTCAGCACTGTTAAAACTACTTTAAAACTAAATTTTAATATTAAAGCGGCATTCTGGGCTTACGTAATACTTCTCTTTAAAGGGCAATATTCTATCGAACCATACTAATTACATAGTAGAGTGAATACAAAAATATTTTCCAATAAAAATAAATCAAAGAAAACCTAGGCTGCTTTACGTCATCATTTGCCAATTAAACGCACGCTACTGCAGCCTTAAATAAAGAGAACGGAGAATTTCGAACGCAATCAGAACCACAACTACATTATTCTTCCAAAGTTTTATCTGATAGCAACAATCAGAACTCGTCCGAATTTGCACAGCATCTCTAATTTAAAGCAAAGAAATCCTGCGGCTTGTTCGCTGTCCGTTTTCGTTTGCGTGCCAGGGAACCCCTCATGCAAAATAAACACCACGATTGAAAGCTGAAAAAGAAAAGGAAAGTATAGGAAACAACAACAAAAGCTAAATGTATATCTTCTTCTTTTTTCTTCCCTCCCCGTAATGAGAAAAGGTTCGATAAATCAAGATGGTAGACAAAAGAATAAAAATAACAACGAAAGAGAAGAGAAAATGAAGCAGCAATACGTCTTTCTATTTTTGGATATTTGGAGGCAAAGCCTTCCTGATTCGTTGGGATTAAACCTTTTGTTTTCTTCGTTTTTTTTCCAAAGGAAGGGATGGAAAAAGAGTACTTTAAGCTTGACTGTTCGGTTTCGAAGCTATCTCATTACACTGATGTATCATCTTTTGATGCATCACTGGTAGAATGAAGGCAAAGTAACTTGAAGACTAAAATCCAAACAATAAATTTCCTTATTCACTTTATTTTTCTCTGGTATTATGAATAGGAATTCCGCTTCTCTTTATCCCACAAATGCAATAAAAAGTGTCTTAAATATGCATTCTCTAAGCTGAGTAAACAGATTTAAAATTAGCCACATAGCAAGGGGATGGAGTACCATTCACACAACAATGAATACCAAAACTAAATTTACGCCAGACCTGTAAGATATTGGATCTGGGATATACTAAGCCTTTGGGAAAGTCTCAATACTTCCCAAGAAAATCAATAAAAAGTATTTCACATGAATTGATGACGACTGTTCACCTGATATAAGGTACAGGGTGGCGCAGGGAAACGGGAAATTTTGAACGTTTCAATTGGCAACACTGTAGAGCCGGCAGTTGTTCCAAACTTTGCACAATTGTTGTGATCGCATTGCCATTTAGTATAATCATGGATCATTGGACTGGTGCGGAACGTGCAGTAGCTGTGAGAGCGTTTTATAAAAATGGTGATAGCGCGACTGCCGCGCAGAGAATATTTCGACAGCATTACCAGCTTGGACGTCATGTGCGTGTGCCATCTGCGCATGCGATTACAACGGTGGTGAAGAAACAGGATCTGCCTTGAAAAAGAGATCTCCAGGTGGCATTCCAACGGTACGTACCCCAGAGAACATTGAAGCTGTTAGAGCTGCAATCGAGAGAAGTCCTCGCCGCTCCGTTCGAGAGCATGCATCTTCAGCAGGACGGCGCTACGTCACACACTGCTCGACAATCGATGGCAGCAGTTCGTCAATTGTTTGGAAGACGCATTATTTCACGTAACGGTGACATTGAATGGCCTGTGAGATCCCCTGATCTTAGTGCGTGCGGCTTCTTCTGTGGGGATATCTTAAAGGCAAGGTGTACCGTACACGTCCTGCAACAATCCATGCACTGAAAGAGAACATTGAAAAAGAAATCACTGCCATTCCCCAAAATTTGCTACACCGCGCATTCCAGAGTTTTCATAACAGGCTGTTAGAGTGTGAACACCGAATGGGAGCACATCTTTCCGATGTCATCCTTAAAAAGTAAAGAGACACGTTTGGACATTTTGATTGTAAAAACATAAATGGCATGCTGGATACATGCACTTTCGTTAATAAATTATTAGTTTTATGAATTTATTCGTGGAAATGACGTTATTTCAAAATTTCCCGTTTCCCTGCGCCACCTTGTACAATAGGAAAGCAAAAATGCGTTAAATATTCGCAGCAGAGCGAATAGAAGAGTATATGCTACAGTGCACTTTCAAAGAAGCTGTATATACAAAGAAGCTGTATATGCTACAGTGCACTTAAATAAATTTAACGTATTCTTAAAACAAATCTGAAAGCTCAGAGCGTTTTTTTTCATTACGCACACATAGACATTTCGAGAGCACTTAGGCTAATGTCCCCTTGAGGAATACTTATTAAAAATATTTAAAAACAGCATATCTTTAGAATTTCCGATAAACAGTCTCGCGCGCTAAAGATACCCACCCCCGTACAATGTTGCCATTGTTCGCTTTGAAACCGTCGAGTTTGTTAATCAAAAAATTGTTAAAGTTTTACAAACTATGAAATAGATAATAAAACAATTCCAAATTCGGGTGGAAGTCTACGTTATTCAAAATTTAATTGCTGTAAGTATCTTTATTTTTTTTACGGTGCGAGAAACATACATACATCCATGCAGATTCTTCATTATTTAATTTCTCTAAGTATAATACAGGGCGATAATATTTCGTGGCAGCAATTTGAAAAATTAAATGGACATTTATATGACCAAACGAACTGACACAAAATGCCGTTGCGAGACTAATAGCCTTTCTGGGTTAACGCTCCTTTTGGTTAAAAATAGGATACTAACAATTTACTCTTACTATTTTCAATTTCTTACATTTCAGAGAAACTTCATTTCGGCGGCTATTTTTAATCAGATAAATATCTGAAAATTATATGACACCGTATAGGAAGAATCAGCAATATCATTACATATTTCATGGCATCTTATGATGGCTGTATGAACCCTCTCACCAGCAATGCCGTATATATACGGCATAGACTATTTTTGTGATATCTGTAAGAACGTATATATGCGTGCATATAAAAATATGTCGCAATATATTAAAATTACACAAATCCAGGTATAAAATACCAGGAGAATTTTTACATTAAAATCAAGAAAATATTTTTTTCTCACAGTAGTTTTGTGAAATTATAAATTAACGCCTACAGGTAGATTATCTTATTTTAAAACTTAAAGTAGTTATTTTTGCTAAATGTTTTCTGTCAAAAGTAGTCTTTTTTATTTTTTCAATATAACAATGTTGCAGTAAAATCAGGTTTCTCTAGTTTCATAACCTTTATAATAATTCTGGTATGTAATAGTCCCCGCCGCAACTGTAACTGTACGCGTTATATAGCGCCATATTGGCTAAGGATCTAAGCTCGGTTATGTGACAATACTAAAATGAAGAAAAATGGAGTTTCAATTTAATATACCATTCACCATTTTTCTCGATTGTAATATACATTACAATAATAATATACTGTAATTATTTCAAATGTAACCATAACTATGACTGACTGTGTAGTTAAGGAAATTTTTTAAAAGAATTATATTCGTACTTACTAACTGCATTTATTAGAAGTACATGCAGTTTACTTTTGTGAAAGAATATTGCATCAAACTTGACGCTCAGATTACTTTCAGCTAGACTAATAAAACTGAAAGGCAAAACGCTGAATTTCTCCATATAAATTTATTCACTTGAGGAAAAGAAATCTTATCGAAAGGAAATAGAAAATACATATAATAAAAGTACATTCTAAGCATCTGCTAAAACTGCATAATGAAGTTTCAAGAAAACAATTTTAATACTGAATAAATCACTTTTATTTATAACCCTAAGATCGTTATTAAAATATTTTAATCAATTTATTTAATCTCATTAAAACTTTCGGGCATTATAATTCAACACGATTTTAAATTATGCCCGAAAGAATCAAGGATATCCTGGACATGAATTAACGTAAGCAAAGGTAGTACAAATATTGGTATACATAAAGCTGCTTGAGATTATAATTATTCATTCATTAATATTAAAATTCTAATGCGAAAGAAAATCGAATTCTTGTATGTGGAGAGAGGCATGAATAGAGAAATTAATTGCATATTTTTAAAATTTTGATGTGATTAAACAAAATTATTTTAGAAGACATTGATGTTAAACGGAGAGGCTTTCTGTGTGCGTCAGGTTGTCTTTATAAATGAAAAGAGCCTTTTTCAATGAAATCAGTGTCAAATATATAAGGTGAACGTTAAAACTGAAACTTTTTTTCTTACGCTAGATGTGATATTACCAAGGAATTAATACGCATGATTCAAATGTAATAGTAATTCATTACGCATCAAGTGAAGATTAAAAAGTTACTAAATTAAAAGTGTTAAAACGTTTTACAGTTTTCTGCAGGCATTAATTTTTTTAACTGTGTCAATTCATTTGTATCAATTACATTTGATTCATCTCCTTTTGCTTTACATTTGTTGTTGTTATGACTTATCTCACTTGTCTGACAGTAACATCAAAATAAGCCCACAAAATTCATCGTGGCAGGGAGTGCAAGATGGGCCTGTCGTTGGCAACACCCTTGAGCCCCATACAGGTGTCAGTACGACTTTGCTCAATTCTGCCCCCAATTTTGATGGAGAGCATCCCGTGAAGACGATTCCAAAGGTCTCTCACACCTCTTCCCCTACCAGCAACCTCTCGAGAGGACTTTCGCCTCGCCACATATTTATAGTGCTCCCATGCCGTGCAAACACTATACATTTACAAACATCCATACCTTCTCCGGGATTCAAACTCGGAGTACGGCAGTCAGCGTCACTAACCACTATCCCGGTTGGGCGGCACCTTACATTTTCTTTCTCCTTGTCTCACAATATTGCAAATTTTCGATGCTAAAAACGCTACAAAACATTAACATAACCCACCCTTTATAGCATGTTTTGCCATTCATAAGAAATCACCTACATCATATCTGGTCTGATAAACAGCCTTTTTTTCAAAAATTTCTTATTAGATCTTGTAGGGTTTATATTTATTTTAACTAACATTTATTTTAAGTTTAAACTATCTTTCCTGTCAAGCCTTACTTTCCCCTGGAACTGCCAATGCCAGAATATGTAAATTTTAGTAGAACGCGCAAGGATTCAAATTATCAGCGGAAGTATTATGATTTAAATAGAAGGGAAACGAGTTCGGTGTGTGATATTCTTACTTCACGAGCGCGAAGGTAGTTAGCGAGAAATTGAAGAACCCCGCGTTTCGGCCTATGTGCTTGGCGGGAAGTAGTGTTAATCGTTCAAGTGAGCTTCAAGTCTGCTGAATTAGCAGCGGTATTGTAAAACGCGGTGAGTTAGTTATTTTAGAGAGTCTCGTAGTTAGAGTCTTGTCTTTAGTTTCTTTTCAGGTTATTATTTTTATTTGACCGCCGAGTTGGCGCAGTCTGTGAGCGTCAAGAGCACGCAATTGTATTTTTTACGTTGAATAAAAAGGGACTTAAACCCTTCACAAGACTCTGTATTTTATCCAGTTTTCACAGTCACCTCTTGGTTGCGTGCAAGTTGGAGGCGCGCAACGTTACATTGGCGCCCGAACACTTATCGAACTGAAATGGCCGAAAATTGGATGGAAGCCGCTGGACAACACCAAGAAATGACAAGCCAGTTAGTTAGAAGGATTTGGATACCTGGTCCAGACTTTGAGAGCGTCAATCAAGCCAAACGTCCATTTCGACGGAAAAAATTCGGTGGCGGTATTTCTAGAAGCTCTAGAAAACCACTTTCAGCTCTACCCTGTTCCTGAAAGACAAAAAGTTGCCATCGCCATAAATTATTAAAAGAGACCGGTCTTACAATTAACGCCTCAAAATGCAAGTTCGCAACTAAAGAACTTAAATATCTCGGTTATAAAATTTCGCAAAAGGGTATAGAAACGCAAGATTCAAAAATAAAAGCTATTAAGAATTTCCCACCGCCCAACACCGCCAAGAAACTTTCTTCCTTCCTTGGGTTATGTTCTTACTATCGATCTTTCATAAAAGATTTCGCTAATATTGTTGAACCACTCTTAGTAATCAAAAGAAAAAGGGGTAAATTTACGTGGACAGCGGAAGCTAACACAGCTTTTGAAAGATTAAAAGAAGCGCTCATTAATGCCCCTGTTTTAAAATTCCCGGAGGGGGACGAAAACCTGGAAATTGCAGCAGATGCGTCAGACTATGCGGTGGGGGCGGTTCTTATGCAAAATAACCATCCTCTGGCATTTTTTAGTAAAACATTGAATCAGACACAAAGGAATTATACAGCTACAGAAAGAGAATTAGCCGTATTAATGGCTGTACACAAATTTGGAGTTTATTTCGGCAAATCGCCAGTAACAGTCTTTTCGGATCATGCGGCTGTTGGTAGACTTTACTCGGGGAAAAACCTAACGCCCAGGTTAATAAGATGGGCTTTAAAACTCCAAGAATATAATATCACAATAAAATATAAACCGGGTAAGGAAAACAATGTAGCTGGCGCACTTTCTCGTATAAAATTGGACGATGAAGGAAATGAACTTAAATGCGCTGTGTTGACTTCAGAAATTTTAGATTCTAGAGATACGGTTATTACTGAACTGAAAGCTGATCCTGAATTTGGAAATATCTATGCTTATTTGAAAGACCCCGAAAGCTTTGAGCACACAGATATCGATGCGATAAGAAATAGAGCAAAAAACTATGAAATAATAGATAATTTATTATTTTATACGAAAACAACAAACGAAAATCTTGAGTATAAACCAGTCATCCCAGCCTCGCTTCGATTCAGCATTTTGAAGGAGTTACACGAAGCAAAAACATCGGGCCATTTAGGGGTCAGAAAGACTTTAAAAAGGGTACGCGAGGCGGTATATTTCCCGGAATTATACAAAATAGTAACGGCGTATGTCAGGTCCTGCAATCAATGTCAGTTAATAAATGATATTAATTACAGCCCAGCTGGGTACTTAAATAGCATTCGCGCTACATTTCCGAATGAAATTTTAGGCATAGATCTTCTTGGTCCCTTCCCCCAGAGCGAGTTAAATAAAAATCGTTTTCTTTTAGTAATAGTAGATCATTTTTCAAAATGGATAGAAATTGTTCCACTTAAACGCGCGTCAGCCAAAAGAGTCGCAGATGCATTCTTACACAGATACATTTTAAAATACGGTGCACCGATAAAAGTCATTAGCGATAACGGAAAACAATTCATTAGTCAAATATTTGAAACCATATGCAATGGACTTGGCATACGCCATATCAAAATGTTTCCGTATAGACCACAGGCTAACATAGCAGAAAGAGTTAATAAAAATATAGTAAAAATAATTCGCAGTTACGTGAGCACACATCACAAGCGCTGGGATGGCTACATAAATGAATTAGCTTATGCTTTAAGAACGGCAAATCATGATACTACGGGAAAAACTCCAGCAGAATTATTTTTAGGCAGAAAGTTAATTACGCCTTTAGATAAATTATTCTTTGTGCAACAAAGAGAGCAGGAGTTTAAACAAAAAGATGTGCAAAAGCTGATTGATCAGGCGCTTAAAAGCTCGGATACGGCAAGAAATAGGCAGAAAATATATTATGATAGAAAACGCCGTGAAGCAGATTTTAAAGTTGGGGATAAAGTATTGAAGCGGAAATTTTCTTTATCATGTGCCCCAGACAATTTTACGGCAAAGCTAGCTCCAAAGTTTGAAGGCCCCTATGTAATTCAGGAAATCAAAGGAGTAGTATTATATCTTAAGAACGAGAGAGGGGAAATCTGTAAAGCAAGTCCCGACCAGGTGAAAAAATACTATAATTCAAATGATTTTGAAATCCTTAAAAGTTTCTTGTAGGACTCAAGTCTAAACGAAATAGAAGGTCCAGAGATAACAACTATTCCACCACCCAAGAAACAGAGAACTGAAGAGAGACCTAGTCCTTCTACAACCCGGACGTCGGTATCAAAAAGAAAAAATAATTTTCAAACTCCAGCGTTTAAGAAAAACAAAAATACAGATGCACCGGGTAAAGAAACCGTGGTAAAGAGAAAAACACCACCTACAAAGGATTGCAGGAAAAATTATACATCAAGGAGAACGCGCACACGGCCACAGGGTCAGGTGCCAGCAAGGCCGCCGTTCCGGAAACTGAAACGGCAACAGGAGGCACAAAAATACGAGGAACAGAAGAAATTCAAGAAGGACTCCAGACCGGAGGACGTCAAGACCAGCCGTCCCAGGGAAAAACGGAAATGCCAACAACCAGACGATTACTCCGCCAAGAGGCCAGCATGTAGAGGACGCAAAAGAAAAAGTAATGTGGACGACACTCGGAGGGCAGTAAGGAGAAGATTAACATCCATGAAACCTCTAACTTGGGACCAATATTGCCAAAAACGAATGACGGAGTTTCAAGCATCGAAAACTCAAAGATAAGTTAAAACCTTCTATAATTTTTTTTTCTCTTTTGTTCCGAAATGTTATGCATAAGTACGAAGTTCTATGTTTTGACGAAAGTCAATATGTCTCGGTTGAGACTTAGTTTTGTTTTACTTTATTTAGCTAAGGCAAAAGTAACATTTTCTTTAAGTGTAAAAGCTAAAAACAAGCATTTTCTGTTGGTCGAAAGACTAATTCTGTTATGTTAAAGCCAAAATTTGGCCGAAGATAAAAATAACTTCGTATTCTTGTATTAATAAGAATTTTAGTTTCAGTGCCGCCAGCTTGGCGAAGAATGAGTAAAGTAAAAATTTATTTTCTCTTATTCATTTTATGGTAAATTGTAAAAATCATATGTATTAAAATTTTGTAAATGTACGTAAATACTTGAATGTTATGTAAAAGTGGAATTTAGTCTAGAAGCATAAAATTGTATATGCTAAAAGTGAATGCTTAAAAGCAATGAAGTCAAAATTTAAGTATTAAATTGTAGATAAAGTCATGCTTTAGAGCGAAAGCCTGCATGTTTAAAGATGAATGAGGGGGAAGTTAGAATGAATGTGTTTTGTAGGGTTCTCCACCTACATTTGAATTTTTAAGAATATTAAAGCAGCTCATTGAGTTGTAGAATGTCGAGTAAGGTGTGTCTATTTGGTCGTTGAATTCTAACAAATCATGGTGGTTAGGGGAAGTGTTGTAAGACTAAAACACGAATATTCCCGTTTGACACCACACACGGTGGAGAGCCAGGGTAAAGTTAAATTAATACTTGAAAAATTGAATGAATGTGAATTAAGCAATAACTAAGAAAAACGAATCGTTTAAAAACAAAAATTTATTGTGTCAAGAAAGTGTAAATTATAATGTATTTAGAAAGATACTGATACTTATTCCTTCCAGATGCTGGAAGGAAAGACCAAGATTGATTGATGAAGTCCAGGAAAAGTTGCTGTAAGAAGAGAGCTTTATAACGAGCAACAGAATTTTAGTATACAATTTGTTATATAAGATTTTTTTCGTGTAAACGAGGTTCTCGCCAGTTAGTTCAGAATTAGAGAAACTTACAACAGATCGTTTGTAGGACCTGCTTCCAAGTTTTCCAAATTCTGGCAGCGACAAATGTAGGGTTTATATTTATTTTAACTAACATTTATTTTAAGTTTAAACTATCTTTCCTGTCAAGCCTTACTTTCCCCTGGAACTGCCAATGCCAGAATATGTAAATTTTAGTAGAACGCGCAAGGATTCAAATTATCATCGGAAGTATTATGATTTAAATAGAAGGGAAACGAGTTCGGTGTGTGATATTCTTACTGCACGAGCGCGGAGGTAGTTAGCGAGAAATTGAAGAACCCCGCGTTTCGGCCTATGTGCTTGGCGGGAAGTAGTGTTAATCGTTCAAGTGAGCTTCAAGTCTGCTGAATTAGCAGCGGTATTGTAAAACGCGGTGAGTTAGTAGTTATTTTAGAGAGCCTCGTAGTTAGAGTCTTGTCTTTAGTTTCTTTTCAGGTTATTATTTTTATTTGACCGCCGAGTTGGCGCAGTCTGTGAGCGTCAAGAGCACGCAATTGTATTTTTTACGTTGAATAAAAAGGGACTTAAACCCTTCACAAGACTCTGTATTTTATCCAGTTTTCACAGTCACCTCTTGGTTGCGTGCAAGTTGGAGGCGCGCAACGTTACAATCTTACAAAAAATTCGTAATTCAGCTTTCAAATTATAACTGTAATTTCTTAGCATTTTGAGCAATTTAAAGCCTATAAACATACAGCTTAATAATTTATATATTTAGTTTTTTTAATAGCATACCTAACTAATGCAATTTACATTGAATTTAATTGATATTATTTAAAATATACCGAACTGAGAAAACTCATTAACATATGAAGTATTTTTAATCAAAAATTTATGCATCAACGCCATCTGTTACGAATCACAGTACAAAATAATATTTTCGCTTCTTATATTTCTGTAACCTCTACAAATCATATATAATCTTTTCTTTTGTACAACTGAAAATAGTCGTAGAATGATGGTGTTTAAAAAAGAACGTCTTTGAAAAGGTGAATAATAAAATTGTTTTCTTTTAAATATAGTAGCGTAAAGTTATTCTTAAACCAGAAAAATAACGTTTTTGATGTAGCAACCGCTACATTGTTACCTACTGAAATCAGGCTAATACCATTGCCTGTAGGTGATAAGTAATGAGACTGCAATTCATTGCTCAGGTCTTCAAAACATAATTATTTCGTGATGTCTGCTATTAAAATTTTCAACTTCATGGAGTTCCATTTTCTTTTTTATTTCCTTAAAGTTTCTTGTAATTAATTCGTGAAATATTTCAAATTATTTCGCTCGTGGTACATTTACTTTACAAATAATAATTAATGTATACTTGTCTCATATATGTTCGAAAGAAAAAATGGCAGGCTCCCTTTCAAATTAAGTAATAAAAATGTCTAGTTTTAGAAAAAGCATCCTAAATACCAAGAAAAGCAAAAAATACAGTTTCATGCGTCACACAGGTATAGGGAAAGTATAATTTCTCAAAGAAAATCAAAGATTACAAGAATTGCTACTCTAGCAAACACACAAATGATTAAAAAGAAAAGGAAAAACGAAAGAAAGAAGAAATAGCTTTATTTTTTGATAAAATGCAATATTACAAACATAATTTTGATATGAAATTGGAAAAGAAAAAGAAAAGCATTCTTCTACAATTTTTATTTGTTATATTTTATGTAGTGGAATTGGAACCGAACTCTCTATATCTACAGATATGCCTGTTTACTAGAATAACGTTGCTCATTATATTGCATACTACCATTAGATTTATAAGGTTGATAGGCGTTGGCATTATATAAATATTGCAAATAATAGAAGTATCTAATGAACAGCTGTTATAAATAACTGAATTATTTACAATATATCATATATCAATTAGTAACAAAATGCTGTATTTTTCTGACGGAGCTTCATGAAATCGCTGAATTATGAACAATAATTCATTTTTACAGTATTTCTTCGCGACTTCTTTCTTTTCTAAAATCAGTATCCATAACAAATATGTGTTAAAATTCTCTTAAATAAGAACTATAATTTTTCATCAGTGTCGCGTAAAATATTTTTAAAACTCACATGTTTCTTTCAAGCCCCATGAATCACATTACATCGCCCATAAAGCATGAACATGATTCTTCAACAATGCTTATTTTCTTCATCTGCCTTTGGGTCTTCATAAATAACAACTTAACGACCACTATTTTCACGTTTATGCCAGCGCCATCTATTAGCAACGACAATAACCACATGGCTTCTCATTTTATTCTAGATAACTACGAAGGTTATACAGCGGAAATAAAATGCTAATGTAATATCATGGGGGCAGAGAAAGTTTTGTATTGGTAATAAAGAGCCAAGCTGGCTGTAGGAATGAAGCTAATAAATAAAATTAAGGAGCGTTTAGATAACTCCAGAGTAGAAGTTTGCATTAGCATGTGAGCATGCGCCAGATGTTTTAACAATTTTTTTGGGCCTGTTGTTCGTAATGGGTAGGAGTTTCGAGAAAAGAAATAAAAAATCAAGACATAAAAGAATACTTAAGAGTTTATTTTAATTAGCTTCATTATGTTATTTTCTTTTGCGTAATGTTGTTGTTTTCTTTTGTGTTATGCAAAAAAAAAAAAAGTGCAAAATAAACTCAATAATTAATGGTTTTATAGCAGAGAGAAAATATGAGACATCGCTTTATTCAGAAGGTTCTTGAAATGGTAAACTTTCTGACGGAACTGATACAAAATTAGGTTTTTGAAATTCAGTTGAGCCAAAATATTTTGTCAGTGTGTTTATCAACAAATACAGCATTTTTCACAATGTAATTCTAGCACATTTAAGATGATTTTAAATTGCCTACTGATGAATGAAATTTTGCAGTTCCATGCATCACGCACCATTATTGTTTACTTGGTTGTAGTTCTCCTTTGAAAAATAAATCATATGACAGCTTATTAGAAGAACTGCAATGCACCGGACTTTCATGAGGTGCAATCTGTAAACAAACTTTCACTTCTTGATTTCAATACTAGAAGAAATCCTACAATCATATTTTTAAAGCGTCAATCATTAATGCAAAGTTTTTATTCCAAAGATTTTAAACAACATGTAGTATGATCACAAAGCATATCGCATACAGATCACCTAAACAGTGTTTGGATGAAATTTAGAACGTCTATGTTCTAGAACGAAGAACGAAGAATACGATAGAACGAAGAACGTCTATGTTCTGTAGAACATGTTATGTCTATATGTCTATGTCTGTAGAACAATACACATTCTTTTCTTTGAAGTTGCTATCGTTTGCATTGAGTTCTTAAGCAGAGTTTGAAAGTCATCTGCATTGCATAAAATGGCAATGTCTCTAAGGTATGCGACGAAATAACAAAGTTTATTTTTTCGTCGTTAATAAAAGACTAGAACATTGGCGTGCCGTGATTTTAATCGACAGCTCACGAACCGCGTTGGTGGTCGCCTGAGAGAGGTGAAATGTAATAATAGTATTATTTACGTCCAAATAACTGATCTCTTTCAGAAGTGGGTGTCTTAGGAGGTAGTCACGAAAATGTTTAATAATGTTCGTTTCTAAATTTGATTCAACAGCAGAATCACAAAGTATTTAAAAACAGCATATCTTAAAAATTTCAGTTAGGTTAAATATTTTAAAATTTACAGTTTTAGTTAAAATTAGGAAGTCTCGCGCGCGGGAGATAAAAATGTTTTTTTTTTTTTCGTGTTTTAATCCGTTTTATTCTGTTTGCTTTTAAATCGTCTGTTAGAAAAGTCTGTTAAAAAAAGTATTTAATGTTTTACAAAATACGAATAAATCATAAAAATATATAACGTCATTCTATGAAAATAGTTGATGTTTTTAATTAGATTGATCTTGAAATAAAATCACTTTTATTATTTAAATCGATCCGATTCAAAAGTAAGAAACGAATATGATATTTAATACAGAAAGGTATATATATCGCTTTCAAATAGCTTAGTGTATTAATCGCGTTATTTTTGAAATAGCCCCTGATTTCATTTCTGCTGAAAAGTCATTTTAAATCACAACAATAAGAAAAACCTATAAGAATAATCACTTATACAATATTTGAGAACTTATTGCAAAGTTTAAGATAAGAAAGAGAAAATGGAGCAAAAGGAAACCGGAAAAACAGTTTTCAGGTTAGGAACACAATGTATTTCTATAAGAAAAAATGAATATATTGTGAGTTTTGAGATGTTTATGGTCCCTTTCTTATTTAGTTTTTATTCAAAGCAATTACCTTTAAATCATTAGCTGCTTTAAAATATGCGATATTTCGTTTTAATTTTTTGGTCTGAATCAATTTTTTAGCACAAAGCGGCGATTTGCCCAGAAAGGCTGTAACTTCGTTTCGGCATTTTGCGTTGATTCACTATAAACGGCAAATCACTTTTTACAGTGTTTTTAAAGTGTTACCAAATATTATCACCCTGTATTATTTTTAAAGAAATTAAATAATTAAGAATCTGTATAAATGTTTGTATGTTTCTCGCATTGTGATAAAATAACCATCCAATTGGGATGGTTTTGGGATTGGGATGGTACCTAGAGCCATTAAATTTTGAATAACGTACGTCTCCACCCGAATATGGGCATCTGGAAGGCCAAATTTTGAATTTGTTTTATTATATATTTAATATTTTGTAAAGCATTTATGAGTTTTTGATTAAGAAATTCAGCGGTTTCAAAGCGAGCAGTGGCAACACTGCATGGTGTATAAAAAAGTTTTTACATCCAGCGCGGAAGACTGTGTATCGGAAATTCTAAAGTTATGTCCATTTTAAAATTATTTTGAGATATTGTTGTTGAATTGAATTTTATGGTTTAAGTGCGAAGAACATGATATTTAATAAATAAAGGTGACACACAAAACATTTAAAAACCACCCTTATGGGCATAATATAAAATCTAAAAGCTTACTTTTTTTTTTTTTTTTTTTTTTTTGTTTACTAAAGAGGATAGAAAACAAGCGAATAAAATAAGAAATTATTTTTTAAACAGATATTGACTCCTCAGTCATTCTTTCAATATCTTTTACCTAACTCATCGGGAAAAAAATTCATAAATCATTGTTTCATATGAAAACGAATTTGAAACATGAAACATATTATAAGAAAACAATTTTAAGTAAACCCGTTTAATATTTATTTCCTTATTAATATATTATATTTCCTTATATATATATATAAATATTTTATTTCGTATTTTATCATAAACTTTAATTTAATACGACTTTGATTGATTCTATTCAAAATATTCCTTAAAACATTAAATATTATTAAATTCTTCCTCGCCATTTTGTTGCGAGACAAGGAACGTGATCGATAGTCGGATGCTTTTCGTTAAAGTATAACAGACATCTACATATTAAATACTCTGCTTCTTGTTAAAACAAAGTTTTCTGATTTCCAAAGCTTTTTTTTTTTCGGGGGAGGGGGCTCATACCAGTGTAATGAAACTTTTTTTAAATAATATAAATGAAATAAACAATAATAGTCGTGCATTCAAACTGTGTTATTTGAAACGTATTGTAAATTTGTTCTTACGAAGCTACAACGATGCACGATAAACCAATATTTTATGCACGATAAACCAATATTTTAATAATGCACTCCAAATCTTCTCACAAAAGCTATTAAATAACTAACTCTGCAATAGAAATTGTTTGGAGAATAAAACACAAATATACATATGACTGGCTATTCTCAGTGAATGAATTTATTCATATTCAAAATTTTTACAATTCTTTCTTTGGTAAGCAGCAGACGCGGTACGCATATATAGCGTACGTTTGGTATATACCACAGCTAGCAAGTCGCATGCGCCTCTCAAAGCCGAGTGGTGAGACTTTTACAAAAGAAAATATATGTATGAAATAAGGTAAACGAAAACTACTCAATGTCTAAAAGAAAGTAATTAAGTATTTCATTTCTTTTTTTTTTTTTTTTGAAAACTTATTAGCAAACTTAAACTGATCAATGTCTAAACGTAATTAATTTATTTCATTTCTTATTAATTTAAAATATTTAATATTGTCATTGAAAACATATATATTTATATATAAAATATGATACATAAGATATATATATGAATATATAGATAAAAGAACTATGTAAATCAGCTTTATGATTTAATTTATTTGATATTTCCTCTCTCCATTAAAAAATAATAACTTTCCTCGCCTGCACCATTTCTAGATAAATATATGTCACATGGCTTGTGTAACGCTGATGACGTAACTGATTCGGAACTTGAACTCAAAGTTTTGAGAACTGAAACCTTTATAACCTAAACAAAATCCTTTTCTTGGTGAGATTCAATACGCAGTAAAGTCTCTCCAAGTCATTAGCGCACAGAACCATCGTCAATCCATTGCAGCTTACTGCAAGTCATTTCATATTACGTATATATTGTTACGGTTTTTGTATTCATTTATTTAGTTTGCTATTTTTAATAGAATTTTTATTAATTTGTTTCATTTCCTCTTGCAATGCTGCTCGCGACTTATTTGAAGAGAAAACTACGCCGAAAAAAAGAAAAACACGGGAGCACGCGCATTTAATAAATAGATATCTGGTCATTGTACGTTTTTCCTTTTCGGGAAAAATCGAGAAAATACCATATAAGGTATTACTCCCATTTCCCTAGCGTGCCTTCGTGGTGTAACGGTAGCACGCTGGGCCGGTATTCCAGAGGTCCGTGGTTCGACTCCCGGCGAAAGCGGTTGCATATTTTTCATCTTTTCTGCTTCCAATTAACCTAATGACTCTACAACCAGACTATGCTCGTGCTGATTAAAAAGCTTATAAAATAAGAGAAAGAACATCTCAACTCAGTTGTTTTAGAAAACTGTTGTTGTTTCGTGTAGCGAATTCGAGGCGAGATTGGATTAGCCTTCTCTAGGATTCTCTGTTTTGAATTCAGTTCTGTTGAACGTTTTTAGTAGTTTAAAAGATAACTACTGTGAGATACTGGGATATTGTACGAATATCTGAGGAAATTTAAGCATTTTGTTTTATTTGTTGCGATAATAATAAATTTTATTCATTTTTCATCGGACTTGTGCATTCAATTCATAACGAACGCGTACGCACGCAACAATATTATACCAATTTTATAGAAACAATTTTGTAAAGGAAATCTTTAAAAGTTAGATTTGCTTATGGATGCTTAACAGGAAAAGTCTACCGAACTTCTGAATCATTAACAGCGGGAGGAACTAAATTGGAGCAATAAACAGAAGACCCATGCGATGCATCAGAAACCTTTAATATCATATAGAATTTGATGCATACTAAAAATAATTTTTAAACCGGTTCAACGTTCGAATCGATGAGAAATTTGCAGCAGCTGGAAGCTTTGGCAATTTCTAATACATTTGATAACAATCATAACTTAGAAGATGATATTACCTTTTAGAAAACATCGGGAATCCACAAAATTTAAGAACAACAGATATGTGGCTTGGTTGCCTGGGAACGAGCATACAAGCGAATGACGGGATAATTTTAAGGTAGCAGAAAAACGATTGGAGTCGTTGTGACATAAAGACAAGAGGAATCTGAAGTTACATGACAAAGCTGTAACAGATCATTATTTACAAAAGAAAGTATGGTGGAAGAATAGGAGTATTTAAAAATTGAAAAAGAATACCGCATCAAGCTGTAATTACAGAAAATAAACACAACACAAAACTCCTCATTGTCTCTTTGACATGATGAAGGCAAATTCTCTTTAAATGGTTGTTTAGAATCAGAGGTTTCTTTCCATTTGACACCTGTTTCACAACTTTTAAAATGATGCAAGTATGGAGTTGTGGCTTTTGGAAAATCTAGTTGCGGCTCTCGACGTTTCCTGAATTCTGACATGCTGCCCTTTCTGACATGAAATATTGGCCACCCCTGGTATGTAGGATTCTGAGTTAATATTGTAATTCAGATTCCGATTCGGCAGATGTCATTTTGCGGTGACAGGAAGATCCTTCTTTCATACTGCCCATTCCAATCTGATAACACCTATTATTTAATATTCAATACGAAATTATACCTAACGCAAATTTATGTCTTCAGTTTTATATATTTGTAAATGCAATATGTCCAGCATTCTTGCTTAAATCTTTCGCTGGTAAAAGCGCACTTACTAAAGCTAAATCCTTGTTATAATAACGTAATAATGCTCGGGGCTCTATGAAATTCAACAGTCTCTCACAGTTTTATCAACAAAGAATTTTCTAAGTTTCCGGAAATCTGAACTTACATCTTCAGTAACTAAAAATCCTACCTGAATTTGGCTCTCCTTGTTTCATATTTGGCCTGTCGGAGGCGGCGCCATCTTCTGCTCGGACCAAAATGGCGTAGGCTTGCTTCTCTTCTCTGTCGAATTCTACCCTGGTGTAGATTTCGCCAGTTTCCCTGTCAATGGTGAAGAACTTGTCTCCTTGATCCTTGGACTCTATGGCATAATACACCTGGAATAGGAAGATTTGTACTTTAAAACAGTCTCTTTTCAAGTGTAGCTGACATTAAAATGCATGGTATTTAAATTATGAAGTCATAATAACAATAACGATAATAATAGTGTAGTAATAGCAGTAAATATATAGTAATACTAATTCTCCTTTCTACCTCTGTTCTCTGTTTCTGTTTCTAACGAACTCTAAATCTCATTTTCAAAAAGAAACTAGAAAATAAGGGAAAAAACTATCTTTATAATCATTTAAACAACCTTGAATTTTATATCATGAGAGACTAACAGATATTAAAGCTATTAGTTCTCCCATAGTTTCCTTGAACAGTTTCGTTTCGCCATCCTTTTGACAAGAGATGATAAATAGGAAAGCTCATTTTCTAAAGTACTTACATATGAAAATAATAAAGCCATATTAGAACAGCTATCTTAATCTTGCAAGAAAAGCTCCAACTATTGTTTTACAAGAATAAGATAGCTCAGTAAGAATAAAAAGGTCAACTAGGCAGTAGTGTTTCTCCATGGAAGTTGGTTATTCTAACTTAAAACTATTTTTACCATCAATGTTTCAAAGTGAAGATTAATTGTCTCAACTAGTTTGCCTTAAATTCTGCGATTTCATTATCCTTCTTGGCAAATTGATGGTATAAAATAGATGAAAATCTATTTTATACCATCAATATGTATATTTTACCGCAAAGGGCAATTTGCCCAGAACGGCTATTAATTTTGTTTTGCCATTTTGCATTGGTTCACTATAAATGTCGGTTCAATATTCAAATTGCTGCCACCGAATATTAGAGCCCTGTATTATACTTAAATAAATGAAATAGTGAAGAATGTGCATGAATGTATGTATGTTTCTCACATTGTGATAAAACAACGATACCTAGAGCCATCCAATTTTGAATGACGTAATCCTACTGCGAATATGGGCATCTGGAAGCCCAAATTTAAAATTTGGAATTTATTTCATTATCGATTTCATATTTCGCAAACCTTTAACGATTTTTTTATCAATAAACTCAAGGATTTCAAAGCGAGCAATGGCAACGTTTTACAGAAAAAACATTTTTATCTCCAGCGCGTGAGACTGACTGTGTATCGGAAACTCTAAAGATATGCTCATTTTAAAATTATTTTGCGATATTGCTGTTAAATTGCATTTTATGGCTTAAGTGCGAAGAACATGATGTTTAATAAATAAAGGTAACACACAAAATATTAAAAAAAACACTCTTTTGGACGTAATTTAAAATCTGAAAACCTTTCAGATTTTCTTTTATCTTTTGATGAGTATAAATTTTATATTATTAATATTATCAGCAGCACCATCCTTATTATTGCAAAAAATATACTTACAGCTTTTTGGACAAAAGACGCATAGTTATGGCAATATACACTGGTTATCATAAATTAAGGAAAAATCACAAAAATCACGATTACTGAAAAGTTTGCATGTAGAATTTTATGAAACTTACCCACAATATACAACACATAGTAAGGTATCAAATAACATAAAAAGAAATTACCAGATAATTATGGTAGCATAGAAATTAGCATATGTATAAAATGAACAAATCGAAGATGTCAGTTTGCTATAGTAAAAGTAACTTCAATATGGAATATAATCGCCTCTGGAAGCAATACAGCACATTCAGCGATGTGTGATGCTTTCAATTATGCGGTCTATCAATTCCATAGGAAGCGAGAGCCATTGCTCTTGCAAAGCAGTTGTTAGCGCGGCAAGGGTCTGAGGGGGCGGATTGAGAGCAGCTTGACGTCTCCCTAAAGCATCCCAAACGTGCTCGATATGATTCAAGTCCTGGGATCGAGCTGGCCACTCCATGCGCATAATTGTTTCCTGTTGAAGATAATCATATACGATGCGAGCCCTGTGTGGTCTTGCATTGTCGTCCTGTAACAGGAAAGCATCCCCTATTGCCCCGGCATATGGGCGCACATAAGCATCAAGGATGTCCTCTCTATAAACATGAGCATTCACGGTTCCCCTTGGAAAAACATGGAGGTCTGTGCGTGAACCCAAAGAGATGCCACCCCAAACACAGACACTGTCTTTTCCGTATCCATCTCTTTCACGGATGTTTGACGGATGATAACGAGTTCCAGATTCTCTCCTTATCAAATAACGCCTATTATCGCGTTCTAGACTAAACCTGGACTCATCCTTAAAGAGAATAGCTCTCCATTGCTCATGCGTCCAGTGTACATGTTTTCGTGTCCACTGCAAACGGTCCCTCCTATGGCGTGACTTAAGCAGCACGCAAATGGTTGTTCGCCTCGCATACAGACCACCTTCCTGAAGCCTTCTACGCACAGTTGACGTTGACACCAACCTTCTGGTGGCTGCAGCAAGGGAGGATCTAAGAAGAGTCGGAGTAGCGGTTCAATTCCTGAGTGCACATAATGTCAAATATCGGTCATCAGCGCTCGTCTTAGCAGTTGGCCGTCCTTGGCTGAACCTCCTAGTTGCCGAATCTGTGATTTGAAATTGCCTCCAAAGTCAACGAACCACAGAAGGATTCACATTTAGCCATCTGGCCACTTCTGTTCGACTTTTTCCTGCCTCTAGTCTCCCAATGGCTTTCTGTCGTAGTTCTGCAGGCAAGTGATGCCTGGAGATCATTGTTACGAATTGGCTATCTCAAATTTCTGATGTCAGTATCACTGTGAAATATGTGGGCTTGCTCTCAAACATGGACTTTTATGCTATGACGTATTCCGAGTGCAGCGCAGCTAATTTGCATATTGGAATTTTACTCAGCTACTCTTACTTGGCAATATATTCAAATTTTACACGGTTTGGCTTATTTTTGAGGGAGTTATTGCTATTTTTTTTATTTTTCCTTAATTTACGATAATCAGTGTATTAGTGCCCTGTTGCGCTAAAAATACATTTTAAAACAGAAATGAATGATACGCGAACTTCTTAAGAAACACGTAATTATAAACATGTTGTTCATTTGTATATGTTACGTTAATAAAACTTATATTCTTCCCAGATATCTTGGATGAAAATATAAAGCGTCTTGAATGTATCAGTAAAAAAGGAGAGACGAGTGAATATACTTTAGGTGCTTCAAATACCTGTTATTGTCAGAAACTTTCTTGAAGCCATTTTTGACACTAAAAAATATTTTTTACATTCCACGGAGTCCCTCCTCCAGGGATCATAATTTTTGCATTCATTTTAAGAATCTTCATGAAAAGAAATTTACAAAACGGAAATGCTTTCGTAGTGAGAAATATAAAATATTCCCTTACCAACCCTAAAGTGCTGGTATTCAAATATACATAGATTTCTCTACAAAGCCTGATTTAAAAGGATATATTCAACAATAAATCTGAATTTAAAATATATTGTCATTCTGGCATTCAGATCGATATTTTTGGCATTAGAGGTAGTCCGTACATCTCTAAGACAATTTAGCGTTTCGATTTTGTTCTACTACATTCAATCAGACTAAATCGAAAACTCTTTTTTCTGATATATTACTTTAATCAGTCATATCTCTTACGCAAATTAACGTTCCACTCTCTAGGTTCTCTAGTTAAAGCCAGATTTATCAGATGCTAGTTTGTAGAGTTCTGGGACATTGCATGCGACATAACGTCATAAAACATGATTATAGCATACGTAAAAGATCGCACGTGTAACATTCGTATGATCTGCGTATAACATGCGTAACATACGGATAATTTTGTGTATAACATACGGATAATTTGCACGTAACATTAGTAATACGTATAATTTCCCGTATAACATACGCATAATTTTCGATAACATGCGTATAATTTTGCGTATAACATAGATAATGGTTTCGAAACATGTCTTAGACATAATTTAGACATGCGCATAATTTCTTTTTCATATAGCAACTGCAAAACTCTTTCATGCAAATTAGAATTTTTCGAATTAGTTTATAGTACATATCGCACATACTATATTAAATTACCCATATATATTACTAGTAGGGTAGAAGACACAACTTTAAAGTATATACCGACTTGGGAGACAAAATTTTATCGATATTTCGAATTAGCTGAAAGCTTCAAGGTTTATTCAATTTCTAAATTTGAAGCTAAGATCTTAACTTTCTGAATTTCATCTCACGTGTCCTAGCTAGTATCAGAAATCATTGAATAAAGCTTCATATAATCTTTCAGCTTTAAGTATCAGAAATCACTGAATAGTCTTCACCGGAAGCTTAGCCAAATATTCAATAAAGAGTTTCTTAGTCCACGTTAATTTTGATTTCCTTTCAGCGGTTTCGAACGAATAGTAGTTATTTTAATCCTTTTTTGAAAGTTTTATCAATATAGATGACAATATTGACAATAGTGCAGTTACCTAATTTACTCCTGCTAATTATTAAGACACTACAGAACCATATATAATAGAAATTCGGTTTCGATACGAATAGTATTATTTCTGTAGTTCTTATTCAAGAAATAACGAACACAAACATTCTTTTTTTAAAAAACAAAAAGTATTAAATTTAATAAAATAAGAAAATAACAATCCATAATAAATGGTTTAATAATTACATGAAGCATTTTCTCGTGTTAAAAGTGGGAAACATTTACTAATTACCCTTAATATGCTGAAACTAAAACTCTCTTCTGTGAAGCAACTGTGCTATAATTGACTAATTGACTGTTAGATGGACAAGATAAATTATCCCCCAAAAAAGAATAAATCCTGCTTATAAGCTAATGCTATACACAGGAATTGTGAAACAATGTTTCTTCTGTCAAAATAACTAATTGCTTTCACTCAAAAGTTATTTCTATATTTTTCATTTCTTTAATTTTATTCACCACTAAGAAAATATTTCATCCTGCGATATAAATCAGTTTATTCTACGACTGAGCGTAACAAAATATAGAGCCTTTTTCTTTTTCCATTCTTTAACATTATTAAGATAAAATGCGGCCAATTGTTTATTTAATTTCCTCGCAAGGAACGAAACAATTTACGTGTAATGAGAAATTACCAAACGTTGCAATCTTGTGTTGTCTAAAATTAAAAAGATCGTTAACGCAATTAAAAGAGTCTTTGATTAATCCGCATTTCTAATTAGATTGCGGAGTGTAAGTTCAAGCCTACCATCTAACGTGGCACTGCATAATTTCATTGCGGCTGAAATTATGTATTTATAAGAACTGCACTTCCCTAGGCTATTTTTCTATCTCGGGAAATTCATACACAAGGTAGACACTTTTATAATGCAAATTAGGTAACGATTTTCATTACAGATGGAGTTTGTTAGCATTTGCAAGAGAAAGGAATGATTAGACACACATAGCTTTTCTTCCTTTCGCATTATTACACTTTTCTTACAAATTAATGAGTAAATAGTTAAACAACGTTGTTTATGGTACACAATAATCTGAATTATGAATGTTAGAATTAATGCATAATAAACTAGAAATCCATTCCGAATTTTAATAGTAAATATTTACATATTTGATCATAAAAATATACAAGATGTATTGACATGAGTTTACAAAGAAATCGGTTTTTGTTAAAGAGTATAAAGAGTGCTTCATTATATATTCAAACACAATAGTTGTATAATAAGAGAATTTATCTGCACGCCTTTTTTCGTAAGCACATAATTTCTTCCTATTAATTTTATCCATCCATAATTATCTTTGGAAAATCCTGTAAAGAGCAAGAAACTCATACTTTTGTTCCTCAACAATGGCAGCTATTTTGGAGAAAGCGTTGCAATTGCTGTGTAAATATTTGTTCGCATTTTCTGCACGTTTCTCTTTCATTTTGTATTATGCAAATTTTAGTTCGTTTACTAGTATTGTTATATATTTCGTTTGTATTAAAACACGTCAAAGGAAATTATTATTTCTTTTATTCGTATTTATTAATTTCACTTTAAAAATCTGTTATCCTGACAAAATAAAAATACTTCAGGGATATATTGTTTACAAGCCAGCAAATGCATATACATTATTTTGCGCTTTATTGCGCTTAGTCCAAGCGCAATAAAGGCATAGTTACGTCTTGAATAATTAAATATTTTCTTATTACTTAAACGCAAAATTCTGTACTCGACAATACCTTACGATGAAATAATATCATAAAAAAATTCTTTTCTTCTAACATTTGGCTTCGCAATTTTAATAGCTGTCTTCGAGGTGTTACAATGTAATCTGGAATTTTCCAATAGTAATTTACATTTGTATATTTGTTTATCTGTGGATGGCGTATACATGCACGTTGTATATACACTAAATACTAATTGTAAAGATTATTAATAGCACAATCCACCAAATCTTAAATCTTGTAGAATATATATCTCAAGCATTCATTCAAAAATCAGGTTTTGCAGCATGCTTTCTGGATTTTCAAAAGGCGTTCGACCATGTCTAGCACAATGGCCTCCTCATACACAAGCTCTCAAACTTTCTTCTCCCTAATAGTTTCACATTATTAATGAGATCTTACTTCAAAAGAACTTTTTAGGTCCGATGTGGAAATGCACTTTCAGAAAAGAAAATTATCCACCGTGGAGTCCCACAGGGTTCAGTTTTGGCACAAAATCTTTTTAACATCTATATAAACGATTTTCCTTTCCCATCCAACTCAAAAATTCTAAAGTATGCAGATGATACGGTCATTTTATCCAAGTCCTTAAATCCTCAACTTGTCATAAATAATGCAAATCCTCAACTTGTCATAAATCGTTTCAAAATGGTGTAACCTGTGGAAAACTAGTCCTAACACCTCTAAATGCTGTGTGGTGCTCTACAGACGTTGCAGAACTACAATGAACACCGACATCACAATAAATGGTGAAATTGTCCCTGTTGCAAGTTCGTACAAATATTTAGGAGTTACCATTGACCAAAAACTCACCTTTAAAGATCATATCCATTCTGTACTAAACCATGCCAATTCTGCTTATATGGCTATTTATTGTTTAATCGAAAAAAAAAGGTGAAAACTGAATATTCTCCTAAAAAGATCACTTTACTTATCCCTCATTCGCCCTATTTTATTATACGCAGTTCCTGCTTGGGCCACTGCAAATAAGACGGAAAGAGTAAAAATAAATGTTTTGCAGATCAAAATTCTAAGATCAATAGTGAACGCGCCGCGGTTTGTGAGTAACTTCATTATCCATCAGGAATTAAAAATAAATCCTATCCATGACCAAAAGTTAATTGCTGCTCATAATGTTTTCGAAAAAGCAAAAGGACTCGCCTTATTCTGCAGTTAAAGAACTCACCGAATATGATCCTTTAATAGAATATGTTGTAAAACGCCCAGGATCTATTCATAACAATGCACACTGGCGGTAACGGTAAACAGGAATATATTTTACAAATGCTTTCTTAATTCAGGCGTACATACACAACTGTTTGCTTGACTTTGTCACTACTGATTCCTTCGCCTTCGTGTGTGGTGCGTAGCACCTTAATTCCTATAACTACCGTGAAAGGCCTTAGGGCGCATTTTGATTTAGTGGCAAAACCTCAAAGTAGTTCATGCCAATCCTAAAGACGATTAGTTCCGAGAACTAAAATTTGCTAAGTAGAAACAAGCAGATTATCACATAAATGGTTTAATTATCTTTATAAATTAAAATATGCATAATTGGAAGTGGTATTTCCTTCGGCAATAATTTCACACGGTGCGGATGCTTTTAATTGTGCGTTAGCAATTACTTTGTTTTAGATTCGAATAAATGTAAGCAATATCATCTTTTCCAAAGTTCGAAAGAGCTTTCGTGACTTTTTAATTATTTAAAAATGATTAAGATCCCGAAAATGTGAAATACTGCCTGCAATTCTTTTTCCTAAAGAAGAAAATGCAACTGAATTACTGACACACAATTTAATTTATGTATATGATATTCTGTTCCTGATTCAGTGTTGATACGATGATGCGAGACTTTAACGAAGACTGTGGTAAAATTTAACAAGAAATCCGGTAACAACACCAGTGCAGGGTTTACGTATATAAGCTTGTAGGATCTACTTGTCTAACTTCTAAGTAAGAACTATAAGAGTAGTAACTGCACGGGAGAAGGATTAAAAGTACCCTTTATTAACCCTTTAAAATTTACAATGCGTCAACTCGACGCTAACTGAAATCACAGAACTAAACTAAAAATTCGAAGATATGCACAAGTAGTAGTACTAAGCTACAAGGATCAGATAATTCATGTTTCTTAAACCCGTCTCGAAACTAGTGGCAGGAAGTAAATGCAGTTATGCCACGCGAACCAGCAATAACTCGGGGAGCAGAAGCTTACGCAACAGAGGTGACGGCAATAGCTTAACTCTCTCTAAATATCCTACTGAACCTCGGTTTTTTAAACTCTTTCTTTACAAGGTAGAATTTGCATTAGTTCACGCGCGCTGCCAACTTTAAATATTCTGGCACTGACAATTAGGGGAAGGAAGGCTTATAGGAAAGCTTGAAATTAAAACTTAACATGTTAGTTAAAAATAAATATAAATCCCTACAAGCTACACAAGCTATATAGCTAAGGGCTCAAAAAAATAAAATATAGTATAAATATAGTATAATAGACTTATAAAGGTCCCCATATCTCAAATAGCTTATGGCCTTATCAACTCTAAATCCTCTGAACAACACAATGCTAGACTGCTTCTCGCCATTTGTGATAAGCTGTCTGTAGAAAAATTCGCGAGATTTGTAGCTACAAAAGTTTGTCGCTTTCTATGCACTTTCCCTAAATATCAAGAATTCTTGTGTGGGGATTTTTGGGGGCGAATTCTCAAAAATCGATTAAGCTATCGGAAACTATATTCTATCTGGGTTCTAACACTGCTATTGGACGAACACAAGAAAACACGGATTGGCTCTTATCCCGACATTCTTCTGGAAGGCGAAGAATTCAATCACATCGTTACAAGTGACGGAACATTTATATTCGGTGGAAATGCAGAACTGAAATGCCAATCTCTGGAACAGAAGTACTTCAGACGCTAACAAAAATTGAAAATTCAGGCAACTGATTTCAGCCAAAAAGATGATATGTAAGTTGGTTTGGAGTCGATATGGAATTTTGCTTACAGAATTTTTGCAACAAACTCGATTGGAAAGCGATTGAGTAAGAATTTTAAAAACGTTTCTAAGAGCAATTCAAAAAACTGCGATAAATTCTATTCAAGTTGTACTACTGCTTCATGACGACGCTTGACAGCACAGCCAATACATTCTTCAAGTATTTCTATTTTGCTAGAACAGCAAATCCTCGAAGTGAAAACAATATAACAGCAAATCAAATAAGAAGTTTTCTTTGACATGTTTAATTAATACAAATGAAATGTATAAAAATGCATAGCAAATGTACTAAAATTTACATAGTACAAAATGAAGAAAAAGTGCAGAAAATACAAACGAGTATTTACAGTAATGCAATAATATGTTGCTCCAGTTGAAGCCCACTTCGATGAAACAAACCAATCATGCTTCCTGTAGCCAAATTTTAGAAACAATTGATTTTCATTTATTTCTGCATTAGATGGTTTTTACGCTTTAATGAGACTACGGCAAAGCCTCGAGGGCTATCTTCCAAAGGAGAGGAATGTCTTTGTGGAAGACTTTCTAAGGAAAACTGGCTCGTATACACTTTAGACATGGGGGAAACCACGAAAACGCCCATCAGCCAGCCCGTTTGCGGGATTCGAACCTCAGACCGATCTACCAGTGTTCAGCGATTTTTACCGGTCGGTCACTGGTGGGCATTTCTGCATTAGAAGATGCTTTTAATCGTAAAGTGTTTAGAGGATGGCGAAGTAAAAAGTAAGATTCGATACTGACTGAATGAATCGGCCGTAAATTATTACGAAGAACCGAGCAAAAACTGGAGGGCCGCGTATAGCAAACGCTTCAGTCTACTACGTCAATACTATCTTAAAAATTAGAATACACATTGGTGAAAATGTATTAAAAAATCTCATTTCCATATCCCTTTGTACCAAAACGGTACTGAATTTCTGAATATATTATGTAATCCTCAATGCTGCTACTTAATGACATTAAGATTTACATTTAAGTAAATTATTTTAAAAAAGAAACACATAGACAAAATTGCAATCAGTATATAGCTAGAGAATTTTGTTGCAATCACTGGGTTTTGCTTTTAATGCAGACAACAAGAAAAAGATGGTTTGGTGCTATCTGCCTAAGGGCAGGAATGCCTTCGGGGAGGATTTTCTAAGAGAAACTGGCATGTGTACACGTTACACATGCGAAAGGTAACGAAGGCGCCTATACAGCCAGCCAGTTTGCCAGGATTCGAATCCCGGACCAAACTACCAGTGTTCGGCGACTTTACAACTCGGCCGCTGGTGGGCCCAGAAAGGAATGGGAAATTTCACAGGAATTTGTAGCCAATACATACAATGCATAATTCACGCGAAAATACTTTATTATCTATAAAATGAAACACTTACAACTTTGCAATTTAGAATTTTTTCTCTTTTGTAGCAAATGAAACTTCAATTTGTTTTTCAGATCCGAAGTAACTATTTATGTTTCATAATGATATAAATAAGCAACGAAATGCTTCTCCAATTCTACCTTTACTTGTGTCTAATTACTTCAGAAAGTAGCCCCATAACGAAGGAATATTTCCTTGCAAATCCCCATTTAAGTCCATTAAAAAAAGAAAACACTGAACCTGAATCTCCTTCACGATGCCAAAGAATCTGAGAGAAACTATTGTTGTCAAACAGACAATGCTATGACTTCACAACAGTTTCAGAGAAGAAATCAAAAGAATAGCTTTATAACTGATGATAATGAAAGAAAATTATTTAATTTTTCTGACTTTTATTTTTTCTTTCGGTTGAGTTTTGGATCCGAATTATAGTTTGAGTATCATATTTCTTATTACAATTTTCTCTTCTTAATTCATTTTTTGTCATATCTATAATTGTCATATCTATATTCATCAGAAGAATAACACAAAATATCTCATTAACAAACGCTGAATGTAGCAACAGTCATTCCTGAAAACGAGTTAAGACGTCTGAAGAGCAGAAAAGACATTTCTGTGGGAACCTACATACCGTATTGTGGCGTCTTTTCCCATTGCCAGTAACACTAAATTATCTCTATATACTCCTGATTACATGTTGCCCTATAATCAAAATCACAGAATTTAAGATATCTACCAATCCATTCATACTACAAGCGACGTCTTATTTTTCCATTTTACCCAAACGTGCAGAGGTAAGAAGCATGTTTTAACTTGCAAAAAACTTGCAAAATCCAACGTTTACCTTTCGTCTAGATCAGTGATGGCGAACCTTTTGGTGGCCGCGTGCCATCCGCTTAAGATATTAAATTAGAACTATTCATAAGTTACCTCAAAATGCTTAGATCTGAAAACTGGAATCTTTTTAACAATGAAAGTATTAAAACTCACCGGCAGTCTGCAATAAATTTGGATTCGTTTATCAAACATTAGCTGCTTCAACTTTGGCGTATTCTTTGCCATGTAATACTATTGGCCCAAACAGTTCAAACGTCATAAATTGGATCAATAAATATGTAAAGCATTTCTATGGCGATATATGAAAATCTTATATCTAGGCTTAGGCCGTATGCCAGTAGCATTATGCGATAAGTACGCAAGCGAAACGTTCAAGAACAGACTAAAACACTTATTTAAATTACATAGTATCATTTTATTGTGATTATTGATTAAGAATGTAATATTTTAGTCGCATGCCGGCTGATCATGCATAGGTTCGCCATCACTGGTCTAGATTCAATGCCGTCTCGCAGTAATCATTATCATGCTGAATTTTGACAATGTTATGTTATGTTACATTATGTAGAAGTGAGGGGGGCCACCTAATATTTACCCTAAGTAAGCAGGTATTAGCCCCACACACTAACTAGAAAACTAACAACATTCTGGCATCATTTCCTCGAGTCGTGATGAAAATTGGGACTCAGTGAGCACTACAAGTACTGCCACCGGCGGTGGCATCAACGGTACTCCTACCTTTCAGCTAAGTAATTAATTTATTATTAATTTATTTATTATTAATTAATAAATAATTAAATTAGCTCAAGCAAATGGGATTAAATTACATGATATACATTGCGAAATACATAGTTGTATAGTTGTGCAGGTACATATTTTGAAGATGTTATCTATTGTAGTGGGTACAGGCAACATGTTTCAGGACATTATATATTGCATTAGAAACAGGCATGATGTTCCCATGTTACAATTTTTTTTTTTTTTGTAAACATGATCTGTTTACTATCAGAATTAATTAAGAACTATAAAATTGTTTACAAAGCTTACATTTAAGTACTGTTGTTAACAGCTCAATTTTGACGATTTATTATGTGCTGTAACGTATGTTTTTGTGTTAATTGATTTTCAGAAATTACATTATTGTCTAGAAGTACATTCTTATCTACATGTAAAAATTGATCATGACATTATAAATTGAAGTGGCTAGAAACAACTTATTTCTAGTATATAGGTCATGCCTACAATCATGACTTAATTACATATTTTTTTTTACAAACAGCTGTCAAAAATAGAAAATATAAAATAATAAAAAAGACGTAAATAAATAAGTCTGAAAACAAAAGGAAAAAAATATCTTTATCTGCATACTTATGCGTACTACGTACTTTTAGATATATCTGCATACATTTGCTGATACATTGCCAACTTATTTTTGTCAGTTCATTGTATGTAATTGTGCTTTTACAATAATTAGTTTACATGAATTACATACTATGATACATTACATTGTTGATACTTTACCAACTGAATGCTGGTTATTTATTATATGCGTTCACTTATCAGATAATGTGTAATGTGACCTTATGTTACATAGAAATGTAGAGGGTCATATATTATTTACCTGAAGTAAACAGATAGGAGCCCCTTACCCTACTTGTGAGTGACCTATTTTGTGCTTCATATAGATTACGGTGCTTATTTCTTTCCTATAAAGGTACGCCCGTGTACATTATATCTGCATTTAATTGCTTTATTTTTCTATTGCTGGAGCATTTCTTTGAAGGCTAAATTACGCTACATAGATCTTGACTTCTAGCAGCCAAAAAGTCAATAACCTTCGTAATTTTATTCCTCAAGTGCTTGTTTTTAACTGCATATCTTAGAAATGGTAATAAATCCTCTTCTGAATTTGGCTTCTTTAGATGAAGGGAATCTGTAAACGGGTAGGAAAATAGATAATGTTCAGGGTGACCCTTTTCACCACATGCACAGAAGTCTGACTTTTGACAATGATAATTCAATAGCAAAGTCATATTTTCAGCTTACAGAGACTTTCTAATGGATTAATTTGCCTCGTGGATTAATTTCTTCTGGTGGCGTATAATAATATTTCTTTTTAAAATGTTTATTTTTCACATTTGTGCGACAATTGCTCTCCATACGCTAAAATACTCTTTTTAAAATTCTCCACACATTTGTATCACCCTTTCACAACTAAAAACCCATAATTAAACTGCTAAAAATGATTACAACTGAATGCACGGCCAAAATGTTAGTACCTTTCTCGTATCTGTTTTGAGAAACCTTGAAGCATCGATCACATGATATATGGTAATAGAAACATCCGCAAAGAAATAGGAACATGACTCCGAGCAGAAATAATGATTAGTTGCCTAATCTGGCCTATAGCTGGCTAAGCAGTATTATTATTATTATTATTATTATTATTATTATTATTATTATTACTTCCCAATTCCCGTTGTCGTCTTTGGCATTCATTTTCCCTTTTCGTCTTCATATTTTTGTTTCGGTCTCGTATGTTTCTGCGCAAAGTGTATTTTTTTTTGGAATATCGCAAAAAATGTTTTATACAGAATTAGTTCTATATAAATATATGTGCACAATATATAAATATATAAGAATAAAAACCTCTCCTAGTGACCACTTTCCCGAAAAACAATCAAACATTAACCTACTGGTACAAAATTTTGTTACATTAAAATAGAGATAAATTCCTTAAGTTTTTTGACGTATTTTACAAACTTTTAATGTCTACTTTTCCTGGTACGTCTCATATCTATGCATTGTTAAAAGAATGTACGTATGTCATACTTGTAGGCTAGCTGATGCTCGTGGTAGAAGCGCTCACGATATTTTAAAAATGGCTAATGGTACATACTTGAAATTTGATAGAATTCTTTATATGGGTACTATTTTTTAACTGAATGAAAAATCTGATGAATATTTCAATATTAAATAAAATTATGTACGAAAACATTACAGATTTTTATAAAATACATTTCATAAACTCAACTCCAAATAAAATAAAAATTTAACACGAAATTCTTAGAATTTTTGGTTCACAGTAGTGTCTAACTGTTATAAAAGCTATATATTAAACATAGAATTAATTTATACAACAGAATGTTTTCAACTGTGCGCGCAATGTGGAAACATGACGAAAAATTTGTCACAAAGCGGATTAAATTATAAACATATTTGTGGCAACACAAACTTTCTGATTACTATTTCAGAAAGCAGTTATATTATGTAGTCAGCTGTAAACGGTTGGAAATAATTTCTTCTAAAATAAATAAGTTATCCCAATTCTTGCAACAGTCACATATTCGAAGACCTTATAGGTTTAAAGGTGAATGAATCCCCTTAATTATGATACAGCCATTGAAAAATATTTACCGTTACTTTTCTTATAGACTAGTCTCTGAAAATAACTAAATACATGAATCTGTTAAGTTAACACTTCCTACTTGAAAATGGATAACCTTCGGGAAGCCACAGTAAATTGGCCAACGCCGTCGCTGATAAAATTTATTTGGTTACAATGCGATCAAAATAAAATTCTCTGGGGAATAAGACTGATTTGCTTCAGATCACTTACGAATCACAAGCTATGATCTTTTATAAGAGCTGTGATTCCTCCTTGTTTCTACAGACTGACACTGATCCCTCGAGTCCATCCAAAAATGTCAGTTTCTAGAAATCTCTGAAGAGATTAAAATACTAAGCAGAATGACTGAAAAATATATATACGATGCATTTCTTTCTGCTCAGAGTTTAACCGGGAAAGCAAGAACACGTTAATTATTTTCATTTATTTAACCTAATATTTTTTGGTATTATCTGTAATGCCCCTTTTAGTATCATCTATGAAGAACTAGTTTAATACCTTGGAGAAGTTTTCTGAAAATAATAACAAACATAAAAACTTGTAAAAGGATTGTGATATAATTTAAGCCATTGACACAGAGACAGGGAAAAACTAGGGAAAATATTTCATATTTGAGAAAGCATTAATGTACATGAGTGGTTTGGTCTTAAGCGTTCAGACACTGGCAAACATCAAATTCTTAAATTGACTACATAGCATTATCGTCAAAACAAACGATAGAAGCATTTAATTTTTAACCCACTGTCTACCATTATCTATATATAAAGAAGTAAGTATGTTTGTTTGTCCTGTCATAACTCTGTCACTACTATAGCTATCGTCACCAAACTTTCTACAATTCTTTTCTGGGTTCTGGAAACGGTCGACGTCTACATTTTTCCAGAAAAAAAACAGCTAAAATCAGAGATATTAATTAAAAACTCGGAAAAACACTCATCCCGAAGAGGGTGGATTAATCCGGATTAGAAGCGATGGAGAGAAAAGAGAAGCTGCGTGCCCATCATGGGAGTTACGTGCCAGTAAGATCATACAGATGGCTGCCATGATTCATTCTGCGAAGGCTATATGATATATGTCTGGCTTTGTTGGAATTCAATTCCCCGTTTGAAAAAGATCTCCATTTTTCCAGAAATGAATATGGTTTGTACTGTTACTAACTGAATAAGACTTGTTAATATGTTTTTCCTACTAAACTGGATTAGTTAATTGATTGACTTCAGTTAAATCGTTTTTTATTTCATTAAAAAGTTTTCAAACAGAACAACGAATAATCTATATTTATATATATATATAAAGAAGAAAGTCTGAGTGTTTGCTTGTTCGCTATTAATTCAGTCACTGCCATAGCTATCGACCCCAAACTTTCTATAATTCTTCTCTGGGTCCTGGAAAAGGTCGACATCCAATTCTTCCAAAAACAAAGTAGTTAAAGTCAGAGATATTAATTAAGAACTCGGAAAAACTATCATTTTCGCCCTTATTTTTCCGAGTGGCAATAGTCTTGCTAGCAGGAGACCAAAATCTGCTTTATTCCGAAAGTTGTTGCCATTGTTCGCTTTCACATCCTAGAGTTTGTAAATAAAAAAATTTCTAAGTTTTACGATGAAATAAAAATAGCATTGCCGAACATTAAGTACATTATTCCCGATTCCAAAAATTCGTGAGAAGCCATTTCGGCTATTCCCAACTTCGTAAGACTTTAATCATCCGAAATATTAATTAAAAACTATAAAAGCGCTCATTTTTCAGGGTAGCAACAATGTCACGCGTTGGAGATAAAAATGCTTTATTTCGAAAAGTGTTGCTCTGTTCGCTTAAAATAGTAGAGTTTGTTAATCAAAAATTGGTAACTTTTATAAAATCTATACATATAAAGAATGTATGTTTGTGTGTTCGCGTTATTGATTTCTGATCAATTATGATTAATTTTTTGCCACATTCAATCGACTAAAATGGAATATAAGTGAAATATTGGATGGAACTTGATCTTTTATAACCGTTTTATTAGAAAGACGAAAGTCATTAAAAACTGCGTGCCATTGTTGCTGATATAATGAGAGAGAATTAGCTTATTTTTCTATCGAAATTCTTATGTGGGTTCCATATCGCATCAGACTGAAAACTTTATGACTTTGAATCGTATTTTTTACACCTTTATTAGAGAAGGATTTCAGCGGTATCGTTCGCTTTGTTGCTAGATGCATTGCTCTCAATCTAACTTAATTGGCATCAGGTACTTCCGCTAGTAAGAAAAGAAAACAAATACGGTTTATACACTGCAACTAAATTAGGGTAAATATCCGATTATGATTTAAACAGGTAATTTTATAGCAAAATAAGAACGAAAGTTGAAAGATGCTAAATTATTTTTCATGTGTAAACTGGGAATTTGGTAGCATTTGTTACAAATGACTAACACAGAATGATTTAAAATTAAATGTAGTAAAATTCCACTATTCTTTTCTGTCATGAGTATACGGGAGAAAAAGTATACGTAACCTTACATTCCTCATATCTAAACCCCTTACGAATGGAGCAGATCACTGACTTAGCCAACACCGTCTCGAAATATCTAGAACAGTTGTTCTCAAATTTGTTCTCAAACAATGCACCCCTTTCAGCATTGCTAAAGAATCATCCCCCTCCGTTCCCAAAATCACATAATACACATACACTTATTTAAATTTAGATTGTTTTTAACGTGTTTTATAAATTGAACAAACTCATGCTGTGTACTTGTATAAATAACCCAAATAATTTGTGGTAAATATGCTAGTAATTTAAGTTTAAATATACAAAACATGCCATTACTCTTGAAATGGAAAACCTTACTTTTTGTAATACTTTGGATGTAAAGTTGGTAGATCCTTATTTCAACAATGCCGAATCCTTAAAATACGTATAAAACATTGCTTATGCTTATAGCTTTTAAAATGTAAAATGAATTGTTGATTAATTTCTGAACAATCCTAGAAAATAAAATTTATATTCATGTTCAGGAAGTGGAATTTAATGACAAAAAGTTTATTTCCTCTTTGTAACAAAAGAAAAGTGAAATTTTGTAGAGCAGACTCACCGATGATCCTTCTAAGTCTAGATAATATTTATCTAATTATATTCCATAAGAATTATTGATAAATCTGAAGAATCAATTCAAAACAGTACTTTATTTATTTCATTACTTTTAATCTGCTCGTATACGAGTTCTTAACCAGGGACGATTTTCCCCCTGGGAGAATTTCAGAGCTTTGGAGTGAATAATATCAGCTTTATATTTAACTGTTAAGTATTTTAGTTTATAAATATAAAAAACTAGTATTTATAGTCATTGTCTATACTGTTTGTTTCTTAATTTATAAATAACTATAGAGTCATTATGTTATTTCGAAGCAGGAAACATGAAAAATGAGCAGTGTCCTCGCCAGGACTCGAACCACGGACCTCTCGAATTCGCTTCAAGCGTACTGACCACTACACCACGAAGGCATGCTAAGAAGGCGAAAGAAATACTTTATATACTCCCTCTTTTAAAGGCGACTCGGTTTTTTTTAAGGGACCTAATCGCCAAATCCTGGTGGTGAAGAATCATCATTCACCACCTTTTAATTCGGGCGCCATTGTAGAGCCATTAGGTTATTTCGAAGCAGGAAACGTGAAAAATGAGCAATGCCCTCGCCGGGACTCGAACCACGGACCTCTCGAATTCGGGTCAAGCGTGCTGCACCACGAAGCTTAGGATGCACCACAAAGGCATCCTAAGAAGGCGAGAGAAATACCTTATAACACATTAAGAAATAATCTAAGTAAGGTATATGTGTCTTTTTCGAGTTTGGTAAAGGAAGGGGGAGCGATCTTCTTGCAGTGGGTAAAGAGGTACACGAGGCAAAACAGGTTGATAACCCATAGCGCTAATGCAAATAACACTTTATTGCATGATCTTCTTACATCACATATTTTAGTACGAATGAGCTTTGCACACACATAAATTACTCAATTTGGTATAAAACGCGCCTGCTTATACTAAGCTGAATGCTTTTTTTATTTCCTTACTTATAAATTGTTTTGAATCTGTATTATTTCTAGACATATATAACATGGAAGCATAATCAAAGGTAAAAAAAAAAAATAACATGTATGAGGATTTGCATTGCATCATACCATTCGTAATAATATTATTCATGTTTATAGAAAACATTAATACCTAAACAGTCACTGAGAAACACAAAGGATTCTTAGATCTTTGAGGGATTAGTGATAAACTTTGCCTGATATTGATTTGGTTATAAATATCAAGTCTAGTATGTTACAATAATGTAATACATAAGAAATTATATTTGATTTAGTGTACTTATATTATCGAATATTGTTTCTCTGATATTGTGTATTAGAAAATTTTTTATTGGATAGTTAGAATATTTTTTAGTTACATCAATTATTTTCATGTTTCTAACAGTAACTTAATAAACGCTGAGCTTGAATATTCGAAGGAGACTAGTGAAGAGGCGATCACATCAACAACAGTCAAGATAATAAGGAACTAAATAGGCCTACACTTTGCGAACTCCTCTTTCTGACAGTATGGGTTGCATCAAACACGCAAACTGGTGTACTCACCATCTGTTCGTTTTCCGACCCAGTGAATATAACAGAGCTAACGGCTTAAGCATCCACTACACTACAGCATAATTAAATCAGATTCTTAATGGAATTTGTAAAATATCGAAATTGATCCTTAGTTCTTTTCAAGCATTATACATATAAAGCACATTTTAAGAAATTAATTTTATTACGCAAAATTCTATTACAATTACATTGTATACCAGAATAGAATAGAATAATGTTGTATAACAGAATAAATTCTATTAAAAACATGTAACAGAATTTACTTTAAAAAAAACGATTAATACGAACCACAAAATAATGCTGCATTTTCAATTGATATTTTTTATATCAAAAGCCGATATAATATTTATATCTTAAAATCCTAAATATTTGCTTTACTGCATATAATGATAGCGTTGATTTGCAACCAAAGCAAAGTGAATGAAACCGTCTATAATATTAAAAATCTGTCCGATTCTGTCTGTTTGTTTGTTTGTGGCATTATCTTCTCTGGAACGGAGGGAAGTTCGAAAGTTGAGTTTCGAAAGAGGTATCCCCTGATTCCAAAAAGTCGTGGAAAGCCATTCCTACCAGTCTCATCTTCGCACAACTTTAATCAGCCGAAATATTAATTAAAAACTCTAAAAACGCTTATTTTCACACTTACTTTTCCGAGTGGCAACAGTATCGCGCGCTGGAGATAAAAATCTGCTTTATTCCGAAAAGTGCTGCCACTGCTCGCTTTTAAATCGTAGAGTTTGTTAATAAAAAATTGTTAATTTTACAAAATATAAAAGAAAAATAGCACTGCCAAACACTAAACATATTATTATTATATATGGTCATATTTTGACGTTGAAGAAAATACGTGATTTCATGTGACGTCATTGTACGTCAAAAATCTTTCGTTAATGTCAGCATTTTAAATAATAGTTGCTGTTGTCAACTTCTTTGTTTCAGGTTAGGATAATTGACACAATATGTTTTTGTCACGTTAATTCTTTTATTGATATTGAGAACAAGTTGCTATATTACATTATAGCGTTATCATGACGTCATATGTATACGTATTAACCTAATTAATATGTATACGTGTCAAAAGAATTTGTTTCCTGGTTTGGGAACGAAAACATTATTTACGAATTGATTGTTGCTTAAAAAGACTAAACTGATTTCATTCATACTGAAATGTTTTTATACATTTTCTTTTCAGATGTTAGAATTTATAATTTTTGCTTTGGCTGCAGCCCGCCAGTTAAAATCATAAACACTGATGTTGTAATAATCATTGTTAAGGCATAACAGCTAATATCTAATTCAAGAATATTTCAGAACTTAAGATTTTTGTCAAAAATGGTCAATTGATATATATGATCCAAAATGATTACTTTATTATGATTACTTGTAGTTGCGATACACAAAAAATAATGTAATTCCATTAATTGTTTAAAAATCTAGAGCGAATTTTGGGTGTTAATTAAAAGTTTCAGAAAATGGAATGATGCGTGAAATTTTATAAGGATAATAAACTCGCGAGAAACAAAATAAAATTTATGTGAAGATTGGATAATATTGCATCTTGCAGGATTTGCACAAGCTTAATTATATGCTACACATAGGACACAAGAAATTTTTTTAATAAATAGAGAGGACTTTTCTCGTTTGTTTTCTTTTTAATTCTTTAGATTATTTTCATTTTTTCAGCTTCTGTATCCATAACAGCAGATGGTAATATAAATTCAAATAAAATAAAATCATTTTAAACTCTTTTCTTTAAGTTTAGGAGTCATGTTATAAAAAAGAAAAAAATCAAATCATGTGATTTATTATTTGCCAGGGCCACTGGTAAATTATTTGAAAAAATTCAATCTTAAAATTTGTAGTTAAGCTACAAATATTAAACAAATAATTACCAAAATGCTCACCTCTTTAAATATCTACATTACATTGTCTATTACAATAAAATATACTAATATCTTCAACGGCTTTAATGTTTTTGCACCAGCTTTAGACAACCTTTGCAATTCCAAAAAATTTATATTTGAGTCAAAACTATCAAACAGAATATGAGCTATGCATGACCGTTCAGTTGGCTTATGTTCTCCATATAAAATATATAGTTGATCAATCAAATCATAAAGATTTTTGTTGCTGTATATTTTCACAAGATTAGGAAACTTTTTTAACGATGAATCGGTAAATTTTCCAGGCAACTGGATCGTTTTAAATCTTTTCTTTAGAACATGTATATATATTTCGAAATTCAGTATGCATTAGGAAGAGCTACGTTCCTTTGATGTCCACTCAAAATTCCATTATAAGATTTAAAGCTTCTGGTACCATTATAAATATACGATATCTTCCTCTCTAGGAATTTTCCGGCTTTCCTTGACTTCACTTTTACTAATGTTAGCTTCTTTCGCACAACTTCAAATATCAAATTTGTGAAATAAGTAAAATCTTGAAATGATAATATAAAGAAGAGATTTTTAAGGAATTTTTCGCTTATATTCGCTCATATTAATGCATTAATCTAAAACATTATGAAAACGCATCACATTTTCTTATACATATTGCGAAATGCAATATAAGATGTAATCAAACATTTATTGATGAGATAATTCTAACTTAGCCAACGCAGGCGATACCTTGTTGCCCTTATGTCGCACAGACGGTTCATATCAAATCACTTAATTAGAGATTTGTGTTACAAATGGCTCGTATTGAATCGCTTAATTAGCTGCGAAGTATGTCATATTACGTAGATATTATGTTTCTAATTCTATCTCTGCCTAAAACTCTAAAAATCCTTATCTAGGATCTGCGCTAAAAGCTTAATTAGGCTGTATAATTAACGCTGATTTCGAAATTATTTATTCTCCTAAAGCACACGAAGGTTGTTTGCCATGAGATGTGCGTGTTGCTCCCCAATTAAATGAAGAAAACTATCAAGCTATAGTGAATCCTCTAGAGGCGACCCCCTCCTTAAGATATCCACCTCCGAATGTGACTAATATTTTTAAGAACATAAATCAACAATGATATTGAACTTCATCTCTCTAAGATAACCACTACCACAGAAAATTAAAATCATCTGGAAAAGTAGGGGGCTTCTTACAATGGATTCATTGTATTATCAGTTATAGGGTTTCTTAAACTTTATTCAGTCGTGACCAATTTTTATCACTAAGATTTTTTCGCGACTTCCCCCAAGACCCCATAATATTTACGAAACTTTTGTGGGACCCCATAAGTATTGCGCAAATCCGACACACGCGTGAGTGAAACTGTCAATTTTTTCACTTGTACTGTAATATACTGTTCCAGTTTTAGGTCATTAACTTTAATTTCTGATTTTAAGACATAGAACAATGCGAAAATTTTAAATAAGTAACAGACGAAATGACAGCGTCACGTGCAAAGCAAGGAAAATGAACGTTTATATTATAAAAAGAATGCGTCGAGACGTTTTCGTTTTTTTCTTTGTCTGTATTGTCTTATCTTTATCTATTTTCAGATACATTGTGTAAAAATATTTGGTAATTGTAAAATTATTACAATAAGTTGAAGAAATATCAAAACTACTAAAATTTTTGGCGACCCACTGCTGCAGCTCCCGCAACCTCCTTGGAGGTCGCGACCTACACTTTTAGAAACCCTGGTTTATAGTAACCTTTTTATTAACTTCGTATTTCTAAGACTAAATAATTGCAGCCAATTTTCTGCTTACTTGAAAACCACTATGTGCTTTTAAAGTATGCACTTCATTTAATATGACTAATTAAAAATATATTTAAAATTTGCAAAGAGTTAGAAGGCAGATAATAAAATTCAGTTGGAAAAGCCCATTCTTTTCTCTAGTTCTCTAGATCACAATCATCAAATTCGAACAATAATTAAGTGTGTAATATAAAATATAGTCTGTTCTCAGCCGTACGTTTTTCATTCTTGAAACCAGTTATAGGTTATAGAAACCATTGCGGTTAGCATTAAACAAATAAAGATGCAGAATTGATTGCTCTTTGCTTGCGATCAGTTAAAAATTTAATTTTATCACTCTGAATGCAAATTTCGAAGTCTAGAATTACCTTAAATTCCACAGCAAGTTTATTTACGTTGCCGATTTTCTATTTAGATATTTAGTTAATATTTATTGCTACATTTTAACAATTTTAAGAAACATATGTAGCATTTTAAATGAATGCTAAATATAAGAAATATATTTATTCCATATTCTTCATATATTTTATTTTCAAAATAATTTTGAACAATAATTTCGTTTTCGAAATAATTTCATAGCGAAACAGATCTTATTAAAATTTATAAACGAAATCATTTTATTACAAATCAAGACTTCCCATATTAATTCAAAATTAAAAACGATAAGAACTTTAAAATTACTCCGACTAAAATCATCTTAAATTCAGATACATACATACCCTTATGCATTGTTATGAATTAACCATTTTTGCAAAGTGAAGCCAAAAGATTGTGGAAATAAGCATAAAATTCATTCTCGATCTCTAGTTAAAATTCCTTTGTGCAGTCTCATTTTAATTCCAAGTAAAAGAATTTCGTATTTTCATTTCCGTAATTCAAATTATGATTTTACGCATACTTGACTCAAAGCTCATCTTAAATTCATTCCGAATATTTTTTTTCAGAGAATTTAATCTTGAGATGCTTTGAATCGAAGAAAATACTGGAGTTTTAAAAAGTTTAAACAATAAAAGGAAGAAATTGTTTATTCCGAAACTGTATTATGCTATTTAGAAAAATATAAAATATAAAATATAAAATATCGTATATGCAGCTTTCGAAAATATTCCAGAATTTAAAAAAAAATTAGTTTTATATAATTTTATTTTTATTTCCATTTTCTAATTTTACGTGCAATAATATATTAGAGATTTATTTATAAATAAATGAAAAAAAATGCATTTTCTGAAAACGACTTAACTCAAAAACACATAGCATGAAAGATATGAAAATCACATATTCTTCCCATTTTAATTTCTTTTACTTTGAATAATTCAAATATGCATATAAACACTATACATATAAATAAGCTGTCCAATCACTTTGACGTTAAAAATAGCGCTGACTACGCTTTCCCTCTTCTGTCATCATTATGTTAAGCTTCTAGGCATTTTTCATCGCCCAGCTTGGCAAAATTCCAGCTTTAAAAAGCATAGCCACGTTGTGTTGCTGTGACTCATCACACTGGCCTGACATTAACATCAGAAGAAGTCCACGAAATTCATCGTGGCAAGGAGTGCAAGACTGCGCCTGTCGTTGAAAAGAGCCTTGAGCACCATACAGGTAGGTGACAGTACGACTCTTCCCCCAATTTTGATGGACAGCATTCCTCTCCTACCATCTACCTCTCTAGAGAATTTTCAGATCGCCTCATATTTAGAGTGACCTCATGCCGCTCGGACACTACACATTTGCAAACATCCATGCCTTTCCGAGATGAGAACTCGGACCCTTTGTTACGGCAGTCAGCGCAGCTAACCACTATACCGGTTGAATGGCAAGATAACATCCTTTTAACGCAAATGCATTTGTTGGATTAACGGGAAAAGAATGATTTACGTATTTTTATTTTATTAAATTAAAATAGCCAATTTTTTATTTTGCATGATACGTTTACCAATTTCTACTTTAGTTTATTTTCTATGATAACAATTTGTATGATAATGTATACTTTCTTTTATTTTGTATGATATACGTTTAGCAATTTATATGATACTTTTTTTTATTTTGTATGATACGTTTACCCATTTGTTTGATACTTTTTTTTTAAATTTTGTATGATACATTTATCAATTTACTTTTACCAATTTTTTACTGCAACATATAAGCAAACAGTATCTTACAAAGTAAAATATTGTTATGTTATTTTCTGACACCAGTTAAGTTATTTTCTCTTCTTCTTCTTTACGTTACGTTACGGGGTTCGTGCAGATTTGGAGGGAATAACGACGACACTTGATGAAGTATCGAAATACACTTTATTTACCAATATTAATCAGGACAGCTCCAAAACACTTTTACAGTCGTCGACAGTTTTTAATTTTGAATTAAACACGCTGGAACAATCAGCGACACAGCCTTCAGGTTATCAGGCTATCACAGTGGAGACAGCTTCACTGCAAAGCACCACAGTGCAGCTGCCGACTCTGCTCGGTCGTTCTCGGAACTCTACGTACTCTCGAGTCTCTCCACGCTACAACTTGCGATGCACTCGACGACAGAGCACAGCTCCCGACTCTTCGGGACAGTCGTTCCTGGAGCTTAAGACACTCTCTCGACGATGCACTAACACTAAGAGACTCTTCGATGCACTCGACGACCCACTCGACACTCGCTGGCCGGCTGTCAACTCGATCGTCTCCGCACGGACTAACTAGATGAGACACACTAACTAACTGCGGACCAGCAGGGTTTATATAGCTTTCGGCTTGTGTTCGAGAACATTCTGGGCTAAACTTGTAAGAATTCGTTCCAGAAGGTTCTCCATCCGTCCATGGCATTTCGCAAATTTTGTCGCCAATTGGGCACTTTCTCGCCAAATGTGGCAACCCTGCCTGCCTTGCTTTTTTATGGCAACCCTAAAACTGCTTTGAGGGGAAGCCATCCTACCGCGCCTGTACATTTCGCAACAATATATATAAAATATAACAATTTATCTCCTAAATGTATATTACCTAACTCCAAAACTCACTGTGTCACATTCTAAAGATTAGTTTCACTGGTTTATGAACAGCACTTTTATCTTAAACGTATTTCATTATTTCAGTGAAGTCTGTTATTGTAAAATAATCAATTTCCGAGAATATATGCTTTCTAAAATTTATATATATAACTTCAAATGTTCTTGATAATATATAGAAACAATATGTTCAAGTGATTTAATCTAGTAGCATACTGCTACATAAAGCGAAACGTTTTGAAATACTGTTACTTAAAATTAATTATTTCAAAATCTGCTTAGCAGTATGTGCAATAATAAAAAGAATAATAACTGAAATGTATACAAAGGTATAATTATCCTATGAAGAGTTTAGCATTAAAATTGATATATAGCATAGATATGCGAAATTAAATTATATTTGATATAAAACTGTGAGTTCATATGTTACTAAATAAGCTTTAGGAAAATATTTGTTTTACATTATAACATCTCAGTTCAAAATGTCATTTTATCAGAAATACTTATTTTGAGAATACATTTGCTCACAGCTGATTTTTATTTCGCAGGTTATTAACAGTGACACGTGCCGCCCAGACGGTGTAGTGTTTAGGGAAGCATAATTGCAATGCCGGAGTGCGCGGGTTCGAATCTCGCAGAAAGCAGGGATGTAAAATTGTCTGTCCTTTCATAGGAGGTGACAGTGGCCGCCTCTTAGGTGATTTCACAATGAAAGGGCACCACTTCTGGCCTTAGTAGAAGTAATCCTTAGTATTCAAAATGAAGTTGACTTGTTATTTTGAAGAAAGGCAGCACGAAAAATGGTATCCTTGCTGAAAGAAAAGGCCTGTCTCACTGTAAGTTCCCTGTGGCACAAAAATAATGAAGAAAGTCAAGTCAGTTCTGTCTTGAGCGGAAAAGGTCATTTTTTACCGTTGGAAAAATACTGATGTTTCTCTTTTATCAACCAATCTTGGATAGCATCTAACAGCGTCACAGAGTTAATCTGTTTGCACAACCAAATATTTGCTTATCCATGCATTTACTAAGTGATAAGTCTCTAAGAAATATAGAATTTCCTCCAAAGAATTCAATAGATAACGTATTAAGATTCAACGCTTACAGAATCTTCTTAAATCACGAACAAAAATAATTCTCGGATTCACCAGTGGCCAAGGAGATAAGAATACTAAATACTGGTAATTCATTTTGGAATTATCAGCTAACGGCTGAATGGGTTACCAGCTTAGAATTCTCAAGATTTTCTTCTTACGTATATACATGGAAAAGAGCTAATTTTCCTCACAAAGTCTTCCCACAAAGCATCTTTCACATGGTTGTCACGTGCACTGCCATCGTAAATAACCTAATTTAAAAATTTATCATATATAAACGAAAAGCACGTGAATTAGTAGTTCTTCAGTGTCGTTTGTCTTTCTCTTCACATTCATATATCAACGATTAGTCTAAGCGTTTAGTTTGTATTTAGTATGCATTTAAACAAGTCTTCTGCTATTACTCTATTTATTTACTAGCCTAAAGGCGAAATTTGCTCAGAAGGGCTATTAATTTCGTTTTGGCATTTTGCGTTGGTTCACTATAAACGGTGTTTCACTTTTCAAATTGTTGCCACCAGATATTAGAGCCTTGCGTTATAGTTAAAGAAATTAAACAATGAAGCATTTGCTGGAACGTATGTATGTTTCTTGCATTGTGAAAGAACAACCGTGCCTGAGACATCAAATTTTGAATAACGTAGTCCTCAACTCGAATATGGGCATCTGGAAGCCCAAATTTGGAATCTGGAATTTGTTTAATTATCGGTTTCATATTTTGTAAAACATTTACGAAGTTTTGATTAACAAACTCAAGGACTTCAAAGCGCTCCATTAATATCGCGTATATCTTCAAGCACGGAAATTTTATGCGCGAAGTTCCTATTGTTTTCGTTTTGAGATTTTGCGTTGAATCACTTGAATGTTCGTTTCACTTTTTAAACTGCTGCCACCAAATATTATCGCCGTGTATTATATTTGAAGAAATTAAATAATGAAGAATCTGCATAAATGTATGTATGTTTCTCGCTTTGTGATAAAACAACGGTACCTAGAGGCATCCAATTTTGAATAGCGTAATCCTCCAGCGAATATGGGCATCTGGAAGCCCTAATTTGAAATTTGCTTTATTATATATTTCATATTTTGTCAGACATTAAAGAATTTTTGATTAAGAAACTCAACTATTTCAAAGCGAGCCATGCCAACGTTGCAGATAAAAAACATTTTTATCTCGAGCACGTGAGACTGTGTATCGGAAATTCTGAAGATATGCTCAGTTTAAAATTATTTTGCGTAATTTAAAACCTGAAACTGTTTAGAATTTTTTTTTTTTTTTTTTTTTTTTTTTTTTTTTGATATTGCTGTTGAATTGAATTTTATGGTTTAAATGCGGAGAACACGATATGTAATAAATATAGGTAACAAAACGTTAAAAACACGCCCTTCTGTGCGTAATATAACTGATTTTATTTCTTTATTATTATTATTATTTTCTTATATATTTCATTTATTTTCAGTTTTTATAAATCAACTTTTATTTAGCCTGAATTTCTATTACAAGTTAAGGAACTCGATGAATTTTGATGGAACTAGAATAACTTTTGCTTTCCTTGGGGAAGGAAGATCCTTGAAACTTCTTTTAAAGAAATAATTCTAAATAAATGCTCATTTCTATAGATTAAAATTACCTAATGATACAACTAGTTACGAATAATTTCCCACATAAAAGTTCTTATCAATTCAGCTTAAACAAAGAAAGGTAACCCCAAAAATCCTTACAGAATTAACGTTTACAGACAACTAATTTCGTGTTTTTCAAGATTATATATCGGATGACTTAATTCTCTTTTGCACTAAAAATCTCATATAACACACGTCAGTTAAGTGCATCGTTGAACGAGATACCGACAACAACCAATACCTTAGGGCCTTAGAGAGCAAGTGCATAAATGCAGAAGATCCATATCCAACAACGGATCCCTCCAGAACTCCGAGAAAAGCAAGGCATTCATTATGTAAGACACCTTGTCCTTCAGGTGATGGATTGAATCCTTGATTGCTTCGTAAATGCCAATATCCTGGCTTCTACTCAGTTTCGATTTGAGCAGAAAATTACTTTTCGACCTCATGCGTGTGTTCCGCAATAGCAAACTGTGTTTCTGAGGCCTTCAGGGGATTCTTTAATGCACGCTGAATTTATATTTGCTCCTTTTCCAAGGATCTTTTTTTAGCTAACATAAAAGTTTTAATAAAGGCTTTCCTAACTTTAGAACCTGCCTTCTCCTTCTGAGATTAACAAACATGAGCTAGGCATTTCTTTTGACATAAATTTATGCTTAATTTTGTTTATGTAACCATCATTCAGTATATAGATAGACTGATAGATAAATAAAAACCAAAAAGGAAATGTCGGAACGAATTTGGATAAAAATTTTGTTTCTTCTATATAAGTCTAACCTTACATTTCCGCATAAAGAATTACCAAACTGAGTAAAGTAAACTATTGAAAACCTTCTAATACGGCATCTCTAATTGAAAATTAATATGAGAAAAGAGAAACGTTTAAAAAAATTTTACAGAAATTGTACAAAACAAAACAAAATAACTTTTTATTAATCTCCTCTGGTTAACGCTTCAAACCGAACTTGTCAAGGGAAAAGTGTTCTGAAGCCTTAAACCAAGTTGATTAATGAGCTCCGAATACATGTTTCGTTCCTCTGAATCATTTGAGACTCAAAACCGCTTTTTGGTATCAAACCTTCACTTTAAGACATCGTACTAATAATTCTGAAATGTTCAGATACTTTCCTTACATGTTTCGTACTCTAATGAGACCAAAAATTATCTGTTATATACTAAAGCTAAATAACATTAAAAATAAAAGCATGAACAATTTTAGAAAATACCTAAAAAACCTAAAAAATGCAAAACAAACGTATTACATAAACTAAATTAAATCAAGAAGAAATTCTACATCAAAAATTAAAGAATCAATTTTTTTTTTTTTTTTTTTTTTTTTTTTTCCCAAAATTGAAAAATAAGTTGTTCAGTCGAATTATATAAAGCCTAAAACAAGGGCACCTCAATTACTCGAATATATATATATATATATACATACATTCATATATATATATATATATATATATACACACATATACTTTATTTTTCGCCCCCCCCAAAAAAAAATACAGGACACAGGGGCGCGCATTTATCTCATTGACTTAGGTGAAAAAATATATAGGTATGACTCAGCGTGATAGACTTATCCGTTTTATGCATGATTCTTGCGTATCTGTGACTTGTAATGCTATAGATACCACTGCTGGAACGAACTACAATTATTACGCTAATTTGTAAGGTATTATGGCATTTCTCCCTGCGTGCTCTCGTAGTATAAGTGGTTAGCAGTTCTAGCTACAGTTAGAAGATCTTTGATTCGAGTATTGGCGAGGGCATAGTTGATTTTTCATCCTTCTTGATCTGAAATATGTAATGGTCTCTATAAATTCATATCATTGAAACGCTGTTTTCTGTAAAAGAAGTTCACAAACCTTAAGCAGAAATGTCTTAAATCTTATGCATATCATTTTTTTAAATGATGCAAAAATTTAATCTCTTCTTCAGAGCAAGGATGTATATATAGAGAGAACGACTTCAGAGCTAGGAAGGCTGTTCTTTCAAAGTTTCAGAAATACAAGGAAAGAAATACTGATGGAAGAAGAAAAGAACATTGAATGAAAGCTACAGAATTTTATCAAAACAACACAGTCTAGATGCAATCACCCAACTAGCGGAATTAGAAGAGGGTTAAGAGGAAAATAAAGATAAATGTGAAATGGTTAAGATCAACCAAGAAGACGGGGCACTGGAATGTGTAGATTGGATCTTACCACTGAAGTGAATAAATAAAGCGATTTAGAATATAATGACCTTATAGAGATGTTTCTGTCAAATTTCTTAAACATATGTCAACATGCTTATTAAAAAAACATTAAACAGAAAGAAAATCTGAAAGCTTTCAAATTTTGTTACCTTTATTTGTTAAATATCATGTTCTTCCCAGATAAATAACATAAAATTCAGTTCAACAACAATATCGCAAAATATTTAAAAACAGCATATCTTAAGAATTTCCGATACACAGTCTTGCGTGATGGAGATAATTTTTTTTTTTTTCCAAACAGTGTGCCATTGCTCGCTTTGAAATCGTTGACTTTGTTAATCAAAAATTCGTTGGTGTTTCACAAAATATGAAATATCTACATATAATAAAAGAAAGAGTCTGTCTGTATGTCTTTCGTTCGTGCTGCACGTAAGCTAACAGATCCAGGGCTACGAAATTTGATATATAGGTGCATCTAGGCAAGAGCCGGTGCACCTCGAAGCGATTGTTTTCAAAATTCGAATTAGATTTTTTTTTTATTATTATTTTATCTTTTCGATTTTATCGCATCATTTTGAACAGTTTCATTCTTTTAGAAATGTGGTTTTGGCAACAGTTTTTCATTCAATACTTTGTATACTGGACTGTTGACTGTTGAAAATATGAGATAAAACGCTGCTTTTTTTTATTTTGATTTTTTGGACACGCAACACGCACATCGCAGTCTTCTTATTCTGAAGCGCGTGTGTCTCGCGAGGCACAACAGAAAGAATTTCCTTCTTTTCTCTCTCTCTTTATTAGTTATTGTCAAGAGATTTGTATATTTTGAATTACATCCTCCACAAAGAACAATTTTGATTGGTTATTGCTTTCTAATGATAGTTTCATTCTTTTAGAAATGTGATTTTGGCAACAGTTTTTCATTCATTGCTTTGAATACTGGACTGCTGACTGTTTTTTCTTGAAAATATGAGATTTATTGCTTATTTCACTGTAATTTTTTTATATTTTGTTTTAATTATATAAAAAGTTTTGCATGATTTTTTTAGGAAACAAAATTCTTATTTTCCTTTATATCATTTCAATTCTTAAAATTTTGCAATGGGAAGGTGGTTAATTTATTTATTAGGATAATTAATATTTGCATTAAGGGATATTGCTTATTTCATTGTAATTTTATGTATATATATATATAATACATTTTATTGAAATTTGTGGTGATTTTTTTGAGGGGGAGGGGAATAAAGTTTTTCTGCAGAGAAAAATTCTGTGCAGCTTTTAAATTTAATGTTTGGTGTTCACTTTAGGCATTTTCTCGGTACATTTAAAAACCAGAAGCAGGCTGAACGCGTAGCGACTAGTAGACAATTAAAAAAATTCAAAATTCGAGCTCGCAGTTGCCCATGTTCGGGTGGAGGACATGGGAAACGACATTTTTACATGGGAAACTAAAAAAATCCATGCAATTTTATTATTATTTTAATTAAAGAGTATATGCTATATTTGCTATTTAAAAATCTTTGAAAGCTTCTTTTTGCTTTCAATACACGTACAAAAATTACAGTTTTTCAGGGATGTTTCCGTGTTATCCATGCTTACAGATATTCGCATAATTAATATGTATAACCGAGGATTCGATATACTTTCATGTGTATTTGCTCTACGGTTTTATATGCAATCCTAAAAGTTTTAAGCATTTAATCTCATTTTCTTTGCTGTTTTAAACTCATATTAGCACAACCATTTTTCCACTGGAATTTCGTTACTAAATGTCTTCCCAATTTAATATCAGTTTAAAACTTAGAATTATGAATTATCGCACAAATACTTTTGCTTCAGCTTGAAAATATTTTACCTGCTTAAATCTTATGAATATTATCTTTTTCAAATGACACGAAAGATCGAAGTAGTCGTCGAAGAAAAATGAAGTACGCATCTAGTTTCAGCGGAAAAATATCCCAACAAATATCGTCTTGCACTCAATTTTTCCATACTTTCCTTCGCTAATGAGTTCTTAATTAATAAATATGCTCTCATTATTCTCAAAATGGGGAACCAAACAGCGAGAGATCTGATGTTTCACCGGAAATATGAGACTTCTTAGAATTTCTCAGAATATAAAATAATTCTAGATCTCATGCTTTTCAAATCAGTTTCTTTAATTACTAATTGATAAAGGTTTTTTTAAATCAAAAAGGGGAAAGGAGAATATCACGTTACATGATTAGTTCGTTAAACTGCATATATAATTTTCATTTCTCAAACGCATTCTTTTCTTCCCGGATTTATTTCCCTTTGCTGAACAAAGAAAATCTTTATGCGCGGAGAAATGCTTATTTACGTAAGTTAAATTACTGCTAAATTTCAAATAAACTACAAATTGGTGCATCACTGATTGGAAAGGAATTAGAACAGAATTTTTAGGCCTTCTATTATAAGTGTCCGAATAGAAGAACAAAAGGGGCACTTCCCTTCCTTTGGAATCAAATAAAATATGTGTTTTTAGTACTAATGCATGCACAGTCTATGTGTTTCGTATTAATACAATTTTCTGTTCAATGAGTTGTTAACAACTTATATGGCATTTTCTCCCTCCTTTGTGGTGTAACGGTAGCACACTCGACACGTATTCGAGAGATTCAGATTCGAGTTCCGACGAGGCCGTTGCGCATTTTTCACTTCCCCAGCATCAAAAAACCGTAATGACTCTACAGTGGCGCCCGAACTGAAAAATGGTGGATGATGATTCTTCATCACCAGGATTTGGCCCCCTAATCCCCAGTCGCCCTTTAAAAGGGGGAGTATATAAGGTATTTTCTCCCTCCTTTCTGCATGCCTTCTTGGTGTAACGGTAGCACACTCGGCGTAATTGAGAGGTCCAGGTTCGAGTCCCGGCACATTTTTCAAGTCTCCAGCTTCAAAATAACCTAATGACTCTAGAAACTCTGCAAATTAAATAATTAAATAAAAATTCATTGACATAATTATTTATTTCTAATCCTCATGGGGTGGAAAAGAAAGTTTTCTTTAATTGGAATTTTTTTTAATAGATCAGGAGATCTATCCATTTCCATAGATTGTAATGAAGTACATAAAAAAAAACTCTTTAAATTATACGATTTTAGTCAAATGCTCTAAGGCATGAAAAATAATTTTTTCAGTTACTACAAACGTAATATAAACATAATATAAAAAATAAAATCGTAGAAATGCTAAAGATGAAATAGAACATAGGCAGATAATAAATCAAAATTCTCAAAGAGAAATTTAAGAAAACTAAATGCAATCATTCTTACACATTACATCATTTTTCTGTATTCACTTCTGTTTCTTGAAATTCTTTTAATGTTTTTAATACCATTTGGATATATGAATGCCACAATTTTGTTTTTAAGTCATAGATAACTAAGAAGATTATGACAGTTAATTTTGCTTTTTTTTTTTTTTTTTTTTTTTTTACTCCACTTAAGCTGTGTAACTTTAAAAAGTTTTTCTTTTCATTAAATATTCAAATTATTTTTCAATTTTTAGTTACAGAATGTAAGAAAAGTAGTAAATAAAGAAGATCACTGCCTCTGAAAGTAAGAAATTTATTCTAAGCATATATTTGATTTAAACTTTTGTTTAATTTAGAAAGCTGATTTCGTAATTTATTAAACTTACGATGCTGCTGCTACAATTATGCAAGTACACAATGGTCGAAAAAAATTGAAAACTTTTGATCGAAATTTTATCATGATTCATTTCCCCTTTACCCATGTGATTAAGAATAAGACTAACGTTTTGTGGACTGTAGCTTTATTTATTTACACAAACACTTGAAAATAGAAGAAATATCGTCCACGTGACGACAATGCATTTTTCGATGCACAAATCACTCAAAGTGCTGTAACAATAAAAAAAAGAATAGAACGCATTAATACATACTTGACAGGTTCGTTACCATAGCAACCATAATTGAATCATGATGCGTATGCGCCATCTATTGTTGCCAAGGCACACTAGAAATTTTTTTGGTAACAAAAAAAATACCTTGTGTTGCCTCCTACACTTGCCTCCTACGCGGCAAGTTATATACAGCGCATTGTTTCTGCGCAACTTCAGTTAGTTAAGATTCGAACTCCTAGCGTAGCATACAGGTTTTGATCCCGTATGGTCGGGAATTAATCATTTTCGATTTAGATATTTACTTATATTTACAGTCCACGAAATTAAATTGGCTGTAGTTGTTGTAAAGTTGTCTATAGTATACAGTCTAACCAGCGACCTCGTGAATTCGCGATAAGAATTCATTGCTATATAATTTCAAATATGTACCAAAAGATTGCTCTTGAATATTAAATTGATGCAACAAATACACTTTCGTCTGGCGGCAATGCAATAGTCTAGAAATGCAGGCACGTACCTCTTTACACAGAAAAGAAATACAGATGATTTTGACACATAAAATAATAAATATAGCATGTATTTTCTCTGTTAAACGAGGGAATTTTTTGTTGTTGTTGTTGTTGGAAAATTTTTAGTTCGAATTACTCGAAGTGCTAAAAATTTAATTCGAATTAATGAGCTATTCTTAACATTAATTCCAATACGAATTTTGAGGGATCCTCAGTTCGCATTAACCGATTTCGAATTAAAGAGCGTCCACTGTATAGTTTGCAATCAGATTTTTTCTTCAAAACATTTAGTTTCACATTTCAGCTGTTAATTTGGGCTTTCCAGTGAAGTAAGAGCAAAATATTGTTAAAAGACCGTCTTACCTTGTTATTCGGGTAGGTTCCATCTTTGTCCATGGCTTGTACTTGAGTTACTTTAGTACCAGGTGGCATGCCTTCAAGAACAGTTTCTTGTTCTCGCTCAATGAACAGAGGAATTTCGTCATTCACGTCTTCCAAGACGATGTAAACTGTGGCCTCGGAAGCCAGTTGTTGGACACCATTATTCTGAAACAAACACGGACTGATCAGTTTTCATATGCTTATATTTACAAATATAATGCCTCAACTTGCTTTTGCTTTCTATTTCATTGTAAGAAATTTTATTTACTGTTCTGGTTTCCAATAAGAATTTACTTTTCCACATTAAAATACATTTATCCATCTTCAACCACGGAAATACTGTCGTTATTTTTTTAGAGTATTGTTTTTCAGTTTAAATTCCAGGACAATGATGCAAAATCAAGAAAGTCATACATTATTATAAAACAGAAATATCCTTTTATAAATCATACAAATACAATGAACCTGTCGTAGCGATCACCTCTCGGAGAAGACCAACTTCAAAAGTGATAGTATTTTTGACAACATGAATAAATGTCTTAATAAATAATTACAGCATTCTTCTAAACGACGCCAACTTTCCAACACAATCAAGACCATTAAATACGCAAATGGATTTGTCAGTTTACGCATCAATGAAGAACCCAAATGAGAAAGTACGATATGCCTTAGGCCGCCGAACTAAAGTGAGCCGAAAGCCTCTTCGATCCCTCCAAACCTGAAAAGTATTCATTGAACTGAAAGTACATTTTCAGCGATGTCACAAGATTTGCGATTTTTATTTCACGCCCATATACCCATATACCATATTAAAGAAAGGTCTGTTACAAAGCAGGGCAGATCATTTTTTAATTTCCATATATATGACACTAAATTCGATATTTTGAATTTAATCACTGGCAAATACGGTAATTTGTATTCAGTAATGCTTTTTTTGCATTACTGATTTGCTTTTTTTTCAGTCAGTTTTCAATAAGTAACACCTCAGTTTTATTTCTCTCACTATTTTTTAATTCTGACGAGAGCGTATTTTCAAGATATGTGCATGCCTTTGAAATAGTTATTCGATAATAAAAATGCTTTTATGAGGAGAAAGATTTTCTTCTGTTCTTTCATGTCCAAAACATCCAGCTGAAGGGATTACTATGCAACACTCGTTTCGGCGATTCCCCTCCCCTATAAGAAATGTAAACTACATAACTCAACTGCATTTCATACTATAAAATTCTCATCGATATGCTAATAATTTTTCCCAATGACTGGACTCGTATAGTGTACATATGTGCGTTCTTTTTACATACATATAACGAGAGTTATCAGTCTACTTTTTCTGTATCCCTAACATCTTTCATATACACATTATAAGGTCTCGTTTTAAGTTTCTTACCAGTTATTTTATGTTAATATTCTTTCCTAGCCACTTCATTTCCATTTTTCTGCCAGAATGTAAATTTCTAGCTCGCACGGTATTCAAATGAGGTAGAAAGAAGAGACTATTTGAAAGAAAGTTTTACAAGGTAGCATTAGAGAGTTTTCTACCTTCTTGAAAGCCACATTGCTAAATGTAATTCTCTTGCGATTAATATTCTGCGGCGTTGAGTTATTTTAGCTTATTAGCCTTGTTACGCTGACCCTAGGTCAGAGCCTGCCTGTTATTCAGACTGTAAAGCCGGTAGGCTAAACTTATTTTTATTAGTTTAGTTCATTCATTACCTTTTATTTAAGCTAAAACTTTTGATTTCTGTAAACACGAGTTGGTGCCGTCTGTTAAGCTTTATTTGATTTCATAAAAGGTTCTTTAAACCCATTCTCTGTTTCTATAGTACTTACAAGACACAGCGATAATTCGTCACTTCTCTTTTAAAGTTCTGGATTTAATCTATGTTACCAAAGAACACCAAATTCTATAACATGTAATTAAAGTTTTGAGAGGTTACAAAGATTGTTAGATGATGCTGAAGCTGATGATTTACTGTGTCTACGAGAAGAACAGCGCCGCCACAGTGTCTGGCGGGTGGCGGTTGTTATAGCAACAGGGCTAGTATATTTCAAATAGGGAAGAACCAAGAGTTGCTTTATTGTTATTTTCTTTTTTCGCGACTATTACAGGGAAAAAGAGTTTCGTCTTCAAGACACCCCTACGGAAAACGGGTCAAGGCTCGTTTCTATGGCAACAGACAGCTGCAGACTAACTGGCGAGAGCTTTTCTTGTGATAGACAGATTGTACATTGCTGAAAATGTACAAAGATACATCAACAGTCCATCAAAATATGATGCAAAAGAAAAAAGTCTGAAGCGAAGAAAACTTGAAAAATAATTTTAAATGAATAATCAGTTGATAATAAAAAATTCCCATTATCACACTCTTCAAATAGGGCTACACATGTTGTAGATTTAAGCATTATTACTCGAATTTCCGAGTGTACAGCAAGAAAAACTATCAGTTGCAGAAGAAAATTGAAAAAGTAAATATAGATGAAAAATCAGTTACTAATGAAAATTTCCTATCATACACTGTTTTCAAGGAGGCAACAGTCACGTTTCCGAGTGTGCTGAAAGGAAAATTATCTATTAAAAAATTTCCATATAATGTTAAAAGCTGTGTACACCTTACCACTTCGTAACTTGTCTTAATTTAGTCTTTTAAGTATTTTCTTTTAAGTATTTACATTAATTTAGTCTTTTTAGTATTTTATTTTAAGTATTTACATTAATTTAGTCTTTTAAGTATTTTCTTTTAAGTATTTACATTAATTTAGTCTTTTAAGTATTTTCTTTTAAGTATTTACATTAATTTAGTTTTTTAAGTATTTTCTTTTAAGTATTTACATTAATTTAGTCTTTTAAGTATTTTCTTTTAAGTATTTACATTAATTTAGTCTTTTAAGTATTTTCTTTTAAGTATTTACATTAATTTAGTCTTTTAAGTATTTTCTTTTAAGTATTTACATTAATTTAGTCTTTTAAGTATTTTCTTTTAAGTATTTACATTAATTTAGTCTTTTAAGTATTTTCTTTTAAGTATTTACATTAATTTAGTCTTTTAAGTATTTTCTTTTAAGTATTTACATTAATTTAGTCTTTTAAGTATTTTCTTTTAAGTATTTACATTAATTTAGTCTTTTAAGTATTTTCTTTTAAGTATTTACATTAATTTAGTCTTTTAAGTATTTTCTTTTAAGTATTTACATTAATTTAGTCTTTTAAGTATTTTCTTTTAAGTATTTACATTAATTTAGTCTTTTAAGTATTTTCTTTTAAGTATTTACATTAATTTAGTCTTTTAAGTATTTTCTTTTAAGTATTTACATTAATTTAGTCTTTTAAGTATTTTCTTTTAAGTATTTACATTAATTTAGTCTTTTAAGTATTTTCTTTTAAGTATTTACATTAATTTAGTCTTTTAAGTATTTTCTTTTAAGTATTTACATTAATTTAGTCTTTTTAGTATTTTCTGCTGTAAAGTATGTTGCTTTGATAAATATTACTCAAATTACTCGCTTAAAAAGAATTTAGTATTAAAAGGGGAAAATAATTATCACTGATACCTATCTGAGATCAAGAATAACAGTTTAAAATATACGCATCATTTTAATAGCTAAAAAGTTAACTATAATCTTAAATAACTATTTACATAAATATATATTGTTATTTTGAGTGTTTAATTTAACAACCAAATTAATAGTAATTTTATAGAATAAAAATTAAATGAGATTTTATTAATTTAAATAAACAAAATAAAAATTTAATTCAGTTCTGGAGCGAAAATAGAAGGCAGAAAATAGACCCTTCTCCCTTTTCCCTTGCAAAGCCAATTTAAAAATTCTTTCTAATACCAGAGGACGGTATCGATCGAAAGATTTATGGAATGCATCAGAAAAAGCACAAAAAAAGCACATATTTCATCAATTAAAAGAAAAATGTTACATTGTAAGAAGCAAAAAGAAAAGTTATTCCACGTCGGAAACGAACTCATTGGAAATAAAATGCTACATTAACATTCATTTTGTAATTCTTATGAAAACAGAAGAGAGGGAAAGCAAAACATTAAAAACTTTCCATCGTAATAAATTGGGAAGAAATTCCTACTGAACACATAAAGATTGTTCTCAATTATTTCCATCAATAAAAAGAAAAATAACTTCATTAGATTTTTAGCAGCAGAGAATGGTTTCCATGACGACCCAACCATCCCAGAAAATTAAGTCAGAATAACAACTGAACCTGGCAACCGCTGACGGTATCTCATTAACAGTGGATGCCAAATTCAGAATCTAGAATTCAAAGTAAAAATCTAATTTCGCTGGCAGGAAATATGAAACCTTCTAGGAAACAGAAAAATTATTCAGAGCAGAACTATGTCCTTTGTTTCTGAATATAGCATCGCATTATAAATTGAGTGAGTGTCACTGCTTAATAATTCAATTGAGTTGGCAGTAGCAGTTATAACATTAAGATGTTACGAAGAACTAGACTAGCCTTTGATAAAGTACTAGTAATATTTCTTTAACAATTATACTTTCAGTAATAAAGTTTGAAACCTTTCTCAAAATCTGAGAAATTTGATAAATTAACTGTTGTAATGAAAGTTTGATGTAAAGGAATTGCTAGGAAAGGCAAATAGCAACTGCTTACATTTTTTTTTTTTTTTTTTTTTTTTCATTTTAGTGAAATTCTAAAATGTAATAATTAAACCAACCGTAAAATAGTACTAAAAACTGATTTGCTCATGCTGTGTTGCTGTGATTTAATTGTATTAACCCTACCTGATCAACAGTAATATTGTTGCGTGCGTACGGGTTCGTTACGAAATGAATGCACAAGTCCGATGAAAAATGAAAACAATTTATTATTATATCAACAAAAAATGCTTAAATTTCCTCAAATTATCATGCAGTATTACAATATCTCACAGTAGTTATCTTCTAACTACTCAAATGTCCAATAGAACGTAATTCAAAACAGCTAAAGAAAGCTAATCCGCGAATTCGCTACAATCAACAAGAGCAGTTTTCTAAACAACAACAAACTAAGTAACTACAACGAACTGAGAGGTTTCCTCCTTTTATAAGATTTTTAAATCTCGTGCGAGAGTTTTCTGGTACTTTCTCGAAATCAAAAAGACATATTTATTTATTTATTTAATGTTAAATGTACGTGCTCTTGTATTTTTAATTTGCAGGCTTAGCTTTCTTCTTTTAATATTCGTCACGCGCTGCACTGCGCGGGAAATAAAACCATTTAATTTATAACTGAACTAACATTAGCTTTTTAAATACCAAATTCGTAACACTGCTCCCTTCCCAAGGACTGCACGTCCCGGGCAGTAAAATCCCTGGACAGGAAGCCAAACTTACAACTAAAGGTATAAATGCAATAATAAGCATTACATTACAATAATAAACAACATGAACAACAAATGCAATAAATAAAACAAATCAAATGCTATCAAATACAAAATACAAATCAAATACAAAATACAAATCAAATACTAAATACACATTTAGAAACAAAAAGAACCATGGTCTTACACTATTTACAGTTATTTACATTACGTACTATGGCCATAGTAATGAGCTAACCTGTCGTAATGAACGACTTTAGGTTTAGATTTCGAAGACTTACGGATCCGAACCACGACGTCATTCAGCTTGTTTAGGACCGTGTACGGACCATCCCAAGGTGACTGTAATTTCGGACAAAGTTCTTTCCGTCGAGTCGGATTCCACAACCACACCTTGTCTCCTTCGTGGAATTGATGTTCAGTAGCTCTTGTGTCGTATCGGGTCTTCATCTTCTCCGTCGCCAAGTTGACTCACTCTCGTGCAAAGTTGTGCATCACTTCAAACCGGGCCTGGAGATCTTGAATATATTCCTCAGACGATGAAAGAGCATCCGGAGAGCGACCAAACAATAGATCACAAGGCAGACGAAGGTCACGACCGAAGAGCATCTGTGATGGGGAATAGCCGGTAGTCTCGTGAACAGCACTGCGGTAAGCCAGTAAAAACAGCGATAATTTCTTGTCCCAGTCCTGCTGGTTTCTGGAAACCACTAATGAGAGGTTATTAAGGATGAACCTCTCTACCATGCCGTCCGACTGGGGATGTAATGGCGTCGTTTAAGTTTTGTCAATGCCGAGTAGTTTGCAAAGCTCTTTGATTACTGCCGACGTAAAATTCCTTCCCTGATCGGAATGCAATTGAAGAGGCACTCCGAACCTGGAAATCCAGTGCTGTACCATCACCTCAGCTATTGTGACAGCCTCTTGATCAGGACTGGGATACGCTTCAGGCCACTTGGTGAAGTAATCAATGACAACGAGTATGTATTTGTTGCCATCAGCAGTTCGTGGCAGAGGTCCCAAGATGTCAAAGGCAATACGTTCAAACGGCGCACCTACGTTATAACGTTGCAGCTTGCCTCGGCTGCGTTTCCTCGGTCCTTTCTGACCTGCACAGGCATCGCATGATCGGCACCACTTTTGTATGTCATGCTTTGCATTATTCCAGTAAAAGCGCTCACGAACTCTCTGCAAGGTCCTCATTATTCCAAAGTGACCTCCTGTAGGGCTGTTATGTAGTTCTTTAAGGACATCAGGAATCCGGGATCTTGGAAGTATCGGTTGCCATCGGAACGTCTTCCCATCACCCAATTCGAATTTCCGGTATAAGACGCCGTTTCGAATGTGAAGTGAATCCCAGAGTGCCCAGTATTGTTTTGTTGTAGAACTACAGATAGAAATGTCCTGCCAGTAGGTTTTCTGTTTGATGACTCCATTAAATCAATTATGGGTTTAATGTCACGGTCTTCCATCTGGTCTTTCCTGACTTCATCATCACTCCACGGGTCTCGATCAGCCGATGTTGATGTAATTTGTCTTGCGACGGGAGTCAGTAGCTTTCACCCTGTAACAATTTTCCTGTAATAATTTCGCTTCCACCCTGTAACAATATCGGCAGCTTTCTGGGCAAGATCTTCTAGACAGGGCGTTGGCGTTCCCGTGTGATGATCCCTTACGATGACGGATAGTGATGTCATATTCTTGGAGTCTCTGTATCCACCTGGCTATTTGACCCTCAGGATTCTTAAAATTTAAAAGCCAGGCCAAGGAGGTCATGAGGTCAGGAGGCATGGTCCGTGCGGAGGAGGAATTTTCTGCCGTATAGTTAATGATGGAAATGCTCTACGGCTTTAACTATGGCGAGCAACTCTTTCCTAGTGACACAGTAATTCCTCTCCGGTTTAGACAGGCACTTGCTCCAGTAAGCTACTACACATTCTTGGCCGTCTATTTCTTGGGACAAAACAGCACCGACACTTTCATTGCTCGCGTCCGTGTCAAGAATAAATGGTCTGTCGAGCTGAAAATACGTCAGGATTGGATCAGATGTTAAAGCTTCCTTTAAGTTGTTAAATGCATCCTCGCATTCCTTTGTCCACAAGAATCTTTGCTTGCTCTCTGTCAGTTTGTGAAGGGGTTTTGCGATGGAAGAAAAGTCCTTCACGAATCTCCTATCGTATGTGCAAAGCCCTAGGAAGCTTCTCAACTGATGGACATTTTCGGGACGTTTCCAGGATTTAACGGCTGACACATTTTCAGGATCCGTGCACACACCTTCTGCAGAGATGACATGTCCCAGGTAAGTCACTTCCTTTCGGAACAATTTGCATTTAGCGGGACTCAGCTTTAGATTGGCTTCTTTCAGTTTCTGAAGCACCTTTTTAAGATTTTCTAGATGCTCTTCAAAACTCTTTCCGACGATGATGATATCGTCCAGGTATATCAGACAGGCTTCGTAGGAAAGACCTTTCAAAACAGTCTCCATGAGGCGTGCGAATGTTGCCGGCGCATTACACAGTCCAAACGCATCACCTTGAATTGCCAAAACCCTTGTCCCGTAGTAAATGCCGTCTTTTCTCGGTCATGAGGGTGTATTTCTACCTGCCAATACCCACTCTTTAAATCAAGCGTTGAGAACCACTTGCTTCCAGAAAGAGTGTCTAGAATGTCGTCAATTCTAGGAAGAGGGTAACTGTCTTTCTTCGTAACCTCATTCAACCGGCGATAGTCAACGCAAAATCTTGTTGAGCCGTCTTTCTTTCTGACGAGAACGATGGAAGATGCCCATGGACTTGCTGAAGGCTCGATGACATCGCCTTCTTCCATATCTTTTAACAGTGTTCACACCTCTTCCTGTTTAGCAAACGGTAGGCGCCTTGGATGTTGCTTGATCGGGGGATGATCGCCGGTATCTATTCTATGTTGTGTTAAACTAGTTCGACCCACGTCAGAAGACGAGCGGGAGAAAACAACTTGAAGATCTTTAATGACGCGATCGGCAGCATTCCTCTCTTTATTGTTTAATTGCGCATTCTGCAATAACTCCGATGTAATGCTCTCTGAGGATACTTCTGGGATGTTACTCTTTTTTCAACGCTGGTTACTGGAGTACATGTTGCAACCACTTTACCTTTCTTAATAACTCTCGCCTTCTCAGTTTACATTGGCGACTCAGTTACACCGGAATAACCGTTCTGGATAGGTCGACGAGTGTTGAGGCTACTAGTACTCCTTTCGGTCTATTACAGTTATTGGGATATTCTATGATGGCGTAGCGGAAATTTTTATTTTCGGCTATGGATCCAGGAAGTAAAAACTCGGTTCTTGCGGGTATTGTGATATCGTCTTGAGCTATAATTCTGTGGATAGATTTCACTCCATCATTAGTTCCGAATAGGGCTATGTCCTCAGATGTAGAATGCAATTCGTTATTTTTAAAGTCCAGGGAAAAATTGTATTTCCTTAGAAAGTCCAATCCGAGTATGCAAGAATCAGTGATCTCTGCTACATATGCCGTGTGGTGGTAAGCGGCACTTCCAAACATGATGTTAACATTTACTTTTCCGTCGATGTTGATCTTCTCACCGGACACAGTCTGGAGGGTAACGCAGGGCGGCGTCCAGATAAGTTTGCTACCCAGTTGTTGAGCCAAATCTTTTCGGATGATGGTAACGTTGGCTCCTGTATCTATCGTCATATTGCAGGGAACTCCATTAATATGTCCTATTATGAAAACTCCATTACTGCCGCCTCTCACTGCAGAAATCTGAAGCGCTTTAAACTGGGGCTTTTCATTATCTGGCAACCTCCGCCCCGCGAGATGGCCACGAATTAATTTCCCTGCTGCTTGCTAGGAGCGTTCTTAACATCAGTGCCCTGGGGCGTTCTGCAGTTCCTTCGCATATGTCTTTCAAATTCACAGTTCTAACATTTTAAGGTCGATTTCTTGTCACTGATATTTCGTCTCAAGGTATTCAGTTGTCTGGTTATATCGTCTAGACGAACAGTGACTTGATCCCTTGGCTCTTGAACTTGAGCAGCTCTGATTGGGTGGCGGTCTTTACGAGTTGCTTGCTGGGTTGTTTCGAATTTCATGGCGTACACTAGAGCGCTTTTTAAATCTTTAACATCAGCCATTCGTAGAGCCTTCTGTATTTCGGGATCCCGGATGCCATCGATAAAGTACTGCAGGGACAGGATTTCCCTTGTTTCTCTCGGGCACTCCGTAAAGGCGAGGTGGGACAGCCTTTCAACATCCGTGGCGAGTTCCTGGAGTGATTCGGTGGGCTTTTGTTGACGGGATTTTAATTGAAGCCTGCTGTAGTCTTTTAAACATTTCTCGCCAAAGCTCAGCTCCAATGCGCCGGATAGAGCTTCGAAGTCAAGTCTTTGGTTTTCGGGAAGCGTCTGCAGGGTATCCGCTGCGTCTGCTCTCAGAGAAGCAGTGAGATGACAGGCCTTAGTTTGGGAATCCCATCCATTCGCATCTGCAACGATAGAAAATTGTGTCTTATACACCAGCCAGGAGGTCTTCCCGTCATATGTAGATAGTTTCAGAACGGGACGAGCAGGCATCGTTAAAAATTTTAAACTATCAGAATTGCTTCCTGCCGTCGCTACGATCTTCTTTAAAGTATCAGTTTCTTTGGCGACTGCAGAAACTCTCTCATCAATTTGTTGTTTAACGGAACAAACTCTTCCTTCTATTTCTTCTTTGACTGAATCAACTCTGTAATCTATTTGTTGTTCCATGGCCGAAACTCTGTCTTCTATTTGCGCTTTCACAGAAGAAACTCTATAATCGATTTGTTGTTCTACGGCCGAAACTCTCTGTTCTATTTGTCGTTTGACAGAAGAAACGTTTTCTTCAATTTGCCCAACTTTGTTTTCAACCGCTTCCATTCTGCCTTCCATAGCCTCAAATTTATTTTCTATTATGCAAGTAATTTCTCTTTTCATCTCTTCCTGTCCTGCTTCAATCTTCTCTTGACCTGCTTCAATCTTTTCGTTGACTGCATCTTGACTCAATTTCATTTCTTCCTTAACGGATTCCTGGCCCAATTTCATTTTTACCTTAACGGAGTTGACGGCGCCTTCCATCTTTTCTTGGAAAACAGCAAATGCAGTCATCATTTGCCTGAATTGTTCTTCCATCGCTCTTGTAATTGGCATTCAAAATCCCACTTCTGACACCAAAAATTGTTGCGTGCGTACGGGTTTGTTACAAAATGAAAGCACAAGTCCGATGAAAAATGAACAAAAATTTATTATTATCTCAACAAAAAATGCTTAAATTTCCTCAAATTATCATTCAGTATTACAATATCTCACAGTAGTTATATTGTAACTACTCAAATGTCCAATAGAACGTAATTCAAAATAGCTAAAGAAAGCTAATCCGCGAATTCGCTACAATCAACAAGAGCAGTTTTCTAAACAACAACAAACTAAGTAACTACAATGAACTGAAATCGAAATCGAGTGAATGGTTAGGCGGCATTTAGTAGCCTCTGCTACTTTAACTGTCTCTGTTGGAGATATGCCCTAAGGCGTTGGGAAGAATTAAAAATTAAGGTGATTTACACCGCACCGACAAAGGTGAAGGAGGAACATGTGCTAATGCACGTGAGTTGGTCAAGTAGACTTTGGAGAAGGAGGGTTCAAGCATCTGGCCGCCGTACAAGCTGTGATGTATCTTCACTAGTATGAAGAAAGATGATACGTCGAGGCCAGTCACGTGGGTCGTCACCCACCCAAGTACTGACCCCGAGCTCTGCTGCTGTAAACAGGGGAACCTGTGTGTTGAAAAAGTGAAAAGAAATCGTAAACATAGTGAAATTCCCTCAAATGCTTCTAAGCTGGTGATTACTCTTCACTTTCAGCAAATCTCATCAGTGTCATGGCTGCTTTGAACCCGGCAGTAAACTTCTCAGCCGTGGTTTTTGCAGCGCGGATCTTCTCAATGTGCTCAACCATACTGTTCAGAAATTTTTTGATTTTAAGATCTTGGATCCAGTTTATGATATCCTTGTACTCTGTGGGTGCGTTTTCCAATTTTTTCTTTACTCTATCACTGTAGAGAGGTTTCATCTGGGTTTTACTGCTGTCTTCCTCTGTTTCGATGAATTTCGGAAAATCTGCCGGCGTAGGGATCTTAGCTGTTGGCTTCGCCTGCTGCTTCTTTGCTTCATACCGCTTCTTGTACACTGGGCAACCCCTATATGAACTTACATGCGGTAGTGAGCAGAAGATGCACTTAGGTTTTTCTTCTGGCTTTAGAGGGCATTCTTTACTTCTATGGTGCTGTCCACACTTGCAGCATCGCTCAGGATTTGAGCAAAGATGTTGCGAATGTCCATATTCTTGACATCTATAGCATTGAATTACGCGTTTTTTCGGGGCAAACTTCTCGATCTTGACATTAACATTTAACATATTGCTGAGTCCATGAATTGCACGTCCTTCCTTCGTTTTCTTCAGCTCCAACAGGAAAATCGGAAGTTTCTCGATAGCGTCTCCTCTTCGTCTGGAAAACTTCTTGACTTTACTTACCGGGAATTTCCTTCTTTCCAGATCTGACTGGATTATTTCTTCCTTCATTGTCGATGGGAGGCCCTTAAGAACAACCTTAATAGGTTTTTCGCTGAGTAACTGGAAAGTATGAAATGGTATATTTCTTTTCTGCAAAACCAGAGTTGCTTTTCTGTAATCGTCTACTGACTTTAAATTAACATACAGTAGTTTCATTTTCATATTGGCTTCGAATTCTTCACTGCAGGTATTGATAAGGATTTCATGAATTTTAGGCCAATCCACTTCGCTTTGCTGGAAAACTATTGGGGGTGGAGTTTCCTCTTTTTCGGTTCCTCCTTCTTCTTCCATACCTTCTACTTCACTTAGCTGCTCAAATCGATTTTCCGTCGTAACTTCCATTGGAGCTTCGTTTTCTGATACTTTCGCGGTTTTTTTAGGAGAAATCCATTCTTGTTCCCTGCTGTCTGTTCCTCTTTCAATTATTTGCCCTGGATAAAATTTTTTCGTGAATGTCTCTTCATCCATCTCACCCTTAGTTCTTTTATGAAAGTAATTGCAAATTACGTCAAATCCAAATTTCGCAATTTGGTCTCGGATTTCTTCTTCAGAACATGACTTGAATTTTGGGATGTCCTCATCATTTCCCATTGATAAATCTTCTGGTGTCTGTTCATCAGTAGCTTCTCCATTCGGTGTTTGAATGTCTCTTTTTTCCTTACCAGGTTTAACATCTTTCTTCTTACTTGGTTGTTCGCTTTCCGTATCTGACATAGTTTTCGCCTTTTTTCGCTTTACTTTTCTTTTCTTTGGCCATAAGGATGAAATCCTCTTTCTTCAATGGATAGGTCTTGTTGGTCTTTTTGGCTTCGGTAGTCCTCTTCATCAGAACTATCGAGTGGTGTCCTATAAAAGGATATTTTTGTTTTTCGGTTTCGCAAATCAATGACTTATTTATAGACACAAAAATTTTTAACAACAGCGTACGTTTAGAACTCCCAGTAGACTGTGACTACAAACTACTGAACCACAATCAACATAATCTTCTTTATATGTACAACGAACTGAGAGGTTTTCCTCCTTTTATAAGATTTTTAAATCGCGTGCGAGAGTTTTCTGGTACTTTCTCGGAATCAAAAAGACATATTTATTTATTTAATGTTAAATGCACGTGCTCTTGTATTTTTAATTTGCAGGCTTAGCTTTCTTCTTTTAATATTCGTCACGCGCTGCAGTGCGCGGGAAATAAAACCATTTAATTTATAACTGAACTAACATTAGCTTTTTAAATACCAAATTCGTAGCAATATCACATCAGCTCTCTGAAATCAGAGATCTGGTCCACGAAAATTTGCCCACGAAATTCCTCGTGGCAAGGAATCAAGATTGCGCTTGTCATTAACAAGAGCCTTGCGCACCATGTATGTATGGTAAATCCTGTAGGATTTGCTCGTATATTCGCATAGTTAAAATTTCCACATATAACGACATAAATGTTTTCTGAAGTCGAAAACTATAAAGAATTTCGTTTTCATTTTCTTAAATTAGGGGAATTAGTTTTTTCTTAGTAATTATTAATTAAGCTGATCATCGAAAACATATAGTACTGTTCTTGTTTACATTTTCTTCAATAATTTATATTTACTATTTTGCAGTTGTCTATTTCTACCAGAGTATAAGTTATTATATATTCTCCCTTATACCAACAGTTATATAAATGAAAACTAATCGCGTAATTTCTTTTCTTTCCTTTCAAAAAAGCCATACAACTTTATTTATGTAGCATTCAAATTCAGAATTCATTGCTATTGCATGGGCACTGTTTATGTTCACAGTAAAATGATGTGTTAACATTTCCATATTGCTTGTTTATTATCCGAAATTACACCAAATTTCTTCAAAATTCATTCATTCTAATCATTAATTAATGTAAAAGTTATTAAAAAGTTACACTTTTTTAAACCACAATTTTTTAATATTTAGACCTAATTTAATTTTTTTTTTTTATTATTTTTATTTTTTATTTTTTCCCCACTGCTATGTGACGAGGATGAAAAAAACTTGTTTTTTTTTTTTTTTTTTTTTTTTTCCCCCCAGTCCAAAGGGGCAATTTGCACTGAAGGACTATTCATTTCGTTTTGGCATTTTGCGTTGAAAACTGTTAACGCCGAATCACTTTTCAAAGTGTTGCAACCAAATATTAGAGCCCTGTATTATATTAAAAGAAATTAAATTATGAAGAATATGCATAAATGTATGCATGTTTCTCGCGTTGTGATAAAACAATGGTACCTTAGAGCCATCAAAATTTGACTAACGTAATCTTCCATAGACTGTGGGCATGTGGAAGCCCTAATTTGAATTTGAAATGTGTTTTTTTTATCGATTACATATTTTGTAACATTTCGATTAATTTTTGATTAAAAACTTAACGATTTCAAAGAGAGCAATGGCAACACTGTACGGAAAAAAAAAAAAAAAAAAAAAAAAAAAAAAAAAACCTTTTTATCTTCAGCGCGCGAGACTGTGTATCGGAAATTTTAAAGATATGCTCGATTTAAAATTATTTTGCGAAATAGCTCTTGAACTGAATTTTATGAATTGAGTAGATATAACATGATATTTAATAAATAGAGGTAACACATAAAACATTAAGAAAACTCCTCTTTGGACGTAAGTCTGAAACCTTTCAGATTTTTTTTTCAATTTAAAAATATGTAAAAATATGAAAAATCATATAAGCATTTTGCTTTTCACAAATAAAATAATATTTATTGTTGGGAAATCGTAAAATTAAATTCTTATTGTTCACTAAAATTAAAATTCAAAGAATTCCAAGTTTAAAACCTCCCGCAAGTAGAAGCATATAAAAATACTGAAAGAAAATTTTACTGTTTGAATAAAAGGAGAAAAAGAAAAGATATACAGTGGCTCCCAAAAGTGTTCGTACACTAATGATTTTCATTGAAATAGGGTTCTATCCATAAATTAAAAGTAAACTTTCTGAATGAGATTTTAATAATAAGATCTATAATCTATTCGTAACATAGTTATATGAAATATTTTTATTATTAACCATTTGAAATATTTACCATTTGCATTTGAAATATTTACCATTTGAAATATTAATAAATATTTTTGAAATATTTACCATTTGCAACCAAAATACGAGGTGCACATCTACATGTTGTAGTAGTCCTATGTACAAAACTTCAACGTTCTGAGGCTACTCGTTTTTGAGTTATGCGAGATACGTACGTACGTACATACGTTCGTACAGACGCCACGAAAAATTCTTTTCAGAATTCATTTTAAAGCAGTTTTATAATTTTTTTGGAGGAAAAGAGTCTTTTATTCTGTCCTTACGTACAGATATCACGCAAAAACATCGTTAAATTGCATTCGAAAGCGGTCAAAATGGATAGTTTCGTTGAAATATGCTGCCTGAAACTTTTCGTGATTGCAATACTTCCTTTTTACTTCGTACAAGGAAATAAAAAGTTAAAAACTGATGGTAATCATTAGACTTTTATTCTAGATACAGACGATAGTTTAATGAAGTAATAGAGTGAGAAATTTTGCAGTTCTCTTATATAGTAAGTCGATTGCAAATCAAAGGCTGTATAACATTAAAAGCTTATTTTATTTATGACACTGGTGATATAAAATTATACCTATTGAAAAATGCGGTTTAGAAATTTAGGTCAAATAACCTTTTAAATGATTAACTATTATACACTGAGCAACGCGCTTTTACAATACCGAAGTTAAATGAAAGAAATTGTGCATCATCGATAGACAACAGCCGTCTATTTATCAAGAAAACAATTTTCTCGAGAAATTATTAAAGCCATCAAACGCATAATAATAATAATAATAAATTTATTTCTTGAATACATCAGACAAGGCTATTTAAACTCGTGCTCTATGGGTAATGAACAAAATGGTCTTTCCTTTTTATGGGGGGGGGGGATTTCGAAAATTTTGGAAAAGGATTTTTGTAAAGCACAGATTTAATTGCAATAAATAGCGAAGATTTAAGACAGCAAAATCTAGCTTAGAGATACTTTCAAAAATACTATGATATATCTCTTTTCATACTATAGTATACGGATGGTGGATAAATATCCCATTGTTCCCATAGATTACTTTTGAGAGCTTATGAAAAAGCTATCAAAACGCACTCCTTCAGTACACATACTTCCTTTCAAAGCCATTGCACTGGTCAAAATTTCATGAGAGTCAGCACTCCCCCCCCCCCCTGAATAAAAAGTTAAAAAAAGAAATCATTCGAATACTGATTTGGTTTCCAGTGTGAATAGTGCATGGATTGCGGAAAGGCATCGCATTTTAAAAGGAGCTGGCCAGTGGAGTTTTTAAAATTTGCACGAGCATCGTAGAATTCGCTTTTCACAATACTTTGTGTGATTACCAAACTAGGGTGACCCATGTTGTCAGAAAATGTCACAAAAAGGCCAGCCTTTACGGTAACATTGGAAATCTACTATATCTAGTAAGCCTAGTATAATAAATAACAGGCACAGTAAGTTCTACCCATGGGGAGGCAATAAAATAAATAAAATTACTCCAATAGACATATGGCTACGAAGTGAACGTTTCCTGAACACACTATTTTACACAATACAATATCTGGTAAGCCTCTTAATCATGAATTAACCTATTAATGATTTAAGCTGTTAATCATGAATTTAATTAAATAATATTTTTAACTCTCTTTACATTTTATTTAATTTTAATTGTATCTTATTCATTATTTTATTTATTATTATTTTCACCCTCCTAAAAGCCGTTTTATAGGTAGTGACGCACCGAGGGGATGCGAAGGGGCGACTGCCACCGGCTTCTGATCGGGGGGGGGGGAGAGAAGTCTTCAAACAACCTTTAGTTTTTAAATACAAGTGCCTAGATACAGGAATATAAAACAGTCCCTAACTTATTGGTAAATAAATCAGTTAAGTTATATATATGGCGCTAAATTCTTTTTTTTAACAGTGTGTGTTTTAGTTGCTTTTTTTCGAGAGAAGTTTTTCACAGTTGGATTTGATTAAAAGCTATCTTCGATCAACAATGAACCAAGTAAGACAATATGGTTAGGCAATTCTTTTCCCATTTAAAATGTATCAGCTGAAAACAATAATTTCAATCCTAAGTAATATTATAAATGCTAACGTGAGTTTGATTGTGCGTTTGTTTGTTACGCTTTCATGCATTAATTACTTAACCGATCATCATGAAATTTTCTATATTGTAGGCTATAAAATGTCTTCGTACGACTTTAATTAGCCGAGATATTAATTAAAAACTACTTTTACCCTACATTTTTCACTTACTTTGTTGGATTTTTTCCCTATTAAAGGGATTTGGCTCTGCGCCAATTTATTTTTTCACATATATTAGAAAAAATTTTGCGGACGTAGACAAACTTTTACATCGTTTAACTTATCGTTATGAAACTTTCAACATTTAATGTTTATAAACTACAATCATTTTAAGCTACAAAACAGGAGCATAATGTGTACCACGTACTTAATGACCGTAGCTTAAATTTAACAAATTACTTACATTTTAATTTTGCTATACTTTTACATCGTTTAATATAAAATACTACAATTTTTACAGCAACATCTGTTAATTGACATCTGCTAACTGTTTAGGAAACTACGAACGTCATACTGCACTTAGTATTACTCCTGTCACACGTTAGAGTTCACTGATGTGATAAGAGTAGGTCTTCCCACAGAGAAATGTTTATAGTGTTACAATTGAAGAAAGAACGGTTATGATTATTTAAAATCGCATTTTTCTGTGAAATACTGTTATTGTTTTTATTTTTCGAACAATTAGTAGAAGTAGTTTTTTTTTCCTAGTCTTAAGTCTTAAGTCTTTTCCTAGTCTTCCTAGTCTTAATTCCTTGTTTCCGAAATCCTTTTAATTATTTAATTTTAATCAAATAAATGTTAATTATATCGTAAAGTATTTCTCCCGCCTTCCTAGAGGGACTTCGTAGTGTAGTGGTCAGCACACTCAGCCGGTGTTTCAGAGGTCCGTGGTTCAATTCCCGCCGAAGAAAATTGCTCATTTTTCATGTCTTCGTCTTAACCTAATGTCTCTACAACATATTTGTGTTGATGCTTTGTTTGGTAATCATAGCGCTTCGGCCTCGATTGCTACTAGTCCGTCAATGTCTAGAGTCGCGTCAGTTTGAAATTTAATGTGCTTCTTGAAAAACATATAGAATATAAGAAAAGACCTTGCCACAGGCTACATACCCGTTGGCCATATTTGGCAAATATGCGGGTCTGAATAGCGCATCGTCTCACCATCGGCCGAACGGTAAAGTCGTGGAATTCTGATAGTTTGACTAATCCCAGCGAACGGGCTGGCTGCATGTTTGGTTTGCGTGATTTTCCCATCTGCAACGCGAATATGAGCCAGTTACCCTTAAAAAGTCCGTCAGGAAGGCATCCCTTCCCATAGGTAAATAGCCCACGAACTGCTTTGCCTTGATCAATTAACCTAACCTAATCTGAATAACGCACGCACGAGGTCTTGAATGTCAGTGGGAGGCACTAACTTCCGCTATGTGAAACATGATAGAAAAAATATTATACGTTTATCCGGAAGGCAAAATTAATTTAAAATAATAAGTGTGTCATCATTATTTGATTGCGGTTTGATCAATTGTTGCATTAATTAATTGAATAATAATTGTAATATTATGTAACTCGTTGAAGATAATCCTGATAATTAAAAGCTATTGTTATTGGCCAGTATAAAAACTATAAGATTTTTATAACTATATAATTATTGTATCATGCTCACGCAGGTATATAATGTTTATAAAATTTATTTTCTTGGACAAATGTTCCATTTCTTTTTTTCACATAATTATATTTTCAAAAACAAAATTTTAAATTTTATTATAGTATTAATTGTAATATATATCAAATTTTCAATTAAATAAAAAAAAATGACTATCAGAAACGTGATAAATGTCTATAAAAGTAGCTTTTAAAGATATTTAAAATTTTCAGCCTTCTTTATAAATAACGCTGAAATATATAATAAATTTAATGAATTTTACTAAGAAATTCATTTATTGCTTTTACATATCTCAGTTATTAAGCACTACCATCATTATTTAAAAATAATGTCGAATAGCAATATTATGGCTGTTTGCCAGGTCGCATTGAAGATAAATCAAATTCTTTACGTATTGTGAACTGCAACATTTATCAGGTCACGTGGATGATAAATGACATGATATTTTGCGCGGATGATTACCGTCTGCTGACGTAATATAACGGCCAAAACAAAATGTAAATACTTCGCCAGCTCTTCTTCCCTGAGTCCATTTTTATCTCCTAAGAAAATGCCTCTTTTTGTTTACTTTAGATTCGACTGTGTATTTTAAGCTACTAAATTAAGAGAAAACTCCTATGTTTACTCACATTAACAAAACAAATGGTAAACATTCATAGCAAATGTTTGGATATTTAATTTCTGTAAACATATCAATTATGAAATACCAACGTACTATCCACGGAAAAGTCAACAGTGTCGCCAAAAGTAATTTCTTACCGTGCATAATAGTTTCGAAGACTGAGAATGCGAATAAATGTGTAAATGGCTATCAAAATAATTAAGAAGCATTAAAAATAATAATTTTAAGAAATTTGCACCAAGAGAGTGTGCCATTAAAATTTTCGAAAATTCAAAGATATAGAAATTCGTAATTTTTTTTTTTAATTGCAATCTGATTGCCGTATTTAAGTCCCAGTTTAGTACCTGGAACACTCTTAAACTAAAAATTGAAATAAGCTCATTATAGTATGTTAATTTAGAATAGGAAATACAAGGTCACTTTATATTCCTTTTCGGCTTGCCTCGTATTCAGGGTAACGACTGCTGCAAAAGGTAGTCGAGTCTCCTAATTGGCTAATAGCCCTTATCCTTGCTGTGCGATGATAACGACACACATTAAAATTGCAAATGAAAGGAGGGCTGTTACGACCTTGAAATGCCTGTTTAAAAATGAATTCCCAGAATTGTATAATCAGGACTTAAAATCATGTATTTCTAGGGGCGTAGCTAGAGGGGGGCATCTGTCCCCGGGCGCAGAATCCAAGGGGCGCCAAACTGATGTTACGACATTTTAGAATTAAATGTTTTCCATCCTTGGCAAGCAGTAAGGGGCGCGAAATCTTCAGTTGTCCCTGGGCGCTGAAAACCCTAGCTACGACTCTGTGTATTTCAAACAAGTTATTCAAAACAGCAATGCCAAATCATACGGGAAAGATTTATTAGCGACATTTTGTGCCGAGTCGCTAAAACGGTTGAATCACTTTTCAAACTGTTGCCACCAAATTCTATTATGTTTAAAGAAATTAAATAATGAAGAATTTGTATGAATGTATGCATGTTTCTCGCATTGCAAAAAAACAGTGGTAATTAGTCACCAAATTTTGAATAACGTAGTCCTCCACCCGAATATGCATACCTGCAAACCCGAATTTTGAATTTCGAATTTGTTTTATTATCTATTTCATATTTTGTAAACTTAAAAGAATTTTTGATTAAAAAAAACTCAACGATTTCAAAGCAAGCAGTAGCAACACTGTACGGAATAAAAGATTTTTTTATCTCCAGCGCGCGCGACTGTCTATCCGAAAGATGGTAAGTTCTAATGATATGTCTTTTTAAATATTTTAGCCCAAAGAGGCGCTAGCTCAAATGCTTTTCGAATGTGTGTGCAAATGAAAGAAACATCCCTTTGTAATATATATCTGAAAAACTTTGAAGTTTTTTTAATTCAGTTTTTTTTTTAAATTTTCAATATTCCTTCAAAATAGCTTTGCGTAGTAATTTTACCAAAAAAAAAAAAAAAAAAAAAAACGCTCATGTTTAAACGGCATTAAAGTAGCTAGAGGTTTTTGAATCATTTGGTAAAAATTCTTTAAACAAAATTACTATTTTTAAACCAATTTAATTTTATTAAATTCGGCTACTGCATTCAAAAATATGATGACAGTCAGAGATTGTATTATATAAATTGTATTCAAAACATAAGTTCGCTTATTAATTCAAAAACAAGAAAATTCGTTATTTCTCTTCTTTATAAAGACATAAATTAGGCAAGAGAAATTATTCATTCCCCAATTGAAAATAGTTTTAAAGAGCTGCCAAAAGATGGCACCACCAATCACAAATGGTTTTTCGCGCAAAGCTAACATAGCGAATTTTGTTTTAAAGTCCTAAAATAAATAATTGCTGAATTTGGTTTCAAATTAAAAAAAATATCAGGTACTATTGAGCATTTGTCTGCTTGATTTTTTTTTTTTAGTTTTAATTAATGATTGATAAAATTTCTAAATGTAATTAGACGTATGGCAACGACATGCTTCAAACTGTCATGGCTGCTTCAATGCAATTATTTATACATGTTACCAAAAAATTGTAGTACGTAGTTAATTGTTTCTATGACTTCTAAGTGGAAAAAGGTATTGTACGAGAAACAAGATGTTCCGGATAACTACGTAGACGAATCTTTCTTATCTGATCTCCGAAAAAATGTAAATTTATATAAGTATACGTGGGGGGAAGCATTTACCGGTGTTTGTGCAGTTACACATGAAGTGAGCTCTACAGTACTGTTTGTTGTGGCTTTCATCTTTTTGAAAGATGAATCATGTTCGATTGCAGTGATACTTGTCAGCGTAGCCATGTTGATAATCATTAGCTTTATAATTCATCAGATCACATGTGAATTAGATAATAGATGGAAATTTAAAAACATTCCCTTCTCTGAATACCTTAAAAGTTGTGTTATTTTTTTTACTTTTGGCTACATGTTTTCGCCCATTCTTAAAGCTTTAACAGAAACAATAAGTACAGATACTATTTACGCTATGGTTACACTTATGATGTTGACTCATGTATTGTTTCAAGATTATGGTGCTGAAGCTGCTATAGTATCCCAAAGTTTATCACTTAATTCGGCATTATTCGCTGCAGTGTGTCTGTCATCAAGATTGCCTACTGTTATGCGTACATTTGCTCTTGTGATATTAGCTGTTATGGTTTTTGTGGTTCTACCTTTGTTGAGACACAGATTTCAGAAAAATATTTCTGGCTTTCTTATAATAACTGGAATTTTCATAATTACTGTTTTGATTGCCTTATTTTACATTTCAACCACATATGCTGTACTATTTGTGCTTTTGTGTTTCTCGGTTAATGTAATATTTCCAACATTGTTTGTTCATTGCCAGAAATATAAAGAAAATATATTTGGCCCGTGGGACGAAGCTGTCGTGAAACAACATCAGAGTATATCTCATGAATATAAGTCATGAATAGAAAAAGCATCATAGTAGTTTTGTGACTTTGATCGTATTAAAATTATACTTTTATTATTTATTCAAAGATTTTCCAGTATGGTTAATACAGGATTTTGTAAAAAAATTGTATTTCTGGACCTCTCCTGTTTGTTCATTTGTTTCCATTGCCAAATGCTTCATTTGATCAGGTTTGTTAATTATGTATGTTATTAAATTATATATACTAAGTATGTACATTTTTATTACATATAAACATGTATGGGCATACCAGTGGCTCAATGGATAACTAAAAGCTAATAATTCAATCTGGATGTAAATCTTGCTAAATGAGCTGTACTAGTGATCAACCTAATTTGAGACTTTAGGTACTATAATAAAGCACGCATAGACTATAGTTCTGCATTTAAAGAAATCGTAGGTACTCTTCTGTTATCAGGACCAAATTCAGAAATGTATGTATATACATGTGTGTATACATACATTTCTGAATCTGGTCATGATAACAGAAGAGTATCAAATCGTACTTTAAAAATTAGGAAGCACTTCTGCAGAGAATCCGGTAAATGTAAACAGGCGATAAATAGTTCAAGCCTGGTAACCTAGTGGATTCATCCTATTAGCTTGTTCAAAGGTTGCAACCATTCCTCTTATGTTCATTTTGTTGAATTATCACTGTAGTTGTTCGCATTTGGAGATTTATATTATACTTCTCTTATTTATTATTATTTTTTCTGATTTTCCACATTATTTTTTCTAACAATGAGTAGATAGAAAAATATAGGATAGATTGAAATATAAATATTGTTAGACAAATAGAATAGAATGAAAAAAATTAAATGATAGATTATGTTGCAGCCACTGTTTTATGTAAAAATGTATTAATATATCATATCAATCATCCAGTGACCAATAGAAAGGCATCACCTTTTTTTTTTTTTTTTTTTTTTTCATTATTGGTGAAACTGCAATAATTACAACTTCACTTTCATTTTCGCTGAGAAAAACCAATGAAGCACTTCTTCACTCACTGACCAAAAGATATGAAAGCAATTATCATAGCATCTTAGCATATGTGCTTAATTTCCAATCTTATAAAGCTGAAAATCTTCTATATAATTCAGCTAAGATTATCATTAGAAGTGTTTTTATCAGATTATGGAAGTATTTTTTCAATAAATCTTGTATGAATGTGTTACTTTTACAGCTGATTTGTCTTAGATTTCTATGACAAGCATAAACCATACTAAAATCTGAAATGAATAGATCTGGGGGAGGAAAATGATGAAAAATCATATGCAAATGAAATGACATGATAACTGTAATATATAGAAAAGTTCGCAGAATCTTTTTACAGAATGAAGTTCTTACTGTGCAAAATGTGTCAGTTTTTAATCATGATGAAGCTGCTTTGCCAAATAAAATTCGATTCACACTCTGGGACAAATGATTTAGGGTTCACAAATAAAAAACGAATATGCCAATCAGTTTTTAAGCATGACAATATTCAAAAAAACACAAATATCTGAAAGAGATAAAAAAAAAATATTGTGCACCAGATAGATCAGATTATCATATTGATGACTTGTGGGTAAATTGTGGGCATACGAAAACAAAAATTTAGATCTTTAAGGGTGAGCAGGTTTGCTTGCTTCCTCTGGAAAAGATTCTTGATGTATTATACTTGTACATGCTGTTAATATGGATGAAATATTCCTAAAGCATGCAATAAGAAATTTAAAGGAGATTACTATGGGAAAATGAACACAGAATATTAATAAAATTGTTATGTTAAAAGATTGCTGCCTAACTTAGAAACTAACAGCATAATTGTGTTAAATACTGCATTTTTTCATAGCATTTTTGTGCTAAAAAAATTCCTTCTTCAAGTACAAGGAAAGCAGACATTCAGTTCCAGTTGACGGGAATAAATATGTCTAAAACTGGTATCTTGAGGAACTAAAAGTTCTGCTTTCAGCACTTTCAAAAGCTCTGTTTCTGCTACTTTCACAAGCAAATCTGTTCTGGTCTCTGGTAGCTGAAAGCAAAACTTTCTAATGTTCAAAGCCCTACCAGTGGCCAAGTGGTTCTGAATACTGATAGTCTGACTTAGATTTGAACCCAGGTGAATGGGCTGGCTGCATGGTTATAGTTTTGCCCATGTGAGATGTGAATATGAGACAGTTTCCCTTAGAAAGTCCTCCCTCAGGCAAATAGCTTTTGTGATACTCAAATCACCAAACCTAGCATAAACTCTAATGTTCAAAAACAATTTAAATTCCATCATATTAATGCTTTAGCTGCTAAACATGGACATATTGTGCTTTGTTTGCCACCATATATCATCGTGAATTAAATCAAAATAAACTCAGTAGTGTGGAAGCATATGAAACATCAAAAAATATAACTTTTTAAAAAGGATCCATATATTAATTGAAAAAGAATTGATTTGATAACTCCTTACCAGTGGACTAAATACATGACACAAATAATAGCAGAAGAAAGGAAAATGTGGAAATTAGATTGCCTATTGCAGAATGTGTGAAATGTAATATTGATAAATCAGATAGTTTAGATTATCTGATAATAATCTTGCTGAAGTTAAATACCTTTGTTTAAAAAAAAAGCCCTTTTCAGGGCCACAAATTAAGAAACAGCAGAACCATACACAATTATAACTAATTTGACATCTCTTAGAAAATCTAATATAGAAGACTTTAAATTAAATATGGTAAAGAGAGCAAGGATTTCTGTTCAAAGTGAGAGATGCTTTCATGGAGGACTTTAAGGTAGGGATTCTCAATCAAAGGGGTATTTCATAGTTTCATGGAGTTGGAATGCAGTCAGCTTTTCATTTAGTTGTTAGTAAAACATGTAAAAAGATCATCTAATTTTAGATGAATATATATGTTTATTTTTCGAGTTTTGAAAGGAAGGGGAGCATGGGGCAGAAAAAGGTTGAAAAGGACTGTTTTTGTATAATACATTGCAAAACTCTGAAGCAGTAATTGGAAATGAGCCTGCTGCATACAGTGTTTTACAGCTTTATCACTGATACAGTACACTACAGCTATCTCTTTTTAATCAAAAAAAAAAAAAAAAAAGATAGCTGTAGCACACTTTTGTATGCAGTTACATATATGTGTCAGTCAAGTGTGGCTATGCAGCTGAAGACTATTTATGTAAGGGAATGTGCTTGTGGAACTACCAGTGTTTGCATCTTCTATGCACATAAACAATACTCATAGTCCTTCATTTGATAAAGCATAAGAGCTTTAATTATTTTTAAATACAATCAACAAGTTATTAATTGATAAACTGCGGTAAATACACTTCTTAATAATTTAAATCTTTATTTTTACCTTTTTAACAATGAATCCAATTGATATAATTTATGTAATTTATGCATTGTTACAATGTAATTTAAATTCAAAAGCATACTCTTTTTGATTTTAAATAAGTGTACTCGGTTGATCTTTAGATTATGGTAACTTGGCGATTTTTTTGGCGACCAACTCTCCTACAGCAACCCTCTCTTTTTTTTTTCCTGCCGCCATTTTGTCTTCACGAAGTAAAGACATGTTTCTTAATTAACTCTTATCTACTGAACACTTCTTCCAACAATCTACTAGCCGAATTACACTTATGCTAGAAATTTTATCTAACAAAACTGCTTAATCATGACAAATATTCACTGCAAAATTGGGAAAAAGTGCACAATACCATACTCCTTACGCGTTTTTCAAAATAACACATACACATAAACCATGTACACGTCGACTTATTTTTACGTAAAAAAAAATCCCAGAATTACACAAAAATGGCATTGCGCACACTCTTCACTATATCCATGTACACTGCTTTTCTCTCATAAATTAGAAAAATTTCACGAAAATGCATGACAATTTTCTGAATCTTTAAACCCGGTAAAAAGAACATATATGAAATTACCTGATCGCGAAAAAGTATATACCCTTTCCAAATATGAACATTTCCACATATAAAATAAATAAAATATCCAAAAACTTTTACCTCTAAATCATCTATTATATTATAAACGTCACCAACGAATTCATACTGCAAGCATTACAAATACTTAGTGTCAAATATTTAAATTATTTCCATGCACGTTTACTTCAACTAAAACGTATACCAAATTCCTACAAACATAAAATTCACAAAATAACTATCATTTAATTAAAATATCACTAAACCATGTACACGTCGACTTATTTTTACTTCAAAAAAAAAAATCCCAGAATCGCACAAAAATGGCATTGCGCACACTCTTCACCACATCCATGTACACTGCTTTTTTCTCATAAATTAGAAAAATTTCACGAAAATGCATGACAATTTTCTGAATCTTTAAACCCGTTAAAAAGAACATATATGAAATTACCTAATAACGAAAGAGTATATACCCTTTCCAAATATGAACATTTCCATGTATAAAATAAATAAAATATTCAAAAACTTTTACCTCTAAATCATCTATTATATTATAAACGTCACCAATGAATTCATACCGCAAGCATTACAAATACTTAGTGTCAAATATTTAAATTATTTCCATGCACGTTTACTTCAACTAAAACGTATACCAAATTCCTACAAACATAAAATTCACAAAATAACTATCATTTAATTAAAATATAATTAAATTCAAAAACACTACTTAAAATATAAATAAGCACATACATTAAATTAATAAAAATTAGCTTACAATCCTAATTACTTTAAACTAAATCATTGCTAATAACAATTTTCCCAATAATACCAAATTACTTTACTTCCACCTTACATTTAGAACAATGCATAAAAATAATATCCTCAAATAATTCAAAATACTAACTTATCTAATCTTCTTCAGAATCTTGCTTACATGGTGCATGCACTTTTATTATGGATTCAATAAAATTATTGAACGATTTTTTCTGTGAATTTTTCCTCCACACTTCCTCCGCTAAATAAAAAGCAAAATTCTCTATCACAATGCCTCGGAATGGCGCTTTTTATAGCACTCCACGTGCCCTCTATTGTATTGGTATGTGCACCTGTTTCCGAATCTTTAAAATAATATTTGTGGTTCACAGCAAGATGTTTAAAACCTTCATCTTCCAAACATTCATACGATTTCCAGCAATCTGAAATAATTATAGTACCCGGTAGAATATATTCTTTTTTAAAACTTAATAAACAATCTTTACTTCTATCTTGCACAACCTTAAAAAAACATTTATTACTACCCCTTTCAATCCCACCAAACACCCATTTTCCCTCCACTCTCCTACCTCTCTGATACTTCCGCTTCCCAAACTTACTCTCATCAATTTCCACAATAACATTCATACCACCAAGCATACCCATATCATTTTCGCAAAATTCCACGCACACTTCCCTACAAAAAGAATTCCAATCAGCTGCAGTCCTACTGCTAATTTCTAAATCCGAAATCCAATAGTCAACTGGCAATCTATTCACCCAATAATAAGAAAGCAATAAAATCTCACCCATACTCAAACGACTTTCAGCAAACCACGTACCCTTCCTTACATTCCGTTTCACAAAATGTCCATTTTCACCAGATTTCTTGCACCGCCATTCAAACTTATCAGTAATATCCTTCCTTTCACACAATCTCATTTCATTCCCACATTTTGGACATTCATACTTATCCGCAATTAAACCTACACTCGTGCACCATTCAACCAATTCTTTTGAATTATCACACAAACGAATTAAAAATCTAGAATTCACTTTAGACTGCGCCATACAATCCCAAAATTATTCAACCCTACTTCACACAACACACAATGAAGCTTAATACAAAATAATATACAGCCACAGATATTTTTCCAAATTCCCCCCTTTTCCGATTAAAGAACCGTAAATCGTCCATTAATATCACATGACATATCCCATGATCTCTCATTTCCCTCACACAAAATAATGCGTAATCGGAACTGAGTACTGCTCACATTATTACCAAAGTCCCAGGTTACCTTTATCGCCTCCAAAATGTCGCCAAACTACCAGTTACCATATTCTAAAGATCAGCCGTGTACTCTGTTTGCGATTTAAAAGCAATAAATGTATGTGCAATAATTTAAAAGTTTATTTATTATTAATAATGCAGTTAACTGATTGATAAAAATCTTATGAACATTTGTGCTTTGTTGTAATTAATAAAATAAATTTCTAATGTTATTTAAACAGTATAGAAACATCTATTTTGTAATTTTTATGCATGTTTCATAGTTTTTAATGTGTTTAATATTTTTTTATATCTTAACATTTTTAAGGGTAAAGTCTTTTATGAATTATTAAATTGCAGTCTGAATTTCTCAGTTTATTTTATTTGTGTTTTCATCTGTTCTTATCATTAATTTTAAACAGGACAAGAGGTACTGCAGAAGATTGCTTGTCTGAGCATTATTGGAAGGGTATGTAACTTAAAAAGAGGCAGTTGATGCAAGACATAATTTTTAGAATGAAAAATTTAATTTTTATAATGTTTGCTATAAAATGGAGTTTCACTTTTTTAACAATCTCAAATTAAAATCTAACCAATGTGTTTAGAAATAAAAAATGTAAAGTTTTGCTTTGGTTCACCTTTTTCAAAACTGCAAACTTATTAAACTCTTACAAATTAGGAGAAAATAACTTATTTTACTAAATTTATGTAGTATCACATGTAGTTAAATGAACATTAAAAAAGGAGTGGGTGTGATTTTTTTTAACCTAAATTAACAATTGTTAATTCTTTCATTTCAAGTTGGATTTAGTTTTTAAATGCTATCAAATTTGTATATGTTATATTTAGAGAGGTGAAAAATCCCATGCAAATTAAGGAAACGGGAAGCATGTTATTTGCCCTACCACCAAGTGCATTAAATAAAAATATTATTAATTAAATACACCAAATTCAGCAAGAAGTTACCAAATGTGCAGCGAATTGAAAAAAAATCGGACATCCATGGGCAAGTCGGCACACTTTAAAAACAGAGTGAAAAGGTATTTCTAATGTATTCGAGATATAAGCCCTTTGAACAAAAGCCACTAATCCTTGACAGCTAGCCATCATATACTTTGGTATAATAAAAGCCAGCTAACCAATCTGTCAAAATCACCACACTACACTTTTCTTTGTTTTCTTTTTGTTTGTTGTGCGAGGCAAAATTTGTGAATACAAAACTTTGTGATAGTAATATTATAATAAAAAACAGCTTGAAAATATTCTTAAATTTAAAAAGCACTGTAAGAATAAATAAAAGCCTACTAGTAATTATAAATAATTAAGTATAGAATGTTTCATACTGAATGGAACAACAAGAAAGCAAACCTGTGAATGCTGTAACTATTTCACTTCCATAAATTAAATTTACAGTAAAACTATAGTTGTCCAAGTTTCTATAGATGTTCTATGTGTTTATATATGTTGTTTACTGTGTATTCCAGTTCTTGCCACACTTGTGATAGAATAGCCTTTGTTACTGATTCAAGAACTTCTGATGTCATTATTCCCTGGGGAAATGAACACTTTAACAAAACCCCATGGGAAAAAATAATAAGGGGTTAGATTTGGGGATCTAGGTGGCCAACAATGCAGTGGTAAATCATTTGATGCAGCATGGCCAATCCAGTGATTATGCATATAAATATATATACAGTACACTCCCGATTATCCACGGAATTGAGTGGCGCGGCCGCCGCGGATAACAAAAATCGCGGATAATCCAAAAAAAAGCTAGAAACAGGTATAGCAAAAGAAAGAACATTCATTTCAACTTTGAAAAATCGTTTTATATACAATAAAACATAAAATAAACAGCAGAAAGTGTTTAACTAACGCGCAATATTTTAGTATATCACTGAAAACTAACCTAAAATGCGTTTTGTTAATGAAAACCTCTCATAAGTAAACAAAGTGCTTTGTATACTTATGAGAGGCATCAAGGATACACAGAAAAATTAATACATATGTACTGTTTTAATACTGTAATGTATTATGTAATTACAAAAGCATAACTGTAAAACTACACCTTTCTGAAGAAATCAGTCATTTGTGTTTGCTTCTTGCTTTGGAAACATTTTCTCTTGATCCGAGATTGCATTTTTCGTAGCATAAATTTCTCGGCCAACTCCGCGTCATCTTGTTCTTCCAAATAGCTCAGCAATCCATTGACTTGTTGCAAAGCCGCTTCGTGAGTCTTCCGCATCTGCACAGTGGGCTCTTCTTCGCCTTCACTTTGCTGTCCTTCATTCTCGGTCTCTCCCCTTGCTTTCTTCACAATTTCGTCATCTGTCAAGCGTTCGAAGCCAGGTTCGTTGACGGCACACTCCAACCACTCGTTAATGTTTTCAGCATCGACGTTCTCACCATACCGCCAAGAATTGCCGTGGGCGTGTCTACATCTTCATTCTCTTCTTCACAACTCAAAGGGTTTTCTCCATGATTTTATGAGGGTTGACAGTTTGACTGAGTCCCATGCAGATGCAATATCGTAGATGCTGCCCAAGATTGTGTAGTGTTTCCAAAACTCTTTCAGATCATAACCTTCTTCAATTTTGGTCATTAGCAGCTTGGTTCCATATGTTCTCTTCATTGTTGCAATGACTCCTTGTTCCATGGGTTGGATTAACGCAGTAACGTTTAGGGGGAGAAACTTTGCAAAAATTTGTCCATCAGAAGACTTTAGCACGCTTGTTGCTGGGTGAGAACCCAGCAACAAGTGAGTTCAAGCATGCTAAAGATGCGTTGTCGATCAATAGCACAGCTTTTTCGGGCAGGTTTTTCAATTTAAGGTGTTTATGCACTTGAAGAACAAAGATGTTTTCAAACCGTTCTTGAAAAATGTTTCGGTTCATCTATCCTCTTTTTTGGTTAAAGTAATCAACGCGCAAATTTTCTATCCTTGTGCCTTTGAAAGATCTCGGTTTCTTTTACTTTCCAATGACAACAAGTCTAAGTTTATGTCCACCGGTAGCGTTACTGCAAGACATGATGGTGATCCTTTCCTTGCTGGTTTTACGACCCGCCGCTTTACTTTTATTTTCAAATGCTAAAGTGCGAGTGGAAAGACATTTCCACAAAAGTCCCAATTCGTCGGCATTGTAAATTTGTTCAAAAGATAGCTCTTCTTTTAAAACAAATTCTTCAAATTCATGGTGGAAATCATCGGCTGCTTGTTGGTCATAACTAAGTTTCTCCCTATGAAGTCCAATTTCTCGAATTCTGTGTCGCTGCTTAAAACAAGTCAACTAGCCAGAAGACGCATCAAAATTTCCTTTCAGGCCTAACAACTCAAAAAAGGTTTTTGCTTTCGCCGCAAAGATAGGACTATTTACAGCACTATTTACCCTCTTTTCAAACTTGAGCTAACCACTCTGTCAGTGCCGTGTCTAGCTCATCAAAGGTAGAGCCCTTCATAGTTTTTCGCGTTTTCATTTTGGAAGCACTGTTCGACATTGATGCAAAGTTCACCAGTTTGTCTTTTTGCTTTAGAATGTCACGCACTGTTGTTTCCGTGATTCCATAATCCAATTCCATCTGCTGCCTTGTAGCGCTGTTTGCTACTTTGAAAATTAATTCTAGTTTTTGCGCAATCGTCAACACAACCTTCTTTTGTTTTCCTGACATTTTAAATCGATAACAAAAAACACAAAAACCAAAAAGCACAAGCACTGAACACAATAAAAGATAGGAAATTAACTCGGACCGGTTCGCAAACACCATCAGGCTTAAACTAACAATGGCAAGTGGAAGGAAGTGGACGTGTCAGTAAGATTAACACGATAGAGGGTGGTGGAGTGGGCACTGCAAGGATGGGGGCCGAGGGGAAGGTTCCGAGAAGGCCTGGGATATTTTTGCCATGAATAAGCATGATGTTAGCAAATTCAACGTTTCGTTCAGTTTTGTGAACATTTTTCTTTTCTTTGCTTTACGCTTGTAAAAAAAAAAAAAAAAAAAACTTTGTGCGGCAGGCGCGGATAATCGGGAGTCTACTGTATATATTACATATATTTATATATATGGATATATACACTAATGTTTGTGAAAAATACAACACCATGAAGGAATTGTTGGAAGTGAATGAAATGTATTCCACATAATACTGATAGTGATACAAATAAACATCAAATTTATCAAAAAAACACCAGAAATCAGTACTTTGTGTGTCCACCACATTAAACGATGAGAACCTGTACAAATAGTGGGATTGAATCATACAGATTCTGAATATAATCCTGGGGAATGACATTTCATAAGGCCAGAGTTCAGCTTTAGTGTGTGCCCCACCAGCTGTTTAAGCGAGTTGCCAACTGATGACATACGAGACATGCTCGTTGGGCAACATATTCGGAAAAGAAGCGAAACCTGGTGTGCCCTAAAGAAGGCTTGTGCAGTCTGAGAAACGTGCATGGGCCTTATCCTATCTTGCTGAAATACAACACTCAGAATGTGTTGAAGAATGGAGAGGACCTCTGGCTCCATAACTTCTGTTATATCACTGTTGAGATTGCCTGCAATTTGGACTAGATGTGATATGCTAGGTGATAGTCTGACTAGGTATACTGATTATAGTCTGACTAGATGTTTGTATGGTATTACTATAGTCTGACTAGGTGTTTGTATGGTATGACGCTGGATAACACTCTGTGTGGGAACAGACATTCCCCTCTGTAGCATCTGACATGTAATCTTCCATCTTTGTACCTCAGATTGTAACGAGATTCATTGGAGGAAATAACTTGTTGCCACAGGGCACGTCATGCACTGTGTTGCCATGTCCATTGAAGTCTGAGATGTCTGTTGTTCAGCAACAGAGGAATCAAGCATAGAAGAACCCTTGCGCGCAGTTCATGCTGCAGCAGACGGCAACTAGCCATACAGTTAGATAGCACAACAGCTGTAACCGTGCTCCAATATTATGCTAACATACGAGAAAACACAGTACAATCTGTTACAACCATGTGTACGAGTGTCTGTTATCCAATGCCATTGTGATACTGTGTGCCCCACTGCCAGAATTTTTCCTTGTTTGGTTCTCCTCTGTCCATTTCTTCCAAATATACATCACTGTTGTGGAACTGTGCTGCATGCGTTCTGCAATTGCTCCATACGAAAGTCCACCCTCTCGCATACCGACAACACAGCCTCGTTCGAACCCCATTAGTTGTTGGTTATGGCATCCTCCACTGTTGACAAGGCATATTGACCACTAATTAAACACCCATCGCAGACAGAGTACGATGAACAGATTTCAGTGCAACTTTACAGTCCTTTATATACATGGAACAAGCAACCAGTTCTCATTCCACGCACATGTAATCACTTTGTAATTCTAATCATTTGCATGTCTTACCTCACTTTACATTTCCTGTAAGTTTGGTTCAATTTGCAGAATTCTGTCATGGTGCTGCAATTTTCATAAACATTAGTGTATAAATCAGCATTAACTTACAGCATTACACACATAACTCAAAATATTGGGGATCCCAAAAATCACTGCGGCATACCTTTGACTGCTGCTTTGATTCTGAATCATGATATCTAATCCAGAATTCTTTAATGGTGATTATTTTTTCAACAATTTAAGTTCCTTTTCCATTTGCTGGAAAACTGTTTAGTAGTATTAATACAGTGAATCATAGGTTCTTCACTTAGCGAATATGGTACCCATCTTATCCAACACAAGTTATTTCGAGGGGTTTTTTAATAGCATTTTTAAGACTAAATGCTAGTGTGGTAATTTGCCTCATTAAGTCTGACTGACAATTAATGAATGAATGTTTTTTTTTCAATCATATCTCTGCTTTCCTAATGTTTTTATCACTCACAGACGTTGATAGATTTACCATGTACTGTATGTGGTTTTTTTTTAAATTTTCATTATGTGAATATGGTCAGTCTGTCAATTTATTCTTCAATATACACATACACAATATACATGCTCATCTGAAATGCTTCTTGACCACTTATTGGCCATGTTATTTGAAGCAAAATTCAATAGTGATCTTTTCTCCGATAATCAAACACACATCCTAAGTGACCACTGTGATGTGCTGTAAAAGTCAAAATGCATAATTTGACTTTTACAGTAATCAGACAAACAATAACTATATTTAGCTTTACTCATATTAACAAACATAACATGGGCTATCTTCATAGGTGCCAGCCACATAACTAGTGCAGAGCTGTCAATTCATGAAACTTTCAGAATAGTATGTATGATGGGATTCTAGTTTCAGTGTGTAGGGATGGGATATGAATGTAAGGATTCTAGTTATAATTTTAAGTGGTCAATAAAAAGAAAAAGCTTAAATGTTTGTTTTACCATACAGATTTATATAGTACGTATTTCTTTTTTTCTTTTGTAACTGTATAGTTTGAAAAATATAGTGTAAATTTCAAATCAGTAATCTCACATCAATGTTATGCTGATGAAATGCTTCATGAAAACAGTAAATATATGTAGTTATTTAAAGTATTTAAGTACTTTATTAATTGCTGTGTGATAAATTCATATTTGATATTAAAATGATTTTGATTTACCTAAAATATAAATGCAAATTCTGTGTTAATATACCAATATACTTATAGAAGTTTATGAATGAAGTTACAAGCAAGAAAGACTGCATTCTTAATTTTTAATATGAAATTGGACATCAGCTTGGAATATTAAAAATGATCAGCTAATGAATTTTGAATATGAAAATTATTTAATGTAAATAAGTCATCACAATTCATTTCATAAATACCTGTTCAAATTCTAAAAATTTCGCTTTCCCTAAATTCTAAAAATTTTGCTGCTTAATGTTTCTCTAGATTCTAAAAATTTTATGCCTGGTGCAGCCACACCAGCTTTGTATAAGAGTTTATGGGGGAAGTTATTTATTTGGGACTCAGATAGGCCTTAAGTATATGCAGGAAATAGATGTAAGTATAACTATAATAATTCAGGCTCAACTTCCTCAGCACATGATAGAAGCCAAAAAAATACAGGGCAACAGCACATTTTTAGTCACCTGGCTCATGATATGATACATTGCTAATAGTGTATAGTAAATGCTAGCTAATCTTCATGATGATAGCCATGAATTTGAAAGTTTTCAAATATTGCAAACAAAAAGCAAAACTTTCTGGTTAATGAAATTTGTGAAGAAATGTAGAGAAGTAGTAAGAAGTGAAGTTAATATAAGAGAAGTTTTCCATTTGCAATGGCAATGCCCTAATTATCAATCAACTAACAGATGGCAAAATTTTTTGTTTCGTTCTGAATCCAGAAAATATGGTTGCTGTTAGTGAAGAAATTGACAGAGAGGTTACTTAGGATGGACTTGTTAGTTACTTGGATTTTGTGCTGTATGTACTTTACTACTAACACGATTTAGAAATATGTATTAGTTTTATTTTGTTAGTTAACAAAAAGATAATAGTCAAAACGCTGAACTATTAATATAATTATGCCATATGCATATAACATTGAAATTAAGAAAATACATTTCTAACATGAAAATCAGTATAGAAAAAAATGTTGGTATGTTTAATTTTCTCAAACTCTGATCTTTTATTTTTGAATGTTGAATCTGCTTTAAAGCATCAAAATTTAACAAAAATAAAATGGAAAATTAAACTAGAATAAATTTAGTGATATAATTTTTTACTTTTTTCTTTCCCAACTGATTAGAAAAGTATGGTTACATTCCTTTACTGCTAAACTGATTTCATTTTTCACAATAATTTCCATTTCATTTTAGAAAACACTTTATATACAGTTTTTCTGTAAAGTACAAATCTTTTACTTATTAGTTTTTGGATACAGTCTACTTGGTATTATTATTATTGGTTCAACAGTAGAATAACACAAGACTGAACTGATTGTATCTTAAACTGAATTTTTCTACTGAAATAATATTTGAGCTGTCTCTAATAATTAATATATATATATATAACTAAATAAGCCATGCCTTCATAATGCATAGAAAAATCAAATAGTTATCAATTCTGTAAAGAATTTTTACATAAAAGGAATAAATGAATAGCAATGAACTAATATTTGTTTACAAGTGAAATTGCTTTTCTTATTTTAATAAATACATGAGGCAACTGCTGCACTTTATGTTAATTACAAACATAATTGTTTTCCCTAAATTACAAAGTTTTTGCATTATTATCATGAATTACTAAAGTTCAGTTGTACATGGTCTAAGCCTTTGGCTTTATAAATTTTAATGTGAACATTGAGACTTCTGTAATATTTGTATTTAACAATGATTGTAAATAATATTGACTTGATCATATTTGAATATAAACAAATAGCTATTGAAACACATATTTTATCAATATCAAATATTTTCAGCTTACTTACAAAATTTGATATTTTTGAAGATATTTATATGTTTCTTATGTAAATATTGTTCTATTTGGCTTTATATTTATAATCTCTATGTTTCAAACTATTTTTTAAAAATTTATCATCAAGATTAAATTTTACAAAATATGCCGTAAAACTTAGAAATTCCTGAATTGCACTTATTTTTATCTTTCACTAAATTGTTTTCTTAGCAGATGGATTAGGTTAAGCTTTTTTTTATAACAACATAAAAATAAATGCTTTTGAATAAATGTTAATACATACATATCAGATTAATAATTCACATTATTTTCTTACTATGCAAATGCAATTTATGTCAAAATGTTTGTTAAATATAAATCACAACAATCAATGAAGTTACCATGTTTTCACCCCCTCCCTTAAATTCATTTGGAAAAATAAAAATACTTCATATGCTAGATGAATATGAACTAAAAAGTTTTGATCATGAAATTACTATCTAGACTAATTTTGAAGAATTAGAGAATTATGTCAATATATTAAAAAATTGAGGGAATATGTGTATGTGGGTCAGTGGGTATAATTAATAAAAAATGTCAAATGTTCAAACTTTGCGTACCTTTAAGCATTAAAGAAAAGACTGCAATAGATAATATTATAGTAGGAATTCCAAAATAAAGCATACATTCTCTAATTTAAGATTAATTTCACACTTTTCAAAAAGTACGTTGTACTTGAAAATCCTAATTTTCCTATTTTCAAATGAATGGATTAAAATAGGTAAATTTCCACTTTATCATTTAGCAGCAAGAAATAGCTATCAAAATACACCAAATTTACTCTTGCAATAAACAGTTTACATAGGAACTGAAGAGGCTGAATAAGATCATATTTTTAATGTCTTTGAAAGAGTTTTGATTAAAATGTTTGCTCCACTTTTTAATTAGCCCATAAAATTACATTTTAAAATTAATCATGTATGTTAGAAGATATCATTTGTTTAAAGTATGCCATATAAAAATAATTAATTTTTAATTACATAGTGAAAACTGAATATTTGACTACCTTCATCATATTTGATTAAACTGTACCAGTCAAAAATTTATTAGTTTTTAATTGTGTATTGAAGACAAAGTATTTGAATCATTTCACCATTATTATCTAAAGTGTCAATTCATAATTGTAATAAAAACTAACTTTCATGGTTTTATATAAATAAAATTAAGAGGCTTTAAACTAACAGGGTGAAGTTAGCATTTTTATTAAATTCTTCTAATCAGTGGGGAAAAAATTGGGCAGTTTTTAAAGAGGATTTAAAATTTATTCCTATATTTTCTCTTTAGATGTATTCATTCAACTTAGCTTGATATTAGAAATTGTAATGTAACAATAAAATATTGAATTAAAATAAATGTGACAGAAGTACTAAGAGCATGGAAATTCATTAAATTATGCTATGCATTCTGTGTAATTTTATATATGAATTATTAAATATTGCTGTTTTGCATTTTATATTTTATATATGAATGATGGTGTTATATGATCAGTTATGCTGCATATTTTATGCATGGTTTATTTATTTGCAAAAGAATTTAAAAAACTGTACCGTGGTAGCTTGGTATACATCATGTTTCAACATGAAAATTTTTAGTACATATGTTATCTGTTTGGATTACAGCTTGTGCTTGATGTTTCATGACAGCATACACTACCCTTGTTTACCTCTTTTGAGACAATGTTATGACTACTCATGAGCATTAGTAAGCCTGTTGCTACTATTCAGTACATAATTTGTGATATAACTTTGAATTTTCAAATCATTTTGTATTTTCTCATGTATATTTTTTATAAATATGTTAATAATACATTTTTAAAAAGTCAATGAGAAGTACCAAGCAATGAAGAAAATGGTTAGCATCACCATGTAGGTGAAAAAAAGATTGTTGAATAGTATGAAGATGACATGCATATCCGGGACTTTGCTATTGCATACTGTATGGCAAGAATAATTATGTACACTGTGCAAAAAAAAGATGAAAAAAATGGGTCAGTTCTATATCTCCCGTTCTATTGGGCCGATTGACGAAATTCAACTTGCATTTTTTATGCGTCGAAAGCGCGACTTAGGATATGTATTAGATTTATGTATACCATTTTTCTAATATAGGTATTTTGACACAAAATCGAACTTTTTTTTAAATAACATACCAATTTTTTTTTTTTTTTTTTTTTTTTTTTTTTTTTTTTTTTTCATATTTCAATTTTACGACTCAAATTATGCAAAACTACGAAGTTTTGTAAAAATCGCATGGGTAGTTTCTAAAAAATTAGCTCTCAAAATTTTAGCTCCTCAATGTTAATTGAGTTTGGTATATATTTATTATTCTCTTTTTTTTTCTATTAAGCTTATTTGATTTTTCCATTCATATTTCAAAATTCAGGTTCATTCTGAATAAAATTCACCCATTTTTTTATTTATTTTTAAATAAATTTTATAAATTTTTAAAAAAAATTGAATTATAAAGTATAAAATTTTTATAATCATCTTAATGTAGACATATTTCTAAGCATACCTGCAAAAAATTAAAATTTTTTATTCGAAATTTCCGAAGATATATTTGAATTTATATATTGGTGCGTTTTGAAATTTGGCATATTACTTGAAAGTGATAAAACATCAGATGTGGTTTAAACACTTTGCTGAAATTATTTGGAAAGTAGAAATGATGTGAATTTTTTTCCATTCATGCACAATGTAAAAGGTAGGAAATATTTGTGTATGCCTTTTTTTCCGTTTTGCCATAATGGAAATTGGTTGCCATATATTAAGAAATTCGTCAAGTTCATTCTTGGCCAAACTGAAAAATTTTTGCCAAGATAAATTTTTGAATTTCTCTGTAAATTTTGCACCAAATTTTACAAAATTTAATACCTAAGCATAATTTGAGTTGTAGAGTCAAAATATGGAAAAAAATGGTATGTTATTTCAGAAAAAGTCTGATTTTGTGTCAAAATACCTATGTTAGAACAATGCTATATATAAATTTAATCTATACCCTAAGTCACGTTTTTGATACATGGAAAACGCAATTTGAATTTTGTCATTCGGCCCAGTAGAATGGGAGATATAGAACTGGCTCCCTTTTTTTTTTGCGCAGTGTATATGATTGTGGAAAATAAAGATATCATTAAATCGGCTAACATTGCTAGGGGGGCTGAAATCGATTACCAAACAAAGATCGGAGACATTAGAGCATGTTGAAGAATTGTTTTTGATCTAAATAATAGAAAAGCATTTATATACTCTGTTCCATTTATGTATGGTATATATTTCATCCACTGCATTTCTATTTTAGTATTAAACATTTTTATAACAATAGATCTTTTCTTTTAAGAACAAACATTATTTTGCCTTTATTTCTTCTTGGAAAAGTTTGTTTTGTATATGTCTAAAGATATGAATGGATTAATGACATATACGAAGATACTACTGTATCTTGCAATTAACTTATTTATTGTTCATTAAAGCAAGTGAAAATTATTTTTTATGTTAAATTATAATTTATATTTCTTTATTTCATTGATCTGTACATGTATTTAATTAATTATTTAAGTGTTTATGAGGCTTTTATTAAAATATAGTATTGTCTGAAAGTTTATGATAATTTCATTTTTTAACTAATCTAAAACTTGTTATATTATGCTCTTTTCCTATAGATAATTCATATTCTAATTCCTTCAAAATATTTGTGTATGAAAACAAATATGTCAGATTAAAACTTAAGATACATAAAATTTTGATCCTTCCTTCTCTTAATTTTAAAGAGAAAATTAATTTTCAATTTAATAATTTTCAATTGAAAATTAAGATATTTTTCTCTTCTTATTTATTTTATCTATACAAACATTGAATAATAGAATTAGTTCAAACTAAGCTCAATGAAATAATATCTAATGTTTTAAATGAAATATGCAAAATTTAGATTTTGGGTGAAAAACCATACATTATTCTAAATTAGATACAAAAAAACCAGTGTAATTATTTACTTTTAAAAACATTTATGTAATCATTTAATTGAAACTATTTCTGGTTAATGTTTTCTTCATATTTTAAGTTTTATTTTTGTTTGGGGAGGAAGAGGCTCTGGGGAAGTAAAGAAGGAAAAAATACCTCAGTGTTGGATAAAACATTTTTAACCTTTATTTTTAATTTGTATTTTTAACATTTTACCTTTATTTTTCCAGATCCTGAATGTATTAGTGTTTCATTAAATGAACTATATTCTACTTCCTTGAAGAAAAGGAAGGTAAGAATGTATACATTTTTGAAACCGATGTTAATTTAAATCAGCCTAATCAGGCTTATACAAATAAATAGTTAATTATTAATTGATAATTAATTTTAATTATCATTTTAAAATTAATAATTTCTTTAGTTAATTAAAGATCTAAAGTATTACCAGTGTATAAAAATCTTAGAGTTTGCTTCATTTTCTACTAAATTAATATCAAAGCATAAGTAAATAATGAGAAATACCGGAAAGAAAATGGAATACAAAAGTAAAATACAAGCTACACGAAAGAATACCATATACTGTTTAATATCATTTACTTTGTTGCTCTGTTCAGCGTGGGTGTAGGGCTGCATAACATGGCTCAACATCATAGCAAGTATAATGTCTTTGCAGTCTGGGGGCACTTAACATACTATCAAGCTGAAAGACCATCTATAGTCTGGTAATTAGACAAGTGGGATAATAGACCTTTGGATCTGTCCTCGAAGATGTTTGCCATCAAAACTGAAATGGAACTGAGAAAACTAATACTGATACTGTCGCTTATGAGGTGTGTAAGACCTTTGCCATGATGAATTCATGGATCTGAAAATGCTTTTTTAGAAAAATAAATATCTTTATATTGCTTTTTTGAAAAGGACTGAACAGCATCTTAAAATTGTAAATTATACTTTTATAACTTGGCTACATAATTTGTATTTATCCTCTAAAATATGCAATATATTTATTAAAAAAAAACTTACCTCTACTCTGACTGTCAGATTGTATTGTTGGATTCTTTCATAGTCAAGAGGGTAATTGACTTGAATGTCAGCCCAGGTGTCACCATTTGAGGTCCTCTGGTCCAAATAAAAGGTGTCTTTTTTGTTTGTTTGCTCAGTGCTGCCCTTCATTAATGTATAAAATACTGTAGGATTATCTGGGATTCCGGATCTAAAAAAAAATTGAAAAGAAATTATATGTAGGTATTTCTTTTTTCTTGCTTTTTTTGGGGGGGAGAACATAACATATCCATTTATAATGAGAAAAAAATTTCAGTTTTGATATCATAATGTAAGGTTATAAAAATTCATATCTGTAATATGAAAAATGATAAATGCTAGACAAGGGATTCTTAACCAGTGGTACACAAAGAAACAAAGTATTTTTAGCTATTAAATTACAAAAATCTCGTGAAGAAAAAGAACAACTGATATAAATTTCCTGTGATCGAACTCTAACAAAACAACTTATTTCAAAAATAACACACTTGTTAACTTTTGAGTGAACCTGAAAAAAAAAAAAAAAAAAAAAAAAGAATTTATAGGTGTTTTTAATAAAGCTATTAAATTTTTATTGCCTTTTTGCACAATCTACATGTGTGAACAAGGATTTTCTTCCATGTTTTATTTGAAAAATAAATACAAAACAAAATGAAAAACTAAAAAAAAAAAAAAATTGCAGTTAAAGCTAAGTGAAATAAGACCAGACATAAAGAAACTGATATGCCTTAAACAGGCACAAAATTTTAGAATTAAAGTATTATAACTTAAATTTTGATAATTAAAATGGTAACCGATTTTTAAGCTAATACTTTTTATGTGTGCATATTTAATATGAATAGCCAATAGGTTGTGCACATGCCAAAAAAAAATATATTTTTTAAAATTTCTATTGAAAAACTGAAAAATAATCATTGTAAAATGTAGTGGTGGTACTAAAGTTTTTCAAGTTTTGTTTAGACGGTATGTGTCAAAAGGCTGAGAACTGCTGGACAATGTTTCATAGCCTAACAACATATATTTTCAATATATTATGACCCACCTGCATTTAGTTGCAATTTTTTATAACCTGCATGCATCTAGTTTTTCTTGGGAGGGAGGTATGGAAAAAAGGAATTCAAAGAAGAAAATAATGTAGTTGGGAAGTAATGATAAATAAGTCTAAACCACTATTACAAATTAACTGATAACCATAAATTAACAATTAGTTTTTAATTACCTGTCACAAATTCATTGTTAATAAAATTAAACAATAAGAATAAAGCACTTTGAAACTTTACATGACCCATAAAACGTTAACCATTGGTGACTATAACCACATTTTTGGAACCATTGTGTTACATTGTTGATTGAAATTGAAACTTATAAATTGAACTATTGTTCATGAATTATTTTTGTATGATTTAGAATGCAAAACATTCTAAATACACAATTATCATATCAGGGTGATATTAGAAAATATCACCATGTGTTGTTAAGGGAAATTACTTAGTGTCGCCCCCTTTTTAATTATCAGTTTGTATGGTTTTCTATTCTAAATAATTTATTGTGTGTTAGTTATAGCTGATTTAGAAAGTGAACTTAAATTTCAATTAATTTTAAGATGAACAGATAATGCAAAGGCATCTTTTGCTTTAGGCACCTAATCTATTAATGTGATCTGCCATGATTAATTAGTCAGTCAATGATAAAAGGGATACGTATTTGAAGAAATTAATTTACATAATAAAAATTTAAAAAATTGCTATACTATGTATTTATATTTTAAAAAAATATTTTTAAAACATTACAAAATATGTGTTTCATATCTATATACTTAGCATAATAAAATCATGTCTTATTTTTATGAATATAAATGTTTGAAAACTGCATCTGGGAAAATTTAATAAAAACAGTGATAATTTTTTATTAAAATATTCAAATAATGTAAAAATATTATTCTATTAATATTTTGCATTAAATGGAGGATTGTACTTGTTTAAAAGCAATGCATGACTATGTTCAAGAAGAGGTATTGAAAAGCAAAGCAATACATGAAAAATACGTTCTAAAGTTTTGATATTTTCATATTAAATATTTTAATTTTTAAAGTTTCAGACCATTAAAATTAAATTTTAGATATATTCTTTTAAAGATTTGTCATTATTAATACTAATCAAATTTTCAAATGATTTATACATACCTAGCTTTTATTGAAGCTACAACTTGTCCAACCATATAATTTTCTTTTATAAAAATAGGTCCATAAACTGGTTGATCCCATATGGGTGGATTATTGGCACGATCAACAACATCAATGATTACTTCTACTGTGGCCCTGTGTTGAGGCATGCCTTTATCTAGGGCTATGGCACGAAGGTGATATTGATCTCTCTGAAATATTAGATAAAGATATTAATCTGGAGACCAATAATTCCTTAATGCATTTTCAAATTGTTATAAAATGTCTTGTTTCTGTTTTTTTTTTTTTAATTTTTTTTTAAATTTCATGGTTTTGATGTATGTTTTAAGTTTTAGTAATATGATGTATGTTTTAAGTTTTAGTAATTATTATTTAGTTTTAATAATAATTCTGTATAAAATTATTTCTAGACACAAGTAATTGGTTCAATTTTTTTTTTTTTTTTTTTTAAGTAATTGCTTCAATTTTTGTTTTGAACTTAGATGTAATGTTAAGAGACATTTTTCAGAAACAAAAAATGCTTTTTAAAAGACTACTGTATTTCCCAATTGAAATTCCTTTAAAAAAACAATATGTTTCTTTTAAAATTCTAATTTAAAATTTTAAAGGCTTTAATAAGAACTAATAATTAAAAAATTCTTTAATTGAAATTTTATCTCAGATACTGAGTTTTATTAAAAAAAAAAAAAAAAAAAGCTTTAACATTTTAGTTTTGTAATATTTTAGTTTTAATATCTGTTTAAAATGTGTTAACCCAAGTGCATATGTTGTTGTCGTTTTTGAAATTTTAATACTAAAAGATATAAATAATATTTCATAATGCTACTTTCGGAGAGGAGTGGCAAGTATGTTTGGTATGTTAACTGAAATCTTGTATAGTTAATTATCTTATGTTATACATTTCACTTCTAATTTGTATTTATTCGAAGAACATATTAATTCTCCATTTTTAGTGAGATGAATATTTTAATGACTTGTGAATAATAATTTACATTTTTAAGTACAAAATTATGACTATATGTGTTTTTCCCATTATTAAAAAATAAACTCTCTATAATTTGAAAACTATTCAGTTGCTAATTACATTCACAATAATTTCAGACAGTCATTTCTAGAATGTTTTTAATTGTTCCTGTATATATAAATATATTTCATTTAGATATTAGGTATTTTTAAAATTTTATATTTCATTTAAATGCATCTCCACTATTTTATATATGAATATTTTTGTTTTCACTTTCCTATTGGTTGGATTAATGAAGTTGTGTTTGGTGGCAGAAAAACTACTACTACTAGAATACAAGCTGTTAAATCGGTCAATGAGTTGGATTTTTTTTTAAAGTGTTTCAAGATTTTTTTATGTGATTTCCAAATTACTGGTAAAGATGATTCTGAAATTTCTTTCAGTGCTCTTAGGGTTTTGCAATAATATACTGTAAGCAATGGTTTTAATTTAAAGTCTTCATTAGGATTATTACTCAGGAGAAGTGTTAATCTTTTGCAACTTTACATTCTAAATAAGACCAGCAATATTGATACCACATGCAATTTTGGGAAATCTCAATTCTACCACATAATAATGAAACAGCGTTAAGCAGAGCAGCGTTAAGTGAAATTCTATTGTACATGAACATTATGTTTTGCAACTGATTCTAGTATAAATTGTATATGTTTATTTGTCAGAGGAACTCTTTTTTTTTTTTTTTTTTTTAATTCATTTTGAATTTTAAAAAAGCATTTTGTGTGTAGCATATTCAGAATGCTGCAATTAAATTCTTGAATTTTTTTTAATAGGCAAAAAGAGTAAAAACAAAAACTGCAGTTTGCATTTTTGTGAATTATATTTTGTTTACATCTGATTAAGTCAGGATTTAATACACGTGAGAAATTATAAGCATATGTACTGCATATGTTTTCATAACAGAAATATTAGAAAGATTAAAATAATTTGCATCATATAACTTGCATATTCATAAACATTTTTAGCTAGAATATGTTTCTAAAATTAGTACTCATATACAGAAAAATCGTATAGGGGTAGGAATACAGTTGCTATTGATGAAATATGATTTTTTTTAAAATGTACTTTTTAATGTATCTCTGAAATGATCTTATGATGACATTCCTGATGATGAGCATGAAAAGCATGAATGCATAATCATATATCTTTAAGTGGAATATAAAATTTAATATATAAATCTTAAAATCAGGTATCTAAATTAATTCTGCTGCAGTTAAAATTATTGATACTTTTAATGAAGTGTAATACTTTTTAAAAATATTGGATTAAAATATTAATTCTATTGAGAAATAAACAATTAAATAACTATCTTTTTCTTGTGGATTATACAATTTGATTGCATATATGAGGAGTACATTTTTAAAAATTGCAATATATCTGCCACTGTTTACTTCATAATTATGTCAATATGAGTTTTCTCAAAGCATAGAAAACTCATATTGACATGTTAAATACATCTGAATAGTTGCTAGCTTTTTAATGTATGAATTTTTTTTTATTATAGTCAAAAGTCTTTAATCTGGATTCGTCGGGACTTTGGCGATTCCGGATTATCGGTTTTTCCGGATTATAGATCATCAGTTTAAATCTGGTAGGATGGCATGCAGAAATTATAAAATTAAAAATATGAAACCATAATTTATGAAATAATGAGCAATTATGATCTAAAGGGTATAAAAATTTAAAAAAAAAAAAAAAAATCTTTACATTTATTTGCATACTTTATTAAACATTTCTTTCAACACGCGCATGCATAAAGCATACATTACACATAGTCGAAATTAGAAAATTGCAATCAGAAAACTATTTGATGTGCATTTATGATATTTATAATGACGAGGAATTTGATTTAAATCATATCAAAGACGGAGTACATCGAGATGAAATACTACATTTAGTAAGGAATTATAAGCTGAATAAAATAAAAACATCTGTTCTGAAGATAAGGATAGTGCTGACAAATCAACTTCCAATTCATTGCGTGCCGTGTCGCCCCCCCCCCCCACAGAGCAACGTGAAATTTATAAACATATTTCTGAATTATTAGAGAATCAAAGGATATGCCTTTATCCATTTTTTCGAGCAATTCTATTTTTTGTTTGATGGATATCGAAACATGCTTTCGCTTTGTAGATCCTTTGGCAGCTCCAGCATCGGAAGTTCTATTTGACATAATTGAAAGTTCAAGCTTACTTTTATAAAATTGCTCTAACAGTCTGCGAAAAATAATAAGCTGAATCCAATTAGAAGATTAAGGAACAACACAATCTGCAACATTAACTGAAATAGATAATTAGATAATTTTAGCTTAGCTTATACCGTCTGTTATACATTAAATGTTCATGCGTAGACGCATATGCGCATGCATAAAGGTATTATGTGCATGCATTTATGCGCTGACGCATGCACAGAAAGTTTGTAGCTTTGAGGTCTAGATTATAGATCATTCCGGATTAAAGACTTTTGACTGTATTACTTTATTATTTCACTTTATGTAAAACTTAAAATTATGAATATAAAGGTAAATAGAGGGGGAAAATTACAAATATCTTCACCGTTTGTAAAATTATCTTTCAGGGTTATTCTATAAGCAAAGCCATTTTGAAAACAAAATTGAAGTAATAATGTACTCTTAGAAATAAATTAATTCATAAGGATGAAATATTTCCATATATGTTTCTGTTCTGTGGAATTGACTTCATAAATCATGAAAATAGCTTGGTATAATTTAATAATACATTTTCATTTTTAAATTCTAATTGTTCATTTAAAAAAAATTTTACATTTGACAGCAATTATTAGGTTTATTCTTTTCTGTGTTTGGAGATTGAATGAATTCAATATTAACACATAAATTGAAAATAATTATTACACTTGAAGCCATTATTCGTACAAAGAAACTGTGAATGATGAAAATTTTAACAAGAGCAAAGATTTTCAATACAATAATGAAACTTCACGCATTGGTATAAAAAATTTAAATGACCAACTATCAAAATCTTAATTAGTTCAAAAATGATAAATTGTTAATAACTATATAAATATCTAATATTTTACTTACATCTAATGCTTTTTTTAAGCTAATCCATCCTGAATCTGGATTTATTTCAAAGTAATCTAGATCAGTCGGATCATATGGAGCTGTGAGATTGTACACTATAGCACCATTATTGTCAGCATCTTCATCTGATGCTGAAACTCTTAAAATGTTTGTTCCTTTTGGTGTATCTTGTTTTACATTTTCTCTGTATTCTTGTCTATCAAACAGAGGGGGATTGTCATTAATGTCTGTAATTTCTACTTTAAATGAACACACTCCTTCAAGTGGAGGATTTCCACGATCTGTGGCTTTAACTGTTACGCTTACAAAACGACCATCATCTCCTTCTCTGTCAAATACCTGCAAAATAATAATAACAATAATAAAATGCTTTGGAAAATAGTAATAATTTATATGAGTTATAAAATCAAAATTAAATACTTTGTAATATGAATCATATTTTGAAAATATCTCATTGTAATATGGCATATTTGTAAACTTTTCCTGGGATCAGATACAAGGGGGAAATTTTTCATAGCTTCACAATAGATAGAAGTTTAAAAAAAATCTTATTCTAGTTTGCTTTCTGTAATTAAAATATAGGTATGCTTTTTTTTAATGTGTCTGATACAATCAGCCGCCTCCAACTATACATGCAAGCTCATCGCCATCAAAAGTGCTCCTGGAGATTTATCTCTCTAAAGAAGACCAGAGTTCCAAGGGCATCATCATCTTCTCTGACTGCAGATCAGCATTGCAAGCGATCCAGAAGAGCAAATGTCAACTCAGTCATCATATCATTGAGCTCACAAACAAAATCATTGCTGCCCAAAGATCCTGCATCTTACAATCCATACCGGCTCATGTAAATATTTGTGATAATGAGAAGACCGATGAGCTTGCAAAGGCATCCCCTGATTCTTCTTAGCCATCCAACTACCTAACCCTCGTTGATGCCAATGCAGTTGCCAGCCAAAGACTAATCGGTCAAGTTAAAGGAAACTCCATCACGGGATGAGGATTTCTACAGACGGACAATGTAGTTACACCAACATTTGTCCTCATTGCCCAGATAACATCCCACTGTCTCGCCATCACATCTTCAGCTGCCCAGCAATCCAGGCCAGACTGTTTAACATCGGCATTGAAGACCCAGTGGACCTGCTTTATACTGATAGAGCTGCCGAGATTGCAAAAGCTGTCTTTGACAGCTTCGAAGCTATATAATTGCACTTTGTCATAGACATGACATCATCATCATGACAATCAGTGGTATTAAAACATTAGCAATTTGTAATTAATCAACTCTTTTTTTAGCAGTTCATAATTAAAGCATTGAGGAGGTGAGATTGATCATCTCATTTCTTTAAATCGGAAAAGATCCTTTATTATTGGAATGAATATCAAATAACAATTGAATTTTACAAATAACTAATTCACAATTAATAATTTCTTTAAAAAAAATCTGATGTGTACACTACATGACTTCCTTGTACGGAATATTAAATTACACACATTTTTTTCTTGCATTTCATTTAAACTTATTGGATTGAATTAAATCTACTTTGCTGACAGCGCATAAACCACAATAGAATAAATGCATTCTTTAAAATTCACTCTAGTATTTGTTTACCATAGCGACACTCTGGCGCTAGATTCACTTAACAGTATTAATAATTATATAACAATTAACTTATATAATAATTATATAATGGAAACTACATTAACTGTTATATAATCCAATAATTGTATAACAGTTAACTTATATATTTCATTCATATTATAACTCATAATGCACAAAATTTATATCATTTAAAGAATAGAATTATCTAATCGTTGCCACATGTTCTATTCAAATACTATAATAAAGCTAGAATGACGTATAAAAGAAATTAAGCAAACAAAACAAAAAAGAAACAGTTTTTCACAGATGATTGAGTATTTCTCATTTAGTTAATTCAGTTCTCACTTTGTGAGAGGGCAAAAATACATAAAAACTCAAAATATCTATATTAAAAATTACGAAGTAAATCTTAAACACTTATTTCCTTGAAAAAATTCTAGAAAGAATTAAGCATGATTTAATTGGCAATAATAAATGAATGCGTTATCTTTGTTGTTGCGAAGCTAAGTTTCTCCAGATTGGCAACAAATCCACTAGTCTCCTGTTTCAAATGTAAACATCAATGGCCGCCATAAAAAAAAAAGGCTTAGCGGCACTTAGACAACTTTAAAATTGTTGATAATTCCAAAAATATTGCATACAGATTTACTAAAGGCATAAAAACCTTAACCGGAAGATAAAAACAACATAATACAATCATTTTTAAAGCAAAAAATGTTCAATTTACAAACGTATAAGAGTAAAGAAACGGAGATCACTGAGCCGGGTAACAGAGTGGATATATATATAAATTTTTTTGTGAATAAATTTAATCTCTTTCATATTTAGCAAATGCTTAATTTATTTGGTTCTAATAAATGTTTGAGTTTATTTGTTATATTTTTGTTTGTTTAAAAATGTAGTTTCTCAGGCACCACATGTCTATTTGTACCACAAATGGTGAAGATTACCAATTAAATGTTAACCAAGTATATCATATTATATGCATTAAATTCTGTTATGTAAAAGAACATTTTTGTTGACTTAAATTCTTCTTTTTCTGTAATTCAACATATGATTTTCGTTAATGACTTAATAAAAATTTATTTGGTGAGTGACTTCTGCTTAATATTAATGATAATTAGTGAATGCTGCATTTTCTACCGTGAATGATATTGCCTAATTAATCCTCTTTATCTGCCATCTTGAATCCTCCATATTTCCTAATTACATAGTATTTTTCTAAAACAAAAAGCTTTCACTTAATTTAGAGGTACTTTTAACATTGTAATACTGATCTTATATAATTGTAACATAGTGAAAACTGTATTATAGTGTTGTTTATTAAAAAATACATTTATTTGTTACATGTATCATTTATTTTTTTTATATTTATGTAGTATTATTCAGTTTTATTAATAAAATGTCACTCTTTTTTATTTCAGTTTGCTTTATAATATTAGCCTATCAAATCCCTTTCAGACCCACTTTATGTCATTTTGTGGTTTGGGTTAAAATAATGAAATAGTTGATTGTGTGGGATAGCTTAATATTTTAATTCAGTGTCCCACTTCAAGATATGTAAGAAATGTAAATGTATACATAGGATGTGTTAGATATCAAAAATTACACTAAATACTTTTGTATGAGAATAGTAAAATAGTATGGCAATAATAAATTATTTAATTTTATAAAATGGATATATAGTTAGATACAAATATATTTTATGTGAAATTAAATTGTTTTCTGAATTATACATCAGTTCTCAGATTTAAAAAAATAAATAAGCAAATTATTTTATTCATACAAAAAACAGTATCATTGTGTTTGAATGTTTTAAGAATACTTGTGCAATTTCATTTAGAAAAAAAGAGCTGTAAAAATGCAGCTGTTGCTGAGTTTGATAAAATATCATGAAAATATAATAATTTGCTTTAGGTGATAATTATCAGAAAAAAATTTATCATATGCAACTTTAAGTATTATTACACCTTTAATTATTACTCCTCGTGTGTTATGAATTGTGTCAATGAAATATACGTAAGGAACGATAGTTTCTTTTATCAGTTTTTTATCTGAAGTAAGCAAAAGTTCTTGAAATCATTCAAGATACATATAAGTATTACAAAATGCTTATCATTTTGTGAATTACAGTTTACTTAAATAACTGAAATATTATACTCATTGTACACTCCTGTAATGTATATATATCTGAAAAGTTAGATAAAATTAATTTTCAATTAGAAAGGTGATAAAATACTTTTCATTTAAAAAGAGTTTAATTTTTTTTTCAATTATTTTCTAAGATGATATTGGGTTTAAGATAAATTAATTTCAATCACAGTTAATTTAGCATAAAAAAAACTTTATCATTATTTTGAAAAGAAAAAATTTACTTTTCAGTGTTATTAAGGGAATGTATTCTTACCTTATTTGTACGTATATCTCCTGTAATTTCATCAACTATGAACTTTGTTCCCTTTTGGTTTGGCTGTTGAACTATGGAATACCGTACTTGACCATTATGTCCTTTATCATTATCAATTGCTTTAACCTGAAAAAAATTTGCATTATATAACATACCATTTCAATTATGTTCTGCACATTCACAGAACAATATTACAGTCACATAACATTATCAGTCTCTGAAGAGGATTTTGAAATATTTACCAAGATTATAAATTCATTTTAAGGGATCCCACTCTTCTAGAGCCTTCCAATCACAAATGTCTACACCTTGTCTAGGCTTCAAACCTACACCCAATGATGTGAGCAGTAAAACTCTACTAATTGTCATTTTTCCAAAGCAGCTTTTTCAAAGTATAATTGACTAAATAATTTCAATGAAAATATGTAGAATTAGCTATTCATGACGAGAATTGAGATTTGTGGTTCCTAAATACAGTTAATTAGGTATTTATATGTGTATAGAATATGTATGATGTAGGTGATTCTATAATAAATTTTATTTCATGGGTTTTTAAATATTAATGGCCATTATATATTAGTGAGTTTAATCTGGTTGATGAAAAAATTATTAATAATTTCATATCTGTATGTAACTATTTAAAGCTTTTAAAAGAACATGAAATATTTGATCTTTTATCCATTTCTACGTCACATATATGTTGGGTTCTTGTATAATGCATATTTCTCCAATAGAGCCCTAATCTTTAAATTAGCTTGTCATCATCTTGCTAAATGTATTGGCAATCTTTTATATCTTTGTGGTATATTTATCATGCAAATTTCAGCAGAATGGAAATAAAGTTACCTACAATACATATCAAATGGTACAATAAATGTATTTTAATAATAATTTTCCATTTTTAATGCCACAATGTAATATTATATATGGTTTCCTTTTACCACATTGTTAGATTTGCATGTTACACAAATTATCTTTTAATTTTTAAAATGGTAGTGGTATTAGCTAATGTATAAAGTTATTACAATTAGAAGATCAGAACTGGTGAAGAATATTTTTAGATCTAATGTATTTTTTAAAATTTTAATTTAGTTCAATGTATAGCCCTTGGGATTAAAAAAAAAAGGGTTTTAAAATGGTTTGTTCCCTTTTGTTTAAGCGAGGGGGAGAAGGATATGGATTTTAAAAATACATGTGTAGTGGGCTCTATTGAAATATTTACATTTTTCAATTTATCACAATAACTGTCAAAGTAAATGAAACTTAAATTTGAATTAGCTTAATGCATTATGTATAGGATTAAAAAATCAATTTCAAAATAACTTCTCTCATATTTTTTGGGAGGGGAGAAGCAGCATGGATTTTCAAAACACAAACATAGCTGACTTTACAGAGTGCCAGCAATATCTTCGAAGTTATGTGGTAGATGGGATTTCATAAGTCAGGATCTGACTTTCCATATAAGCACATATGAATTTCAGTTAAATACACCAAAGGCTCAAAGCACTTGTCTAGGAGTAAAGTTTGTAATCAAGAATGTAGTTTTCATGTATATCAATACAAAATAGTATTAAAATAAATGTGATGTGAAACAGAATAATTTCTATACCAATGGTTTCATAAAATTTAATAAACCTGTCTGACGACTCAATGACATTTTTATCAGATAAAATTCCTTCATATCAAGCTAATATTTTTCTATTCCTTGCCTTGCATCTAGAATGTTTTTTTCATTACTACTTATAGCCTTATGTTCTTAAAAATTTGTAATCCCCTATCAGCTAGTCTGAGACCTCTCAATCTTATAACTGTCATATGTTTTTCTGGTGGATCTGGGTCTGGCGTATTCATTTCTTGAGTGAATGATTTGGTCACACACACATACAGAGGCTGTTCACACATTTTTTAGACGATGTATATTGTATTCACAAAAGTAAATTACATAAAACTCTTGTGTTTTAAATGTTCTGTTTGACATCCCTTATTCTGAACTATCTTTTGACACCGCAATTTCCAGGATAATAATGCCTTTTGAAGTGGCAGAAGAGGTATTCTATCCCATTCCTCCCGAACAGCTTTCCAGAGTCCTGTTAGGGTTTGGGGATAACGTTTGGATAATGCAGTTTTTAAAAGTCCGAAAGTACAAAAATCCATAGGTGACACATCGGGAGATTTAGTAGGGATATCAGTGAAGGGTATAGCCTTGATACCAGTTTTTTGTTCCATTTCTTTTAGGAAATTTACAGTGGATTTTGATGTGTGACTGCTAGCTTTGTCCTGATGGAGTCTCGCAGATTGATATGGGTAAAGTGATGGTATTTCATTCAGAAAAATTGGCGATAAAATATGTTCCTGATAGTATTTGGAGTTAATCTTGACATTTTTTTGCACTCTCTTTATTTTTAACTTGCCATTATAAGAAAAACCAGCAACCCTTAGAAAAACTTTCTTTCGATTCTATGTACTTAAATTTTTTCCTTCCCTTTTATGATAATAAAAGTAATTTTTTTGTTACAATTTTTTTTGTTACTCTTTTTTTGTTACAATCATTTAAATACACCCATGCTTCATCTATTGTAACAATTGTTTTCCATTTTTCTTTGGATAAGTGTTCCTCATATAGAATTCTGCAACGTGTCCTGCGTTGGATATGCTTTGGAAGAAGACGATGCACATTGCGTTTTTCCGCTTTCTTAAGGTTTAAATCAACGTTTATCATTTTGTTTACAGTGGACACCGAGCATTTTAATGATTTTGCAACTGTCCTTTGACTGGGGGGATTTTCTTTTAACATTAAACAACGTACCTTTGCAATAGTCGAAGACGTCCATTTTTCCCTTGGATAGTTGTTTGGAATTTTTGTCCCACTTGAGGCTCTAATTTGACGTTTTTTTCCTTTCTTGTTGATGATATTACCTCTCGACACTTTAGATATCACAAAACCATGACTCTCACATCGTTTTTGGATAATGGAGTATGCATATTTCTCTTCGGAAAGAGCGTAAATGTAGCCTTCGAACCACTGCTTTGTTAAATTCGCCATTTTGAATAAAAACAAAACTTTCAAGCCACAGACAATAATTTTGACTTTTAAAAACATAGTACAAATGCAATTACTTCTTTTGCAGCAAATGATTTTTTTATTACCGCTTACTAAAATAGTCTAAAAAATGTGCGAACAGCCTCTGTCTATATAAGCTCATTGATTGTCAGCTATCTCACTGACATCACCATTGTCAGCTTCCAAATCTATTTGTGTGGCAAATTGGCAACTTCTCCCCCCCCTCTTTAATTTCATTCCAAAATTTTCTAGTGAAAACAAACAACATCCCCCCCAAATAAACATGAGAAATAACAGGGGCATAAATTGTTCCTTTTGTTTATGGTTCTGCAAGTGTGATTTCATTCATGTGATTTCGTTGATAGTATTTATGTCTCCTATCCATGGCACATTTATTTTATTTATAGCGAGTGTTAAATGCTATCCTTTCTTGAATTATTTATTAACACATCAGTGAGGTAAGAATGTATTCTAGTAAATTTTATCTATCTTTGCTGAGAGATACTTATTTATAGGCTCTCCGATGACATTAAAAGAGAGAGAGGTCTTAAATTAGAGAAAAATCCTTTAATGTGATGAATTAGTGAATTAACCCATTAGAAATTTATCTGTTGGTGAATAGTGGCCTCATAACAGCCACAAGTCTTGAGAAATTTATTTAGGATTATCATAATCTTTTAAACTGGGAACACTATGTACTATTTAATATTTTCATTTAAAATTAATGCATGAAATACACGTTCTTATGTATGCAATACTTCTTATTTGCAAAATGAATCATGTAAATTTTAAAAGCTGAATAGATCACAGTAGTCAATTCTTTGAAATTAATCTGACTGTCTGATCTATTTAACTTTTAAAATGCATAAATCATCAGCACTAATATTTGGAAGAGAGGTACATCATTATCAAATATAAAATTAGGCAAAAAGCAATCTTAGAGTGATTCAAGTTTTTTAGAAAAAACTATTGATTTCCAGTGAGATGCATATAAGGCCCCTTTTCTTCAAAGAGCAAAAATATTCTTCAATATAATAAATTTTCATAAAATATTCTTCAATATAATATAATATTTTGTTTCCCGAATAAGAGGCACTCCATGCCTGTATTTGACATATTGATATTGTGGGGTATACAATATCAATATATCAAATAGCACTGTATTTTTTATACAACTTCTGCATGTTTACAATCATCTTATAAAACAATAACATAATAATATCAAGCAATACAATATAATATGAAAACAGTAAGTAATGTTTATAGAATTTTACTTTGATGACTTGTGTACCACTTGGCGCTCCTTCTTCCACTTGAGGAGCATATGTACTGCATTCTTCAAAAAGTGGCTTATTGTCATTCACATCTGTTATAAATACCACAACAAGGGCTGTACTGGTATGAGTCGTCAAGGCACCGTTTTTGCAACAAGCACCATCATCACGGGCTGTTACATTAAGCTCATACTTATCTTTATCCAGTTGAATATGACCACTAATAAGTCGTATGACACCTGCAAAATAAGGCATTTCATGATGTCAAATCAGTTCATATAAAATTGTATTCATAAAGAAAAGTTCATACTAATCTAAAATAAAATTTTTAAAGTTCATCATTATTCTGCTTTTACCAGAAATGAGGCCAGTGCAGCCGTACCCAGTGCCCCCCTAAAAAAAATGCATTTTTTAATAATGAGTTTAAATCTTGTGTACTGTTCTAGAAAATAAGATGATTAGAAAGAGTATATATTTATATATATTATTGAACTCAAATAAACTAGAAGTTCTCTCTGTGTGTAAATGTGTAAAATAAAGAAAACTGTAAAATAGTAACAAGAAATCCAAATGCACATTTTTCCACTTCATATTTCTAGAATGTGTGTCATATTTCTTCAAAAACGCTTTAAAATTTCATTTAAATCAAATAGCAAGATAACATCTTATGAAATATGCTTTTTTATTGTTTGTTTTTGTTTTGTTTATCATAAACAGACTTCCAAAGTGCACAAGTTTGATTTGCCGACCAAGTATTGTGCATCATGTGGCATTCTGTGATATTTGCCTGTATTCTGATCGGAGCGTTATCTCTGATCATTTAATATTAATTGTAGTTTTATTAATCACACATTTTTCGTTCGTTCATGACCTTTTGGTTTCTAAACTATGAATAATTACATAAATTCAATGGTTTGCTTATCATTAAACCGGAAAATTGTAAACCCTAGAACTGGATTGCTTAGTGCTGCCCTCTATTGAATACAATAAATACTACCCAATTCAAATAAAGTTATTTTACAAAAACTTATGTGCAGTAAAAATCCGTTCCTGTTCTGGGTCGCTGTAGCATCATATCATCTATTAAGAACATACATATAAGATTTTATGGTTTTCCAACTTAGAGCTTTTAACAAACGGCACAGTGGTCTCTCAATAAAAATCATTAAATCAACGTTGGTAACAATGATGATGCATATTTTTAACATAGCAACAATTTTGAAACATATTTGAGTTCTTAAAACTTTTCAGATTACTTTTTTTAATTTGTTACTGGCATAAAAATGATTAAATGCTATAAATATCAAAAATGGCATACCAATCGACCTTGATGAAAAAATATGCAGAAATGAAAGTTCAATAGTAATTTATTTTTTTAGTCTATATAGATATACGATTAATAATAGTTACATGCTTTTAAATGTTATGAATGTCCAGGCATTCGAATGCTTAGATATTCATACGTATTTCTGGGGAAATGGACGCCTTGATGTCTCCAGAGCCCTAGTTAAATAGTGTGGAATAGCCGTGGAAAAATTGATAGTGTTGTTCAATAGAGGTATTTTTTAAGATTTTCTCCCAACAAACACTTGCCTTAGCTGGTAAGCTATATTGTCCAGAATCGACAACAAATACGTTATTTTCGAATTTTTTAAATTTTTCTAAACTTAACAATTTATGCAGTGGCTCCCTTCAGATAAAAGGAATTGACGCCTTCATTTTTTAAGACTTTGATAGGGATTAAGCCCTAAATCTTATGTTCTCCATGTCACTGTTGTAACTACTAAACTATCGGAAGCATTGACCTTGAGAACCTAATTATTATAGTCTATTGCCCCTAGCATTCACTTTCCTTGTTCTTATGAGGAATTTGCAGGATAATTTTGAAGCCCAGGCTTGTGCACTTAGACGGTAATCACACCTTATTAAAAGAGCTGCTATTTTTAATTCCTTTATAGTCATCAGTGGGCCAAATCTTCATTAATTGCCATAATATCGACAGAAGACGACCAATCAAGTTTACGATGCAATACGTATGCGAACTGCCGCTGGCTTCACTTGTACTGAACACGTAAAAGCACAATCGCATATGTGCTAGTGCACTGATGCAAACAAGATTAAGGATAGGAAGACGCTCTTTCATCAATTATGTAAAACATGAGCTTTTAGCGCTGCTAAGCATGAGTTAACCAACGTATCCAGATAACATGGCTTGCTACCGGTGCGGACCCAATGAGACCAGCTGTTACAATTCCATCACGTCATTTCAGATGTACGAAAAATCTTCGAGCCTACAAATGTATATGTCAGGATGTTAAAAGCTAGCATGGGATAAGCTTTAAAAGTTACCCAGAATATCAAACAATAGGGAAAGATAGCTTTTAAAGAAAATCAGAAGACTTTCCAGCCAAACTTCAAATAAAGATCTTCAGCAGAGGTAAAAGAAAAGCTTCCTACAACAGTACCTGTAAGACAGGGATTTCTACGTACAGGGAGGTCAGAAATCGGATGTAACTTTCAATGAAATTAAACCTCAGCGTGAAAAATCCCTTAAAAAAACGATAAAAAGTCTAGCGCCCTCTCTCTCTCTCATATTGAGGCCTTTAAATGATAGAATTTACACAAGATTTTAAAAATAGTAGTGTTAGTTTAGTATCCTTGTTGACTTAATTTCCCTGAGCTGGTGCTAGTGCGCATAAGCAAATGGCGAGTCGGTGTTAGAGCCGGTGCTAAGCTTTTTGCTGCTTGGTTCCTTCATGAATTCTAAAATTTTGCCTCCTGATGCAGTTGCAATGACTGGCTGCGGTCGGTGTTAAAATGCTGAGGAAGTCACATTAGACTAGCGGTTCTCAATCTTTTGACTAACGCGTACCATCTAAACAAAAATTGAAAACCTTTTAATACCACCATTACATTTTACAATGCCTGCCTTTCAACTTATCAATAGAAATATTTAAAAAAAAAATTGCCATTTGCACAACCTTTTGGCTATTTGTATTAAATATGCACATAAAATATTAGATTAAAAATTGGTTATCATTTTAATTATCGAAATTTATGTTATACTAAAATTCTAAAACTTAGTGTGAGAATTAGTTAATTCTGTGCAAAATTTTATTGTGAATAGTTCTAAAATTTAGTGTGAAATTTGGGGCTGTTTAAGAGATATCACTTTCTTTATGTCTGGTCTTATTTTACTTAGCTTTAACCGTAAATTAGGATCCACTTTTAAATTTGTTCTGTATGTATTTTTCAAATATAATATGGAAGAAAATCCTTGTTCACACATATAGATTGTGCAAAAAAGCGATAAAAATTTGATAGTTTTATTTGAAATGCGTTCTTTTTTTTTTTTTTTTTTTTTTCCTTGCAGCAAAAAGTTAACAAGTGTGTTATTTTTGAAATTTTCAGTTAAGAATTCGATCGCAGAAAATTTCTATCAGTTGTTCTTTTTCTCCTGGACATTTTTTAAATTTGATTGCCGAAATTACTTTGTTTCATTGCGTACCACTTTTTTTTTTTTTTTCTTCTTCTTCTTCTTCTTCTTTTGCGTACCACCAATCGAGAATCACTGCATTAGACTACTGCATTTTGTGAAAAATGATTATCCATGGTCTCTCCATACAAAAGTTTTACCTTCGTCAAGTATTGCTGTAAAGATTGTACGCTAAGGAATAAAACGGATTTAAGATTTCTTCTATTCGCGAAAGTTGATAAATAAATTATATAAGTTATTCTTTTTTCTCATACTTTTTAAATTATATTTAATCAACCTTATGAATTCAATAGTTCATCTGATCTCGGTTGCTTTAATCCTTTTTTAAATTAAAAAAAAAAAAACTTAAGTATTCCATAAAATAATAAATTAAATGAATAAACACTCACCTGTTCTTTCTTCTATCTGGAACATTCCTGATACAGTTCCCCCTCCAACAAATCCGAAGTAGATGTTATCACCATCTTTATCACTGGCTACCACTGTTGTAACGAGTGTATTTGGACCCGCATTTTCATCCACGTTCGGTGTATACACATCTTGACTAAATTTCGGCGGTTCGTCATTTTTATTTTCTGTATAAATGCGTACTGTTGCTGTTCCTGTCAAAGGGGGATCCCCCCTGTCAGTTGCTCGGACAGTGAGAACATAAGTGTTGTTGATGTCAGCATCCAACCGTTTGTTGGAGTAGATTATACCCTTATTGTCGATAGTAAAGTCATCTTTATCTAGAGAATATTCAATCTCTGCGTTCTTGTTTTGATCCATATCACTTGCAGAAACTAAATTGAAATGAAAAATGTAAGTACAATATTTTTTTACTTGTTTATATTGAAGAAAACGTAAGTTATAACATTTATATTTATAATAAATGTATATAATTTATTCAGTTGATCTAATATAAATAAAATTATGTTTAATATGGTTTTATAAGCAAATACGGGGGGAAAATTAATATTTGTAATAAATGAATTCATACGTAAACAAGCTATTCAAAACAGTCCTGTAAAATCATGAATTAATTAACTGCTATATTTTCGTATAACTAATAATTACATATATTTTTGTTTTATGTATTGTTACAAATGCAGTCAGATTGAAAGTTCAATTAAAGTTCTGATAAGACTATTATCACAACTCATATTAATACAAAGAGTCTTAGGTAATATGTTTCTGCTTTAAGAAAATCATTGAGAAAAAAAATTAAACTAATCGAAAATAGAAATTTTCTAGCGTATATTTTATATGCAGTGTGTTCGAATAAAATGGCTAAGGGCTTTTCTTTATCAATAATCATTTTGCTCATGTATTTCAAATTACAAAATTTCATAAAATAAGCTGCAGAATTATATGAAGGCAATCTCAAAGCTGTGGGTGGGAAGAATTTTGTTAAAAAAATACAAATAACAATACATATATATTTTTAAAAAAATCTACTTTTCTCATGATTTTCATAAAATAAAAATTTCTAATTAGTGATATGCTATGATTAATATTTAGTTAAATCAACTGAAAATATTCCATGCTTTTAAATAGAAAATTCACGCAGTTTATTTCAGTCCGAATTTGCTAACTTAAATCATATTTCATGTAAATTACCGATTTGAATTTAGGACTTTAAGAACACGTTTGACAAATGCGTCAAAACTAAAATTTGCTAAGTTTTGCTCATACGATATCAATTATTTTTCTTTTAGTTGAAAAAGCAATCCGTGTTTAATTCCTATCTCTGGCTCCTGAAAATGCGTAGAAAGCCTGTGTCTTCAAATTTGGTTTCCAAATGTGGAAGTTTTATTTTGCTTTGTTTCTAATTAATGACAGTGTTATGATTAATTAGAATTTTTCTTCAAAGTTCTCCATACAAAATGCCCCTCCCAGGTATGAGTGAATGTTTTTATTTTAAGAAACTTTGCCAATGGAAGTCATTATGTGTATGTAGAAGAAATGCTTATGGGTTTTAAAAATTATTCTTTGTAATTATTTAAATGTATATGCTATACATAAGTGAAAAAGCTATTGAATAAAAAAAAAAGTAATGAACTGTACAGTAAACTTAATTGTTTCAATTATAGAAAATTGGGACATTTTAAAATGTCAAAATTGTATATTCATTACCTTGTAAAATAGACGTTCCGACTGCAACATCCTCATCGACATTATGTGCCTGGTAATCAGGAAGTTCAAATCTTGGAGCGTTATCGTTGACATCTGTGACTTTTATCGTAAGCTGAAAGAAAAATATAAATGGTTTTACATATATATAAAGCGCAGTCATGAACGTGACTCTTTTTCCTTCTATTTCGTTTATGTAACTCCTTTATATTTATGTAAATACGTGTATTATTTCATGTGGTTTAGTCGTAAAGCTTTCATATGCGTCAGCTTTTTTTTTTAAACTTTCTAAGCTCATTTCCCACGTATGATAAGAACATAATTCCCCTTATTTTGTAATTAAAATTTGTAATTCTTTGTTTATCATAATTAATCACTGCTGCTGCACAAATAAGCTAAATATTTGAAATAGTTTCGACCAACCGGTAGTTCGATCAGACAACTATCAGACTCAATTCAGATTAGAATTTTTGAGTGAGAAAAATTCACAGAATTTTACATTTTATTTAATCAAGAGTCTGTAGAGAACCTATGGTGTCCTTCCAAATCAATTCCTCAACAGAAAATTTCGCGAAAGTAGAGGGTGAGCGGTAAGATACAGGGGCCAATAAAAATTAAACAAATAGATTGTGAATAAAGGATCCTTTTCGCTTTTTCTATCCTGTTGCAGAGAAAGAATGCTTTTTATTCCCTTGATGAGATAGTGAGCCACGGAGGCCCGCCTAAGGAACGAAGGTGCGATTAAGAAAGACTTTGATGCGGTAGCTTTACAAAAAGGGCTTGATTTGGAGCATGGCGTCAATTACAGTTTAAATGGTCCTTAGACTCTTACTAATTATTTCTTTTAGAAACAGTCTATCGGTGCGTGAAAATAATCGAAGACCTTCTCTGTTGAATGAGTAGGGAAAATACATTACTCGTCTTGTCTTAGGGCGACGTGGAGAAATATATTAGGTGCTTAAATTTAATTGGAACATGGCTATAATTGGTTCAGAAAAGGTTGTGGCTGACCAATTAAGTTCAGGTGAGGCTTGGCTGCGTCACGAGATGTCGTTTAAATAATAATTAGGTCTGGAGTTTAATAGGGAATATTTTGTCGTAAAAAAGGCTTTGGAAAGGGTTAACTTTTGACCCTTTTTTTTTTTTTTTTTTTATTATTATTATTTGGATGAAGAGCTTAGCGAAAATGAAGAAAGGGAAAAAAGGGAGTGAAAATGTGGATAATAATATTAGCAATTTTTTTTTTAGCTGGAGAAAGAACATTTTATTGGACATAACTTGGAAAGACAGAATGATAGAAGTTTCTTTCCTACACTGATGGAATGTTCCAGTTTTACAGACATTTAAGAAATAACTGAGAGCTAGAAGTCCTTGTCCTTCACTGATTATCAATTTGACACCGATCAGGTTGACAGACATTTAAGAAATGACTGAGTTATAAAAGTTCCTGCCCTACATTGATGAAGCGGCCCAGTTTTACAGATGTTTAAGAAATAACTGAGCGATAAAGGTTCCTGACCTACAGTAATGAAGTGGTCCAGTTTTGTACACGTTTAAGAAATAACTGAGCGGTAAATGTTCCTGCCCTATACTGATGAAGTGGTCAAGTTTTACAGAATTTTAAGAAACGACTGAGTAATAAAGATCCCTATATGAATATTTACATAACTATTACTATGTGTTTATCTATTTACGACATGCAGGTAAAGAATTTTAAACTGTGCTAACCGAACCTGGACTGTTACAGTTTGCTGCGGTAATTATTGCACTACTTTTATATAAAATTCTCTACACAACAAAAGAGGTATATATTTAAGACGATATTTTCAAAACAAAACAAAAAAGTTACATGCAAGAAATGAATACTTAATTATTGCTTATCAAATAATGTTACATAAATGATACAAAAAAAACACATTTTAAAAATTTGATTAATACCTCGACTGAAGTTGAGAAACCTCCCGAATCTTCTGTTGCAGTGACAATTAAAGAATAGGATTTAGGTTGCCGAAGATCTTCGTAATCCAGATCTTTAGCGAGTTTCACAACTCCAGTTGTCGGACCAATATTAAAAGTTCCTGCTCCTTTACCTTGAGCCCTTAAGGTGTACCTTATTTCTCTATCGGCAAAGGATTTGGCTTTCACTTCTATGATACTAAAAAAGATTATGAAAAGAAATTATACAGATATGCAAATGCTACAAATAGAATCGAAATGCTGTTGAGAAGTAACATGTAAAATTAAGAATAAAATATTTACTCTGAATCTTTTCTTTGATTTTCTGGTATAGTGGCTTCATATTTTTGCATGTAAAACTGTGGTGGACGTTTGCCACCCATAATAGATAGTCTTTCTTCTCCAGTGGATTGGTGTTGCCTGTCTTCCGTCATCCCGTTGTGATCTTCGGCTTTCACATATAAGACGTATTCTTTGTCCAACATAAAAGGATCACTACCTAAAGTTCGAACTTCGCCGGATCTTTCATCTACTTCAAATCGGCCTCCAGCTGTAATATTAAAAATTCTCTAATTAATAATTCTTCAAAGTCTTTTGACAAATTTCAGCATGAATGACATTAAGCAATATATTTACTTTCTTGGTACGATGTAAAAAGGAAGTATCGCGAAAAGTTTCGGGTATCATATTTCAACCAAAATATCCATTCTGACCGCTATCGAAAGCAATTCAACGATGCTTTTGCATGACATCTGTAGGTAAGGGCAGAATAAAGGACGTTTTTCCCCCAAAAAAATTATAAAAAATGAATTCCGAAGAGATTTTTTCGTGGCGTCCGTCCGTCCGTACGTGCGTATCTCGCATAACACAAAAACGAATAGCCTCAGAAAGTTGAAATTTTGTATAAAGAACTGCTATAACATATAGATGTGCACCTCCCATTTTGGTTCCAAACGGACACACCAAAAATATAAATATATGTATCACCTATTAGCGCTATTTATCTCTTTTTTAATGCACTCCCTCTATATATTATCTCCGCTTTATATATATATATCTACTTTGTTACTCGGCTCAGTTTCTTTATTCTTATATGTCCGTAAATTGCGCATTTTTTGTTTTAAAAATGATTGAATTATGTTTTTCTTATCTTCCGGTTAAGGTTTTTATGCCTTAACCTGCATGCAATAATTGTGGAATTATCAACAGTTTAAAAGTGTTTTAAGTGCGGCTAAGCCTAATTTCTGTTTAGATGGCAGCCATATTTGTTTACATTTGAAATTATCAGAATAGTGGATTTGTTGCCAATCTAAAGAACTTCGCAACAACAAAGTCTTCTTAATGTCTTAATGAACTTAATGTCTTCTTTTATGATTGCGAATTAAATTATACTTAATTCATTCTGGAATTATCATTTAACCTATTATCTTGTTTTTGCGTAGAAACTGTAATTTTAATTACAAAAATTGTTTTTTTTAATTGTTTTAACTGCACTTGGTGTTTTTTTTTTTTTTTTTTTTTTTTTTTTTTTATAAATTTTTAAAGAAAATATGTAGAATTTTAGCCTTGCCGCGAAATGAGAACCGAATTAATTATTAGCGCATACGCATTAGGTAAGCGGCGCTGATTCGTCTGCGAAAAACTGTTCCTTTTTTTATTTGTTTAATTGTTTTTACACATCGTGTAGTATTTGAATAGAATATGTGGTAATTCTTCAGTAATTTTTGTACTCTCTCAGTTATAAAATGAATGAAATGTAACGCTCGCTATGGTAAATAAATATAGTGAACTTTAAAGAATTTTTATTCTGTTGTGGTTTATGCGCTACAGACGAAGTATATTTAATTCAAAATTCGGTAACTGTTAATTAAGTATGTTTCAATGAAATGCAGGAAAATTGAGTATAATTTAATATTCCGTACAAGGAAGTCATAAGGTGTACACATCAGATATTTTTAAAAAGCAATTCAAGCAATCATAGTGTGCTAAGAAAATGTAAAGTAATTCAGCGTTATGTATTTAATAATTATCCTCTTTACTTAAATAAAATCATGCGCTGGGAAGGACCAATAATTTTCTTCCCATTTCATGAATTCTCGTACATGTGAGCCGTCATTGTCAAAAGCCAAAGATACTTTTCTGCTTAAAAACACCCCAATGTGAAATTTTAAATAAAAAAAAAAAAAAAAAAATCATAGTGATTGAATTATTTATAAATTTGTCTTTTCGGTTCTGGATTCGTTATAAAGATGATACTTTAGTGCTTTTTGGTAGTAAAAAAGACAATTTTAAAAAAAATTTTACCTGCTATAAATTCAGTTGATCCAGTCTTCCGATTCACTTTTAAAACTTAATTTGAAGTTTTTCATTTCTTTTCTTACTATTTTCATGATTATTTGCAATGAGTCTGGTTTCAGCACTACTATTTACTATAAATTGTTTCTTTTTGTTTAATCTACGCCAACCTATTAATGTTGCTTTTTTTTTTTTTTTTCCGGGGGGGTTGCCTAATTTTAAATGTATTTCAAACTAGACAGATTTTTAATGTTATGCTAATAAATTTCTTACCGAAATTATTAAATGCTTTATATTTCCGATATTAAGATTAAAACTTATTGTAACAGGGTACTTTTCCGTTTTGCCGGCGCAAACGATAAGTCGCCAATAATGGTACAACTGATGCCAAACGGAATCTCTTCGCTGGTAACATTTTACTCCCCATTTTCAAAACAAGTCGCACCCATTTTTTATCAGATTGATTGCTTCTTTTAATACTGGCATACAATTACATAGAATTTTTACAAGATAGTTAAATTTTATGCCCTAAGACGATTCGCGGTAATTAAGTCAATTAGAATGCAATCACACCGCTCACCCGAAAGCGAAAAGGCAAAATCAAGAATTAAATTCATCCATTCTAATGAGAATGCACTAGCGAAGTAAAACACTACGGTTTTACATAATTTCTGAGTAAGCTATTCGTACGAATTAAAATAATTCTTGCATTTAAGCTTGTATTCCAAATTAAAATTTAACTTGAAATTACTCAGAGAATTAGATTTTTGTAGTATAGTTTACGTGAGATGAGATCACTTGGGGTCACGTGATACGAACCGGTGAATCAGGATGTTGAACCATGAAAACATAGTAAATTCTTAAATTAATGTCTTTTTACAAATTTATTGTCTTCATTTATTGGCATTTTACAAAATTTTAACCAAATGTTTATGCCTTCAGAATAAAAAATTCTTAGAACTAACATTCGTTAAAATTTTTTATGTGTATACTGTATGTTGTCGCCAACAAAGTCTGCTTGGCGAGATTAGCGCCGGCGAAACGGAAAAGGACCGGTAACGGTAAACAAGTTTTGTTTTATACAACAATTTCTTTTGAGAAATTTGTCACAATTCATTAGTGATTAAAAATTTTTCTTTTCATGTGCTCAAGTTGCAAACAAGAGATTATTAAATTATTAGATTTAATAACCGTATGCTGCCTATTCTATGCCGTGCTTCGCTTATCCTTATGATATGTTAATAGTTAAAGTTTAGAGATTAGAAAATACCTGAGAGCTCAGAATTCTAGCTTTATGAGCTTGCTTCAAGTCATAACATTTAATTTTACACAACTAGCTTCACAAAGCTTTCCGAGTTGAAAAGCCTTTGACAGAAGTCTTTCAACTCCAGATGAGCACTCGTTTAATTCTCGCAATGATTCCTGGCATTGGCCGACCAGCGGCCAAACATTAATGAACACTGGTAGCCAAACATTCTGAACACTGGTGGTTCAACATGGGTTCAATTGCAGGTGAACGAGCTGATTGCTTGCATGGGCGTTTTCATGATTTTCCCCACGAGTCAATTTCCTTTACAAAGTCCTGCACGAAGGCATCCGTCTCCTTAGGCAGATAACCCTAGGCTGCTTTGCCATTATCAAATAAACTAAACTAAGCCTACTTGCCAATGCTTTTGAAGAAATGCTCAATGTATGTCTCTTAAATTTACACCTATCTTAAGTTGAATATAACTTAATTCCAAAATTTATTAGCGGTGTTTCTCGAGCTATCTTTCGTTGGTAGTCTTCCATGTTTTCAGTAAAGCAAAGAATCCTTCTTATTTTATAAAATTATCATTAATCAAATTGCGCTTAAATTTTTTGGATAAAATATCTAATTTAACTGGGTTTCTATTTTGTAAAATTTTAAAATAAGTTTCAGTCTTAGCAGATGTCCCCTTTTTTTATCATCGCATATCCCTAATACTGCTCTACACTTTGAGCAATAGTTTCTATTCACAACCTAAGACATAATTTATATGGCTACAATTATTTAGATAGATATAATTTATTTGACTTTTCTGTCTGTCGACGATTTCCAGAATATTGTTCCATGCTTTTCGAAATACCAAGCCCTATGGAACAACGTCAGGAAAAAGGAATAAGAGTAAGTAAATTATTAATAATTTAAAAATAAAATAGTTAATGATTATTAAATTAACTAAAAAATTGTTTCATCGCTATTAATAATTAATTTTTATTAATAACTATTAATAATTAGTTTGTATTAATAATTATCAATTACATAATTAATTTTTATTACATACCTGATAATTCTTATTCAGTTAATTCATAATTGATTTATTATTATTTATTAAAATAATGAAATAATTAAAGATTAAAGTAATTAAATAATATGTAAAGAGATAAATTAAAATTTAATAAGCGATTTTTAATACAATTTTATAGCTAAAAATAAAATTTTCGAGACCAAATTTGTACTGCAATTGTTGTTCAGTTGCATAAAAGAAGTGCCGGAGCCTTCTTATTTAGGGCTCCGGTGCACTCCGGCTAGAATTAGAATTTATCCCGAAACTAAGAAGTACCGGAACCGAGTTCCGGTGGGCTCCGACGCAATTTAAGCTCTGACAAATACGGAAAATAAATATTATCGAGAAATGGCTAAACAGCTACTCAGATAAAATTTCTGGAGTTTTGCCTTCTCGAGTAACAACCATCTCGCATTGTTCTCAGACAGAGAGAGTTGAGGATCAGAATGTTTCCGAGGCCTTTAGACCCGAGCCCATTAATCAAAGGCGAGGAATCTGAGATTTAAGCCGATAGCCTAATCCTGCTATTTGCGGAACAGCTGCTGCTAAGGCGAGTGTGAGTTGAATTCACGCCTTTACTTTTAAGTTAAATTCCGCGAATATGAGACTTGATGGCAAGTCTTGAAGATGAATACTTTGATATCTACAGAAGGGTTGATTCACTGAATAAATTCACTTGTACGACCAGACGCCTTATGCAGATATTAGATATAAGTAGTCGCGCATATTAATTTCATATCGTAAGCAACATTAGATTTCAAAGCCCGTTAAAAATATGCATATGTATTTTGCATCAGCATCTGAAAACGGGTTTCCTAAAAGCTAAATGCATTTCGTTTCACACTTATGATAGATATTTTAATATGCATCTCTATCTGCACAGCCAACAAACGCTTGGAAAGTAGCTTGTAGAAAATCTTATATATTTCATACTTCCATACGGGTGTATTCCTTATATACACTCATGTCCATAAATTAAGGATAATGCAAAATCAGGCAAAGGAAGAGTTAGAAGCAAAACGAATTTGACTTATTTGTAAAGCTTATTTATTAAACAAAAGGTAAAGCGCAAAAAAAGATGCTATATGTTTGATATTATTAAAAATATTAGCAATTTTTTCTCCCTGGAGCAAATTACAAAAAAAAAAAAAAACCTATTTACAAAAAACCAATATTATATGGTTGGTATGATTGTTAATACATTGTATGTCTCCCAAACGATACAATACAGTCCGTACAACGCCTAGGCATGCTGAGTATCAAATTATCGATCTGATCTTGGGGGATATCACACCACTCAAAAAGGCATGCTCTCCGAAGTTCCGGTAGACATGAAGGAGGAGGTTGACGGGTTGCAACTCATCGGCCAAGCATGTCCCACACGTGTTCTACTGGATTCAAGTCTGGTGAGAATGCTGGGCAGTCCATACGGGTGATATCCTCCGATTGAAGGCATTCGTTTACGATGTTTGCACGGTGAGGCCGGGCGTTGTCATCCATAAACACAAATTGTGCGCCAATGGCGCCCCGAAACAAACGTACATGTTGTTCTAGAATGACGTCCCGATAGATTTGGCTTGTCATGGTTCCAATTTGAACATGTAGATCAGTTCTGGAACTCAAAATAATTCCACCCCAAACGAGCACTCCTCCAACACCGTAACGGTGTCGTTCAATGATATTTTCTTGGTGGTAACGGGTACCTGGAGCTCTCCATATGAACGTCCGGCGAGAATCAGACTGCAAGCTAAACCTGGACTCGTCGGAAAACATCGCACAAGCCCACTGTTCCGGTGTCCACAATGCATGCTCTCTACTCCAGGCTAACCGCAGGCGACAGTGAGTTGCAGTAAGTGGAACGCATCTGACAGGTCTACGAGCATATAGACCAATCTACCCTAAGCGTCTGTACACAGTCTGCCTTTAAATTGTCGTACCAGTGGCTGAAGAGAGCTGAAGAGACGGGTCTGAGGCTCTGCTCCGCCTGTTTCTTTTCGCAGTAACTGCCAAATACCGGTCCTCATTCGGCGTTGTAACTCTAGGGCGATAGGTGCTGTAACGTCTACTCACATTACCATCATCTTGGAATCGTTGCCAAAGCCTGGAGATGGCACTCTGGGCAATTCCAAGTTCGTCTGATACTTCCAGTTGGGTACGCCCACATTCCAGGCGGCCGATAATTCTACCACTTAAAAAATCATCCAAATGCGTCCTTTGTGTCATAACTATTCGGTTATTGCACTGAAATGCTTATAAAGCGCCTGCGAACAATTTTACTTCTTTGCCTGTATTCCTTATATATCACTCTCTTACACTCTCGTCATTGTGACGTACCATCGGTGTCATCTAGTTACTTCCTGAAATTTGCATATGATTCTTGAAGAAGTGTGTAGTGATTTTACAGGTGATATATTTATTTTAGAGTTCGATTTTCGCGTGACTCCGAATTATCCTTAATTTATGGACATGAGTGTATTTCATACTTCCATATATTCCTTATATATTTCATATTTCCATATATTCCTTATATACTTCATACTTCCCAATTTGAGCATTGCCTTTACAAGCACGACAGTAGCAAAACAAGAGCAAGATTAGCAAAATTACAATTTCTAACTTTAAGTTTTCATTAAAAGATATTTAAAGATAACACTAAATGATGTTATTCCGTAAAAATTATTTATTGCATACTTGAAATATTTTATTATTTACTTTGAATTTAATATTTCAGTTTATTTTTACTTCCTTGCGCGAAGTAAAGGAAGTATTGTAATCGTGAAAATTTTCAGTTGTCATATTTCAATGAAAATATTCAATTTGACCGATATCGAATGCAATTTAACGATGTTTTTGCGTGAGATCTGTGAAGACATTTTGCGGACAGAATAAAGGACTCATTTCTCCAAAACGGGTTGGAAAAAAGAGTTGAAAAGATATTTTTTCCTGATGTCTGTACGTATGTATGTATTATCTCGCATAACTCAAAAACGAGAAGCCTCAGAACGTTGAAATTTTGTATATAGGCTGCTATAACATGTAGTTGTGCACCTCCCTTTTTTGTTGCAATCGATCACACCAAAAGTATATATATATACCTACTATGTTACTCGGCTTCGTGAGCTCAGTTTTTTTTTACTCTTATATGTTGGTAAATTGTGCATTTTTGCTTTAAAAATGATTGAGTTATGTTGTTCTTATCTTTCGGTTAAGGTTCTTATGCCTTTAGTTAATCTGCATACAATAGTTGTAGAATTATCAATAATTTAAAAATTGTTTAAGTGCGGCTACGCCTAATTTTCTTATCATAGTAGCCATATTTGTTTCCATTTGAAACTTAGAAGAATAGTGAATTAAGTCTTTCTGCACTTTCAGTATGTTTTTGCTGAGTTAAGTTTGTGGATTGAATTTTTCGTCTTTCTTCTAGCTATAGATCAACTGACAATTTATAGCAATGATTACAAACATCTGTCATCCTACTCTTTAAAATATCATATGCTAATGTTAAATGAGAAATAGTTCAATGAAATTTTTTATTTAATTTCATATGGCCAGTATCTGCTGTTAAAACAAAAGTAATAAAGTCTTCGGCACAAGTTTGTAACCATGACGCAAACTTAATCTCTGCAAAGAACGCTATCAATAGCAACGCCATGTACTTATATTTTTCTCAGATATCAACAAACACTGGGACCCGGGCAGTTGGACGGCAGCGAACCCCATTGACGGCTCTGGATAATGGCGGACGTGGTGCTTTACTGATTAACCATTAAGGTAAAGGGACAGTGCCCACGTCCTCCGTCACTTATCACTTATCAATAGCAACGCTATCAATAATTTCTCGTTGAAAATGTGTTTATAAAAAATTTCTAAAGCGAAGTCTCATTGATGACGATGATGATTTCTGCGAAGGCATACAATTCTAGAAAGAAATTAAGTGATGTACTTAATTAGAAGAATTTTACATAGAAAATTAAAATATGAACTGCGTGGATAAAGCTGCTTCCTTCAAATTTTGAATTTTATGAAATTAAATTCTAAAACTTCAAAGACATATTGTGCATGACATACATACCCACCCTACACTGCCATTCGTTTGCGATTGTATTCGGTAAAATTATTCATCTAATCTACGCTTTTTTGCAAATGAATGGTTTTTAATATATATTGTACATGGGAAAAAAATCGCATAAATAAACTCGTCTCTAGTTATTAGAACTGTAGTAGATGGTCTGGACCAGCGGTCGCTAACCGGTGGTCCGTGAAAACATTTTGATGATCCACAGAAAAATTGGGACATTATTTATATTTTTATGAAGATTCAGTTTAAAAAATGACGAGTAACAAAAATCTATTATGGAATATCAATTATACTTTTTTTTTTTTTTTTTTTTAAATTTTACCTGCCACTTTTAGCGAAATTCCTTCTGAATTTAGAGACTTTTGCTGGTGTATCTAGCAACATTTGAAAGTGAGAGTTGCCATTCATGGATATGCTGCTGTTATCAATAATAGCGCGAACTCTAATTCTCTTTCTTTTTGAATAACAAACATATGCTATTGCAGTCGTTAGTAACACAGTTCTTCTCCGTGTCAATAAGCAACTTGATGAATTTTTATGAGAACCATCTGCATTCTTGTTTATAATTGCATCAATGGAAGTTTCCGTTTTTGTCTAACTGTTGATCGATGGTGCCATTGCAGAGAAAGCGATAATTATTATGGTTACAAATTATTACATGATTATTATGTTTACAATTAAAAATTTGCAGCATAACACTTTCAGTTTATTGATATTGCTTTGCGTTTGCCGGTTTGTTCTTGCTTTTCGTAAAGTTCCTTTTCAGTGATATGGAAATGTGAAGCATTTTGTACAAGATGGTAAGATTTTTGTACTTTTCATATAATTTTTCAATATCAACGAAATATCAGTGAGGTGTTAATAGTGTTTTAATTGTTAGGGGCGTAGCCTGAATTTCCATAAAGGCATACTGCTGAACACCAAATGTTTCGAAAATTATATTAACAAATGAAAAATTATAAGTATTGGAAAGTTGAATATTGTTTTTGCGTATTAATATGTTGTTTTTAAGGTATGATTTAAGGTTTTTTTAAATTCATATTAGTGGTCCGCCAAATATAAAATTATATATGTAATGGTTCGTGAAGTTAGGGTTGACGACCGCTGGTCTGGACAATCTGTAACACACAAACCTTTCTGTAACGAACACAAATATGTGAATTGATTAAAAATCAAATGTATTTTATAATATTCAGCATTTTTCTCCAGGTTTTTAATTATAATATTCAGGTACGCTTAAAGCTATATTGTTGCAATTAAAAACACTTACTTCTGTCCCTGACTAGGAAGTAGTGGATGTTGTGATCTGTGTCTGGATCTCTGGCTTGGAGTTTGAAGACTGGAGTGCCGGGAGGGGCATTTAGCTGGACAACAGCTTGCATTGGCAAAGGACGGTTGATGAAGTACGGGGGTTCGTCATTTACATCTTTTAGATGGATTATCACTCTTTGCCTTTCAGGATCTGGAACAGAAAAATAAAATTTAATTTTAGAGCCAGAAACGATGACTTTTTTGAGAATGCAGTAATCAAATAAGTTTACGAGGGTTCGTAAAAGAATTGGATTCTTTATTGTACTCGAAGCTTACCCTGCAGTGAAGATTTTTATATTTATGATGTCCGCAATAAAATATTTTATACTTCTGATTACTTAAACTTAATAGCTAGCATTCTTTTAAAGTATTCTAGATTTAAACTTATGTTCAATTCGAAATAAGTTGCTAACGTTTCACATATTCTTGCGTGGCAGAATGGTAAATTGATTCAAAAGGATTGGTTGAAGACGATATAGGAATTTATAAACATAAATATGTATTTAATTAAAAATAAATAGATTTCGACGCATAAAGCAACTCTATAGTATTTAAAATATTATGAGTTTTGATATAAACTTGCTAAGCACTTCAGTTTTTAATAATTATAATGAATAAGCTGCATCAAGCTTTCGTGGAAGAGTTTGATATCATGGCACGAAAAAAAAAAAAAAAAAAAAAAAAGGTATGGTCAGTGCCTTTTTAAAGTCAACAAACGAAAATGAAGTATGCATTTATATATTCGATAACAATTATTGATACAATGATACATTTATGCATTTGATTTATGAGATGAAGTCATGCATACAGATATCTGGATACATAGTGAAATAATGGACATATCCTTAGTAAATGATTCATTAAGATTCATATGAAAACTTTGAGTTCCGAATTCCATTAAGCTTCTTTAAAAAATGTAAAATACTTGCGATACACTGATATATTATAAAATGCGAACCTTTAACACTTACAGCAGTTTTTTTTTTTTTTTTTTTTTTTTTGTTTGTTTTTGCTAAAATATCTAAGAAATATTGACCATAAAACGGATTCAGTTTTGAAACAGACAAAAATAATGAGATATACAATGAGCCCTCCAAGAAACGACCATCTTTAATGTCTACCTCTGAAAATGAATAGTATTTCTGACAGCATAATCAAACATCTGATTGAATATCATGTCTTTGACGTAATTACCTCACAGATGATCAAAGTCAATTGGAATTACAGATGGTCGTCTTAGAGAAGTTTCACCGTGTTATGTCCAAGTGCCTTAGAATAAAATCGCCAGGCACTAGAAATGCACTTTACGCACGATGATAAGTAAAAAATATTATGTGGACATATATCGGTATACGCATGATTGTACAAGATAAAGAACACTGAAAATCGTTGACAAAAAAATGTAGAGGCTAGCTTATAAGGTGTTTCTCCCGCCTTCTTAGCATGCCTTCGTGGTATAATGGTCAGCACGCTTCGCGCGTATTCGAGAGGTCCGAGGTTCGAGTCTCGGCGAGGGCATTGCTCATTTTTCATGTCTCCTGCTTCGAAATAACCTAATGTCTGTAGAAGCTGGGCCTCTGAAACCTCTTTTCACTGAGTATCCTATGACATCTCCAGCTCTTTATAAAGCCAGATCTTTCTTTTCACCAATTCCAGCAGCAGAGAACACCGTCCAACGGATTCACAACAGATCGTACGGTGCAGGCAGCTGTTGTATCGATATTCAACGGTTCGTAACTTATGAAATTTGCGCTTCTCGCTTTATATTCGCAGGATATTTTTTCTTATTTTCGGCTACAGAATGCACAGCCGGCAGGCTATTTATTTTTGGACACTAATATTAAATTAACTTTAACATCAGTTTGCTATAGGGTTATCACATTTAGTTGCGCGTAACGCTAGAAGAAACATTTCCGAGAAACAAGCTTCCTCTTCTCTGACCTTACGAGGGTTCTTAGCCGAACAGTTTCGCCTGAACCGCCGCTCCGCCTAGCTACGCGGGACATTTTGCGGCTGAGGCGAAAATGTTTTTCCGTTTAGTTGACTTTGCGAAAATAATCGGTTTTCGTGCTTTAAATCAACAAACCTCATATCCCAAAAGCGAAATTCCAGGAAATATCAGATAACGGTTTTAATGAAGTCCAATGCCTCTTAAGCTCTTCCCGTTATATGTTCTTGCGACAAAGATTGGTTATCTTCAGCCATAGAATGTACAATCGGTGTTTGGCGAGTTTATTCTAGTGCACTCTCTCTAATACATATGTTAGAATACTGATAATTAAGAGTAAATATCAACACTCATTTCAGTCATAACTAAATACAGCCATTATTTAATCTCTGAAACACTGTATACAGAATATAATGTAAAAATCATGTGACCACATTTTAATAGCTTTTAAATTGTGCATCGTTAAAACAATGCAATTAAGTCTTGTGAAATTTAACAAAAACACAGAATTTCAAACTGTAGATAATTTTAAAATGCGCTTGCAGCTGAGGCAATTGGGGTGGGACTGATGTCCCGGCTAGGTACGCGGAACATTTTACAACACAGAATTTTTCTGATTGGTTACGCAAAAATAATTGGTTTTCACGTAAGTCAATCTATCAGCTATCCCGAAAGAGAAAATTCCTGGACATGTTTCTTTCGACTCACAGCCGCGGAATAGCTGTTAAGTCTGGTTCCAATTTTAATAATGCCCAATATCTCGTAATTCATAAACTGCCCTTTATCTATCCATCAGACATAAGCCATAGAACATCACCGATGTTTGGGGATTTTATTTGGTATTTGAGAAGGTATTTCTCACGCCTTCTTAGCATGCCTTCGTAGTGTAGTGGTCTGCACCCTAGGCGCATATTCCAGAGGTCCGTGTTTCGATTCCCAGCGAAGGTGTTGTTCATTTTTCATCTCTTCTGCTTCCAAAAAATACTTAATGTCTCTACAGTGGCGGCCGAACTAAAAGAGTGGTGTTTGATGATTCTCCACACCCAAGATTTGGCGATTGGTTTCCCTAAAAACCCCAGCCGCCATTTCAAAGGGGGAGTATATAAGGTATTTCTCCCGCTTTCTTAGCATGCCTTTGTAGTGTAGTGGTCTGCACGCTGGTCACGTATTCCAGAGGTCCGTGGTTCGATTCCCGTCGAGCGCGTTGCTCATTTTTCATCACTCCCGCTTTTAAACAAATACCTAATGTCTCTACACACTCTCCATAATGTATGTTGGCCGGATAATACCGTCACTTCCCTCTTCTATTTGATTCAGAACGTGCCCTGTCCAATGTGACGACGATGGATGGGCCTTATCCTACCTCCTTCGAACCATCACCACCAAGATTCTGCTTTAGTTGGGCGCAGTCGTAACGACCTGATCTTTGTTAACTATTGAATATAGGAATTAAACTCTTGTTTATCTTGAGTGATCCAAGTCTTACATAACTGTATGCAACCGCCATAACGTTCAAAGAGTAATAATGGTAAAACTATTTCATCCTTTCATACATTTTATACTGCAAATACTATTAATGATATAACTCTACCATATTAAAAGAAAATAAAGTTTATGCATGCATCTCACTAATCGCATAGTTTTTTTTTTTAAAGGTAAGTAATTTAACTTATTATTAAATATATTGTAAGGTATATTTTAATTTAATAACAGTTTTTTTTTTTTAAGTTTATGCCATTTTCCTATCTCTTCCAGCTTCAGCTTACAATTCCTTACCAGAATGAGTTTTTAGAATCGCGTTAAATACAAATGAGAAGTTGAGTAGTATTTAAGTCACGTTCCACTGACTTCGCCAGAGAGAGTTGGGATTCCTTAATAGCGCACATTTGCTTTTTGGCTACGTCTATATAAGTGTTACTACGCTCAGCCGTATTACGTGCCTTTTGATAGCTTCGCTGGCTAAGTTAATAGTTAATACAACGGGCCAACTATTTAGAATTGTGTTAGCTTCGGCTAAATCTCTTTAGTTAGTTATTATTACTTACATTCTGAGTTCAAGCTTAAGTGAAGGCTTTGCTGTACGCCCTGAGAAAGTGGCCGACTGTATATCTTTATTTGGAGCAAATAAATGGTAATTAACCCTTCTTGAGTTTACGTTTCTGTTCTTGGACTAAAGTGATTACTCGCGTAGTAGCTCACTAGGTTCCTCGACATTACATTTAACAAGATAAAAGTGAGCCACCCTACAATATAAAGAATATTTTTAAAAAGGAAAGAAGCAAAACACGGTATAATAAAACTATCACTTTTAGGATAAAGCATTTAAAATTGTATTTTTTAATTACCAATACATCCAAAAACAAATCAAATAACATTTTAATTCTAATTCGCAATAGTAGTAGCATGCTTAAAATAAACTGTCAGCAAAAATAATTTTTAATTACGGACAAATAAACAAATAAAAAAAAAGAGAGAGAGAGAAAGGGGGGAAAAATCTGAAAAGTTTCAGATTTTAAATTATGTCCAAAGGGGCGTTTCTTTAACGTTTTGTGTGTTACCTTTATTTATTAAATATCATGTTCTTTGCACTTAAACCATAAAATTCAGTTCAATAGCAATGTCGCAAAATGATTTTAAAATGAGCGTATCTTTAGAATTTCCGATACACAGTTCCGCGCGCTGGAAATAAAAAGGTTTTTTTTTTTATTTTTTCCCCGTAAAGTGTTGTCATTGCTCGCTTTGATATACTTGAGTTTGTTACTCAAACATTCGTTAAAGTTTTACAAAATATGAAATCGATCATAAAACAAATTCCAAATTTCAAATTTGGTCTTCCATATGCCCATATTCGTAGGAGGATGACGTCATTCAAAATTCGATGGCTCTGTACCGTTGCTTTATCACAGTGCGAGAAATACACATACATTTATGCAGATTTTTCATGATTTAATTTCTTTAAATATAATGCAGGACTCTAACATTGGGTGGCAACAGTTTGAAAAGTGAAACGGACATTTACAGTGATTCAACGCAAAATCGCAAAACGAAAACAATAGGTCTTCAGGGCAAAGCCCCTTTGCACTAATAAGACTGTAATACAGTTATTTTCGATGAAAAAGTTAATGCATAAAGTAATTATGGCCGGCTTACCACTTCTTTTATTGTTTATCGTTCTTGATGAATTATATTTATGCGTTTGCATATCTTTATAAAAATACATTTGATGTAAGAAAAATAACCGGCGACATGCTATCACAGCAGAAAGACGAGGGAAAAAAAAATGCATGAGTCACAACGCGAAGACTAGATCAAAAGCAAAGCAGTTATAGTTTTACTTTATTCTTACTAGTTAATTAGAAGTTTGGTTTGCAGATTTCAATATTACTACTGGCTGAAGCGTTATGCAAGTACATGCGTCGTGAGCATTATACAAAAATCATATGTCAAAGATTAATCATCAAATGACGTAATTTAGAGGGATTTATTATAAACATGTTACTATTTTTCAGATAGACGAGGAAATAACCAAATTAAGTAGGAAACTTAAAAGCTGTTGCACTTTAAAGTTATAATTTTAACTTAACGCATTCTTTATTTTAAATATATAAATATAAATGCAAAAATAGAAAGTAGTAAACTAAAAATAGAGAGAACTAGTTTGCTCAAAAATATTGCGCATTGAGCTGCAAATATTAAAATAGGTTGCAAAGAAGAGTACAGTTAAGATGAACTAAAGCTTTAAAGTACATTTGATATTGCAATTCCAAAGCTTATATGTAACACCATATTTGAGAATTGAGATCAAGTTAAGACAATTATACTAAGCTAAAGCAGTTAAATATACGCGAAACAACCTACTGGAATTACTACAAAATAAAATTAACTACACATAAAAAATTGAAAATTAGGAAAAAAAAAAAAAAAAAAACTTTTTTTTAACCTAAACAACTACATCACATTTTGAAAGCTTAAAAATCAAAGACATTTTAAGGACAAAAAAAATTACATACACAAAAATTGTAAACAAAGGTCAATTAGCCCAATTCGAGGTTTCAGACAGACTTATCAAGGGAAAAGTGCCAGAAATCTCCAATTTAGCTAATATTGGATTGGATTATTTAATTATGGCAAAGCACACGAGGGCTATCTGCCTAAAGGGAGCGATGCTTTCGTGGAGCGATGCCTAAGGGAAACTGGCTCGTATACACGTTACACATGGGGAAAACCACGAAGACGCTTATGCAGCCAGCCCGTTCGCGGGATTTGAACCTCGGACCGAACTACCAGTGTTCAGCGTCCTTACCACTCGGCCGCTGGTGGGCCCCAATTTAGCTAATAACAAAGGCACGAAACAATTGAGACTGAAAGCAGTAATTCGTAATTAAAGTTATTAAATTAATTTATATTATTCTAGCTAAGTGTCAATAGCTTCGTCCCTTTCCTCAATAGCTTCGTTCCTTTGCATATAAATGCAAACATATACTTTATAAATTCATGGTAACTTTGCCTTATAAAAATAAAATAACTTTTCAATAAAATCTAAATTCTCAAATAACTTTTTAGAAAAACAGGAGGCAGAAGCAGTCTTAACATAAGGTAAGTAAATTACAAATGCAGTGTGCCCATAAGCAAAACATTTTCATCTGAATTCTACTTTACTTAAAATATCTTTTAACTCGATTGCTTTAGCTGTTTCCGTTAACAGCACAGCAAACGTTAGAGCCATATTTCAAGAAGTTTTATTTACTTTAAATACGGAAGTTAAAAATCATATAAAATTTTGTATGCATTTCATTTCCTACAGATGTTAATGTTGCTGAAAATATAAAAACCAGTGCTGCTCTCATACCAAATATCTTTAAAAATATATCATATCTTATTTTATTTAGTCCTGCGCATCATAAATACATGTAAAATGTGTTCTACGAAAGCGATATAGAGCTCCTGCCATAAATTGCTGCTATTTTCTTTATTGGAAAAGCAACGTATAGCAGATTAAAGTGCTTGGATCGATGAACGTCTAGAAATAAGAGTAGCAAATTCCCTCCATCTGAACTGACAACTGAGAGCATACATGACTCATGACCACTAAAACTGCGATTTGAGATCAATTGATACCACGAATTTCAACAAATACTCGCGAGATCAGTTTCAAACTATACTTTAAACGTACTGCATTACTCAAAGGTAAAATGGTATATTTTCCTGCGTTTTCCCAAGGAATAGAAAAATACGATTATTGACCTAAAACCTAAGTAACGAATTGGGAAAAGCTAAAATTAAGAGAAAAAAAAAATCCCGATACAAAGTTTGCAAGTTTCAGTTGTAGAGACATTAGGTAACTTTTTTTTTTTTTTTTAAATAGGAGAGATGAAAAATAAGCAATGCCCTCGCCGGGACTCGAACCACGGACCTCTCGAATATACGCGGAGAGTGTTACCACTACACCACGAAGGCATGCGAAGAAGGCGGGAGAAATATCCTATACAGTAATAGGTTAAGTGCATAAAAATAATCCTATAGGAATGTTCGAAATTCTGAAACAGTGACAACAGACTTAGTTCCTTAAATACTGATAGTGCATATACGATGTCCCATACATGCGTTGAAAAAAAAATTAGCAAATAGTACTGAAGTAGCTGGAATGCCGTTAGCAAAATAAGTTATTCTCACCAATTTTTTGAGGGGGTTGTTGTTGTTTAAGGGTATAAGGAAAGATGTTTTAGTTTGTTGTGACTTATGTCACTTGTCTGACAGTAATATCAAAGCACGGAGTGCAAGATTGCGCCTGCCATTGGCCTTGAGCACCATACAGGTGATAGTACGACTTCGCTCAGTTCCGGCCCAGTTTTAATGGAGAGAATCCAGAGGGGAGGGGTCATTGCGATTTTTCGATTTTCCACGGTGGAAGGAACGATGTTCTTAAACATGTGCGTACGCAAAAACACAAGGACAACATAACCTGTATCGGAGGGGGGGGGTAGGAATTAAATTTTTCTATTGAAACAAAGGACCAAAAAGTTATTAATGCAATATACCTGTTCTCTGTCTTTTTACTGGAGCACAACCTGCCACGCATCGGATCATGTTGCAGCTTTATTTAGAAAAATGTTTCCCGATAACGAAATCGCTAAGAAATACACTGCAAGGACAAAAACAAATGCAATTGTTAAAGCAGGCTATGAAGAATAAACTTTCAGTTATTGATCGAATTAAAACAGCTCCATTCTGCCTTTGTACGCATGGAAGCAACAATATCGATGTAAAACTGCATCCAATTGTTGTTTCTTTTTTTCCATGCAGAGTTTTCAGAAATTAAATGTGGCTTACTTTTTGTCCCCACTTTAAAAAGATATCCGACAGACTTTAATACAGCACAGATAATTATTCAAACTTTAAAAAGAAAATGCAATTTCTGTGGATAATTGCTTGGTGCCGACAATGCGCCAGTAATGGTAGGTTTGAAGACTGGTGTCGCAGGCATTTTAGAAAAGGAAAATTAAGATTTACAAATTATGAGGTTCACCTGTCACCTCTTGATTTTTAGCAGTTGAAAAAGAGGCAGCTTCTTTCTTAATAAATGTGAATGAACACATTGTTGATATTTATTGTTACCTTGAAAAGGTTTCTGAAAGAAAGGGAAAATTAAAGCAATTCGAACTGCAGCATGATACTAAAATAAGAAAAATTTTGGAACATGTATGTACACGCTGGCTGTTATTAAAGAAATATTTGCCTAGAATACTCGACTTATGGAACCCACTTTACTACTATCACTGTGGGAGGAAGGACTATGGAAAAGCAAAAATCTAATTCTTAACAATACCGCTCTCCGCCACACACAGAGAAAAAATACCAAATGATAGAATATTTACCACGCTTTAATTAATAAAAACAAAAATTCGTTGTCAGAAGGTTCGCAAAATGGTAATTCTGTTTTAAAGCAAAATATACAGCCTTAAATATATACAGCCTTAAATATATTTTTAATTAATTTCAATAATAGGATAATATTTATAAAATTTATTCGATATTAGTATTAAAAATTATATGAATTAGAAGCAATAGGAATTGCATCAATCATATATTAAAATGATGTGTACACCACATGACTTCTTTGTATTTGAATATTAAATTGGAATATTAAATTATACGCATTTTTTCTTGCATTTCATTTAAACTTATTGGATTGAATTAAATCTACTTCTCCGACAGCGCATAAACCACAATAGAATAAATGCATTCTTTAAAATTCACTCCAGTATTTGTTTACCATAGCGACACTCTGGCGCTAGATTCACTTAACAGTATTAATAATTATATAACAGTTAACTTATATAATAATTTTATAACGGAAACTAAGTTAACTGTTATAATAATTTTATAACGGAAACTTATATAATGTTAACTTATATAATAATTTTATAACGGAAACTAAGTTAACTGTTATATAATCCAATAATTATATAACAGTTAACTTATATATTTCGTTCATATTATAACTCATAATGCACAAAATTTATATCATTTAAAGAATAGAATTATCTAATCGTTGCCACATGTTCTATTCAAATACTATAATAAAGCTAGAATGATGTATAAAAGAAATTACGCAAACAAAACAAAAAAGAAACAGTTTTTCACAGACGATTGAATATTTCTCATTAAATTAATTCAGTTCTCACTTCGCGACAAAGCAAAAATACATAAAAACTCAAAATATCTATATTAAAAATTACGAAGTAAATCTTAAACGCTTATTTCCTCGAAAAAATTCCAGAAAGGATTAAGCATTATTTAAATAATAAATGAAGGCGTTATCTTTGTTGTTGCGAAGCTAAGTTTCTCTAGATTGGCAACAAATCCACTAGTCTCCTGTTTCAAATGTAAACATGAATGGCCGCCATTAAAAAAGGCTTAGCGGCAATTAAACAACTTTAAAATTGCTGATAATTCTAAAAATTTTGCACACAGATTTACTAAAGGCATAAAATCCTTAACCGGAAGATAAAAACAACATAATTCAATCATTTTTAAAGCAAAAAATGTACAATTTACCAACATATAAAAGTAAAGAAACTGAGATCACTGAGCCGGGTAACAGAGTGGATATATATATAAATATATTTATACGGGTAACAGAGTGGATATATATATAAATATATTATATTATATACGTTTGGTGCGGCCGATTGCAACCGAAATACGAGGTGCATATCTACATGTTATAGCAGTCCTATATACAAAATTTCAACGTTCTGACGCTACTCGTTTTTGAGTTATGCGAGATACGTACGCACGTACGTACATACGTTCGTACAGACGCCACGAAAAATTCTCTTCAGAATTGATTTTAAAGCAGTTTTATAATGTTTTTGAAGGAAAAGAGTATTTTATTCTGTCCTTACGTACAGATATCACGCAAAAACATCGTTAAATTGCATTCGTTAGCCGTCAAAATGGATATTTTCGTTGAAATATGCTGCCTGAAACTTTTCGCGATTACAATACTGCCTTTTTACTTCGTACAAGGAAGTAAAAATGAAATAAAGATAAAATAAATAGTTATTTTTCTTCTAAACTGCTGTGTTTGTTAAGCAGTAATGTTCTGGTTTATTTTGAAATATAAATTGATTTTCAAAAGCACTGAGAAATGGTGTGGTGTATTTAATTATGGCAAAGCACACTAGGGCTATCTGCCTAAGGGGAGGGATGCCTTCGGGGAGGACGTTCTAAGGGAAACTGGCTCATATACACGTTACACATGGGGAAAAACACGAAAACACCCATGCAGCTAGCCCGTTCGCGGGATTCGAACCTCGGACCGAACTACCAGTGTTCAGCGACTTTACCGCTCGGCCGCTGGTGGGCCTGCACTGAGAAATGACAGTTTGACAGGCCACTTAGAAAGTAAATTAAAAATATTATATTTTGTAGAATGGCAACATTTGCTAATCCACATAGGTCATAAATATCCTGGCTAGCTTAATTTAAGAAAACAAGTTTTAGCATAAGCAATACTTTAATACGTTAGTTAACGTTTCAGCTGTGAAGATGTATTTTGAAACACTATTTACTTCTTTAAATATCAGTAATGAAGAAAGAAGTAAATCTGAGCACAATAGTTGCCGTACAAACTCTAATTTTATTTAAATACGGCCAATTATGCTCTAGCTTTACTCTCATGGGATATATTGTTACCGTAAAACCGTATGTTTTTGTGATCAAAACCAAACGTAAAAACAAAACTCATGAACCTCAGTTAGCAGCTTAATAATTTCATTAGTAAGTTGTATTTGACTATTTAATTTAGATTATAAAAAACACTAGTATTCAAACTAATTTTTTCTTCTGCAGTATTTGCAAGGGGAAGATATGTACAGTTCCATTTTAAAAAAAAGTAGAAATACGTCTAAAACACACTATATGCAGCATTAGGTTCAAAACAAAACAAAAACGTAATAAACCCACCGGCATAAAACAAAACTGTCTACGAAAAATACATAAAAGAAAAGGAAAATACTTAAGGGGAGGAAAAATCTGAAACATTTCAGATTTTATATTACGCTCAAAGGGGCTTTTTCTTAGTGTTTTGTGTGTTACCCTTTATTTATTAAGTATGAAGTTCTTCGCACTTAAACTATAAAATTCAATTCAACAGCAATATCACAAAATAATCTAAAAAGAACTTATCTTTAGAATTTCCGACACACAGTCTCGCCCGCTAGAGATTTAAAAAATAAAGAAAGAATCCCCCCCCCTCGTACAGTGTTGCCATTGCTCGCTTTGGAATCGTTGTCTTAATTAAAACCTCATAAATGCTTTACAAAATATGAAGCAGATAATAAAACAAATTCCAAATTTGGGCTTCCATATGCCCTTATTCGGGTGGAGACGTAAGTTATTTAAAATTTGATGGCTCTGGGTACCGTTTTCTTAGTACAATGGGAGAAACATACATACATTTAATGCAGATTGTTCATTTTTTAATTTCTTTAAATATAATACAGGGCGATAATTGGCGGCAACAATTTGAAAAGTGAAACGCCACAAAATGCCAAATCGAAATTAATAGCCCTTTGTGCTAAAACAAAAAGCCTATTTCAAAATCAAAATTACATTTTGCTCAGACATAAAATCTTGAAAGTAAGGTATTGAGAACTGTCAGCTAAAATGGGGATGTCAAAGAATTTACAATTTACTCGAAGGAAGGAATCTATTCCTTTGTCTGTGATAATTTACGTGAAGCGCGCCTCCTTTGGAAAGTTCGGTAAATTTAACAGTGGAACCGCAGGAGGAGATATAGTGATAACATTTAGGGACAACTATAGTAAGGTATATGATCGCAACGAACAGCACGGGGTGTAGAATGTTTGTACCACACGCTGTTAGCATAGGCAGCGTGTGGTAAAGGGACTGTCAAGAGTGTGGTGATTGAACACAATTCGTAACGCCTACTGCTTACCGAGGACAAAGCACATCGCACTCCTGAGGGGAGCGGTGTTCCCTAGGGAGTTACCATCCCTACTGACAAATTCGTCGTTGGTTGCGTCAGAGACCAATTCTACAATTCCATCAGCTGATTGCTGCTAGATTTGCTAGTGTGGATTCGTGGAATATGTTACAGCAATTTCAGTAAGCAGTGCTACAGTGCATTGCAAATAGAATTTGGCGAAAAATCGTCTACAGTAGAGAATGACAGGTACTGTAAAAGTTGTCATATACAATTCGTAGACATAAGCCAAGAGGATAAAAAGAAAAGACCTTCTGAAAACTATACCCGTCCTACATAAGCTAGCTATAAATTTCAAAAATATTGCTTACTTTTACCATTTTTTACATATGCGCGATATATTTCTTAATATTGTTTCTTTGTTTAGAATTCTGTTTTTACATTTTACGCATCATTAAAGCATCAGCTTATTTAAAGCTGATGGACATGTTTAAAGCTGATGAAATGTATCCATCCAGCCACTTACAACTCAAACCTTTCATTCTTATTTTTAATTCATGTCTTACCCAATTTTATTTAAGACCTAAACTAAAAATAATACTATCTTTAAGTTAATAACTCTTATTCGCTCGAACTATATCGCATGATCTTGAAAAACCCGCAGATGCATCAAAGATACTGTTTATAAAGAGAGAATGCTGCATTACTTTTGAATTTATTTTGTCACAAAGGATTAAAAATATAGTACGCATAGTAACTGCAAATGCATTTGAACTTCAATGTAATAATAAATATTAAATATAATTATTTGGATTATTATTTGGAAGCAAAGCACACAATGATAATATGGTAAAGTTTCTACTCGGTTTTGACCGAGATCTGCGCTCGCCAGCGGCTGAGCGGTAGAATTGCTGAAAACTGATATTTCGACCAGTTTTCGAAGCCAATTTCCCTTAAAATGTTCTCCACTACGGCATTCCTCTCCTTAAGCAGACAGCCTTCGTATGGTTTGCTATTATCCGAAATAATCCGCACCCCAAGTATGTTACGAGCATGAAAGAAGAGTAGAATGAAAATGATCGCTTTTCAGCAGTTAATAAACTTGACCTGTAGACTGACTTGTAAACTGACTTAACTTGACATGCAGATAACGAATTACAGGTTTTAATCTTGCTCAAATCATAGATTTTATGTGATATTTAATAAGTTGTATGAATATGAGATACGTAGTAAGAGCAATTTAGTTTAAGCTGATAAAATTCAAAATGCTGAAAACTACTTAACAATTCTAAATTATTATTTAAATTTGCATCATAAGTATTTTGTATCGAAGAATACCACTTAAGGACTTCTTGATTCTCATTTCTTTAGTAAAATATAGATACATTCAGTAAAATATACGGTTTAACCTTTTATGTCCCAAATTACTTTAGTTTTTGTAACTTTTTTATTATTGTTACAGTTTATGTAACTGGCCACGAGAGGGCGCAGCTTTTTTACTTTTTAGCCTGTTATTTTTTTCTTACCGCATTGCGGATTTTGATATAAATGTAGTGGCAACAAAAGTAAAATGATGAACGTTCTAATGCAAACATGATTTGTTGTAAATAGTTGTAAAAATAAAGTTTTGTGTAAAAATCAAAATGGCAACGAATTCCAAGCGTCTTGTAAAATCATCAAGATAGGTAAGCAAAAGATTATTTATCAAATTTAAAAAATAAGAACAAGAAAAAAGTGAAATAATTTCAACAATTATATTTCTTTGTTCATGAAAAACATCTCACATTAAATTTACAAAAATGTTATAAGTTTTTCACTGCTTTTTTTTTTTTTTTTAATTGGAGTTTAAAGATCCCGTTGGGACATAATTGAGCAAATTTAATGATGGGAACTTGAAGTCCCGTAGGGAAATAAAAACTTAAAGTCCCGTACTTAAAATCCCGTACCCGTAGGGAACTAAGTCCCGTAATTTCCCGTAGGGAAATAAAAGGTTAAAGCACTGCCGCCTTACTTACGAGTATTGTGGTCACTTAATCCTGGTCTCCGTTAAATATTATGATCCATATTGGAATAATATATAATATTATGATCCATTGGTTTGTGTGCGTAAGGACAGGAAACACTGCAAAAGCGCGGCGACCATCCTTCTGAGATGGCCCTAGTTAGTTACCAAATTAGGCTCTAGTGTAGAATCGGGTGCCTCTTCGATTAGCGATAATTTTTTTTTTTTTTTTTTTTTTAATTTTGGCGATGAAACCTCATTTCTGGTTACCATGATAGTTTCAACTTTGTTTTAGCTTCCTGATTTTTTTTAAATGAAAATAGATTGATGTGTACATGGACAAATTTAAGACAGTGCGCAATGCCTAGTTTGTGCAATTCTGGGATGTTTGTTTAAGTGAAAACAGATCTATCTGTACATGGACACAGAGTTTGTGCAATTCTTTGACTTTTTATTTTGGTTTTGTGTAGCGGCCATTTTGAAATTGTGCCTTCCTGACGCCGATCTTGGCATCAAAAAAGAATCGCCAAAAACAAGGGGCAAATTGTAAACTTTTACCTAGAATTATATTGCTGTCCAAACTATCGATCATGCACGCAATATCATCTAATCCACTGTCCTTAAATTCTTAATTCCCCCCCCCCGTTGTTACATCTTTACGCATGTATTACTTCTTGATCTGTATAAGTATGCGACTTGGTTATCATGATGATAAGTGACCGCTCCACCAGTGGGATTGAATTGAAGTGCTGAATGTTTAGATGCTGTGATTGTTGTGGCATAACATCCAAACCTCGCACTATATTCGTGTGGAAATTTAGGGGAATGTACTCTAGCGGTAAATTCAGGGGCAAACTTCTAAAAGTATTTTCTGTTGTTAGTGGCAAGGAAAGGAAAATACGAAACTCACTAATATTGTCTGATTTGCCGCGAATAATAACGGGATCATATTAAACTTCTGCAGACGTTTAGCTTTATCTTTTAATTCATAGTACAGATGTACAGCCTATTTCACTCATCCATTCTGCAAAGATGCTGTGCTGTGTATTCGAGCATAGGGAATTTCTTTAAATTATTCAGTGGGTCAGCGCACTGATAACACTTCGATTACACCACACAAAATTTCTTGAACTGTTTGCAGAGCTACTAAAGGCACATTTCTTTTTTTTTTTTTTTTACTTGTATTCTTTATCGTTATCAGTGAGTGCCCCATGCGAGGGTTCGCTTCTGAATCTGCTGAACAGATAACGCCATCACTGCTTATTCACCTTGCAGTACGAATGTTCTCTTGTTTCTCACCACATACGAATAAGAAGACTTTAGCTTCTTTTCACCGTACGTGCTTCCATGCTAAATGTAAAGAAACGAAATCTTTTCTTTGCGCTATTTCTATCATAGTTACGGACTGAAACACAGTCAGGTCTGTTACAAGTATGTGGGGCACCAATATAGCGTTATGTACAAAACTGCTAAAGTCCAGGCACACTAACAATATGGCCTCTTGAGCGGCCTCCCAACTTTAAATTTATTTATAATTTTAAAAAGATTACAAGAAAGTTACACGAAGTTTACAAATAATTCTACCAGAAGGTTTCAAAGGTTACAAGAAGTCTGTCATGGAGTCATTATTGGCACAATGGGGTGAGAGTAGAGTTTATGGGTGACATATGTTGAGGACATTTTCATGTATATAATCGATGATGGCTTTAAGTCTTCCATCTTTATCTTTCAATGTTGCAACAGGAATATTTAAATTTGATATCATAGCTATTTGGCTGTCTAAATGGTAACTATTTCGGTTAGAAGATATGGTAACTTAATGGTAATCACGATGACGTTTTTTAACGAAAATAAATTGGCTGACTGCCACGGTATCCACAATCCAACAAATCAATAAGCATCTTAATGAATATCATCAAAGTGGCTACGTTCATCTATGATCATGATGGTCGATGAACGGAATATGGTCAATAATGTTCTTTTCAGGATAGATTGAAAAACAATCATAGATGGTCGCAAACACATCGTGCGTGTTTTGGGCAGCTATATATGACTGTTGTTTGCTGATATCAGGTTGACACGCTTATGCGCATTGATATTCCAAATTGAAGTGCATAAAATATATAAAAGGCATTTGACTACTATATGATTTTTGACTTTGTTTGTTACCTTTTTTGTCCCCTTCATATTTTATAGACTTTACGCTCGACAGCAAGTGCTCAAATGGAACAACTAACATTGCCATGCATGTTAAAGTGCCTATCTAAGTAGTTTATTCTGTTAGTTTATCATTGAAAAGTTAGCCAAAAGACGCAATACATTAGCTCGGAAAATAACTGTTCTTGTTACAATAAACATACACTATTGCAGTTCATGAATTAGTTTTGCTGCGATACTTTAATGTTAACTGAACAAGTTAAAAATTAAAATTACAGCCTAGTCGTAATAATTAAAGATAGGGCATTACTGTACAAGCTAATTTGTTTTAAATAAAACCAATAAACCATCCTTTACGAACTTTTTTATTCTTCTTTACTTTTACTGCCGAATCGCAGTAATAATAAGATTCCCTTGCATCTTTTCTGATGGAAAAATCGATAGTAAAACCAAATATCGATTAAAAGAAATAGGTTCGGACTTCTGCATAGAAAGGAATTGTTCTGGAATAAAATAAAGAAGGGAAAGACAGACCCTCTTGCGATTATTTCTTCTAGTGTCAACAAGCGTGAAATTAAAATTAAAAAAAGGTGGGGGATAAAAAAGTGAAAGAATAGAAATTTTTTTATCCCTTTTTTTCAGCGTTCTAAAAGGACAGTTCAATTCGATATCGCTCGATAATTCGAAAAAAATTACAGACTTAGAAAACCATTAGTATTCTTAATGTCACAGAAACCTTTCTTTGTTTTCTACGCGATGTCGTTTTTTAGAAGTTTTCAAACTGAACAGTGCACCACTTACTTGTGTACATAGTGTGCATTTAAAAGCACAGACTTCAGTCAATCTGTATTTAAATATAATAAAGCATAAAGACGACTTAAATAAAATGTGAAAAGTCAAAAGTTGTTCACCGTTATTTTCACACAATAAACGATCATATATTTCAAAGAATCAAATAGCCCTGGTACGGGGCAAAGTGCCCTGCTAAAAAGCATTGGTTAAATCGCCAGTGATGGTAATTAATGTACAATCTTCAAAATATGCAGAATATTTTCTCCAAAAGAAGAAAGAAAAAAAATTGTTTTCCTCTGACAAAATGCGATTTTATCATTTAATATTCACCATTCCTTGCTTTTATTATCACAGTAGTTTAAACCATATTTTTTTTTCACGAAATTATATTTAATTTTAATTTTGATCGATTTAGCTAACAGTACACGATGTTGGACGCATTTCCTACCCTGGTGCACAATATTTTACCTTTCCGCTTATTTCTCTACTAGCGAAAGAACCCGATGCCAGTTTAGTTAGATTGAGAGTAATGTATCTAACAAAAGAAGAAAACGATGCCGCTATAATCCTTCTCTAAGAACGATGCAAAAAATATGACTCATAGTCACACATTTTTCAGTCTCATGCGATATGGAACCCACATAAAAAATTTCGGTAGAAAAATAAACTAATTCTCTCTCATTATATCAGCCACAACGGCATGCAGTTTTTAATTATTTTCGCCTTTCTAATCAAATGATCGTAAAAGTTCAAGTTCTATCCACTATTTCACTTATATTCAATTTTAGTAGATTAACTGTGGCAAAACTTTGATCATAATTGATCATCAATCAATAACGCGAACAAACACACAAACTTATATGTATAGATATTGTAAAACTTACAAATTTTGGACAAACAAACTCTACGATTTGAAAGCGAGCAGTAGCAACACTTTTCAAAATAAAGCTTTTTTATCTCTAACGCGGGAGACTGTTGCCTCTCGGAAGAATGAGTGCGAAAATGAGCGCTTTTACAGTTTTTAATTAATATTTCGGCCGATTAAAGTTGTACGAAGATGGGAATAGTCGAAATGGCTTCCCACGAATTTTTGGAATCGGGAATAATATATTTAATGTTTGGCAATGCTATTTTTATTTCATCGTAGAACTTAGAAATTTTTTTATTAACAAACTCTAGGATTTGAAAGCGAGCAGTGGCAACAACTTTCGAAATAAAGCAGATTTACATCTCCAGCTTGCAAGACTGTTGCCACTCGAAAAAATGACGGCGGAAATTATCGTTTTTCCGAGTTTTTAATTAATATCTCTGATTTTAGCTACTTTTTTTTTTTGAAAAATGTGGACGTCGACCATTTTCAGAACCCAGAAAAGAATTGTGGAAAGTTTGGTGACGATAGCTATAGTAGTGACTGAATTATTAGCGAATAAACACACACACAGACTTTCTTCTTTATATATCTTTATATATATATAAGCGGCTAGAGTGTGTGTCGCCGATAGTTTATTGTCGCCACTTGAAAAATTGAGCGCGTAAATTAGCATTTCTGCAGTTTTTAATTAATATCTCAACTGATTAAAGTCGTAGAAGATGAGAACGGTATCGATGGACTCGGAGAATTTTTTGGAATACGAAGATACGCGTCTCGAATTTCAACTCGGCGCCGTTCCGTTCATATTCAAGAAAAAAGAATTTGGCACGTAGCCAAATCACTCTAATAGGGAAAACCCAAGAAAGAAAGTGGAAAATGTTGGGAAAACGTAAAAGGAAAATAATATATCGGCTAATTAAAGTCCCAAGAAGATACGAATGGTCAAAATGGCGTGCCACGGACCTCCGGAATCCAACGGTGTGTTTCGCTAACCCCGGGAGCCAGCCATTTCGGAGGAGATGATGTTACTTCACCCCATACATATATGCGGCTTAAGTGTCTGTTTGTCGCCGATAGTTTATTGGTTGCTTGCGTAACTGTACTAGCGAATGGGGTGAAGTTGCCACGGCACAGGGTTGCCGTTTCAATGGAGACGTAGACAATTTCCCGTAAAACTTGCCTTTGCTATGACCATCCGTAAGTCTCAGGGCTAAACGCTTAAGCGTGCTGGCATTATTTTACCCGAACCTACATTTGGACACGGTCAAGTTTACGTCGCCTGTTCAAGAGTTCGTGAAAGAACGGACGTAAAATTAAAAATATTGGATGGTCCTCTACAAGGCGAGCTTAAAAATGATGGAAAGATCTACACAAGAAATGTTGTGTACAAAGAGATGTTTGACATGTGAATTAACATTTCATTATTTAAATCACCTTTATTGATTGAGCTAGCGGTGGGCTCTTAAGAAATGTGCCGCCAGTGGTTTCCTTCAATGCACTCTAATCAATGAAGCAAGTAGAAGGGGGAAACCCCGTGGGGCAGTAAGCAAAGGGGCGTCTTCGCCACCTGCCCTGTGTAATTCAGTTTAAATTAGCAGACATCTTTGCACAAATCATTTTAATTACAATTTATAATATTTATAATATATAATATCTAGAACAGCGGTCATTTCGTATGACCACCGGGCTTTCTAGTATATATATATATATATAGATAGATAGATAATATCCTTATTTTATCTCGTGACTCTAAAAGTTAGCTACTTTTGCAAAGGGTTTCATAGGCACGCCTTCATAGTGGTACTTTGTTATTAACATGCAGACTCCTTTATGCAGGTTTGCCAAAGTTTGATAAGATGAAACCTTCACAATTGTGTTCCGAAATAAAGATGCCTGAACTTTTACGAAGATGATTTTTTTAAAGGTTACTTTTTAAAAAAGCAAATTTCCTGAAAGGATCAGCATTGTTACTCTGATTAATAAAGGAAATACTTCTTAGAGAATTCTGCCTTAACGTAAAGGTGCCAGCACTTTTATTCCTTTTTAAAGTTAAAAAACTGATTTTCTGTAAACGAATCCGCTCTTCCAAGCACTGGTATACATTCGTAAAAGCGTTGGCACATTTATGATGGGGCACCGCTGTTCTTAATACGAAGGGAGAGGTGTAATTTTAGGAGGCACAACGAAGAGTGGTTTATGTTGTAGAGTAAAGAGTGATCTTGTCATCACAGCCTTTGCCAATGTGCGAACACTCTTGTGGCGGGAATGAATATTAAATAAACATCTCCTAGAGATACGGAGCGAAGGCAAGACTCCATCCTCAGATAGGTAACAATCTTTTCTTCTAGCTGACGTACAGCATTAATGCGCTATTATATTAAATATCGGAGCTAAACACTAAATTTCATGCACTCTGTATATAAAAAATATTCGAAAATTAATGGTGGTGTATGATGTTAATTTATGCTGTAAATACATGATATGCAGTTTGCTCTAAAAGACTTTTATCGAAGTATTTATCTAATCGAAAAATCTCGAAAAGCATACAGATTTTTCTATGTTCACGTCTTTAATATCATAGCGCATATCGAAACGATATTCCCACCCAAGTTTGATTGCAGTTAATGTTTGCTATTTTCTGCAATTTATAATAATCTGATTATTATTGCCTTATTTTTCCAGATATGGCGATTTATTTTGAATAAGAACATTTTGAAATTAATGATGAATATTAATTATTAATTATCATGAAACATTTAATAATTGATAATTTATACAATGGTTTCTTTTCTTTGTTTAATAAATACGCAATAAAATAATTTAATGTAAATAATATTTTGCAGGTTATTTCAAAGTGACCGTACAAATAATTATCTCTTGGCTGGTTGGTCAGAGTTTAAGAATCTAAGAAGCAAATCAGACAGAGACTAAGACAATTTTAGTCCCATAAGGACCTTTATTAAAAATATAAGAAAGATAAAATCTGAAAAGTTTCAGATTTTAAATTACGTCCAAAGGGGCGTTTTTTTTAAAATTTTGTGTATTAACTTTATTCAATAAATACTATGTTCTTCGCACTTAAACCATAAAATTCAGTTCAAGAGCAATATCGCAAAATAATTTTAAATTGAAGATATCTTTATTCCGATACGAAGTCACGCACTGGAAATAAAAATGTTTTTTCTGTACAACGTTGCCATGCCTCGCTTTGAAATCCTTGAGTTTATTAATCAAAAATTCGTTAACGTTTTACAAAATATGAAATCGATCATAAAACATATTCCAAATTTCAAATTTGGGCTTCCAGATGCCCGTATTCACAGCAGAATTACGTCATTCAAAATTGGATGGCTCTAGGTACCGTTGTTTTATCACAATGCGAGAAACATACATGCATTTATGCATATTCTTCATTATTTAATTTCTTCAAATATAATACAGGGCGAAAATATTTGGTGGCAACAGTTTGAAAAGTGAAACAACGCTTATCGTGAACCAACACAAAATGCAAAAATGAAATTAATAGTCCTTCTGGAGGCAAAGTGCGTCTTTGGAGTAAAAATTGTACATGTGATTTCAATCGAGAAAGTTTCAACTAATAAGTTTCTAATAAGTTTATCTGTATAACCTTTTTATTTATATATTTCTTATTATTATTTAGAGAGGTTTTTCTAAGATAAAAGAATTTGTCCCAAAGCAATAATTAAAACTTTATGACTTAAAGCATTTTCATCTCAAACAATCTCAACTGTTTTAGAGATCTAATTTCTTACTTATGGTAGATACAAAATTTTAAATTTTAGCGTTTCTAAGAATACGAATTAAAAACCTATATATTAATATTTGTCTAATATAAAAAGTACAGTGTTTCGTGTAAAAAGGTAATGTCAGATTAAAATAAAAAATTGTTCGACATTCTTAGTTTCCGTAAATAATATCAAAAGGTCAAAAGTTTTAAATACATTAAACTGAAATTACAGAATGTAATTTCTTTCGGAACAAGCTTTTAATTGTTTTTCATTTTATGCAAAACATAAGAGAAATGATAGCTTCATGAAGGACTCTGTAAAGGAAACTGTTTCGTATTCACTTTACACACGGAGAAAATCACAAAAAGGTACCGCTCTAGATACCGTTGTTTTATCGGAATACGAGAAGCATACATCCATTTATGCAGATTCTTCATTATTTAATTTCTTTAAATATAATACAGGGTGATAATATTTTGTGGCAACGATTTCATTTAAAGTGAACCAACGCAAAATACCAAAACAAAATTAATAGCCTTCCTGGGCTAACGCCGTTTGGCCTAAAAATAATTTAAATTAGGTTTAACTCATTCCATATTAACCTGTTGCTAAAGTTTGTTATTTTTTTTTTTTAAAGACAATATGCGGAAGCAATGTTTTAACACTTCATTTCCTTTTAAAAATGTATTGTATATTCGTTAGTATCTTTGTAATGTTATTTAAGGAAATAAAGATGTTTTCTATTTTCGGAAATCAAAGCACCGTATTTGATCCTCGCCATAAAAGCAAAAGCATTACAAGAAAAAAAAAAAAAAAAAAAAGTACCGAACAGCGTTTTCCAAGTTAAATTCGTAATAGATTTTAATGCCTAAATGTTTATGCCTTTTATGATTAATGAAGTTTGTTTTTCATTTTGTTTCTCTTGTAAGATGCGAAGCTTAAGAACCAAAATAGAATTATATTATTTGTACTGAAATGATGTACGGAAACAGATTATAGAATAAGGTTTTTTTATTTGTATTCTTTCTCATTTTTTTTTCAATTTTGCTTCCATGATAATAATAGAAATTTAAATATTGTTTAGGTAGAACGGCATTAAATAATCTAATAAGAATACATTAAACCAGCTAGCTAAAATTTTTCATATAATCAATTTCTACTCAAAATAAGTACATGTTAAGAAAATATTAACATCTCGGCACCAAGTCGAAGATAAAACGGCATCAGATATTATTTAAGGTGACTGGGCATTTTTGAGGATGTTTCATGAGAAAAACAAAGAGCTCGCATGTTAGACAATTTCAAATATATGAGCTTGAAACAATAAAAGATTCAATCAGGAAGTTAAATGGTTTAAGAAACATGCTTTGATACGTACAGCTAAAACACAAGATTTAATTTAACGTAAAAGTTAAACAATAAAGGATAAATTACTTTAAACATATTTTCTTTGGTATATTTTTAGCCCAAAGTGGCGTTACACCAGAAAGGCTATTAGTCTCGAAACGGCATTGTGCATTGAATCACTAAAAGCATTATATCACTTTTCAAATAGTTTCCACCAAATATTACCGTCCTATATTATATTTAAAGTAATTAAATAATGAAGATTCTCCATAAATGTATGTTTGTTTCTCGCATTGTGAAAAAACAGCGACACCTAGAGCTATCAAATTTTGAATATCGTAGGCTTCCACCTGAATATGAGCACCTGGAAGACCGATTTCGGAATTTGTTTTAATCTCTATTTCATACTTTGTAAAATTTTAACGATTTGAGTAACAAACTCAACGATTCCAAAGGGAGCAATGGCAACACTGTACGGGAAAAAGCACTTTTTCTCCAGCTCGCGAGATTGTCTATAGGATGTTCTAAAGATAGGCTGTTTTTAAATAATTTTAGCCCCAAAAAAACTTAGCCCATTTTTTTCGAAATCTGTATATGTAAATGAAAAAAATCTCATGTGTACACCCCATGACTTCCTTGTACGGAATTATAAGCATTTTTTCTTGCATTTTGTTTAAACTTATTGCATTTAATTAAATCTACTTCGATGACAGCGCATAAACCACAATAGAATAAATGCATTCTTTAAAATTCACTCTATTTGTTTACCATAGCGACACTCTGGCGCTAGGTTCACTTAACAGTATTATATTTCGTTTGTATTATAACTCAGAATGCACAAAATTTATATCATTTAAAGAATTATCTAATCGTTGCCACATGTTCTATTCAAATACTATAATAAAGCTAGAATGATGTATAAAAGAAATTACGCAAACAAAACAAAAAAGAAACAGTTTTTCACAGACGATTGAGTATTTCTTATTCAATTAATTCAGTTCTCACTCGGCGACAAGGCAAAAATAGATAAAAACTCAAAATATCTGTATTAAAAATTACTAATTATTAAAAATTAAGTAAAGCTTAAACACTTATTTCCTCGAAAAAATTCCAGAAAGGATTAAGCATGATTTAATTCGCAATAATAAATGAAGGCGTTATCTTTGTTGTTGCGAAGCTACGTTTCTCTAGATTGGCAACAAATCCATTACTCTGCTGTTTCAAATGTAAACAAGCAATGGCAGGCATCAAAAAAATTATTAGGTTTAGCGTCACTTAAACAACTTTAAAATTGTTGATAATTCTAAAAATATTGCATACAGATTTACTAAAGGCATAAAAATCTTACCCGGAAGATAAGAAAAACATAATTCAATCATTTTTAAAGCAAAAAATGTACAATTTACAAACATATAAGAGTAAAGAAACTGAGATCACTGAGCCGGGTAACAGAGTGCATATATATAAATATATTTATATACGTTTGGCGTGGCCGATTGCAACCAAAATACGAGGTGCACATCTGCATGTTATAGCAGTCCTATATACAAAATTTCAACGTTCTGACGCTACTCGTTTTTGAGTTATGCGAGATACGTACGTACGTACATACGTTCGTACAGACGCCACGAAAAATTCTCTTCAGAATTTATTTTGAAGCAGTTTTATAATTTTTTTTTTTTTTTGGAGGAAAAGAGTCTTTTATTCTGTCCTTACGTACAGATATCACGCAAAAACATCGTTAAATCGCATTCGAAAGCGGTCAAAATGGATATTTTCGTTGAAATATGCTGCCTGAAACTTTTCGCGATTACAGTACTTCCTTTTTACTTCGTAAAGGAAGTAAAAACGCCCCTTTGGGCGTAATATAAAATCTTAAAGCCTTCAGAATATTTTTTTAATATTAGTTTACATAACGCACTATAGTTAAGTACATTTTATGGAAGAAAATGCTGCTTATATTCGGATAATATGTTCATTATTTCTACAGAATTGGAAAAAAAGGGCGATTTGTTTTAGTTGTTTTAATTTTTTTTTTTTTCTTTGTACTTTCTATTGCTGCCACGTACGAAATAATTAAACAAAACATTTATAACGTTAATATGGTATAATAAAACAAAATTTATTATGTCCGGTGCTTTTTTTTTTTTTTTTTTTTTCCTTTTGTTCTTCTGTTGCTTCCAGCAAAATGTTAACCTTACTGTGATAAAGCGAATAAAATCTAGATAAGATATTTCATACCCATCAAAGAAATAGTAGAGTATTTAACCAAAGAAAAACTAAAAACTATGTTCTTCAGTTAAAATATAAAATAAGATTATAAATTTTTATTCGTTTTTTATATGTTTGGTTCATTAATTTAATGTAAAACTAAATAATTTTTATTTCTTAGAAATATTTTGATTACCTTGAATACTGGAAGCAAAATGTATTTTAAATTTGCTTTATTTTATGCATTAATTTTTTCTCAGGAAAAAATGTGATATTAAATAAATTTCATTTAATTAAGTTTTAAAACTGCCAATTTAAATACTCACTTGCTTTCTTCGTTTAAATTTAAAATTTCACCATGAAATAAAAATAATATTTATAACGAACTAGCATACAGTTTTCTCATAATTCATCTTAGTTCAATATACAGAGTATAAAATCAGTGTTTATACATAAATCTTTATGATTCAGTTGCAAATTCCTATTTAATGAATTCTGAATACAAATTTTCTTTCTTTGCTTTCCTTATCAGTTTGAATGAATATTTTGTATTCTTAATTTTATTAACTTTCTTAAACACTTCAGAAATAAAATTTTCCGTTAAATAAGCAAGAATTTACTTTGCTTATTTAAATGACTGTCGACGAGAATATTAAATTATTTTTCCAAAACGCTGAAACTTTTTTTTGTCACTGTGTAATAACTCCACAGTGGCGTATGTTTGAAAGATTTTTTATATTTTCTCGCCGTAACCGGATCTGTAACGCAACGAATCTGTATTAAAAGCATGATGGTTAATTTTACTGAACATTGATAATTTGATTCGCAAATTAATTCAGTTCAAACATTAGCAGTGCACAGATTCATAACTAATATGTTTGAGAGCTTCATATCGCATCTTCTAATGGTGCAAAGACTTCGTTAGTCCAGCAAACCACCAACGTAACATCTAATGATTGTATCTGAGACGGCCAAAGTAAAATTCATTGCAAAAATACGTAAATTCGGATATTTCTAATAACGTTCCTCAGTGCTTTGGAAGTTGCAATATAAACTACTATTGAGCCAAGTCGTTAAGTACCCTTAACAATTGTTATTTTGAAGCAATCTATTCTTGTCTCAATATCTACACTGACGAGCGAAAACATTAAAACCATCCCCACATTTGTCAATGAACTCGTCTGGTTGACGTGGAGAGCACGTGATTAAGTGGAAATGGCATTTAACTGCTGCTGGAGAAGGTAAAGAATCATGCTTGCACTAGCTTATGTGAGTGACGCGAAAGGCTGCTGATCTAAGCGAATTTGATAGAAGATGAACTTCATAGTTTTGGAACTTTCCACAAAAGTACTGGTACAGCTCTTCTCAGTATCACAGAGCACAATCAGTAATTACATTTCAAACTAACATAGAACGTTAAACACAATGAAATGCAAAACGCATCTAAAACGCGAAACTCTAATGGATATCTCAATACTCTGAAGTAACAGTTACTGAGAAACTGATGCTCTTCCCTGTCGTATATAGTATATAGTTTTGTAATGGCTCGGAAAGAGTATCTCTGAAACTATGTGACTGGTAGGTTGTTCAAGATCTGTCGTTGTTAGCATTAATGCGGAGTGGATAAATACTAACAACAGAAACTGACAGTGAAACCAGCAGTAGACCCCAAGGTGTTGGACGTCCACGCGCCATCAAAGGAAAAGGACGTTAGAGACTGTCCTTTCGCTTGGTACAGCAAAATCGTCGCCAAAGAGTGGCTCAGCTGACAGCCCAATACAATGCAGGTCCAAGTGCGATTGTTTCGGAACGCACAGTTCAGCGGACACTGTTGCATACTGGATAGCGCAGCAGATGTCCTACTCGTGTGCCTATGTTAACAAACGTCATTGTCAACTACATCTACAGTGGGCACGGGAACATCGAGACTGGACCATGGATAAGTGGCAGACAGATGCCTGATTGGACGAATCACGATTTCTCATTCCATCACGTCGACGGTAGTGTCACGATACACCCGTTTTCCAGGCGAACAGTTGCTCCCTTCCCCTGTACGGCAAGTCATACACAGATTGATGGTGACGGATGCTTTGCCAACTCACGGGTGACGTTCTCACGGGCAGCTCTGGGACCCTTGGCTATTGTAGAACAGACCATGAAAGGTGCGGACTATCTGAACATAACTGCGGATCAGTTGCACCTTTAACCTGGCGTCTGCTCTTCCAACTGAAAATTGAATCTTCAGAGGACAACTTCCCATAAGGCTTGAATTGGGCTGGAGTGATTCGAAGAGCATAAAGATGAATTCCATTTAATGTCTCAGCTACCTAACTCGCCGAATCTTAACCCGATAGAGCACATATTGTATGTCATGGGGTAGCAGCTCAGAGCTAAAACACCCCCACGTCGGAATATCTCGACTTTGCGTGGCCGCTATACAGACATTTGGTACAACCTGTCTCCAGTCATCTAGCAAGAACTTGTGGCATCCATGTCAAGGCGAGTTGCAGCTGTTCTGTAAGCTAAAGGTTGCACAACGCGTTATTGAGTAGGTGGGCATAATGATTTGCCTCGTCAGTGTATATTATAGTATACATGCATATGTAAGCAAAAGGTTTATATAAAGTGAAAGAACCGGCAATAAACAGATGTTCATAAACATGAATGCTTAGTATCATGAATCAAAGTACCATAAATTTAGTTTTTTTTTCTTTCTGTCATTTAATTATAAATGCCTGTCCGTGTTGGGGTGTAGTATTGATGCGAACTTTGTATGTATGTAAATAGTTTTAATGAAATTATACGTGAAATTGTAGTACTTTTGTATAATGTAACGTAAAATACTTAAAAGTGGAGAAGCTCTTCCAGAAAAAATAAGAATATAGGCGTAAGTCTATTTAATATTGAGGTAAATGGCTATCTCGCTCTGTTGGCAAGATATCGCCAAGTTGGCAATGGTTTTTGACGACAAATTTTTGTTGATAAATTTGGCAAAAGTCGCCCAACTTGGCGACATTTTGGCCCGATGTTTGTATAACTTTAACTGGTATTGTAACTGAATACCTGTAATTGATCTCTATATGTAACTGTACCACTCATATGCCTTCCAGTAATTTCGAGAAGTGGAAAGTAATAGAGATTTGTCGGCGGGTAGGAAAAAAAACTATATACGACAGGGAAGAGCATCAGTTTCTCAGTAACTGTTACTTCAGAGTATTGAGATATCCGTTAGAGCTTCGCGTTTTAGATGCGTTTTGCATTTCATTGTGTTTAACGTTCTAAGTTAGTTTGAAATGTAATTACTGATTGTGCTCTGTGATACTGAGAAGAGCTGTACCAGTACTTTTGTGGAAAGTTCCAAAACTTTGTTCAAACAAAGTTCCAAACTTTTGGAAAAATAAATTTTATCAAGCTATCATCAATTCTGTATGCATTCAATCCACTACGAACCCGTATGCACGCTACAGTATACAATACGACAAAACATGGCATTTTTAGTAGAGTTAAACACATGGCGCTTCCTTCCAAATTATATCTCAGAATGGGTGTGAAAATTGAAAAATTTGTGTTGGAATTTTGATCAAAGAGAAGAATTATTCTATGCTATTATCATAGCTCGTAAATAATGAAGGGAACAGCGAATAAATATGAAATATACGACGTGCAGTCATTAGGAATTTTTTGAAGCAGAAAATGTGAAGAATGTGCAATGAACTCGCCGGGACTCGAACCTGTACCTCCCGATTACGTGCCAAGTGCTACCATTACACCACGAAGACATGTCGGAAGGAGGGAGAAAATACCTCATAAGGTAACTGTGTAATTTAATTAAACAAGGCTCTGTTCGAGATGCTTTATCGTTCAAGAAATGACCGATGATTTGACTCAAATACAAAAGAGCTTGCGAAAGAATAATTTATTAATTCTGAGGATATATAAAGTTTAAAACCATTACCATTATCCTACACATTTTCTATATTCTTCATATTTATTTCTTCAATAAAATGATTTTTTTTTACTAAACAAATGTACTCCTAAAAATGGCTTAATAATATATCCTGGGAAAATATAGGTTATTTACCTTTATTTAAACACCTCGCAGGAAGACTCTTCAAGGGTTTTTAGCCCAAGGGGCTTAAGTTCTGGCACTTTGTGTCAGTTCACTATAAATCTCGGTTCACTTTTCAAAGTGTTGCCACCAAATATTATCGCTTTGTGCTATATTTAAAGAAATTAAATAATAAAGAATGTGCATAAAATGTATGTATGTTTCTCGCATTGTGATAAAACAACGGTACCTATAAAGCCATCGAATTTTGAATAACGTAATCTTCCTTTGAATATGGGCATCTGAAATACCGAATTTGGAATTTGAAGTTTGTTTTATTATCGATTTCATATTTTGTAACACTTTAATGAATTTTTGATTAACAAACTCAACGATTTCAAAGTGAGCAATGGCAATACTGTACGATGGAAAGAAATTATCTCCAGCGCCCGAGACTGTGTATCGGAAATTCTAAAGATACGCTCATTTAAAAATTGTTTTGCGATATTGCTGTTGAATTGAATTTTCTGGTTTAAGTGCAAAGAACATGATATTTAATAAATAAAGGTAGCACACAAAACGTTAAAATAACACGACCCTTTGGACGTAATGTAAAATCTGAAAGCTTTCAGAATTTATTTATTTATTTTTGCTTTCAGTTCGCGGATTTGCGACCCCATAAAATAAAGAGTATTGCTTACAAAATGTATAATTTCTGGGGTACTACTTTTCAAACTATTTAACATATCGAAGTTGCACCTTAAAATTGTTTTAGTATTAAAATGAATTCTCTACATCAAGAACACATTGCAATTTCATTTTAATCTTAAGACTTTTATGTTTTTAATTTTTTAAGATTTAAACTTTTTTGAAGCTTTAATTGTAAACTGTTCGAAAAATCATACTGGACTCTCAAGTTTCTAAGCTGCAAAAGTGTTTTTAGAACAAGTGCTACTAAATCGAGGACTCCGACATTGATGGGAAAAGAAATTAGGAAATCTAGCAGTGCGTTTTGTTTAATGATATATTCTTCACTAATTTTTAATAATAAGTGTAAATTTTCAATTAAAAGCTAAGGAATCAAATAATTACAAATGCACTGTTTAATATTATTAAACTGTTCCAAGAGCACTGCAGTTTTGCACCAAATTATTATGGTCTCTTTCTGCCCTCGATTAAACCCCTATTAATGGAAATCCATTAGAATTAATATAAAAATAATACTAATTCGCCGTGAAAACCCATTTTTCTTTAGTAAAATAAACCATTAGAAGGAAAATCTCAGAAAAAACAAAACAAATCAATTTTGAAGGAATTAATTTGTCGACTGATTATTAGGTTTTTGTATTTTAATGTTTAATCGTATTGGGTTTGTTTTAAAGAATGGCAGTTTTGTTCCTTTTCTTTTTTAACTCAATGCAAAGGAGAAAATAAAAGAAAATTAATTAGTTATTTACGTATGGATCTTTATACGAATGACTGATGCATCCACTGCAGCTTTAATTTGATCAAAACACAGCATTTTTTACGGTTGTTTTCGTTAGATTTCGAGAGAGGTATTCGTAAATACTCTTTTTACTTCAATGAAATATGCCAGTAAATTATGTTTTATTAACTATGCGACTAAAGTTTTAAACTTATGTATAGGTGCAAATACTGATAGGTCTTAAAGTAACAAATGTATACGGAAAGACCTGTTATTAAAACATTAAAAAATTCTGATTTTCTTATATCTTTTATACACCATATATAAAAGAATGTTTGACTTTCTTTCACAGTTTATATTATGAAAAACTTAATCAAACAATTTTATAAGCCCAATCATGGTTTATTTCGTCATACGGTGCAAAAAGTAATCGCTATCTTATTTTAAATAGCACTTTTTATAAGCTTCCACTTAGTTCACTCATTAGTAAGGGAAGAGAGATTTAATATCACTCTCTCTCTCTCTCTTTGCTGCAAGAATTACGTGCAAAGAAATTAAGCTTATATGGTGTTCGGTAGAAAACATCGTTCCAATTGCTGTATGTCTCACTTTCAGGATATTTGACACCGGCTCGAAAAGCTTTCACCAGATGCTTCCCCCATTAATCGACTCTATTTCGTTACACCTTTTAAATTCTTATATTAACTTGTTATTAATAATTTAATGTTAATATCTTGCTTAACTTTATTACCTTTTTATCATAATATAACGACTTATCTTAAAGTTATTTGTGACAAAATTTCTTATGTTACTTAAATCTCTCCATATAACTCTTTTTTCTTTTTTTTAATTTAGAAATGTTCTTTGTGTTAATGCTCGTATAATTAGTAATTTTTTAATTTTGTTAAATAAGGGTAGGGCCTTCGGCCCAGTTATCCAGGTGTATACACCATTCCCCCGTGAAACAGAATTGAAAACACCGTCGCAGAAACATTGCGAACGAAAACGTCGCGGACAAATCAACGCAAGGCAAAAAAGTCGTGGTACAAAACATCGTGAGACACACACACACACACACACACACACACAAAAAAAAAAAAAAAAAAAAAAGCAAAGAGAAAACATCGCAGTATTGCGGTACAAAGTATCGTCCTCGAAAATAAAGCGGTTCAAAAACTTTACAGTTTAAAAACATCGTTGTCGAAAATATCGTGGTAAAAAATAAAGTTCCTACAAATCATCGCATGACGATAACATCGCACACATGCGTTTTTCAGGTTTTAAGAGCTGTGAATACATTTTCGCATAAGGATTTGGGAGCGCAAGAATACTTTTATATTTCATATTTTTGAATGAACTAATAAATTTTTCTGAAAAAGTAAGAAGGAAATTTAAGCATTTAAAAATGGAAAATGAATGTAACTTACAGCACTTAATAGAATTTTAAATTTAGATAGTTAATTAACAAAGGTAATTAATAAATTAATCTTTTTATAAAGTTTTACTCATAATTTTTCCTGAAAAATTTAACTAAAAATATTTAGGAAAAATAATATAAATAACTGCATGAAGTTACTTTTATAAAAATTGCTTAGTTAATTATCAGATTACTTTCTTTCACATTTGTTAATCTGATATTGTTTTGGTGAAAATTAGATCTTGTTTTGTTTTCGTTTATTCTTAAAGTGTCTTTGACATTTATTGCACTTCCAAATCTTTATGCGAATAAAACTTTTAAAACATGAAAAGCGCATGTGTGCGATGTTATCGTCATGCGATAATTTGTAGGTGCTTTATTTTTTACCACGATATTTTCGATGACGATTTTTTTAAACTGCGAAGTTTTTAAACCGCTTTATTTTCGACGACGATATTTTGTACCGCAATGTTTTAGAACTGCGATGTTTTCTCTTTGCTTTCTTTTCTCCCACGATGTTTTGCAGCACGACGTTTCCGCCTTGCGTTGTTTTCTCAGCCACGTTTTCGTCTTTGATGTTTTTGACTGTAATCGCTTAAGATAGACATATTCTGCCATTTTATAAATGCTGTTTTTCTCCCCTTTTTCTTATGGACAGATTTCGCATTTATTGCTCATTTCATAACATCATTCTCAAAAACAACAAGAGCTTAAGAACTGACTAGCGTTTAAAATTATTTGAGGTGAAATACACTGTGTTATTTCTAATATTTTCCATTTCATAAGTTTATATACATTTTAACTCGGAGTTCGTTTTAAAAGTTTATTTTCTTAATTTTATTGTTATATTTGATATTATATTCTTTTTTGGAACTTTAAAACTCTAAATCTAAAAATATTTTTATAATAATTTGAAATATCTGAATGTTATAAAATAAACTCTTCACCCTCTTTTAAAACAGAAATAATAAAAAAAAAGTATTAATCAGGCAACTTTAGAACTCGGGGGGGGGGGAAAAAAAAAAAAAAAAAAAAAACTAGCCGCGTTTTTCATAAGTTTTCACATAACTCGTTGATGGTATTTGTCGCTACGGCGAAGACTTTGCTTTGCAATTATATATACGTATATATATTTCTCTTATACATCAAATGATGAAATAGAACTAAAATCAAGGCAATTCGATCACAGTGTCAGCTAATTGCCAGGAATAAAGATAAATATTAGAGGAAGAGAAAAAATAATGTTAAAGCTAATTATAATTTTTCACTGAAATTTCTATGTTCAGTATCCTTTTTAAAGTATTTTTTCCCTTAAAATGCAAAAAAGTAAATAATATGCTCCATACATCAATTTTTGTATCCAAATAATAAGACTATTTCAACTTCCCATAAAGCAATGTATGCAAATAAACAAACAAAATCATATTCTTGAAGCTGACTTTTTCTTTTCCCTGGAAGGAATATTTCACATTTCGATGGTTATATTTATTGCCTTTACTCACAATTCTTTGGCTTTTCGATCGAATAACTTCTAGACAACAAAACAAAATTCTAGGAATAAAAAGAATTTGCAACATAATATTCCCGTTTGAATTGGTTTCGAATCCTAAACGTAGCAGCACACAAAATGCCTGTAATAATTCAAAAATAAATACGTTCCTAAAGGCAGGAAAGGAAATGACTTGCTTTTTTTACTTTTGTTATTGAATATTATAAAGATATCGACAATGGCAACAAAATGCCAAACATTCGAATCTCTTTCACCCTCTATTTGGTTGTTTTCCTAACAAACACATATGTGTCATCGATTTAGCCCCACGTTACCTACTGGATTCAAATTCGCGGGCTTGACCGTGAAATACGTGCTCACAGCACTGAAAAGAAGATGTATAGAAAGCGATAACGTGTGTAGAAAAGTAGGTCGTTTAACACATTTTTCAGATTTTTGAGCGTAAACACTTTGAATGATCCGGGAAATAAAATTTGAGGATTATATCACTAAGACTGTTATTACTCATTTCAGCTTATAGGAGGGTAAAGCTTCGAATACCGATTTTTTTAAAACCTATGAAGGACGAAATTTTTTCGAGGTGTTTAATGTTTTCGGTTTGCAATACATCACGTCTGCAATAAATTGACGTTGTTGCCAACGGAGATGCACATTTATCTTGAATATCAATATAACGCCTTGTTTAGTTCAATAGTAATCATTTATAAAGCTAATTTACCTGCAATTTCTTAACAGCATTTTATTAGATTTACTGTTTTATAACTTTAATGTTGTAAATAAAATAGCTTTCTAGCACTGTATAATTTATAGACTGCAAGATTTCTAATTGTATTTCTTTGATAAGGTACTGTCTGCATCCAGAATAAAATTTAATGAATGTGATGAAATTTTGTAGCAATATATGAATTGCGTGCCTCTCTTAAAATATTTTTTTTAAACAGTAATATACTTTTTAAAAATTTTTTCATATTTTCTATTCATACCATTTTATGATCGAATATGAAATGCAGCGATAAACACATCTTTTGAAATCCAAATTCGCTTTGAGTTGGTTTTTAATTTTATACAGTAGTGAAGATTTAGTTTCATGTGTTGGCAACAGTTTGCATGTTCTTTTTAGTCCAAAGGGGCAATTTGCCTTGAAGGGCTATTATTTTCGTTTTGGCATTTTGCGTTGGTTCAATATAAATGTCCGATTCACTTTTCAAATTGTTGCCACCAAATATTATCGCCCTGTATTATATTTAATAAAATTAAATAATAAAGAATCTGCATAAATGTATGTATGTTTCTCGCATTGTGATCAAACAACGGTATCAAGAGCTATCCAATTTTGAATAACGTACGTTTCCACACGAATATGGGCGTCAAGAAGCCCAAATTTGGAATTTGTCTTATTATCTACTTCATATTATGTAAACCTTTAACGGATTTTTGATTAACAAACTCAACGGTTTAAAAGCGAGCAATGGAAACACTCTACCTGGGGGGGGAGGGACCCTTTTTATCTTCAGCGCGCGGAACTTTGTGTCGGAAATTCTAAAGATAGGCCTTATTTTAAAATTATTTTGCGATATTTCTGTTTAACTGAATTCTATGGTTTAAGTGCGAAGAACATGATACTTAATAAACAAAGTTAAAGCACAAAACGTTAAAAAGACGCCCTTTATGGACGTAATTTAAAATCTGAAACCTTTCAGATTTTTTTTTTTTTAATTTTTTACACTTTGTAATAACAAATGTTTCATCGAAGTGTTAAAACATTACCATAAATTTTCAGGTGACAAGTTTCATTACTGTTATCAATATTATTATTATTATTATTGTTGTTATAACTTAATAAAGGAAGGGAATTGTGTGTGCTCTTTTCTTCTCCGATAAATTATTAAAATTAAGGAGGGTTTTTTTTTTAACCTCTGTTTTGTGATAAATTTTCATGTTAAAAACGTTTAAGTATAGCACTACATAGCAGTCTTTCATCTGCGGTTTTGATTATAAATGGTTCAGAATATTAACTCTGCTGATAAGCATGCAGCTTTATTTCCTATATATCTAAAAATATATATATTTTTAAGTTAGTAGACTTCTTAAAGAAATAGCTAACTCAGAGGATTGACACACATTAATAGCTACGCTTTGTTTGGAATTCATAAAGCAACAGGTCTCTAAAGGCATACTCTAGTACTTAAAGGATGATCAAAATATATTAGCCAAAAAAAGTGAATAGGAAGAGTACAGTACGGAACGAATAGGAAAATGCTTTATTGACGGAATAGCTTTGTACAAAAAAAACTATCTGGCTACGAGAGAAAATCACAAACCAGAGAGGCTTAGTAAGGGATATGAACTCCTCTAACTTCAATGGCTGCGTTGCTCCGTCTGTCATACTTAACAGACCATCTAACAGTTATTGGGTAAGAGTTCCCATTCTTCAATGAGCATCTGTTTGAGTTGTCTAGTATTCTGCGGAGGCTGGGATCGTGCATCCACGTGTTTTTTCTGAAGTGTCCTACACATGTTCAATGGGATTTAAATCAGAGAAGCACGTTGCCCAATCCATTCTTTGGTTATCTTCGCTTTCAGGAGATCCTCAGCGGCATGAGTCCTGTGTCGTTGTGCATTGTTATCGCATGAGTCCTGTGTCGTCGTGCATTTTTATTCATAAAAACAAAGTCGAGACAGTGGCGCCCCGGGAACGACGCACAAGGATAAGGATAACTTTATAATAGTAAGGACCTCAGGTAAGTGAACCTCTGTCGAAAATATGGAGCTTCGTCCATCCGTTCATCATGATACCTACCCACACAAGTGCATTCCAGGACCATTCAGCGGTCTCGTTTTTCCTGATGGAAGCGGGATAAAAGCCTGCACCAACCTCTCACACTACCAACTGTGGATGAGAATCAATTGTCAGAGTGAAACGACTCTCGTCGGTCAGAGTGAAACGACTCTTATCAGATTGAAACGACTTCCATCAGGCTCAGCATTGTTCGCCGGGACCGAAGAGCTATAATAGCCGAAATTACCACCAGCTAGAACAGTGGCGACCTAGACAGTGTTTCTTAAAACACTGTGCAGCGTACATTGCTGCGTATGGGCCTACACAGCCGGAGGTCAAAGCATGTCCCTACACTGACGGCATGTCATCGCCAGCTGCGTCTGCAATGAGCCAAGTTACATCGGAATTGGATATTAGAAGAATGGAAGAAAGTTACACGGTCTGGCGAATCAGATCATCAGATCTGTTTGCCAGACTCATCAGATTTGTTTGTCAGATTTCAACGACTCTCATCAGACTCATCAGATCATCAGACTGAAATGATGCTCATCAGGCTCATCAGATCTGTTTGTCAGAGTGAAACGACTCTCATCTCGACTAAAGAGAACATGACTCCACATATGAGATATCCAGTCTTTGTATTCTCTGTGCCATTACAAACGGTGCCGCCGATGGGCTGCTGTCAATAGTGTGCAGCGTTCAGGACGGCGGGCGAATAGGCCATCTTAATGAAGTCGTCTGGCCACAGTAAACCGGACATCTGTCGTCCGGTTGCCGTGCGCAACCAGTGGTAAACTTTGCCTGCTGTCTGGTTTTGATCTGTTTTCGGCTGTAGGGCGATATGTCGGCCGTCTGTCACCGTTGTTTCCCTTGGCCTAATGCCTCCAAACATTCTTATAACTGTACCTGTCGTTCGAAAGATTTTCTAAGCTCATACAAAAGCCCTTTTATCAATTTCAAATTCTTGGACGATAGATATCAAATTGCAGCCTTCCTCGAGCTTGCCAATCATTCTACCAAGTATAAAGGCGTCGTGTTGTTTCTTGTAGCCACACTGCACGTACAGTCCCATTTTCACTTGCAGAAGAATGCACCTTTCTTTCTTCTCTTACACACTGCGCTCCCTGACTCTTCGCATTCTGCGTGCCATGAAGTACCCTCTGATGTCCTCGTGCTGATATCTGTACATGCATCATCTTTCTATTCAGTTGGCTTCTCACAGCATTGGTCGCCAAACGACCTTATCAACAATTTCATGGTTGCATGTTGAAAAGTGAATTTGTTGCTTAAGTTTTCACACTAGTATATTCTCACCATTCTACTATTATTTCGTTTTGCGCGCATACCCACGAAAACGCCCATGCAACCAGCCCGTTCACTGAGATTCGAACCCGTGTTGAACCAGTGTTTAGCTACTTTACTGCTCTATCGCTGGTGATCGTATCAAAAATTTAGATAAGTCTGATAGATGTTTATTGCATGCTTACATTTCTTAAATACTTGCTGTCTGCTACATGACTACTAAAGCAGCAAAGCAAGTAGTAATTAAAGCGGGTGAATTACCGTCTAAAAACTGCTGAGTGTAGTCGTGTACTCCAAAACCGAATTTCCCATTACAAACGTCAAAAAAATATTTTAATTTAAAAAGTCATACAAATTTTTGAAAAAAAATTAAATTTGATCTTCGTACTTAGATTTGAGTTTTACCGAAGAATTCAGGTTTGAGTTTTACTTACTTAAAGAATTAATCCCCAGAAATTTAGGATACATAAGATATAATTCTAATCATAAATCCTCTGTAAGGATCAGGCGGTATCATTTACGGTTGCAGAAGAATTTGGTCTTCTGTGAAAATGGTCGTCTTAGAGAGGCGACGCTCAATATCGATGTGTATTTATTTACGTTGTAAGAAATGCTAGTTATTTTCAGAAGTGTCCTCAGGAAGATTGTTGTTGTGAGAAGGTTTACTGCATTAAAAACCACTTGCTCAATATAACTGTGCTGAATGGCCTAAAAGATTGGTGTCATATTATTGCATCCTAAATTTATGTCATGTGGAGACTTTTGCACTTATTTAATAGAAAAAAAAACTTAATTCCAGACGAAACTATATATTTTTTTTACTGGATGGCTTGCGCAAGAAGCTTTTGCCCAAATTAAGTGACAACAATTTATATTTTGCGAGGAAACGAACATTGAAACAATAACATTACCTATAATATTTTAGAAATCAAATCGATATCTTCTAATCGTCGTTATTCACTTTCAAAATGTTTTTTAAGATATTAATTTGCTTTAAAATATGAGCAAGCGTTTATTTCTACGAAACAGTCCGCTGCATTAAAACCGATCGGTTTTTTAATTTATTTCATTTTAATTTCAGAGTAAAAGTTAAAATTCTGGAAAATTATAAAACTAATTCATGATAAATTTTAAAAAAATAACACGTATTTACAATAAATTAAAAAATAAAACATACTTATAACCAATTTAAAAAGGAATTAAAACACACATGATAATGTAATGCTGGCCCTGAGAAGAAAGAAAGCAGAAAAGAAATAAAATTATTAAGAATTAAAAAAAAAAGCAGAAAACGTCGATTTTCCGCCCCGTAATTGTAGTCAGCTAAATCATTAAACTATTTCAAACTTTATATATTATCTTTTATACATTATTATATATTAATCTTTTAATACTAAAAAGGGAGCTTCTCTTATCAATACTTATGTGCTCTATGTGTTTCCAGATAGTTCTCAAGAAATTCTCAGTTTGTTTTGCGTTGACTAGACAGTGTCTCTGTAAACTTTTTATTTCTCCCATACTTCATCTTTTCTTGCCATTATCCTTTCTGGAATAAGTATTAAAAATAAATAGAATAACGCTAGATTAATATTATTTTACAGTCCTCAAACCCAATATTTATTTTGAAAGTTAACGTCCCACTGTATATTTTTCCACTTTAATTCAAAAAGGCATTTTTAAAATTTATAGGTAATCCCTTTTTCTCTATGAAATGAAATTATTTATTGATTTATACGCCGATTCACGTTTTTTATTTCAATATTGATTAAATTTCGATTTCGATTTTCAAAATAATATCGACCCTAACTAAGAGGGAACAAAACTCATTTGGATATTTGGCAAATACACATAAATGGATTGCCACTTTTCTGTGGGCTAAATATGCACTTTCAATAATGCAGCTGAAGCAATAAATACAAAAGTATTACACTTTATACGCAAAGGCAAAGATGGCATTTTATCTTTAGTAATAAAAAAAAATCTGATGTGTACACCACATGACTTCCTTGTACGGAATATTAAATTATACGCATTTTTTCTTGCATTCCGTTTAAACTTATTGGATTGAATTAAACCTACTTCATCGATAGTGCATAAACCACAATAGAATAAATGCACACTTTAAAACTCACTATATTTTTTTACCATAGCGACACTCTGGCACTAGGTTCACTTAACAGAGTTATATTTCTTTCATATTATAACTCAGAATGCACAAAATTTATATCATATGAATACTTATATAATCGTTGCCACATGTTCTATTCAAATACCATAATAAATCTAGAACGATGTGTAAAAGAAATTAAGCAAACAACAACCAAAAAGAAACAGTTTTTCTCAGACGATTCAATATTTCTCATTCAATTAATTTAGTTCTCACTTCGCGACAATGCAAAAATACATAAAAACTCAAAATATCTATATTAAAAATTACGAAAAAAATCTTAAACACTTATTTCCTCTAAAAAATTCTAGAAAGGATTAAGCATGATTTAATTCGCAATAATAAATGAAGACGTTATCTTTGTTGTTGCGAAGCTTAGTCTCTCTAGATTGGCAACAAATCTACTATTCTGCTGTTTCAAATGTAAACAAAACATGTCAGCCATATTATTTAAAAATTAGGCTTAACCGCACTTACACGGCTTTTAAATTGTTGATAATTGTAAAAATATTGCTTGCAGATTTAGTAAAGGCATAAAAACCTTAACCGGAAGTTAAGAACAACATAATTCAATCATTTTTAAAGCAAAAAAAGCACAATTTTCAAACATATAAGAGTAAAGAAACTGAGATCCCTGAGATCCTAACAAATCGAGATCCTAACAAAGTGGATATATAAATGTTACGTGAAACATCGAAATCTGGAGTACGTCGACTTTCACCGGTGAATGTCAACATTCACATAGTCGCTTGGTGTACGTCCGAAATTTGTGAATGTTGAACATATAAGAACATTATATTTTCTTCTCCGCAATTAGTCGAAAAAAAAAAAAAAAAAAAAAAAAAAACGCACTTTAGACTTAAAATAAGAACTTAAAACACACAGTACATTCAAAATGAGAAAAGAAAATAATAGAAGTTAAAAACTTACTTAATTATACAGTACGTTCTAAATGAGAAAATAAAATAATAGTAATAAAAAATTTACTAAATTATGTAATTCAAATCTTTTTTATTGCAACAACTTAAACTATTATGACACTTTGAATTGCACAAGAGGTCCTAGCTTTAACAACTGCATTTATTTGTAGAATAACTGCATTTATTTGTAGAATAAATTGTAAAACAATTTTTTGCAATGACAGCGTGTATAGCCTTGCCCACCGCTTCTCGAATCAGCTGCAGCTGTTTCTCTCAACGACATTTCTTGAAAATAAATCTCATTTCTATGGAAAGGTGGTGGTGGTAGTAGATTTATGGCGCAAAGCTCAATAGGCCATATGCGCCAAACACAGGATTCTTTTTTAACGTATAAACCATCTATGGAAAGAAGCTTTTCTTTACATATTACGAACTGATTACGTGTGTAAAGCTGCTTGAGGGTACCATTTTCGTTTGCAAGTTTATAGAAGTCGGAGTCTTCTATTCCAACAACAACCGCTAACACATTTCGGTTATCTGTACGACCACGGTCGACATCAAGGACATGTATTCCTCTCTTTTCGCCCTACACCAGAGCATATGTGTGATTGTCGACATACACCGGTGAGGGTCCGAATGTACAAGAATGTAATGCAATATTCGATCTTTCACCGACGTATTTGGTGAATGTTGACATTCTCCGGTGAAAGTCGACATTCTCCAATTTCGGTCTTTCACGGTAACATACGTTTGGTGCTGCTGATTGCAACCAAAATACGAGGTGCACATCTACATGTTATAGCCGTACTATATACGAAATTTCAACGTTCTAAAGCGACTCGTTTTTGAGTTATATTAGATACGTACGTACGTACAGACGTACGTAGCATTCGTGGCGTCCGTTTGTAAGTACAGACGAAACGAAAAAATTCTCTTCAGAATTCGTTTTATAGCAGTTTTATAATATTTTTGGTGGAAAAGAGTCTTTTATTCTGTCCTTACGTACAGATGTCAGGCAAAAACATCGTTAAATTGCATTCGATAGCGGTCAAAATAGATATTTCCGTTGAAATATGCTGCCTGAAACTTTTCGCAATTACAATACTTCCTTTTTACTTCGTATAAGAAAGTAAAAAACATACACAAAAGGAAAATGCGACGGCAACAAAAGCCTAACAGAAAATAACTGATTACAGTTTCGCTGCACATGGCACAAAATTCCTGGTGCAGAAAGGGTATAATGCATAACGACTGTTTACACACTTTTCAGAAAAAGAGCACTCTCCATATTACTAAGCGAAGACTGATGAAGCAAATAAAGAACAGTAAGTATATACACAAGATGTATCTTTCCCCAACCCCCAGCACTCTTAGAAGTCAGTGTCGATCTTTAATTAGATTTACCAATGCCGATGATTTATTTTCTTTATAGCCGATCTATCAATGCCGATCTATACAGGCCATTTTAAAAGTGACCTAATGACAGTGGCGCCCGAACTAAATGGTGGTGGATGATGATTCTTCACCACCAAGATTTGGTGATTGGGTCCTCTAATCCCCAGTCGCTCTTTAAAAAGGAGGAGTATATGAAGTATTTTCTCCCTCCTTTCCGCATGCCTTCGATACTACACTCGGCGCGTGTTCGAGGGGTCCAGATTCAAGTCCCTGCGAATTTCAAAGAACTTTTCAAAGAACATCCTAATGACTCCATGACAATCATGCATGAAACATGTGATACCTTTATCGATATTATCTTTGTTGTCAAATGTATCCACAATGGACTAGCATTCGTCCAACTATTGTTTAGTATGTCTACCTTCTGAAGAATATAAAAGGTCTATAGGTCAGACAAGTGAGCATTAGTCAACAACAACAACAAATTAATTAAATTAATAATATTTATAGATTATAATGTCTGTAATTTGGATTGAATAAAAATTGCAGAGTTTTTAAGGCAGTCGCAAAATACAAACGTTGATCTTGAATTTGACGTATAAAATTAAAAAAGAATTTCTTTTACTCTTCATTGAATGTTATTCAGAACGATGAATGTTCTATAAAGAGATAATACTTCTCTCCATACTGGAAGGAATGGAAGGTTTTGTTTCTTTCATCAATTTAAATGACATTCATCCATTTTAAGGACACACAGTCAACAAAGTAACTCATGTAAAACATTCCTTTCCTATTTCCTTGGGATTTATAATAAAAGATTTCCGTTTTTTCCTCTGCACTTTGCTTACGATAAAAATCTAACAAAATAGGAGTAAATCCTTCTCCTTCTCTATGCTACAATATTCTACATCAAGGAAATTTGATATATTTCTAAACGCATCTCAGAAACCATTAATCAAAATTTGCTCTATTTTCAAGATACTATCATGCGTTAATGAAACCAAATACAGTTAAAACAAAAAAGCAAAATTTTGGGCAGATGTCCAGCACAGAAACAGAAAGCACTTATGATATTGGGTGGGGAAGAATGTTCTCCTAAATACAAACCCACATAATATTTTTCACTTCTGCGCCTATTTCTTGTAGCCCGAAAAAAGAAAGGAAAATACTTTTCAATCACTCTCGGTTTGATCTCACCCTAATCCTGAAACCGGAGTTAAAATGGCGGCGGTTGCTATGGAAACAGACACTATACAGTCTTCTAGTAAATAAGATATGAATATGCAGCATACGTCTCAGAATTTTCATTTTAGTTAATATTGAGGAGAAAATTTTAAGATATTTTCTCCAAGGGGGACTTCATAAAATATTTTATTAATATATTTTATAATATAATAAAACAAGTTATTTCAAGATTGAAAAGAAAGATTCATTCAATAAAGTGTATTAAATTTATTTAAAATATTATCTCCATAAAAAATGCGATAATCTTAGAGTATTTGAAGAATATTGCTATAATTATTTTCATGTTGCAATATTAGAAAGCGCTCTAGGTAATAATGTAAGTTCAGCAATGATATCTAATATTAGATTAATATTGTTAGGAATTCAATTTAAAATATTTTGTTCTCTCACTAGACGGCGCTAGGCGTTCCAGTAGTCAGAGAAATTGAACCTTGTTTTTGGAATTATTGCCATAGTTGTTAGTCGCGTTTCTAAACTTGGCCCCGGTACAAGCATGTAGAAAATGCACGGTTAGACCTTCTGGCCCATCTATTCATTTTTACAGCTAAAATAAGAAATAGACAGTGTGTTGTAGTGCTGCCGACGTAGACCCCGCGGTTTCCTCTGGACTTTATACAAAGCATTGGACGAATTGTACGCTCAGACAAAATTAAATACGATAAGAGTTTTGCTGTCGGGCACCACTCCGGTCGTAACAAATATATTCGAAGGGGTGTTCCATCCGCTATGTCAGTCTCCCAGCAGAGGACCGAATGAGGCCAAACTCCCAAGGAAAGCCACAATAGTTAACAATGTAGCGACCACACAGCCAAGGGGCAGACAAGCCAATACCAGTACAGTCCCTGCCAAGCCTGAACCATACACCGAAGGAAGGGTGGCTCTAGTACTGTGAAGACTGATTTTATGTCCCCGTGGTCAAGACTGCCCTAAGTACAGATTTTAGCCAGTAACTTCGCAGATTTTACCTTCGTCTGTAGGGTTTTCCTTATTTCGCATAAAAAAATTGTTTTAAGTTTTCCTGTTCTAAACTTTCCACTTCCCCTCGCATTCTCTCGCCAGGATGTAAATTTAAAGTGAAGTGCTATTTAAACGTTTGAATATCTCAGTTTATTCAGAGCGTGTTTCGCTAGCTAAGGGCACGTTTCATTGTTATTTCGCGGTCACGCTAGTAAGCCTCTTGGCCCTATCAGTTGAGTATCACGCCGGTTAGATTTCTGGGAATCCACCTCTTAGGCGTAAACTGAAGTGCGTTCTTGCACTATTTATTTTCAGGTTTAACTTGTATTATAGTCTACGTTTAGTTACCACCGCAAGTGAACGGTGTTTTTGTAACGTACGAAGTCCGTGCCTTTCTGTTAAATTAGTTTGAATTAATAAAGGGTTATTTTGCACCCTTCTTCTGTACTAGTATTTAATTCACGCCTCTGCGAGAATTCGCCAGGTTCATTGTAGAATCTAATTTAGTTTAATTGGAATAATAGAGATAGGTCTTACACGTCGACCCCGGAGGAACAGACAGCGGACAGGAAAAGTTCCAAAACATCGCTAGAAAAAAAAAAAGTTTTAGGGTTGCCATAAAATGGCAAGGAAAGGCAGTATTGCCACATTTGCCGAGAAATCGCCCATTTGGCGACGAAATTAGCGATATTCCATGGACGGATGGAGAACCTACTGGAACGAATTCTTACCGGTTTAGCCCAGAATGTTCTCGAACACAAGCCAAAAACTATATAAACCCTGCTAGCACGCGGAGAGTGAGTGAGTGCGAGTCAGTGTCAGAGTTAGTCAGTCCGTGCGGAGTCGATCGAGTTGACAGCCGGGCAGCGAGTGCCGAATGGGTCGTCGAGTGCACCGATGGAGTCTCTTAGTGTATCGTCGAGAAAGCGTGTTGAACTCCGGGAACGACTGAACCGAAGAGTCGGGAGCTGTGCTCTATGTGTCGTCGTGTGCATCGCGAGTTGTAGCATGGAGAGTCTCAAGAGTACGTGGAGTTCCGAAAACGATCGAGCAGAGTCGGGAGCTGTACTCTGGTGCTTTGCAGTGAAGCTGTCTTCATCGTTATAGCCTGATAACCTGAAGGCAGTGTCGCTGATTTTTGCAGCGAGTGTATAGTAGATCTTCGACGACTGTAAAACGTGACTTTGGAGCTGTCCAGATTAATATTGACTAAATAAAGTGTGTTTCGATACTTCAATCAAATATCGTCGTTATTCACTCCAAATCTACGAACCCCGTACGAACGTGAAGGAAGAAAATAATGTAACAACTGGTGTCAGAAAATAACGTAACAATATGTTTGTTACCTGAAGTAGATGGTATTATTTTCAGAAAGAGCAAAACTTGTGAAAAGTTTTTATGCTGTCGAAAGAGAACATGTTGCCTATTCACACTTCATTATATTCATTACCCACAAACAGTATGTCTAAAAATAAGACACTTTTTACTTGACTGATCATCAAAAAATGTACAACTTCTTCTTAAAAACAGTTTTCTCACGTATAATAGTACGACAGGCCTATGCTTATAAACATAATAGTGAAGTTACTTGCTCCCTTTCTATCAACCCAAGAATCAAGTCACATTAAAAAAAAAAAAAATAACTTGTAACTCTCAGACACGAAATTTTCTTTCAGCTGTATTTAAAATTAAAATATATCGAATTCTTATGATTGCTGTGAATTTCACTTTGAGGTCCATTACAAAATTTTGTGTCCTTTGATAGACAGCGCTTATATGTTGTATGTTGCTTTTTGTAAAATTACACAGAAGCTTTTACCTCTAGCACACACAGTTAATTCTAGAATATCAAACTACAAAAAATGGATGATAATCCGAATATAGTACCACATAATTTCATTTGTGTACTGCGCAGGTTTAAGAAAAAAATCAGAAATAACAATGATAGCAAATAAACTGCAGTTTCCGATCCGTGTAGTGCCTAAAAGCTTCCCATTATGACGATTTCAAGATCAGAAATATCTCCATTTTGTCATTTGATTAAGTATGAATGAATTATTTTCTTTTACCGTCAAGGTGAAACAAGCAAAACGGCTTCAAGGCAAGGGTAGTACGAAAGCACACAAAGCAGCCAAATGGCGACAAGAACACACGGATTGTCTTCTTTTAACACGCTGGCATCATAAGCTGCTTAATAAGCATGCAACTTTAGCATCATTTTCTCAGTGTCTTGTCAGGTTATTAAATTGGCATCGTATATGGGAATAGTTATCAAAACAAAGAAGAAATTGACGTGACTGTGTGTTCAAAAAAAAGTATTGCTCATTAGTTATGGTCGGATTCACTGATGAAACAACTGTTTCCAAGCATTGTGTGACAAGTCTCAATGAAAAGAAAAAGTCTTTTGATATTAGTTTTTATATGAAGTGAAGACAAGGAGAAATAAGAGAAGGTTAAAATAAGTTACATTCATAGAATTGTAATTAAAAGTCTCAGACCATTTATTATTTATTTCTGGAAAATAGTTCCTTATATATTTTAATACACTGTAGGGAGTAAAAATTTTATCTTCAGTGCGTGAGACTATCTAAGCGAAATTCTGAAGATATGCTGTTTTTAAACCTTTTGTGATTTTGCTGTTAAAGTCAATTTTAATGTCACGTGAGTGCGAAAACATAATACTTGATTAATAAATTTAACACACAAAACGTTAATAACAAAAAACAACAAAAAAAAAAAAAAAAATTCCAGCCATCTTACTAAGAAAACTGTACATTGATGTACTAAACTGAGAAAAGACAGAGAAAAAAGAAGGAAAGGGAAAAAAAAGAAAAATATATGCGAACACTTAATGCTTCATCGGGAATTCTAAACACATGCTGATTTAAAAATTTTATAGTTTTGCTGTTGAATTGTATATATGACATAAGGGCGAAGAAAATGGCGCGTAATAATAAAGCTTAAAAGACAAAAGGAAATGGGTCATCAGGAGTGAGAGTGCGACGGCAGACTGGTAGACACAGAGCTCAGCGGCAGCATAGAAAAACCTTAACAAACCCTTTTGGGCGACCATTAATATCTGAGCGCTTTCAGATTTTTAGTCCAAAGTGACAATTTGCCCTGAAGGACTATTAATTTCAATTTGACATTTTGCGTCGAAAATTTTAAAAGGATGTATCACTTTTCAAATCGTTGCCACCATATATTATCTCCCTCTCTTGTATTTAAAGAAATTAAATAATGAAGAATCTTCATAACTGTATGTATGTTTCTCGCATTGTGATCAAACAACATTACCTAGAGCCATTCGATTTTGAATGACGTAATCCTACTGCGAATATGGCCATGTGGAAGCCCTAATTTGAATTTGAAATTTGTTTCATTATCGATTTCAGATTTTGTAACACTTGAACGAATTCTTGATTAACAAACTCAAGGATTTCAAAGCGAGCAATGGCAACGTTTAACAGAAAAAACATTTTTATCTCCAGCGTGTGAGACTGTATATCGGAAATTCTAAAGATAGGATCAATTTAAAATTATTTAGCGATACTGCTGTTGAACTGAATTTTATGGTTTAAGTGCGAGAAACTTGATTTTAATAAATAAAGGTAACACACAAAAGTTAAAAAAAACGGCCCTTCAGACGTAATTTAAAATCTGAAACCTTTAAAAACCTTTTAAGACCTTTTTAAGACATTTTTTTTTCTCCATTTTTTATTTAATTTTTTAAAGCTCAAATAGGAGGGAGAAAACGTAGTCTTGATGACTTATTTACTGCAAGAAATAATTATGCAAGAAGAAAACGTCTTCGCAACGAATCCTCGTCAGAAATGTGTCGGCTCCTTCAAGTCGGCTTACTATTCGATAAGACAAAAAAAAAAAAAAAAAATCATAAGAGTGCTTCGGTGTAAAAATGTTCGTGCACTTAGCAAAATCAGTTTTTAATTTGTAGAAAACAAACTTCATAAATGTTCTGTCACCTTCATGTTGGGGCGCAACTAAGCAAGCAGTATTTATGTTTATTTCATTACTGAAACAGTAAATTTAAATTGTACCTGCACAGGGGTGCCCCTGGAATAAAAATTTCCTTATGAAGGATGCTTTTTTCAACTTAATAAGGTAATTAGTTATTATAATAGTTCTGGCGCTTTTATGCCGTGACACCTTAATAAAGGTTTCTGCTTTTTCAACGAATGGCAAACGTTCATAAAGGTGTTAATATCTTTTTGCTGGGGCACCTTTATCAAGTAATCCTGCAAAGGATATGCTAACATCAATCGGAAGATAATGAACCCAATGAAGTGAGTAGGATACAGTGGATGCAGGAGAATAAGAATTCGATTCGTTTTAAAGCTAGGTTCAGAAGAAGCTAAAGATAATAAGGTATGTTTAAAAGGGTATTAAAGTGAGTAATCTAGTCTATATAGTTATTCAACATATTAAGGCAGTTGCTTCATGAAACACTATACACCAGAAAAATTTTTGGAAACGTTAACACAATAATGTTCCACGATGTTCCTCAAAAAAATTTGCTTGTTTTCTTTCTTGATTCCCAACTGGGCAGTTTACAAAAGTATGACTCAAGAAATTTGAGGTTTTACAGCAAAGACGTAAATGAAATTTGCTGGCTAAAATACGAAAAAAATATTGTTACCATTAATGCCAAAAGAAAATACTTTTATTTGTAAAGAAAGATTACAGTTAATGAGTTACAGCAAATAAGATCTTCAGTTTTGTGCCAGACATTTTTCAAACATAAACAAATTTATTATGTCCACATTATTTTCATACCATGAGAAAACGAGGGAAATTTTCTCGGTAAACATTTCATAATTACGTAAAACTTTGAAGACAATCACACATTACGCCGTTAGTCCACGAAAAAAAAATCGCTATCAAAACGGTTGCATTCGAATAATCCTTAGAAGATCCTGTTTTATTGTTCGAAAGATAAATAAAACCCTGATCATTTTCCTTCTTCTTTCAGTGAATATTTGAACTAAATTTCATCGAGAAATACAATGACGATCAGCTTACGGTTCTCGCTGCAACTCCACGACTTTTAAATGACGAAGAGTGGAGTAGAGCAATAGAGAGTCACGTGACTGCTTTAGGTCGTTGCTCCCGTAATATCTTCATCGATCGGCAGGTGGCGGTTCTATCTCGCTGGTTGTCTTCTGCCTCAGTTGGCTCTCTCTTGGGCGCGTTCCAGGTTCGATAGAAACGTTAGAGCGTTCGCTTTTACGTTTTGTTTTGTTTTTGCCCTCTTCTGCAAATACACATCTCGTTTATTTTTATTCCTTCATTCGCTTTTCTCGGCGAAGATATTTTTGCATTCTGGGCGAAAAATCCATATTTTGTTTTCGGGCATTAATGGCGCGAAATCTTGCGCTTGGATTAATGGAAGGTGAAAACAGAAGCGTTTGTCTCTCGCCAGCTTCCAGTGTGTCAAGATAAGACTCTTAACTTCTGTAGTAATAATGTTCAGGCATTTTTTGGAAAAGTTTTTGTTATAATTATTCTTCTTGCCTAAGTTATAAACACGCGAGATGTGGATTATATGAAAGTATGAACGCAAGTTCTCGTTCCCAAAGAATTAACATCTCTCAGTGTATGAATCTGTATGAGAAACGTGAGTATTTTTAATGCAAACTTGAAATGCCATCATTTACTCAGACAATACACATTTATCTAAAAACATTAAGTTCTTCCATTATAAAATAGTTCAAGTTTTCCACTAATTTACAATAATCTACGGAAATGTAATTAATAAATTTTACACACTTATGCTCTATTGTAGTTTTTGCCGATGACCCAGAAATCATAAAATGATTTTCTGTTTTGTGCGAATGTATTTGGAATCACTTTGCCATTTTGTGAGAACGAATTGGAAGATGAAATGAAACGTAGGAAACCTGATACTGTGAAGTTATAATGAACAAAACATAATACTGATTCACTGTTCTATTAATGCACAGTTTTTTTAGTTTATAATTTTAATGGCGCTTTTAGTATTTTTAGAATTTTAAGTTATTTTTATTTTATTAGCCCAAAGGGGCGTTAGAACCATAAAGGGCTGTCTCAAAACGGCATTTAGCGTCGTTTCACTTTTCAAACTGTTGCCACTGAATATTATCGCCATGTATTATATTTAAGAAACTAAATAATGAAAAATCTGCATGAATGTTTCTCTTATTGTGAAAAAGCAACAGTACCTAGGGCCATCAAATTTTGGATAACGTAGTACTCCAACACAGCATGGGCGTTTGAAAGCTCGAATTTTGAATTTCGAATTCATTTTATTATCTATTTCAAATTTTGTAAACCTTTAACGAATTTTTGATTAACAAACTCAACGATTTGAAAGCGAGCACTGTACGAAAAAGAGAAAACACATTTTTGTCTCCAGCGCGCGAGACTGTGTACTGGAAATTCTAAAGATATGCTGTTTCTAAATATTTTGTGATATTGCTGGTGAATTGAATTTTATGTCTTTTAAGTGCGAAGAACATGATATCTAATAAATAAAACAACGCACAAAACGTTAAACAAAGGGCCTTTTGGGCGTAATATAAAATTTGAAAGCTTTCAGATTTTTTTTCCCTCTAAAATTTTATTTGCTCCGTAAATTGCTCTGTTCAGTAACTCTTAACCGCTTTCCTAAACTTAAAACTTCTGTATTTTGGCTTGTAATTCTTTAATCTAAGATTTATCACTTAATATTACAGTGTTTTGAAAAGGGCCGTGAGACATACCTAAATTCACTGAAATGTCAAATTTAAAATCAACGCAACTGACTGCAATTACATCAAAAACAAAACAGAACTTCTTTGAGTGCTATTAAAACAGTGATTAGTTATACATTACCAGCTGCTCAGATGCAAATTAAAATGAAAAGTGCAAACAATTTAGAAATACCACAAAGGACTTGAAGATGCTGTTTCATAATTGGACGTGGACATCCATGTGACGGATTACTGCAGCTGGTCAAGGGGGGAATTACTAAATTTTAAATTTTGCTTATAAAATATTTATCAAAGCATAAATAAATAATAATAATAATAATGTAAAGGATAATTTTTAAATGATTATTTATTTTTTGTATGAAATGTAAAGTTTGTTACTTGCAAAACATGTTTTGTTTACAGTTTGTAATTCAAGCATATTCACAACTAAATATTAACATTTAAAACCGACAATTGTTTTTAAATAATTCCAATATGTAATCATTATTAAATAACTTACTTTAATTTAAATTACAAATAAACAAATTATGAAAACTTGGAACAAAAAATGAGGATAAATATTGACAGCCTAGTAGCTTTCTCTTATGTTTGGATTTTTCTTTAGCACGTAAACTAAAATACATATATTATACATATATATGTAAATCATTAGTAGTAAGAAATAAACTGTTTGATGGCATTTCGATTCTGATAAAGTCTGAAGCCTTACTTAAAATTATCTTCATAACGGAATAGAAAAGGATATTATCTTCATAACGGATTAGAAATAGAAATTATCTTCACAACGGATTAGAAATTGAAATTATCTTCATAACGGATTAGAAATAGATACTATCTTCGTAACGGGTTAGAAAGAAAAAATTATCTTCATAACGGATTAGAAATAGAAATTATCTTCATAACGGACTGTAGATCTCATTCGTCAATCGGTTAATTTTCTTTATTAATTTTCAACTGTGAAAAAAAACTGTTCAGATATAAACGCATTTCCAAACACAGGGATTATTCTTAGCGCAAAAATTCGTTAACTGAGCGTATATATTTTTTGAAAGTACGAATAAATGTTAATCAAATTTGTAACTTTAAACCTCTGAATAAGATTTATACCATATTTTAAATTAATTAGCTCAATTTATAGCTTTTGTCGCGCGTTATTCAAGTTCGTTTTTGATGTTAATGAAAATAATATAAACTCTGACTTCAAATAACTAAACTCTTAAAAAATATTTGAAACACCCTAATCACAAAAAATAACAAGTGAAATATATTCGAAGGCCGTATAAAGTTGTGGCCGCAGGTCTCCAGTTTGAGAGCACTATTTTGCCTTATTTAACTGAATAAATCACACTAAATTAGCCATTCATAAATTTGTTCCATAAAAATAATTCTACTTCTGTAACTAATTAGTCCTGAAAACATAACTTTTTAATTTCGCAATAAATAAAGTATTCCAATTTGCTAGTGATATTATACCTTTTACTGGGCGCTGTGCTCCATATTGGGTCAGCTTACAAAATGCGGTGCTGATACGCCTTGATTTTCTCCGATCGTTTTCAGAGATGATCATAAACAGGAGAGGCTCACTGGGAGTGGTTTCTCTATATCTTTGTTTAAAATGTAGTATTCCCTTGCTTATTGTCAAATGAAATTAAAAATTAAGTGAAATTATTAATTTTATTAATGAATGTATTTACACTTAAATAAATAATATGCACACTGCGCGAAAAAAAGGTTTGGTTTGGTTTATTTAATTACGGCAAAGCACACTAGGGCTATCTGCCTAAGAGGAGGGATGCCTTCGTGGAGGACTTTCTACCGGAAACTGGCTCGTATGCACGTTACACATGGGGAAAACCACGAAAACGCCCATGCAGCCAGCCCGTTTGCGGGATTCGAACCTCGGACCGAACTACCAGTGTTCAGCGACTTTACCGATCGGCCGCTGATGAGCTCGAAAAAAAGGGAGGGGGGCAGTTCTATATTTTGCATTCTACTGGGCCGATTGACGAAATTCAACTTGCATTTTTCATGCCTCGAAAGCGCGACTTAGGATATGTATTGCATTTATATATATCATTGTTCTAGGTATTTTGACACAAAGTCGGACTTTTTCTGAAATAACATACCAATTTCTTTTCATATTTCGATTCTACGACATAAATTATGTCAAACTGACAAGTTTTGTAAAAACCGCACGAGTAGATTTTAAAAAATTAGCTCTCTAAGTTGCAGCTCCTAAATGTTAATTGAATTTGGTATATATTTATTTCTCTCTCTTTCTTTATTAAATTTATTTGATTCTTCTTTTCACATTTCGAAATTTAGGTTCATTCCAAATAAAATTCGCCCATTTTTAAGAGTTATTTTTATAATTTGTATTTAAAAATAATTTTTATAAATTTTTCGAAAGGAAATTTGAATTATAATCTATAAAATTTTTATCACCATATTAAAGTAGATGTATTTCTAAGCATACCTGCAAAAAATTCAAGTTTTTTTTCAAAATTTCCTAAGATATACGTGAATTAACATTTTATCGCGTTTTGAAATTTGGCGTATTTATTATAAGCGATAATAACGAAACTGTGGTTTACGCACTTTGTTAAAATTGTTTGAAAGTATAAACGATGACTTAATTTTCTCCGCTCGTTCACAAAGAAAAAAGGTAAACGAATATAGGTTGCTATAAATTAAGAAGTTCGCCAAGTGAATTATTCCTGGCGCAAACTGAAAAACTTGCGCCAAGATAAATTTTTAAATTTCTCAATAAATTTTTCACCAAAAATTACAAAATGTAATGTCTAGGCGCAATTTGAGTCGTAGAATTGAAATATGGAAAAAAATCGGTATGTTATTTCAGAAAAAGTCCGATTTCGTGTCAAAATACTTATGTTAGAACACTGCTATATATAAATCTAATATATAGTCTAAGTCGCGCTTTCGATACATGGGAAACGCAATTTGAATTTCGTCAATCCGCCCAGTAGGACAGAGATATAGAATTGTTCTCCATTTTTTTCCCGCAGTGTACATGAATTTCAGCTTTCTTGTTTTATATATTGCTATCACTCTTTTATATCATAAGGGTTCTTGTAAGGCAGATTTAATGTCATTCCTCACAAGATAAAATAATTTCGGCTTGTGCAAATTCTACACTTCTATATTATACTCAGCTGAAGGAATAAACTAACAATATTTATCAGCAGCTTTACTATATTCGTTGCTTACTGAAAAACGAAGTTTAAAAAAAAAACCTATTAAACTATTTATTTTACTAGTATGATTTTGTAACATAGAACACACAATGTAATATGAAACGACACTTTACAATGAAACAGATTAAGTTTCTCACTCCAGTAGATGACACATCTTTATCGGGGCAGAAAGTAGAAGATTGCTACAACTTTAGACTCTCTTGACTCGTAAACTGACATTTAGAATGGTTGTTTGTCAAAGTCAGTTCGCATCATGGTACATCGATACTGAAAGATACCTTCATGTAAACCACATGTCAGTGTGAAATCCCTCACAACTGAGACATAACAGTTGGGATGGAAAGAGATGTTTTTAAAACCATTGTTTACTACTAGGCAGATGGCTTCCTTCTTCAACCCAAGTCACTATATATTTAAAAAATCTGATGTGTACACCACATGACTTCCTTGCACGAAATATTAAATTATACGTATTTTTTCCTGCATTTCATTTAAATTTAACTGGATTGAGTTAAATCTGCTTCGTCGATAGCGCATAAACCACAATAGAATAAATGTTCTCTTTAAAATTCACTATATTTATTTATGAACGCGACAGTCTAGGCCCAATGAAAAGCGTTACATCTTATTCATTTTATAACTCAGAATGCGCAAAAAATATATCATCCGAAGAATTAACTAATCGTTGCCACGTGTTCTATTCAAATACTATAATAAATCTAAAACGATGTATATAAATGAAATTAGACAAATAGAAAAGAAACAGTTGTTTTTGCGAAGCTTCGTTTCTTTAAATTGGCAAAAAATCCTCTATTCTGGTAAGTTTCAAATGTAAACAAGCATGGCCGCCATGGTAAAAATACTTAGGCTTAGCCGCACTTAAACAACTTTTAAATTGTTGATAATTCTACAAATATTGCATGCAGGTTAATAACGTAAAAACGTTAACCGGAAGATAAGAACAACATAATTCTATAATTTTTAAACCAAAAAATGCACAATTTACCAACATATAAGAATAAAAAAGCTGACATCACGGAGCCGAGAAACAGGGTGGATATATGTATACATATACATTTATATACTTTTGGTGCTGCCGATTGCCACCAAACAGGGAGGGGCACAACTACATCGTATAGCTTTTCTATAAACAAAATTTCAACGTTCTGAGGTGACTCGTTTTTGAGTTATGCGAGATACATACATACATACGCACGCACGTACGTACATATGTACGTACAGGCGCCACGAAAAACTCTCTTCTGAATGCATTTTAAATCAATTTTATAATTTTTTTGGGGGAAAAGAGTCCTTTATTCTATCTATACGTACAGATGTCACGCAAAAACATCGTTAAATGGCATTCGATAGCGGTAAAAATGGATATTTCCGTTGAAATATGGTACCTGGAATTTTTTGTGATTACAATACTTCCTTTACTTCGTACAAAGAAGTAAATAGCATCGAAAGAAAATCTGGGCACCAGAATGTAATTCACTGGCTTGGATAAGTCAGTGCAATCTCTTTTAATATTTCTATAGCACAATCTTCAATTCAGCGAATATTTCACTAAATAAAATCTAAACATCATTTCCTGCCGAGAAAAATAATAAGAACATATAGACATAATTCTTTGTTGTGTATCTTGTTCTCGATGCGCAACAAATTGCATTAGAAACATATTTTAGTAATAGCGAATAGTTTTACAGAACTAAAAAAATTACAGACTGCTTAAATTCAAACGATAAATTTAAAATGTTTCATTTTGCCGAATGGCAACCCTCAACACACGTTGTCTAGTGCGCGAGACTGTGTGTCGGAAATTCTGAAGATATGCTCAGGTTAAAATTATTTTGCGATATTGCTGTTGAACTGAATTTTATGGTTTAAGTGCGAAGAACATGATATTTAATAAATAAAGGTAATACACAAAAGGTTAAGAAAAAGCCCCTTTGGATGTAATTTAAAATCTGGAACCTTTCAGACTTTTTTAAAACTTTTTTTTTTTTTTGGGGGGGGGGTTGTTTGTTTACTTGCTTTACTCATTTGTTGTCATCTTTCTTTTTTTCGGTGGAGGTAAATGATCGTCCCCTCGATTTTAAGGTAAATATTTTATGCAGAGAAAATTAAAACTTTAGTCAAATGAGATTAAAATTAGCGAAATAATATAAAATTGATAAAACAATTTAATAATTTAAAATAACGTAAGGATCTATTTATGTGTCTGTCTACTCGAATAAATCTAGAACTAGCGGAAGTACCCCATGCCAGTTAACTTAGATTAAGAGTAATGTATCTAACAACAGAACCGCAGTAATCCTTCTCAAATAACGATGCAAAGAATTAGATTCATAGTCATGCATTTTATACATTCATAGTCATACATGATGTAATATGGAACCCACATAAAAAATTTTAATAGAAAAATAAACTAGTTTCTCATTATATCAGAAACAATGGTAGGCAGTTTTTAATAATTTTCGTCTTTCTAATCAATTGGCCGTAAATGTTCATGTTCCATTGCATATTTCACCTATATTCAACTTTAGTCGATTAAATATCCCAAAAATTGATCATAATTGATCAGAAATCAATAATGCCAACAAAGAAACAAACACACAAACAAGCATTCTCCTTTATATAGAGAGATTTCGTAAAATCTACAAATTTTTTAATAAAAAAATCTACGATATAAAAGCGAGCAGTAGCAACGCATATCGAAATAAAGCATTTTTATCTCCAACGCGCGAGACTGTTGCCACTCGGAAAAATGAGCGCGAAAATTAGTGCGTTAATTAACATCTCGGCTGATTAAAGTTGTACGAAGTTCAGAAGAGTCGAAATGGTTTCCCACAAATTTTTGGAATCAGGACTAATATATTTAATGTTTGGCAATGCTATTTTTATTTCATCGTAAAACTTAGAAATTTTTTATTAACAAACTCTACGATTTGAAAGCCAGCAGTGGCAACAATTCTCGAAATAAAGCAGAGTTTTATCTCCAGCGTGCGAGACTGTTGCCATTCAGAAAAATGAGGGTGAAAATTAGCGTTTTAAGCGTTTTTAATTAATACCTCTAATATAAGCTTTTTTTTTAAAAAAAATATGGACGTCGACCTTTTCCAGGACACAGAAAAGAATTGTAGAAAGCTTGGTGACGATAGCTGTAGCACTGACTGAGTTATTAGTGAACAAACACACATAGTCTTTCTTCTTTGTATATAGAGATAGATGGATGAAATGAAATAGCTGAGGCATAGAGAGGCTAGAAATATAATGAAAAAATAAGATGTCGTAAAATAAAGAGACGTATAAAAATTAAAAAGTAATAAACGTAAACAAAATTAAATAAAAGGAAAACAGGTATCCAAAAACTTTACATTCTAGTTTTTATACAAAAAAATGCTGAAATACTATGATTATAATAAACCCTCTATCAAAAAACTATTTTATAAGATACAATTTTTAAACGTTTCTCGTGAGGACTTAATACGTGAATTCATTTGGCAGCGGCCTAAACTATGCTATTTCAGACCATCACAAACCTGATTAGTTTTCATGCATTCCGATTAGAAAGAACAACAAAAAAGGCTTCTCGGAGCTTTAGCTAACGAAATACACCTGCTCATTTTGAACTTCAAGGTTAACCCAAGCATTTTGAACTACACGTAATTCTATCTATTAGTAAACCTATCGAAACTCGTTTTAATAAATCCTCAGTCTGGATATTCTAGCCGTGAGCCATAAATGAAAAGTAAAATTGATCTTGGAATGCTCAGCGAAAATTCGATTTTATTCTGTTCTACAAAAGAGAGAGAGAGACAAAAGGAACCGTAAAAGGGTTGTCTGATTGGCGAAGAATGCAATAGGCGGAACGAGTTTGGGAATGACAGTCGCAAGCATTGCTCGCGGCAGAAGAGTGAAAATGTATTTTATATTAATAAAAAAGAATGAAAGGAGGAGTGGTGATGATGGCGGTAGCTGGGAGGCAAAGTGAAGCGAGATAAAGTGTTTGGAATCTGGTTTACCTGGTGACTGGGGCACGCGCTGTGCACGAGCGTCGCGCACGGCTCGTCAAGGTCAGGGATTGTAGAGGTATTGCAAATAATTCGCTAATCAGTCCATAGGTTGTACGATTCACATAAATGAAATTTTGGGATGTGACTTTTTTTTAATTGGGTTTTCGAAAGAATTTCCACCATTCATCTCCAATTCTTCGAAATCAGCGTTCATAGAAATTCTGCCATCTTTCATCGAAGGTTTGGACACACTCATCCTCCAAAACTTTTAATAGGACATCGTCGCCCTTTTAAGCCACCTGGTGGAAAGCCGAAGTCACATGATGAGGGTGATCAAACAAACTTTGGAGCATCACGATGGAGAAACCATGTGTCCATTCTTAAGTTCAGGCGTAACTCCTGGGGAGTTTCAACCACTTTAAGCTGGCACCGTTAGATATGTGACTCCTTCCAGTGACTCTCTTCTGAGTTTTCAAAACAAGTCGGTCTAAAGCTCTTCTCACACTGAAAAAGACAATCAACATTAATCTCCCTCACCGATTTAGCTTTTTGAATAGCCGCGAGAGTCTTCTCATCTTCGAACACCCATGCATTAGTCGGGATATCATAAACCCAAGTTTCCTCACCTTTCTCATTAAAATTGTTTTTCAGCATTTATGATACAAATTGAAGTAAATGTGTCGCTGTTGAGTTCTATGACATGTCGCTATTGAGCGAACCTCTCTGCAGTTTTCATCAATAGCGAATTGAAGTGAACTGAACACTGAAAGAAACCAGCGAGAGACAGTAAAGGCCGTTCCCACTGGGATTTATCTGAGCTAACGGAGACAACTGACGTAGCCGATCCATCTCCAAAGCCATAGGTTTTTTTCCATAGGGCAGCAAATTGAAAAATCTGAACTGCAGACATAGCGGAGCTAGTCATCACATGGAACTGACTGCGTTAGCTTAGATAAACCCCAGTGAGAACGGCCCTGTGACAAAAGAATGAGTTACAAAAGAATGAGAGCAGACGTGAACACTGCTTACCGTATTTGTAATTAATCTCCTTCTATCGTTTAAATTCTTTTGTAAATCGTAATAAAACATGTTGTTCTGTCAAAGAAAGCCCACTGTTGTCGTCAAATAAATACCTTCCGTTATTGAAATAACTACGAAGAGTCTTTCGTCAACGGAACCACCATGAAGAAGAAGAAAGTAAGCTTTATCCTAAGTTGTTAACAGTTATTTTTAGTTAAAGCCACTTTCTTGTCTTTCCTAATTTCAGCTTACAATTTCCTACCAGAATGTGTTTTCAGAATCGCGGTTAAATGCAACTGAAGGAAGAGCAGTACTTAAAGTCGAAGTTCCACTGACTTCGTTAACGAGCCAGGGATTCTGACTAGCGCGCGTTCACCTTTTGGCTACGCACTCTCTAAGCTATTATTACGTTCAGCCGTATTTCATGCCCCTGATAGCTTCGCCGTTTAGTTAGCGTTTAAGAGGCCAACTCCTGTAGAATTTTGACAGCTTCGACGATATCTTTTTAGTTAAGCATTAGTTAAGTTTTATTTCTTAGTATTCTTGAGTTCGAGCCCAAGTGGAGGCTTTTATGTACGTCCTGAAAAGAGCCATCTGTAAACTTTATTTCGAGAAATAAATGGCAATTGACCCTTCTCAAGTTTATTTGTCTGTCTCCTGAACTAAAGCGATTATTTGCTTGTAGAGTCATTAGGATTTTTTTTTTGGAAGCAAGAGAGATTGAAAAATTATCAACGCCCTCGCAGGGAATCGAACCACGGGCCTCTGGAATACGCCCACAGCGTGCAGACTACCACACCACGAAGGCATGCGAAGAAGGCGGGTGTATACGCCGCCTTTTAAAGGGCGACAGGGTTTTTTTATGGGACTTAATCGCCAAATCTTGGGTGTGGAGAATCATCAACCAACACCCTTTTCAGTTCGGGCACTGTAGTTACATTAGGTATTTTTTTGGAAGCAGACAAGATGAAAAATAGGCAACGCCTCCGCCTGGAATCAAGTCGCGGACCTTTCAATTACGCGCTGAGCGTGCAGACCACTACACAACGAAGGCTCGCTAAGAAGGCGAGAGAAATACCATATACGCTTACCAGTTCTCATGGTTCCACACACTTAGCTATAAATTCTAGGAGGGAACCTCACAGCCTTTCAATGTTATTACTGATATTCTAAAATTTAGTTGCCGCCCTCGGGTGGACACATGAGGAATTTATTTATTCTATTATTATATGATTATATGATCGTTCCTTAACTCTATCAGTGGAGGGTCTAAAGAAATTACGTACTCCTTCCAGAAGCGTCTTTACGAGAATATATAATAAATTGAAAGACTTTAGGAAAAGAAGTACGTGATATAGAAGAATCGAAATCTTAATGATGGCGCAGTTAGAGAAAAATGTTTGAAGCATGATTTGGTAAAAAGACAAATTATAGAATTGTTATATGATGACTGTAAATGTTCTCAAGGTGATTTTGATAGAGAATACGAGATCAGTACAGTATACAGTGGGAAATATTTGCGGCTTAGAACTAAGGTACGAAAAATATTAAGTAATGCTGATTCGGGGGATAACAATATTCTTGATGCGACAGTTTTAAGCCAGAAGTTTAAATTTCCAAAAAAATTGAGTTTAAAAAATTCGGTAGGAATGGTTGGGTTTCTGGGGTCAGTTTAAGAAAATTCACAATGATCCACCTTAAGATAAAATGCAACATTTGTTTAAGCCACTGTTGAAGGATCGCGTGCAAGTGATATCGTTGATTATTTTCCCCATCGGATGACAATTATCATCAAGTAACTGAATGTTTTAAAGCTTGACTTCGCAAAAATGATATCCTCATAAAAATATATGTGAGATAAGTTGAGCCTAATTTTGAATAATTCATTTGAGCCGAAAGTAAAACACGCGACTCGCGAAGGTGTACAATAAAACTGACACTCATGTCAGAGAACTCCAGACATTAAACGTCACGTCTGATAAAAGCGCATTTATGCTATACCCTCTCGTTGAGTCTTGTTTGCCTGAAGACGCTATTAGAGTATGGGAAAAAAGCATAAGTGTACATGAAACTGTTAAATAATCAAATAAACGGTTGCTTTAATGAAATTTCTAAAATCTGTCTTAGAGATCAAAGAGAGAATACCTTGAGCGAAGCAAGGTTTCGGTTTCGAAAGTAAAGTCAAATATTCTACCTCGCCATCTGACAACGAAACGGAAAATCATGTACCACTACCTACCAATAGGAGTTCAGCTTTGAATTTTGCCGTATAGATTGGTGACTAAAGAAAATAGTTCACCGCCAATTCGCTCGATGTTTGATGCATCTGCGCCAGCAAGATCATCTCTTTCTCTCAATCAGTATTGAGTGTGTGGTACAAATTTGATAGATGTATTTTTGATGTATTTATTAGATTACGGCAAAGCACTCGAGGGCTATCTGCCTTAAGGGAGGGATGCCTTCGTGGAGGACTTTCTAAGGGAAACTGGCTCGTATACACGTTACACATGGGGAAAACTACGAAAACGCCCATGCAGCCAGCCCGTTCGCGGGATTCGAACCTCGGACCGAACTACCAGTGTTCAGCGACGTTACCGCTCGGCCGCTGGTGGGCCAAAAATTTGATAGAAATAATCCTTCTGCAGCAGACATTGAGAAGGCTTCTTTACAGATCACTGTAAAGTCTTAAGTCACAGATTGGCCTCGATTTCCTGGTGGAATGAAGTGAATGAAAAACGAACACGGTGATCGGAATAAAGAGCAATAAGAACAGAAATTAATCTGTGAAAGAATCCAAACTGAACTAAAAAGGCTATAATAATTTTGAAAATTGGCACAAATAAAAACGAATAAAAATTCAAATCGGTAAAAGACTAAATAAAGATTTATTTAACCAGATTCTTTTCAAAGGAATAGCCATTTTTCTGATTTTCAAAGGAATAGCAATTTTTCAATTTTTCTGAATTGGCTTCAAACAACAAAGAGAAAAACATAATAAAATACTTAATAATTAATTTATTGTTTGATGACAAGCTATCCACAAAATGGCTTCATTTTTTACAATTAAATAAAACAATGTTTTACAATTAAAAAACTGTAATTACAATTTGACAATTAATGTATTCTTAATTTTACAATTTTTACAATTTTTCAAAAAGTTTTTAATTTTATTTAGTTTTCTTTCATATACATAGAGAGATAATCCTCTTTACAACCATAAACAGCTCGGATAGATCGGTGACTAAAGAAAATAGTTCATCGCCAATTCGCTCGATGTAAAGAATTTGATTATTTTCACCTTCGATTATTTTCATCTTTGAGATTATTTTCATCTTTGATGAGGAATGAGTCGCTTTAGATAGACGACATTCATTAGGAATAGTTATTTATTACTTTTAGAAATATCGCTATTTTTTTAGGAGTGGTTATCTTAGGGAAGTCGTTGCTAAGAAACAGTTCACAGTACAAGTTCAGAAATGAACAAAAAAAAGAAACTTTTCCCCTTTTATCCCCTTGTTATAACTCTTTTCTCATTTGAATATTATATATATACAGGGTGATTCAGAATTCATCATCAATATTTGGTGTTAGGGAATAAGAAAAGAAAGAGATTTCACATAGGATGCATGGACGCATATGCCATATACATGGGCAAAATGACCACAGTTTAATGATGGGAAGAACACATAAGAAGGAAATGGTAAGGAAAAAACATTTATCATCTTACATGTAACATTTCTTTGCATCGGTTTTACAGACTTACAAGAGGTGCTCGAACTGCTGACCATGTGCTAGAATGGATGACTCACAACAGCGTTGCATTGACAACCGGACCTTCTGGAGTATGCCTGGCCTTTACATGCATATATGCAAGTTCATTCAATGTACACCGGTTCACGCTACTTCTGCAAAGTCATTTAGTGGAATGACGACTGGCTGCGCACGTCGAACAGCTTTGCTTATGTAATGGAAGTTGTGTACACACAGCGTCCTCTACACCACCATGCGTTCGTCTGCGCCCATACTTTCCTATGTGAAATCTTCTTTTCCTATTTCCTATCTCCACACTAAATACTGATGAAAAATTCTGAATCACCCTGTATATATCCTAACTTTTAAAATGCATTTATAAAATTAAGCAGCATTAGGCGCTAATTTTGAACGTGTTAGTTCTTTCGTAATTTTTATAAATTGTACTTTGTCTACTTTTCTAAATTCTATATATATATAGTATAAATAAATTTTGTTTATATGAAATAAATTTTGTTTTATATGAAAGTTGAATAAATAAAAAGCGGTTTGGAGTCTCAAGGGATTCATTGGAACGAAACATGTATTCGACACTCATTAATCAACTTGGTTAAAGCTTCAAAACACTTTTCCCTTGACAAGTTCTGTTTGAAGCTTTAAACAAGGAAGAATAAACTTTGTTATATATGGTTTTACTAGGTACAAATTTCCTGTATTTCATATGATTTTACTTCTTGAAGTGAACATTTTATAATTCCATTTTTGTAATTTTCGTTAATTTGCGTTTTACCAGTTTATATCGTAACTCGGAGAAACCGGGTTGGACCTTCAAATTCTTAGTACGGAATTTTATTCTTTTTCGTTCCTATTTTCTTTGATTTTGTATATAAACATATATATATATATATATATATATAGAGAGAGAGAGAGAGAGAGAGATAAGTGGATAGATAGCTAGATAGATAGATATTAGTACGTGTAGAAAGGGAATTTCCCATCTGCTCTTCCGATGGATTCCAAGTACGTATATGGTCTGTTGCGAAATATCAGTAACACTAACCAGCGATAAAATGAATTCCAAATTGTTAGGATGATATTCGTAAGGTTCATTTTATTTAGATAATTATCTTATTATTATACCTCTACTGTCGTGTATAACTTTCCTGTGTAGAACTGGCTGCAAATAACTTAGTGTATATTGATACGGTAGTTATTAATTTAAGATTATGTTTGTAAAATTTCTTTCATATATCTATTTATTCATTTGTCGATTTAACAAAACACAAAATTTTATTAATTAATTAACCTTAAATGTAATTGATTTGATATTCATTGCTAAATTGATCGATTTAAAGGCAATAATTGCATTTCTTAGCAAATTAAATCTTTATTTTACTTCTTTATTTATGTATTTAACTGATATAAATTAAACACCTTTATATGATACATATTCATTCATTTTACGAAAATTTGCAGCTATGTTATAACTAAATAAAGATATTTCTAATGCTATATGTTATCTAATTGGTATAAAAAATCCTTTTTTTTAAATTTTTGCTACACGTTTTAAATCTTTTTGCAGTTTTCAATGGTAAGTCTAAACAGTTAATTTTAATAGTAATTCCTCATGAAATTTTAACTCATGAAAATTCCTCATGAAAACTAATTATTTTAATAGTAATTCCTCATGAAAAAGAGGTGTTATATAGAGTTTAAAACCTCGTTTTTGAGGTTTTAAAATCTGTTTCGAGGTGTAAGAGGCTGTTATCACACTGCAGTATTTTCTAGTGTATTATCTAGAGGTATTTCTCCCGTCTTCCTAGCATTCCTTCGTGGTGCGGTGGTCTGCACGCTGGGCGCGTATTCCAGAGGTCCATAGTTCGATTTCCGGAGAAGGCGGTGCACATTTTTCATCTCTTCGGCCTCGAAATAACCTAATGTCTCTAGAGTATGAAATCAGCACACATTACCATCAAGTATAATATACGTTATAATACTTTTGACATTCTAAATCAGATTCTAACCAATATCGAATAACAAGTGGCTGGTTTTTGAGTTTTTCTTGCTTCACATGACGAATTCTGTTGAATATATTGACCATTTAATAACACGAGTAAAAGGGCAGATCACATAATGAACTAAACTATTTTAAACTGTGAAAACGTGTCACCAATTTGGCCTAAGCTTTTTGTGGCGTTTGAACTTCAATGTATCACAAACTTAATGTCCGTCTGATTAAATGAAGCAAAACTGTTCTGAAATAAGCTAGTAGTCTAAGTAGTCTCTTTTTGACATTTCCATATAACCGAGATGGCAGTCATATAAGATCCTAATTGTGTAACTAATTAAATCATTGCCTGCATCAATATTCCTACATTGTGTTACTTGCGTTTTCTCCCTTCTAAAACTGGGGTAACTGGTGTAATGTTTGATGTCAAAGTACATTCTTTTGCTGAATTTCCACAACAGCCAATGCGGACTATTTATTAGACAATGGTATTTTCTTCAGAATCTTCGCAGATGGAATCCCTAGCGCGGGAAGATTCCAGAAGTTGGAAATCACTCCCCTGCAGTTTTGCTGTTACGTTTGGGAGAATTATTACGCCTGCGGTGCAAAATCGCAGCCTTAAAAATCTCGGAAACCTGCAAATGGGAGCGTTCTTCACGTGAATTCCATTGCCCTGCCAAATACTGTATTCAATCGCGGACTCCTCCAAAAGATCCAGTGGCCATAATAGCATCAACTCGGTGAAGCGCACGTTCCAAAGCTTATCAGAAGAAGGAGGGGTTTCTATGGGATATATCACGTTCCTTCCTACCCGTAAAAGATTCTTTCAACAAATGCTTCTTCCTAAAAAGGTAGATAGATATAAAGACTAAATAAAAAGCAGGATGAAGGAAAAAGCAATATCCCTTCCGGGTAGTAAATTGACAGTACCTAGATATGGAGAATGAATAGGATCGATTGCCAGGTACCTGTAACAGCTTTTCGATGAGTTTTTCGCGCAACAAAAATTCAAGGCTTGATGGATATAATAGAATATTTTACGTGATTTTATAGAAGCAAGATAGTATTTAGAAACTAATTCAAGGGCATATAAGAAACAGATGGGTGCCTTGCCAACTGTCCTCAGAGCTTCCGATAGAATTGAACATCCCGTTCTTACTTCACTTTAAACAACGTAAGTCTCATTTTAAAGTAATACGTTACATACACTGAACGAAATTAAAACATTTTACATAAAAATACAAATTACAAACAACTATCATAACCTAATAATGTCTTAACCTGTAGAGACATTAGGTACTTTTTATTTTTTATTTATTTAGTTTTTAATATTTATTTATTTATTTATTTATTTATTTTTGAAAGCAGGCAAGATGAAAAATGAGCAATCGCCTTCACCGGGAATCGAACCACGAACCTCTGGAATACCGGCCCAGTGTGCAGAACCATTACACCACGAAGGCACGCTAGGAAGGCGGGAGAAATACCTTATAAACATAATTGATTAAAAAAGATATACCAAAAGAAATAAATTATAATGCGGACAATGATTTCAGCAAATCAGTATAATGCATGTGAATCTTGATAGAATGTGTTTCGAAAGTTTTTTTAAGTACCGAATTACAAGGGGACACTCATGTGAGAAAATTTTATATATCAATATTTTTTTTTAAATAATGGAAAATAGAAACTGACAACTATATAATTACGAAGTTGGAAATGTCTCCGGCTTTTTCCATTCATTTTCATAGTATTATTAGCTATAATTACAGCAATAAAGAACGTATTCATTACCGTAATGCCTGATGGACTATTCCATTGTCCGTTAGGCATTAAGCAATTTTTAGATCCCAATCGTCAAGCTGCGAATAATTTCGATTGCAATTGACCAAATGATTTGGGAGTTTTGAGACTTAATTTCCGATTCGCACATGATTCACAGCCAGCTTAGCTTCTTCTAAGTCTTCCCCATAACACACCATCTCATTACTTTGCCACCAGAGCTAATTAGGACATTGCTCAGGAGTAAACTATTTCTTTTCGCTACTTCAGTCTTTTTGAGACTACAGTTAAAGAATCTACTGTCTTAGTTTCAGTTCAGTTAAAAACAGAAAATTTTTTAAACTTTTATAAGAAGAAGTTAAAAGGTAAAAAGGCAAGTAATTTATGAAGAAGGAAAAAGGAACCAAGGAAATAGTAACTAACAAGAATTTTTTTCTTAACTGTTCAATAAAGGAAGAAGGGGAAGGCTCTACATGATTCAGCCATTGAAAGGAATAAGAAAAGGAACTAATGTCACATTACAATTATAATAAATATACCTTTGTATTTGCAAACCAGTAAAATTTACTGTCTATTTACTAGTTAAGACATTTTTCATTAAATAAGAATGTTTCATCAAAAGGAGAAGGGGAAAATTTTACAGGAAGATGTTTTATTAAAAAAAATAGAGAATAAGATATTAAGTTATTTATGAAGAAACCATGAGAACGAGAAGAAGATGAAATTAATGAAAAGGGAAGTGAGAATTTAAGAAGAAATAATTCATAATGATGGATTTCATATTTGTCCTTTATATGAAGAATGAAGGGAACTTAATGGAAGTTACAGGAAGAGAAGAAGAAGCTGCTGAGTAGAAGTTTAAAGAATTGAGATATAGATGAAGATCCTCCACAATATAAGGATAACTAAAGATTTAGGAAATAAGGAGTAGTATTCAAGATGATATAACTAATGAAGGACTACTTAATCGTTTATGGAAAGGCAGAAGAAGGAGGCTTCAAACGAAAAAGATTTTAAAAGGAAAAGGTATAAAATTACAAATAAAGGTTTCAAAGGAAAGGCAGAAGAAGGCGGCTTCAAAGGAAAAAGATTTAAAGGGAAAAGGTATAAAATTACAAATAAAGGTTTTAAAAATAAAAAGGAAATTTTCTGTAGAAGATGGAAAGAATATGTTAACAAGTAATTCATAAAGATGGATTTCTCATTCGCTATATTAAGTAAAAAGATAAAGGATATATAGGAAGGAAATACATGTAAAATGGATGAAAGAAATTAAGATAGAAGAAAGGAAGATTTAACGAAGATTAAATGAAAGGAAGATTAAAGGAAAGAGAAGAACTTCTTGAAGAAGAACGAGGGGATAAGTTTCAAACGTTTTTTACTAAGGACAAATTTCGACATTTTATAAAGAATTACTTACAAAGACACACTTCATGAAGGACTATAAAGTACTACTTTAAGATTTTTATTTTTATTTATTTTTTTTATATGGCATTATATGGCAATGTAAAAACCTTTGATTTATTAATAAATACTAGGTAAGGGTGACCGATTAACCGTGGGCAGAACCGATTAACCGTAATGGTAGAGGGATGGTGCCCACGTCCTCCGTTACTACTACTACTACTACTACTACTACTACTACTAACTCTACTACTGTCTCAGTTACACTTACAAAATATTCCGACGTTTATTGGAAAGAGATGCACATAATTGTTAAATTTCAATATAAACCCTGCAATATAGAATAAAGCCAAGTGCACCTCTTCCGAGCAATTTTACCACTTCGGTTTTTGTATTTTACTTTGTGTTTTAAGCAGTGGCCTATATTTTTCTCAAAATTATTATGATACCCTTGTTGAGGGTTTATCTTGTGCTTGTTCAAAGTGGTATACATATTCAGGCCAGTTTTTCATTCGGCAAAAGCACCTTCTCCGCGCACACGAATTTCAGTTATATCCATATAAGAAAAATCCTTTTATTCTTTTATTAGGCCAAAAGGGGCAATTTGCCCAGATGAGCTATTAATTTCGTTTTGGCATTTTGCGTCGGATCACTATAAATATCGGTTCACTTTTCAAATTGTTACCACCCAATATGATACCACATTATATTTAATAAGTAAGGGTAACACACAAAACATTAAGAAACGGCCTTTTTGGGCGTATTATAAAATCTGAAAGCTTTTAGATTATTATTTATTTTTTATTTTTATTTCCAGTTTGGTTTAAACATTGTAGGTTTTCTGCTCAATAATTAATATAATAGAATTTTGCTCGGATGTCAAAAGAGTCTTCTTTTCTTTCCAAATTTTGAAATTCTAATGGGCGGAGGATGTCTGCCAAGATTCGAGAGAAAAGAAGGACTACTTTTTTTGTTCAGAGCTATTACTGGCTGAGAGTCTCAGAATGCGAAAGAAAGAAGGGAATTTTCTGGAAATTAGTTTTCTTTTCAGAGAAATTTCTAATTTCACAAATATAAGTAAGGAATTTTGTAAAACGACAGCAACAAAGTGTTCATTAAGCAATTAGTTGTATTACAAAATATGTGAATGCCATCTACCAATTACAGAATACATGCTCTTTCTGTAGCCTTTCATTAAAGTTTTCAAATAAAGAATTCCCTTTCTTTTTTTTTTCTTCGAAAGAATGCGGTTCTGTGAAATCCTCTAAAACACGTCTTACTGAGACTTATACACATTTACCCTCATTTTACAGAAATTTACGTTCGATCGCTGTAATTACCGTCTTTTTCACAAATTACTGACATAACCTATTTACTAGCAAAGAAAATTCAAAAATTCATGCTCACGTTTTGAATATTCTGGTTGTGGTTCAAAATCTCCAATAGAAATAGCCCTAACATAAATCAGAGATTTCTATAATATTTAAAAGATTATTCCTTGCGGCAAAACAATGTCTATGTTATACAAATTTCTAAGTTTCATTGTTTTAAATTATATTATAAGAGTTAGCCAGTTTCTCTTTGTGGTTTCAGAACTGAAGTTTTATCAGGCAATCTTTAAAGACTTAAAGTATTAATGCGATGCTATTATTTCAAGTTCTTCACTAGTCAAAGAATTTTTCAAAATTAGCCCTAAGCAAAAATTAGTTTTGCGCTCTATTTTGAGAGAATAAAAAATATTTCTTTATTTAATTTGACTTAATCTTAAGAATAAAAGTTAAATCTTTTGGACCGCCATAAGAACAATCGTTTCATCTTTATTTTTCAGTATCAAAACACTAAACAAATACAAAAATGTAATACAACTAAAGAATTTATTTGAACTTCATATTTATAACTAAAATAATTAGCAAATTCTGCTACTTACAGTTGGAGATATGCAATAATATGAAGTATTTACAAGTTTAAATCTGAAGTCTAACAACCAGAACCTAACCTGAATTTGAAGCCGAACAACTTAATTTTCAATTAGAGACAAAACTCAAAAGTTGGTACTAACAGCGCTCGAGGCCGATAATAAAAGTGGATTTTTATCACCGCGGGCTTAGCTTTCCAGTCCTCTCATATATTATTGTTCATATTTAAAACTCACATTATAATTATTGCTCCTATTTAAAACTCACATCATTTACACATTCCGGTGGAGCAGGCGAAATGGAAGAAGTGCAGGAAATATTTAATATAAGAAATAATGTATTAAGTAAAAGAAATCTTACGAATTTTAGAGCATTAAAACAAAAAGCTTATGTATTCAGCTTAGGGCTCACATAAGAAAAAATTCATTTATTTGCTTTATTTTAGCTGAAATAGTAAAGTAAAAATAATTTTTTTGTTTTATTTTAGTTGAAATAGTAAAGTAAAAATAGTTTATTTGTTTTATTTTAGTTGAAATAGTAAAGTAAAAATAATTTGTTTTATTTTAGTTGAAATAGTAAAATAAAAATTTATTTATTTGTTTTATTTTAGTTGAAATAGTAGGCCGTACCAAAAAGGGGGGGAGAAAAACTCACTGCTAAATTTTATCGATAAAAGCTAGTTTCGCATTTTGATTTAAGAAAATTAAAATATTTTATTTTCAACAGCATAGTCACTTTATATATAAAATAAAATTAACGAAAAATTAAAATTTCTTCCTTTGCATTATAGTAAATATGTATCTGGTTTACAAAAAAAAAGACAAATTTTCCAGACTTTTCAGATATATGGATGAATTATGATCCAATTTTATCTGGATATTTAGAGATCTACTGTTGTTCAAAATTTAATTGGAAATTAGATAAGATTTTTAAGGAATCTAAGTAATAAAAACGATCAGTTGTATTTTATATTCAAAGCTTCCAAAAAAAAAAAAAAAAAAAAAAGTAAGTAAAAAGATAACGAAACACTATTTGACTTTTGAAAATTTTTAAATAGTAAAGTAGACATTTAATACATATAAAATTACATAAATAATAATCAACGCTACGGATATATTATCCTATTTATAAAGAGAAAATTTATAAATGGAAAATTATATTTATACACCATATTAGACTCTCACTATGTATCTTTAAGATCTGTCCTCAACAAATCTAGTTAACATCACATACTAGTTCTCTTTCTAAATCAGCAAAAATAAACGTTGAATAAGCTGAAATTTTTCACAACAAAATTTCTCGTTCTCAAAATATTACGGCTGGAGACTTGTTTGTCGCAGATAAATTAAATTTCAGATCCTTTGATAAGATGAATGATCGTAATTACTCTTCCGCCTAAACGCTTCTGCTGAAAGTTGTAATTTAAGTCTTTCGACAGCGATCAAAAGAATCCTTTTTCGATTTATAACTCACGTAATGTATGTTTACTTTACTACAGCAATAACTGAATTACCAAAGCGATGAATTGCGGGATTTTTGAATTGGAGTACTCGATTGTGTACAGAGTCAAAATTCGAGTGAAGGAAATGGCATGAAAAATTAAAACTGCGTAAAATAAAATATATATACAGAAATTGGCTTTTCACTCAAAATTTCTAAATAATCTCGTATTGTTGAAAATGCTTCATTCAGAATGAGTTCTTTGATACTCTACTTTGGCTATAAATCCCATCACTTCACGGAACTACAATTTTGGCTTAACTTAATTCGCCAGTTTGGCATCATCATTCTTACTTGAGTAAAGGGCGAAACACCTTCGCAATTATTAATTATTGTTCATTGAACATGAGTTGGTTTGTTCCCCTCGAAACGTCAACTAATTTCTGATCAATAGCAATAATTACTTGTTTTTAAATTTTTTTAATTTCTTTTTCAAAGTTTGAAATTTTGTTATTCATGATTTAAATTCAAGTCCCTTAAAAGGTTCTTTTCATGATTTACATTCACGTTCCTTTAAAAAACAATTTTCGGAATTTAACTTCCTACTTATGGGTTCCCTCATTTTGATACATTCTACTGAATTTATATTAGGCGATAATATAATCAACAGTTCTTTAGTAAATAAATTATTATTATATTAATTTGCTGCTATTGCGCAAATATCAGAAAACTTGTTTTCGAATTAAATGAATTTTAGATCATTCAATATATATATATATATATATCATGTACATATATATAAATGTTGCAGCTCATTGCGCAAAATTCTTGACCACTAAGTTGACTCTAGTTCATTTTATCTTTCTACTTTCGTATATATATATATATATATAAATGGTCAATAATTTTGCGCAATGAGCTGCAACATTTATATATATATATAGTACATGATATTTATCCATTCAAGTTTTGATACAAGAACTGAATAAATAGAAGTTGGAATTCTTGAATATAAAACTAATGGAATCGAATCTTAGTTGATAATAAAAATTCTTGATTTAAGTTTTAAATTGCAAATATTTAAAATTTGCAAATAATAATAATTAAAAAAATCTGAACATTTTCAGATTTTTATTAAATACCATGGTCTTCGCACTTAAACCATAAAATTCAGTTCAAGAGCAATATTGCGAAATAGTTTTAAATTGAGCATATCTTCAGAAATTCCGATACGCAGTCTCACGCCCTGGAGATAAAAATGTTTCTGTACAACGTTTGCCATGGCTCACTTTGACTCACTTTGAAATCCTTGAGTTTTTTTAAGCAAAATTTTCTTACAGTTCTACAAAATATGAAATCAATAACAAAAACAAATTCCAAATTTTGAATTTGGGCTTCCACATGCCCATATTCGCAGTATGATTATGTCATTCAAAATTCGATGACTCTATGTACCGTTGTTTTATCACAATGTGAGAAATATACATACATTTATGCAGATTTTTCATTATTTAATTTCTTCTAATATAATGCAGGACTCTAAAATTGGGTGGCAACAGCTTGAAAAGTGAAACGGACATTTACAGTGAACCAACGCAATACGAAAGCAACGCAAATTCGGGGGGGAGGGGACCAATTTCTGGGACAAAGCCTTTTTGAACTAATAATAGTAATAATAATAATAATAATAATAATAATAATAATAATAATAATAATAATAATAACAATAATAAGAGTGGGAATTTGCATTTATTATAATTTTTCTTTCCAGTATGGCTTTGGATTTCCCCAATACATTTCACTAACACGAATAATTCTAACTTTTTAGCACTTTAACAAATACATATCATTCCTTGAAACATATTGTTTATGTATAATTCCTTGAAACTTTTTAAACATTCATAACAAATAAACTGCGCAATCAATACTAAATTATACTATACTGAAAAGAGGAAACCTCAACAAGTATTTTTAGTATTTTCCAAAGACACAATGTATTTTCCAATGTGTTCACACATTGGAGAACAATGTATTCAATGTTTTTTATGTAATCCTCCGTTTCGACCATACACGTGCCAATACAATACAATCGATCAAATCTGAGTGATAGTTTTTGTGAGGATCTGGTGATTAGCAGAAAATGGAGACAAGAAGACAGAATTTTTAACAAACTTCACAATAAAAAGGTATTTCCAAAACTGCAAAGTAAATCCAAGAATTTTAGTGACCACAAGATCAAAGACGCGTCATCTGTGTGTCTCTTGCGCATCTTATTCATCTTTAGTGGCAAATTCTCATTGAAGCATTCTCGCAAATAGGTCTTACTTTTTAGGCAACTTTGACTAAGATGCTTTTGAAATGATCTTTGTAGCACCGAAAATTGTTTTATGGTAAAGGGTAATCGTCACTGCTTTCTTACAGTTACTATTCAGCTTTCTCATTAAGGCCAAATAAATCATCCAGCTGATAACATATATATACGCCTTGCCAACAAAACTGTATTCTTTCGACTGTTAGCAAGGTATGTAAAAAGATTTGTTTCCTATATTTTAGTGCTATAAAATCTGGTACCAATTGCATAATTAGTCCAAATGGGCTTTCTCCCTGTTGTTTTCGTTTTGCGACTTTAGGTCGGAACCCTATAAACGGTGAATCGCTTTTCAAACTGTTGCCACAAAGCATTATCGCCCTGTGTTATATTTAAAGAAATTAAATAATGAAAAATCTGCATAAATGTATGTATATTTCTCGCATTGTGATTAAACAACGGTACATAGAGCCATCGAAGTTTGAAGGACGTAATCCTCCTACGAATGTGGGCATGTGCTAAACCAAATTTGAAATTTGGAATTTGTTTTATTATCGATTTTCTATTTTGTAAAATTTTAACGAATTTTTGATTAACAAACTCGAAGATTTCAAAGCGAGCCATGGGAACGTTGTACAGAAGAAACATTTTTATCTCCAGCGCGAGAGTCTCTGTATCGGAAATTCTAAAGATATGCTCATTTTAAAACTATTTTGTATATTGCTGTTGAAATGATGGACGTAATTTAAAATCCGAAACATTTCAGTTTTTCTTTTTTTTTAATTTTCAAAATCTTTCGCGGATTTGTAAATAACTCTGACCTAAAATTCTACTTTGCAGATTGAAAAATTGTGAATCTTTTCTGGCTTAGTGAACCTCTGTCATTCGCAAAAACTGGTGAACAATCGAATATTTCGCACTGTCATCTGCACTTGATAGCTGCTTCACAGAACAAAAGACTGCTTTAATTTGAGAAGCCAAATCACGAAAGTAAATTGCAGTAATTAAGTTACATTTATCCTCATGACTTGCTTACGCATCGGAATGCAATCTAGCGAGTGATTCATTACATGAACTTTCCCACAAAACATTTCAAAACCACAATAATGAAATGGAAACTGCAGAAATTTAATAACTTCACTAAGTTAAATAATAGCGTCATTCTGAGAGATCTGGAAATTCGAAAGGAAGCCATTCATACATTAAGAAGTCTTAAAATTATAAGAAATCTAATCACAATTTTCGGAGAAATATGACTAGAATAAAATACATGGTCATAAAATATCTGAAAACGTGAATCGTAATATCTCTAACAAAGCATCACACAGTACTTAGCTTGAAAAATTTTACTTTCAGAAAGTTTCTGAATGCGAAATTTGAGAAATAAATATCTGAGAATTTACTGTGCTGTCAGTGTCAATTTACTATAAATTGTTAATTATATTATAAATCTCGCCCGTTCTTATTGTTCTACGGTGTCTGCTATACCTTATATCTCAGATTATACATAAATAATCCTAGAATGTGAATGCGCAGTGTACTCAGCGAAATCGTGAACTGAATGTCAGTTCGTGTTTGCTTCACTGTGACTGATCGATTCTTGTATTAGCATAAAGTTCATAGACAGGAAAGGTTCGGCGTAACCTTCGCAGATAGTTTGCGAGAGATTCCTTTTGTAAGCAAGAGAAACAAATCACGACGCGGACGATTTTAAAATTTAGGTTTATCACTACATATACGCCATTTTAAAATTTAGGGGAATACATTCTCTAAACTCATTCAGATAAGGGAAAATTACGCAAATATTTTTAATATTTTCAAAACCCGAATTTAAAAAAGTATACACATACACTCATTAATACAATTATATGCATAAATTCATTCTCAATTTGTGAAAAAAATAATAATCGGGTCAAAAAAAAAAAAAAAAATCCGATGCTTTCAGGTTGCATTCGATCCGCATGCTATTTGAGTTTGAGACCATTCTTATAATGTACAATACAAATCCAATTGTCCGAACCCCGACTATCCGAATCGCTTTCAGAATATAAGAAAAAAATTAAAGACAGAAACATAGTGTTTGACAATCAACGATTTCAGACATTAAAACCTACACTTTTAAACTTCATGTCACTACTTGAAAACGAAGCAATGAAGGCAGCAACAAACAAAAATTTAGAAGTCGTTTTGAAGTGGTTTTTGCAGCAACTTTCTATGGGAAACCCAATTTCGGGGCCGATTCTTTGTGAAAAAGCTAAAATCTTAACTCAGAAGCTTGGCTGGTCATCTTTTAAAACAAGAAACGGCTGGCTTCAGAAATTTTACGTGCAGGCACGGTGATCGTCAAACAGCTTACTTTGACGAGATGTTCAGCAAGCAATGACTATCAGCACTTGAAAGTACTGTACAGTACACTATATAACACTTACGCAAAAGTGTTGCCAGTAATTAATTAACCCTTTCCGGCATGCTATCTTTTAAAGTCAAAGTTTTGATTTAAAAAAAAAAAAAAAAAAAGTAGGCAGTCTAATTAGGCCTAGAGGAGTACACAAGTAAAATTTTGTGAAGATGGCACTTGTTTTAATTCTGTGGGTGTGCCCAAAGTGGCACACTGATTGAATAGAGCTTCGAAAAGAGTGCTGAAACGAGCATTGTTGTCAATGAACTGACCGATGAAATGCGGAGAAACGAAGAATACAGACTCTCAGTTGTCCTAGATGATCGGTGAGCCCGGTCTGGGCACACCTAGGGTTCCCCGTTGGAGTTTAGACAAGATTTCGAGGTAAAAATTTAAAACTAATATAGAACAAAGAGATTAGCATACAGCCAAAAAAATAAAATAGAAATTTCTTTTCAAACAATTCCTTTTATAATCTAAAAAAAACCTGGAAGATTTCTTTGAAAAATGAGGGTCTTAAAAAACTAAACATGGCGAAAATATAGGGACTGGTTTGTGTTGAGCTGCCATTTACTATAAATAAAGAAGGTTCCGAGTAACCTATAGTAATATATAAATCCTTTTTCATTCAATTTTCCTGTGCGTACAGAAGGAAATTATTAGGTGTGTCCAGACCGGACACACTGTGCCGCAAAGGGTTAAAGTGTACGTAGACCCTTTGTTCGGAAAAAATCCAATTATTCGAATAGGGTTTGGTCCCGATTGATTCGGATAACTGGAGTTCTACTGTACACGCTACACATTTGGAAAACTACGAAAACGCCCATGCAGCCAGCCCGTTTGCAGAAACTGAATCTCAGACTGAACTACCAGTGTTACGCGACTTTACCGCTCGACCGCTGGTGGACTGTTAAGTAAGTAAATAAAAATGGATATGTAATATAAACTTACAGGATACCATAGTTTTCTTCTTCCATTTTCAACATGCAGTACATACAGTAATTAACAAAAGTGTACGTACACCTTTCTTCGGGAAAAATCCAATTATCCGAATTTTTGGTTATCCGAATGGGGTCCGGTCTCAGTTGATTCGAATAATTGGAGTTCTATTGTATTTTACTACTTATTATAACAACATTTATTACGGAAAAATTTTAATATGTTCTTACAGAAAAATAAAATTAATTAACAATAAAATTAAATAACTGCCATATTTAATATTGCCACATGAAAATTATGAATTTCTCGCCTGCTTACAAAATTGTCGCCGTAAATATCCGTCATGATTGTTGACGTGTTTTAAAACCACGAAAATCTGCGTCACTCGAAGTGTCATCTACGAACATGATCAGAGGCTACAATTTATGTCTACAGCTACGTAATGTTCTTTGTACCTTACCAAACAAGAGCCAAGCTAAATCTGACGTCTTTTAATGTGAATTATTTCTAAAAATCATGGACACTAGCAACAACGTTCACACATCGACGCATGAAAAGGGATTGATAGTTCACTCTATATTCTAGATAATTCATTGGTTAAATAGCTTAACAAGGCGGCTGAAGTGTAACACAAATATTTTCCACATTTAAGTAGTCAGACTATTAACTCATTACTTAATTAACACATTTTTTGTTTTGAATTTACATTTTCAAAAATGCCATTATTTTTATATTGCCGCTTAATTGGGTGCCGTTTACGAGAGATTTTACTACATTTAGCAACCACATGAACACTAAAAATATTAAACAGTTTTTCAAAACAGACCAAAATTCGCTCAGTTACGTAACAAATTCTGAAAATTTTCATTTGAAAGACAATTTCGAATGATATAGCTTGAAATTCTGCATCGGTTACATTGATAGTTAAGCAGGGATTTTATTTACTTATTTATGTATTTAGTATTTTCGAGAAAACTCGAAATTAATAAATACATAAATAAGTAAATAAAAAATAAAATAATAAATAGGTATAAAACAAAATAAATATAACATAATGAATTTTGAAAGTATTCCTGTGCAGAAATACTATCACTGCAAGTATGCATGTGCGCAAAATTTCAAGCTAATTGGGTCAATAGAAGAACAATTGCTTTCAAGATTTGGCTTATATCAAACAAATAAATAAACACAGAAACCAAATAAAACAAAATCACGTAGGAAGGCCCTTTTTTTTTATTATATTTGTTCCATACTTATTTATTACTAACTAGCGGAAGTACCCGATGGCAGTGAAGTTAGATTGAGAGTAATGCATCTAACAACAGAGAGAACGATACCGCTGTAATCCTTATCGAATAAAGACGCAAAAAATACGATACATAGTCAAACATTTTTCAGTCTGACACGATATGGAACCTACATAAAAACTTTCGATACAAAATAAGCTTATTCTCTTTCATTATATCAGCAACAATGGCACGAAGTTTTTAATGATTTTCGTCTTTCTAATCAAATGGTCGTAAAAGCTCTCAAGTTCCACCCAATATTTTACCTATATTCAATTTTAATCGGTTAAATGTAGCAAAATGTTTATCATAATGGATCAGAAATCAAAAACGCGAACAAACAAGCAAACACAAACAGACATTCTTATATATATATATATATATATATATATATATATATATATATTGTAAAACTTCTAAATTTTTGATAAAAAACTCTACGATTTGAAAGCGAGGAGTAGCAACACGTTTCGAAATAAAGCATTTTTATTTCCAACGCACGAGATTGTTGCCACTCGAAAAAATGAAATGCGAAAATTAACGCTTTCAAGGTTTTTAATTAATATTTCGGCCTATTAAAGTCGTAGGATGATGGGAATAATCGAAATGACTTCCCACGAATTTTTAGAATCGGGAATAATGCATTAAATGCTTGGAAATGCTATTTTTGTTTCATCGTAAAACTTAGAAATTTTTTATTAACAAACTCTGGGATTTGAAAGCGAGCAATGGCAACAACTTTCGAAATAACGCAGATTTTCATCTCCAGCTTTGCAAGATTGTTGCCACGCGGAAAAATGAGGGCGAAAATGATAGTTTTTCCGAGTTCTTAATTAATATCTCTGACTTTAACTACTTTGTTTTTGGAAGAATTGGATGTCGACCTTTTCCAGGACCCAGAGAAGAATTATAGAAAGTTTGGGGTCGATAGCTATGGCAGTGACTGAATAGCGAACAAGCAAACACTCAGACTTTCTTCTTTATATATATATATAAATATAGATTATTCGTTGTTCTGTTTGAAAACTTTTTAATGAAATAAAAAACGATTTAACTGAAGTCAATCAATTAACTAATCCAGTTTAGTAGGAAAAACATATTAACAAGTCTTATTCAGTTAGTAACAGTACAAACCATATTCATTTCTGGAAAAATGGAGATCTTTTTCAAACGGGGAATTGAATTCCAACAAAGCCAGACATATATCATATAGCCTTCGCAGAATGAATCATGGCAGCCATCTGTATGATCTTACTGGCACATAACTCCCATGATGGGCACGCAGCTTCTCTTTTCTCTCCATCGCTTCTAATCCGGATTAATCCACCCTCTTCGGGATGAGTGTGTTTTGTTTCCGGAGGGGAGCAGCTATATTGAATGTTGCTGAAGTTTCACGCTATCTATCTATAGAATTATCTTCTTCCAACATTTTTTTCTGCTTCTTTTATCTTCCTAGTAAATAATTTCAAGAGTACATCTGGTCTATGTAGTCCATTATATTTACAACGGCATCTGTAAATCGAACTCTCCAAGCCTATAGTATATTTAATCTGAAATACAAGGTGGAAAATAAATTGTTCAGGATTGGATTCGTTACGCCTATGATTTTCTTTACAATCGGTTACAAAAATTTACACGGGGAAGTGAAATGTTATACAATTGATTCCCGGCTTACAAGGTTCAGTTTACAATACTCTGTTTTTCTTTTTAATGATGACGTGAAAGCAGTACATACCATACCCAGTAAGAACATGCCTCAAATTTCAAATTTTTATCTTTTGTCTAGCCAGCATCATTCCGTTCGATGCATACAAAAAGTGAGAAAAGGGCTTTGACAAATGAATATGGGATGTATGTTAAAGGCTTTGTATACAGAAATACAGTATGAAAAGTTGAAACGAGTTAACTAATTTACTGCTAACATTCGATGCTTTCCTAGGAGGAAGGGGTGGGAGAAATTACGACTGTTAAACCCTTAATAACTGCCAATGCTCTGATAACATCTACCACCTATTCTTCAGCCTCATCATAAGAGATGATAATTCGTGACTCTGTTAGTGTAGTATGTCCTCAATTCAGCAGTTAATTTAAGTTCAATGTTTCAGGATTCCTTAGGCTTGATGTGCTTTTCTGCACTGCGTTTATGGTTAATACGGAGATACGCAACATAATACAGTTTTCCACACTGAGTGCAATATTCAATAGATAATCTCTATATAAAGAAGAATGTACGTTTGGTTTGTCGTCAAATAACTCAGTCACTACTACAGCTATCGTCACCAAACTTTGTACAATTCTTCTCTGGGTCCAGAAAGCGTAATGGCAGACCGCACATTGAGTTGATAGTCTTAAGCGAATTTCGCTTACTGCGCATGCTTGATGGTGTACATTTGGCGCGGGGAGAAATATTGGCGAGTAAGCAACCCTACATTAGCTTATTCGTGATGTCCGTTGCTGTCCAGTCTGGTTCAGTGATGCTTACAATTGCAATATTATGGAACTTTGTTTACTCGTTATTTTAACGTCCTTACTGATTGAATTTGCTTTTTTTTATTAATATATGTTTCATTTTAATTTAGGCTAATTTGCTGAATTTGCATTTAATATTTGTTAACATATGTTCGTAATAATTCATTATTTAGATTTAATTTGTTTACATGTTATAATTCAGTAATGTAAATTGGATTTTCTCTCCTAGTTTGGTAATGTATGTTGGCGGATTTTTTTTCTTATTTCAAAGAATTAAGTAAACAGCATTAAGTAACTGTAAAATTCTTCAGGGTTATTTACAAACACTTGCTATATTCCTCTGAAGGAAACAAATCATTCCTTAAAACTTTTTTCTTAATGTTACAATATATAGAAATTTAGGAAATGTTAAAAAAAAAAAAAAAAAAAAAAAAAGCTAAACTGTATGTGTATTAAGAAAGATGATACTGTGGCATAGTACGTAAACATACTTGCATTTATAACATATCAAATTTACTGAAATGGAAAAATACATACCTGAAAGCAATCTTGCAATAGCATTTGGTTTGCAGTTCTTGCGCTCGGCATTTGTATTTACGCTGATTTCCTTTACCCATTTTTTGCACTCTTCAATCGAATTCATACTTGATCGTATCATTCAGCTTTCCAGTTGTTCGAGGAGTACAGGAAAAAATCGTATTTTAACACAGTAATTACTTTACATTTACATTATACTCTATGAAGATTTAAACGCTAGATTTGTTTACAATCAGATGGCGGTACATTTACCATATACCGTATTTATCTTCTTTTCAAATCGCGCCAACATAATAATTACGCCAACTTTTTTCTGGGCATGCGCAGTATGCGACATTCGTTTAACACTGTTCAACTCAATGTGCGGTCTGCCATTACGCGTCCCGGAAATGTTGACGTCCACTAAAAAAAAATTAGCTAAAATCAGAGATATTAATTAAAACCTCGGAAAAACGATAATTTTCGCCCTCATTTTTCCGGATGGCAACAGTCTCGCAAGCTGGGGATGAAAATCTGCGTTATTTCGAAAGTTGTTGCCACTGCTCGCTTTCAAATCCCAGAGTTTGTTAATAAAAATTTCTAAGCTTTACGATGAAATAATAATAGAGCATCGGCAAACATTCAGTACATTATTCCGGATTCCAAAAATTCGTGGGAAGCCATTTCGACTATACCCATCTTCGTACGACTTTTATCAGCCGAGATATTAATTAAAAACTTCGAAAACATTAATTTTCGCTCTCATTTTTCCGAGTGGCAACACTCTTGCGCGTTGCAGATAAAAATGCTTATTTCGAAAAGTGTTGCTACTGCTCACTTTCAAATCGTAGACTTTGTTAATCAAAAATTTGTAAGTTTTGCAAACTCTCTATATAAGGAAGAATGTGTGTTTCTTTGACGCGTTATTGATTTCTGATTAACTATGATAAATTTTTTGCCACATTTAATCGACTGACAGTTTATTTAGGTGAAACATTGGATGGAACTTGAGCTTTTAGGACCATTTGATTAGAAAGACGAAAATCATTAAAAACTGCGAGAGAATAAGCTCATTTTTCTATCGAAAATTTTTATGTGGGTTCCATACCGCATCAGACTGAAAAATGCATGATTATGAACCGTGTTTTTACATCGTTATTAGAAAAGGATTACAGCGGTATCGTTTTCTCTGTTGTTAGATGCATTACTCTCAGTCTAACTTAACTAGCATCGGGTACTTCCATTGTATGTTGCATTCTCCCCCCGCCCCGAGTGTTTTCAGCATATTTAAATAAACTCTGCTGGTCAGTATTAAATAACATAGCAGATGCATTTTGGAATTAAATATAACACCTGTTATATTTTCAACTTACGATACATGATCCCATTTTTAAACCGGGAAATATCTGTAATTTTTAAAATAATATTTCTTATGTCTGGTTATCGTAGATGTGAAAACAACTGCGGTTTGAAAAAATAAATTATAATATAATCTACGAACTAAGACAAAAAAATGAGCGCAATGTAAGAAAAAGATCTTGGTAAGGAAGGAAGCTCATTTATTGATATATTATTTATAAAGAAGACGTATTTAATTGTAAATTAATTGAACTATAGACCTCCATAATTTATTTTTACTTAAGATTTCGCTTAAAGCAAAAAAAAAAAAAAAATCTGATGCGGACACCACGTGACTTTCTGGTGCGTCCTATTAAATTATTTCCTAAAATTATTCTGACTCTAATCAATCCCTCAAGGCAAGTTGAAAATGAGATAAAAAATTTCCAATTTCGAAATTAAATATTAATAAATAAATTAATAAGTTTATTTTTTCATAACAATAATAAAAGTTTCACAAATATAAGTGTTTGAACCTGGAGCCCCCATTAAATGTTAGATTTCGCTATTTGTCCGGAATTTTTTTTTTTTTAATTTGCGTTGCCAGAACATAGTATATATTTCCGTTATTTAAAACACTAGAAGTATTTTAATCTTTTATCTGCATATTTGTTTGTCTCTGCTGGGTGAGGTGCGTTAACCACGAGGCCGATTATTATCGGCAAGGAGGGTTGCAGCACACTCGTATTACATTACACAAGAACTATACACCTACGATCAACGATTGCAAAAATAAAGGGGAGTGAGTATATATACATATAATGCATTTAGTACTGCCGATTGCAATAAAAAGGGAAGGTGCCCAACTAGGTGTTATAGCTGTAACATACAAAATTTTAACGTTCTACGGCTAATCATTTTTGAGTTATTCGAAATACATATACACACGTACACTGCGGGGGGGGAAATGAGACAGTTCTGTATCTGTCGGTTTACTGGGTCGATTGAAGAAATTCAAATTGCGTTTTCCATGTATCAAAACGTGACGTAAGGTATATATTAGATTTAGATATAGCATTGTTCTAACATAGGTATTTTGACACGAAATCGGGTTTTTTCTGAAATAACATACCATTTTTTTTCCACATTTCGATTGTACGACTCAAATTATGCCTAAAAATTAAATTTTGTAATTTTTGGTGAGACATTTATGGAGAAATTTAAAAATTTATCTTAGCGAATGTTTTTCAGTTTACGCCAAAAATTGTTTCAGTTTACGCCACTTGGTGAACTCCTTAATTTATATTAACCTATTTTCCTTTGCCTCTTTTCTTTGTGCACGAGCGGGCAAAGAAAGGTCATCGTTTATACTTTCAAATAATTTTAACAAACTGCGTACACCACATTTTCGTTATTATCGCTTATAATAATAGACCAAATTTCAAAACGCACCAAAATATAAAGTCACGCATACCTTAGAAAATTTTGAATAAAATACTCTAATTTTTTGCAGGTATGCTTAGAAATACATGCACTTTAAGATGATGGCAAAAATTTTATAGGTTATAATTCAAAATGTTTTTCCAAAAATTTATAAAAATTATTTAAAAATACAAATTTAAAAAATAAATCATAAGAAAGGGGGCGAATTTTATATGGAATGAACCTAAATTTCGAAATATCAAAGGAAATCTCAAGTAAGTTTAATAAAAAGAGATATTAATAATAAGGGAACCGGAAAGTAATGCCGCTTTCTTACATTAAATTCAAACAAATAAATTTGTAACAAGTTTTTATTTTTAATCTCTACATATAATAAAAGAAAGAGTCTGTCTCTCTCTGTGTGAGTGTGTCTTTCGTTCGCGCTGCGCGTAAGCTAATAGACCCACGGCTACGAAATTTAGTACATAGGCGCATCTAGACAAAAGCCACTGCACCTCGAAGCGATTTTTTCGAAATTCGAATTCGAACTTTTTTTTATTTTATGTTTTGTGACGAAATCACGTCATTTTGAGACATAATGGGCTATAGGAAAGCGAGATTTTACTCTACACACTCCATTTTCACATCGTCATGAAACGTAGGCACTTAGCTATTTTACGAACTTAAAATAACTTTCGTGTTTCAATAAATCGATTGAATACGAATTTATTTAACAAAGTGAGCTTAACACCTTTTCAATTGGATTTTTTCTAAAAAAGTTTATTTTTAAAAAGGTACAGTTTATTTTTCTTTAATTTTTGGACACGTTAAACTTTCATCCTTGCGACTGCTTTTACAAGAAGAATTTTGGGAAAATCATAATATTTTGTATTTTTAAAACATTTTTTATATGAAGCTTCCGAGTAACCTTCTCACATCTCCCATCTTTAAAAATGTGATTTTGACAACATTCTTTTAGAAATATGGCTTTGGCAACAAATTTCCATCGTATTTCTTATGTCACTGTTTTTAAGAGATTGGCATATTTCATTGTCATTTTTTTATATATATAATATATTTTTATTGATTTTTTTTTAAAAAAGTTGTTCTGCAGAGTAAAATTCTTTTTAGAGGAATTTTATATTTTTTGAGTTTCTTTCCTGTTATTTTTTGCTTATTTCACTGTTTGTAAGATATTGAAAAGTTTTGCGTAATTTTTTTTCTTCAACAGAAATTTGGTTAATTTTTTTTTATTAGGATAATTAATATTTGTATTAAGGGATATAGCTTATTTCATTGTAATTTTTTTCTCTTGAAAATATAAGATAAAATATCATTAATTATACTTTGCTTTTCAGAATTTTTTGTTTTTTGTATTCTTTTATGTTATTTATTGCTCATTTCACTGTTTTTAAGATATCGAAAATTTTGAGTGATTTTTTTTTAGGAAACAAAGTTCTTAACCTCCTTTATACAATTTCAGTTCTTAAGATTTTGCAAAGGGAAGTTGGTTAATTAATTTATTGGGATAATTAATGTTTTTATTAAAAGATATTGCTTATTTCATTGTAATTTTGTTATACGTAATAACGTTTTTTTATGAAGTTGTTTTGCAGAGTAAAATTTTACGCAGTTTTTAAATTTAACTTTTGGTGTTCCTTTCAGCCATTTTTCCGGTACATTTAAAAGCCAGACGAAGGCTGGCAGCGAAGCTGCTAGTCAATAATATAATCACCTTCGTTATCAGCAACCTTTTGCCATCTAGTATGCCGAATTCAATCCCAGACCGATAAAAATCAATTGGTTTTTGAGTAAAATATCTCGAGATGGCATTTTGGACATGACCTAAGTTTTCAATTTTTTTTTGTCACTGAGAAAATGTTGTAGGGATCGGAATAAATGGAAATCCGAGGATGCGATATCGGGCGAATAGGGTGAATGAGGCAGTACCTCCCACGCCAATTTCATTATATTTTTCAGTGTTCGCCTTGCACAGTGCGGTCTTGCATTGTCGTGTTGCAAAATAACGCCTTTTCCGTTGACAATCGGCAGATATTTTTCGATTAAAGATTGGTTCACAATTGTTCACAATAAAGGTCTACATTAACAGTTTTTCCAGGTTTCAGCAATTCCAAATGAACAGTTCCGTGAATACTCCATCAAACACCCAGAAGCGCCTTTTCGTTATGTAAACCTTTTGTAAACCCTATTAAAACTGCCTTTCTGAGTTTTGGATTATCATATAGGATTGATTTTTTATCTCCACTAATCAAACGATCAAAAAACGGTTCTGTATGGAGCCGTTGAAGCAATACGTTGCATGTGATCGATAGGTTGGCTTTGTTCTTTTCGGACAGATTATAGGGGACTCAAACACCTGCTTTGTTTATTTTTCCATTCTGCTTTAATGTTCTTGGATGGTTGACCAAGGTTGGTTAAGAGTGTTTGACATGGATTTGCTTCCACTTCTGCCCTTAGCATGTTGTTGTCCACATGCGCAGAAACGACATTACTTTCCAGTCCCCCTATTACATATTATCAAATATAATGAACATGGAGGAGCTAAACTTTTGAGGGCTAATTTTTAAGAAACTACTCGGGCGATTTTTACAAAACTTGGCAGTTTGGCATAATCTGAGTTGTAAATTCGAAATATGGAAAACAAATGCCATGTCATTTCAGAAAAAGTCCGGTTTTTGTGTCAAAATACCTATACTAAAACAATGCTACATATAAATCTAATACATATCCTAAGTCGCGCTTTCGAGATATGAAAAACGCAAGTTGAATTTCGTCGATCGCCCTAGTAGAATGGGAGAATCGAACTGTCTTTTTTTTTTTTTTTTTTTTTTTCTTTTTTCTTTTTCTTTTTTTTTTTTTTCTTTGGCGCAGTGTACGTACGTACAGACGTGACGAAAATATCCGTTTTGAATCCATTTTACAATCCGTTTTGGAGAAAAGTTTTTCTTTTATTCTGTGCGTATATACTGATGTCACGCTAAAAATCCCCCAAATGGATTCGGGAACGGTCAAATTGGATATTGCCGTTAAAATATGATATCCGAAATTTTTCATGATTACGATGTTTCCTTTACTTCGCGAAAGAAGTGAAAAGTTCAAAATTCTAAAATAATCACCAGTATTTCCTTATCGTAGAAGGAACTTGGATTAAATCCCATATTTAAAGGTCTTCTGATTTAACGACTCTAAGAATAACTGAAATAAAAATAGTAAAAACTGAAATGTATAAGATTTTTAAATAACGTCCAAAGGGGCGTTTTTTAAACGTTTTGTGTGTTACCTTTTTTTTTTAATAAATATCATGTTCTTTGCACTTAAACCATAAAATTTAGTTTAATAGCAGTGTCGCAAAATAAATTTAAAATGAGCCTACGCGCTAGAGAATAAAAGGTTTTTTCCCCCGCAGAGTGTTGCCACTGCTCGCTTTCAAATTGTTGAGTTTGTTAATAAAAAATTCGTTAAAGTTTTACAAAATATGAAATTGATAATAAAACATATTCCAAACTTCAAATTTGGGCTTTCACATGCCCATATTCGCAGTAGGATTACGTCATTCAGAATTGGATGGCTCTAGATACCGTTGTTTTATCAGAATGCGAGAAATATACATACATTTATGCAGATTTTTCATTATTTAATTTCTTCAAATATAATGCAGGCCTCTAACATTTTCTGGCAATAGTTTGAAAAGTGAACCGACATTTATAGAAGTCCGACGCAAAATTCCAAAACGAAAGTAATAGTCCTTCGGGACTCAAATCTCTTTGAACTAAAAATTCTATTATGCGTAAAACATAATTAACAGAAACATGATATTCTCTTAATGCTAGATTCAGGATTAGATTGGTGAATTTTATGTATCTATAAAAATGGATAAATTACATTACATAAATTTATATTTTGAATTTTGGAGAAATATTCGCCTGTCTTCACAGCTTTTACTAGGAGCGAAATGAAAGCAAGATAATTCAATTAGGAGGGGTAACGACCATAAATGTGTAAAAATGGAATCAGTTAAGAAAAACAGCAGCATACGCAGGGCATAAATTACAGCTGACATTTATGGATTCTAGAACAGAAAATAGCAGAAACCCATTCGTGTTCTTTTTCAAAGAAAAATACACCTGTCTTTTCAGCTTTTATTTTAAGGTGGTGTAATAGCAGGGAAGGGGGGAATACAGCGAAAGACAACGCAGAGGACGCGAAAAAAGGATAATTAGAAAACCATGATGATTCTGAGTTTTCAACAGTTTTATTGCATCAAATTAAAATTTACGTATTTTGAACATTCGGAGAAAAGCTTCAGATCAGTTTTCAAAAATGAAGAAGCTGGTTTGTTTTTGATGTAATTTTCTAATTAATTTTAATAAATTTACAGCAGAAAATGCAAAATCATTATGAAAATAAACTGATTAAAACTATTTTAAGAGCAAGTGAAAATATTCATTAACGTAGTAGGCTGGAGGCATAAACAATATTTATTCTTAAATTACGCAGAAGAAAGATGCTTATGTTTTATTAGCAAAAAAGGGACAATTTGCCCAGAGGGGCTATTAATTTCGCTTTGGCATTTTGCGTTGATTCATTATAAACGGCGAATCACTTTTTAAATTGTTGCCACCAAATATTAGAGCCCTGTATTATATTTAAAGAAATTAAATAATGAGGAATCCGCATAAGTGTATCTATGTTTCTCGCACCGTGATAAAACAACGGTGCCTAGAGCCATCCAATTTTGAATAACGTACGTCACCGCCCGAATATGGACATCCGGAAGTCCAAATTTGGAATTTGTTGTATTATCTATTTCATGTTTTGTAAAGCATTTATGAGTTTTTGAGTTAAAAAACTCAACGATTAAGGAAAAAAAAAGAACATTTTTATCTCCAGCGCGCGAGATTGTGTATCGGAAATTCTGAAGATTTTAAATATTTTGTGATATTGCTCTTGAATTGAATTTTCTGGTTTAAGTGCGAAGAACATGATATTTAATAAATAAAAGTAACACACAAAACGTTAAAAAAAGGCCGCTTTAGGCATAATATAAAATCTGAAAGCTTTCAGATTTTTGAGGGGAAAGGGTTAATTTTTTAAAATTTATTTATTGTGCTGAATAACGGAATTTAGAGATATTAGGTATATTTGCTCTTTTCATGTACGTCTTTCATAAAAGCTTATAAAATAAATTGCAGGCTAGCCCATGTTATGGCTTCATAAATTTCAGCTTTTGAACTTTATTTTCTCTGTGGTTAGTTTAAGTCTTAAACTTTAAATCGAGCCAAATTAACTATTAAAGGAGAAGTTAAATTCAATAATCATATTTTTAAGGCTGATATATGTATAAGACCACTTCTCTAAACCATTCAAACATTTAAATAGCTCCGAATATTAATAAACTGATATATTTTTCGCCGAGTAATAAGATATTTCTCAGCAAAACGATTAAATTTTATAATTTAGAGCTATTTAATTCAGATGTCCTTTTATTCGCTGTTTGGCTTGGCTTTTAACCCCTCTCCCTTTTGATAAGAGGCCCAGAGCAACAAATGGACTGCGATTCCATTTTGCGGTAGAAGTCTTTCTTGTTTTGTTTTTGCAAATTTATCGCAAGTGCTTAAACACTCAAGTGTGGAATGATAAACCCTCAAGAGCCGATAGGCATGACGTGCGTGAAGATGGAACTTCGTAAGTGAGGGGAAAGAAATTTCGGCCATTAGTCGGAATTCTGAAGACAGAAAACTGCAATAAAAGATGATCTTGATTAATTAGTTAGCTGTTCAATACTGAGTCATATATTTGAAATTTAAAAAGAGAAGAATACTTAATATAATTGGATTAAATAGTGAATATTACTGAATTATAGCAAACATACATGGTTTGCGAAAATGGTTGTTTTTAAGCTTTATTTCTTTAAATATCGTTTCTACGCATGTACTTTTAAGTGCAACTTAAAAAGAAAAAAAAAAAAAAAAAAAAATACGGTGAAGATATTTATGAAAACAGTTTCTAACACTATGGGTAAGAGGTCATGGGAAAAGTTTACAAACATGTACAGGAACAGCTTCAGTATAGCCCAGCTTCAAAGTTTCGCGAATTTTTTTGGCGCCAAAGCGCGTGAAATACGTTATCTTGAAAAATGGTTAAATGGTCGAGATTTTCATCGAAACTCCATGTTTCAAAAATGGCGGTCATCTTGATTTCACCAGAAATCGTGGATATTAGAAATAAATTTAGGACTATTATACACGAAATTAAAAGACAAAAATATTAAGGAATGATTAATGAAAATGATTAAGGTTAAAAGGTTGTAATTTTAAAAAGAATGCCCGAAAATCTCACCTTTGCTTAACTTTCCCAAATGTAAGATACCTTTACATGGCACCTTATATTTTTCACAACAAACTTATCTTTCAATAATCCACAATCTATTAAAAATTCTCTAAACCGTTCGTACTCTCTTGTTAGTTCATACATAAAATATCTGTTTGGAATGCCTAGCTTTCCCAAACTTTTACGCTTGTTTGAAAACTCCTGCCTTAAATTTTCCTTTAAAATCTCCCGATACTTAATTACAACATCACTCACAGCAGGTTTAGAGCAATCCATAACTAAATGCAAAAATCTTATTTCCAAAACAGTATTCTCCACAATGTGTGAGTGTTAAACAATCGCCGAAAATAGTGTTACGAATTTTGTGTTTGGATAGTTAATTATAGTAGAATTCTAATTTAAAATGTTGCATTTCCCCGTGCAATGCAGAGCGAGACAAATTTTAAGAGAAAGATACGCCGGAAAAGTAAGAATACAGGGGCACGTGCATTTAACTTTGAGTAAATGAATATCTCGGTAATTTGTACTGAAATTGAATAAATGTAATTGACCACTATGTTAGCTGTAGCCGTAATTCCATCCTCTTTAGAAATCAGAAATTTATGGTTGTTTACATTGCGTATGCCGAATAGTATGGGTTACCACATGCTCGTAAACCGGTGTGGTTGCCATATCATATCATTTATCACCATTCTTGACAATAATATTTGGTTAAAATTCTGAATGGGCTACACTAAAGCTGTTCCCATTATACATGTATATTGTTGCGAAATGCTCAGCTTCGGTAAGATAGCTTCCAGGCAAAGTGAGTTTAGGGTTGCCAGAAAGACGCAGGGAAAGGCAGGGTTGCTAGATTTGGCGCGAAATCTCCCGTTTGGCGACAGAAGTGGCCATATCCCATAGACGTAGCGAGAACACTCTAGAACGCATTCTTAGCGGTTTTCCTCGGGAATGTTCTCGAATGTAAATTAAAAGCTATATAATATATATATATATATATACCCTGCCTGCACGCGGAGATAGTAAGTGAGTTCAGTAGGAGTATCTTGAGTTTATAAGTTAGCTTGAGAGCGACCAAACCAAGTTGGGAGCTGTATTTTAGTGCTTTGCTATAACGGTGCTTGTCTTCACCTTTATAGCATTGTAGCCTGAAGGCTGTGTTGCTGATTGTTTCAGCTTGTTTATCGTAGTTTTTCGACGACTGTAAATGTGTCTTTGGAACTCTCCTGTGTAATAATGGCGAATAAATTGTGTTTTGATTCTTCATCAAGTGTTATCGTCAAATACTCCAAACCCACGAACCCGTAGAACGCAACAATATCTATATGTATAAATAACATTTCACATAACTTAAGCGGAGAAAAATTTCCAGTTAGTTAAAAATTTATAATGCTTCAATTGGGTAAAAAATTATACATATATAAACTATTTGCCACCAGTACGAACAGCGTTTCGTTTGGCAGCTGTTCCTTAAATGTATTCCAAAATGTCCTGAGTTACATTGGTAGAAGACACGGACAGATGGTCTAAATCAATAAATCTGTTCTCTAATATACGAGGTGTGACACACCAAAAAAGGAGACTAAGCGTGTATCTTGAAAAGAGTGCTGTTGGCAACAACTGTTTTGGTGACGTCATGCCACACATCTCCTCTATTCATGAGGCCAGTTTCGACTTAACCGACCACGCCAGCGTCATTGAGTGAACACGTGTAACTGCACTCTGCCGGAAAAATGTCTAATGTAACAACTAAACAGCGAATCAACATCAAGTTTCTTGTGAAACTTAGGAAATCAGCCATGGAGAAAACATTTCAAATGTTAACCGAGGCCCTCCCTCTCTCTTATGGAGATGAAACTCTATCTTCCGCACTGTCCCTTTTCCCCGAAAACCGCTTATGCCATTCAAACACACCTGCACGAGACAAAGTTTCATCTCCAATAAGCCTCGGTTATGATTTGAAATGTTTCCTCCGTGGCTGATTTCTTAAGTTTCACAAGAAACTTGATGTTGATTCGCTACACCCAGCATGTTCATCATGATTAAGTGGGTTCCAAGTGTCAGATTGTTAACAACACAACTACATTGAAGTACTAAAAGGACTTCGTGAAAAAATTCGGAAAAAAAAAAAAAAAAAAAAAAAAAAAAAGGTCAGAGGTGAGGAGGGATGGATGGCTGCTGCACCAGGACAACGGACCCGCTCACGCGGCCCTATCTGTCAAGCAGTTTATGATCAGCAAAAACATTACTGTAATGGGGCATCCTCCTTATTCACCTGATTTGGCTCCATGTGACTTTTTTTCCTAAAGTTAAATCTTGCTTAAAGAAAACCCATTTTACCTCAGTTGAGGAGGTTCAGGCAAAAACGGAGAATCTCCTGAAGGGCCTTCCAAGAACCTCCTTTCAGAACTGTTACCAGCGATGGCAGCACCGAACGCAGAAGTGTATGGATTCTGAAGGGGACTATTTTGAAGGTGATAATGTCACGGAAAACTGATTCTGTAAGTACAATGATCTATTGGTCTCCTTTTTTTTGTGTGAGTGTGTGTCACACTTCGTATATCAATGATTTTTATAATTAAAAGTGTGTAAATCTGGTTTTTATATAAAAGTGTATTAAACAAAGCTTTAACGTGCGGAATCTGTATTAAAAGTCAATTTGTTTAACGGAAATTTCTAATCCAAAAAGTTGAAGGAATTTTCATAAAACGTTCATCTTATGTTAAAAATAATGTTTTATTGGGAGTGCATTCTTCCGCGTCAATTTTAAAGAAACTAAGTCTACAGCTAATCTCTAAGAACATCTTGTATGTATTTCAATCATTTAGAAATTAATTACTACTGATACGAAAAGATATGTTATAGAATGAAATTTTCAGCCAAATATATTATACTATCACGCGACAAATTTTTAGACCAGTCGAATGAGTTAATTACGGAAATGTTAATTTAAAATTAGTTTCAATTTAAAGGAAAATCTCAATACCCGAAATGAAATCTGTTTCAGCTATCCTCATTGAATGAAAAATAAATTACAAAATAAGAAATTTTTTGCTATGTATTTATGGTTAATTAATTTATAGGTTCGACAGTTAATATAAATAAAATTGCGCTTGTATTCTGTATTAAAAATACCGAGTTGCTATTTAAGCATCGTTTATTTCTGATCAGCTCTATGAAGCATACTTTTGCTAAATAACATAACATTCATTTTTAAAACCAATACTTTCTTCTTTTTCGTGTAGCCCGAATATGTTGGAAGCCATTTGATAAATTTCACAACATATTTTTGATTTTTGTCTTAAATATTTCTAGTCTTTTATACATATATATTCTTGTAAATATGAATTAATTAATTCTTGTAAATATGCATATGATACTCTTAATGATTAGTGGATTTTTTTTCTTTTATTAATGAAGTGCTTGCTCTTTTCAAAAGTCTCAGTTACAGCCCGAATTAAGTGAAGATTTTTACCTTTTTCTAATTTTCCTTACATTTGGCCAATATATAGTTAAAGTTTTGATTTAATTATACTAGTTGAACTTCAGTTTTAATAAATTTAGTTAAATTCAAAAAATTTCTTCCAATAAAATTATTATCCAAAAAATAAATTTTTCAATTCAATAAAAAAATTTTTTTTGTAAACTTAAAAAAATATAGGAATTTTAAATAAATTTAAATTAAGTTATATTAAATTTAAATTAAAAAAATTCGAACTTTATTAAATTAAATTAAATTTTTTTCGAACATTCGAACATTTCGAATTTTCGAAACATTTACAAGAACATTAACATCATTTTTCACTCATTACTTGCATTTTTACTATTCTATATCAATTAGCAACATTTTTACTATTCTATAGCAGTTAACAACATTTTTTTCACACAGGACAAGCATTTTACATTACTTTAGAGTTTGCAGCTATGTTTTCACAATAGATCGCACAGATAGCAGCTTAACACTCAACTTTACATAGTATCAACGCCCTCTATTTACACATTTAGCAGAAACAAACTGCTCAACCTCACTTTGTTTAGCAAATGCTACTTCATGCTACCGCGTACAAAAATATATAGTTACAAGGTAAGTTAAATTAAAACTACTAATTGCCCTTTTTGTATTATTTTTGTTTTATTTTTTATAGATTGTATTTATTTAGTTTATTTCAGTTCACATGCATAATTCGTGTCGGGGAAGTTCCAGTATAGGCAAGGATATCTATATTACTTTGGATTTATACTCTTAATTACATTAGCAATGTAGTTTTAATTAACAATTTTGTTACCTAGTCGATTTGCTTACTAAATTTCTCGAATTCTTTTATAGTTAAATTTCTTATTTAAGCAATTCACTACTTTTGGTTTTGAATAATTCTTTACCCATGCCTATATAGATGACGAAACACGTATTGAGTAATTGGAGAGTTAGGTTTGGAGGAAACTTCCCCTTGAAAAGATCTGTCTCCTGCATGCTCAACAATTATTCACTTTATGCAAATTAATTTAGTCTTAGAATTTTCTTAAAAATTTTGGGAATTGATTTTTTGGATTAAATATTTTTTCATGTTTTTAGATATGATTTTTGAATTTGAATGATATTGCAAATTAGTTCGCAGCAATAATTAATATTTTATTTGTATACAATTGAATTTTCATAATTTAAAATTTAAATTAGCTTTATATGAATGATAGAATATTTGTTAAATTTATATATATTAATTTATTTACTAATGGATTATTGAGTATATTATCGCCTGAGATAAAGTTAGTGGAATTGTATTTGAATGAAATAACTTAGAAGCATTTAAAATTGAATCTTGAAAAATTTATAAAAAAGAAAACTTTATCTGAGGAGATAATATACACAATAATGCATTAGTAAATAAATTATTATTTTAAATATTTTGCAACTATTGCGCAAGTATTATGAAATTCATTTCGATTTATTAATGTTTTTAATTTAATTCAATCTTTGATATACATATATTTGTTTTATCTTTGTTATATATTCCTTTGATTTATATTTGCTAAGAAGAGGAATGTTTAAAAGCTATTGCTAAAAAGTACATTTGACACTGTAGTTCCAGAGTAAAATAGTTACATCATGTAAAAACAACAAACAATACTAACGAAGTCTTAAGTTATCGCGTAAAAACTTAATGTAAAAATTACAAAACGTGATAACTTCAAAATCAAATAGGGATGAGGGAAAACTAATAAATTTTAATACAAAAAATTTTTATAATTTTTAAAATGATGCTTGCAAATAATTAAAAACATTTCAAATACACAGTAAATATGTACAAAGAATTGCAACAAATGGTAAATTAGCCCAACCCGAGGTTTAAGTCGGGCTTATAAAGGGAAAACCGGCTCAAAACTCGAATTAAGTTAATACGGTTAGCGCGTTGCGTCAAACGATAACAATTGAGATTAAGCGTATTTTCATTAATAGAAAAATTAAACTTAATTATCTTAATAAAGTTAGTCTCAATTGTATTATTTCTTTTCCCAAAGCGATTGCAATTTCAATTGTAAATGTAAAACTTACTATTAAGCAAGAAAACAACTATACAAGAAAGCCTAGTTAGGCAAATATATAATTAACATAAATAGCTAAAAAGCTATTAGCCAAAAATTACACAATTTCAAGGGAGATACCTACTAGCATGAAGAATATAAACTTTTTTAAGGAGAAGAATTAGAAGATATTTATATATATATATGCTTTACATACATATTATGTATATATTTGTTTTATTTGTTTGTAAAACCGTGCCTTGTTTTATCTTATATGTATATATATATATATATATATATATACACATATATAAAAGATAAAACAAGTTAATCTTTAAGCCTTTTGGAATGACTACAGATTATGATATATAAGCTCTCAGTGACAGTTCTAAGTAAAAACTGTTGAAGAATCGATCTGTCTTTTGGGATTCAGTCAGAAATTCAGATCTAAAATAACTTTCTTCCAATAAAGTTGACGCATGCACCAAATACGCTTTTACTTCATTATATAAAACATTACGGTGTTGAAAAATAAATGTGGACATACAATTAGAATCAATTCCGAACCTTGGCACTTGGATACCAGCGGCGAATATTCAACGACTCTGCGGGCTACGTTATGATGTATAGCCCCAGGGATAGGGAGGAGGGCATAAAAATACACTTTCTATATCTCCCATAAACGCCTCTCACTCGCTGCACCCCGTTGTTCAAGGGCACAAAGAAGGTAAAAAAATTTGCACGTGCCAAGCCGGCACGCGTTCTCCCCTACCTCCATGGTGCTCCCCTCTTTTTTTTTTTTTTTCTTTTTCGCATTCTATCCCTTATCCCCGCAGGGAGTTGCATCCTGATTTAGTTTTTCTTGTTTTGTTTAAAATTTTCTTTTGGCGAAAGGGGAGAATTTAACAGAACGGTTAGGAATGGGTCCCCAGTGCATCAAGCAAGGAAAGAGTGACACAGAAATGAACTTACTGCGGGATAAAAATAATAATAAAACGTGCTCTGGCGGTACATTCATCATGATTTTGTATGGGGGGGGGAGAAAGACGATGATAAAGATAGGGAAAAAAATTAGAGCGATTCAGTTTGAGGCGTGATATTTGGAGTAAAGTTGCGTGTTCTCCAAAAGGTGGATAATCGCTAACGTCAGATTTTCTGTTAACGCTGAAATTGAAGACACCCCCTGAAGCGAAAAATTTGAATATAAAATCATTCACCCGTCCAGTTGCTTTCATTCGGTGTGAAAGGAATGAAAATGAATTCTGAGAGCACTGTGCATGCATGTGCTTATCAATAAAAATGTTCAACGAGATCAAACACCAGTCCCATCACTGCTGACAATTGACGATCTATGAAAGGTTTGTGGACTGCCCGTTAATTCGATAAGCAAACATGTTCCTTAACGCATTAATTCTGCCCGCCAAGAAACCCTGGCTAGAAATTAAACATACTGAACTGACGTTGTTATGTACGATTTGACATATGATCGATTGAATGTCGTAATTTACGCAGGAACTATATCCAGTAATGAAGTATATTCAGAGGATGGATATATCGCTATAATTCGATTTTTTATAGAGCTAAAAGTGTGTGCCGCAATTTATTCAAATAATCCATCTTTATAAAAACGCTTGATCATTTGCATTGACATTTGAAATTAAGTTAATTCTAAAAATTATGGAATAAATATGAGAAAATATTACGGCAGAGTTTCCCAAACTTTGTGGCATCGCGATCCGTGTGCGTATAGTTTCTCTCAAAAAGAGAGGATCAGAAAGAAGCGACATGAGAGATATTAATGCAATAATAGACTAATAGTAAAAAACTTATAAAAATTGAATATTAATTACACAATAGGGTATTTCTTCCGCCTTCGTAAAGTAATGGCTAGCGCACTCGGCACGTGTTCGAGAAGTCCGAGTCTCGGCGAGGGCATTGCTCATGTTTCATGTCTCCTGCTTCGAAATAACCTAATATCTCCACAGTGGAGCCCGAACTAAAATGATGCTCCACCACCAGGATTTGGCGATTGGGTTCCCTAATCCCCAGTCTCCCTTTAAGAGGGGAAGTATATAAGGTACTTCCCGCCTTCTTAGCATGGCTTCGTGGTGTAATGGCCAGCATACTCGGCGCATATTCGAGAGGTCCGAGGTTCGAGTCACGGCTACGGCATTGCTTATTTTTCATGTCTCCTGCTTTGAAATAACCTAATGGCCTCAAAACATATTAAATAATAATTTTTGATAAGCATATTATATAACTACCTAATGAATCGAAAATTCAAAATATTAACGATTTACATTTAAGAAATCGCTGACTTCCGCTATACATTTAGCAAATATTTAGAAGTAACAGAACGTATTCTTTAATTTCTTATATATACATGATAAAATACAATGGATTTATTTTCTTACGTATAATTTTGCATTGTCCATTCGATTGATAGGTAATAACGTAGCATTTTTTTTATAATGCTTCTAAATTTCGAGCCCTAAAAGTCGAAAAAAAGTTTAACTTACAACTGAGAGTTTACTTTTGATTTTTCTTTTATATCTCGGTTCGTCACGTAATCGCTCAGTCCTGAGATCTATACAAATTTTATACGCAAGCGCCGTAAATAAAGTTGAGAAGAAGAATCGTAACCGCATTATTTGAAGTGAGGATATTTTGTTGTTGCTAAGGCCGCCGATCAGCCTTGCATCAAAAGCCGTTGTTAAATTAAAACTATTCGTCGAACATTAGGCACGGCTGATAAAAGTGATTTTTAGAGTAGATTAACCGACCCAGCTGCTACTTGTAGCCTTCATTAGGAACGCTAGTATTATAGCCAACTAAAAAGTTACAGCTTCCAGCTAGTAGAGAAAGTCAAAAAGGAGATTTATATTTATATATGTGTTATTTTTCATTTGAATACACAAGTCGTGAGGAAACTAAAGCTAAGTTAATATTTTATTTTGTTGCTTTCATAGTTAGTTGAGATCAGTGACTCTCAACCGATGGTACGCGTAGCACTAGTGGTACACAAGAGAAAAGTAGGTGGTACGCAAAAAAAACAAAGTATTTTTAACTATTTAATTCAAAAATCCCGTGAAGAAAAAGAGCAATTGATAGAACTTTCCTGCGCTCGAACTCTGACTAAAGATTACAAAAATAACATGTTTAACTTTTGGCTGAACCGAAAAAAGAATTTAAAGACATTTCAAATAAAGCTATTAAATTTTTATTACCTTTATGCACAACCTAGTATTTGTGTGAACAAGGATTTTCTACCATGTTATATTTCATAAATAAATACAGAACAAAATAATAAAAAAAAATCTGAAAGATGTCAGATTTTAAATTACGTCCAAAGGGGCGTTTTTATAACATTTTGTGTGTTACCTTTATTTATTAAATATCATGTTCTTCGCACTTAAATCATAAGACCCCGTTCAACAGCAATATCGCAAAATAGTTTTAAAATGAGCATATCTTTAGAATTCCCGACACAGAGACTCACGCGCTAGAGATAAAAATGCTTTTATTTTAATGTACAACGTTGCCATTGCTCGCTTTGAAATCCTTGACTTTGTTAATCAAAAATTCGTTAAAGTGTTACAAAATACGAAATCGATAATAAAACAAATTCCAAATTTCAAATTTGGGCTTCCAGATGCCCATATTCAGAGTAGGATTACGTCATTCAAAACTGGATGGCTCTAAGCGAACATACCAAACAAACATGGGCAATATAATTTAAAAGAAATATGTAGTTCTAGGAAAAACAAATTGCTGGCAAGATAAACTTCCATGCAGTAATATTTTTCTGGGTGAAATCAAATAAAAAAATAATCGGAATAGTAAAAAACTGAAAACAGATTTAAAACAAAGGGAGATAAAATACAGAAAAGATCATTACAAATGCGAAGAAACGTGCTATAATTTGAACTGAGTGTGGTTTTAAAATAATTAGAATCATTCAGGGGAAAAAGTCTCAGGGGGGAAACACATTAACGTATGGAAATATTTTCCTAGAAGAGGGAATATACGCTAAAAATATTTTCGTGGAATCAAATAAAACCACCATTATATAAGCACTAAAGAAAATCACACAACGTAACGGGCGTAATAAGTAGAAATCCCCTGACAAAGGACCTTTTTTTTACGACAAATAGAGCTTTTGTCATTTCAGCATATGTAAACTCTTTCAGGGAAAAAAATCGTCAGTGAAACTGAAGTTATGTTTATTTTTACTCTGCTTAATGAAGTCCATAAAGAGACTTCCTTTTTTCTTCAGCCAACGATTTTTCAAATCGAGCACTCATTATAATTAGAAATTCGGAGTGGATATTGACATAGCTTCTAGAAACAGAACTGCTAAAAAGGTACAGATAGAATTTTAAACTGAGTCAAGTTATCCTGCTTTTGTTCACTGATTCAAAAGGACCATGCGGCTTTATGCAGTAGATTGAATTTTTGCTTGAATATTCACTACTATTAATACTGTTACGAATTTGGTATTTAAAAAGCTAATGTTAGTTCAATTATAAATTAAATGGTTTTATTTCTCGCGCAGTGCAGCGCGTGACGAATATTAAAAGAAAGCTAAGCCGGAAAAATTAAAAATACAAGAGCGCGTGCGTTAAATAAATAAATATCTCTTTTTGATTTCGAGAAAGTACTGGAAAATTCTAGCGCGTGACTTTAAAATCTTATAAAAGGAGGAAAACATCTCAGTTTGTGGTAGTTGCTTAGTTTGTTGTTGTTTAGAAAACTGCTGTTGTTGATTATAGCGAATTCGCGGATTAGCGTTCTTTAGCTGTTTTGAATTACGTTCTATTGTACATTTGAGTAGTTAAAAGATAACTACTGTGAGATATTGTAATACTGAATGATAATTTGTGAAAATTTAAGCATTTTTGATGTGATAATAATAAATTTTTGTTCATTTTTCATCGGACTTGTGAATTCATTTCATAACGAACCCGTACGCACGCAACAATACTTTAATATTCACTACTATTAATACTTTGACATTCTCATATGGCGCAATTTTTTATTGGGGGGGACACTAACTCCGGGATTAATATCATTAATCTGATTTTTTTTGCATCACTCACTAACGCAGAGTTCATCGGTTTCTTTCCTACGTGTATTCCGGAGGAGTCTGAAAATTTTAAAACACTTAAATCACCGTCTGAACATGTCAAATATTTTTCTTTTTCTTCAGAATTCTCAGATTCAATTGCAATATCGTATAAATATTCAAGATATGCATTTCTGTTATTACCTAATGATGAATCTGTATGTATGTGTTATGTCGCCCATAATGGAAAAATTGCTACTTAGTGCCACAAAATTTTGAACACACATAGTTCTCCACCGAACATCTGTACCTCGAAGCCGAGTTTTGAATTAAAATAATAATAATAATAATAATAAAACCTGAAAGGTTTCAGATTTTAAATTATGCCTATGCAGAGGGGCGTTTTTCTAACGTTTTGTGTGTTACCTTTATTTTTATTAAATATCATGTTCTTTGCACTTAAACCATAAAATTCAGTTCAATAGCAATGCCGCAAAATAGTTTTGAAATCAGCCTATCTTTAGAATTTCCGATACAGAATTCCGCGCGCTAGATATGAAAAGTCCCCCCCCCGTAGAGTGTTGCCATTGCTCGCTTTTAAATCGTTGAGTTTGTTACTGAAAAATTCGTTAAAGTTTTACAAAATATGAAATCGATAATAAAACAAATTCCAAATTTCAAATTTGGGCTTCCAGATGCCCATATTCGAGTAGGATTACGTCATTCAAAATTGGATGGCTCTAGGTACCGCTGTTTTATCACAATGCGAGAAACATGTATACGTTTATGCAGACTCTTCATGATTTAATTTCTTCAAATATAATACAGGGCGATAACATTGGGTGGCGACAGTTTGAAAAGTGAAACGGACATTCAGAGTTATTCGGCGCAAAATCGCTAAACGAAAACAATAGTCCCACAGGGACAAAACCCCTTTAGGACAAATCCCACAGGGACTAATTATTGCATATTTTGCACGAATTTAATGACATTTGAATAAAGGTGTAGTATGCGATCTGTTTTAATCCCTTCATCCCACAATTTTATCGTATTTTCGAATATGAAATCTATTGAAATTTTTAGTTTATGAAGTTGATGCCGCAGCGAAAAGATACTGCATTATTATCCATAATCCAATAAGAAGTAATACCTCACTCATTTATGTCGAGTGACGATTGGCCTTATTACAAGTTACTGGCCCTTTTGGCGGTTAACAATACGATCATCGAATTGTAAACCACCCAAAGAGCTTTGTCAGTTCTTAAAAGCCGTATTAAAACTCAAATTATTGATTCTTTCTGTGGTATCCTGAAGCTAAAAATGTACGCAGCATGCGGAATACCACAACATAAACGTTTCCATATTATGTTACAAAAGCATGATGGTGATGCATTATTATAAATAACGACTATTTTTTAGGGCATAGAGAGCGACATTCACTATCTAATATGGCTGAACGACTCATAAAAATGGTTTTTTTAAGAGCCCTTCCGGCTTTTGTTTTGTAAAATTGGAAGGAATTTAAATTTTTGTGGAATTAAAAATTTAACAGGTTATTATTTAAGGTTATTTAATGAAATAATTTTAATTTATGGAGTCCTAGTTATTATTCCAAACGGGCAATTTGCCCAGAAGGACTATTAATTTCGGTTTCGCATTTTGCGTTGAATCACGATAAGTGTTGTTTCATTTTTCAAATTGTTGCCACCAAATATTAGAGTTCTGTTTTATATTTAAAAGTAATTAAATAATGAAAAATCTGCATAAATGTAGGCATGTTTATCGCACTGTGATAAAACAGTGCCAAATCTGAATTTGAATAACGTAATTTTCCATAGAATATGGGTCTGTGGAAGCCCTAATTTGAATTTGAAATTTGTTTTATTATCGATTTCATATTTTGTAACACTTCAACGAATTTTTGATTAACAAACTAAACGATTTCAAAGCAAGCAATGGTAACACTGTACGAAAAAAAAAAAAAAAATTATCTCCAGCGCGCGAGATTCTGTATCGGAAATTCTAAGGATATGCGCATTTGAATTTTATGGTTTAAGTGCGAAGAACATATTTAATAAATAAATATAACACACAAAATGTTAAAAAAACGTCCCTTTGGTAGTAATTTTAAATCTGATACCTTTCAGATTTTTAAATATATTTTTGTATTTATTTCCATATTTAAAAATAGCATTTTAGTGGCAACATCTAAGAAATAAATAATTAACTATAAAGCGGTTGATAGCGCATAACATATATACCGATATTTTGATGAACAAACTCGACAATTTAAAAGCAGCATGTTAGCACTCGGGAAAGCTTCAAATATTTATGCTTCAAATTTAATCAGAAACTAAGCTATTTGAATGAAATATGTTGCTACTCGGCAATCTTAAGATATTTTTCTTTCAAATCGCATCAGCGAACTAAGCGATTTAAAAAACTTTGTTGCCGCTGCCCGAAATCAGTGGCGTAGCGAGCATAACTGGCGCCCGGGGCAAAATACCTTTTTAGCGCCCCCCCCAAAAAACACCGTAATATTATGTATAAAATATGTTCATAATAAGAAAATAATGCAAATAATAATAAAATACTGAATCTGCCATAAAATACTCTAAAATATACTGTTCCGGCATTTTCTTCTTTCACGTTCGTACGAGGTTCGTGTGGATTTGGAATGAATAAGGACGACAGCACTTGATGGAATATCGAAACACACTTTTATTTACCAATATTAATCAGGACAGCTCCAAAAAAACTTTTACAGTCGTCGAAGATCTACTATAAACAAGCTGAAACAATCAGCGACACAGCCGTCACAATGTCAGGCAATAACGGTTAAGGCAGCTTCATTGCAAAGCACCAGAGTACAGCTCCCGACTCTGCTTGGTCATTCTCGGAACTCCACGTACTCTCGAGACTCTCCACGCTACAGCTCGCGATGCACTCGACGACACACAGAGCACAGCTCCCGACTCTTCGGTTCAGTCGTTCCCGGAGCACAACACACTCTCTCGACGATGCACTAACCGCGATACACTAAAAGATTCTTTCGGTGGACTCGACAACCCACTCGGCACTCGCTGGGCGACCAGCTCGATCGACTCCACACGGATTCGATACTGACGAGACACACTAACTGACTGACTGCGGACCAGCAGGGTTTATATAGCTTTCGGCTTGTGTTCGAGAACATTCTGGTTAACTAAGAATTCACAAACAGAAATTCAAACGAATTTTTACCGGTCTTAACTAATTAATTCAAAACTTCTTAACGAATTCTTACCGATATAGAGTAAGAATTCGTTTCAGAAGGTTCTCCATCCGTCCATTTCATATAGCCAATTTTGTCACCAAATTTGGCAACCCTCCATTCCTTGCTATTTTAGGCAACCCTGCTTTGCGGTGAAGCCATCTTACCGCGCCTGTACATTTCGTAATAATATTATTAAGACTAGTCACTACCTAACTACATTGGCATTGGATTCGGAAATATATCTGTGTCGGAGGAAAAATCAGACATTCGATGATCTAGAATTAGTTAAAAAGGTATTATCTATTTTACATACTTGTATAACTTTTTTTTAAATAAGTACAATTTTTAAATAATTAAAAGTTTAATATATATTATAGATAAGTAGATATATTTATTAATCATAATATAATAATACATTAATACAATTAATTACTATGTATACATTTTTCTTGCCACTGGATGAAGCAAATTTATCAATTACTTCATCATAGTCGATTATTTCAAATTTTTCTCTTTCCACATTTAAAAATGCTAGATGACTTAGGGGATCTTGTCCCATCGTTGATTATTAACATGTCAAAATTTATTTTAATTTTCTGAACGAACGTTCATAGCTAGAATTTCATAATGAAATACACTGGTTATCATAAATTAAGGAAAAATCACAAAAATCACGATTACTGAAAAAGTTACATGTAGAATTTAATGAAACATACCCATAATATAAAACAAATAATAAGCTATCAAATAACATAAAAAGAAATTACCAGACAAATATGGTAATATAGAAATTCATGTATAAAATGAACAAATCGAAGGTGTCAGTATGCTATAGGAAATGTACCTTCAACATGGAATATGATCGCCTCTAGAAGCAATACAGCACATACAGCGATGTGTGATGCTTTCAATTATGCGGTCTATCAGTTCGAGAGGAAGCGAGAGCCATTACTCTTGCAAAGCAGTTGCAAGCGCGACAAGGGTCTGAGGGGCCGGATTGAGAGTAGCTAGACGTCTCCCTAAAGGATCCCAAACGTGCTCGATAGGATTCAAGTCCGGGGATCGAGCTGGCCACTCCATGCGCATGACTGTTTCCTGTTGAAGATAATCATCTACGATGCGAGCCCTGTGTGGTCTTGGGTTGTCGTTCTGTAACAGGAGAGCATGACCTATTGTCCCGGCATATGGGCGCACATAAACATCAAGGATGTCATCTCTAAATCTGAGCATTGACGGTTCCCCTTGGAAAGACATGGAGGTCTGTGCGTCCACCCAAAGACATGCCACCCCAAACACAGACACTGCCCCTTGCGTATGCATCTCTTTCACGGATGTTTGACGGATGATAACTGGTTCTAGGTTCTCCCCATATCAAATAACGCCTACTATCGCTTTCTAGACTAAACCTGGACTCACCCGAAAAGAGAACCGCCCTCCATTGATTAGGCGTCCAGTGGACATGTTGTCGTGCCCACCGTAAACGGTCCTTCCTATGGCGTGACGTGAGCGGCACACAAATGGCTGGCCGCCTCGCATACAGACCACCTTCGTGAAGCCTTCTACGCACAGTTGACGTTGACACGAACCTTCCGGGGTCTGCAGCAAGGGAGGATTTAAGAAGAGTCGGAATAGCGGTTCTATTCCTGCGTGCACATAATGTCAAATATCGGTCATCGGCGCTCGTCGTAGCAGTTGGACATCCATGGCTGAACCTCCTAGATGCCGAATCTGTGGTTTGAAATTGCCTCCAAAGTCTATTAACCACAGAAGGAGTCTCATTTAGCCATCTGGCCACTTCTGTTTGACTTTGTCCTGCCTCTAGTCTCCCAACGGCTCTCCATCGCAGTTCTGCAGGCAAATGATGTCTGGAGGTCATTGTTACTAATTGGCCATCTCAAATTTCTGATGTCACTGTCACAGTGAAATATGTGGGCTTGCTCTCAAACATGAACTTTTATGCTCCTCGCAAATGACGTATTCCGAAAGCAGCGCCACTAATTTGCAACTAATTAGTTTTACTCAGCTACTCTTACTTGGCAACATATTCAAATTTTACACGGTTTGGCTTATTTTTGAGGGAGTTATCGCTATTTTTGTGATTTTTCCTTAATTTATGATAACCCAGAGTAGTAAGGAATATTTGAAATGCGTCTCTTAGGTTTAGAAAAACATTTTGTCCGTAGATCTGTAATAGCGTTTTAGATTTAGTTTCTTTTCTACTGCGGAGTAACATTTTGCAGACACATTCCCTGCTCAAAACAATTAGGGGATATTATTATGGTGAGTGAGTGAGTGAGTGCACAGCTATGATGGCTTCCGACCACGGACATGAACCAAACGGAATTATATACCATCACGGCGGGGAAGACTCCAGAATAACAAAGTTGAATATTATATACTAATAACAGTTTTTTCATATTGATAACTGCAAGGCACTAAGCGTTATTCTGGTTATCTGCTTTAAGTTCTGAACATTTGAAACATTATAATATTATCCACGGTTGTTTCTGCTTAGGCAATGTCTTGAGATTTTTTCTATTTTATCAAGGGCTATTCTGTTTTTGAGTGTGTTATTCGTCCACATTGTCCAGGCACAGTCCGCTGGTTTCTTCAAGTGCTAGGTTCTTGTATGTACGCAATGGAAGTAGTAATGGTCCGTATCGCCTTCCTCTCCGCATTCGCAGAAAGGAGTATCCCTAAGTCTGAATCTGTTCAGGTATACTGGGAATGGTCCATGACCTGTCAAGAACTGTGTTAGGCTAGCACAGTGGGTCTTTATTTCCATGTTAACTTTTGGCAGTAAGCGAAATGTCCTTCGTCCTACCTCTGCCTCTGTCCATCTACTTTGCCAATTTTGTAGCAGACTTGCAAAAGTTGGTCGCTTAATATGCGACCAAGGAAGTTTAGTTGGTCTTTCTAATATATCCGTGCAGTTGGCTGCCTGCTTGGCCAGTAGGTCATCGGCTTCATTGCCTTGAATCCCTGTGTGAGCGGGAACCCATTTTAAAGTGGGTCTTTGCGAAATAGGCATTGTCAGAAGCTGTTTATGAATTCTGTATACCAAAGGACTCCGGCTGTTTTGACTTGCGATAGCCGCCAGACTTGATGCCGAATCACTGAGTATGGAGAATTTCTCCTGTTGACATGTGTTCGCATATCTAATAGCAGCACTGATAGCTAGAAGCTCTGCTTGGTATACCGAGTTGTTCAAGCCTAATTTCCTTTTCCACTCGAATGTTACGACTCCATTTTATAGTCTACAGAAGGCGCTGCCCGTGCCGTTCTCAGTTTTGGAGCCATCTGTGAAAAGGTTATTACTGTACCTCTGAATTGGTTGGTCGTTTATACTGATACTGTCGGAGAGATTAAAAGCTGCTGGATGAAAGTTTTTGCAGTTGTTTTGATCCTTGTAGTCCGAGTGGTGATAACTATGACCCCAGAGTGGTGAAGTTTGACCCAGCCTGGTAACCCTTACGATAGCTGCCTCCCTTTCTACTATCAAATCTAGGGGAGGAATTCCTGCTAGTTGTTGTAGGGCTAGTGTTGACGTGGTACGGTATGCCCTGCATACTTGAAGTAGCTGCTGTCTCTGAATAGAGAGCAGGGATCTTTTCATATGAGAGGTAAGTTCGCCACCCCAGATTGCTGCTCCGTAAGTTATTACTCTTTGTGTAATGGTTCTATGCCAAATTTTTAGTAGCTTAGATGAGATACCCCATTTATGTGAAGTCATGCGTCTCATGTTGTTGCTTAGGATGCTAATTCGAGTCTTAAGATTCCTGACATGAGGCATCCAAGAAAGTCTGTTGTCGAGTAATAGCCCGAGATATTTCAATTGGGGGAAACATTTTACCGGTATCCCATGGAGTTTAATGCTTGGGTTGCGTCTTAGCTGCCTGCTGCGTCCTATGAGTAAAGCTTTAGTTTTCTCTGCCGAAATCTGAAGCTTATGTGCTCTGCCCCATTGGGAGAACAGATCAAGACAGTATTGAGATCTCATTTCGAGGTTACCCCTTCCTGCCACAACTAGCATAAAATCGTCCGCATAGGCTATGATTCGAGCATATTCTACGCTCTCAAACTGACGAAATGCCGAGTTTGCCACTATATTCCACAGTGTTGGTCCACAGGCATGACCCCTGTGACACCCTCTAAAGACATTTTTGACATAAATGCCACTGTCTGATGTTACTTGTACGCTTCGATCTTGAAGGTACGAGCGAAGGATGGTAATAATGGCTGTTGGGCAGGCCATGTTGTGCAGCAAATTTATTACGTCTGGCCACCAAAGGGAGTTAAAGGCTCCCTTGATGTCAATGGCTATTGCCAGTGAGTGCAAATTGTTATCCTTGTTCTGTTTGATAGTGGCCATTAAGTCTTTTATGGCATGTTCAGTTGAGTTGCCCATTCGGAATCCATATTGGTTGGGATGCAGGGCATTGTTCCTTTGCAGGAAGAAGTCCAGTCTGTAAAGAATTACTCTTTCCAATACCTTACCGAGCGCTAGCAGTAGACAGACTGGCCTGTAAGATGAAGGTTCTGCCAGAGTTTTGCCTGATTTTAGGAATAACGCCACTTCTGCTAGCTTCATATTTTTAGGAAAGTACTGATGTTTCCAGCAAGCTGAAATGACCGCAAGGAATAGTTTTGGGAATTCCCGGTGTATCTCTCTAATGATGATATTATCAATTCCATCCGGACCTGGAGCTTTTTTGGGTGCCAGAGTACGTATGATGTTGTCCACTTCCATTTGCGTAGGAGGGATTTCGTCTCTTCTGGTAACTTGGCGAAATTTCATGCTGTAGGTTTTTCTCGCTTCCTCTTGCTCCTCTAAGAAATCCTCTTCATCATCATCAGGAAAAACTGCATTTATGATCTCACTGATTACTTCGATGTTGGATGAGGCAGTGCTATTCACCATAGGCTAAAGGGTCGTAGGACGAAACACCTTGTTATATGTTATCTTTTGAGTAGGTCCAAAGGCTTAAGTGACGTTACTACAGTAAGATCTCCATGAGATTAACTTGGCCTCTTTAATTTTTCTTTTATATAAAACTCTGGCTTTATTGTACGTTATCATTTTGAGTTGCCGTAGATATGGATCTACCGTGGATTGTGCTTTTCTGCGAAGTGCCCGAACTCTGCTCCTCTCTGTGTTAAGCTCTGGTGACCACCAAGATATCGAGTGTTTTGCCTTTACAGATTTCAAACGATATGCTTTGTGGGCGACTTGCACTATTTTTGTAACTAGTAAGTCGTAGAGATTATCTAAGGAGTTTCTGTCGTAGCAGTTGTTGAAATCTTTGATAAATTTCTCTACATGCGCTCGAATGTGTTCCCGTAAAACGGAATGTCCTCCAAATGCCGTTTTGAATCTTTTCTTTATTATGTAGTCTATAGGAGTATCCAGCCTGTAAGTAATAATTTTGTGATCACTGAGTGATGGCAGGTCACTCACTGTCCAATCTTGTATGTACGGTCTATAAGTATAGTATCTTGTATTGGGAGTTGATATTGTCAGATCTGGCCACCCTCGAGCTCTAGATGTTTCAAAGGTAGGCGGTGAGTCCTGAGCATTGATGACAATGAAATGCTTACTGTCCAAGAATTCTAGTATCGCACTTCCCCTTCGGTTCTCCGAGTCAGCACCCCATAGTTGACTGGTGGCGTTAAAGTCTCCTGCTATGATACAGTGTGATGCCCCATTTAGAAGGTTAGAATTAAGTTCTTCTAATAGAGAGGTAATATCTTCGCTCGGGGGTAGATACACAGCAATAATATCAATGCTGCAATTACTAGTGTCTAGTCTGATGGAGACTGTATGCTCTGTGATTTTCATTAGGAGAGGGGAGAAAGGGCCACTGTAAATAATCGCAGCTAGCCGATTCTTTGACAGAAACGTTCTGCTGTGTGTTGGAACACTAGGAATCACTCCGTTGTAAACGTATGGCTCTTGGAAGATTCCGACATTGGCAGCAGTATGTGTCATTACTTGCAGCGTATTTATGGTTGCTGCATAGCACTTCTGCAAGTTACACTGTAAAAATCGAAGACCTGCTATATGTTTATTTAGTGTCATCTTGGTTTAGTTCTTAGCAGTGGTCCTTCTCAGGCTCTCGAAATGGGCTCCATACACTGGGCAGGAACTTGAAGTAGCTGGGTGATCTGTGCTGAAAGAGGTCCCCTTTTCAGAATTACTACTGCAGCAATTAGTGCAACTCACTTTTTCCGAGCTACACTCCTGCGTCAGGTGGCTGTTACCACACTTCGCGCAAACTGGAGCGTTTTTACAGTTCCTGCTATAGTGACCGAACTCCTGGCAGTTGTAGCAGCGTATGATCCTAATGTACGGACGGAGAGGACAAGACTCAAAACCCACTAAAAGGCGGCCTAGCTTAACTAGGTGTTCTGCTGACTTAGGGTCTATGTCTATCACCCTGTTTTTCCTTCCGCTTTGCCCGGAACGACTCGCTCGTACTTGAAAAGCACTGGGATTGAAATTGAGCAGTTGGTCTACAAGTGCTGCTGTTAGCTTCTTTTTCTAGATTCTCAGGCACTCCAAAAATAATTATACTTTCCCTTCTTGGCTTGGGCTCCCGAAATTCAAGTGTTTCTAGTAGTGCTGGCCTGTCCTCGATTGCCTGTTTCAGGCGTAGCAGGTGAGCTTTTTCTCGACACCGGATGAGAAGCTCTCTGGACCTTGTGGGCCGAATCTGCACTATAGTGATCCCTAGCTGGGAGGGTTTCAAATCTGCCGAAAGTTGAGCTTTAATCCCTTCGGGTTTCCGTGTGGAGTTCTTTGACCTTAATAACAGAACGTGCTCCGATAGAACTGGAGATCTTGAAGGGGGTGAAGTTTTCAGCTTCTTTCGTGTCACCTCAGTGAAGGGATATTCTTTTGTGGACTGTTCTTCTGGGGCTAAGGATTCCACTGCTTGGTAAGACTCGGAATGTTGAGGATTCTCGTGAGGTGGCTGTAAACTGTGTGCGAGTTGCTGTTGTTGCAGAGCCAAGACTTGTCCCTGTAACTGGGCGAGATAAACCTCTTGTTCCGTTAACGTTATGCGAACGGTGTTCACAAAAGATGTAAATTGCTTTCTTTCAGAAGCGTTTAGTCTGCGAGATTCCTTTGCTTGTAAGATGAATAACTGGAGTTGGTTACAGATGTGGTTAATTGCTTCCAACCTGGAGTTAGGTGTCGATGTGATAGCGGCACCTTTAACAGAAGGGGGGAGAATGTTGAATATTATGCTCCGTGCCGGCTGGTGATGGGGGAGTATCCGAAGGCATAGTAAGTAAGAGAACACAATGAAAATGCTTTCAGAGCATAAAAAAGAATGATGAGATGAATGATGGATACTCATGCACCTGCAATATTCCAGGAATACTGAGTTTATACGATAGCACTGTAAGAAAAGGTAGCGGAACACAATGCACACACTTCACAACGCTAAACTTGAATGAGGAGATGCACGATCAGATCGCATGCACTTGGGTTAGAGTACTAAGCATGTACCGTAGCAAAAATAGGTTAGATAGTTGCGAGAACACAATACGTGCACTTTCACGGCACTAAAAGTGGATGAAGTGATGTATAATGAAACCTCATAAGCCAATAGACTTTCTTGTATATTGAGCACTATAAAGGTTGTAGCACTATAAGAGGAATATATATATATATATATATATATATATATATATATATTTGTTTTATATAAAATGTGACGCACACACTTTAACCTTATATACTAAACAGTTCTAAGTAAGCAAAGAGTGATAATCGCGCACACTATTACACAGCACTGAGTAATAACAAAATGACTGTTAGAACGCGATGCACACACTTTCTGGGACTAAACTCGAATGAGAAGATGCGCAATCAAATCACATAAACTGACAGTAAAGTATGCACTATAGCACTATAAGATGAGATAACTGCAAGAACACTATACTTTCACAGCACTGAAAATTTGATTAGGAGATGTATGAAGATATCTCATAAATAAATTATCTTGCATAAATATTGAGTTTTCGCTGTAGCACTATGAGAGAAAAGATTTAAAAAAAAAAAAAAGAAAAAGAAAGAGCAATAACATGTGCACACATTCACGGTAAGCACTGAATAAAATTACGCACTCTGTACACTGTAAAGCAGCGCTGTGTAAAAAAAAGATGAATACTTGAGCACAATACACGCACTTTTCACTGCCCTAAGTGAGTACTGAATGATGTTCACACGCACTATATCAAAGCACTGAATAATATGATGAATACTGGAGCTCTTCGTAGCATTTAAACTTGAATGAGGAGATGTACAATCAAATCGCATACACTGCCGATAAAGTATGTACCGTACTGCGAGAACACGATGCACAAACTTCCGGTATTAATAATGAATAAGGAGATTGTATGGTGAAATCTCAAAAATCTTCTTTACATATATTGAGTTAGTGCTATAGCACTAGTTCGGACTGGGGTATGTAAGAGGTAAATACTTCGTAAGCGTTAAAATCTCTTTCAAAATAAGCAATGCACACACTTCACAGGTATAAACTTGGATGAGGAATTGCACTGTAGCACTAATAAAGGAAAATACTGCTTGAGCTGAATGCAAACACGCACTTGGCACGAATGATGTGTAGTACTAATAAAAAATAAATAAATAAATAAAATAAAATACACTGACAGTCGTAAGATGATTACTACTCTTATGTGGCCAAAGATGGCGGTCGACAATCTTTTCCTTCTTGTTTTGGAAAAAAAAAAAAAATACAAGCGATTTTGGAAGGGGTGGATTTAGAATAGTATTCGATTACAAGCTCACCCCTGTGCTGCCTGTGTCCGAGACTGAGACATGGAGGTAGGAAGTAAGACTACCTCCATAGGGGAGAATGCTAAAGTTCCTTTTTCTTATCAGCAGAAGGAAGGAGGGTCGGTTAACCGCGTTACTGTGTTAAAGTAACAACGGCCAGGAACACAAGCCGGAACAGTAATACTTAGAAAATTAATTAAATAATCAGTGAATAATGATGAAACTTACACAACTGAAATCCTAGTGCTTTGCTGTAACTGCAGATACAAAAAAATCTCTTGTAAGCCTGAATATTCCGTTCACCGTGAAGCAAAATGTGGGAGCAAAATTCATACGACCTCTTATCTCTGCGTATAGACGCGCTCTATCATATTATTATGGTATAAAATAACCATATAATCGACAACCTTTTTAACAAAAGGAAATAGAAGAGATTATAAAGGAAAATTATAACGTTTACAAAGTTGGGAATGTGCAAATTTAGTCTGTGATGATGAAAACTGTGCATTTTAGATAAGGAGTAAAGAGCGACATGCAGCATTCCTTTTGTAGAAGGAGATTCAAAACAATTGACATGCTTTTAATGCTTTGGAGCAGTGAATATACGATGTCTCAGCAGGATGACTAATCGGTAGAATTGGTAGCCAGAAAGGCCATCAGTCGTTTACAGAAGAGTCAAACACAATACATTCTAGCGGAAGCTTTAGGAGTTTCCCAAAACGTCATTTCCAGATTACGGAATCGATTTTTGGAAACTGGATATGTTTGAGAAATTCGGAACAATGTCGCGCTATCGTTTTAAAACAAAAAGCGGAAGCTTTACGTGCATTACGTTTAAAAAAAATAAAACTATATCTCTATTTTTAGAGAAATAAAGTGGTCAGAAAGAACATTTTGTATGCGGAGATATTTGATTGATGTACTGCAAACATTTTATTACACATTTTATCAGACAAATCGAGAAAATAAATAATTAATTAGATTACAATAATTATTAATTTTAAATATATTTTTCAGAAATCGATCAAAATAAAAACTGAAATTTTCCGGAAAATATTGTTTGGAGACCATTTGGCGCTCCTCTGAGAGCGGCGCCCGGGGCATCATACACCCCTTGCCCTCCTCTCGCTACGCCACTGCCCGAAATAAAACATTTTTAACTTCAGTATTTTACAGCATAATTTACACTTTGATTAATAATGCTTACAATAACTATTAATCAACCCACACACTAGAAGAGTTCCACGGACAAGTGATACTTTCTTATCCGTAAATAACACCGCTATATAAAATAATAGGCTGCAGATAATGCTGCAGAAAATAATAGGTAGTTACTTCATCTTGATTTCTACTTGAAGAATGGTTCCAACTAGCTAATTTGAGTGCAAATGAAACTCGCGTGTCCTTCATAAATTGACATAGTTTTCCAAAGGATATGAATGATAACCGCTTGGAATATATGACTTTTATAATTATAATGCAATCGCAACTGACGCTCACAGTACGAAAGTAGTAAGATTGAAGATGCAGTTATTCTGAACAAGTTTAATCTCACTTACAATTTTTGTCAAATATTACTCCTTCATATCTTTTTACTAATGTATTTTCATTCATTAAAAGCCTTTCTAAAATATTTTGTTGTGAAATCACTAGCGTATTTTTTACGTACTTTTTTCGCATCGTACATTTTGGCAAAGAACGGTACTTATCGCAAGAAATACATAATTAGTACGTGATCAATTATCCCATGAAGTTAATTCCCTTCTTGAATTATTCAGAAGGATATTAACTTTTGAACTTCCATTTCTTTTTATTAGGCGTGAATCCTTCTGAAGATTAAATGTCCTAAGAATTTCCCTCATATGTCTAGGTGCGGATGCACAAGCTGGGTCAAGGATTTTTAGGTGCGATCTTTGCGAAAGCAAGATTATTTTTTACTTTCTTTCACTGCAGAGCTAGTGGAATTCTAGGAACAATGATAATTCCTCATACGAAGATTTTGATGGAATATATAGTTTCGGCGGTTACTTATTTATATACATTTATCATTTGCGCGTATACAATCAGTATGTGCACTGCATATATATATGTATAGCTGTAAATGTTCACTTTGTAATGTACAAACCTCACCAATGAGGTGCAAAAAGTTACGTTCCATATTATTCATAAATTAATCATTTTATAATTTTAAAATTTTAAAAGGGAAAACCGCCTTATAAAGAACTTACAGAAAATTGATTTCCTTATTACATATATAATAACAATTTTACATTTTTAAAGTAACAAATTACTTTATAAATAGCTCATGGGAAATAACTTCTTCGTTTTTATATATCAGATAAGTTTTATAAACAAATAATATCTGACTATTGAACAAATAAACCAGTGGACGAATAGATAAAATGACCAATGAAGCTTGGTAGTTCGACTTCATTTCGAATCCCGGCGAATCGTTGATTGCATGGATATGCATCATAAATTCAAGCCATTTACTCCTACAAAGTTCTCCACGAAGGAACGAAAGCCTTTAATTATGTAGATAGCCTTAGTGTACTTTGTCATTGTTGATTAAACAGAAATGGCCCTTAAGTATTAAGGCTAACTTTTCAGAAATAAACACTTTAAGTTTTTCTTTTGATGTATGAGGGATGATTAAAAGATAAAATTGTCAGAACTATACGAGAAAATTTTTACACACGCTAAAAGACAGAGGGTATAGCTATTTTCTTGTGGGAAATATGTACCTAGCCAGAAAATGCCAAATCCTCGATAACGCTCAAAGAAGAAATCCTTCAGACATCTGCCAACAATTGAAAATGGAATGTTTTATAGTTGGTTAGCAAATGTCAACGCAGCTCAGCTCTAATTAGCTGTTGCGCAGAGATAAAATCCCAGATTCAAATTTAAGTCGAAATTCTGGTTTTCATAGTGGTGCCCGACTAACAGGGAATCCTTCTAGGTGTATAGAGATTGATCTTTGATAACATCGCTTGTTGTTGTTACTTACGCTTACTTGAGACACGTACTCAGCGCAAGCCTATGAAATTCCTCCTGGCAAAGAGCGCTAGATTACCTCTGCCATTGGCAACAGTCTTGAGCACCGTTCAGGTGACAGTGCGATTTAGCTCAGATCCGGCTCCAAATTTGATGGAGAGCACTCCTAGGGGGGGGAGACAGGTCCGAGAGTCTCACGCCCTTCTTCCCTTCCACCAAACCACATGACAGGACTTTCAGCTCGACGCATATTTAGAGCGCCGTTATGCCGCATTGACACTATACATTTACAAACACCTATGCCTTCTCCGGGATTTGAACCTGGACTGTTCGGCAGGGCAGTCAGCGAGGCTAACCACTATACCAGTTGGTTGGCCTCATTGCTTTTAACCATAATACATTTTACTGTTAATACAAGGAGAGATAAGATATACCTGAGTAACCAGATAGCATTTTAAATTAAAAACGGGCTCACCAGCGGCCAAGCGGTAAAGACGCTGAACACTGGTAGTTGGGTCCGAGGTTTGAATTCCGCCAACGGGCTGGCTGCCTAGGCGTTTTCGTGATTTTTCCCATGTGTAACGTGTATACGAGCTATTTTCCCTTAGAAAGCCCTCCACGAAGGCATCCCTCTCTTTAGGCAGATAGCTCTCGTGTGCTTTGCCATAATTGAAAAATCTAATCTTATTAAACACGTTCAAAGAAAAAAAATCATTGGAATGCTATTCGACGTATATAAACTTCTATAAAATTAACGCTAATCCTAAGTTTGAATTTTAAGAAAAATTCTGCTTTTTTAATCTCCCAAAAAAGTCTAAATTAGGCTTGCTTCTTTTCCGAAAGATCTATAAAACAAGTTAGTTGATAGCTGAGTATTGAGAGCAGTCGAGGGCACTAGTGCTTTACCATGCAGTCAACAGGTGCTGGCCTTTGACTGCTATTTTCTTCTTGTTAAATGCTTTTTCAAGGTGCATGGCTTCTCCAGCATAAGTGCTTGGGCGGATTTATGAAAACGGAATCCGCATTATGTGTGTGGCCTTTGTATTTCTGACGATGCAATGCTTGTCATAGGTTTCCTTGATGATTATTTTCTTAGAGTGTACTCTATAGCAGAATTTGTAAAATAAAAGTTAATGATTTAATACATATTATGCGTGGGAGAGACTTGACTCAAAAGGGCAAAATGGGAGGGGGAAGGAGAGGAAAAAGAAAAGAAAATAAGGAAAAAGAAACCAGTTGACGTATTGGAATTTTTCTTCTGATTGAAAAATTTTTCATCGGAGATGACATAAAGGTAGTAAATGATCTTGAGGATCGAACTGAGATCTGTTGCTTAGAAACCAAACATCATATCGCAAAGGCAAAAGTGTGCTTATGCATTCATTCGCTGAGGACGTTTAGACATATTTCCTAGAACATAGGCTGACTGGTCACCAAGGCCTTTACAAACGGAAGTGCTTTCTTTATAATCGAGATTCAATAGTTAATCTCACATTTACAAGTATGAAACACAACAGTTCTGCTAAAGTGCATTTGTGATGTTTTCCACAAGAAGATGCAAACTTTTCTGCACTTTTGCAGGATTTCTATTAAGAAGCAAGTTAAAATACCGTGTTTCCTTATGTATATTTGATTGCTTCTTCAAATATATCTCATTTAGGGTCACTCAGATATATAATAATTCGGATTTAACAGGGAATCAAACGGCGCTCATGCGTTTTCTTGGGAATCTAAGTCCTTTGTCTAAGTCTTTCGTATTCCAAAATGCTTCTCATTCGAATATCTGAGTGAACTGTTCTTGTGGATAAGGCAATCCTAGGTTTAGTTCAGTTTAGTGACGGAGGACGCGAGCACCACCCCTCTACCATAGCGGTTAATTGGTATAACAGTCGAAGTTCAGATCTTTTCACCTATAGATTTATTATGCAGATGGGTAGTTGGCATAGTGATCAATGGAGAATGAGGCACAGGATCGATAGCTCTTTTCATACGGCATGCAGTCAACACAGCAGCTCAGAAACCTGTTTTGATCCTTACCTATGTAAATTGCCTATGAAATTGCTTATTGCCTATGTCGATCACGGTAACCGACGTTCGAAGTGCGGGTAAGGCAATTTGGGTTTGTTGCAACCCAAATTTAGCTGAAAGCCGCAATCATATTGAAGTGAGGGCTTCCTACTCCGATGTCTATCGGTTGTTATTAAGAAACATGAGCGAGAGTACGCTTATTAATGTGTATTATGTATATGTATTAATAGGTACATTTGGCGCAAGTGGAAAAAGTTTTAGTATCACGGGAATATCCTGGAGGCCCTTAATTGTCCTGAAATCAACCGAGCCAGAGCCGTGTGATCCTTCCTGTCACCCTTGAAACCAATAGCGATACCAGGACCTATACTACGACACCACGAGATCGTCGTTAGCTGTCTCCAAATTGTGTGTGTGTCACGTACTGAGCCACGCTCGGATAGCGCTCCGTCGTTTTGATCTACAGCAGCGGCAATAATCGTTCTACGAACGCAAAAGTAGTTGTCACGTAATAGCGTATACCCTCAGGAGTACCTGGATATCAATTTTATGCGTATACGACTATTAGTTCGTTAACTGTGGATTTTACAAATTTTGAACATTAATCAGCGTTCCTTGACGCCATTTTCGACGTGAATTCCATCTTCACAACTGCATTAGGAAGCCATCTGAAGTCGCAGCAGTCCAATACTGGTATCATTGGAAAGAGGATTACTTCAGCTTTCTATTAATAATCTCAATCGGCAAACTGGATGATGAATTATAATTAATTTACTAATATAAGTTAGCGAATTTTCGCTCAGCAAGCACTTTTCGACCGTTGAGGAAATCGTTTCGCCCCCCCCGCGAGCTGCAGGAAGTTCGCGAAGGTCATTCACAACGGCGAATTTTTATCAAGTGGGTTATTTTATTCAACGTAGTAATTAAAGAACAACTCGACGCACCAATCTGGGACCAACGCCATTACTCATACTTCACCTTCGCGGACAGAAGTTTCCAAATTTGGTGTCATTCCGATAATTAGATCCGGAGATACATTTTTTTTCCTCTATTTATTGGACTTAGCAGAATTCAGTGCAGTGTAGTGCTTACATAGTGCAAGAGTGTGTGTCAAAGTTAGAAATAAGTAGAAGAATTCAGTGCAGTGCAGTGTTTACATAGTGCAAGTGTGTGTGTCAAAGTTAGAATTAAATAGCAGAATTCAGTGCAGTGCAGTATTTACATAGTGCAAGTGTGTGTGTCAAAGTTAGAATAAATAACAGAATTCAGTGCAGTGCAGTGTTTACATAGTGCAAGTATGTGTGTCAAAGTTAGAAATAAGTAGCAGAATTCAGTGCAGTGCAGTGTTTACATAGTGCAAGTGTGTGTGTCAAAGTTAGAATTAAATAACAGAATTCAGTGCAGTGCAATTTTTACATAGTGCAAGTGTGTGTGTCAAAGTTAGAAATAAATAGCAGAATTCAGTGCAGTGCAGTGTTTATATAGTGCAAGTGTGTGTGTCAAAGTTAGAAATACATTTACCGTGGATAACAATTATTAGATTTCAACTAATTAATATCAGATGAAGAACAGAGAAGTCTGTCTGCCAAGATACCCAGAGAGGCACAATCGTGCAATAGCGCTAAAAGTGTGTTAAAGTGTGTCAAGTGTTATAAGTTCACCAAGTGTGACGCAAGTGTCATCTCGAAGTGCTAAGTGCTAGTCTTTTAGTGTTCAGCGCATAATTGCTCAGTGCTGTGTTCCACTCTGACATGACACGTCCGACAACTTTATCAGATAAAGCAGGAACTACCTCACAAGATAACTTGGATACGGAGGCCTTATTGACGTCTGAGCTTACACGCGAAGAGCGAATTGCAGCTCTACCAAGGGACATCAGTCTAATTGCCGACACTTATCGAGGAGGCAAACACGTTCTTTCCCAAGTCTTAAGGAACAGGCTCAAGGATTCACTGGAAGTGCTAAAAGGGTTGGCACTCGAAGGGCCAGATTTCAGTCCAAAACCGCCAACACACGAGGCAGGCACAAACACATCTACCCTCGTCTGTTGCGGCTTAGCGCACTTCCAACCTAACGCAGGACCAAGTGATTCAGCAGCACCAAGCCCTTTCACTGACGTAGAAACAGCTGTAATTCCCCAGGTTCCCATCCCAAGATCTTTTGCGGAGGCAGCAAAGCTGATTCAGAAGCCCAGCCAGTCTAGAAAACCCAGAACCCATACTCTGCTGATCTATCCGGCCCAAGACGCCAAAGGAACAGGCAAAGATCTAAAAGCCACCTTGAATGAAAAATTCCCCCTTGCTACCTTAGGAGTTAGAGTTAATGCAATAAGGAAAATCCAAAAAGGAGGACTGGCAGTAGATTGCCCCACAAAAGAAGACCTCTCTAAACTAGCCAATACATTGGGCAGTGAAGAAGGTCAAAAACTTGTACAGACGAAACTCCCGGAAAAAAGACATCCTAGGTTTGCAATTCACGCTGTACCGCCAGAAGTACAGAGGGAGGAGGTCGAAAGGACTCTAGCTTCAGAATTTGCTCTTACAAAGTCCACAGCAAAGGTTCTGTACAGACTAAAAGAAGGACGAAATGGAACAAAGTGGATTATCCAATGCGAACCTGCGGCATAAAAAGATCAGCTTCGGATGGAGAGTCTACAGAATCTCAGAATATTTTAATACGCGACGGTGCTATAGATGTCAGGCATTCGGACACCTACAAAGTGAATGTAAATTCCAGCAACATTGCGCCTTCTACTCAGGAAGTCACAGCGTTAAGGAATGCAGAGCCAGCAGACCAACCTGCATCAACTGTGCCGATTTTAATTTCAGAACACGTGGTAAAATCAATACCGCGCATGCAGCATACACAGCCTCATGCCCGACATACGCACGATATATTGAATGGCAACAACGCAGCACAGCGTACTAACAGCCAACTAATAGCAACAAGTAATAATCAACCGATACCCACAGAATCAAATAACCCTACGACAGCACAGATAATCCGCTGCACACAAATAAACCTGCAAAGAGCAGAAGTTGCTACAGCACAGGCGATACAACATGCAACGGAGCATTCTGTAGACTTCCTGATGATCCAGGAGCCGTACTGCCAGGAAGGACGCATTGCAGGTTTCCCTATAGCATGGCAGGTCTTCCAGTCAAAAGCAAGGAACCAAGATCAAGCACCAAGAGCGGGTCTAATATGTTGTAACCCAGCCTGGAATCCGCTGCTAATTAAACAGGACAGAGACTTTGTTGCCGTTTTAATTGTGCTCAAAAATGCACAACTGATTCTTATATCTGCGTACTCCTCCCCAACAGATTCCATCGACAATTTCGTAGCAAACGCAACGTACGTCCGATCTAAATACCATTCAACGCCACAAGTCTATGGGGGTGATCTTAATGCGCATCATGTAAACTGGGGATACCAAGACATCACTCCCAAGGGACAAGCGCTAGAGGACTACTTAACAGCAAACGACCTACATTTGGTCAATACCAGCGGCGCACCCCCTACCTTTGATAATACGTACTGCAAAGGTTGGCCAGATGTCACCCTGGCAACAGGAACGGCTCTATCGCAAGTACAGGACTGGAAAGTTAGCGACGAACTAAGCTGCTCGGATCACCGTTACATAACCTTCACAATCAACTGTGACACCAACATCTGTATTTTAAAGCGCTTTAAGTTACCCAAAGCCAAAATCCGTCCTCTGACAGCAGCCTTCTCTACTTTATTAACAGCAGAACAGGAGACACTAGAAGCCTACAACGGCAAAGACGAGATGGAAGAATTTACAGAACATCTTCTGGATAATATTAAGACCATCTGCTCAAATTTGCTTCCAACGCGAGCTGCCAAGAAACGGCACAGCATTTCATGGTGGAGTAAAGAACTCAGGCAACAGCGTCAGAAATGTCGTGCTCTAAGGCGCAGAATAAGAACAGCAACCGACGAGGACACAAAAATGCACTACCTTTCAATTTTCCGTAAGGAAAGGGCATCATACAAAAAGAACATCCTCGCAGCAAAGATAACAAGTTGGAGAACTTTTTGCACGCAGAATAACAATCCATACAGCGTCCTCCATAAATTGTCGACTAATAAAATCTACCAGCCATCACAGATCTTCGCCCACCCCTCTCTTACAACAGACATCGCAGGAGCCACAGCTGCCACCTACTTAGACGCACTGTTCCCGAATGACGATCCAACACAGGACACAACAGAGCAAAGGGAGATACGTGCAGACTCAACACCTCCAGCAACTCCAGCCGACGAGCCCTTCAGTGACTCAGAAATCAGACAGATCTACCGCCATCTCCCTCTCAAAAAGGCACCGGGACCCGATGGCATCGATTATAACATCCTTAGAATAGCCTACAAGGCAAGACCATCCTTCTTTACTAAATTCTTCAATCAGCTCTTGCACCATCGAGTTTTCCCTCGCGTCTTTAAAGAGGGACAAGTCGTCCTCTTCTTAAAAAAGAATAAAGATGCAGAAAATCCGCGCTCCTTCAGGCCTTCTATCCTCCCTAGGGAAGATATATGAGAAGTTAATAGTCAATAGACTCAGATTTCACCTTCATCGCAGCCGCTATCTCAGTAATAGACAATTCGGCTTTAGAGTTGGACAATCCACCACTCATGCTCTGCACGCTATCTTGGAGGAAATACAAAGGAATAGATCAGGCAACCTGCACACCGCCTTCATCTCGCTGGACCTCCAGAGTGCCTTTGATACACTCTGGTGGCCAGCAATCAAGCAGGCACTCAGGAAAGCGCAATGCCCCATCAATCTCTACAGCGTCCTCTGCCACTACCTGCAGGACAGAAGTCTACTAATAACTCATAACAACGGAGTTACTACTAAACACCAAGAAAGGGGCTGTCCGCAAGGCTCGTGTGCGGGACCGATTCTTTGGACGATTACTTTCAACGCCATCCTGGAGGCCACATGGCCAAGACATACGTCCATCGTCGCCTACGCTGACGATGCCGCACTGTTAGTACAAGGAAGAACCCGCGACGAGCTTGAGAAGAATGGCACCGAGTCTTGTGCACTCTTTGCAGAACTCTGCGGCAAACTTAAACTTCAACTATCTGCTGAAACGTCCTGTGCCCTGATCATACCGAAGCAAAGAGCCAACCTGAGACGCAAACCATGCATCAAATTAATGCAGAGGAACATTAAAATCAATAACACCTTAAAGTACCTTGGCCTTCTGTGGGACAACAAATTAACATGGATTCCCCACCTCCAAAGTATTAAACAGCGAACTTCCGAAATAGCAAGAAAAGCCCGCCTATTTCAGGGGCGAAACTGGGGTCAAAATCCCCACATACAGAAAATTCTTTATCTCACAGTCTCAGAGAAAATAGCCCTTTACGCTTCAGCAATATGGGCCAGTCCGATGAGTGGTAGAAAAGTCAAACAGCTGGGAATTATACAACGACCTTACGCCTTACTCTTGTGTAAGGCCTACAGAACAACGGCCACTAGTGCAGCAGTGGTATTATCTGGTCTAATGCCACTGCACATACGCGCAGAAACTGAAGCTGCTTACGCTACTGTTATCCATTTAAAGAAGGAAGCTATCTTCTGCGGAAACACTTATAGTCCAGTTCAGTATGAGCATCCAAAGAATACCCTGGAGACGCACCCTGCGCACAAGGGAAGAAATATAAGGATTCACGTCAGCAGAAGTGGCGAGTAAATTACAATACAGGATCCACGGTACCCAATGCAGTACTATACAGATGGATCCAAGCTCGACGAGGGTACAGGTAGTGCCTTCGTCCTGTACCACGGAGGATGCAAGGAAATCGAGTGGAAGGGGCATCTTCAACCAATAAACAGTACATTCCAGGCTGAAGTCATAGCCATTACCACTGCGATTCAGCATGCAATTGACAGCGGGATCACCGATGCAATGCTGTTTACAGATAGCATGTCAACGCTATTCTCCCTAGTCAACCATAACCACACCTCCCCATTGGTAGCGGACCTCCAGAATATTCTACAATCACATCCTCAACTAACTGTAAATTTAATATGGACTAAGGCACACGTTAACAACGAGGGTAATGAGACAGCTGACCAACTGGCAAAGGAGGCAGCACGCAACATAGCTGCACAGATGGTAACTATTCCAGCGCCACCCTCGTATCTCAAGAGAACTCTTAAGGAAAAAGGTCTGCAGAAGTGGCAAGCTGAATGGGAGACCTGTGATACGGGTCGCAGAACCAATTTATTTCTGCCTAGAGTGAAAACGGAGCGCCAATACTCCATACCTCCCATCACTAATTACATCTCGGGGCACGGGCCTTTTCCCACCTATTTTGAGCGATTTGGTATCTCTCATACAGGCTTGTGCGTCTGTGGGTCGCTCGGAACTCCAGACCATTACATCTTTGAATGCCCGCTCACGGAGGATAATCACCTCCACTTGCCAGCAGACAACCAAATAGCCTTCAAACGATTCATCGTTAATAACAAAGGCACAGTGAATACCATCTGCAGAATAATCAGCCAGATAACCGCCCTGGGGCAAGACCTATGCCAACCCCACTAATTCAGGGTCTTAAGTGAATGTAAGTACTCCTCTGCATCTAAGGAAATACAGTATCTTCCTTCTGCTAAGCGCATGTACCTTCTTTATTAATAGTATTTATGTGTCATGTCATGTATGTGTTATGTTAGTATTTTTTTTCTTTTTCTTTCTTTCTTTTTTTTTTTTCTTAAATGTGTAACCAGTATGTTATGTAACGTATACCTTGCAAACCTAAATCTGTAATACAATATAAATAGCCAATGTATCTCTCATCTGCCCCTGTATGGCAATGTAATAAATCTTTTAAGATCTCAATAAACCTCCGGTAGATAGGGGAGGGCGCGGGACATATGCCTGTTTACCTCTGTTAAACACCAGGCGTCCCCGTCCTCCGTCACCTGTCACCTGTCTCCAAATTGTCTAGTATCTTTGTATCTTTTATTTAGATGTGACTCTGTAACCCTTTTTTTTTTTAAATTTAAACTCAATAAACGGCTTCTGCAGAACGAGCATCATACTGCAAGGGCTTGCTCCCTCGCCGGAAACAAGCCCTGTAGTATGATGTAGTTCCCGGCCTTAGTCCTCCAGTGTAAATGTCTCCAAATTGCTGATTAAAGCCTTTCTTCTCGAGTATAGTTCAATGCAGGTCAAAGCTTTAGCATAAACCTGAGGCATAGAAGTACCCTCCTTTGCTAGTCTATCAGCTATATCATTATATTTTAGATTTACAGGAGATGGTATCTATTGTAGTAGATGGAGGACACAAGAATGGGACAAGGCTTTGAGTTTTTCAATAACTTTTAATTCCTTTCAGATCTCTAATATTTATCCAGTTATCTAGGTATTTAAGTACACTTCGGCTGCCCCTGAGGATCCAGGTTTTTCGGGATAAACGTCGCTCTAAAACACAGTCCAAAGCCATGTCAACAACAATCAATTCAGAGCTGAAAACGGAACAGAAATCGGTCCTATGAATGTCGGCTGTATATGTACTAATGGCAAGGTAAGAACTCAAACTGGATATCTCTATATCCTGAAACCAAAATGCTCAAACTGGATATCTCCATAGCTGCTAAATCTTTTTATTGCTTCTATTATTTTATTACTTTCAATTTTATTTGCATATTATTGTTCATTCATTATTTTTTTTATATTTCAATATTTTTCTTATGAGGAGAACATGTATCCTGAAAATGTCAAGTTACAATCTAATATCTCAGAATTTCAACCATTAAAAATACACAAAAATGATACTAGGTATTATCAACTTAAAAATCAAAGTCTTTTCTAGAATAAAATAAAATTATTCAAAATCTCTATTAAAAAGTGTCATGCTAAGTTCAATATATATATATAATACATCTTGGGAAAAAGTAAGATTACCTTTTGAATAAAATTTAAATAAATGAAAGTCAGCGCTTCATTTTCCGGAGTGATGGCGAGATCGATGTCCACAATTAACGAAAAATAGCGGTTAGATCGAAAGCAGTTAAAATTTCGGAAAAAAAGAATGACTTTTATTGCAATTAACGGATAAATACTCTTAACAATTTACCTGTATTTTGATACAATTTAATATGGAGAATAATTCCATCTGATTACATATATTAAATTACATACGAGGCGAAAAAAGCACATTGTAAATAAAGGAAGAATAAACATTAGTAGAAATGAAAAAACTAAGCTTGTGGGGGTGGGAGGTCTTTTTAGATAGGTTCATAGAAGAGTCGTGTATAGTGTAAGAAGTATTTATTAACAGGTTTAAGTTACACACGGACATTACATTTAACTTTAAGAAAATTACACAGCAAGAGTCTGATACAGCCTATCAAGTTAGACACTTGGCTTTTACTAAAGTCCTTCTCTGGCTACCCACTAGAGTACTTGTTGTCACAGTCTAGCAGTTTATGTTAAAGGATTGCTTACAAGCTATAAAAATAGCATTACTATATTTACAGATGATTCTGAATAATGCCATTCAGTTCTAACTTGTGTAAAAACAACATCAGAACAATATAATATGCCTAAACCTCAGAAAACTTTAATTATTTCATACGAGGTAAAATGGTTAACCTTGTCACAATGATACAACGCTGTATTATCCCTCAAATAGCGACTGATGGAAATCACTTTTAGCAAATGATTGCAATGCATGCGTATTTTGCGTTAGACAGATTATAAGGTATTTTCTCTCTCCTTTCTGCATGCCACACTCGGCGCGTATTCGAGAGGTCCAGTTTTGAATCCCGGGGAGAACATTGTACCTTTTCCACTTCTCCTGCTGCAAAATAACTTTGACTCTACAAATATAATAGACAGCTTGTAGAAATGTTAGGTTATTTCGAAGGAGGAGAGATGAAAAATGAGCAACGCCTTCGCCGGGACTCGACCTACGGGCCTCTAGAATACGCACCGAGCGTGCTGACCACTGCACTACATAGGCATGCTAGGAAGGCGGGAGAAATACCTTATATACTTCTCCTTTTAAAGAGCGGCTGGGAATTAGTGGGGCCCAATCGCCAAATTGGTGGTGGAGAATTCTATTAAAAACTCTATTCTATTTAAAACTATCCACCGCCCTTTTAGTTCGGGCGCCACTGTAGAAACAGTAGGTTATTTCGAAGCAAGAGATATGAAAATTGAGCAACACGTTTTCCGGAACTCGAACCACAGGCCTCTCGAATGAGCGCTGAGGGTACTGACCACTACACTACGAAGGCATGCTAAGAAGGCAGGAGAAATACCTTATAAGCCTTCTGAAGGAAATTTCGAACTTGAAATAACTCATTCGAATAATTGGTTTCTGTTGAATAGCAATGCGTCATCAAACATTTCCACTCAAGGCAAGAAGTTTCTAGCAAAGAAAAGGACAAAATCTTTCAGGCTACATTTTTTTTTTTTTTTTTTTTTACTTAAAGCGAAATCTTACCTATTTCTAAACAACATTCGAAAAACCTTAATTTACGAAATACGGAATCAAACAACTGTGTAAAAGTACTAAATTTGCGTAGACTTAGAAAGACCGCATATACAAAGCTAAAAAGTAAGATTTCCCCTCCCCTTCAGTTTCCAGTTTTGTACCAACTTAGTTCTAAAACTTTGTAAACACACTATGTCCATAAAATCCTTAATTTCTCTCTTTCGCCTCAGTCAAACATTTCCATTCAGTATATTCAATAGATTTATCGGTTACAGACAATGTATGTGCCACAAATGTCAATAAAAAATGTGTTACGAAAAAGCTCTATTGTCTCAGCCAACGCTGCCAAGGCCGACAAGAATTCGTCATTGCTAAACCGTCTAGAGAAGTAACAAGAAGGAAGCTTCTGTAAAAAATCGATATCTTCAGCGTTGTTTCATTTATTAGAGCTTTTAAGGAAATTTCTAAATAGCCTAAAAGTGAGTAATGGGTGCACGGTGGGGGAAACAAACGGGGAGGAAGTTTGTCCCTAGACACTGTCATACATCATAGCGGCATCACAGCCGCAGGCGACAATCTAAAGCAAGCGGATGATGATGAGGAGCAGAAATCGATGCCACTGTAAAAATTCAGAATCAAGCTCCTACGAAATGAGATTTTTTTTTTTTTTTTTAAGTTTTACTTCTGCGCCCGAAGGATAGACAAGGGAGATTTTTAGTGTCTTCTGCGCTTATGTTGTTTCGTCTCCGGTTTAAGTTTTTTATGTTTCAGTGAAGTAAGAAAAACAAGAATGGGAAGAATCTGGAGGATATTGGCTTATATGTTACTGTCATCAAGAAAAGTCGTGATGTGAATTTTCGTAGAGGAGATACTCCTCCAAAGAGTTAGCGATGAATAATAAAGAACAGCGCTCCTCAAATACCGATGGATTTTCTTAAAAATATAATGATGAATCTAAAGAAATATTTTTGATCTAGTGGATTTAAATGTATAAATTCTGGTACAGTGGAGTCTTGCGGAACAAACTTTTCGCATAACGAACGCATGAACAAACAAAAAAAAAAAAAAAAAAAAAAAAAAAAAAAAAAAGTTAGGAACAGCATACAAATTTCATCGCATATCTTAATCTCTTTTACATTCTGTTTAAACGGTGTTTACATACGAAATATGGTTTGTGCATAAGCAAAGATAAGAACCATAGGAAACAACAAATATATACATTTCCTAATATTACGTCACCACAGATGAGCTGCAATCTCTTCTTCACCAGGAAAATAAAGAAGCCCGGAGGGAAGTTTCTTCTAGTGAGGATAAGAATGCAAATGATCTAAGTCTACTATAGTTATTAAGAAACTTCTGGAAAAGGAAGAATGAGGTTATCGTAAAGCAAAATTTAATTAGAATTGAAAAGTAGAGGTTCAGGTCACGGTCAAGCAATGTCATTCAATAAGTAGAGATGAACCATTCAGTAACACTGCTCGGCATTATATGAGGCACCAGCTTGAAGAAGAATGAGACCTCTTCGGAGAACTGCTCAACCACTTCGGAGAACTTTAAACAAACACATTTCTTAATTTTATATCATCACTGATAAACGTAAGCCCTCATTTACAAGGAAAAAGGATGAAGCTCAGAAAGCAGTTTTCTCTAGTGAGGAGAAGGAGAATGCAAATGGTTCACGCCTAATGCAGTTATCAAGGATTTTCTGGAAAGGCGGAAATTAGATTGATTCCACATTTCTTAACGCACAATTTAATAGGATCTGGGAAAAGGTCTAGAAGCAGGCATTCCAATAAGCTGAGCTGAACATAGTGGTGATCTGTTTACTAATACTGCTAAGCATTACTGTAGGAAAAAAGAAAACTTCCTTCGCCAATTTCTGAATCTCTTTAGACAGCTTCCCAAAATCTGGATCTTCCAAAAAGAAAACAGAGATCTATGTCCAGAGGTTTATGTAAAAAGGTTATAGAGTCTCGTATTCTTTGGTATCATAAACTACCAGGCTCTAGAGGAATTATCCTCTGGTCCTAACAGCAAACAGACAAAGTCAGAAGAAGTGTATAAATGACCCTTTTAGTCGATCACAAAGGATTTACATCGACCCCACTTTGGTTTACATAAGCCAACACTTCTGGCTTAACTTAAACAAGTAATGTTGAACTTAAAGTAAAATGTAATTAGACTAGCCTAATGACTCACAGGATAAATTAAATCAGCAGGAAGGCTCTGGCCCGTAGAAGTCGGTGGAACAAGCCTAATGGCTAGAAGCACTCAACGCCACAGAATCAAATCGCTATTAATTCATGGTAACAACGTGGCATTTAAAAAGGCATAACACACTCTAAAATCTACGAAAGTAGTAGAAGTAGCTTTAACAGGGAAACGTAGAGAAATTAGCTTTAACTAAAATGAAATATTAGTCAAAATGAAAAAATAAATCCTCAAAAAATGAAAAACAGGACTTCCACTTTCACTTCCAGTCGAAGACTACAAAGACTCAGTATGATGGTCAGACTATTTATATGCATAGTGTTACGTTTTTTACTCTTCTTTTCTGACACCAGTTGTTACGTTATATCCTTCCTTCACGTTCGTACGGGGTTCGTAGATTTGAAGTGAATAACGACGACACTTGATGAAGTATCGAAACACACTTTATTAGTCAGTACTGTCAGGACAGCTCCAAAACACGTTTTACAGTCGTCGATGAACTACTATAAACACGCTGGAACAATCAGCGACGCAGCCTTCACACTGTCAGGCAATAACGGTGGAGACAGCTTTCTGCAAAGCGCCAAAGTACAGCTCCTGACTCTACTTGGTCGTTCTCGGAACTCCCCGTACTCTCGAGACTCTCCACGCTACAACTCGCGATGACTCCACGACACACGAGCACAGCTCCCGACTCTTCGGTTCAGTCGTTCCTGGAGCTCAACACGCTCTCTCGACGATGCACTAACCGCGATATACTAAGAGACTCCTTCGGTGCACTCGACGACCCACTCGGCACTCGTTGCCCGGCTGTCAACTCGATCGACTTCGCACGGCTCGCTAGACGAGGCACACTCTCTGAGACACACTCACTCGCCCTCTCGACGAGGCACTCTGACTGACTGTGGACCAGCAGGTTTATATAGCTTTCGGCTTGTGTTCGAGAACATTCAGGGTAAGAATTCGTTCCAGAAGATTCTCCAACCGTCTATGGTATACCTCCAATTTTGTCACCAAATGTCGCCAAATGGGTGATTTTTCGCCAAATATGGCAACCCTAAAACTGTTTTGCGGGGAAACCATCTTACTGCGCCTGTACATTTCGTAACAATAGTGAAATTAATATATTTATAATCAGTAAGGTAATCAATTCTTACCATATCCAAAACTGGTATTTTTTAATACTCTTTGAATTATTTTACTATGGTTTACGGATTTGGATAAGATCGCAAACGAGTTAAAATTATTTCCTTAGTTACTAATGGGAAAGGCATCCCAAATAACGAATTCTGTCTTAACGGATCATGTTTATTATGTGAAGCACAACTGCAGTTGATATACAATATACAGGGAGTTACTGAAAAGGTAGAAAAGTTTGGCTGTAGGAGTTCTGTACATCGAAGTAAAATGACTTAGCAACAGCGAAGAAAGGTGTCCGCCCAAAATATCGCGGCATAAACATTGCGGAAGAAAATATCGCAAAGAAAAACAACGCAAGAGGAACACATTGTCGGAAAAAATAAAGTAAGTAAAGAGAAAACATCGCAGTCCTAAAATGTCATGGTAGAAGATAAAGCGGTTCAAAAACTTCTCAGTTTTAAACCAGTATAAAATATCATGGTGAAAAATATAAAGCACCTATGACGTTAACATCGCAAACATGCATTTTTAAATGTAGACAAAGTTTTAAATGCACGTCCGCATAATGATTTAGGAGAGCATATTTCATATTTTACAACAAACTTATGAATTTCACTGAAAAAGCAAGAAGCTTAACGCTCAAAATATGAAAATGTGTAGAAACTGAAGCTACGTATAGCAATTAATGTACTTTTAAACGCACGTAGTTAAGTATTAAAAGTCATTATTTAATTTAATTAATTTCTTTTATAATGTTATATTAAAAGTTTCTTTTGAAACATACAGTATTAGCAGAAGGATTATGAGTAACCTGCAGTAAAATTGTTTAATTAATTCTCAGATTGTCTATTACATTATCAGCATGCGGTGATTTGTAGGTGTTTTTGATATTTTTATCGCGGTATTTTATTCTAGGATTTTTAAAACTGCAAAGTTTTTGAATCGGTTTAAATATTTCTTTACGACGATGTTTTGGAATTGCGATGTTTCTGCTTTGCCGTCTTTTCTTCCACGATGTTTTCTTCTTGCATTATTTCTTCCGCCATGTTTTTGCCTGCAACCAATCTAAAGGTACATTTTCCTTTCGAATTAATAATAATGTACTTAGGCCATCGTTATTAAATCTAATTAAATTACATTTGTACCATTTTATTTCAAAATTTACCAGTTCATTTAAAAATACAAAATGTATATAAAAATTTTAAAAGGCTAAACTATGCATAGGCACGTAATATATCAGATATATTTTTCAGAAATTACAATAATGTGACAAATGCTCATTTAACAAATTATAAATTTGTAAATTATATTAATTATATATGTGAGGTAAAGAATAGATAAAATTCTAATTTTAATTTCCAATAAGCCTCATTTTAAATTTGGCTATTTCTCCATACCTATCCTGAAAAATAGTAACAAGCTTATAATAAATTTCTCGGATTTCAAAGTTAATCTTTGTCGGATAATTCTTATATAACGCTCATGACTTGTGTACTCATATAACGCAAAACAAATTTCAGCCAGTAACAATCTTAAAATCTGAAAAATCAAGCCTTTAATTAAACATAATAGAAATAAGGTTATAATTTCTTTCTCCCAACTTCTTAGCATCCCTTCGTGGTGTAATGGCCAGCACACTTGGCGCGTATTTGGGAGGTCCAAGATTCGAGTCCCGGTGAGGGCACTGCTCATTTTTCAAGTTTCAAAATAACCTAATGACTCTACAGTGGCGCCCGAACTAAAAACGGTGGCGGATGATGATGCTCCACCGCCAGGATATGGCCGGTTAGGTGCCCTAATTCCCAGTCGCAATTTAAAAGGGGAAGTATATAGGGTATTTCTGACTCCTTCTTAATATGCCTTCGTGGTGTAGTGGCCAGCATACTCGGTGCGTATTCGAGAGGTCAGAGGTTCAAGTCCCGGCAAGGACATTGCTAATTTTTCATGTCTCCTGCTTTAAAATAACCTAATGACAGTACAAGGCAGAAATGTAATTTAACTGCACTCATGTTAGAACTCATGTTAACCTAATGACTCTACAGTGGCGCCCGAACTAAAAACGGTGGCGGATGATGATGCTCCACCGCCAGGATATGGCCGGTTAGGTGCCCTAATTCCCAGTCGCAATTTAAAAGGGGAAGTATATAGGGTATTTCTGACTCCTTCTTAGTATGCCTTCGTGGTGTAGTGGCCAGCATACTCGGTGCGTATTCGAGAGGTCAGAGGATCAAGTCCCGGCAAGGACATTGCTAATTTTTCATGTCTCCTGCTTCAAAATAACCTAATGACAGTACAAGGCAGAAATGTAATTTAACTGCACTCATGTTAGAATCTGCGCATTCTTCCCGGGCTTTTTCGTGCTACTAACTTGATGCCTTTCGCTTTTCTTTCTTAATTGAAAAATATCAAAATGTTAAAAGTACAAAGGTAGCTATTAAAATTTAGGAGCATCTTTTGCACGGGTTTAGCTGTGTTTTAAGAATGTTTAAGAAGTCAAAACTGTTAAACGGGCTGCGACTGTAAATATATCTTCATACAATCATGCCTATGGCGTATTATAATTACTGTTAATCTATATAATATTAAAGATTAGCGTTTAAGCGTAGGTTTCACACCTTCACTTGCAGAAAATCAAAATTTCGTATCTAAGAAATTAAATTTGATATGACCTCTAAAATTCTTATTTTCACTATTCTTTTCTTCAGATGAAAGTTATTTAAATCACATTATTCTGACAGTTTCTTTCAGAGTCAGTTTTCCTTTTACTCAATCTTCTACACTCTAAAACGCTTTTTAATTACACAAAGATTCAACCAATAAGAAGGACCATATAAAAATTTTAATTTCGTATTCATTACTAAATAATATCATGTCACCCAAAACCATTTCTGAATTCATTTCTGAAACTGTTATGAGTCTGTGGACAATTGTTCAAGAGAGATCTAGTACTGCATTATTTTTAAAACACCTTTATTTGCGGAGAAGAACATTATCGGTAGTACATTTACTTCCTAATTACATCAAACTGAATATCAATAAAACTTAAATTACTATAAAAGTTTTGCCAGTGCTTCTTTATTGGTAAACTACTTGTTGTAAAATCTGACATCTAAAGCCGTATCCAGATAAAGCAAAATGCCAATTTAAAAAAAATTTTAATTTAAAATGCCACTTTAAATTGCCAATTTAAATGTAATAGGTAAATTACAGTTAGGTAATTTTCAGTTTCCATGCAACATTGGCAATTCTTTGCTGGCAGATTCAGACGTGAAAGAGACCTTGAAAAATTATTATCTTTTTTATGCGATAGTTAGAGCTGGACCATCAACAATACCGTCCCTTGAGGCGACTGAAAAGAAATTGATTTCGTCGAAGAAATTGAGTCCTGTCCTCTAAAGCTATAGCAGGAACGAAACAATGACTTAAAAGTATTTAATAGGTTTCTTCATGACAGTATTTCATCGATCCAGTTGTGATGTACCTGTTCCTTATCCAAGCAACATGTGGGCAATAATTGTTGCAGACTCCAAAACCTATCATTCAGTCAAATTTTATCGAGATAATATAACTAGATGATTCATTATTATTTCCAAAATTTAATGAAAATAACATGCAATATAATAAATAAAGACATAGTAAATCTCACAATATTGAAATAAACAAAACTGAAAGTTTTCAGATTTTACATTTTTTTAACGTTTAGTGTGTTAACTTTATTTATTAAATATCATGTTCTCCTCACTTAAACCATAAATTCAATCCAACAGCAATATCGCAAAATAATTTTAAAATGAGCCTATCTTTAGCATTTCCGATACACAGTCTCGCACGCTGAAGATAATTTCCCCCTACCCCCGAAGAGTGTTACCATTGCTCGGTTTGAAATCGTTGAGTTTGTTAATCAAAACTTCATTAAAGTTTCACAAAATATGAAATCGACAATAAAACAAACTCCAAATTAGGGCTTCCAGATGCCCGTATTCGGTGGAAGATTACGTTATTCGAAATTGGATGGCTCTAGGTATCGTTGTTTTATTACTATGCGAGAAACATACATACATTTAAGCAGATTCTTTATTATTTAATATCTTTAAATATAATGCAGGACTCTAATATTTGGTGGCGACAATTTAAAAATTGAACCGATATTTATAGAGAACCATCGCAAAATGCCAAAACGAAATTAATAGCCCTTCTGGGTCAACGCCCTTTGGGCTAATAATGTGTATAATCCAGTTTTTGTCACTTTTTCCATTGATAATTATCAAATTTTATTCAAAATACCGAGATTCTTATGTTTATCAATCCATTATTTATTATTCTGTCTGTATTACCACTTCTACTTTCATTGGCTTCCACAAGGATGCAAATTAGTTAATATATATAAAAACAGAATTCCGAGGAAAGAACTTTCAGCAGCGACCTCTGACTATCTCACTATCATTTTCGCCCAACCTCTAAATTGACTTGAATTCTAAATGGACTTGAACGGGCTTCAGCCTTTGCTATCCGTGTTTCGTGTGAGTCGAGGAGCTGAGGCAAAACTTAAAGGCGCACTTTGTCCTGTGAATATCTTATTTTAAATATTTTAGCTTGAACTTTTGTAATCTGTTAATTCAACAAATAGCAGCGAAGTCTTTTGTTATTACACAAGAAGTTATTATACGTTATCTCAATTGTTTTCTGCGCAGTTAGTTACTTACGTTAATGTAAGGTATGTGGACTTTCATCTCTATAGGCTGTAGTTTTTCATTCCAAGGCTGTAGTTTTCTTTAACTTTAAAACGATCACGTGGCATAGATTTTCATCAGTTTATTTCCGAGAGAAGTGCCTTTGATTAGTTTTGTCAGTTCATAGTAAATTTTTAGGATCTTTCATAATTTAGTTTTAAACTTTTCTTTTACTATTTATTATTTTGTGTCGCGTTTTATACTTACTTCTGTGAGCCCTATGTGATACTTTGTAGTACACGGAGAATTCTTTGCGTTTTTAATAATAAACAATCTGATGTGTGCACCACATGACTTCCTTGTACGGAATATTAAATTATAACCATTTTTTTCTTGCATTTCATTTAAACTTATTGAATCGAATTAAATTTCCTTCGTCGATAGCGCATAAACCACAATAGAATAAATGCACTCTTTAAAATTCACTATATTTGTTTACCATAGCGACACTCTGGCCCTAGTTTCACTTAACAGCGTTACATTTCATTCAAACTCAGAATGCACAAAATTTATATCATCTTAAGAGCTATCTAATCATTGCCACATGTTCTATTCAAATACGATAATAAATCTAAAACGATGTATAAAAGAAATTAAAGAAAAAAAAAAAAAAAAAAAGGGAAACACTTTTTCACAGATGATTCAGTATTCTTCATTCAATTAATTCAGTTCTCACTTCGCGACAAGGCAAAAATATATTAAAACTCAAGATGTCTGCATTGAAAATTATGAAGTAAATCTTAAAAACTTATTTCCTCCAATAAATTCCAGAATGGATTAAGCATGATTTAATTCGCAATAATAAAAGAAGGCGTTATCTTTGTTATTGCGAACGTTACTTTCTCTAGATTGGCAACAAATCTAGTATTCTGCTGTTTCAAATGTAAACAAGCAATGGCCGCCATGGAAAAAATGATTAAGCTTAGCGGCACTTAAACAACTTTTAAATTGTTGATAATTCTAAAAATATTGCAGACAGCTTTACTAAAGGCATAGAAACCTTAACCGGAAGATATGAACAACATAATTCAATCATTTTTAAAGCAAAATGCACAATTTACAAACATATAAGAATAATGAAACTGAGATCACTGAGCCGAGTAACAGAGTGGATATTTATATACATATATTTATATACATTTAGTGCTGCCGATAGCAACCAAAATACGATGTGCACGTCTACATGTTATAGCAATTCTATATAGAAAACTTCAACGTTCTGAGGCTACTCGTTTTTGAGTTATGCGAGATACATACGTACGTACGCACAGACGCCACGAAAAATTCTCCAGAATTCATTTTAAATTAGCTTTACAATTTTTTTGGGGGAAAAGAGTCCTTTATCCTGTCCTTACGTACAGTTGTCACGCAAAAATATCGTTAAATTGCATTCGATAGCTGTGAAAATGGATATTTGCGTTGAAATATGATGCCTGAAACTTTTTGCGATTACAATACTTCCTTTTTACTTCGTACAAGGAAGTAAAAAATGTGGCACAGCATCAAAACTGCACAGAACCGAAGTCGCAGCTGGGATAGGATAGAGACAATGCTTGATAGCTCAAAAGCCGTTTCTGACTTTATGCCGGTGTTGCTTCTCTGCAAGTGTCGATTCCATGCATGTGCTCTAAAAATAATAATCTAATCAAATTCTTTGACCCTTGAGTTCTATTATTCTAATTTTATACTCTAATTACTAGCCGCTCCGCGGCAGGCCTTCGTCTGGATTTTAAATGTACCAGAAAAATGCCAAACATCAAATTTAAAAAGAAGTTCTGTTTATGGTATTTCTCCCGCCTTCGTGGTGTAGTGGTCTGCACGCTGGGTGCGTATTCCAGAGGTCAGTGGTTCGATTCCTGGAGAAGGCGTTGCTCATTTTTCATCTCTCCTGCTTTCCAAAAAATTCTAATGTCTCTACAATATAATGGTAGTTATTTCGTATTTTATAGAAATTCCGTTATTTGAAGAATAACTGCGCATAACTCGTGAACATTAAGTTCATTTAGAATGTGACTAAATGATTAAATTCTGTTTTTCACCAAGAAGTCAAGTTATTAATTTTCCGATTTTGGTAAACTATTTCAGTTGAGGGTGAAAAGGCAAGAAAATGGTATCTTTAGATGGTATGTGTGACATGATTACCACACATGATATCTTATGATGTGTGATATCTTTTGATGATTTCTAGACATGATATATTAGAAAATGTTATGTGTGACATGATTAAATATGAAATTATAATGTGTTTACAAATTCATCTACCATTTACGGTACTACAGGCAACACAAATTTGTGGCAATAATGTTCATGATGCAAGTTTATACAACATGTAAACGGCACCTCACATTGAAAATGAAATCAACTCAATTACTTACGCATTTGAGTTATTTACATATCACAATTTTGCGGTGAAATATTATTTCTATCCACCACCGTTCGGGAATGGGAATGGGAATATTTAATGATCCAAAGTACTTCCATCTTCAATGAGCGTGATTCAGTTTGATGAGGCAGTGCGTCCCATCTTCAATGGACGTGATCCAACTTGTGCTCACTCTAAATGGGCAATCTGTTTGTTACTGCGCGTGAATTTGCTAATCTTTCAACTCGCATATACGTGATTCCCATCAGAGCCTAGCGAACTACAAGAGGCACCACAGACAAAATAGTTTCTTTTAAAAGGTCACCAATAAATTCTGACAGATTCACTGATTTTATCTCCAGTTCACTAACTTTCTACCATGATGAGGGAACACCCCACACCATTTCCTTTCGGCCCGGTAGAAAATAAGAAGGACACAGCTGGAAAAGAAAAGTAACGAAGAATAATAGGAATCGATAACTGCCCGGGCTGGATAGCAAAATGAGGAACTTAAGGAAAGGAAGTGTATATCGATTCTACTTTTTCTTCGAGAAACGGACTTTCTTGGTCAATAAACTGTCTTTATCTGCTCTTTTGTGGAAGGTTTTCAAAAAACCAAAAAGTTCCATAAACCTATTAAAGGTTTTTATGGTCCAACAACCCCTGATTTTTTATACATTTCCTCCTTCAAATTTAAGATCTGCAGACGTTTCTTTATTTTAGAAAAGGACACGAGTTCCTAATTGAAACTCACGATTCTGTTTCAATACAATATACCTCGTTTTTTTGTTTCCTTTATATATAAATCAGAGATTTACAGACTACTAAATGAAACTGGAAGCTCTTTATTTATGTTTAATATTAATGAGTGCTGAAATTTCATGGCTTTAAAAGAGTTTCAGTGTTAGAAATAATTACTTGAAATATTTGCAGCACTTGGCATTTTTTCCCCTCCACAGCTACAGATATTTCGATTTTCCGTATGCTTTCTTAAAGCAATCTTTATTCACAAAATTATCTGAATGCAAAGATGGACATTTCTTTTGCTCTCAATAAGAGTTTCCAATTACTACTATTATTATATAATTTCGTTTTTAGCTTTCTATTTTGTAATGAAGCATATACAGATTTCTCTGAAAGGGATAAATGAATCCCATTTTAAGCTATACTGTTAAATGTGTTATTAATAGGGATAGTTTCAGTAAGAGGTACAAGATAATGAATTTTCAAAGAATAATACTGTTATGCATTTTGTAAACATTTGCATTTAGCCGTTTATAATTTGCATTTTTTTATCTATCTTTATACTGTTATGTGTTTGTTCTTATTTATGGAATTCATTGGTGCATTTTGTATAGCAATTTGAAGTTTATTTACTAATGTACTTGGTTTAATTTTGAATTTACGGTCATTTTGTTTGAATTTATTTCACGTAATAAATTGTAGATCTTTGAATGGTGAGTCGAGTGATATTTAAATTCTAAGGATATTTTAAAAAAGCAGATATGTGAGGGGAAACTTTCTTACCAGTCCTTCATAGTAATTTTTATATCCAGATGACAACATTTGGGAATGTTCGCCAATTTGGCGATATTCTGAAGGTTTATGGAAAATGCATTTTTTTTAAAGTCGTAGTAGCGAGTTTTCATGGAGCATCCAGATCTGCTAAACAAACCTATTAATAGAAGGTTCTGAAAAATCATGACTCAAGTTTTACTTTATAATCCGCAAGTGTCTTTTTAATGGGGATAATCTCGAACAAATGAAAAAGACTCTTAGCTGAAATCCAAACTAGACCTATAACGCCGTGGTATATCGTGGTTCTGTGAGTTAGGTCAGTTCGAACTGAATTAAGTCTCTGTTTGGAGATTACTGTTTCAGACTTTGTTTTCTAAATGACTCTGGTATTCTGCGATTTTCCTTCCGTGTTAAAATTTTCAACTTACCTCTGTTTATTTCCTTGAGGAATTTATAGTTATTTATTTTGCAGTACGAACCGCTATTTACCTCATTAAAGTTTCAAGTCATCCTTTTCATCTGATTCAATTATTTCAGGAGATTTTTTATATATCCGTAGCATGCAGCAAGAAAAATTTAAGTACTTATTAAAAATCGCAATTTTATATTCAAATGCTTAAAACTAATAAAAAAACATTAATAAAAAGGGGAGCTGAATTAGGTCATATCAATTCCTAATAATGATACATTATGCAGCAATCTCTTTTTACGCAAAGACATCATCATGACACAGTATGCTCATGATATATTCAATTTTATGTATGAGATTTTGGTCAAGAAATAGCTCACGCAGCTTTCTTTTTTGTCCTAAGAATAATTATAGCTAGTTCGGTTTTAATCAATAAATTGATAGGATTTTCTTTATAACTTTTTAGAACATCAGTACCTTCCAAAGTAAAATAAACCTTCCACAGTAGTAGAAGTAAAACAGTGTTTCTATGGTGAAAAATTATTAATCCTACTGAGAATGACAAGCAATTAGCTGATTATACATTTTACTTCGTAAGTGGTTGATAATAAGGGTTTTAGAATCTCAGATTTACTAAGTTTGTCAATTAGATGCTGACATCATTCTCACTTATACAAATGATTAAGAATTGTTATCACTATCGAGATTCGCTCCTTTGATAAATTAGCGATCAATCACTTTGAGTATACTTGCCGCCATCGATCAACTTTCCCAAACTTCCTCCGCTAGGTTGCCTGAAGCTACAAAATAGCACGCAAGGCTCTTTTGTTAAGCTTCTATAAGACACACTCAGCTACGTGTTTTCTGCTTGTAACCTTCGGGATTTAGAGCCATAGTTACCACATCATTCTATTCTACTAAGAGATAGGCATCATTAAAAGAATGTATCTTAGATCTAACCAGAATTGCAACAACGATTTTAATATTATTTAAACAGTTGTTGATTTTTTGAAGAGTGGGCTCTTTCTTTAATTTATTTATTTAAAAAAATATTCTTATTCCGAATTTTTATAAAGAAGTCATTTAAAAAGGCGTCAGTAGGGATTTCAATTGGATAAACATCTGTTTCTTAACAATTAGTTTTAACTTTTGTGTTATATTGGCAATATTTTCGTTATTAGCAATATATATTACATCAGCAATACGCACAGGAAAACAAATTTGTGTCTTTCCTATTAACTTAAAAGTTTCAAAATGTGCGAAGCATTTACACTGCTAGTTATATCTAGACTAGAGATATGAAAGACATTTTTGACATTTTCGAAGTCTTTAGTTTAGTAGTAGGTCTTTAGTCTTTAGTTTAGTTTAGTTTAGTAGTCAAAGGACTTACGTTTAGTAGTACAACATTTTATTAGTCATATAATATTCATATTATTTTATTAATTCATATAATATTTATAATTAAGTAATATATATAATGAATAATATATACTACTTTCCAAACGCTTTTACATCTATTACAAAAATTCAAATTGTCTTTACTGTAGTAAAGACAGTTTGAATCTTTATGTCTCACGTAAAGGATGGAGGCACATACACTTTAAAACACTTAAGACCTTCGAATATGTGATTGTTGCAAGAATTGGAATATTTTATTTATTTTAAAAGAAATTACTTATAACTTTTTACAGCTGACTACTTAATATTGCTTCTTTGGGAATTAGTAACCAGAAAGTTTGTATTGCCACAAATATTTTTATAACTTAATCTGCTTTGTGACAAAAATTTTTTAATCTCCTTATTCTATATTTGTTTTAAATTTTTACCTTGAAATCTTGCCTAAAATCAAATGGCGAACCCTGGGTGTGCCCAGACCGGGCTCACCGATCATCTAGGACAACTGAGAGTCTGTATTCTTTGTTTCTCCGCATCTCATCGGTCAGCTCATAGAAAACAATGCTCGTTTCAGCACTCTTTTCGAAGCTCTGTTCAATCAGTGTGCCACTTTGGGCACACCCACAGAATTAAAACGATAAGTGCCATCTTCACAAAATTTTACTTGTGTACTCCTCTACCTTTTTTTTTTTTTTTTTTTTTATTAAAACTCCGACTTTAAAAGGTAGCGTGCCGGAAGGGGTTAACTGAACCAAAAAATCTGATGAATATTTTAATATTGAAAAACTTCATGCACGAAAACATTACAGATTTTTTTAATAAGATACATTTTATGAACTCAACTCCAAATAAAATAAAAATTTAACATGAAATTCTTAGAATTTTTGGTTCACAGTAGTTTTCAAATGCTCTAAAAGCTATGTATTAAATATGGAAATAAATTATGCAACAGAATGTTTTAAACTGTGCATGCAAGGTGGAAACATGAGGTGAACGCATAAAAAATTTTCTCACAAAGCAGATTAAATTATAAAAATATTGGTAGCAACACACACTTTCTGGTTACTAGTTCCCATCGCAGCTATATTAAGTAGTCAGCTATAAAAAGTTTAAAGTAATTGCTTTTAAGACATAAAAAAATATCCCAATTCTTGCAACAGTCACATATTCGAAGATCTTAAGGTTTTAAAGTGTGCCACCTTAAACAGATCACAAGACATAAAAAAGATTGCAGACGTAATCTAAAATAAAGTTCTGTATAGATCACTAGACTGCAGACTGTTACTTTTCTTTCGCAAGGGAAAAAAAGTAGACGTGAATTTATCTGGCATTTACACGAAAATGCGTTTCGGGAATGTTTGTGCCAGATCGACACCATCGTCGTGTCGGCCAGATTCGGTCAGACCTTTACTAAAAAACTGAAGTAGATGAATAGAAGTGTAAAAGATTGCAATTCGGTGAGGGAAACAGAATCACAGAAGATAAATTTTAATATAAATGCCATGTGATAATGGAATCTCTAGGAAAAGATGATTCTCATTTAAAGCCAAAGCCTTGCTATCGATTTAGAAGGCGGCTGTTGTGGAAAGATTGAATTCGCACAGTATTTCCGAAAACGAGCACCGCGAACCAGCAGCTTTATTAAATACACATCAAATAAAATACACAACGGTTCATATTGCTTCAAATCTACTTAACAAATATTGAACGGATTTAATTCTTAAGGTAATGTCCTATAATTTCAGCATTATTTTTGTAACCTTTTTCTTCATATAAATGGAATAAATATTCCACTTATAACTTTTTAACATAGATAGCAAATTTGATATTATCAGTGGATCTGAGTTCATTTCAAGTAGAATACGATGGCTTAATACACTTAGGTCAATTCATGGGAAATAACAAGGTGTCAAAAAGTGTCCGAAACAAGTAGCAACAGTACGGAAAATTACAAATCCAAAATACAGTGAACTTCAATCTATTGTTTTACAAAAAAATTGAATGCGGATAAATTATTAAGCTTGGATTATACATTATAAATAAATAATTTTAAAAAGAAAATTATTAAAAAAATCTGAAAGCTTTCAGATTTTACATTACGCCCAAAGGGGCTTTTTTTAACGTTTTGTGTGCTACCTTTGTTTATTAAATATCATGCTCGTCGCACTTAAACCATAAAATTCAGTTCAACAGCAATATTGCAAAAAAATTTTAAAACGAGCATATCTTTAGAACTTCCGATACACAGTTCCGCGCGCTGGAGATAAAAAATGTTTTTTTCCCCGTAGAGTGTTGCCATTGCTCGCTTTGAAATCCTTGAGTTTGTTAATCAAAAATTCGCTAAAGGCTTACAAAATATGAAATCGATCATAAAACAAATTCCAAATTTGGGCTTTCAGATGCCCATATTCGCAGAATGATTACGTCATTCAAAATTGGATAGCTCTAGGTACCGTTGTTTTATTACAATGCGAGAAACATACATACATTTATGTACACACAACACAGATAAATATAACACAGGACGGTAATAATTGGTGACAGCAATTTGAAAAGTGAAACGGACATACAAAATTTTCGATGCAAAATTCCAAAACGAAATTAATGGCCTTTCTGGGCTAACGCTTTTTGGGTTAATAATACTTTTAACATAAATAAATAACATTAAATTACGTTTGAACGTTTTTTGAACAGGTTTATACTGACAGATTAAGCTATTTTTTGACGAGAATATCGTTTTTGTCTTTTTTTGAAAATGCGACTTTTTGAGACTTAAAATGCTTTCGCAATGCGCATTGTTTCCCTTGTACATAAACGCTTTAGTAAAAGATCGTTACGTTTCAGTAAAGTTCGGCAAGTCTTGCAAACCCAAACTGAAATCTGTTTCTGAAACCTCGAAAACTAACAAGAATAAATAAATGAAATCTAACGGAAATGAATTTATTACAGCTTGCGACAAATTAACATTTGGAAATGATACCAATAACGTAGAAGCGAAGCTGAGTTTCATATACGATACACTTCAAATTTTTCTCCAAATGATCCGTACAGGAAATGCTAAGCCGGAAATGTGATTTTAAAACGATTAATATGGTAAAACTAAGTTCGGGAAATGACAGGTGCAGGAATAGAGAGCATTATTGATAGAGATCCTTAATTTGGATAAAAATGCAGTGCATGCGATACATGCACTACGCCAATGATAGATGGAGCTTATATTTGCTTCACTGATACTCATTTTTTTTCAGGTGGTTTGAAGCAGGGAATAGTCATATAAGAAGCGACAGAATTAAATATTAGTCCACAGTTATTTTGTAATAAAAGCAGAGCATTATGAAATAATTACTAATAGAAAAAATTTTACTGCGCTGTAATTCTTTTAAGTATTTGAACATTATTCGAGAACGGAAATTACAAAAGAATAATTTTTTAAGTCCTCGCATTTGAATACATTAAATTTGTTTTAAAAACAGATCTATTTGCTATGTTTCCAGTGTTTTATATGTGATTCGAACCACACAACTATACGTATGGAATTATCGTTGTTCCTGTGACTTACCTGACAGTGACATTAAAATAAGCCAGCGAATTTTATCGGGGCGAGCATCTCAGAATTGCAACTGTCGTTCGCATGGTAACCATATAGATGACAATATAGATGATAGTATAGGTAACCATATAGATGACAGTATAGTAACCATATATATGACCTCCTTGGTAACCATATAGATGACAGTATAGGTAACCATATAAATGACCTCCTTGGTAACCATATAGATGACCTCCTTGGTAACCATATAGATGACAGTATAGGTAACCATATAGATGACCTCCTTAGTAACCATATATAGATGACAGCATGACTTTTCCATTCCAATTTTGAAGAAGAAGACCCTGGGTAACAGATCTAAGAATCTCCCACCCCTCTTTCCCTACCAGGAAGTCACTTGTGAGGACTTTCGACTGGCGAATGCCCCCATGCTATACACTTACACCAAAGCCTCCTCCGGATTCAGAACCGGAAGATACCAACTCTGCGGTAGCAATCAAGTTGAATAGTATTATGATTAATTATTATAATGGGTTAGGTTGTTGGAGTACAGCAAAGAAAGCATACAAGGACTATAAGCCTAAGGAAAGGGACGCCTTCGTGAAGGACGTTCTCAAGGAAACTGGCTAGCATTCACATTACACACCGGGAAAACCACCATGCAACCAGCCCGAAATTCCAGTATTCGGCGGATTTAACCATTTGGCTAGTGGTGGAGTCATTATAATGGACAAAAGTTCCTTTTCTAGCGTATATTTCTAGTTTATATTACTAGCTTTTTCTACTTGACGAAATCTATATCTTCCTACTTTCTGATCCAAAGCATTTTCCCGCACTGAAGGGCACTTAGCCGACTTAGGCTTGGCCACTACTAAGGCAGGAAGTGGTGGCTACTTTATTGTGGAAGCACTTAATATATACGCCTTCTATAAAAGGACGGGAAATTACAGCCATGCCTTCTCCGTTACTCGAACCGGGCCCTTCAGTACCACTTCAGGCTTCTCTAAGCACTATACTGTCATGCGGCTTTCTGATCTAAAGTAAAATTCAACCATAGCAATAAATGTTAACAACAAGGAATGAATAGCTGCTCAATAGACATAACTAACAAGGAACGAGGGCACTAGTTTTAAACAAAACAGCAACGAGAAATGTCAACATTTAGATGGCACATGTCTTATTACTATTGTACTTCATTTTAGCGGTTTAAATAACGAAGATCTGATCTCCCTACGCCACCCTTTTATGGTTAAATGGATATTTTCTCTATGGACACCGGTACTTGAAGTAATCTTGACCCATAGATTAAAGTCTTGATAGCAGCTTTCAAACAGTAAGTTGAAATTTAAGTAACAATCGTACTAAAAAAAATATTCGTCGTTTTAAGTTAACAAAAAAGTTAATAAAACAGTCAAAATAAAATCCTAAAACAACATTTTGGCAGGCAATATACCAGTAGTATCACCTCATTGAAATTTTCAACTAATTTTATTTCTTCGAAGAAATTTATAACAATGTTTCTTTCAAAAATGCTAACTGATGAAACCTGCAAAGGAAGTAAATGCTCTTAGCATCAATAAATATTGTTCCGAATTTGGTATTTAAAAAGCTAATGTTAGTTCAATTATAAATTAAAGGGTTTTATTTCTCGCGCAGTGCAGCGCGTGACGAATATTAAAAGAAAGCTAAGCCGGAAAAATTAAAAATACAAGAGCGCGTGCGTTAAATAAATAAATATCTCTTTTTGATTTCGAGAAAGTACTGGAAAATTCTAGCGCGTGATTTTAAAATCTTATAAAAGGAGGAAAACATCTCAGTTTGTAGTAGTTGCTTAGTTTGTTGTTATTTAGAAAACTGCCGTTGTTGATTATAGCGAATTCGCGGATTAGCGTTCTTTAGCTGTTTTGAATTACGTTCTATTGTACATTTAAGTAGTTAAAAGATAACTACTGTGGGATATTGTGATACTGCATGATAATTTGAGAAAATTTAAGCATTTCTGTTGTGATAATAATAAATTTTTGTTCATTTTTCATCGGACTTGTGCACTCATTTCATAACGAACCTGTACGCACGCAACAATTTTTGGTGTCAGGAGTGGGGTTTTGAATGCCAATAACAAGAGGGATGGAAGAACAATTGAGACAGCTCATTACTGCTTTTGCTGCTTTCTAAGAAAAGATGGAAGCTGGACAAACATCTTTTAAAGAAGAAATGAAATTGGGCCAGGAATCCGTTAAGGAAGAGATGAAATCTCTTAAAAATGAGATGAAAGCAGGTCAGGACGAAATCAAAAGAGAAATTACCTGCGTAATAGAAAATAAATTTGAGGCTATGGAAGTCAGAATAGACGCGGTTGAAACTAAAGTTGGACAAATAGAAGAAAGAATTTCTTCTGTAAAAGAACATATAGAAGAGAGAGTTTCTGCCGTCGAACAACAAATTGATGATAGGGTTTCTGCTGCCGTCGCCAAAGAAGTTGACAGCCTAAAGAAGTGCATAGCGACGGTAGGAAACAATTCTGAAGGTTTCAAATTTTTATCGATGCCTGCTCGTTCCGTTCTGAAATTATCTACATATGATGGGAAGACCTCCTGGCAGGTGTATAGGACACAATTTTCTATCGTTGCGGATGCGAATGGATGGGATTCCCAAGCTAAGGCCTGTCATCTCGCCGCTTCTCTGAGAGCAGACGCAGCGGATATCCTGCAGACGCTTCCCGAAAACCAGAGACTAGACTTTGAAGCTCTATCCGGCGCATTGGAACTGCGCTTTGGTGAAAAGTGTTTGAAAGACTACAGCAGGCTTCAACTAAAATTCCGTCAGCAGAGGCCCACCGAAACACTTCAGGAGCTCGCCACGGATGTTGAAAGGCTGTCACATCACGCCTTTTCGGAGTGCCCGACAGAAACAAGAGAAATCCTGTCGCTGCAATATTTCATCGACGGCATCCGGGATCCTGAAATACAAAAAGCTCTTCGAATGGCAAATTTAAAGGACATAAAAAGCGCTCTGTTGTACGCCATGAAATTGGAGGCAGCCCAGCAAGCAACTCTTAGAGATCGCTACCCAGTCAGAGCTGTGCGAGTCCACGACCCAGGGAACCAATTGATGGCTCGTTTAGATGATTTATCCAGACAAGTCGGAGCTTTGATACGAAGTAGGAGCGAGAAGAATATTTTTTTTTTTTCCCGAGGAATCCCAATTGTTTTTCCTTTTTTCATACATACTATTGTATAAGATTCCAACAGTTTTTCTTCTAGAGCCCTGCAGTTTAATTTCTTTACAGTTACCAAGTGTGGCTTCTTTTGCTAGTGCGTCAGCCCTCTTATTACCATGGAAATCTACATATTGTTGCGTTTTTCTCTTCCTTCACGTTCGTACGGGGTTTCGTGTGGATTTGGAGTGAATAATGACAATACTACTTGATGAAGTATCGAAACACACTTTATTTAGACAATATTAATCAGGACAACTCCAACAACACTTTTTACAATCGTTGAAGATCTCCTATAAACACGCTGAAACAATCAGCGACACAGCTTCACACTGTCAGGCAATAACGGTGGATACAGCTTCCTGCAAAGCATCAGAGTACAGCTCCCGACTCTGCTTGGTCGTTCTCGGAACTCCACGTACTCTCGAGACTCTCCACGCTACAACTCGCGATGCACTCGACGACACACGAGCACAGCTCCCGACTCTTCGGTTCAGTCATTCCCGGAGCTTAACACCCTCTCTCGACGATGCACTAACCGCGATACACTAACAGATTCCTTTGGTGCACTCGACGACCCACTCGGCACTCGCTGCCCGACTGTCAACTCGATCAACTCCGCACGGACTGACTCGCTAGACGAGACACACACTAACTAACTGCGGACCAGCAGGGTTTATATAGCTTTCGGCTTGTGTTCGAGAACATTTTGGGCTAAACGGGTAAGAATTCGTTCCAGAAGGTTCTCCATCCGCCCATGGTATATCGCCAATTTTGTCGCCAAATGTCGCCAAACGGGCGTTTTTTTGCCAAATGTGCAACTCCGCCTTCCCATGCTATTTTATGGCAACCCTAAAATTGCTTTTTGGAGAAGCCATCTCACCGTACCTGTACATTTCGTAACAATATATTGAGAGCTCTGTATTTTATTTAAAGAAATTAAATAATAAAGAATTTGCATAAATCTATGCATGTTTCTCGCACTGTGATAAAACAACGGAACCTAGAGCCACCCAATTTTGAATAAAGTTCCACTCGAATATGGGCATTTGGAAGCCCAAATTAGGAATTTGGATTTTGTTTTATTATCTATTTTATCTTTATAAAACTTTAACTAATTTTTGATTAACCAACTCAAAACGACTTCAAAGCGAGCAATGGCATCACTGTACGGGAAAAAAAAAAAAAAAAGAAAAAAAAAAAAAACATTATTATCTCCAGCGCGCGAGACTATGTATCAGAAATTCTAAAAAGGCATGCTCAATATAAAATTATTTCGCGATATTGCTGTTGACTGAATTTTATGGTTTCAGTGCGAAGAACATGATATTTAATAAATAAAGGTAACAAGTGCACAAAACGTTAAAAAAGCCCCTTTGGGCGTTATGTAAAATCTGAGAGCTTTCAGATTTTATAATTTTTTTTATTTATTTATTTTACTTTTTAATCTGTTTAATTTAAATAAGAATGCATATAATTCATGAAATAGCTAATTTAAAACATTAAATACTTTTTTAAAGAATTGAATTACGTATTTTTTCACGTTTTAATTATACAGATGATATATATCGTTCCCATGTTAGCCTAAACGCATATTCATCTAACACCATATAAAATGTTTTGCTGTTTCACCTGGGTCATCTGTATCGATAATCTATATTGATAAACCATATTAAACTCTTAGGCGATGGTTAAAAATTGAAGATTTTTATTTTTTCAATTTTTAGGAGAAATACCTTATAGTTATAATATGGGTTATTACTCTGTCCTTTGTTTTTTTTAAGTGCCTTCGGATAAATCGAGAACGTCATTTCTGGTATTACCCTTGTTTATCAGGAGCTCAGTGAACCTTTTAACAAAATTAATAATTTTTTAGAAATAATAAACCTGCACATGAATAGATTGTGACAACTGTTTATGTGGCATATAACGTATCAGACTTTCTCTGCAGCTATTTATGTGTATTAAAAATAAATATAAAATTCAAAAGTTATTTTATTATAAGAAAACTATTGAAAATGTATCACTTCCCAAATGAGTCAAAATATTTTCCACCAATTTCAGGCTTCATTTTGCTGCAGTCGGTTTTGGATTTCATCGTAAAACGTTTGTATGTATATAGTTCCAAATCAATCAAGGATGATTTTAGGTTTATCTCCTGTATAATTCGATAATGCTCCTTTTATATAGAAATCAAATTTTTTTTCTTCATTTAAATAGATTAAAACGAAAAAGCTTTGATCTTACTGCTTAAACTAAAACTTTTTTCTTTGCATAGTTTCAGAGGGGGAAAAATCTAAGGGGTAATATTCAGAAACAAGCGGTTAAATATTATAAATTTCAGAAAAGAAAAGAAATTGATGTATGCCACAACATTTTTAAACTATGCTCTTGCTTTTGTGTCGAGAGAATTATCGATTATACGATTAGGCTTAGTTTAATCGGTAAAACTTGTAAATAAGCATTATCGATTAATCATTATTTCATTGCATTTTCAAGCACCACTTCTCTTCTGCCGTTCTGCTAATATATTGCTTCTTTCGCAATTCGAAATTTGGACACATTCGTGTAGTCGTCAGTATTTGATCTTTTACTCTGATAAATGTGCTGTCGAGCCAGCCAAGAAGTTCAAATCGAATTTTAAAATTCCTTTTTGGAGGAATTACATCGAACTTCTTCTTTTCGAGAGTTGGATGAGAGGTAAATTTTCCAACTCGTCAAACTCTTTTGACTGATCCGAAGTAGAACTTCGTCGACTCGGACCGTAACTGCAGAAGTAGACAACACAGCGTTCGTTCTCTGTAACCTTAGCTGCGTCGTGATGCGCAATTCTACGAATGCGAAACTGAGTCAAGATCGAATTCCGAATTCCCGCTAGAAGCGCTCCTTCATCCGTAAATTCGTTTTTAACTTCTCGAGAGTACATGTAAAAAAGATCCAATGCACTCTAGTCTTTCAGCGTTCGAGCGAGTGTAAAGTTAAAATTCAGAGGTGAAATTAAATAATTCCCACTCTCCCAATTTATTCTTCCTAATTTATTCTTCATTCCGCTCTACTCATTTATTCACATAAATTAAATTGAGCTTAATGAAAATAATGAAATTAGACTTAAAGGAAAAATACGACTATCATATAAAATCAGCTTAGATTTTATGTAATTAACAATATTTTACCTTTATAGTCTCTACAGAAAAGTATTATTTATTGTCCTATTTTTTAAAGGAAAATATTATCTATATATATAAAGAGGAAAGTATGTGTGTTTGTCCTCTAATAACTCAGTCATTACTATAGCTATTGTCGCTAATCGCTAAACTTTCTACTATTCTTTTCTGAATCCTGGAAAAGGTCAACGTCCACTGTTAGGAAAAAAAAAAAAAAAAACTAAAATAATCAGACATATTAATTAAAAACTCGGGAAAACGGTCATTTTCGCCCTCCTTTTTCCCCGTGGCAACAGTCTCGCAAGCTGGAGATGAAATCTGCTTTATTTCGAAAGTTGTTGCCATTGCTCGCTTTCAAATCCTAGAGTTTGTTAATAAAAAATTTCTATGTTTTACGATGAACTAAAAATAGCACTGCCAAACATTAAGTACATTATTCTCGATTCCAAAATTGTGAAGCCATTTCGACTGCGTGCGACTTTAATCAGCCGAGATATTAATTAATAAACTCCGAAAACATTAATTTCCGCACTCATTTTTCCGAGTGGCAACATTCTCGCTCATTGGAGATAAAAATGCTTTATTTCGAAAAGTGTTCCTACTGCACGCTTTCAAATCGTAGAGTCTGTTAATTAAAAAACTTGTGAGTTTTACGAATTCAGTATATATAAAAAGGAATATGTGCTTGTTTGTTTGTTCGCGTTATTGATTTCTGATCAATTATGTTCTATTTTTTGCCGCACTGAATCAACTAAAATTGAATATAGGTAAACTTTTGGAAGGAACTTGAGCTTTTACGACCATTTTGATTAGAAAGACGAAAATCATTAAAAACGTGCCATTGTTGCTGATATAATAAGAGAGTGAATTAGTTTATTTTTCATGGTAATTTTTTATGTGGGTTCCAAATCGCATCAGACTGAAAAAAATGTATGACTATGAATTGTACTTTTTGCATCGTTATTACAGAGATATTGCAGCGGTGTCGTCCTGTCTGTTGTTATTTATATTACGCACTGTCTAACTTAACTGGCATCGGATATTTCCGCTAGTATTATAATAAGTAAAGATGAGCTGTTTTTAAATTTTTAAATTTCATTTTTTTTAAAATTTATTTGTCTCTATACATCGAAGTTTAGAACTGGTCTGAGAAAACCATCCAAATAAATGAAAATTATGTGTGCCTACATCAATTAAAAGTAATTTAAGAAAGCGTGAAAAGTTTTCAAACTTTGTAACGAATCTTCTTTCAAATAAAAGTTGTAGTGTGTGGCTTTAAATAACGTAAATCTTAGAATGTTAAAAGAACTATTCATCTCTATTAACTGTATTCATATTGGCAAGCATTTAGAAACCTTCAAAAAGGTGTTGTTGGTTGCTCTAAAACAAATTATAAGGTATTTCTCCCGCCTTCTTAGCGTGCCTTCGTGGTGTGGTGGTCTGCACGCTGGGCGCGTATTCCAGAGGTTCGTGGTTCGATTCCAGGAGAAGGCGTTGCTCATTTTTCATCTCTTCTACTTTAAAAATAACCTAATGACTCTACAAAGTAATATATGAAAGATTACTTAGTCTCTAAAAAAGTGTTAATTTGTGAATAAAATCTTCGAATAATTAACGCACTTTCCCTTTTTTGTGTATTAAACACATGAGCGTTACTCGTAGATAAACCTTTACCATGAAATATGAAATACATTCGCATTATTGACTCTATTATTATTATCATGTCATTGTTATTCAAGTAATTCGTAATTCTGAAACGAAGGCGCTAGAAAATGCAGGCTACATAAAATGCCTTAACCTTGGCTTTTTTTGAAGTTAGTATTTTAAGATAATGAACAAATTAATATTAATACTTCTGGGGTGGAAGTAAAGGATGGAATCACTTATCCTAGCACAGCAAATTAAAATATTGAACAGTTTTGTGAGAATATAAGGATTGGTTTTTGTGTTTTCCGCCCATGCCGCCCAGTTCGTAACACTGAGATTTGCAATATGCTATTCCCTTGCACTGATGCAAGCAAATCGGGAGTCTCCTTCTTTCCCCCATTGGCAGTAGTTTTCTTTCCGAATCATTTGAGATAGTTGCGATATGGCCCATGACACGTTTGGAACTATGTCAACTATGGAAATCGAAATAATTCGTATATAGTTTATATATAATTAGATGACTATTTTGTAACTAAACCAGGGCTAGTAATTTCGACAAAACCTCACAAGCTTTATAAATTACGTCAATAAATTTTAAAGAAAAGTGAAATACTCAATTTACAATATAGTAAATTTAAGTAACGCTTCTGACAGGAAATGATACGTATAATATTATTTTAATAAGGTTATTTATTATATTTTTCCTCTATTAAGATGAAAATAATACACAATTATTTGAAAAACTTGCCAGCATGCTTTATTTCCATAATTATTAATTCTGGATTTATATTTAGCCTACACAGTTTCTCAAAATATGACAGAGAATTTTATGGGAGCGTTCACCTTTGTATACGTATAAAAGTTCTGGATATATAAAATTTCAGCCTAACGTTTTCGCACAGAAGGGCTTGAAGTGGCATTTTGCGTTGGATCACTGTAAAAGACTGAATCACTTTTCAGACTGTTGCCACCAAATATTATCGCCCTGTATTATTTAAAAAGAAACTAAATAAAGGAGAATGTGCATTAATTTACGTATGTTTCTCGCACTGTGAAAAATTGACGGTCTTTAGAGCCATCAAATTCTAAATAACGTAATCCTCCACGCATGGAAGCCCGAAATTTGGAATTCGTTTTATTAAATCTATTTCATATTTTGTAAAATTTTAACGAATTTTTGATTAACAAACTCAAGGATTTCAAAGCGAGGAAGGGCAACACTGTACGAAAGAAAGAACATTTTGATCTCCAGTGCGCGCGACTGTCTATCGGAAATTCTAAAGATATGCCATTTTTAAATATTTTATGATACTGCTGTAGAATTGAATTTTATGTGGTTTAAGTGTGAAGAACATGATATTTAATACAGGTAAATAAAGGTAACACATAAAAAGGAAAAAAAATATTCCAGTTAGTGAAACATGCATCGTATTTTAATGCAAAAAGTAAGAAGCAAAATGTTCCATTCTTTCAAGTTCGAATTTTTCACAGATATGCATAATACTTTCATAAATATAGTTATAAATTAAAAAGAGTGAGTTAATTTCATCCAATGAAATATTAGCAAATACCTGTTTAATTGTTTTCCCTTAAATTTGGTTGAAATACTGTGAAATTTCGATCGATAATAGGCACAGAAAAGCGATCAGTAAATTTGATCTTAAATATTTCTGCTAATTTGCATACAAATAAAGTACGGAGCATTTAGTATTTAATTTATTAAAGAAGAATTAATATTTCACTAACTAAAATTAATTTTCGCTATAAGGAAATCACACGAAATGTTAGTTTTTATATTAGCATAACCCTGCCTGGTATTCAAACTATTAAAAATGTTCTGCGCGTTATTTTAAGAAACTTTGCATATATAAGATCTCTATTTAAGAAAACATATACGGAATTTCTCCCGGCTCCTTGGCATGCCTGTGTGGTGTGGGGGTCTGAACGCTGGGCGCGTCTTCCAGAGGACCGCGGTTCGATTCCTGGCGAAGGCATTGCATATTTTTCATCTTGCCTGCTTCCAAAAAATACCTAATGTCTCTACACACAAACCAGTTTTTTTAGCAACCACTGTAATAAAAGAGTGCCTCTCTTGGAAAAGTTTTAACCGCTATGCAAAGTTTTATAGGTAAGCCATTTTTATAGGTTTTTTTAATAATAAATTCCTAATTTAGAACCAAAACAATTTACGGAGTGTAAATTCAGGAAAAAGTAGTTTTAAAATAAGAATATATTTCCTATTTTATTTTTTAACGCAACAAAAAGGAACAGACCTAGTTATCGATTTACTGGGGGAAAAATAAAGCTGTGAACAGTTGGATAAAATTGGATAACTTATGAATCCAGTGGAATCTATTTAAGGTGACTTTATATTATTTTTGAAAACATAATTCTGTTAAGCAGAATATTTGAAACACGTTTTGTTTTGGAAATATACGAGTATTTGAATAATCCAATATTTTTTCCATTATGACATAAATTTTTTACCGCATAAAATGGGATTTGTTTAACTCAATTTCTTACGAATTTTGAATTTAAGAAGTAAACTTTTGTGGAACTTTTTGAAGAAAGTTTCATGGTAACAAACAGTATGTGTCGTTATACTACGACCATGTAAAGGACTCTTGCAAAAACTTACACGGAAATTTGTGATTTAAGACGACTATATCTAACAGTAGAAAAACTACGAAGCTGAATATTAATTTTGTTAATAATAAAGCTTTATATTTATTTTATTTAACGCTCTCACTTAGCAGATTTAAAGTCCTGGCAAAATCAAAAGCATTGCTATTTGAAGGAAATATTTGTCGCAATCCTCGTCTGCATTCTATCCAATAAAATAAATACTGTCTTCAATAAAAACTTACACGGAAATTTGTGATTTAAGACGACTATATCTAACAGTAGAAAAACTACGAAGCTGAATATTAATTTTGTTAATAATAAAGCTTTATATTTATTTTATTTAACGCTCTCACTTAGCAGATTTAAAGTCCTGGCAAAATCAAAAGCATTGCTATTTGAAGGAAATATTTGTCGCAATCCTCGTCTGCATTCTATCCAATAAAATAAATACTGTCTTCAATAGTTAAGTCTTTTCTTTATTAAATTAATGCACAATTTTCCTCGAAGTCTTATTTTATGACGAAATGACATTATAGCAAATTTTTCTTTACTATTTTGAACACATTATCTTAAATATGCAGTTTTATGTTCCATATTTTAAATTAATTATTAAGGGATTAATTCTTAAACTAGTTGGTTAATTTTAGAAGTTTAGTGTTGTTTTAGGCAACTAGTACCTACATATGCAGTTCTGAATTATAAAATAAAAATCATAAACTTTTAAAAAATAGCCTTATTGCAATTTTTTAAAGGTTATCATTTTGATATATACTTTATTTTTTGAAACTTTATTGGTAAATTCTTCAAGGTAATCTGATATTTTCTGATTTACATTTTAAAAATATTTCCCAATAATTAATACTAATTATTAATCATTAATTAAAATATGGTGTTTGAGATAATTTAACATGAGGAACTGAACAAGATTTTTTTTCGGCAATATTATGCATTGGGCAAATTGCAATTATGTAAATGTAAATTGCAAAATTATGCAAATTATGTAAAAGGGGGAAGGACACTTTTTTTTAAATTAAATAATTAATTTCTTCTCTTATTTTTGAAGTTTTTGAAACAATATAATCAGAAAAAGGACCTCAAAATTCTATAGACCAACAGACTGAATCAGACTTCCGTATATCTCTAAATAGTAAGAAACGACCTTTTGTATTGACAGTGTTATATTTTTATTTTCTTGCTAGCAAGTTTAAAATATCATACTTTTGCTTCAGAAATCAAAACTTTTATTGATAACAAATATTTCAACTCGATAATCTGCACAGCAATACACCAATACAACAATACATCAGCTGAGATTTCTGAATTGCCCAAGGACCAAACTTAGGATCTTACGAATTACAGAATTTAATTTCTTTTTCTGGTTGCTGTGATACTCCTTCAATGAGCATTTATTGATTTTGAAATCAAATTTTTGCAACAAGAGATACCATATCGAAATGAAACAATAGCTTTTTTTAAAAAAAAAAAAAAAAACCCACTTTGTATGATAAATGTTTACTTATCTGTATTATGATGCATTAATACATTGCACCATTATACAGACAAGATAGGTATTCCATAGTTATGAATTATGCGATTTTGTCTATTTATAAACGCCATATATGCCCATTCCTTCAACCAAAGGCCAAGTAACTTTGTAGTCTCTCTTTAAATGTTTAATTAAAAACAACGAATACGATTCCCAAGAGTGCGCAATGATTTATGGTGCTTTCCTACGTGACTGGGGTCGTGTCTATCTCTACACAGATGCTGCTTCACAGTTGTCGCTTCCTGTCGTCTGGTGACAACACGGAACAATGCCTCCTTCAGCGATTCAAGTAACAGATGTGACACCGACTGTTTCGAAGCTTGCTCCGCTGTTTCGAAGTAGCCAACCCTTTCTTTTAAACGAAAAAGGTTCGAGCTTTTGGAAGGCTAACATTTATATTTACATATCGCACGGATCTACATGATTCAAGATTCTAAAGATCAGTTTCAGTAAGTTATATTACAAGCGAAAGGGTAAAGCATAATATATCAATTTAAATTATGATATTTGTATTAATTATCCATTCAAACTGAGTTAAGTTTTCACAGCTTTCAGCTTTAACAATCCCACTGTCATGCGTTCAACAGCTCTTTTAATTATATAAAAACTTATGGTTGATATAAATTAAAATCATAAAAAACTTCTTTGTGCTTACCAAAAAAAGTGGAAATTTTTACTAAAAAATGAAACTTTCTGGATTCGATTTTTATGAAAGGAAATGATTAAGCTTGATTGTCAAATGAATGGAATGAAGTAACCGTATAATATGGACTTAAAAAAAAAAAAAAAAGATACACTTATTTATTTTAATTACGCTTGCACGTCATTCAGCTAAATAATGTGTGAAGTCTGGGTTTGGGCTAGAATCTAGGGCTTCTTTGTTCGTTAAAAGACATGAGAAGCTACAATATACGAAGCTAGTCACCAAAGCCGGTGAACGGTTTCAGAACTGAACTATGGTTTTAGAACTGAAAGATTATACCTCCATGGAATGTTAGAAAAAATATCGCAGAAAAATTATCCTGGAAAATATATCATTAGGAAAAATATCATAGGAAAAATATATACGTATGGAGAAAATATCCCCATTATTCATATTTTTACTCCTCTCATTAAAATATAGACGCCGTAGAAACGTTAGGTATTTTTTGAAAGAAGAACCGATGAAACATGTGCAATGCCTTCATCGGGAATCGAACCACGGACCTCTCGAATACGCGCCGAGTATGCTGACCCCTACACCACGAAGGCATGCTAAGAAGGCGGGAGAAATACCTTATATACTCCCTCCTTTAAAGGGAGACTGCGGATTAGGAGACCCAGTCACCAAATCCTGGTGGTGGAGAATCATCATCCACCATCTTTTTTAGTTCGGGCGCCACTGTACAGACACTAGGTAATTTCGAAGCAGGAGAGATGAAAAACCAGCAAGGCCCTCAACGGGACTCGAACCACGGACCCCTCGAATACGCGCAGAGTGTGCTTGCTAGCTATTACACCACGAAGGCATGCTAAGAAGGCGGGAGAAATACCTTATAACGTTACTATAATTATTAAATACATTAATCATTTATTTATTACAAAACACATAGTGATATCCTTAACAAAAATTTCACATTTAGGAACGTAACATTATTTATATAAGCTAGTAATAACATTCTTCAGTTTTTCATTATATTTTGCAAATAATAATATGCTCAGGTCGTTTTCCCAAGAATTAAAATTATTTGCGTAGTAATACGTAACTACGTTAAGAACCTTCGTTTAAAAGCCATATTGTTTTAGGAAACATTCGAGATAATCCTGCTCCTCCACTAGCACAGTATCTATTATCTGCACATAAATCTACCACAAATAGGAAAGCTCTCTTTTAGCAATTGATATTATTTCACGCATTACATATCGTTGGAAATCTGTTTCTTAAGAAGGCAGGTGAAACAGATTTAGACCTAGGTTTGCACCAACAGTTAAAAAAAAAAAGGAAACTAGAAATTAAAATTAAAATTAAAAAAAGAAAATCTGAAAGAATTTAAATTTTTAACGATCCCCTAAAAGGGTTCTTTTATAGTTTTTTGTGATTTATCAGTAGAGATTATCAACAGACAGGGCTCAGAAGGAATAGCGAAATATTTTATACAATGTTTAATAAGTATGCCTTTAAGACGAGGGTTCGGCAAACGTTTTTCAAAAGGATCAGATTGTAAACATTTTAAGCACTGCGGTTTAAGTACCAGGCATGAAGATATGAAAAACAAGAGTTCTTTTTTTTTTTTTTTTTTTTTTTTTCGTTATTATAAAGTGATATTTTTAAATAATATTTCAACACATTTTGCTAACACTTACACACACACACACACACACACAAAGAAAGGAATAAAAGTTTTGCATTTACACATTACAAAATTTTATGATTTATATAGATTAAAATTTCTAATGTAAAGATGTAGAGTCATTAGTGTTTTCTCTGAGATACTGTTTCATCGTACTGGAGTTCGAAATTAGTATTTCCTATCATTAAAGTTGTTTGCAAATGCTCATCTGTTAATAACGATCTGAACTGCTATTTTTCATGCTTCATTTCCGAAAATATCTTTTCGCATTGGTAAGTACTCCCAAATGCGGATATAAATCCCCCTGCATATGATTTTAATCGAGCATATTTATCTTTCGAAAGATAAAATTGTGTCAAATCCTTTTCTTTAAACATTATTTTAAAGATATCATCATTTTGCAAATCAATCATTTCCACTTGAAGATCTGATGTCATTAGCTATTATGCATATTAAACATAAAACTTTGTCATTTAATTCTATGATAAAATAACTGCCACTCCATTCTGCTTTAAAAGCAGGACATTCGAGGTCTACATTTCTTTTCTTGTTTGATTTTCGGAGTAACGTTATAACGGTAGGTAATGAATAAAAAAGAAAAAAGAACAAAATATCACAGAGTACGTTAAGAGACGCGCACCACTGGAGCAAAACTGTCAACAGACTCGCGCGGCGCACAATGCGCAAGCAATTGCTCTCCTCCAACTTCCGCTGATCGCCGCGATTATCGCGCGTTGCGCACGACGTGTTCCAGCTGTCGAATATAGTTGACTCTACAGGCGCTTAAAGTAGTTTGATTCCGAATGTAAGTCCAGGAAGACAATATCGAAGATGTAAAATAAGGTGTAACCAGCTTGTCACGTGTGCATGAGATGACGTCCGATTGGTAAGAAATATACAAAATAAGCACAAATAATGAGTGGTACGCAGTTATAAGTCATGAAATAAGATGCAAAATATAGTTATAAAAGTATTTTCAAAGTTATAGCATGTCAGCTGATGAAAACAGAAGTCCGTGGGTCACGTGACGAGGTCACGCACAAGGTGGGGACGATGGGAAGTGCTGCATAAAATGAGGCAGTCCTTCAAAGTAATAAACATGAATAATACTGCAATGAATAAAAGTAATATATACACATATACATAGTGCAGAGTACATAGCAGTGCTCTCTATAGCACACAATCGAAGAAGAGGTCACGTGGGTTGTCCCCTCCCTAGCCAAGTATTGACACTAAGAGACGTTGCTTGATTTTGGAAATCGTGGCAGTCCATTATATTGTAGAAAAGCTATTATTCACAACACGGGCAGCATTAGGTGGGAAAATTAGCTGCATAAGAAATAAGTAAGAAAAAGCTGCATAAGTTCTAAGGTATCGATCTTCGTTTAAAATTTCGCAGCGAAAGATGCGAAAGTATTGCATGATTTCACAGTCCTGTGCATTGCTAAAAAGTTTGTCGTTTGATTTATGAAGAAATGCATCAGTGGGGGTCGATATGCACGTCCTCAGGAAATTACTAAATGAGGACCTGCACATCGATCTTATTGAAGCATTTCTTCATAAGTCAAATGACAATTTTTTTAGTAACGCACCTGTTGGAAGTGCGTTCAACTCAACTAACTTTTCAACTCAACTAACAGTGCGTAATTTGATTTAGTTTACATTAAAAAAAAAAAAAAAACAATATCATCTCGCGGGCCGGATTAAAAACACGCGGCAGGCTGGATATGGCCTGCGGGTCGTAGTTTGCGAGCCCGCGATTTAGAACAACATGGAAACTTAATAATCTTCTGCGTATTTAAACCGTGAAAAAGTATGAAATGTAATTCTATAAAAGTATTTAATGTTTTAAATTATATATATGAAGAATTAAATACATTTTTATTTAAACCAATTAGATTAAAAAGTAAAAATAAAGTTTTTAAGACCTGTATCTATTGCATTTAAATAGTTTTGTTTTAATTTAATTCTATGAAAATATTTAATATTTTTAATTAGATATATCATGAATTAAACGCACTTTTACTTAACTAAATCATATTCAAAAGTAAAGAAATACTACTAATCTTAAAAAATGCATCTTTTGCTTTTAAATAGCTTAGTTGTTTTCATCAATAAAAAGAAGAATAAATATGAAAGGTAAATGTCTTATATTTTGCCGAATGGCAACAGATTGAAATGTGAAAAAAAAAAAAAAAAAATGCATTAAAATGAAGCAACGCCAAGTCGCGTTTCGAGAATAATAGCTTTTTTCAGCTAAAAAACAACCGACAGACAGAGCATCTATTTTGCATTTTTCGAAGGGAATTAGTGAATATCCTATCATTTACTAAATGCAGTCGTATTCCAATATAATCTTAGGATTAATTTAAATCCGACCGTAGAAATAATGAACGTGCAGTACGTCTTATGCAACAGAACTTATTAAATGTAAAGATATATCTTTTTAATGCAAAAGCTAAATAAGTATTGTTAATGTATTATATAACTTACTATTCTTAAAAACTGCATTTATTGCTTTAAAAAAACTTATTTTGTTCATCAATAACAAAGAGATTAAATCTGAAAGATAAGTAAATATCTAGCATTTTGCCGAATGATAATAATGAAGAGAAATAGCCTTTTTGGGCTAAAAATAACCGACATACCATCTATTTTGTTAATTTCGAAAGGAATTTATGAACCTTACATCCTATAATCTATGAAATGCAGTTGTATTCCAATATAATTTTACTGATTAATCTTAAATTCGACTGTAGAGTAATAAACAAACAGTACGTCTTTTGCAACAGAATCCATTAAATGCAAAGATATCTTTTTAATACAAAAGCGGAATAAATATTATTAATGCATTATAAAACTAATTAACTTTCGATAGCACTTTTATAGGATAAAGAATATTTCATAAAGCTCTCAAAGCATAATCTTTATTATATGCGGTTTAAGTGTCTGTTTGTCGCCGATAGTTTATTGGTTGCTTGCGTAACTGTACTAGCCAATGAGGTGAAGTTGCCACGGCATTCAAATAGTCCATATACACTGATACCATACATGCAGTTATCATTGTTTTAATTAAATTATCATGCTATTTAAGAACATTTAAATATTTTTAATTCATATAATTGTTGCTTATTATGCATTTAACTATATTTAGATATGAATTACCTAGAAACTTACAAACGTTGATAAATTAAAGGAGACGAAACCAACTAACGAGTTGTGCGTAGTAGATCTCATCAGGTACGTTTATCCAAACTCCTATGCTAAATATCCTTTCGGGTAAAGAGTTTAAAATTTTGCCCGATTTTATTCCGACATTGTATTTTAAACTGAATTTTCAGCTTAACGCAAATTGAGCGTGTCAGGAGGAACGTATGCTTTACAACTGAACGCAAATTGAGCGTGTCAGGGGGAACGTGAACATTTGTTTGCATTAGCAATCATCTGTTTTTGAAATGGTTTACAAATGAACGCAAGCTGAGCGTGTCAGGGGGAAGGTGAACATTTGTTTGCATTTAGCAATGATCTGTTTTTGAATCAATTTAAGGCTGAACACGCAAATTGAGCTTGTCAGGGAATAATTCAGTTTGAATTAGCAGACACTTTGCACAAATCATTTTAATTAAAACTTATAATATCTAAAACAGCGGTCATTTCGTATGACCGCCGGGCTTTTTAGTATCATATATCATAGTAATAATTTTTCAAATTCATAGTATCATAGTAATAATTTCAAAATATAATATATATCATAGTAATAATTTTTCAAAGGATATTTTTCTGGAGATTTTAAAAGAAATATTTTTTCGACGGTAAATTTTCTAGTAATTTTTCTAACGATACTTTTGTAACATCGTTATTCTCTACCACTGTATTACAAGACAAAGACGGAACTCAGAAGTTTCAGTATGAAAGCAAAGTTGTACCTTGCTTTCATACTGAAACTTCTGAGTTCCTCATAATATAAATTAGCTGCTTAAGATAGCCTCTTATAATATTTACCTGAAGACTGTGATTCTAACAAAAGAACTCTTCAGATTTAGTAAATTTTTATCATACAGAAAGAAATCCATAACTAGAGAAGAAAATGATTTACATATTGCGAAAAAATAGCAAATAACTTTGCCTTTTTACTCATTTGCCTGCAACCGAACTTAGTTTATTTTAAAAAGTTAGAATTGGTAACCAAACTTAAAATTCGTAAACCTAAGAAAAACCTCTTTAATATTTAAAATTAAGTTGTCCATTTTATTATGGCGCTTGCTTTTTTCAGATAATCAAAAACTCAAAATTTGTTACATTTTCGCCTTCAAATCTATGTTTAAGAAAGGTTTATAATTTATGGTTTTAAGCTGACGCGCATAAGTTATATATAATTCATATGGTGATTGAATTAAAAAAAAAAAAAAACACCCGCAGTATTGAAGTCACACTGTATTGTTCTAAACATAAGAGGATATTTTGAGCGTCAAAATATATATTTACCTGCCGCAGAGATTAGACATTCAATTTTAAATATAAAGTAATCCATGAAATTCTCATTCTGAGTACTTACCTAAAAGAAACAATAAAATAAAATAAATAAGTAAATAAAAGCTTTCAACTTTTACAATAAAAATGTACATAAAATGATAAATATATAATTAAATTATTATTGAAATGCACTCTGGAGAATGAATTATACCGTGGGACTTCGTTTATACGTCTCAATATACGTTTCACAAATGACGTATAAATGAGAACGACGTATAAACGAAATTTTAATTTACGATGTAAAATATAAACATATAAGCTACACAGTTTTGATACTACTAAACAAATACATCATATTACACAATTTTATTATCGTACTTTCAATTTGTTTAAAATATCAACTATGTTCATACAAATTTTAAATTAATATTTTAATAAATCTTTAATTAATATTAATACTTTAAAAATTCATACCATTTTTTATGATTAATATTTTAAAAAGTACAAATTTAGTAAAACACATATTTAAAACAAATTTAATTTTAACTTTTTTAAAAGCAAAATATCTTTAATTGACAAGCCGAGCAGTGTCAAGCTGCAGTGGCCGAACGATTAAATCGCAGAATAGTTCGACCCGGGTTCATATTCCTGCGAATGAGCTGGCTGCATCGAAATTTTTTCGGTTTTCTCCGCTAAACGTGAATAGAAGCCAGATATTCTCAGAAAATCCTCCGCGAAGGCATTCCTTAACTTAAGCAGATAACCTCGAATTGCTTTAATGTAATTCAGTCCATTTACTATCCACAGATTCATACGTTTTTACAGAGTTATAAAAAATATTACAATATGCAAAAGAAAATATTCTCACCTTTTTTTTGGTGAGACAGAAAATTAATATACTACATAACATACACAAAAATAAAACAAAATATTCTGTTTTCTCATGTTAATTCATAAAATTTATAACTTTGATTGGTTTTCGAATCCAACAGAATCTCGCCCACCCGTGATTTCGCGAAATAAACGTTATAATCAGTATCATAAAATAAATCTTTAGGTAATCGGTTTATCATTCGAAAACTTATACTAGCATTACTTAAAATCACTACATTAAATTTACTTTATTAAAAGATGTGTTAAAAGTAACATATTAGATTTCGTACTGGGTGGGGAGATATCTCTATTAAGATATTTTATTCATGCGAGAAGACAGGTTTTTTATCATGGTTACAAAAGAGGCCATTTGAAAAAAATATACTTTTATATACCGCGGTGAAATTCTAGCGATACCAAAAGTATTTAAATAAATTGCTCCATGTGCAAACATTAGTGTATGAAACAGAGAAGTGAAATTTTTAAAGAGTACATATAACACTTTTTAACTTTTTTTTTTCTTAATGCTCTTAGATTTACTTTAATCTTTTGCCTTTTTACCAAATTTACTCTTTCTATATATGCAAAATACTTTCTTTTAAATAGTTTTTTTTTCATATAAAGTTGTTCAGTTTGCTCTGCATAACGTACTTGTTCAGTTTGCTCTGCGTAACGTTGAAATTATGCATAACGAACTTGTTCAGCTGTACGCTCTGCATAACGTACTTGTTCAATTTGCTCTGTATAACGTTGAAATTGTTCAGTCTGCTCTGCATAATTAACTATTTTGAAAAATTTATTACGAATTATACGATCCTTAGAATGACAAAAATCTCGTCAATATTTTCATTTGTCAAGCTGCATAGCTGATTAAGCGAGTGCGCAGCGATTTACTAACATGAAACAAGAATATCCTTACAGGGACATGATGCAAATAAATCTATATAAAATACACATTCTGCAAAACAAAACCCTTTTAGAAAAATAGACAACGCTCTTTGATTTATATGAAACAGTACATTACATACAGATTTAACAGTCGAAAACTTCAGAAAATCCATTTCCGAAAATGCTCACGATTTCTAATACAATATTAAATATTATCAAAGCACCTTAGTTTTAATCCAAAATCAAGAATCACGACCACAAGATAAGCTCGCAAACCCGGCCAACAGTCTTCATCTGTAACAATTAACATCGTTTTATGGTGGCACTTTCACACAAAGAAAAACTTAAATATTCTCCACAATCATCCCACTACTATCACACCTGACTACCTGCTATTTGCAATGGATATTACCTTGCTACCTGCAACTCAGTATAAGGGAATATTTCTTGCAACTTCTAAGTACCAAGTGTGAACAAGAACTGAAATGATTATGGAAACTTCTAGCGTCGAAAAAGGAAACAATAGCGCAAAGAATTCATGAGTTATTATTTCTTTTTCTGGCACCATGCAGTGAACGACAGTTTTGATATTATGCATGCCTAAATTTAATGTACGTACATTTTTCCATTTTTGCTCAGCCCACTAATTTACATTAAACTGCAACAACATTTAGCATTCAAACCATGGAAGTTAGAATAGATGAAGTAAGCACGACGTCACAAAATTGAAACCGAGGAAATCTCAGCAATATTACGTCAAGACTTATCATAGTCGCCATACAGCGAAAGGATAAGAATATGAATATATTATTAAATAAAAATTGCTACAAATATAATTATACTATTTACTATTTACACATTTTCATGTACCTAGAATTAGCTAACACGTAGACAACGCCGATCAGAACGTAAACAAAACCAACCAGAAGTTTGCTTATGACAGCGGCCATAATGAGGCGTGACGTCATACAGTGACGTTTCATGACTTCATTTTCATTGCACGGGGCATATGGAGAAGGCTTACTCCATCTATTCACACAGTCTTGAGAAGTATTGCCATTGCCCCTAGCATAAAAGTTAATTTTCAAAGGTGTTCCCGCAGGATATTCTGTTCTCGTTTCCCAATTAAAGCAACATATTGCTTAACTGAACGTTTTAAAGCGTGCAGTTTATAATACATTTAATGCATGTAACATTGGCAATGTACCCAAATGAAAGTTTTGGTGAACATTTGTACTAATTAATGTAATTAGTAGAAGATCCCCTCCTTGTGCTCCACTTTCTTAGAGCCAACGGTCTTTTGGACCTTCTCTGACTTCGTCTGAATCAAGAGGAAAAGCAATAAAAACAACTACAATATTGGAATACCCCCCCCGCTGGGCTAAGTGGTGCTAATTAAGTTACAGAACGTGATGACAACGATTTTGAGTTTTTACACGGTTCTTGCGCCATCTTTTCCGAATGCTTGATATTCACGCGCACAGAGGACATCATACTCGTATAATATGCACACTGGTGTAGAATAATCACACTTGAGCTTCTTCGAAGAATAAAGGACCTTTTTAATATCTCTCTTGTTCTTTGTAAGTTAAAACTTTTCATTCTGAGAGCCCTTTTTTTGCAGTATCACTAATTCACTATAATCAGTATTGTAAATTATTTATGTTCCACGAATATCTACGCATAAATACAAAGGAAGAAAATAACCATGCGAGCAAAGGAGATTTCACTGTGATAGTATTTGAGTAAATTAAATATTTTATTCCTAAGATTAATATATTTCATTTCTGACATAAATGTTCAAAGCTGTCTTTAAATTTCCAATCCAAAACGGAATAAAATACATTTTGGAAGAGTTTGTAAATTTTAGACCAATCAGGCATCTAAATTAAACATAAAAATAACCACGCATATGATTACATTTCTTTTATTGTGGCTGAAGGTTTAAAAAAAAGGATACATTCATTCCATAACAATTCCCATTTTTTAAGCCGATTTCGTCTGAAGTTGCTATGGGTGAAAGCTCATAGATGCATATTGAATGATATGTCAATAATCATTTCTCAAGTATTTTTTGGTTTGAAATATATATTATGTATGGTTCAAAAATCTAATAGGAAATAACTTCTATGTCTATCGAATTCTTTTATAAACTCTTTTTACACGTACTCTGTGAAAGGTATGTAAAAGAAAAATGAGTCAGAAAATATGGCAATATCTTCCATTAAAATGCAATATCTACAATTATTTGTCATTTAATTTAACATGATTTTAAAGGGGGATGAAAAATTTCAGAAGGACTATTCTGATGTAAAAATTGAAACGAATTTATAATTTGCAAACTCATTTTCAATTACTACAAGCTTCTGAGTATAAGAAACTATAATATACCTAAAACAGTTGGCTTTGGACATAACAAGCACCATTCTCAAAAATGTATTAATATCCTCATAGATGGCAACGAAACTGCTGACTACGCAGGTAGTGGCATTTATATCGAGAACCATCCGGAAAAAATGATTCTCTGTCATCGTAATCCAAATCACTGTTCTGTCTTGAAACAATCTTGACAACAATCTGTCTTGACAATAATCAGTTTGGGGCTCGAGGCTATACTAACAGATAAGAATTTTGGTGATCTATGGATTATATCTGATAGCCGTAGCTCACTGCACTATCTTGATTCTTCTGGGAATCCAATTGTCTCCAACTGTAAGATAGAGACTTCAGTATCTCTATCTTACAAAAACTGAAGCTAATTTCGCAGCATCATGATATCCATTTACAGTGGATTCCCTCTCACGTGAATCTTTAAGGAAACAAAACTGCGGACCAATTAGCAAAGAAGGGCTGTGGTCTTTTAGCTCCCTCCTCTTTGGCCTCACCTATCTGGAACTATACTGTAGTGGAATGGCTTGTGCCTCGCACCCATCAGTGATACTTGGCTAGCAGGTCTGATTGGACTCTAAACCTTGGGTGTGACAGGAGCTCCCAGACAGCGCTCTCACGTATTGCCAGCGATCACATTGTGCTTCTCTTTCAAGGAGGGCATTTTCCACGTGCACCAAGTGCTGAAAACATCAGGCTTCTGCGGAACATATTTGGGTCTGCTTGAACCTCTCTAGGGAGAATATGTATACTAATTCCCGCCTTGTCCTCGACTTTGTCTGACTTCGTCAGAATCCGGAGGGAAAGCAACAATAACAATTATAATCTTGGAATAACCCCACTAGGCAAAATGGTGTTAATTTGGTTACAGAACGCGATGACAACAATTTTGAGTTTTTACACGGTTCTTGCGCCATCTTTTCCAAGTGTCTGATATTCACGCGCACAGAGGACACAACTAACTGCAGCCATTTCAATGCTTCTTCGCATAGTGCAACATTCTTACATCTCAGCTTCTTGCTTTCAAAGGCTTATATTGTCTTGAAACGTATTTCATTAAAAATATACGTAGATGTTCGAAAGTTGCTGTATTATGACTCTTCATAACATTGCCAATAAACTTAAATCCGTGTAATGGAATACTAATGTATAAACTAAATATTGAATGTTATGAAGGTTGAAGACAAAAGTGTGAAACTCATTATTAACTAAATTTACTTTCTGTACACAAAGTATTGGGTTGAAACATAAGTAATGCCCGTCTATGTTGTGTTTAAAATTACGCAGTAAAAATAAAATGTATTGGCATAATGTTTTGTGACAATTTTTCCCTCTACAAGATGGCGTATTTGATTTTTTGTCTGAGCTAATTTTTGTTATTTTTCAGAACATTAAAGTGGAGTGTCAAGTCGACAAAAATAAGCATTTTCAACAGCTTCTTCTTTTTGCATTTAATCGAGATGCCAATGCTGCAGAAACTGCCCGACAGATTTGTGAAGGTATGGAGAAGGTCCAATGTCTGGACGAACTGCAAGAAATTGGTTTGCCGAATTCAAAAATGGAAATTTCGACCTCGAGGACGCTGCTCGTTACGGACGACAAAATGAGTTTGATTGAAGAGCGTTTGAATTAACTTCTGCGTGAAGACGCGCGTCAAACCACTCGAGAATTTTAGCCGAACGAATGGGTTATAGCCAAATGACTACAGTTTGACATCTTGGGTCTATGGCGAAAGTGCAAAAACTCGGATATTATTGACTACTGTTTTTTGTTTTGTTAAAATAAAAATTTTTAAATAAAAAAAAAAAACAGCCATTAGTTATTTTTCAACCCAAAATCTAGCTTAAAATTGTAATAAGTTTTCCTTCACGCAAAAGGGAAAAAACGAAACTGTGGCATCAGAAATCGATGAAGCATTGGCGAACACGTGATATTTTTAGTGTATTGTTCAAACAACAATAACTTTTGGCTTATCAGTACAACAAAATGAGCATTTCTATTTGAATATGGACATGCATGTAATTTTACGGTTATAAATATGATTATTATCTCTACTTATATTCCACAGAAATGCCTTCTCATAACCTCCCCTAAAAAAAGTGACAAAAGGCTAGTTTAAATACTGACAAAGACTGCCGTAGTTAATATTATAAGTTAAAATTAAAATTCATTATGCATGAACAATAAAATGTGATCGAATATCGTAAGATCAGTTTAAGTACCACCGAAAGTTTAAGTTACACCAAAAGTTCTTCAGTTTATGAATAACGCTTATGAAAATAAGAAGCAATAATGTGAATAATGGCAAGATTTAACTTCAAAATATTCAACCAGAATAATGAATTCTGTGAAATCTAGACACATAGCACGAAATGATAATATAATCTTCATCAGTTTTCGCCACAGCAAACATAGTACCTATTACAGCGAAATAAAGAAGCAATAAAGCACTCAGAGCACGCTTTTAGGTCTCCATTTGCTCATCTGGAGCATCTCAAACATTCCAAAATTGCTGCTCCTAAGAGGAATCTTTTCTTTTTTAAATAATACAATTACTGCTTTCTTCATTCCAAACTGTCAACGAAAAAACAAGAGAGAGATCTTTTCTGGATTTGTTAAGGTATTTACCGTTCATTCAACGAAAAAGTAAATCGTAAAATAAAACTGACATTTTTCCCTAGCATCCTTGTTTAGAGAAGTTTGAGACCAGCTTTCAGTTTAAAGTACAGAAATAGAAAAACAAATGACCTTTTTTTTCTATTTTTACTTCTAGGGTAGAGTCTTTTGAGAAGATTATATTTTTATTCTTTACTTTGTTATCTGACAAAGGAAGATATCTTTATATAGATATATATGACTTCTGCTTCTAGTGCAAAAGCGTCCCTTCTGCTTCTGCTTTAACTCTTCGTATGTTCGACAAGTTAAATCCACCGAAAATTTAAAAGGTGAAACTTTTATCGCCAATCACCCGTCTTTCTTCGTGTTAGAAAGAGTTCACAATTCCTTTTATCGAAAGTAAATGAGAGTTTAATGGAATATGAAGTTCCGTTTAAAAGTTCTCGTTTTTTGTCAATCTCTTCCATTAGCCATTTTGCATTTGAAAAGACTATATTCTCGTCAGGGGTAAGGTTTTCGGTATCACAATTTCTGATCATTGATCTCAGGATCCATTTCCCAAAAATGCACGAACCTCAAGATTTTCATTGCATAATGATGTCAATTTTTTATTGAGAGAAAGAAATGTTCTGATTTCAACGGAAACTGCGAATATGTAGCTGTCTTTTGTAAGTTTTCATTACAGTTATTTTATGCCCAGCAAAAACAGAGAAAACACCCGAGAAACCTTTAATTTGGTAACTCATAAAATAGAAGATAGGCAAATAGCCCTCAAGGCTTTGTCGTAATCCCAAATAAATAAAAAGAAATAACCGCATACACGAATTCTAACACTTTAAATTTCTTTCCTCAGTTAAATTAGTAGCTATTTTAGTTAATAATTAATTAAATACATTAGTTAAATTATTATATATACAATAGCACATCAGCGAAATACAAGCTAATTATGTAAGAAGAGATGAAAACAGTGAATGTGCACATCAGCAAAGCCTTATAAATAAACTCGGAATGCTTTGTTTGAAATCTGAACAGCGTCTGGATAGGAGCTTTCGCATTCCAGATCATTGCAGATGAAATGATGACGTAAGTGGCGCAGTACAGATTCCTTGAAGGACGACGGAGCCAAAATAAAACCAGGAATTAAAAGGGCTATTGCCAAATTAATCGAGTAATTTGTTGGTCATTTGCTTTCATATTTTATATCTTACATACATTATTTATACTTGAACAGTAATAAATATGCGTTCTTAGACTGCATTGCATCTTAAATTGTATTTAAAAGTACGTGCCATTTAATATTTGCTTCTTGCATGCACATTACATAATTTTAAAATATTGCACATCTATATTTCCCGATATTCTGGCAAAAATATTTTGAATATGATTTGAATAAAGTCACACATTGTCTGTATTGTATATCGATATATTGTCCGTATATATACTAGAGATTTTTAAGTATTATGTGCATCATATTTCCAAGATAATAAATACTGCTAGTATTTTTAGTACTAGTTATACAACTACCTACATGCTTGTCTATGCATAGTGGATCAATTCCCCTTCCAGTGTGGTGTTGGTGAGGGAGAGGTGTGCACGTAATTCGGCTTCATTTTTATCGAATAGGCGATTAGCAATCACCTCATACATCATACAGAATAACTGCAATTTTTTTTTTTTTAAATCTAATTTGAACACGTAGTAAATACGGCTTAGATAATAATATTAAGAACGTACACTGAAGAACAGGTTATCCATAATGCTGAGAACATTGTAAATAAAAGCTGACAAATTTTAAATGCAAATAAATGTTTCAAGATCGCATTTTGATTCAAAGACTTTATTGTGTAATTCCATAAAAGTATTTTAACACTGGAACAAATGGAATTGTAATCTATGAAATCGGCAAAACAAAAATAAGCAAGCACCGACATTAAATAAAATACAAATGTAAACAAAATACAATAAAAGAACAACGGAAATTAAAATGGGAAGCAATTACGTTAAAGAAAAATAAAAGACATAATTTTTAAAAGCCTTACAAACAAGACAAAAGATCGATATTGAGGTCTTCTGTACGAGAATAATGTTCAGAACCATTTGTTTTTATTTTTCTATACATGCAAATTTCATTTTGGAACTGATGAAATACGAAAACGAAATTTCGCTCCGTTACTAAGCTTCTTTTTTCTGGCATCATTTTCCTTTATTTAGTCCAAAGGGGCTTTGTCCCTGAAGGACTATTGTTTTCGTTTTGCGATTTTGCGTCGGACTCCTATAAACGTCGGTTCACTTTTCAAACTGTTGCCACAAAATGTTAGAGTCCTGCATTGTGTTTGAAGAAATTAAATAATGAAAAATCTGCATAAATGATTGTCTATTTCTCGCATTGTGATAAAACAATGGTACATAGAGCCATCGAATTTTGAATGACGAAATCCTACTGCGAATATGGGCATCTGAAATCCCAAATTTGGAATTTGTTTTATTATAGATTTTATATTTTGTAAAACTTTAACGAATTTTTGATTTACAAACTCAATGCTTTAAAAGCGAGAAATGGCAACGTCATATAGAAAAAAAAATACTTTTATCTCCAGCTCGCGAGACTGTGTATATCGGAAATTCTAAAGATATGCTTAATTTAACATTATTTTGTGATATTGCTCTTGAACTGAATTTTATGGTTTAAGTGCAAAGAACATGATATTTAATAAATAAAGGTAACACTCAAAACGTTAAAAAAACGCCCCTTTGGACGTAATTTAAAATCTGAAAAATTTCAGTTTTTATTTTTATTATTATTATTATTTTTTTTTTTTTTTATTTGAGTTTTATTTCTATGTAGCCCAAAGGGCGTTAGCCCAGAAGGGCTATTAATTTCGTTTTAGCATTTTGCGTTGGTTCACTATAAATTTCGGTTCACTTTTTAAATTGTTGCCATCCAATATCAGAGCCCTGTGTTATATTTAAAGCAATTCAATAATGAAGAATCTGCATAAATGTATGTATGTTTCTCGCATTGTGAGATAAAACGACGGCACTAGAGCCATCAAATTTTGAATAGCGTAATCTTCTACTGAATATGGGCATGCGGAAGCCCGAATTTGGAATTTGAAATTTGTTTCATTATCGATTTCATATTTTGTAACACTTTAATGAACTTTTGATTAACAAACTCACGGATTTCAAAGCGAGAAATGGTAACACTGTACAAAACAGAAAAAAAAAAAAAAAAAAAAAAAAAAAAACCATTTTTATCTCCAGCGTGCGAGATATCGGAAATTTTAAAGATATGATCATTTAAAAATTATTTTGCGATATTGCTGTTGAATTAAATTTTATGGTTTAAGTGCAAAGAACATGATATTTAATAAATAAGGGTGTAAGGTATTTCTCCCTTACTATTTTTAGCGTGCCTTCGTGGAGTAGTGGTTCTGCACGCTAAGCCTGTATTCCAGAGGTCCGTGGTTCGATTCCCGGCGAAGGCGATTCCACTAAAATTCTCCGTCTTCCTTTAAAAGGAGGAATATATAAGGTATTTCTTATGCCTTCCTAGCGTGCCTTCGTGGTGTAGTGGCTCTGCACGCTCGGCGGTATTCCAGAGGTCCGTGGTTCGATTCCCGGTGAAGGCGATTGCTCCTTTTTCATCTTGCCTGCTACCAAAAATATACCTAATGACTCTTCGAAAGTAACACACAAAACGTTAAAAAGACGCCCCTTTGTACGTAATATTAAAATCTGAAGGCTTTCAGGTTTTATTTTTTTTTTTTTTTTTAATATTTAATTTTACTTGCATTTTATTTTAGGTCAGTGTTGTCAATCTAAGATCATCATACGTGACTTATCGGATTTTAAATTTAAATGAAACTGGACATTCCCGAAATGCAAAGCATATTAATCATTTTTAGAAAGAATAAAGGATACTGCGAAATAGTTTTAAATTCCTTAAACTGCGAATTTTGGAATATAAAATCAAAATTTTATGATAACTTACATACAATTATAACTGCTAATTCGCGCCTTCCTTTCAGCTTCAGATGATAAACCATCAAACTGCATAACAAACAAAATATTTTTTAAAGCGAGAAATGTTGATTATTATTTGCATGAATTCATTTTCTATACTATTTTCCAGAATTTAATCCGATATACTACACTACCTGCATTACCATATAATCATTATTTTTTCTTTTATACTATGGTTAGTTTTCTAAATTGAAGAATCTGAACTGAGCTTTCGAACGATTACTGTACCACCAGATCCAAAATTAGCATAATTTTCCCTTTTATTTTGCAGTTGAATATTCGCAAAGAATCTTCCCTGTTGTCATTGTTCGCAGGGCGTGATAAAACAAGAGTGAACCAATTTAAACTTTTGAAAGTTCCAAATTGGCCCTGAGTTGGTTGCCACGCATATATTTTTGAAGATCATTAGGTTTTTCCAAAAGAGATTTTTCGCAGAAAATGTACATGGCAAGCACAAATGAACAAACTACACTTGAATTGATGCAATTTAAATTATGGAGAGGCTTTAGCATTTCTCGCATTATGTTTACTGTGGCCCACATATATTACACATATCAAGCAATTATCTAAGAATTTATTTTACTTAGAAGACTTACTTAAAAGTTCGTCTGCTTATCAAATGAAAATAACAATACACCGTAAACATTTTATGTTTTAAATGTTTATTTGGTATAACCCTTATTCTTCGCTATCTTTATACACTGTAATTTTAAGACAAAAAAGCATTTTGTAGAATTGGAAGAGAATTTTATCCCATTGCTCTTAAACAGCTGTCCAAAGTCTAAGGAGGTTGTAGGTCGACGCTTGGACATTACGCTTTTTAAAAGTCCAAACGCGCAAAAGTAAATTGATGATAGATCAGGATATTTTGTAGGGATATGAGTGAAGAGATATCGCCTTGATATCCGTTTCTTACTTCTTTTTTTTTTTTTTCCGGGAAATTAACAGTAGATTTTGACGCGTCGCTGCTAGCTTTGACTTGATGCAGTTCTACTGATTGATCACACTATTTGTAAAGAGAAGGTATTTCATATTAAAAAATGGGTATCAGGTATGTTTTTGATAATATGTTTTGATAAGAGTTAATCTTATAATTCTTCTCCACTCTCTTTATTTTTAATTTACCGTTATATGAAAAACCAACAACAGTCATAAATTCCTTAGAAAAACTTTCTTTAGACACTTTTAATCATGTTTTAAGACTTTTTTCTTCTCTTTGATGATAAAAAATGGATCTTTTATTGCGGTCATTTCAACATACCCAAGATGCATCGATTGTGACAACATTTTTTCATTTTTGTCTGAATAATTGCTTCTCATACAAAATTCTGCAGCGCGTTCTGCTTTCGGCGATATGCAGTGGAGAAAGACGATGCACATTATGTTTTATGCATTTTTAAGAGTTAAAATAATCATTAATCACTTTGTTTAAAATTGACACTGAACATTTTAATAATTTTGGCAACTGTCCTTTGACTTAATGAATTTTCTTTTATCATTAAAGATCTTACTTTTGCAATTTTCGTTCAACATTCCTTTTTTTTTTTTTTTTTGTGTGTATATGTATTTGGAATAATTTTTCCTCTAGAAGCTAACTGTTGAAGTTTTTTTACTTTGTTGTTGACAACATTACTTATCGTAGCTTTAGATATAAAAAAAAACATGGTTTCATAACGTTTTTTAATAACCTAAATACGGATAATTTTCTTCGGAAAGAACGCAAACATAGCTTCTTTAAAAACCGGCATTTTGCATGAAAACAAAACTGTCAAGTAGCAGACCATAATTTATACTTTCAAAAATATAGTTATAGTTAAAAAAAATTTCAAGTAGATTTTTTTACAGCTGCAAAATCATTTGAAAAATGTGCGAAATGCCACTGTAGTTTAGAGAAAATATTATTGAATTATTAGTATTGAAATTGTTATAGTTCGACCGTCTCAAATGCAACCCTGGATGGCATTCTGCCAAAACACATAGACTTGTCCAAAAGGGGCGTTGTTACTTGCTGGTCAAGTGAAGTGAAAGTCTTCTCTTCTTATGTCTTAACTTCGGGTAAGAGGCAACCGACCTATTGCGGCCTTTACCACTATAATTATTCTTGACTTTTCTAAATCTTGAGGATCAAGGGAGTTGAATCCACTAGAATGGAAAGTACTTGTGCACATACTGTGCTAGAATTCAGAGATATTTAATGGAGGCTCCAGTACCGTCATCTGTTGAGAGATTAGTAAACTTAGAAGATACGAAAGTGCTCATGTGGCTCCATCTATTTTTGAAAATGAAAAGCTTCTTAGTATGCTGGTGCTCCGGTGACGTCATCTCTTGTAGGTTGCATTGTGAGGCATTTTTGAAAAAATTTTCATACTATTCTTTAGATAAGCAATTATTCGCAAATGATTATATAATGAAATAGCATAGTTTGTCACAGTAGAAAACGGTTCACAAGAATAAAACTATATACATACCAAAGTCTATACCTAATTTGGCAGGGACAAAGTCCATAGCACTTTGTAAAGTCTTTTCTTCTCCGGAAAGAGAGAAATGATATGCTCATGGAGGTAGGAAGTAAGATGGAGTTGTCCTAAACAAGTTTCTCCCGTACCCTGCTCTGAAGCACCGGCGATCCCTACGTGGTGACCAAAACATTGGGTCATTTACCATTGAGTTCAATGGGATTTGACGCGTTCGCATGTAAATATTTTGTAATTACTTCGTAAATATACATATAAATGTATATATTTTCTTTTTCTACAACACTTCAGAGTCCTAAGTATATGAAAACAACATATTTTTAAACAACATTTCATTCTGAACGGAATTAAATGCTATACTTTTCACAGGACAGTTTTCTCAGAATGGTTTAATTTGAATGACATATTTTCACAAGTTTTCGTTAATTAAATTAGAAAAAAAATTAAGGTAATTCGATTTTATTCGGTTAAGGTACAAAAATTAAGATCAAAGTTTATTGTATTATTAATATTAAAATTATGCATTATTTCTTTTCTGTTTATAGAGCTTCTTCCTAAAATACTTTCTTAAATATGACATTATTTTTTGGCTTCTGAGGCATCTTTTAAATCGAAAAATGTAAGTCAATTTATAATTAATGCTCTATTCAGTTCATTTTAAATTAGGGAATTAATAGGAATTAACGAAACACTTTAAATAGTACTTGACTTTCTCTGAACATTTCTGAAAGGGAATAAAATACGTTTTTTTTTTTTTTTTTTAAAGTATTATTTAAAACTTGTAACTGCGTTATTATAAAATGTAAGGGGAATAATTCTTTTAATTATACTTATCAGATTTTTTTTTTACTCTTCATTTCAACAATACATTTTCCAAAACTCTTTATTACGTTCTTAAGTGCGCATCTCATAGCATTTGCTTTACAATACCTTTTAACAGATTGCTTTCCAATACGAACAATTCTTGCTCAAATAGTTTTATAACGTATTTGTCAACAGGATTTCAATTTATGTTTATAATTCAATATTAAGGTTATTATATATTTAGATAACATTTATAATCATTATAAATTAGATACATTTAATAATTAGATTTCTTCACAGTACTTTCACAGTTGTTTATAAGTGAATAAATTCTTCATTTCAAATACATTTATAAATAATTTAATGAATATTTATGTATTTTGTCAAAGGCAGATACATGCTTTTTGCAATAATATGCAACAATAATATATGGATGTGAAAAAAATTTGTTTTATTTAAAACATTTTGGCGTTTGGAAAATAAAATAAATGTAGCGAATACTCTATCAAGGGTATCGAAAGACGTATACAAATTTAAATGTACCGTAAGGTATTTTTCATTCTTTAAGCATAACATTTTTCTTAAAATGTCACTAAACTATACAAATTGCTATTATCCATCACACTATGAATGTTTCTTTCATGCGAAAGTGTACCTTTTTCGATTTGTATGGAACTGTCGTGTGTCGAAATACTATCAGAACCGTGTCAAGCGAGCTTCTGAATGTAAACAACGAACACCCCATCTGGTGACCCAAGCTTCAAAGTAGTGCTTCACTTCAAGTGCCGACTGGCCCCTCCTTCCTTTCCTACCTCCATGGATATGCTGGAGGAAAAGTAAGTCCCTCAATGCCCCACCCATGGACTCCATGCTTCCACTCTATTTTGAGAATAATTCGGTCCGAATAGCGCATGCGTATTTGCGCTCATGGTCGCGGATGAACTATTCTATTGTAAATTTTAGTTTAGTGTATATTAATTATATTTAATGAAATCTAAATCTAGCATTAATCAACTGATATAGTATTTCAGTCCGAGAATTTTGAACATCTTTAGTAAATTAAAAATTACAAAAGTATTAACTTAAAAGTAAACAGAATCCTGCTAGTGGATGGACATTTTAGTGGAAATAAAAAACACTTTGTACTTCAAGGCAGACATGGGTCTTTAGATATAAATATGAATATTTTTGCTCTTTGAAAAGTGTGGAATCCTTTGACTGTCTCTCTAAACGGATAAATATTTTCTCGAGAAAGTAAGGTTCGAGTCGGAAATAAGTACTAATACTTAATATTTGATCTAAACTGTTACATTTAATTATTTGGTCAGTTAAAGCAAAGTTAAAAACTTAATGAATGGCACAAAATGTCCCTAGAAGATTTTATAACCTAATCTGATGCCCAATTTGTTCTTGAGGAAAACGAAAAAGATTTTTACCCAATTTCATTTCTTTGTACTTTAATTTCGGATAAAATTGATAGCAGTTTACTTATTGAATCAAATTGTAATAGCTTATTTATTCTGTAGTAATGGTCTTGGACTGGTACATCTTCTAGTATACCTCTGATTATTTATGAAGCCTTTCTCAGTTGAAACATGGGATTTGCAAAATAACAACGACATAACCTTTCCAAAGTCATCTAAAATGTTAATAAAATTGCAATTACAACTTTGCTTCAGGAAATACAATTTAAATTTTTGTAAGCAACTTTCAGCTTCAAGTTCTTTAAGATCTCTAACCTTTCCATAAAATCCACCAAGAAGGTCGGAAATCTTGTAAGACAAAAAACTTCCAGAAATGTTATCTGATACTCCTATCCAATAAGCTGTGGACCGAAACGATAGAGTTAGCCTTGCGCGACATTCACAGCATGCTCTTCGTGCGCACGAATGTCTGTAATTAAGATAAGAAAAACTAGATCCTATTGTCCTTGTCATTAGCGAACCCAACCTTATTATTAAGCCTCTTTCCTAAATCACGACTCGGTTACTGAACAGGAAAAGAAAAACAGCGAATCGCTACTCGAGTTTATTAATTAATCCCCATGGAAAAGAGTCGTACAAGTCGCTTCATTCCACTCTTTCTCTCAATTATTTTACTTTTCGTCGTTAATTAATTTCAAGAAACAGTAAATGCTTGCAGATTAATTCAATCAAGCAAGGAAGAGTTTAAGGCCGTTCTATGCCTTAAACTCTTCTTTCTCTAATACATTTAGGTAAATTAAGTATAGAAAGTCAATGGATTCTAAGCTGACCTTTATAAGCATCATTGAATCATCAGAGATATTCGATTGCTTACACAGCGTACACTGTAAAAAAAAAGTTCGCTCTTTACAGGCAAAAGTTTTTTAAAGTTACAGAAATCAAAAAGTTACAGAAGAATTTCCTGTAATGGTAACAGGTTGAAAGCAAACTGTAGCGGTAACAGCAGATTTGCTTGTAACATTACAGATAATGTTTCAGTAGCCGCGCGGAAGAATCACGTGACTGACTGGAAATTAGCCAATCAGGAGAAAAGTGTTTGAAAGCTAGTTGCAGAAAAAAACATGGCTGAATGCATGTTGGTTGTATAGCGCAGGTAAGTAAGAAAATGTTAACAATTACTACTTGAAATATTTATTGTTCATTTTATGCAGATTATTCTCATGCACTTTGCACTGTTATATGTAGTGAGTAAGTATTTAAACGTTTAAGCTTTGCGATTAATTAATATCAGTGTTCGTAATGTCTAATGAGTTGAAAGAGTGCAAAATATTTATTCCAAATGCAGATCTAATAGTAGTATTTTGTCATTGTGCATCCGATAAATTACGCCTTAAATTGCCCGTATTATTATTTAAAACTAATTATTCCAAAATTTAATCACTGCTTGTGGTATATAATTGAAATGGTAATGTGGTTGTTGAAAACAAAATCATTTTAGCGTTCTTTTCCAATCGTCTGACCAAAGAACATTTGACATCTTTTTCCCGGCAGGCCTTGCGAGAAACGTTTATATAAACATTTAGAATTCTGAATGTAATGTATATATTTTTTTGCTTACAAGGTTTAATTTATTCTTTTTCTAGGATTATCTGATTAGTTATACCTGGTTTATAATTCAGTCTAATATGTTTATGTACGAGTGTGTTATGAAGTAAAATTACAAAAACTTGAACAACGCGGTCGAGAATCTCGTTTATTCCTTTAGTGTAATAATATTTTTTTCAGTGGTATTAATTTCTTACGAAAATATTATAACTCCAAAATGAAGTAATTATATTGATTAAAAATATGCCGTATCATACTTTTCGTAATGTTTTGTTGTACTAACTAGATGCAACTTAATTATTCCATATATTTTAATATACCAATATCAACAGGGGAAAATGGAAATGACCTAAAATATTTTTCTAACAATTCGTTAAACTAATTATAAAACAAAACTAAAATTTTGTGCATTATTTCCAAAAATATCATTTCATTAATATTTTATAAATGACAACATATATTATATTGTATATATAACTACCATTGCATACTTATAAGTTTTTAAACATTTAATGTAGAATTTATTTGCCTTATTGCCCAGTTTTAATACAGTTTTGAAGTATGATAATCTTGTTACTAGGATAGCATGAATCTGCTAATACAAGTTTAATACATTTCTTGACAAATATTTCTCTTATTCATGTAATATAATATATAAATCATAAAATAAGTTTTCTTAAAAATAAATTATTATTGTTTATTGGAATTTAAAACAATTCTGTATCTGTATGTTGTATTAAAATTAAATAATAATGAATTTTTAATGAAGCATTGATTTTAGCATTAACAATGTAAATATATATATATATATATATATATATATACACACATGAATAAATGGAAATGCAAGCTACTTTTCCTTACAAAACCGCCCATGAATATATACTTCAAGTGCTTCCATACTTCCCTTTAGGCTGATAGCCTTTGCATGCTTTGCCATATTCTATCAATCCAAATGATGCAAATATGCAGAAAATTTTACCTTCTTTGAAAGTTAATACCGGAAACAAAATTCAGTGCATTTGTAAACTACATTAGTTTTCTTATAGCTTGGCATTTAATTGCCCAATGATTTACTAGTCCAAACTAAGCCAGAATTCAGATATCGTTCAAATAAAAGAAAATTAATAAGGTCTGATTTTTAGACGTATATATGAAGATTTATATTTTTAAATATTATTTTAAGTCAACCAAATTAATTTCAAATTTAAGTAAGTATTCATGCCTTTCAGTAGCATTATTTTTGATATCTTAAATTAAATAACTGAATGCAATATTTCTTGTTAATAAAAGAAAAGCAATGTTATGAAAGACTAGCGAAGTGGATTTGCAAGTTCTAATTACGAAAGGTCCCATGCTTTAAGGGGTCATTTTTAAAAATACTTAATTAAAAAAAATTATTTAACGTGAAACTTCCAAACTTCACACATGTGGAATATTAATTCTATATATTTTATCTCATTCTTATTTTATTAATTTCATAGCATTTCGTGTGACACTAGTAGTAATTATTAATTAAATTTTATGCAGTTTCTGATCTATGTTTTGATTTTGTTATTAATTACGTTAGTTTACATAAGATTTAAAATTATGTAAGGTACAAAAACCTTCTGCATCTATTAATATATGCTGAAGTGAATGAAATTATGCCAGTGAAATTTTTTAAAATCAAAAACAAATTTCTGTGGAAAATTAAAGTTATAAATTCTAAATGCAAACAAAGGAGTGAATTTGAAAGTTATCAAATAAGCCAAAGTGTTGGTCATTTTTTCAGTTTTGCAGAAGAATTTTTATACTTTGCAGAATGGGAATATGATGTTTGGTTTTGTTAGTATTAATTATTACATACATTATTGAATTATTGCAACTTACATTGCAACACATAATTTAGCTTAAAATTTATTTGAACTTAATTTTCTTATTTATTTTGATCATGTATATTTCATGTGTCATAAGTCTTTGAAATGAACTTAATTCTCATCCTATTTATTTATACAATTTTTTTTAAAGAAGAAAAAGTCACATTTGTTTTGCTTAGTTGCACACGAAGATACATGTCTATATATATAGAGAGAAAGAGGAGTTATGTTTACTTGCAGACTTTTTTCTTCCTTTTATATTATAGTATGAAAATCAAGGGGGAAATTAAGCAATCAATTTAATTTTGAAGGATGTGATTACAATAAGATCATAACCAATCAAAAATATTCATGAATGCACTACTGGTAACTATCATAGTATTATTATTTAAAAGAAACCTACATTCCAATAAGAACGCTTAGTAACATAACCATTTAAGTTATCTGATAAAAGTAATTTTCATTCCTACTTCCCTATACCTTGAATTTCACTCTTAGTATTGCCCACTGCTACTCCCTAGACCTCAAAGCATTTAATGCATCTGGAACTGCAATTTGTGTCTTCTTCTACAGCATGCAAATTATCACCGTTTAGTTTGTACTGCCCCGAGCAATGATCTTCAGAATTACCGTATTGCGTTGCATATTCCACCCCACCGAGCTTTAGAACCAGATTCTGAAAATTAAAAAAATATTTACATAATTTTCCCCCTTTTAATGCATTCAGAAAATGAATATCCCAAGATTTTAAAATGGATTTATCAACATAATGATTGTTTTCGTCATACTAACAAAGGCAAACTTTTGCACACTTACGGCCCCGTTGAATCTTTCTCTTCTAACTGTTGAATATTATGTCAGCCTAATACAAACAATGATCTATGATAGTGAAAGCAAATACCAACTGCCATTCACTGTGCAATTTTGCCATATCAGCTGAATGTTCACCCTAGCAAGCATCGGACCACAACCTTCTCTAATTATTTATGTATGATCTGAGGCCTAAGGATTTGCAAGAACAACAATGAGAATGACAGAAGTTCAAATTATAAAGAAGAAATAAGATAACTTATTAGATGTTGCAATTATGTGTATTCTTATTTAAATAGAGGTTTCTTTTAAATAAATAATATTGTGATAGTAGTAGTTTATCCATGATTACTTTTCATTTGTTATATTCCTACTGTGACTCTGTCCTTTGGAAATTAAATTATTCGTTTAATTTTTCCCTCTTAATTTTCAGAAGATAAAATTAGTAAAAATAAGTGGGAATTAGATATCCCCATTTTCTTGAAGCTGTTCACTATTATTGTTTCATCAATGATAGGCCATGCACCCAAAATCCACTAGCAAATCAGTTAGTAAGATGAAAATGACCACTATGCGGACAAAACATTTAGGGTAACTTGTATTGTGAGCGCCTTAAGGAAGACAAACATTACCTAAATCTTTAAAACATATTCAGAATCCTGCGCTAAAAGAAAGCTAGGGGGAAAATGTTGTCCGAGTCCCAGTGATTCCTTTGGACGAATATGTAATATTGTTTTAGAAATTTAAGGTAATAAATATAATATTTTTCGAATGCTAAAACAGTTCGAGAAATTTATTCAAGTTCTGAATTCTGAATATAAGTATACTGTATATTATATTTAATAACTATGGTGGCTTCATTTATGAAAATATTTGAATATTCGCTGTTTTTGTACAATGAACCTTCTCTAAGCTAGCTATACGTGATTCCTGAAAATTTTGATCTTTAAATGATAGTGGGCATCCTAGAGAAGTTATGTTTACTAATTAGTTATTTTATGAAGAATGCTGGTTAAATTTAAAAAGTGATTGACTGAGGTAGCTTGTCGTAATGAGACGGTTCACTGTAATCCAATTTTTTAAAGAATTTAAGCTGTTCTTAATTAATTAAGATATTATAAAGAAATATGATTAAAAGTGTTATATAAGCACATGTTTAAAACATCTATTAAAATAATTTTTATAAGCTTTTTAAGAGCATGATTATGATTTTAAAAGAAATGTTTTTTTCTTTATTTAGGAGACATGGTTTACAAAGAGGAGAAAAACCATTCATTTTTTCCAAGCAGTCGAAACGAATTTTTATGAAATGTTTATTAAATTATATTATGTTATTTTTTAATTAATTCTTTTTTTCAGGTTTTATGTAAAGTCTATGAATTAATAAATTATTTTTACTTCTGTATTTTAATTAGCATATCATTTGCTTCATAGTGTTTCACAATAAAATTACAAATTCAATAAACTTCTTAATTAACATGCTGTAATATAGAGAGAGCATAAAGTTTGTTTTCTGTTGTCACATGTTTATTTCACAATTTTGTATGCGAATCTCGAAATTTATAATAACTAGGAATACTTTTTAGTATCACTTTCGAAATGGTAAAAATGGTAAATATTAAGCTTAGATTTATTACATATTATGTTTGTAAAAAAATTATAGGTAAAATTAAAATGCATTAAATTTTAAGCTAAACTGAAGTATTAATTTTAGAAATAAATTTCTTAAAGGCATAGTTGTATTAAGAATTTTAAGGGAAACAAGCAAAACAAACAAACAAAACATTTAAAAATTAAGGTCAGTTGGCAAAGTTTTATGCTTATTGAAAAAGCATAACATTAGGTTTTTAATGAAAGACTTCTATCTGTTAATTCAAAGGAAATTATTTGAAGGTAAGTAAAAAAGTTATGCATTATTTCAAACAATAGCAGACTGTTGACAAACACTGAGTGCAGATAAGAATAAAAAAATTAGTTAGACGTTGTAATTCAAGCGTATGAACAAAATTTGAATTCCTTGTAGTAACAAAATGAAGTTCATTGCTATGCTGAATTCTTTAATTTACTGAAAATGTCATTTTTTAGAAGGAGAGAATATATTTTTGAAATATGAAGAACAGCTGTTCTGAGTTCTTCATAGAAATATTTCACAAAATGTCTTTTACTGTAATAATATGATCATATCAACATGCAACACGTTTACTCTAAAGTTAAATCTAAAGCAACATGTGTCTATTTTAGCTAAAATTACTAAAAAGAAAGTTCTAGAACATATCTTATTAACTGACACTAAAACATGCAAATAAAACATACTATTTTTTTCAGCTATTTTACAGGGTAAATATAAGGAGTAGCATATCAATTTGAACTTTTAAATTAATCAAAATGATAATATGAAAGGCCTTTCAATAATATCAGACATAAGTTTCTCTTCATAAAACAAAAATACTCTGCAACAGACTAATGTTACTTTTTGAAAAAAGAACATTGCTGTTGAAAGTGCATCTTTTAAATTAATGCTATGAGGTCAAATTGACTAATTTAAAAAGCCAAACTATTATGCTTCACTTGCATATATCTGTATAATGATATACACATGCAGATATTGTTTTACTCAAAACATCTTGATTTCAGTATATTTTATTATAATAAGCATCATTTTAGACAAAAAAATCTATTACTTTTATAGACATATCCTTTAGTATTATCTATGAAAAATATATTCTACACACATAATTACTTAATGGGATATTAGAAGGAAATAATCTGAAACCTTTACAGATACAACCATTGGAATTTTACGTAAGAAAAGTATCTTCTACTCACATAATAACTTGCTATAATAATACAAGCAAATAACCTGTAACGGTTACAGATATATCTGTTGAGATTTTACATGAGAAAAACATGTTCTTTTTACATAATTATTTGCTGTAATATTACACGCAAATAATCTGTAACCATTACAGATATATCGTTTGGGATTTGACATGGAGAAAAATATGTTCTACTTACATAACTATATGCTGTGATATTACAAGAAAAAGATCTGTAACCATTACAGGCAAAACTCTTGTAACGTTACAAAGAAAACACCTGTTTCTGTTACTCAAATAACCCATGGCATCCCAGTTTCCATGAGTTTTCTTAGTAACCTTACAGATTTTTTTTTTACAGTGTACGATTAAAAATTTTGAAACTCAGTAATTAATCAAGGATGATTTTAATTTCATGTTATAACTTTGTTTCAAACTTTATTTTAACTTGGTTGAATGGATAATATACGAAAAACACCAGAAATTGGTCACGGGGTACTGTGCATTATCATTGCTACGACTAACTCTCGCAATGACTTAACGAAGCTGTAATAAAATGGGTAAGCTTCTTAATTAGCAAATTAGAAAATTCCTTTTTTACCCCTGCTAGTTTATCATGGTGGTCTTGGCTACTCCGGACTGACTGGATTCGAAAATAAATATTTTCTTTAGAATTAATATCAATACACTATAGAAACAGTAGGTTATTTCGAAGCAGGGGACATGAAAAGCGAGAAATGCCCTCGCCGGGACTCAAACCACGGACCTCTCGAATAGGCGCTGAGCGTGCTGACCATTACACCACGAAGGAATGCTAAGAAGAAGGGAGAATTACCTTACTATACATCCCTTTTAAAGGGCGACTGGGGGATTAGGGGACCCAATCGCCAAACCCCGGTGGTGGAGATTAATCATCCACCACCTTCTTTAGTTCGAGCACCACTGTTAAGTCATTAGGATAATTTTGAAGCAGGAGACTTGAAAAATTAGTAATGCCCTCGCCGAGATTCGAACCACGGAAATCTCGAAATTTATTTTTAGGGAAATAATAATCAGAAAAATATTTTAACATATGATAAATCAGCTTATATGTTTATTAAATATTATTTTAGAATCAAAATGATCTTTTCTTTCATCTGTGAAAATTCAAGAGTTTCAAGAGTAGCGGCATCCAATTTATTAATATTTATTTTACTTCAAATATATATAAAATAATGCATTTAAAAATCACCCAAATAGAACTTTCTGCAACGGAAAAAAAATGATGATGCTATCGAAGTCCTTCATTATTCCTAACTACAAGTCATCTTAAGAGTATCGTCCAACTGGAAACTTCAAAATAAATAAATAAAAAAGAAGGAAAAAATCTGAAGACCTTCACATTTAAAATTACGCCCAAATGGGCCTTTTTTTTTTTAACGTATTGTGAGTTACATTTATTTATTATATATATCGGTCTTCGTGCTTAAATCATAAAATTCAGTTCAACAGCATTAACGCAAAATAATTTTAAAATGAGCATCGCTTTAGAATTTCCGATATACAGTCTCGCGCTCTGAAGATAAACATGTTTTTTTTTTCCGTACAGCGTTGCCATTCTCGCTTTGAAATCGTTGAGTTTGTTAATCAAAAATTCGTTAAAGGTTTACAAAATATGAAATCGATAATAAAACAAATTCCAAATTTGGGCTTCCAGATGCCCATATTCGGGTGGAAACGTCCAATATTCAAAATTTGATGGCTCTAGGTGCCGTCGTTTTATCACAATGCGAGAAACATACATGCATTCATGCAGATTCTTCATTATTTAATTTCTATAAATATAACACAGGGCTCTAATAGTTGGTGACAACAATTTAAAAAGTGAACCGACATTTATACTGAACCAACGAAATAAATATAACACAGGGCTCTAATAGTTGGTGACAACAATTTAAAAAGTGAACCGACATTTATACTGAACCAACGAAAAAACCAAAACGAAATTAATAGTCCTTCTGGGCAAATAGCCCCTTTCGACTAATAATAATGATAATTAATTAGCTATGATTTTATGTGACTGCTATTATTTTGTATGATCGCTTGTCATCTATCCCGTACTAGATTTATACTACACGAATAAAACGCCTCAGTTTTTGAATAAAAAAAAATTCTTGCGATGCTGTTTTCACATCCTCCTCCTCCTCCTGAGAAAAAATTTGAGTGAAGGTGTTCTATAATGATCGAAAGGAATGTTATTCGGGGAGGGCAAGATCGGGAAGTACCTATGAGGTAATTCTTTTCCAAGTAAAGTCCAGTTATTTTACGAAGTGGTTGAAACAAGGTCTGGAGTTCTCAGAATGAAAGATAATGCCTCTGCGATTGACGAGTGTTGGACGCTTAAATGCCAGCTCTCTTTTTAATTTGTTGGCAGCAGAGATTATCTATTATCGTTTGGTTACATCTTAGCGATTGTCCTCTTGACAACCCACCATACACTTAAGAAAATTTTTCGTGCATGCAGTTCTCCTTATCGCATACTTCTGCAAGCTGACACATAGTTCTCCAACGCTCAAATTTACGGCATATCTCGTCTACTGTTAAAATTAATTTCAGAAATACTTCACCTTACAAAATATTTCAGTGGGCATCCATGTATCTACAACTATAAATCAATCAAAAACTTCTGAGTTAGACCTTAAGACCTTAAGTTGTTTTGAAGACATTTTAGGTAATAATTTACATTTCAATAGTCTTCTAGATTTCATAAATTTTCAAAAATTTGTAAAGAGTACTGCTTTTTGAAAATGAACTCAGTGTTTCAAAAAAAATTCTAAAATTTATGATTTGACTTCTAAGATTTCCTTATTAAAAAGCAATAACAATTTTAAAACGGTATTGTTTTGAGTATTTGTGGTTGATTTCATACATAAACACACACACAAAAAAAAAAAAAAAAAAAAAAAAAATCTGGAAGATTTTAAATTGCGTCCGAAAGGGCGTTTCTCTAACATTTCGTGTTACCTTTATTTATTAAATATCATTTTCTTCGCACTTAAACCCTAAAATTCAGTTCAAGAGCAATATAGCAAAATAATTTTAAACTGAGCGTATCTTTAGAACTTCTGATACATAGTCTCGCACGCTGGAGTTAATTTTTTTTTTTTTTTTTTTTTCTGTAGAACGTTGCCACTGCTCGCTTTGAAATCCTTGAGTTTGTTAATCAAATATTCGTTAAGGTTTTACAAAATATAAAATCGATAATAAAATAAATTCCAACTTTCAAATTTGGGCTTCCACATGCCCATATTCGCAGTAGGATTACGTCATTCAAAATTAGATGCCTCTAGGTACCGTTGTTTTATCACAATGCGAGAAACATACATACATTTACGAAGATTCTTCATTATTTAATTTCTTCAAATATAATGCACAGTGATAATATTTGGTGGCAACAGTTTGAAAAGTGAAACGGACATTCAGAGCTATTCAACGCAAAATCGCAAAGCGAAAACAGTAGTCCTTCAGGAACAAAGCCCCTTTGGACTAAAAATTACTTTTATAAGTCGCAAAAGCAGTGACTAAATTAAAAATAGTTTTCATTAAAATCTATAGTTGGAATTTATAAATCTTAATACAAAATTTTAATGTTATTCAATCGTGCTGTTACCTTGAAATTTATACCTAAAATTCGTAAAGCCCACTAGCGCAAATCGGTAAAACCGTTGAATACTGTTAGTTCCACCAGGGTTCAAATTCCAGTGCACAGGCTGTCTGTCTACGCTTTTCATAATTTTCCTTATTGTAACGTGAATCCGAGCCAGTTTCCCTTAAAATCTAAGCCTTTCAGTGCTTCCCAACCTTTTCACTCTTTAGAAACCCTTGTAACAATGTTTAGAACAACAACAATGAATTCTTGTTACAACGAATAAAGGGAACCCCAACGTCCATGTAACAATAATTTTTGATAATACTCTTATTAATGATGACTAATGAAAACAAAAAGTGACTATAATTTCTGTCGTTTATTTAAAAACCGCAATTACATGCAACTGGCATATGTCTAAATATAATTAGGGAGAGATAAATAATAAATTTATTTAGTATAATAATTTATAAATCTTGATATGGAATCTGCTCATGTTTTTTGGAACATTCATATTGAATTCGAGGTTTGATTTTCAAGATAAATACGCAGATTTTATCTTCCGCAGAAAGAAGACGATTTCGGTCATTATTTTTAATAATTGTTAAACAAGGAAAAGCTTATTCACACATGTACAATATTAGAACTACAGCAATATATTAAATGCTTTCCTGTGAAACACGGATACTCACTTTTAATAGAAATCCGCTTAAGTAACTACAACTACAACTTTCTTCTTTTTCTCATGCTTTGCTTAAATATGCCTTCTATACTTGCTTTACCTTAACTAAATGAAACAGTCTCAGTGTTACGCATCACTGAAGTTTCCAAAAGATAACCGGCCTACCAACGGTCGAGCGGTAAAGTCGCTGGACACTGATAGTTCGATCTAGGGTTCGAATCTCAGCGAACAGGCTACCTGCGTGGACGTTTTCGTGGTTTTTCCCATGTGTAACGTATATACGAGCCAAATTTCCTTAGAAAGTTCTCCACGAAGGCATCCCTACTTTTAGGCAGACAGCCCTTGAGTGTTTAGCCATAATCAAAATTAACCAAATCTAAACAGAATCTGAGACAATCTTAAATTGGAGGATGGACTTAATGCGAAAAAAAATTATAATATTTACTTGTAAATACAAACTATTGAGAAGAAAACGTACTAAAAGGTAAATAAAGGTACACATGTTACACTAGTATCTAAAATTTTCATGGCAAAAAACTGCTACTTAAATAGTGAAAAAGTGCAGAAGTAAGTAAGCAATTGCAGAAGTTTAAATGAAAGTAGTGTATGATAGTGAAAAATTGCAGAACTGACTGAAGCAATTTTAGAAGTTTAAATGAAAGTAGTGTATGATAGTGAAAAAGTGCAGAACTGACTGAATTTTAGAAGTTTAAATGAAAGTAGTGTACGATAGTGAAAAAGTACAGAAGTGACTGAAAGTAAGCAATTGCAGAAGTTTAAATGAAAGTAGTGTATGATAGTGAAAAATTGCAGAACTGACTGAAGCAATTTTAGAAATTTAAATGAAAGTAGTGTATGATAGTGAAAAAGTGCAGAACTGATTGAAGCAATTTTAGAAGTTTAAATGAAAGTAGTGTATGATAGTGAAAAATTGCAGAACTGACTGAAGCAATTTTAGAAGTTTAAATGAAAGTAGTGTATGATAGTGAAAAAGTGCAGAACTGACTGAAGCAATTTTAGAAGTTTAAATGAAAGTAGTGTACGATAGTGAAAAAGTGCAGAAGTGACTGAAAGTAAGCAATTGCAGAAGTTTAAATGAAAGTAGTGTATGATAGTGAAAAATTGCAGAAGTTTAAATGAAAGTAATGTGTGTGTTGGTGTGTATTTAATTATGGCAAAGCACACTAGGGATATCTTCCCAAGAGGAGGGATGCCTTCGTGGAGGACTTTCTAAGGGAAACTGGCTCGTATACACGTTACACATGGGGAAAACCATGAAAACGCCCATGCAGCCAGCCCGTTCGCGGGATTCGAACCTCGGACCGAACTACCAGTGTTCAGCGACTTTACCGCTCGGCCGCTGGTGGGTGAAAGTAATGTGTGATAGTGAAAAAGTGCAGAACTGACTGAAGCAATTTTAGAAGTTTAAATGAAAATAGTGTATGATAGTGAAAAAGTGCAGAAGTGACTGAAAGTAAACAATTGCAGAAGTTTAAATGAAAACAGTGTGTGATAGTGACTGAAAGTAAGCAATTGCAGAAGTTTAAATGAAAGTAATGTATGATAGTGAAAAAGTGCAGAACTGACTGAAACAATTTTAGAAGTTTAAATAAAAGTATTGTATGATAGTGAAAAATTGCAGAAGTGACTGAAAGTATGCAATTGCAGACGTTTAAATAAAAGTAGTGTATGCAGCCAAAACAGATTTCCAAACATTGCCAATAAGTGTTTTAGGTTATTATACCAAATACTAAAATACTAGATGGCTTGTTCTAAAAACAAAGCTATTTAGAAACAACTCTGAAATGTCAGTTTTCAAGGTTCATGCTTTGAATTCTAATGCTAAAAAAAAAAAATTAAAATGTTCCATAATTTGCTGTCAATAACAACTGCTTAAAACTTACGAATATATGATTGTTAGAATAATCATAGTTTAGATTCTAAGAATTCTACTTCAACCTAGACCTTTACAGCTAAAGCACCATTTATACGCAAAATGGGCGTTTGCACATGTGAGCACAATTTCCTTTATTGGAAATACTTAAAAGCTAATTCTTTTACTTCTGAACGGTGCTCTTATTTTTAAAACACTAGGTACTCAATTAGAAACAAGCATTGCCGTCAATTCTATTCATTATAATATAAACAAGGCAACTGCACCTCAGTTTATTGTCAGCTGATGTATCATCAACAGCAATTTACAAGACTATTATGCCCAACGTCCTCACGTACAGCCCACACAAGAGGAGTCTTTAAGCTGACTTCGGAAATGAAAAGTGGAAACGCGAGTGGGAAAGCTTGTTCAGTCACTTAACTGGGAGAAAATAACATCCAGAATCTGATCCGGGTCAATCACAGGACAGAAAATAAACATTTATCCGAAGAGAAATCAGTGAGCATTTACGTTTGAAGATAACTGGATGACGCGATCTGAATAAAATAAAGGGTGAGAAAAAAACGAAAAACTCATCGGAAAAAAAATATTTTTAGAACAGATGAAAACTTCTATTTTTGATATAACTTTTATTTTTGTAAAACTTTTATCTATTAGCCCAAAGGCCGTTTGCCCAGAAGGACTATTAATTTCGTTTTGGCATTTTGTGTTGAAAACTTTTAAATGTCCGTTTGCCACCAAATATTATCGCCCTAATATTAGATTGTTTAAATATGTGTTATATTTAAAGAAATTAAATAGTGAAGAATCTGCATAAATGTATGTATATTTCTCTCATTGTGATAAAACGACGGTACCTAGAGCCATTGAAAATTTGAGATAGCGTAATCATCCACCGATTATGGGCATCTGGAAGCCCTAATTTGAAATCTGAAATTTGTTTTATTATCGATTTCATATTTTGTAACACTTTAACGAATTTTTGATTAACAAACGAAACGATTTCAAAGCGAGCAATGGCGGCAACACTATACGAGAAAAAAAAAAAAAAAATTACCTCCAGCGCACGAGACAGTAACGGAAATTCTAAACATATGCTCATTTTAAAATTATTTTGCGATATTGCGGTTGAATTTAATTTTATGATTTAAGTGCAAAGAACATGATATTTAATAAATAAATGTAGCACATAAAATGTTTAAAAAAGTCCCTTAGGACGTAATTTAAAGTCTGAAACCTATTACATTTTCTTTTTTTATTATTATTAGTTCAAGGGACTTTATCGCTGCAAGACTATTGTTATCGTTTTGCGATTTTGCGTTGAATCACTATAAACGGCGAATCATTTTCAAACTGTTGCCACCAAATGTTAGAGTCCTGCATTATATTTGAAGAAATTAAATAATGAAAAATCTGCATAAATGTATTATATTTCTATTTCTCGCACTTTTCATACTGCTACCACCAAATATTATCTCCTTGTGTTATATTTAAAGATATTAAATAATGAAGAATCTGCATAAATGCATGTACTACGTTTCACGCACTGTGATAAAACAATGGTACATAGAGCTATCGAATTTTGAATGACGTATCCTTCTACGAATATGGGCATGTGGAAGACCAAATTTGAAATTTGGAATTTGTTTTATTATCAATTTCATATTTTGCAGATCTTTACCGAATTTTTGAGTAACAAACCCAACGATTTAAAAGCTAAAAATGGCAACACTCTACGGGGGGGGGACCTTTTTATCTCCAGCGCGCGTAACTGTGTATCGGAAGATATGCTCAGTTTAAAAATTATTTTGCGACATTGCTATTGAACTGAATTTTAGGGTTTAAGTGCAAAGACCATAATATTTAATGAAATAAATAAAGGTAGCACACATAACGTTAAAAAAATGCTCCTTTAGACGTAATTTAAAATCTGAGACCTTTCAGATTTTTTGAAATTTTTTTTTATTTGATAATTTGATTTTTTTTTTTTTTTTTTTTTTTTTTTTTTTTTTAAATTTTGAAATTAAATGTTTACAATTTTTAGTGGTCATTCTTTATACTCCAAGATGGCGCACAAAGTCTTCATTTTTGCCATGTATTCCCTTTTACCTGAGCTTTCCTAGCTTTCCTCCAGCCACGAAAGTTATCTATGGTTCCCTACTCTTCAAGCATTGCCGTCCAAGTCAACTTCGGTTTAGTTCTCATCAAGATCTCATATCAGCGTTCCGATCGCCAAGTATTACAATTAAATCAAGTAAAAAGCCGTTTGTATTTGAACTTCATCAAGCTAACAGGCTGAACTCTTCTATTGTTAGGGATTCATTTTCAAAGCAAATATCATTGGTTTATTGGTAAAATTCTCGCAGGCTTAGAAACATACTATGAGCTCCTATTCTATACAAAAGTAAAGCTTGATCCTTGCAAAAAATAAAAACCACCCGCAATAATATTCTTCTACGCTGAGGGAAATTTTGGATCTCATTCTTGCAGAATTAAAGAGCTTTTGGAAAAAAAAGGTCCACCAGTTACTTATTCACCTCAGATTTGTTGAAGATCATTGGACAACGGAACTCAATGACAGAAAAGGGTGTCATTTTGTTAATGCAAGGGCCTTAGGTCAGGGCTATGGTCCGACTAAGGTAAAGTTTCTAACTCCAGCTCTAATGATTTATGTTGAATCGCTAAAACCCCACGCGCTCTTCCACTGTCTTGAAATAATCGAACACGATGTCTCAGACGCATCTTAAAGTTTGTTGCGTACATAAATCCCGAGTTTAGTTCTGCTTCATCGTATAAATGTTGTATTTAGTAGTGTTATTATTATTTTATTTAATTGACTATTAAAATTTCATCCTTTAATGTCAGTTTTTCTTTCCGTTTCACTACCAGCATGCAAATCAGTTTAAGCGTGTTCCTGCCTATGGAGGCCACGTTACTATGTTTTCACTAGCTCTGATAAGATTGCATTTCTTCGACTTTGCGTTATTTGCTGCCAATATTTAAATTGTTACACTGATGAGAAGCTTTCAGCCAACTTCGCGTTAAATCAAATGCGTAGTCTTTGATAATTAGGCTTAGTTTTAAAATCGAATTTATTGTTACTTTAAATTTCATCGCCATTAAGTGGTGGTTGTTTTCTTAAGCCGGAGTCGTATGTTTATGTTAAAGTTCTGAATTAATGAAACGGTTGTTTTAAACCTTTTTAAAACTCTATAGTTCTTTTCAGACGAAGCGATAAGTCTGTTGGGAGTTACTAGTTTACGAGTATATATCAAAAGAAAATCAAACTCTAAAACATAACACAGACTTATTCGAATTATTAATATATATGCAGCTATTTTTGAATAACTTCAGTTAATGCAATGCAAAAATTTGCAGACGATAATCGGATCCAAAAAGATAATAATTGTGATGTAACAAAAAATAAATGTATTTATTCTTACCTGCATTGATTGTACTGCTTCCCTGAGTGCGAAACTTAGTTACGATTTACATGTTTTTGACTAAATTTGCTGATTATTGAGCATGTAGCAAATATTTTATTGTCTCGAAAAATTATTTGCATTTCAGTATTTGCTTACTATTAAAATCGAGTACTTACTTCCTTTTTTTCTACTTTTAAGAAGCATTTTCTTAAAGCATTTGATACTGATAGCTGATAGCGCTGTATTAAATATCTAAAAGAGTAAATAGTAAAAAGATTTGTACTATATTAAAGGTTTGCCAATATTTAATATATTGAAATCCAGATTTTTGTAATAGCCAATGATCCATAGACGCGTATTCAAACCAATTAGTTTTAATGCGTCCTGATAACAAACAGGTATTATAAACAATTTTATACTCAAGGTACTTGAAAAAAGGCGGCAGCAGGCTTTATTTACTTAAATATTGCATGTACATCCATTGCAAAGTTTCTTAAAATGTAAAAAATATTACTCAAATAATTTCCTCAGTATGAAGTTCGGCATAAAATAAAATACAATTTTTTATTCTCAGAGAAAATTTTTATTTAGTAAAGTACCGCATATAACATATTATGATTTGATAAGTTTAAAAATAAAACGTTTTTAACATTTACACGCAAACATTTTTGTACATGCAAAATTCGTTTAGGTATTATTAATAAATATTTTCAAAAGGCCAACTATGATAAATTAAATTAATAACGGATATAGTTTTGCCCACAATGGTGCAAATTTTGCACATACATATATGAAATATTTATATTTTTAACTCAATAAAGCCTTCCTTAAAAATACGAGCTAAAATTTTTGCTCTGAGGGTTATGCAATTCCAATCTCATTTTTAGAAATTTTATAACTGGGTATATATTTCTAAATCAATATTTGAGGAAATAACATTAGTATCTATCTACGTTTTTCGGACATTCTGCATAAGAAATCAATAAAGAACACATATATATTATTTAAGAGCATCTTCGACTGCATAAAGCTCAAAAACTGGCATTTCGTATATCTAGTTTATCCATAAAATTTGAAATTCAGATATACCCCCAAACATTATTTTCAAATTTATTGTGCATTTGTTGGGGTTACACAAGGAATTCACAGCGGATTGAAATCTAGTTATGATTTAATCAATTAGGTCTATAATACGTGATAACTACAACGCATCTCGTCTGTCAAAGTCTTCTGTAAACTTGATAAATGTCGCTTATACTTCATTTACATTAAACAGAAAATAATGCACAAAGTTTATTTATTATTAGTCCAAACAGACTATTGTTTTGAGATTTTGCGTCGAATCTCTCTGAATGTCCGTTTCACTTTTTAAACTGTTGCCACCAAATACTATCGCCCTGTATTATATTTGAAGAAATTAAATAATGACGAATCTGCATAAATGTATGCATGTTTCTCGCATTGTGATAAAACAACGGTACATAGAAACATTCAATCTTGAATGAGGTAATCCTACTGGGAATATGGGCATGTGGAAGACTAAATTTGAAATTTGGAATTTGTTTCATTATCGATTTCCTATTTTGCAAAACCTTAACGAAATTTTGATTAACAAACTCAAGTATTTCCAAGCGAGCAGTGGCAAACGTTGTACAGAAAAACAAAAACATTTTTATCTCCAGGGCGCGAGACTTGTATCAGAAATTCTAAAGATAGGCTGAATTTAAAATTATTTTGTGATATTGCTCTTAAACTGAATTTTAGGGTTTAAGTGCGGAGAACATGATATTTAACAAAAAAAGGTAACACACAAATTGTTTAAAAAAAAACGCGTCTTTAGACGTTATTTAAAATCTAAAACCTTTCAGATTATCTTTTTTTTTTTTTTTTTTTTTTTTTTTTTCAGAGTTAAATCTGAATCTAGATTGCTGGAATGTTTTAGGCACAGTGGTTATAATTCAAGTCGCACTTCCATCTGAAAATTTCCACGTCGCATTTTATAATATATATCATCGGTAGAATTTTTCCCATTCTAGCAAGCAAAATTATTTTTATGTGCATTAAGTGTATCTCTAAATTACTTTAAATGTTACCAGCTACAATAAAACAGAAGGAAAGTTTTTTAACGCTGAATGCAATAAAATTATTTAAGTACTATCAAAAACATAACTTTGCCCACAAAAATGATGAAGCTACCCATGTACACACAGTGGCAAAAGAAATATACGAGATCTAAACGTACTATATAAATGCAATAAATTGCTGTCACGAAAATCTAGAACAATTTATGGGCGAGGATTACTGATATATCACTTTCGCAGCAGCTAACATAAAAATGTAGTGACACGAAGGGTTTATGCCCTTTTTCGCGCCCATGATATAGCCTTTTCGACCTTGTTCTCTAGCTAGATGAGTTAATGGCTACTCTTTTTTTTCTGAAGTATTTACTGGATAAAGAGTTACATAAAGAGAAATATAAATTACGCTATCTTGATGACAAAATAACAGAAAAACCAAAAGCGTTGGAAACTACCGGTCGCCAGAACAGCTTGTCGAGGATGCTAAATTGTGCTGGAGCTTAATGAACTGTGACTCAGTGCACTCATTAAGGGATAAGTAACAACTCCAATGTCTCCCGCAAATGGTGTGAATAACATTCACGGGAATTCGCTTCGCCTTTCGCGTTTCAATCGGCGACACTAAGGTGCTAATATGCTGCAACATAACGTTTAAACTGCGTTAATCTAGAAATATGTATGATGTCTATAAACTAATCAGATCGTAATGCAATTTCATAATGCATGCACACAAACATTTAGAGAGATATTATGTTAAAATAACAGTCAAATCTCTATTAACTGGGGCAATACTAGGGGCCACTCCATGTTTAATTCAAAATCACATTTAAAACGAAGGCATTTAAAGACCATAGGAAATAGGAATAAATCTCATTATAATTAACATAACTACCTCATTAACATTTTATTTCTACGGCGTTTAATCTACAGGAAAAGCTCTTATGTGTACGTAACTTAATTCAGTATTCCAAACAAAAAAGCATATTATAAATAACGGAAGATAAGCTTCATTAAAAATGAAGAAAGAAACTCATTTTTAATAAAATTAAAGTGTAACATTTAGGAGAGAACTTGAATGATAACTTGCCTAAAATGCTCGGTTAGAACTTCTGCTGACGTTAGACTCATTAGTTTATTTTGAAACCGGAGACGTGAAAAACATGCCATGCCCTCGCCGGGACTCAAACTTGGACCTTTCGAACACTCGCCGATTGTGCTACCGTAACACGATGAAGTCATGCAGAAAGGAGAGAGACAATACCTTATATACTTCCCCTTTTAAAGAGCGACTGGAGATTAGGATGTCCAATCGCCAAATCATGGTGGTGAAGAATCATCATTCGCCACTTTTTAGTTCGGGCGCCGCTGTAGAGTTATTAGATTATTTTGAAGCAAGAGACGTAAAAAACGTGTAATGCCTTTGCCGGGACTCGAACCTTGATCTCTCGAATACACGCCAAGTGTGCTACCGTTACACCAGGAAAGCATGTAGACAGGAGGGAGAAAATAAATTACAACGAAAGACATGAATATAACTCTTAAAGTTTTGCTTTCAGCGGAAAACAAACATACGATCTCGTGGTCCACGTGCTATATTCACACTAAGTTGTCTAAACTAATATCCACTCAGTTCTTTCGTGTTTCCAGTTCATGATATAACATTTTATAGTCTCTATTCTAATATAACGCAAGGCGCATGTCGGGCGTCTTTTAAACAAGGAAGAAGAATATTGGCTTACTGCAAACAGCAACAAAAATATGTCCATGAAGTACGGTGGTCATTACACTTCAACTAACAAGTGGACACCCTAATAAATATTTTTGTATAGTTACTGAATCTATGACTTCTCGATTCTATCTATGAATGTTGCCGGTAGTTCTTCTTTGAACATTTTATCATCTTGTAGAGTCATTAGGTTATTTCGAAGCAGGAAACATAAAAAATTAGCAATGCTCTCGCCGGGACTGGACCTCTCGAAGGCATGCTAAGAAGGCGGGAGAAATAACTTATATGCTCCCCCTTTCAAAGGGCGACTGGAGATAAGGGGACCCAATCGCCAAATCCTGGTCATGGAGAATCATCATCCACAACCTTTTTGTTTAGTTCGAGCGCCATTGTAGAGACATTTGTTATTTTTTGAAAGCAGGAGAGATGAAAAATGAGCAATGCCCTAGCCGGGACTCAACCTCGGACCTCTCGTATACACGCCGAGCTTGCTGACCATTACACCACGAAGGCATACTAAGAAGGCGGGAGAAATGCCTTATAATCTCAATTAATAAATACGAACCAGTTTCCTTAGAAAGTCTTCCATGAAGGCATTCCTTCCTTAAGCAGATAGCCCTCCCGTGTTTAGCCATAATCAAATAACCTCAGGCTCTCAGTGAACGGGGCACACTTAACATACGTAACATTAACCAAATGGAAAGCATATATATTAAGAATTCATTAAATATTTGAATTAATTTTTTTTAGCTTCTTGAAATAATATTTGTTGAAATCTTGTTTTACTTTAATTCATATCATTACTTGAAAACATTTACTCCTCATTGTAAACATGAATAAAGTAAGATTTTATTTTAGTTTAAATTTCAGATGATATTACTTTTATAGTAAGTATACTATATAAATCAGTATAAAGATAAAATACTATTATGCCTCTCAAAATCCTTTCGTGTTTAAGGTGCGTAAATGAAAAGAGATCCGAAATTCAGCGACTCCCTAACATAAGGAGATGAATAAAATGTGCATCTTATTAATATAAAACACAGAAATGCAATATGCATACAGCGCTTGAAACTCTTGCCTTAGTTCCTTAGAACAACTGCAAGAAGATTAAGTTTAGATCACATAGATCCTTGTTTTTTAAAAAAAAAAAAAAATCTATCTGTACTTGAAAACAGGTCTTTGCTTCACTAATTAATACTTGTTCAGAAAATACTTTTGTTTCGTAAATGTTTTAAATATTTGTGAGCTTCGGACCCAAAGCAGATCGTAGGAAGTATATTAAAATTTCAAATTTAATTTACTTTCTATGTTTTCTTCAATTAAAATAAAAATTCAGCACAGATATTTCAATTATAGAAAAATAAACAAGCAAGGCAAAAATTTCGTAAATCAGTTTTAAATTCTACTGTCATAGGAGTTGCAGAAAAAGTAGATTCTTTTCAAAATTATTTTTAGTTTGTAATTTATAAATACATACGCATAAATTCATTTGAAATGCAGTAATCAACTGAAAATGCAAGTTTTCATTTTCATAATTACGTTTTCTTATACATTTGATACTTGTAAAGAAAATCAGCTACTAAGGTATAATAAAATTTTAAATTTAGATTGTTTTGCTTTTATAGGCATATATTAGTTATAATTAGAAAATTGTAATTACTTTAACTTTCGCACCTGCAATCAGCAACACAATGAACATTTGAATTGCTGACTCGTATTCTCTACCTGATAACAAATTAGCGTTTTGCTGCCTGCTGTATTATTTAACGAAATAAGAATAAGATTTTTAAAAAGTAACAACACTTTTAGCTCAAAGCCATAAAAATTACAAATTTTCAAGGCACTGCTCTGGATTAAATCGTATTGTTAAATATTATGTTTAAAATGTACAGATTAAATCACTTATTCATAGAGCAGAGTGTTCTATACAATTTGTTTGGAGATGGGAGTAGCAACCATGAAATTTGAGCTCTATGTGCATCGAAGAGAAGTACCGAAGATTATAGTACTCACCATTTTTACCCGAACATAGAAAGCAGCATCCGCAATTCTGTCGAGTTAATTCAATATTTCCTTCTTCAACTTCTTTGCACAAACCCGATCTGTTCAGATGTTGACATTCCTCACTATCGCAGTCAGGACTAGGACAGTAAAGTGGTTCTTCATCTACCATAATGGTGGTCGAAGGAGATGCTGGATCTGTGCTCAGTGCCACATGTATCCTCGTAATCAATAGAAATCCCAAAGCATAACAATGCATCTTACCGAAATGATTCATTGTGCCAGGTTATATGTCAATTGTTAATTAAAATGCAATAAGTTAATTTACAATCAATTTGGGAATCTTTAAGATCTTCAAGATCTTTGGATGAATCTTTAAGATCTTTAAGATCTGATAACTTAGTTTATCACTATAGCTACTGGATTCTTTGTAAGTTTATACCTAACTACCACTTAAATCATACAAAGCAGAGCACCTTTGGATTAGTCCACATTAAATTCTGTTTACCGTGTAATTTCTTTATCAGTCATCTCTAAGCACAATAAATGTTTGACACTAGTAAGATTCCACAACGATTCTTAATTCCATTACTGAAAACAGTGAATAAGTTTAATTGATATTAGTTTTAACAAATCATATTTGTTAGAAGTTAGTTTGTCTTAGTTTTAATAACAAACGAATTATAAAAATAAGCTAATACTACAGCTTCAGCTAATAATAACAAGATATTTGGCTATTTCTCTGATGTTCCTTCAAACGCATACAGATGCTTTAACTAAATGCGCACACAATTTTCAAATTTTTAGCTGTTTTTCATTATACTGCACGCTTATATATCTTTGGCTTAGTTAGATGAATGTTACAAACATTTTGTATTGCGTGCAGATTAAAATCTAGCTTTCAGATATTTCAGATTGCGAACAGCTTCAATAAACCAATTCTGGGTCTAGTTTAATTGTAATCTATTGCGAATAGCTTCAATAAACCAATTCCAGGTCTAGTTTAATTGTAATCCCTTGCAAATAGCTTCAATAAACCAATTCCGGGTCTAGTTTAATTGTAATCCCTTGCGGAATAGCTTCAATAAACCAATTCCAGGTCTAGTTTAATTGTAATCTATTGCGAATAGCCTCAATAAACCAATTACAGGTCTAGTTTAATTGTAATCCCTTGCAAATAGCTTCAATAAACCAATTCCAAGTCTAGTTTTATTGTAATCCACTTTTATAGCGGGGTACAGGTTTAACTGAAATAATTCTTAGCAGGTTCAACGTAAAGGGTATAAATTCTTTGAGGAATAGATTCTGCCCTCGGGCACAAGAGTTGAATATCTTAGATTCCAATGAGTAAAAAATCACTGAAGTTGGTAAATTCTTGATTTCTATGAAGAAGGAGTAGCTCTATACCAGCAGAATAAGAGTATTTTTTTAGTTGTACAACACGCTGGAAAATGCAAAGCTCTTTCTATTTCTTTTCCGATGCCTATTTTTCTTGTTGGCCCTCCGAATTTCAATTCCTTTACCCGGAATGCATTATTCACTGCTCGTGATCGAAGAACAGCCGGAAAGCTTCTAGTAAAAGCAAGGGAAAATGTATATTTTATTCCGCCCTGCCTACTGAGATATTCTTCGCTTCTTCTCCAAGGAATAATTTAAGGGTCGCTGGAGATAAAAACAAAATATGCGTTAGACAGCAATTTCAAAATTTGAGGTTGCATGTAGTAAAAGTTTAGAACTGCCACTATCAAGAAATTCTCCGCTGAAGGAATTTTTTTATCTGCTTTCAGCATAACATTTATCATTGGAAATATCATTAGTAAGCAACGGAAAAATTTCCTGCGGAGACTTAAAATCGATAATTTATATCCTTTCGGAGAAATTAATCACAGTTTTTCGTATTTCTCATTAAACACGTAAAGGCTTCATGCAGTTTAACTGCCTAAAAATATTTATTTGTTTTAACAAATGGGTAAACATTTCTAGTTAGGAATATTATTACTAAAAATGCAAAACGCGCTTGCAAAAATAAATTCAAAGATAGCATTCAGCATGCACAACACAAAATAAATGCAGTTTACAACGAAGAATCACATGCAAAATTTCAGTTGTTAATTACCTAAGTAAACATACATGCTTGCTGATGCAACGGAATATAGAGATTGCAGTGAAGCTGATAAAACTAAAGCAAAACAGTACGATTTGGTGAATGTACGTCGAGGTCATAATACATTTCAACGGAAGTAATCTGTGATTATAAGAACAACACGAAGGCTATACTGAATCCCTACTTTAAAACGCATTCGCAACTTTTTAACAGCGCTAACATCTGATAAGTTAACAGTATGAACCTTTCTCAAATAATGAAAAATCTAACTGAATGGGCTCAAAATCTCCAAGGAATTTTAGGATTTAATCCAGAACTATACATGTTATTTTCCGATTTCATATAGTCTTTCTAATATCATCCTTTAACACAAAAAAGCACGCTAAATTGCATATGAAAACAAATAACTACATATGATTAACTAGAATCACAACAAGGAAACAAAACTATCACCCACAGTCCTTTATCTTTGTTAGACCAATAGATGACCAAGATGATTATTTTTCTCAGCTTCTAAAACCTTGCCAATAATGGTTCATTGACTGAACAAATACCAATTAGATGATGCTTCAAAAAGTATATTCGACAATGATCTACGCTATTTTACAATGGCACATGATACAAACAAATAAGCTTGGTAAACAATGCATTCCACTTCTTCACGCAAAAAAAACTATTCACTGGGCTTTCAATCACGAAGCTCATCCGTATTACAAACAAATGAATGCTGCCAAAATAAGAGCATAGCATCTTGTCCTTTCCAGAGCACACAGCGCGGAGAAACTGGTGTGCAATGAATGAAGGGGCTGCCAGATGAAGTGGCGACGGTTAATGAAGAATGATTAAGAAAGTGGTCTTCTCAGCTGTCACTTTTCTCATACTGCGGTTTTCTTTTTTCCCGCCACGAACCGGCGTCGTGACCTTGCATAGTGACGTCACTTCGACCTCGAGGGTTACTGATGAAGTTGACGGAGGTTAAATTATGGCCATGTCAAGGACTGTGTTTATATTATTATTTACATGAAAATATTAGGCAAAGCTATTATGTAATATTTTTTTATTATTATGTAAGATATTGGAGATGCACGCATCCAAGCACCATAGTAAATGAAGTTACGAATATGCAAAATTTTACCACCAAAAGAAGAAACATAATTGAAGATCTAGCTGTAATTTCAAACTTTCTTTTGTATAAAAGTCATAACCAAATCACGGCTCTTCTATCCCTTATTGCATCTCGCGATATAACAAACAGTAATTTTATTTTTGGAATAGAAATCGTATCTGTTAACAAGCTCTAACTCAGTTTTTTGAAGAATTTCAAACGCAACGTCAATCTTCAAAATTCGGAAATAAAGGCAAGTAATTCTAGACTCCCTATCCTGGCGGTGTTAGTTTAAGAACAGAATGGCTTACAGGAAAGTACAAAAGACAAATATTTTAGCTATACACCAAGTTGATGATGCATCTCGGATGTCAATGCTCGATGTATGTATAATTTCCGTTGAGTAATAAAAACGTATCTGATATCCAGTTCTCATCAAAAGTATTAAGCAATTAAATAATTCCAATCTAAATTTGATCTTTGTAAATAATTCCAATCTAAATTTAATCTTTGTAAATAATTCCAATCTAAATTTGATCTTTGTAAATAATTCCAATCTAAATTTGATCTTTGATGTTGGTCCTTTTATTTGCTGTTAGGAAAATCAGAATTATTATATATATGCAAAATTCTGGAAAATTCAGCTTATTTTTAGATAATGTTTGCATTTCCAATTGCAGTTTTTCCGCAATGTAAGCTGGTCAATCCCATTTATTTTATTCTTTCCAGAGCGTGCATATAAGTTAAAAATACAGAAAAATACCTCATAACATTTTTTCAGATTGCTGCATTATTCTTCACGGAAATGAAAATGTTTAGTTATTGTAACATTACTATATTTTCTTTCTTTTTCAATTTACTGCTATTAAAATCAGTCAAAATTTGCAATCAGAGAAAAAAATCTTGAAAACCAGAAAAAGTACTCGGATTTCTTGAATATTCTGCACAAAAATTTTTAGCTTTTTCAAGTAACTACATACCTTCTAAACAGAGACTAAAATCAACAAGAATTATTACATTAATTTTTCTAAAGGCGCTTTATCAATAGCCATTAGCCTTGCGCTACTACAAGGGCCAAAAGCGGTGGCCATTTTATTATGGAAGCAACTAATAGGCGACCAACGTTGCCTCCTATGAAGGGATGGATAGTTACAACCATGCCTTCTCCGGGATTCGAAACCAGGCCCATCGCTACGACAATCAGGTACATATTACTATGAACTTCCCAACTGCAATTTCTTGATTGCTTTGTGAATAACTGCGACAAGTGTGCAAAGTGCTATGGACACACATAATGAGGTGTGCAAACTGCTATGGACATGAAGTTATGATGTATCGAAGTAGACAAGTTGTTTACGTGAACAATGAGCTTAACAAAAGTGTACTTCGAATTTATCAAGAGTTAACTTTGAATCCAGCTTATATGAACATAGAATAGTCTACACAACAACATGATAAACTTTGGGCTATGGAACTATTAACTGCCTGAACTGATGTGACTGGCCTATTCTGTGAATAACTGCAACAATAGTACGGACGCACATTATTAGGTGTCTAAATGATAAGAACACGATGTTATGACGTACTGAAGTAGACATAGGTTTAGAGACTGGTTAATATATAAGTTCTACTCTCCACAGCATAGATCCTATCCATAAACAATGTAATGATTAATTGATTGCATATATAGTGTTACGAAATGTACAGACGCAGTGAGATAACTTCCCCGCAAAAAAATGTTCAGGGTTGCCACATATGGCGAAAAATCGCCCATTTGGCGACATTTGGCGTCAAAATTGGCGATATAACATGGACGCATGGAGAACCTTCTGGAACGAATTCTTACCGGTTTAGCCCAGAATGTTCTCGAACCCAAGACGAAAGCTATATAAACCCTCCTGGTCCACAGTCAAAGTGTGTGCTTCATAGAGAGGGCGAGTGAGTGTGCCTCGTCTAGTTAGTATTAAGTTGGTGTCTCGTCTAGCGAATCAATCCCTGCGGAGTCGATCGAGTTGACAGCCGGGCAGCGAGTGCCGAGTGGGTAGTCGAGTGCACCGAAAGAGTCTCTTAGAGTATCGCGGTTAGTGCATCGTCAAGAGAGCGTGTTGAGCTCCGAGAACGACTGAACCGAAGAGTCAGGAGCTGTGGTCTGTGTGTCGTCGAGTGCATCGCGAGTTGTAGTGTGGAGAGTCTCGAGAGTACGTGGAGTTCCAAGAAAGACCAAGCAGAGTCGGGAGTTGTACTCTGGTGCTTTGCCGTGAAGCTGTCTCCCCCGTGATAGCCTGATAACCTGGAGGCTGTGTCGCTGATCGTGTCAGCGTGTTTATAGTAGTTCATCGACGACTGTAAAAACGAGTTTTGGATCTATCCTGACAATACTGACCAATAAAGTGTGCTTCGATACTTCATCAAGTAGTATTGTCATTATTCACTCCAAGTCCTCACGAACCCCGTACGAAGGAAGAAAATAACGTAACAACTGGTGTCAGAAAAGAAAAACGCAACAAGATATTTTTTCATACGTATTATTATGTAACAATTATTGTAAAGATGACATTGTCAGTTTAACATCGTGATATTACTATCATTGATTCAATGAATGCCGCCGGCGTTGGATGGTAGAATTTTCTTTCCGTCGCATGGATATAACTCTGATTTGGTGTAGAACCGTAGGCTGAAGGTCTATGCGATGGCGTTTCGGTCACTAACTACTGTAGCGGCTGGGCGGTTTTGTTACGTTAATAAATAACTAAAAAATTCAAAATATTTGTTAATTTACTTAATTCAGACGTTCTTACTATCCAAAACATTTTGCAATTTTTAAAATTACGGATTTAACTGTATAGTTGCACGTCTTGGGAAACCTAGTTGCGCTCTTGAATATTACTGAATTCTGTCGCATGGCTCCTGTTGACATGAATGTAGTCTAAGCTTTTTGAGCATTTGATATACGAATTCTGGAACCCAAATCCCTATGGCGGAATAATTGAGGCAAGTGCAGAAGTAGTCCACATTGATCTAGAAATCCCGTTTATGTAATAAGAAGTCTAACAATAGTACGATTAAAACGCCTGTTTTTCTGTTTGATTACGACATGACTTACAAAATGTCATGATATATCAGCAAGGCCTGAATTAATATTAATCAAAACTAAAAATAGTAAACATTTCTTCAACTTTATTTTAGTGTGAAAGATTCAGTCTAACAAACTTCTTTTTTATTGCTTTCATTATTATTTTTAGTCTTAGAAAAAATACAAAAGCAAAAAAATATTTACATAAACACATATTTGTCAAAAATGTATGCATGGGTAACAACTGAAATTAATTAATAACACAGCTTCTAGAACAAGAAAGAAAATGCATTTTGTTTCCATTCTGTTTATCATTTCCAATTTCGTTTTGTTCTCATTCCTTACCTAGAATCTACCACCCCCTCATTATATATGTATTTTTAAGTTTCCATGGCACGTTCCATTTCTTCTTTTTTATACCTATGAAATTATGCTAAACCACAAAGAATTCTAAGAGCGTAACACCTTTCTGAGAAGCTGTCGTTGCAAATACAGCTTGAGGAATTCCATTATCTCCTCCCCTTCACACACATTATAAGTGGTTTGCATGCTTCAGTATAAAATATTTACACTTGCGCTCTTTTCATTGTTGTATGTTATTCATTGTACATGTCATAAACAATTTTTTAGCAATTTCGATTTTAACTAAAGTGCGTACTCTGTGGTTTTCCACTTGTTTAAAAAATGTTGCATTTTATTTTTCGTGAACTTTTATTTATGTACAAATGCTCTTTGATTTATGATAGGTTTACCTACTGATGAATGTTTGACCATCGTAAACTGAAAACATCGTAAGTAGGAAGTAAATCTATTAACGTTATCTAAATCATCATAGCTTAGCCTTAGGTAATTTAATTAACTAATTTAGACCTTATTAGTGATACTTTAAATATATTCAGAAGATTTACATTACTTTGAGTTGGACTAAATTAAATAACTTAAAGCTTGATTTATAGTAAAGTATTTCATGTAACTTATTAGTAAAGAACGGGGAAAATATGGTTAAATTAATTAATTTAGTACCATAGCCTTTTCACAGTGGCGTTAATTACATTAGCAACAGGGTAGACGTTACTACAGTAACAGAGTCATCAGTTACTCTAAAGTTCTGACACGGCTCAAAAATAGTAAGTAGAAGACACTGCCACATTAGTATTCGGTGATGATTTCGACCAATGGCTTCCAGAGCATGGTTGCGGACTATGAAACAGTTTTCATAGGTTTTGAAAAAACGTTTAAAGCTCTCTTGGTATAAAATCAACTTCAATTATTGACTAATTTATCATTCTTGTTGAATTTTTAGCCCAAATGGGCGTTAGCCCGGAAGAGCTATTAGTCACGAAACCGCATTTTGCGTTGAATCACTTTAAATGTCCGCATTTTTTTTAATTGTTGCCCTCAAATATTATCACCCTGTATTACATTTAACTAAATAATGAAGAATCTACATGAATGTATGCATGTTTCTACCATTGTGAAAAAACAACGGTACATAGTCATCAAATTTTGAATAACATATTCCTCCACTCTAACATGGGCCCCTGGAGGCCCGAATTTGGAATTTGTTTTATTGTCTATTTCATATTTTGTAAAACTTTAACGAATTTTTGATTAAAAAACTCAACAATTTTAAAGCCAGCAATAGCTACACTGTAGAGAACAAAACATTCTTATTTCCAGTATGCGAGTCAGTCTATCAGAAATTCGAAAGGTATGATGTTTTTAAATATTTGTAGTATAATGTGGCGTTAGCGCAGATGCTCTCGAAACGTGTATGTGTCTATAAGTGAAAAAACGCCCGTTTGGTCATAATATGAGATCTGAAAGCTGTCAGACTTTTTATGAAGGTAATTAATACTGGCACTATTGTCGGGTATGTCAATAAAAAAAAAAATAAAAATAAAAAAAAAAAAATTAAAAAAAAAATTCGTGCTCATTAAGAGTATGCGTGGAATTCACTATGAAGCTTTTACTAAAACAATACAATTTTGAACCTGTTGAAACTTGTCATCGTTTGACTAACATATTATTCAGTTCATCAATAACTTTCTTAAATATTTAGTACCCATAGAAGATAAATATAGATAATCAGTACAAACGTGCTGTGCTACATTTTTTAATTTTCGTGTGATGAATCTGCCAGGTTTGCAGCGATAAAAATTAATAGTGTACATGGTGAACTATTAGAGTAAAGACTGCACAGAAATGGTTTAAAAATTTTAAAGTTGCAGAAAGCAGCATGGATGATGAGCCCCGTTCAGGACGCTTTGAACTGTTGGAACCAAATCAAACGATTCATTCAGAAGTTTATAGTGAACAACTTTGCCGTCTAAACTCAGAATGGATCAAAAAACGCCCACGATGGGTGAATATTAAGAAAGTGTTGTTTCATCGTGGTAACGTTAGACCGCATACGGCTCGAACCACGCTGCAAAAAATGAGTGAATTTAATTGGGAGCTCTTCCCATATCCTGCTTACTCCCTAGATATTGCCCCAAGTGATTTTCACTTATTTCGTGCCTTTCAAGTTTTTTTACTGGGGAAAAAATTAAATTCTAAACAGGATATACACAATGAACTTTCAAGTTTTTTTTGCATCAAAACCAGCAATGGCATAAAAAAGCTCCTGTAAGATGGCGAGACATTGTAGATAATGGAGGAAAATATATAATTGATTAAAATGTTAAACTGTGTTTTCTATATTATTTAAAAATTTACCAAAAAATGCCCACAAATATATGGACTGACCCAATATTTAATTATTTTAGTATTTTAAATTCTAGCACTTTTTTTTAAATCTTTTTTTTATTTCCAAAGCCATTAATGCTTGCTGGTTGCGATGCGAAAAATTTATAAAAAAATTATATAGAAGACATAGTGTTTTTGAGAAATAAACCAAGCAATTTGTTTCTGATGTTATGTATTGCTCTACAACAAGTAAAAGCACCTTATATCCAACTGTCAGTTGCTGTCGTATGCGCTCCACGTATCACATCGTATCTTATATTATTTCTCTGTAGGAAATAAAAAGCTCAAAATTCAACGAGAGTTTTTTTTTTTTTTTTTTTTTTTTTTTTTTTTAAATGAGTATCGAAATGGCACGATCGTAAATCGGGGACCTTCTACATTATTTCTACATTCTTTCAGATTTTATATTGCGCCCAAAGGGGCGTTTTCTTTAACGTTACCTTTATTTATTAAATATAATGTTTTTCACCTTTATTTATTAAATATAATGTTTTTCGCACTTAAACCATAAAATTCAATTTAGCAGCATTAGAATTTCCAACACACAGTCTTGCGCGGTGGAGATAAAATTGCTTTTTCTTTTTTCGTATAGTGCTGCCATTGCTCATTTTGAAATCGTTGAGTTTCTTAATCAAAAAGTCATAAGTGCTTTAGAAAACATGAAATAGATCAGGGATTCTTAAACTTTTTTCAGTCGCGACTCCCTTTTATCACTGAGATTTTTTCGCGACCCCCAGGACTCCTTAATATTTACAAAAATTCTGTGGGACCCCATGAGTATTGCGCAAATCCGACACACGCGTGAGTGAAACTGACAATTTTTTCACTTGTAGTGTAATAGACTGTTGCAATTCTAGGTCATTAACTTTAATGTCTAATTTTAAGACATAAACAAAGTGAAAATTTTAAAAAAGTAACAGACGAAATGACAGTTTCACGTGCAAAGCAAAGAAAATAAACGTTTATATTATAAAAAAGAATGCGTCGAAAAGTTTTCGTTTTTTTCGTTGTCTGTATTGTCTTATCTTTATCTATTTTCAGATACATTGTGTAAAAATATTTGGTAATTGTAAAATTATTATAATAAGTTAAAGAAATATCAAAACTGCTAACATTTTTGGCGACGCACAGTTTAAGAAACCCTGAAATAGATAACAAAACAAATTCCAAATTTGGGCTTCCAGATGCCCATATTCGGGTGGAGACGTAAGTTATTCAAAATTTGATGGCTCTAGGTACTGTTGTTTTATGAAAGTGAGAGAAACATACATGCATTTATGCATATTCTTCATTATTTAATTTCTTTAACACGTTCACGCTGGCGCGGGCCAGCGGTGGCCCGTATTCGAATGTGTTATTAGACGCTGAAAATTAAAATTATGAAAAATTAACGTTTATTTATTATAAAAACTTTTTAATAACAATTATAATTAATAATTATAAGCAAACGTACAACTCGTATACAGGTCTGAACAGGTAATAACCGCGCGTCGCCAGATGGAACGCGGCAAAAATTCGAGCGCCGTCTAACGGCGAAGAACATAAAAATTGGCCCCGGCGTGAACGTGTTAAATATAATACAGGGACTCTAATATTTGGTCGCAACAATTTTTAAATTGTCGCAACAATTTTTAAATTCACTTTTTAAAGTGAATCGCCGTTTATAGTGAATCAACGCAAAATGTTAAAACGAAAATAATAACCCTTCTAGGCAAAATGGCCCTTTGGTCTAGAAAAAGGTCTTCAAGTCAGCTGATAGACAGAAATTTAATATGCTTAAAATATTTTTTAGATTCTCACATTAAATTTTACGGAAAAAGAAACCAGATACACTAAAAGAAAAATACATACGGAGTTTTCCCAATTTTCGTGAGAGTAGACCCCGCCTCTCTATGAGTGACGTCCCGACGCACCAGTGACCGAGAAGAACATAAATAATGTAACATTATAATAGATAGATAGCTGTTGTCATCGACTCTAAAACACGTCACGTTCGATCAGTAGCTCGTGATCCGCCAGCTTCAACGGGAGACAAGTTCGTTATTTGAAATATCCATTTACCATTTGATCTTAATGATATAAATTCACAGAGCACGCAAATATCGTATTAATGATTTCCATCATTGCACGAGAATTTTAAATTTATAATTATGAACTAAACGCTACCTAAACAGGTTCCTTTAAATTTTTTTGTGTATAAATTAATAATGTAATATTCCTCATTATCATGCTTCGACAAAGCAATATAAGGAACAGCTAATTTAAGAGCTAAGGTATCTTCGGATCTTTCCATCTAAATAAATGAGTAGCTTTTCACTTTAACCTTAAAATGTTAGAAAATTTATAATTTATTATATCCAAACGAGAAAATGTAATATTAACAACCTGTAAATTTTCTTGAGCTAGAAAGATCCTGTACGTACACTGTACAAAATATGATTGCAAACGGTTACGTTACTGCTATCTTAGGATACACTTTTTTAATTTTTGTGCGGTCCCTATCATGAAATTCTGGAATTGAACGCTACTGGTTCTTGGTGTCACATTGCGAAAGTACCAACGGACCGTCGGCGAGTTCGTGAATGACTCAAACAATTTCATTCATGGTAGACGAAAATGCGACCAGCGGAAGTTTTTTAAGCATCTGTGGATGTGCTTTTTTTTCTTTTCTCTTCCCCTTCATTTTATTCTTTTTTTTTTTTTTCTTTTAAAGTTACTGGAAAGGATATAATTAACTCTTTGTTAGATACTTTAACTAACACATCAGTGTACAGGATAATCGGAAGACATGGATAATAAAAAAAGGGTCCTATATGCTGTAAAATCAGAAATATTTCGAAGTTTTAAAGGAATAACATACTGTTTATAAAATATGGTTTAATTCATATAATAGTAATAGCGTCAAAGCACACGTTAACTTTCAGATTCTTTTCAAATAAAATTCACTGAACTGTGACATCTGCAATTAGCGATTTTTTTACCAGCTATACATGTAGTTTTTTTTTGCCAGTCGACGAAGCTTAAGATCTTTCATTTCTAATTTATATTACAAAACTGTGTTGCTTCTCTGTGTAAAAAAATTGAATAATTTCATGATGTCAGTTTCTGCATATTTCTTAATGACATTTTGTAACAAGTATTGTTTCATAACATTAGCGTAATAAATAAAGTAAGTTTCTTATGCCACATGATACATACGATTGGAAAATTTCTAACTCTACTTTTTGTATACACTCCCATCTGCACTAAAAATATAACAGAAATAGTGAAGAGAAATAAAATTACTACACTTTTTTTTTCTCTGCCTGAATATATATATTGCATATGTGTATGCACGGAAGCTAAAATTTTAATTTTAATTTATAATAACCTTTGAAATGTCCTTTTTAGTTTGGTTATGTTCCGTTTCTATTTTAAAAATAACGAAATGCGTATAATAAATCTTTCTGAAGCATTTTATTCTAGAATGAATGACTATCACATGTATGTTATACAACGCAGACGTATGCACTTATATAAAGGCAAAACATTTATTAATCAATAATCAAAAAGCAATGCGATGTTCCGCTGTTGAGAAATGAAGCAATTTCATCATTTTTTAACCTATTACGATGATATCATCTTCCTTCTAAAACTTATCTTCGTACAGTCAACAAGTATTCTATCAGCTGCAAAAATTGACCCCTTCGCCTATTGCACTAATTCAGTGTGATTATTATATGACCATGCTAATAATACACTTTAAAATAAAAACGAGAAATTAAAAGTCTAAGCCTGCCTTTTATCAATTAAAAAAAATCTCAACAACTCTAACATCATCATCATCTACGTCCATAAATTATACACATGGTTCTGTTAACTTTATTCAAATGTTTCAAATTGCAAGTTAATTTCTTCCCATCAAACTGACATTTTTGGACTGTATGAAGAATAATGCGCAAACATAAGACTTCATTAAATTCGGTGTCCACCGAAAACATCGCGGACGAAAACGTCGTGGAAAAAAACATCGTCGGAGAAAATAAAGCAAAGAGAAAGTATTGCAGTTCTAAAACATCGTGGTACAAAATATCGTCGTAGAAACTAAAGCGGTTAAAAAAATTGCAGTTTAAAAACATCACCGTCGAAAATATCGTGGTAAAAAAATAAAATACCTACAAATCATAGCAAGTCAATAACATCGCAGACGTGCGTTTTTCAGGCTTTACTAATTGTAAAAGGATACTCGCATTTGTGAGCGCAAGATGGAAAGAAGGATAATTTTTACTTTCATTTTTTTATTAACTAATAAATATTTGTTAAAAATGTAAAATGGTAATTTAAGCATAGAAAATCAATTAAACTTATAGCACTTAATAGAATTTTAAACTGGCATAGTGAACTAACAAAGGTTATCAATAAATTATTTTTTATAAAGTTTTACTGGTAATTTTGTAATTTTTCATAAAAAGTATAATTTAAAAAAAAAAAAAAAAAAAAAAAAAGATAAGTAATGGCGTGACCTTTATCTATAAAGAATTGCTAAGTTCATTATGAGATTATTTTCTACACATTTGTTAATCTGATACTCTTATAGTAAAAATTATTTCTTGTTTTGTTTAAATTTCTTCTTTTTTTAAAAAAAATTTAATAGTTAATAAAAATATGAAAGTAAAAATTATCTTTCTTTCCATCTTGCATCGGTATATCATATTACTATTCACATCATTTCCAACTTCTATTGTCAATGTGAATTTTACACTGGTTATCATAAATTAAGGAAAAATCACAAAAATAGCGATAACTCCCTCAAAAATAAGCCAAACCGTGTAAAATTTGAATATGTTGCCAAGTAAGAGTAGCTGAGTAAAACTCCAATATGCAAATTAGTGGCGCTGCACTCGGAATACGTCATCTGCGAGGAGCATAAAAGTCCATGTTTGAGAGCAAGCCCACATATTTCACTGTGATAGTGACATCAGAAATCTGAGATAGCCAATTCGTAACAATGATCTCCAGGCATCATTTGCCTCCAGAACTACGATAGAAAGCCATTGGGAGACTAGAGGCAGGACAAAGTCAAACAGAAGTGGCCAGATGGCTAACCTTCTGTGGTTGATACACTTTAGAGGCAATTTCAAATCACAGATTCGGCAACTAGGAAGTTCAGCCAAGGACAGCCAACTGCTACGACGAGCGCTACAACTGCTATGACCGATATTTGACATTATGTGCACTCAGGAATAGAACCGCTATTCCGACTCTTCTCAGATCCTCCCTTGCTGCAGCCACCGGAAGGTTGGTGTCAACGTCAACTCTGCATAGAAGGCTTAACGAAGGTGGTCTGTATGCGAGGCGAACAACCATTTGCGTGCCGCTCACGTCACGCCATAGGAGGGACCATGGAGGTAGGAAAGGGAGAAGGGGCCATTCCGCGCTAGAAGTGAAGCACTGCTTTGAAACTTGGGTCACCAGACGGGGTGTTATTTGTTTACATTCAGAAGCTCGCTTGACAAGATTCTGATAGTATTTCGACACACGACAGTTCCATAGAAACCGAAAAAGGGACACTCTCGCATGAAAGAAACATTCATAGTGGGATGGATAATAGTAATTTGTATAGTTTACTGACATTTACGCAAAAATCACATCTTGGTTATTTTTCGATAACTAACAACAGCGATTTTGATTATGAATTTGTTTTATAAAATTCTAAGCTGTTGCACTACAAAAATATAGATTTTAAGAAAATTGCTAAAAGAGATCTGCCAAAATTTATTTTCTAGAAGATTTGAAAAGTTTGAAACTTGATGGCTAAATGTAAATATAAAATTATGTATGTTAAAATATTTGTAATTAGGCACATAGGTCAGATTAAGTTTTTATTAAATAGAGTAACGCAGGCAAGGGCTATCTGCCAAAAGAGAGAGATGCCATTGTGGAGGAATTTTGAAGAAAAACTGACCTTTGAGTGGGTATTAAAAATAATACTTATAATTTTCGCTCAAATTATATTCATATATATTTTTTATGTAAAACATTTGGGTCTATGCTAAATTAGTGTAAATTACTTTACACGAAAAATATAGTGAATGCACAGAAATTAAAGATTTGCACATGCCGGAAATGATAAATAGGAAATATGTATGGGTATTTATGCATGTGCTTGCAAAAAGCATGTATCTGCCTTTGACAAAATACTTAAATATTCATTAAATTATTTATAAATGTATTTGAAATGAAGAATTTATTCACTTATAAACAACTGTGAAAGTACTGTGAAGAAATCTAATGATTAAATGTATCTAATTTATAATGATTATAAATATTATCTAAATATATAATAACCTTAATATTGAATTGTAAACATAAATTGAAATCCTGTTGACAAATACGTTATAAAACTATTTAAGCAATAATTGTTCGCATTGGAAAGCAATCTGTTAAAAGGTATTGTAAAGCAAATGCTATGAGATGCGCACTTAAGAACGTAATAAAGAGTTTTGGAATATGTATTGTTGAAATGAAGGGTAAAAAAAAAATCTGATAAGTATAATTAAAAGAATTATTCCCTTTAAATTTTATAATTACTCAGTTACAAGTTTTAAATAATACTTAAAAAAAAAAAAAAAAAAAAAAAAAAAAAAAACTTATTTTATTCCCTTTCAGAAATGTTCAGAGAAAGTCAAATACTATTTAATACCTATTTAATTATTAGGAATTAGCGAAATACTTATTTAAAGTATTTCGCTAATTCCTAATAATTCTCTAATTTAAAATGAACCGAATAGAGCATTAATTATAAATTGACTTACATTTTTCGATTTAAAAGAAGCCAAAAAATCATGTCATATTTAAGAAAGTATTTTAGGAAGAAGCTCTATAAATAGAAAAGAAATAATGCATAATTTTAATATTAATAATACAATAAACTTTGATCTTAATTTTTGTACCTTAACTGAATAAAATCGAATTACCTTAATTTTTTTTTCTAATGTAATTAACGAAAACTTGGGAAAATATTTCATTCAAATTAAACCATTCTGAGAAAACTGTCCTGTGAAAAGTATAGCATTTAATTCCGTTCAGAATGAAATGTTGTTTAAAAATATGTTGTTTTCACATACTTAGGACTCTGAAGTGTTGTAGAAAAAGAAAATATATACATTTATATGTATATTTGCGACGTAATTACAAAATATTTACACCCGAACGCGTCAAATCCCATAGAACTCAATGGTAAATGACCCAATGTTTTGGTCACCACGTAGCAATCGCCGGTGCTTCAAAGCAGGGTACGGAGAAACTTGTTTAGGGCGACTCCTTCTTACTTCCTACCTCCATGGGAGGGACCGTTTGCAGTGGGCACGACAACATGTCCACTGGACGCCTGAGCAATGGAGGGCTATTCTCTTTACAGATGAGTCTAGGTTTAGTTTAGAACGCGACAGTAGGCGTTATTTGATATGGAGAGAAACTGGAAACCGTTATAATCAGTCAAACATCCGTGAAAGAGATTCATACGGAAGAGGCAGTGTCTGTGTTTGGGGTGGCATCTCTTTGGGTGGACGCACAGACCTCCATGTTTATCCAAGGGGAACAGTGAATGCTCATGTTTATAGAGATGACATCCTTGATGCTTATGTGCGCCCATATGCCGGGGCAATATGTGATGCTTTCCTGTTACAGGACGGCAAATGCAAGACCACACAGGGCTCGTATCGTATATGATTATCTTCAACAGAAAACAATTATGCGCATAGAGTGGCCAGCTCGATCCCCGGACTTGAATCCTATCGAGCACGTTTGGGATGCTTTAGGGAGACGTCCAGCTGTTCCCAACCCGCCCCCTTAGACCCTTGCCACGCTTGCAACTGCTTTGCAAGAGCAATGGCTCTCGCTTCCTATGGAACTGATAGACCGCATAATTGAAAGCATCACACATCGCTGAATGTGCTGTATTGCTTCTAGAGGCGATTATATTCCATATTGAAGGTACTTTTACTATAGCAAACGGACACCTTCGATTTGTTCATTTTATACATGTGCTAATTTCTATACTACCATAATTGTCTGGTAATTTCTTTTTATGTTATTTGATGCCTTACTATGTGTTGTATATTGTGGGTAAGTTTAATAAAATTCTACATGTAACTTTTTCAGTAATCGTGAATTTTGTGATTTTTCCTTAATTTATGATAACCGGTGTATTTTCCGGTAAGGGCTACTTGAATGTCGATTCCCGTTTGAGGCTTATTGGCAGATTTCATCTATATTCCATTTATATTCCAGTTTCTAGTCTCTATGTCTCTCTAGACACCCAAAAATAAATGCAAACTAAGAGAAAAAAATCTGGCAGTTTATGGCTTAAGTAATACTATTTAAGAAGTACTTAATTTTATACTGTTTATCATTAATTTCATGCTACAATATTATTAATTATTATGAATTTTATGCTACAATATTATTAATTATTATGAATTTTATGCTACAATATTATTAATTATTATGAATTTTATGCTATAATATTATTAATTACTAAGAATTTTATACTATTTATTAGGAATTTTATGCTCTTATAATAGGGAGACCGGAGAGTAATGTCGCTTTCTTACATTAAATTCAAACGAATAAATTTGTAACAAGTTTTTATTTTTAATCAATAATATAATCACCCTCGTTATCAGCAACCTTTTGCCATCTAGTATGCAGATTTCAATCCCAGACCGATAAAAATCAATTGGTTTTTGAGTAAAATATCTCGAGATGCCATTTTGGACATCATCCAAATTTTTTGTCACTAAGAAAATGTTGTAGGGATCGGAATAAATGGAAATCCGAGGGTGCGATATCGGGCGAATAGGGTGGATGAGGCAGTACCTCCCACCCCAATTCATTATATTTTTCCTGTGTTCGTCTTGCACAGTGCGGTCTTGCATTGTCGTGCTGCAGAATGACGCCTTTTCCGTTGACAATCGCCAAATATTTTTCGATTAAAGATTGGTTCACTCGATCCAATTGTTCACAATAAAGATTTACATTAACAGTTTTTCCAGGTTTCAGCAGGCCCACCAGCGGCCGAGCGGTAAAATCGCTGAACACTGGTAGTTCGGTCCGAGGTTCGAATCCCGCGAACGGGCTGGCTGCATGGGTGTTTTCGTGGTTTTCCCCATGTGTAACGTGTATACGAGCCAGTTTCCCTTAGAAAGTCCTCCACGAAAGGCATCCCTCCCCTTAGGCAGATAGCCCTAGTGTGCTTTGCCATAACTAAATACACCACACCACACCAGGTTTCAGCAATTCAAAATGAACAGTTCCACGAATACTCCATCAAACACTCAGAAGCATCTTTTCGGGATGTAAACCCTTTGTAACCCCTATTAAAACTGCCTTTTGAGTTTTGGATTATCATATAGGACTTATTTTTTTGTCTCCACTAATGAAACGATCAAAAAACGGTTCTGTATGGTGCCGTTAAAGCAATACGTTGCATGTGATGGATAGGTTGGCTTTGTTCTTTTCGGACAGATTATGGGGCACTTAAACACCTTCTTTGTTTTTTTTCCATTCTGCTTTAAATGTTCTTGGATGGTCGACCAAGGTTGGTTAAGAGTGTTTGACATGGATTTGTTTCCACTTCTGCCCTTAGCATGTTGTTGTCGACATGCGCAGAAACAACATTACTTTTAGGTCCCCCTATTATTATATTTTGCGGTAATTATTACGAATTTTATACTATTTATGATTAGATGTTAGGGGGCGGTTTGCTCAAATAATTCTACTATCGCAGATAATGTGGGAAACAAAAGTGTGGTTTATTTACAAAGGAATTATTTTATATGATCGCGGCAAGAACACTAGGGCTATCTGCCTAAGAGAAGGAATGCCTTTATGGAAGACTTTTTAAGGGAAACTGGCTCGTATACACGTTACGCATGGGAAAAAGCAGGAAAACATCCATGCAGCCAACCCGTTCGCCTGGAATCGAACTCAAGTCGGAACTATAAGTGTTCAGCGACATAACCGTTCGGCCGCTGGTGAACCCGTATTTACAAAAGAAGTCTAAATATGTAAACCGAAGCTAGTTTCTAAAACCGTGGCGATGTTTCTTCCTCCGTGTAACAAGCCGTAAATGTTCGGAGTAAGTTTCAAAATCTTGAATAAATAATGCGTTTCATCCTCATAAACTGAAGTGTTTTAACTACATTAAGCCAGAGTTATATTTCTCTCTTTACTAAAAAATTATATATATATATATATATATATATATATAAACTTTCATATAGAACATTACAAGATATAAATATTTAGTAATAAAATTAACAAGCAATATTACACAGAAAAAGACACAACTTTAAATAAACTAACTGAATTTTACAAATTTCTCTAATTGCAATGTGAAAATGTTATCCAAGTTTCAAATCATCATCTAACTTTTACCCTTAAACATAATTTTAAGCAATATAGTATATATAATAACTGGTAGAAAATGTCAACAGAAGTTAAACAGTAAACTTTTTTTTAATATTCTGACGAACAGATGATGTAAGGCACATAATATATGGCTCTAGAAAAGTTTTTTTTATCTATAATAATTAATACAAACGTTACTAAGAGTATTAAGAAATACATATCGCTTAGCTTGTTGATTGTAAATCACTTAGTTTATTGTATGCTGGAATATTGTTCTAATCTGAGATGTATCTTAAATACTTTTAGCAGCTTAAAATGACAAAAGTATTAAAATTAGCAATTTTCTAGGCATACGTGGATCATCAGAGATTAAACGTAACATAACCCGAAGAGAAAAATTGAAAAACTAAGCCACAGAGGCTTCTTTCGTGAATTTTAAATCGTTTCAAGAACCGTTAAAAGTCGTTCTCCCATTAACTCTATAATTAAATACATACGACAAGAAGTTCAGATACGTTAAAATTACAGTAAACTCCCTCAATACGAACTCGCTTATCGAAATTGTTTATGTTAACCCTCGGTTAAAATGAACAGTATTGGCAGCGTCCTGGCAGCGATGTATATGATTTTATAGGAAGTTTTATCGGTTCATGCGAATTTCGGTTAGAATGAATTACGAACTGTCTTTTAGTGCGTTGCGTTGTTAGATTTTATCATTTAACATGAATTTTCAAAGTTTTTCATATTTTTGCTTCCTTCTATAAAGTAAAGGAAATAGTGTAATCGCGAAAAGTTTCAGGTATTATATTTCAACAAAAATATCCATTTTGACCGCTCTCAAATCCATTTAAACGATGTTTTTGCGTGCCATCTGTACGTATGGACAGAATAAAGGAGTCTTTTTCCCAAAACGGATTGAAAAATGAATTTAAAATGGACTCAGAAGAGATTTTTTTCGTGATGCCTGTACGTACATATGTATGCATATATATCTCGCATAACTCAAAAATGAGCAATGAGCAGCCTCAGAATGTTCAAATTTTGTATATGGGACTGCTATAACATGTAGTTGTGAACCTCTTTTTTCGGTTGCAATCATTGTTATTATATATTGGTAAATTGTGCATTTTTTGCTTTAAAAGTTATTGAATTATGTTGCTCTTATGTTCCGGCTACGGTTTTTATGCCTTTAGTTAATCTGCATGCAATAATTGTGGAATTATCAATAATTTCAAATTCGTTTAAGTGCTACTAAGCCTAACGTAGCCGCTATTTGTTTAAATTTGAAACGCTTTCGTAGATTAGTGAATTAAGTCAGTTTCTGCACCGTCAGTGTCTTTCAGCCGAGTGGACCAAACGTAAACTTTCAGTATTTGCCTACTTGCCTCCTGGCAGTATTGCTTATTTTTGCGTAGAAACTCTAATTTTAATTGTAAAATTTTTTTTAACTGTTTTAACTGCATTTAGTGTTTTATGTTTTTCTGTATTTTACAATTTTTAATGAAGATGCTTTGGGTTTTTATGCATTTTTGCATGTCGCCAAGCGAAAACCGAATTAATTGAATGAGAAATATATCTCAGTAATTAAATTCCAAGGAATAAATTTAAATGAAATGCAGCAAAAAAATTTGCCGTATAAGTAAGTCCATATGAGATTGTTTCCTGTTGTGGAATTTTTATCAGATTTTTTCCTGAACTGATCATTAGGTATTTAAAAAGTTTGAAAACAAATTTTAAATACAAAGTATTCAGTTCCAGAAAACCAAAATGTAAAATTGCAAGATTTAAATTAAATTATTTGATAAAATATCAGGAATTAAAAAAAGACTTTAACGCGTTAATGTTTCGTGAGATTTATTCAAGAATTTTCTCGCAGTCGCTTAAATTTAATGTTTAAAGAAGCTATGGCCTTTGCACTTTTAATTCATAGAATATATCCACATAACGTAGGAGTTGGTGACATTTTATTCCACACTGAGACGGCTGGAAAGAAACCTAATTAAGAAAAACAAGAATTCGAGTGAAAATTCTAGAAACATCATAAATTTATTATTTTGCTTAAAATTTAGCAAATCAAAGCAACTGCAGTTGAAATCTCGTAGAATATCTTTTGAAAAGAACATATATTTGAAAAACGATTTGCATTTTGCTTTAAATTTGCATTTATTTTACGAAAGAAAGAAATGTGTTAAACTGTGAATTTATTCTAATTTCGCGCTTTCTGGAATGTTAACAGCACAGTATAGCAACAGAATAAATTTATTCCACTATTAATTTAACAATCTCCCAATGGATCGCGAGAAGGAATTGTTGCCAAACCGCACTACATAAATTATAGATTCCATCGCTAGTCCATACTTGAAATTTCAATTACGGCGCTTGGAACTGCATTAAAATCTCAAATTCGAAAGACATAAATATATAGAAGATTATCTCCTTTCTCCACTTGACTTCGGAGAGATCTCTGCAAATGTACACAACCGAGCTCTTCAGAAAGCCCTCGACAAAAATATTTTTATTTTTTATTTCGCGTCTTATTACGAAACCCTTGTGAGATTATAGAACATTTAAGAAAGGATTTTTTTTCAATCTAATTATTTAATAAAAAATACACTGTGCGCAGGCAGAACAAGAAAGAAAAAGATTTCGCGATGTTGCTACCACGTAATTTGTCAAATGCTTACTGTGGAACAAGGCTATATTTCTTATTCTCTTGCCATTCTAAACGCTTTTTTAGACTATAATTTTTTAGACTATAATGAATCAGTTGGGGCCTCGAGGTTTTATTCCTTGAAATCTAGCCCCACCATGGTGCTTTTAGTATTTTTTTCTCTAATGAAGTATAAAAGCCATAAATCTTTATCATGTGTGAATGCTGGAAATGATACGGCCGCCATATTACATGAGGATAATTCTACCAAAACTTCCTACGTTCCTAACGATGGATTGCTGATTAAGTATATCAATTAATCTTAACTAAAAAACGGTCGTGCTTCCTAATAAAAACAGCAATATTTACCAGTAACACTTTTGAGACTCCTTGAAATATTTAGTAAAAAAATAAACACTTTACTCGCGAGATAAAGCTAACTTGAAAAATTGAAAAGCTGCTCGGACCGCCTTGTTTCTCCTTCTAAGTATTTCTTTGTGCAGAGCATTATTTTATAAACAGTTATACTACACTGAGAAAGGGGGCTATTGTTGGTTTACTCACTTCAGCATGAAGCTTTCACACGAAATGGCTCAGATTGATTTATCGATTTACAGTCATCTCCCCTCTTACATCTTTGGAATGGATGTTGCTTCAAAGGTTTTTAATAATTTCTTGTATGTGTAATCTTCGATAATTCGTTTTAAAGCTGTGTCTTAGCTCTCCAGAGACAGTTTTAAAACGAATACATAGAAGAAAAGGTTAGAAGTTAAACATATGAATGTCCATCAGACGTTGTAATTCATGCCCCCGCCGGGTGCTCTCCCTCAAAATTGGGATGGAAGAAGGTCAACCTCCCTGAGGTCTGGCAACCATTCTTCCATGAAATATATGAACAAGACAACTATAGCAACATTGTAGTTCCCAGTTTTGGCATTCTGGTTTAGTTTCGAAAAGATAAAAGGTAAATATAAAAATAAAAATAAAAAAAATTAGAGATGAGATTATTAACAACAGACAGTACAGCATCCAAAGGTTCCACTGGTGTATGTGGAAGGAGGGATAAAAAATAAAATAAATAGACTGGAATTAACCTGGAGGGGTAAATCCATTATAAGAAAATTATTTTCAAAGCTAGTAATAAAAACTAACTATCCGCAAATTTCATATTACAATTGAATACGAAGAATTACTAGTAAAATTACAATACCAAGAAAGAACTCACAGAAATTTGAAATTCGGCAAATCGATAGACAAGTTAATCATATGTAAATAACCAAAATTTCGAAACAAAATATTTACATAATCTCGATTTATTCATTATGTAATATAACCGCCAGGAGATAAACGGACGCATTTACACATCTTACCATCAATAAGATTAAAAAATGATGTACCAGGGGAAAATTCAGGCTTTTATACAGTTTAAGCTTCTCATAAACGTCACTGACTGAAACTCTTAAATATGTGATTATTTGAATGTATTAGCTACATTTAAAATCATACATTTATATATATATATATATATATATATATATATATATCTGCAACTGCAAAATCTCATCATTACGGTTACATTTTATTTGGGTGGTACATATGTTATCATAGATAAAAGGCGTGCCACACTATAAATATCCGTTTCACTTTTCAAACTGTTGCCACCAGATGTTAGAGTTCTACATTATATTTGAAGAAATTAAATAATGAAAAATATGCATGTATATTTCTCGCATTGTGATAAAACAACGGTACCTAGAGCCATCGAATTTTGAATGACGTAATCCTACTGCGAATATGGGCATGTGGAAGACATTTGAAATTTGGAATTTGTTTTATTATCGATTTCCTATTTTGTAAAACTTTAATGAATTTTTGATTAACAAACTCCAGGATTTCAAAGCGAGCCATGGCAACGTTGTACAGAAAAAATTTTTTTATCTCCAGCGCGCGAGACTCTGCATCGGAAATTCTAAAGATATGCTCAATTTAAAACTATTTTGCGATATTGCTGTTTAACTGAATTTTCTCGTTTAAGTGCGAAGAACATGATATTTAATAAATAAAGGTAACAGACAAAATGTAAAAAAAAAAAAAAAAAAAAAAAAAAAAAAAAAAAAAAAAAAAACCGCCACTTTGGACGTAATTTAAAATCTGAAACCTTTCAGATTTTTTTTTCTTTTGCTATTGTTGTTATTGTCAAATGCAGGGTTTTTTATCGAATACATCGCCAATAAGTCAAAGCAAAATAAGCTTACCAATGGACTTTTTTGACGTCAGTATATGAGATCACAAGGTAATTGAAAATCAAATAAAATTTAATGCGAACATTATTTAATGATGAATTTATACAATGTTTTCTGTTAAAATATGTAGCTTTAAGTAATACATTACTTAGTGACATAAACAGTATACAACTCTTCCTGCGTTTTCAAGTTAATTTAGCTAGTAATACCTAGTTAATCCAAATATCCATTAAAAGTAAAGTAAATTATCATCAGGAAAATTGGTATCCTCACTAAAATGAAGGATTAAAAATTTTTTGGCTCTGGTTTATCTTCGTAGATGGTGCACATGCTCTTTTTAGTAGTAATAAAGAAAATTTAACGCAGTTTCCATCCTTTCCTTGATATTTCAATTATGTGCAGTGAATTTGATTTCAACGCTACTGCTCACTGTTTAAACTTTTATTTTCTCTCCTCTTGCGCTAAATCACACCAGCCTTCTAAGCAAAGGAATGGCTTCTATTTACTCTTACGTATATCTCGCGCTCTTAAAGTTTGTTCTTCAGAATCTTTGCTTTCTAATGAACTCATACATGATCGTATATTTTTATGAAATCAATTGCCATTGACAAAGGATTTTCGCCCATGGTTGTTTTAAACAATAAATAAAGAAAATTAATAAAAAAAATATTTAAAAAAATCTGAAAGGTTTCAGATTTTAAATTACGTCCAAAGGGGTGTTTTTTTTTAAACATTTTGTGTGTTATCTTTATTTATTAAATATCATGTTCTTTGCACTTAAACCATAAAATTCAGTTCAATAGCAATGTCGCAAAATAATTTTAAAATGAACATATCTTTAGAATTTCCGATACACAGTTCCGCGGGCTGGAGATAAAATGTTTTTTATGTACAGCGTTGACATGCTCGCTTTGAAATTCTTGAGTTTGTTAATAAAAAATTCGTTAAAGTTTTACAAAATATGAAATCGATAATAAAACAAATTTCAAATTTCAAATATTCGTAGGAGGATTACATCATTCAAAATTCGATGGATCTATCTATGTACCGTTGTTTTATCACAATGCGAAAAATTTTACATACATTTATGCAGATTTTTCATTATTTAATTTCTTGAAATATAATGCAGGACTCTAACATTGGTTGGCAACAGTTTGAAAAGTGAAACGTACATTTATAGTGATTCGACGCAAAATCACAAAACGAAAACAATAGTCCTTCAGGGACAAAGCTCCTTTGGACTAAAAATTCGTCTTGCCATCAAAGAAGACATTCTGTTGTTAGAAATGACTTTAAAATCTTGTCGTCATTCCATTAAATCATTCTATCAATTGTGAAATTGTACGGTTTCTTCAGAAGTTCAATTTTTGTGTCATTTCCTCACCTATAAAAAATTCATTGTTCGATTTCTAAAGACTCTGTCCGACTTTAATTCTTGAAGGAGTTATAGCAAATCTTGTTCAATTTCTAGAAGTTCTTGTTCTAGAAGTTAAATTTTTGTGTCATTTCCTCACCTATGAAAAATTCATTATCCGATTCCTAAAGACACTGTCCGACTTTGAATTCTTGAAGGACTTACAACAAATCTTGTCAGTGTGGTTTCAGATACATCACCAGTATTCGTTCACAATAATGCTTGTTCGGCGATGACCTGGAAAGCGAGTATATTTGCCGCATGGATTGGCCAGTCGGATCTCCTGACCTTAACGCAGTGTGAATAGAAATTGGAAGGGCAGTTTCATCACCGCTGTCGCCCTTCGAGAACCATCCCCGAGTTGAAAACTGCTTTTCTGTAGGAATTGTATCGACTGGTACAGGGATTCCTCAACTGCCCCCTCTCCAGTATGCCGTCAAGCTGCGGGTGGTTATCAGAGACGACCGTACTGCAGATTAGATCCATCTGCAGTTTGATATCACAAGGTGGATTTTGGACATTCCTGCACTATGAGCTTTATTGATAACTATGCGTACATAAGATGACTTTTGAATTATGCATCTCTTTCTCTATTATACACGTATATTCGTACCAAATTTCATTAAAAATCTGTCCAGTAGTTTCTCAGAAATTCGCAAGTTCTCTTAATTTTGCACACGCGTGCATATCTTTTAGTATTAATTGTAACTAATCTCTACATATAATAATGTGTGTGTGTGATTATGGCAAAGCCTCGAGGGCTATCTGCTTAAGAGGAGGGATGTCTTCGTGGAGGACTTTCTAAGGGAAACTGGCTCATATACACGTTACACATGGGGAAAACCACGAAAACGCCCATGCAGCCAGCCCGTTCGCGGGATTCGAACCTCGGACCGAACTACCAGTGTTCAGCGATTTTACCGCTCGGCCGCTGGTGGGCCTACATATAATAAAAGAAAGAGTCTGTCTATGTGTGTGCCTTTCGTTAGTGCTGTGCGTAAAGTTAATAGATCCAGGTCTACGAAATTTGGTACATAGGTGCATCCAGACAAGAGTCAGTGCACCTCGAAGCGATTTTTTCAAAATTCGAATCAGATTTATTATTATTATTATTATTATCTTTTTTGATCAAATCGCATCATTTTGAATAGTCTCATTCTTTTAGAAATGGTTTTGGTAACAGTTTTTCATTCAGTGCTTTGTATATTGGACAGCTGACTGTTGAAAATAGGAGATAAAATATTCTGTGGTAATTTAACTTTTTTTTTTTTTTTTTTTTTTTAAGATACTGAAAAGTTTAACATGATTTTTTTGGCAACGTATTAAGGGATATTGCTTATTTCATGCTGCTTATTTTCTTTTGACTTTTGGACATGCAACACGCACATCGCAATCTTTTTATTCTAGCGCACATGTGTCTCGCGAGGCACAACAGAAAGAATTTCTCTTTTTTTTCCCCTCTCTCTCTTTTTATTAGTTAATGGCAAAGAGGTTTGTATATTTTGAATTACGTCATTCGCAAAGCACAATTTTGATTGATTATTGCTTTCTGACGATAGTTTCCTTCTTTTAGAAATGTGGTTCTGGCAACAGTTTTTCATTCATTGCTTTGGATACTGGACTGCTCACGGTTTTCTCTTGAAAATATGCTTATTTTATTATAAATTTTTTTATATTATGTTTTAATTATATGTAATTTTAATTACATAAAAAGTTTTGCATGATTTTTTTTTAGGAAACAAAGTTTTTAACTTTCTTTATACCATTTGAATTCTTAAGATTTTGCAACGAGAAGTTTGCTAATTTATTTATTAGGATAATTAAAATTTGTATTAAGGGATATTGCTTATTTCATAGTAATTTTTTAATATGTGATACATTTTTATTGAATTTTTTTTGATAAAGTTGTTCCGCAGAGTAAAATTCTATGCAGGATTTAAATTTAATGTTTGGTGTTCCCTTTAGGCATTTTTACGGTACATTTAAAAGCCAGATGAAGGCTGGCAGCATAGTAGCTAGTTAATTAATATATGTAGTAAAGAATGCATACGTTTTAGCTTCGAATTGTGACTCTATTTATAGCTGTGAATATTGTGGCTAAATCGTTACGTTCTTGCTTCTGATTTTTATTTTCAAAACAGTATTATGTTTATTAATGTTAAAACCCTTAGCCTGTCGAGTGATTTTCTGCGAATCCCTTTAAAACTGTCGCTAGTTTTGGACCGAACTTCCCGTAAAATGTCGCGAAAATAACCCAAAACCTCTGAAAATTGTCAAGCAGTTCTTTTGTTATTTCCCATCCCTCCCAGAATTTTACTTCAATGATTCCGCTAAATGAGATTGATTACTAGATATTGTTCGGTAGATGTGAGCTCTCAAGAGAATTGCAAAAGGCTAGACTCTCCGTGATGACCGTCTTAATGCCGCAGGGTACAGCTGCGAAACATAAAAGTTTCCTTCCCTTAAACAATCTTATCTCTACATATCTTCTCTACATATAATAAAAGAAAGAGTCTGTCTGTGAGTATGTGCCTTTCTTTGGCGCTGCGAGTAAGCTAATAGACCCACGGCTACGAAATTTGGTACATAGGTACATCTACACAAGAGCCAGTGCACTTCGAAGCGATTTTTTCGAATTCGAATTTTTTTTATTTCATGTTTTCTGGCGAAATCGTGTCATTTTGAAACATAATGGGCTATAGGAAAGCGAGATTTTACTCTACACACTCCATTTTCACATCGTCATGAAACGTAGGCACTTAGCTATTTTACGAACTTAAAATAAATTTCGTGTTTCAATAAATCGATTAAATACGAATTTATTTAACAAAGGGAGCTTAACACTTTTTAATGGGATTTTTTCTAAAAAAGTATTTTTTTAAAAATGTACAGTTTATTTTTGTTTGATTTTTTCAATGGTTTGACTTTTTCACTTTTTCAATGGGATTTTTTCTAAAAAAGTTTATTTTTAAAAATGTACAGTTTATTTTAGTTTGATTTTTGGACACGTTAAACTTTCATCCTTGCGAATGCTTTTACAAAAAGAATTTTGGAAAAATGATAATATTTTGTATTTTTAAAATATTTTTTAAATGAAACTTCCGATTACACTTCTCACATCTTTAAAAATGTGATTTTGGCAACAATTTTCCTGTCTTATTGTTGTTGATAGATTTTTGATGAAATCGCATCATTTTGAATAGTTTCATTCTTTTAGAAATATGGGTTTGGCAACAATTTTTCATCGTATTTCTTATGTCACTGTTTTTAAGAGATTGGCATATTTCATTGTCATTTTTATATAAATATAATATATTTTTATTGATTTTTTTTTTTTTTTTTTTTTTTTTGATAAAGTTGTTCTGTGGAGTAAAATTCTGCGCGGAATTTTATGTTTTTTGAGTTTCTTTCATGCTATTTTTTGCTTATTTCTCTACTTATAAGATATTGAAAAGTTTTGCATGATTTTTGTTCTTCTACGGAAAGTTGGTTAATTTTTTAATTAAGATAATTAATATTTGTATTAAGAGATATAGCTCATTTCATTGTAATTTTTTCCCTTGAAAACATAAGATAAAATATCATTAATTATACTTTGCTTTTCAGAATTTTTTGTTTTTTGCATTCCTTTATTTTATTTATTGCTCATTTCACTGTTTTTAAGATATTGAAAAGTTTTGACCGATTTTTTTAGGAAACAAACTTTTTAACCTCCTTTATACCATTTGAGTTCTTAAGATTTTGCAAAGGGAATTTGGTTAATTTATTTATTAGGATAATTAATATTTGTATTAAGGGATATTGCTTATTTCATTGTAATTTTGTTATACCTAATAACTTTTTATATGAAGTTGTTCTGCAGAGTAAAATCCTACGCAGTTTTTAACGTTTGGAGTTCCCTTCAGCCATTTTCCCGGTACATTTAAAAGCCAGACGAAGGCTCGCAGCGAAGCTGCTAGTTTTGAAATAAATTGGTTTTAAAACTTACCCGGTTAAATTTTAAATTATTACGCATTTTTAACCTAAGTAACCTAAATCTGTATGTCACTGATTATCACCGGAATTTCAATGCAGACTGATTAAACTGCTATCACTAAAATTATATTCTGACAAATATCTGGTGCAACTTTCATTCCTTCTGAGATATTGCTGAAACATTTCGTATTATTTCCCATTTTCTGTATTTTTGTCATTAATTAAAAATCTTTAAAACCTTCAGCATTTTCCTATATTCTTCAACTGCAGGCAACTAATAATTATTTTAAATACTTTCTTTTTTCCTTAATTATTACGTAGTTTTAAGTTTTCCTTAATTATTACGAAACATTTGGGTGTTTTTTAAGGGTGATAATATTAATATTAAATTTGCATTTTACTTTTTCATATACATTCAAGATATTCAGAAAGGGAATTATAACTTGAAACCGTTTTCAGTGTATCATAAATTTATTGATTCAAATTAAAAATTCTTGCTTTCCTGTCCAAGAAACACTAGGAAATTTTATGTGAAATAGGAAAGATGAGACATATTAATAACAAACAAAGCAATTAATTTGGAATTCAAAGAACAAAAATCAGCGTTATATTTTCAAATTTTCACAGGACTAGTTTCGATGGTTTTACCGAACCATCATCTTCAGCTGCAAAAGCGCAAATGAACGAGATAAGATATAATGAAAATTAGATTGTGAAAATTTGAAAATATAACGTTGATTTTTGTTGTTTGACTTCCAATTTAATGTTTGTTCGGCTTGTTATTGTATCTTAATTAAACAAAGCAATGTTGTTACTTATTAGCTTACAATATAATTTATTCAATATGGTATTTTTGTAAAGAAAGAGTGTTGCTGTGCATTTGGTAAAGTATAATTATTTAATATTTATTTAATTTGGTGGTTATTAATTATTTAATAATTAATTATAAGAATATGAATAATTAAATATTTTTTCGGAGATATATTTTCCGGCGATATTTTTTTTTTCTAGGGATCCCAGCATACATTTTTGAAGCATTATGCTCTAAATAAATGTCTTGTTTGAACATAGCATTTATTGTTGACAAATCTCAAAGCAAAGGAAATACCTTACTAGGGAGGATATTCAAACAAAAATTTTTATTAGAATAAATATTTTCGTTATTTTAATACTACTAATAATATACAAACATTAGTTTAAGTTCACTATAGTTGAGTGAATAAGATTGCTGGATGTTGGTAGTTTGTTGTTGGCAACCGAACAGTTTAGCTGCTTGTGGTCTTTATGATTTTCCCGATGCGTAACGTGAATTCAAGCCAATTTTATTTAGAAAATTGCCCACGAAGGTGTTCTCTTAAAGCAGATAACCCATGACTTCTTAAAAACTGTAAAATATAATCTGTGGATATTTTCCGTTATACGATAACACGAAGAAACTGATTTCCTATACGAAACATATGATCAGCGCTGTTATTGCCCGCTGTTTAATTAAATGCATCCATCTTATTCCTTACAATTAATTTTCCTTTTTCAAAGAAAGTTTGATTTTAGTAAAATGTACTATTTACAATGTGTCATTTTATTTTGCTCGTTTTTTATGCAGATATTCAAATTCAGAGAGATATTGCGTAAGTTCAGAAAGCCAACTAGTCTCCAAACGGTAAGATAGTTGAGCATCGGTAAATTCTAGCGGCTGCGTGGGAGGTTTAGGGTTTTTCATAAGTACAATTGATTGTGAATTAACAGTTTGTTTCCCACAAAAAAAAAAAAAAAAAAAAGTCTACCCTGAAGACTTCCTTTCCCTTAGACAAATAGGTCCTGTGTGCTTTATCGTAATCCAAAATCTTAAGCGTAAAAATCTTTTATCATAGCCGATGATGACGATAAAATATTTTCTATCTGATGTGTCAAGTTAGCATAATTGTATATTTCTAACGAAAATTGTTTGGCTCATGTTACTCTATAATGAAAAAAAGATTCAAATCGTTTTTAGCTTAAACACTATTTTCATTATTAATTATATCACGAATTTTATCAATAGTGTTCTTAGTATTAATTGCAGGCATGTATTCAAGAATATAATGTACACAAAGCTGTGTCTAATGATTACGGCTAATTTTTATAAAAAAGTTTATAGTATAAAAATTTAGGTTCATAGGTCAGCCATATTTGAAAGAGTACTTGTGTATTATAAGAAAAGAGAGAGAGAGAAATTTAAGAATCAAAAAATTTACTACGAAGTAATATAAAAATGCAATAGAATACAAAAGAGTACAATACTATTTCATGTTTTGTGGATATACTTGAAGACAGAAACATGTTTCAGCTATATTCGTTCATCGGAGAAAAACTTTTCATATAAAGCTATTTTTTTCAAATCTTTCACTATACAAGTAATACAAAAGCAGTATAGGAAATTCTTTTCTTAATTCCCAACCGAAGAGCTGAGGGGACGTACAATGATTAACATACAATGGGTGCCTTGAATTATTTTGCTTTACATGCAGTTTCCTTATATATGTAAAACAAATTAAACTTTCACCCATTCCAAGATTTCAAGAACTCACAGAGAGAGAGAGAGAAATATCTATAACAAATTTTATTGCTGTCTGACTGATTGCTTCGGGAACAATAAGTCTTCCAACTCAAGCTTTCAAGCTTCAAGCTATTCAAATACGAACGCTTCTCAGCAAAGCCATTTGGACCGCATCTGCTTTGTTAAAGAAAACCTTTATGGGTAAAATCATCCACTTCCTCGGGTTTTTCAAACAAAGCAGTCAGTTGTCCTGTTACTACCTGCTGACCTAGAGAAATTTCTCAGAAACTTTTGTTCGAAAAAAACGAGTTTTATATTTTTAAGAATTTCCATTCTGACAGCAAGATTTTGTTATTTTTCATATATAGATGAAAAGAAACTAATTTGTTTTTAATAAAGAAGAAAAAAATTAATAAGCTTATTTAAATTTTTTACACAGCACCGAGTAAAGGAGACGAAATTTAATTTTCTTTATAAATATTTTTCTCAAACAATACTTTAGTGTTTTTCAAATTACGAGAATAGCGCGTTAGTGCATGCATTTTCAAATCAGATTTATTTAATTAATATATATGGATATGCTGAACAAGCACACTTTCGCACACATACACTGTATATTAGTACATACATAAAAATGAAATAATATTTGAAAACAAGCAATTTAAAAACTACTGTATTGAAAGATTATTGAAAATTTGTTTTTACCTCATTTTTTTTTTTTTTTTGTTTTGTTATATACATTTACTTCAGTTTTTTTATATGCATTTACTTAATTTTATTTTCTTATGTGCATTTACTTAATTTTATTTTGTTATATGCATCTGCTAGTCTTTTTGAAAAATTTTTAGATTTTTCGAGTATGGCAAAGGAAACGAGATCTATCAGCCGAAGGCAATGAATGTCTCCATGGACGACTTTCTAAGTAAAACGTACTCATGTTCATGTTACGCATAGGGGAAATCACAAAATTCAACCAGTTCGTTTGTTTGGGTTCGAATATGAGTCGAAATAGCGATAATCAGATATCTTAGCCAGGAGGCCATTGATTGGGTTTGACAGATTTGGAAACCTAATAAATAGTATTTAATAAATATAACATTATTAAACGAATCGGATTTATATAAACCAAATAAAATTCTTATATGGAACACAACTAAAACTCGATATAACTTACACTGATAAACTGATGTGTAATAACACTGATAAATTAAAATACTAAACGGAATATACATTAATTCTACATAGATAATTTTTTGTAATGTATTTCGCTGGGAATGTCTGGCTGCAAAATCCTGATTATATATACCCTTATTTTAAGGTTATCACATATCTGATGGTTTGACTTTTACCTCAAAACACAAAGAATCCACAAAATTCAGTAAAATTAATAACTTTATTTCCCTGTTGAAAATTCTCTGAATCTTTTCAAATATAAAAGCACACGCGCCAAGCAGTTTGCTTTAAATAAATATATGTAGCAACGAGAAGATGCGCTTTTGACAGCAACTCGTTTCGAAAATCGAAAATTTTTCTAAATGTAAGAGATTTGTCGCTTAAATTAATTTTTCATTAAACAAAAAAAAAAAAAAAAAAAAAAAAAAAAAAAAAAATAGAGTCGCATATTATTAAAAGAATTTTATTGATAATTCAGATTCTGAAAGCAAGAACATTGTTGTTATAAAAAGCAAAGAAAAAATAAACAACATATTTCATTCAACGGGGGCCAACTTTGGCGCATGAACTTTTCAACATAAAAATATTTGAAGCATGTTATGGATAAAGGTTTATTTGATTATAGCAAAGTACTCGATGTTTATTTGCCTAAGGTGAAGGATGCCTTCGTTCGAGGACTGCCTAACGGAAATTGGCTTGCATACATGTTACACATATGAAAAACTAAGAATATCATCCTGGCAACCAGCCCGTTCGCCGGGATTCGAACCCCGGACAGAACCACCAGTTGTTCCGTTAGACTCCGCTCAGTCGCTGGTGGGCTGTCCGATAACGGAAAAGTTCAAAATTTCATATTAGAGGAAAAGTGGTAGCATAGTATAATTTGAAGTTATTTCCATTTCAGTAATGTGAAGAGATTTCAAGAATGTTTAATTATTTTATTTAGCTTATGACAAACTAAATAAAATAATTAAACATTCTTGAAACCGCTTCTCTTAACATACTGGTAGTTTGACCTGCATTCAAACCCCCGTGAACAAGCTGATTGCATAGGCGTTTTTATGGTTTTAACTTTTTGTAGTGCGAGATTGTTTCCCTTAGAAACTCTGTCACGAATGCATATCTCCCCTTAGACAGATCGCCTTCACGTGCTTAATAATTTAACAAGCCAAACCAAACACAACCCGAGCGAGGACTCGTAGTCAAGGCACGTCATCATGAAAAGCTAACTAAAATTGGCTCATATTCACATTAAACATGGGCAGCAAAAATTCGCTAAAACTGGTATGCAGGCAATCCATTCGTCAGGATTTGAACCCGCTTCAAACTATTAGTATTCAACGATTTTACCGCTACTTCGTTGGCGGCCTTTTGTAGTATCTATAAGAAAAGTAATCGCAAAGACACAATCATTGCGTACCGACGGATGAATTAAGTTCCGAATTTAAAGAATAACTTTCATTCGTGCTATTGCTGTTAGCATTGACATCTGGACAGATGTTAATTTATTTTAAATTCTTTTAATGTAATTAATTTATATCTTTAAATAATTGATCTTCTGACTAATTTTTTGTGCGGAGTATATCTAACCCTTCCGTACACTAACTGTTTTAATTAATTTACACTCCATTAATTTTAAGAGATTTTATATCGATAGATTTCTTTCCAAAAATGTTTCAAGGATTACACATTTTTTTTCTTTAGATTTCAAAACATTTTGGATTTAAAATCTTAATAATAAAATTTTTAAAACAAATATTTCTAGAAATTCCTTCGGCGTATTCATTTATTCCATTTAGTTGAAGTTTCGAGTAGAATATCTTCCTTTCAACATTCATATAATTTTTATATGTCAGTTCTCCATTTCTACGGAGCATAGAGTCACACATACGAGTACAAAACTCAGGCATGCTGAAAACACAGTTTTAACATTTAATAATGTAAAAAGAAGAATATACCATTATAATAACGCGCATTTGAAATACGAAGGCAAACAAGAAAGCTGGTTGCAACATTTTATATTTTTTCCTGACAAATCAGAAATTGTAATCATTTTTCAATACAAAAATAAAATATTTGAATCTATAACATATAGGCATAAAGGCGTCCTCCGTTACAATTCTTATTTTTTCTTGTTTCTACTAAAATTCGGCAATGTACTATAACAACGTCGGATCCTGTTTGACTTTCATTTGTATGAAGTACCACAAGGCAGACAATTGTAAAACGATTTATCTTCTTTCGCAAACTTTTAGTCGGCACACAAATAATACATACCTGCTGTCTGACAAAGATACTTCACTCTAAGAACTTTTTCCTAAAGTGCTCTTTTCAAAGAGACTTCACACCCTGTTAAGACCTTTGTGTCAACTGACAGCCGCCTGCAGAAAGCATGGAGGTAGGAAGTAAGATGGAGTCGCCCTAAACAAGTTTCTCCGTACCCTGCTCTGGAGCACTGGCGATCCCTACGTGGTGACCAAAACATTGGGTCATTTACCATTGAGTTCTATCGGATTTGACGCGTTCGGGTGTAAATATTTTGTAATTACGTCGCAAATATACATATAAATGTATATATTTTCTTTTTCTACAACACTTCAGAGTCCTAAGTATGTGAAAACAACATATTTTTAAACAACATTTCATTCTGAACGGAATTAAATGCTATACTTTTCGCAGGACAGTTTTCTCAGAATGGTTTAATTTGAATGAAATATTTTCACAAGTTTTCGTTAATTACATTAGAAAAAAAAAATTAAGGTAATTCGATTTTATTCGGTTAAGGTACAAAAATTAAGATCAAAGTTTATTGTACTATTAATATTAAAATTATGCATTATTTCTTTTCTATTTATAGACCTTCTTCCTAAAATACATTCTTAAATATGACATGATTTTTTGGCTTCTTTTAAATCGAAAAATGTAAGTCAATTTATAATTAATGGTCTATTCGGTTCATTTTAAATTAGAGAATTATTAGGAATTTATTAAATAGTATTTGACTTTCTCTGAACATTTCTGAAAGGGAATATAATAAGTTTTTTTTTTTTTTTTTTTTTTTTTTTTTTTTTTAAAGTATTATTTAAAACTTGTAACTGAGTTATTATAAAATGTAAAGGGAACAATTCTTTTAATTATACTTCTCAGATTTTTTTTTACCCGTCATTTCAACAATACTGTTACGAATTTGGTATTTAAAAAGCTAATGTTAGTTCAATTAGAAATTAAATGGTTTTATTTCTCGCGCAGTGCAGCGCGTGACGAATATTAAAAGAAAGCTAAGCCGGAAAATTGAAAATACAAGAGCGCGTGCATTAAATAAATAAATATCTCTTTTTGATTTCGAGAAAGTACTGGAAAATTCTAGCGCGTGATTTTAAAATCTTATAAAAGGAGGAAAACATCTCAGTTTGTAGTAGTTGCTTAGTTTGTTGTTGTTTAGAAAACTACTGTTGTTGATTGTAGCGAATTCGCGGATTAGCGTTCTTTAGCTGTTTTGAATTACGTTCTATTGGATATTTGAGCAGTTAAAAGATAACTACTGTGAGATATTGTAATACTGCATGATAATTTGAGAAAATTTAAGCATTTTTGTTGTGATAATAATAAATTTTTGTTCATTTTTCATCGGACTTGTGCATTCATTTCATAACGAACCCGTACGCACGCAACAATTTTTGGTGGCAGCGGTGGGATTTGAATGCCAATAACAAGAGCGATGGAAGAACAATTGAGACAGCTCATTAGTGCTTTTGCTGCATTCCAAGAAAAGATGGAAGCTGGCCAAGCATCATTTAAAGAAGAAATGAAATTGGGCCAGGAATCCGTTAAGGAAGAAATGAAATTGGGCCAGGAATCCGTTAAGGACGAAATGAAAGCCGTTCAAGCTGGTCAAGAAGAAATGAAAAGAGAAATTACTTGCATAATAGAAAATAAATTTGAAGCTATGGAAGGCAGAATTGACGCAGTTGAAAATAAAGTTGGACATATTGAAGAAAGAGTTTCTTCGGTGAAAGAAGAAATAGAAGAAAGAGTTTCTTCTGTAAAAGAACAAATTGATGAGAGAGTTTCTGCAGTTGCCAAAGAAATGGATACTTTAAAGAAATTCGTAGCGTCGGCAGGGAGCAGGAGTGATGATTTTAAATTCTTACCAATGCCTGCTCGTCCACCTCTGAAGCTATCCACATATGATGGGAAGACCTCCTGGCAGGTGTATAAGACACAATTTTCTATCGTGGCGGATGCGAATGGATGGGATTCCCAAGCTAAGGCCTGTCATCTCGCCGCTTCTCTAAGAGCCGACGCAGCGGATATCCTTCAGACTCTTCCCGAAAACAAAAGGTTAGATTTCGAAGCTCTGTCCGGCGCCTTGGAGTTGCGCTTTGGGGAGAAGTGTTTAAAAGACTACAGCAGGCTCCAATTAAAATCTCGTCAACAGAAGCCTACCGAAACACTTCAGGAGCTCGCCGCGGATGTTGAAAGGCTGTCCCATCTCGCCTTTTCGGAATGCCCGACAGAAACAAGGGAAATCCTGTCCTTGCAATACTTTATCGACGGCATCCGAGATACTGAAATACAGAAAGCTCTACGAATGGCGGATGTAAAAGATTTAAAAAGCGCTCTGTTGTACGCCATGAAGTTCGAGGCAGCCCAGCAAGCAACTAGTAGAGATCGCTACCCAGTTAGAGCTGTGCGAGTCCATGAGCCAGTGGATCAACTGATGGCTCGTTTAGATGATTTAGCCAGACAAGTCGAAGATTTGATACGGAGTAGGAGCGAGAAGAAAGTGGCTCCAAGGTGTTGGAGATGTGGTAGTGAAGGTCACCTAAGACGGAATTGCAGAACTCCCCAGGGTACGGAATATAAAGCAGATGATTTTACCAGACAAGTCAGTGGCTTGAGACGGAACAGAAGTGAAAAGAAACTAATTCTAAAGTGCTGTAACTGCGGAGTTGAAGGCCACATACGAAGAAACTGCAGAACACCCCGAGGTACGGAAAATAAGACCATTTCCCAGCAACAACGCAGTAAACAAATTAGTGACCATATCGAGGAACGGAGGTTGCCAGATAGTGAAAAACCTTGTTTTAAAGCTCTTAAAATTTATACAGTGAGTGGCAACAATAACGGACTGTCCATCAATGGGAATATCGATGGAGTTCCTTGCAGAATGATCATTGACACAGGAGCTAATGTCACCATCATTAGGAAAGATTTAGCTGAACAGTTTAAAGATAAACTTATTTGGACGCCATCCTGTGTTACCCTTCAGACTGCGTCTGGTGACAAGATCGACATAACTGGGAAGTTAAACGTAAACATCATGTTTGGAAGTGGCGCCTACCATCACACGGCTTATGTGGCGGATATTACAGATCCATGCATACTCGGATTGGACTTTTTAAGGAAATACAATTTTTCCTTAGACTTGAAAAACAACAAACTGCTTTCAGGATCTGAAGACATGACTATCCATCCTAAGAAGGGATCCTCACCTGGAAATGCCGACGCTTTGTCCGAAAGAACCAGCTCGAGAAACAGCCGAAATCATGCTAGGGTCGAAAAGAAACACCAGACTACCAGCTATTCTCCATCTCAGATGCTCTTCGGTCGAGACCTTCGTCTGCCTTGTGACCGCCTGTTTCATCGCCGTACGGATGCGCCTTCATCGCCTGAGGAACACATCCAAGATGTCAAGGCCCGTTTTGAAGTGATGCACCGTTCCGCACGAAAGCGAGTGAACTTGGCGACGGAGAAAGTGAAGACCAGATACAACACGAGAGCTGCTGGACATAGATCCAACGAAGGAGACAAGGTGTGGTTGTGGAACCCGATTCGACGAAAAGGAGTCAGGCCTGATTTACAGTCACCTTGGGATGGTTCGCACACAATCCTAAACAGGCTAAATGACGTCATGGTTCGGATTCGTAAGTCTTCGAACTCTAAACCTAAAGTCGTTCATTACGACAGGTTAGCTCATTACTATGGCCATAGTACATAATGTAAATAATTGTAAATAGTATAAGACCATGGTCCATTTTTGTTTTTAAATGTGTATTTGATTTGTATTTGATAGCATTTGATTTGTTTTATGTATTGCATTTATTGTTCATGTTGTTTATTATTGTAATGTAATGCTTATTAATGCATTTATGCCACAGTTGTAAGTTTTGCTTCCTGTCCAGGGATTGTACTGCCCGGGACGTGCAGTCCTTGGGAAGGGGGCAGTGTTACGAATTTGGTATTTAAAAAGCTAATGTTAGTTCAATTAGAAATTAAATGGTTTTATTTCTCGCGCAGTGCAGCGCGTGACGAATATTAAAAGAAAGCTAAGCCGGAAAATTGAAAATACAAGAGCGCGTGCATTAAATAAATAAATATCTCTTTTTGATTTCGAGAGAGTACTGGAAAATTCTAGCGCGTGATTTTAAAATCTTATAAAAGGAGGAAAACATCTCAGTTTGTAGTAGTTGCTTAGTTTGTTGTTGTTTAGAAAACTACTGTTGTTGATTGTAGCGAATTCGCGGATTAGCGTTCTTTAGCTGTTTTGAATTACGTTCTATTGGATATTTGAGTAGTTAAAAGATAACTACTGTGAGATATTGTAATACTGCATGATAATTTGAGAAAATTTAAGCATTTTTGTTGTGATAATAATAAATTTTTGTTCATTTTTCATCGGACTTGTGCATTCATTTCATAACGAACCCGTACGCACGCAACAATACATATTCCAAAACTCTTTATTACGTTCTTAAGTGCGCATCTCATAGCATTTGCTTTACAATACCTTTTAACAGATTGCTTTCCAATACGAACAATTCTTGCTTAAATAGTTTTATAACGTATTTGTCAACAGGATTTCATTTTATGTTTACAATTCAATATTAAGGTTATTATATATTTAGATAACATTTATAATCATTATAAATTAGATACATTTAATCATTAGATTTCTTCACAGTACTTTCACAGTTGTTTATAAGTGAATAAATTCTTCATTTCAAATACATTTATAAATAATTTAATGAATATTTAAGTATTTTGTCAAAGGCAGATACATGCTTTTTGCAAGCACATGCATAAATACCCATACATATTTCCTATTTATCTTTTCCGGCATGTGCAAATCTTTAATTTTTGTGCATTCACTATATTTTTCGTGTAAAGTAATTTACACTAATTTAGCATACACCCGAAAGTTTTACATAAAAAATATATATGAATATAATTTGAATGAAAATTATAAGTATTATTTTTAATACCCACTCAAAGGTCAGTTTTTCTTCAAAATTCCTCCGCGATGGCATCTCTCTCTTTTGGCAGATAGCCCTTGCATGCGTTACTCTATTTAATAAAAACTTAATCTGACCTATGTGCGTAATTACAAATATTTTAACATACATAATTTTATATTTACATTTAGCCGTCAAGTTTCAAACTTTTCAAATCATCTAGAAAATAAATTTTGGCAGATCTCTTTTAGCAATTTTCTTAAAATCTATATTTTTGTAGTGCAACAGCTTAGAATTTTATAAAACAAATTCATAATCAAAATCGCTGTTGTTAGTTATCGAAAAATAACCAAGATGTGATTTTTGCGTAAATGTCAGTAAACTATACAAATTGCAATTATCCATCCCACTATGAATGTTTCTTTCATGCGAGAGTGTCCCTTTTTCGGTTTCTATGGAACTGTCGTGTGTCGAAATACTATCAGAATCTTGTCAAGCGAGCTTCTGAATTTAAACAAAGAACACCCCGTCTGGTGACCCAAGCTTCAAAGCAGTGCTTCACTTCTAGCGCGGAATGGGCCCTCCTCCCTTTCCTACCTCCATGGCAGAAAGGTGGGGGAAGGAAGACCAGATCGCGTCGTCTAAACACGTCTTAAGCAATCTTCGCGAAATTCGGGCTTCGTGTATACACGTCTTAAGCATTTTTCGAGCGATTTGAAATTCGTGTAAAGACGTCTTAGGCATTTTTAAAGAAATTTCAAAAACGTTTAAACACGTCTTAAGCAGTTAAAGGGTTAATATTTTTTAATACTCAGACGCAAATTCAATACGTTACTTTTTAATTTCGTAGTATTTAGAATGAGTTCTGAAAGTTAAATGGAAAAAAAAAAAAAAAAAAAAAAAAAAAAAAAAAACATTAAAAGGAGACATTACAAATTATTCAAATGATGATACAACATGCGCATTCGACTGCTTAAACATTTTCTGCCATTGCGTTTTTCTTCCTGTAGAGAGCGCTGTGCCAAAGTTAAGGACGCTAAAATGTTCTGGAAATTGAGTTACCTGAGTTTGATCGCTTGTTACTTAGCGGACCGCTGATTAAATTAATTACCTATTTTGTTTCTAAATTAGATTATGTTATCTTTATTATTATGTTGTTTCGTATATGCATAGATATAATTACGAACAATTTGTAATATTCATATACCCTCTTGTGACACCTCTGAACAATTAAATTATTCAAAATTGAAACTAGTGTGATTATTATGCTGACATAGAATTCGAATGAACAAAGCATTCATATTTAGATAAGTACTAGCGGTAGTGCCCGACAGTTAAGTTAAATTGAGAGTAACGTGTCTCACAACACTGAGAACGATACCATTGTAATTCTTCTCAAATAACGATGCAAAAAATACGATTCATAGTCATTCATTTTTCAGTCTGATGCGATATGGAACTCCCATAAAAATTTCGATAGAAAAATAAACTAATTTCTCTCTCATTATATCAGCAACAATGGCACGCAGTTTTGAATGATGTTCGTCTTTCTAATCAAATGGCCGTGAAAGCTCAAGTTCCATCCAATATTTCACATATATTCAATTTTACGCGATTAAATGTGCCAAAAATGGATCATAATTGATTAGAAATCAATAACGCGAACAAACAAACAAACAGTCATTCTTCTTTATATATACGGATTTTGTAAAACTTAACAAATTTTTGATTAACAAACTCTACGATTTGGAAGCGAACAATAGTAACACTTTTCAAAATAAAGCACTTTTATTTCCAACGGGCGAGACTGTTGCCACTCGGGAAAAATGAGTGCAAAAATTAGCGTTTTCAGCGTTTGTAATTAATATGTCTGATTTTAGCTACTTTTTTTGGAAAAAAGTGGACGTCGACCTTTTCTAGGACCCAGAAAAGAATTGTAGAAAATTTGCTGACGATAGCTATGATAGTGACTGATTTAATCGCAAATAAACACACAAACACATAGGCCTACTTCTTTACATATATATAGATTCATGGAGATTATATGCCTTCTTATTTAGAGGATTAAAACTATTCAAATGGAGATGTCCTATTAGTACAGTGTAGCAAATGACGATAACCTATTTAACACAATATAACTAAAATATTCAATCGTTAAATTGCGAAACATCAGTGTCTAGTTTCTGGGATCTTCTGGTACGAACAGCATAAGAAAATTGTACTAAGGGATGCATCACCCACCAGAACCAAGAGCCACATATAGAATTGAATATCTACTAATGACCGTAGTATAACCCATATTACTAATGCATCTGGGTAAAAATATATGTATTTATTTTAATTCCAAAAGCTATTTATTACCAGAAAACATGAATTGAACATTTTTAATGTGAACATCTAATCTGTTTATTTATTCTATAAATTTGCGACTTATATGAAAGCGGTGGTTGACAGCTGTGAAGAACATGTTCCAAAATATTCGTGTGAATTGTTTTTTTTTTTTTTTTCTTTTCTTATTTTAATATTTGTTTACTTTATATTGAAAGGAGGCAATGTTGAAAAATATGCATACTTTTTGAACAGAGTAGTCACGAACAGGGTATGATTCAATTTTTTTTTTTTTTTTTTTTTTTTTTTTTTGCCCCCAAGGGGCAATTTCTCCAGAAAGACTATTAATTTCGTTTTGGCATTTTGCGTTGGCTCACTATAACTGCCGTTTCACTTTTAAAATTGTTGCCACCAAATATTAGAAACCTGTATTACATTTAAAGAATTTAAATAATGAAGCATCTGCATGAATGTATGTATGTTTATCGCACTGTGAAAAAGCAACGTTACCCAGAGACATCAAATTTTGAATAACGAACTCCTCCACTCGAATATGGGCATTTGGAAGCTCGGGTTTGGAATTTGTTTACTTATCTATTTGATATTTTTTTAACGAATTTTTGATTAAGAAACTCAACGATTTCAAAGCGAGCAATGGCAACACTGTACGGGAGGGGGATTTCCAGCGCGCGAGCCTGTCTCGGAAATTCTAAAGATATGCTCTTTTTAAATTATTTTGTTATATTGCTGTTAAATTGAATTTTATGGTTAAGTGCGAAGAAGATGATATTTAATAAATAAAGTTCTAGGGTTTATATTTATTTTAACTAACATTTATTTTAAGTTTAAACTATCTTTCCTGTCAAGCCTTACTTTCCCCTGGAATTGCCAATGCCAGAGTATGTAAATTTTAGTAGAACGCGCAAGGATTCGAATTGTCAGCGGAAGTAATCTGAGTTAAATAGAAAGGAAACGAGTTCGAAAGTGTGCTTTCTTGCTTCACGAGCGTGGAGGTGGCTAGTTAGAAATTGAAGAACCACGCGTTTCGGCCTGTGTGCTTGCCTCAGCAGTTTCTTAATCTTTCAACGTAATATTCAGAAGTTTGCTGAATTATCAGCGGTATTTTAGAACGCGGTGAGGTTAGTTACGTTTAGAGAGCCTCGTAGTTAGTCACTTGTTACTATTCTTTTCTTAGTTTCTTATTTTTATTTTACCGCCGGGTCGGCGTAGTTTGTGAGCGTCAAGAGCACGCATTTGTAATTTCTAAGTTGAATAAAAAGGGATTTAAACCCTTCTCAAGACTTTGTCTGCTTTCCAGTTCTTAGCAGTCACCACTATTGTTGCGTGCAGGTTGGAAGCGCGCAACATTACATTGGCGCCCGAACACTTGTCGAACTGAAATGGCCGAAAATTGGATGGAAGCTGCTGGACATCAACAAGAAATGGCAAGCCAATTGGAAGGATTTGGATACCTGGTCCAGACGATGAGAGCATCAATTAAGCCAAAAGTCAATTTCGACGGAAAAAATTCGGTGGCGATATTTCTAGAAGGCCTAGAAAATCACTTCCAGCTCTACCCTGTGCCTGAAAGACAAAAAGTTGCCATCGTCACATCTGCACTAAGAGGACAGGCCGCGCTATGGTGGAAGAATATAGGCAAATTTTTATTAGGGGAATTCGGAGGCCAGACATATACATTTGAAAATTTCAAAAAATCGTTATTAAAGGCCTTCCCCATAGTGAAAGATCGAGCAAGGCTAGAAGCCGAACTATATAGTTTTTATCAACGGAATATAGAAGAGTTGACGGACTTTATTCTGCGAAAAATTAAGCTGACGGATATGCTGTATGGGAAGAAACCCGACGCGGAGATTATTGAAATAATCTTACCAAGATTGTTACCTGCTGTTCAAGACTACTTCGAAATTAGAAACCCAAGCACATTGCAGGAGCTCTTCGAATTGGCGGTCAAGTTCCAAAATCGCAGAATAGCGGAAAAAGCTAGAGGGGCATCGTATTCTCAAAGTATCCGAAGGCAATCTTCAAATGAGCAGACTGGTCTTCATTATGGGGGAAAGAGCTATCAAGCTAACTCATCGAAGCTCGAAGGTCAAGGCCAGAAAAGGAAATTTGAAAAAAAACCGTCCGCGTACCCAGAAGGCAGAAGTTGAAAGGGAAGCTTTAAACGAGTAGAGGGGCCTGTGAAAGCGAGGGTCCATACCCCGGAAGTTTTGAAAAAATCCTCAAAAAGACACTTAAATACGGTCATCGTAAAGAACTCACAGTTACCAATTATACAAGTCCTGGTTGGCGATGTACCAGTAGAAGCCCTCATCGATACAGGAGCAGAAGGTAATTTTATGAGTGATATTTTTTAAAGAACTTTAATAGGTTTCGATTATTTAAAAATAAAAACACAGAAATCATAGCAGCGCAAGGACAAACTTGTCAATGTATCGGAAAACTATCTTTAAAGATACAGGTCCAAAATGAAAGCCTTAAAGTATTAATTTTTGTAGTAAAAAATTTGCAAAATCCACTTATTTTAGGTATGGAGTTTTTAAAAGCCGCGAAGGCCAAACTGAATTTTCAAGACAGTTCTATTGTGCTGGAGATGGACTGGAGGGTGGTGGAACCAGTGGAACAACCGCAAGTTGACCTTAGCCATTTGAATGACCATGAAAGTCAAGCCATCCAGCAAGTGGTGAGTACTTTTTCAAACTTGTTTTCAGAACGGCCTGGTAGCTGTCAAATAGTTACGCATGAGATACAGTTAACTGCCGACAAACCCTGTAGAACTAAACCTTATCGCTATGATAAACAGAAAGAGCTAATCATAGAAGAACATATTCAGGAAATGTTAAAGAACAAAATAATAACGCCCATAAATAGTGAGTACGCGAGTCCAGTCGTACTATGTAGGAAAAAGAACGAGTTTCCTCCTTCGGATAAAAGGGCTTGGAGGTTTGCTATCGATTACAGAAAACTGAATAGTATTACTAAATTCCCAGTTTACCTTTTGCCGGCTATAGAGGAAATTATTAGAAAGATTAAATCTACAAGATACATGACTACTTTGGACTTAACGTCTGGCTACTATCAAATAGCTATGATACCCGAAGACGTACATAAAACCGCGTTTATAACAAAATCGGGCACTTATGCATTTTTACGCATGCCCTTTGGGTTGTGTGGGGCCCCATCAACATTCCAGAGAGCTATGGACATTGTTCTAAAGCCTGTCCTAGGAAAATCGACTTTAATCTATCTAGATGATATAATTATAACGAGTAGTACGTTGGAACAACATATTAAAGATCTAGAAGAAATTTTTAAATTATTAAAAAAGGTCGGTCTTACAATTAACGCCTCAAAATGCAAGTTCGCAACTAAAGAACTTAAATATCTGGGTTATAAAATTTCGCAAAAGGATATAGAAACTCAAGATTAAAAAATAAAAGCAATCAAGAATTTCCCACCTCCCAACACCGCCAAGAAACTTTCTTCTTTCCTTGGGTTATGTTCTTATTATCGGTCATTCATAAACGATTTTGCTAATATTGTTGAACACTTGTTAGTAATTCAAAGAAACAAAAGTAAATTCACGTGGACAGCAGAAGCAAATACCGCATTCGAAAGTTTAAAAGAAGCGCTTATCAATGCCCCTGTTTTGAAATTCCCGGAGGGGGACGAAAACATGGAAATTGCAGCAGATGCGTCGGACTATGCTGTGGGTGCTATTCTTATGCAAAATGGCCATCCTTTGGCATATTTTAGTAAAAAGTTGAATCATACACAAAGGAATTATACAGCTACAGAGAGAGAAACATTAGCCGTATTAATGGCTGTACACAAATTTCGAGTTTATTTCGGCAAAGCGCCAGTAACAGTCTTTTCGGATCATGCAGCTGTTGGTAGACTTTACTCGGGGAAAAAACCTAACGCCCAGGTTAATAAGATGGGCTTTAAAACTTCAAGAATATAATCTCATAATCAAATATAAACCGGGTAAGGAAAACAATGTAGCTGACGCACTTTCTTGTATAAAACTGGACGATGAAGGCAATGAACTTAAATGCGCTGTGTTGACTTCAAAAATTTTAGATTCTAGAGATACAATTATTGCTGAATTGAAAGCTGATCCTGAATTTGGAAGTATCTATGCATATTTGAAAGACCCCGAAAGCTTTGTGCGCACAGATATCGATGCGATAAGAAATAGAGCAGAAAACTATGAAATAATAGATAATTTATTATTTTATACGAAAACAACAAACGAAAATCTCGAGTACAAACCAGTCATCCCAGCCTCGCTTCGATTAAGCATTTTGAAGGAATTACACGACGCGAAAACAACGGGTCATTTAGGGGTCAGAAAGACTTTAAAAAGGGTACGCGAGGCGGTATATTTCCCGCAATTATACAAAATAGTAACTGCGTATGTCAGGTCCTGCAATCAATGTCACTTAATAAATGATATTAATTACAGCCCGGCCGGGTACTTAAATAGCATTCGCGCTACATTTCCGAATGAAATTTTAGGCATAGACCTTCTTGGTCCTTTTCCCCAGAGTGAGTTAAATAAAATCGTTTTCTTTTAGTAATTGTAGATCATTTTTCAAAATGGACAGAAATTGTTCCACTTAAACGCGCATCAGCCAAAACAGTCGCAGATTCATTCTTACTCAGATACATTTTAAAATACGGTGCACCGATAAAAGTCATTAGCGATAACGGTAAACAATTCATTAGTCAAATATTTGAAAACCTATGCACTGGACTTTGCATACGCCATATCAAAATGGTTCCGTATAGACCACAGGCAAACATAGCAGAAAGAGTTAATAAAAACATTATAAAAATAATTCGAAGTTATGTTAGCACACATCACAAGCGCTGGGATGGCTACATAAATGAGTTAGCTTATGCTTTAAGAACGGCAAATCACGATACTACGGGAAAAACCCCAGCAGAATTATTTTTAGGACGAAAGTTAATTACGCCATTAGATAAAATATTCTTTGTGCAACAAAGAGAACAAGAATTTAAACATAAAGATGTGCAAAAACTTATTGACCAGGCGGGTAAAAGGTCGGATACGACAAGAAATAGACAAAAGTTATATTATGATAGAAAACGCCGTGAAGCAGATTTTAAAGTTGGGGATAAAGTGTTGAAGCGGAAATTTTCTTTATCAAGTGCCTCAGACAATTTTACTGCAAAGTTAGCTCCAAAATTTGAAGGCCCCTATGTAATTCAGGAAATCAAGGGAGTCGTATTGTACCTTAAGAACGAGAGAGGGGAAATCTGTAAAGCAAGTCCTGACCAGGTGAAAAAATATTATAATCAAAATGATTTTGAAATCCTTAAAAGTTTCTTGCAGGACTCAAGCGTAAAAGAAGTAGAAGGTTCAGAAGTAACGTAACCCGTTCCACCACCCAAGAAGCAGAGAACTGAAGAGAAACCTAGCCCTTCTACAACCCATGCGACGGTACCGAAAAGAAGAAATGAAAACTTTCAGACTCCAGCATTTAAGAAATACAAGAAAGCAAAGCCGCCGCGTAAAGAAACCTTGGTGAAGAGGAAAACACCACTTACAACGTATCGCAGTAGAAATTCTGCATCGAGAAGAACGCTTCCAGGGCCAGAGAGTCAGGTGCAAACAAGGCCGCCGTTCCCGAGAACGAAAAGACAGCAGGAGGAACGAAAAGACCACCACCAACAGAAGAAATTCAAGCAGGGTTCCAGAGCGGAGGGCGCCAAGACCAGCCGTCCAGGGAAAAAACGGAAAAGACAGCAACCCGACAACTACCACTCCAAGAGGCCAGCATGCAGAGAGCGAAAAAGAAAAAGCAACGTGAACAACACTCGGAGGACACTAAGGAGAAGACTGACGTCGATGAAACCTATAACGTGGGAGCAGTTCTGCCAGAAGAGGATGTCGGAGTTCCAATCATCAAAAACTCAAAGATAAGTTAAAATCTTCTATAAAATTTTTTTCTTTTGTTCCGAAATGTTATGCGTAAATACGAAGTTCTATGTTTTGACGGAAGTCAATGTGTCTCGGTTGAGACTTAGTTTTGTTTTACTTTATTTAGCTAAGGCAAAAGTATTATTTTCCTTAAGTATAAAATCTAAGAACAAGCAGTTTCTGTTGGTCGAAAGACTAATTTTGTTATGTTAAAGCCAAAATTTGGCCGAAGATAAAAATAACTTCGTATTCTTGTATTAATAAGAACTTTAGTTTCAGTGCCGCCAGCTTGGCGAAGAATGAGTAAAGTAAAAATTTATTTTTCTCTTATTCATTTTATGGTAAATTGTAAAAATCATATGTATTAGAATTTTGTAAATATAAGTAAATACTTGAAAGTTATGTAAAAGTAGAATTTAGTCCAGAAGCATAAAATTTTAGATGCTAAAAGTAAATGCTCGAAAGAAATGAATTAAGTATTAAACTGTAGATAAAATCATGCTTTAGAGCGAAAGCCTGCATGTCTAAAGATGAATGAGGGGGAATTTAGAATGAATGTGTTTTGTAGGGTTCTCCACCGACACTTGAATTTTAAGAATGTTAAAGTAGCTCATCGAGTGTTAGAATGTCGAGTAAGATGTGTCTATTTGGTCGTTGAATTCTAACAAATCATTGTGGTTAGGGGAAGTGTTGCAATACTAAAACACGAATATTCCCGTTTGACCCCACACATGGTGGAGATCCAGGGTAAAGTTAAATTCACGTTTGAATACTTGAATGAATGTGAATTAAGCAGTAACTAAGGAAAATAAATCGTTCAAAAACAAAAACTTATTCAGTGTCAAGAAAGTGTAAATTATAATGTATTTAGAAAGATACTGATACTTATTCCTTCCAGATGCTGGAAGGAAGAGAACAGATTGATTGCCGAAGTCCAGGAAAGGTTGCTGTAAGAAGAGAGAATTAAAAAAGTATCTACAGAAATTTATTCTACCTTTTGTGAGATAACAGATTTTTTTTATGTAAACGAGGCTCTTAAAATTTAGTTCAGAATTGTGGAAACTTTTCAACAGGTCGTTTCTAGGACCTGCTTCCAAGTTTACCAAATTCTGGCAGCGGCAAATGTAGGGTTTGTATTTATTTTAACTAACATTTATTTTAAGTTTAAACTATATTTCCTGTCAAACCTTACTTTCCCCTGGAATTGCCAATGCCAGAGTATGTAAATTTTAGTAGAACACGCAAGGATTCAAATTGTCAGCGGAAGTAATCTGAGTTAAATAGAAGGGAAACGAGTTCGAAAGTGTGCTTTCTTGCTTCACGAGCGTGGAGGTGGCTTGTTAGAAATTGAAGAACCACGCGTTTCGGCCTGTGTGCTTGCCTCGGCAGTTTCTTAATCTTTCAACGTAATATTCAGAAGTTTGCTGAATTATCAGCGGTATTTTAGAACGCGGTGAGGTTAGTTACGTTTAGAGAGCCTCGTAGTTAGTCACTTGTTACTATTCTTTTCTTAGTTTCTTATTTTTATTTTACCGCCGGGTCGGCGTAGTTTGTGAGCGTCAAGAGCACGCATTTGTAATTTCTAAGTTGAATAAAAAGGGATTTAAACCCTTCTCAAGACTTTGTCTACTTTCCAGTTCTTAGCAGTCACCACTATTGTTGCGTGCAGGTTGGAAGCGCGCAACATTACAAAGTTAACATATAAAAAGGTAAAAAGACGTTCCCTTGGCCTAATATAAGAACTGAAAGCTTTCAATTTTTGTTTCCCCCACGCAGGTACAACTTCAACAAATTTTGTTTATTTTGTGTGAATAACTCTGTATACACATTCCCTATTCGCGGGTAAGTTGATTAACGGCTGAAAGTAAAATAACAAATACACTAAAATGCAGTTTTTTTTTTTTTTTTTTTTTTTTTTTTTAACGTTTTACCTTTGTAATCTTGAAAACTATTTCCATAAATTGGCAATCAATGCTCCACACTTATCTCTGTTTACATAGTTTTGCTTAAACAAAATTCCAGAGTAAATTAAGCTGCTTCTCTCAGTTTGAGATGCTTACAATTTCAATTTAATTCAGAATATTAGCATCATTTATTAACCGTCTTTCCCTTAAGACAAATGTTTAATTTCCTCAAGAAAGATGATTATAGCCACTACTAAACCATTCAATGAATTCTGATTTTCAAATTCAGTACCTCGTAATTTATTTCTCGGTTACATACTTCGGAGTTGGCATTAACGAGCTCTTTGGGCTGTGCATGCCCCCGCGATTTAGACACTACTGGTCTAAAACTATCATTTGAAGCTTAAAGAAGCAACAGACTACCTCAAATTTTAAAAAGGACAGCTTCTATTATAGGATGCAACTTTAGTCCGGCTGATTTATCGGAATGAACTTTTTGCACTGCACCTTAATCGATTTCCTTTCAGCCAGTCTGGAAAAGTTGGATGAAATATACGAAGCATCCACACCCAGTAAAATGTAAAGCTCGATGAGAATAAATACACAAATAAAAAAATACGTTCGATATTCGATTGGTTCTTTAGTATCATCCAACTTGCAGATGGCACCGGCACAAAAGCACAAAAGTAGACGCTTTTCCCCACTTCTTTCCTTATAACTTTTGCTGAGAAATATTTGGAATTTTTTTATCTTGTACTATAGAAAGAAAATTCAGTTCCTTTTCGCCTTTTGTGTTAAATATGTGAATAAGTGAAAGGTCGCTTTTCTGAGATTGAAAATATTGGAAAGGGAAAACTTGTTAAGCAAAAGGTACCGAATTCGTATGTAAACTAAATGCATTGAATAGTAAATACCGATTATACACAGTGCGTCTACAATCTTTGAGACTCAGTTAATGCAAATAAAGCTCCAAACAAAAATTAGTGATAATGATTATCAACAGATTTTTGTTTGCTTTTTACTAATTATTGACTGCATACAAAAGGAAATTTAAATGGTTTTCTTTCTCTTGATTTTATGATACATTCCAGATTTACGTATCGAACAATGAAAAGCAATAAAATTCATTCGCACTTTACAATTTCTATCAAGCAATTTATAGCAAAAAATGTGCACTGCTTTAGTCACGCTTCTTATACACCAGATTTGGGACCTTCTCATTATTTTCTGTTCCCGGAAGCGACATCTCGCTTTAAATGATACTACAGGGTGCGGCAGCGTTCATAGCGTAATTTGACTTGCGTAGCACAATGACGTACTGCATGAATGCGCGCCAGCTCGTGCCGCATTCGTGTACTAATGAGCTGCCATTTCGAGTGTGACAGTGATATGAATCGTTGGCGTGCACAGCATCGTGCCTTTTCTACTGAAAGTTATTTCAAGAATAACTACTCTGTTATTGTTACCCAGCGTCTACTTCGGCAACATTTCAACTTGGGACGTTATGGGAAAGTTCCAGATGGACGGACCATTGCGACAGACATTTCCAGGTAGAGTCATTTAACGTTGTGGTGACATTTCCTGGCCGCCTCGCTCACCTGATCTTTCATGTGCCGACTTTTGGGGCACCTGAAGCACCTGAAGTTTTCCGAAGACGTTGTGCCACCATTCCTGAGTTGTTGAGTTGAGTTACGGCAAAGCACACGAGGGCTATCTGCCTAAGGGGAGGGATGCCTTCGTGGAGGACTTTCTAAGGGAAACTGGCTCGTATGCACGTCATTCCTGAGTTGAAGGATCGCATCCGAACTGCCGTCGGCAATGTCCCAGGGAATACGTTACGCCGAGTTACGGCAAGCTTCCAACGCCGCCTAGATAAATGTGTTGTGCAGAGGGGGCATCATATTCAAAAAGTAATCCACGCAATGGACAATGACTTACACATTAGTAAATGGCATACCTTTAACTATTAATTGACATAAGAGGTAATAAATAAATTACAGTTACTGCCTTATGGTGTGCTTTCAATATCCTACTGTGAACGCTGCCCCACCCTATATTTTGAAAGCAATGAGGAAAACGAAAGAAACTTAATCAGTCAAGATTAGCTAATTTTAGCAAAGCACTCAAGAGTAATCGGGCTAAAGAAAGGAATGTACTCGTCGAGGACTTTCTAAGAAAAATATGGCTTTACTTAACCGTCTAAGCGGCAATGCCATATATATACGGCTTAGAATAGTTTTGTGATATCTGTAAGAACGTATATATGCGTGCATATTAAAAGATGTCAGAGAAATTACGGCAATATGTCAAAAAGTACACAAATACAGGTTTGAGATGACAGGAGAGTTTTTACATTAAAAACAAACAAACAAATAAAATATTTGTTCTCCTAGTAGTTTTGGGAAAATTGTGAATCCTAAGAGAAAACCCTGGCCGCTCAGAGAGTTAATTACAAACCCCTCAGAAATCATATGCATTCAACCACCGAAAATCTGCCAGTGACACTGTAGATAAGACAGCTAAACAGTTGATGTAAATAGTCTAAACATTCTGCCAGTGACACGGATTGGCAGTTCCGTGTCCGATTCTCGGCAGGCAAGCTAACTATGTGGCCATTTGTGTATAGTTTTCCCTTTACTGAACATGGATACGCTCCAACTTCCCTTAGCCTCCACGAAGCCCTCCACGAAAGTATCTCTTTCCTTAGGAAGCCCTCCACGAAAGTATCTCTTTCCTTAGGAAGCCCTCCACGAAAGTATCTCTTGCCTAGTTTCTCTGCCTTTACCTCCTCTCTTTTACATAAGACAACAAAACAAAGTAGCATCGAGATTCGGTTAAATTATCAATGTTTCGCGGTTTTAGATATTTCAAGATTAGTTTGTATATGTACTAAAGAGTAATTCAACAGTTTATGTCTTTGAAGGCATTGATAAACTTTATGGGCATGCCAAGAGATGAATAGTATTAGACTCAAGCAGATGAATGGTATTACTTTGGAAGATGATAGAGATGAAAAGAATGAAGTTACACAACGATAAAATTGTGAATAAACATATTTCTGGATTATCAAGCTTTTAGATTTAGCGCATACAGATTCTATATGCAACAGAATTACGTCACGTACTCCATAATAATAATAATAATGATAATAACAACAAGACCAAAATAAATTTGCTTATTATTATGCCGAAACTTGAATGCTGACAGCAAACAAACGTCTTTGTTTAGGCACACAACCTAACTAAGGTCAACACATACGTTCATAACCTTGAGTCTGATAGACATTTCAAGCATTTAAACCTCTACGCTGCTGTAAACAATTTGCATAGCTTCATGGAAACTAAAATTTATTTACCAAGTAGTATTAAAGAAGAAGCATTAATACTGAATCATGATTAAAAAAGAAAAAAATATATATCAATTTAAAAAAAAAAATGTTTAAAAGTTTCAGATTTTAACGGCCACTCAAAAGGGTTTGCAAAGGTTTTTATGCTTCGTAATTTACCAGACTGCTCTTGCTATCACTTCTGGTAACCCATTTTTTCTTATCTTTTTAGCTTTATATTATTTTATTTATTATTATTTTTTTCGCACTTACACCACATAGCGTTCAACAACTAAATTTTTTTTTTTTTTTTTTTTTTTTTAATCTCCCTAGCAGTATATGTTTAGAATAGAAAAACAATGGAAACTAGAGCCATCAAATTTTGTACGCACGTAGTCCTTCACCCTAGCATGTGCCCTTGGAAGCATGAAATTTGAATTTCGAAATATTTTTTATGTTTTAGATATATTTTTAAAAATTTTGATTGACAAATTCAGCGTTTTGTAAACGAGCATTTGCGACATTGTTCGAAATAATACGTTACCTCCAGCGCGCTACACTATTGCTATTCAGAAGAATGCAACATATTCCTCTTTCAATTTTAATCCACAGTTTTAGCTGTTTGAAAGCAATGTGTTGCCATTACTTCAGACAGAATACTTATTATCTCCACCAACCAGAATGTTGCCGTTCAGTGAAGCGTAAGATATTTAACTTTCAAATTTAATCTTTCTGTTACTGAGTAACAAACCAAGTGATATAAAAGCAGTAAACATAGTTCTTAGGAATATATTTTCTGCATCTTAATATCAACGATTTCTATAAAACTGCACTAAAATCACAAAATGTTTAATTAGAAATATTAAATATTTTAATGAAATGAAACTAGTTGGACTCATTGAAATCATTACAGATTTTTCTTTTTTACGATAACTACCTAAGCAGCTGGCTGCGCAAGCGTTTAATTTTTAAAGAAATAATATAGCCAATGTAAAAAAATGCAAAGCAACAATTATATTTTATCGAGTATTCTAAAAGAAACCCTTTTATCCATTATTTTTAAAAAATAATACATCAGCAAATAAATTTTCAATTACCGTCCTATTAATAGCAAGTAAAAATAAAAAGAAGAGAAATGAAGAGGGATATCCAATAAAAAGCACCTAGGAATTTTTAAGGGGTGTTGGAACCCTAAAATCTTCAAAAAAATGGTGATTTCGAATTTTTGCATTTTCAAATTCTCTACACTTTTATCTTTCTAAAAATACCATTCTTTAATCTCTATGACAATTAGAACTGTAAAAAATCTAGTTTTAATTTGTCATCGAATGCTTTGATGAGTGATGATATTTTACATAAAAACGCATTTTTCTCCAAACGTGATTTTTTTATACTCGATGTACCTTTTCTCAGGAACTACTGCTCACAGGTATCTAAAATTTTTATGGCATATTTATTAGGTGACCTTATATTTACTGAAGTGAGCTTTTTGTGATAAACAAAGAAAAAAATTTAAAAAATTTTTTTGTGTGAGAAAAGTGCTAAATTTTACTATGCCTAACAAAATATTCTGTAAATTATTCTAAAATTCAAAATGTTTCAAAAGCTCATTTTAGTATAATAAGAGAGGTACACTTTAATTACACAAAAAATTTTCAAGCGTGTATCTACAGCAGATTTTGAGAAAAGGTACATCGAAAATGGCCAATTTAACATTGCCGGTATAGGGGTTACTGATATCCCTTAAATAAGAACAAACTTTCTAAAATAAAGATAATTAAGTTATCATTAAATGCAACAAACTCGAAATTTCCTTTTCACATTTAAACAGTTGGAATCACGACTTTCCCGTCTATCCGATCCAAACCCTAATTTCTAAAATGAATGAAATGCTCTGATTTGTAAAGACGAAGATTAAGAAACAAATCTCAATGATAAGAATCAAGAAATTTTTCAGTTTCCTGTAACCGTGACTCAGTTTAATTCCATTACCCTTTCATAAAAGAAAGGAGCGCCATTTTCGACGATATCTTTTCAGAACTGCCGGTGCCAGCTGAGACGCAAGATTCGAAACGAATTAATTCGGTGCATCCAATTAACGGGAAATTTATTTCGACGGAGCATTCATTTCATTTAATAGATTCGCGCCATAACCATCGCACACCTGAAATAGAGAGGGAGGCCTCGGTAAAATAAACAATTCCCATCATGTGACCCATCGATCGATCGCCCATTGGCCGGGTATGGAAATGGCGCGCATTCTTTCCTCTCAGTTGTCATGGAAACGAGGCTTCGCGTAGATCGTGGAAAAAGACAAGTGACGATGTAGTAGGGGAACGTACACATATTTTTTGATTCCGTTTTCCGTTTTAAATAATTGCATATATGCTTTCTAGGCGAAATATTTAGTTTAAAATAGTCACCGTACTTTTTCCTAGAGATTGGAGCTCGTACAGTAGGCGCGGGATAATATGATCGATGTTAACGTTGTCATTCATATACTATTATCGAATAGCTGAAGTCCGATTTATTTTTATATGGAAGTATGTTTCATCTTGTGTTTTTTTCATCATTGCTAGCAGATCACTCAACCCCCCCCCCAACCTCTCCTTTCCAAAACTCGAAAAATACATTTTATTTATATTTATTTACTAAATAATATTGATTATATTATCTCCTAAGATTAATTATAGTAGAATGATCTGAAAAGAGTATTTTTACCGTGTATGTAGGAATTAAACAAAAAAGTATTAAAATTGCTGATGAAAACCCAAACGTGGATAAAAGTCGTTTTTATATGCATAGATCAAAATTAAATACATAGCTACATAAAATGCTGACCGCACTTTTTTCCTGAAACTTTCCCCTTTGGTTGAGAACCCCTGTACTACAGCAAAATCTCTACATATAATAGAAGAAAGAGTCTGTGTATCTTCCGCTCGTGCTGCAGGTAAGCTAATAGACCCACGGCTAAGAAATTTGGTATACAGGTGTATCTAAACAAGAGCCAGTGCACCTCGAAGCGATTTCTTCAAAACTCGAATCAGATTTTTTTTTTTTAATTTTATCTTTTCCATTTTATCGTATCATTTTGAATAGTTTCACTCTTTTAGTATCCAGTACTGTTGCCACTTGGAAAAAATGAGGGAGATCATTCTGTGCAGTTTTTAAATTTAATGTTTCTCTTGGATACTGGCCGTTTGTCGAGAGAAGGCAACGGGAAGTTGGTTAATTTATTTATTAGGATAATTAATATTTGTATTAAAGGGTACTGCTTATTTCATTGTAATTTTGTTATATGTTGCGCAGTTTCTAAATTTAACGTTTGGTGTTCCCTTCAGACATTTTTCCGGTACATTTAAAAGCCACACTGTTAAATACTTCTCAACTTCTCTTATGGAAGATACTGAAGAATCATAAAGCTATTATTGCTGCAAATCAAAATGGAAACATAAAATGGATGTGTAACGGTAAAGATAACTGGAGAAAGCATTGAAGGCTGAGTTTACAGATGTTCGAGAGACAGATGTGGCAGTCAACGGTCCATTGATGCGTCAAAAAGCTGAAAAATTAGCCGTAGAAATGGAAAAAGTGATTTTGTAGCAGCAGATGCCTGGTTGAAAGAAAGAGAAAACATCGTTTACAAACGCGTTCATGGTGACGAAAAAGATGTTGGTTTATTTGCTGCAGAAACGTTGTAATTAAGTGAATGGCTTAAATGTTCGCAAAATACTATCCTAAAAGCATTTATAATGCGAACGAATTGCCACGATACACATATTTATTTTAAATTGAAAATTCGAGACTGTGTACCATTTTATGCTGCATCAAAATGTGCATTTTTGGGGGGATGTCTTTTAAGCTATGGGAAAAAGGTGGAAAAAACTTCCTATTACTTAACTAAAGAGTTTACCTGTGGACTAAGATGATTTTTAATGAATTAATTTTTAATGAATGACTTTTGAAATTGGGTAAAGAAATGAATAGTCGCATTTTTTTTATCTATATACATAAAGCAGAAAGTCTATGTGTTTGTCCTCTAATAACTCAATCACTACTACAGCTATCGTCGCCAAACTTTCACAAACTTTCAACGGTTCTTTTCTGGGTCCTAGAAAAGATCAACGGCCACCTTTAAAAAAAAAAAAAAAAAAAAAAAAAAAAAAAAAAAAAAAACTTACAATCAGAGATATTAATTGAAAAATCGAAAAACGATCATTTTCGTCCTCATTTTTCCCAGTGGCAACAGTCTCGCGAGATAGAGACGAAAATCTGAATCATGGCACAGGAAAAAAATATCCTGATTAATCGGTGAAACATTATTCAGGTAATAATAATAATATTAATGACAATAATAAGGATCTGAAAGCTTTCAGATTTTATGTTACGCCCAAAGCTGCGTTTTTTTTTTAATGTTTTGTGTTTTTTTATGTTTGTGCTTGTCTTACTTATTAAATATTTTGCTCTTCGAACTAAAACCACATACGCACGCGATTTTTAATGTGTTGCCATTGTTCGTTTGGAAATCGTTGAGTTTGTTAATAAAAACTTCGTTCAAGTGTTACAAAATATGAAATCGATAATAAAGCAAATTTCAAATTCCACATTAGGGCTTCCTGACGGCCATAATCAGTGGAAGATTACGTTATTCAAAACTGGATTGCTGTAGGTACCGTTGTTTTACTACAGTGCGAGAAACATTTATGCAGATTCTTCATTATTATTATTTTTTTTTAAATATAATACAGGTCTCTAATATTCGGTGGCAACAATTTAAAAAGTGATTCGCCGTTTGTACTGAAACGCTACAAAATGCCGTTTTGTGACAATAGCTCTTCTGGGATACAGCCTCTTTGGGCTAAAAAGTATCAAAACCGGAGGGAATACGTAAAAATATATGCATGGTCTTAGGAGTATTATGACCTTATAATGCTTCCGAATTTTGTATTTTAATAGTATTTATTATTCTGTAACTTAAAATAAATGGTTAATTATGCTTTTCTTTATGCTAGTTTTAATTTGAAAAAGATCATATTTTAATCAATAGTAAAATTTAATATTATGCATATAAAAGTAATATATGCATGCTTAAAAAATTGCACTACGTATGCTTATTGCTAAATCAAACAAATACATCATCGACATCTAATTGTTACATCAAATTAGCGTTATAAAATTTTACAGAGAAATTTGAAACTCTAACCAGATTATTATAAAATATAATTATCTAAAATTACGACGATTTAAACTAATCCGTTGCTTGCTAATAATGTATAAATTTAATACGGTTACCACAGTTCTAAATTTGTTTTTATTCGTTTAGTAAATGATAAAGATATATGCAGTGGAACCTCGAAATATAAACACCTCTATATACGAGAAATTCGAGATACGAGAAAAGTATGACCGAAAACATTTGTCTGTCAATACGAGCACAGGCTCGAGTAACGAGCAATGAGCCAGGCTGTTGGTATGCGTGGTGCCATTTCCCGATCCGGCTCGACTCGAGAAATCCTCTCGTCAGATCCCGCAGTGTTCGTTGATCTACGTGTTTCTGCGCTTGTGAGTTAATTGTTTATTACATTTAACGTGAAAATAATTATTTCACGATGCCTCCCAAGGGGATTGTTGCCTCAGAGAGTGCTGCAAAGAAAAATAAGGAAGCCATGGCCGTTGAAATTAAGAAAGAAATCATAGATAAACATAAGCTTGGTGTAAGGTTGACAGAATTGGCGAAGACTTACGGCTTTTCGACATCGACGATTTGAAGTGTTCTGAAGAAGCAAGAATAAATTAAGATATTTGATTTAGCCAAAGGAGTTACCGTTACTTCCAAGCATCTTTCCAAAACTCCTAGAAGATATTGAGAAGCTGTTGTTGGTGTGGATTAAGGAGAAGCAGTTAAAAGATCGGTGTCGGAAGCTATCATTTGTTGGAAGCTTTCATAAAGGTAAACTACGGTTCTTTATTTATTAGAAAAATTGATTTTTATGTTGATATTGTTTTAGGGGGAGTGCGGAACAGATTACTTGGATTTCCACTATTTTCAATGGGGAAGTTTGTTTCTAGATACGAGAAATTCGCAATACAAGCTCAATTCTGGAACGAATTAAACTCGTATCTCGAGGTTCCACTGTAACTTAAAATTTATTCGAACTTTTGATGCCTAGTGCCTGGCGACGAAAGGCTAAGTAAAATATCGAATAGAATGTCACCCACCATTTGAAGGATTGAATTCCTCGACAGGAATCGAACCCAAGAACTGGCATTTGCTAATTCAATGGTTATGCCCAACACCTAAATTGCAGTCTGTGGCCAAGTTGGGAATCAAGAGACTGCTTTCTACTATAAGAGTATTGCTCCTTCCCTTCTGCCACAACATGATATGTGAGTGAAACGGGCGTGATCGTGTTGATCCTGAAACAATTTCTCGTAACAACCTGTCTAATGGAACATTTCTAGGAAACTCTGCTTTCAGGAATTTTAAGTAGTTAGGTTGACTGGTTCACCTACGTGCAACAAAGACAGTTTTTTCCGTTGCCGCTGCTGGAAATTTGCTGTTGAATCAGTTTATGTAGGCCCACTAGCGACCGAGCTGTAAAAGCCGCTGAATACTGGTAGTTCGGTCCGGGTTTCTAGTCCCCTCGAACGGGCTGGCTGCATGGGTGTTTTCGTGCTTTTCCCAGTGTGTAACGTAGATACGAGCCAGTTTCCCTTAAAAAGACCTCCACGGGGCATTCCTCCCTTTCCGTGTAGTGCCTAAGGGCGGAGCATGTAATAAGCAAAAAAAATCAGTTTCTGGAAGAACACGTTTCTAAACCCCTATCACATATGTTTCCTCTATGTGGGATTGGACGTCAGAAGGGACATTTCTCAGAACCCACACATTTCCACGAAACCTACGTAGCTAGGTTACCATTTTTACTTAATAAACAGATTTGAACGCCAATCGATTATCGCCCAGATTGGGATCATGTGATCCTTCTGGAGCAGAACTGGATCATGGATCCTTCAGAAGCAGAACTTTCTTTTGATTGGCTGATCTCCACCCGGAACAGAGCGGCAGACGAAACATTTTCGGCGAAGATTTAAAATATCCTGCGTAGCCGCGACATCCTCTCCGTAAGTAGGCGGGACTTCGCTTCCAGGAATCCTCCCGTTTAAACTAGTGCTACCAGAATCTCGTTTCTCAGAAAAGTTCCGTCTGGCAGGAACCGTCGCTAGATGTGATAACACCTTAAGAAAAAAATCCCGGCGTCATTTCTTTTTTCCTAATGTAATACGGGATTTTTTTGTTGCAAACCTGTATGAGTTGAGCTGCGTATGAACATGCCCTGCTGCATGAGGATGGGAGAGAGGGAGTCGAGCTTCGAAAAAGTATATATGTCACATCCGTTGTCTATTTAATAATTAATTACGCAGCCCGATTGGGATAGTGTTTAGTGACTCTGTCCTCCATTCCGAAGTGCCTGGTTCGAATCCCACAGAAGACATGGATGTTTGTAAATGTATAGTATCATTGAGGCATGGGGGCACTCTAAATAAGCGGCGAGGTAAACTTCCTCTCAAGAGGTTGGTGGTAGGCGAAGAGGAGTGGAGGGACCCTCGGAACCGTCCTCCTGGAATGTTTTCTTACAAAATTGGGGGACGGAATTCAGCTAAAATCGGGCTATCATCTACAAGTGCTCAAGGCTGTTGCCAATGGCAAGGCGCATATGTCTCCTTGCGACGAGGAATGTCGTGGGCTTGTGCTGACCTTTGTCCGACAGGTGAGATTTGTAGCAACAACATAATTGATTACGCTAATAATATTAATTGATTACGGATGAAATGAGCTACAAGCATCTAAAAGCTCAGATATGCAGACTGATGGCTTTTACTGATGCTATTTTACATTAACGTTCGGTCTAAAATAGAACGCATAGCTGCGTAGAAATAGGCTAGAACAGAGTTTGTTAAACTGTGAGTCGCCCTACCTGCAGCAGGGAGCGTTAAAAATTTAGCAATTTTGATATTTCTTTAACTTACTAAATCAAAAGTCAAACAACAAACATCAGCGTTATATTTTCAAATTTTCACAGGACTAGTTTCGATGGTTTTACCGAACCATCATCCTCAGCTGCAAAAGCGCAAATGAACGAGAGAGGATATAATGATTATCTAAGATAAGATAAGAAGGCCTGGACAGGAGATAAGCATCTGTTGATGAAACCAGAACTAAAACATAATTTCTTTAAAGGCTGAAGGCAAAGATGGATTTTTAACTAGATGGTCGTTAACTACAACAGAAAGATTTTTTTGAATATGAAATGCCTCTAGAAATCCACTTCACTTCTTTTGAATAATTTTGGCAGCAGAAAAATTGAAAGTGGGGTTTTTGGATCAATAATGTTGGGCTATAGAAAACTTCTGTGCTTCCTTTTTTCTAACATATGCCTCATGTTCCTTGACGCGAAATTTTAAGGCTCTCTTAGTTTGGCCAATGTAAATTAAACCACACTGGCAAGGAATCCTGTAAAAACCCCAGGAATTCATATCTGGAATGGGGTCCTTGAGTATGGAACTCGGAATTTTATTGACGGGAGAATAAACGACTCGAAAGTTAAATTTCTACAAAATACGTGCAACTTTATAGCTAATTGATATTATATATTGATTTATAGCTAATTTGTTCGGCATGTTTTTGTGTCTTAATTTCTTTAACTTATTAAAATAATTTTATAATTACCAAATATTTTTACATAATGTACCTGAAAATCGATAAAGATAAGACTATAGAGACAAAAGAAAAACGGAAATGTTTCGAAGCATTTTCTTTTATAAGAGAAACAAAAGTTCAATTTACTTTAAAAATTAAAGTCAGTGACCTAAAAGTGCCATAGTATATTAACAGTAAAGTGAAGAAACTGGTAATTTAACTCGTGTGTCAGATTTGCGCAATGCTTATGGGGTCCCACAAAATTTTCCTAAATATTGAGGAATCCCAACACCAAAACGTTTATGAAACCCTGTGCTAGAAAAGAGAAGTCAACGGAAACTTTTTCGAAAATTTTAATAACCCAATAAAAAATTTAACAAATATAAATGTTATAATCCTCCATTCAAAACTAATTTCTTGCCTGCTATAAAAATCACACTTGTTATTACATCTTTTTCTATTCATTAAGAGGTATCCTTTTAAACATTTGATGCCGTATACCATTTGATATCACGTACAGTTCTCTCACAGTTACATGTCTGGGCAATGTTACGCAATCATCTGATTCAACAACGATCCACTTAATTCCTATCGTATCAGTTCACGAGCAATTAATTACAGTAAGCAGCAGAGCTTGGCAGTTATGTTTCCTAAGTGCAGTACTCCTAAACTATATCTGATTAAGCATTATATCAAAACAATTCAGACTAGAACTGAATCTCTTAACAACAAACTACCCTTTACACTCCGATTCACTAGCATCACACAGCATGAGTTTCTAACGCTTTGCAATGAATTACAATAACTGCATTCTGCAAGAAATAAAAAAAAAAAAAGTTATAAGGCACGTAATGCTACAAAAGTTATTTGCTGTGTAGGGAAGAGAATTTCCTTCAATTATCGCAAAATACGTGCCACCTATCTGCGTAAGCTCCTTCATGGGTTTAGTCGAGAGCACCCTGAAGGATGGAATCCAGCGGATACATACATATATCTTTTTCATTAATCCTCAACCTCTCCAGAAGACTTCAGATTCGACGAATTTTGAGTGCCTCCATTCCGCAAAGATTTTAGAATCACAAGCATACATGGCGTGTCCAGAATTTGAACTCCAGCATGCTGTGCTAGATAGTTTCGAATACAACAAAGAGAGAGGTAACAATATCGCAAAAGAGATTCTTTCACAGCCATTTCAAAAATAATAATTTTTTGGTGGTCCAGTATATTTTGCCTGACTACATCAAATTTAAGAAATGCGCTTTTTTTCATTATTAGCCCAATGGGACAAATTGCCCAGAAGGGCTATTGACTTCCTTTTGGCATTTTGCGTTGATTCACTATAAATGTCGGTTCACTTTTTAAATTGTTGCCTCCAAATATTATCGCCTTGCGGTTTATTTAAAGAAATTAAATAATGAAGATTCTGCACGAATGTATGTATATTTCTTTCATTGTGAAAATACAGCAGTACCTAGAAACATCAAATTTTGAACAACGTAATCCTCCACTCGAATATGGACATTAGGAAGGTCAAAATTAGAATTTGTTTTATTAATCTATTTCATATTTTGTAAAACTTTAACGAATTTTTTATTAACAAACTCAAGGATTTCAAAACGAGCGATGGCAACGTTGTATAGGAAAAACATTTTTATCTCCAGAGCACGAGACTGTGTATCCAAAATTCTAAAGATATGCTCATTTTAAAATTATTTTGCGATAATTCTGTTGAACTGAATTTTATGGTTTAAGTGCGAAGAACATGATATTTAATAAATAAAGGTAACACACAAAACCTTAAAAAAAAAAAAAAAAAACGCCCCTTTGGCTTTAATGTAACATCTGAAAGCTTTCAGATTGTTTTAGCATATTTTCGTTGTTATTATGTATGTCTGTTTTGGAAACTTCTCATCGTTTATCCCAGAAAAGATAGCATTTGCTATTTTAGCTTCATTATGACGACGTTAACATGGGAACTTACAAGACTAAAATTTAAATATCCCAGCACTATAATACGTCATTCCTTTCACATGTCCTACTAGTGTCGAGATGTCAAAATGCCTACTAGTTCAAATTGTTCCATGCCTACTAGTGTCGACGAGATCCATGCCTACTAGTGTCGGCATGGATTCTGTAATTCGAATGTTCCGGTTGCATGTCTGAGTAAAAGCATGACCTATTTTTCCAATGTTCCTCCTAAGGTCTTATTTTTTTCTTGCGGTTTCTAAATTCGCAAAATATTAAACGTAGCAGAAAATACATACAACAGAAAGCTAAAAAAAAAGTACCTTCGCCATATTTTAGATTGATATTAATATGGGTCAGTTTAAGAAGCTGTCAAGAAGAATAACGAAACGTGAGCTTTTGCGAAAGGTTTAGGACAAATACCGATATCTGCCATAGTCAATAAATCCTGACCTAACTTGGGTAAATAGCTATATCAAATATAGCTTACCTGTTTGTGTTCCGGTGTTCGAATGGCGCCGAAATGGAAGAAGTAGCTTCGATTTTAAATATCTTTAATAAATTCGATTGCTCTCAGTTTATTCAAACCAAACTGTTAACATTTAATAATAAAATATCCATACATAAACATTTAGTAATAATTCAATAACACAGATAAGTTTTAAAATAAGAATTAAAACAGTTACATGTCAGCTACGCTTTTAGCGACCGAATTCTATAGACGACGAATTCCAAAAACGTGTTGCCAACGCAATACAACAAAAAGGTGTAAGTTAATTCGAGAGGCACGGAAGTAGACACTACCACTTCGGGGCGAACCACAATCAGTGATATTTTTATGAAAATGCATGATCTTCATCGAGGAAAATTAATGGTACTTTGTCCATTTCAAAGGTTGTATTAACCGATCATTAGTCACACTGTCTTTTAGAATTACCGAATGCTTCGATCTTCTGCAAGTTCCAGCTTACGAACTACGAAATCAGATTTATCTAACAATTAGTAATGGCAGAGAATTGCTTTGTGCTAGATCCCTTTTTATAGAATGTATGGCACCTTTCCGTGTTACAAGACCTTTAAATTCTAGTTTAGTTGCAACTGTGTTTTGCCACCCTCAACCACTATTCCTGCCCTTTCGAATGCTACACGCAAGCGATATTACCCCTTGTTGCAAACACCGACTTTCCCTTCAGCTTTATGCAGAGTTGAGTTCTTCCATCCTTCTCACTATAACACAGCATCTGCGCTAACAGATGGTGCGGTTGAAAGATTACGTCCAATTTAATGATGCTACCGTCTATTTGAATAAGTATCAAGTTTCACTCTCCCTTTTTGTCTTCCCTCAAATACTTTACTTTATATGGGATGTCAACAGAAAAATGAATGACTTCTAAAGAGTGGGGTAATAAAATTAGAAAATTAAGAGTAATAAGAGACTCCTACTCTCTGAGAAATACAAAGGGCGTTCACACATTTTTGTAACGAATTTGAATTTTAATAATTGAATTAAAATTTAATTTAAAATATAAACATGACTGCCATCAAATTGGAATAATTTTTAATTATTGTCCGCAGCATTAAAAATATTCTTTTATTTAAAATGTCGATGAAAAATAAACAATCGATGAATGGATTTCGGAATGCCGCATTTACTTCATGAATACGTAGGATCCAGACTATCTAGAAATGTGCTTTCAAATTTTATTTTGACTTGAAAGCTTGTTCTGCATTAACTCGAAATTTATCTCACTGTATTTGTCTTCACTTTGAATTTGTGATCTTTGTATTAGTTAAGTCGCCTGAGTGTCTTTACGAATCTACTAGTGTACGTCACGTATCTTCAGCACTCAGTCAAAAAACAGGAATCATTTTTAGCCCAAACAGCGTTATCTCAGAAGGGCTATTAGTCTCGAAACGGAATTTTGAGCTGAATCACTTTTCAAACTGTTGCCACCAAATATTATCGTCCTGTATTACTTTAAAAGAAATGTAGGTATGTTTCTCGCATTGTGAAAAAAACGACGGTACCTAGAGTCATCCAATTTTGAATAACGCAATCCTCCACCCGAACATAGGCACCTGGAAGCCCGAATTTTGAATTTCAAATTTGTTTTATTATCTAGTTCACATCTGGTAAACATTTAACGAATTTTTTATCAACAAACTCAACAATTTCAAAGCAAGCAATGACAAACACTGCACTAAAAAAAACATTTTTATCTCCAGCGCGCGAGACTGTCTATCCGAAATTCTAAAGCTATGCTGTTTTTAAATATTTCATGATATTGCTGTTGAACTGAATTCTGTGTGGTTTGAGTGCGATGAACGATGAACATGATATTGAATAAATAAAGGTAGCCCACAAAATGTTAAAAAAAAAAAAAAAAAAAAAACCGCCCTTTCAGACGTATCTTTTTAGAATTTTTTTTTTGTATGTTTTTTTTGGGGGGGGGTATGTATATATAAAATCATCCACAAATACTCAAAACAATAACGTTTTGAAATTGTTATTACGTTTTAATAAGGAAATCTTAGAAGTCAAATCATAAATTTTAGATCCTTTTTTTTTTTTTTTTTTTTTTTTTTTTTTTGAAACACTGAATTAATTTTCAAAAAGCAGTACTCTTTACAAATTTTTGAAAATTTATTTATAAAATATAGGATACTATTGAAATATACATTATTACTTAAAATATCTTCAAAACAACTTAAGGTCTAACTCAGAAGTTTTTAATTGATTTATAATTGTAGATACATGCATGCCCAGTGAAACATTTTGTAAGGCGAATCATTTCTGAAATTAATTTTAACAGTAGACGAGATATGCCGTAAATTTAAGCGTTGGAGAACTATGTGTCGAGTTGCAGAAGTATACGATAACAAGACACACAAAACGTTAAAAATCTTTTAATATAAATCTGAAAGCTTTCAGATTTTAAAATCATTTTTAAAGATTGGAATTTTTAAGAAATTTCCAATAAAATTCTTGATTTCACATTGTTTACAATAGTCAGATCTGTTGATCACTGTGGCGCAGTCTTTATAATTCTGTTTTCAAAACATTGCCTCGGCATCTTGGTAGTGGATTCTGCTGTATGACACATGGTACCATCCTGCGGTACCCAAGAGCAGGGGCGGAGCTAGAGTTTCCAGCACCCGGGGACAACTGAAGAATTTGCGTCCCTTTCTGTGTTCCAAAAATGGAAAACATTTCATTAAAAAATTTCGTAGCATCAATTTGGCACGCCTTGGATGCTGCTCCCGAGGACAGATGTCCCCCCTTGCCCTACCCTAGCTACGCCACTGCCCAAGAGCGAAGTTCATTCGCCTGCAGCAAGACAATGAACTTCTAAACACGTTCTTTCAAAGAATAGGGGAGCGATAATCACTTGCCTTGATAGGATACACTTGATAACAATTTTCTTAAGATGCGAAGAAGCCTGGTCGAACAGATACAAGCTCTTGCCGATCATCTTTCAACACTGTAAGTACTCATTGCCATTGTCCTGGTACTTCGTGTTGGAATTACTTCACTTTCTTCTGGAGATGTCCTTTTTCAGGGCATCTTAGCAAGCAGAGATGTGAGAGATAGGTGGCAGCGATCTTTCAATAAGCTTTAACATGCAAATTCTTCCCCAAGCCTATTCAAAGTTAACGAAAATGATAACAAGATCAAGCTGAAAAACCAAACGAAAGAAACGAAAGAAACCAAAGAAATGGCAAATATACCTAAATTGAAATATCTTTCCATTTATCACCTTGTAGAGTCATTAGGTTAATTTGGAGCAGGAAGACGTGGTAAATGAGCAATGCCCTCGCCGGGATTCGAACCACGGACTTCTCGAATACGCATCGAGCGTGCTGACCACTACACCACGAAGGCGTGCTAAGAAGGCGGGAGAAATACCTTATAACCTATATAAGATTTAAAATTAAGGTGTCCATTTTGTTATGGTGCTTGCTTTTTTTCAGATAATCAAAAACTCAAAATTTGTTATATTTTTGCCTTCAATTCTATGTTCAAGGAAGGTTTATAATTTACGGCTCTAAGCTGAAGGGCATAAGTTATATATAATTCATATGGTGATTGAATTTTTAAAAAAAACCACCCGCAGTATTGAAGTCACGTGGTCGGAAGCCATCATAGCGGTGCACTCACTCACTCACTCACTGTATTGTTCTAAACTTAAAAAGATGTTTTTGAGCGTCAAAATATATATTTACCTGCCGCAGAGATGAGACATTCAATTGTAAATATAAAGTAATCCATGAAATTATCATTCTGAGTACTTACCTAAAAGAAAAATAAATAAATAAATAAATAAAAATTTTAACTTTAACTTTTATGATAAAAGTATACATAAAATATATATACACAATTAAATTATTATTGAAATGCACTCTGGAGAATGAATTGTACAGTGGGACATCGTTTATACGTCTTACAAGGGACCATTCACAAATGACGTATAAACGAAATTGTTATTTACGATGTGAAACGTATACATATTAGCTGCATAGTTTTAATACTACTAAACATCTACATCATACTACACAATTTTATTATCATACTTTCAGTTTGTTTAGGGGGTGTTGGAACCCAAAAATCTTCCAAAAAATGGTGATTTTGGATTTTTGCATTTTCAAATTCTCTACACTTTTATCTTTGTAAAAATACCATTCTTTAATCTCTATGAAAATTAGAACTGTAAAAAATCTAGTTTTAATTTGTCATCGAATGCTTTGATAAATGAGGATTTTTACATAAAAACGCGTTTTCTTCCAAACGTGATTTTTTATGGTCTGTGATAAGGTGGCAAAAAGGTTCTTTGTCTAGGAGTTTTCAGAGTGCAATAGTTTTCATATCCGTGGTGAGATCCTGTGCCTTTGTTAACGATTCCGGTTGCAGCCTCGAAACTTTCCTGTTTAGAGCTATGGGTATGTTGGCCTGCTAGAATGTCATTCCTCGTGTATAATGCGATAGAGCATTTTTCCTGTAACAAAATTCTGAAATTACGGGACTAAATTTATCCAAGTCCCATACTGTCAAGAATCACAACTGCTAATGTTTTTATTTCATTAAATTCATGTTATTGTTAGAACTTGAGTTTAAAGTTAATTTCAACCCTGCATCACAACCCGGGGGTTTGTGTAGCGATTTCGGCCACTACTCCACAGGTCGATGTACCTTTTCTCAGGAACTACTGCTCCACAGATATCTAAAATTTTTATAGCTTATTTTCTAGGTTTCCTAATATTTCGTGAAATGAGCTTTTTGTGATAAACTAAGTAAAAAATTGTTTTTAAATTTTTTTTTGTGTGAGAAAAGGGCTAAATTTTACCATGCCTAACAAAATATTCTGTAAATTACTCTAAAATTCAAAATGTTTCAAAAGCTCATTTCAGTGTAATCAGACTGGTATACTTTAATAACACAAAAAAATGCAAACGTGTATCTAAAGCAGATTTTGAGAAAAGGTACATCGAAAATGGCCAATTTAACGTTGTCGGTATAGGGGTTGCTGATACCCTTTAAAATATCAACTATGTTTAAGCAAATTAAAAATTAACATTTAATTAATATACAACAACTAAAGGAACTGAAACAACTGATCTTGGAAATAGGCGAAAGCAAAATTACCAACTTAACGAAAAAAAATCAAATTCAAAGGTACCATCTAATAAAGCAATGCTTTACATGCCGTACGAAAATCTCTTTTGACTTGAATAAATTAACAATAAAAGATTTTTTTTTTCAAAAGGAAGGACATGTTTAAAAAACAAAGCCTAACTCACAATGAACCAATGAATGACTTTGGGGGGGGGGAAGTAAAAAGAGAGAAAATGTTTTAAAAAACGAAACTAATATGTTGAACAAAATAAACAGATCTACGGGCGGGTGGGATATTTTCTCAAAATCTTCCAGTAAGAATAAATCATTAGTTATATATTTGTATTGTGATTCTGAGTGATATAAAAATATTTAAAAGGTTACACCAAAGCAGAAATTTTAGAAAAAGAGATAAATAATTTTCATTCTCTTATAAACAAATTTTTTGGCATCTTGAAATGTTACTATTCAAACAGCAAAGTTAACAAACAGAAATAATAAACTACCTTTAAAATGTCAGTATTATTAAGCTACAGATATTTTCCCAGTAAACTAAATTTTAAGAATATTTTAAAAACAAGAAAATTTTTAAAAAATAAATAAATGAACATATCCAGCACTTCAAGAAATTGCAGATATAAAAATCTTCCTTCATCTTTTATAATAGAATGCTAAAACTCTTTGGAACTTTATTTCTGCCGGAGCATATATTCCAAAACTTCGTCCTTAACGCACCAATAATTATCCTTTCCGCCGCAAAAATGAAGAGAACCAGATGGTCTGTCTGATTCGTTTGGCGAGGGAAAAACATAAACAATGGAAAAGAAACTCGAAAAAGAACCAAAATTGCGTACCTTACTCAGCGTGTTTAACGAATCGCGAAGATTTAATTGGATAACAGAAGTGAAATTCTTATTATTTTACTTTGTCCTCCCTACCTTACGACGACGATATAAATGTATTCATTTGCAAATTCCTGTGGCGCCTTTGCTTAGGATTTTATTTGATGTGCATTCAATAGGCGTTAAACGATTGCCGAAGAATATTTAACTTTTTGTTTGTAAGATGATACAGTGAAGAATTTTGCGAAAACTATGTTTATTTACGGAAGGGTTCCAATTTTTATTTTCAAACAAAGGCAGTAAGTAAATCAGATAAAAATCGAATATGCGGAACATAAAAGAGCAGAATAATTTGGAAATAATGAATAATTCTAATTTAAATTTAGTAGATAAATCGGAAGTCGATAAATCAACAAACAGAAGATTAAGTAAACATTGCCGAATCTGTATTCTTTTTCTACTTGCCAAAAGGAAATATTTTGCTTAGCACTTCAGAAATTTCTGCGACGTAATAGTATTATCCTTCCTGCTTTTGCATCAGAAATAAAAGTCTGTTGCTCTCAGCGCGGTATTTGCTCAGGATTTATGGAAATAAATATGCTTCCAGCTATGAATTTGTATAAGAAATATTGACATTTGAATGAGTTATTTTGAGAAGTCTTGATAGGAGACTTAAAGCGAATAAACTGGAACAGTAATGGTTTTTAAATATTGTCTTTTATGCTGAAAATATATTTGCGATAATTATCTAGTCACTGGCGAAATATTTCAATAGCAATTAGTACCAAACAAGAATTAGAATGCATATGTATATGAAATAAGCATTTAGTAAAAAGTTTCAAATAATTTTTTGATTCAACCTTCTTCTTCTTTTTTTTTTTTTTTCTTTTTCCCCCAGTTCGGGACAGCAAATAGGAATAAACTGCTTACAAGTGAATTTTAAACTAAAGATTTATATTTTCTTTTCTTAAAATTTTAAAAATGAACACTGCATAAACAGTAACTTCCAGCATTTCTGTAATTAAAATCATGTAATGATCAACTCAGCAATACAATTGTATATATTTTAATAGACAATAACCCATATTAAACAAAATTTTATCTTAAATATTTATAACTAGTTGAATTGTCGCATTTAATGTTCAGTAGCGAAAAATGTTTAGTTAATTTGATAAATTTATCCGTAATTTGAATGTATAGCATCAAAAAGCTTCAGGGGCCCGCCCAACTGGAATAGCGGTTAGCGTCGCTAACTGCCGTACGGAAGGCCCGGGTTCGAACCCTGGAGATGGCATGGATGTTTGTAAATGTAGAGTGTCTTTGCGGAACGGGGGCACTCTAAATATGCAGCGAGTCGAAAGTCCTCTCGAGAGGTTAGTGGTAGGAGAAGAGAGTTGTGTGACCGTCGGACCGGTTCCCGCATAGGGGTGCTGTCCTTCAAAATTGGGGGAGGAACTGAACAAAGTCGTACTGTCACGTATATGATGCTATAGGCTATTGCTAATGACAGACGCAATCTTGCACTTCTTGCTCCGATGAATTTCTTGGGCTTGTTCTGATGTTACTACAGACAGAGATATGTCACAACAACAACAGCAACAGCTTTGGGAATTTTTTCTTTGAAAGACTATTAATTCACACATAAAAATTATGTTATAAATATTATCTTCCTCAAGGAAATGAAATTAATCGGCAAACGAGAGATTGTCTACTGAACCGAAGTGAAAATCACAGCTTTTCTGACTTCTTCTTGAATTCGATGGATAGGGTGTACCTTAGAAATTCTATTAAGGGTAGGACATAATCCGTTGTAGAGCTGTTATGGCGAAAAACCCAAAGACTGGATGGGATATTCCCCATTTGAAGGTTCTACCTTCACTTCTAGACGCCTGTACAGTATCATGATTATTCACAAGTAAGGAATTGATGGGGGAGTGGGTAGCACTGTGGTAATTTATTTTCATGGAGTGGAAATTGACAATGTCAGAATAAAACTTAACCCAGTGAATTCAGTTTATCAAGCAGAACTATACGCATTGACAGAGGCTTTGAATTGGATTAATAAAAAATTAACAGTTCGATGTTTTATAAATATTTATACTGATGCCCTATCTGCGCTTCAGGCACTCGCCCAACCAGATCATAAAAATCAACTGATTAATGAAATAAAAGACTTGTTTAAAAAGGCTAAAAGAAAACATATTGTTAAATTACACTGGGTGAAAGCACACAGTGGAATTGTCGGAAATAAAAGAGCGGACACCCTTGCTAAAGGCCGGCACTTGGGGATGGGACCGATAATTTTGATATCCAAGATTCAAGAAAAAAGACCATTGCTGAAATGGAAAACTGGATTTATACAGAATGGAATTTTTGCTGGGAGTCGTCTAATAAGAAAAAAGAGTTAATGAAAAATATAAAGTTAAACAAGAAAATGAACATTATAAATAATGTTGATATAAATCAGGTACTGACTAATCATGGGCGTTTCCCGGCTTATTTGAATCGGTTCCATCTACAGAATAATGATAAATGCTTAATTTGTGATAAGCTTGGGGACCCAGGCAATTCGTCGATGAATGTAAGCTTACCCGGAGTGCAAGAGAGACATATAGAAAGAATTTTAAGGAAGATTTTAAAAGGAACTATTCTAATTTGAGAGATTTTGCAGAGACAATAATGAAGATTATAAATGCGAACAAAGATAGAGTTGGAATTCGGCACTGAGACTCAGATTTTGGACTTTCTTTGTTTTTCCCCCTTATATATATATATATATATATATATATTTTATATTTTTTTTTCTGGCCAGTCCCATTTTTTTTTATCATACGGCCGGCTTATGTCGGCTAGGAGGATCGGGGCTGTGCCCTTATAATAATAATAATAATAGTATCATGATTAAAGAGCACCGAATTCCATGCCACTGACTTCTAGTCAAATTCCGGAAAAAACCTGGCTGCATTTGACTTTCAGGCGTCTTTAAAAGAGAAGCGCTTATGTATTATTTTCTAGGCCATAAGGCAATGTTAGAGCCTCAGATTTTACGAGATCCTAAAATCATTTATAAGTCGTCATTACCATGGTGTACTATCATGTACACAAAGAAAGCGAACATTGAGACTCTTGAAAAGACGTCGTATCTGCGACTCCTTATCGTCCTAATGGGGTGCTGCGGCACTTCAAAATTCGTCGATTCGATATACTTCTTGTGAAGTTAAGAGATCTCTGGTTTCCTTTCTCCGGGCTACTGTAAATCAAACTTGTAATTCGTATCGGTAAGAAAAAAGTCTATGAGGAAATTTCAAAAAGTGAAATTTGAAAGGCATGTTGTATCAGTGGTTTGGTACAATTTAAAATGCCCGTCAGAATTCTTTGGTAACCATTATCGACAATTCGCTATCCAGTGTTTTAACAACTTTCAGTTGCTGATAAAATCCTCATTCAAGAGAGAGTTACTTATCTTGTATGTTCGATAAGTACAACTTCTTTGTTTTATCATCCCTTATCTCGGGAAATTTGCCTCTTGAATCCCTGCCCATTAATATCTATAACTATTACAAAATTTTTCATTAACTTAATGTGTTTTGGACGAAGTTATTTTCTCTTTTAAAACATTAAGCGTTGGGTTAGGGATGCTCATATTGGCCAATGTTTTTGGATGTTATGATTTTTACTGTCTCATCTGTCACATTGGCAAAGGAAAAAGCAGTGCTGAATTGTAGAGAATGCAGAATAGCAACTATTTTCCATGAACAAAGACATTACATTAGCATTTTGAGCACTCCCACATAGCACAAAAACATCCTTGGGATATCCCGAGGATGTTGCTCGCGGGATATGCGCACATCCTCAGGACATCCCGCAAACCTCCTAAACACCTCCTCCCGAGTGCTTAATGTCACATTCCGGGATATCCTCAGGACATCCTAACTAAGTCCCATCGACAGCGTGCGGGATGTTATTAGGGTATGAACTCCTACTTACTACATCCACAGGACATCCCGGGATATCCCACTAACCTCCTAAACACATCCTATCTATCTTCCATCGACAGCGTATGGGATGTTATTAGGATTTAACGTCCTACCTACTACATCCTTAGGACATCTTGTAATATCCCAGTTTCCTCCTGAGTGTTTAATGTCACATCCCAGTATATCCTTAGGACATCCTATCTAGGTCCCATCGACAGCGTATGGGATGCTATCAGAATTTCACATTTTTACATTTATTTAAATACATACTTTCAACTACTTAATACCCAGTATATATACAAAGAAACTTCCAGTGAAAATATGTGAAGGTTTCATAATGATGTAAAACCTACTTATTTTACAGAGTCTCAAATCCTTCTCCTAGGGTTACTCTGGAAAAATCAGAAATGTTGAGAATATTTATACAACTTATTTTGTTTTTAAAACTGAATTTGTGAATATATTAAAACTGAGCAAGGAAATTAAAATGAATTATTAAAACAAAATATTATAACAGAAAATTTTGCTTTTATTTTTAAGATATTAAAAATCTTTCGAACATTTTTAAACATCCAATAACCCCCAAATTGAAGTATTCATAATTAAACTATTTTACAAAATCAGTTTCTAATTTCAGTTAATTTGTATTAAAAATTCAATAACAAAATTAGCCATTTAATAATCTTTACATAAATGAATTATCTTTCTTTAAAACACGTAAGGAAATTTTAGTGTTTTGATGAGACTGTTGGGAAATTGTTAAAAGGAATAAATTGTATTTTTAAAACTAAATCAATTCCTAGCCACAGAATAAATAAATATGTTTTCGTAACATGAAAATGCTGCAGGCTGTTTCATATATTTAATATTTAGTTGTAAAAATTATGTTCTTGACATTATGTTAACAATTCTTTACATCATTCAAAAGGTAACTCAAGGAGCTCTTCTAAAATTCTATCTTTCTACTCACACACACACACACACACACACACAAAAAAAAAAAAAAAAAAAAAAAAAAAAAAAAAATTGAAAGGCCTCAGATTTTAGCAGTCACTTAAAAGGGCTCAAAGTTTATGAGTGCATAGATTATCAATACAGACGGGGCAGTGGAAATAGAAAACATTTTATAAGATTCTGAAACCAGAAAGTTAAATATCTTCTGTATATTTGAAAAGTGAAGAACTATATCATGTAATTATATAAAAATATTAAATGTTTTCAATTAGATATATGATGAATTAAATGCATTTTAAATCAATCAAATTAAAAAGTAAAAAAAAAAAAAAAAAAAAAAAAACATTGTTAAGAACTGTGTGTATTGCTTTTAAATAGCTTGGCTTGTTAATCGATAAGAGATTAGATTTTAATATGTTAAATTTTGCCAAATGACAAGACTTGATTGAAAAGCGAAACAAGTTTACGATTGACGATATGAAGTCACATTTTGAGACTAATAGCCCTTTTGGACTAAAAAAAAGTTCTGAAAATAATTTGCACTCGTGCTTATGCAAATATGAGTAAAATGAAATTTACCAGTTGAAATCAGCACCAAATTAAACTTCGTAAATTCTAGCACATGTTAAAGGTTATCTCATCCAAAATTTTATTACTAACCGTTCATTTCAGAGCAAAATAACATAGCAATTGCTATTTATATGACAATCAATATCAAAAATTTAAATCTGCATTTTACGCAACACAGAAAAACTCCAAAAGAAGATCTACTGTTTACCATGCAATTAAGGCATTTTATTCTGTAATCAGCTCTACCAATTATTAATACTTCTAAGTATATTCAGTTTATTCTTTCTGTTTAATATACGCTGTGTAAAATTTTCCATAAATTTATTAATTCATTTTATTTTGAGGTGAGCTGTTGTTCAAATCTCAATGTCAACGAAAATGTTTAGTTCATTTTTTATTCGGTCTCAAAAGAGAAATCAAAATACGTGGATTTATGTACGTGTTATAAATACATGTATTTATGAATCAAAATACATGAGAAATCAGAGTGAGAAAAGCACTACTACCTTAATCTGTGATTATATATAACAAATGCAGTGAATTATAGTTAACAAATAGTGAAAATATTTATATTTCTGAAATATTTCATATATAACATTTTAAGTTTCGCATATGTGGCAGTTTGAGAATTTTTTACGTATACCATTTTTTTTTAAATGTCTAAAAATTTTTGTATTTTCAAGGAAAGCTTATTATTTCACCTTTAGTATATAAGTAATGGTGTAACCAATCCCTTAACATAAACTATTGGACTAACTGTGACAACAAGGCTGCCCTCTGGTGAGTAGCCAGAGAAGTATTTCAGTAAAAGCCAAGGCTCCCACTAGATAAGTTGTACCAGACTGTTCCTCTGTAATTTTTCTTAAAGTTAAATGTAATGTCCGTGTGTAACTTAAACCTGTTAATAAATATTTGTTACACTATACCGGATTCTTCTATGACCCTATCTAAAATGACTCTTTTACAATGGTAATTTACCAGATAAAATTACTTAATAGGGAATACAGAAAAATATCTAACCACTTATCTTTGTGACTTCATCTGCAAAGAGACTAAAAAAGTAGTTCAGCTAAATCTGTTATAATAAATATTTATAATAATGCTAAATCCTGCAATAACTATTAATATGACAAATTTTGTAAACCTATTTATTTGGATGAAAAATAAACACTTTCAGAAATTTATGGCACTATATTATGATTAACAGAGGAAAAACACTTTTCAAAATTCAAAATAGTTTTTATTAATCCAATTTATGACATTTTCTTTTAATTCCTGAAAAATAATCTTAGATCCATATAAAAAATATGTATTCTTATGTATATAAGAACTCTTGATAAATTGGATCTCTGCCATTGCCTTTCACAGCACCTAAAATAAAAAACACTCATAATTACTATATGTGAATATAATTTATAATTAAATTTAAACAAATGACTATTAGAATGCAAATTAAAGGAAGCATCTAAAATATTTTAACATTTAGTACCTATAAACAGAGTAGCAATTATTTGGTTATTCGATTATAGTAAAATAAATATGGGGGATGCCTTTTAAAATTTTTTATGTCAGAAACTAAACTCAAACCACCAGCTGAACATATGAGCAGTTTTATCAATCAGCCACTGGTAGGTAACCTGGATATCGAATCAACATATAAAGTTGCCAAGATAAAGAGAGATTCAAAATTATGATAATCACATCTTACCTAATCATAAAACTATTTTAAATTTAATGTGTAGGCAAGTCCAAAAAGAATGAGAATGAATTTATTTTGTAACACAAAGTTATCTTGCAGGAGTAAAAAACTTGTCTCATGAGATTGGCAAGTAAAAAATAATTAACTGCATCTGGTAACATTTATCTGATAACACATAAGTGATTGTTAACCATGTGCAGAAAATAAAATCTGATCATGATAAGAATCATGATCAGATTTTATTTTCTGCACAGATTAGATTTTATTCATTTTAAACTTTTGAATTTAACTGCAGAAATCTACCAAAAAAGTATCTATTTTATGTTGTAACAGTAGTAAATGAAGATGTGGCTAATCTTTGCTGTATGGTACACCTTGGTTTCTGTCTGAAAAAAATCGCAAAGTGGTATTGGTTGTTCATAAAATCTGGAAGCCCATTGTGTCAAATAAGTTTTTTGGTAACCCTAATGTTGATAATGTTAGCGAAAGTATCCTTGGGAGGGAAATTAAGTTTTTGTCAATAAAAAAGGGTTATTTCCGCAAATATTGTCAATGTGTTGTGATAAATTTAGTTTTGGGCTCTTTTTTTGCAATAGTAACTCTTTTGTATGGACCCAGGTTTTTGGTTATTACCATTGTTTTCAATTGCAGTGTTTGGTTTCATGTAAGTGGTATGGTCTTGTATTTTGAACTTGCTATTATTTTGGTGTGGGTACCATCATTTGAGTATGTCTGAGGTGACTAAGAGACAACTTTAATTGAATTTCTTACCTGGAGGATGGAAGAGATGGTGGTGGGAAGCCTAAACGTATGCATTTGAAATGTTAAAAAATGACGTTTCATTTATTTATTCGTCTCTGTGTGTTAATTTTTGTTAAAAGATTTGTTGTTTAATGTTTTTATGTTAGGAAATATGTATTTTTTGTAACTTATTCCGCTCTGTTTGTGCATTTTTGGTTGTCTCTGTGTTTTAAGACAGCGGCGAATTTTTCTGGTTAACATGATAGTTTTAACTTTCTGATTTTCTTAAAGTGAAAATAGATCGATGTGTACATGGACAAAGTTAAGGCAGTGCACAATGCCTAGTTTGTGCAGTTCTCTCTTTTTTTTTTTTTTTTAAGTTAAAATAGGTCGATGTGTACATGGACACAAAGTTTGTGTACGTCTTTGACTTCTTATTTTGGTTTTGTGTAGCGCCCATCTTGAAAATGGTGCCGATCCTCCCAGGTGACGATCTTGGTATCAAAAAAAAAAAAAAAAAAAAATTCGCCAAGGGTTACCGTAGAGTAAATTTTTACCAAAGATTCCCTTCCATGTTATAATAACTGAAACAAAATTACACTGATACAGTCAAAATTCCTAAATGCAAGTACATAAAATTTACTTTAGCAATTTTAAGAGATGAGACAGACTGAACACATGAATAAATTTCTATCAAAGAATAGTTTATTAAGTTTGGCCCATTCCATAGTAAACTTTAACCATTAGATTACATTATTACACCATGTCATCAATTTGAAAAGCAAGTCATATGCCAGATCTTGATTGTAAAAGAAATACACAGAATAATATATAGATTATTGAAAAATGATCTATACCAGTGTTTATAGATATGATTAAATGTAACAGAAAATTTACTGTCACAACCACATTTTTAAGTGAAATGTATAATTTTAACATTTTATAATATTTAAGATATGGCATTAAATGCAAAACTATGTGCATGGACATAAGTTAGTAAATTAAAAAAAAATAATAATTATAATTAAAGAATGAATGTCATGAAAAATTTCAAAACAAGCAGAATTTAATTTAGAAGGCTTTTAGACACTTATGATAAATAAATTTGAGACTTCTTCACCCAAAATTAAATTATAATTAACTAAAACCCGTTAGACTGACCTTCCACAAAATCCTTCAGCTGCGATATTTCAAGCTTGAAAACCAAATTCTTCTGGTAATAACAGCTTAACCAGTTGAAATCCCTACAGAAAGTTTGATAACACAATAATAGAATTAATAAAATAGAAAAATGAACACAAAGTTATTAGAAAAATTAACACAAAATTATTAGAAAAATTAACACAAAATTATTAGAAAAATTAACACAAAATTATAGAACATCATTTAAACTTAACATTATTACAAATATTGGTGCTTTCTGACTATCTGCAAAGCTGTGAAAATTGGCAAAATGTTTGGTTAGTTTCTGGTTCATATCTACTGCTTTGTTCACAAGTAGGAATTCAAATAAGCACTTTAATTTTAGGATGCACACACACAAAAAAATATATATTGGGTCAATATTCACATATTTTTCATCCAACGGAATACTATTCGGAAATAAAGATTAAATATGAAGCATGTAAATACATTTGTGTGGTATGCATATTCATAATTTGCTGTTATCGCGTACATACTCTTGCAGTTTTAGCATAAGTTGAAGCTGTGAGGGCAGATGATCAGAAAGTATCAGAATTTTTCATGCATAAGAAAAAATTGCCCGACAATAAACAATGACAATAGTATCTCAATTGTTTAGCACTGACATTTACATAGTGCATTAGAAATATATAGTAATATATGTATAATAAAAAGATAATTGGGTTGATCTTTACAATATGGTAACTGTAGTTTGGCGACATTTTGGAGGCGATAAAGGTTGCTACCTGGGACTTTGGTAATAATGTGAGCAGTACTCAGTTCCGATTGCGCATTATTTTGTGTGGGGGAAATGAGAGATCATGGGATATGTCATGTGATATTAATGGACGAATTACGGTTCTTTAATCGGAAAAGGAGGGAATTTGGACCAGTATCTGTGGATGTATATTATTTTGTATTAAGCTTCATTGTGTGTTGTGTGAAGTAGGGTTGAATAATTTTGGGATTGTATGGCGCTGTCTAAAGTGAATTGTAGATGTGATAAAGAGAATTTTTTTTTTTTTTTATCAAATTCTATCAAATTCGGAAAAAAAATTGTTCAGTAATTTTATTGAATCCATAATAAAAGTGTATCCACCATGTAAGGAAGATTCGGAAGAAGATTAGGTTAGTTAGACTTTGTTAAGAATGTGAGTAGTATTCAGTTCTGATTACGCATTATTTTGTGTGAGGGAAATGAGAGATCATGGGATATGTTATGTGATATTAATGGACGAATTACTGTTCTTTAATCGGGAAAAAATCTGGCAATTTTGTATTTGGCTTTATTCTGTGTTGTGTGAAATAGTGTTTGTGAATTTTTGGATCCCATGGCCGTAACTAAAGTGAATTCGAAATGGGTATTTAGTGGTATTGAAAAGGATAGTAATAAATGTTTTTTAAAGTTGTGCGAGAGAGAAATAAAGATGTTTTATTATGTTATTTATTTTACCTGGTATCTTGCTTTGAAAGATAAGTATGATTTTAAAGATTCTGAAACAGAAGTAAGAAAAGTGTATCCGCCACGTAATCAAGATTCTGAAGAAGATTAGGTAAGTTAGTATTTTTAATTATTTGAGGATATTATTTTTATGCATTGTTGTAAATGTAAGGTGGAAAGGAATTTGGTATTATTGGGAAAATTGTTATTAGCAATGATTTAGTTTAAAGTAATTAGGATTGTAAGGTAATTTTTATTAATTTAATGTATGTGCTCATTTATATTTTAAGTAGTGTTTTTGAATTTAATTATATTTTAATGAAATGATAGTTATTTTGTGAATTTTATGTTTGTAGGAATTTGGTATACGTTTAAGTTGAAATAAACGTGCATGGAAATAATTTAAATATTTGATATTAAGTATTTGTAATACTTGAGGTATGAATTCGTTGATGACGTGTATAATGTAATAGATGATTTAGAGGTAAAAGTTTTTGGATATTCTATTTATTTTATATGTGGAAATGTTGATATTTGTAAAGGGTATATACTTTTTCGCGATCAGGTAATTTCATATATGTTCTTTTTACCGGGTTTAAAGATTGAGAAAATTGTCATGTATTTTCGTGAAATTTTTTTAATTTATGAGAAAAAAGCAGTGTACATGGATATAGTGAAGAGTGTGCGCAATGCCATTTTTGTGCAATTCTGGGATGTTTTTTTAAGTAAAAATAAGTCGACGTGTACATGGTTTAGTGATATTTTAATGAAATGATAGTTATTTTGTGAATTTTATGCTTGTAGGAATTTGGTATACGTTTAAGTTGAAATAAACGTGCATGGAAATAATTTAAATATTTGATACTAAGTATTTGTAATGCTTGCAGTATGAATTCGTTGGTGACGTGTATAATGTAATAGATGATTTAGAGGTAAAAGTTTTTGGATATTTTATTTTTTTTATATGTGGAAATGTTGATATTTGTAAAGGGTATATACTTTTTCGCGATCAGGTAATTTCATATATGTTCTTTTTACCGGGTTTAAAGATTGAGAAAATTGTCATGTATTTTCGTGAAATTTTTGTAATTTATGAGAAAAAAGCAGTGTACATGGATATAGTGAAGAGTGTGCGCAATGCCATTTTTGTGCAATTCTGGGATGTTTTTTTAAGTAAAAATAAGTCGGCGTGTACATGGTTTATGTGTATGTGTTATTTTGAAAAATGCGTAAGGAGAATGGTATTGTGCAGTTTTTCCTAATTTTGCAGTGAATATTTGTCATGATTAAGCAGTTTTGTTTGATAAAATTTCTAGCATAAGTGTAATTCGGCTAGTAGATTGTTGGAAGAAGTGTTCAGGAGATAAAAAGAAAAGAAACATGTCTTTACTTCGTGAAGACAAAATGGCGGCGGGGAAAAAAAAATAGAAGGTTGCTGTAGGAGAGTTGGTCGCCAAATTTTCGCCAAAAAATCGCCAAGTTACCATAATGTAAAGATCAACCGATAATTGCATACTATTAAATCATTTTTTAAATGACAAACTTATAACAATTCTTTCACATATAATTAAACAGAATTCTTTCACAAGAACATCCAAAATCCATTCTTAACTAAAAAATAAATAATAAAACCATGTAAATTTCTTATGAAGCCCATCATTTCCAAAATGTCCATTTCTGAAAGTTACCAGCCTTTCTCAGTATATTATTAAATTACTAAACTAAGCATCAATGATTGTCATGTTTGCTAATGTGACAATATCTTTCACACTTCTTTGTTACCACAAGTAACAAGTAAGCTTTGATAAATCTTTAACTGATACATGCTACATTTGTCTAAAATTTGTACAAATAATAAAATTAAATGAGCTTTATAATATACTCAAAGAAATAATTTTGCATGAAAATTTGTATGTTATGTAGCAGAATATTGGCCTGATTAATGATTCAGGAAATAATTCAGATTTCAGCTTGTGTTAAAATAAAAACTATAACACAAAGATAAGCAAATTTCCTTATGAACAATGCATATTAACACTATTCAATCACTGGCGATCACACAGTATTGATTGCTTCAATAAACATTACTGTAATTGTGTTATTTAAAAGACTAATATTTTAATTATTTTCTTAATTAAAACATTAGTCTCTTTCTCTTCCTTTTTCTAATACCAAAAGAAAACCCAGATAAGAAATATAAAAATATCAGTAAAAATAAATTATATTACTGAATGACATTTTACATCAATTACACTTATGCATATATTATTTTATTAAAAATTATTTCAAAATAAAAGAAGAGAAGGAGGAGAAACTTTATTATTGGCATTTTTAAAATAATATAAACATTAATAATTTAGTACAGTTTGTTATTTCAGGCAAAAAGAATTCCCTTTTCTGGATAGCATTTATATTTCCATCTCACCTCATAATTTAAACACTAGTTTATTTTATTTAACAGACAGATTATGTCAACTCAAACAAACCTATCAGTAAAATTCGGTAGAAATAATTCTGAATGTTAGAAAACTTGCAATATTCAACAAAAATTATCAATACTTTTATTATAATGACAATACTACAGTAACATGGACATAAAATTAAACTGCATATAACTATAAAATAAGCCAGCATATAATAATGGTGCATTGGTTTCTAAAACAATGGGCTGGATGAAAAAATACATGTATTATGGTAGCTATTCATATTCTTCAGCTTTCCTAATATTCTCATGTTCACTTTACACAACTATAGTATCTAAAATACAATAAAAATGCAAACAATATTTATGAGAAAATGTTAAAAGCAATCATAAGCATTTGATTGAATGACCATATTTTGTCTTTCTGCAAGTCGAATCTTAAAATGATAGGCAGTTTGAAAAATGCTTAATCCCTTTATAAAATATTCAAAAAAGATTAAAAAAAGGTACTGTTCTGTTATCAGGACCGGGTTCAGAAATGTATTTATATATGCTTGTATATTTGTAAATGTATGTGTGTGTGTGTGTATACATATGCACATACTTACAAACCCAGGTTCATACATTTCCGAATCCGGTCCCGATAACAGAAGAGTACCCCCAAAAAAACTTAAAGCTTCCAATTCTCCATGTTTTAAAATTGAATTACAAACTAGATTACGATAATGTTTCAACCATACATATTTTGAACAAAACAATGCAAACTCTTATTTTTATACAATCGTTCAAACTATTTAATATAAATTTATTGCTGCAATAAAATAATAATCTGATCACACATAATATTTTGAAACTGAATGCATAAACTGAGCTAAAAAGAATTCAGTTATAAACATTTGGATAGCAGGACAAATCACATATTTAAAGACAGCCATTGAGATATACACTAATTCACGACAGAACGGTAACAATTCATAAAGCTGTGATAGCTAACACATTTAACTGTCAAAATAACATAAATCGAAAAGCAAAAAAGTAAACATACAAGTATTGCAACTGAACTTACCTTTCATGCAACAAAAAATATCCATACAAGTAAACCTCATGGCGGAGCCATTTAGGATTTCGCTTCAAATCAGATGGATGTTTACGGATTTGCGGAAGAATACAAGGAACTAGTAGTTTGCCGGATACAATGTGCAATGACGAGAAAGAATATAGTTCTGCAGAACTTCCTACATTATTCCGTAATAAACAGTACTATGTCATATTTTTTTCTTTATCTCATTAATTAATTAATAGGGAAATAGTTAAGTAATGCTGAATTAATTTTCAATGAAATGTAAAATTTTGCATGTATGTGACGACCACCTTCTGTCCAATATATTTCTGAGAATATAAACATATTTTGGAATCTGAGAGTATTAGTAAATAAATGTATAGAATATCGCCTCTCAAACGACCACTCCTGAAAGTGACCAATAGTTCTGAGATTATAAATAAATATTGATATTAAGCATTATTTCTATAAGACGACCATCTCTATATAACACCAAAGTTTCTAGAATCTTGGATAGTCATCAGAGAATTATTTTTACTGCGAAATTATCGCACGACCGTAATTCAATATCAATAACAGATCGCGCGATTGAAAAACATTTTCTGTCCTGTAATTAGGGGAAAAAATTTTTCCTTATGAGGTATTTCTCCCGCTTTCCTAGCGTGCCTTCGTGGTGTAATGGTTCTGCACGCTGGCCGGTATTTCAGAGGTCCGTGGTTCGATTCCCGGCGAAGGCGGTTGCTAATTTTTCATCTCTACGGCTTCCCAAAAACTCCTAATGTCTCTACAGTGGCGCCCGAACTAAAAAGGTGTTGGATGAGGTATATCCACACCTAGGATTTAGTGATTGGGTACCCTTAAAAAAAGTCGCCCTTTAAAAAGGCTAGTAATATAAGGTATTTCTCCCGCTTTCCTAGCGTGTATTTGTGGTGTAGTGGTTCTGCACACTGGGCCGGTATTCCAGAGGTCCGTCGTTCGATTCCCGGCGAAGGCAGTTGCTAATTTTTCATCTTTCCTGCTTCCAAAAAAATACCTAATGTCTCTATACCCAAATTTAAAAAAAAATTCGTTTCAGAATTAAAATATATATAATTTTACCTATACTTATAGTAGGGTTAGTAATCTGTAAGTAATTATACATGTAATTTATACATTTTTTTATAAAAAAAATATATGTTATTTAGAATTTTGCAAATATTCTAGAAAATGCTAATCCATTGAAAAAAATCTTTTCCATGACTAAATAAATTCTTAAAAACGTCAGAAAAAATAGCAGTTAAAATTAATAACAAAATAACAAGAATAAATCATCAATCATATCAATATTTTTAATGTACAGCATTTAGAAACAACTTAGTAAAATACATATGAAAATTAAATAATGTGCAAGTTTCAGATGTGCAATGTCAAAAAATTAAAACTGGTAAATTGAACAAATATCCTCAAAATTTTTGACAACGGAAGTCCTCCGGACAATGCAGAATGAATGTCCTCAGGATGTGAAATTGGTGAAGTCCTCAGGACATCTGAGAATCAACATCTTCAGGACATCCTGTCATGTCCCAGGACATAGCGACTTAAATAAGACATCCTCAGGATGTTAAAGTATGATCTCCTCAGGACATCTGAGAATCAACATCCTTAGGACATCCTAAGTATGTCCCGGAATATTACGACTTAAATAGGACATCCTGAGGATGTTTTGTGCTATGGGAGCTAAATCTTTTGATGTAGAATTTTCATTATTTCGTTCATATTAATAATGTGAGCTAGTAATACTGATGGGAATTTTTTTCTGTCATCAAAAATTCCAGCTTAGTTTTTAATTACAATTAACTGTACACCACGGAGCAGGCTTCCGTCCTAGAAATCCATGCGGAATGATGCCTGTTCGGTGGAAGAATCTCAGGGTAGGACTAACAGACGTAAATTTATCGGTTGTCACTGAAGAGTTTCATGGACAGGGTAAGTTATTATTGCTTATAGTCACCTTGCATCGGAATGCTACGATTATTCGTGGGGGGGGGAATTACTTTAGACAATAATATACATTCGTTTTTGAATCACTAATTGAGTCCATAATCATAGTAAAAGTAGAAGTGGAGGGTCCAATATTCTAGGAAAATACCATCGTGCCTTTGTGGATATTTCCGTGGAATTATTCCTGAGAATAATGCTGAAAGTGAGGCATAAAAACAAGAATTAAAATTAAAAAAAGAACAGAAATAAGAAAGGTCTTGTAATATAAGTTACACTTGGACGTATAAGCCTAGCATGAAAATCATTTCATACGAAAACTTTACATCAAATTTCCCTGCGCATTGTCAGTACCGAGTATGTTTCGCACCCTTATTTTCATATTTTTTTCGAGAAAATAATATCTTGGTATTTCTCTTATGGGAAATTACGAGACAAATGGTGGTAGGAATATACGGGCTGTCTACATGCAAAAGAATAATTGTGGTTCTTGTAATACTTTTGAATGTCTCATTTAATAAACCTTTTTAAGATGGAATTTAATTTAAGTAGAATTGGTGGCTGGAAGTAATCATAATAGGACCCCCAAAGGTAAAATACATTGACTGAATTTGAAAACGGACATGTGGAGATATGGAAATTATTATGAACGAGAAGAAGGTGAAATTATTATAAATGAGAAACGATTATAAATGAGAAGAGATTTAAGAAATTTAGTATTTCCAACGGCATAGATGATTTTCCATTTAACTTGACAAGATACTGGAAATAACGACTTGGATGGATCTGAAATGTCCGGCATGAAGGACTAGATTAATTCAGTAAATTTAATTTATTAGCAGGCAAAGAATATGGAAGCTATTTGCTTAAGTTCCATCCCAATTTGAACCGAAAGGAAAGAAGCCCAGGAAAGAAGGATGATTGGTTTGGTTTATGTGATTAACGACAGAGCCTCAAGGGATATCTACCTAAGGGGAGGAATTCTTTCGCGGAGGACTTTCTAGGAGAAACTGGCTCGTATAAACGTTACACATGGGAAAAATCATAAATACATCCATGCATTCAACCTGTTTGCGGGATTCGAACCTCGGGAAGAATGATGAATCATACGAAGAAAATTGGGAATTTATTAGCATTCTGATTGAATTATATAGAACTGGATTTGTTAGATTATGGCAAGTCCACTTGGGTTATTCGTCCAAAGATAGGATTCCTACGTGGATGATTTTCTAAAGTGAATTGGCTCGTGGGGCCGTTACACCTGGGGAAAAAAAAATCCCCAAACACTCCTACAAAAAATCCATTCGTCCAGATATAAAGCTGGGTCGAACAACCAATGTTCAGCTGTCTTATCGCTTTACGCTGGAGACCTTGTTTAAACAAGAAAATGGCAGAGATAATTATCTTATTTAATAACATTAATAACTGCTAATTATAATGACTATTATGCTTAGTAAACTTACTTAACAGTTAAACTAAATAAATAGCTTACAGAGTCGAAGCAGGAAAAATGGAAAATGACATGAACAACCCAACAGCCCAGATTCGAACCTCTCAGTTGCTAAATGAACGTGTTTCCAGTTACAGCATAAAGACATGCAATAAGGCGGGAGAAAATGCCTTGCAAGTTAAATAACTGTTGTTTTGTTGGTTACAATACGCAGTGATTAATTCGGTTTATATAATATCTGCACGGAGCCAAAATAGACGCCTTGTAAATTGCCATTGAGAAAATTGTTCAAAATATGAGAGATGTATTTTAAAACATTCTTATACGTTTAATCGATGATAAACGATTTCATACTTTGTTTCTTACCCAAATTTAAGGGCGATCAATGTAATCTAAATTATGAAAAAAAAAAAAAAAAAAAACCTGAAAGCTTTCAGATTTTATATTACACTTATAAGGTATTTCTCCTGCTTTCCTGGCATGCCTTCGTGGTGTGGTGGTCTGCACGCTGGGCGCGTATTCCAGAGGCCCATTGTTCGATTCCCGGCGAAGGCGTTGCTCATTTTTCAATCGCTCTTGCTTCCAAAAAGTACCTAATGTCTCTACAAGTGGCGCCCGAGCTAAAAGGATGGTGGATGATTATTCTTCACATTAAAAAGGTGGTGGATGATTTGGCGATTGGGTCCCCTAAAACCCCAGTCGCCCTTTAAAAGGGGGAGTATATGAGGTATTTCTCCCGCCTTCTTGGTATGCGTTCATGGTGTAGTGGTCTACACGCTGGGCGCGTATTCCAAAGGTCCGTGGTTCGGTTCCCGGCGAAGGCGTTGCTCATTTTTCACTTCTCCTGCTTCCAAAAATACCTAATATCTCTACACACTCAAAGGGACATTTTTAACGGTTTTTTTTTTTTTTTTTACTTATTACGTGCTCTGCCCTAAGGCACTACACAGAAAGAGAGGGATGCCCCGTGGAGATCTTTTTAAGGGAAACTGGCTCGTATCCGCCTTACACATGGGGAAAAGCACGAAAACGCCCATGCAGCCAGCCCGTTCGCCGGGACTTGACCGCCTTACCAGTGTTCAGCGGTTTTTACCGCTCGGCCGCTGGTAGGCCATTTTTAACGTTTTGTGTGTTACCTTCATTAATGAAATATCATGCTCTTTGCAACTTGTGTTTTTGATTTTAATTAATTAATTTATTTAGTTAGTTAACTCTATTTCCAACTTATCGTGCTCCACAAAGTATACCACGAAGCCTGCACAAGTTATAGCACTAACAAAATAAATAAACAAATGTACAATAGTACTGCAAAGGGGGAACACTATAAAAAATCTGAAAACTTTCAGATTTTACATTACGCTTAAAGGAGCTTTTTTTAAAACGTTTTGCGTGTTACCTTTATTTATTAAATATCACGTTCTTCGCACTTAAACCATAAAATTCAGTTCAACAGCAATATCGCAAAAAAAATTAATAGTCCTTCTGGGCAAACTGTGGACTAAAAATATTTTTAAAAACATATCTTTAGAATATCTTAAAATAGCATATCTTTAAAAGAGCATATCTTTTTTTCTTTACAGTGTTGCCACTGCTCGCTTTGAAATCACTGAGTTTCTTCATCAAAAGCTCATAAATGTTTTACCAAATATGAAATAGATAATAAAAAAATTCCAAATTTGGGCTTCCAGATGCTTACATTCGGTTGGAGGATTACGTTATTCAACATTTGATGTGTCTAGGTGCCGTCGTTTTTTCACAGTGTGAGAAACATACATGCATTCATGCAGATTCTTCATGATTTAATTTCTTTAAATATAATGCCGGGCGCTAATAGTTGGTGGCAACAATTTGAAAAGTGAACCGACATTTATAGTGAACCAACGCAAAATGCCAAAAGGAAATTAATAGCCCTTCTGGGCAAACGCCCTTTGGGCTAAAAACTTAGCATGAAATAAAATTCTAATACAGGCATTTGTTTGAATGTAATACTTCATTCAACAATCGCTTGAATGAAAAATAATATGCCTTTGAACAAAAGACACCTCAGATAAGGAAACGCGAATTACTAGTTTTTCATACAGGAGAACAAAGGTATTTGGGAAGAACAATTAAAAGTAAAATAAAAGAAATACAGAAAGGTGTAACTCAAAATTAAAATGAATGCAAAGAATAAAGAGGAATAACTATAAAGAAAAACAAAAAAAAAAAAAAAAAAATCATTACCTTTAGGAGCTTATTTTTCAGTTTAGTGTTTATCCCATTCAAACAAATACCTCATTATAACTAGTTCCATAACAATGATAATTAGCCCTAATTACTTTAGTCATTTGAATACTTGCTACTTTATAAGTTGCCTCATTTTTTAGAGCAGCTTCATATAATGGGAAAGTCCAGATTTTGAGAACCCGCTGTAAGAGACGCAGAAGAAAACGGCAAAAACTAAAGCGGGGAAAAAGATAAATTCCAAATGCATATGTTATTTCACGCAAGTAGTCAGCGATTTATTTTTAATTCATTTTCCTTTACAGAAATTAAACCTTAGTTTCATAGTACTTTTTAAATCTTATCTCCATAGTGTAAACATTTTCAGTTTTTTCACTGCGAAGGCAAACTTTGATAAACTAAGAAATTCAGTTTCTTACAAGGTAAACTTACTTTGAGCAGGGGACAAAAAACTTTATGAATCTTCAATTAAAAAAAACCTGATGTGGATGCCACACGATTTCTTTGTAAAGCCTAATAAATTATACACATTTTTTGCTCCACTTCATTAAAACTTATTTCTTCGGATTATTCAAACTTAATTAACCGATCTTTCATGGCAAGTTGTAAATGACATCAAAAGTTGGATATTTTGAAATTAAACATCCCGATCTATTTTTGTCTTACGGGAGTCAAACTTTTAATTTTATTTTTTCATGACGAATATCCAAATATGAGTATAGAAAATGAGAGACCGCATCAAAAGTTAGATTTCGTTATTTATGGAAAATTAATTTTTTTTTAAATTTGATTCTACCAAAACATTAATATTTTCTTCAATTAAAAACACTTCTGTAATTGGAAGTATATGACTACGATCAACGATTGTGAAAATAAAGGCCAAGTAATAAGGACTTTTAAGCCTGGTAAGGGGATGGGTACATATATATGTTTGGTTCTGCCGATTGCAATAACAAAGGGAGCTGCACAACTAGATGTTATAGCAGTTCCATATACAAAATTGCTGCGTTCTACGGCTAATCGTCAGACCTATGGAAAAAAATCGCTTTTGAATTCACTTTAAATCCGTTATGGAAAAAAAAAAAAAAAAAAAAAAAAAGTTCTTTGTCAGTACGCACAGATAACACGGAAAAAAATCCAGATGGGTTCTGTAAGGGTCAAAATGGTTATTTCTGTTGAAATGGCATATCCGAAATTTTTCATGATTACAAGACTTCTTTTATTTTGTACAAAAAAAAAAAAAAAAAAAAAAAAAAAAAAAAAAAAAAAAGTCTAGTTTTTAACGATTAAAAAATAGTGTGTAAATAGCAACTATAACTTAAAATTTACTGTAATGTATTGCCTGAAAATTTACTGTAATGCACAATATTTTGAGTGAAATTTTAAAAAATATAAACCATAAGGAAAAGTAAAAATAAAAAATAAAACAAAAAATTTAAAAAAAAAATCTGAAAGGTTTCAGATTTTAAATTACGTCCAAAGCGGCGTTTTTTTTTTTTTTTTTTTTAACATTTTGTTGTGTTACCTTTATTTACTAAATATTACTAAATATACTAAATAAATTAAACCATAAAATTCAGTTCAAGAGCAATATCACAAAATAATTTTAAATTTAGCATTATTTATTAAATATCATGTTCTTCACACTTAAACCATAAAATTTAGTTCAAGAGGAATGTTTTTGAATTGAGCATATCTTTGGAATTTCCGATAGACAGTCTCACGCGTTGAATATAAAAATGTATTTTCTGTACAACGTTGCCATAGCTCGCTTCAAAATCCTTGAGTTTGTTAATCAAAATATTAGTTAAAGTTTTACAAAATATGAAATCGATAATAAAACAAATTCCAAATTTCAAATTTGGGCTTCCAGATGCCCCTATTCGCAGTAGGATTACGTCATTCAAAATTGGATGGCTCTATGTACCGTTGTTTCATCACAATACGAGAAACATACATACATTTATGCATATTCTTCATTATTTAATTTCTTCAAATATAATACAGGGTGATAATATTGGGTGGCAACAGTTTGAAAAGTGAAACTGACATTCAGAGTGATTTGACGCAAAATCGCAAAACGAAAACAATAGTCCCTCAGGGACAAAACCCCTTTGGACTAAAAACTTATAATTCAGTCTCGCATCTAGGAAAAGACTTTTATCTGTTATTTAAATAATGCTATAGTAAGATCAATGGTAGCTGTCAAACCTTTAGGTGCCGTGAGTAAAAATACCAATTAGCTGTTACGCTGAGCAGGAAATATTGTATCAAACGGCGTTATTTTTTTTTTCCGCACACAGCTTACTAAACTGGATGCTTTCCACTAATATTACATTGCGCCTTCTTTAACCTGAATTAGAGAATCAGCCTTGTCAGGAAATAGTGTTTTACATCATCACACTGGAGAGCTATTCTTTTATGGAACTGCTGCTGGATACAGCAACCTAGACCATCGGTCGGCAACCGGTGGTCCGTGAAAACGTTTGGATGGTCCGCAGAAAAATTGGGACATTTATTTATATTTTTATGAAGATTCAGTTTAAAAAATGACGAAAAACAAAACGTATTTTGGAATATGGACTATACTTTCTTTTTTTGGTACTATTCTGTTTTGAGGGCCGTAAGAAAATTGCAGCGAAAATGTATGCGCAAAAGCGCCCATTTAACAGCACAAAATCTAGTGTAAGCGTTGATTACAGATTGCGTAAGTTTATATACACTGGTGTGCAAAAATTAAGGACGAGACGGTTTCTTCAATATAACTTTCTACAAAAGCTTTCCAAATCAACACATTTAATACCGTAAGATCCCCAATACGTAAGGACATGAGTAATGTAAGCAACACTTACTAAAAGAGAAATCAGAGGGATAAAAAGAAGCTTTATTGAAAAAGTAGCATGGAGCACAATGCGACTGAAGGCCGAAACATCCCTGTGATGGGTGTCCAGCAAGAAACATCCGGTCTTTAATAGGGGATATGATCTTCCCTGACTGGCTAGGCAGGTTTCAAAGCGTCTGCCCATGCTGAGAATGAGGGTGTCAATGAGTTGTTGAGGCATTGCTGCCCATTCGTCTTGCAGCGCCAATCGAAGCTCCGGAATCGTTACTGGTGGTAAGGTACGAGCTGCCAAGCGTCTGCCTAGAAAATCCCATACATGCTCGATGGGACTGAGATCCGGAGATCGTGCCGGCCAATCCATACGTTCAATATCCTCACTCACTAAGAGCTGTTCGGCAGCTACTTTGCGATGACATGGTGCATTGTCGTCCATGAAAAGGAACTGCGGACCCATAGCGCCTCTAAAAAGTCGCACATATGGAAGAAGAATCTCGTTACAATAACGGGTCCCGTTGACCGAACCTGCGTCGAAGATGTGAAGGTCTGTACGACTACCAAGCATGATGCCTCCCCAAACGAGAACACCGCCACCTCCATACCTGTCCCTTTCAATGATGTTCCAGGGATGATTGCGGCTTCCCCGCTCTCTCCAGATGAGTATGTGATGAGAATCGCTACTCAGACTGAATCTGCTCTCATCTGTAAAGAGCACTCGTCCCCATTCATGGTCTCTCCAATTCCGGTGTTCCCGGCACCACAGAGAACGCCTTCTCCGAAGGGCAGGCGTTAGAGATACACACCGTACAGGGCGTCGTGCAAACAGACCACCGCCGGCCACGGTAAAACGCGATATCGGTCTTCTGGCCACTGTAAAACGCGATATCGGTCGTCCAGTCGCCTGTGTCGTGTGTCTAGCGATTTCTCCCGCTGTCTACCGCCTGTTTCTTCTGGCCTGTAAGGCAATATACTGGTCATCTGCGGGTGTGGTTCCTCGTGGACGACCACTACTAAACCCCCGGATAGCTGTTCCTGTAGTTTGAAATTGTCTCCAAAGTCGTGAAACAATGCTGTGAGCAATTCCGAACTCTGCAGCCACACTTGTCACACTGCGGCCTTCCTCCAACTTCCCAATGATTCGACCTCGGGTAAAAGCATCCAGATGTCGTCTAACAGATTGATTATTCGCCATTTCTCGCTTAGGTAGCAACTCGGTGTGATTTTAACTGCTATACGGCGTGCAATCTCTTTGCCAGAAATACTGATCTTACACCGACAACATGCTTTATACTACTCAGACACTCCCCCATTACGTTTACCTGCATATCTGCGCATGTGCTACCGTACATCACCTTACTTAATCTCCTGATTGGTCTTTCTGTCCGCTCTGCCTCTTCGTTCAGCTGATATGCTAATTTTTCGACTTCGTCCTTAATTTTTGCACACCAGTGTAGTTCTATATTTCTTAAGACGCCATTGAAATACTAGTTTAATTTTTAAATCCTTTTTTGATATCCTATGGATTTAACAATTTGGGTATCCATGTGCACATCGACCTACTTTCACTTAAAAAAAAAAAAAAAAAATCTTAGAATTGCTCAAAAATTGCAATGCGCACACCCTTGACTTTATCTATGTACACATCGACCTATTTTCACTTAAAAAGTAAAAGAAAATTGACAAAAATCCAATTGTTTTTACCCTTGTAAAAAGCGGCAAACAAATAAGTGAGCGATTCTGCATTTTACCGAGAATATTTTCAAAGTAAAGGCATAATTCATTATAGAAAATTGTGCTTTTATTTCACTCGATCGCTTGCATACGAAATCTGTATAAGATTTTATGTAATAAATCTGATCTGTAATAAATATTTATAAATATAAATATAATAATTTTCTTCGGAGTATTAAAAAAAGAACTCTGCATAGGATGTCTTGTAGTAAAACTATAAAAAAATATATTTTCTTTTAACGTTAGCCTAAGAATTATTATATGATAAGAAAAAAAAAAAATATCTTAATATGTTTTCAAATACCAAGCCGCAAATATAAGACAGGTATCAGTTTCAGAAGAGCATTTTAAAACAAGGAGGGTCAGAAAAGCATTTAAAGCTATATTCCTCTTGTATGTGATCATTTAATTTATTTTGATATGTTATGCAAATGACGCTAGAAAAAGGGACTTTAAAATAGATTTCACTTTTGAATAACGGAAAATTTACATTCTTTTTAGATTTAGAAGTTATCGATAGGCTTTTAAAGTACTTTCCACAGAATTTCTAATTTTCTCATGTAGCAGTGCAACATACTGTTATCAAATTTACCGCAAATTAAAAACAGATTGCTCCTTTTCACTGGATACCATATGGCTGCATAGAATATTGCAAATGAATAACAGTTTGTGCTAGAAAACATGCACTCCCTCAAATCATTTCGAAGCAGCACCAGGTTACGTCACAGACGGGGAAAAGCCATTAGGGGCCAATTTCCTCTTAAATGGAGCGACAGACCCCTTTGGGACTAGAGATCGCTGGAGTGTGACTCAGGGTCAGGCAGCGGCTACCCCACATCAGACTCGCAAAACAGCTTCCCCTAAAATCCTTTTCTTAATTAGAGCTGCGGTAACTCAAATTGAAATGAAGAATGATGCAAGTTTGCACACTGTTTGCTGGCGTGGTAAGGCAAGCTTCGCCGAACTTTTCACGTGCTTAAATGAAAGTAATTATTAAATGCTACAAACTACAGTGAATTTTGCCGAGTACAGTTCAGTAGCAGAGCTACAAATATATGCTATTAGAAATCTTTTATCAATCCTATTAATGGTATAAATAAATAATAATGGTAAAAAAAAAACTATTTTCAAGCAAAACCACAGTAATATTACAGGGTGCAAAACTGAATCGGCGCAGAACCATCATTCCTCGTGGGGTTTTGCTCTTACTCAGCTACTGAAATCGTTATGTGATTACGAATATCTCTACTGCGCTATATTTACAGACAGGATCCACTGCTTAGCACCGGCGCTGAAAAGGACCGATATCGGCACCAATATACGACAGATATTACCGGTATGTGTGTTGTTGTTGTTGTGACTTATCTCACTTGTGTGACGGTAACATCAGAACAAATCCACGGAAATCATCGTGGCTAGGAGTGCTCCTGTCGTTGGCAAGAGCCTTGATCACCATACAGATAACAGTACAACTTTGCTCAGTTCCGCCCGACCCAAATTTGATGGAGAGCCTCCCAGGGAATGGGTCCAAGGGTCTCTTACCCCTACGAGCAACCTCTCGAGAGGACTTTCGGCTCGCCGCATATTTAGAATGCCCCATGCCGTATAGATACTATACATTTACAAGCATCCATGCCTCCTTCGGGATTCGAACCCGGGCCCTTCGGCACGGCAGTTGGAGTCACTAATCACTCCACCCCTGGGGGTTAACTCAGGGGAATCCCTGGGAAGTACTGGTTAGGATATGTACCTAAGGCAGTCTCAACCACGGGGGTATAATAACAGACTTCACAGAAGGCCTGAGGGCTCTCGGGACAGAGTAAGGCGCAGGGACCGTACTGTTATTGCCTTGTCATCCCTTGCTCTGTGGGGTCACAACGTGGTAGATTCTAAGAACGGTGGGGCGGCACTAATGTTCGTTAAGGCCCAAATAGCCAGGTAGGACGCTGCCTCACCGATCGAGTTGTCACTAATCACTATCTCGATTGGGCGGCTTACCAGCATGTGATCTACATGATAAAATAGATATTGTGATAATGATTTAGCAATGAATTACTGGATTAATGCCCATTTGTTACCTTAATAGAGATTTCATAGGTATACAACCGACACTGAATAAGGTCAACACCAGCAGAGCCCTGACACATTGTAGGCACGACGTTGCGTTGGACATTCCCTAGTGTACCCAAGGTTTATAATTTGCAATACCATGTAATCAAGGAGGAAGGGATTACATTAAATTATTATTTTTTAGAGTGCCTGCATAGAACTGATACCGACATAAAATCGAATTCGTTCTGAGTTGGGCTGTTGATTCCATGCTGACAGAGAAGCTGTCGGTTTCTTGCAGTGTCGGTCCCATATCTCATTCACTGTTTACGAAAGGATGATGTCAGAAATCCAGACCTTGACGTTACAATCTAACGTAAATGCTTCAGCTGTTTCATATTAGATGAGCTCCTCGAACTTCCTTTTACTTAAGGACAGTCACATCTCGTCCAAGTGCAATGATGGCTAAGGCCTTCTTCAGTCCAGGCCAATCTAAAGATTACAACTGATGTATGGACTCCGTATCTCTTTATTGGGCAAGCAAATACTTTTAAAGACTGACCTATGAAAACAGTGAATGTAATTTGAATATTTTCTATATAGCAATAGGATTCAAAACTACAATCTGGATACGACAAGCTACTTTATGAGCTTTTAAAACTCCTTAATCTTACCGATCCTGAAACAAAAAATTTGAAAGGTTTCAGATTTTAAATTACGTCCAAAGGTTTTTTTTTAAAAAAATTTTGTGTGTTACCTTTATTTATTAAATATTATGTTCTTTGCATACACACCTTAAATTTAGTTCAAGAGCAATATCGCAAAAAAGTTTTAAACTGCGCATATGTTTAGGATTTCCGTTACACAGTCTTACGCGCTGGAGATACAATTCTTTTTCCTGCACAACGTTGCCATGGTTCGCTTTGAAATCCCAGAGTTTGTTAATAAAAATTCGTTAAAGTTTTACAAAATATGAAATAGATAATAAAACAAATTCCAAATTTCAAATTTGGGCTTCCAAATGCCAATATTCGCAGTAGGATTACGTCAACCAAAATACGATGGCTCTAGGAACAGTTTATCACAATCAGAGCAACATGCATAAATTTATGCAGATTCTTCATTATTTAATTTTTTCAAATATAATACAGAGCGAAAATATTTGGTGACAAGAGTTTTAAAAGTGAAACAGATATTCAGAGCGATTCGATACAAAATCGCAAAACGAAAACAATAGTCTCATAGCGACAAAGCCGCTTTGGACAAAAAAAAAAAAAATAAATAAATAAATAAAAATAAAAATAAAAAAAAAAAAAATAAATAAAAATAAAAATCTGAAGGCTTTCAGATTTTACATTACGCCCTAACGAGCGTGTTTTTTTTTTTTTTTTCGTTTTTTCGCTACATTTGTTTATTAAATATCATGTTCTTCGCACTTGAACCATAAAATTCAGTTCAAGAGCAATATCGCAAAAAAATTTTAAAATGAGCATACCTTTAGAATTTCCAATACACAGTCTCGCGCCGCTGGAGATGAAAATGTTTTCTTTTCGTACAGTGTTGCCATTACTCGCTTTGAAATCGTTGAAGTTTTTTAATCAACAATTCGTTGAAGTGTTACAAAATATCAAATCGATAAGAAAACAAATTTCAAATTCCAATTAGAGCTTCCACATGCCCATATTCTTTGGAAGATTTACGTTATTCAAATTTTGATGGCTCTAGGTACCGTTGTTTTATCACAAGGCGAGAAACATACACACATTTATGCAGATTCTTCATCATTTAATTTCTTTATACATAATACAGGGCTCTAAAATTCGGTGGCAACAATTTGAAAAGTGAACCAACACAAAATGCCAAAAGGAAATTAATAGTCCTTCTCGGCAAATTGCCATTTGAGACTAAAAACATTGCTTCATTGTAAAAAACAAAACATTTTGAAAAGCAGGATTTCTACATAGTTCAATTTCAATTTTATTCAGCGGAAATACAATTAGTTCCTATTCATTACACAAAGCCAATACAGAAATTCTTCTCCTGTTTATATGTACGAAAGAAGAATTTAGAAATGCCATTTTGCTTCTGTACTTTAAGTTGCTTACAGTTACATACATTAGCGACAATTTAGAATTAGATGAAACTCAGACTTTGCTTAGACTGAATAAACCTGAGGTTAGATTAAATTCTAGAAGCGTAAAATATTTTAATGCTTTTGATGCTTTTGCGTTGATCTTTTAAAATAAATTATCCGTCATAAAAATTAGAAGGACAATTATCTGATAAAAATTTAAAAGTAATGATAAATTGCTTTCAAATAAAGTCTCAAGAAACCAAACTACTTCAATAAAAATGCTATTGAAATCTCTTCCTCGCGAGAAAAATTCTTCCTCCCACTACTTTCCACCATTTGCAACTAACAACAGTCCATAAGAAAAGAGGACTAAACCCAACAAACATCAGAAGCTTATCCGAGTTTAATAAGCACATTCCTAAGCGATAAAGGTGGCTTCTGTCGGCAGCGTCGACAAAGAAATTAATTGCGTTTTCCAGTTCTCAAACTACCTATGTGGGCAATTGTTGGACCTATTAAGTCTTTTATTTATTTCCGGAAATTGGTGCATCGGGTCGATTATCCTGGAAATCGAAAGAGGTCGACCCGTCGGGGACAAGTGCCGTTCCATCTCAGGATGTCATTAGCCAGGAACAAAGGATTCAGAGGATGGGAATGGGGAGGATGGTTTGCACCAAACGCTAGATATACAACATCATGGAATCTCCAACACCACTTAAGAGGATCTATTCATAAGAGTAGATGTAAAGTATCCACACCATTTTCCTATGTGAGATTGGATAAGGAAATTATATTACAGAACGCAGGGTCTTTTACTTCCTAGTTATGTTAAGAGGTAAATGATCAATTACCTTAAAAATTAAAAAAAAAAATGGGTTTTTTGGACAATCCAAAAGATTGGTATTTTTTTAAACTTTATTAACAATATTATTTTTAGTAAATATATTTACACAAATGTCACACATTGATTAAAAAATATATTCACCTTAATATTTCTGTTTTGCAGTATAATTCCAGTTATTATCGCTCCAATTAAAAAACTGCAAGCCTAATACACTGTTTTCCTTATTATATTTATACATAAAGCACTAAGTGTTATACAGATGGATATATGCCTTTATAAACTTATGTTGCAGAAAGGATGATCTTAATTTCCTGAAACGACATTTAATATTTTTTTATAACTGTTTTTTAAAATGTCTTTTCTTTCTCACATTATAAAAGTAGCATATTATATTGTGAATTAGTATACTTTGTAGTAAAATGTTTTGTTTGTTGAGCGATAGTGACTGTAACTGTACCGTGGAGGATATAATAAGAATATTAACATTATTATTTTTATTTCCTTTTATTGTATTTAATTTTATTTTTAAAATGTCGTTCTCCTTTAAGAAGAAAATAGATAAGTGAGAAAGAAAGAATTTTGTTACTATCGATTTTTTGAAAATTAGTTGAAGTTGTGTGTTGCGTCTGATTTTCCTTCTGATTTTTTTTTCTAACAATGCTACGGCAAAGAATTGCATTTGCATATTTTTTTTCTAAACTGTTGTAAAAAATCTTACTATGAATGTCCATACACTTTGGCATACGAATCTATCACTGATGCTAAATACTTTGTGAAAAGACTAACATTACATTTTTATTAATCCGCTAAAGTTCTTTTTATCTAAAATATAGCTTCTTACATGCAAAAATGCAATATAACATAGGAAATGCTGTTAGTTATTTTATTCTAACAAATATTAAAATACAAAATAAGAACATTTAACGACCGATCGTCAACCTCAAACAAACCTTTATGCCCATTTAGTCTTTTACATATGAAATAGTTCAGGTGTTGCAGAAAGAAATACTTGCAGGCTGACCAGTTGATTTTTTTTTTTTTTTTTTTAATTTTATTTCTTATACCACATTTTTTGATGCAGGCATAAATAAATTGACTCAAAATATACTCCGTTTTTAGAATTTTCTCATTTTTCAAGTAAGCAAGGAAAACGGCGACAGAAAAGTGGTGAGGCAAAAAAGCAAATGCAATGTATCCAAGATGAAAATTTGTATAAAAAACTGATTTTCACTTCCCGAGGAATTTCGTGGGCTTGGGCTGACTTCGTCAGACAAGTGAGCATAAGCAACAATATGAGAAAAAACACGGCGATGGTTATTATGAGGTGTCCTCAAAACATAGGGCATTGGGAATCTAGATGATGCTGACGATTGGGAACCGTTACGTAGTGGTCAGCTTTTAAGGAACACTAACTGCTTAAGGGATATTTGATTCAGAAAATATATTTTCTCAAGAATCAGCCTGAGTTAGCAGCCAGTTACTTAGCAAGCGATCTTACGAGCATTTTTCACTCAGACTTTTCATCATTGCCCCGTCAAATAGAATGACTCCACTTCTAGAAGTTTCCCAAAGATAGTATTTCTAATGTTTGCCGTTATCGAGATTTATGAGGACGCTTTGGCATAAATTAAGATAACCAGTGGCCTAGTTCAGGAAGCGAATTGGCCGTTACTCGGCTGAAATAGCTATTACCGACAATGAATTAAAATGTGGGTCAAAAGATAAATCGAGATAGACAAACAGCCGGTTTCGGCGACTGGGGTTAACACACTGACTTTACCCATCTCTGGCTGAGTAAATAAAGATTAAAGCGCAGTCCGCTGAATGGACGGATCGATTTCCCATTAGAAGCAATTAGGGGGCTTCTGTCGCCGAAAGAATGCTCCCTAGAATCGCTCGGGTTCGACCGAAGTTACCATTCTCCGCCCTAGGCGATAACAGACGAGGGGTGCTTGGGTGTAATTACGTCGTCACGGCCACCCTGGACGACATGATTTGAGTTTCTGCGTTAAAATCGGAGCAAAGGGGTCAGAAAAAAATTGCTACTTTTGGGTGAAAGCGGGTAATTTATGGCTCAGATATTAATTTTCATGGATTGATCCTTCAGCTGCTTCAACATTTATAAAAGGGTTAAATTTGGAAGACGAGAAAAGAATTTCGACTCAGGTTCGACAGGTTTTCAAGAGTTGCCAGGATTTATTTTCAAACTCATTAGCCTATAGTATATATATTGTGCCGAGACAAAACACGTGACCTTACTAATTATAATAACAACGCAAATATTCAGAAATGTTCATAAAATACGCTATGAATTACATGAGTTATATATGATTAAGATGAATTAAGGTTTTAGTCTTTCTGAAACCCGTTTGGACGTTAAACACTCTAATAATATATAGTGGTCATTTATAATATCAAAGCGGAATACTTTATTTACAATGAAGGTTTTTGAGTGCCATTTAGACACAGGCTAAGATCTTAGTTTACTGTTTTCTCATTGCCCTCCCCCTTTCTCTCTTTCACACACACACTTTATATATATATATATATATATATACGTGTGTGTGTGTAACAAATATACGTAAAAGTGATATTTGGAAAATTGAAGCTAAATTCAGCTAAGATTAAAATAATTTAATAAATAAAATTCTAGATTATTATGTCCAAATTATTAATAGAACTAAATGTGCATGAAAAAAACTATTGCAAATTAATTAATTAAGGCAAGCTATATTTTATTGAAAATAAATTCAAACTGAATTAAATAAAAATGAATAAAGAAAAAACAATTAAATAAAAAAATATGAAAGGTTTCAGATTTTAAATTACATCCAAAGGGACTTTTTTTAACATTTTGTTTGTTACCTTTATGTATTAAATATCACGTTCTTCGCGTTCAAGAGCAATGTCGCAAAATAATTTTAAATTAAGCATATCTTTAGAATTTCCGATACACAGTCTCGTGCGATAGAGATAAAAATGTTTTTTTCTGTACAACGTTGCCTTGGCTCGCTTTGAAATCCTTGAGTTTGTTAATCAAAAATTCGTTAAAGTTTTACAAAATATGAAATCGATAAGAAAACAAATCCCAAATTTCAAATTTGGGCTTCCAGATGCCCATATTCGCAGTAAGATTACGTCATTCAAAATTGGATAGCTCTAGGTACCATCGTTTTATCAGAATACGAGAACATATATACGTTTAGGCAGATTCTTCATTATTTAATTTCTTGAAATATAATACAGGACGATAATATTTGGTGGCAGCAGTTTGAAAACTGAAACGGACATTCAAAGTTATTCGACGCAAAATCGCAAACGAAAATAATAGTCCCGCAGGGACAAAGCCCCATTGGAATAGCAATTATTAACTTTTGATGATTCAATGAAACAAGGCTGACGTCTTCAGGGGATATAAGCCTTTTTTCATTAGCCCTTTCAATAACAAGGGCGTTCTGATTTCTGTCTCTAGACCATTTAAGAGACCATTTATTTATTTATTTATTATGTACATTTAATTACTTCTCAAACAGCTCAGAAAATATCACTGCGTGAAATCAGTCTTCCAAATTTACAGATTGTTTACACTAAGCAAATAATAAAAATAAAATATAAAGATAAGGCCTCAGTAAAATACAAATGAAAAATCTAGATGAAAATCCAACTTTTAATTCTAGGTAACAAAGACCAATTAGAAATATTCTTTAGTCGGTGCTTTATTCGCCAAGTTCACGAACAACTTTTCTCACAAGTAGACTTACAACTTTACTAGCCAAACCGGGCTTACTAGTAAGAATTTTGTTGAAGATTTTTAGCCAAAAACGGCTGCCTTTAATAGTACAACTCTATTCAACTACAAAAACGAAGGTTAGTTCCAAATTTTCAAATCAACCTCTCTGCATACCAAATTTTATCCAGAAATGGCCTTTAATTGTACTCTAGTTGTATAATAAGAGCTATTTAATCTTTTTAATAATATTTTAGAAAAATGGAGTACCACAGAAAGTAACATTTGTTGCTTAATATTGTATTTAGTTGTAAAAATGACGTGATTTTCATCTAAAATTACACATTTTTTTTTTTTAATTTAGAAAACTGATTTGACGTAGCGGTATTTTTCAGAGCTGTTAGAGAAGTAACGAGATATAATAACAATAATAATAAATTTAAATGTTTTCTCATATGGTTTAGGAAGATATAATATATTTAGGACGATAATACATTTCATAGTCGTAGATAATTTAGTCCAAAGTTTGTTTGTTTTATGTAGTTTGCAGTAGCACACAATAAATGGCCGCCGTTGCCTCCTACGAAAGGACGGAGAGTTAGAATCATGCCTTCTCCGGGATTCGAACCCAGGCCCTTCGAAATCGCAGTCGGTTGACTTAACCACTATGCCATCTGGGCGACTGTCTTAGAGAAACAGCATTAAGAGAAGATATGCACATTAAGTATCTTCCCTACTTCTATCTATCTGTTCCTGTTTTCTGGCTTCGAAAATATTAACAGTCCGTAACAGTAGTGACCAAACTAAAATGTGATGGACGATAATTTATCATTAGCTTGGATTTGGTCGTCCTTTGAGTAGAAGAGGAGGTAAGGAATTATCGCATTCCATCGTGTGTGCTTTCGTGGTGTAAATGGTTAGCAATTCAAGTACACTGAAATATCTGTAATTCAGTTCCTGGTGAAGAGCATAATTGCCTTTTCAAATTTTCTAGCTTCGAATAACTAATAATCTGTAAAAGTCTAATTAAATTCCCTAGACACTAAATATGTAATTTTTCTGCAAATAGAATATCCCAAATTTGAGAAACAATGCGATAAAAATATATCATTTAATATACCAAACTTTCACTCTTAATCTGTGAGAGAAGAAACTTGTATAATGCACAATGTAATTTACAATAATACATTCGACTTCTTACCCTCCTACAGAAGATGTTGAGTCTAATTAGTAGCATTTTTGATTGTCCTTTTCTAACTTCTAACACAATAGCTAAATTCTACTTTAAAAATGCGACTAATTGAAAACTTAGCTAATTACGTTGAGAGAAAATTAATTTCATTTATTCTTTTCCGTGTAACGCTTGCATAATGTTGCCGAGAATGGCTTATATCCAGATCCTTTCAGACTGAAATGCTCAGTATAACTCGCAATATGAGAATTTTCTAAATGAGACTAAATTATGTCTAATTTGTTATGGTAACCTTTTGGGATGCGCGTAAGATTCTAAACCTGTAGGTTAATTAAATTTATTCCTTTGGAACACTTTAAAATAGTTAGGCTTAAGTAACAATTTATTTTTGTACTCGAAAGAAAAATTTTGCAGTTGAATGAGTGCCTCGCCCGATCGTTTATTTATTTCTTTTTGACAATATTTAGTGTTTAAATGCTTTATTCTGAATATGTAGCTTTTGATTAAAAGGCATATTTGGTTACTCGTAAATGAGTGTGACTCAATTTTCATTTCAAATGCATGCATTCTTCGCTGTAATTTTATTTTTCGCTTCAAAATGTGCAACATTTTTGCGTACAACAACAAGCATCTACACTGTGTGTTTGGTTGTTCGCATAATAACTCAGTCTTTATACCTATCGTCACCAAACTTTCTACAATTATTTCTTGGGTCCTGGAAAAAGTAGATGTCCACGTCTAAAAAAAAAAAAAAAAAAAAAAAAGTGCCTAAAATCCGAGATATTAATTAAAAACTCGGAAAAATGATAATTTCCGCCCACATTTTTCCGAGTGGCAACAGTCTCGCAAGCTGGAAATGAAAATCTGCTTTATTTTGAGAAGCATTGCCACTGCTCGCTTTCAAACCTTAAGAGTTTTTTAATAAAAAAATTCCAAGTTTTACTATGAAATAAAACTAGCATTGCCAAACATTAAATACATTATTTCCGATTCCAAAAATTTGTGGAAAGCCATTTCGACTATTCCCATCTTCGTACGACTTTAATTAATCGAAATACTAATTAAAAACTCTGAAAGAGCTAATTTTCGCACTCATTTTTTCCCAGTGGCAACAGTCTCGCGCATTGGAGATAAAAATGCTTTGTTTCGAAAAGTGTTGCTACTGCTCGCTTTCAAGTCGTAAAGTTCGTTAATAAAAAATTTCTAAGTTTTACAGAATTTATACATATAAAGAAGAATGTCTGTTTGTGTGTTTGTTTGCGTTATGGATTTTCTGATCAATTATGATCAATGTTTCTCCACATTTAATACACTAAAGTTGAATTAAATGAAATATTGGATAGAACTTGAGCTTTCACGACTATTTGGTTAGAAAGACTAAAATCATTAAAAACTGCGTGCCATTGTTGCTGATATAAAGAGAGAGAATTAGCTAATTTTTCTGTCGAAATTTTTTATATGGGTTCCATATCGCATCAGACTGAAAAATGTCTGATTATGAACCGTATTTTTTTGCATCTTTATAAGAAAAGGATTAAGCAGTATCCTTCTCTCTGTTGTTAGATGCATCACTCTCAATCTAACTTAATTGACATCGGGTACTTCCGGTAGTATAAAATAAAGAGAACCATGTTGTAATACTCAAATTACAAAGAATTAGCAGTTCACAATTATTATAATCCGCCTATTAAACTTCGGAAACCCTTATTAAATAGTGTCATTACTTAATGATGGCTGTTAATTGCGAATAGCTCATTAAGTAATGAGCTATTCGCAATTAACAGCCATCCTACAGGCATTTTGTGTATAAAACTTACTGTCTGGTTTGATCTTAATCATATAATGTATTCCCTTCTAGGTAGGACAAGTTACGGATCTTAGTGTGTATATAGATCAGGATTGGCGAAATTTATGTTAGCAGGAGCCATATATTAGAGTTTAGAAAAGTTAATTACCCGCAGGCGAAAAATAACCCCGTAACTTTTCAGATTTTACATTACGTCTAAAGAGGCTTTTTTTAACGTTTTGCGTGTTATTAAATATCATGTTCTTCTCACTTAAATCATAAAATTCAATTCAACAGCAATATCTCAAAATATATTAAAAAGAGCATTTCTTTAGAATTTCTGATACACAGTGTTACGAGCTGGAGAAAAAAAAAATTTTTTCCCTTTGCACAGTGTTGCCATTGCTCGCTTTGAAATCGTTGAGATCGTTTTAAAACATTCGTTAAAGTTTTACAAAATATGAAATAAGTAATAAAATTATTTCCAAATTTGAGCTTGCAGATGTCCATATTCGAGTGGAGGATTACGTTATTCAAAATTCGATCTCTATCGGTACTGTTGTTTTTTCACAATGCGAGAAATATACATACATTCATGCTGGATTTTCATTATTTAATTTCTTTAAATATAATGCAGGGCTCTAATATTTGTTTGCAACAATTTGAAAAATGAAACGCCGTTTTATAGTTGACGAGGCAAAATGCTAAAGCGAAATCAATAGCCGTTCTGGGCACATTTCCCCTCTGGGGTAAAAGAAAAAGAAAAAAAATCGGAAAGTTTTCAGATTTTAAATTACGTCCGAAGGGGCGTTTTATTTAACGTTTTGTGTGTTACCTTTATTTATTAAATAACATGTTCTACATATTCAAACTATAAAATTCAGTTCAACAGCAATATTGCAAATTAATTTTAAAATGAGCATATCTTTAGAATTTCCGATGCAGAGTCTCGCGCGCTGAAGATAATTTTTTTTTTTCCCCCGCACAGTGTTGCCATTGTTCGCTTTGAAATCGTTTAGTTGTTTTTAATCAAAAATTCGATGAAGAGTTACAAAATATGAAATCCATAATGAAAACACATTTTAAATTCAAATTAGGGCTTCCACATGCCCATATTCTATGGAAGATTACGTTATTCAAATTTTGACTGCTCTAGGTACTTTTGTTTTATAACAGTGCGAGAAACATACATACAGTTATGCAGATTCTTCATTATTTAATTTCTTTAAATATAAGACAGGGCGATAATATTTGGTGGCAACAGTTTGAAAAGTGAAAAGGACATTCGAGGAAAAATCGCAAGACGAAAACAATAGTCCCTCAGAAACAAAGCCCCTTTGGACTTTAAAAAAAAAAAAAGGGGGAACAGTTAGTGTTCATTTAATGATTTGAACGTGTAATGGGAATAACTGGAAAAAAAAAATAAAATAAATAACATCAGGAAATTCTAAAAACTGTTTACCTAAGATGAATTAGGGAAGGAGAATTCTGTGCGAATCGCACATGAATAAACTAGGAATTCTTGATTTTTCAAATCATCATGCTAACTTAACTGAATCTCGTTATTATTTAGTTACCATAAAAAGTTGAACTTGAATTTAAAAAAAGATAAAGCAAAAATATGTTGAAGAAACGTTTGAGGCTTTAAAAAAAATGATTGGTTAATTAATTTAAAACATCCGAATCAAATACTAAAAAAGAATTTATTTTTAAAATCTTAAGAGATTAGAAAGAAGTCTGTAATAATTAATTGCTTTACTAACATTAACTGCTGCAGAAACCATGATTTGCTGCGATAACAGAAATAATCCCAGAATTTTTAACATTCTCTAAAAAAATGTTGCATTATAATTTAATGTTTTAGCATTTAATTGAAATAAAAATCTTCACCGCATTATTTTTCACTTCAGAATTAAAGCAAAAACTTAACCGTGTCACTTTTCGCATATAAGAATAAATGCTAAAATTTACTGCGTTATTTTTCCACGCTAGAATAAATGCAAAACGGACAGCATTATTTTCTCGTACTAGAGTAAAATTTACATATCTCAAACTAATTGCTTTTAATTTTAAGCCTATGCTTATTTTATTTTAAATTTGCTTTTGAGATAACAACAATATATTATTTTATTTACGAAGCCTGAATTACAAGAAGTTTTCAAATGCCTCCTCAGCGAAAGACCGGCTATATTTGATACTTCATACACGGTTGAAATTAAAATTTGTTTTAAAAATTATAGAATCTTATTAGACACCATTTTTATAATAGTAACTAATGCCGTTCTTTTGGCGTGCTGGTAGGAAAACCAGTTGAGTTGCCAAAGCCTTGGGCTCAGGTTTGAATCCGGCCCACCAGCGGCCGAGCGGTAAAGACGCTGAACACTGGTAGTTCGGTCCGAGGTTCGAATCCCGCGAACGGGCTGGCTGCATGGGCGTTTTCGTGGTTTTCCCCATGTGTAACGTGTATACGAGCCAGTTTCCCTTAGAAAGTCCTCCACGAAAGGCATCCCTTCCCTTAGGCAGATAGCCCTAGTGTGCTTTGCCATAATTAAATACACCACACCACCAGGTTTGAATCCGAAAGGACTACTGTTTTTAACTGTATAGCATTTACCGGCATGGGGGGACTTAAGTTAGTGCCCTTTTGAGAGGTTATTTGTTGTTTTAGAAAGGCATTAGAAGATCTGCAGTTGCTAAGCTGCTCCGTCGTCAGTACAAAAGTAGAAACTGAAATAAAAATCTAAAATTATTAGTAAAAATCTAAAGTTTAAAAACTTAAAATTTAAAAAAAAAAAAAAAATGTCTGAAAATTTTCAGATTTTACATTACGCCCAAAGGGCCTTTTTTTAACGTTTTCTGTGCTGCCTTTATTTATTAAATATCATGTTTTTCGTGCTTAAACCATAAAATTCAGTTCAACAGCAGTATCGCAAAATAATTTTATGAGCGTATCTTTAGAATTTCCGACACACAGTCTCGCGCGCTGGAGATAAAAATATTTTTTTCCCGTAGAGTGTTGCCACTGCTAGCTTTGAAATGTTTGAGTTTGTTAAACAAAAATTCGTTAAAGTGTTACAAAATGTGAAATCGATAATAAAACGAATTTCAAATTCGGGCTTCTAGATGCGCATATTCGGTGGAAGTTTACGTTATTCAAAATTGGATAGCTCTAGGTACCGTTGTTTAATCACAATGCGAGAAACATACATACAATTTATGCAGATTCTTCATTATTTAATTTCCTTTAGCATTACACAGGGCTCTAATATTTGGTGGCAACGATTTGGAAAGTGAACCGACATTTATAGTGATTATAGTGAACCAACCCAAAATGCCCAAACGAAATTAATAGCCCTTCTGGGCTAACGCCCTTTGGGCTAAAATAAAAAGTAACTCTGCATTTACACTTTGTGCTGATAACTGCACTTGTTTTCTCAAATTAATTTTATACCTCGCTGAAATCGGCTTATGTATATACCGATTTTAGTACTAAGAGCGAAACTGAATTAATAATGTAGCACACGTAATAACGTAATGTTGTTATAGAGCTTTAAAATTGCATTTACCGGAAGTTTACAGAATGTTCCCAATCTGGTGACAAAAAATGCCGAAAAAGCTCGTCAAAAGCATTTCTGTTTACATCTTAGCTTCTAAATAATTTGCATTGAATTCATTTAAATAAACAAATAATTATAATTATTGAAAAATTAGTAATTATACCGCTTGATTCCGATAACGAAAAAGGCAATAGAAATAAATTAAAAAAATATTACTTAAAATGAATTAGAAAAGAAATTAACATGTACATCTCATATGAATAAATTAACTGGAAGGGGGTTAGATTTAGTTTATTTGAGTATGGCAAAGCACTCGAGAGCTATTTGCCTGAGGGATGCCTTCGTAGAAGATTTTTCTAAGAGAAACTGGCTTGTATACACATTACACGTGGGTAAAACCACGATAATGACCATGCAGCCAGCCCATTCGCGGAATTAGAACCTCGCACCGAACTACCAGTGTTCAGCGACTTTACCGCTCGGCCAGCGGTGGGACTGAAAGGGTTAGGAAGAGATGTTTGTGAAATTCTTGTAATTGATGTTCTAGCAATTTTTATTAAAGAGTTTATTTAAAGGAATTAAATAAATATATTTAATTTTCAGTATATCCTCAAAGCGGGACTTTTGGCTTCCGAATGATTTTGGTTAAATGATTTTCTGGCTTTTCTGATTCAGTTATATAGTTAGTATTTAGTTACTTATTTTCAGTATTAATTGAACAAAACTAATTAGGTAATATGCTTGAGATTTAATTAACGTGACTCTAAGACGTATAGTAAGTGCATTAAAAAAAGCATAAAAAATCTAACCCAACAGGCTGACTAATTTTAGACTGCGTTTAATTACATTAAATGTCGCGGTTAGTTTTTAAACAAAGTAGAATAAAATCAGCTTAACAGAATGAAACAGAGGGCAACTTTCTTCTACCTTTTCCAAAAAAGCCCTAATTAAAATCTATTAAAAAAAAAGTAGCACTGTTTTCTGGTTAACGAAAAATATCATGAAAATCTAGTACAAAGAAAAGTTTCGATGCTCAGCTACTAAGAATAAAAGTCTTGTTAGGTAATGCATTTCGCGAAATAACAATTTAATAGCATTATTCTAAGATTTAGTGGAATTTTTTTCTTATGAAACCATATCTGAGTTAAAGATATATTGAAATGTAAAATACAACTGCGATTCTAATGAATTAATCAATTCTTAAAATTAGAAAAAATTCCATCTAGAACCGACATTAGTTCTACAGGAAGCTTCTAAACATTTCGAAGGAACCTGACGCAGATTACTCCTTTTTAAGATGAAAACTCAGAAACAGCGTAAATGGTCACTCGACAGGACAGCAAACTAAAAAAAAAAAAATTAATTAGTTAGCAAAATTTAAAACCCCTTACTAGTAGATACAGTTTTGTAAAGGTAATGACGGTACGTTCAACGTGAGTTAAAATTCAAGAATGTAATTAAAACGAAAGTAGAAATTTGAATTTCGAGAGCAAAAGTATTTCCGTCATTACAAAGTGCACAGATTTCCATTTGATATGGAAATGATTCTGGATGAAAAATGATGTAACGAAGCTTCTCCAGAGAATTTTTAAGCATAATTAGTGACTCTCGGTTCGTTACGAGGTTCATGATGGGACTACGACTTGGCGATTATCAATTAATTTTCCTTATAAGTGTTTTAAATGAAACAAGAGAAGAATGGAAGGAGTTTAATAAGTTACTCTACAAATTCGTACGAAATAAATCTCTTCTGTAAAATTCGAGATTTGAATGCAATCTTGAGTTATTTTCTACATACTTATTTGCTACTAGTTAATGTAAATTTATGAAAGAAAAGAGGTATTCACGGATAACCAGCCTAAGGATTAAGAGAAAGATTATAATCTAAAGGTAAGATTGCGCTTATAAATTAATGAATATTTCTTTTGCATTTTGTGTTAATGTAAAATAGTGGTAATTTTTTTTTTCCTTATTTAAAACTTCTGTATAGTTTCGAGTTTATTGCATTTTTGTAGCGTTAACGTCTTTTAGAATTTTCAAAGCCTGGCGACAAAAACAACATTGGCGAAATATTACTAAATGTGGCGATTTCTAGAACTGTCCAGAATTTTTGATTTGGAGTATCTACGATTCACAAAAACGAAGTTATAAAAGACTTTTAAAGTTATGATTGAAGAAAAGACAATATAAAGTCATTAGGTTGTTTTTGAAGCTAGAAACAAAAAAACGGAGCAATGCCTTAGCCGAGACTCGAACCTTGGACCTCTCGAATACGCGCCGAGTGTACTATCTTTACACCACGAAGGCATACAGAAAGGATGGAGAAAATACTTTACACAGAATACTCCTCTTTTAAAGGGCGACTGGGGATTAGGGGACCCAATCGCCAAATCCTGGTGGTGAAGGATCATCATCCACCACCTTTTAGTTCGGGAGCCACTGTAGCGATATTGCGTATTTTTGAAGCCTGGACTCGAACCTGCACCTCTCGAATACGCGCCGAGTGTGCTACCGTTATACCACGAAGCCATGCAGAAAGGAGGGGATAAATATCTTATAACACTTGTTTATATATTTATTTTTTGTTAATAATTCATTTTAAGTTCAAACCCAAGCTTTTCAGGCCAGAATGTAAATCAGAGAGTTTATTCAGATTAAGGTAGAGTGAAGTAAGTGTTTAAGCAAGGGTTTCGGAAGAAATTTTAGAGCGTGCCTGCGTAGTCTACCTAATCCAGGCCACATTGTGCTGTGATTATTAGCGACTTGTGTTAGTGGGCACCGTTGATGTGTTCTCACCATTAGGCTTGTCTCGCCGGTTTATTACAAACCAGAGCTTTTTCTGCACCTTAAAGTATTCTGTGAGCCTTTAAGCTAATCTACCACACCTTGAAATTACTATTCGTTACGAATTTCTGTTAGACCAGAAGTGCTGGCTTGTAACCCAATTTGGGTCGTTTGTTAATTTTATGCTTGAATAAAAGGCTCTTATACACCTTTCTTCTGATCTCTGCTTAGTTTCACAAGATCAAGAGTCCTTTTAAAAGCTTATGTTTCCAAAGAGACGTATAATTTACACAGTGTTGTAAGTTAATACAAATATGTGACTTGCGAAAGTATGAATTAGGTTGTGAATGTGAAACTACAGTTAAATTATAAATTATTATTTGGAAGTTGTCTCAGTAAACACAGTTTTTTAGATGACGCTGTTTAAGTCACTGATAGAGGCAAGTTAAAATCCTTCGTAATTCCATTTATAACTGTATAATCTCTATGGAATGGCAAAAGTCAACAGCATGTTCATCTTGTGTCCCAGAGATGATTACTCATAAGGCCTTCCATGGCCTGGATATGAGATTATCATCATCAAAAACAACGTGTTGGAGTAAATTTATTACAAAGATATTGTTACGTTTTTTTCCTTTTCTGACACCACGAAGTCAAGTCTTTGTTTCTGGAAGCGTCTGCAGGACTTATAGCTTTTGATTGGTGTTCGAGAACATTCTGGGCTAAACCGGTAAGAATTCGTTCCAGAAGGTTCTCCATCAGTCCATGGTATATCGCCAATTTTGTCTCCAAACGTCGCCAAATGGGCGATTTCTCGCCAAATATGGCAACCTTGCCTTCCCTTGTCATTTTATGGCAACTCTAAAACTGCTTTGCGGGAAAGCTATCTTACCGCGCCTGTACATTTCGTAACACTATCAAATTAATAGAAAGTTAGTTCATAATACCATTTACTACATAATGGAATGAAAGTTAACTGGTTGGTAGAGATGTAACTTACTTCTCAGAGTGACCTTAACCGATTGAACTGCTGACTCTCCATTTGCTTTGAGGTCTCCTTCGAAGAAATATATCCATCCCTTGACTACTTATCAATTAACTTTCCGAATAAGCATCCTCAACGAAACGAGAGCAAACGAGGGCAGTCCTTTACGGATTATTCTCGCATCTTTTTGATGCAACTCGAGTGGAGCTCCAATCTCGGGGCTAGTTATATATCCGGAAACTTTATCTCCTGTCAGTTAAATAAATCCGAGAAAGAAAGTTGGATAACTGGAAGTTTTCTGGACCAGTAATGCTCTTATCTTTTTTTTTTTTTTTTTTCTCCAAACGACTGAGACGAGTTGTTCGGATCCGCGTATTGATTCTTACCGTCCCTGCAGATGTTTTTAGGATCAACGTTTCTGCCAGCCGATAGTTACATAAAAGTTCAGAGAAGAAAAGTTTTTATTTTTTATTTTTTTACCTTCCCGTTGTTAGTCTGCTGGTATTGTTTGACGAGAAGAAAGAAAGAATCCTTGCCACGACAGCCCAATTTAGAATACAACTTAGTTTTAACTTCGAATTCTGAAATTTCATATAAAAGTCAGTAAAAACGCAAGAACGCCTTAGAAGTTTTGAATAAAAGAATTTTCTTTTTTCACTTCTTAGCAAATAAAAAATCTTATATAAGAATATCTAATGTAATCCTATAGACACGAGAAGAGTTTGGAAACTAGAAATAATGAACAAATTGTACCATGATCTTTTCGAAGTCTAGCTGGGGATCTTTGAGTTACTGGATGACATGCTTAAGATTACGTTGTAGAGTCATTAGGTTAATTGGAAGCAGAAAAGATGAAAAATATGCAACCGCCTTCGCCGGGAATCGAACCACGGACCTCTGGAATACCGGCCCTGCGTGCTGAACCACTACACCACGAAGGCACGCTAGGGAAGTGGGAGAAACACCTTATAACGTAGCAAAAATATATCGGAGTACAGTCTTAAATTCCATGCAACCCCCTCAACTAAAAGCGACTGGAGTGAGGGGGGGATAATCCCCAGTCGACCGATCCAAGTCTGGTGACGAGTTTTTCAATTTTATATATGGTTGTCATATGCTGGGATGAGATAAATTTAACACATACTTAGGTACTTCTAGAACTGTCTAGAATTTTCGATTTGAAAATCTAAGGTTCATAAAAACGAAGTTACGAAAGACTTTTAAAGTTATGATTAAAGAAAAGACTGTAAAGTCATTAGAGGTTGTTTTTGAAGCAGGAAACATGAAAAATTCACAAAAAACAATTTGCGAAAGACTATTAAAGTTATGATTGAAGAAAAGACTGTGGAGTCATTAGGTTGTTTTTCAAGCAGGAAACATGAAAAAGGAGCAATGCCCTCACCGGGACTCGAACCTGGACCTCTCAAACACGCGCAGCGTGTACTACCGTTACACCACGAAGGCATGCAAAAAGTGGGAGAAAATTCCTTATATACTCTCCCTTTTAAAGCACAACTGGGCATTAAGGAACCCAATCGCCAGATCCTGATGGTGAAGAATCATCATCCACTACCTTTTAGTTCGGGCGCCACTGTAGAGATATTACTTATTTTTGATGCAAGAGTACAAGAAAAGGAGCAATGCCCTCGCCGGGACTCTAACCTGGACCTCTCGAACACACGCCGAGTGTGTTATCGTTAAATTAAGAAGCCTTAGAAAATTTTCATTGCCCGTCATCGAACTCGGAATCACTCTATTAGCGGATTGAACTGCTGATGTTACACCTAATGATGGATTTATGAAGAGCCTAATTTAAATCAAACATTTGAGAGCCTCTTCATTTTTTTTTAAAATTTAATCAGTCATTTATCTGTTCTTTCGAAGGCGTGACTCTTTTCAATTGCAACACTGTAAAAGAGCTTCATTTTACACAACAAGAAAATGCAGGAGCAATTCCTTGCAAAAAATGTTCCCAGATAAATTGTAGAGACATTAGGATATTTTCGGAGCAGGAGAGATGAAAAATGAGCAACGTCCTCGCCGGGAATCGAACCACTGACCTCAGGAATACGCGCCCAGCTTGCTGACCACTATACTACGATACCATGCTAAGAAGACGGTAGAAATGCCTTATATACTCCCCTTTGAAAGGGCGACTGGGGAATCCACCACTCTTTTAGTTCGGGCGCCATTCTAGAGACATTAGGATTTTTTTGGAGCAGAAGAGATGAAAAATAAGCAACGCCCTTGCCGAGAATCAAACCACGGACCTCTGGAATACGCGCCCAACGTGCTGACCGCTACACTACGAAGGCATGCTAAGAAGGCGAGAGAAATAAAATATAACAAATAAATGACAGATGTTCTCAATTATTAACTAACTAACAAGCCTTCGCCCTACTGCTTCCACAAATATTGCATTTATTTCTGGCGAGAAAGGAAATTATATATCGCTTTATCCTCCAGTATCTTCCCGTTAGGAATGTTGAAACAATTCTAAATATTTAGGACTTGATTATTTTGATATCACAGTAACAAATATCAGTGACATAACAGGATTTCTCAGTTTTAGACTTAAAGTTGAAGGAACTTTTACTAAACACCACACCGGTCAGACTGCCTATAAAACTTTGTAATTAAGCAGTAAAAGTAATACGGTATAAAATGGTGTTCGTGTATTGAAGTAGTTGACAATTATACTACAACTTAGCACAATAAATATGTGTTATGAAATCAAAGCTGTTTCGAAATTAAGGTGATTGATTTGATGCAGACGAAGGTAAGATATCCTTGCAACACACAGATGGAAATAGTAATACTGTTAGAAAATACTTTATTTTCCAGTATGAGAAAATTAAAATTAACCTGAAATGCTTATATTTTATTATTTATTCTATGTCATCGGAGAAAATTAGAACGAATAGAAACAACCTATTCCAAAAGAAAAGAACGAAACGTTTCACAGAAGATTGAAAATGAGAACATGATTCAGAAACTCCGATGAAAGAAAGATTTTAATCTTCGAAACGTGTCTAAAATTTAATTAAGAGGATTTGAGAAGATAAGCAACCTTTTAGATTAAGAAGAATGAAGATACTTGAGATATGAAGAATGAAAATGATATGCCCAGAATGTCTTCAAGAAATGAATCGTGTTACCATTTATTTCTGCTAAATTATTTTTAATTAATTTCTGAGCCTGATTTAATATGAATGACCAAGAAATTCAAACAGCTAATTCGAAAGTGGATAAGAAATTAATTAAGTGATGCCGGAAGATATAAGTCTTTCACAGTTTTAATTTTTGTCTTCCGCATGTCCAATTAAATGATGAGAGACAAGCAGAAAAGACTCAGAATTATTATAAAGAAAGTGAGAAGAAACTATTTCACTTAAAGTTAAAAAAACATAAACATTTTATTAAACGAATCGAAGAGAAAGAATTCCATGCATTGCATGGCATATTAATCTAAATTATTTAAAATATTAAAGAAGAAACACAGAAAAATAGCAAAAAATAATAAGTATTCTTATGTTACATTCCTATGAAAATCCGTCTTTCATGTATGCAAAAGTATTGTGGCATTTCAAAACATTAATATAACTCTGACATTATGTAAATGAAAGTAGCAATAGTTAAAGAATAGCGTAGTGCATTCTCATGAAACGATATAAGTAAAACCTGCCTTTAAATTCTAATAAGCGCAAGAGTTATAGAAAAATAAATCAAGGACTATAAAAACCTGTTGTATTCCAAAACTGTTAAGTACGTCGAAATGATTTAAGTTGCAGCGACTGGTGTTTGTCTGCTTGTTCTAGATAATTCTAGTTCTAAATAGATATTCAGTTCTAGTTCTAGATAGATACCGTACATTCAGGCATATAACGCGCACTTTTAATACGAAAAAAACAAGACTAAAATTTACTTGTGCCCATAATATACGGGATATAAAAATGGTAGATTTAACAATAAGGAAAAGGTGAGCATACAAAAATTATATTTCTACATGCACCTTGCTTATTTAAAGGAAATGACATACTTTATGAACTTAAAATTTTTTCATTATCAGATAACATGAAAAGTTCGTTTTATTTATTATTATTTTTTTTATGTTCGTTTCATAATCATGGCTTCAAATGACTATAAATCTGACTTCTAATTCTGCGAATTCATTCAGGTTGGAAGTCCGTTCTTACCCCGAATTTTGTCCCCTTGTCTTGAAACCTAAGAATAACATTCTCTTGTGCACACTTGCACCGAATACAATCCACCTTCTTTGCGGAATTATTTACTGCCTCAAACATTTCCCTGTACATTTTCCTATTGCTCCGCTTATCGCTTGTCACTTCACTATATCATTATTCGAAAGCTTGGAAAAAATCATCGAATGAATGTCTTCAAAAGATAAAAGCATCGCAGATGCATCTTTCAGGTTTTTTGTAAAGAAAAAGGTGCGTGTTATATGGCGAATATACCTAAAAACTAAGAAAATGTAGTCTGAAATTATAGATGAAGCCATATACCGGTGTGCGTTATAATCCAGAATATACAGTATTTATTAATAATTTACGAGAAGCTTAGCAAGTGTTAAAAACGTTTCGAAAAATATTAGAATTAATTAATAATCGGTTATGACTTGCAGCAGGAGTTAGCCACTGGGCTTTCAAGGGTAAATACAGGGTTACTTTTATTATCCGAAGACATAATTATTTCCAACCGCATGCTTGTCAGTTCTGTCTAACTGAAGTTTGCAACGCGTTCTGTGTACTTGTTCTTTCTAATACATTTTACAGATTTAATTAGTTATGCGCCTTCAATTTTTTTTTTTCTCAATGTGAGCCCTCTGATTCATTATAGTTTAGAAGATATCAAACGAGATTTTCGGTGGGAGATGCGTTGCAGGGTGTTGAAACTGACATTGGTCATAAAGTTGTGGCTTTTGTAAACGTCAAATGGACATATTACCGGGGATCTTATCATTGCTTTTGTATCAGAGCATGTTTTCCACACATCTTATATGCTCGACACTTTGACGTCGGCATTTAAATTGCAGTTTGTATGGCGAACGAGCTTTCTTTTGTTTATGTGGATCGCAATAGTGATTTGGTAACAAATCACAACTCGGAGCAGAAAATAGGTTCAATTATTGCCCTTGCGGGTACAATGTTTGGTCACATACCACCTTTAAGAATATCGAGCCAAATGGTGATATAATTTAGCATCATTACTAAAGGATGACGCCGTAAGACAGCACCAGCAAAGTGAGTGAGAGCCAGTCTTCCCTCGCTCACACAAAATGTTAAAATGCAGCTGTTAAAGCTAAATTTCAATAGATATGAATAAGTAAATTACCATCTTCTGGGTTGCCCTACCAATAGAAGAGTGATTAAGACCGCTAAATACTCGCAGTTCGATCAGGGGTCCAACTGAGGCGAACGGGCTCAGTTGCATGAGCGTTTATCGTGGTTTTTCTTATGGGTAACGTGAACACAAGCCACCTAGCCCTTCATAAGACTTCCTGCGGTTAGGCAAATAGCTTTCGTGTGTTTTGCACCATCTAAATAACTTAATCATCCGCTGAACTTAATCTTTAAATCTTGACTTTGTAGACACATTATGAAATTTCGAAGCTGACGATGTGAAAAATGAGCAATGCCCTCGAACCACGGACCTCTCGAATACGCGTCGAGCTTGCTGATCGTCGAGCTACACCACGAAGGCATGCTAAGAAGGCGGGAGAAATACCTTATATACTTCCCCTTTTAAAATGCGACTGGGGATTAGGGGACCTAATCGCCAAATCCTGGTGGTGGAGAATCATCATCCACCAACGTTTTTAGTTTGAACGACACTGTAGAGTCATTTAGAATTTTTTGGATGTCAGGAAACCGAAGAAATGAGCAATGCCCTCGCCGGGACCCAAACCACAGACCTATCGAATACGCGTCGCGCGTGCTGACCGCTACACCACGAAGGCATGCTAAGAAGACGGGACAAATACCTTATAACTTGACGTAATCAGCTGCTGGATCGAGGGGGATCGCTGACCGATCTGCTGCTCCGTGAGGAGCCCAATGTTAATCAGCATCAGCAGAACAAAAAAGTTGCTATCATACTTCAAAGTATTTTCTTTTGATGGATTATGCTGACAGTAATTTATTGTATGGGAAAAAATATTCATTATCTCCTGAACCGAAGTTGAAATCTGCTTTGTCAAGGTGAAAATTCATAGATATTTTTATCATTTAAACATTTGAATTATTTCCGTATTAGTCAGTTCGTTATAGCAACAGATTTTGGGAAAATGTTTTTAAATTCTCGCCCCTCTTTTCTAACAATTCTGTATTATTCTTGATTTTTATATGCGAGAGACAATAGCAGATACCAAAATACTTCACGGCATAAAAACAGATAGGTGGAGGAAATATAATGATTTGGGGTATCAGGGATTTTCTCCTCCAGCATGTTTTCGTGGTTTAACGGTAGCACGCTCGGCGCGTATTCCAGAGGTCCAGGTTCAAGTCCCGGCGAGGGCACTGCATATTTTTCATGTCTACCGCCAAAAAAAAAGCGCCCGAACTAAAAGGTGGTGGACAATAATTCGTCACTTCAGCTCCATATCAGACAGTAAGCCCTCCCGGCCTCCTAATATTTTCGAGAACGGTTAATGGAAAAATAAAACAACAGCAAATGCAAAGAGATTTCGGAAAAATATTGCCTTCACTTTCAGATTCCCCAAAACAACAACCCATTAAAAGTCTGTAGGATACATTGTAAGGTAAACACGAAATACGGAGTTCAGTAATGAATTTTCAAGGAACTGAGTAATTGATAAACCAATTCCTTAAAATCTTTGATGTTGGTATCAAATACCTAGAGATGCCTTTAGAGATTTCGTAGAATCTTGGTTTTGTCGACATGGAGCATTTTCCCTAAAACTGAAAAACTTTTCATATGTAGCATATTTTACAGCACATTTTTTTTCTGCCGAAAAATGTTCTTATACGCTTTATATACGATTCCGACTTCTGGAATAACAAATTATTACTTTCATTAAACTTTTTATATTTCCCTTTTATTTAATTTCATTTGTTGCAACCGTTGAATAATTAAATGTTTGACGGATAATGTTAATTAATGTTTGCAATAAAAAAGAGGTTTACATTTTTTTTTCCAAATGCTAAACTCGTAGATGACTGTATTTTTAATATTCAGGGCCACGAAAGTTGACATTGTGAAAAACAATTACCAAATTTTGTTGTTGATGAGTTTTTGTTCAAATACATGAAAATGCAACAGTTATACTAATACAATACCCCAAAAAAAATTAAATCAATGATTTCTGTAAATTTATATTTACCTCTAGTAGAAATGGAACGTTCAATAATGAATATAAAGTAGTCCACAAAATTTCATTCTGAGCACTTACCTAAAAACAAAAAAGATATAGCTATCATTAATATCAATTGTAACAAAAATAGCATTAATTACAAACTTATAAAAGTAATCTATATCTATGTTTGTAAATTACGACAAAAGTAAACTGAGCAATTGAAAGTATTAAAAATGCTGTACCTCACATTGACACTCTATAAATGATTAAAATGCTTTTCTGTTATTTCAGATAAACATTCATTTTAATAACATGAACGAGATGAAACTATTCTAAGGGTTACAATTAAGTTTTTTTAATTCCTTCATGCATTATATTAATGAAAAAAATAATTAAACAATGAAAAATAATTAAGGCAGGATACAAGGTTAACAAATTTAATTGCTTATTGTAACAATATAACATATTCAATTTAGCACAGATAATCCAAATTATAGATTAAAAAATTTCCTGTATTTTCTGTTCGTCACTGCAGAAGGTCATTTATATCATACGTCTGTATTTATTCACAGCAGTTCTCGTTGTTCTAATTATTACTTCACTATTATATACGAATTCCTACTGTTTTCCAAGATCCGAAGATTACACTCAATAAAGCAGTTTTAGATTTTGCAAATTCTCGAATAGATATTCAAAATTCTCGAATAGATATTCGTGTCTTCAAAATTCCTTAATCGGGCTTTCTTTTCGCAACTGTTGGTCATAAACATATAGTACTTATGAAAATATTTTAAATGACACAAAAGGTTTCGTATTTTTAAATTTAAAGAAATAATTTTTGTATAAAATACGAAATCTAATATTTTATTCATTCTTACGGTCCCTATATTTATATTTAAGAAAACTCTATACTCGCTGTTAGAAATAAAACATTATAAGAATTTTAGAAAAAAGTTTTACTTCAGCATAGAAAAATTCACTGAGGTATTTAATTTCAAATGACGTCATTTTGAATTTTCGTTAAAAATAAATTAGAATAGTTCGAGTTTGATTTTTTTCCCTCTTAAACTCCATTCAATGATTTGCTTTTGTGATTTACTAGTGACTTTATTCATAATTTTGTTACTTTTGATATACCGAAAGAATTTTTACTCATATGCGTTTCCGCTTGGTTTATTTAACTATGGCAAAGCACACTAGGGCTATCTGCCTAAGGAGAGGGATGCCTTCGTGGAGGACCTTTTTAAGAGAAACTGACTCGTATACAAGTTACACATGGGGAAAACCACGAAAACGCTCATGCAGCCAGCCCGTTCGCGAGATTCGAACTTCGGACCGAACTATCCGCGTTCAGCGACTTTACCGCTCGGCCGATGGTGGGCCTTTTACGCACATACGAATTTGCAGTCTAATAATAAGACATTAATCTCGTTATGAAGTTTTATTACTTAAGAGTCATAATTTAGTAATCGTAAAAAAATCATTAAAGTACAAATATTTTTCAATTTCAACGAATGCAAATAATATAACGAGTTGACTATATGGCAATACTGAAGCCTGCCAGTGTTTTCTATAATATGAATTCTATAAGAATCTATAAATAAAACCTCCATTTTGAAATACATATATAAATAGCTAATAATTTATTTACTAAATAATATTAAAGTATTTTGCATAGAAATACTCGTCATGTAATATATTAGCATCAGAAATTTTTTTAAACGACACTTTATTTTTAGTTACGTGCAAATGCAAACATTTCGCTCAACAATTTGTGTACGGTTGCGAAATATAATTTCCGGTTTTGATATCAAATATCTGAGTCAATTTTTGTCTTACGGAGAGGACGTTTTTTTTTTTAAACATAACGAGTACAAAAAATTTTCCTAAACATAAGTCAAGGATCGGACCAAAGTTTTTTTCCTAATTTTACAAAATTGATTTCTTTAAATTTGAAAATGTCAAAACACGAACCTTTGCGACATTTAAAACACTTTTGTAATTGAAAATGTATGCTTACGACTAACGGCTTAGAAAATAAAGGCAGAGGAAGGACATTTGAGAACGCGGTATATACATGTATTGTAAGTATTGCACACATGTATTGTATTATTTATTTATTAATCACCAGCTGAGTTGCTGTACTTCCTTTTATATGACTATCAGCATTTCTACTCAATTGGTGGAACATTCTATTGTCGCTAGGCTCAGCGAAAATCTCTGTTGAATGTTAAAATTTGTAGCTGAATTTATGAAGTTACTTCGGAAGAAGGGTATTTGTGACCTGTGGGTATTAAAGTGACCCCTGTCAAGACTTTGACTATGCTGAATGAGGATTTTGTATATATTGTATACACGTATTGTATGACCGATTATTGTGTTAATAGTTTGCGTTCTGTAATACTTTTTTAGGAAAGAAAAAATTGAATGCATAGTAAATGCTTTTACCTATATTAGCTACTATGTCGCACAGACGGTATGGTGATTAGGGAAGCCGACTGCGATACCAAAGGGCCCCGGTTCGAATCCCGGAGAAGGAAGGGTTATAATTGTCCGTCCTTTTCTATGAGGCAAAAGTGGCCCACATATTAGGTGCCTCCATAATAAAGTGACCAACACTTCTGCCCTTAGAAACGGACAAGCCGAAGTCGGCTGAAGGCCCGTGATTGGTAAACAAATATATATATATTAGTTACTACGAATTATGCTTATGAAACGTCCCTTGAATAGGTTTAATTACCTTTTCATATTTTATGCTGTAAGTGAAATGACCAGAATCATAAGATTTTCTCCGTTTCTCAAATTTTATATATTTTACCTAGGTCTTTGATTATTGTTCCCTTTTGCTCCTTGTCTTCAGGTGTATTTTGTTGTCCAGTTTTACATCATCAGTAACATATGTATAGTGTAGTCCAGCAGATCATTGTTACTTAAATCGTTTCAGTTTGAATGTATTATTTCTTTAGCGATTTCTACATCAACGTGACCAAAAATGATGTCTTCACCAATTGCAAGAAATTCTTCAATTTTCACGTGGTTGAAGAAACATTTTTGTGCGGTAAGCATTCTTTCAAGGCTACATTTGATAAACTTAAATACGCATTAGTTAAAATTCCTGCCGCATACAAATGAAACTGTCGAAACTATTTCCGCAACGTTAGTCATGTCTGCATTAACAGAAGGTAATTCTACACATTTTTCTGTTTAATAATAATAATACAGAAGAACTGCAATTATCCGAATCGCTTTCAAAATTTCAGAATTTTTCAAAATCAGCTGAAGAAGAAAAGGAAAAGGACAAAAAGGAAAAAGAATCTCAGGGAAAGAGACAGAAAGTGTGAGAGAAGAAAATGCCGAAGAAGAAGATGACCGTAATGTCGAAGTTGAAGGCAGACTTGGGACCATCAGCTAGTGAAGTTTGCCGGCTTTGAAACTGCGCTAAAGTGTATTGAGCGTCAGCCGGAGTGTGACCACATGCAACTTCTCATTGTCAATCGAACGCGCGACTTGGCTGCCGGAAAACGGATAAAGACACTCAAACAGCTCACTTTGACCGAGATGTTCAACAAGCAATAACTTTCAGCACTTGTAACTACTGTACGGTACGCTATATAACATGCATGTAAAAGTGTTGTCTTTTCACTTTAATTAATTAAAACCTCTTTTTCTTTAAAAATATTTTTTCCTTCCATTTTCAACATACAGTAAATATACATACAATAATTAATACAGTGTACATAGACTCATTCTTCGGGGGAAAAATCCAGTTATCGGAATTTTTGATTATCCGAATGGGGTCCAGTCCCAATTGATTCGAATAACTGGAGTTCTACTGTAATAATAATCATGAAGCAAGCTGTTATTTATTCTTAAAAAGTTACATTGACCTTTTGCGTTTACTTAAAGGAACACAGCCACAGTGATACTACCTAATATATGTGCGATAATCCAACTGATAGCTACTTTCATTTACAATTAAAGCCCAGTGGAATGTGGGCACAGATAAATTTGAGCACTTCGTGAGTAGTCCGATGCCATTACTCAAGTGTAATAAATGTCTCGCGCATATAGCAAATGGCGTCCGTAATCCTCTTTACTTTTGGAATGTCTCAAACCACTTTAACAAGGCATGTGTACATTTGAAGCTCCGGCAGAAATGAGCAACACGGAACAGGAGGCATTTTGTAATTAAAATTGCGCTTAAAGTTTTTTCGGAGTCATTAGTCTCGGTTATGTACGGATTTAACATCAGGAATAGTCATGATTTTTAAGCGGAATAATACCCAATGGCTTTAAATTCGGGTTATTAAGCAACTAACGTAATTAAATTAATGGAATTAAATTGGCACAATGAATGCGCTGGTCTTTAGTATATGACATTAAAATAAGAAATTGCATATTATTAACAGATGCTCTTAAAATAGGGAGTTATGAAGCAATGTTACTGCGAGTCGAATCAATATTTATTAGCGACTGGCTGTCGTTAATATTAGTATGTTATGGAAAACACATTTAACTACAAATTTGTATATAAAAACGATAGTAAAATTTCGTAATCCCGCCCCCTCTATTAAAGGAAAAATAAAAATGAAACAAAATAATGCTTATTTGGAAGGCGGGGAATGTGGTACTAATACTACCTATTGAGGCAGGGGGCGGGAAGTCTGAAAACTTTCAGATTTTACGTTACTCCCAAAGGAGCGTTTTTTAAACGTTTTGTGTGTTACATTTATTTATTATATATCATATTCTTCGCACTTAAAACATAAAATTCAGTTCAACAGCAATATCGCAAAATAATTTTAAAATATCTTTAGAATTTTCGATACACAGGCTCGCGAGCTGGAGATAATTTTTTTTTTCCCCGTACAGTGTTGCCATTGCTCGTTTCGAAATCGTTGAGTTTGTTAATCAAAAATTAGCTAAAGTGTTACAAAATATGAAATCGGTAAGAAAAACGAATTCCAAATTCCAAATTTGGGCTTCCAGTTGCCCATATTCGAGTGGAAATAAACTTATAAAAATTTTTATGGCTCTATGTACCTTTGTTTTACCACAATGCGAGAAACATACATACATTTATGTAGATTCTTCATGATTTTATTTCTTTAAATGTTATACAGGGCTCTAATATTTGGTGGCAACCATTTAAAAAGTGAACCGACATTTATAGTGAACCAAAGCAAAATGCCAAAACAAAATTAATAGCCCCTCTGGGCTAACGCCTATTGGGCTATAAAAGAAATGATCTAAAAATGGCCGCAAAAATTCTATCAATAGGAGATCTCAGTAGGACCATTTGAAGATCAATAGGACAACCTGAAGAGTGTCTGATGAAAAGATTTAAAAATTCGACCAATAGATCAAGAAATGTTTAACTAATGTTAAATGTTATCCTTCGGGAAGATGTCAAATAGGAGGTTATTATTTTACTATCAGATAGCTGCGAAAATAGTTACATCTTTGGTACACCAAGGATGGGTATCACGCACACAATTTTTAGACGCAAATTTTTAATTTGCATTTCGCATATGCATGACATCAGAATTCTGAGAGAGAGATGAATAAAGAAAGAAATATTACATCTAAAAATAAACAACGCGGCAAAAACAGCTCTTCTGCCCATTCCTAAATCGAAAATAACAACGAATTTTTGTCGGAATCGATGAATCAAACTGAAAGAATATGTGACAAGAGCCTATCGTTTTACCCACAATTCACAGCATCCGCCTGTAGCTCCTCCCCTCTCCCCGTTTGAGGATCTCTACCTCCATGGAGGATCTTTCCTCCCATTATGATCAAGACAGATGAAGGAATAAGAAACTACCGTCACTTTCATCGATTGGTAGGTACGGTTGGTTGCCAACGTTTATAAACAATTTATGCCACTTGGGAACCTGACATTTTATCGTTGCCTTTAGTACAATAAGTAATGATGCCAATATAATTCCAGGTTCTTACAGATAAATCACCACAGACAGTATTAAATGCAAACATTTGTGTTTAAAAGTCAAGTATTATTAAAGCCTGTACAAGCATGTGTTCAAATGCTGTATCTGTTTCGAAGCGTCGATCATTGTTCAATCGATTACGCAGCACGTACACTTTATTTTACAATAAATAACACACGATAGAATATTCAGGGCTTAATTTCTAAAATTAGAAGCGCCGGAGCCCTATGGAAGACCGTCAACAAAGAGGAACACAAGTAAATAAATAAATAAATAAAATGACTATTAAAATCATTAATAATTTTAAAATTAAAGAGTTAATTATTACGAAAGTAATTATTATTTAATTAATTTCAATAATTAGTATTTGTCAATTATTATTTAATTAAATAAAGTAAATAAATTATCATTATTAAAATAGTCAAATAATTAAAGATAAACGTAATTAAATAATTAAATTAAAATTAAATAAAATGTATAGAGATAAATAAAAATTTAATAAGCGATTTGTAATATAATTGCAAGAAAAAAAATTTTCGAGATCAAATTTCTACTGAAATTGTTGTGCAGTTACAAAAAAGAAGCGCCGGAGCCTTCTCATTTAGGGCTCCGGTGCGCTCCGACTAGAATTATGATTTATCCTAAAAACTAAGAAGTGCCGGAGCCGGGCTCCGGGCCAATTTAAGCTTTGGAATATATCTTTACTGTTTAAAGTGCTCAATTCTCTTCATTCTGGAAATGCTTAGGGCATCAGAACTACCTCGACGGTGAATTTTAAGATGGGCAAACATTCTGCCGGAATTCTGGTAAAATTCTGGCGTCTTTCAGATTTCAAAGACTGAAAATAAACTTAGCATGAAAGGTGAACAATTATCCTATGATATGGGAATTATCCGAATCCAGGCTCAAGTCTCTATTTTCAGAATCTCAAAGAGCTCTACAAAAGTTATTAACCACTTGCGCTAAAAAGACGTGCCCCGCACGTCGAGACGCTTTTGTCTCAAACAGCGAACGACGTGAACACCACGTCGATAGGCATTTATCGCAAAAATGAAAATAACGTGGTGCACACGTCGCCTAACAACGAGATTGTTTATGTATAGGAACGTGCACGAACTCAGCTAATACACAATAATTTAATAATGTAGATTTTTTGTGGCTACAGTTATGTTTTTTACTTTCTTGTACGAAGTAAAAAGGAAGTATTGTAATCGCGAAAAGTTTCAGGCAGCATATTTCAACGAAAATAACCATTTTGACCGCTTTCTAATGCAATTTAACGATATTTTTGCGTGATATCTGTACGTAAGGACAGAATAAAAGACTCTTTTCCTTCAAAAAAATTATAAAACTGCTTTAAAATTAATTCTGAAGAGAATTTTTCGTGGTGTCTGTACGAACGTATGTACATACGTGCGTACGTATATCGCATAACTCAAAAACGAGTGGCCTCAGAACGTTGAAATTTTGTATATAGGACTACTATAACATGTAGATGTGCACCTCGTATTTTAGTTGCCATCGGCCGTGCCAAACATATATAAATACATCCACTCTGTTACCCGGCTCAGTGATTTCAGTTTCTTTACTCTTATATGTTTGTAAATTGTACATTTTTTGCTTTAAAAATGATTGAATTATGTTGTTCTTATCTTCCGGTTAAGTTTTTTATGCCTTTAGTAAACCTGTATGCAATATTTTTAGAATTATCAACAATTTAAAAGTTGTTTAAGTGACGCTAAGCCTAATAATTTTTTTGATGGCGGCCATAGCTTGTTTACATTTGAAACAGCAGAGTAGTGGATTTGTTGCCAACCTAGAGAAACGTAGCTTCACAACAACAAAGATAACGCCTTCATTTATTATTGCGAATTAAATCATGCTTAATCCTTTCTGGAATTTTTTCGAGGAAATAAGTGTTAAAGATTTACTTAATTTTAATAATTTAATTTTTAATACAGATATTTTAAGTTTTTATGTATATTTGCTTTGTCGCGAAGTGATAACTGAATGGAATGAGAAATACTCAATCGTCTGTGAAAAACTGTTTCTTTTTTGTTTTGTTTGCTTAATTTTTTTATACATCGTTCTAGCTTCTATTATAGTATTTGAATAGAACATGTGGCAACGATTCTTTGAATAATATAAATTTTGTGCATTCTGAGTTATAATATGAAAGAAATATAATACTGTTAAGTGAACGTAGCGCCAGAGTGTCGCTATGGTAAACAAATACTAGGGTGAATTTTAAAGAACGCATTTATTCTATTGTGGTTTATGCGCTGTCGGCGAAGTAGATTTAATTAAATCCAATAAGTTTAAACTAAATGCAAGAAAAAATACGTATAATTTAATATTCCGTACAAGGAAGTCATGTGGTGTACACATCAGATTCTTATATATTGCTTTGAGCTTGATAACTCACGGAATGTTATTTTTTTTTGTAATGTTTATAATGCTAAATAAATAAGTTTGTTGTTAATTAAAAAGTTTTTATATTACTTAGGTTTTATATTTATGAAATATATTACCATTCGTCCGAAGTTATTAAATAAGTCAAGAAATTGATTAATTTCAAACAGTTTATTTCTCGATTACAGCTCCGGATTGCATTTGCAGACGCGGTGCGACGTAAATGAGACACTTTACCGCTTGTTATATTGTAGCGCAAGGCACCGCAACCGTGAAGTTTAATCCTAGCGCAAGTGGTTAATCGGTATTCCATGAATTACCCCTTACTTAGACCAATGTCTATTTAAGATCATAATGCTTCATGGTCATTAGCATAGATCTTTTAGTAATAAATTATTTCATAGAATAACATAATAGATCTTCTTTGTGCAATTCTGATAAGAAAGCTGTATTTTCTGCTTAGTCTCGTGCCAGCCAAAAATCGATATTAAAAAATGGGCTGATTCAAGTGCAAAGCCATTCTCTCTGCTTGGAATTTTAAGGAAAAAAAAAATACAGCGGAACAGATCGGCTTGATACTTCATTCTGCATGCACTTCGAAAATTTCATCTACCGCCTACCATCTACTTCAATCGATAATAGAGCAGTCTTCTATGAAAGAACTTTCTAAATCCCAGAAATAAGAAACCGGTATCGGAGAACTTTACGCTTGGAAGCCTAAAGAATTTTATCGTCGCAGAATTCAGGAACTGGCATCAGGATGTGCTAAGCCCATGGGACAAGATCGCCTTTCGAAGAATGGACCTTGATATTTACACTTTTATAGACACTGAAATAAAACTTGAAGAAAGCGGTATTGACTTTTGAGTCAAATCGGTACAGTTTGTCTGGAACTCTAACAATGCAGTTTTCTGTTTCTGGTTTGACGGGAGGAAACGTAAAATGCAAAGCAGTTACCCTTAACAACAAATTTCTTATAACGAAAGTTACCAAAAGTTTCGGCTTTTGTCTTTACCGAAAGTTTCGGAAAAGACAAAAGCCTCAACCTATTTATTTTATCTCTTTTTCTTTCAATAATAGTCGTCAAAAAAATCTCAAAAATTACGAAGTACCGTCCTTACAGTAAATACATAATTGAAATATATTTTCGGGCCATGTAAAGTTGCTTCGATGGCCGTCAATTTGAGACACTAGTTATATACTAGGAGACAAAGAAATGCGCAACTTTTATGTGATAATAAATATGATAATTTTAAAACGTTGTTTAATTTTATTTTTCTGAAATATAAAATCATGTGTATGCATTTTAATTCTGACTAATCTGTACGATCTTTGATATGATTTATTTGTGGCAAATATTGTGGGTTTTGCATGCTGCAATTTCTTACAGATAGCATCATAAAACATGAACAAATAATTTCTAAAAATATATGTTCAACTAGTTTTAAAAATTTCTTATCCAGAATCGGTAAGGTCCAGTTAGTGTCAGTTTGATATGATTCTATTGGATAATGAATTCTTTTATATAAAACGAATACGTTTATACTCGTACATATACATTTAAATATATACAATTCATGTTTAATCATGAATATTACACGACAATTTTTGACGCTTTGAAAGAAAAAAGGGCTTACTAAACATTTCGTTTCTCCGCGATGCCCAGGATTTTGAAAGAAACTGTTTATTCAGTCTAGGATAATCTTGCAGTTTATTACTAATTACCATGACCTTCAAGGTGAATCTGAGATTGATATACTGCAGGTTGGAACATTAGCATGATTTATTGCAAACTGCTTTATCTCCCGAATTTTGTCCTGTTTTTTCTTGGGTAATTTTATCAGCATTGTTATTATTCAGCTCTTATAAAAATATGAAGAAATGCTAGGTATATTATTATCAGGTTATTTATCGGAAGGTATAGCACAGACGATATATTTTCCATATCAAGTAGAAAATGCTTGAAATAATATATACAGTTCACAGAAAACGTTACACTTTATTTTTAGCCCAAAGGTGCGTTAGCCCAGAAGGGTTATTATTCTAGAAACGACATTTTGCTTCGGTTTCCTATAAATGCCCGTTTCACTTTTCAATTTGCTGCTACCAAATATTAATAAAGCCTTACATTATATTCAAAGAAATTAAATAATGAAGAATCTACATGAATGCATGTATGTTTCTCGCACTGTGGAACGGTATCTAGAGACATCAAATTTTGAATAACATAGTCCTCCACCCGAATATGGGCAACTGGGAGCCCGAATTTGGAATTTGTTTCATTGTCTATTTCATATTTTGTAAAACTTTGAAGAATTTTTGATTAACAAACTCAACAATACAATGGCAACACCGTTTGAAAAAAAAAAAAAAAAAAACATTTTTATCTCCAGCGCACGGGACTCTCAATCAGAAGTTCTAAATATATGCTGTTTTTAAATATTTTTAGCCCAAAGGGACATTATCCCGAATGCTCTCGAAACGTGTATGTAAATGAAAAGAACGCCATTTGAGCGTCGAAGGCAATTCATTGGAAATGACCAGCCGTCGGTCATCTACGTGTTTTAAAAACGTTGCCCACGTTGCAACCGCAAGCGTAGAACTGCTATCACAGACCCACAAAAAATAGGAAAGAACACACACAAACAACTAAGTGTTACTTAAAAGTTTAACTCATATTCTTGGTTTTAGACTAGCAATCAACCTCTACTAAAATTATATCATTCAAAGCAGTATCCATGATGAAACCACAGTTAAGGATTTTATTACCTCTGACCTTAAGTTACTAGTATTACCTCTGATTTTTATTTATTTGCTTTTTTTTTTTTTTTTTTTTGTACATCTGCTTTGAAAAAATTGTGGTATTTAGCTTGTAGAGTCATTACTTGTTTTTTCCTCTTTTTTTGAAGCAGAAGACGTCATAATTGTGCAGTGCCCTCCCTGGAACTCGAACCCTGAACCTCTCGAATACACTTCATGTATACTTCCAATCACACCACGAAGGGGTGCGGAAACGAGGGAGTAAATACCTTATACACTTCCCGTTTTAAAGAGCGACTGGGAATGAGTGGACCCAAGGGCCAAATCCTGGTGGTGACGAATTATTGTCCACCACCTTTTTAGTGCGGGCACCATTTGTAAAGACATCAGATTTTTTCTCCTAGAGACGTGAAAAATGAGTAATGCGTTCGACGGGACTCGAAGCTGGACCTCTCGAATACGTGCCGGGGGTGCTACCGTTACACCACGACGAAGGCATTTTGAAGGAGGGGGAAATTTACTATAATACCTGCCGTACCAAATTTTCGAAAAGATTTGTTAAAGAGCATAGTGTTGAGTGCATCCGATTCTCCACGTTCGGATTGCTTGTAGAGACATTAGGTATTTTGGAAGCAGGAAAGATGAAAAATGAGCAACGCCTTCGCCGGGAATCGAACCACGAACCTCTGGAATACGTGCCCAGCGTGCAGACCACCACACTACGAAGGCATGCTGAAAAAGCGGGAGAAATGCCTTATGTGTTTAATGAAGTAGCATAGCGTAAATAAATGATATGCTCTGTATTTCTTCTCATAACTTAGTAAATTCCAATTTACATGCACAAAAAAGGGCGAAAAGTAAAAATGCTAGTCGCTTTCTGTTAATAATCTTCGAGTACTCGGCAGGCCATAACAAAACAAAACAAAAAAAAAAAAAAAAAAAAAAAAAAAAAAAGAATGAATTGAAATTAAATAAATAATTCCGATCATCTGCTAATAATTTGTTCTAATGATTTCTGCATGCTAATAATTTGTTCCATGTCCATGAACTTCATGTTTATGAGCCACTAAGTTTCAAAAACTGGATTAGCCAGATAATAATTATCTGACATCAATCATGGCCCGTCCGCTTACAGCTAGCTTAAAAAATAGATAATTATGGAATACTTTGACCCTTCTTTGAAAATATAAAAATTTGTGAAATTAGGCAATTGCTTTGCTGCCTTCGTGTTTCAAAAACAGGATCATGAGCATCAAATTATTCTGCAGCTACGGAAACAGTTCTTCTGAACATCCCATGAAAGAATTTCGGAATAGATCGTCAACAGAAGCAGCGAACGTCACCCTAAGTCAAATTAAAACCTCCCATCCTGGAAGAAACAAGACCTAATTAATTATTCCCCTAGGATCCACCGCCATCCCCCAATGTACACTTAGGTCGTTGTGCCCCTCAACGTCTTCCGCCGAATAATTTTGGCTCGGAGCCAAGGGTTCCCGCGTAAAAATTGAGAGTGGATTTGCCGGATCTTTACGTGGCGAAAGATTAAGCTTCTCTTCGGATTTGGAGCTGCACGAAAACGTGGGTCGAGTCATTAATAAGAGGCAACAAAAGGAAAGAAAAAGTGTCCCTTGTTGACGATTTTTTTCCAACCTTCCCAGAACACGCTCTTCGTGTGAAATACTAATCCCTATCGCAAATAAGGTCAACTACGTACTACATTTTAATGTGTTGTCGTAACCTCAACCCCCTCTTCTTCAGGAACTTATCGATTTCTGTAAGTTGACTCTTAGGACAGTGGCATGAAAATGAGAAGGCCAGTTTAAAAAGAAGAGTATTTATTGTTTCGTTAACCTTAGGCGAAATAAAAATTGCCGCACTTTTTTTTATAGAATCTGGCTGCGTTTACTCTTCGTTTTAAATCTAATAATACGGCTTGAAAAAGAAATTACAACTTTTTGTTTTACAAACACAAGGGGAAAAAATTACTGTTCTTTGCAGTTTAGAGAATTCTTTTTTTTTTTTAAGTCCTATTATTATACTTGTTTGCGTTCGTTAAAAAAGTTTTGCCACCCTTGGCAAAAAAAAAAAAAAAAAAAAAAAAAAAAAAAAAAAAAATTAAACCGATGACTTCGAAATTTGTAAAGACAGCTATTCTGCTCTGTTCTTCTTATGTAAAAGTAAGGGTAAATCAGAAACTAGCCCTCTGACCGGCCCTGGTTTTTGGATCTGTCATGAAGCCCTGTATTTAAAGAGCCTTTATTAGCTAAATATGCACACTGCGGGGGGGATGGGACATTTTTATATCTCCCGTTCTAACTCCGCCCATTAACAAAATTGAAATTCCGTTTTTCATGTCTCGAAAGCGCGACTTAGGATATATATTCGATTTATATATAGCATTGTTCTAACATACTAGATATTTTGACACAAAATCAGACTTTTCTAAAATAATAATATTTTTTTTTCATTTTTTTCATATTCTACGACTCAAATTATGCCTAAATATTAAATTTTGTAAAATTTGGTGCGAAATTTAAGGAAAAATTAAAAAATTTATCTTGGTACAATTTTTTCAGTTTTTGCCAAAAATAATTCACTTGGCGAACTTCTTAATATGTGGCAACCAATTTTCTTTCCCTTCCATTATGCCAGAGTGGAAGAAAGGCACCTCGTTCCTACCTTTTTACATTGTGCATGAGCGGGAAAAAAGTAACTTCGCTCCTACTTCCAAATAATTTTAGAGGGCCCACCAGCGGCCGAGCGGTAAAGTCGCTGAACACAGGTAGTTCGGTCCGAGGTTCGAATCCCGCAACCGGGCTGGCTGCACGGGTGTTTTCGTGGCTTTCCCCATGTGTAATGTGTATACGAGCCAGTTTCCCTTAGAAAGTCCTCCACGAAGACATCCCTCCCCTTAGGCAGATCACCCTAGTGTGCTTTGCCATAATTAAAAACACCAACACCAAATAATTTTAGAAACGTGTCTAAACCACATTAATGGTTTATCGCTTTCAACAAATATGCCAAATATTTCAAAACGCGCCAGTATATAAATTCACGTATATCTTCGGAAATTTTGAATACAAAACTGAAATTTTTTGCATGTATGCTTAGAAATACGTCTACTTTAAGACGATGGTAAAATTTTTATAAATTATAATTCAAACATTTTTAAAAAATTTATAAAAATTATTTAAAAATACAAATTTAAAAAATAAATCATAAAAAATGGACGAATTTCATTTTGGAACGGACCTGAATTTCGAAATGTGAAAGGAAGAATCAAATAAGTTTAATTAAAAAAGACAGATTAATAAATATATATCAAACTCAAATAACATTGAGGAGCTAAAATTTTGAGAGTAATTTTTAAAAAACTACTCGTGATATTTTACAAAACTTGGTAGTTTGGCATAATTTGAATCGTAGAATGAAAATATGGGAAAAAAATTGGTATGTTATTTCAGAAAAAGTCCGATTTTCTGTCAAAATACCTATATTAGAACAATGCTATATATAAATCTAATACACATCCTAAGTCGCGCTTTCGAGACATGAAAAACGCAAGGTGAATTTCGTCAACCGGCCCAGTAGAACGAGAGGTATAGAACTGTCCCAATTCCCCCCCCCCCCTGCAGTGTACATTTACCTATTTTAGTCTCTATTTTCATAAACTTACATTCATCAAGATGGCATTTATATTACTAATGAATGTAAGAAAGCAAACTATTTTAATTTATAAGCTAATGTATAACAAGTGACAAAAAATCTCATGACCCGATAAAGCCGGTAATGGCGATCAGAGGGCGAGACACTATTATATTGAAAAACGGCCTCACTTTTTTTTTTCACAAGATGAATAAAGATAAGTATATAGAGAATTCAAGAAAATAAGTACATTGTTGTTGTTATTGTCTTGTCCATATTACATGGAACAATGGTTGCCAAAGGCTACTCCGAAGAAAGTTTGAACTTCTATTTCCCCCCCCCCCCGTTTTTGAGGGAGAGCACCCCGGATAAAAGAGACAATTTCGGACTCAAGAGACAATTTCTGCTTTTCGAAATTTCATTTTCAATTTAGATTACTGAGTTCTCTTAATTTTATTACTTTTCCTATTTATTAGCCCAAAAGGGGGCAATTTTCCCAGGTGGGCTATTAATTTCCATTTTCACTTTGCGTCGATTCACTATAAACGGGGATTCACTTTTTAAATTGTTGCCACCAAATATTAGAAACCTGTATTATATTTAAAGAAATTAAAGAATGAAGAATCTGCAGAAAAGTATGTATGTTTCTCGCACTGTGATAAAACAACTATACCTAGAGCCATACAATTTTGAATAACGTGCGTCTCCACTCGAATACTGGCACCTGGAAGCCCAAATTTTGAATTTTTTTATTATCTATTTCATATTTTGTAAAACATTTATGATTTTTTGATGAAGAAACTCAGTGATTTCAAAGCGAGCAGTGGCAACACTGCAAAGAAAATAAGATATGCTCTTTTAAAGATATGCTATTTTAAGATATTCTAAAGATATGTTTTTAAAAATGTTTTTAGTCCACAGTTTGCCCAGAAGGACTATTAATTTTTTTGCGATATTGCTGTTGAACTGAATTTTATGGTTTAAGTGCGAAGAAGGTGATATTTAATAAATAAAGGTAACACGCAAAACGTTTTAAAAAAAGCTCCTTTAAGCGTAATGTAAAATCTGAAAGTTTTCAGATTTTTTATAGTGTTCCCCCTTTGCAGTACTGTTGTACATTTGTTTATTTATTTTGTTAGTGCTATAACTTGTGCAGGCTTCGTGGTATACTTTGTGGAGCACGATAAGTTGGAAATAGAGTTAACTAATTAAATAAATTAATTAATTAAAAACAAAAACACAAAAAGAATATCTGAAATTTTTGAGATTTTAAATTACGTCCAAAGGGGCGTTTTTTAAATATTTTGTGTGTTAGATTTATTTATTAAATATCCCATTCTTCGCACTTAAATCATGAAATTCAGTTCAACAGCAGTATCGCAAAATAGTTTTAAAATGAGCATATCTTTAGAATATTCGATACCGAGACTCACGCGCTGGAGATAAAAATGTTTTTTCTGTACAACGTTGCTCGCTTTGAAATCGTTGAGTTTGTTTATGAAAAATTCGTTACGTTTTACAAAATATGAAATCGATTATAAAACAAATTCCAAATTTCAAATTTGGGCTTCCACATGCCCATGTTCGCAGTAGGATGACGTCATTCAAAATTCGATGACTCTATGTACCGTTGTTTTATCACAATGCGAGAAATATACATGCATATTTTTCATTATTTAATTTCTTCAAATATAATGCAGGACTCTTAACATTTGGATTTTTTTAATTTATATTTTGTCTGATTAAAGGTCGTAGCAGTCGAAATGGCTCCCAAGAATTTTTGGAATCGGGAATAATGTATTTAATGTTTGCCAATGCTATTTTTATTTCATCGTAAAACTTAGAAATTTTTTATTAATAAATTCTATGATTTGAAAGCGGAGCAGTGGCAACAACTTTCCAAATACAACAGATTTTCATCTCCAGCTTGCGAGACTGTTGCCGCTCGGAAAAAATGAGGGCTAAAATCACCGTAAACATCACGGATCCTGCGACAAGTTGGCCACTTGTACAAGACATACGTTCAGGCACTCCGGGGCCCACGGTCAAGAAAGCAGATATCAGGGCACTGCAGGCCATGGCTTTCTCAGGCGTGGACTTTATAAGAAAGGTCCATGCTCTCAGAACTGTTACGTCACTGAGCGTAGACTTTGACAGCATTTTGATGCACAGAATGGAATGTTACAATTTTACTAGAATGTATATCAGATTTGTAGAATTTAATAACAATCTTTTGAGATGCATCACGCAAACAAATATTCTAACTCTGCGAAAATATTCCCGTGTTATTGCGCAGTGATTATTCGGATTAGTTTTGCAATCATGAAGCTAATCTCATTTAATATGTGGCTTGATTGAGTAGATAGCTGTCTGACATGATTCCATAAAGAATAATCCAGTAGGGGCAGATAGACGAAGTGACTGATTCAGCCTACTTATCTTATGTGTACGGAGAGGCGTCATTCAAGATATAATCGCACATACTAATGCATATAAACTGGATATATAAAACTTTTATAAACAGAGAATTACAAAGTGTTTCTCATCATATCTACATTCAAAATTAATAATCTGATTTCGTAAGCAAGATGTATAAAGTAGAATCTTAATTACTCGAATCGAATATTCGAACAGATGCTCGTGAAAATTCCAAGGAAGGGTTGAATATAAGAATAAATGCAAGTAAGCAAAAAAATCTTTGAAATCGTAAGCTCACTTCCCCCCCACCCCAACGGTGATATGCTCAATTCAAAAACATTCCTCTTGAACTAAATTTTATGGTTTAAGTGTGAAGAACATGATATTTAATAAATAATGCTAAATTTAAAATTATTTTGTGATATTGCTCTTGAACTGAATTTTATGGTTTAATTTATTTAGTATATTTAGTAATATTTAGTAAATAAAGGTAACACAACAAAATGTTAAAAAAAAAAAAAAAAAAAACGCCGCTTTGGACGTAATTTAAAATCTGAAACCTTTCAGATTTTTTTTTTAAATTTTTTGTTTTATTTTTTATTTTTACTTTTCCTTATGGTTTATATTTTTTAAAATTTCACTCAAAATATTGTGCATTACAGTAAATTTTCAGGCAATACATTACAGTAAATTTTAAGTTATAGTTGCTATTTACACACTATTTTTTAATCGTTAAAAACTAGACTTTTTTTTTTTTTTTTTTTTTTTTTTTTTTTTGTACAAAATAAAAGAAGTCTTGTAATCATGAAAAATTTCGGATATGCCATTTCAACAGAAATAACCATTTTGACCCTTACAGAACCCATCTGGATTTTTTTCCGTGTTATCTGTGCGTACTGACAAAGAACTTTTTTTTTTTTTTTTTTTTTTTTTCCATAACGGATTTAAAGTGAATTCAAAAGCGATTTTTTTCCATAGGTCTGACGATTAGCCGTAGAACGCAGCAATTTTGTATATGGAACTGCTATAACATCTAGTTGTGCAGCTCCCTTTGTTATTGCAATCGGCAGAACCAAACATATATATGTACCCATCCCCTTACCAGGCTTAAAAGTCCTTATTACTTGGCCTTTATTTTCACAATCGTTGATCGTAGTCATATACTTCCAATTACAGAAGTGTTTTTAATTGAAGAAAATATTAATGTTTTGGTAGAATCAAATTTAAAAAAAAATTAATTTTCCATAAATAACGAAATCTAACTTTTGATGCGGTCTCTCATTTTCTATACTCATATTTGGATATTCGTCATGAAAAAATAAAATTAAAAGTTTGACTCCCGTAAGACAAAAATAGATCGGGATGTTTAATTTCAAAATATCCAACTTTTGATGTCATTTACAACTTGCCATGAAAGATCGGTTAATTAAGTTTGAATAATCCGAAGAAATAAGTTTTAATGAAGTGGAGCAAAAAATGTGTATAATTTATTAGGCTTTACAAAGAAATCGTGTGGCATCCACATCAGGTTTTTTTTAATTGAAGATTCATAAAGTTTTTTGTCCCCTGCTCAAAGTAAGTTTACCTTGTAAGAAACTGAATTTCTTAGTTTATCAAAGTTTGCCTTCGCAGTGAAAAAACTGAAAATGTTTACACTATGGAGATAAGATTTAAAAAGTACTATGAAACTAAGGTTTAATTTCTGTAAAGGAAAATGAATTAAAAATAAATCGCTGACTACTTGCGTGAAATAACATATGCATTTGGAATTTATCTTTTTCCCCGCTTTAGTTTTTGCCGTTTTCTTCTGCGTCTCTTACAGCGGGTTCTCAAAATCTGGACTTTCCCATTATATGAAGCTGCTCTAAAAAATGAGGCAACTTATAAAGTAGCAAGTATTCAAATGACTAAAGTAATTAGGGCTAATTATCATTGTTATGGAACTAGTTATAATGAGGTATTTGTTTGAATGGGATAAACACTAAACTGAAAAATAAGCTCCTAAAGGTAATGATTTTTTTTTTTTTTTTTTTTTTGTTTTTCTTTATAGTTATTCCTCTTTATTCTTTGCATTCATTTTAATTTTGAGTTACACCTTTCTGTATTTCTTTTATTTTACTTTTAATTGTTCTTCCCAAATACCTTTGTTCTCCTGTATGAAAAACTAGTAATTCGCGTTTCCTTATCTGAGGTGTCTTTTGTTCAAAGGCATATTATTTTTCATTCAAGCGATTGTTGAATGAAGTATTACATTCAAACAAATGCCTGTATTAGAATTTTATTTCATGCTAAGTTTTTAGCCCAAAGGGCGTTTGCCCAGAAGGGCTATTAATTTCCTTTTGGCATTTTGCGTTGGTTCACTATAAATGTCGGTTCACTTTTCAAATTGTTGCCACCAACTATTAGCGCCCGGCATTATATTTAAAGAAATTAAATCATGAAGAATCTGCATGAATGCATGTATGTTTCTCACACTGTGAAAAAACGACGGCACCTAGACACATCAAATGTTGAATAACGTAATCCTCCAACCGAATGTAAGCATCTGGAAGCCCAAATTTGGAATTTTTTTATTATCTATTTCATATTTGGTAAAACATTTATGAGCTTTTGATGAAGAAACTCAGTGATTTCAAAGCGAGCAGTGGCAACACTGTAAAGAAAAAAAGATATGCTCTTTTAAAGATATGCTATTTTAAGATATTCTAAAGATATGTTTTTAAAAATATTTTTAGTCCACAGTTTGCCCAGAAGGACTATTAATTTTTTTTGCGATATTGCTGTTGAACTGAATTTTATGGTTTAAGTGCGAAGAAGGTGATATTTAATAAATAAAGGTAACACGCAAAACGTTTTAAAAAAAGCTCCTTTAAGCGTAATGTAAAATCTGAAAGTTTTCAGATTTTTTATAGTGTTCCCCCTTTGCAGTACTGTTGTACATTTGTTTATTTATTTTGTTAGTGCTATAACTTGTGCAGGCTTCGTGGTATAGTTTGTGGAGCACGATAAGTTGGAAATAGAGTTAACTAATTAAATAAATTAATTAATTAAAAACAAAAACACAAAAAGAATATCTGAAATTTTTGAGATTTTAAATTACGTCCAAAGGGGCGTTTTTTAAATATTTTGTGTGTTAGATTTATTTATTAAATATCCCATTCTTCGCACTTAAATCATGAAATTCAGTTCAACAGCAGTATCGCAAAATAGTTTTAAAATGAGCATATCTTTAGAATATTCGATACCGAGACTCACGCGCTGGAGATAAAAATGTTTTTTCTGTACAACGTTGCTCGCTTTGAAATCGTTGAGTTTGTTTATGAAAAATTCGTTACGTTTTACAAAATATGAAATCGATTATAAAACAAATTCCAAATTTCAAATTTGGGCTTCCACATGCCCATGTTCGCAGTAGGATGACGTCATTCAAAATTCGATGACTCTATGTACCGTTGTTTTATCACAATGCGAGAAATATACATGCATATTTTTCATTATTTAATTTCTTCAAATATAATGCAGGACTCTTAACATTTGGATTTTTTTAATTTATATTTTGTCTGATTAAAGGTCGTAGCAGTCGAAATGGCTCCCAAGAATTTTTGGAATCGGGAATAATGTATTTAATGTTTGCCAATGCTATTTTTATTTCATCGTAAAACTTAGAAATTTTTTATTAATAAATTCTATGATTTGAAAGCGGAGCAGTGGCAACAACTTTCCAAATACAACAGATTTTCATCTCCAGCTTGCGAGACTGTTGCCGCTCGGAAAAAATGAGGGCTAAAATCACCGTAAACATCACGGATCCTGCGACAAGTTGGCCACTTGTACAAGACATACGTTCAGGCACTCCGGGGCCCACGGTCAAGAAAGCAGATATCAGGGCACTGCAGGCCATGGCTTTCTCAGGCGTGGACTTTATAAGAAAGGTCCATGCTCTCAGAACTGTTACGTCACTGAGCGTAGACTTTGACAGCATTTTGATGCACAGAATGGAATGTTACAATTTTACTAGAATGTATATCAGATTTGTAGAATTTAATAACAATCTTTTGAGATGCATCACGCAAACAAATATTCTAACTCTGCGAAAATATTCCCGTGTTATTGCGCAGTGATTATTCGGATTAGTTTTGCAATCATGAAGCTAATCTCATTTAATATGTGGCTTGATTGAGTAGATAGCTGTCTGACATGATTCCATAAAGAATAATCCAGTAGGGGCAGATAGACGAAGTGACTGATTCAGCCTACTTATCTTATGTGTACGGAGAGGCGTCATTCAAGATATAATCGCACATACTAATGCATATAAACTGGATATATAAAACTTTTATAAACAGAGAATTACAAAGTGTTTCTCATCATATCTACATTCAAAATTAATAATCTGATTTCGTAAGCAAGATGTATAAAGTAGAATCTTAATTACTCGAATCGAATATTCGAACAGATGCTCGTGAAAATTCCAAGGAAGGGTTGAATATAAGAATAAATGCAAGTAAGCAAAAAAATCTTTGAAATCGTAAGCTCACTTCCCCCCCCCCAACGGCGGGCACTTGCCTATTTCAACAAGCCCTTCAGCATCGTTTTCAAGATCCCCTAAACACCATACCGTCTGGGCGGCTCGTAAGTTCACTTTTGCTCTACTATATTGATTATAAAATTCCTGGATCCTTTACACGAAAATTCATTATCATTATTTTCGCATTCATTAACTGTCATATCTTTCCCAAGCCTTTCATATTACAAATATGTTTCGGTTATTCATTGTGATTCTTTCACCTAAATAAAACAAATTTGCAATTTTAAAATTGCATTATTCTTAATTATGGTATTTAAACAGAAAATAAATGTGATTTCAACTAATTATAAAACATTTATCCATTAAACAAAAGAAAAAAATAAATGCTTTAGCTGAGGATGTGAGAAAAATAAAAAATTATGTGAATATTTCGGAACACACTGTATTTTTTCCGCATGATTTCTGCTGAAAAATAGGAATTAAAGACTAAATACAATGATTGCTAGCTGGGGGGATCCCTTTTTAGCTCAGATAAATAATGTGTTATTTCTAGTTCGTCTTATTTAAGTGCGAATTCTTTTGAAAATTTTAAGAACAATTTCATATCATTCAATAATAATTCATTTTACAAGAATAATCCAATTCATCAGCTTAATTTTCACATCTGTTACAAAAATTACTGTGTAGGGTTTTTCTTAATTTGCAGAATAAATTTATTTTAAGTTTACCTGTTCTCAACTTCTCAAACTTACCCACACATTCTCTCGCCAGGATGTAAATTTTAAGTTAAGTGAAGTGCTATTTAAACGTGTCATTATCTCAGTTTTATTCAGAGCGTGTTTCGCTAACCTAGCGCACGTTTCGTTCTTATTTTCGCGGTAACTCGAGTTAGGCGCTTTGGTCGTTTTCAGTTTAGTATCACGCCGTTTAGATCTCTGTGAGTGCATCTCTCATCGTGCTGACTGTTATTTTAGTTTGAGTTAATAAAGGGTTATTTTCACTCTTTTTCTGTGCTGGTATTTGTTTCACGCCTGTGCGAGAATTCGCCAGGTTCATCGTAGGATCTAAGTTTATGCATGTGGAAAGTTAGAGATAGATCTTACAACTGTAGGTGTTTATTCAGTAACTTACGAATGATGACCATAATTAAATAAATAAAAAAAAGCTTCAACTTTGAGTCGTCATTCACCCGTTTAAAGAATCTATACTACACACTGTGCATAAGAATGATTAAGAGACGGTTTCAGATACTTCGAATATTTTCTAAGAATCGCATTAAAATGTAACAGGCGCAATGGGCGAGTCAAACTTATTCAACCAGTCCATCCGGCGTAGTGGGTAGCGACGCTCATTGCCGTATTGAAGGGCCCGGGATCGAACCCCGGAGAAGGTATGCATGTTTGCAAATGTATCGTGTCTGTGCGGCATGAAGGCATTTTAAAAATGCGACAAACTAAAAGTCTTCTCGATAGGCTGGTGGTAGCGGGAAAAGGATGAGAGACCCTCGAAACCGTGCCCCCCTCTGATGTAGTTAGTTTTATAGTGGATTACGTAGTCGACTATGTTAGATGCCGAAATTGTTCGGCTAGTCCACCCTCAGAACAGGCCCAAGGTTTCAACCCCTGTCACCGCACTCTGGAGAGCACTGACACCAGCTGCCATACGGCGACGCTAGTCGTCTATTTGCTTAGCTACCAGTCGCTCGGGCTGTCCGTTGCAGGTAATAGGTGACGGAGGACGGGGACGTCTGGTGTTTAACAGAAGTAAACAAGCATATGTCCCGCGCCCTCCCCTACCTAGTGGCAGCAACTCCCTGGAGTCTCATGAGGCCACCTCGGGAGTTTATAGAAGAATTTTACGTAATTGTGCATGAGCATACAGGGGCGTCTTAAGAATACACTAGTTTTGATCGATAGGCGCATGATTTGTTACATCGAGATTTGTTAGACACAAATTACAACATCTGTTGCAGAGGGACATTGCCCAGCAAACCTGAGGCGCCACCCCTGGACTACTACAGCTATCTGTTCTAGGACATGCCAGATCCACGGGTCGGCCAATAAGTGACCTTTCCTGGGCCTCCAAAGCCACTACGTTCGTAATTTGTATACTCCCGTGGCCGTGACTGCCAAGGTACAAATCCTAGTTAGTAGCTTCACAGGGTTCTTTCTCAAAACTGGGGACCGGGCTGCGCTAAAACCGGGCTATCACCTAAATGACGCTCAAGGCTTTTAAGGCCCCGTTCAGACGAGGGCATAAAGGGCATAAGTGGTTAAAGCCGAGCTCCGTTGCCAAGGCAACCAGTCACTGCTACGTCACAGAATCTGGTTTAGGGCTCGTGGCATAGGGTTCCAAGTTTTCAACTTTACGCCGAGTTTGGGATAAGCGTCGACCAATCAGAGCAAAGCTAAATCGAAGCGGTTTTCTTTAAACGATTTCGCTGCCACATCGAAGGCGACGTTTTTTTATTATGGAACACATCGTATCCGAATGAGTTGTAATCGTATTCGAACAAAATAATGAGTTGTAATCCTATCCGAACGAAATAAAGAGTTGATCTCGCAAGAAATCTACGATGACATGCATTTTTTAATGAGTTTTTCAATTTATATTGAAAAATATGGATGAAACTCGTAAAGCGAAAGTTAAGCTCAGGATTATGCACGCTGTGTATGATCCTGTAGATGATTGATCCCATCCAATATTTTTCATTTTATTATGAAAATTCTTTAAAAAATGCATGCTTGCAAAAATTTTATTTTTTCTGTGTAAATTTTTATTATTATTACTTTCTTTCTATCTATATTTTTTTAAAAAAAATTATTACTATAATTTTTTTCCTGTTTAATTATTTTTGTATTTAAGAATAAATTTATTAAAAAAGCTGGAAATATTGTATTGCTATGTGCTTCAAATGCTGACTTTCTTTCCAAACAAACTTCATGAATTAATTTTACTAAAACATCAAATAAATATCAAGAATCTGCTGTTTTTTTTAACAGTAAAAATATTACTTAAAAAAAGAAAAAATTATTTTAACTTATTTAAGAATAATCACAATAGTCAATTCAATGATGTAAGCTTTGTATAAGTAATAAAAGATTAATCTTTTGAGAAAATGCTCATATGAATTACAAGGAAAAAAAATGTAGTGAAATATCCTTAAAACAAGTCAACAGTCTAGACAGTTTTGTCTCCTGTTGAAGTTCTTTTCTGTTTTTTAATTACGTTCTCTATGAAAGGAATTTACTTTTAATGAAACTAAATAGTACACATAATTCATAACATGGACTATAATTTAATTAATAGTATTTGTTATTATTATCCACTCTTTATTACTATAATTTGAATGGAGTTTTGATCATTAAATTCATGCTATTTCTCTGGTAGAAATTCCTGGATAAGGTATGAATGTTTGTAATTTTAATGTATTTGAAGACTTGTGTACCTAAAATTTGTCAATGTGAAATTACTTTTGAGATTTGGTCGTAAATAGAAATGACAACATATGTTGAAACTAAATTTAGGGGTGATGCTCATACATGCAAATTATTAAAAATAGATGTATACAAACAGCTGGCAAGACAGCAAAATGTATTTAATGATTGAGCATAAAATACATTGTTGGCTGAACGTTTCCTAGTATTGTACCAGTTGTGGGATACTAGTACTAGTGATAATTGATACTGGTAGTGCAGCAAACTAATATAGTGATCGTCAGGGACAGTGAATAAGGAGTGCTAAACACACATGTTTCACTGTCACAGAAACATGTCCCTTTTGATTGAAAATTAAAATAATAATAATAATAATAATAATGTATGGTAAGTACTGTTTTTAGCTTAACTGCTTTCACACCAGCAGAATAGAAAAATATTATATACAGGCTATCTGTTAGTTATCCTCAAGATTTTTTTAAAATTAGGCATATTTAGAATATCGTATTTCTCCTAAGAGAAATTATATATAAAAATTGAAGAAAGTTTTATATGTATAAATATGCATGTGCATGTTTATAGTATAGATAGTACTGCAGTACAATGCAGAAATATTCCATACTGCTTTGCACAGAAATATATGTGCCAACCAAGTATTGGTCTTTCAAAAAATATCTCTAGACCATTTCGTTCTTTTTCTTTTTTTTACCTTCTTCCGTTGCCTCTTGGCTTATAAGAAGGGCAGATAAAAGAGCATTCTGTTGAACCAGTAAAACTTTGTGGTGAGCTGAAAAAGCCATGACGCAAAATAACGAAAACAAACAGAGCGAGCGCGAGAAATCTATTGAACTAGAAAACAGCTCGCGAAAGGTGTAGATACATCCACGCATGCGCAAATTCAGCTTCTCTCATTGGCCACAGCTCAGACCCCCGTCTCGCAGGTGTGAACGGATGTCCCGTATTTTATGCCCTTATGACTATGCCTCTATGCGCTTTACGCCCACGTCTGAACGCAGCTTAATTCGCACAAGCGCATTTGACTTCTTGGTACGTTGAATGTCGTTGGCTTGTGTTGTAAGTGAGGCTAGTTACAACAACAACGAACTTATTCATCAGAGAATATTTTATAAAACAGGAACTTTATAGCAGTAGAAACCACTTAAAACTACTTGTTGAGAATGCGTTGATTCTAGTTTTAACCATTGCTAAATACTAAACAATTTTACCTGTTAATTAAAACACAATAACACGCCGAGCAAATACTAATTCAAAAGTCAAAAACAAAAATCAGCGTTATATTTTCACAGGACTAGTTTCAATGGTTTTACAGAACCGCTTTTGCAGCTGACGATGGTGGTTCGGTAAAACCATCGAAACTAGTCCTGTGAAAGTTTGAAAATATAACGCTGATTTTTGTTGTTTGACTTCTGAATTAGAATTCTACCTGTTGTTAGAAATTCACGTAAGTCAGATCGTAGCTCCTTACGTACTAACCTTAACAAAATTAATTATGAAGTTTACAATAATAAAAGCAATAACGCATTGCAAGTTCTCTTTCTTCTCTCCTGTCTTTTAACTGACTAGATTAACTTTAAATTAACGACTGGACATCTACAAAATCCGCGAACAAAAAAACAAACAATAGCTTCTTTGTATAGCGCATTTTCAGGTATATTATATTCTCTCAGCCTCCACCCCCCAAAAAAGAGACTCGGAGGAAAAGACTGTTTTTAGAGGATTAAAAACATAATAACTGACACCCTAAGTTATATTGCCATGCTAATGAAATATAAATAGCAGCTAATATGAGACCTTTAACCTACTAACTATAAAATTTGAATTTAAAGAAACAGATTGCAGTTTTCCTATACTTCTTATTCCTTTTTAATTTTGATTCTTTCTTTTTTTCTTCTGTTGATTCTTTTATGTTAAAAATAAAGCCAATTTCATTTGCTGTATCACATTAAAAATCTGTGAACGGCAGAAATAGAAGCTGAATCATTGCGAACGGTAGAGATACCAAGTTAGTATTACATCTTTCCTGAAATTCCTACTTAGCCTGAAGAACTATTATTAAATTACATCGGGACAAAGACAACGTTCTCTTCCTTTTATTTTAGATCAGAGAAAATTACGATCTGCTTTCAGAACTGAAATCCAATTTTTCTTTTCTCTATCTAGCACGGGTGTAGCACATTTTTCGTAGCAGCGTCGTTGGGCTTGATCGGTGTCAGATATATTCTGGCGTTGTAATTGGAACTATTTTCTCAAAACCACGAGGATAGTTTCGCGTTAGATGTCACTTTGTTATTTTAACTGAAACTGAAATATGTTTTTTATTTTCCTATTTAGGTTTAAAAAAACATTTTAAGATATTTTATGAGTTACTTCCGTCTTTACTTCTAACATTACCTCGTAATCTTTGTGAAGGAAATGCTTAACTTATTTTTTTTTATATACAAATAAATATATTTTCATATTTTAAAGAATGGAATAATGGGTGTCCATAAAAATATATGTGATATTTTGGCAGTCGAGCACATGCGTGACGAAGCTTGCCATCAGAGTCCGGGCATTGTTTGGCTGAGTGGAATATAGTAGAAATGATGACACAGAAAGATTTCACTTTTTACTATTCCATATCTTTATTTCATTTTTACTTTAGATGAAATTATCCAAATTACATATTCAATAGTGATTTAAACTAAGTACGATTAAATTTAGACTTTCTGCGTCATAACTATTTTAACAAAGGAAAGATGGGTTAAGCAGCAGCGAAGTGTTGTAGGAGCAGGAGGAGAGAAACAATCTATCTGATGCAAAATGGCTAGACTTCGTTATTTATGGAAGCGGTTACGTAATAGGATCGAATGTTCTCGAAAATACTGGTCTAGGGGGAAGATCCTGAAATCGCGGAACTAATTGGAGGTTGCTTGTTCACGTAGAGCATTTTTTATATTTTACATATAAATACAGAGTGGTTAAAAACTATATGTCATAAACTGAAAGGCAGGTAGAGGAGATCTGAATAAGCAAATTTCGTATAGGAATGTGCGTGCGATAATGCCACATTAAAGCGTTAGCGTGCAAAGCAATGCGAATCACAGGAAACTGAAAAGAAAAGTAAAGACAAAAGAGGGAAAACATATTAGCAGTTTAACAATATATGCTTGAAAGAGCGTCCACCAACAGCGATACAAGATTCCCAGCAGCGGCGAATGGATCAGCGTACATTAGAAAAGACGTCAAACATGTCGAGCACATGCCAAGCAGCAAAAGACAAGCGAGCACCAAGATTTTCTGTGGACTCTCGTGCACGAGGCTTTAAATATGACCCCAAAAGAAGCAATCCGAGCAGCCTTAAATCAGAGGAACGCTGTGGTCAGGGACTGGTCCTCCTTGTTCCTGGCCGTAGACAGCGTCCAGGTGATTCCTGATGTTCCGGCTGAAATGAGCTGGGGTTCCATCGTGCATGGATCCACATTCGTCTGCGAACAGCTGAAGGAACATCGAACCAAAAGTTCAGGTAAGACCTCCCTGTGGAAACACTCCCTGTACTTTCTTTGAGCAGTTAATCTATTTCCTTGTGCAGCCCCATACATGAAATGCATGGCGGTAAGTTCTGCATTGGTGTAATGATGCATGCTGCTCGAGATCCGTGGGGGAAATGCAGAATTCAGTTTTTATATGCCGTACTCATCAGCGGTCTACTAGTTCCCCGTTGAATTACAGCCCACACATTTCTATACGAAATCTGTTTATTATTTTCCTTTACATTTCAGACATATAATTTTGAACCACCCTGTATATACATATATAAATCTGAAAGCTGTCCAATTTTATATACGCTTAGAGGGGCGGGCGTGTTTTTCATTTCCATACACATACGCGCTTCGAGAGCATTTGGGCTAATGTTCCTTTGGGTTAAAAATATTTAAAAGCAGCCTATGTTTAGAATTTCTGATATGCAGTCTCTCGTGCTGGAGATAAAAAAGTTTTTTTTTCGTACAGTGTTGTTATTTTTCGATTTGAAATCGTCGAGTTTATTAATCAAAAATTAGTTAACATTTTACAAAAATTTGAAATACACAATAAAATATTTAAAAATAACATATCTTTAGAATTTGTGATAGACAGTCTCGCGCGCTGGAGATAAAAATAATTTTCCCGTAGAGTGTTACAATTACTAGCTTTGAAATCATTGCGTTTGTCAATCAAAAATTCGTTAAGGTTTTAAAAAACATGAAATCAATAATGAAACATATTTGAAATTCAAAATTCGGGCGTGCAGGTGCCCATGTTCGGCTGAAGGATTGCGTTATTCAAAATTTGAAGGCTCTAGGTTCCGTCGTTTTTTCACAGTGCGAGAAACATACATACATTCATGCAGATTCTTCATTATTTAATTTCTTTAAATATAATACAGGGCGATAATATTTGGTGGCAACAGTTTAAAAAGTGATTCGTCGTTCAGAGTGAAACACCACAAAATGCCGTTTTGAGATTAACAGCTCTTCTGGGCTACCGCCCCTTCGAGCTAATAATAATAATAGTAATCGTTTTTTATGTGCAGATATCGCGGACATACTATGGAGAGAGATATCCATTTATTCTTTGGCAATGTAAATCATGCACTTCCTTGAAATAATTTCTCTACTTTAGACGCAGCATTACGTTTAGTCTGTCAGAAAAATGACATTGACGCATATAGAGGTGCGAGAAATTTTTGACGAATATGCATTAGTGACACCAATGTGGTCAAATCGTCTCACATAAATCTGTAATAAATGGAGTAAAAGGTGAAGCGAGTGACTTTACTTCACATTTTCTAACATACGTTTATAACATATGTCGCATCTACATTTGGCGATGAAAAGAGGAGGCAAAAGACGTCATATTTATTTAGTGAAGGTGACTTGGGTTAGACTCCAGGCGTACAGGCTGGCTGCATGAGCGTTTTTGTGGTTTTCCTCATTGTAACGTGTAGACGAGCCGGTTTCCGTTACAAAGTACTTCACGAAGACATTCCTTTCCTTAGGCAGATAGCCCTAGTGTGCTTTTTTGTAACCAAACCAAACCAAACTTAGCGAAGCAAGTGCTAGAAAAAGGAATATTTCAGTTTGAAATTCTACAAGCGAATACGTGTTTCTAGTTTTCTCAATGGAGTGTGAATTTACTGGTTAATAATGAAGTCAGTCGCTGCGGGATTAGATAAGTGTTTAACGCTCCGACGTTTATCTCCAAGTGTTAATGTTGATGCATTTCGCACGAGTAAAAGACCAGATCTCAAGGGTAGTTACAGCGGATTTCAACAGCTACATATGTTTCCATTAACTCAAACATTTTCATAAAAAGTCACCAATTAATGATCAGGTTATAAGCTATTTCTCCTGCCTTCTTAGGATGCCTTCGTAGTATAGTGGTCACGGACCTCTGGAATACGCGCCCAGCGTATTCCAGAGGTTCGATTCCCGATGAGGGCGTTGCTCATTTTTCATGACTCCTGCTTCGAAAAAATACCGAATGTCTTTACAAGGTAACACAAAAAACGTTAAAAACGTCCCTTTAAGCGTATTCAGATTTTTATATATCTTTTGTCTGATTGTACATTTTACAGTAGTATGTTTATCTTTTAGCTAAACGTTTAGAAAAATTGAAAATATTTAAATTGCTTTACAATAAATGTTTTTAAAAGTTACCTATCCTCCGTAAAAAAATCTATAATTGAAGAGTTTATGAGAGTCTGAGAATTAGTTTCATGTGACAATGAATAATAATTTAATAATTATTTAATTTCAGGTGATAAAGATAAAATAATTTTAAATCAAATACTGAGGTACATTTTTAAGATCAGAAATCCAAAACAATTTGTTTTCAACCATAAATTTTAAAATGAACGTTTCTAGAAACCTTACTTAGTTCTTACTCTTCGTTCTTTTTACATTCATTTTAGCGCCTCTTATAAAATTAAAATACCAAATATCAACATTACAATGAACTGAAGCTATGGACACAACTGATTAAGTTATTGAAGATTATGCATATTTAACCTGGTGGTAGTCGAGGTAAAGCTAAGATAAATAAAAGTCAAAATGCAGAGATGAATCTTTATATGTTTAAGAATCGACGTGACAGCAGATTAGTGTCAATTGAAAACACGAAGAGCTAAAACGAACAGAACGAAAGAACGCGAGAAACCTAGACAATTAATTATTCCAGCCACAAAGTCAGCTGTTACCTAAGATGCATTACCGTTAGATCACCCAATTAAAATTGATGAAGCGAAGAAACCAGATAGATGATACTCTGCATCAGAGCACGAACTGTTAAGTTCGATTAAAAAAAAAAAAAAAAAAAAAAAGCATGAAAGGTTTCAGATTTTAAATTACGTCCAAAGGTGGGTTTTTTAACGTTTTTGTGTGTTAACTTTATTTATTAAATATCATGTTCTTTGCACTTAAACCATAAAATTCAGTTCAATAGCAATATCGCAAATTAATTTTTAAATGAGCCTATCTTTAGAATTTCCGATACCGAGTTCTGCGCTCTGGAGATAAAAAGGTTTTTTGCTCGCTTTAAAGTCCTTGAGTTTATTAATCAAAAATTCGTTAAAGTTTTGCAAAATATGAAATCGATAATAAAACAAATTCCAAATTTCAAATTTGGACTTCCACATGCCCATATTCGTAGGAGGATTATGCCATTCAAAATTCGATGATTCTATGTACCGTTGTTTTATCACAATGCGAGAAATATAAATACATTTATGTAGATTTTTCATTATTTAATTTCTTCAAACACAATGCAGGACTCTAGCATTTGGTGGCAACAGTTTGAAAAGTGAAACGGACATTTATTATAGTAAACCAACGCAAAATCGCAAAACGAAAACAATTTTCCTTCAGGGACAGAGTCCCTTTGGACTAAAAAAAAAAAAAAAAAAAAAAAAAAAAAAAAAAATGCTTAGAAAAACGCTGCTGAGGAAGTATGTTTTTCCAGACGGCAAAATTCACTCCACTATTGGGACAATTAAGGCATCCGGTGCAACCTCCAGTATCCGGAAATCCCTAAACTCCAAACGGCAGGCGCATGTCTGAAGCCAGGCCCGTGAAGAAGGGTGGCAAGTGAGGAAAGACTTGAGATCTCCGGAAGGCTTGCTAAAGAAAAAAAATATAAAAACTGTTTTTTTTTTTTTTTTTTTTTTAAAAAAAAAAAAAACGGAAATTTTGAAGATGAAGATAATAGCTCGATGGAGTGTACCCATGGTGCCCTTTCTTAGCTTTTGATATCGTAATAATCTTTTTAAAATTTTATACTTCTCCCCCCCCTCAAACAGCGATGTGCAGATATTTGTGATTGCTTATCCTTGCACATGTAAGAAATTAATAATACGCATCTATTAAGAACCAATATTTATTTCAGTGTTTCAATCATTAAGTTGTCTATGTGTATAGTCATATAAAATAACACGTTATAGAAAATTTCAATGAATGTATAATTTCCATTCCAAGTGAAAAAAAAAATGAATGACAAGTAAAATAAATAAAGAATACAAACGGGACGAGTTTTCTGTGTGTATGCAACAGAAGTGATTATTTCTTATTAACTTTTGACATACTAAACCGAGCCAGAACCGAATTAAACATTTTATTCAAATACATGCATTCCGAACAAAGGTATTTTCTAATTCATAGTTCAAACTTCCTCCGCTTGCCGCTTACTTTTGTACTTGCGACAAAAAACTAATTATTTGACGTATAATATGTTATTTTGACCTTAAAACTTTTTGACCTATTTTGTCATGCTGTTTATTAAGGAAGCCCTTTGTTCCTTTTACAGTAACTTTGTGAATGAAAAGTTTGATTAGCTTTTGCGCTCATTCAGAAGTCATAAAATAACTTTTTTTATGTAACCAAATACGTATTGTAAGCCAATAAAGAATGTTTTGTATTGTCGATATTTTTGCTTCCTTGTACGAAGTGAAGGAAGTATTGTCATTAAGAAAAATTCTGGGTACCATATTTTAACGAAAACATCCATTTTCACCGCTATCGAATGCAATTTAACGATGTTTTTGCGTGACATCTGTACCAAGGCCGAGCAGGTGTGCAGCGCGTGCAACGCACACGGGCAGCGAAAAACAAGGGACATATATAGTTCTATCAATCAATCAAACTTTTTTACAAATTTCCTGAAAATAAAACTTATAATGATTCGAATAAATATGCCGAATTTTAAATAGTTATTGAAAAATCAAAATAAGTCCGATTTCCCGATAGCATAGCATAGTTTAAGGAAAATAGATTGTTATTGCACAGTGTGTCGGTCCATTGTCCATTAATGTCTACTTTTTACACATCAACAGTTGATAGCAAAATTCGTGCAAAGCCGGCAATACCATAATAGAAAAGTTTTTTTTAAAAAATTATTTATTTATTTATTTATTTATTTTTTTTTTCCCAAAGTCCAAAGCGGCTTTGTCCCTGGAGGACTATTGTTTTCCTTTTGCGATTTTGCGTTGGTTCACTATAAATGTCCGTTTCACTTTTCAAACTGTTGCCACCCAATAAGTCCTGTATTATGTTTGAAGAAATTAAATAATGAAAAATCGGCATAAATGTATGCATATTTCTCGCGTTGTGATAAAACAACGGTACATACAGCCATCGAATTTTGAATGACGTAATCCTCCTGCGAATATGGACATGTGTAAGCTCAAATTTGGAATTTGTTTTATGATCGATTTCCTATTTTGTAAAACTTTAACGAATTTTTGATGAAAAAACTCAAGGATTTCAATGCGAGCAATGGCAACGTTGTACAGAAAAAACATTTTTATCTCCAGCGCGTGAGATTGCGTATCGAAAATTCTTAAGATATTGTGATAAGGTCACATAAAAGAAGAAGAGACTGAAGATTAATATGGACAAGGATCTCTCGTGAGAATAAGCTGAAAATTATTATTTTTTAACTTACAAACACGTTTTCAATAGTTGTTAAAATAGTCTTTATTAAAATAATTAAATCGTTGGCAATGTTAAAAACGCAAGCTCGAGAGCCACGAATTGCTCTCGAACGTAAAATGTACAGAATTTGATTTTTGACAAAATAGATAGGTTTTTCTCTGCAGAATTGTATGTAGCCATTTTATTTAGCATTCTATAAATTTTATTATGCTGTGTTTTGTTTTCAACCTGATGTCACAACCCAGGGTTTGCATAGCGGTTTCGACCACTACACCACATATGTTCAATTTAAAACTATTTTGCGATATTGCTCTTGAACTGAATTTTATGGCTTAAGTGCGAAGAACGTGATATTTAATAAATAAAGGTAACAGACAAAATGAAAAAAAAAAAAAAAAAAAAAAAAAAAACTTTTTGGACGTAATTTAAAATCTGAAACCTTTCATTTTTTTAAAATTTATTTTTTTTAATTAATTTTTTTTTTATTATTATCAGCGGCACTGGCGGCGGATTGTGGATCGATGCTTAACAAAGGCGTCTCAAAAATTACTGGTAAGGCCCGCCTAACGCTAGACGGCGCTGAGAGCGCCATTGAGTGGGTTCTGAGACTCGATGGAAGTTGCTCAATGGATGATGTGCGATTTCTGAGATTGAGATATTATTATATTTAATTAAATCAATTTATATTTTATTAATTGGTGATTATTGATTTTGATTTATTGATATGAGATGCGATATTGTGTTTTGCTGAACCACCACACTTTCGACAAACTTGGATTACCACTGAATCCTAAACCACCGATGCGCAATTACATTTGCGAAAGTTGCTTTACAAAAACATCTAATATGGTTAATATTACCTAAGACATAGGAATGTTTAAATTCATTATGCATTTGGAGCAATTAGAAGTTTTCAATTTAATAATAGCCTTACAATTTAGAAAAACAAAATAGAGGAAAGAAGTGATTTTTGTGTCTATGATATTACAACACTTATAAACAACGCGCGTTTTCCTTCTAAGTGTTGTACCTATATTTATGAAAAGGTAGTTTCTTCTAGTTTTATTTGGTATCAAGTTATTTGAGGAAAAAATCTTGCAGCTTCTTTTGATTAAATGATTTTCATTACAAAGCCTGTTTGAAAAATACTTCAGTATTATGCATGTTAGCGAAGTTTCCCGAAGATCTAAATTTTATTTTATGTTTTAGGGACTTAATAGTAATTTACTACTATATTAAAAAAATGCGGGTTTTGTGCGGTTTTTTAAAGACTTAAATGTAACAAGATACCATATAATTAAATAGGCGAATAAAGAGATTCAGAACATAGCACTAAAAACAAAAATAAAAGTATAAGGTATTTCTCCGGCTTTTCTTGCGTGCCTTCGTGATGTAGTGGTTCTGCACGCTCGGCCGGTAATTTAGAGGTCCGTGGTTCGATTCCCGGCGAAGGAGGTTGCTAATGTTTCATCTCTCCGGCTTATTCCCCCCCCCCCCGGAAAAAAAAAAAAAAAAAAAAAAAAAAAAAAAACTAATGTCTCTACAGTGGCGTCCGAACTAAAAGGGTGTTGGATGATGATTCTCCTCACCCAGGATTTGGCGATTGAGTCCCCTAAAAACCCCAGTCGCCCTTTTAAAAGGGGAGTATATAAGGTATTTGTCCCGCTTTTCTAGCGTGCCTTTGTAGTGTAGTGGTTCTGCACGCTGAGCGGATATTCCAGAGGTCCGTGGTTCGATTTCTGGCGAAGGCGGTTGCTAATTTTTCGTTTCTCCGGTTTTTCTAATTAACCTAATGTCTCTACAAAAGAAAACATATATTAAAAGTTAATCATGATCTATATACATCTGCCAGCTTACACGTATACTCCATCTCCTAGTTTACGAGTAATTTCATATCATCTAATCCATTTAGCCCCTTACCGTGTCACCGTGTTTACTATTTTCTCTATGTTAGCAGGATTTATCTATCTGATGGTTCTTCATAACACCACCTTTATGCATCACGTTCAAGACTGAATTGATGAAGCCGTGTTGAATTGTCACCAAATATTTAGCCTGATACATTGAGTTACAAATTAGGTAACAAAATTGTCTATTATTGTCTGTTTTGATATACGGTCAGATCATCCTTTTATTTTATTCGTTACACTAACAATTTCAGATATGTTTAATTTATTCACACAACAGGTTCAAATACCTTTTAAAATATAATTTGAATTTTTTTCCTCGCATTTAGAAATTGGCTAATGTAGGGAATAAATTTGTTTATACAATCAGCGTTTTTTTTTATCAATTCAACATATTTCAAATACACTCTTTGATGTTTAGATTTAAAATGTTTTTTTTCCAGATTTAACGATAATTTGAAATAAAAATTAATTTCTAATAAAAAATTACTTAAAATTATGTTTTTGATCTTATTATTTTTATCTTTCCTTGTATATTAAAAATAAAGTGACATATATCAAAATACGAATGATCACTTTAAATTAACATAGAGGAATGAAGAAAACAATATTTTTGTGGATTTTTATTAAAGATTTTCAATAAATATCGCACAAACGTACTCCTTATATGACCAGCTATAATTAGTTCCAATAATTTTCAGAAAATATAAAGCCATTAAACGAGATAAAGTTTTTACCACGTAAACACCTACGCTGCATTCATAAAAAAGAACTCACTACACACTGTATATACATGATACAAAATATCGTATTTTTCATTTCTAGATATTAGATAATTTCTGTCAAAGGAAACCCTCTGCATATAAATTTATATTATATAAATTATGTATGCATATCCGAAATGGCTTCGCCTAATTAGTACTGATAAATAGGACTCTGTTGGTATCAATTATTTCCGCAAGTTGTTGTATAAAACTTAATCCAAGACTTCAAGTGTCATTATTATACAGTAATGAATTGATTACAATATTACAATAAAGAATGTATTGATTGTTTCATACAAATTAATTATTTATTAGCTTATATATTGTTAGATATTACCTTACTGTGGAAATAAAACAAATGAAATAAAAAGGACAAAAAATCTGAAAGGTTTCAGATTTTATATTACGTCCAAAGGGGCGTTTTTTTAACGTTCTCTGTGTTACCTTTACTTATTAAACATCATGTTCTACGTACTAAAACTATAAAATTCAGTTCAACAGCAATATCGCAAATTAATTTTAAAATGAGCATATCTTTAGAATTTCCAATAAACAGTCTCGCGCGCTGGAGATTAATTTTTTTTTTTTTTTTTTTTGCTACAGTGTTGCCACTGCTTGCTTTGAAATCGTTTAGCTTTTTAATGAAAAATTCGTTGAAGTGTTACAAAATAAGAAATCGATAGTAAAACAAATTTCAAATTCCAATTAGGGCTTCCACATGCCCATTTTCTATGGAAGATTACGTTATTCAAATTTTGATGGCTTTAGGTACCGTTGTTTTATCACAATACGAGAAACATACATATATTTAAGCAGATTCTTCGTTATTTAATTTCTTTAAATATAAAGCAGGGCGATAATATATGGTGGTAACCATCTGAAAAGTGATATAGCCTTTTAAAGTTTTCAACGCAAAATGCCAAAACGAAATTAATAGTCCTTCAAGGCAAATTGCCGCTTTGGACTAATAATTATCAAATAATACAACGCATTTAGAGTTACAAATATTTTAATACCTTTAGCCTACTTCATTAATTTCACTGCAGTATCAACATTTAGTTAGATTATCGTAGATGCGGTACCACAATGATGATAAAAATTTCCATCCTACTTTTACATTATTACTACTCCGTCATGTTATTTGGAAGTAATATTCCATTGTGATCTAAAGTAACAGAAAACGCGCATCTTACAAATCACGCCGTTGCATCTTCAAATATCCCCAAAATGGAATTTGAATCACCGGAACCAAATAAAAGCATCAACAAAACTGAGAAACTGAAAACGATATCCTGAGAGCGAGAGTATAGGCGATTTGTTCCCAGATTATGAGATCACAATATTCCAATTTCAGCTCCAGGCATTCTGTTTCTTTTCCTCGCTGTATCTAAGAGTAAGAACTGTGTGTTGTAACTTTAAACCCCAAATGTATCATAAAGAAGATAACGAAACCGGGATTGAAATAAAATTTTTGTTGCAGGAAACCGCCATTTTTTAGAAAAGAAATAAATGGCATTTATTTGAGTATTTATTTATTGAGAATCATTCCGAATATTATTTCTCTAACATATTATTTCTCTTTTCTTAATAACTAAGAAAAGTAAGTAAAGATAATATTAAAAAAATATGCTTTAACACAATTAAAGATAAAATATTTCTAAACATTGAGCTGATATCGCAAGAAAGCATAACATCAGCGTTGAATTAAATGGTGGATAAATATTTATGTTTATGAAGGTAAATACGAATATTTTTAAATTTCTGTCGCTTATTGTAATAAAAATTCCGGCATGTACATTTAAGGTAAGAAACGCTTTTTAAAATCGAAATACTATTTGAGGAAATGATAATAATTTACTTCATATTAGCATTTATCGTCTTACCCACAAAAAGAAATTGAAAGAGAACTATACTGACAAAAATAATTAAGCCTTATTTTTAAAGTTTTGATTTTAAGAATCTGGCAACTCAAAATTTTATACCACGTTTGGATTCCTTGTGTGTAATTAATATCAAAAGTCAATTACTAGATAATAGGGTATATACATATAATTTAGCAACAGTCTCACAGATAATAAATAATTTAGTGAATTTCAAAGTATCTAGTGCAGATTATAAGTTTTTTTACGCAGTTTACATTATCTTTCTAATATGTGTACATCAGTTTCAAAACGACAACAGGCCGTATTTTACTAATGCACAGGAAAAGATGAAAAACGTTAGTTGTACTTAAAAGAGAAGAATAAATTACGGTGCTTTGTTTCATTATTAGGAGTTTTTCATTTTAATTTATACGATTTGGATATTAATATTATTGAAAGAAATAAAACAATATCTTTTACTTAAATATGAATGAAAACAATTGTTTGTTGCACATATTGTTGAATTTAAAGGTCCTTGCTTTTCGCAAGAAAATTTTCCCTTCTGCATAAAAAACATCCCGCGCACACATTTAATTCATCACAAAATTTATTGGACAATTAGACAAACAAGTACTGAGATTTTCAAATAGAGATTTTCAAATACAAAGTTAGGTTTATTGCTAAGGTATATATGTACGTAACATTAGCTAACGACTATTTCTTAATAATAGATCAAATCGAATTTCATATTTTGAAGTCACTAGCCGTAACCAATTTTTGCATTTTTCTGTACAAAACAGTGGGCTAAATTTGTGCCTTTATGTATTGAATATATTTCTACAAGTTAATCTCAAAAACCTTTTAATGCAATTACAAAATTCAAAATAAATGGTGAGAAAGGACGGAATTAAAGCACACTAAGTAGGGATGGATTAACCATTAAGCACGTGCTTAGGACATCGAGGAAAAGGGGCACCACAAAAAGTCCTTAGGTATTCAAAAAAGGGGGCACCAAGAAATTTCTCACTGCCGTTTTACCATAGAATATATGGTGCAGCTAACCAAAAGCGCAAGAGAGAAGGAATGAAAAAAAAAAAAATCTGGCGTAATTCTAGATAAGTTAGTTTGGTTTCAGTAAAGGATAAAGGAGCTAACAACTAATTCTCTGTTTCTCTTTGTATTTTGAAGAAAAATATTAAAATTTGGAAACTGCTTTCTTTGGAAGCATTTTCGAAGTTATGATACCTTAGCACCAAAAAACGTATGCGTTAATGAGCACGATATGGGAATTCATTTGAATATGAATAAAAAATGTTTGTGTATCATCAAAAATTTTCACAATCGAACATCCACTATAATCCAAAGGTTTGAGTTCATATTTCTTAATGTTTTTCGTATGCTGTATCCATAATTTGTATATACATCTAAATATATCTAATTTGTATTATATAATTTCATTATTTAAGTAAAGAAAAGATTACTTGCTAAACCAATGGAATGACACTAGTTCATATGTTTAAAATCATTATACATTCAGACACTCTCTGCAGAAAACTCTTCTCATTCTTTTAGCCCCCCCCCCCCGAAAAAAAAAAGAAAAAAAAAAAAAACGACAAAGAAGAACCACCATGAAAAGTGACCGTTTTTATTGAAATTAAATATAACAGTTAAGCTCATACATAGATCATAAAATGATTAAAAATTCAAGGCCATTGAACCAATCAGGAATTCGCAATTGCATATTAGATGTTCAAAGAAATAATTAGTGAATGCTCCGTTGGCGGGGATGTGTACTTGTAAACACTGAGATAAATGTGATAAAGATCCTAATCTTTAAAAAAAAAAAAAAAAAAAAAAAAAAAAGCTAAAGATCCTGCGATGCATTCTGCCAGACATTTTCGATTTTTGGGGATATCCAAATCTGTCAGTCTACCATATCCCATACATGTTCGAATGGCAAATGGTATGGTGACCTTGCTGTCCAAAAAAGAGTATCAACAGCTTGGAAACAGTTCAGAGATATGCCAGCCGTATGGGGGTCTAGCATTATCTTGTTAGAAAATGGCTCCAGAATTGCGTGCCGTAAAGGATAACGCAAGTGGCCGCAGGATGTCATCAACATATTTTTGAGCTCTTAAAGCTATATGCAGGAACACTAGGGTCGACCTGCTGTCCTAAAAGATAGCACCCCACACCATCACACCAGAGGTAATATCTGTGTGCCTCTGTAAAACAAAGGCTGACTGGGACCGCTGGTCTTGTCCTCTTCACGCACGGATCTTGTGGTCATCTTCTCCAAGACTGAAGCTGAATTAATCGCTGAACAGTAATGTGATGCCAGTCGGCAGCACACAATAATTTCACTATTGGTCATACACGTATAGTCCTGCCTCACTAACTTGCATGAAAGTAGAGTTAACAGATATGCATTTTATATTAGATATGCATCTCGTAAAACTTAGGCGTTACATTTGGCCAACAATGGATCGACCGGTGTGCAGGTCTACTCGATCGCCGGATCCACCATGCCTAGATTACTTCTTCTGGGGGCATAAGAAAAAAATGGTGTACGACACGAGCTGGTTTCTCGCAATGCAGTAGTTGTCGGAGAATACGAGACATGCCCAGAATCCTTCAGAATACTCGGAATTCCGTGTTGGAGTTTTGAGCCTGAATTAGAGCTCATGGAGGACACTCCGACCATCTTTTTCTTTTATTTTACAAGGTTATCTCAACTGCAGAAGCTTCATCTTTGGACTTTTAAAAAACGTCAGGACCCTAAGGGGATTGATTCATTCATTAATCTGGAAAGAGCAGGAGTAATGCATGTGCCGCTGCATGCCAGAATAACCAACAAAGTATCCGACCATCTTCATTGATCTCTGTGACTTTCGCAAATCTACATTTAGGATTAAAACGCATATTCATTTACGTGTTTCGCTTTAGTTTCTGATACTTTCTATGTACATTACTGCATTTGCATATCATTTCTACCCTGCTTTGCTATAGGATTTTGAGTCGCTACGTGATACTGGGTTCACCTTACCCTTCGTACAAGTGCCCAAGTCCTGGAATTGAGATATCCTGTATAATGTCAGAAAAGGAACGCTCTTTTAGAGTAATCAAAGCTAAATTATTTTCGGTTATTTTTTTCCGCTGAGATAAAAAGAAACATATATATATATATATATAGATTGTTACGAAATGTACAGGCGTGATAAGATAGCTTTCCCGAAAAGCAGTTTTAGGGTTGCTATAAAATGGCAAGGGAAGACAGGGTTGCCACATTTGGCGACAAAATTGGCGATATACCATGGACGGATGGAGAACCTTCTGGAACGAGTTCTTACCGGTTTAGCCCAGAATGTTTTCGAACACAAGCCGAAAGCTATATAAACCCTGCTGGTCTGCAGTCAGTGTGTGTCTCAGAAAGTGTGCCTCGTCTAGCGAGCCGCGCAGAGTCGATCGAGTTGACAGCCGGGCAACGAAGTGCCGAGTGGAACGTCGAGTGCACCGAAGGAGTCTCGTAGTATATCGCGATTAGTGCATCGTTCGAGAGAGCATATATATATATCGAATTTTCATTTATTTTAAAACTTCACTAAGCTGGCCTACTACACAATCACATTTCTTAAAATCTAAAGTTTCAACGATATCCATCACAGTTTGGAACTTCTAGACCGAACATGCTGTAACTTCTATGAAAGAATTACTATGAAAATTTAACTTGAGATAAAAAGTAAAGTGACAAGAATTAATGTCAAGAAGTAGAGTTCAGTGTAAGTAGAAACAGTAAATAAAAGGTGAAATCACTCAGACGAAACGAGTAAAAGTACGATGCAATGAGATCTGCTTTTAAAATGAAATCGCGGTTCATAAATTAACATCTATGAATTTTATTTCGAAATCACATTGAAATAATGCCCACAATGTACTGATTACCATCTTTTCAACTGGGGCATTAATATCTTTTTGAACCTTTTTGATTTATATTAAGGTACTACCTTTATTACGGCACGGATTTTAAGCGATTTTGTGAATACAGATTTTTAGCAGTATATTTGAATTTCCGTTTGAATTGTTAGATTATTTTTCCCATTTAAATAAATTTAATATTACTGTTCACTATAATTAATGCGAAAAACGTTCTGCAAAGTATTTTTATTTCAAATCAAAACTTCAATTTTAACTAATTACCCCTCAGTTTTAGATTCTAGGATACTAGAAAAGGTCGTTTCTAGAATTACACAAAATAACCTTGCAGAACAGACAAACAGTTTTGATGCAAAATAATTACTTGTTTCTAAATTTAAAAACCTGCCATCCAATTAAATCTATGTATATATGCAATATAAGCCGCCCAAACGGTATAGTGGGGAGGGGAGTCGACCGCACACCGAAGCGTCGAAGTTCGAATGCAATATATGCACTAATTCATGCGTCCCTCACTACTTCTCTCTCCCTCTTGGTTCGCATTCCAAATTCCTTCTGAGTAAGAAGACAGTCACGAGCATGTCTATATTCTCACACTCGCAAGAACGTAATAATTCGTATTCTGGCCATTATTGGGCTCATTCACATTACCAAAATTCAGACGTTTTAAAAATGATCAATTAGGTACTTGTTATTGACACGTAGCTGAAGAATACCCCCCAATGTCAGTTGCAACTCCGAAACTTTGGCGACCGCGAGATTATTCATATAAATCCCAAGTCGTGAATGTTCACAAAATTTCATGATTCCGTGACTAGTCTGGCCAATTTTGTCACTTTCTTCTGCAGTAAAATCAGTGCATTGGTCATAATTAATGATACAGGGCACCACTATTCATAAGAAAACATTTAAAATGAAGTCACCTGCTGTTTAACGAAACAATTTTTTAACTACATCGCCTCATTTGTTTAACAGATGTATTAAATACAAAACGTTATGAGAGAAGAAAACATTTATTTCGCCATTTTCATTCCACAATGCTAAGATTCATAGCGAAAGAATTCAAATCAGCAACTTCCCGCTTTCAATTTATGAAAGACCCCTGAACTTTAAGCAATCGAACAAAAGCAGTCACTGCCACTACTCCTACTACTACTACGCCACGACGCCGGGGAGGGGGGAAGAGGGAATGGGAGTAAAGGATAGAGGGTGAGGCGGGATGAAATCGGATGATGCGACCCGGATGCCAGAAAGCATCCTCGACTCTCGGTACTCCCATCTGGATGAGGATGCTATTTAGCATCTTCTCTTTCTCCGTCTGTGTTGCGGTTTACGAGTTTAAAATGATTTTGTTTGAAAAGCGGATGCAGGGCCCATTGTGCGAGATATTTCGAGCGGCGCTCGTGATGCTTATTGCGGAATTGGAAATACTAAAAATGTTTCGTATCACAAATGACAGTGAAGAACTCACAGTATTCTATTCTCGGGATGCGGATGTGGGATGAATCAGATTCGAATTTCTTTCCTGAAAGTTTTAATAGCTTGGTATATACATAAAAAAAAAATAAAAAAAAAAAAAAAAAAGATCATTTTTATGTGAGAAGCAATACGACTATACAAAATCATCTTCAGTCTCAACACGAAAGCTCAATAACTGATTATGGAACTTATTTCTGACTTGGAGTACGCCTACTGAATAACAGTGGGAAAGTTAGCATGCGTTAGCTATGTAAGACAAGGTACTACTTTTGTACAAACTTGCGAAACTGATCGAATGTTGTAAAGAATGGCAAATCGGGTTTTCTTCATTATTTTACTTCGTAAATAACCCGTTCCCGAGCTTTATTTTCATTGCGAATAGTCGCGAAATGCTGTTAATACCTTAATCAGATGTTGCCTCCATTTAGCAACTTCATAAGTTTCAAATGACTGCAACTATATTAATTACAGCGAATACTTTTGCTAACATAAAGAATACAAAAAGATAAAACTATACGGTATATATTTTCCAGTTGCTTAATTGATTTAAATTAGTAATTCAGAAGTCAAACAACAAACATCAGAGTTATATTTTCAAAGGACTAGTTTCGATGGTTTTACCGAACCATCATCCTCAGCTGAAAAGCTGCAAAGGCGCAAATGCAAAGCGCAAAAACATTTGCGCTTTTTCAGCTGAGGTTGATGGTTCGGTAAAACCATCGAAACCAGTCCCGTGAAAATTTGAAAATATAACGCTGATTTTTGTTGTTTGACTTCTGAATTAGTATTTGTTCGGCGTGTTATTGTGTCTTAATTATTAAATTAGTAGTTTTTTAATGTCTTCTGCGAAACCTTGGGTTTCTGTGAATGTTCTGTAGGGGTTCTTATAATCAAAATTCGAAAGAATTTATGAATATCACGAACACCGAAAAATTAACAACATAAAATAATTAATTAAATAATCCTTTTTTATTTCAATTGCTACTGCTACTTAAAATAATACAAAGTAAATCTATTTATTTATATGAGTAAATATGCAATGAAGTAATGATTTTATTTTCTACATAGAGTAAGCCAGATTAATGTAGTATTTCGGACACTTTTCTAACGTTTAATTTTATGAGGATATGCAAATCAAATCGCTAATTTACAATAATCCCCTAATACTCCATTTTAAATTTGGTTATTTCTCTTTCCCATCCTAAAAATAGTAATTACTTGCAGCAAACCTTTCTTAACTGCGTTAGTTCAAAAGTAATCACTGTCATATGATTCTAGCATAAGGCTACTGACCCAGGCATTAACATAACGATTCAATCAATAAAAAAATTTTAATTTTACATTTTGAAACACGAACACCAATCAAAACGAAATATAAAACAGTCCTTGGTGAACTTTCATCTTGGGCAGATAGCATTCGATATCTACTTCTCTGGCTACCTAGAGTGCTGTCGCCGCTTTTCTTACTACAGCATCTAAAAAACGTAAAAGTTATTCAAGAACAGACGCGCTTACAGCATCATGTTATCAACGATTTAACAGGAATGTTCCCGTCGGGAAATGAAACAGAAAAACTGAGACTAAAGTTTTATCTAGGTTATTTTATCAAAAAAATATTCAAAAAGTTTCGTGTACAGTCTCCATTTTTACTAGGATTTTGTCAGTTAAATATTCAAAAGGTTTCGTGTACAGTCTCCATTTTTACTAGGATCTGTTTTGACGAAACGCGATATGGAATTGGCTGGATTCGAAAATCATTATGTATTTCCCCTGAAGAGTTAATAATGAGATTCGAATTGGGCTAATTTACCATTCACCGCATTTTTGTATTTCTTGTATTTTTGCTTACGTCTTATATAACAATTGTATTTTTATTCAAATGTTTAAAGCTTGTCTTAACTTTAATCAACATATTACTTCCAATTTGATTTGAGTTTTAAATACACTTATCATTTGTAAGTATTCTAGTGATAATTTCGTTTTTTTTTTTTTTTTTTTTTTTTTTTTTTTTTTTTTGTATGTACACTTTTTATTTTATTGCACTTTATTTTAACTTATGTTACAAAATTTTTCACCGGAACCACAGTATCACAACAACTTTTAAGCAGAAGCATGAAGAATTTTCCTTTTACCTTGTTTTCTAATTTTTGCAGCTCAATGCGCAAAATTCTTGACCACAAAGGTCTTTTTTAGTTTGTGCACCTTTCTTAAAATCTTTCTCTCTCTCTCTGTATATATATATATATATATATATAATTTTAGGGGTTTATCGATACTATATATTTCAAAAACTACTGAAAATAGAATGCCAAGAAGGATGCTCATGAGAAAAAGGCTTATAATCTCAGAATAAAGGTAAGGTGAACTACAGAGTTCTGGCTCTGCGGTAGTGCTATAAAGGCTGTTAAAATAGAAACTTCACTGTATGCATGTAACACATAAGAATACCAAGGAATCCCCATTAGGATGAATCCTAAATTTTCTCGAATCTGAATCCGAGAATGTTCACAAATATATTAAATCTTCCCAACCTCTCTAATCATTAAAAAATCAAATCCCTCACTTGCGCAAATCAAACAGCCATAATATTTCATTTATTTCATATTTATAGCCATTGATCAAATATTTTTATTCGTATCATGTATAAAAATATAGAGTTTAACTGGTTTCGAAAAAATTATTGCTGATGTTAAGATAGTTTGATGAATCAGTTAAAGATACCCTTTCAGTAGAAGTCCTTTCTCAGGAAAAAGTATCCGATGCTGACTTCACCACGCCACTGTAACACTTCAAGCATATCCTCAGAGGACAAGAACAAAGCGCACAGTGAGAGATATGGATTAAAAGACCTTAGATGTGTAAAGGCATCCAATTTTCTGATTCATGAACTTGTCAAGAGCCTGATGATGCTTCATCTTTGCAAAATTTATTTAGGTCGGACTAAAAGGGCCTTGGACTTTGGTTTAAGAACATCTAACTCCCTTCTTCATGAATGTGTCAATATGCTGAAACTCATAGTCATTTAGCAAGATAATGTTTCATCAACTTAAATTATTTAATACCTAAAATTATAATAACTTCAGCAGAATCAGCTTCAGGCAAACGCAGTATAGGCAGCCACCCTAAAGTTGGTATCACACATGAGAGTATTTGGAAAGAGCTACTCACTCGTACAACTCTTGCGTTTGCCACATAATAAAAAACAGCTTATCACTATGGGTCCGTGGAATTACCATGATAAACGAAACGTTTACTCCCTAAAAAACATGGAATTTCGATTCAGAAAGTTGACTGGTTAAAATGCAAACAATCCAGAACTTTTTTCGGAATGGAGAAAAGGAAAAATCTTTCAGCGGTCAGTCTAGTGGACATTTGTTTGAAACAAGTTGTTTGTCGAAAATAGAGGCATGTGTGATAGTACTTTAAGGAGCCAACGAAATAGTTCTCAGAAGCAATAGTTAAATAAAGGCATATTTCGCTTAGAATTATTAATATATAATTTGTACGGGACGACAATTTTGCTGTAGAGCGAGGCCTAAATTACCGATTGATCACTTGGACGCATTTGCTAGGAATCATGCTACCAATATAGCATCAGATAGTCTACTCATCATTCAAAACGCAGTGTGTATCTTATTAATATCACAAGATTTGATGACGACCATAGAACACGGTATCACACATACGACTGCTATGTTATTCAATTTTGGTACTCCATACATCTTTTAAATTGAAAAATCAATTTTTATAATCATCAGTTCGTCCACATTAATTAAAAATCGATAAAGATTCTAACATTAACACAAAATGCAAAACTTAAAATTACGTATTATCCTAGCAAAAAATAAAACACGCTGAAGGACAACATCCTAAACATAATTTCCTAATAAGCAAGCTTCTAAGCCTAATAATTTAAGCTGACAGAAAATATATTTATTCTCGATCTCAAGAGCTTTGCTCGATATAATTAAACCACTTTAACTAGATTAATCCCGTTCGAGGGAGAATTCTGTATTTGATGCACTTTAGTATACGAAGTGTAGTATTCATGGAACAGTAATTATGTGAATTATTAGAACCTCGAAACGGATAGTTGGAAGTTCTGCCATTTATTACACAAGTTCTGGAAATAATAAAATAAGCTAGAAGTAAAGGATATTTTATGAATAGAATCAATTAGATTCCCCCTTTCCATCTTTAAAGATAAATTCGGAAATAGCCTAGTAAATGCTACATCCTATTACAATAAATAACATCAACGTAAATTGCTACGAAAGAATAATTGCTATTTGAAGAGCACTATAATACAGAGGACTTTTAATGTATCATTAATCTTAAAGGATAGGGAAATTTTTCAAAAGATCTGAGATTTTTTAATATAATGAGTCTTTTGCAGATTCAGGTAAAGATATGAATTGTAGATGCAACGAAGAAATATGTATTTATAAATTTAAAAAAATATTTGCTTGAGTACATATTGTATAATATAAATTGTGTTCCCGTATAAGTAATGCTAATGGTACCTATAATTGTAAAGCGTTTTTATTATCTTTTTTAATAATTTATCTTGATATAAAAATTGCAATTTATCTGAAGTAAATATATTGTAAAACTATACTCATTTCTGCATTTTTAACAGATAAAATTTAATAAACACTTTAAAAAAATTTGATGTGTACACCACATGAGTTCCTTGTACGGAATATTAAATTATACGCATTTTTTGCTGCATTTCATTTAAAATTATTTCCCAGAATTTCATTTGAGATATATTTCTTATTCAGTTAATTCAGTTCTAATTTCGCGGCAAGGCAAAAATACATAAAATCTCAAAATATTTTTATTAAAAATTGAAAAAATATAAAACACGAAATAGAGTTAAAACAATTTTAAAAATGTTTACAATTTAAATTAGAATTTATACGCAAAAACAAGTAATTCGGCCAGCGTGCAAGAAGGCAGTCATTTCGGTGCACAAAACTGAAAGTTTACTTTTGGTACCACTCGGCAAAAAGACACTGAAGATGCGAAAACTGAAAAAGAGTTTTGTAATTCTAGCAGCTACTTTTGTTTTGTAGTTCTGCTTAATGTAGAAATAGAACGTCATATAGAATATTTAGAAAAGGAAGCTCAAGTCTGCTTTAAATTACTGATTTGCATAAAAGCTTCTATTGTTTATGGCTAAAAGGAGCCAGAGGGGTCTAATTAATCAAAATACGCAAAGTGAAATTCACAGGAATATACTATTCAGTTGAAATAGTACTAATAATTTGTATTAGAGTATTATACCTATTTATAATGTTGTGGTGTATATAGTCAAAATACACTTCATTAATCCTTATAGATATTTATTTTATATTTACATATTCTATATACAGAAATATTTACAACTTTTAATCAAACATAGTTTTAAAAATTAAGCAGGTTTCAAACTATTCTACTCGGGCGTTTTTATTAACCTAAACTCAGAGCTAATTACTACTTTCCCATGCTGCTTCTTCGCATTGTCACTCTTCCCTTCCGCAGGGAATGAGAAAAATCTATTGACTGAACATGGAAACATACCTAACACCGTAAATTACTTATTAAACTAATCAAGCAGAGCTAAGGAAAACTCTGGAGTTCATATATCCATAAATTCAGAATATTAAAGTTTCTGCTACATATTTTATAGCAATTTCATGAAATATTTTAATTCTATTAATTTGTAATCATATTTTAGATGAATAAAATATCTAAAACCGCACGATATTCTACTATTCACACCCTACCACAGACATGAGCTGTTTGATATATATATATAATCTTAAAGCATTTAAATTAACTAGTAAATTGGAATAAAAGCAAGGCAAATCCTCTGTAATATAATAATTGCAACCGTGTATAAAAGGTGTAACACAATATCGAAACTAATCCAACAATCTCGGAAAATAAAAATGCGTAAAGGAAAATATACAAAATTATATAAGTAAACATTAATCTCCTTTTTTTTTTTTTTGAAACTCCGATTCAGAAATCATCAGGGAAGCATGAGTTAAAGCTTTACAAAAGTCGATTATTATGTTTCGTTCTTCCGCTCCATTTGAGTTCAAAAACCGTTAAATTTTTATTAACCTTTGTTGCATCATGTCCACTCTAATAGAAAAAAAGTTTAAATTTGTTTATTCTCCTGTAAATGCCTTAACAGATTCCATTCCTGTGTTCATTCATTCTATATTTTTAGAACTTTCAACTGTCGATCCTAGATGGCTGTATAGCATCACTAAGTAAAGCACTGCTATTTGGAAAATGGCTGCTACTTCTGTTTCCAGGTTAGTACAATTTCTCATAGTAAACATTATATACTATTGCTTACATTTTCTTATACTGCCATTTTTTATTCATAATTAGTCATTTTAGACATTTTATTTTAAATGTCAGTTTGAGAAAATTGGGGAGTGGGTAGATAAAGATCTGCCGAAAAGAGTGAATTGAGACCCAAATGGACTGCTTATCGAGCCAAAATATCATTGGAAATTTTTATCTTTGGCAAGGAATTTCTAGAGCATTTGACATTTGAATCCAATAGGTACAGGTTACAAAATCGTAGCAAAATGAATTCAATCGCAATCGACGAAATGAAGGTATTTTGAAGGATCTGTAGGTACATGTCAGTTGTAGATTTAACATTTAGAAAATGGTAATGATCGCTGCAAACAAGGCATAAAATGATTTCAAATGCAATGACCGTAAATCGTTGGGAAGAGATTTGTATGCATGTACGTATATGCATGCTGTCCACTGTTGTGAACAAACTGTAGCAATTATTTAAAACGAAATTTAAATAAAATTATTTTTTTATTATTACTAAGGTTATTTAAAGTAGAAAAAATACAAAACATTTTCGTTTAACTTCTCTAGATTATTTGTATGCAACAAAGGGTTAAAGACTTTAAAATTCATATAAAACGGAAAACTCGAATCTCAAATGTACCAGAATTTTCCCTACACGTTTTCGAAACACTTGGGAAAAAGAATAAAACATTGCATAGCGCCAAAATGATTATTAAAAAATCCACAGAACTTTACATTGTGTACATTGAAATTTAAAAGCCAATATATACTAATTCGAAATTCAAATCAAGTATAAATAAAAAGCAAAACTAATAGTCATTCAAACAAACTAAAAAATTGGGAGTTCTCTGATTATGCTAAACTAAACTTTTATTATCAAGAAAACGAAAAACTGTGCTTAGAGATTTCTATAAACAAAAAAGTAAACTCTGAGCCTCAAACAGCTAAAAACTGAAAACCTATTTGAAACATTAATTGAAAAATTGAAAACCGCAAACTTGCTGAAATCTTACACGACCTTCTTGCATGATATAACTGAATTCTAATGATGACCTAATGGTGTTCTTGCTATAATGAATCCAACTGTATAAAATCGCATTGCCAACAATAGTTGGGTTATTATAATTAACCCAACTATTGCTCGGATATGTAACTAGATTCCTTATTCAGTAATCATATTAATATATCGTTAAAAATAGATAAACCACTTTTACTACTGTAAATAAAAAAAAAAAAAAGTATAGGCAATAAATTAATTTAATATACGAAAATAAAAGAAATCGCTCGAAATTTTCTTTGAGAAGTTGTTGCGAATTTGGCAGACATTTGGCAGAAATCCGAATTCATTCCCCTTTAATCATTTGCAAATGAATTTATTTTTAATTAGAACAGAGGAACTTTGCTATGAGAATTTATCAAAATGGCGAAGGTAACTGAGCAAAGAACATGCATTAAATATAGTTTTTACAATGGAATTTAGCTTTAAAGTACTGGAAATATTTCAAAAAGCTTTTCTGGATAGTTCTTTAGAAACTATTTGATGAATTACAGACTCAAAATTCGTCGAAAATGAACCAGAGGCTGATAGGACTGATAATTGGATAGAAATCTGATGACCAAAACATGGACCTCGCTTTGATTCAGAGCATCAACAGTCAAATAATGGGCTGAAAGTTGAAGAAAGACTAAAAGTCCACGTCAGAGTTCGGTCGAAAATCAAGGTAATGTTGACTTCAATCAAGGTAATTTGTCTCGACTCTTCTTGTAATACGCATAATGAAATTCTATCAGCTTACCAAAATTCAGCAAGTTGAATTGCTAAACTAGAATTCAGCACGTTGAATTTAAAATTCAGGAATATTATTTGTGTAATTTGCGAGATTTTACGTGAAGCAATTCATACCAAACGACTTGAATTGTGGCGAAAGAACTCCTGGGTTTTGCAGCTGGATAATGCAGCTCCTCTTAATGCTCTTGTTCGTAGTTCGATAATTTTTCACTAAAATTTCAGCAAACGCAGCTCCACAAGTTCCGAATTCCCATGATATGAGCTGCATCTTTTTTATTTTCATGATTAAAACTTCCACCTTATGTCACCCAACGGATTCAATAAAAGAAAATCTCCTGAGTCCCGAAGCGATTACATGAAAGCGACCCAAAAAATGCTTCGATGATTGGAAGAAAAAAATCAATGTTAATCATCGATGTTCATGTCAAAGGAAAAGGTTTATTTTGAAGAGTGTGTAATAAATATTTTCGATTAATGTATTGAAATTTTGTGCATTATAGAGCCTTTCTTTGTACTTTTTAATCAAGTAATATTTATTCACAGGTACCGCCCGATGTGAAAAATATTTTAAAGTCTTCAGAATAAACACGTTTGAGAAACATTGAAGTTGTGTAATTTAACTGCTAATTCAATAATTTTCACACAGGGGTTCTACAAAACTGAGAAATATCCCAAACGTTCCTTCAGTATAGAAATGTTTGAGATAAACTGTATTAAGAGGCCTCACCAAGGAAATTTTCGACTGAATTCGTCTCAATAGTTCAAAACACTGCAAAAACCAGAGCAGAACTAACGATTAATACCTCAAACAAGTACTAAAGCATAAATCGAAAGTCCCCACATCCCCGTGGAAAAACAGCAGCAGATGCCCTTGTACTGGGCTCGCGAACTGAAAGCAGGTGGGGGTGGGTCACGGTAGGGGCACACACCACAATAGGGCGATGACGTCACCCCGCCAAACGATCAATATTACGATCGTTTTGGCGCCGTTCCATGTGACCCGTCTTCTGAGCCCCACCTTCGTCCATTTCCTCCCCCGTCTCCTTTTCCCGAAAAACCTCGTTCCCAGGAGCACAGATCTTTTCTGAAATGATGATAATAACGGCAGCATAAACAAAATTCTATTCCAGAAATAAAACGCACGATCTTTAGGTCATTAGGGGTAATACCTTGCGGAAGAACTGGGGGAGGGTTATGCGGAATCGCACCAAAATGGGATTTAAGATGTCTTTTGAAGTACCATTTCTCTCACACCTCTTGCTAAATACAATACTAGTCGATATTATTAGCGTATTTAATATTCAGAAATCCACAATTAGAATAAAAACGATAATTCACTAAACTGAATTTTATGCCAAATTCTTTAAGACCAAATAAATAATTGGACATGGATACCGGAATGGAATAGAAGCTGATTAAAGTGCGAAAAGAATGCACATCACTAAATATCAAATCCTTCTTAAAAGTATGGGGGGGGGGAGTTCAACGTAACAATTATGCGGATCATAAGAGGAAGGATGTTCTTCCTTTCTTTCCAGTTTATTCAACAATCTTTTATAACTAGTCCAATTAGTTGCCGAGTGGTTAAGAGAGCTGAACATTGGTAGTTCAATCTGGGTTTGGGTCCATGCAGATGGATTGGCTTGTATGACTGTTTTTTTATTGTTTACTTTTTGTACTTACATTTTTATTTCATACTTTTGTTTGTATACAAATAATAGATTTGTATACAAACTATCTGAACTAGATTTATATACAAGACGTAAAATAGGCTTAAAGAAAGGTTACTTTTTACTGATCTAAATCGGCTATAACATTTAATTTAAGTAGTTTTTATTAGATAGCAGTTCTTTTAGACTGTAGTTTTAGTAGACACGGTTTTTTTTTTTTTTTTTTTTTTTTGTCCAAAGGGGCTCTGTCCCTAAAGGACTATTGTTTTCGTTTTGCGCCGATTCCCTACAAACGGCGAATCACTTTTCAAATTGTTGCAACAAAGTATTATCGCCCTGTGTTATATTTAAAGAAATTAAGTAATGAAAATTCTGCATAAATGTATGTATAATTCTCGCATTGTGATAAAACAACGATACATAAAGCCATCAAATTTTGAATGACGTAATATTCCTACGAATATGGGCATGTGGAACATGTGGAAGACCAAATTTGAAATTTGGAATTTGTTTTGTGATCGCTATCCTATTTTGTAACACTTTAACGAATTTATCATTAACAAACTCAAGGATTTCAAAGCGAGCAATGACAACGTTGTACAGAAAAAACATTTTTATCTCCAGCGCGTGAGTTTCTGTATCAGAAATTCTAGAGGATACGCCCATTTTAAAACTATTTTGCGATATTGCTGTTGAACTTAATTTTATGGTTTAAGTGCAAAGAACGTGATATTTAATAAATAAATGTAACAGAGAAAATGTTAAAAAAACGCCCCTCTGGACATAATTTAAGATCTGAAACATTTCAGATTTTTTTTTAAACTTTTTTTTAAAGACAGAGCATGATGACTAACAAATTCAAATGTGTCATAGGGCAGTCTGCTCTTCTAGACCTTCCGAGGCTGTGGCGTAGTGGAAGTAAGCTCTCTTCTGCAGTGTGCCAGTGTTTACTTTATGTGTAACGCGAATACGCACTAGTTTCTCTTAAAAGTCCTCCACGAAGGCATCCCTTCCCTTAGCCAAATGTATGCCTTCGCCTCAGTCTTCATATGCTTTGATATATTCAAATAGGTTAAACTAACCTTATTTTATAATTTTGAAGATAAATTTCTGCCCCTTCACAGTTTCAGATTTAGCCACGAATTAAGTTAGTTTGATTTGGTTTATTTAATTACGTCAAAGCACACGAGGACTATCTGCATAAAGAGAAATGCTTTCGTGAAGGACTCTCTAAAGGAAACTGGCTCGTATACACGTTACACATGGTACAAACCATGAAAACGTCCTTGCAGCTAGCGTTCACCGGGATTCAAACCTCGGACCGAAGTACCAATGTTCAGCGACTTTGCCGCTCGGCCAACAGCCATGTGTTAGGAAAGATAAATATAAGTTCTGGTGTGTGTTTAATTAATACTGAGCTAACGTGTGCATAAAATAATGAAAGTAACGTTACGAGAAAAATGGAAAGGCTTGAAAATGGACGTTTATAATGTCAATATATTCTAATATGAGTTCCTAATTATAATATGAGTAATTCCAGTGTTTGTAATATCTAGTATGTTCTAATATATGATGGCACATCATATTAGAACATAAAATTAAAACTTGTATTAAAAGAGCAGACCAAAAACTATCGCCAAAGACATGCAAGTACTGCTAACCCCCCTCCCCTCCACACCATTGCAGAGCAAAGACAGTATAGCGTCTTGGGTCAAGAAGCATTTCTTGAATCCTTAACTATACTATTAGTATAACTATAGTAGGTAACTTAATTAAACGAATTTTAGAATAGTTGGGACAAAAATGAGCGTTGGCGCTCCGGATAGTTTCAATATATTTCACCACTTAATTCCATCTTAATTTTTCTTTATTGCCTATCCTTGAGATAAGCAAAACCGTTCTTTAATGGGATTAAATCAGAATCATTCGTTCACTGAAAATCGGATCTTTTTATGACCTTTTTTATGACCGCTTACTAACCTTGATAAAAAAGTTCGGGAATTGGAAGTGGATCAAGAATGGTCAGCAAGGATGAAGCAAAAACTGGAAAGAATCGAAGGGGATTGGGAACACTTAGCCAGGATGAAGCAAACAGTGAAATAAAACGAACAAACAGTGCGATCAGGAACTGATTTCTTTCAAATGTAATTTTCGGATTGCTTAAAACCTCTTTTCAACACTGAACTAGCAACGAAATTCCAGAATAAAAAATTTCAAAGAGTTGGGAAGTAAACATTTAATTCAGTTTTACATGTGATGAGAAGCATTTTTTCCTCTCCCAAACCAACAATCGAACTTTCCTGGCACGCTTCCGATGAAAACTTCTTGGTGGGTAAACTCCGAAACATCTACCGCTCGTTTTTGAGGAATCAGAGTTTACTCGGTCAATAAAGTGAATCGATTTCGTGAAATAATAGCATGTCTCTAATGCTGACCAGCGCGTTTTTTCAGGCATTTTTGGCCTTTGATAAAAAATCTATTAACGAATTCTAAACGGCTCACTTAAAGTATTTGTAACTAGATGAAAACTGGAATTTTTATTAGAATGATATCGAATGTGGTAGTGGTTCTGCAAGTGTGTAGTGGTAGTGGTTCTGCACACCAGGCCCAGTGTGCAGAACCACTACCACTACACACATGGATAAGAAATAGCAATAAAACGATATTTTCCATTTTTAAACGCATCATACGGATTTGCGTTAAATAGCATTTAAGTTAATGCGCAGAATATTTTACATTATTACTTCAAAGGGGCTTTGTGCCTGAGGGACTATTCTTTTCGTTTTTCGATTTTGCCTCGAACCAGTCTGAACGTCCGTTTCACTTTTCAAACTGTTGCCACCAAATATTATCACCGTGCATTATATTTGAAGAAATTAAATAATGACGAATCTGCTTAAATGTATGTATAATTCTCGCATTGTGATAAAAAAACGGTACACAGAGCCATCTAATTTTAAATGACGTAATCCTGCCGCGAATGTGGGCAGGTGGAAGCTCAAATTTGAAATTCGGAATTTGTTTTATTATCGGTTTCATATTTTGTAAAACTTTAACGAATTTTTGATTAAGAAACTCAAGAACTCCAAAGCAAGGAATAGCAGTGCTTGTAGAGTCATTAGCTAATTGGAAGCAGGAAAGATGAAAAATATGTAACCGCCTTCGCCGGGAATCGAACCACGGACCTCTGGAATACCGGCCCAGTGTGCAGAACCACTACACCACGAAGGCTCGCTACGGAAGTGGGAGGAATACCTTATATACTGTACAGAAAAACATTTTTATCTCCAGCGCGTGAGACTCTGTATCGGAAATTCTAAAGATATGCTCAATTTCAAGTTATTTTCCGATATCGCTGTTGAACTGAATTTTATGGTTTAGGTGCGAAGAATATGATATTTTATAAATAAAGGTAACACAAAATGTTGAAAAAAAGGTCTTTTGGAAGTAATTTAAAATCTGAAAAAAACCTTACAGATTTTCTTTTCTTTTCTTTTCTTTTTTTTTTTTTTCTTTTCTTTTCTTTTATATATATATGTGTGTGTGTGTGTATTTTTTTTACGAAATGTAAAAAAAAATATAAATAAAAAAAATCTGAAAGCCTTCAGATTTTATATTATGCCTAAAGAGTCGTTTTTTAACGTTTCGCGTGTTACCTTTAGTTATTAAATATCATGTTCTTCGCACATAAACCATAAAATTCAATTCAACAGCAATATCACAAAATATTTAAAACAGCATACTTTTAGAATATCCGATACACAATCTCGCGTGCAGGAGATAAAAATGCTTTTTTTTTTTTTTTTTTTTTTTTTTCCCGAACGGTGCTGCCATTGCTCGCTTTCAAATCGTTGAGTTTGTTAATCAAAAATTCATTAATGTTTGGCAAAATACGAAATAGATAATAAACAAATTGAAAATTCCAAATTTGAGCTTCCAGATGCCCATATTCGAATGGAGGACTACGTTATTCAAAATTAGATGTCTCTAGGTACCACTGTTTTATCACAGTGCGAGAAACATACATGCATTCATGCAGATTCTATTCATGCTATTTAATTTCTTTAAATATAGTGTAGGGCTCTAATAGTTGGTTGCAATAATTTGAAAAAAGAACCAACGTTTATAGTGAACCGACGCAACCCGCCAAACGAAATTAATAGCCCTTCAGAGCAAATTCCCCTTTGGGCTAAACATATTAAAAAATGATGTATTGCAATGAATATAGACATTTTTTTGGAAGAATGGAAGTATGAATTAGGGAGAAAATTACAAGATTTGATTTCGAACTTTTTTATAGTTAATGCTGTGGCTGGTGCTATCTGTACTATTCAAAATCTGTGCTCGTCTGTCTTGTTTGTTTGTGGCATTATCTCTTCCGGAACGGCGAGGAGTTGAGAGTCAAGAGAGTTATCTCTGAATTTCAAAAATTTCTTGGGAAGCCATTTCGACCATTCTCATTTTCGTACGACTTTAACTAGCCGAAATGTTAATTCAAAACTCTTAATACGCTAATTTTCGCCCTCATTTTTGTGGCAACAGTCTAGCACGCTGAAGATAAAAACGTTTTATTTTGAAAAGTTTTGCCACTGCTCGCTTTCAAATCGTAGAGTTTTTTAATAAAAATTTGTAAGTTTTACAAAATATGAACTAAAATTAGCATTTGCCAAACTTTAAACATATTACTATTATATAAGATCATATTATGAGGCTGAAGAAAGCATGCAATTGCAAGTGACGTCATTGTATGTCGAAAATGTTTCATTAATATCTGCATTTTAAAGGAACAGCTGGTGTTGACAACTACTTTTTTTCAGTTTAGTATAACTGACACGATATATGACAAGTTTATGCTTTTATTGATATTGTGAAAATGTAGTTATATTACATTAAATTTAAATCATGATGTTATCTGTATTAACCTGAAGTGTCAAACGTTTTTGTTTCTTGGTTTAGCAATAAAAAAAATTATTTACGAATTAGTTGTTGCTTGGAAAGAATGAACTGATTTCATTCATACTGAAATGTTCTTATACATTTGGTTTCGAGGGGTACATAGAACTTACAAATTTTGCTTTGGTTGTAGCCCGCTAATAACGTATAAAATTCATTAATTTGAGCTTATTATTACCGCTCAACAATTAATACACAACCGCGCAAATTTGACTTTAAAATGAAGCCTGTTCTGGAAGCTATTAAACGAAATTATGTCAATTTTATTATAATCTCAGGTTGATTTCGTAGTCACAATATGAGGAAAATTCATCATAAGACAGAATAAGAGAATAGGATGGATATTCTTAATATATAACCAATTAGCTTCTCTTTAATAGACAAAGAAAGGAAATACATAATAACATTTTGTGAATAATCATTTTTTTTAATGGTAATAAACTTCATATGAAAAAAAAAAGTTATATTAGCTCTGCACAGCTTATTTCTTATTAAGAGTTAATGGTAAACAAATACGAACTAGCACGAATGAACTAGTGTAATATTCAGCAATGAATATAATATTGTAGAGGTCATTAGGATTTTTTGGAAACAGGAAATGTCAAAATAAGCAATAAACTTGCTGGAACTCGAACTATGGACCTCTCGAAATCGCGTCCAGGGTGCTGACCACTACATTACGAAGGCATGCTAAGAAGGTGGGAGAAATACCTTATACACACCCCTTTTAAAGAGCGACTGGGATTTTAGGGGACGCAATCACCAAATCCTGGTGGAAGAATCATCATTCACCGCCTTTTAGTTTGGGCGCAACTGTAGAGACATTAGGTTTTTTTTCGAAGCAGGAGAGATAAAAATGAGCAATGCCCTCGCCGGGACTAGAATTACGGACCTCTCGAATAAGCGTCGAGTATGCTTCCAGTTACACCACGAAGACATGCTATGAAGGCGGGAGAAATACCTTATATAGCCCTCCTTTTAAAGGGCGACTGGGGATTAGGAAACCCATTTGCCAAATCCTGGTTATGGAGAATCATCTTCCACCACCTTTTTTAATTCTGGCGCGACTGTAAAGTCATTAGTACTTTTTGGAAGCAGGAGATGTGAAAAATGGGAAATGCCCTCGCCGGGACTCGAACCATGAACCTTTCGAATTCGCGTCGAGCGTTCTGACCACTACACTACGAAGGCATGCTAAGAAGGCGGGAGAAAACCTTATAATATAAATGAAATTATTCACTTTTTAAAAAACGGTATAAATAAAATTTATTTTAAATAATTTACTAACTATTAATATTACTATTTAACTTTAAAAGGTTAGGTAATTAATAAAATTTCGTTGTTTATTAATATGAAATTATAATAAATAAAGAAATTTATCTATCGATAATATATTAAAAATTTTAATAATAAGTAAGTAATAAATAATAAATGGTTATAAAAGAAAAAAATAGCAAATGTTATAATAAAGATCTGTCCTTTTTCCCCAAACACAACTTTATAACTCTTTAGGATGAAGTTTGGATTCCTCCTGAAATGTGGTTCCATCATCATTTGACATTTATTAAGCTTTATAAGCATCTTAAGTTATACAAACTAATTATTCAATGTGTACAAATATATCTGACTTTGTACAGAAACAAAATTTTCTCATTAAAGATTTTAAAGATGAAAGAATCTTTTTCTAAATTTGTTTCAAAGATTCTTTTTAAAATTTGGTATAACGTTTTTAAATTTTCTTAATTACTAAAAACATTGCAACTTATTTAATTTGTTTCCACTTTCTTCTTAAATTAGACTTATTTTCGCGTCTTCTTTAAATAATCCTATTAAGATAACTAGAAGGTGCTTACTTATATCTTTAAATAATAACATTGTTACGGATTTGGTATTTAAATAGTTAATATTAGTAGAATTGTAATTAAAATTGTTTTATTTCCCCGTGCAATGCAGCACGCGACGGGTCTTAAGAGAAAGCTACGCCAGAAATGCAAACATTTAGGAGCACGCGCATTTAATAAATAAATATTCTCGTAATTTATGTTTGCAATTAATAAATGTAATTGTGTGTTAGCTGTAACTGTAATTCTTCTCTTTTGCTTTCCAGAAACCCCGAGAAAATAAAAATTACCAGAATGTTCTCGTGCATGATTAAAAAGCCGGGGTAAAACATCTCAGTTCAGTTGTTGTTTACTTAGCTGCGGTGAATTTTGTTGAACGGATTAGTTTTCGCCGCACTGAAATGCGTTTTATTTAACGTTTTAATATTTTAAAATATAACTACAGTTGTTTATATTGCGTGATATTGAGATATTGTACGAACATCTTTAAAGAATTGTTATATTTCTTGTGATTAGAATAAATTTTATTAACTTTTCATCACATTTGTGCATTCAGTGTATCACGAATCCGTACGCACGCAACAATTTTTACACTCGAAATAATGAGAATGCTACAGTATTATTAAGACAATTTATGCCCTTATTCAAATAACAAAATTTGTGGTTACGAATGTTTCAGAGCTATTTATTATCTAAATAACAGCAGGTAGCAACATTTATTATAAAAGAATAAATAAATCCTGCTCACAATTATCCCAGGCATATATAAAGCTTTTATTAGAGCGAAAAGATGTTAATTATGTGGTTAAAATGTGGCCGTTATATTAATATGCAGTTGTGCGGAAGTTTCTGGCCTTTTCTCTGCATTGAAATGAAAAGTGGAGGCTTCGAATCGGTTTCCCATGCATCAGAAAAAAACAATGTTTAGACGACATCGACCGGCCAGCCCAAGAGACAGATATGAATGTCCTTCAGAAAGGACATTCATACCAGGAAGTGCATACTATAGGTTATTGATAATAAGGATTCTTACAAAAAGAGTAAAGGACATTCATACCAGGAAGTGCATACTATAGGCTATTGATAATAAGGATTCTTACAAAAAGAGTAATTTTGCCCTTTGTTCAAAAAATGGAAACATGAGCTGGTATTCCACATTTTTACCTATTATTCACATTCAGTAGCTATCAGCATCGTTTTACGGGCATTTCAGAGTTTTACGAGTTCGGGGAAACAAAAAAACAAATTACTATTTGAAATATTTTCTTGCATTAGAATTCAATTTTGACTTCAGAAAAAAAAAAAAAAAAAGTAAAAGATTCCACTATATCTTCTATTTGACAAATGGTACAAGAGATGAAGATTTTGAAAAGTTGTTTTGCGAGCTAAGACTAGAAAAGTCAAAAAGACAGGCACGAACTTTTAGAATCAAAGCTTATTCACTAAACTAGGGCTGGAAAAAGATAAGAATGGCACAGTTTACATGTGTAGAAAAAATAGGGATTTATTTCTTTACGAACTGAAAGGAAACTGAAGGAATGTGTAACGATGATCATAAGATTGTGAAGAAACTCGGTTACCATTTCTTTCAAAAACCTGAAGGGAATGAAAAAAGAATATGTTGTTTACATTCATTTAAAATTTGATACCCTGATTCAGAATAAAGAAAAATCACAAAATCGCAAAAAATTTGGTTTGAGTGTTTGATTTATATTTTCGTACTTGACAAGATTAACAAGTGAAAGATTTTTATCTTTATATAGAGTGGAACCTCGAGATACGAGCACCTCTATATACGAGAAATACGAAATGCTAGATAAGTATGAGCTAAAAATTCGTCTCTAAATACGAGCACTGACTCGAGTAACGAGCAACGAGACAGGGTGTTGGTATGCGTGATGCCATTTTCCGATCCGGGTCGACTCGACGAATCCCCTCGTCAGATCACTCGGTATTCTTTGATCTACGTGTTTGTGAGCTTGTGAGTTAATTGTTTATAACATTTAACGTGAAAATAATTATTTAATGATGCCTCTCAAGAATACTGTTGCCTCAGACAGTGCTGCAAAGAAAAATAAGGAAGCCGTGGCCGTTGAAATTAAGAAAGAAATCATAAACTTGGTGTAAGCTTGAAGGAATTGGCGAAGACTTACGGTCTTTCGACATCGACGATCTGCACTGTTCTGAAGAAGAAGGAAGAAATTAAGAAACTTGATGCAGCCAAAGGAATTACCGTTACTTCCAAGGTACCGTCCAAAACTCGTAGTAGCTGTTGTTGGTGTGGATTAACGAGAAGCAGTTAAAAGATCAGTGTCGGAAGCTATGATGGGTAAACTATGGTTATATTATTTACCAGCATTCTTTAATAGAAAAATTGATTTTTGTCTTGATATTTTTGGGGTGCGCAAAGGATTAACTAAATTTTCATTATTTTCAATGGAGAAGTTTGTTTGTAGATACTAGACATTTGCTATACAAGCTCAAAGCTGGAACGAATTAAACTCGTATCTCAAGGTTCTACCGTAGTTTACTAGCGGAAGTACCCGATGTCATTTAAACTGCATTGAGAGTAATGTATCTAACAACAGAGAGAACGATACCGCTGTAATCCTTCTCTAATAACGATGCAAAAAATACGATTCATACTCATACATTTTTCAATCTGATGCGATATGGAACCCACATAAAAAAAATTCGATAAAAAAAATAACTAATTCTCTCTCATTATATCAGCAAGAATGGCACGCAGTTTTGAATGATTTTCGTCTTTCTAATCAAATGGTCGTAAAAGCTCAAGTTCCATCCAATATTTCACCTACATTCAATTTTAGTCGATTACATGTGGCAAAAAAAGTTATCATAATACATCAGAAATCAGTAACGAGAACAAACAAATTAACACAAAAACAGGCACTCTTCTTTATATATACAGATTTTATGAAACTTATAAATTCTTGATTAACAAACTCTAGGATTTGAAAGCGAGCAGTGACAACACGTTTCTAAATACGGCATTTTTATTTCCAACGCACGAGACCGTTGCCACTCGGAAAAATGAGTGCGAAAATTTGTGTTTTCAGAGTTTTTAATTAATATCTTGGCTGATTTAAGTCGTATGAAGATGGAAATGGTCGAAATGGCTTCCCACAAATATTTGGAATCGGGAATAATGTGTTTAACGATTGGCAAAGCTATTTTTGTTTCATTGTAAAACTTAGGAGAAATTTTTTTACTAACAAATTCTAGGATTTGAAAACGAGCAGTGGCAACAACTTTCGAAACAAAGCAGATTTTCATCTCCAGCTTGCGAGACTGTTGCCACTCGAAAAAATGAGGGCAAAATTATCGTTTTAGAAACGGAGTTGGAACTCGTACTGCGATCATAATATGGATCGAGATGATATTATATAGTTTAACAATCAGGACTTCCAGTTCACAATATATCCCTTTCGTCATCTGCAAAGGGGAGCAGATAATATCGCCTCCTGTGCATCGATGACAGAAAGTAGCATTCAGTAAACTACCACTTCTAACATGTACATCTGCATAACACCAAAGTTTGCAATCTGAGAAGGTAGAGTAGACAAACTTTTAGTACAAATGTCTTAGGAATGCAACATGCAGCCAGAAAACACAATTCGCGTGAAGTTGATGTTAGTGTTATAGAAACATAAGGATTTTTTTTTTTTTTTTTGTAAAGAAGGAGATAGGGAAAATGAACAATACCTTCGCCGGGACTCGAACGTAGACCTCTCGAATACGCGGCGAGTGTCCTACAGTTACACCACAAAGCATGCTGCAAGAAGGAAGAAAATACCTTAATATACCCTTCCTTTTAAAGGAACCGGGATAATTGAGGATTAGGGGACCCAATCGTCAAATCCTTGTGGTGAAGAATCATCATCCACCACGTTTTAGTTCGGGTGCAACTGTAGAGTCATTAGGGTATTTTGAAGCAGAAAACATGAAAAATGTTCCGTGTTCTCGTCGGGACTCGAACCTGAACCTCTCGAATACGCGCCGAGTGTGCTAATCGTTACACCACGAAAGTATGCAGAAATCAGGGAGGAAATACCTCATATTAAGATTTACAAAGGATTTGATGAATTTTATAAATGACAATAGATTAATACTGGGAATTTTGGTTTGATATTTCTGTCTGTATTTCTGTTTTAATCTGTATTTTAATCTTTCAACTGGATTTTTGTTTGTCTGTGTTGGGTGTGCTGCGTTAACAATGAGGACGATTATTATCGGCCAGGGGGGTTGCAGCAAACTCGTACATTACATTACCTTATATACACCCCCCTTTAAAGGGCGCCTGGGAGGAATTAGAGAACCTAGCCTGAGATAGTTCAATAAGATATCTACAAAGGAAAAAAAAAAAAAAACGAGCAGCTATTAATTTTTTACTTAAGTCATGACGAGTTAGACTTCAAGTGAACAAAAGTACTCACATTTAAATCAACTACCAGCAGTCTTAGAACCACTCCACCTTGCAAATTGGTGTTCTAAAAGTTGGCGGCTAGTACATTATTCAAACATAATCACACGTTTTATAAAACTTGTTCTCTTATTTTCGTTTTAACAGTTTTCTCCCATTTTGTTATTTACATATTGAAAACAAAGTACTGCCATTAAAGTGCTAACATTTGGGAAGATTAATTCATGTGTCTAGACGGTGTCTAGAAGTCGGGTTATTAAAACCTCTCATTTTCCCGCTTATGAAAACGAGAAATGTTAGAAAAACAAGATGTGTCTTGGTTCTAAAGTAAATCTTTTGTAAACTGCTTCTGCTTCAAAACTTTTCATTTTCTTTTTTTCTTTTTAATTTTTTTTGAAGCAATTATAACGGTGTACTTTTTACTCACTCCTTAAAGACTAGGGTTGTGTGATTCTCTCTGTATTTCTTTTTCTCTCGATTTTTAGTATTTTTTCCGCTGATTTCCCATAAATTTCTTGAGTAGTTTTATTGACTCTTTAAAAGTGTTGCATGAATTTAGAAAATGGCTTTATATTCTTATGTGTTTAAAACTTCGAATTACGATTTATAATAAATGAATAAAAGCGGCTGAAATGCTGTATTTCTTCTTTGCAATTAGAATAAATTTTTTATGAAAAAAATAGCTGAATATTTATAAGGTATTTCTCCCGCCTTCGTGGTGTAGTGGTCAGCACGCTCAGAGCGTATTCGAGAGGCCCGTGATTGGAAACCCGGCGAAGGCGTTGCTCATTTTTCATCTCTTCTGCTTAAAAAAACTAGACCTAATATCTTTGCATAAAGAATTAAAAGATTATTAAAATTAAAAGATTATTAAAAGAAAAAAGAATTTTTTATTAAATTTTTATCATTTACAGCAGAAAAATAATTTCTTTTCCCCACATTTTATTAATAATAATAGTTTTTTTTAATTACGCCCAAAGGGGCTTTTTTAACGTTTTGTGTGTTACCTTTATTTATTAAATATCATCTTCTTTGCACTAATCATGAAATTCAATTCAACAGCAATATCGCAAAATAATTTTTAAATTATCATATATTTAAAATTTCCGATACACAGTCTCGCGCGATGGATATAAGAATGTTTTTTCTGTACAACGTTGCCATTGCTCGCTTTGAAATCCTTGATTTTGTTAATCAAAAATTCGTTAAAGTGTTACAAAATATGAAATCGATAATTAAACAAATTCCAAATTTCAAATTAGGCTTCCAGATGAATGAATCTGGTGGAGGATTGAGTTATTCAAAACTGGATGGCTGTAGGTACCGTTGTATTATCACAATGTGAGAAACATACATACCTTTATACAGATTCTGCATTATTTAATTTCTTTAAACATAACAAGGGCGATAATATTTGGTGGTAACAGTTTGAAAAGTGAAATAGACATTTAAGGTTTTAGACGCAAAATGCCAAAAGGAAATTAATAGCCCTTCTGGACTAAAGACCTTTGGCCTAATAATTAAATAAAAAAATACACGATATCTCAATTTTTTATTATAAGGCTAAATTTTCAGTTTTTTCATAAACGTGAAAATGTTTTCTTTACTGCAAAAGATATCGGCACAATGGTTTACTTTAAAAATGTTAAACGCACGAAGTTGGGAATCGTCTGCTCATCAGACGTGAATAATTTCACTTTTTACTTCCGTGTACGAAGTAAAGAGGAAGTATAGAAATCGCGAAAAGTTTCAGGCAGCATATTTCAACGAAAATATCCATTTTGACCGCTATCGAATGCAATTTAACGATGTTTTTGCGTGATATTTGTACATAAGAACAGAATAAAAGACTTGTTTCCTCAAAAAAAAAAAAAAAAAAAAAATTATAAAACTGCTTTAAAATTAATTCTGAAGAGAATTTTTCGTGACGTCTGTACGAACGTATGTACGTACTCAAAAACGAGTAGCCTCAGAACGTTGAAATTTTGTATATAGGGACTGCCTATAACATGTAGATGTGACCTCGTATTTTGGTCGCAATCGGCTGCACCAAACGTATATAAATATAATTATATATATATGCACTCTGTTACCCGGCTCAGTGATCTCAGTTTCTTTACTCTTATATGTTTGTAAATTGTACATTTTTTGCTTTAAAAATGATTGAATTATGTTGTTTTTATCTTCCGGTTAAGGTTTTTATCTTCCGGTTATGCCTTTAGTAAATCTGTATGTAATATTTTTAGAATTATCAACAATTTTAAAGTTGTTTAAGTGCCGCTAAGCCTAATAATTCTTTTTTTATGGCGGCCATTGATTGTTTACATTTGAAACAGCAAACTAGTGGATTTGTTGCCAATCTAGAGAATCTTAGCTTCGCAATAGCAAAGATAACGCCTTCATTTATTATTGCCAATTAAATCATGCTTAATCCTTTCGGGAATTTTTTCGAGGAAATAAGTGTTAAAGATTTACTTCGTAATTTTTAATTTAGATATTCTGAATTTTTATGCATTTTTGCCTTCTCTCGAAGTGAGAACTGAATTAATTGAATGAGAAATACAGAATCGTCTGTGAAAAACTGTTTATTTTTTGTTTTGTTTGCTTAATTTCTTTTATACATCATTCTAGCTTTATTATAGTATTTGAATAGAACACGTGGCAACGATTAGATAATTCTATTCCTTAAATGATATAAATTTTGTGCATTATAAGTTATAATATGAACGAAATATAATACTGTTAAGTGAATCTAGCGCCAGAGTGTCGCTATGGTAAGCAAATACTAAAGTGAATTTTAAAGAATGCATTTATTCCATTGTGGTTTATGCGCTGTCGGCGAAGTAGATTTAATTCAATCCAATATGTTTAAACGAAATGCAAGACTATAATTTAATATTCCGTACAAGGAAGTCATGTGGTGTACACATCAGATTTTTTTTTTTTTAAATCAAGAGCAAACTGTCGTGATCTTAAGATAAAGCACAGGAAGATTAAACGGTTATAGTTTAAGGTTAACTAAATTTAACCTTAAAACATGCCTTCCGATATAATGGATCTGACAAGATACTTAGTTTCTTTTAGCTTAATGGTTTGGCATATAAACGTTCTCATTGAAAAAAACTGAAATAAGCAATCTTCGTTAAGTAACTATGACGAATTTTATTTCGACACAAAATTTACATAATTTTCCTGTGTGTTTAAATGCTTAAAACGAGACAACGTAATTCTCGTTAATTCATTCTACAAAAGACGTTATCACTTTCTTCGAGAATTTTAATTCTCAGTGTAATTGAATTATACTGATTAATATTCAATTATACTGAGAAAATTCTCAGTATAATAGAAAAAGTAACTTTTCCAGAAGTAAAATAGTGCATCGAGAGCGCATTACTGTATTTTATTATTGAGTTATTAAGCACCTCAAAGGCCTTCACAGGCCATGAATTTTATATTTTTCAGTAAGGGTCATCTGGTATCTAGGCAAAATAAAAAGTACTGCTAATTGAAGAAAATATTTGTAGCAAGCCTTGTGCGCAAGCGATCTACAGAAGTAAATGCGGACCTAAATTTTCGAAACTAAGTCTTAGCTGAGCACGTAAGTCTCTATGTGACGGTAAAAATTAGGATAAAAAAATTTCACGTGGACGCTACATGACTTCCTTGTACAGCCTATTTTATTAAATACATTTTTTGGCTGCATTTCATTTATACTTATTTCCCCAAATTTCATTAGAGATATATCCCTTATTCAATCAATTCAGTTTTCTTTTCGCGGCAAGGCAAACATACATAAAAACTCAAAATATCTTCATGAAAAATTGTAAAAAACAGAAAAACATAAAACATCAAATACTTTAAAAAACGGTTTAAAAACAATTTTTATAATTAAAATTAGAGTTTCTCCGCCAGATTTTTCGATGCATAAAGCTGAACGTTTGCTTATGGTTCCACTGGGCACAAAGATACTAAAGTTGATGCACAAACTGATTTAATTCTCTATTCTAGCAAGAGTTTCAAATGTCGGTTTTTGTTAGGCTTAAGCACTTAAAGAACTTAACTTTTAAATTGTTGATAATTCTACAACTTTTTCATGTAGCTTAACTAAAGGCATAAAAACCTTAAGTAGGACATATGAACAACATAATTCAAACCCACCTATGCGGCCTATTGCAGCCAAAAAATGGTGCACAGCTACATGTAATAGCAGTCCCATATACAAAATTTCAAAGTTCTTAAGCTAATCATTTTGAGATATGCGAGATACATACATACATATGTATATACATATATACCAGATACATACATACCTGTACGTATGTATGTATGTATATACGTACAGGACGTATGAATATACGGCTTATACGTGTACAGATACGTATAAACGAGATACATACATACCTGCACGTATATATACAAACGTATATACGTATGTATATACGTATATGTACGTATACGTACGTATATACATATGTACGTATATACGTATATGTATGTATACGTACGTATATACGAGATACATACATACCTGCACGTATATATACAAACGTATATACGTATGTATATACGTATTGTATACGTATTGTACAGACGTCACGAAAAAAATCTTTTCTCAATCCATTTTATATCCAATTTACAATCTGTTTTGGAAAAAAGAGAGCTTTATTCCGTTCGTACGGACAGATATCGCGCAAAAGAATCGTTCAAATGGATTCGAGAGCGATCAAAATAGATACTTTTGTCCAAATATGAAACTTTTTTTTTTTTTTTTTTTACTTTTTTTTTCAATTACAATACTTCCTTTACTTCGTAGAAAGAAGGAAAAATATCATAAAAGGTTTTTTTCACCTACCATTTTGCATTACCATTTTCAACAGCTCGTTTTAAGTATTTGACTGTATGTACGGTATTTAGAGCTCTTGGGAGATAAATTCGTAAACCAATAAACCACTCGTAATTCTTTATCTTAAAAGTATTTTAGACGTTGAAGCAGCAAACTAAGATTACATTGCAGGTTTCCAAACATTTATGAATTTTATACTTTCTACAATTTATGAAACATTTTCAGATCTTTAAAACTTTAATGGTAAACTCTTATAGGTGGTAAACTATACCGTTAAATTATCAGTCTATAGCTTAATTATTTCTTCTTTTCTACTTCAAGCCCAGCAATTTTTACGAGTTTCTGAATTATAATAACAACTTTTAACGAGTCTGTTCTTCTTCTTCATAAATTGTTCCGTATCATTACTTTAAAACTTAAGATAATTCATAGTTTTAGGGAAATAATTGGTATTTTCTAACTTCCGGGGATAAAAAATACCAATAAAAACATACGGGAGTTCTGAGAAAAGAAGAATCAATGTTCTTACAAAGGAGGTCTAGTACTGAGTTTAGCATATTCACTTTTTTTGCCGAATTTCAATCAAACGGTGAGGTCAGCAGGAAGAAAAAGTGGGAGGATCTCCATTTCTAAGAGCAAAGGCAAAATAAAAATAAAAAAAAAAAAAAAAAAAAATAAATAAATAAATAAATTTACGACCTTCATCTGGGAGATGCATAGCTACTAACATTCGTCAAAAGTTCGGAAATTGCTCTCCCCCCTTTTTTTTGACACGAAGATGGGTGAGGTTTGCGAAGGGAGAATTATTGTCTTCTGCGCCGTGTAACATTGCCCCATCAATCACAACACCGAGCGTTATTATACATTGCATCGTTTCTTCACCGTTCATTTGCAAACGCACTTTCCTGAAAGCTTGACAGACATCATGACAAAATAGTTCGAGAAAGTTCTACGCCTCTAAAGTCCGCAAATGCGTAACGAGTTTTAACAGGATTCGTAACCAAACAACGTATATTTGTATTCCGGAAAAATAAATAAAAAAAAAAATCTGAAACCTTTCAGATTTTAAATTACGCCCAAAGGGGGGTTTTTTTTCAGTGTTTTGTGTGTTACCTTCATTTATTAAATATTATGTTTTTCGCACTTAAATCATAAACTTCAATTAAACAGCAATATCACAAAATACTTAAAACAGCATTTTTAGAATTTCCGATGCACAGTCTCGCGCGCTGACGATAAAAATGATTTTTTCCCCGTACAATGTTGCCATTGCTCGCTTTGAAAATTGATTATCTTAATCAAAAACTCACAAATGCTTTAGAAAATATGAAATTCATAATAAAACAAATTCCAAATTTGCGTTTCCGGATGCCCATATTCGGGCGGAGACGTACGTCATTCAATATTGGATGGCTCTAGGTACCATTGTTTTATCACAGTGCGAGAAACATACATAAATTTATGCAGATACTTCATTATTTAATTTCTTTAAATAAAATACAGGGCTCTAATATTTCGTGGCCACAATTTAAAAAGTGATTAGCCGTTTATAGTGAATCGACGCAAAATGCCAAAACGAAATTAATATCCTTCTGGGCAAATGGCCTCTTTGGGCTAATAACATAAAATAAAATAAAAAGGTTGCTTTAACTGAATTTATTAAAAAAATTTCCTTTTCAGTAATTAGAAAGTGCATAGTTCTTTATGACAACCTTTTAGAACTATGAATTGCCATATGAAATAAAGAGTACTCTGAATTAATTTGTGGAATTTCTCTTGTCTTTAATGCTATAATTTTTTTCCAGAATAATCTTTATGCTTTTAGAAATGGAAATGACATTTCCAGATTACGACTAGGTTTGTTAAGAGTTGACTTTTAAATTCCGCTTCATCGCCTTTTTGTACTTAACGTGTTTAATGTATTAGCTGATCAAACACCCTCATCAACTCGTACTAATGCAATACGAATTATGAAATCGTCACGGACCCTGAAAAAATACACTAGCTAGCTATGCTTTTAAATTTTCTACACCTATACATTTCCCCTTTGTTCTAGAAAATTTTAAATCATTTTTGAAAAATACCCTATCGCATAAAATGTCATCATTAAATATATTTCAAGTTATATTGATAAGATGTATTATTAAAGAGTAAAATAAAAACTTGTACAGACATTAGGTTTTTGTGAGCAGGAGAGATGAAAAATGAGCAACACCTTCGCCGGAAATCGAACCATGGACCTCTGAAATACGCGCCCAACGTGCAGACTACTACACTGCGAAGGCGGGAGAAATACCTTAAACGCTCCCCCTTTTAAAGGGCGACTGGGGTTTTAGGGGACGCAGTCCCCAAATTCTGGGTGTGAAGAATCATCATCCACCACCCTTTTAGTTCGGGCGCCACTGTACAGACATTAAGTACTTTTGGCAGCAGGCAACATGAAAAATGAGCAACGCGTTCGCCCAGAATGAAGCCACGGACCTCCGGAATACGCGTCCAGCGTGCAGACCACTACACTACGAAGGCATGCTAAAAAGGCTGGAGAAATAACTTATACACTACCGCTTTTAAAGAGCGACTATGGTTTTTAGGGAATCCCAATCACCAAATCATTTAAAGAGTGACTGGGGTTTTTAGGTGACCTAGTCGCCAAATCCTGGGTGTGGAGAATCATCATCTACCACCCTTTTAGTTAGGGCGCCACCGTAAAGACATTATGTATTTTGGAAGCAGGAGTGATGAAAAACGAGCAACGCCCTCCCCGGGAATCGAGCCACGGACCTCTGGAATACGCGCTCAGCGTGCAGACCATCACACTACGAAGGCTTGCTAAGAAGACGGGAGAAATACCTTATAACCTTATTGCATAAAACGTTACCATCAAATATATTTCGAATTATATTAATCAGATGTATTATTAAAAAGTAAAATAAAAACTTAAACTATAAAGAACTATGTTTATTGCTTTTAAATCGCTCAGTTTGTTAATCAGCAGCAGAATAATTAAATTTAAAAAATAAATTAAAAACCTTTATTTTGTCCAATTATATTTGTCAATAAAATTTGAAACTTAAAATAACGGGAATGTCAACAAGTGGGAGTGGACGTTATCTCGCAGTGCAGCGTCGAGCGCTGCTACTAAAATCTTTTCGTTTCTTATCCTTCCGTTTCCCAATACGAATAGGGCCCACCATCCGCCGAGCGGTAAAGTCGCTGAACACTGCTAGTTCGGTCCGAGGTTTGAATCCCGCGAACGGGCTGGCTGCATGGGCGTTTTCGTGGTTTTCCCCATGTGTAACGTGTATACGAGCCAGTTTCCCTTAGAAAGTCCTCCACGAAGGCATCCCTCCTCTTAGGCAGATAGCCCTCGTAGCTTTGCCATAATCACACACACACACAATGCGAATATTATCTACAGATTTTATTTTGTAAGTATGCGATTTTTTAAAAACTGAAAAAAATTCAAAGATTTCGAAAGAATGCTTTACTTTTAGAGAGGAGGAAGCATATATATAGCGAGGGGAGAATGGTAGAGGAGGGAGTCAAACAATCTTTCACGTCTCGCTTTCAAACTGAAATAACAAGCTATAAAAACCATCAGTATTTTAGTACAAAGGGCTTTAAAACAGAATCAACGTTAAATGCCAAAATGAAATTAATAGTCCTTCTGGGAAAATGGCCCCTTTGGACTAATAAAGTGGCATTAATGCATTTTTTAAATTCGTCTTTTTTATTGCCTATGTTAAAGAAAATAAAAATCGGGATTAATTTTTTCATACATCATCCTTTTTTTAATTTAATGGTTAAAATGCTCAGAAAATAATCAAGTTTTATCACGAAATATTAAATAAAAAATGTAAGGATACTTTGCAAAACAGAATGTCAAAATATTTCAAACAAAGATTAAAAAGTTCTTAAAACTATCCTAAAATATTAAAAAACATCTAAAAAATCTCAGCAAAAAAACAAAAGACGAAAAAAAGAAAACATAAAAAATGATAAAAATCTGAAAAGTTTGAGATTTTAAATTACGTCCAAAGGGGCGTTTTTTTTAACGTTTTCTGTGTTACCCTTATTCATTAATAAATATCATGTTCTTTGCATTTAAAACATAAAATTCAGTTCAACAACAAAGTCGCAAAATAATTTTAAAAGGAGCCTATTTTTAGAATTTCCGAGACACAGTTTCGCGCGCTGGAGCTAAAAGGTAACCTCGTACAGTGTTACCATAGCTCGCTTTGAAATCCTTGAGTTTGTTACTCAAAAAATCGTTAAAATTTTACAAAATATGAAATCGATCAAAAAAAAAAATTCCAAATTTCAAATTTGGTCTTCCACATGCCCATATTTGTAGGAGGAATACGTCATTCAAAATTCGATGGTTCTATTTACTGTCATTTTATCACAATACGAAAAATATACATACATTTATGCAGATTTTTCATTAAGTAATTTCTTCAAATATAATGCAGGACTCTAACATTTGGTGGCGACAGTTTGAAAAGTGAAACGGACATTTATAGTGATTCGACGCAAAATCGCAAAACGAAAACAGTAGTCCTACAGGGACAAAGCCCCGTTGCACTAAATAAATAAATAAATAAATAAATTCCATAAGTATGAAGTCTATGGCTCGGAAATTTTTTTAATAATAACCGTTTCCATAAAAACCTAGTAACATAAATAATTATTTACGATTTTTTCCGAAGCGAAAGGTTTTTTTTAGAAAAGGGTAGCATTCACCTGAATCAAAACCTTCATTTATTCAAAAGAACTTGAAAATAAAAATCTTGTATACATAAGAAATTAAAGAACACGAGGGAAAAATTTTCATTATTTTATTTTTTAATTAGAAGTCCAAAAGTACATAATATGTAATACAAGTCCGTAATTTTTTATATTTTGTATAAGATTTTTTATGAGATATTTTCACTCGAATCGCAATAACATCATTTAATATTTCTATAATGGCATTTTAAGAATTATAATTTATATATTCCTTATAGGATCTTATATTACCCTGTCCCATTAAAAAATTATACATTTTAAAGTTTTTAAATTGATTATAAGGTCGCTAAAACCCTTTGTCCCAGAGAAGAAAACTTACTAAAGAACACTTACTAAAGAGAGAAAATACAGCACATGTTAGTTGCAGCAAATGTAATGCCTTATTAACTGACTTCCTATGTTTTTTTAATTGCATCTTTTTTAATTATTAGCCATATGACACAACCCCACTGCTGTATTTTATGCCCTTCTGTATATACACATTCATTCATTTTATGTAACTCATTCACTTATTTTTTATTAATTTATTTTGTTCATTCGTGCATTCGTTTATTTAGTATTTCTGTTGTACTTGCTCATGCGCTCTTTTTCCATTAATTATTAGAAATTCGTTATAATCTTCTTAAGTCTCAACCTTTAGCAGTTTACACAGCGATGGGGGGGAATCTGAAACCTTTTAAATTACGTCCAAAGGGGCGTTTTTTAATGTTTAATGTGTTACCTTTATTTATTAAATATCACGTTCTACGTACTCAAACCATAAAATTCGGTTCAACAGCAATATCGCAAAATAATTTTAAAATCAGCATATATTTAGAATTTCCGACACAGAGTCTCGCGCAATTGGAGACAAAAATGTTTTTTTTCCCCCGTACAGTGTTGCTCACTTTGAAATTGTTGAGTTTAAAAAAAAAAAAAAAAAATTCGTTGAAGTGTTTCAAAATACGAAACCTATAAAAAAAAAACAAATTTCAAATTCAAATTAGGGTTTCCACATGACCATATTCTATGGAAGATTACGTTATTCAAATTTTGAGGACTCTATAATTACCCTTGTTTGATCACAATGAGATAAACATACTTACATTCATGCAGATCCTTCATTATTTAATTTCTTTAATACAGGACGATAACATTTGGTGGCAACAACTTGAATAGTGAAACGACCGTTATCGTGAATCGACGCAAAATGTCAAAACGAAATTAACAGTCCGGGGCAAATTGCCCCTTTGGACTAAAAAGGAGAGTTATAAATCTTCCGTTCTACTAGACACACTGACGAATTTTAATTTTTCGAATTTTAACTGACGAATTTTCTTCGTCTTGAATTCGTTTCTCATGTCTCGAAGGCGCGACTTAGGATATATATTAGACTTATATAAAGCATTGATCTAATAGGTATTTTGACACAAAATCCGACTTAAAATTCATTTTTTGTAGAAAAAAGTTGAGTTTTGTAGCCGAAACTACTTTCTTGTCAACCCGATAAACTGAATCTAAAACTATTTAAGAAATATAATTATTTTATTAAAAAAACAATGTGTTCGTTTGATTTAGGAAGTTTATATCACAGCCATTACTTGCTCTGAGCATGCATATGTAGGTGACAAATTCCATAATGAAGCTAAAGCGAAGCTATCTAAAGTCACGTACGCATGTCACTTTATAATTTCCGATGAGCACTAAATGGAATCCTACAAAGCTCAGTTGCTTGCATAATTCCCATCTTTGGCATATATCCAGAAGATGCCGCTCAAAAGAGAAAGATTGATTAAGCAACCTATATGCTGCGAAAGTAAAGAACAGAAGAAAACATAGTCTGCTGCTGCTGAAAATGTGTAAAAGTTATATAATTAAAGTTACAAATAATTTATAGATACTTTGTCTCAGTGATGAGTAACAGAGAGCCATAACTGACATGAAAGGCTAACAAAGTAATGAATTATTCGTATCTTTCATGTCTTTAAATCTTAACTTCACACATTTCAAAGGAATCTCATCGAAATGGTTATTCTTTCAATTTACGAATGCCTTGTCAAGCAAAATACTAGACTATATGGCCATTTGAGAGATAAAGTATTTTTTACAAGCCTCGTGCACAGATGATCTAGTGAAAAAAATGCACGGTTACATCTCGAATAATTAGTCTTGTTTTTATTAAATAAGCGTAGAAATCTCCATGAGGCGATAGCTTATGATACAATAATACAGAAGGCGTTTATACATTTTTAGAATGATTTCAGAGACTTTTAATTAATGTTTAAAATGTAAGAGTAATTTTTTTAAATGTTCTACCTGATAACGACTTTTCTGGATCGTAATTTCCATAATAGAAGGGATTTTCATAAAATTTTCGGGGGACTTTTGTCCCTCTTCTACTGTTTTCCAGAATGCACAAAAGCGTCCGACGAAAACATCGCGGACGATGCACCGCAGCAAGCAGAAAAAATCTGATGTGTACACCACATGACTTCCTTCTACGGAATATTATTATACGCATTTTTATTGCATTTCTTTTAAATTTATTGGATTCAATTAATCTACTTCGTCGACAGCGCATAAACCACGATTGAATAAATGCGTTTTTTAAAATTCACTCTTTTTGTTTACCATAGCGATACTCTGGCGCTAGGTTCACTTAACAGTGTTACATCTCATTCATTTTATAACTCAGAATAAAAAAAAGATCGTATTCCAGAATGGAGTAAGCATAATTTAATTCGCAATAATAAAAGAAGACGTTACTTTGTTGTTGCGAAGCTTAGTTCCTCTAGATTGGCAACAAATCTACTGTTCTGCTAAGTTTCAAATGTAAACAAATATTGCTGTCATCTAAACAAAAATTAGGCTTAGCAGCACTTAAAAAGTTTTTAAACTGTTGATAAATCCACAATTATTGCATGCAGGTTAACTAAAGGCATAAAAACCTTAACCGGAAGATAAGAAAAACATAATTCAATCATTTTTAAAGCAAAAAATGCGCAATTTACAGACATATAAAAATAAAGAAACTGAGCTCACTGAGCCGAGTAACAGAGGGGATATATATATACATATAATTATATATTTTCGTTCATTTTTTTAACTCAGAATGCACAAAATTTATATCATCTTAAAAATTATCTAATCGTTGCCACATGTTCTATTCAAATACTATAATAAATCTAAAACGATGTATGAAAGAAATTAAGCAAATAACAACAACAACAACAACAACAAAAAAAAAAAAAAAAAAAAAAAAAAAAGGAAACAGTTTTTCACAGTATTTATCATTCAATTAATTCAGTTCTCACTTCGCGACAAAGCAAAAATACATTAAAACTCAGGATGTTTGTATTGAAAATTATGAAGTAAATCTTAAACACTTATTTCCTCGAATAAATTCCAGAATGGATTATACATGATTTAATTCGCAATAATAAAAGAAGGCGTTATCTTTGTTGTTGCGAAAGTTAGTTTCTCTAGATTGGCAACAAATCCCCTATTTTGCCACGTTTGAAATGTAAACAAACATGTCTGCCATCGCAAAAATAATTAGGCTTAGAATCATTTAAACAACTTTTAAATTGTTTATAACTCCGCAAACACTGCATGCAGATTTACTAAAGGCATAAAAACCTTAACCCGAAAGATAAGAACAACATAACTCAATCACTTTTAAGGTAACTCATACACCTTAAAAACCATAAAATATTCGAATATGTGACTGTTGCAAGAATTTAGATAACTTATTTATTTTAAAAGCAATTACTTGCAACTTTTTACAGCTGTCTACATAAAAGCTGCTTTCTGAAATAGTCATCAGAAAGTTTGTGTTGCCACAAATATTTTTATAATTTAATCCGGTTTGTGACAAAAGTTTTCGTCGTGTTTCCACCTTGCGCGCACAGTTTAAAATATTCTGTTGCATAACTTAATCACGTATTTAATATATAGCTTTTATAACATTTGGAAACTACTGTGAACCAAAAATTCTAAGAATTTCATGTTAAATTTTTATTTTATTGGAGATGAGTTTATAAAATGTATTTTATTAAAAAAAATTCTCTAATGATTTCGTCCATAAAATTTTTTAATAATTAAATATTCATCAGATTTTTGGTTCAGTTAGAAAACAGTGCCCATATAAAAAATTCCATTAAATTTCAAGTATGTAACATTAGCCATTTTTAATATATCATGCGCGGAGGGTGGAAACATGATGAAAATTTTGTAGTCAGCTGTAAAACGTTGGAAGTAATTGCTTTTAATATAAATAAAATATCTCAATTCTTGCAACAGTCACATATTCGAAGATCATAAGGGGTTTAAAGATGTATGAGCCCCCTTAAAGCAAAAAATGCATAATTTGCAAATATATAACAATAAAGAAATAGAGCTCACTGAGCCGAGTAACAGAGTGGATAGTAATAATATATATATACATATATTTTATACAATTTTGGTGCCGCAGATTGCAACCAAAATAGGAGCTACGCATCTGCATGTTATAGTAGTCCTATATACAAAATTTCTACTTTCTGCGGCTACTCGGTTTTGAGTTATGCGAAATATATAGACGTATTTTTCGTACGTACAGACGCCACGAAAGAAATGTCTTCAGAATCCATTTTTAAATCAGCTTTATAATTTTTTTTGGGGGGGGGAAAAAGAGTCCTTTGTTCTGTCCAAGCGTACAGATGTCAAGCAAAAACATCGTTAAATTGCATTCGGTCAAAATGGATATTTTCGTTGAAATATTATACCCAAAATTTTTCGCGATTACAATACTTCCCTTTTACTTCGCACAAGGATGTATAAAGGAGAAGTGCAAGGAGAAAACATCGCAGTTCTAAAACATCACGATAGATAAAAAAAGCATCTATGGCTTCGCTTCTTTAAAACCTCGCCGTACAAAAGTATCGTGGTAAATATAATAAAGCACTTACAAATGCCGCATGATGATGATAACTTGAAAAAAATCTGATGTGTACACTTCTCATGACTTACTTGTATTGGAATATTAAATTGGAATATTAAATTATACGCATTTTTTCTTGCATTTCATTTAAACTTATTGGATTGAATTAAATCTACTTCGCCGACAGCGCATAAACTACAATAGAATAAATGCATTCTTTAAAATTCACTCTAGTATTTGTTTACCATAGCGACACTCTGGCGCTAGATTCACATAACAGTATTAATAATTATATAACAGTTAACTTATAATAATTATATAACGGAAACTAAGTTAACTGTTATATAATCGAATAATTATATAACAGTTAACGTCTATATTTCGTTCATATTATAACTCATAATGCACAAAATTTATATCATTTAAAGAATAAAATTATCTAATCGTTGCCACATGTTCTATTCAAATACTATAATAAAGCTAGAATGATGTATAAAAGAAATTAAGCAAACAAAACAAAAAAGAACAGTTTTTCACAGACGATTGAGTATTTCTCAGTTAATTAATTCAGTTCTCACTTCGCGAGAAGGCAAAAATATATAAAAACTCAAAATATCTATATTAAAAATTACGAAGTAAATCTCAAACACTTATTTCCTCGAAAAAATTCCAGAAAGAATTAAGCATTATTTAATTGGCAATAATAAATGAATGCTTTTTCTTTGTTGTTGCAAAGCTAAGTTTCTCTAGATTGGCAACAAATCCATTAGTCTCCTGTTTCAAATGTAAACATCAATGGCCGCCATTAAAAACAGGCTGAGCGGCAATTAAACAACTTTAAAATTGCTGATAATTCTAAGAATATTGCACATAGATTTACTAAAGGCATAAAATCCTTACCCGGAAGATAAAAATAACATAATTCAATCATTTTTAAAGCAAAAAATGTACAATTTACAAACATATATGAGTAAAGATACTGAGATCACTCAGCCGGGTAACAGAGTGGATATATATATATATATACGTTTGGTGTGGCCGATTGCAACCAAAATATGAGGTGTACATCTACATGTTATAGCAGTCCTATATACAAAATTTCAACGTTCTGAGGTTACTCGTTTTTGAGTTATGCGAGATACGTACGCACGTAGGTACATACGTTCGTACAGACACCACGAAAAATTCTCTTCAGAATTAATTTTAAAGCAGTTTTATAATTTTTTTGAAGGAAAAGAGTATTTTATTCTGTCCTTACGTACAGATATCACGCAAAAACATCGTTAAATTGCATTTGATAGCGGTCAAAATGAATATTTTCGTTGAAATATGCTGCCTGAAACTTTTCGCGATTACAATACTTCCTTTTTACTTCGTACAAGGAAGTAAAAATATACTTTTAAAGCTTTCAGCGCGCGCTCGCATAATGATTCGGAGCGCAATAAGAAATGAGAAATATTTTCATCCACAAATTTCATTTTTTTAAGAAACTAATCAGTTTCAAAAAGCGAGAAGGAATCTTAAGCATTCAAAGTCTGAAAAATGTGTAAAAACTTAAGCACCGCGCAGCAGTTAATAGAATTTTAAATTTAAGTATTCAACTACCGAAAATTATTATTTAATCGCTTTTATGATGTTGTTTCAGTAGTTTTATATAAAAAATACAGCATAAAAAGGAATAACAAAGGAAGACGGGTAACTGAATAAGGTTCTTTTACAAAACTGTTCTGTAACTATCATTTTAATTTTATAATATTTTATTTTATATTAATTTCCTTTCCTATCTAGCCGCGTTTTATTTCCTTTCAGAATGCAAATTCCAGCTCGCGCGATATTCAAATTAGGTAGAGAGAAGGAGTTACATAAAGGTAGGTTTTGGAAGGTGAAATTAGAGCGTGTTCTGCTTGCTTGAAGGCCACGTTGCTAACTTTGATTCTCTAGAATTCTGCAGCGGAGTTATTCTTACTACTAGGCTTGTTTACGGTTACTTGACTTCGGTCAGAGCCAGATTGCGCACTAGTTTACTCTGAAGCCTCAGTCACCATGATTTGGTGACTGAGTCCTCTAAACCCCAGTAGCCCTTTCAAAGAGGGAGTATATTAAGATATTTTTCCCGCCTTCTTAGCATGCCTTCGTAGTGTAGTGGTCAGCACACTGAGCGAGTATTCCAGAGGTCCGTGGTTTGATTCCAGGCGAGGGCGTTTTTCATTTTTCAAGTCTCCTGCTTCCAAAAAATACGTAACGTCTCTCTATAAGCGTTATTAGTTAATATCCATCACCTGAGAATGATAGTTTATACTTCGCATAATAGCTGAGGGAAAAAAAAGGTTCACTTTATAATAATCGATTTTCAGGATTTCATAAGGGCAAATACAACCGCATGCATAGCAGAATCCACAAAAAAAAAAAAAAAAAAAAAAAAAAAAAAAGGAATATACGACACACTTCACCTAGTATGACCTCACAAGAATTTTAGTGTACTTTAAAAACCCATATAACGAATATCCGAACATTCCGGAGTAAAATATATGCCTCTCTCTACAACCTTATAAAATAGCAGATTTAAGCACTTTGACAGAACTGACACCCTACACTACCTCCAAAACCCGAGGAAATAGCAGAAACGGTCGGAAACTTTTGAATCCATTGTCATTCGTTCATTGTCTTCACATCCTCTGTGTGACGCATCTCTATGAGGATATCGTGAATGGCTGCAAGACAGGAAGCCGGGGGAACGGAGCGTGACCACCGGAAAATGAACCCCCCCCACCACCACAAAAATGAAATAAAGAAATAAATATGTGATAAGCTCTGCATTCTGAACATGAATTTTTAGGAGATTTTAGTAGCGGAACGACGAGGCAACGGGGGCAGTGGACCTTGAGATCAGCAACCGTGAAGACACATGACTTCTAGAAAACTGATCACCTGGAATTCTACGCGAATCGCGCCTCTCAAATGCCACCATTACTTCACTTTTTGAGGTCTTTTAAGTCTTGGGAATCAAGTTCGTAGTCTTATCTCTTTCCACGTTGCCAATTTAGAAGACTCTTGCCGTGGAATAAATAAGCCACGCAAGCTTTTTCAAAATTACTTTTAAACTGATATTCCAGGAATAAAATTCGTAATAATTTATTTTATTATTACTTTCAGGAATCCAAATGAAGTATTTCGTTTAATTCCTAAAGAACCTTCTGTTTGCTGTATTTCGGGAATCTTAAACTATCACCTAGAGCCGTCTTGTAGTATTATATTGGAGTTTCATTAATCAAATTACTTTTTATTTTATACTTTTCCTATTGCTTCATTTTGTCCGGTTATAAGGTATTTTTACCGCCTTCTTAGCATGGCTAGGTCAGCATGCTTGACGCGTATTATACAGGTCCAAGGTTCGAGTTCCGGCGAGGGTATTGCTCATTTTTCATCTCTCCTGCTTCGAAATAACTTAATGACACTATAATGGCGCCCGAACAAAAAAGGTGGTGAATGATGATTCTCCACCATGAGGATTTGGCGGTTGGTTTTCCCCTAATACCCAGTCGCCCCTTAAAAGGGGAAGTATATAAGGCATTTCTCCAGCCTTCTTAGCATGCCTTCGTGGTGTAGTGGTCAGCATGCTTGACGCGTATTCCAGAGATACGTGCGAGTCCCGCCGAGGGCGTTACTCATCTTTCATCTCTCTTGCTTCGAAATAACCTAATGATTGCATAATGTATTCGCTCATTCCAGAAATGTATGCAGATTTAAGAGGCAAATTGATTATTAATTAATTTGAGTGACAGGTTTCAGTTAAATATAAACATAGACGAATGGCTCGTAACCGTATGTGGGGTTAATTTTCGCTGTCTACCACTCAGCTAGTTATTTGTCGAATAATAAATAATAAACAATAATAAAATATCAAAGTAAGCTTCGTTGTTAAGTTCAGATTTTGAGTAGCTGTTAGTAGCCGTCCGTGAACTTTTCACTTCTAACAGAAGTTAGTTAAGTATTGCACATGCAATAAGTTTAAACGCAAAGTTTTGTTTACAGCCAAGGTCGAGGCGACTGGTAACTTTGTGTTGTAATATTTCGAGTATAACTCTCACAAGTGACAAGGTAGAATAAATTTAAAGTAATATTTGTATTTGTTTGTAGAACTTAATTAAATTTCTGGTGAAATCTCACCAGAAAACTTAGAGTAACTCCTAAGTAAATATAGTTAAAATTAGCCATACAATGTTAATAGTCTATTTAAGTTACAGTCTTTAAGAATATCTTATCATTAGCCGTAGATGGTGCGTAGGCGACCAACTACGATTAAAGAAGATTTTGGTCTTGTGTGAAAGTAGCTGTCTTGGATAGTTGACTTTCAAAACCGATGTTTATTTATATTCTTCGAAACAATGGCCACTTTCATACCGGGTTGTTTTATAAAGGACGTCACTTCGATAAAGTTTACAAAACTTGCCCCCCTCTTTACGAATTGATAAAATTAAACTGAGCGCAAATGATTCATTTTTATTTCAAGCATTCTGTTCTATAAGATAAAAATATATTATTTTCCATTAAATTAGATGGATTTAAAAAAAAGAAATAATAATAATAAAATCTGAAAGTTTCAGATTTAAAATTACGTCCAAAAGGGGTGTTTTTTTAACGTTTTATGTGTTACCTTTATTTATTAAATATCATGTTCTTTGCACTTAAACCATAAAATTCAGTTCAAGAGCAATGTCGCAAAATAATTTTAAAATAAGCTATCCTTAGAATTTCCGATACGCAGTTCCGCGCGCTAGAGATAAAAAATTCCTCCTCCCCCGTAGAGTGTTGCCATTGCTCGCTTTGAAATTGTTGAGTTTGTTAATCAAAAATTCTTTAATGTCTGGCAAAATATGAAATCGATAACAAAACAAATTCCAAATTCTAAATTAGGGCTTCCAGATGCCCATATTGGGTGAAGGATTACGTTATTCAAAATTGGATGGCTCTAGGTACCGTTGTTTTATCACAATGCGAGAAACATACATGCATAAATGCATTTATGCAGATTGTTCATTATTCAGTTTATTCAAATATAATACAGAGCTATAATATTTGCTTGTAAAGTGAATCAACGCAGAGACTGGTCGACGCACAATGGCAAAACGAAATTAATAGCCCTTCTGGGCTAAGCCCTTTGGGCTAATAATTTGATTACTAATAATTTGACGAGGAGCAAAGTTGACTGCCATGAAAATTTCTCTTTAAGCTGCAATCAGAATTTCGTATTAAACAGCTGAAATTCTACATTGAAAAACCGACAAATTAAAAAAAAAAGAAGCTTTTTGATTTTACTGACTTGGTCGATATAACATAAGATTCGTGAAGACAAGTTTGAAATAAAATATTGTTACGAAATGTACAGGCGCGGTAAGATGGCATCCCCGCAAAGCAGTTTTAGGGTTGCCATAAAATGGCAAGGAAAGGGAGGGTTGCCACATTTGGCGAGAAATCGCCCATTTGGTGACAAAACTGGCGATCTGCCATGGACGGAAGGAGAACCTTACCTTCTGGAACGAATTCTTACCGGTTTAGCCTAGAATGTTCTCGAACACAAGCCGAAAGCTATATAAACTCTGCTGGTCCGCAGTCAGTTAGCGTGTGTGCCTCGTCTAGAGTGCGAGTTAGTTAGTATCGAGTTGGAGTCTCGTCTAGCGAGTCAATCACTGCGGAGTCGGTCGAATTGACAGCCAGGCAGCGAGTGCCGTGTGGGTTGTCGAGTGCACCGAAAGAGTGTCTTCGAATACCATGGTTAGTGCATCGCCGAGAGAGCGTGTTGAGCTCCGGGAACGACTGAACCGAAGAGTCGGGAACCGTGCTCTGTGTGTCATCGAGTGCATCGCGATTTGTAGCGTGGAGAGTCTCGAGAGTACGTGAAGTTCCGAGAACGACCAAGCAGAGTTGGGAGCTGTACTCGGGTGCTTTGCAGTGGTCTCCACCGCTATTGCCTGACAGTGTGAAGGCTGTGTCGCTGATCGTGTCAGCCTGTATATAGTAGTTCATCGACGACTGTAAAAATGATTTTGGGGCTATCTGATTAATATTGGTAAATAAAGTGTGTTTCGATACTTCATCAAGTGTCGTCGTTTTTCTTTCCAAATCTATAAATTCCGTACGAACGTGAAGGAAGAAAATAACGTAACAACTGGCGTCAGAAGAAAAGAAAAACGCAACAATATATTTGCTTTTCCCTTAAATAAATACAGAACTACCCTTTTATGCATGTTAACATTTATTTCCCTTAATTGAACATATAACTGAGCATATCATTTCCAGTTCTACAAACGTTTACATATCATTAAGGATAGCGCGCTGGTTGCGCACATAGCGGTAAGCAGATATGAATTTTATTATTCAGTTAAGATAAACAGACTAGGGTTGTTTGCATAAACACTCTTCTAACTTTGATCGAAAGCTCTCCTGAGTGATCGAAGCATGGTATATGTTTCTCTAGGATGAATCGGACTCCTTTACTAAAGAAATCATTTTTTAAATATCATTTTGATTAAATTTAATATTAGTGTAAACAATATTCTAACCCAAATTTAATATTAATGTAAACAATATTATAATCCAAATTAAATATTAGTGTAAACTTGGTCTGACAGCTTTGAATTCTTGTCAACAAAGGTTAAATTATTGCCATTAAAGATATTTACCTCATATTAGCAGTTAAATTGTAGATGAAGCTATATGTAAAAATATATATATAAATAAGCTTATTTTTACATTCTGGTATGAAGCAAAGGAAGTATTGTAATCGCGAAAAAATTTGGATATCATATTTAAACGAAAATATCCATTTTGACTGCTATCGAATGCAATTTAACTATGTTTTTGCGTGACATCCGTATGTAATGACAGAATAAAGGACTCTTTCCCCAAACGGATTATAAAATGGATTCAGAATGACGTCTTTACGTACATACGTACGCACGTATGTATCTCGCATAACTCAAAAAACAAGTAGCCTCAGAACGTTGAAATTTTGTACATAGAACTGCTATAACATGTAGTTGTGCACCTCCCTTTTTGGGTCAAATCGGCCGCAATTAAATTACTACCATATATATAAATATACCCACTCTGTTACTCGGCTTGGTGAGCTCAGTTTTTTATTCTTATATATTGGTAAATTGTATAATTTTTGGTTTAAAAGTGATTGAATTATGTTCTTTTTATGTTCCAGTTACGGGTTTTATGCCTTTAGTTAATCTGCATGGAATATTTGTAGAATTATTAATAATTTTAAATTCTTTAAGTACGAGTAAGCCTATATCTATATGTGCAGATTCTTCATTATTTAATTTCTTCAGATATAATACAGGGCGACAGTATTTGCTGGAACGATTTGAAAAGTGATACAGCCTTTTAAAGTTTTCAACGCAAAATTGCAAAACGACAGCAATAGTCCTTCTACCTCGGCCTATACATAGATGAAAAACTGACGTGGATGCCGCACATACTTAATTTAAGGAAGCGTACAGCAACCATAGCACAGAATTTCAGAATGCAACGCGGATTTCATTGGGGGATTAATTCTCACATACAAAAAGCGTTATATCTTACTGTCGTCGAGAAGATGGTGTCCTATGGAGCGGCCATTTGGGCCTTCCCTATGCAGGGAAGGAAAATCCGGCACCTGTCTGCACTACAGAGGCCCTTCCTACTCTCAATTACAAGGGCCTTCAGGACAACATTTACTGATGCACTAAACATCTTGGCAGGAGTGCTACCACTTCATCTACGCATAGAAGAACAAGCGGTGACACAACAGGTTCAGCAGTTAAGACTTTCACTTACTTATGATTACGTTACCTTCTCTCAAGAACACTTTGAGAATAAGACCTCACAACTTCATATATACCCAGCAATCAAGGGTATTGGAATTCACCTCACGAAGAACCCAGCATATGTGGCACCATCCGGCTACATCTCCATCTACACAGATGGTTCTCGTATTGATGAAAAGGTAGGCAGCGCCTTTGTCGTGCTCAGTGAACAACAACCCCCCCTTCACCAATGGCAGATGCAGCTCAGCACTGAAAACAGCGTTTTCCAGAGTGAAGCACTCGCCATTCACGAGGCCATACGCTATCTAACGAATAATAAAATCTCCAAAGCCTTAATACATACAGATAGCCTGTCTTCTATGCAAGCAATTGCCAATTCAGAACATACCTCCCCGCAAATAGCAGGCATTCAAAAACGTCTACGTGAAAATGCTCACAATCATTACGTCATAAAATGGATTAAAGCGCACACAGGTATTTATGGCAATGAACTTGCAGACGGCCTGGCAAAAGACGCCGCCACTGGGAACAACATTACCACAGTACAGATCCCATGGCCTACCTCATATCTAAAAAAGACCTTACGACAAATTGTTTGCAATAAATGGCAGCAGGAGTGGACGAACAGCTTGACCGGCAGAAGAACTTTTTACTTCAAACCAAAAGTAGATTTACAAAGACTTATCGCCAGTCCCCTTTTGGTACGTTACATATTCCCGGTCATAGCCCCTTGCCACAGTACTATCATCGACACGCTATCACCAGCACTGACGAATGCATCTGTGGTGAAGAGGGCACAGCAGACCATTACATCACTGCATGTCCCCTTACAGAGGGCCACCATATTGCCATTCCTATAACGGATAGGCAGGCCTTCTGCAGGTTCCTCGTTAAGCATAAGCCAACAATACGCCAAATCACTGTTGTCATGTCAAAGGTAATGACACTTGGCACAGAATTATGTCAAACTGCTTAATGTAACTTATGGTGTCAAGCAGCATAATGACTACTGCATAGGAATCACAAATTTATGCATGTACTATGCCTATTTTTTACACCAGACTATTTATATACAGACTGCAACCCAATCTGCAGATTACCTTTCTTTGTGCAATTAATAATGTTACAATATTTCAACATAGTGACTTTTTCTGCATGTATATTACATGCAAATTAATATAACCTGCATTATATAATGTGTGCAGTATGTGAAATGCAGGTTTGTAATATGCACTATGTAAAACTTGGCACAGAATTGTAACTGCTTAATGTATCTTATGGTGTCAAGCAGCATAATGACTACTGCATATGAATCACAAACTTATGCATATAGTATATGCCTATTAATCACATATCTGACTATTTATATTTATTCAATTTCTCAGTAATTGTAAACTGTACTATTTAATGTGTGTAATATGTACCATGCTAATATTATTATAATATGTACCATGCTAATATACTAAGTAATTGTAAACTGTAAATGCGTGTAATATGTACCATGCTAATATTCTAAGTAATTGTAATCTGTAAATGTGTGTAATATGTACCATGTCTCAGTAATTGTGTGTAATATGTACCATGCTAACACTCTCAGTACTTAAACTTAGGCATTATTCAATCTCTCACTAACTGTTAAATGTACTATGAAATGTGTGTAATATGTACCATGCACGTATTAATTAATATTATTAATTATTAATGAACTTCTTAGTAAATGTAATCAGTATTTTGTAATGTATGTACTATCTATCATGCAAGTCTGTAAATAATAATGAATGCATAATGTTAACCTAAGTACCTAATTAAGTATGATTACGTAAACATGAACTCAACGGATGCAACGTACCTTAAACATAAGTTATATTCAATTTCCCAGTAAACGCAATATGTAGTATGTAATGTGTAAAATATGTACCATGCAATATGAATGTTTATGTATCATACAAGCCTGGATTTGCAAGTCCGAGCGTATTAAGTACTTTAAAGATAAGTATTCATCAATCTCTCAATAAATGTAAACTGTACTATAATAAGCAAGTAATATGCACCATGCAAGTATTAATTAATATCATTAACTATTAATTAACTTCTTAGTAAATGTAATCAATATTATGTAATGTGTGTACTATGTATCATGCAAGTCTGTAAACAATAATGAATGCATAATTATGTTTAATTAATATTAAAATATTGAACCTTGCGGATGCAACGTACCTTAAACAAAAGTAAAAACAATTTCTGAGTAAATGCAATATATAGTATGTAACGTGTGAGAATATGTACCATGCAATATGAATGTATATGCATCAAGCAAGTTTGAATAGGGTATAGAACATATAATAGTCATGCAAGTCAGAATATGGTAATAGGTACCATGCAAGTCTGAACATAACGGAAATAAGTACTATTAAATTTCTCAGTAATTGTAATTTGTACTATTTAATGTGTGCAACATGTACCATGTTAATATTATTGTAATATGTAACATGCTAATATTCTCAGCAATTGTATTTTTTGTAACTGTAAATTGTAAATGTGTGTAATATGTACCATGCAAATATACCACATTGCTCAGTAATTGTGTGTAATATGTACCATGTCAATATTCACAGTACTATTTAATGTGTATAATATGTACCATGCTAATTAATTAGCACGCACTATTTAATGTGTGTAATATGTACCAATGTGTGTAATATGTACTATGCAAACTGTAAATAATAATTAATGCGTAAAGCCAACCTATGTGTTAACCTAAGCACCCAACTATACATACTTATAGTAAGAATTGAACCAAACAGGTGTAAAGTACCTTAAACATAAATATTAAGTACCCTAAACAAAAGTATTAATCAATCTCTCAGTAAATGTAAACTGCACTATGAAATGTGTATGATAATGTACCATGCAAGTATTAATTAATATTATTAATTAATAATTAAATTCTTAGAAATGTAATCTGTATTATGTAATGCATGAACTATGTACAATGCAAGTCTTCTCAGTAAATATAAGCTGTACTATGTAATGTGTATAATATGCACCATGCAAACCAGTAAACAATAATGAATGCGTAGTGTTAAACTATGTGTTAACCTAAATACCTAAGATGTAAAGTACCTTTAACATAAGTATTATTCAATCTCTCTGTGTGTAATATGTACCATGCAAGTCTGTAAATAATAATGAATGTTATTATTTAGTTAGAGTTAACCTTAGTATCTAATCATGTATAATTAACGTAAATATTGAACCTTACGGATGCAAAGAACCTTAAACATAAGTCATATTCAATTTCCCAGTAAATGTAATGTGTAATATGAAATGTGTGAAATATGTACCATGCAATATGAATGTAAATGCACCATGAAAGTATGAATAAGCAAGTCCGAATATGGTACGGCATGTGTAATAGTCATGCAAGTCAGAGTATGGCAATATGTACCATGCAAGTCTGAATGGGTAGCGATAACCTAAGTACCTAATTATATCATTCTAGCTAAGGGCGGGCGTGGTGCTCATACCAATTAACCGTAACGGTAGAGGGATGGTGCCCACGTCCTCCGTCACTCACTCACTCACTCAGGGACAAAACCCTTTTGGACTAAAAATTTAGTGAAACGAATCGACAGCAAATTTTATAGGGGAAAGGAATTAAAAAAGAAACTTATTGCTGAAGAAAAATAAGTTAAAAACAGAATGAAGTGACCATTCTCGGATTTGATAGCTAGTCTTCTGCAGAAAACACACTTTACAGATCATTACTATAGATGAAATTCGGTACTCCTTTTTAGTTGTGGTCTTAGAAGTACTGGTCACTTTAAAAATTAATCAAATTATGAAGGTAAATATGAAAGGTCTTACTGCAATTCCAAATTCATGACGTGAAAACACACGCACACTTCTAACTAAAACTATGGTAACATTCGGAAGCTTCAAGGAAAGACAGTTTTCCAGTTCAAGCAGAATTTTGTGCAACATTAGGCGAAGAGAACGATTTTGACACAAGAACAAATATAATATTTATTTACCCTCACTATCCCTCGGTCTCGAAAACTGCCGATACAAACTGGATTTTTATAATCGACTTGTTGTTAATTATGAATGAAAATGTTACATATCCATGCTAAAAATTGACGAGCGTTGTGAAAACATGGATTGTGTATTAAAATAGTAAAACACCAAATTCATCCTTGAAATTAACGGTCTAGTGCAGCGATTCTCAACCGGTAGTATGCAAGAGAAAAATAGGGGGTAAGCAAAGAAACAACGTATTGTTACGAAATGTACAGGCGCGGTAAGATGGCTTCCCCACAAAGCAGGTTTAGGATTAAAGGAAGGCAGGGTTGCCACATTTGGCAAGAAATCGCCCATTTGGCGGCAAAATTGGCGATATGCCATGGACGGATGGAGAACCTTCTGGAACGAATTCTTACCGGTTTAGCCCAGAATGTTCTCGAACACAAGCCGAACGCTACATAAACCCTGCTGGTCCGCAGTCAGGGAGTGTCTTCAAAATAGTGTAGCTTTGTGAGCTATAGCTAAAACAGTGTAGCTTTGTGAATGCAAACCTTGGTACATGAGAAACTCTATAATTCTTAACGACTTGGATATTCCATCTGTGCATAACTTTATACTCATGACAGCTCACAACTTCTTCGAGAAGATGAAGCATAGTCAGTATAACGCAATTAAACAAATGTTGGTTATGATCCAACCATTGAATACACTGGTCAAACGCTCAAGGACAATGCATCACAATTCGTCATGGTGGTAACTTGTAAATTTTAATTTTAAAATTTACTTGAACTCTGAATGTTTTTCGCACGGACCACAGGTCATGAACTTTGCTTAATTTTCTCCGATAGAGAAATTGGACTCTATCCCATTATTTGCGTTGCATCTTATACTTATGTTAATCAAGAAACTTTTTTTACTCAAGATTTTTATGTTACTATTTCATTTTAAAATTATTTTGCATGAATTTCTACTTTATATGATTCTACGAACTTTTGAACTTTTTACGGCCTATCTAGCTACTGCATAATTCTGAAGGACTTTGAACTCTTATGCCATTCACAGCTTCAAACTGTCTTCGCACCATTTTCATGATGTCTCACTACTACTTATCCTGTAGCTATATTGCACTCACCATCTGCATTTGCCGTATAACTAACTGCACATGCTTGTATGCTTCAATTTAATGCCATTGCTTATCACTGCACAATTCTTATGATGAAAGCCTACTTTCGTAAGTATTAAGATATGCCTGCTCATGCAGTTGAATTTTCCTCGCCCACGGGTGTTGGTACTTTCCTAATACCATTTTTTTTTTTTTTTTTGAAATATCTTTGCCTAGTGCCCTTTCATGCCATTTACTGGCGAAAACTCTTCAGTAGTTAATGACCAGAAAAAAAGTAAGTCAAAGTTAGGGAGTGCCTTGCATAGAGTGCGAGATAGTGTCTCGAGTTAGTCAGTGCCTGCGGAGTGGATCGAGTTGACAGCCGGGCAGCGAGTGCCGAGTGGGTAGTCGAGTGCACCGAAGGAGTCTATCGCGGTTAGTGTCTCGTCGAGAGAGTGTGTTGAGCTCCGGGAACGACTGAACCGAAGAGTCAGGAGCTGCATTCTGTGTGTCGTCGAGTGCATCGGGAGTTGTAGCGTGAAGAGTCTCGAGAGTATGTGGAGTTCCGAGAACGACCAAACAGAGTTGAGAGCTGTACTCTCGTGCTTTGCAGTGAAGCTGTCTCCACCGTTATAGCCTGATAGTGTGAAGGCTGTGCCGCTGATGGTGTCAGTGTGTGTATAGTAGTTCTTCAACGACTGTTAAATGTGATTTTTGAGCTGTCCTAATTGATATTGGCGAAATAAAGTGTGTTTCGATACTTCATCAAGTATCGTCGTTATTCACTCCAAATCGCACGAACTACGTACGAACGTGACGTGAAGGAAGAAAATAACGTAACAACTGCTGGTTTCAGAAAATAACGTAACAGTATTTTTAACTATTGAATTCCAAAAATCTCGTGAAGAAAAAGAACAATTGACAGAAATTTCCTATGATTAAACTCTAGCTTAGATTTCAAAAATAACACACTTGTTAACTTTTGGCTGAACCCACCAAAAAGGAATTTAAAGGCGTTTCAAATGAAGCTGTTAAATTTCTATTGACTTTTTTGCACAACCTATTTGTGTGAACACGTATTTTCTTCCGCGTTTTATTTGAAAAAGAAATACAGAAAAAAATTAAAATTGGATTCTAATTTACGGTTAAAGTTAAGTGAAATAAGACCAGACATAAAGAAATTGATCTCTCTTAAGCAGACTCAAATTTCACATTAAATTTTAGAATTAAAGTATTATATCTTAAATTTTGATAAATAAAATGGTAACCAATTTTTAATCTAATATTTTTATGTGTGCACATTTAATATAGCCAATAGGTTGTGCAAATGGCAAAATATATTTTGCGTACATTTCTATTGAGAAATTTTAAAGTAATCATTGTAAAATGTAGTGGTGGTAATAGAGTTTTTCAATTTTTATTTAGATGGTACGCGTTAGTCAAAAGATTAAGAGCTGTTGGTCTAGTGTATGCTTTTTGTAAAATTGAATCATGGTAATTAAGGATAAATATCGTTTTCTAGACTTAAAATACGTGTTCTACTAAGTGTTGCCAGATCGTGCGATTTTGCGCAAATTCGTGACTTTTGACAAAACTTGTGCTACTAAAATTTTAGTATTTGCGATTTGCGAAATTTTTGCGACGTTCATCATTTTCTTATGCTACTTTTTGCGACTTAAAAGATTTTTGAAATATTTCGTAAAATGCTTTTATCTTTTATCAATTAAATATAATTTATATTAAAAAATAGTTTATTTAGGCTTAAATAGAAGTTGACATCTGGCAATCTTATTTAGATGTGGGCTTTCCTTTTCAAGGCTGCACAGCTGATGCTGGTATAACGAGAAAGGGGTAAGGAAGTGAAAAAAGTAAAAAGAAAGAACAAAAATTCTTCGGGACCTCTCACCACCCTCCCTCGTCCCTCGTGCATTTTGTTTTTAAGTCAGTCCCCCCCCCCAGTTCTAACGTGATAATAAATCGAACCAAAGAACTTGGGGCTTGCGCGCCATATATTCGGTACCCAAACAAAGAAATAAATTAAATTCATACTCCTGATTATAATATTGCTAAGAACTAAGCAATGGAAATGACTTAAATAAAAACAACGGCATTTTCCTAAATAACAACAAAAATAACTTTAACAGTGAAAGAACAAGTCTTTCTTAAGTAAGCAGAATCGGAAACAGATCCACCACACAAAACGGAAAACTCAATGAAAATCACTGAAAATGCTCACAATTAAGCAAAAAAAACAATGAATTAAAAAAATTAACTGCAACTAAAAAAATTTGTAATACAAAAGAGCAACAGTCTAAACGTGAGGAATCTCTTAAGTATGGATATCCAAAATTAATTTAAAAACTGAAACTAAATTAAATGAGAATTAATTAAAAAACAAATGGATATTTAAACAATTGAAATTGAGCAATATATTTTTAAATTTTTCGTTAAAGCTAAGATATGTAATTAAAAAGACTAAGAATTGAATACAGTTTGTAACTTACAAAACCAATAGACAGACGGTTAATTTGTGATGAAGTCAGAGGTCATGTGAGCCTGCGTAACTATGACGTCACAAAAAACACGTGATCTCTGACGCCATTTGCGACTTTTTTAGTCTCCTTTTGATATAGTTGAAAATTTTCTGGCAACACTTGTTCTACTGCGCCCGAAGGACGATTAGCCCATTCACCTTTCCTTTGAAATGGATTGAATTGAAATTTATGTTGAATTAAGCTAGAATCATTCCTACGAATTACTAAGTCCGTTCGCAGATTTTTTAGACGATTTTCATGGTATTTATTTTGTTTACCTAAAATTTTTGTGTTTTAAATGTTCCGTTTGATTAACCTTTATTCTTCACTATCTGTCTGCACCGTAATTTCCAAGGCAATAAAGCATTTTTTAGTAGTGGAAGAGGAACTTTATCCCATTCCTCTTGAACAGCTTTTCGAAGTCCAAGGAGGTTGTAGGTTGACGTCTGGACAATCCGCTTTTTAAAAGTCCAAAAGAGAAAAATTCCATGGATGGACACATCAGGAGGTTTATTAGAGATGTGAGGGAAGGGTATGGCCTTGGTAGACGTTTCTTGTTCCAATTTTTCCAGGAAATTAACAGTGGATTTTGACGTGCGGCTATTTGCTTTGGCTTAATGCAGCTCTAGTAATAGATCTCACTATGCGTAAAGACAAAATATTTCATATTTGCAAATTGGATGTAAAATATGTTCTTGGTTATAGTATGTGGAGTTGACCTTAACAGATTTCTACACTCTCTTTAATCTTTATTTGTTGTTACGTCAAAAACCAGCAACAGTCAAAAAATCTCTTTGAAATACTTACTTTAGATTCTTTGAACCATGTTCTAAGACTTTTGTTTTCCTCTTTGATGATAATAAATGAATATCTTTTTATTTCGGTCATTTAAATACATACAAGATACATCTACTGTGACACCATTTTTCCCTTTTTGTCCAAATAATAGTTTCTCATAGAGAATTCTGTAGCGCGTTCTACTTTTGGAGATATGTCGTGGAGAAAGACGACGCACATTACGTTTTTTCTCCTTTATATGATTTAAATCAGCATAATTCACTTTGTTTAAAGTTGGCATTTTAATGAATATGCAACTGCCCTTTGACTTTTGACTTCGAAGATTTTATTTTAACATTAAAGTTCTTACATCTGAAAAATTCGAAACATTGCGTTTTTTCTTTAGATACGTATTTGGAACAATTTTTCCACTTAAAGCTAAATTTCGAATTTTTTTCCTTTCTTATTAACAATATTATCTATGTAGATACCGAAAAATCATAGCTTTCATAACTATATACGAATAATTTTCTTCGGAAAGAGCACAAGCATATCTTTCCGTCCACTGCTTCTTTAAAAGCGCCATTTTACATGAAAACAAAATTATCAAACAGCAAAAGATAATTTACACTATAAGAAATAAAGTTGCAGTTAAAAAATTATCCAAGCAGGCGATTTTTTTTCCTAGCAGATACAGAACAATTCAAATCATCCGATTCCAGATATATGAAACTCCAGTTATTTTTATCGATTGTTTTCCTTTTTAACTAAAGCAAAATGCACTTAAAATACTATCGAAACAAAAATAATCTAAAGAGGTTGTTGGAAGGGAAAAGGGCATGGAAGACTATTGGATCCATAACCTGGTGGATTCTCCTTCAAACTTCTGACGGAAGTCAGCAGACTTATACTGTCACCTACAGGATATTAACAACTTAAGTTAAGTCAACGATTGGCGCATCCCTTTATCCTTTTGACCACGATAAAATTAATGGACTTGATTTAGCTATAGATACAGATCAGACGAATTAGAAGAAACAATACTATTAATTTTGTTGTTTATTTGATTATTTTTTACAGTTCAAATCATAAATTTATTACAAAATGTAAGTGCGATTATTTAATAATAACTATTTAATTAATTAAGACACAATAACACGCCGAACAAATATTAATTGTGAAGTCAAACAACAAAAATCAGCGTTATATGCGTTTCTGCAGCTGAGGATGGTGGTTCGGTAAAACCATCGAAACTAGTCCTGTGAAAATTTGAAAATATAACGTTAATTTTTGTTGTTTGACTTCTGAATAACTGTTTAATTGTTTGTAATTATTTATAAAGCCTCGAAGGGGTACATCTTCGACGTGTTTATTTTTTTCATTTGTGTACTTCCACGTCCTCGCAAAATAGACAGCATTTCTATTTGAAGGGCACGATTACTGCAAACCTTGTGCGCAAGGTTTGTTTTATTTAATTACGGCAAAGACCCGAGGGCTGTCTACCCAAGGGCAGGGATGCCTTCGTGGAGGACTTTCTAAGGGTAACTGGCTCGCATACACGTCACACCTGGGAAAACACATAAGCGCCCATGCAGCCAGCCCGTTCGCGGGATTCGAACCTCGGACCGAACTACCAGTGTTCAGCGACTTTACCGCTCGACCGCTGGTGGGCCGTAAGAGACGCAGTGAAATAAATGTATAGCTGCGCCTAGAATAATTAATTTCCTTCTTTATAAGTGCACAGATGTAGCTGAAAGAGGGGGGAGGGAGAATAAATAATAATTCAGTTAATTTGAAAATTCACAACCTAATTGTGCAATTTTTTTTTAATATCCATTCTGACATTAATACGGATATCAAGAAATTCGACAGCATTTGCTATATTAGTAAATTTCACGTCACATCATCCGAACATAGCTTTTCCATTTAAAATTACGTCTTCTAAATATGTTCGCTGCATTTGGCTTCGAATAAAAGATTAATGTGAGTTTTTGTCATACAGAATCTAAGTAAATCACAAAAATCACATTTCGAACCGAAAAAAAAATCTGGATTTACGACCCATAACAATGTGGAGTAAAAAAAAGTGCAAACAAAATTAGGAAAAGGAGTGGTAAAAAATGATCATTGTTGAAGGAATAGTATCTCTCATTTTTAATATCGCATCTATCATAATAAAAGCCACCAAAAAACATCCCTCGGTAAATCGAATAAATAGCTCCAACTCCTTTTTCCAACATTAATAAACTCGGAACTGAGACTATGCCGTCGAGACCCGTACATTCATCTGAATATTCTCTGCTTCCTAATGGTTTGGCGCATTAAACCTTCTGGCAAACTGAGAATGCGAGCGGAGGAATTCTCGGGACATGGCCATGGCTGAATGTCGTTGCATTTTTAAGCGGAATTAAGCGAGTTGGAAGAGGTGGATCTCGCTGGGAATTTTTCGCTTCGATTTAGTTGCTATTCTTAGCTTTAACGTTTTCGCGTAGAATTCAAAAAGACGTATGGCTTTTACTGGCAGATTTATGCCATGTTCGGAAAGTATTTACTCATAACTGTTTTACTTTTACTAGAGGGACAACGTATTTATGAATCTGTATTATACAGCAATGAAATAATATTTCGTATAATTTGCGTTTATATAACGTCGTTTGTTATTCATACGAGCTGTATGAAAAGAAACATATCAGCTAATTAGACACAAATTTTTGATTGACTAAAGCATAATAGTCGTTCTTAAAATAAGTGATGCAATAATATTATTCTTCAGCTGATTATTATTAACCCTAAAAGATAATGTACTACCTGAGACAGCAAACGCGAATTTTCTGAAAGCTCCTTGGAATAACAAAAGATAATATTGGTAGGAAATTTTGGCATGTAAATAGTAGCATTAAAGAACGCAGAAAATGACATACGTTTCCATGAATGCTAGTTACACATAGTTTCTTTTTTGGTGTTTAATAAAGCTAATTTATTTTACAGCTTATCACATATTATGAGTGCTGTCCTATATATAATCCTGACTAGTCACATGTGGTCAATAAACATTAAAGTCCTGCTAATCGGATAAAGGGCATTTAAAATTAAATTTTAATTAGTTAAATCTAAATCTAATGTGAATACCAAGACTTCATTGTATGGCCAACTAAATTACACACATTTTTTTGCTGCAGTTCAGTTAAATTTATTCCTCAAATTTCATTAAAGATATACAGGGTGATCTTTTTTAAAGTGATAGTGTTTGGAGCGCCCTGTAGCGCGATCTAATAGACGAAATGGCACCAAACTTGGTATTTAAACTAATCAAGACATGGGACGTCAAGACATACAATCGTACAGTTAAATTATTAATGCTTATTTACTACATTAACTTCCCCGGTGAGGAATTAGACCACATACAATGTGAGCACCGTTCTCAGAAATAACACCGTGCATTCTGTGCACAACGTTCTCCACAGCCGTATGTAACATATCACGAGGAATATTTCGCACTGTCTTTGTTATGTTCTCCTTTAGAACAGACAAATTTGATACTCCACCAACATAAACTTGAGATTTCAAATAACCCCAGAGCCAAAAATTGCATGGCGTGAAGTCAGGGGAGCTGCGGATGCATTACATTGATTCATGTAATACAGCTTCACCAGTAACGCACGTTCCGGTAACGTGAGAGGCATGCCCACTGGAACTCGTTTACTTCAACTGAGATTATTTGTCGGAGCTGTCTTCTACTTACTTTTATAGCCCCTATTACTGGAGCTGTTATCGCACAACATTTGCATTTTTCTTTGATACCCGTGTTTTATGCTAATTCTCGTTATTGTAAGATACAGAAGCGCCACAAAATACCCTAGCGGCGATTTTTGGAACTAATTTTTTTTTTCCTCCACGGAATCCTTTTTCCCATGTCTTGATTAGTCTAAATACCAAGTTTGGTGCCATTTTGGCTATTAGATGGCGCTACGGGGCGCTCCAAACACTGTCACTTTAAAAAAGATCACCCTGTATTTCTCATACAATTAATTCAGTTCTCACTTCACGGCAGAGCAAAAATACGCAAAAACTCAAAACATATTAATTAAAAATCGTAAAATACAGAAAAACATAAAATACCAAATACTGTTAAAACAGTTAGTTAAAACAGTTAAAAAAAAACCATTTTTACAATTAAACTTTCTACGCAAAAACAAACAATTCGGCCAGCGGGCAAGAAGGCAGATTTTTCGGTGCACGCATCTGGCAGTTTACTTTTGGTCCGTCGACATTGAAGATGCAGATGCTGACTTAATTCACTATCCTACTAAGATTCAAATGTAAACAAATGGCAGTTCGTAAAGCTTAACTCGCCGCTTAAAGTTTTAAATTGTTGATAATTCTACAACAATTGCATGCACAATAACTAAAAGCATAAAAAAAACCTTAACCGGAATATAACAGCTACATAATTCAATCACTATTAAAGCAAAAAATGCACAATTTACCAACATATAAGACTAAAAAACTAAGTTCATCGAGCCATGTAACAGAGTGGGAATATATATTTATATACGAATGCAGCCAATTACAACGGAAAATGGAGCTGCAGAACTACACGTTATAGCAGTCCCATATATGCAAAATTTCTTCATTTTACGGCTATTCGTTCTTGAGTTATGGGAGATTCATACATACGTACCCACAGACGTCAAGGAAAAAAAAAAAAAATTCTGAATCCATTTTAAATGAATTTTACAATCCGTTTTGAAAATAACAGACATTTATTTTGTCCGTACATACAGATGTTACGCAAAAACATCGTTGAAATTGTTTCGAGAGCGTTAAAAATGGTGAAATGTATAAAGTGGACAATGAATGATGCAGACCGGTAAACACTGCCGATAGATAACTTAAGAGCGAATGTGTTTATTCATGAGCGTTCTTTTCAAACGGCCACAAATGGTGTATAATCATGATCTGACCTTTCAAAAAAATTATAAATTTATAAATAATGAGCAAATAAGTATTGTGCTGTTTACAGGTGTTCGAGTTGAGCTCAATTTACAGAAATAATGGTTAAGAAGAGAAGAATCAGGATACGAAAAAGTAAGAATTTATCTTACAAATATTAGAATTATAAGAAATAAAACAATTAGAGGGACTTTTATTTGGTGGAGGACTATAACAAAGCGCCCTTACGTCTTCCTGATTGGTCACAGAGCTTCTTGTCACAAGAGTACGAAGTTGTTTTCACATCCCAGCTATTAGTCCAATCTAGCCCTCTGTAATTTTTACCTTTTTGAACAAATGAGGTTTAATCAGTAGGGACACCGATCTATGTTAAGAAATGAGGTAAAAAAGGCGTCGAATATTACATTACGATTGGTTGCAAAAGATGGTTTACAACAGCGTTTCCCAAACATTTTAGATTCACGAAACTCCTGTGCTAAAAACTGCTCTAAAAACAGCGAAAGAAAGAAAATTCTAAGAGGAAAATAATATAGCAAAGAAATAAGCATAAATAAACCAAAGAAACTGTAAAAAATCAACTTATGTTTATAAATTAATTTGTATTTACATATTTTATATAATATGTCGATATTATATAAAATTCTGGAATGAGCAAAAGAATTCTTCGAAACATTTGGCGAAGTACCAAAAATTGTCTCCCGATCCATTGGAAATAAGGGATGTTTTGTTAATTACTGATTTACAACTCTTTCAGAAGACCAAGAACGCCGGCAAATGCGTAGTATGTGCGAAAGAATTACTTGAAAGGGTTGGTAAGCTGGTATTTTAAACTGTTCCCAGTAGGGTTTTGTTTGGTTTATTTAATTACGGTGTAGAGTTCCTCATTGTGTAACTCTAAGTTACCGTTGGAAGTGAATAATCTTAAAAACTGATAAGCGAATAATAGCTTGAGTTCATGTGACAGGAAACAACAAGATGGGAGGGTAAACTAACCCTTTATTATTCCAACTAAAGTTTAACAAACTGCGTCTTGGAGTGGAGTGTACAATAAATCGAAACTTGAGTTTTGAACTTAAGAGACTAAGAATAATACTAAACTAATCTAAACTAAAGAGGTATAGCCGAAGCTATCAAAATTTCTAACAGAGTTGGCCCCTTAACGTTAATAGACTGCGAAGCTGGGCCTAAAGTACGGCCGAGTGCGATAATAGTTTACGAGAGAGTAGCCTAAAAAAGGCGGACGCGTGTAGCCAGAATATATGGTATCTCTCTCTCTCTAAGACCGAAGAACTTTGCGGTTAAATGCCGCTCTTCCTGATTATGCATTCAGACGTGATTCTAAAACTATGTTCTAGCCGGAAGTAGTAAGTTGAAATTAAGAATCGACAGGAAAGAACTTAAAATTTAACTGTTAATAAAATTAACATAATCCTTACAGCGGCAAAGCACTCGGAGGCTATCTGCCTAAGGGAAGGGATGCCTTCCTGGGGGACTCCTTAAGGGAAATTGGTTCTCATGCTCGTTAGAGATGGGGAAAACCCCGCATCAAGCCCGTTCGCCGGGATTCAAATCCCGAACCAAACCACCAGTGTTCAGTGACCGCTTGATCGTTATTCACAGTAAGGAACTGTAAACCAAATTTCCGAACTTATGGACAACTCTAAGAAACGAAAGTATAATACTGGATACTTAGAGTCACAACGACAAACGCATTTGTGAATTATTGTAAATGATATGGGTACTTATACATTTAGGATACGTGCAAAAGACAGTTTTTATTTCCTTCATTTATTTGCAGAAATTATTTCTAGACGGTAGCACTTTTGAAGGATGAGTTAAATTTTGAAATAAAGTAGATTTAGTAAATTTACATGAGTTAAATTTACAGTTATATATATAATAATTTTCTAAAGTTCCAGATTTTGATGAAAACTTTAAGTATTATGAACTAATGAATAAAGAAAGCCTGAAAGTTTGGCGAACACATTTTTTTTTAATTAGCTACAAAATGTAAGTGAGGTTAGGGAAAGAGTCAGTTCTAAGAATCTATGCATGAGTTTTAAGAGGCGACAAGATGATGAATGATAATGTGTATAATTAATAGAATACATTGAGAAATCTAATTAATGGAGAATGAAATTTAAATTAATGGCTTAGCTGCTTAAAAATAATTACTTTTAAATTGTTCCGCAATGAATTCTAATTTGAGAAGGTTATTCAACTTCTTTTTTTTCCAGATAAATTGGAAAATCAATTGCAATTATTTAATAAAGTGTTAAGCGACAAATTAATTTCATAATTGTTTTCAAATTTTCGTTTTATATACATATATAAATTTATAATTACCAACAGTTTTAAATATTCGCTCATTAAATTTAGACATAATCCAAAACTCAGATCAAATAAAATAATAAAAATTAAGTATGTATTATTGTTACGTGCGAAATAAAATTTTGCTGGAAGCATGTGATTATAATCACGAATAAAAATCAAGCATTAGAATATTCATAATGCACTCTCAGTAAGAATATTCAAACATGAAAGAAAAAAAGACACTTTAAGGGTCCTAAAACTTTGATATTCTTAATACAGATTCTGCGTTAATAAAGAAAGAGCTTATAATGCACTGGCTTTCTTATTACAATCAGTTCTGCGGGTAATTATTACTTTCATAACATTACACTCGTTTTCTTTTATCTTTATCATTAAACTGCACAATAAGGTACTCTTTACTTCAGTCAAGAGACACAGAAATGGAATAAAGAAAGTTTCCAATACGTTACAAAAAAATTTCACTTTAAACGAATTCAGTGTATGTGATAGTTAATCTATTAAACAGAGCAAATTCTCCGCTTTAGAAGGAGTAATCTCGATTTCCTTATATTTCGCGAAATATTTTATGGCCAGTTTTTACAAAAAATTGTTTTAATTCCTGTAACTCTGTTAAAATGAATAGAAATAGGATTGCTATAGTACTGGAGTAAATATTACACAGGCATTAACGTTCATGGTATATTATACGAGTTTTTCAATAAAGTGTTAAAATATTGTTTTGTCGTATTTACATACTCTGATCAAGTGGTCGTCTGGTTCTGCAATGATTTCGACTACGTTAGGCCAAGTGGGGTGTTGGTGAGTCAGCACAGGAGGAGGCACACGTTTGGCCGTAACGCGACTAAAACGCACGAGTTGAGCGACAGGGAGCCAGTAATAATTTGTCCGTTGGGTATTTACACTGCGAAAAAAAAAAGTTCTATAACTCCCGTTCTACTGGGCCGAATGACGAAATTCAAATTGCGTTTTTCATGTCTCGAAAATGCGAATTAGAATATGTATTAGATTTATATGCAGCGTTGTTTTAATATAGGTATTCTGACACAAAATCGGACTTTTTCTGAAATGACATGCCAATTTTTTTCCATATTTCTATTCTACCACTCAAATTATGATAAACTGCAAAGTTTAAAAAAATCGCACGAGTAGTTTCTAAAAAATGAGCTCTCAAAATTTTAGATCCTCAGTGTTAATTTAATTCGATATATATTTATTAATATCTCTATTTTATTAAACTTACTCCGTTCCTTCTTCCAGAGTTCGAAACTTAGGTTTAATCCCAATATATTTCGCACATTTTTTATGATTTATTTTTATATTTATTTTTATATATCTCGTATTTTAAAATAGTTTTTATAAATTTTTCGAAAAAAATTTCGTATTATAACCTACAAAATTTTTAATTCCTCTTAAATTGGATGTATTTCTAAGTGCACCTGCAAAAAATTAGTTTTTTATTCAACATTTTCTAAGATATATATGAATTTATATTTATTTGTTTATTAGGGGATATCTATTACCAGCAGCCTCCACCCACCAAGGTAGGGGCTGACAGTCCAGAGACATTTATTTCAAATTTCAAATTTTACATAAAATATCAGTTACAGTCAGTATACATCTTTTCACATAATTACATTCAACATTTGATGCGTATACAGAGTAATTTTTGCAAAGTGATTTTTAGTATAGAGCTTTCATGGACTATGATAGTTAGAGTTCAAAGTATAAAGACTTGTAGTAACAAAAATCGTTAGCAATATACATAATGGCTGTTGTGTACATGATAGCAGCTTTCCATCAATTGCTATTATATAATATTTCTTATTTTTTCATTATTACATGACATCATAATTAGGAAACATCGAAATATTAATTATTAAAATTAAACTGATTCTAAATTATTAAAAAATGCACTATTTAAAAATAATGTTCAAGTTAAATTTTTAAATATAATAAAGTATTACAAACTATTGTACAATATCATTAAGAAACATTATATGGAAATATCAGCATACATATACAATTTTAAACTAAACTGCAAAGTTTCACAGAATGCACATTTGCATTAATTAAACATTTGCAGAAAATTAAACATGGATTTACATATTGGAGCATTTTGAAATCTGGCTTTTTTTTTTTTTTTTTTTTTTTTTTTTTTTTTGAGCGATAATAACACCAAACGCTCTTTTGAACCATGGTTTTTTTCCACTTGTCTACAACGAAGAAAAGAAAAGGAAAATAGGTTCTATAAGTTAAGAAGTTCGTTAAGTAAATTTTTCTCGCCGAAAACTGAAAAAAAATTCGCCAAGGTCAATTTTTGAATTTCTCCGTAAATTTCGCACCAAATTTTACAAAATTTAATATGTAGGCATAGTTTGTGTCGTAGAATCGGCATCGGAAAAAATTGGCATGCTATTTCAGAAAAAGTCTGATTTTGTGTCAAACTACCTATGTTAGAATGATGCTATATATAAATCTGATACATATTCTAAGTCGCACTTTCAGGACATAAGAAACGTAATTTGAATTTCGTCATTTGGCCCAGTAGAACGGGAGATATAGAACTGGCCCCCCCTTTTTTTTTCCTTACGCAGTGTACATTGACCGATGCCTGGCGTGCTGAAAAGTCTTATGCGAGCGACTGGAGTGCCGGCTCGGCATATTAAACTACTTGTCTCTTTCAGCTAGCTCTTCGAAGTATTTTTGCTATCAATTTAATACGTTGCTGTAAAAGCAGAAGATATACACGCCAAATGAAACATAAAATTAGTAACCCAACAATTTTGAGTTTGGCGTAGTTTTAAGTCAAGATCTCAATCGATTTCGAGGGCAAATATGTACAGATCCGTCCTCATCATCATCAAAGAAATCTGCAAGACATCCTTTGCTCCTGATGAAGAGGGACCTGTACCTCTCTGCTCTCGAAATCGATTGAGATCTTGACTTAAATCTACGCCAAACTCAAGGTTTTTGTGTTACTAATTTTAAGTTGTTGTAATTTTATGTTGCTTCTTTTATTGTTACGAAACGAAACGTGCTTTTAGATACCAAGAAACATGCTATTAAAGAACAGAAGACGGAACAGTCAAAATACCTTTGAATATAACCAATCAGCAAATCCAAGATCTTAAACTGATGTCAGCTTTGTCAGTAGCTGTTGACGAATCTTGAGACATATATGACATAACGGAAGTTTATCTTTTTGTTCGATTTATTTCGTCTACGGGTTTTAAAAAAAAACAATTTTTAGGATTACTGTCACTGAAAGGCGAAACACTTGCAAGGATATTGCAAATGGTTTTCCCTGAATGTATGGAAAAAATTGTCAGTTACATCATATGCTACTCGATAAAGTTTCAAGTGCAACAGATGGAGCAAAAAAGTATGATCGCGGAGTGAGTTCTTTTATTTCCTCTTTTTTTATCTTGAAGAGGAAAAAAATAATCACGATTTGCTCATTTACTATTGCATCATTCATCAAGAAGTGCTTTGTTCGCTTACATTTCCAGAAGAAATTTGCAAGGTATGGAATTCTTGATCAGTATTGTCCACACAATTGTAGCTTAAGCTCTTTATCATCGCATTTTAAAGAATTTTCAATTGAAATGGAAAGTGAATGCACACAATTTCTGCTGCATAATAAGGTACATTGTCTTTCAAGTAAAACGTTTTAAAACCCTTCGCTTCATTATTATTAAAAATGCACCACATTCATTATTATTAAAAATGCACCACATAAAAATGCACCACATAAAAATGCACCACATAAATCTCATGTATGCACCACATGACTTCCTTGAACGGAATATTAAATTATACGCATTTTTTCTTGCATACCATTTAAACTTATTGGATTGAATTAAATATACTTCGCCGACAGCGCATAAACCACAATAGAATAAATGCATTCTTTAATCTTCACTCTATTTGTTTACCATAGCGACACTCTGGCGCTAGGTTCACTTAACAGTATTATATTTCGTTCATATTATAACTCAGAATGCACAAAATTTATATCCTTTTAAGAATTATCTAATCGTTGCCACATGTTCTATTCAAATACTATAATAAATCTAGAACGATGTATAAAAGAAATTAAGCAAACAAAACAAAAAAGAAACAGTTTTTAACAGACTATTGAGTATTTTTCATTCAATTAATTCAGTTCTCACTTCGCGACAAGGCAAAAATACATCAAACTCGAAATAGCCGTTTTAAAAATTACGAAATAAATCTTAAACACTTATTTCCACGAAAAAATTCCAGAAAGGATTAAGCATGATTTAATTCGCAATAATAAATGAAGGCGTTATCTTTGTTGCTGCGAAGCTAAGTTTCTCTAGATTGTCAACAAATCCGCTACTCTGCTGTTTCAAATGTAAACAAGCAATGGCCGCCATCAAAAAAATTATTAGGCTTAGCGGCACTTAAACAACTTTAAAATTGTTGTAATTTGTAATTCTAAAAATATTGCATACAGATTTACTAAAGGCATAAAAAACTTAACTGGAAGATAAGAACAATATAATTCAATCATTTTTAAAGCAAAAAAGGTACAATTTACAAACATATAAGAGTAAAGAAATTGGGATCACTGAGCCGGGTAACAGAGTGGATATATCTATAAATATATTTATATACATTTGGTGCGGCCGATTGAAACCAAAATACGAGGTGCACATCTACATGTTATAGCAGTCCTATATACAAAATGTCAACGTTCTGAGGCTACTCGTTTTTGAGTTATGCGAGATACCTACGTACATACGTTCGTACAGACGCCACGAAAAATTCTCTTCAGCATTCATTTTAAAGCAGTTTTATAATTTTTTTGGAGGAAAAGAGTCTTTTATTCTGTCCTTACGTACATATATCACGCAAAAACATCGTTAAATTGCATTCGATAGCGGTCAAAATGGATATTTTCGTTGAACTATGCTGCCTGAAACTTTTCGCGATTGCAATACTTCCTTTTTACTTCGCACAAGGAAGTAAAAATTAAAGCATTTCTTCTTGAGAAGGATGTTGAATATTTTGAACTAATGGACGATCAGTGAATCCAAAAATTTGATTTCACGGCAGACTTTATGTGTCATTTAAATAATCTCGATCGTTAACTACAGGAGAAAGGAAATATAATTTTTTCGATGTTGGAGAAAGTCATTTCATTCGAAAACGAATTATTCCTTTTTGCTTAAGATTTTGAAAGATAAAGCTACCTAAAAGCTACCTGAAGCCTCCCAGAAAATAATTCGGTAATTGGCATCTACTATTTCAAAACAACAATTTAAATATGACGGAAGCTTTTCTTCGCAGGTTTAAGGAATTCAGAAATGGCATACCAACGCTAGGCTTGGTAAAAAAATGCCTTTCAGTAACAGAATTTATTTTTTCTTCCTTTAATACTAATATTGGCGCTTTTGAAATGCAATTACTGGGGTTAAAAAATACAGAATTATGAAGCTTCAAATTTGAACGCATTAAGGATGACATGGAAAAAAAAGGGGGGGGAATGGGATCTAAGCTGACAGCTAGTTCGCTTCGAAAGACCTGGAGAAGAAAGATATGATGATTTTCAACAACTGAAATAGTATTGTTGACTCATATGCTCAGTTAAAAAAAGTAGCATTTGTAGTTCCTTCACTATTTGGCTCTACATATTCACGCGAACAATCTGTTTTAAGCACGAACCTTAACAAAAGTAAATTGAGAGAACTTCTTATTGATATGAACCTGGAATGTTATTTTAAATTAAAAATAATGACATACAAACCTGACTTATCCAAACTTCCCAAGAAAATGCAAGGTCGTTGTTCACATTAAATGAATATTTTGTCATATATTTATTTTAATGTAAAAAATATTTTTGACAATAAATAAGACTATTAGTCCGAAGAGGCAATTTGCCCTGAAGGACTATTACTTTCGTTTTGGCATTTTGCGTTGAAAACCATAAACGGTGAATCCCTTTAAAATTGTTGCCACCAAATATTGTCGTCCCGTATTATAAATTAAATAATGATGAATCTGCATGAATGTATGTATGCTTCTCCATTGTGATAAAACAACGGTACCTAGCCATCCAAATATGAATAATGTAATTTTCCATACAATATAGGCACGAGGAAGCCCTAATCTGGAATTTGTTTCATTATCTACTTCATATTTTGCAACACTTCAACGAATTTTTGATTAAAAACTCAACGATTTCGAAGCGAGCATTGGCAACACTGTATGAAACAAAAATATATTTTTATGTCCAGCGCGCGAGCCTCTGTATCGGGAATTCTAAAGATATGCTCATTTAAAAATTACTTTGCGATATTGCTGTTGAACTGAATTTTATGGTTTGAGTACGTAGAACATAATATTTAATAAATAAAGGTAACGTTAAGAAAAAAAAAAAAAAAACCTTTGAACGTAACTTAAAATCTGAAACCTTTCAGATTTTTTTCTTTTTATTACGATATGTGTTTTTATTTAATGTTAGTAACTTGTTTAAACGGACTCCTAAAAACATGGTTTTTGAGGGGGGGGGAAATGGCTCTCAAAAGGAATCTTAATCGTTGTGCATCTATGGCTCTTCTGACTAATGAGTCTGAGGACCACAGCTGAAATCCAGTCCAAAGCTGAAACTAATAATAGTAAGAAGAAAAGGGTTAAATGATGGTTTTATTGGATTGTGACGAAGCATATAGGGGCTATCTGACTAAGGAAAAGATGTCTACGTGAAAATCTTTCTAAAGGAAATTGGTTTGTATTCACATTACATATGAGAAAAATAAAGAAAAGGAACAAGCAGTCAACCTTTTCGCCGAAATTTGAAACCGGATCCAATTGCCGTAGTTTACTACTCTCTAATAAGAACACGTGATTGGTTGCCAGCATATTGAGCTTACTAATGAAATTTCCTTGTTTGCTTATGCTTATCAAAACAGTGGGCTGGCGTTTCAAGATATCTTAAAAAAGAGACAGGCAGTTGTTACAGGTATCGCAAATAAATGAAAATGACCAGCGCCGTTCAGACATTTTTATCGTTTGTAGTTTTGGCATTTTTATAGATTCTCAATCAAATATTTTGACACTAAACAAAAATTTAATCAGCTTATTTTGATTAACTTCAATGACTTGATTCTCTCATATAGCTCGCACATTTCATGTGATCTGATGAATGGATTATTAATATTCCCTTTATTTACATTAAAAATATTCCCATAATTTTCTTCCTTCGCTTAATGGGATTTCGCATTCATTGATATTACCTAATTACATTAGGTAAGGTTTTGTGCACAGTAATTAAATAACCTGAAAAAGAAATCGAGAATTCGAAGCGTGGTGAAAATTTTACAGCCATAAGATACACATCTGACTTAGTACGTGTATAATTTATAGCAGTTGAGAGGCGACAGTTTCACATCAGCACTTTACCTACGTTGCTTATTTCTTCAGTCACACACATTGTAGAGATATTAGGATTTCTTGGGAAGCAAGCAAGATGAAAAATGAGCAACGCCTTCGCCGGAAATCGAACCACGGACCTCTGGAGTACGCCCCCAGTGCGCAGACCACCACACCACAAAGGCATGTTAAGAAGGCGGGAGAAGTTTCTTATACACTCCCCCTTTTAAGAGGCGACTGGGGTTTTAGGGGACCCAATCCCAAAATCTTGGGTGTGGAGAATCATCATCCACCACCCTTTTAATTCGGGCGCCACTGTAGAGACATTGGGATTGTTTGGAAGCAGGAAAGGTGAAAAATATGCAACGCCTTCGTCTGGAATCGAACCACTGACCTCTGGAATACGCGCCCAGCGTGCAGAGCACTATACCACGAAAGCATGCCAAGAAGGCGGGAGAATTACCTTATAAACTTAAGTCAAAGAAACATTAACCGAAACATAAGAACGATATAATTTAATCACTTTTAAATTCTAGAAAAATTTACCAACATATAAGTATAAAAATAACTGAGCTGGGTAACAGTGCGCGTTTATATATATATATATATATAAATTCAAAATAAAGTAATTAAAAGTAAATCAAAAAGCCTAGGACTTGCGCTAAAGCTGCAAAGTTATAAACCAATAATTCATAATAATTTATAATAAGAAAACTTTCCATATACCATCTCCAAAGAAAACAATTTCAATTTAAAACCATGAATGCAACAATTTTTTTTTAGAATTTAAATTAAAAAGTAATTTCAATCTCTTTGTTTAAAAATTAAAGTTTAAAGTTTAATTTAGTTGTTGTTAATTGATGCTAAATTGATTTATCCCCTTTATAAGTCGATTAATCTGCGATCAATGGCAATAGCTACTTTTCGAATACACTTAAAATTTACTTTGGTTTTTTTTTTAAATTTAAATTCTAGAAAAAATGTTTTCATTCATGGTTTTAAATTGAAATTGTTTTCCTTGGAGATGGTATATGGAAAGTTTTCTTATTATATATATATATATATATATAATGTTGTATGAACTTAAATCCATTTAGTGCGAATACAAGTTATTATTACTTGCGCAGCTAAAATTCTTCAACGCATATCCACAGAAATCAGTCACCTCAAATTTAAAAGTACACTGAACTGGTCGCAACTTACATCTGATATTAGTAAATTAAAACAGCTTTTTACTATTACAAAAATAGATAAAGCAACTAATAACTTTAGCATTATATGAAAACAATTCTACACTGAGATTATTCATAAAGAACTTCTCAACGCAACTACTTATCAATCAGCCAACCTTACAGAAACATCTATAATAAACAGGATTAAAACTTTTCATAAGAAACTCAATATTACTTTCAATGCAAACTACAACAGATTTACTAATCTTTATGCGATTCCCAAATTCCATAAAACACCATTAAAATTTAGATTTATAACTAATGGAACTAATAATGACAAGAAAAATATAGACTATTATTTTTCAATTCAACTTAATAAAATCTGTAAATTTATTTTCAATGATTGTAACACTAATCATAACTATTGCTGGATCATTCATAATAACACTCCTGTCATTAATACCATTCATACCATTAACATCCAAAACATTAACTGCTATGATTTTGAAAACTTATATACCTCACTTCCTCTAGAAGAAATCTATACCAGTCTACTTGATCTACCAAAACTTTTCCCTAATATACTCAATATCATGACTCTTGACAAATGGAAAACCTACCTAAAATGCACACTTTTTCATAACTACATCAAGTTTCAAAATCAACTTTTTAAACAAGTCAGAGGATTGCCAATGGGCTTACATTCCAGCACCTCCATCTGTAATATCTTTTTATTTGTCAAAGAATTTAACTTCCAAAAAAATCTACAACCACAAGAGTTAAATTACTACAAACACACCTACAGATTTATTGATGACCTTATTACAATTAATAATTTTGGTAAAATTGAAAACTCCGACATTTATCCGAATTTGTCTTAAACTTAATAAAACTAATAATTCACAAAATAGCATAGACTTTCTAGATCTTCAAATCATTAACTACAAAAAAATTTTACTTTTTGACAAAACAAGAAACTTCAATTTCAATACTAACAAATTAATAAATTGGAACTCCAACATATCCAAAAAAGTAATTAACAATACTATAATTAATCAAATACAACGAATTAAAACTATATGCACAGATACAATAGATTTACAACGCGAAATTTTGATCCTTATCAAAATTCTCAAAAATAATCTAATTCCCTTTCAATTTATCAACCATTGCCTTAAAAGAGCAGGCGTTAAATACTCACTCTAAATCATTTAACTGATAGGGATATGATAATTTATTCCTAAACCTGAGAAGGCAGTATAAGTTGGATGACTGTCAGTTGAAAGATTTGTATATAGTGTAATTACTCAATTGTATATACTGTAAAAAGCTAATTGTCTTCAGACATATACTGTTACTATACTGTTACTAAAAAAATGGGCCTATTTCCTGCCTTTAGACTGTCTACTAGCTCTTGGATAGCGAAAATGCCTTTTTCCTTTCTTAAATTCTTAATCATTGCGACACGACAATTAGCCAGAAATTAATTAATTTCCATTCACTAGTATTTTTAAAAAAATCTTAACAGACGGTCTCTCTCAGATAAGAACTCCACAAAATACATCCCTCAAGAATTCCAAGTCCCACCCACTACCATAAATTTCTTCACCCAAGTCTTGCCGACTGATATAATTCAAAGCCCCTACTGCCGCTAAGAATTTTCGGACACCCTACACTTCTGAGTCAGACACGAAGAGAACACACTGCCAACTCCCCCACTAGAAAGAATGTAAGTTACTTAATACCTTTCTGGCCTTTATATCTTCATGTACATTCCCTCATCTTATGTATATTATTTTCTATTTTATTTTTATGTTATTTTTATATTATTTTTATGTTCTCTCTGATTTGTTTTTGCAAAGTTTGCATTATTTATCTTTTTTATAATCTTCTATGTTTATTTCAACTTTACTTTGATTTCGATTTCATAATGACAATTTCCAATGTTTAATTTCTACAAATAATATAGTACTCAAATACATAAAGATGATAGTGTCGGGGACGATTACTCGAGTTTTACAAGATTTCTCTACAGTAATTGATTTTTACTCCAAATTGAATTGACTAAAATGCTTCATGAGAATCAGTTCTTTGAGTAACAACTATTCGCGGAAATATTTGGCCTGACTAGAATTGCCGGTTTGGCTTTAATTTATAACTCGAGTAAAGACGAAACACTTTCATATTTACGTATTTCTATCAATTATTGATCATTGAACGGGAGTTGGTTTGTTCCCCTTGAAAAGTCAACTAATTTCCGATCAATGACAATAATTACATGTTTTAATTTTTACTTTTGCAATTGTAATATTATTCTTCGTGATGATTTAACTCCAGTCCCCGTTAAAAAGTAATTATTAACATTTTGCTTTCAAATTACTTCAAAACATCTTTCAAAATATAACTTACCAGTATGGATGCACACTTTTAAAATAATTCTACTTTAATTAAACTTAGGAGATAATATAATCAATTAATCAATACGGTTTAGGAAATAAATTATTATTAACTAACTTTGAAGCAATTGCGCAAGTAATAATGACTTGTATTCCCACTAAATGGATTTAAGTTCATACAACATTTGATATGCTAAATAGCAGCTATTAGCGCTATTTATCTCTTACCTAATGTACGCACTTTATATATTATCTCCAACCTTTTTAAGTTTTAAAGTTCTTATACAAAAACTTTACTTTATTGAAGGTTAGCAGCCTCCTTACTTTTATATCTTGCTAGTTTAACTCATATTGAAATCACTAAATGTCATTCCACTAGATGACAAACTTGAAAATTTAACGCCATGCCTGCTACAGGTAAACCCAAAAAACAATTTCTATGAAAAACATTTAACTGTATTTACATGATTACATGCGGTACTTGACATATCAAATATATAGGACAGACTAAAAACAATCTTAACTTTCGAATCAATAACCATAGAGCTCAAATCAAAAAATTCAACGCACAAAAAAAAAAAAAAAAAAAAAAAAAAAAAAAAAAATAACATTAAAATAAGTACACCATCACAACTTAATACAGCAGAATTAGAACACTTTAAACACCATGACTTCAACTCTATGCAACTTCAGATACTAGATATAATACCCAATCACAAAACACGAATTTTTCAGGAATCTCTCTATATACTAAAACAACGTTCACTTTATCCATATGGACTTAACACTTATATACATAGTCATAGAGATACTTCTAAGAAGTCTATTTTCAGCCAATTTAAACTCTACAGCATCAAAACGCAGAGAGGAAAAAGAGGAAGCAAAATAAAAAATAATGCGAGATTTTTATCCACTTTGGATACACTTGCATTGAAAAAACAATTGAAATGTTTTTTTGACTCAGACTGTTTTCCCAAGAAACTTCTCAACTGGTTACACTCCTGTACTAATAAATTCCTTATCAAACTAAAAAAATTCATTCAAGAAAGCTACGACGACATACAAATCATTAAAGACATGATTCTTGATTTTAGTCTTTTCAGACTCTCTAATAGTCTCACTCAACGCAAAATTTATTTTAAAGTCAATTTTCTGCATCCGCAGTTTGAGAATATTCATTTCTCAAGAATCATCAGAGATTGTAAAGATTACTTCCCCGCAGTTGACACTATACCAATGATTGCATTTAAATATCAAAGGACCTTAAGCAACTTGCTTACTAACCACCATGAAATAGATGAAACTGCAGAATGACATTGTAAGACAACAATTTACAGCAATTACGTGGATTCTAATCACCAGCACATAATTACTGGCAACCTGAATATCATACAAAACCAACAACTAAAAACACTAATGTGTTATGGTACAAAATTTAGACCACTCAGAAACATGACTACAAATTACTGTTACAAGACTTTCGAAAACAACATCAACGAATTTATAGTTAAAGCAAGCTATCAACTGAATTTTCCCATAGATACCTTCTTAAAATGGAAAGCTAAAATTCTTCAACGCATATCCACAGAAATCAGTCACCTCAAATTTAAAAGTACACTGAACTGGTCGCAACTTACATCTGATATTAGTAAATTAAAACAGCTTTTTACTATTACAAAAATAGATAAAGCAACTAATAACTTTAGAATTATATGAAAACAATTCTACACTGAGATTATTCATAAAGAACTTCTCAACGCAACTACTTATCAATCAGCCAACCTTACAGAAACATCTATAATAAACAGGATTAAAACTTTTCATAAGAAACTCAATATTACTTTCAATGCAAACTACAACAGATTTACTAATCTTTATGCGATTCCCAAATTCCATAAAACACCATTAAAATTTAGATTTATAACTAATGGAACTAATAATGACAAGAAAAATATAGACTATTATTTTTCAATTCAACTTAATAAAATCTGTAAATTTATTTTCAATGATTGTAACACTAATCATAACTATTGCTGGATCATTCATAATAACACTCCTGTCATTAATACCATTCATACCATTAACATCCAAAACATTAACTGCTATGATTTTGAAAACTTATATACCTCACTTCCTCTAGAAGAAATCTATACCAGTCTACTTGATCTACCAAAACTTTTCCCTAATATACTCAATATCATGACTCTTGACAAATGGAAAACCTACCTAAAATGCACACTTTTTCATAACTACATCAAGTTTCAAAATCAACTTTTTAAACAAGTCAGAGGATTGCCAATGGGCTTACATTCCAGCACCTCCATCTGTAATATCTTTTTATTTGTCAAAGAATTTAACTTCCAAAAAAATCTACAACCACAAGAGTTAAATTACTACAAACACACCTACAGATTTATTGATGACCTTATTACAATTAATAATTTTGGTAAAATTGAAAACTCCGACATTTATCCGAATTTGTCTTAAACTTAATAAAACTAATAATTCACAAAATAGCATAGACTTTCTAGATCTTCAAATCATTAACTACAAAAAAATTTTACTTTTTGACAAAACAAGAAACTTCAATTTCAATACTAACAAATTAATAAATTGGAACTCCAACATATCCAAAAAAGTAATTAACAATACTATAATTAATCAAATACAACGAATTAAAACTATATGCACAGATACAATAGATTTACAACGCGAAATTTTGATCCTTATCAAAATTCTCAAAAATAATCTAATTCCCTTTCAATTTATCAACCATTGCCTTAAAAGAGCAGGCGTTAAATACTCACTCTAAATCATTTAACTGATAGGGATATGATAATTTATTCCTAAACCTGAGAAGGCAGTATAAGTTGGATGACTGTCAGTTGAAAGATTTGTATATAGTGTAATTACTCAATTGTATATACTGTAAAAAGCTAATTGTCTTCAGACATATACTGTTACTATACTGTTACTAAAAAAATGGGCCTATTTCCTGCCTTTAGACTGTCTACTAGCTCTTGGATAGCGAAAATGCCTTTTTCCTTTCTTAAATTCTTAATCATTGCGACACGACAATTAGCCAGAAATTAGTTAATTTCCATTCACTAGTATTTTTAAAAAAATCTTAACAGACGGTCTCTCTCAGATAAGAACTCCACAAAATACATCCCTCAAGAATTCCAAGTCCCACCCATTACCATAAATTTCTTCACCCAAGTCTTGCCGACTGATATAATTCAAAGCCCCTACTGCCGCTAAGAATTTTCGGACACCCTACACTTCTGAGTCAGACACGAAGAGAACACACTGCCAACTCCCCCACTAGAAAGAATGTAAGTTACTTAATACCTTTCTGGCCTTTATATCTTCATGTACATTCACTGATCTTATTTATATTATTTTCTATTTTATTTTTATATTATTTTTATATTATTTTTATGTTCTCTTTGATTTGTTTTTGCAAAGTTTGCATTATTTATCTTTTTTATAATCTTCTATGTTTATTTCAACTTTACTTTGATTTCGATTTCATAATGACAATTTCCAATGTTTAATTTCTACAAATAATATAGTACTCAAATACATAAAGATGATAGTGTCGGGGACGATTACTCGAGTTTTACAAGATTTCTCTACAGTAATTGATTTTTACTCCAAATTGAATTGACTAAAATGCTTCATGAGAATCAGTTCTTTGAGTAACAACTATTCGCGGAAATATTTGGCCTGACTAGAATTGCCGGTTTGGCTTTAATTTATAACTCGAGTAAAGACGAAACACTTTCATATTTACGTATTTCTATCAATTATTGATCATTGAACGGGAGTTGGTTTGTTCCCCTTGAAAAGTCAACTAATTTCCGATCAATGACAATAATTACATGTTTTAATTTTTACTTTTGCAATTGTAATATTATTCTTCGTGATGATTTAACTCCAGTCCCCGTTAAAAAGTAATTATTAACATTTTGCTTTCAAATTACTTCAAAACATCTTTCAAAATATAACTTACCAGTATGGATGCACACTTTTAAAATAATTCTACTTTAATTAAACTTAGGAGATAATATAATCAATTAATCAATACGGTTTAGGAAATAAATTATTATATATATATATATATATATATGGAAAGTTTACTTATTATATTTATATATATTTGTAATAATAAAAATTCCATAGTCAAGAATACACTTATAATTCTAACTGAATGTTCTTTTCATTTTTTAATGGCGACGGTCTCTTATTTGAAAGTACGTGGAATTAAATCCACAGCCCCGCAGTCAAGTTGTTTTTTCCGCCTTTTCTACACGTATAGTTATAGGATGTTCTGGAAATATTTAAAGCGAACTGGAATGGCTGACGCATGGACCTTATAAGAAATAGACTAACCCAGTGGGCGGGGCGCGCGTCACCGACATGTCGGCAAGAAAGAGTAGGGACGATCTGGTCTACTTTAACACTGAAAACCTATGGCGTTTTTATCACATAACTCTTTTTAATTATTAAATGTGATACGTTTTATAGTGATGATATTATGAAAGCCACAGTTTTTTCCAAATAGGATTTAACATACATCATTAAAGCACTTTTTACCGCATTTCGCGCATTTTTTTTTTTTTTTTTCACTTGTAATTCTTGTACAAACATCTTTACTTTGGTAAAACGGTAAAAACTCTAAGCACAAAATTTATGAACTTAATTTTGCGTAAAAATAAAGTTAAATAAGATTGATAGTACGCGATGCTTTGAAATAAATAAGGTAAAATTAAACAAGATCTGATAATTATTTTTTAATTTAATGAACATTTTCAGGCAGTGATTTTCCAGACTTTAATAACATTACAAAACGATCATATTTATTTGATTATATAATCATTAAATAATTAACATTAAAGTGAATTAGTTATTTTAATAATTCATAAAATTCGGAGCATAAAATTTTCTGAGCGTAATGAAGGAAAAAAAAGATAAAATAAAATCTAGAAACACTCTTTTTTTAAAGTTTTGTGTATTACCTATATTTATTGAATATCATGTTCTTCGCCCGTAAACCACATACATTTGAAAACAGCATATCTTTAGAATTTCCGCACTGGAGATAAAAATGTTAATTTCCGTACAGCGCTTGCTCTGAACTCGTTGAGTTTGTTAATCAAAAATTCGTTAAAGTTTTACAAAATATGAAATAGATTAAAACAAATTCGAAATTCGGCCGTCCAGATGCCTATGTTCGGGTGGAGGATTACATTATTCAAAATTTGATGGCTCTAGATACTGTCGTTTTTGTCACAGTGCGAGAAACATACATGTATTCATGCAGATTCTTCATTATTTAATTTCTTTACATATAATACAGGGCGACAATATTTGGTAACAATTTGCAAGGAGACACGGACATTTATAGTAAAACAGCGCAAAATGCCGCTTCGAAAATAACAGCTTTTCTAGGCTACCGCCCCTTTGGGCTAATAAATTAAATTAACAGTAAATGAAAAAAATCTTATGCAGAACTAAAAATAAATTAAAAAGAATAATCACTATAAAATACAAGCAAAATCAATTGTTACGGTTAAATACAACTTTAATATTAGAATTAAATGTATAAAAATTTTTAAGGAGTGAAAAGTGTTTATCACTAATGATGTATTATGAAATATAATTGAAATAAAATTCCTTTATAGAAATTGTGCTATAATACTCATCTACAATTTTAAAAAAGCAGCGCAATTTAGAAATTTAAACAAAACTTTCTAAAATTCGTTTTTAAAAATTTAATATTTTTTACTTATTTACACTAATAAAAAAGCACAAAAATTGCAAGAGAAAATTGCTTGTTTGAAATTTTCTCTTAGTTCAGATTTATAATATTATTTTTTAAAAGAAGTAGTTACAAATTTCCTTACGGCATAAGAAAAGCTAAAAAAATATCCTGCTCTGAAAGCATGCAATAGCTTCATAATTATTTGGAACGTTAATTATGCTTGATAAATATGCTAAATTTTTAAAAATCAATCTCAATTTCAAAAATAAAAATATGTAAAATTCTAATTTGTGAAATGAGGCGCTACAACCAGCATTTTCTTGACAATTATACACGCTGCAACCAATGTTAAATTTCTGCACGTCGTCCCTACTCCTCCGGATGTGATCAAGGTGACAGCCGGCAACGCCGCAGACGAGAGAGAAAACTCGTTTGGGTTAGTCTATTTCTTATAAGGTCCATGGGCTGACGAGGATGACGTCATTTCCTGGAAGCTCTGCCTTTCCAGAGGCTATAAAAAGATTCGCAAAAGAATATCGGGGTCTTTTCTTTAATGTAACGATTCAGTAAACTTCATACAAAAAGTTATTAGTAGTTCTTTTTTATTTACTCCGGATATCTAATTTTTGTAATTGCTATTTCTCCTGAATAATAATAAATGGATCCTGTTTTTTAAACTTATCGTCTGATAATTTAAGCTACGACTACATTTATGATTCTTCACCAATCTATTTATTCCGGACAAAAGCTGGTACATCATATATATATATATATAATGTTGTATGATCTTAAATTCACTTAGTGCGAAATCGAATTATTCTACAACTTGCGCAATAGCTGCAAAGAAAGTTAATAATAATTTATTTACTAAAGAAATATGAAAGTTTTCTTATTATATATATACTTTTGATGCAGCCTATTACAACCAAAATGGTAGATGCATAACTACATCTTATAGCAGTCCCATGTACAAAATTTCACCGTTTTGAGGCTACTCGTTTTTGAGGTATGCGAGATACATACATACGTACGTACGTACAGAAGTCACGAAACACTCTCTTCTAAATCCATTTCAAATTCATTTATCAATACATTTTGGAACAAAGAGTCCTTTATTCTGTCCGTACGTACAGATGTCACACAAAAACATCGTTCAAATGGGTAAAATGGGTTTGAGAGCGGTTAAAATATATACTTTCGCTGAAATAGGATAACCAAAATTTTTCACGATTACAATACTTCCTTTACTTCGTACAACAAAGTAAAAAAGGTATATTTTTATTACAATTATATAATTAAAGTATCCAAACATTGCCCTAAAGAAGAAAATGAAAGAACGTATGATGAAAAAATTTAAAATGCTATAGTTTGAATGCAGGATTATTTACAAAAACATAACTCACAGAAACCCAAAATACCCCCAAAGCAACCTAAGATTTTTATCTTCAAACATCTGGAATAATATCAACATCAACAGTAAGCTACCGATTCATAGAAAGGCAATAATTCACTTGGCATTATAATGCAATTTGTTTTAATTTACTGGATTGAAAATCTGCAATGCTTTCTTTTTTAACAGTTTATAATGTTGCATGCGTACGGTTTCCTAATAAATCGAATACACAAGTCCGATGAAAAGTGAATAAAATTTATTATTATCACAACAAATAAAACAAAATGCTTAAATTTCCTCAGATATTCGTACAATATTGCAATATCTTTTAAACTACCGAAACGTTCAACAGAACTAATTCAAAATAGAGAAAGCTAATCCGATTTCACCGCGAATTTCACCTATAGTAAACATAACAGTTATCCAAACAACAATTGAACTGAGATGTTCTCCTCCAGCTTTTATAAGCTTTTTAAATACGCGAGAAGCTTCTCGTAACTTCTCGAGTTTTCTGGAAAGCAAAAGAGTACAACCGCGATATCTATTTATTAAATGCGCATGCTCATATATTTTAAATTTTTCGGCGTAGCGTTTTCTTCAAATAAGTCTCGTGTTGCATTGTACGGGAATATAAAACAATTTTATTTACAATTCTATTAAAAATAGCAAACTAAATAAATACAAAAACCGTAATATTAAGTTTCCGAGGAGCTGATTAAGAAAAGTGCCCTTTTGAAGTGTTTTTGCCTGCAGATATCTGAAAGTAATCTTTTGGATGCGTAATTCATTATCTACTATTTTGCCATTCCATATAATAAAACCAGTTGCATTTATTATAAAATGTCAATTTACGTCTAAAAACGAAACAATGCTGGGAAAAAAATGCTATTATGAAAAGTCTACAGACAGATAAAAAATTTTTATTAAATTCGTTTACTGTAATGTTATTTATTACTGCTAAATGTGGATTATAATTGCAGGGTTTTACTTAACGGGTAACCTCATACATTCCCTAACACAAACAATACATATGGACAATTTATAATCTACAAATAGAAGCTATGCTTTTAATAATAAAACTATACTAAATACTACACGCAATAAACCAAGCCCTAACAACAATTCAACAACATACAGCAGAACCGTTAATAAAGAAGGAGTAGCATGATATTTACTCCAGACGTCCTTTTAACCAATTTCCAAAAATCATCCCCACGTGACGCCGTATCAGCACGTGGTGCTGACATATATCTAATGAAAGAGTTGGAAGTTGCTGACAGCACAAATAATGAGAAAAACTATGTCAAGAAATAAAGGGGGGTCCCTTCAGCAATCTTCGAAGAATATTAATAATTCCGAATATCTGGATTTTCCTTCAATTTGCGTTGGACTTGGTAAAGAGTGTTCAGTGAATGTAAGTAATAAAATTGGAAAATGGATTTGTTTTAATGAGTTTATAAACTTTGGCGCAAGCGGTTTCTGGGTTTATTTCTTATCCTTTTATGTTATTTTTTATAGAATCATATGAATGGTGATGTAGTAAGAATTAATCTATAATTAGAAACTACGATTATTCTTATTTGTTATTTTAATTTAAACGATTATTTTAAATTAAAAAAATCTGAAAGTTTCAAATTTTAAATACGTTCAAAGGGGCGTTTTTTTTTTTTTTTTTTTTTTTATATAATTTTGTATGTTACCTTTATCTATTAAATATCATGTTCTTTCCACTTAAACACTAAAATTCAGTTCAACAGCAATGTCGCAAAATAATTTTAAAATAAGCATATCTTTAGAATTTCCAATACACAGTTCCGCACACTGGAGATAAAAATTTTCCCCCCCGTAGAGTGTTGCCACTCCTCGCTTTGAAATAGTTGATTTGTTAATCAAAAATTCGTTAAAATTTTATAAAATATGAAATCGATAATAAAATAAATTCTAAATTTCAAATTTGGGTTTCCAGATGCCTATATTCGCAGTAGTATTACGTCATACAAAATTGGATGGCTCTAGGTACCGTTGTTTTATCACAATGCCAGAAGCATACATTTATGCAGATTCTTCATTATTTAATTTTTTCAAATATAACGCAGGATTCTAACATTTGGTGGCAACAATTTGAAAAGTGATACGCCATTTATTGTGATTCGACGCAGAATCGCAAAATGAAAACAATAGTCCTTCAGGGACAAAGCCCCTTTGTACTAATAAATAATGTTAGATATCTAAAACTGATTTTCTCTGAAAATAAACTTTCAAATCTTTCTGTTTCTAAATTACTACTTGTGGTATTCTATAAACAAGGTGCTATCAATTCAGAAAGCTCAAGATTTGAATTGCATTAGATATTATAAGACAGTAATCGAGCAAGGAGAGGTATCTCTTTGTGGGCGGCTTTTCTAAAGAAACGTGTTCTAAGTTTACGTTTATGTTACTAAATTGAGAATGATGAAATTGCTTATTTCTCAGAAGAAAGGCATAGTACCGCTTTTTTAATTACTGGTTTATTAAAAACTTTAGTTTAATCATAATTAGATAAAATACTTTACTTTTAATTTTGCCGTTATATAAATACGTGCGTTATTAGCATTGCATAAAAAATACTACGATAGGTTTTTATTTTGAAATAATGCTCTTCAGAAAGATTTCTTGAAAGCATTTTACTGTTTTTAGGAATAGCAAACGGAAATAATAAAATTAGAAAGAAGATTTTAGGGGCTATTAAATTTAAATTCAAGTTCTTTTTAAACATATTCTACCCTTTCAAAACAGAAAAGAGCCTTATAGAAAGTAAAATCTTTTTTCAAGAAAAATAATTTAAAGAGTAGAAAAATGAAAAAGCATTATGAAGTAATGCAAAGTGTGAAAATAGCATAAACGTACCGAAATTTGTAATTTTCTCTTCTCAATTTTTACAAAATCCAAATGATTATTATCATTCCTCGTGGAAGGTTTTTATATTTTTTTTCACGTCCTTGTACGAAGAAAACGAGGTACTGTAATCGTAAATATTTAAAAATACAAATTTTGAAAAAAAATTGAAAGGTTTCAGATTTTAATTCACGTCCAAAGGGGCGTTTTTTAACGTTTTGTTTGTTACCTTTATTTATTAAATATTATGTTTTTGCAGTTCAATAGCAATGTCGCAAAAAATTTTAAAATGCGCCTATCTTTAGTATTTCCAGTACACAGTTCCGCGGCGCTGTAGATAAAAAGGTCTTTTTCACCCCGTAGAGTGTTGCAATGGCTCGCTTTTAAATCGTTGAGTTTGTTACTCAAAAATTAGTTAAAGTTTTACAAAATATGAAATCGATAATAAAAGAAATTCCAAATTTCAAATTTGGACTTTCAGATGCTCATATTCGCAGCAGGATTACGTCTTTCAAAATTCGATGGCTCTATGTACCGTTTTTTTATCACAGTGCGAGAAACATACATATATTTATGCAGATTTTTCATTATTTAATTTCTTCAAATACAATGCAGGACTCTAACATTGTATGGCAACAGTTTGAAAAGTGAAACGGACATTTATAGTGATTCAACGCAAAATCGCAAAACGAAAACAATAGTCCTTCAGGAACAAAGGCTCTTTGAACTAAAAAATCATAAAAAATGACCGAATGTTATTTCGAACGAACTTAAATTTCGAATTCTGGAAGAAAGGATCAAGTAAGTTTAATAAAAAAGTGATATTAATAAATATATATCAGATTCAATTAACATTGAGGAACTAAAATTTTGAGAGCTAGTGCAACAACAACTCGTGCGATTTTTACAATACTTGGCAGTATGGCATAATTTGAGTCGTAGAATCGAAATATGGAAACAATTGGCATGCCACTTCAGAAAAATCTGATTTTGTGTCAGAATATCTATAGTAGAACAATGCTGTATGTAAATGCAATACATATTTTAAGTCGCCCTATCTAGACATGAAAAACGGAAGTTGAATTTCGTCAATCGGTCCAGTAGAACGGGAGATATAAATAAATTTTTTTTTTTTTTTTTTTTTTTTTTTTTTTTTTACAGTGTACCTGCTTAACTAAATGAAATTTCAAACAAACTCATGTTGTACCAGTCAAGTATTTTCAGCTGTTATTTATCGTATGGTTTTGCTAACGTGTTCTGAAATGATATGTTCATCAATTTTTGTTAAGCTCAAGAAATGTACCCATTAAAATCTGATGTTTTTTCAACTTACCACAAGTGTACTTACTCCATTGAAGAGAACTACGTTTTTATACTAATGCGCATCACTCTCACGAACCTTTAAAAATTTAAAACAAGAAAGAAATTAATCCTTTGTTGCATACAAATAATCTAGAGAAGTTAAACGAAAATGTTTGTATTTTTTCTACTTAACTTAGTAACAATAAACTACTACTACCTTAGTAATAATAATAAAAAATAATTTTATTCGAATTTCGTTTTAAATAATTGCTACAGTTTCTTCACTACAGTGGACAGCATGCATATACGTACATGTATACAAATCTCTTCCCAAAGATTTACGATCATTGCATTTGAAATCATTTCCTGCCTTGTTTGCAGTGATCATTACCATCTTGTAAATGGTAAATCTGCAACTTACATGTACATACAGATCCCCCAAAATACCTTCATTTCGTCGATTGGGATTGAAGTCATTTTGATACGATTTTGTAACCTGCACCTATTGGATTCAAATGTCAAATGCTCTAGATAAATTCCTTGCCAAACATAAACACTTCCGGTGGTGTTTTGGCTCGATAAGCAGTACTTTTGGGTTTCAATTCATGTTTTTCGGTAGATATTTATCTACTCGCTACACAACTTCTCAAACTGACATTTAAAATAAAATGTTTAATGTGACTAATTATGAATAAAATATGGCAGTATAAGAAAATGTAAGCCATATTATATAATGTTTACTGTGAGAAATTGTACTACCTTGGAAACAGAAGTAGCAGCCATTTTCCAAATAGCGATGCTTTAATTAGTGATGCTATACAGCCATCTAGGATCGACAGTTGAAAGTTCTTATAATGTAGAATGAATAAACACAGGAATGGAATCTGCCAAGGCATTTACAGAAGAATAAAGAAATTTAAATTTTTGTCTACTAGAGTGGACATGATGCAACAAAGGGTTAAAATATTAGTTACAACTAGGTTATTTTTTGCTAATAAATAACATATGTTAAAACAAAACCCAGCTTAGCTTTTCAATATAATTGATTGAATAAATAAATGAAATTATAGAATATTAATTAAATTATATTATATATGTATATATAAAACGGATAGAAGGCTTATGAAATTAGCTTCAGACAAGGAAGCAATGATCCCAAAATGAGTGAGAAATAATTAATTGATGCACTTTAATCTAGGAACATAATACATGCTTTAATGGGTAAAGTTATTTAAGAATTTAAGAGAATAGCAGCGTTTGCAAAATATAATAAGAAATTCGATTGCGACGTTCCATTTTCTCTTATGCCCTCTGCTTCGCGGCTCTTCAATAAACTACATTGTTTCACTGGTATTGCTCACTGATATTGCTCTATTCTACGAGATTTGAACATAACTCTTGAAGTATTCTTTCATTAAAAAGTTGGAAAATCGTAAAAAGTTTACTATGTTATATATTAACAAAATGAAAAAAAGAAAAAAAAAAATTAAGCCCCCAAAGGTGCGTATTTTTAACATTTTGTGTGTTTACTTTATTTATTAAATATCATGTTCTTCGCACTTAAACCGCATAAAATTCAATTCAACAGCAATTTTACAAATTTAAATATCCCAAAATATTAAAAAACATATCTTCAGAATTTCCGATTCGCGCGCTGGAGATAATTTTTTTTTTTTTTCCCCTACTCGTACAGTGTTGCTACCGTTCGCTTTGAAATCGTTGAGTATTTTAATCAAAAATCGGTTAAAAGTTTACAAAATACGCAATAAAATAAATTCGAAATTCAAAATTCGGGCTTGCAAGTGTCCATATTCGGGTGGAGGACTATGTTATTCAGAATTTGAAGGTTCTAGGTACCGTTGTTTTTCCCAATGGAAAAACCATACATACATTTATTCAAATTCTTCATTATTTAATTTCTTTTAATATGATACAGGGCGATAATATTTAGTGGCAACATTTTGAAAAGTGATTCAGACTTTTAGATTCGACACTACTAGCTCTTCTGGGCTAACGCTCCTTCGGGCTGAAAAATATGTCATTAATTTTCCACTTCAGATAATTCAGGCTTTCAATTTCAGAAAATGGAAACTAGATTAAAATTTTCCATACTGCTTTCAGCATTATTGCCAATGCATAGATTTCTGTAGAGAACACCAAAGTAAAATTTTTCAGATTAGTATGCAGCTTATAATATAATGACACCTAAAGTTATAAAATGCGAAACACACTAAGAACATCATTGTCGAGAAATAAAGTTTGATTATAACCTGATGTATAAAAGACAAACAAGTCAGAAAAATTACACGATGAGCTCAAATTCAAAATTTTGATTAAATCTCGATAAGAAGTATATGACGAAAACAAAACCGAGGTATAAAAAATCGTAACCCGAGTCTTAAATAAACATAAGATTAAAATATGCATCATAAAAAATTATGTCAGTGATTCAAAAGATACTCATTATATAATTAACTAGTCTACCTCTGAATTACAGGTATTAAAAGAAAAATCGATCCAAGGGAGAAGAAAAAAAGTTACTAAATTACGAAAAATACGCCTCGAAGTTCATAATTACCCTTTCCTCAAAGCGAAAAGAGAAAAAAAAAAGGCATCATTTTTTGCTACATTATCTCATAGCTTTGAAACATGGGGATTACCATCCCCATTTTTCATACGCTTAAACTTAGTAAAAAGAAACATAATGCTCGAAACATTTTGCAGAAGCAAAAAAAAAAAAAGTATTGGAAAAACTATACTGCCAACACCCTCGCATTGAAAAGATGCCGGGAAAGATGTCAAAAATGTACTCAGTGAGGACTATAATATAGCTATTAGGATTCTACAGCGTCGCCCCAACTAAAGGCAACGGCTAAGGAATCATGGACGTTAAGGTTTTCTCAATTCATCGGTTGAGCACTTAGAGGAGAAGAACCAACGCCTCTTTCCACCAAAATGGTCATCAGGGCCAAATTACACGTTCTGAAGCAACGACTGAGTGTTAACCACTAACAGCGTGTTATTCGAATTCGGATAATACCTCTGTAGACTGTTTTTATAAAAGGGTGGAGAACGATGGATTGGATACGCTTGAATACACAAAGATATTAAGTTACTTGCTGAAAATGGCTGTTCTTAAAGTTCTTTTCTATCCCCGTCAGGTGAATGACACATTTTTTAACACCCTTAGATTTACATGGCGAAAAAGGTATTGTGTTAAGATTTACAAAGGAACAGGATGTTTCTGATTTGATAGGTGACGAACACTGATTCTTTCAGATTACATTGTCGTTTATTGGAGGCAGGGATGATGTATGTCATTCTCTCAAACGGGAGTAGAATCTTGTATATCAATGTTGAAAGGAATACACTTATAAAAGCTATTGCGAGAGAAGAGAAAAATTATATGCTGTGTCAATGAATGGGGGCTGTTAGGGTAGAACCTTATCTTGATATAAAATTGAGCCCAGTTAATTATTCTTTCCTTTTCATAAAAGAGAAAAACCATGGCCTAATGACAGAAGAATACGAAAATTTAAACATTTGTAAAGGCATTTTAAAACATTCGATATGATGTATTACATTACCATAGACTTAAGCTGTATTTCATTTCAGGTACAAAGTTTAAAGTGTGCTAAAGTTTGGTATAAAAATATTTTCCTTTAAGTATGGTAATTATATGAAATAATAAGCAATTAATTCGCTGCCCTGATCGGTATAATGGTTGATGGTTACGGCTGACATATTGTTGAGCCGGGTATGAATCCCAAAGAAAGTGTTGTAGAGATATTAGGTATTTTTTGGAAACCGGAGTCATGAAAGATAAGCAACGCCTTTGCCAGAAATCGAACCACGGACCTCTGGAATACGCGCCCAGCGTGCAGACCACCCCACCACGAAGGCATGCCAAAAAGGCGGGAAAACTATCTTATATACTTCTCCTTTAAAGGGGCGACTGGGGTTTTAGGAGCCCCAATCGCCAAATCCTGGGTGTGGAGAATCATCATCCAACACCCTTTTAGTTCAGGCGCCACTGTACAAACATTAGGTATTTTTTGGAAACAGGAGTCATGAAAAATGAGCAACGCCTTCGCCGGAAATCGAGCCACAGATCTCTGGAATACGCGCCCAGCGTGCAGACCACCACACCACGAAGGCATGCCAAGAAGGCGGGAGAACAACCTTATAGTGTTAATGTTTATATATGTATAGCGTGTCTTAGCGACGTAGGGGTACTTAAAATGCTGACGAATTAAAGTAAGGTAATTGAAGGTAACTAGAATTGGTGGTAAAGGAACAGGAGTGGAAAATCCTTGGATCCGTCTCCCCGGGTGTTTCATATCAAAATGCTGAAGAAGCTGTCACTTATAAGTTGTTCAAAGTCTTGCCCTTGTGCCCAAAGCCTATAAAGTGTCCAACGAGTTTTCCTCTTCTTGTCCACGACGATGCACTTGAACGAGATCTGCTTGGATCAGAAGGATTATCATCAGCAACAATAACGGCAATTAATTTAGAAAAGCAGCATTTTACTTCTCTTCGTTGATTGCATTTGTTTTTTAAGAATTAGAACTGGCAACAGCCATTACGCAAACTATTCTCCTCTTGGTATAAGGTCTGCTTTTAAATAAAATTCATCATTAGTAACCATATTAGAAACGTGATTAAAATATTCTAAGAAAGCCTTTTGCAGCTTCAGTGATGACAAGTTTATCATGCCTTTCAGATCAATGAAAAGCAGAAAACACAACAGCAAGCAAGAAGTGGAGATAACCTGAACCAATCAATATACTATAACGGAAAAGTCAATTTGCCAAACTAATATTACTAAACTAAAAATTTTCTTACTGGAATTCATATTATATTCCGAAACGAAAACTTTCCTTTATATGTAGAGGTTATTAGTATTCATTCTAGAAGTAATGATGACCCAAAAAGTGCAATAGCAAAAGATCTTAAAATAACAGCCAAAAATCTTACTGGGCATATATGTGCACCAAAAAGTGGCTATAGACTTTCTTTTCTCAGATATGTATCCCAGACATGTACTACCAATTGCAGTTTCTGAAAACAAGTAAAAAAAAATTATCAGAATAATTTTAGCCTTTCAGCACGCGCGCTTGGCAATTTTGCAGGAGCATGGGCGCGTCGTATTTTTTACGACATCCGTTATTTTAGCGTTTTGGGCACGAAACACGACAGAAATGAGTGAATATTGATTATAAATTTGTTAAGAAATAAAATATTAATCGTATTATTGTAAAATACAAATGATATCACATTCAAATATAAGTAAATTATTTTTATGTTCTTATGTTAGTGAAATGGAAACGCAATGATGTATTTCATTATGGAAAATTTTTAATTTATTATTTAATAATTATATTATAAAATCGAATCTAATTTTAATATTCATCAAAGGCAAGTATAGACAAATAAAAAAGGAAAACACCTTGGTAGGAAAAAAAGTAAGTTTAGCATTGCTTACTTCTGCAAGGAAATTTACTTCTTACTGGTTACGAATACGCATTTTAAACTAACTTTAGTATTTTTATTTATTTCCAAGAAACAGAAATAAAAGAAAATAAGGAATGGAAATCGCTACTGTTCTCCCATCCAAAAGGTTTCCTTGTATTCCTTTTCTTCATCAGATAATTCTTGAAGAATGCGAGCAAAATCAGTTGGTTGCACATATTTTTTTGCCATGAAAACCGATATAAAATTTACAGAGCCAAATGTATTCATATCAAAATAATACATGACAATTAATAACGCAAAATTACAAAATATTTGAGAAAAAAATATTTTCCGAAATTTCACCCACGAGCACGCGCGTGTCGTAAACTTTACGAAAAAGCTGCCACGTAGTACAAACGCCCAGTTAAAAAAAAAAAAAAAAAAAAAAAAAAAAAAAAAAAATCTGAAATTTTTCAGATTTTAAATTACGTCCAAAGGGGCGTTTTTTTAACGTTTTGAGTGTTACCTTTATTTATTAAATATCATGTTCTTTGCACTTAAACCATAAAATTCAGTTCAAGAGCAATATCGCAAAATAATGTTAAATTAAGCATATCTTTAGAATTTCCGATATACACAGTCTCGCGAGCTGGAGATAAAAGTATTTTTTTTCTATATAACGTTGCCATTTCTCGCTTTTAAAGCATTGAGTTTGTAAATCAAAAATTCGTTAAAGTTTTACAAAATATAAAATCTATAATAAAACAAATTCCGAATTTGGGATTTCAAATGCCCATATTCGCAGTAGGATTTCGTCATTCAAAATTCGATGGCTCTATGTACCATTGTTTTATCACAATGCGGGAAATAGACAATCATTTATGCAGATTTTTCATTATTTAATTTCTTCAAATACAATGCAGGACTCTAACATTTTGTGGCAACAGTTTGAAAAGTGAACCGACGTTTATGAGTCCGACGCAAAATGCCAAAACGAAAGCAATAGTCCTTCGGGACTGAAATCCCTTTGGACTAAAAAGAAGTCAAATGACTTCTTGTTGGCACATTCCATGATGTGGGAAAGGGTAGAAAGGAGGAAAAGAAATGAACTTCAGACGTCTCAGCTTCGATATGCGAAAAAAGTGCATTAAAAACTGAATTTGTCGTAAATTTTGCGCATACGCGCGTGCTGGAAGGTTAACACTATAGGTATAAAGGATTTATAAATTTAAAATACTATTCTTTAAATATGTAATGTTTCTAACGACTTCCACTATGCTTAACTTAGTAGAAACATTGTAGAACTATGCAGCAACTTATCGCTGAGTCCAAGTGTGTAAATGAAAAGTCCAGAGAAAGGTTAAACTCACTCTTTATTATTGCAAAATAACAGCACAGATGGCCCCTTTCTCGGGCTTACAGAAAAGCCTCCACTTGGGCTTTAACTCAAGATAAGAATGTAAGAAATTAAGCTAATGCTAAAATAAACTGAACTTGGCCGAAGCTGCACAAAATTATCTAACGTAGCAGTTAGCCCTTAATTAAATTAACCGGTGAATATTAGCACGCAAGTACAATACGGCCGAGAGTAGTTAACTTTAAACGAAGAAGTAGCCACCTGACGACAAACATGTGCCACCAAGGACTCCTAAGCTATTCTGCGAAGTAAGCGAAACCTTCCTTTAAATGCTCTTTCTACCTCATTTACATGTAAGGCGATACTAAAAACTTACTCTGGTAGGGAATAATAGGTGGGTAGATAGTATATTTAAAAATTTAAATAACTATTAGAAACTTAAAATAACCTCTACAAATGGTTCAAAAAAGTGAAAATTAAAATTGCTAAAATATTCATTACGCTTCAGTAAGCTAAAAATGAAATGTTTGATGCCTTTCAGTATAAAATTCTTGGAGTTAATCAGAGAACAAATTTACTGACTTTAATCATTTCTTATGCTTAGCCTTTGATGGAATCACTGCTTAGCTTTAATGAGCACATTTGCAGGTGAAAAGCAAAAACGTTGCTCTTTTTGGTGATCAGCCACTCCATGTTTCATAAAACAGCACTCGACGTCCCTCTAAAGACAGAGAGCTTTCAGATATCTCGCTATAATAAACTACGTATCCACCTAACTTCCATTTTGCTGAGATTTATACCAGCAGCTCCTATTAAAGTGTCAGACAACGACCCGTCGCAGAATGTAAAAGCCTCTAAACACAGGTAATTCGTCTCAGCTTCCACTACAGATTTTTAAACGAGTTATCTGTATAGGGCTTTTCAGGTTTTCGCCACATATAATGCAAATACAAGTACTGTAGAATCTTAAGATAATAGCCCTAAGAAAACCATCCATGGTAGCATACTGTTGTGTTTTTTTTCTTTTTTCTGACACGAGTTGTTACGTTATTCTCCTCCTTCACGTTCTTACGGGGTTTGAAGATTTGGAGTGAATAACAACGGCACTTCAAGTATCGAAACACACTTTATTTACCAATATTTAGTCAAGACAGCTACAAAACATTTTTACAGTCATCAAAGATCTACAATAAATACGCTGGAACAATCAGCGAAACAGCCTTCACACTGTCAGGCAACAACGGTGGAGACAGCTTCACTGCAAAGCACCAGAGTACAGCTTTCGACTCTCCTTGGTCGTTCTCAGAACTCCACGTACTCTCCAGACTCTCCACGCTACAACTCGCGATGCACTCGACGACAAACAGAGCACTGCTCATGACTCTTCGGTTCAGTCATCCCCGGAGCTCAACACGCTCTCTCGACGATGCACTAACCTAGATGCACTAAGAGACTCCTTCGGTGGACTCGACGACCCACTCGGCACTCGCTGCCCGGCTATCAACTAGATCGACTCCGCAGGGATTGACTCGCTACACGAGACACCAACTCGATACTGACTCGACGAGGTAGTCACTCGCCCTCTCGATGAAGCACACACTGACTGACTGCGGACCAGCAGTGTTTATATAGCTTTCGGCTTGTGTTCGAGAACATTCTGGGCTAAACCGGTAAGAATTCGTTCCAGAAGGTTCTCCATCCGTCCTTGGCATATCGCCAATTTCGTCGCCAAATGGGCGATTTCTCGCCAAATATGGCAACCCTAAAACTGCTTTGCTGGGAAGCCATCATATCGCGCCTGTACATTTCGTAACAATAGTTATCTCTATGCAGACAGATCTCATGAGCATTGGTAATAATTAATAATTCTAGTAGAATCTTAAAAAAAGTAGCCCGAAGAAAACCATCCAGGATAACATACTTATCTCTACGCAGACAGATCTCATGAGCATTGGTAATAATTAATAATTCTGGTAGAATCTTAAGAAAGTAGCCCTAAGAAAAACCATTCATGATGGCATACTTATCTCTATGCAGACAGATCTCAAGAGCATTGATAATAATTAATAATTATAATCCAGTCCTCAATCAGAGTCTATAAGAAATTCAGACGAAAGTTTATGAATATAAAAATAAATTTGTTTTATTCTGAAATATTATCTTTTATTAATGTATAGAATTCATTACTTTGAAATGCATTAATGCATTCAAAAATATGAGTGAGCAGGAATAGATTTATTAAAGTACACTTAATTTATTGTTAATTACGTATTTTAATTTATATACATTAGAGGCAATGGATCTCTTATGCAGATGAATAAAACATAAATTAATCTCATTATAGCTATCGTATCTGTTCATTAATTGATTACACTCCCAATGTTGTTCAGTTCATTTTTTAGCAAAGATTATTTAAAAAATTAAGAAAACTTTTAGCTTCACTCATATTTAAATGTTTAGAAAGAGGCCATTAAAGTACTTCCCAAGAAACAAAACAGATAAATTAATTACTTTTTAAAATAAATAAAAGTACAAAACTGTTGTTAAAACCAGGAATTGACAGGTTAACAAAAACTCAGATCTTTTACTCTCCACAAATATTGCACAAATCTTAATTAACAAACAGAAACCCAATTTTAAAAATAACACGAATTTAAATAATAGCAAAATATGTGTGGCTTGGTTAATAAACTTAATCCTTCCTTCTTTTTCCTATCAGAATAACGCTGATTAAGGAGAACTTTATTGCTGTCTTAAAGTACTTTGTAAGCAGTTACACAAAATGAACATATTTTTCCGCCCAAGTCTTAATGACACTTTCTCATTTTACGATATCTTAAACACATTTTGATAATACTTGCAGAAAGAAGTTACTGCAGTGGTAAAATGTTGGGAAAAGACGTTAAAACTTGAGTTTCGAATCTTTTATATCTGATCAAGCTATTTATTATGAGGTTTTATTTGTTTATCTAAGGAATTTTTCAATTTTTCTCGACGGAGAAAGTAAATTAAGTTTGGAAATACTTCACCTGATCAAAATTTAATGATCATAAGATTGCTAGAATTCTTTTTAAGATTAATTATCCTTTTTCTAAGTTGATCCAACAAACAGCTGACGTGCTGAATTGTTTTTACAACTTCCCCTTTTGTTTTAGAAATTCCTTTTCTTTTCTTTTTACCTCCTCTTTCCCTTTCTTTTCTTTTTCTAGCTTTCTTACTCTTCCTTTTTACTCTTTTATTTTTCATCTTTTTATGGTAATGAAATAGCATACTGAAGTATCGCCAAATGCGATTTGAATATATTAACATACTCTGGGACTAAAATTTCATTACCTACACCAAAGTTCCTCAGAGGGAGTGTCATTGTCCTCTAAATATGGCAAATGGCTTTAAAATTTTACATTTTTGATGAAAAATTAGGAACTAATTTTTTTATGTTACTGCTGTTTATGGTAATCAAGCATAGTGTAAATTGAAGTACATTAATAACATTGTATTTTAATTTACAGAGTGAAATGTAGAGACATTAGGTTCTTTTTTGGAAGCAGGAGCCTTGAAAAATGAGCAACGCCCTCGCCGGGAACCGAACCACGGACTTCTGGAATACGCGCCCAGCGTGTTGATCACTATACTAGGAATGCCTGCTAAAGCGAGAGAAATACCTTATGTACTCCCCCTTTTAAAGGGCTACTGGGGTTTTAGGGAACCCAGTCTTCAAATTCGAGTGGTGAAGAATCATTATTCGCCACCTTTTAGTTCGGGTGCCACTGTAGAGACATTAGGTTATTTCGAAGCTGGAGATGTGAAAAAATGAGCAACGTCCTCGCCGGGAATCAAACCACGGACCTCTAGAATACGCGCCCAGTGTGCTGACCACTACACTATGAAGGCATGCTAAGAAGGTGAGAGAAATAAGTTATAAAGCAATTAGCGAGGCAAATTAAAGATCCTTTCCCAAGTGTATATAAAACTTTGTCTCATTTAGCACAGAAACCCATCCAGCACTAAGCGTGATGATATAACATACATATTCCAAGGCATAAATTCTATTTAATTATTATTTATTTATACATTCGTAGCTGTACTGTAATATTATGCGTCTGTCACTCCGTATGCCATTACCCATTATGAGTGTCATCCATACGACTTCAAAAGTAACACCAAATGTATTGAATGTCACATGTAAATGGCACCGTGTGTGAAATTATAATTAATGAAATGTAGTAAAAATTTAGTTTAAAATAAATATTGGGTCTGGCCGGCCCCAAAGATGTCAACAAATCAGAACGGGAAACTTTTCTTTCTTCTTTTTGTTGTTCTGTCAAAATCCGAGGCATAAATCGAACACCAACTATTCTCATTTTCAGATTTTCAATCGAAATTAACCTACAGCTTTCTTCGCTTATCACAAACATGTCTGAAAGGTGCCGAGTTGTTACACGTCCATCAATTTTTACCAAAGAACGAATTTTCTCCACACTTTTCTCATCCTTTGTGGCTGAAGGATGCCCTATCTTTGGTTCATCTTTAACATCTTCGCTCCGCAATTTGAAGCGGTTGTATCACTCGCACATTTGTGTTCTTGATAACGATATATCACCATAAAACCGTTAGAATTATCTTTAACGTTTCGGTAGCAGATTTACCTAATTAGTAAATAAAATTTCATGTTATAATATTGTTCATCTGTAAACAATTTCGTTTTTGTATAATGCCTTCTTAGTAAATAAAAATGACACCGGAGTTTTGATATGCAAAGCACAAAATAACAAGAGTTGAGATGTTTATTACTACGTTTATTTTTCACTTTTTTATTTTATCGTTCGGGCTTTCAATTTGTCCGGCTACTTTATGGACGTACATTGTAGTTGGTGGAGAGATTAAAGTGCATAAATAATATTTATTCCAGCCGGAAAGGAAGATATATTCTTTGTTTGAATACCGTATAGTAACACTGTTAAGCAGATAGTTGAAAAAAACAATTTCCGTATATATGATTTAACATTCTTTTCTACAATGAAAGTCACATGTTTAAAAGTATATAAAATAATAAATCCATTTTATCATAAATTGTGACTTCAGTACCACTTATTTTTGATGATTTTTTTAGAACACTATATATTAAACACAGACTTCTAGACATATCCTTCTTTTTTCTGTTCCGATGTAATCCTTTACTTTCAGTATTTCAATTTTTCAGGATTTAGAATTCCTTTTCAAGAAAGTATTAGTACTATTATATTGAACTTAAATTTTAAAAACATCTTATTTGGATATAATCACATTTATCTTGTTTAGATCGTTTATCACCTATGTATTGTCACGTCACGTCTTGTTTAGATATCGCATTAGATATAATCACGAAAATTATAAATGTTTATTTAATCAGTATCTACAGTTAAAGGGAGAAGCATTGCGACATCACTTTATAAACACGTGACAGTCGCGTATCCTACTGTTGCGCTTTAGGATTTCGTACGACACTGAATGAAAAGGTTGAAATGGGAATTTTTCTTACCCACCTCATCAAGAGAAGCTGAAATGGCACGACATTTTAAAAAGCTTCAAATGGGAAAGCCTGAAGTGGGGCATAAACCAATAATAATGAGCTTTAGTGATATTCTTTAGTTTTGAAGGAATCAGAAAGAAAATGATGTAAACCTGAAATATAGATATTTTAACTTTCCGAAACATTTAAATATTACATTATACATTTTAACCATCTTGTATTCACGTTAGTGAGTAATTACACTTTGATTTAGTTCAAATAAGAAATCTATCAATCAAAAGGAATATTACAACATGAAAATCGAAATAAAAGTTTTGGAAGGTATATCGTTTTGCTTCTCTTTTAAACTCTTCTTTTGATCTTCCAGTTGTACGTATTCGTATTACTTTCTTTGTTTTCAATAACCTGCGACTTTTGACAAATTGTCTGAATTCAGATGATAAAGTCCCGAAAAATTTCGCCCATTGAAACAAATATTGTTAATGAAAAAAAAAAAGTGAAAATTTCTGTTCTAAATAGAAGGAAAAAAATATACATTTCGAAGATTTTTTTCTGTTACATTAATACTTTTTCTATTGCATATCTTAAAACAAAAATAATTTCCTTATGTGCACTTCTGCCCAGCTCCATAAATTTGTCTTTACTTTACGTAACCATAAACAGTTATCACATTTTCACATGCCTAGAGCAGTTTATTAACTAGTATGGTATGTTAATTATAATAAATTACTTCTTTTCTGTTTTAAAACCAGATGAAAAAAATCGAAACGAAACAGTAGAAGATTGTGTATAAGGAAACAAAAGCATTATTTATAAATCATAATTTTATATTCTAAATTCGTATTTAACAATCCCACCCATTTGGATTTCCTGCACATTCCCTTTCCTCTTTGTCTTAGGATCTTAAACGCTCAAAGCATATCTTGATATAAATATGTTTTAAGGCTACATGTATGTGCATATTTCACTACAATTGACGCGTTCTTCAGAAACAACAAACGCATTTTACTTTGTAAATGTTGTAGAGACATTAGGTTATTTCGAAGCAGGAGACATAAAAAATGAGTAAAGCCCTTGCAGGGATTCGAACCACGGACCTCTCGAATACGCGCCAAGCGTGCTGACCATTACAGCACGAAGGCATGCTAAGAAGACAGGAGAAACACCTCAAACTTTAACCCTTTCCGGCACGCTACCTTTTAAAGTTGGAGTTTTGATTAAAAAAAAAAAAAAAAAAAAAAAGGTAGGCAGTCTAATTAGACCTAGAGGAGTACGCAAGGCAAGTAAAATTTTGTGAAGATAGCACTTATTGTTTAATTCTGTGGGTGTGCCCAAAGTGGCATACTGATTGAATAGAGCTTCGAAAAGAGTGCTGAAACGAGCATTGTTGTCAATGAACTGACCTATGAGATGCGAAGAAACAAAGAATACAGACTTTCAGTTGTCTTAGATTATCGGTGAACCCGGTCCGGGACAACTAGGGTTCGCCGTTTGATTTTAGGCAAGATTTCAAGGTCAAAATTTAAAACTAATATAGAATAAGGAGATCAGCATACAGCCAAAAATAAACATAGAAATGTCTTTTCAAACAATTCCTTTTATACCCTACAAAAATCCGGAAGATTTCTTTGGAAAATGAGGGTCTTAAAAAACTAAACATGGCTAAAATATGTGGACTGGTTTGTGTTGAGCTGCCATCTACGATAAATAAAGAAGGTTCAGAGTAACCTATAAATATTTTTCATTCAATTTTTCTGTGCGTACAGAAGGAAATTTTTAGGTGTGTCCAGGGCGGACACACTGTGCCGCAAAGGGTTAAAATGGCGAGTACATTTTAAAGGGCGACTGGAGATTAGGGGACCCAATCGCCAAATCCTCGTGGTGGAGAATCATCATTCGGGCGTCACTGTAGAAACATTAGGTTTTTTTTTTTTTTTTTTTTTTTTTTTTTAAAGCAGGACAGGTGAAAAATGAGCAACGCCTTCGCCGGGACTCGAACCACGGCCCTCTCGAATACGCGCTGAGCGTGCTGACTATTACACCATGAAGGTATGCTAAGAAGTCAGGAGAAATACCTTATAATTCATTCATTAATTTAATTTAGTTATAATAACATTAATTCAATTTGATTAATAAGCATGGAGGACAGAATTACTGAAGTTTACTGCGAAACTACGTGTATAAGGTATTTTCTATCTCCTTTCTGCATGCCTTCATGGTCTAACGGTAGCACACTCAGCGCATATTCGAGAGGTCCATGTTTCGAGTCCTGGCGAGAGCATTGCTCCTTTTTCCCGTCTCCTGCTTCAAGACAGACTCATTTTCCCTTCTCCTGCTTCAAGACAGACTTTACACATGAAGCATATATACATAAGGAAATTCTGTCATACGATTAACATATGATGCTACTCTTGATGTCTTGGAATCCAAATTTGAGATGAGCGAGTTCGTTATAAATTACATTGGGCTAACTGTTTTTTGGAGTTATTTCAAATAGAAATCACTAATACTCTAGCAATTAATTTTCTTCATCGATGTTTTATCAAACAGAAATATGTAAATATAAATAATTGCCTTGATAACAAAATTTACCTAAGTTTGCTGTATTGCGGATTTGTTATTAAATTTTCGAGCTAAAATTCTTTCAACAAGATACACATCGTCTTAAACTGAGCCCACCAGCGGCCGAGCGGTAAAGTCGCTGAACACTAGGCGATTTCGTGGTTTTCTCCAAGTGTGTAACGTGCATACAAACCCAGTTTCCCTTAGAAAATTCTCCATGAAGGCATCCCTTCCCTTAGGAAAATAGCCCTCGAGGCTTTTCCACAATCACGTAAACCAAACCTATCGTTCTAAACTGCAGAAGAATATCCCACAGCATTAGAATCAGACAAAACGGTTAATGAGCACAAATTGTATTCGCCCTTCTTATTTATTTTTATACAAATAATCTGTGCATGAAGCTTGAAGGATAAAGGATCAATGAAATTGTTAAATTTGTGTACATCAAGCATCTGTTACCTAAGTATTTCAAACTAAATTTCCCATCTGCTGGTTTAATCAAATAATTTTTTATTTTCAATCACAACTTGTTGTGATAATTCTGATGGTGCTCTCCAGAAATTAAAGGTTCCATAGAGCCTTCGGCAGAAAATCTGTTCTCTACATTTAATGAATACATATTCGTCAAATACATTTAAATAAGAACTAACTGAACGAAAACGAAAATGCAGATTCACAGATTAATTTTTCATTCCCCGCAAATAATCAGTCGATAGAGAAAGTTGTAAAAATAAAGCAGATCTTTGATTACAACTTTCTTACTTTAACCTAAAGCAAAATAATATTGCCTTCTAATATTGATTGATCCCAGATGTATCCAATGAAATATTACTTCTTTCAATTCTAATTTTTTTTTATCATCTAAATTTTAATTTACTTTCCTTGCATTTCTGTAAAACTTCACTTTTTTCTAAAATACTCCTCCGACACTCGTTTCTTCGTTTTCGCCAGCGATACTTTAGTTTTCATTACTTCAGCTTAGGTTCTCTTTTTTTTTTATCCTACCCTGGGGAACAGTTTTCTTCTGATTTCCTCCAGATATCTCGTTATAGGCGGAGGTTTTTCCCTCTGTCACTCTAATCGATTTTAAGAAGCGCCCCGCTTCGGAATTTTGTCCCTCTTTCTTTCCTTCAACTCCAATTAGCAAAAGCCTGCCCTCTGGGAGGAAAACTCCGTTCAACAGTGATCTACAGCTTCCACGAAATCTAATATTCTATTTACCTTTCTTTGCACTCAGTACACCGCCTTTTCTCTTTGAACACCGACAGGAAATCGCTGTTCAGTTACGTTAGTTCGGTAAAGGAAGTCAATATAATGTCCTGTTATTTATTTTATGCAAATTCGTCTTCGATTCCAGAAGAAAGTAAAAATGCGTCGAGAAATTTCCTTTCGGAGAACTAGAGAATTCCAAGTAAGGAATAATAAAACTGTAAACAAAATGAAATATAAAGCAAGCAGTAATAACAAATGAATTAACACTAATTTGGTTGAAAGCAAATTAAAACAATTCTGGAAAATAAAAGAATTTAGTACTCAGGCATTTGGGAATGTTAAAGAATTTAGTGTTTACTAATAAATACCAACTCAGTAGAGCTTCGATTATCAGTGATAAATTGCTCTGAAAAATGGACGGATAATATGAAGCTACTGAAAAATCGGATAGCAAAATAAATGCGGTAAGTAAGAAAATAACACTTTATTACGAAGTCGACACAATAAAAAGCAGACTTTATTATTACATGAGGAAATCTGTTTGCAATTTTTTTTTTTCATTCTGTGTCTGAAATAGTAAATTTCCTTACTATAAGTTCATTGTAATTTTAGATCCATCACGATGCACAGAGCATCACATAAGAGCTGTGAAATTGATAATAAATGCTATATAATGACGTATAATTAAAGAATGTGTTAATGCATTCCGTAAAAGTCAGTAAGTTGTGTTACAAAAATGGTGGTTAATGTTGCTTGTTTTCCAGCTTCACTTCTTTCCCTAGTAGTATTAATAGCAGTTTTAAAACAGAAATTATTTCTTTTGATAATTCTTAACAACTTGCTTCTCTACTTATTTATGACGCCTTTTAGCATTATAAGTCCAAAGGGGCTCTGTCCCTGAAGGGCTATTGTTTCGTTTTGCGATTTTGCGTTGAAAACTTTAAAAGGCTGTATCACATTTCAGATCGTTGCCACCAAATACTATCGCCCTGTATTATATTTGAAGAAATTAAATAATGAAGAATCTGCATAAATGTATGTATGATTCTCGCATTGCGATAAGACAACGGTACCTAAAGCCATCCAATTTTGAATGACGTAATCCTACTGTGAATATGAGCGTCTGGAAGCTCAAATTTGAAATTTGGAATTTGTTTTATTATCGATTTCCTGTTTTTTAAACCTTTAAAGAATATTTGATTAACAAACTCAATGATTTAAAAGCGAGCAATGGCAACGTTGTACAGAAAAATCATTTTTATCTCCAGCGCGCGGGACTGTGTATCGGAAATTCTAAAGAGAGGCTCAATTTAATATTATTTTGTGATATAGCTGTTGAACTGAATTTTATGGTTTGAGTGCGAAGAATGTGATATTTCGTAAATAAATGTAACACACAAAATGTTAAAAAAACGCCCCTTTGGACGTAATTTAAAATCTAAAAGCTTTCTTTTTTTTTTTTTTTTTTTTTTTTTTTTTTTTTGAGACGGGAGGAATTCCCCGAAAACTTTACGAAAAATTTAATTAAGGTTACTTTTTGCTTAATTTAAAATTTTACACTGACATGTTATTTTCCAGTGAGAAATGTTTTCCAAATATTAGGATTAGGAGTACAGTATTGTTATAAACAAATAGTTCATGAATTAACTTTTACAGCTTTCTACTTAAAATGCTTACGTTTCTTGATATAGGATTAATTAAATTATGTTGCTCTTTTGAAGGGTACTTTTTTGTTTATTGGCTATTGTTATGATTCGGTTAACGTTATCAAATTAGCTATGAAGAAACATGATTGCATTAGGCGACGCTTAGTGTACAAGCTTTTGTAACTGTAATCAGTATAAGAAATTAAATTTTTCAAGCGATATAACTTCGTTTGTTATATTTACAATGCTGCGTGAAAATTTCCTATACCATTACATCAGAATACTGCCAATCTCCTATCAAACAACGTGGCCTTAGATCAGGTAATTATATTTCTGGTATTTGTGCTTTTGAGGGGGGGGGTGGGAGAAAACAACTAAAACTAGTACATGCGCATAAACATGGCCAGATCTAGATAGTCTAAAGCTCTATTCATAGCATTCTTTGGAGGCCCCGGAACGCATTTTTCTAGTTTTTATGATGAAAGGCTTTTGAAGAATATGTTGATGATTCTGGGCATTTCTTAAAGTTTGAGGCCTTAGACCCTTTATCCTGCAAGCTTATACTTCAATAAAAGTCCTCGCATAACGAAGTTTTCAATAAAAGTTACACTTTTTAACACATTAACATACAAAATTACTAAGACACCATTTATATTCTCATGTAAAATTATCTTTCCATAACTGCTACACACATTTATTTGATTGGCGCCATCTAAACGGTATAGTGGTTAGGGAAGCTTATTGCGGCACCCATGAGCCCGGGTTCGAATCCTGGAGAAGGTATGGATGTTTGTAAATGTTTAGTGCTTTTGAGGCATGAGGGCACTCTAAATATATGGCGAGCCGAAAGTCCTCTCCTGTAGTTTGGTGGCAGAGGGAGAGCGGTGGGAGACTCTCGAAACTCCCCCCCCCGGGGTACTCTCCCTAAAAATTGGGGTGGAAAGTAGAAGTCCAATCTTCTTGAGGTACTGGGTACCATTCTTCCATGAAATACATGGACAAGACAACCAGCATACTTGATTGACATACACGTCAAAGCCTTTGTTTCCATGGTATTCAAATTCAAATTTTGAAGGCTACAAGAAATTAAATGACTTCCGATTTCCTTGAAACGCTCATATTCATCAAATCGTGCCCAGCCCACTTAATAACTGGAATATTCTGCATATATAAAAATATCCAAGATGTTAAAGGTATGAGAAATATACTAACGTAAATAGACATCACGGAACATGTTAACATGTTGACGACACATCACGGAAGATACATTATTAACGTATACACATTAACGTTTAAGAATTTTATCACAATCTGACACATATAGCAATTAAAGGGGAAAAAAATTCAGCCACAAAAATTCAAAATGACAACAATTTTGAAGAAAAAAACGAAATGTGTATAAAATGCATTTTTAAATTTTCCTAATGGTTCAGAACTGGATTTTAATTAGAGAGCAACAAATCCTAAAAACCTATAAAGTTTCAAATCAATGAAACACTACAGCGATTTCTAATATCCGTTTAGGACATTTCTTAGATAATTAATGTTGGACCATTTCCTTCCCTGGAATATTAATCACAATAATTTTCTCTTTGTTTCTTTTAACTTCTTTCCCCATTAGTAAGAATCGTTTAATCTAAAATACGAAAAAAAAAGAGGCAAAAAACGTAAAAGCGGTGAAACACACCATTAGCAACAAAAGGAAAGTTAAAACCGACGTAACACACCGTACCTCAAACAAATAAATAAAATAAAAAACGATTCTTGCTTGAGATCGAAGAAGTTAAAAAGAAAATTAAAGAAACAAGACAAACGCCAAATAAAATATATCCAAAAATAAAAACATACAAATAAAAAAATATATAAAGGAAGGAAGATTAAAAGAATAAAAAGCAAAAGATCGATCGCTTCGCAACTCGCCCGTCTTTCCAGATAGTACTCCAACGTTTTCTATGCTCAGAACCTACAAAAAGGAAAGGCAAAGTCAATTCTGAAAACTAAAAATAAATGTAGAGATCAAGATAAGTAAAATAAAAAGGTATTAAAAAAAGAAAAAGCTTCCCTTCTGCCTTGGCAAGAACCCAAATGAAACTTCACGCACTTTCCCACACGAGCAAAGACAAAATTTTCTCCGAGAATTGTGAAAAATAAAAGAAGGAATTAAAAAAAAAAAAAAAAAATGTGCATTTGGAAATCAGTAACATAAATTCCGAGTGCAACAGCCACAAACGCAAAAAACCAGTCATAAAACAAAAATACCTTACTTGTGGTCACAAAAACTTACTAAAATAAATGAATTATGCTGCATAATTCACTTGAATTTACTTTTATTTATTTTACATTCGCTGTTATGTTTAAAGCTATTAATTAACTCGTCAAATAATACGCGGTAAGCGTATTCGCCTTAAGCGAATACAGTAAGCAACATAAATAATTAGTAAGCTTCAAAGTAATAAATTTAACTCAACCAAATAAATCAGCCTAAATTTGGGAAAATTGTCAATATTTATTATCATCACAATCACAAAAGTCCCTTACTTAAAATTTATTTAGCATCTAAGTATTTGATAATTTACATTTAAACACTTATTTTAGCTGATATAATATTTTTGATTTTAATTCGTTCCTGCACCTTCTACCCATCAGCAGCCGAACGGCAAGACCGCTGATGCTGGTAGTTCTTCCCGGGTTCGAATCCAAGCAGGCATGAGTAACTACATACCTGTTTAACGTAAATACGAGTCAGAGAGTCCTTCACTTTTTTCAGGGCAGTCGCTGAACACTGGTAGTTCGGTCCGAGGTTCTAATCTCGAGAACGTGCTGGCTGCATAACGTTGTCATGGTTTTCCCATGTGTAACATATTCACGAAGCAGTTTCCCTTAAAGTCCTCTACGAAGGCATCTCTCCCCTTAGACAGATAGCTCACGAGGCTTTGCTGTAATCACGTAAAACCAAACCAATCCTTCAGGGCAGATAGCTCCTTTACTACGATCTAAATCAGGTTTTAAACTGTGGGTCGTGATACCCAAGGGGATCGCGGGACCTGCAGCAGGGAGTCCCCAAAAACTTTAGTAGTTTTGATATTTCTTTAACTTATTATAATAAACTTACATTTACCAAATATTTTTACACAATGTATCTGAAAATAGATAATGATAAGAGAATACGGACAAAGAAAAATTTAGAAGAATTTGCCTATTCTAAAACAGTTTAGAAGAATATGTCGAACGTTTTATAATATAAACGTTCCTTTTCCTTGCTTTGCACGTGACACTGTCATTTCGTCTGTTACTTATTTAAAATTTTCACATTTGTTCTACGGCTTAAAATTAGAAACTAAAGTAATGACCTAAAACTGCAATAGTATATTACAGTACAAGTGAAAAAGTTGAGTTTCACTCACGCGTGTGTCGGATTTGCGCAATACTTATGGGAACCCACAAAATTTTTGTAAATATTATGGGGGTCTGCGGGTCGCAAAAATATATCAGTCATAAAAAGGTGTCGCGAATGAAAAAAGTTTAAGAAACCCTGATCTAAATTCCCAGTAGCAGACAACAGCAGGTTCATGCTTCTAAAGTATTTAATTGCATTTCATTAATGTTGCTAAATTTTATTTTGTCAAACACTTGCTGTAGGCCGAAATATATACAACATTCATTCGATATTATACTTCTAAACTGTTTTAATAGCTTTTTAAAATACGTACCTATTTATATTAATTAAATTTAAAAAATCAAAATTAAAAACAAAGGCTGGTAAATAAATTAGAAAACTGAACCTACGAACCCGATAACAGAATATCTATTGCACTGAATTTTATTATTTTATGAGATTTTTTAAGATCTAAGGGGGAAAAAGAAAGAAAAATGCAATAGATTCTTTAATTTTTTTTTCCAGCAAACCAAGCTTAAAAACAATGATTATACTTTGTGTAAAACTAAAAAAAATTGCGTTTCCCAAATACGTGAACAACATTTGGTGCAAATATATTCACTGCTTTGTCGTTGCTATGGTTGCTACAACAAAAACAAACTAATAATAAAATGGCTAGGTCATCAATGACTCTTGAACACAATGGAGAACAACTTCCGCACTTTTTAACTGAGGTTATTCATTTAAGCTCGTAGTAGTAAAATACCTAGAATCAAAAACTTTGATGGGCACTGAGTTGATAGGGGCATTTTACCAGTTCTTGTTGGAAATTGCTCGTATGTAACACTCTCAATAACTCCATACATTACGTTTAGAGATGAAAAAAAAGGTCCCAATTCTATACAATAAACAGTCATTTTAATAGAATTAGCTACTTATTTGTTGCATAAAAGGTCAAATCATTCTACATTAAAAATAAAAGAAAAAGAGAATAGTTATATTACTTCAAGATAACAAACGCATAGCATACGTAAATGTACGTTTACCAGGTCATGGGTAGTTATAAGTTTTATTTCTAACTAGCGGAAATACCCGATACCAGTTAAGTTAGATTGAGGGTAATGCATCTAACAACAGAGAGAACGATACCGCTGTAATCCTTCTCTAATAACGATACAAAAAAAATACGATTCATAGTCCTTCTCTAATAACGATACAAAAAAAATACGATTCATAGTCATACATTTTTCAGTCTGGTACGATATGGAACCCACATAAAAATTTCTGTAGAAAAATAAGCTAATTCTCTTTCATCATGTCAGCAAGAATGGCACGCAGTTTTGAATGATTTTCGTCTTTCTAATCAAATGGTCATAAAACCAAGTTCCATCCAATATTTCATCTGCGTTCAATTTTAGTCCATTAAATGTAGAGAAATATTTATCACAATTGATCAGAAATCAATAACGCGAACAAACAAACGCACAGACATTCTTCTTTTTATATATATAGACTTTGTAAAACTTACAAATTTTGGGTTAACAAACTCTACAATTTGAAAGCGAGCACTGGCAACATGTTTCGAAATAAAGCATTTTGATCTTCAACGCGCGAGACTGTTGCCACTGGAAAAAATGAGTGCGAAAATGAGCGCTTTCAGAGTTTTTAATTAATATTTCAACTGATTAAAGGCGTGCGAAGATGGGAATAGTCAAAATGGCTTCCCACGAATTTTTGGAATCGGGAATAATATATTTAATGTTTGACAATACTATTTTTATTTCATCGTAAAACTTAGAAATTTTTTATTAACAAACTCTAGGATTTGAAAGCGAGCAGTGGCAACAACTTTCGAAACAAAGCAGATTTTCATCTCTATCTTGCGAGACTGTTGCCACTCGGAAAAATGTGGGCGAAGACGATCGTTTTTCCGAGTTTTTAATTAATATCTCTGATTTTAGCTCCTTTTTTTTCGGGGGGGGGGGGAAAGAGGACATCGACCTTTTCCATGACCCAGAGAAGAACTGTAGAAAGTTTGGTGACGATAGCTATAGTAGTGACTGAGTTATTAGCGAATTTTTTAATTTTTACAGCTATGGTATTTTATTTCGTCAATGTGATGCAAATAAAACAACACAGCTTGTGCATATCATATGAGACAAATTTAGAAACGTTTAAATCGGAACGAAATTATCATTAATAAGTTCATGTAATGGTTTTAATGCAGTTCGTATTCTTTCGAGCTTCAAAAGATAGCTTTAGCTGCATTTAAATACTGGTGTAAAATTAAGCCTTTTTTAATAGCAAACCGAATTCTTCTGTCTTGAAAACTAAACAGTGGGCCTGCTATAAATTAAATGTAAGGTTGAATATTTCTGTATTAAAATTTTAATGGCCTAACAGATTTGTTATAGCATAAATTTGGATTCGAGGTAATTATAAAAATGGCTTATTATATACGGCGGGAGGTTGTAAAACGGAAAGTTGCAATCATCTTTCTAACTCGAGCACCCAGAAAGACGGCAGAATATACCGTTTGAAAATATAAACAGATATGAAGTTTTAAGTAAATGATTTTATGGTACATCGGGTAAATCGTACTTGACTATAAACCTACCAGTTTCACATAGTTTAACAGATAGATATTTTTAGCAGTAAAACATTCTAAACTTTTTTTTTAGCTCTTCTTTTTTTTTCAATGCCTCCATCTAGTAAATGCAATTTAAAATATTCTTTAATATGCTAAAAGAACTTCCTACTCAAACGCATTAAATTAAAATCATTTTCATAAAACTACTCTTTTAATCTTGTCTAATGGATCATAAAAATTCAGCTAGAGTTATATAAAAGAGCGTAAAAAGACGTTTTTTCTACTGCAACAGGAGCACATTAGCATCTCCTTTTATATTCGTTCTTTGAATTTAAAATAGAGCTCTTTAAGTTAAATTTTTTTTACGTTTATTAAGGTTTTATAGGCTAAATATTCTTGTTGTAAAAGACACTTTCTAAAGTTGCTATTATAATAGACGATTGGAAAAATCAAAGTACAGCAGTGATCTTTATGATGGTTGATTACTGAAGAAGTCTGTACATCTCTCATTTGCTATTAAGTTATAATTTCCTTTCTCGTTTATTCAAACTGCTAAGGTTTCACAAATTACTTGGGGTTTAACAGTTTTCTTATTGAAAAGACACTTTCTAAAGTTACTGTCTTAACGGATGACTGGAAAGTTCAAATGCTGTGCGAATCAACATAATCCTCAACAGAGTTGATTACTGTAATGAGCTAATGTGCTCTCAACAGCTCTACAGATATCCCCATTATAAAGGATTTCCAAATAATTGTATTTTGTACAGTATTCAGATAGTTGAGATCACTGACAGGCATTCATAACATACTATGATTTGAGTTTTAAACTTAGGTTTTGGGGAATAAAAAGAAACTTCTAAACACGTCACTAAAATTAAAAAAAAAAATTCTTTTTATTATTTATTATCTTTATTTATATCTCTGCTATATTTTCTTTATTCTTTAATATATATTATTTATCCATAATATGATACATAGCTAAGCATTAGCATAAAAATGTGATAAATTGATAGATAGATACTGATACGCAATTTCGAGAGAAAAATTCCATCGAAGTTCATGGCATTTAATTTGTTGTTCATTGTCTTCTGCTAACCTTGCCAAAATTCGTCAGAGGAGGTATTTTTTCGGCAATTTCCCGCCACAAATCCTTATAAAACCTATTTCCAGAATGGTTCCTCCCTGTTACAATCGTAATTATATGAAATAAACTCCAGACAATGGCTGCTGTCGGTTACTTGAAAGGTTGTTGAATAAGTTGCGATGGGCTAGCTCATCATTGGTTCAGAAGTCATTCATTGACTCTGAAGCACAGACTTTTCTTTTTGACAATGAACTTGCACGCTGGATGAGACCCAAATCTTAACAAAAACCGCCCTGTGACGTTATTTGCGTGTGAATCACGAAAGACGATGGGTTTGGGAGCTATTCTGAAAATAAAGTTCGTAATTCAGGGGCAGGGGAAATATCTGTGGTTAGAAGGATACATACGGGTAAAGAAATAAATATTAAAATGCAGCTCAACACAGCTTCTGTTCTCTCTACTTTTGTTTTCATCGCTAAAGTCAAACATCACGAGTTTTAGTAAAATAAAAAAAAATTGGCAGATTTTTAGACCATAGCTAAAGATGTATTAGCGTAAATGATATGACAAAAGTGAATTTGACACTCTTTAAATTGCAGTTTAAGAGCGAAGGGGGGGGGAATTTTCCTTTTTTAACCGAGCAAGTGTTAAAATTAAAATATTCTGCAGTAGTTTGTCATTACTTAAATTTAATTTTAATTAAGATTTTAAATCGTATTTGTTCTTTCTGCAACAAATCCAAATTAAAAACTTTTATTGATTTCTATTAAAAAATTAAAATATAAAATGCGAGATATAAACAGTTACAAATAGAAAAAAATCTGATGTGTGCACCACATGACTTCCTCGTACGGAATATTAAATTATACATATTTTTTCTTGCATTTCATTTAAACTTATTGGATTGAATTAAATCTACTTCGTCGATAGCGCATAAACCACAACAGAATTAATGCACTCTTTAAAATCCACTGTATTTGTTTACCATAGCGACACTCTGGCGCTAGGTCACTTAACAGTATTATATTTCTTTCATAGTATTATAACTCAGAATGCACAAAATTTGTATCATTTGAAGAATTATCTAATCGTTGCCACATGTTCTATTCAAATACTATAATAAAGCTAGTACGATGTATAAAAGAAATTAAACAAACAAAACAAAAAAGAAGCAGTTTTTCACAGACGATTAATATTTCTCATTCAATTAATTCAGTTCTCACTTCGCGACAAGGCAAAAATACATAAAAACTCCAAATATCTGTAATAAAAATTACGAAGTAAATTTTAAACACTTATTTCCTCGAAAAAGTTCCAGAATGGATTAAGCATGATTTAATTCCCAATAATAAAAGGCAACGTTATCTTTGTTATTGCGAAGCTTACGTTCTCTAGATTGGCAACAAATCTACTTTTCTGCTGTTTCAAATGTAAACAAGCAATGGCTGCCATGGAAAAATTATTAGGCTTAGCGGCACTTGAACAACTTTTAAATTGTTCATAATTCTAAAAATATTGCATGCAGATTCAGTAAAGGCATAAAAACCTTAACCAGAAGATAAGAACAACATAATTCAATAATTTTTAAAATATGATGCCCGTAACTTTTCGCGATTACAATACTTCGTGTTTACTTCGTACAAGGAAGTAATAATGGTATTAGAACGCTAGCACATATTACAATATTCGAGTGAGCGATGTTCATCTAACGACTGATGTTCTAATGGAATCTAACACGATGTTCATCTAAAGGTTCATCCAGGCTTTTGAACAGTTTGGCTGTACCAAGTGATTTCAATGGTTTTAATTAAGCCTTAACAAAAAGAAAAATTTCTCTGGAACCAATACTTCCCGAAGGCACTATTTCCTATTAAAGATTTTATTTATTATTATTCCGCCTGCTTCCCCCCCTCAATGGGCATTACAGGATAGTCATGTTATTCTGATCGTTGCTACAGCAAGCTATTTTGGTTGTATATCTTTTCAACCCTATTATACATAAATAGATTTAAAAATAGTTATTACTTTTGTTGGGTGCTCCAACTTACAATTTTTTGGGACTGTTAGTATAAAATTAGCAAAAAGGGTTAGTTAGTTTAGAGATATTTACATATATACATGTGCTGAGGCTTGCTGCCTTTACATTTCGTCAGGTGCTTAGAGCTGGTTATCTGCTATGATTATGTTTCTCTTAGAATAGACGTACTCTATGATAGTTCTGACGCCCCGCTGTCCGTAGTAATCCTGAAGCAGATCTTTGAGGCTACGTGATTTCTGAAGCTGGGGAAGGAATGCTCTGATGGGAGAAGTGAGTGGACAGTCGTGGATGTAATATTGAAACGTCTGTTGAAGAAGCTGAAGCACCGCAGGCGCATTTTACGTTTAATGGCAGAACCTGCTGAGGTACGCGGGAAATCTTCCGTGAGTGAAAGCTTGTTGTAGATAGAAATCTGTTTTCAGCCTTTTGGTGGAAACCACGGAAAAGATGGAGTAGGTGTGTCGACCGGTGTTTCTAAATCGTCCCAGCGAGCTTGCCAGATGGACATGAAGGCGCAGAAGATCTTGTGTTTGGCAGCGACTATGGAAAGTGGTATCTCTGAGCCGATGAAGGGGTGACTTGTGGCTTCTTTAGCTAAAGCGTCGGCCCTTTCGTTGCCTTGGGTACCTTGATGACTACGTACGCAGTATAGAGATACTTGCCTGGAAGAAGACAGGATAATAAGCACTTCTTTTAATGAAGAGATGTGGAAGGCCTGTGAGCCGTTCTTGTTCAGTGCCTGTAGGACGCTCATGCTGTCCGTGTAGAAGCTGATGGATGGAAAAATGAAGTTGCCTGCCCAGAGAGCTGCCTTCTTTAAAGCGAAGGAATCAGCCTGGAAAACCGAGACGTGGTCACTAAGTCTGAACCGTGCTAAGTGAATTTCTGTATTGTTGTAGAAAGCGACATAGGCTGTACCTACTTGCTCTGAGACTTTAGAGCCATCAGAAAAGATTTCTAAGTCCTGTCCTTTTGGTAGATGTTTAAGCCATTTTATATCTTTCGTGAGAAAAGGGTGGACGGGAGTATAGTGGGAATGTGGTTCTAAGGAGCGCTGGTCTATGAATGAAGAGTCATCGAGCTGGAAGATGACCTTAAAATGAACTAACCTATAAGTACCACACTCAATTTCTGCTTTGAGATCTAAGGGCAGAACCCCTGCAAGGATTTGAAGAGCTGCTGTGGATGTGTAGTGAAACACTTAGTGATCTTGAGAAGGGTGATGCGTTGAATTTGCAGTAGCTTCTGACGAACCCTAACCGTGCCAGTCATCCAGATAAGGGAGCCGTAAAGGATCATCCTTTCAATGCCCCGAAGATATAGTAGTTCTTTCAAAAATTTCCCTTTTAGATTCCATTTATCTGTGATTATGCGATTTATGCTATTAATAAGATTGCAGGTTTTATCTCGTATCATCGTTAAGTGCGGTACCCAGGTGAGTTTTCTATCAAGTAAGAATCCTAGGTATTTTAAAGTAACTTCATGTTTTAGTGCACCGCCCTGCCATTTAATACGGGGTGGGCTATTTACAAGTTTATTACTCTTTAGAAAGGTGATCACTTTTGTCTTATCGATGCTGAATTTAAGCTTGAGTTTGAGGCTCCAGTCAGTGATAAGATCTAATGTCTTTTTCGCTTTGTTTTCTATTTCAGTGCTATTACCTCCTTGAATGATTAGGATAAAATCGTCGGCGTAGGCCTGGATTTGTGCATTTCCTTCGAAATTTAGATCTAATGCAGTAATCGCAATGAGATTCCACATATTGGGCCAATATTGGACCCTTGGGGAGCGCCTCTGTAGTCATCGTGAGTGATACTGACCCCTTCTCGCTGGTAAGTGACTTTACGATTGTAAAGATAACTGCCTATGATCCGAAACAGATTCTTAGGACATTGAAGATGTTTGAGTTGATCCCCGATGGCTTGCCACCAGAGTTGGTTGAAGGCCGAGGGCCACGTCTAAGAAGATAACACATGTGTGGAGACCTCATCGCTACTTGTTATGGTGTATTTGCTCTTGTAGATTGTGAAGAACGTCGATAGTGCTCTTTCCCTTCGTGAAACCGTATTGCGCTTTGTTCATGAGGTGGTTTTTCTCCAGGTGGAAAGTGAGACGTCTGGTTATTAGTTTGCCTAGGACTTTTCCCAGGCGGAGAGAAGACAGATAGGTCTATATGCGTTCGGATACTTACTGTCTTTGCCCTCTTTTTTGAAAAGAACAAGCTCAGCATTCTTCCAGGCATCTGGATAGTAGCCGTTTTGAAGGCATGCATTAAAGATATATGCTAGTTGGTCTTCGTTTGCGATTCTCAACTCTTCAACGAAGTCTATATTGAGTTTGTCCAAGCCTTTCGGTAGTTTCTATGATCTTTCGAATTTTTGTGGTAGTGAAGGGGGGGGATCATTTGCGGTGTTTGGAGGGCTGCTTGCTGATCTCCTTATCTCCATGTGATGTGGGGTGTCTTCGTCTTGAGTATCGTTGGGAAAGTGATATTTGTCAATTTCTCTAATATTGTCTTCAACTGAAGTTGTGGTTGTCCCAATCTGGTTTGAGTATTGAGCTTAGTTGTAGGGGTCCTAGGCATTTGCCCTTAATAATATCATAGCAGGACCCGAACGGGGAAGAGATTTTCCCAGAATGTGTCCCAGGAGGCTCTTTTGGCCTCTAAGATCTTTCTCTATAAATAGCTTGTTCCTTTTTGTGCACTCAAGAGCATTTGGTCATTTGTTTGTGAATAAGTAACATAAAAGATATTAAACTATTGCTTTCTTGCAGCAACCACAAGCGCACTCACGCATGCGCAATTTGAGCCGATAAAATTACCAAATAAGTGGATGTGCGTGGCCTAAGAGGCACAGCCTTTTTATGATTTTGTTTCCCTCTTTACGTGTTAATAAGAGGTGAAATTATTTCGTAATAATTCCGTAAATTTTTGCTGCAACTAACTCATTCCACAAATCAATCAACGAGCAAATTTGCTGGTTAATACAGTAGCAGTATCATGGAACTAAATCAACCACCAAATGTTCGTTCTTGAGCTTTTTGAAACTTTTCATATCTGGCTGAGACGGTTTTAAATATTTTAATGTAATTCTAATAATAAAAGCTTTATGGCTTCGTCCGACACCTACTTAAAATACCTATTTTAGGTACTTCAAACGTTTTCATAGTTTGAATAATTTCCTGTTGCTAAAGAAAATTTCGATGAATTTTGAGTGGTAAAAATAATGAATTTTGAATATAAATGTTAATTGTATGTAGATAAATTAACGACTTTTGCCTCTTTTATTTTCTTAGATAATATTATCCGTTTACTGCGCGCAAAAATGTTTCATGAATACTCGTTGATTCGGAAGTAATGATACTTATAGTATATGTGTATTTTAGATACTGAAAATGAATAATTTTATCTAAGTTTTAACATTTTTATTGTGTTATTAATAAAATGATATTACAGAAAGTTTGCCAACTGTATAGTTACAACAATTCGGATAAAGTTCATAGTTCAACTTTTTTTCTGCTTATAATTTTACATTTTGAGGGATGCGGGAAAAGTGACGCCCTGAGAAGGAGTGAAGCGAATGGAAAGAAATTCGTTAGATTATATTTATATGTAAGGAAATAAAACTGAGTAATATTTAAAAAATAATGTTCTATTCAGAAAATGTAGCGAACAAATCAATAAAGTGTCCGCCCACCGCTAACCCTTGTGCAAGCTGTTATCCGGTTAGCACTGACTCGCAGAGCCGATGAATAACCTCGTACAGAATTTCTTGCAATTTTTCTCTAACTCTCTAGCCGTGATGTCATTCGACAGTCACAGACGTCTGCTCATCAGACCCTAAACGTGTTCTGTTGGGAGAGATCTGGCAATGCAGAAAGGGTTTGACAAGCCCGAAGACAATTAGCAGAAATAGTTGCCTTTCACGACCGGCATTATTCTGATAACATGTAAACCAGGGTTCCTATAAAGGAAGGACAACACAATGGGGCGTAGAATATCGTCAACATACTGCCGTAATGTAGTGGTGTTGCAGATGACAACCAAAGGCGTCCCGTTATCAAAAGAAATGGCACTCCACAATATGAAGCATAGATTTTTTTTTGTGTTGTTTCTTAGTTGGCCACCCAGATTTTGGGTTGTATGATGGGCGACAGTCAGCGTATCATCGCTGTCCTTGGCGTCTCCAGAGATGTCTTTGTTAATCTTCCTAGTACATTTCGAAGCAGGAATCATCACAGAATCATTTCAGTCAGTAAAATTCTCAGTCAAACGAGAGCAGCACCATTGCAGACCGACTTGTTATTGTGCATAAGTAAGGGTTAATCAGCGCAAATTGGTGTCGTGATCGTAAACTCTATTGTCTGAATCGCCTGTAAATGATCTTTGTGCCCATTGATGTCCTGACATATTGGTTTGTTGATATAAATGGCGAATCTAGAACAGCGAGAACTGCTCTTTCTATCCTCACCTTTTGTCGCCCCTTCCCTAAATCGAGCGATGCCTTCTTGACGCTGCGCTTTGTCATAGTTCAACCCTTCTTGTCAACTTCTTTGAATGACTACATCGCTCCGATCCAAATGTCAAGCAGTTCTTCGATTTGACCACCCTGATTCCTTTATGCCGATTGCACATCCTACATCAGCTGGTGACATATGCTCATATAATGCACGAGCCCGTTTGCGAGGCAATGCTATATTTGAAGTTAATAGACAGAATCAAACTCGAACGGAAATTATGTTCTACAAGTTGGAATTTCTCCTCTTTTATACACCAACCGGATGCTCAGATGGTAGGTAACTTCAGCTACTCAAAAATTTAATCATTCTGAGTTTGGACTGAGCTGTATTCGAATACGAAATTTCGCTGCAGTCAGATAACACATTCTTAGTATATCTTTTATTCCACTTCCTTACCCTCTGGCTGATCATCCCGCGATTTCCACGGGAACTCAAATGTAGCATAATTTGCTTATCCCGCGATTTCCGCGGGCATATGTTTTTCTACCTTTATTGAGGACCGCACCCCGTTTTGCCCCCGTTAAACCGTTGAAATAAATTACGTATATGCAGTATTAGGCGTTTAGTTTACGTTTTGGCCAACAGATATCGTTAGTTGTCCACTAAATTGCGGCATTTAAAGGCACATGGTATAAGCGCTCAAACTTCACTTTTTGCCGCTTTTTCTTTTTTACAGAAATGGCTGCTAGAAAACGTTCAGCGATTATCTTGATTATTTAATTAAATTATTGAATTATCAGATTGATTATTAATCATATTTATTGAATCTGGTGCAAAAACTGTGAAGTTCAAAACAGGGTTTTCAACCCTGTTTTGAACTCTATCAGACTAAACTGCATTTCTAAGGTATTTTTCCCTCAGCGCTTTATATTTTCTTAAATGTTATACATTTTACTTTTTTATATTATGCAATAAATAGAAATTAATTGTAATTCGACTGAAATTTATTTAAAAAAGATTTTTTTTTTATGTTGATAACATCTGAAATTAATCTTGCAAATTAGTTTCTCATGATAAAAATCTATGTATAAAATATTTTCTAGAAAGTAAAAATGCATTTTTAAATTCTCCAATATATATAGATTCAAAATATGAAAAAAAAAATGCAATTTTTGAAACGGTTGTGGTCTACAAATTGAGCAGTCAGAGGGTTAAAGTTTATATTTTATTTTAGCAGTTTATATTTTAATTTACTGATCAAGTACTTCTTTTTGTTTGAAACGTCAATAAATTGTGTTTATTATTAAAGCGCATTGAGTATTTTTCATTTGCATGCTAATAGGCATTCAAATTCATTAAAATTTACAAAATATTGCTGATAATTTTACAAACAATTTTATCTGATGTTAAAGGCGCATATATATATATATATTGTTACGTTTTTCTTCCTTCACGTTCGTACGGGGTTCGTGTGGATTTGAAGTGAATAACGACGTCACTTGATGAAGTATCGAAACACACTTTATTTACCAATATTCTCAGGACAGCTCCAAAATCACGTTTTCAGTCGTCGAACTGTTATAAACACGCTGACACGTTCACAGACACACAGCCTTCATACTGTCAGGCAATAACGGTGGAGACAGCTTCACCGCAAAGCACGAGAGTACAGCTTCCGACTCTGTTCGATTCTCTTCGTTCTCGGAACTCCACGTACTCTCCTGACTCTCCACGTGATGCACTCGACGATACACAAGAGTGTAGCTCTCGACTCAGCACAGTCTAAGACAAAACTCGAAGATGCACTAATTTGCGATGCAACTAAAAGACTCTCTCGATGCACTCGACGACCACCTCGGCGCTAGACTTCGAGACACTCGCTCAATGACTGACTATCAGCTCGCTAGATGAGGCACACACTCTCAATGAGAGACACACTTTTCCTCTCGATGAAGCACACAGAGTGACTGCGGACCAGCACAGTTCATATAGCTTTCGGCTTGTGTTCGGGAACATTATGGACTAAACCGGTAAGAATTCGTTCCAGAACTTTCTCCAACCGTCCATGGCATATCGCCAATTTTGTCGCCAAATATCGCCAAATGGGCGATTTTTCGTCAAATGTGGCAACCCTGCCCTCCTTGCTATTTCATGGCAACGCTAAAACTGCTTTGCGGGGAAGCCATCTCACCGCGCCTGTACATTTCGTAACAATATGTATTCATGTGCGTGTGTGTGTAATATATAACAAAATGCGATGGCTGTTTTAACAATATTTGGCGACCTCAAAATTAACGCTTTTAGATTTTATGCTCTTCCCATAAATTCATCTGTTCTCCCAAATTCGAGATCTTTTCATGTTACGTAACGCTTAATGCAGATACCTCTTGTGCAATCAAAGTAATTATAAACCAAAAATTGTCTAACTCGAACTGAAACCTTTGGCTCTCTCCCTTTTTCCTTTGAATTCCGGCGTCCTCTTTCGCTACGCTTTCCTCATGGCAAGACTCTCTTAATATCCGCTACTGCTTACTTGCTTAAGATGACGTAGTACTTTAAAACCATGGGAATTATTGCATTCAACTATGATTGAAAAATATCTTATCTACAGAAAGATGATCTGATGTGAATTATCCTGCAATAAAAATTGATTCGAAAAGGCCATATCTGGAAGTTTTTGGTTTAATGATAGATCCTTTCAACTACGTAATAAAGTGTCTTCGAAGGCCAGAAATTAAAGTACCGGATTCCTTCATCTACGCAATAAAATATGACATAATATGCAAATATTGTTATTAATAAATAATTAATGGATATTCTAAAGAATACTAGTTTCACTCACATCGAAAACGTACTAAAGAATATATATATATTATTTAAATAAAGAGAATATTTTGAAATTTCATCATAAAATTTTCATTTGGGGATAAATTAGTAAAATTTAGTTATTGGAAGAGTGATATTAAGAAAAAAATTAATGTCCAAATTTTGTTCAAGTGAATATTGCAAAATTAAGCTAAATTTTACTACTTAGTTGTTAATTCAAATTTAATGCATTCGCGAAAGAAAACGAATTCTCACTTTGATTAAGATCTATCATAAACTATATATATTACATATTAAAAAAAATAAATGAACGAGAAAGTTAAGAAACGCACTTAAAATTTGGACTTAATTTAAAAGCCACAGCCAAATGAAGAAATATATACCCAAGAAAGAGCAAAGTAAACAAAACCTACTAAAAGTGTTAAATGATTCTAGAAACTACGCCAAAATCAATACGCACAATCTTAATGACAACGTCAAAACTAACTACTAGCAATTTAAATATAAAGTCGAAATAGCATAAATAACTTAATTAAACTCCTTTAAGATAGTTTCATTAAAAATCAATACTGAATGAGCCTTCGGTAACTGAAAACAAAAAAAAACTCCGCTTCCCAGTTGTAAATTCAACTAAAATCGATATGCTCTCTAAATTAATTACTTAAAATACCCGTCTCCATTTTTTATGCAAAGATAAGAATGGTTAGGAACATGAAAATACTTTTCGTCGCCTCTTCTTGATAAAGACATCATAAAAGAGTGCTCTGCTATAAAAATAGCAGATAAATATCCCAGAGCGCGTAAATTATTTACGACGATAGAGGAATAAGAGCCATTAGCGGATATGAGATGTAATTAAATTACACCGTGCCCTCTTCTTTTGGATGTGCTGATCCGGCGTTTTGTCGAGAAAGACGAGTACTTTCAGCATAAAGCTTATTTCCGATGTTACGTTCTTAAGCATTAATCTTCTTGTATATCAGTTTTAAACTCTAGCACAGGCGGGGGAAAGGAAGTAATTCGGGATCTTGGTAAAATGTATTTATGATAGAAGGAAATACATTTAAAATTGATTTTTTTTATATCATGTGAGTTCAAACAAGCAGTAGGAAATAGAATATAGAGGTAAATGTTTTGGTGAAAAATTAATTGGCCTTTGAACGGCGTTGGAGGTTACGAGAGCCTTTCTGCCATCCTGCCAAAAATCGGCGCATAAATTTTTCACTCTTTGAGGAGGTAGGAAACCGGAATTAACTTTTTCAGCAAAACTCTGGTTTTATTTACTATATCAGGTGTTGCAATGAAATTATTTACGACATTTACACATATTTTGTCCAAGACGCGTGAAAAAAATTACCACTCTTCTGGTGGTTAGTGTCAGTAACCACCGCCCACAGAACAACACATTCCTACCAATCAGTCTCTACGGTACTCATGGAAACAGTTTTTCTTTTTTCAAGCAAAGTGCAACTTTGCATGTGCTGTATACCAACATTGTTCTTACAGGATTTTTCTTGGTGCTGCAGAGTGAACATCGTCGTGATGTTTGTTGTCTTCGATGTCTGATGCTTATTTTGTTGAAGACGAATTACTGCATCAACTACTGGCTTATGTTTTTTGATTGCCATCTAGGGAGCTACAAAAGAACTTCAAAAACGGTCAGTCTTTAAAACCATTCACACGAATGAGTAAGACGTTCAATACAAAAGTTGGTTACTGTAGGTAACCACCGCCCTTCAAAGAGTCGATAACAATCTACTGCGCATCGGAAGCTTTACCGGTAGTATAAATCTATGTTTCTCAAATGTTTTTGGATTAGGGTTTCCTTGTTTGACTATTACGGTAAATAATAGCCCGTTTCGTATTTGGACAGGTATATATTATGGCTTTATAATACTCGTAGAAAGTTTGATGATGTGGATGACATAACATATACCGCAACTGGCGCATAAAGCTATATTTGCACTTGTATCTGGTTCAAAATTTATTTTGATAGACACTGTCATATTGGCGCAATCTGTGCACCTTCAGCAATAACATTTGTACTTTTCATAACTTTATAATATATTCCACCTAAGAAAGATAAGCGGCAAATTACATGCTATCAGGAAAGCAAACGAGAGCGGACTATGTAAATTATAAATATGAAGGTTAGAAAAGAATAATAAAGCTACAGGTTTACTTTATTCCTATTGGTTAATTAAGCTTTGGTTCACAAATTTTATATTATTGTTGGTTGAAAGATTTTTTTATGTTGTGTAAGTCTAAGCTTACACAACATAGCGTAATATAATTGCATGAGCGTAATATAATTGAAACGGCGAACTACTTAAGACATATTTAATGTAAACATGCTGTAAATTTTCAGATAGAACGAAGAAATAACCAAATTTAAGAGCTATTACAAATTAGATATAGGATCTTTGTATGAAACGCCAGCATTCTATAGAATGCTTAGCATTGTATACAATGCTGGACGTTTTTAGGCAAAGTAATGAAACATGAAAATTATTACACCCTTTTCCTAGACATTGTATATAATACCTAGGCATTCTATAGAATGACAAATGCTTTTTAGGCAATGCATGAAAGAAAGGTTATAATAAGGTTATTATTTAAAAGACGTTCATTCAAAATATATGAGTAATATGAGGAAAATTAAGAAAAGCAAAATAAATGATAAAACATTTTATTTTATTGAATATACCTGCGCTTTGAGACATCGATACCCGAAGAAAAACCTAAATATTCACGGATATGTCTTCAATTTTTTTCTGTGTAATAAAATCAAAACCTCTCTCTTGTCAGAGATTCCAACATGCAGTAGCCACATACACATACATCAATACTATGTGCGTTAAAAAATATCTGCCTTTGAAGGTATGATGTTGGCTGTTAAGTTTTATTTACGTATGACAAAATCCATTTTTGTATTGCCATATGAACTGCAAAGAGTAAAAAAATCTTTAGGTAAGTCAGACAAATAAAAAATTTAACATTTCGACTGCTGTAGACGACGTGAGCCAATAAAGATGCTCCATATCTTGCGTCTCGTAGGGAGAGGAATATAGCAGTCGAGAGCAAAGAAAGGAGGCGCTACAGCAGTTGCTAAGGTAATGGCTTGAATGTTTGACCTCCTCAACGATGGATCGAAAGTTAGATTCTTTACTCCGTTTGCTAGGTCAAAAATATGTTTTACTGAGCAATAACGGAGGAGAAATATTTCGCTTTTATGAATTGTTGGAGGAAAGTTTCTCCGCGAAGCTTTTAGAGAGTGAAATTGCCGCAGGTTATATTTTTACAGCTCTTTAATGTTATTCGATTTAGAGATATTCTGTATATTTTATTTAATTTCTAATTGCTGCTACTGATTTTTAAAAAGCAGGAAAGCTCAAGTTATTGTAATCTTATTTTAACTAGATTTGCAATGAATTCTAAATTTTCTAAAATTCGAAATCAAAAAGGTTCTCGAATTTTTCGGATCTTTCATATAAGAAAGTAAAGGAATCAAGAAAAAATCTCACTAAATGTTTTTTTAATTAAAGCAAAATTTGAAATTAGTACTTGATGATAAACAGATCTAAAATACATTCTGAAAAAAATAAATTTATATTTATAAGGAAGTTGCACATTAAATTTAGTCAAGTAAGCACATTATTGAAGTTCTTGAATTTTGAACGTACGTTATTTCATCATTAATTTACAAAAAGTACCCAAACAAGTTAATTTTTTTAACATTTTCTCAGTATTTTTGAAACCAAAGCAGGTACAAATGGAAGGATCGTTTCAGGAAATAAGGCAGCTAAATCGTAATAATCCAGATAAAATGCTAAAGTCTTTCCAGTATATTAAAGAAAAAGATATTTTAAATGTTCATAAAGTAATAAAGATTTTCAGAGTCTATGAAAGAAATCTTTAATGAAACTTTTTTTTTTATTTCAGAAAAATACCATAAAAATTCGCTCTGGGTCTAACCTCTTTCGTTTTTTTATTAATTACGATGCAATATGAGCTAAATAGTGTCTCAGATACTGTTGATGTGGTGTGATTAAGAATATTTTAGAGCTCTCCCTTAGATTTTGCGTTGTTTTTTAACGAACTTTTCAACTAAATATCAATGAACTTAATCATTCCGGTGATTTATGTTAAAACGTTTCAGTGTTTATGTTAAACGTTTACTTTTTCATTTTAGGATTCGAATACCGAAAAAATTGCGAAGATATGAGTTTTTAAATCTCGAATATTCTTTTCAAAATTCTCAGTTCAAGGATTCGAACGCTGTAAATTTAGTTTTAATATACTTTAAGTGAAGTAAACATTTCTGGCATATATTATTTAAAAGCTTCTAAGATGAGCATTATCTATAAACGAATTTAGTTATTTACAATTCTATGCTATTAGTAATATGTAGAAAAACCAAAAAGAAATTAAATTTCCAAACTCGGAGAATTTTTAAGCGTAATGTTGATTTTATATAAAATAAATTACGTATTTCAAGAGCTACTATTATGCAGTCTTTTTTCGTCAAAGACAAAAAAAGAAGCAAAATGAACTGAGATTTTCTATAAATGATTTTGCCCAATTTTATACTTTTATCTCGCATTCCTGGGAAGACAGATAAGTAATTTTTTATGAGCCTCCGTAATTCATACTATGCCTTTTAAATGATGCATCATCTGCATTAAGTCTGTAGTTTGTTTCCTTGATAGTCATTACTAAATATATGTCAGTGAATTTAGCTAATAGAGAAAGGAATTATTCTTTTATCCAAATATTTAAATTTATAATACTTTATCAACTCATGCTTTTGCCCTGCGAGAACCATATTAAAAATTAAATGTTATTTTTATAGAAGTCTCTCTCCCTAATGTTAGAACAATTTTCATAATTTTCTGTTATATTTTAAGATGTATTATAAGTTTAAATATATGCTTAGGATTAATATTAAAGAAACAAAGCCTGAATCCACCTTTTTCAGTAATGACTGACAGGAAGCTAGCGGTTCTGACAGGAGGTTTGTGTCAGTAATGACTGCTAGGTTCGCATGAAGTTTTTGAGGTCATTTTGTACGCTCTATTCTTATCAATCTCGGATTTGCGGAATCTAGGTATGCTTTCATACTTTTAAAATATCAGCAGCATCACTGGAAACGATGAACTTGAGGCAACTTAATATTGTCATTAATTTATATTGAATTTGTGGGAAAGGGCCACGCAACTGTAATTGTATGACATAACTTTTACATGCCATTCTAGACGAGCGTGCGGACGAGACGTTAACTGTGACGAATGCAGACGTATGATATTGATGTGATGACCATTCTTATTTTTTTATGTAAAATTCATTATTTATTAATAAATCGGTACTTATTAGTGATGTTTTTGAAAATTTGCTGTTCACACATTTTAAGATTTAGGTTTTATGGACATAAAAGTTTTGCCGAAAACAATAGTCAGAATAGCTTTCGCTTTTTTTCTTCCTTGCAAGTTTTTTTTTCGCTGTTTTACCAGTTAAAGTGTCTTCAAAAGCATTTTAATATAATAAAAGTACTGTTTAATTAAGCAGAGTTGATTATTGAGTGGCATATTCCTAAATATCAATCAAACATGAACATATTGTACCGTCCCAGGACTTATCTTTTGGTTTATTTGGTTTATTAGCACTTATCTTTTGGTTTACTTGATTATAAAAAAGCAAGCGAGGGCTATTTGACTGCGGGAGATGACTTCGTGAAGGACTTTCTAAGGGAAACAGGCTCTTATCCATGTGTAAAATTAGTAAAAAGACAAAAAGGCTATACATCCAGCTCGTAACACACATTTTAAACTAGCCATCTCATACAGAGAATATGACCATCACATTAGTATACCCCGCATTCCTTGGATTCTAAGCCTAGAATTTTAAACTAACCATCATATACGGAGAACATGGCCATCACATCAGCACACACATTTTAAACTAGCCATCATATATAGAGAATATGACCATCACACTAGTATATGCCGCATTTCTTGGATTCTAAGATGCACTCCTAAATATTAACATTATCAGAAGGGGGTAGGACTTCGAATCTAAGCAAATAAAACATATCAAATAATAAAACAAATCCAAGGCTTCAAATATACCTGGGAAATATTTTCTCTAATAATCGACTTCTATATTTTAGTAACAACAATATATCTATAGAAATTAATATTTAAAAAATTACTACTAAAAATTATTCGAAAAATTCTGAAATTCTAAGAGGTAACCCATTTTTAACGAAGTTTATGTAGAAACCGAGATGTGCCGTAGATACGAAGAATGTGTAAAGTTTATCTGAATTATTTTCCCTTCCACTTCATAAATAACGAACGTAACACAGCGGATTAAACTTCAGTGAAATTAAGCATAATTGGTGATTCTAAAATTAGCTCCACTCAGAACAGAGTCTTATGGTGTAATTCTTTACTTTATTTACTCTCCCATGTGCCTAAATCTTCTTTACGAAATTAAGTAGGCATTCATTGATCGCACAATTCATGCTAATAATCTAAAGATGGAGGAGAGTGGAAGAGGGTGGAAAAGGATTGCAATCCACTTTTATTCAACTTCAACACACTTCCGCGCAATTAGCCGGGAGCAACGCGATGCACGGAAAATGGCTCAAAAATAATCTTTTTGAAGACCTCGCCTAGTTGGGCACGCGTTGCTCAAGAGAACCTTTTTTTTCCCCCCTTTCTCCTCTCTCTCAACTTTTTAAGCTCTATCTGCAGTTCATCATAGTCCCGTTTGCTTTTATAAGAGAGGCAACCTAAAGATAGAAACATCTCAGTCCATGTCGCAGCTGAAAAGAGTCGCATGCTAACTCTGAATGCTCTACCTTTGATATGCTGGTAAGTTGCTTGAAATGTAGAGAGATTTATTGGTGGTTAAATGAAAAACTACCCGGAGGAGGAAACATAGTCCGCAGTTAACTATTGGCCTGCTTAGTTCCTTTTCGACAATTGTTTAGAAAAGGTCATTTTACTGAAATATGAAATTCAACAGTCAAAAAATTTTCACCCAGCTATAAGCAATTCTTTTTTTTGTTTTTACTTTTAAGTGAGTTTAATTTGGAAGATTCCTCGAAATCCATCATTAATTCCTAAATGCAGTATTCATTGTGTATTTTTAAATCCTCCAATGCTAGATTAATGTATTCCACATAATGCTGACTTTTGTTTTACTAACTAATATGCTGCTTGATTGCTAATATGCTGCTTGATTTCGAAGAAAACTAACAATGGCACTTTTCTTCAAGGGGTAAAACATTTCCGCCATTAGCTAGCGATACGTTATTTAATTAGAGCAGCAAACTTTAGTGAAATGGAAAACAAATTTAGAAACTTAAATGAAGAAATTACACAAAGAATTCTTCATATTTTTTGGATAAGCAATTGCATACACTAACTTAGAAATAACTGATTTTAGATATATGAAATATGAATATTCCTCAGAAAGATATTACAATCCTGTTAGAAATCATAATGTTATTCTAAAGAGTAATGAAAAAATTTGACAAAAAATCGCCAAAAATTAAATTCTGTAAGGCATTTAGTTTAATTAGCCAATTATTATAATTTAATCCTTTAATAACTGATTTTCTGTTAACCCTTGTCAGAATGAAAAAAAAAACTTATACAATACTACAAACTATATTGTGGAATATATATTGAAAGCGAGGGATCTGAATTTATATACAGATTTCGGAAGTCGCAGTCTCAGCTTTATTCTTCCTTTCAGCTCTACCAGTTAATATTTCGGGTTTAGCCATTTTGCTAGCTGACATAAAAGTGCGCTATTAAAGTTGAGCTGTCTTGAATAAGACACGTTTATGAAGTTACCGACTATAATACATTAAATTTGAAATTTATTATTTTCCTACCCGCAAGTGGCGGGGTTTTATTTCTGAGCCAAGGTTATTTACAACCTTCTTTATTCTAAAACTAGCGGAAGTACCCGATGGCAGTTAAGTTAGATTGAGAGTAATGCATCTAACAACAGAGAGAATGATACCGCTGTAATCCTTCTCTAATAACGATGCAAAATATACGATTAATACTCATACATTTTTCAGTCTGATTCCATATGGAACCCACATAAAAAATTTCGATAGAAAAGTAAACTAATTCTCTTTCATTGTATCAGCAACAATGGCACGCAGTTTTTAATGGTTTTCGCCTTTCTAATCAAATGGTCGTGAAAGCTCAAGTTTCACCTAAATTCATTTTAGTCGATTAAATGTGGCAAAAAGTTTATAATAATTGATCAGAAGTCAATAACGCGAACAAGCAAACATAAAAACAGACATTCTTCGTTATATAGAGAGATTTTGTAAAACTTAAAAATTTTTGATTAACAAATTCTTGATTTGAAAGCGAGCAGTAGCAACACTTTTCGAAATAAAGTATTTTTATCTCTTACGCACGACACTATTAACACTCGGAAAAATGAGTGCGAAAATTAATGTTTTTGGAGTTTTTTAATTAATATCTCGGCTGATTAAAATCGTACGCAGTCGAAATGGCTTACCACGAATTTTTGGAGCTTTTTAATTAATATCTCGGCTGATTAAAATCGTACGCAGTCGAAATGGCTTCCCACGAATTTTTGGTATCGGGAATAATGTACTTAATGTTATGGCAATGCTATTTTTATTTCATCGCAAAACAGAGAATTTTTGTATTAACAAACTCTAGGATTAGAAAGCGAAGAGTGGCAACAGCTTTCGAAATAAAGCAGATTTTCATCTGTTGCCACTCGGAAAAATGAGAGAGAAAAGATTGTTTTTCAGAGTTTTTAATTAATATTTCCGATTTTAGCTACTTCTTTTGGGGAAAAGTGGACAACTACCTTTTCCAGGACAGAAAAAAGAGTTGTAGAAAGTTTGGTGACGATAGCTATAGCAGCGATTGCGTTATTAGCGAACAAACAAACAGTTTCTCTTCTTTATATATATATATTTCAGAGGAAACGATAATTCGCTTATCAGTCCGATAGGATCGAAGGATACTTTAATTAATACTTCATAGTCAAGACCCTATATCATTAAAAGTTCTTTCCCCTGTTTTCGCGTTCCATGAGGTACTTGTTTATTCCATCCACTGCTAAAGAATTCAATGCAGAACAAATTTTACTGAGAGCACATCTCCGTCCTCTTATGGACGCATGCTTCCTCACAATAAGTGCGTACATATTCCGGAAAAGTTGAACAGCGAAGAACTGCCAGTCCCATCCGTGGATCTGTTTGTGATGGGCGAATATGGGGGGTTAACGATGGGTCATTTCGTCTCTGAGGCATCTCAGCGAATAAACTCCAACTCTTAGTCGCCGAGCCATAGCGAGTAAGCGTACGAGATGGAATTTAACTGTTGTCATGGCAACGGAAAACGGCTGATCAATACTGAGCAATGTGGAAGAAAAATGCGTGTCGGGATTTCACCCCGCCTTCTCGATTCCATCAGTAACTATATTACAGAAGCACGTATCATAAATTATCTTGATCAACTATTGGCTAATTCTTGAAGAAGAATAAATACGTAACATACCAGTAGTATTAGTTAATTGTACGTACGCAGAGATACTTTTAACTTTCTTTTGATGCATTATACCAGTTGATCAAAAATAATATTCCGCTTTGCATGCATTAAAAACTGTCCAAATATATTCAAACTACTAATGACACAAAATGTATTCTGTCTGAAATGCATGTGCTCTGACACGAAGAATAATGTTCAACTGTTCCGTGTTAAAGTCTAATAATGTAAAGAAATTTCATACATACTTCTACAAATTTATACGAAATTTACTGACTTTAAGAATAATCCAAATTATGTTTCAGCCGAACAGCTTTTAACGTTTTGTTCAGGAGAGAGAGACGTATGTTTGGAAGAAGAGTTACTGGTATATCACACTATTGTCATTTAATATTTAATATTCTAATCATCTTTATGCAAAGCAGTTCATAAATTATGCTGAGTACAAAGAGTGGGCTATATACGATAGAGGAGTGTGTAAAAGCTTGTTGTTTTTCGCGGATGAGAAAATTACTAGTTCAGTGGGTAGAGCTAGATTGATTAGAATTTATCTAAGATCATACTATTTTCGAGCGAAGAGTTTCTCATCTATATGGGAAGTTTTAAAACTCCTAAATTGTTCGAGAAGAATTTTTTCACAGAAAACTGTGGACAACAAATTGTTAAGCTCAATGTGCTCAACTACGGTTATTTTTTGAGTTATTTCCTTGTACAGGAAATTTCATTCGGATAGCTGAATAGTGAAATTTGAAGTAATCAACCTTTAAAATGCCTTAAAAAATTTCAGATTATATACAGTCACCAACAATAATAACGACTCGCAAAGTCTCATCATGGTAAACGTATATTGACGTATATTGGACAACAGAAGAGTATTCTTGAGTCTGTTGAATAGACCTAGTTTCGTTTACACTTTGTTTATAATCGTATGGCATTAACAGCATTAGATTGGGAATGTTTCCGGCATGACACCGACTATTTCACTTAGAAAAAAGCTATTTTACTTTAGGCATGGATGGTCAAGCAGTGAATTGCTTTCCAACGTACTTACTAACTCTTTGACCCTCCACACATCTGACCGAGTCTCACAACAACCAGTAATAGTTTCCTCTAAAGCTACTTTTTTTTCATAATACAATCAACTTTATACGTTGCTGTAGGGGTTGGATGAAATTAAAACTAACATGTTGTCAAATGACCAAAGTGCTTCGAGTAAAAACCTCAATTTTTTTATAAACGTCATGGGATAGCATAAGCGCAATATCCGCTGCAATAAAAGTAATTACACTGGAGCTAACTCTAGAAATAATTTACAAATTCTTAATTAGTGAAGTTCATAGCAATATATCAAGAAATATCGTATTCCGAAGAAAATGAGAATCAACAAATCATTTATATTCTGATAATTCAATGAATATTCAAAGCAGATTGAATAAAATTAAATGAATAAAGAATTTGCTTTCTATGCAGTTAATTATTTAAAAAACAATAAAGGTTTGGTTTATTTGATTATGGCAAAGCATTTGAAGATTATCTGCCTAAGGAGGAATGCCTTCGTGGAGCACTTCCTACGGAAAGCTAACTCGTACACATTTTACACACGGGGAGAGCCACGAAAACGCTCTTTCGAGCAGCCCGTTCGCTGGGATTCGAGCCCCGGACTGAATTACCAGCATTCAACGGCTTTACCACTCAGCCGCTGGTGAGCAAAAATTATAAAGGACTATCTAAAGTTGAAATAAGAACTATTATGATGTGCTAGCTACATAAAGTTTTTATGACATATATACTACGTAAACGAATTTTACTAAAATAAGAGCAATAGTTAGTTCTATTTATAATGCTATTGCATAAATTTGCAACCAGCAACCTATAGTGGTAAAAAAAGAAGAAATTTGTTTTATATTTAGACTTTCCTGTTTCTGAGAAAGAGGTTTGTCTTATCAGTAGGGAAGTTTTAAATTTTAAATAAAAATATTTAAAGCTTATTTACTTTAGTGATCTGAACCAAACGCTGAGAAAGACTGACATTATGACAGAGGTATATATTTAAGATTTCTTGAATTCTTTACGTAGTATTTTGCTTTAATGCTGTATTCGTGACTCTTAAGCATATTCCTACTACAGGATAAACGTTCACATTTCATCCAAATTTCGACATTTACTATAAAGTAAGTGATAAAAATACATAAAAGTTTATAATTATTAACTTCACTTTAAAAATTTTAAAATCACAGGTAACTTAGCTGCATGTATGGAAATATATATAATGAAGATATTAAAGCTATTTTACTGTTTTTTCCCATTGAGTTTTTTTTAAGCTACAAATATCTCATTAAGAAAGTTTAAATAAATGTATTAATGCCTTAGAAAATTAACGCAGCAGTTTATCACAAAATTATCTGGCTCTGAATTAAATAAAAGCAGTTTTTTGGAAAGGCTTTATAAATTAATATGTCTCATATTAATTTTCATGTAAAGAAAACTATAACAAATTCATGCAAACAGTCTCTCCGCCGGGAATCAAAATCTGCATCAACTACTGGTATTTACAAGTTTTAACCCTTTCCGGCACGCTATCTTTTAAAGTTTTGATAAAAAATAAGGTAGACAGTCTAATGAGGCCTAGAGGAGTACACAAGTAAAATTTTGTGAAGATAGCACTTATCGTTTTAATTCTGTGGGTGTACCCAAAGTAGGCACAATGATTGAATAGAGCTTCGAAAAGAGTACTGAAACGAGCATTGTTGTCAATGGACTGACGATGAGACGAGGAGAAACAAAGAATACAGACTCTTAGTTGTCCTAGATTATCGGCGAGACCGGACTGATCACACTTAGGGTTCGCCGTTTGATTTTAGGCAAGATTTCAAGGTACAAATTTAAAACTAATGTAGAATAAGGAAATTAGCATACAGCCAAAAAAATAACATAGAAATTTCTTTTCAAACAATTCCTTTTCTACCCTAAAAATATCTGGAAGATTTCTTTGAAAAATGAGGGTCTTAAAAAACTAAACATGGCTAAAATATATGGACTGGTTTGTGTTAAGTTGCCATCTACTATACATAAATAAGGTTCAGAGTAGCCTACAGTAACCTATAAATCCTTTTTCATTCAATTTTTCTGTGCGTACTGAAGGAAATTTTTAGGTGTGTCCAGACCGGACACACTGTGCCGCAAAGGGCTAAATGCATTTAGGGAGATATATGTTACGAGGCTTAAGTTCACTTTCCGAATTTAAAAAACATATTTGTAGTTTTTAATTAATTCTCAAGAGAGTTGTTTACTAAGTAAAAAACAAAACTAAATTCTTATTCACAGAAAAAAAAAAGTTTAAGATTTTAAATTACGTCCAAAGGACCGTTTTTTTAACATTTTGTGGGTTACATTTATTTGTTAAATGTCATGTTCTTCGCCATTACACCACAAAACTAATTTCAAGAGCAAAATCGCAAACAAATTGTAAAATTAGCATAACTTTAGAATTTACGATATACAGTCTCGCGCGCTGGAGATAATATTTTTTTCTGTACAACTTTGCAATTACTCGCTTTGAAATCCTTGAGTTTGTTAATCAAAAATTCGTTAAAGTTTTACAAAATATGAAATAGATAATAAAACAAATTCCAAATTTAAAATTTGGGCTTGCAGATGCCCATATTCGGGTGGAAACGTTCAATATTCAAAATTAGATGGCTCTAGGTACCGTTGTTTTATCACAGTGCGAGAAACGTACATACATTTATGCATATTCTTCACTATTTAATTTCTTCAAATATAATAAAGAGCGATAATATTGGGTGGCAACAATTTGAAAAGTGAAACAATGCTTGTAGTAAAACAATGCAAAATTCCAAAACGAAATTAATAGTCCTTTCGGGCAAATTGCCCTTTTGGACTTAAAAAAAAAAAAAAATGCCAATTAAGTTAGTCAATTCAGCATCACGAATTTTGACAAGTATATGCTTCTTCGAATGATGAATGCATATATTTCTTGAAGCACATGTTACCCTAAGCAAAACTGGCAACGATGTTTCTAAAATTTATTGCTGGAAGTCTTAAACAAAATTGCATAATATTTTCTGTGGATATGTTAAAGATTCTTTTCTCAAATCGAAACGGATTTGTTAGCCAATTAGATGACCTGAAATTTGTTTTGAGCAAAAGTTATTAATTACACAAGCGATGGTGATAAATCATCCGCCTTCAGTTATTCCGTTATCAGTTTTGGACTCGTCGTAATTAGTCATTCACACCTCGGGGTAAAACTTGCCCGAGGATCATGTCACAATAGATTTGAAATTTCAATTAAAATCATAGAATGATAGCGGAAGGATAAACAGCCATCTTCTCTGCATCGTTTTCTAGAATAAACTTAGAACCATTAATGCAGTCTTTCAGATAAAGAACACATTATCTTAGCCAAAGCATTCTGCAATTAATTTTGCAATGTTACTATGGCAACATCATAACCAGGCGTTAAACTGCAAGGCTTCCAATATTATCTAATAATAATCAGCTTCATGTTACAAGACTAATTGTTTAGAAGCATCTTCCCATAATTCAGAGTTAATTTGGTCTTAGAAAGTTCAGTTAAAATTTTTATAAATAAAAGTCAGTGAGGGCCTTTAAAATGCAAGAGAAGAAGAGGAAAAGAATGTATTTGTCCAAAGGGGCTTTGTCCGTGAAGGACTATTGTTTTCGTTTTGCGATTTTGCGTTGAACTGCTATAAATGTCCGTTTCACTTTTCAAACTGTTGCCACAAATGTTAGAGTCCTGCATTATATTTGAAGAAATTAAATAATGAAAAATCTGCATAAATGTATGTATATTTCTGTGTTTTTGTCATAAAACAACGGTACCTAGAGCCATTGAATTTTGAATGACGTAATCCCACTGTGAACATGGGCATGTGGAAGCCCAAATTTGAACTTTGGAATTTGTTTTATTATTGATTTCACATTTTGTAAAACTTTAACGAAATTTTGAGTAACAAACTCAACGATTTGAAAGCGAGCAATGGCAACAATCTACGGGGGCGGGGAAAGCTTTTTATCTCCAGCGCGCGGAACTGTGTATCGGAAATTCTAAAGATAGGCTCATTTTAAAATTATTTTGCGACATTGCTATTGAACTGAAATTTATAGTTTAAGGGCGAAGAATATGATATTTAATAAATAAAGGTAACACACAAAACTTTAAAAAAACGCCCCTTTGGACGTAATTTAAAATTTAACTTTTCAGATTAAAAAAAAATCATTTAATTAATTTCAAATAAGGAAAGAAAAAATGAATCAATTAATGTAATATCTTTAGCAATATCAGATATAAAAATTAAATTGAGACGTAGGGAATTTGGCGCGCTAGGAAACCAAGCGCAACTCCCTCACAGCCGTCAGTGCAGTAGCCCTTTTATTTCGATGTTATTTGTGTGGCTATTCAAGTTTCCTTTTCTCTAATAATCGAACACGTTCTGATTAGGCTTTCGCCGTAAGTTAGCTGAATCCTTCGGTTACTCCACGATCTTATTATTAATAATGCTATCCTACTGCTCTTTACACAGAGTGGGAAGAGATTTACAAAAAATTGCAAGGAATATGCTTTCTTGCTAAATAGTATAACTTGTGGCTAATCTTCAGTAACACTGTAAGCGACTTATTGTATGGTCTAAGATGAAATAGAAAGTAAGAAGGTTAGAAAACTGGAGAAGGACCGACCCCCCTGGCAATTCTGCTGTATCGTCGAGTAAGAAGGGTTAGTTGTGCATTCTGGCGCTCAGCAGGAATTGATCCCGCTCTTACCGTAAAAGATCCTTTTATTTGAATTTAAGTAAGCTGAACAGAAGGCACATGCGTTGCTTATAGATCAGCTAGCATTTGTAGCAAGAGCTAAAATAAACTTTAAAATTTTAAACTAAATCTAAATATCAATTATTCCAAAGGCTAAGCAAAGTAATTTAACCGCGAAAGTTGGCTCTTAAACTTGCACCGGCGTGATAAGCATTATCGGCAAGACTAAAACAACGCCGAAGATAGTATCTTTTATCTTAGAATAGCAAACTAGTAACGTGGTCTTCAGCAGGCAGAACAAGCTCTGTCTAAACACTCTCAAACCTTCGCTAAAATAACCTCGAGCTAATTTGCATTCTGTCAGGTAAACGGAAAGAGAAAAGTGACAGTACAGGTTCAGAATATAAAATAACTGGTTAATTAACATGAATAAACCCCGTTAACTGACTGACACACCGAAATCTCTCGTTGGCTCTTTCCCATTTATTGTGAGCGATTTTAATAAGCAAGGCAGCAGAAACACGGTACAAGCTCCACTAGGCTAACGGATAAGTTAACCTCCTACTTTGCCTTTGAATTTGCACAACTTCTGCTGCAAGTGAGTATCGTGAAAAGCCAAAAAAATGGGATAAAATTTTAAAAGTAACCATTAGTAAGACTTAGAGTATAACTATTCCAAGTTTATCCAGCGCAGCTTAAAATTTAGGAAATTTTATCTCACCTTCCTGGTAGTTAGAGCTAAGGTTCACAAACTTAAAGGGTAGATTTTTTTTAGCGGTAGTAAACGACTTGTCTTGGAATGTCCTGAAACAGGACACCTGGATTTATCCTTAGCTAACCATTACAGAAAGTGGGCGCTTACTAAGTTCGAATGGCAACGGGAATCAGTGAACCTTAAAATTAAAATAAACACTTTGCAAACAAATCAACGATAGTCTTTACTAACTACAAAGCGGATCTTCTCTCAACAATGCATATATTCCAATTAAATTTGGAATCTTTCCTTCTTGCACACTACGGAAAATAAAAAGGGGGAACAGTTCTATATCTCTCGTTCTACTGGGCCGATTGACGAAATTCAAATTGCATTTTTCATGTCTCAAACGTGCGACTAAGGATATGTATTAGAATTATATATAGCGTTGTTCTAATATAGGTATTTTGACCCAAGAGAGCGGACGTTTTCTGTAATAACATGCAAATTTATTCCCATATTTCGATTGTACGATTCAAATCATGCCTAAATATTAAATGTTGTGAAAATTGCGAAACGGAGAAATTCAAAAATTCTTTTGGCGTATTTTTTCCAGTTTTCGCCCAGAATGATTCACTTGGCGAACTTCTTATTTTATAGCAACCTATTTCCCTTTTCTTTTTCACTTCCTTGTACGAAGTAAAAAGGAAGTATTGTAATCGCGAAAAGTTTCAGGCAGCATATTTCAACGAAAATATTCATTTTGACCGCTATCGAATGCAATTTAACGATGTTTTTGCGTAATATCTGCACGTAAGGATAGAATAAAATACTCTTTTCCTTCAAAAAAATTATAAAACTGCTTTTAAAATGAATTCTGAAGAGAATTTTTCGTGGCGTGTGTACGAACGTATGTACGTGCGTGCGTACGTACGTATCTCGCATAACTCAAAAACGATTAGCCTCAGAACGTTGAAATTTTGTATATAGTACTGCTATAACATGTAGATGTGCACCTCGTATTTTGGTTGCAATCGGCCGCACCAAATGTATATAAATATATTTATATATATATATCCACTCTGTTACCCGGCTAAGTGATCTCAGTTTCTTTACTCTTATATGTTTGTAAATTGTACATTTTTTGCTTTAAAAATGATTGTATTATGTTGTTTTTATCTTCCGGTTAAGGTTTTTATGCATTTAGTAAATCTGTATGCAATATGTTTAGAATATCAACAATTTTAAAGTTGTCTAAGTGCCGCTAAGTCTTTTATTTATGGCGGCCATTGATGTTCACATTTGAAACAGGAGACTAGTGGATTTGTTGCCAATCTAGAGAAACTTAGCTTCGCAACAACAAAGATAACGCATTCATTTATTATTGCCAATTAAATCATGCTTAATTCTTTCTGGAATTTTTTCGAGGAAATAAGTGTTTTAAGATTTCGTAATTTTAATATAGATATTTTGAGTTTTTATGTATTTGTGCCTTCTCGCGAAGTGAGAACTGAATTAATTAAATGAGAAATACTCAATCGTCTGTGAAAAACTGTTTCTTTTTTGTTTTGTTTGCTTAATTTCTTTTCATTAATCATTCTAGCATTATTATAGTATTTGAATAAACGTGGCAACGATTAGATAATTCTATTCTTTAAATGATATAAATTTTGTGCATTATGAGTTATAATATGAACGAAATATATAAGTTAACTGTTATATAATTATTGGATTATATAACAGTTAACTTAGTTTCCGCTATATAATTATTATATAAGTTAACTGTTATATAATTATTAATACTGTTAAGTGAATCTAGCGCCAGATTGTCGCTATGGTAAACAAATACTAGAGTGAATTTTAAAGAATGCATTTATTCTATTGTGGTTTATGCGCTGTCGGCGAAGTAGATTTAATTCAATCCAATAAGTTTAAATGAAATGCAAGAAAATATGCGTATAATTTAATATTCCGTACAAGGAAGTCATGTGGTGTACACATCAGATTTTTTTTCGTTTCAAACCAGCAGGAAAAAAAGTCATCCTTCATACTTTCAAGTGAAGTATGAAGGATACGATAGCAAAGTACGTATTATCGTTTTGGCGTTATTATCGGTCCAAAGAAAAAAGATACGATATTTGAAAACGCTCCAATATGTAAATTCATATACATCTTAGAGAACTTTGAATAAAAAAATTAAATTTTTTGCAGGTATGCTTAGAAATACAGCTACTTTAAGAGGATGTTAAGAACTTGCAGGTTATAATACAAAATTATTTTTCTAAAAGTTTATCAAAAATATTTAAAAATACAATTTTAGTAATAAATAATAAAAAATGTGCGAATTATATTTGGATTATGTCTGGAAGAATGAATGAAGGAAGTTTAATAAAATGGAGATATTAATAAATATATAGAGAATTCAATTAACACTGAGGAGCTAAACTTTTGAGAGCTAATTTTTTAAAAACTACTCGTGCGATTTTTATAAAACCTGGCAGTTTAGCATAATTTGAGTCCTAGAGTATAAATATAGAAAAAAAATGGCATGCCATTTCAGAAAATGTCCCTTTTTGTGTCAAAATACCTGTATTAGAACAAAGCTATATATAAATTTAATACATTTCCTAAGTCGCGCTTTCAACGCATGAAAAACGCAATTTGAATTTCGTCAATCGGCCCATTAGAACGGGAGATATAGAACTGTCCCATTTTCTTTTCTTTTTCTTTTCTTTTCTTTTTTTTTGGGGGGGGCTGTGTACATGCATGAATTTGAACAAGCTTCTGGCCTGAGCGAATACACGTAACGAGAATCAAAGGGAAGAGAGGATAGTGTTTAAATTAAGTTTAATTGCTAGTTAAAATTAGTTGTCACACAATTAAGTATAAAATTGCATGATAACTCGTGACACTTCTTCCTTAGTTTTCTTTCCCATTTAAGAGGGAAAATAACATCATTCATTATAAAGTATTTCTCCCGCCTTCCCCGCATGCCGGTATTCCAGAGGTCCGTGGTTTGATTCCCGGCGAAGGCGGTTGCTAATTTTTCATCTCTCCGGTCTCAAAAAAAAAAAAAAAAAAAAAAAAAAAAATACCTAATATCTCTACTGCATTAGCAAAATTAGCCTTATTTGCCCGACTTAGTCGTTTTATGCGGAAGTATGATAAATTTGAGGGATGATGTATAAAAATATACTTTTTCAATCATTAATTTGAGCTCAACATAAATCTGAACGCGTAGAAAAATACATTGCGGCAATAAAAAATGAATAACAGTGAATATATATTTTTTCTTTAGGGCTAATTAATGTGATTGAACATTCACTTTAATCAAATAACATGTCTTCAAATTTCAGAATGTCCAATTTTATTTGGTTTGCAACCTGAAGAAATGATTTATCTGAATTTTCGAAAGCTACATTTATGAATATTTATTACCAATGTGTTAGCCTGAAGTACGACACTATAAAAAAGATCAGAATAGTTGGACATGTCACGAAAGAATTCCAAGAATGTCGCCAAAAAAATAGTAGTTCAAGGCAGTGACTGAAATTTGTATAAAATTAACTCTTAGAATAATGTAAGACAATGGAAAAGAAAGTAATAAAAGGAGCACCTGCAAGTTCAGCGTTCAATACCTCGAAACGGAGTTATTTGACAAAAACTTTTTATTGCAAAAAAGAAAATAAAAATGATGGGAAAAGAGAGCTATTTCTATTTCAGTTGCTATGGCAACCGTTTGAGAGTTTGACCTTTTTCAGGTGATCGAAAAACATTATTGGTTAAAGTTATGTTCTAGAAGTAATAATACTGAAAACAATTTAAGTAAAATTGAAGTTGAATTTCTTCTTTCTGTGTAGCCTTATAATTTCATAATACCGATTCAATTTATAATGATTTTAACCTCTGCATTCTAACTTCTGCCATTAATAATAACAGTCGGAATTTTTATAGACAATGCGAAATGCACATGTAAAATCAATTTTTAATTGAAATTAATTTGCAGAAAATGTTGATTATATTTTTCAGGTTACAAGAAATTTTAGTCAGATTAAAGATAATTTTTACTATCATCAATAAAACTTATGTACTCATAACGATGAACTCAATATGTTTATATGAAATATACAGTATAGCATCGATTATCCACAGTCGTTGAAACTCTTTGCACAGATGTTGGAGGAGACTCAGGGAAAGTCTGTAAATGAGACAGAAATTTGATGAGCGAAATTCTTAGAAATATTTCGATTTCTGTACTTCTTGATTCGATAACTTAATTTTCTATGTCTAAGGCTTTATGTGTTAACAAATGCCTTACCTTTAAATACCCCGAAAGAAATATTAACAACAATTACACAACTGAAAAAAAAAAAAAAAAAAAAAAAAAAAAAGACAGTTTTTCACAGACGATTCAGTATTTCTCATTCAATTAATTCAGTTCTCCCTTCGTGACAAGGCAAAAGCACATAAAAGCTCAAAATATCAATATTGAAAATTACGAAGTAAATTTTAAACACTTATTCTTTCGAATAAATTCCAGAATGGGTTACACATGATTTAATTTGCAATAATAAAATAATAAAAGAAGGCTTTATCTTTGTTGTTGCGAAGGTTAGATTCTCTAGATTGGCAAGAAATCCACTATTCTGCTAAGTTTCAAATGTAAACAAATATGGCTGCTATGGTAAAAATAATTAGGCTTAGCCACACTTAAGAAATTTTTAAATTGTTGATAATTCTACAAATATAGCATGCAGATTTACTAAAGGCATAAAAACCTTAACCGGAAGGTAAGAACAACATAATTCAATCATTTTTAAAGCAAAAAATGCGCAGTCTACCAACATATAAGAAGAAAAATAACTGAGTAGGTATACATTTACTTTTGGTGCGGCCGATTGCAACCAAGAAGGGAGGTGCACATCTACATGTTATATAGCATTTTTACCTTAGCAGTGCTATATAGAAAATTTCAACGTTCTTAGGCTACTCGTTTATGAGTTATGCGAGATACATACATATGTACGTACGTACGTACGTACAGACACCAGAGGAAGTCCTTTATTCTGTCCTTACGTACAGATGTCCCGCAAAAACATCGTTAAATTGCATTTGATAGCTGTTTAATGAATATTTTCGTTGAAATACTATACCCGAAATTTTTCGCGATTACAATACTTCCCGTTTACTTCGTACAAGGAAGTAATAACTGTTGCAGTCCTCATGTAGAAATAATCTAATGTAATAAGTATCCACAGTTTTGTCTGGAATAATTAAAGGTTATCGTTGTTAAATACGTGCACAAGTCTCTAAATAATGCTAATTTATGATGCAATATTATCACAGCGATCCTTTTTCTATCATTTAGATTGCCATTTTGAAGACTCACTTTTGATATAAAATTTAATTTTCTATATTGTTCTTTTCAGGGAATCTGATTTTTCAATTTGTAGCTTATGTTAAATGTTTAGCTTAAGATGTTTTAAGTGTTAAACTGGAGTGTGCATATCCAAATCAGACAGCAGTTTCTTTTTAACTTGACAATTTTTATATTTTTCTAATTTTTAAAATATATTCGCTAACATTTTTAATTTTCCATGGAAAATTCTTTGGGATGTTAGAATGAAACCTAATATTTGTACCTGCAATCTGGTAAACTTTCTGCATCAGCACTATTCATTGGAATATAAAACGCTTATTTGAAATAGTCATTTTTTAGCCATGGAAAATGATCACCAGGATCCATGCCGCTTACCTGAATTCGAGTAACTGAGACACTTTTGTATTTCTGCTGTGCACTTTCTATAATATTTTCTATATTGCTATTGAAGCAAACGGGCATAAATGAGAAAGCCTGAGTAGTTACAGTAACGATTTAGTAACATGTCAGGTTTAGAAATAAACAAGGATTATTTTCAGATTTTGGTTTACACTCCAAAAATATACCGCCACACTGTTGACTCTCTTCTGCGCATATCGGTTTTAGTTCCTAACGAAAAAGGCTGTATTACAGCAACATAGTTTTGCTCAACTAAATTTCAACGAAGTGCCACAGTTTTACTTTCAACTCTCTAAAAGCTCCATGGATATAATTTGTACGCATGTGCAAATTATATCCATGGAGTGTGCATTTCTTACATCAAAATGATATACTTATTAGTTTCACTTGTATAAAAGTAAATTGTTTGAGAGGTTATATATAGGATTTTTATTACTTTTCATTAATTCATTAATGTGTTTCAGCTTTAGTTACAAATTTCGTTTCTTGTATTCCATCCAAAGAAAAGTAATAGATATGCTTAGAAAGAAAAAGAGTTACCTCTTGCGCATACGTATCGGTTACAAGTGAAAACATCATGGCAAAAACACCGCAAGAGGAAAAATATTTTTGCCTCTTTATATCATACTTTGTTGTTGTTACTTATGTCATTTGTCTGATAGTGACATCATAAAAAGCCCACGAAATTCATCGTGGCAAGGAGTGCAAGATTGCACCTGCCGTTGGCAAAAGCCTTGAGCACCATACAGGTGACAGTACGACATTTGCACATTTCCGCCCCAATTTTGATGAACAGCACTCCGGTGGGGGAAAGAGGTCCCAGGATTGCTTCTCCCACTCCTCTTCCTCTTCCCCAACCTCTCGGCTCGCCGAACATTCAGAGTGCCCCCAAGCCGCACAGACACTATGCATTTACAAACATCCAGGATTTGAACCCGGGCCCTTCGGTAGGGTAGTCAGCGCCACTAACCACTATCCCGGCCTGGCAGCACTTTTTTATATTAACTAATTAATTTTTACCGGAAAAGCAAGAAGGAAACTTATGCATTCAAAATCTGGAAATTAGTAAATATTAATGCTACGTATAACTGTTAATAATATAATTTGAAAATTAGGTATTTTTCTGTTTCTAACCAGTTTTATACTACATTTTTTTTTCAAGAAAATTTACTAATACGTCTTCGCAAAAGTGATGAATTATATAATGATTTCTAATAGTCAGCAATATAAAATTAAAATTCTATTAATCCTAGTTCTATTAAATTATTAGTAAAATTCAATACACGTAGAATTAAATTTTACGAATTTCCAGATTTTGAAGAATAAAGTTTTTTTTTTCTTTTTTCAATAACAGTTTATTAGTATAGCAAAATGAAATAAAGACACACAATATTACATACCTCATCTAGTGGTCACATATCATTACACAAAAATTCAGTTAAACTATTGATAGTCAGAAAACGCATGTCTGCGATGTTCTCATGATGCAATGATTTCTGTGTGACATTTTCGTCCGTGTTGTTTTTGCCATGATGTTTTTGGCGAAAAGACACGTTGTATTGCATATTTTTGCAAACATCTCTGCATATTTGCTTCGTAATTTAGTTTTTATGCACGTCCTGTGCAACTGTGTATTGTTTATACTTATTTATTTATTTATTTACGTGTGTCATATGGTGATTTTGTGCTTTTTTATGTATATTTTGTTTAATCTTGATTGTATAGCCACCTATGCGTTTTTTTTTCAGGTATATTTTGGGGAATTTTTAATTCTGAAGTCGGAATTGTAAGGACAGCTCAAATGGAACAGAGAAATCCTCTTGCCGGACCTTAACGAACATTTTTGCTGGCAAGTTGATGATTTGGTTATTTCTAACCATCTTGACAACGTCAGGAAATTTCCACAAAATTCCTTTTCAAAGCGATTCTGCTGAAAGGTTTCAGAGGTGATTTACCTTCTCTTTGGGCAATGATATATATATATATATATAGGAGGTTGTGATCAGCTGTGAGTCAGCTGAGTTGAGACTTGGTTCGTTACAAACAATTTTACTATTAAACTTGATGTTCAATGAATACAGTTTAGGATTTTGCTTTGTGAATAAGTTTTGTTCTATACGATATTTCTCGTGCTATATTTCAGTTTGCCTCTGTGCTATTTTTAGCTGCCTACCTTTCTTATAAGAGTTATTATAATTCTCAAGATGGAATAAAATCTCAGTTTTTTGTGTTGACCTGGTATAGGTATTAAGGGCATTTCTACGAGCTTGTAGTAGGCAACCAAAAATACACGATGTGCAAGAAACATTACAAAAAAAAAAAAAAAAAAAAAAAAAAAAAGCTTAAAACGGAAATATTATGCAATGTTGTACACCATTTTTCCCTGCACTTAACTTTGTACCTTTTTTAAACTCGTTTCGAAAAAATCGTCCCTAACATATGCACCTACAATGAGAGAGATTAAGTTCTAGCTGTTTGAAATCAACAGTATAATAAATTCGAGAGCAAGTTTAATTCTGCTTAAGTTAGATTTAAGAAATTCTGTAAGGAATTTATGATAATTCTGTTTTTTTTTTTATTTGAATTATATTTCGATCTGCAAGATTACAATTTCTCCCCTCTGCTGTATTATTTAAATGCTAGGCACGTGAAGTCGATGGACAAACACTTAAGTTTGATTTTAAAGCCTGGCTTTAAATTTTAGCTGATAATATAAGCGATAATTTAAGGCGATAATTTAAGCTGATAATTTAAGCTGTAATCTGTTCATGTTACTACTATATTAAAGGGCCATACTTTTGGATGTGGTGCTTAAAATTAGTTAAGAAGTGGCTATGCTACTTAAGATTTCTTCATTATTAAATTAATTTTCTAGAATTTCAAAAGCAATGAGTGTTTGTTTCTAATTTAATTTTAAAATAAATATACAAATAAACAACACCAAACATCCATAAAACAAAAATTTTAAAAAAAATCTGAAATTTTAAATCACGTCCAAAGAGGCGTTTTTTTAACGTTTTGTGTGTTACCTTTATTTATTAAATATCATGTTCTTCGCACTTAAACCATAAAATTCAGTTCAAGAGCGATATCGCAAAATAATTTTAAATCGAGCATATCTTTAGAATTTCCGATACACAGTTTCACGCGCTGGACATAAAAATGTTTTTTTCTGTACAACGTTGCCATTGTTAGCTTTGAAATCCTTGAGTTTGTTAATCAAAAATTCGTTAGAGTTTTACAAAATATGAAATCGATTATAAAACAAATTTCAAATTTGGGCTTCCAGATGCCCATATTCGCAGTAGGATATACGTCATTCAAAAGTGTTTGGTTCTAGGTACCGTTGTTTTATCGCAATGCGAGAAACATACATACAGTCAAGCAGATTCTTCATTATTTAATTTCTTTAAATATAATACAGGGCGATAAAATTCGGTGGCAACAATTTGAAAAGTGAATCGGACATTTATAATGAACCAACGCAAAATGCCAAAATGAAAATAATAGTCCTGCAGGTCAAATTGCCCCTTTGGACTAAAAGGTTTCTTGGCATAAAATAGTAATTTCTGTTCATTTTTTTTCATTATTACTATTTAAACTTTCTGTTCGCTCCAAACAGTATAATCATTAGCAGTTGACACCTAGGATGTAGGTTCCATCGTTACCACCGAAAGAAACCTTTTTCCGGTGGTGACGATTGGATTCCCTAGAAGGCTTCGCTTTTGTGTCATCAAACCTCTCTCTTGCTGAGGCAATGTCATCTCACACCGTTTGCTGCAACCAGAGAAATACATCTCTGATACGAGGAGGAATTGACCAATTGGATTTAGGCCATTGGTCCGCAAATCTGTAAGTACAAGTGACTGACCCCAGGAAACGGACTTTTCGAGGAAATAATGTATATAAAGTTTGTTACGAAGATTTCCTGACCTTTTACTACAAAAATTAAATTTAAAGCTTGCGTTTCCTAAGCTGAATTTGCCCACCAGCGGCCGAGCGGTAAAGTCGCTGAACACTGGTAGTTCGGTCTGAGGTTCGAATCCCGCGAACGGGCTGGCTGCATGGGCGTTTTCGTGGTTTTCTCCATGTGTAACGTGTATACGAGCCAGTTTCCCTTAGAAAGTCCTCCATGAAGGCATCCCTTCCCTTAGGCAGATAGCCCTCGAGACTTTGCCATAATCACACACACACACACCTAAGCTGAATTTAATACTTGCATATCTAAGTTTTTCTAATCTTTAAATCTTTTTCCAAAGTATTCAATAACAAATGTCACTGAACAGTGCTGATTCAATATTATGCTTTAGTATTATAAGAAAGGAAAATGACATAATTTTCACCTTAGGTATTTTCTCTCTATTAAATACATGAATTAGTTTTTTTTATCAACTAACATATACAACATTGCATTTTATGTGTAGTCCTGATGCTTTGCAGTTTCTACAGACTTGAAGTGACTTAGTAATGAAATAATAAGAAATTCTAAGATAGATGATGAAAATAATTCAGTCTTAGATTGAAGTTGATCAAAAATAAATAATGATTTGGACGTGTGATTCGCAAGAAAATCGGTGATTATAAACCAGTTTTCCTTAAAACTTTCTCCACGAAAGGCATTCCTCTAATTCGGCAGATAGCTGTCTTATGCTTTTACCATATTCCAATAAATAAACCCTAAGGATTGTTTTGGAATGCCTAAAATAAGATTTCACCCAATTTTCAAGTTGACGTATTTGTCTTTTGTCCGACTTTACATATTTCTCTTACTTTTACGTCTATTAGTATGGAGGAATTTTCAGAGAAGGGGCAGAAGAAAACAAGAATATAAAAATTTGGATTCAGAAGTAGACAATAAAACAGCTATAACCATAAGCAAAACAAGATCCAACAACTAAAAAGGTATGAAGAATGACCTTTGTGGAATGACCTCCAGAAAAATAAGTGCTCTACTTTTTTACACATAAAATATTCAAAGACAGCAAACGATCAGAAACAGTATTTAAAAAAAAGAATATAAAAGAATTACCGTACGGTGAACCGAAAAAAAAATCTCTTCACGACTATGTGGTTACGTAAAAAAAAAAAAAAAAAAAAAAAATCTGTTGATTAAAATATCGAAAGGGGGTGGAAAACATCAGAGAAAAAAAAAATCCCAGAAATGACACAGAAAACTATAGTAGTAACAACAAAGGTATTTTAAGATGACAAGTGACGTGCTTTATCGGAAAGGTAAGTCAGATTACCTTTGCATGTGTCATTGTTCTCGGCAAAGAAAAGCAGGAAGAGGAATTCCATTGTTCTTTTTAATACTGCACCGTTTCTCGAATCTGGTGAACAGGCGTGAGGAGGACTGACCTAAGAGACCAGCAGTTCGAACCGTTTAGCGCAGTTGTTGTACGTAATCTCGTTCACGAAACGTCACCAAAGAAGGCCGAATTAGGTGTAAGTTGGCGCCCATGAGTGCAATCTTTAGCACCTTTTTTTTTAAAGCAAAAAGTAATAGTGCATAGTAATAGTGTCTGAAATATTTTAATAGATACATCTATTGAAATATTTCAGACGAAAAAGTTTGAAATAGCAAATAACTTAACACATAATTATATACATATAATAATACTAGATAAAATAAAGAAAAAACCTCGATAAATCTAAATTTAATCTGAAGAAGGAGATAATTTACTTCTTAATGCCGTTTTTATTTTATTTTAAAACAGCGATAGATTTAGATTTACACTCAAAACAAAAACAAACAAACAAAAATTAAGCAGTAAAATCGTGCGTGCCTTAACGCGGATCTATTTCTGAACTTACATAATTAATATTATTTCATTTTAAACAACAAAAATTAGAAAAATGAACGGGTTCAAAGCTAGACAATACTTGAAAAAGAAATAATAATAATAATAATAATAATAATAACAATAATGAAAAAAAAAATCTTAAAGGTTTCAGATTTTAACGGTAGCCCAAAAGTGTTTGTTAAGATTTTTCTATGTTCTCGCTGAGCTCACAGTCTTAGTCCGAAAGGGGCTGTAATATGAGTCTCCGGTTGCACTCACTCCTGCTAACCCATTTCTTTTTGTCTTTTTAGCTTTGTTATTAAGAATCACTTTCTTCGCACTAACCCATACACGATTTAACAAAAAAAATTACAAAAATTTTAAAAGCATCATAACAATATACGTTTAGAATTCCTGATGCAGTGTTTAAATGTTGGCATACATTCTTCTGTTTCTTTCTCTCCCCCCCCCAGTCTTTTCTCAGTTCATCATATCAATGTACAGTTTTCTCGGTGAGATGGCTTGCAAAATCTTTTTTCTTCTTTTCATTATTAATGTTTCGTGTGTTAAATTTATTAATTAAATATCACGGTCTTTTTTTTACGCCACATAAAATTCAGTTGAATCGCAAAATCACAAAATATTTAAAACCAGCTTATCTTTAAAATTTCCAATATACAGTCTCGCGCTCTGGAGATAAAAATGTTTCAGTAATGCCACTGCTTGCTGTGAAATCGTTGAGTTTGATAATTAAAAATTCATTAAAATTTTAGAAGATATGAAATAAATAACAAAATAAATTAGAAATTCAAAATTCGAATTTGGTCCAGGTGGAAATCTTTCGACTAGAAGGCCACGTTACTCAAAACTGGATTGTTCTAGGTACCACCGGTTTTTCACAGTGCGAGAAGCATTTGTGCATTCATGCAGCTTCTTCATTATTTAATTTCTTTAAAAATAATACAGAGCGATAGTATTTAGTGGCAACAATTTGAAAAGTGATTCAGGCGTTTAAAGTGATACGCCATTAAATCCTGTTTCGAGACTAATAGCCCGTTCGGGCTAACGCCTTTTTGGGTTAAAAATAAATAAATAAATAATAACATAATGATAATAACATACACAAAAATCTTAAAGCTTTCAGATTGTATATTACGCCCAAAGGGGCGTTTTTTAACGTTTGGCGTGTTACTTATTAAATATCATGCTCTTCGCATTTAAACCATAAAATTCAATTCAACAACAAGATCGGAAATTAATTTAAAAAGAGCATAGCTTTAGAATTTCCGATACGCAGTCTCGCGCGCTGGAGATATTCCCCCCCCCCGTATGGTGTTGCCATTGCTCGCTTTGAAATGGTTCAGTTTCTTAATGAAAAACTCATAAATGCTTTACAAAATAAATACCAGATTCCAAATTTGGGCTTCCAGATGCCCATAATCGGGTGGAGACGTACGTTATTCAAAATTTGATGGTTCTAGGTCCCGTTGTTTCATCACAATGTGAGAACATACATACGAAAAGAGCCCGTTCATAGTCTCCTTCTGATATCCGATAATGCTGCCAACGCTTTACGTTTCTACTAGATTTTGGACGTCAGGTCATTAGAATGAATCATTAGAAGAATTATTTTATTAGAAAGGGGAAAATGACACCCTCCCCCCCAAAAAAAGGTGAAGCTCAGCGTGATAGCTATCGGCAAAATGCAGATATTTTGTATTTTTGAAAATATAACTGGATAAGGGCAATGATGTGTTAAAGGCTTAAATAAACAACGATAAGTATTTTAAAAAATCATAAATATTTAAAGATGCTAAAGACCTATATTGAAAAATATTTATACTTGCATCCATGCAAAATATAAAGCAGTACAAAAGAAAATGAGAAGAAATAGATTCAAATAGTTGTTTTGCTTTTATTTATTATCAGTTTATTGCGAAACATGGCCATGAGACAAACAAAAAAGAATGCTATCACTTGAGAAAATCACGAAACACGCTAGAAAAATGCACAATAGCGAGCAGTGCGAAAACAATTATAAATTCTACGAGAACAATACATTTAATACTGATATATTTAAATATAAATTTGAATGCACATTAGAGGAGATACACGCAGCAATTGTTAAAGACAGAAATAAATTACACGGAAATAAGAAACTCATAAAGCAAAAGCATTAATAATGCATCTGAACCGCAATACAGTTCGTATGTCAACAAAAAATGGAATAACACATCATCAAAAGATTGAATAACACGTTTTGGAAACGTGCCCTATTTTCCAGTAAACATCCATTGGGTTATGAGAGATTATACCTATTTTCACTATTGTTGCACACTTTTTTTTTTTTTTTTTTGAATTCTCACCATTGTAAGTTAAAAACCGGTTTTTATTCAATCAAAAACGTCACAAGATATATCAAGATCCAAAACAGAAATTCACATTTCCGATTCTCACAGCCGAGAATAATTTGTAATTATGGATTCTGGTTCCAATAAAAGCAATTCTCAATGCAATTCTACGAGTCCATAATAAGTGATATCGAAAAACAGATTATTTTTGGCTTTTGAACATTCCAAAATAAGACAAAGAAATTTAGAAATCAAAACGGCTAGAAAATGCTCACAAACCCTAAATCAAGATCTGAGATCAGATATACTGTGGGTAAAAAAAGTATTTGCACACCTACATTTATGTTTGCAATTAATAAAAAGAAGCATTAAGAAATAAAAAAAATGGGTATTGCGAAATCAGAATAAGTTTAATCATTCAAAACAAACAGAAAAATTACAATAATATAAATAACAATGTTTTTTTGTAACAAAATTAAAATATCTCGTATCAAAAAAGTATTTGAACACCTGCATGAATACAAAAGAAATAAAATATTTAAGCAAATTTCAAATAACTAATTCCTTTAGCATCTATTACTGCTTGTAATCTTGCTGGCATTGATTTAATTAAATTTTCTGTAACAGTAGGGTCAGTATTCGACCACTCTTCAATAAGGGCTTGTTTAAGGGCAGATTTACTTGAAATCTTCCTTTTTCTTATTTTTAAATCCAAAGAATTCCACAAATTGTCCAAAGGATTTAAGTCTGGTGATTGTGGTGGAATGGCAAGTTTTCTGGGTACATTATAAAGCAACCACATACGTGTTATACCGGCAGTGTGCTTGAGATCATTGTCTTGCTGAAAAGAGTACGAATTAGTGATACCCAATTTTATTGCACTTTGTGGCAAGTTATCTCGCAACACATCAATATAGGTTCGAGCTGTCATATTCTCATCAATGAAACACAAATTTACCAACTCCTTTGCTAGCCATGCACCCCCAAATCATAACAGAACCTCCTCCATGTTTAACTGTAGGTAACACATTTTTGGTATGAAAAGCAGTACAAGGTATTCTCCAAACTAATTTCCTGCCATCTGATTTAAAGATATTGAACTTACTCTCGTTGGAGAATATGACATTTTCCCATAAATCAATTGGCTTATTGATATATTCCTTAGCGAATTGAAATCTCTTCAGTCTATTTCGTTCAGTTATGAGAAGTTTTTCCTTGGAGATCTCCCAGAAATGTGTGCATCGTGCAGGACATTTCGAACACTTTGGGCACAGATTTGAACTCCAGATGTTGAAGCGACATCATTGCTAAAGTAATTGCACTAAAAAATGGATTTTTCGATGCTTTTCTTATGATTTTTCGCTTCATTCGCAGTGAAAGTTTCTTTGGGCGTCCAGAGCGCAAGTTCTTTGATGTAGATCCTCTTTCTTTATGACGTTTTAATAACATACCGAACAGTAGAGAAGCAAACATTTACTTTTTTACCTATTTCTCGATAACTTAGGCCATTTTCGTTGCGAGAAACAATTTTTTCTCGCAACGAAATCGGCAATTCAGATTTCTTAGGTGCCATTACAATTTGAAATCGATAATCAACTGATAACGTTTCGATAACACCTCCCTTTATAGCCGTCTTCTTTATTTACTGCGGGATGACTGTTAAATAATAGCATAAAAATTCAAATTTGCTAAACTGGAGTTGAGTGTGCAAATACTTTTTTGACATAAGCTATTTTAATATTGTTGCAAAAAATGTTTTTTATTAATATTGTTGTATTTTTGTAATTAATTTAAATTAGTAAGCTTATTCTATTTTTTAAATGCCAATTTTTGTATTTCTTAATGCATTTTTTTATAAATTGTGAACAAAAATGTGTGTGTGCAAATACTTTTTGTACCCACTGTAAATACTTAGCAAACTAGAAACTTTAAAACTTTGTATAAAGTCAAGGCAACGAAAGTTGCGATTTTGCAGGCATTTCAAACACTACTCAACATCATTACTAAGTAATAACTAAAATGACAGTTACTCAGTACTTACAGAGTCACCAACTTAAAAATTTTTACAAAATCTTCTTAAAATTATCCTTTTGAACACAAATCCAGCTGACACTAGCACTTCTTGCTCGATGATAATAATAAGCAGAACCCATCTCATAGCGTAAAGAAGATCCTTTCTTCAAGTTGTATTCCCGAGATTAAACCATAACTTTTAAGTTTTTTCGTATAGTTTGGTACAGACCTTTTTCGGTACTTTTCCGTTTTGCCGACGCAACCAATAAAGTCGCCAATAATGGTACAACTGATGCCAAAGTGAATATTCTCGTTGGTAACATTTTACGCCTCATTTTCAAAACAAGTCGCAGCCATTTCTTATCAGATTGATTGGTTCTTTATATACTGGCATACGATTACATAGAATTTTTAACAGATAGTACAATTTTATGCCCTAAGGCCATTTACGGTAAATAAGTCAATTAGAATGCAATCACACCGCTCACCCGAAGGCGAAAATATAGAAAAGGCAAAGTCAAGGGTTAAATTCATCAATTCTAATTGAGAATGCACTAGCGAAGTAAAGCACTGCGGTTTTACATAATTTATGAATAAGCTGTCTGTACGAATTGAAGTAATTCTTGCATTTAAATTTGTATTCCAAATTAAGAGTTAACTTGAAATTAATGTAGATAATTACTGAGAGAATTATATTTTTGTAGCGTAATTTGCGTGAGATGAGATCACATGGGGGCACGTGATACAAACCGGCGAATCAGAATGTTGAACCATGAAAGCATAGTAAATTCTTAAATTAATGTATTTTTACAAATTTATTGTCTTCATTTATTGGCATTTTACAAAATTTTAACCAAATGTTTATGCCTTCAGAATAAAAAATTCTTAGAACTAACATTTGCTAAAATTTTTTATGTGTATGTTGTCGCCAATTAAACCTGCTTGGCGAGATTTGCGCCGGCGAAACGGAAAAGTACCTAACTTTCTTCTTCAGGATATGTCGTGTCAGATAGTTAAATAGTTTCATGTCTAGGCTTCGTTAGGATTATTTAACATTCTCTCGACAACTATCCAGGCAACATCTTAGAAACTGGCAAATAATCTCTATGGTGCTGGACGCATGGGAATCCACTTATATTAATCGAAGATGTGAGTTTCTTGAGTAAACCGGAATACGCTAAAGCGCAAGAACTTGGTATTTAAAAAAAATTAAGCAAAAACTGGTTTAATACCTTCTAGAAGTAAGCCAGTTTGGCAATAGGATTACGTTCAATTCCGAGATATTGGATTGCCAATATCGCCAATTAAATCAAATACAGTTAGAGTTCAGGAAATGCAGATTTACATCTTGTTAAATATCCTGCTGTTTCTCAGACATTATAGTAATATTGTCAGTTTATTTAATCCATGCTTATAAAGAGTATATTTATGGGCATTGTTAATTCGACAAGATTAAAATCTGAAATCATAGAATTCCTCTACTGTGGTTTCTTCAGTTCTATAAATGTAGCATTTATAAATGATTAATTCATTTATTTGTTTTGGTTAATTTGCTAAAACTGCCATCATTCTATAATCAGAATCTGAAAAAAAATTATTTAAAAAAATTTATGTGATTTGATTGATCAGCGTTATGCTCTGTCAAATTTTACGAATTATCACAAGAAAATGATACAGTGCATGGTAGGAGAACAATTTATTTACTCTCTATCTTCAATGTATTGCACTTTGCTTGTGTTTATCTTCATTATCAAACTTATACTTTTTCTACTTTTACGAATTATCCGCAAAGAATTTAAAGCCGTACTAATGCTTCAACATCAGTAGGTTATGCCATACTACTGCTTCAACAGTAAAAAAAAGACTGACTTCCTTTTCCCTCTTTGAAGCGGATGAAAGTCGCCCGGCAATAGGCGTGGAGGATGGACAATGTGTTCATAACCCATATCTTCAAGTCTAGTTCTTGACATAGGATGGGTTGAGGGCGAACATTTTTCAAATTTCAGTAACTGATAAATTATGTACCCATTGGTATGGGATAACGGCTTTTGTTGCCATTGTGTCCATGCCTTTACTTTTATGAACCAGTTTTTTTGGGGGGAGGCAGCAGATTTTTGTTTATGACGCACCTGTTCATGGGCAAGCCATTATCTTTATTTTTTTACTTCAACACGCGGACATTTTCCTAGTTATGGATTCATTAGGAAAAGTCGTCAGCTCATCAGTTAGTAAGCCGTCTTATCATCGAAAATGTTGCCTAGGATGCATTACATGGGGCAACCGATTTTACGCCCATTTAAAGGGGAGGAAACTGCGTCCCAATTTTGTTACAGACTCTGAAGAACGCATCAGAGGATCTTCCACCCTTCCTTCCCTACCACCAAGCCTCTGGAAAGGACTTTCGGCTTTCAATATTTTGAATGCGCCCGTGCAGTAGAGACACCATACGCTTACAATGGACATTAGCTTTCAGTCATGCTGAACGTTAGAAATGTGAGCCGTATTACAGTGAAGCTTTAAAAATAATACTGCAAAATATGTAATTTTCAGTTTTCCCCCGTCATATTAAAGCACAAAATGTTTAATAAAATCGCAAAGTACAAGACTTTCATAAAGTCTTAATACAAAATTATTGCAGCAGAACTTTATAAATATTTGGCACTGTCGGATTTATATTTATGTAAGCTAGCTTAGAATTTAAAAAATATTTTTATATAACATTCTTTACATTAAAATTAACTGGGATTTAGAGAATCCTTGATTTGTCAAATTTGCTCATATTTTCTATAAAAGCTTGGATATTATGTTGGCCTTATTAACAGAGCATAACTTTTGTTAAAATGCAATGACTTAGACTATATGATTACCGGATGTAATTTATTTCTGTAAATTCAGTAATGTTCGCGTGTAGATTCAATTGAGAAATTAGAATTTATTTATTTATGACAAGTTTCTCTGTGATGTATAACTTATAATTCACAGAAATTAAGCCCTGAAGTTCGTAACAATCATGTACGTCAACGATATAGTTGACGGTGAAAACTTTTAGGCTAAATCCCTCCATTTTTAAGAACAATTTAAATTTTTGAGGAATTACAAAGAGCTTTCCCACGACAGCCATTTATTTCGAAAAGAAGAGTTTTTTCCCCTTGCATAGACTAAAATATGCTCAGTCCCAGTACGACAGCATAAATTTTGAAAGTAATGAAACGCCTTCTCATTAACTTAATTTTTAATTACCATGCTTTTAAACTAGGCTTTCAAATTTCATGTGCGTTAGAGATGAGCCAACATGAGCTGAAACAATATCTTGAAAAATTAAAATCATATAAAAATTTTATTGCTATGCAAATCTTTTTCCGTCAGTGCTGTTTTCTGTAAAATGATAATTAATGGCTTCAAATTTGAAATAATACATTGAGTATAACCTTTCTTTGAATAAAAAAGTTAGAACGTAAATATCAAAACATGTATTCTGCAGATTTCTAGTAATAACAAAACCTGTATTCTACAGATTTGAAGTACATATAAAAACTTATATTCTGCAGATTTAAAGCAAATATCAAAACCTGTATTTTGCAGATTTAAAGTTTCCTTCGATACACATTTCTTCATGAGTTTATAATTTTCAACCATGATTCATATATTTAAAAATGTTTATAAACTTTTTTTAACATTTTAACAACATAAATTGTTTTTGATGATGTTTCTAAATATTATTAAAATGTTTGTTTCAGCTCTTAAATTAATGTACAAATTATTCGTTGATATAATTTATCGATTTAATTTATAAAAGCAAGCAAGAAGTTTTAATTAATGAGATAATTATGTTTAATTTAAAAGTATTGTTAACAGAATTTCAAACTTCAAGTTTCGAGTAAAACATGATGCCTATTTCTGGTCTAGTAAAAATTTGCAAAAAAATTGATTAAAAAAATTGTGAAGATTCGTATCAAAAAATACTGAAGAACATAAAATAATTTTGAAGAATAAATTCATGTACAGCCAAAAGTTAAAAATATATAAAAATTAAAAACCTAAATCAAAATTCAGACATTTAAGAAACATTTTTTCAAATTAAATCTAGTTTTTCAATTTGGACGGATATTCTTCATAAAGAAGATAGTTAGCTTGTTAAAAATTCCAATATCAAAAACAGTTTCAGATATTCATATTTTTTACAGTCGGTTAAAGCTGAGCAGCTGAAAAGAAAATAAATGATTTGTGAAACCGGCTTTGGTCCGTCAGAGATTATAAAATTTAATTTAGAAGAATTTATTTTTGTGTTTCGCAACTTGAGGAAGTAACATATGAGAATATACTTCAGAATGATTCATATGTGTTCTAGAGCTTAGTTTTTCCAATTTTCCTTATTACAATTCTTGCCCATTTCCTATTTTGCAATTCTTCAAATCAAATTATTGCCTAAAAAAACAATTCATATACCAAGTACTCTAGCTTGAATTCAAGTTAAATGTTATACGTACTAGATTATATCTTTTTTGTGCCTGAAGGACTATTGTTTTCCTTTTGCGATTTTGCGTTGGTTCACTATAAATGTCCGTTTCACTTTTCAAACTGTTGCCACCCAAAGTTAGAGTCCTGTATGATTCTCGCATTGTGATAAAATAACGGTACATAGAGCCATCGAATTTTGAATGACGTCATCCTGCTGCGAATACGAGCATGTAGAAGCCCAAATTTGACATTTAGAATTTGTTTTATTATCGATTTCATATATTGTAAAACTTTTAACAAATTTTTGATTAACAAACTCAAGGATTTCAAAGCGAGCAATGGCAACGTTGTACAGAAAAAATATTTTTATCTCCCGCGCGCGAGACTCTGTATCTTGATATTTAATAAATAAAGGCAACAGACAAAATGTTAAAAAAGCGGCCCTTTGGGCGTAATTTAAAATCTGAAACCTTTCAGACTTTTATCTCTCTCTCTCTCTCTTTTTTTTTTTTTTTTTTTTTTTTTTCGGTTGAAATTCAAAATGTTCGCTTTTTGTTTTGTTGTTAAAATTTAAAATTTTTGAAACATCTGCTTATTTCAGTAGCAATAATAGCTGTGTTGATTCCCACATGCTTTAGGGATATTTATATGTAGAATTTGAATGAATGTGCGGTTATTCATAAAAAGCTATGCAAAGGTTTTTGCTTTTTTACTTATGCTATTATTTTTCCTCTTAGGGAACACGACTGCCAAAACAGTAGCATTGTTTTTATTTCAACTACAAATTCTTTCCCAATAAAATTTTCAAACAAATCTTTTTTTTTTAAAATCTGAATTTAAATAGTCGCCCAAAAGGGTTTGTTAAGGTTTATTACGATGTCTCTGAGCTAGCAGTCTTTTGGTCTTCTGTTACACTCATGCTTATATTATTTTTGTCTTTTTAGCTTTATTATTAAACATTAATTTCTTACCCCACATACAATTCAACAGCAAGATTACAAAAATTTAAAAAAATTTAAAAGCAGCGTAGCAGTATACGTTTAAAATTCCCGATGCAATGTTAAGAGTTGGCATACATTTTTCTGTTTTTTTTTCAACCTTTTCTCAATTCATCATATCAATGTTCAATTTTCTTACTAAGATGGCTTTACAAAACTTACTAAGATGGCTTTGTCTTTTTATTACTAGCGTTTTGTGTGTTGATTTTATTTATTAAATATCATGTTCTTGTGCTTACGCCACATAAAATTCGATTCAACAGCAAAAATCACAAAATAATTTTAAAACAGTATATCTTTAAAATTACCGATAGATAGCCTCGCGCTGGAGATAAAAATGTTATTTTTTCGCACAGTGTTGCCTCTGCTCGCTTTGAAATCGTTGAGATTGTAAATCAAAAATTCGCTAGGGTTTTACAAAATGTGAAATAGATAATAAAATAAAGTTGAAACTTAAAATTCGGCGTCCACATTCTTCATTATTTAATTTCTTGAAATATAATATAGGGCGATAATATTTGGTGGCAACGGTTTAAAAAAGTAATTCGTCGTCTATAGTGAAACGACGAAAAATGCCGTTTCGAGACTAATAGCCCTTCTGGTCTAACGCTTCTTAGGGCTAATTTAAAAAAAAAAATTTAAAAGTCGAACGGAGTTCACTCTATTGACATCTTATGAAGCCAAACTTTTCTATTTCATTAAATTAAAATTCAAAAGAAAATAATCTGCACCATTACAGTCAGAAAAACCTATTATCAACGAAAAGAAAAAATACCATTCCACAACAAAATGGCAAAATTTTGCCGGATTGCTTTGATTTTACGATATATTATTAATTAATTTCTGTATTCTTGTGCTAGAATTTTGTTTAGGTAGTATTTTACCTCATTAAAGAATATTCAACAGCACAATTCATTTATATTCACCTACGTTTTGTTTGAAAATCGTGTTGGACAGAAATTTAGAGTGGGAAAATAATACACAATTTCTGGTATCATTGTAAACTACAATATTAAAAACAAATCAGAATCTTCGCAGCTTTATTAGAGGCAAATGGTATGAATATCCAGACGTGCTAAACTCATACTCTCATTAGATGCGTTTTTTTAATAAATTTCCTGAAAGTGTCAAGGATATCCGATCTATTGTGTAGCCATTAAGTATTATAATCGGCAATTTATTTCTTTGCGATAATGAAAGTTCCGGGTGTCAGAAGTTTTATCCTTCAAAACTTTCACAGAGTGCAAAACTAAAAGGAAGTGGTTAAAAAGTAAAAAACAAACTGCGTAAACTAGCTTAATGATTTTAATATCCCTGGGCAAATGAAAATTACACATTCTTTTTCGCAAACCAGTTACTGAGAGAATGTGAAGAAGATTTTACTGAAAATATTTAAGAAAAACTAAGTATATGGGTAATTCGTTTTTGATAGACGTTTTTGCAAGAAAATTTCACCAATTCATGGGTTTTAATTTTTATGGATGTAAGGTAAAAAATATAATAGAGGGACCGGAAAGTAATGTCGCTTTCTTACATTAAATTTAAAAGAATAAATTCGTAACAAGTTTTTATTTTTAATCAATAATATAATCACCCTCGTTATCAGCAACCTTTTGCCATCTAGTATGCGGATTTCAATCCCAGAGCGATAAAAATCAATTGGTTTTTGAGTAAAATATCTCGAGATGGCATTTTGGATATCATCCAAATTTTCAAATTTTTTGTCACTAAGAAAATGTTGTAGGGATCGGAATAAATGGAAATCTGAGGGTGCGATATCGGGCGAATAGGGTGGGTGAGGCAGTACCTCCCACCTCAATTAATTATATTTTTCCAGTGTTCGTCTTGCACAGTGCGGTCTTGCATTGTCGTGTTGCAGAATGACGCCTTTTCCGTTGACAATCGCCCGATATTTTCCGATTAAAGATTGGTTCACTAGATCCAATTGTTCACAATAAAGGTCTACATTAACAGTTTTTCCAGGTTTCAGCAATTCAAAATGAACAATTCCGCAAATACTCCATCAAATACCCAGAAGCGCCTTTTCGGGATGTAAACCCTTTGTAACCCCTATTAAAACTGCCTTTTAAGTTTTGGATTATCATATAGGACTTATATCTTTGTCTCCACTAATCAAACGATCAAAAAAACGGTTTTGTATGGTGCCGTTGAAGCAATACGTTGCATGTGATCGATAAGTTGGCTTTGTTCTTTTCGGACAGATTATGGGGGACTCAAACACTTGCTTTGCTTATTTTTCCATTCTGCTTTAAATGTCCTTGGATGGCCGACCAAGGTTGGTTAAGAGTGTTTGTCAAGTATTTCCTTCCACTTCTGCCCTTAGCATGTGGTTGTCGACATGCGCAGAAACGACATTACTTTCCGGTCCCCCTATTATAAATCAAATTTAATCCCGTAATTCCCATTCTCTATTCTAAAAATCGAAACTTTTCTGGACTGCGTCATTTATGGTTTGCGTGACGCTGATGACGTAGCTACCTCGGGATCTGCACTCAAAATTTCCACAACTGAAATCTATCTAATCTAAACCAAAACCTTCTCATGGTAAGTCTCCATACTGGATAACTGAGCGCTTTTTTGCTCCTGCTCTTCTGCGCTCAAGATGTACACTGTGAAAAAAATAGGACAGTTCTATATCTCCCGTTCTACTGGACCGATTGACGAAATTCGAATTTCATTTTTCATGTCTCGAAAGCGCGACTTAGGCTATATATTAGATTTAGATGTAGCGTTGTTCTACTTCAGGTATTTTGACACAAAATCGGACTTTTTCTGAAATCACATGCCACCTTTTTTCCATATTTCGATTCTACGACTCAAATTACGCCAAACTGCCACGTTTTGTAAAACTCGCACGAGCGGTTTTTAATAAATTAGCTCTTAAAATTTTAGCTCCTCAATGTTAATTGAATTGGATATATATTTATTAATATCTCTTTTTCTTTACTAAACTTACTTGATACCTTCTTCCAGAATTCCAAATTTAGGTTTAATCCAAATACAGCGCATTTTTTAGGATTTATTTTTAAAATTTCTACTTTTAAATATTTTTCATAAATTTTTCGAAAAACATTTTGCGTTATAATCTATAAAATTTTCAACGTCATCTTAAAATAGATGTATTTCTAGGCATACCTGCAAAAATTAGAGCTTTTCATTCAAAATTTTCTAAAATAGACATGAATTCACATATTGCAGCGTTTTGAAATTTGGCATCTTTTTTTTTAGCGATAATAACGCCACACGGTAATACACACTTTGTCAAAATTATTTGAAAGTATGAATGATGACTTTTTTCCCGTTCGTCTACAATGAAAAAAGTAAAAGGAAAATAGGTTGCAATAAATTAAGAAGTTCGCCAAGTAAATTATTCTGGGAGAAAACTGAAAAAAAAAAGAAAAAAAAAAAAATCCGCCAAGGTAAAATTTTCAAGTTCTCCGGAAATTTCGCACCAAATTTTACAAAATTTAATATATAGACATTATTTAAGTCGAAGAATATAAATCGAATGCAGACCTTGATTAGCGCTTTCGAGGCATGAAAAACGGAATTTGGATTTCATCTATTGGTTCGCCCAACCAGCGGCCGAGCAGTAAAATCGCTGAACACTGGTAGTTCGGTCAGAGGTTCTAATCCCGCGAACGGGCTGGCTGCATGGGTGTTCTCGTAGTTTTCCTCATGTGTAACGTGTACACGAGCCAGTTTCCCTTAGAAATTCCTCCACAAAGGCATCCCTCCCCTTAGGCAGATAGCCCTAGTGTGCTTTGCCGTATTCTCAATACACCAACACACCACGTCTATTAGTCCAGTAGAACGGGAGATATAGAACTGTCCCATTTTTTTTTTCCAGTGTACTTCGCTCCTTCTGCTTTGTTGTGCTGCTAACTACGTCATTATCTAAAATGTGGTAATACTTTGTATAATATTGCTGGGTACGTATTGCGCCTATGATCATGTGTGATGTTTCGATAATTAGTTCGTAACCGGCAATAAAAATTATGTTCGCTTCCGCCACGTCTATCTAAAAGTGTCGCCTTCGAGTGTGCTCTTTCTAACTACGCAGTAAAGTCTCTCCAAGTTATAACACAGAGAACCATCGTCAGTCTGTTCCAACTTACTTCTAATCATCTTTATTACGATGAAGTCCGACAGGACCCTACCTTGTAAAAAATGAAAAATTGCCTTACGGAATTAAATTGCAAGTTAAAAAGTGCTAAACTGTCTAACTAAATTTTTAAATTCTTCGGAAGCAATATCATGAAAGAACAGCGGAAAAAATCGTTATGCTGTGGCTTTCTAATGCTTTTTATAACATTCTTTTGCGCACTATCCAAATTGTAAATAAAAAGAACTCCATTCATCATAATGTATTCACAAGTGGTTCAAGGTCCTTAGGCTGATATTTCGTCTACTTCCGTTTTCAGCGTGCGGGAAAATTCGATATTCGTGTTAATCTTTAATAATCTACAGTTAAATTAAGCCACTTTTTTAGAGACGCAAAAATGAGAAATGTGCAACAGATTGAACATGGTTCTCTGCGTTTTAACCTGGAGACTGCGTAGTTAGAAAGATTACATTCGAAAGCATGTGGCCGAAATGGTACATAATTTTACACGAACTAATTTTCGAAATACGTTCTTCATCACACATGATCATGGACGCAATACGCACCCCACAATCTTATACCGAGTATCACATTTTAGATGATGGCGTAGTTAGCAGTACGACAAAGCAAAGAGAGAGAAATAGCGTCATGACTGCAAGAAAGCTGAAGCGAAAGTGCTCAGTTATACAATATGGCCGCTTACCAAGAGAAGCTTTTGGTTTCGATTACAGAAGTTTCAGTTTTTGAAATTTTGGGTTGAGGTTTCGAGACAGCTACGTCATCAACGTTATGCAAGTAATGTACGATGAATTGATCTATAAATGACGCAGACCAGAAAAGTTTCGACTTTTAGAACAGAGGGGGGGGGATTACGCGATTAAATTTGATTTTCATATTTTTTATATTGCATATGCCTGCTTCGAGTGTCATCTTCTTATCTACGCAGTAAAGTCTCTCCAAGTTCTAACGCAAAGAATCATCGTCTATCAGTTGCAGCTTACTCAACTCATCTTCTTACATGCATACATATGAATAGTAAAAATATACATAAAAAAAATCGCAAAGCTTTCAGATTTTACATTGTGCCCAAAGGGGCGTCTTTTAATGTTTTTGTGTTACCTTTATTTATTAAATATCATTTTCTTCGAACTTAACCATAAAATTCAATTCAATAGCAATCTCGCAAAATAATTTTAAATTGAGCATATCTTTAGATATTCCGATACACAGTCTCGCGCGCTGGAGATAAAAATGTTTTTTTATTTCCGTACAGTGTTGCTATTGCTCGCTTTAAAATCGTTGATTTGGTCAATCAATAATTCGTTAAAGTGTTACAAAATATGAAATCGATCACAAAACAAATTCTAAATTCTAAATTTGGGCTTCCAGATGCCCATATTCGGTGGAGCCTTACGTTATTCAAAATTGGATGGATCTAGGTACCGTTGTTTTAACACAGTGCGAGAAACATACATACATTTATGCAGATTCTTCATTATTTAATTTATTTAAATATTATAGAGGATGATAATATTTGGTGGCAACAATCTGAAAAGTGAACAGACATTTATAGTGAACCAACGCAAAATGGCAAAACGAAATTAACAGCCCTTCAGGGTAAATTGCCCCTTTAGACTAATAAATAATCTTAAAGCAGATAGACCACTAAAGTTCATGTAGTAAAAATTTTACATGCATGTCTATTTCATTTTCTGACCTTAAGTTAAAGAGGAGGTTGAAGCTTGTACATATGAAGCATTCCTACATTTTAAAACTAAAGCTGTCGAAAAGATTTCTGCGACGCTTCTCCTCCTTGAAAATGGATACAAAGTTATCTCTTTCTCAGTTCCAAGGCTCTTCTGCCAAGTCTAAATCAGGGACTCTCGTTGAGATTTTTCAGGATACGAAGAATTAAATATATGCTTGCAAATACTTCCAACGATAAATTTTCAGTAAAAGGGTTTTTAACTACCAGTTCGCATTAACAGAATCAGAATCAAAATCTAATCAGAACTGCTACATAATTAGAATTATAAAATCAAATAAAAGTTTTAATTAGTGTAGGTTGCGATAATAAATAAAAAAATAAAAATAAATAAATGGAAATAAAAAGAAAAGCAAATAAATAAATAAATGAAAATAAAACAAAACAAATATATAATTTGAAATAGAAAATAAATATTTTTATTTTTTAATTTATTTTTAAATGGCCTCTTTACTTCGTAATCACGAAAAATTCCGGATATCCTATTTCAATGAAAATATCCATTTTCACCGCTACTGAATGCAATTTAACGATATTTTGGGTAACATCTGTACGTAATGACAGAATGAAAAACTCTTTTCCCCAAACCGCATAACTCAAAAGCGAGTAGCCTCAGAACGTTGAAATTTTGTATATAACACTGCTATAACATGTAGTTGTGCATCTCCCTTTTTAGATGTAATAGGCCGCACCAAAAATTCGTTTAGAAAATGCTACTCCACTCTCCGAAATACAAATGTATAGAAGGTAAGTTAAATTAGAACTTAATATTTATTGTTATTTTAGTATTATTTATGTATTTTTATAGATTGTATATAGCTTATTTTTGATTCACATGCATAACTCGTGTCGGGGAAGTTTTCAAATAGGCAAAGGTTGCTAAATTACTTTGGTTTTCTAGTAGACTTTGATTTTTTACTCTTTTTACATTGGCAATTTATATTTAATTATTATTTTGATTTTTAGTCAATTTGCTTTCTAAATTTCTCAAAATTTCTTTTGTTTAAACTTTTTAGTAATTCACTATATTTGATTTACTTTCGATTTTGAAATATATACGACTATGCCCATGACTATATGGATGGCGAAACACGAAATGAGTAATTGAAGAGTTAGGTTTGGAGGCAACTTCTCCTTGATAAGATCTGTCGCCTGCCTGCTCAACAATTATTCACTAATGCAAATTAATTTAGTCTAAGAAATTTATTAAAAAATATTTAGGATTAACTTTTTGGAATATTATATATTTATTCATGGTTTTAGATACTTGTACTTAATTTACATATGCTCTAAGAATTTAAATGATATTGTAAATTAGTTCGATGCAATAATTAATCATTTAATTGCTTGTAATTAAAATGTCATAATTTAAAATTTAAATTTTAATTAACTTAAAAATTGCTTTATACGAATAGAGAATGTTTGTTAAATTCCGATTTCATTCCTTGTAGCAATGGAGCAGAGAATTAATTTAATTTAATTTAATTTAACTTTACTATATATTTTTATGAATATATATATATATATATATTGTTGCATGCGTACGGGTTCGTTATGAAATGAATGCACAAGTCCGATGAAAAATGAACAAAAATTTATTATTATCACAACAAAAATGCTTAAATTTCCTCAAATTATCATACAGTATTACAATATCTCACAGTAGTTATCTTCTAACTACTCAAATGTCCAATAGAACGTAATTCAAAACAGCTAAAGAAAGCTAATCCACGAATTCGCTACAATCAACAAGAGCAGTTTTCTAAACAACAACAAACTAAGCAACTACTACGAACTGAGATGTTTTCCTCCTTTTATAAGATTTTTAAATCGCGTGCGACAATTTTCTGGTACTTTCTCGAAGTCAAAAAGACATATTTATTTATTTAATGTTAAACGCACGTGCTCTTGTATTTTTAATTTTCCGGCTTAGCTTTCTTCTTTTAATATTCGTCACGCGCTGCACTGCGCGGGAAATAAAACCATTTAATTTATAACTGAAATAACATTAGTTTTTTAAATACCTAATTCGTAACAATATATGTATATATATATACACCCTCTGTTATTCAACTTTGTGAGCTCAGTTTTTTTTTTATTCTTATATGTTGGTAAATTGTACATTTTTTGCTTTAAATGATTGAATTATATTGTTCTTGTCTTCCGGTTAAGGTTTTTATGTCTTTAGTTAATCTATATGCAATATGTGTAGAATTATTAACAATTTAAAAGTTGTGTCAGTGCGGCTAAGCTTATTTTTTTTTCTATAGCAGCCATATTTGTTTACATTTGGAGCTTAGCAGAACAGTGAATTAAGTCAGTTTCTGCACCTTCAGTGTCTTTTTGTTGAGTGGGACCAAAAGTAAATTTTCAGTTTTGTGCACCGAAAACCCTGCCTTTTTGCCCGCTGGCCAAATTACTTGTTTTTGAGTAGAAACTCTAATTTTAATAGCAAAAACTGTTTTTTTTTTCACTATTTTAATTGTATTTGATGTTTTATGTTTTTCTGTTGCGTATAATTTAATATTTCGTACAAGGAATTCATGTGGTGTCCGCATCAGATTTTTTAATTTTTAGTATACAGATTTGTGAATTCTTCGTGGAAGTTTCACAAACGCTAAACAGCATATATGCCATTTTTACGTAATTATCCAGAAATAACGGGAAAAACTGCATTTAATATTTGGAAATATTCACTGAAGTAGTTCCCAGCGCATTCCCTGTCAATCATAGCCTTTGTGCCGGTGAAAACTTTGTATAATATATTTGAAAGAAAACCTACAGTTGTGCTTTCTTTTACGGGAAACCTTAAATATTCACTTATTTTTACATCCTGTGAAAATATTATAATAAATATATTACAAATAACGCAAAAAAATTCACTATAATGTTTTTTGAACTGAGTAACTAAATAGCTAACTCACTATAGGTCTGAATAACTTAAGTCTCGATAATTTCATTGAAACCTTTTGAAAATAAATTAATTTTTAATTTTGCATTCATTAACTAGAGAATTAATGCTACCGTTTTTTAGTTTCCACACAATTATTTTTCTCATTTTTGAGAATTATTTACGATTTGATTACTATAAAAAATTTAAAAAACGATAAAAATTGTTATATAGATTACTTTCACTGTATATGATTTCACAGAATTTAAGATTCCTGAATACTCAAACCTGTCCACTAGAGGCTATTCCTGGCAATGAAATATTCGGCTATATGTTATACTTCCATGATTTTGTTAAAGTAACATAAAATTATTAAACGGGCAGTGTGGTAATCAGGCGTTGTTGAGCTTACGCTTGTACGTATTTGCTAAATCTGTCAAGCGAAAGTTCCTTCGTGTGACTTACAAAAAGACAAGAAAACTGCAAGACGCACTGATACGAAACCTAAAGCTCTCAGGGAAAATTAGGATAAATTTGCTTAAACAGACACGCTGCCTTCTGTGGTACTAAAAATGTAATATAATGGCGCTAAAATATCGTAACGAAAGCGACGGCTATGACCAATGGCAGATGCAACTTTTTTCCCATCCAAGACTGTTCATTAGTTTCTTGGTTGGGATACGTGATACCAAAACAATAACAATAAAACAATTGCGAAAGAGTTCCCGATACTTACGTACTAACGCAACCACCTTAGCAAAAGTCGCCACATTTTCCGAATGTGCCAAAGTCTGGGAAGCATCTACTTTTTAGACAACCATGCTCTAAGAGTCCTTCAGACAAGCAGCGTCGCCATTTTCGTAAGCGTTCCCCCCCCTTTTTTTTTGTTGCAGTCCAAGTTTCAACTGTTTTATAAACACATCATGATATTTTTTGCCTTAAACATAAGTTTTAAAATATGAGCCTGCGGAATGTGCCAGCAATGAAAGAAACTGCGGTAAATTTCGGCAAGAATACTGAATCTTACTGAAAATTTTCTGAAACAACAAAAGTAAACAACGTAGACATGCGTTTCCTAAATAGCCGCTGATGCCGATATCTGTCGAAGCCGAGTCTGTGCAGTTCTCTTATTTTTTTAAGCTAAAACAAATCGCTGTGTACATCGGGAGGGGGAAGAACAGTGCAAAAATAATTACAGAAAGATTTGAAGAAGAATGTACAGTGGGTAAAAAAAAGTACTGCAATTCCCTATAACTGAACATATTACCTAACAAAGGAAATGCTTAACAATTTCAGCCGGACGTAACGAACACAGGAGGTAATAAACACACAAATCTAATGAAACTTTCAATTTAATATGCCTTTTACACAAAATATATGACAAAAACGTAAATTTGCATGTCAAAAAAGTATTGACAAAGTTCTAACTGCTATGCAAATTTTGTTATGTTGAGGTTAAGTGTTTGGGCTGATAAGAAAACCTTAAGGTATAAAGTCTGAAGGGCTACTTCAAAACTTTTAAAACGTTAGTTTGCTACTATGATAAACGGCTTGGAAATCGAAGGAGATGGATTTTAATGTTAAAAAAAATGGTTTTTCAGCTCCGAAATGGGGGTTTAACTTATCGTGCTATAGGAATACAACTGAACATAAGTTTATCTACTGTTAGAAGTGTTGTAAAAAAGTTCAAAGAGACAGGATCGACGAAAAATAAGATTAGAACTAGACGGCCTCGAATATTTTCTAAAAGGGAAAACGTGGCGTTATCAAAGAGGTTAAGAGAAACCCTAAAATAAGTGCACCCCAGTTAGCCAAAGATGTTGCTAATACTTCGCATAAAACTTTTAGTGTACAGACTATATGGAATGTGTGACATGGAGGAAGTTATTATGAAGGGCAGCTAGAAATAAACAGGAGAAAGAGATTAGATTTTGCAAAATCTTATATTAATTTATCAGACGAAATTTGGAACACAGTTATTTTGTCCGACGAATCGAAGTTTAACATTTTCGAGAGTGATGGACGGCAATATGTGTGGAGAAAGCCTAACACCGAAATGGCAACACAACATTTAACACCGACTGTAAAACATGTTGGAGGGAGCGTCGTAGTTTGCAGCTGTATAGCCGCCACAAACTACGACGCCAAGTTTGTGGCCACACAAATGGTGTTCCTAAGCCTTTTTGGCTTAGGAACACCATTTGTGTTCAAAAGGATAATGATACTAAGGATACAGTAAACCTCACCTGACAATAGTTATTCTTCGCCAATAGAAGACACGGCCTCAATCGCCTGACATAAATTTAATTGAAAATGGCACAAATTGGACTTAGAAGTCCGGAAACACAAAATTTTGTGTAAAGATGAACTTAAGCGTATGCTCCTGTAAGAATGGCACAAAATTCTCAATAGTACTTTTTCAACAACCAGGACTTTTCTATGAGAAATAGATTACAAGCTGTTATAAAAGCAATAGGTATGAATACAAAGCATTAAATTTTATTCCTACATTTTGCTGTATGATCTTGCCAATACATTTTTGACATCCAAACTTACGTTTTTGGTGTATATTTTGTGTAAAAGGCATAGTAAAGCGAAACTTTATTGCCTGGCGAGCGGTGCCCGTATCTGAGGACAAATTTCCGGAACCGACTGCTGGCGGTAGGAGACCCGGGGTTTGATCTGAGGGTGCGGGTGCCGAAAGGAGGTGGTTCGCCACGTTTTCCTTAGTTCAGCATCGGTCTCCTCGTGGCGCCCGCTGGAAACTATGTCGGCTTCGTTCGGCATAGGCTAACGGTGCTGGACAACTAACTCTGTGGTCCGACTGGGTAAAATTACCGGAACCGACCATTTATGGGAGGAGACCCGAGGTTCTTCCAGACCACTGGCTAGACTTGTGTCTAGGCAGCTTGTGTGACTTGTGTCTAGGCATGCAGAGAACTTGTGTCTAACAGAGTTGTTGACTTGTGTCTAGGCATGCAGAGAAAATAATCAGTCTTCACATAGATTAGAACCATCGTTTATTCGGTGGTCGGTTCGGGCTTGGGAGGGATCGTACTACGTTCCCCGTCAACTATCAACTATCAACTATTGTTTTGCCCGTGTCCTTGGTGGTGGGGACGCTACATGGTCGGATTTCCATGGCCGTCCGAGGGGGTAGGCTCCTCTAGTTCGGTGTAGAAGGTTGACGTTGGATGATTTTTGTAGTATCTATTAAATTGTAAGTATTACCGTGAGAGGGAGTGGTGACCCCTCTCGTGGGAAAAGTAACTGAGTGATTAAAGTAGTTGGAGTTGAGTTCTCTTCTTCGATGAATTATGCTCCACAGCGACCGGGAGGGGTGGCGCCCTCTCGGACAGGTCCTGGAGTCTCAGTTATAACAAACCTTGAAAGGGAGGCCTCCAGCCTTCTGGGACAAGGGCTCTGACTCTTGTTTAATGTCTTTATTGCCTTCTGTGTCCATTATGTCCAGCTAAAACTGTCATGCATTTCCTTTGATTGCTAGATTGATAAATTATAGGCAATTGCCAATACTTTTTTTTAGCAAACTGTAAGTGTTTTGCTCTTCAATTTATCACGTAATTCTTATTTAATATTTAAAATTTGTATTTTAAATTGCTAAAGTATGTTTTCTTTTCATATGTTGACAATGTTTACCGACTTGTGATAAACATCAATAGTTTGGAAATCTTTTTAAAAGATAAATGGCGTGAAAAGAACCAGCTTGTACCCGATAAGTATCTTCTACCTTTTCATCAATAAAAAAGTCGCCAAATTACGCCAAGGCTTTTACATTAACACGTAAATACCCATTTCCCATTGAAAGACCTCCACAAATTTAGACAGATAATCTTCGGGGGAGTCTCACCAGAGCGTATCCATAATGTCTAAATCATTTTCTTTGTCAGATATATAAATGCATTCAGAAATATCCTTGTAAATTTATTTGCATTAAACATCTCACTTGAAAATAGGGTACTATTCCGTTTTGAGGACCGTAAAAAAATTGCAGCGAAAATGTATGCGCAAAAGCGCCAAATCTAGCAAACACGTCCATTTAACAGCGCGCGAAATCCATGCAGATTTCAAAATGCGTAAGTTTAGATAGTTCTATATTTCTTAAGACGCCATTGAAATACTAGTTTAATTTTTAAATCCTTTTTTGATAACGCTATGGATTTAACAATTTGGGAATTGCCCAGTGAAGAAAAGCCTGCAATTGAATTTTTTCAAAGAATAGGCATCATTTATTATAGAAAATTATGTTTGAACAACCAACGAGATTAAATTATGCTTCAGCGATAATCGGTAGCGAAATAGCGATGCAAGAATCCATTCAGTTATGTTTAGCCTTTTTTTTATATAAATTACAATAATTATCTGAAATAGTTATTTTACTCTTATGCTTCTATTCAGTTATGTTTAGCCTTTTTTACATAAATTATAATAATAAAAAAGAATTATATGAAATTAACCTTTCATCTAAATTAAAAACAATAATCTTAAATAAATAGTTACTATTATACATCCTTTCTTGCGTTAGGGTTGCCGCAATTATTTTTGGCAGCACTGGCATCAACTTGGCGATTTTTTACGGTCCTCAAAACGGAATAGTGCCGAAAATAGTTACGAAGCATGCCATAAACTTCAGTTTTATAACATGTAGCCGCTATCATGCCATATAGAAGACTGCGCACATTTTTGTTTTGCCTTTTGCCGTACGACCTACAGTGATATAGTAGTTAAACGACGTCAATCTCCAATTGATACTATGTAAATCCATATTTGCACAGATCCAATTAACTTACACTAGAATATTATAATCTTCAGAGGAAGTGTTTCTCACCATATAAACAAATAAATAAAAAATAACTTGCTGACAGACCTTTCCCCTCGCTCGAAAAGATTACCATTCTCTACGTTGCTGAAATCAATACTTTCTTTAGAAAGAAAAAGTCACTGTGCCTAGTCAGATAAACGTCTTGTTAAGGACTCTTAAATCATTATGTTTATTTTCTCGCATGCTCGCTTTGGAATATTCTTTAGTACCATTTTTTTTCGTCCCATAAAACTTGTAACTTATAAATCACAAACCTCCTTAACGAAGCGAACATGTCAAGAGCTCGTTTTCTTAGCAAATAGTTTTGTTTTTCACAAATGAAAATCAGCTCTCATTCCTTTAAATCTAAATAGGAATGAATGCAGGGGGAAAAGTGAAGGGCTGTTATTTGAAATAATACTCTCTAACTTCGTGTCTTCGAAAGCTCCACTCAAGATTAATAATTCTGTTCGAAATAAAAGTTCTTTTAAAACAGAACATCGCTTCCAGATGTTAAATGCTTTATCAGAACAGAAAAACAGAATGATTAATGGAGTAGGCATGTATCGCAAAGAGTAATACTACAAAAAGCTCCATTTTCTCCTTTCTACTTAAAAGAATTACCTGTGAAACGAATGAAATATCACTTCAAACCAAGTTCTTTATCAGAACATATTTTGTCTAAGTGTATTTCTGGCTCGAGGATATTTCTGAGTTCTTACTCTCATAATTCTTCTTTATATCAGAAAATTTTGAAATAAATATTTTCCGAGATAGAGACATTATTTGTTTATTTTATACTCCTTGATAAGAATGTTGAATAAACTGTTAAGTCATTTTGGCGTACTTGTTAGGCCCTAACCATCGGCCGAGTGGTAAAGTTGCTGAACGCTGGTAGTTCGTTCCGGGTTTCGAATCCTGGGAAATAAGCTGGGTGTATGGACGTTTTCGTGATTTTCCTCATGTGTAAGGTAGATACTAGTCAGTTTATCCTTTACCTTAAGCAGGTAGCCGTCGAGTGTTTTGCCATAGTTAAATAAACCAAACCAATTGGTGCACTTATTGTTTGGTTTGGTTTGGTTTGAAAGCAAATGAAAATTTAGTTAGTTCCATGGGTTAGTCACAAAATCAATTATATGATGAGTTTACTAGTAAATAAATACAAGATTTTTTTTCTCAAGCATTAACTTCGAGTGCACCAATTGGTGCACTCGAATGTCTCTATTACTTACATTTAGGCGTTATTAATATCTTAATCAAATTGCTGAATGAAACATTATGCACATACTGCAGTTTTTAATTTATAGCCAAACTCTGTTCTTAATATGCAATAATAATAAGACAAAATTCGAATAAAATTTTATATTAAAAATAAAGCACACTTTACTAAATAAGGAAACAGTGAAAATTTACTAATCATTACATATCTATGATTTCCACTATTGCGTATTTTGAACTTCATACCTTTACATTTATATGAAGTAAGGCATCTTTTTGTACCGCTGACTATTGAATAGTAGATATAATACTTTCATTAGACAGTATACACAAAAAATTAGAACTTCTGAATGCTACTACTACTCAGACGACGACGTTATTAATAAATATTTATGAGTTACTTCAAAAGAAATTCTGCATTGTTTGTTAAATTCTAAATTGCATTGTTTGTTAAATTTCAGTCTTGCAATAACATAATCATTGTTGGTGTAGTCAAAAATACCCGAGATAAATGGTTTAAACTTTATTTTATAAGCTTAAATGGTGTTAGTAAACATTTCCATCAGAGGCGTGGTTTGGGTTTTGGGTGAAACGCAGAATCGCCCACGTATTTGGCGCGTTATATTTGGCGATTTTTACAAGATGAGTTGGATTTTTGTTGATTGACGAAATGGATTAAGAAGAATTGGATTTTTGTCAATTTTCTTTGACCTTTTTAAGTGAAAATACATCGCTGTGTACATGGACAAGGCCAAGGGAGTGCGCAATGCCGAATTTGTGCAATTCTCTGTCAATTATTGCACAAACTTGGTATCCATGTACGCATCGACCTATTTTCACTTATATATTTTCACTTAAAAATCAAAGGAAATTGATAAAAATCCAATTTTTCTTACTTTTGTAAAAAGCGCCAAATATAACGCGCCAAATAAATGGACGATTCTGCACTTCACCCAGGGTTTTCAGTGTCCGTCGACAACTGAAGAATTCGTTCGGGACAGAGTTTTATCTGTTGACAATAAATTACTGATTTGCAAGACCTATCCGTCTCGCATGCTCACTTATACCTGTTCTGTCTGGGACTATGCCTGTATTACTTCTATAAACAGAATATAAACTATTCAAAATGTTGTACTTCGTGAAGCGGTGAATTGTCGCTGGTTTATCAGAAACTCGGCAATTTACCGTGAATTTAAAATACCGGAACTTCAGGCTTACATAGCTGAATTAGCCAAAAACATTCTTAAACAATTTACCTACAATTCAAAATCCCTCAATTCAAATACCTAATAATGACTACAACAGCAATGAAAATCGAAAAAAAAGCCATTAGCAGTACTAAGGTACCTTCCTGATTCCTGCCTGTATTTTATTGTATTTGTATTTCTGTGACTTGTGTACTTATGTTTGTGTTTATAAACTTGAAAAATACCCCCCCCCAAAAAAAAATATATATACAACAAAATATATCAAAAAAAGGAAACGTTTTATTAAACTACAAAAAATAATAAATAATATATATATGTATATAGAGAGAGTAATTACATATTTATTCTTTCTATGTATTTTGTTTGGCCATTTGTACCTTTTTGAACTTTTGTAATCAAATACTTCTACTGTTAACGAACTTAAGTAAATCTGTGTTGACAATTTGATTGTATGAACTGTTTCTGCGATAAATGGCATTTCTGTTTCACCACCATACGCAAACTTACCTTCACTCGTAGACCACCTCGACCTTCTAGGCTACTGGTAGTTCGGCCTAGCTTTGTCTCTGTCGGCTATTCATCTATTCGACGCGTCTGTACCTGCTACGAACGTACGTCATACGTTGCTTAGCCTCCAGACAAAACTTACGCCTTTATTTTTCGTTATGAACTTTTTTATTCATTATGAACTAGTATGTATTCGAAAATCGGCTACTAAGTTCTACTGGGGTAGCGCGGGTACCTGCATCGCAAACTCCGTTTTGCCTGAACCGAAGAATTCGCGCCCCCTCCTGCTTGCCAAAATGCAACAGGGAAGAGAAAAGGAATGCCCCCCTGGATGCTACGGCCATAGACAAACGTCCCGCTTGGCCCACTCTCATTACGCCACGATTTCCAGAAACAGCTTTAAGAAGGAATTCCCTTCAGAATTTTAATTCATTTGTGTGTTTGTGTATATGTAATCAGTCTTCGTTCCTGCTATCAGTTTGGAAGTTAGAAGCTACGCTTCTATCACTTTCATTAATAAACTTTCCGGTTTCTAAATTAGAGCAATACACACGGTAAAACTTAAAACAAATCCCTCGATAACTATTAAAGAAAATTTTATTTATTATAAAAACAATAAAACACTTACAATTTGAAACATTTTACTTATTTTTAAAAAGAAAAAAAAATCAGTGTCGGTCAAATTCAATATCAGCGCTAGAGCCATTAGTTACTTAAAAGAAAAAGTACGAGCAACATAGCTCTAGCTAAACTTGGTGCAGACCAGAGTTTCTTAACTGTGGGTCGCGACCCCCAAGGGGGCCGCCAAAAATTTTAGCAGCTTGGATATTTCTTTAACATATTATAATAATTTTACAATTACCAAATATTTTTACGCAATGTATCTGAAGAAAGATAAAGATAAGACAATAAAGATAAAGAAAAAGATGAAAATGTTTAGACGCATTCTTTAATATAAACGTTCATTTTACTTGCCTTGCAAGTGACGCTGTCATTTTGTCTGTTACTTATTTAAAATTTTCTCATTGTTTGTTCTATGTCTTAAAATTAGAAATTAAAGTTAATGACCTAAAACTGCAATATTATATTAAAGTAAAAATTGACAGTTTCACTTACGCGTGTGTCGGATTTGTGCAATGCTTATGAGGTCCCACAAAACTTTCGTTACGGGGTCCTGGGGTCGCGAAAAAAAACCTCAGTGATAAAAGGGGTCGCGACTGAAAAAGATTTAAGAAGCTTTGGTGTAGACCATACCAAACCAATAATAAAAAATAGTAATACTGAATTCGTAGTTCAGCGGTGACTGAAATTCACGGTTAGCGAGGCGCTGGCCATAACTCCAACGTTGGCGATCGCCAACACTCGCAGAGCTTTTGTAGCGTAAACAAGCCGGTGCCGGCTGACATTACACATTATATCTTGCAGCGTATTTGTAATTTTCAACCGAAGAAGCTGTTCACGGACATTTTAATAATTGCCGAATGCCATCAATTGCTAATAGACATAGAGAATGAGTGGTAATAATTAGAGGAAATAGTCAAATTTTAAATGCTGAATTTCATTATTGAATTTTGCAAAATGTACATGCGGATACCCTTCCATACATATTTGGATAGAATGGAAAAATGGATAGGGTTAAAAATGTTAGTATTTGTGTACGAATTTAAAAAAAACTCCGAAAATTAACAAATTTGAAAGATAATCTTCATTCAAATATCCGCATTACAGGTAAGTCGAATTTTTATTAGTCCAAAGGGTCCACGTCTGCAAATGTACCTTACTGGTCTGTATTTTCTACCAAAGCTCATGAGTTTTTTTTTTTTTTCCAAGTCGGGCTATTATTTTCGTTTTGCGATTTTGCGTTGGTTCACTATAAATGTCCGTTTCACTTTTCAAACTGTTGCCACCAAATGTTAGAGTCCTACATTATATTTGAAGAAAGTAAATAATGGAAAATCTGCATAAATATATGTATGTTTCTCGCATTGTGATAAAACAACGGTACCTAGAGCCATCGAATTTTGAATGACGTAATCCTACTCCGAATATGGGCATGTGGATACCCAAATTTGAAATTTGGAAATTTGTTTTATGATCGATTTCATACTTTGTAAAACTTTAACGAATTTTTGATTAAGAGACACAAGGACTTCAAAGCGAGCAATGGCAACGTTGTACAGAAAAAACATTCTTATCTCCAGCGCGCGAGACTCTGTATCGGGAAATTCTAAAGATATGCTCATTTTAAAACTGTTTTGCGATATTGCTCTTGAACTGAATTTTATGGTTTAAGTGCGAAGAACGTAATATTTAATAAATAAAGGTAACAGACAAAATGTAAAAAAAAAAAAAAAAAACTGCTCCTTTGGACGTAATTTGAAATCTGAAACCTTTCAGATTTTCTTTCTTTCTTTATTTTATTTATTTGTTTATTTTGAAAATTTTTGTCTGTCATTTATGGATAAAGGCAAAAAAGTCGAAATTTTTCTTTTAACCTGGTAATAAAAACTATCTAATAAATATCATTAAAATTTTTTTACCTAGCACTAAGAATGTTAGTGCTTATAGTTTAAATATTTACAAGCTAGTAACTGGTTCCAGGTTTGAGAATCGAAGGCCTAAAAGAACATAAAATGTGCTTACATCTATGTTAAGTTTCTAACATTAATTTAGTACAAGGAATATTTTATTAGCGTTAATTGCAATGAAATGCTATTTGGAAAAGGCTGACAGAATTAAAAACACTGGTGTATTTTTCAATGAAGAATAATATAAAAAGTCTACAATTTTACGTGGAATAGTATCACAAAATTTATTCCTTCGGTATTCCTATGTTCCATGTGGAAAGTGCAGTTTTAGCACTTTTCAATCATAAGATATTATAAATGAAATTTTTAAAAAGTCATCACTCTCTACTTGCATGTTTTGGAAATGAAGTAGACTTTTTCTAAAGTTTAATATTAGCCTTTATTTCATTTTTTAAATTTATTTTAAAATTTTGTTGTAGATTAGAATAGTGAAAGCTATGAAAGACTTGCTATAGACAATTTATATAAGCTTTCCAATTTTGAAATTGCACCATCTGATTATAGGAAATTGAATAGGAACATTAAAGTGTTAAATACAAAAAGGACATCAACATTCTTCTTAATTAAAATACTCCAAATAAAATAGATGAAATTTCCCAATTTCTTTTTTTTTTTTTTAATAAAAAAAAGAAAGAAAGAAAGAAAGAGCGGAAGAGATTTTGGTACACCAAAGCAACTGAAAGCTTGATTAAATTAGATTTTAGCACTTTTTTTAAAACTATTTTGCTCACTTGCGCCAGGATCACGTATTTTGCAATGACACGAACAAAAAAGAACTTCCCTTATTTTTTGGGTAATACCCAACCTCGGGTTGCTTTATGCATTTGTAAACTAATTACTCGACCCTGAATGAAGATAGTAGCATAGAAGGTAAAGTTTTTCTTTCTCTTGTTTCATTTTTTGGAAGAACTCTGTTCCTCCGAGAGATGACGCTTTGTGTTATTTAATTAAGTTAAAGATAAGTTTACGCCTTCCTTTGTGTTATTACTTTGCATAATACCACCAGGTAACACCTCTTATGTTCATGAATTTTATTTCTTTCAAACGGAAGCTTAATTTGGAGTTTTATCTTTAAAGGAGGAAATTTTAAAATCAGATTATAAATTGTTTCATGAACCCAAATTGATGTATAATATTTATCAAATAAGGTTCATAGGAAAATAGAACTTTTAACGGTGTTTTTTTGTTTCAAAGATATCAGATTTTATTACACAAATTTGGATTATATTATACTTTGATTAATAATATTTGCGATAAAAATATTAAGTACATTGTTGATAAACTACCAGCTTACATTAAAAATATGGTTTTATTATTAAATTTGTTATGCAAAAATTTATTAGTCAAGAATCTGTACTTTGATATTAAGACAAGGATAATAATTCCAATTATACAGAAGGCGTTCGAATACAAGATTAACATTAAATACATGATTATATATTTATATGTGCTCTATACCATAACATTAAACACATGACTACAAAACGATTTTTAGAAACAAAATATAATCATGCCTAGTATTTTGGCGCATTAAGCTGCTGAAAAATTACCAGTGAAGGCATAAAGTAAGAAATTTAGAATTAATTTTTCACGAAGACCAAAAATTGAAATTCATAAGTAATAAATTTCAAATAATCCTATAATTTCAATAAAGAATTTAATAAATGTTAAAACCAAAATTCTTCAAACAAGCAATACCCCAATTAAAAAAATGAATGAAATTCAAAGGAAAAAAACTCAATAGGGAAAGAATTCAATCAACTTTAATGCCATTTCGTCAGAAGGACGAACATTGAAATAAATTGAAATATCTTTTCCGCAAAAATCCTTGCTTGTCTGTATCCAGAATTAGCCGATGAAGTATTTCAGTGTATTTTAATTATAATAATTCACTCGAAAATTCTCGCCCCTCCCCAAAGCAAGGAAAAACAAAGTAAATTCTAATTTAAATCTTGTGCCTTAAATAAAGAGAATTCTATTCAAAGAATTGAAAATGAAAGTGAAATAATAAAATACTTTAGTGAAATATTCAAATCAAAATTTTACCTTTAAACAAAGAGCACATAATTCAAAGAATTCAAAACGTAGGCGAAATGATAAAATTTTAATGAAAAAAACTTAAATAAAAATACAAGAAGTGAATAAAAGCTAGCAGTTTCATTTAGAACACAATCGAAACTAGGAATAAGATCGTTACAGTAGCCTTTTTGGCTTCACTGGCGAAAGTAAAACACTGTGGCGAGAAAGTAATCGCTTAAAAGGCTAAAAATTGGAACAAAAGAGAATTTTGAAACCGAAAGAAAAACTTTTCAAAACTTCTACTAAAATATTAATCTTGAAAACGAAAAGATTACTTTACTAAATAAAAAGAAATTTAAATGAATGCTGACCTTATTTGGGTATTGATTGTTTGAAGAATTTTGGTTTTAACATTTATTAAATTCTTTATTGCATTTATAGGATTATTTGAAATTTATTACTTATTGAATTTCAATTTTCCGGCTTTGTGAAGAATTGGTTCTAAATTTCTTACTTTATGTCGTTATTAAATACGTGATTATACAGTTACTCAAGGCATTTATTTTTCCAGAAAATAAAATGGCGTAGAATATAAAAATATACTTAAAAAACGGTTATATTATTAACCTTGTTTTATTATTTTAAAATAATTAAAAAATCCGTCTGTTAACATCGGGAAAATATTTTCAAAGACACATGGCATTAATACATAAACATATAATAACAATAGGGTTATAATCTTGATTAATTAAGTAAAATTCATCAAACATATATGCTACCTTTAGAATACAGACAAATATTTCCAGACATGGCACAAAATATTATATACCATGATTACATTAAAGCATTATTTATTATTCAAATTAACCAAGAATATACCCTGTCATTACATCTTAAGAACAATGTCAAGATGTTTCAAAAGACGCAGGAATGTATTAAATATCAGTTTGTATTAGGATGGTAATATTATATAGCCTAATTAGTTACATAAAATTGATTGAAAAGGTATCTCCTCATTCAGTACTGACGAGAAACAGAAAACAATTCCAAAGACTTACTAGGCTATATATATCCATATATATTATATATAGCCTTATACATTATATATAGCTTTGTATACATAATGCTGATTCAGGCTGTAGTAATGAAGAAACATTTTCTACGAAGAAAGAGAAGGCATCAGCTATCTTGTAATTAACCGGTCGGTAATAGATGATTGATGGTATTTATTACAATTATGCTGCGCTGCGGATAGTAGCGAATATTAAATTCCAAATGTTTTAAATCTGCAATAAAAAATAATCTACATTTTTCTTGTAGTTATTAGTACCAATCGCAGTGAATCTAAACTTTAGTGGGTTTTTTATGGAACTTTGAAAGAACGTAAAGGTTAGCAAATCTATTACATCTTGGTTTATAGAAATGTTTAGTCTTTTATAAAAAGCTTTAATTTTGTTGATTACTGAAGTTTTTGTAGCATTAGTAAGATGATAAGTTATAACTTGCACTAGCTCTATGCTAATAATTTATATTTATTATTTGCTTTATCTATTTTAGTGATTGAAAATTGTTGTTTTAAAGCATTAAAACTAGAAAGAAGGTGAGGCCAATTTCAATTGCAGTAAAATTTTATTTGATTCATCTTACGTTTTATTTGCTGTAGTATTTCGTCCTTTCACTTCCAAAAAGCTGTATTAGGTAAATTATATTGATAGCTAGACTTAACTGTAAATTTGTTGATGGTATTTTCTATATTGTTGATACAAAAACGTCTGCTAATGTACCTTTACTGGTCTGTATTTTCTACCAAAGCTCATGAGTTTTTTAATCTGTGATTCATTAATGATGTCTAACTTGTTAGTTGTAACTATGTGTTGGTGGTGAGAATCTATGTAAGGTATGAACTGTGACAATTCGCAGTGTCATTCTGAAGAATTATCTATGGGCCAATTTCCTTTTCTAAGATTTGTTTGAAGCCCAATACAAGAAAGATTTTTTTTTTGCTTTTCTATGTCTTTTAGGCAGAAGTAAAATAATTTTATTTGTTTGTTACTGTTTGAAGCCAATTTAGCTTAATCAAAACTTTTCACGCCAGCAGCTATGGTAGCCCGAACACCTGTCAATTTTTCCCGCCTTCCTAAAACAACCTTTAACAAGCTACCTTTTTTACACTCAACACTTCTCCAACACCCTCCTCTCTTGATCTCCAAGGTGTTCTAATACAGCGAACGTCGAATTGCTGCCCACTTAAATTTAGCAAACATGTAAGTTAAATGTACTTCACATTTCTGGCCATTTTCATGCACTTTTTTAATATAAAATACTTTAATTCTTATAATGATGCTACATTTTTATTTATTTTCATATTACTTTTGTTTTTGAATTAATTCGTTTTGCAACTTTTGTCTGAAATTATATTAAGTATGCGTAACAAATATGTCGGGGTATAATCTTCTTGTCCAAGAATATCTAAATCTTTAATAAGGTTTTATTCTTAATTTAAACTATGATATATTTTTCGACATTTTTGATTTTATGCTTAGCTCTTGCATAACAAAACGACGAAATACATTCGCTTTTATTAATTATTGTGATTTTATCGCGAACTGATTTTATATCCTTGAAAAGTCAATTAATTTCCTATTCATAGCAATAATTATTTCAGTTTTACTTTTAATGAATTATTTCTTTTCAATATACAGTTCTTGAACTTTAATGAATGTTTTCATAAAAATGATCATTTATTAATTTTACTTAAATATTTTATTACTATTCACTATTTTTATTAAATTTTACAATTTCGTTTTCAAGGAGATAATTCAAAAACTATTTAATTTATACTATACTATGTAATAAAGCAGACACTTTCAGTAACGAAAGCAAACTTAGAAGTACAGATGTTGTAGGAAAATTTATGGCGTAAAAACGTAGCTAGCATAGAATGTAGATTGGTGATCCATAATAAATAGGAAACTGGAGGCCGAGACAGATCAAATCTTCATTTTTATTTCAATAAACATGTTGCCGCCACAAACATTTTTGAAGACTACTTGTGCCTAATTCAAAATATTTACATTTTTATAGCTTTGCAGTAAGAAGACAGCAGAAAGCAGCAGTGCAGTTAGGCCAAGTGTAGAAAGCAAGTGAAGCCATGTTCAGGTTGAAATCTTAATTCAGACTGAGTTAGTTTTGTTTCTCAATGCATTTTGATTGGATAGTTAATACTGCTGTAACGACTTACATTAATAACGTCACTAACGTTATTAACGTCAGTCATATGACCTGGATTAATCCTGAAATAACGACGTGTAGAAAAAGATTCCTATTTTTAAAGCAGAGAGAGGAAATAGCTATTTAAAATTAAGCATTAAGGGGCTCAATGTCAATGAAGAATATATATATATATCATTTTTGAATTCTGAAATACGTTATTCTGTTAAAGAATTTTATACATAAAGCAGTGTCTTTATATACAGTGCGATGCGAATCTGGAACTTCTTTTGTGTGTGAAGTTAGGAATATATCGAACTGAATAATTAAGTGCCATTTCTTTCTTTGCCAGAGTATTTTAGTTCATAACAGAAAAAATTAAACGACATAACAAATTGTGACATGCAGCAGAAATAAAATAGATTTAAAAATGCAACACATGTACAAATTATTTCAATTTTCATTTACTGTTTTGGCCCACCAGCGGCCGAGCGGTTAAGTTGCTGAACACTGGTAGTTCGGTCCGAGGTTCGAATCCCGCGAACGGGCTGGCTGCATGGGTGTTTTCGTGGTTTTCCCCATGTGTAACGTGTATACGAGCCAGTTTCCCTTAGAAAGTCCTCCACGAAGACATCCTTCCCCTTAGGCAGATAGCCCTAGTGTGCTTTGCCATTATTAAATACACACATTTACTGTTTTGTTTGGGACGACATCCTACAATTTTGCTTCAGATTTTTAAAATTTAATATATGATATTACGGAAAAGATATACTGTTCTAAAAATGAATTTATTACACAAATTGCCTTTAAAAGCAAATACATATATAAAGAATAAATTATATTAAGAATAAATTGTTATGATTAATCAAAGAAACCAAATATAAAAATTACAAATATAACTAAACTGATATTCATTAACGGAATTTAAAATGGAATTTTGTATCACTTTTTTATTAACTTTTCAAGACCATGAAATTAGTTTTGATATCAGAATATTGTTATCAATGGAAAATAAAATATCCAATAAGAGTTTTGTCTCGTCTTCCAATGCAGAGTTAATTTTCTTGCTGTTTGCGACGAAGCAAGATGTTTAAATTCAAAACCCATTTTTTTACGTGTTTTGTCAGACAATTTAAGGCAATAAAATGGCTGTAATTCTGGAACACGATACTGGGTATATTTAATTCCCAGTATCGTGTCCCAGTAAGGTTTTAGATATAGGTACAGCTGTTAAAAATATACACAATTGATATATAAAACTGTCTAATCAAGTCGTAAAACGACTTTTAGCCAAATAATCGAGCAATTTTTTAAATGACAGAAACTAATGTATATAATTTCAAACACCATTTTTTACATTAGTTCCATGAAATGCATTTCAAAAGCAAAGCACAATAACTTAAAATTTTAAAATGTCTTTTGGGATGTTACGTTGGAACATTTTGTATAGTTTATTTTAGACAGAAATATTAAAATATACACATATTTAAAATATCATTATTGAATTTTTTAAGGAACTAATTCAAGACAATATGTTTCTTCACAACAAATTCCCCACATCAGTTTGGCGGAAATCGCCGTAGTTAGTAAATCTTTAGATGCCAGGATTGAAAATAATCTTTAAATCCTTTTCGCAATATCCTTGAGGCATGTACACACGACAATAAAAAGAATAGGGCACTTATCGAAATTTTCTATGATTATAAATGCTACCCTCATACAAATAAAAAGTACTCAATCATGCCTACTAAAAACCAGTCATGTTCACAAGAATACAAAAATTTTAATTAAATGGTAATACTGAAAAAAATTTAAAAGAAAATCGGACTTACCATTTATGTTGGGTCCGGTGACAAAAACCCAGAAATCTATCGTTTTCTCTTTTCCAAGTTGTTCGTAGTCCCACGGTTCTTTGACTTTCACATCACCAGATGCATCCACTTCAACCCACTTGATGGGGTTTTCAATTTTGTATGTCTCCTGTGGATGCTTCTTATCCAACTGAAACATCACTTTCCCTGGTTTACTCCCGTCCGTTTCTTTGTACTCGTAACTCTTGGTCGGTCTCACGCTTCTCCTTTGACGAATAAGGAATATCTCATTCGTCTCCAGTGGCGAAGAATCATTTAGAGAAGAAGAAATTTCCACTTCATTCTCTAGCAGTATTTCCTCACTGTAGACTTCTATATACACCGAGAAAGGAGCGCTGATCCTAGGAGGTTTCGCGGTATCCTGTGTACGAATGCTAAGCTTATACGTTTTCAATTCAGGAGTGGCTATCAGTAGTAACTGTCCTGTTTTAGGTATGATAGCAAAAACAGGATGTCTCGATACCAAGTGGTACACTGGTCTGTCTCCGTCTGCATCATAAGCACTGACATTGCCCACAATCGAATATAATTCGAGATCCTCAGGAATGCGAAACTCGTAAACTGTCCTGTCTGGAACAGGGGCATTGTCGTTGACATTATCTACAGCAATAGTCAAACGAGCATCTGCGCTGTTTGCTTCTTCTACATCCGTGGCACGAATGATCAAGTCATAAACCTCTTGCCGCTCACGGTCGAGGACTCGATTAGTGCGGATGACAATGGCGGTGGATAAATTGTTGACTGGTTGAACGATGCTAAATGCATCATCCTCATTCCCGGACACGAAAGTGTAGATTATAGGATGATGAGGATCGGAGGTAGCAAAAACGCGGTCCAATCCATCGACCACTGTGCCAACCGGTTCGTTCTCCAAAACATGCCCGCTGTAACTATCTTGGGAGAACCTTACAAGTCGGTTACGGTCAACCACATGCACCACCACCATCTGTTCTTTGGTGCCATTTTCCGCTTCTTCCTTCACGACCAGCGTGAGCGGAGGAGAGTTGACTAGATGACTGAGATCCGTTGTTGGCATCAGTAGGCCATCATTCATGACAGCAAATAAGCACGAGAACTCATTATCTAGGAGGCTAAATGCTTGACCCCAGTATTCCAGCTTGGTGATACCATAGCCTGGATATGCGTCATGTGGGACGGCCACCCGTACAACGTCGGCAGCTCCCGTGCACCTGATTGGTGAGGCAAAGAAAGAAAGTGTAGCAGTGCAAAATAGAGTCACCAAGAAACTCATGAGTCTAGTTGACTCCATCACAGCCACTCCCGAGGCAGCAACGTATCCTTGGAACTTTACATGAAATTTCTTTTCTCTCTACTAGCCGAGGACTTTCTGAATCCAGTCACTATTTATCTTCACCTGAAAGGAAAAACTGTTTTTAGAATAATTTTCAATGAAACATTTCATTTTTATTTAAATGGCTTTTAAATTATGTAAGCCATCAAAGGGAATAAGATACACTGAAAAAGTATCCGAGAAAGATATTAGATTGAACGAATGAGGAATATTTATAAAAAATAACAAAATAACATGCAAAAAAAAAAAATATTTGTGAGTTCTATAATGAGGAGTATCCCTCACAATTGCTATAAGACAAGTGGGTAAGGACGCATAAAACTAGTATCTGAATACTAATTCAGAAATCAAACAACAAAAATCAGCGTTTTCAAATTTTCGCAGGACTAGTTTCGATGGTTTTAGCGAACCACCATCCTCAGCTACAAAAGCGCAAATGAACGAGATAGGATAAAATGATTAGGTAAGATAAGAAAGCCTGGACAGGAGATAGGCTAGTGGCGCTATCTGTTGATGAAACCAGAATTAAAACATAATTTCTTTAAAGGCCAAAGGCAAAGATGAATTGGAATTAGGATCGTTTCAATTTTTCTGCTGCCAAAATTATTCAAAAAAACATCTTCCATTGGAGAACTTGATTTTCTGGAGGAATTTCACATTCAAAAAAATCTTTCTGTTCTTGTTTATGATCCTAATTCCAATCCATCTTTACCTTTGGCCTTTAAAGAAATTATGTTTTAGAGTTCTGGTTTCGTCAACAGATGGCGCCACTAGCTTATCTCCTGTCCAGGCTTTCTTATCTTATTTAATCATTTTATCCTATCTCGTTCATTTGCGCTTTTGCAGCTGAGAATGGTGGTTAGGTAAAACCATCGAAACTAGACCTGTGAAAATTTGAAAACGCTGATTTTCGTTGTTTGACTTCTGAATTAGTATTTGTTCGGCGTGTTATTGTATCTTAAGTATCTGAATATTTGTTTAAAGCCCGAGAAACGGGCTGGCTGAGTGAATATTTTCAGAGATTTCCTCATGTGCAGAGTAAATACAAGTCAATTTCTGATATAAAATCTTCCAAAAGGCATCTTTTTTTTTTTTTTTTTTTTTTTTTTTTTGTTAAGAGATAACCGTCGTATGTTTTCGATATTCATATAAACAAACCGGTATAAGACAAATAAAGAGACAAAACTAAGAAAAAAATATGGGATGCATCCTGGCTGTACACAAATTTGATAAAAGACAGCTAGGGTTTACTATCTTATTGTTTTAATAGCTTTAAATTGAAGTACACATGAAGCCAACGAAGATGTTACTTTGAAGGTAGGTTGAGATTGATATTAAAAAATCTGATGTGTACACCACATGACTTCCTTGTACGAAATATTATATGCATTTTTTCTTGCATTTCATTTAAACTTATTGGATTGAATAAAAACTACTTCGCCGACAGCGCATAAACCACAATAGAATAAATGCATTCTTTAAAATTCACTCTAATATTTGTTTACCATAGCAACACTCTGGCGCTAGATTCACTTAACAGTATTATATTTCGTTCATATTATAACTCATAATGCACAAAATTTATATCATTTAAAGAATAGAATTATATACTCGTTGCCACATGTTCTATTCAAATACTATAATAAAGCTGGAAAGATGTATAAAAATTAAGCAAACAAAACAAAAAAGAAACAGTTTTTCACAGACGATTGAGTATTTCTCATTCAGTTAATTCAGTTCTCACTTCGCGAGAAGGCACAAATACATAAAAAACTCAAAATATCTATATTAAAAATTACAAAGTAAATCTTAAACACTTATTTCCTCGAAAAAATTCCAGAAAGGATTAAGCATGATTTAATTGGCAATAATAAATGAAGGAGTTATCTTTATTGTTGCGAAGCTACGTTTCTCTAGATTGGCAATAAATCCACTAGTCTGCTGTTTCAAATGTAAACAATCCATGGCCGCCATAAAAAAAAAGGCTTAGTGCACTTAACAACTTTAAAATTGTTGATATTTCTAAAAATATTGCATACAGATTTACTAAAGGCATAAAAACCTTAACCGGAAGATAAAAACAACATAATTCAATCATTTTTAAAGCAAAAAATGTACAATTTACAAACATATACGAGTAAAGAAACTGAGATCACTGAGCCGGGTAACAGAGTGGATATATATAAATAAATATATTTATGTACGTTTTGTGCGGCCGATTGCAACCAAAATACGAGGTGCACATCTACATGTTATAGCAGTCCTATATACAAAATTTCAACGTTCTGAGGCTACTCGTTTTTGAGTTATGCTAGATACGTACGTACGCACGTATGTACATACGTTCGTACAGACGCCACGAAACATTCTTTTCAGAATTAATTTTAAAGCAGTTTTATATATATATATATATATATATATTATTTTTTTTTTTTTTTTGGAGGAAACGAGTCTTTTATTCTGTCCTTACGTACAGATATCACGCAAAAACATCGTTAAATTGCATTCGATAGCGTTCAAAATGGGTATTTTCGTTGAAATATACTGCCTGAAACGTTTCGCGATTACAATACTTCCTTTTTACTTCGTACAAGGAAATTGCCTTCGAAAGAGTACAACATTTCGAAGTACTTACTTGCAGTTCCACTAATCGAAACAAATTAAGAATTTGTTGAAGAGATCATCAAACTGAGTAATTAACAACAAAAAAAAGGGGGGGAGAGGGCTTACTCTTCTTTTCGACAGTAAACAAAAAAGAAATTGTTACGCATATTATAAGTTAATAATTATATTTATGACAATTACGTTATGAATTGAGAATTACGCTGGTCCTGAGCTAAACTTTGAAGCTTTTAATTCTTTTCTTATTTCTCACAATTTATTTACATTTGGTTAATATAAGATTTAGCTAACGCTTAATATAATATAATAATGTAATGAAAATTTAATATAAAGCAGTGGCAACATTTAAAAAATAAAGCATTTGTATTTCCTGCGCGGGAGAATGTTGCCATTCGAAAAAAAAATGTAACGGTTGATTAGATTGCTGATTCATTTTTCAAACTGTTGCTAACAAAAGTTATCGCCCTGTATTATTATTTTTAGAAAAATTAAATAAGAAGGATCTGCATCTTTGTATGTTCCTTGAACTGTGAAAAAAAACCGACGATATTTAGAGCCATCAAATTTTGAATAAAGTAGTACTCCACCTGAATATGTGCACTTAAAAATGGGAATTTTAAATTTCGAAATTATTATCCATTTCATATTTTGTAAAAATTTAATTAACTTTTGATCAGCAATCGACGATTTCAAAGCGAGCAGTGGCAACACTGTTGGAAATGAAACATTTTTATCTCCAGCGCGAGACTGTTTTTATTCGGAAAAATGTATATTTATCTTTCAGTTTTAATTGACAAACTCGCCTCTATGAAAGCAATGTGTTGTAGAGGTTGGAAACAAAATACTTGTATCTTCCACGCGCTATCGTATTGCCATTCAGTAAGGTCTAAGATACTTCCTTATTTTACTTAGAATGTTGATGAGTAATAAACTAATCGATTTAAAAGCAATAAACACAATTCTTAAGAATTTTTTTCCGACATATTAATGTGATTGTTTTAAATACACATGTATTAAAATCATGAGGTGTCTAATTAGAAATATTTAATATTTTTATGGAATTACACTAGCTGGACTGATTAAAATCATTATATACTTTTTCTTTTTTATGATAATTATTTTAGGCTGCTGGCTGCACCAGCGGCTAGTTTTTAAAGCAATAATATAGCGAATATAAATATATGTATTTCAGTCTTTAACACTCTGTCGGGAATTCTATAGATACGCTGTTTTTAAATATTTTCCTGTTGAATTGAATTTTATGTGGCGTAAGTGCGAAGAACGTGATATTTAATGAATAAAGTTAACACACGAAACTTTAATAATAAGACAAAAAAAGTTTAAAAAGTTTTGCAAGCCATCTTACTAAGAAAACTGAACACTGATATGATGAACTGAGAAAGACTGAAAAAAAAAAAAAAAAGAGAAAGAATAATTTCGGATGGCACCGCATCGGAAATTCTGATCGTATGTTGCTACTTTGCTTTTAAAAATTTTATACTTTCGAAAGAACTTTCGGCTCGCCGCATATCTAGAGTGCCCGTTGCTGCACTGACAGTATGCATTTACAAACATCCATGCCTTTTCTGGGATTCGAACACAGGACATTCGGTATGGCAGTTAGCATCGTTAACCCGCTATCCTGAGTGGGCGGCGGTGAGGTATATATTCTGGCCAAACTGATATTTTCTTTTCTAGTAGACTATGGCTGAAAAAGTAGCATACAGTCAGTTTGATGACTAATCGGAAGAATAATGAAGAAAACTATGATGCATTTTATTAGTTACGATATTCAATTCTCAGAAAAATATTCAAAATCGATTACAGGCGTGGCAAGACGTCTTAAAATCACTGTACATGCGGATTCGTCGCTTATTTGACTCGTAATATGCACGTACGGATTTCTCGCTTACTTTACTAACTCTACCACATTCATACATATCTGGCTTTTATTTTTAACTCATTTCTATTTGAAGAATTTTTGATAAGCTCTTCGCCCATTTTTTTTCACATTTATATTAACTTTTATATTTTATACAGAAATTAACATTATGCTAAATATTATTTGTTACATAGCTTCTATATCTTACACTGTAAACAGTAGCTTCTTTATTTCACATTTTTTATACTTCATAGCGAATTGTCCGTAATTCACTGAGAAAGAACGACAAAGAAGTTGCTTGCATATAAACCAAAGCAAGAACTGATTTAACCACTTCATTTATCAAACACCAGAAATCAACATAACATAAGTACATAAAATGATGCTAAATGATATTAGGGAAAACAGAAAGAAAAACAGGAGGAGGGGAGAAAGAAACATATCAAAGAGAAAAGAAACAGGAAGAAAGTATTTAAGAAATTGTTTTCTCTGTATTAATTCTCAACTTAAGTACTAGAGAAAGTTAGTTGCACGGAAGAGCTAATGATCCGTCCATCAACTTAAAGCACGGAAGTGCGTAAGATTAAAAAGATATGAAAGTGAAAAGAAACACAGAAAAGGGGAATGTAAGAAGAAAAGTTAAATATAAGGCTTTTGTAAATAAAGTAACAGATAAGGGAGAAAACTGTTTATCTATTTTTTCAAAAATATGAGAAACAATTGAGATTTGTTTGTAGAGTGGTTAGGTTTTTTTGAAGGAAAAGACATGAAAAATGAGCAATGTCCTCTCCGGAACTCGAACCTATCGAATACGCGCCGAGTGTGCTAATGGTACATCACGAAGGCATGCAGAAAGGAGGGAGAAAATAACTTATATGTTAAGTGAAGGAAATATGGAAAATTAAACACTGTTTATTTTAAATTATTAACAAGTGCGGAAAGCAACCAACTAAACAAAAATAAAACATAGTTGAGATACACTATGAAAGAAAAAGAAATAAAATCTGTGGTGAAGAATCATCATCCTAGCACCTTTTTTTAGTTCGGGCGCCACTGTAGAGCAATTAAGATTTTTTTTCTGAAGCAGGAAACGTGAATAAGGAGCAATATCCTCGCCGCGACTGGAACCACGGACTTCTATAATACTCGCCGACAGTGCTGACCACTACACCACGAAAGCATTCTATGAAGGAAGGAGAAATACCTTACATAGTAGTAGCGTGGTTTCCTATAAACTATTGTGTCCACCTCAGTGACGTTCTTTAATTCCGTTAACGTGACCTAGGCATACCAGCCATTAATAAAATAATTAGTGTGAGGCATATGGCGCTGATATTAGGGGACCATAGCACAACTTTATAATGTTCGTGTTTTGTGCGTCCTTTTTTAATTGTTTACTTAATATATCATGTTAAACTTTTGCAATCATTTATTGATAAAACAACTGGAGAAGTTTTACTGAAATTAGTTATCTAAAATATTTTAAACTTAACATTAAAACATAAGTAACTAGATTGGATGTATGTACAGAAATATAGAACTAGAAACCTATCATTTCTTGAATGAAAATATCTTCTCGAGACAGGCATTTAATAATTTCCTATTTAAACCAATATTTAATAAAATTCTTTGGAAAGCAAATATAAATTAAATGTTATATCTGTAGCATATTAGATAAAAATCTTCATGACAATGAGAATAAATGTATAATAACTTAACGTTAATTACCTGAAGCAAAAATTAAAAATAATCCTATCTGCAATAAATTATATCACGTTCAGTAATTACTTTTTAAATATAACCGCTTTTTAAAGACGCTACGATGTAGTTGGATAAAATGGCCAAATGCACTGAAAACACACAATTCCCAGGGGCTGTAAAATAAATTTGCATCCAAATTCAATTAGTTAAGACATGCATTAAATGCAATGTTTACCAGTGAATCGATTAAAATAATGACGGAGTAATGTAGTTTTCTCATTATTTTTCCAGTAATGGTGAAAACTCATAAATCAAGTCATTTCCATCTACGTACATTTTCTGTAAGCTACGCATATCCTCATGCATAGGTATATAAAAATTAAACATTTGCGATAGACTTTCACACGGCAGTCTGGTTGGGACTTCATTTATTTCAGATATCCACAGAACTGATTTGTTTTCGTTTTCTGTAATCGAAATGCTTTTAGTGAAATGCAAACGAGGAAATTTAATTTTTCATTTAACTTTTTTTGTTTTTGTTTCGACACAGATTATAGTCATTCCCTTTTGTTTTCAAAGCAACTTTTTACTTTTGTATTACAGCAGTGATTTAAAAAATAAGACTAAGCATAATAATAAAAAATTTGATGTGTACACCACATGCCTTCCTTGTACGGAATATTAAGTTATACGCATTTTTTCTTGCTTTACATATAACTTATTGGGTTGAATTAAATCTACTGCGTCGATAGAGCATAAACCACAACAAAATAAATGCACGTTTTAAAATTCACTATATTTGTTTACCATTGCGACACTCTGGCCCTACGTTCCCTTAACAACGTTATATTTCATTCATTTCTTAACTCAGAATGCACAAAATTTATATCATCTTAAGAATTATCTATTTGTTGCCACATGTTCTATTCAAAAACTCTAATAAATTTAAAACGATGCATAAAAAAAAAATTAAGCAAAAAAAAAAAAAAAAAAAAAAAAAAAAAAAAAAAAAAGAAATGTTTCAGTTTAAAAAAAAATCTCAAAGGTTTCAGATTTTAAATTACGTCCAAAGGGGCGTTTTTTTAACGTTTTGTGTGTTACCTTTATTTATTAAATATCATGTTGTTTGCAATTAAGCCATAAAATTCAGTTCAATAGCAATGTCGCAAAATAATTTTTAAATGAACATATCTTTAGAATTCATTTTCCACCGCTGAGAATTTATTTTTCTTATTAAAAAAGAATACTAAAAGGGGGAGAAGGAAAAGGAAATCTCAGTTAAAAAAAAGTAAGGAGGAACAATTTGAATGCTATAATATGTTGCATTAAAGAAAATAATAAAAAAAAAAATTTAAAAAACGGAGCTATGAAAATGCACGTATTTTTAACGAATAAATTGTAGACTGGGTGGAAATAAAAATTCCTTTCACAAAACACGATATAAATATATTTATTGTTATTCTTAGTTGTGAACCCGTTAAACCTACCGAAGAAAATTCTACGGATTTTAAATAAACCGGCTATTGTAATTGTAATCTATAATAACGTATGTATATTGTACACTGGAAAAAAAAGGAAGGGGGCAGTTCTATATCTCCAGTTCTACTGGGCCGATTGACGAAATTCAATTTGTGTTTTTCATGCCTCGAAGGCACAACTCAGGATATGTATTAGATTTATATATAGCATTGTTCTAATATATCAAATGTTGTATGATCTTAAATTCACTTAGTGCGAAATCGAGTTATTCTACTACTTGCGCAATTGCTGCAAAGTAAGTTAATAATAATTTATTTACTAAAGAATAATCATTATATTATCTCCTAAGATTAATTATAGTAGAATTATCTGAAAAGAGTGAATCCATATTCAGTAAGTTCTATTTCGAAAGATGTTTTGAAGTAACTTGAATGTAAATTGTTAAAAATGTTTAACGGGGACTTGAATTAAATCATGAATAACAAAATTTCAATTGCAAAAGGTATAAATTAAAAGCAAGAAATTAAATGCAAGTAATCATTGCCATTGATCGGAAATTAGTTGACTTTTCAAGGGGAACAAACCAACTCCCGTTCAATGAACAATAATTAAGAAATAAATGCGAAGGTATTTCGTCCTTTACGCGAGCAATAAGGCGACGTCAAACCGGCAATTCAAGCTAGGCCAAACATTTCATTTCCGTAATCGGAATGAGTTCTTTGGTTCTCTGCATTGGTTCTTAATGCCTTCTATTCACGGAAATGTTTGGCCTAGCTTGAATTGCCGGTTTGGCATCGCCTTATTGCTCGAGTAAAGAAAGTAACACCTTCGTATTTATTTTTTAATTATTGTTCATTGAACGGGAGTTGGTTTGTTCCCCTTGAAAAGTCAACTAATTTCCGATCAATGGCAATGATTACTTGCATTTAATTTCTTGCTTTTAATTTATACCTTTTGCAATTGAAATTTTGTTATTCATGATTTAATTAGTCCCTGTTAAACATTTTTAACAATTTACATTCAAGTTACTTCAAAACACCTTTCGAAATAGAACTTACTGAATATGAATTCACTCTTTTCAGATAATTCTACTTTTATTAATCTTAGGAGATAATATAATCAATATTATTTAGTAAATAAATTATTATTGTTTTAATATAGGTATTTTGACACAAAATCGGACTTTTTTTGAAATGACATGCCAATGTTCATTCATATTTCAATTCAAATTACACCAAACTGCCGAGTTTTGCTAAATACGCACGAGTAGTTTTTAAAACATTAGCTCTCAAAAGTTTAACTCCCCAATATTATTTGAATTTGATATATATTTATTAATAACTCTTCTTTTATTAAACTTATTTCAATCTTCATTTCACATTTCGAAATTTAGGTTCATTCCAAATGTAATTCGCCCATTTTTTATGATTTACTTTTAAAATATGTATTTTTAAATAATTTTCCTAAATTTTTCGAGAAACATTTTGTATTATAACCTATTACTTAGTTTTACCATCATCTTAAAGAAGATATTTCTAAGCATACCAGCAAAAAATTAAGAGTTTTTAATTTAAAATTTCCTAAGATATTCGTGAATTCACATATTAGCGTGTTTTGAAATTTGGCATATTTGTTATAAGCGATAATAACGCCAAACGCCACTTTTTTAAAATTATTTGAAAGTATGAACAATGATTTTTTTTCTGCTCGTTTACAATGAAAAAAAAGAAAAGGAAAATAGGTTGCTATAAATTAAGAAGTTCGCCAAGTGAACTGAAAACTTTGCGCAAACTGAAAAAAATGCATCAAGATACATTTTTACATTTCTCACCAAAAATTTCAAAATTTAATTTCTAGGCATAATTTGGGTCGTAGAATCGAAATATGGAATAAATCGGTATGTTATTTCAGAAAAAGATCCGATTTTGTGTCAAAATACCTATGTTGGATTAACGCTATATATAAATCTAATACATATTGTTGCATTTTTCTTTTCTGATACCAGTTGTTACGTTTTCTTCCTTCACGTTCGTATGAGGTTCGTGTGGATTTGGAGTGAATAACGACGACACTACTTGATGAAGTATCGAAACACACTTTATTGGCCAGCATTGTCATGACAGCTCCAAAACACGTTTACAGTCGTCGATGAACTACTATAAACACGCTGACACGATCAACGACACAGCCTCCAGGTTATCGCGCCTGTACATTTCGTAACAATATCCTAAGTCTCGCTTTCAAGATATGAAAAACGCAATTTGAATTTTTGAATTTCGTCAATCGGTCCAATAGAACGGGAGATATAGAACCGACCTCTTTTTTTCCCCGCAGTGTACATCTACAGAAATTATTCTAAAATTCTATACATATTTTGTAGTCTCAGAAATGGCTTAAATGTACATGTGCGTTTGCATTTATCATTATAAGAAAGCCTTAGATAAATTCTTCCATTAAATTTAGATATTCGTTTCTACTTTTTAAAACTTTTAAAATTTTGAATAGTTGGCATCACAGTGCAGAGTTCAACTAAATTTGACTGGAATTTGACTTATCCCGAATATTAATTTTAGCATTTCATTAAAAAAGTAATTTAACTGATTACATCCATTTGCACTCTGATATTATTACTCATTTACTCTTATTGCTGTGCTCTTATATTGTTGCTGTCAGATTTTATTACTTTTTATACTACTTTGGGATGATATTAGTCACAGTTCATGTAACAAATGCAGCAAAATATGTCTCTCAATAATGAAAATATTCAGTAGGGAAAGACTTTCAATAATGAGAAATTCTTTCCTGGGAATGGGTTTCAGTAGAAAAAAAATAGTTTTTGAAATCCATTAGTGTTACATTTAAATTTACTCCAAAATTGATTTGATCTTCCTTTTTAAGATTATATTTTTAATTATATACACTTTGTCAATGTCAAACTAATTTAATGTATACATTTTAATCTGAAAAAGTTTCCTTTACGGTAAATTTTATTAAAAATTAGAAGTAAAGAGAGAAATAAGAATATTAGACACAGAAGAGATAAAATAGAGATAATTTAAGTTGAATATGAAAATAATTTGCAAGCAGAGAAAAGATTTCGGAATTTCATATCCAGAGAGATACTGAATTTGTTCTCTGTACATAAATCATCATCTAATTTCTTCTGTCATGGTATATGAATTACGAATACATTTACAAAGTAAAGGCCTTGAATTAATTAATTTTGTTTTTGAGTTTAAAATCTGAATTTTTCTCCTTTCTCATTTTAATGGCACACCGTGAAAATCTTTTCAACTGAGTTTACCTCTTGTTTGAAGAATAAACAAACATAACTGCAAACAAAGAAAATCTTTCCAAAAGGGACACAGACTCCAAACAACAAACAAGCTTAAGAGAAAATGATGGTGCAGTGAAATAACTTACATTTGCAGAGCTTCATAAATATGCATATGAATATTTCAAGACTCAATTCTCAAATATGCGCTTCGGCAAGCCTGCTCATTTCAGCACTCATTAATTTGAAGCGAAGAGCTTACAGCAGATGGGAAAAAAAAATCCTTCCTCGCTTTCCGTTCTTGCTTTTCTTCGTCGGTGCCCCGACGAACCATTAGTCATTATGATTCTATAGAACGGCTTCGAATCCCTAACAATGCAGATTATGTTTTGTGATTCACTGATGGCCTGGGCGCAAGCCCTCTTATTAAACAGTATGGATCATTGAAATTGGGAAGGGAAAACACCCTGCCTTGTTCGCACATATGACAGAAAAGATAATTTGGATAATCCTCATCTAACAAAGGAAAATCTCAGTTTTGAGGGGAGGTAGTAGAAAAGATTAGCCCCCATTTCTAAGCACGAAAAAGCAAAGGGTTTAAACGTATGGATTTAGGAGTCAGCTTAATCGAGCGATACCGTGACAATTTAGACAAGGAAGAATACCGTTTAGGAGGTATAAATGATAGATCGAAAGGATAAATAAATATTTCAAGGGGCTTGTGTGATAGCAGATTTTGTTTTACGTGACTCTAATTCTAATTAGTGAAAGAAGATATGGCAAAACTGTAAAATGTAGATAACTACTGAAGGAATAAATTACATTAAAATAATCGACAAAATGCAGCACATGAAAAGACGTGCAGCAAGTATTTTGATCAACATTACATTGCTTGAACGATATTAAGGAGGTCTGCTGCCAAGCCTTGGACCCAGCTCGAATCGCTGAGAAAGGATACAGTCTGTCTACTATAAGAAAAGCTTTCGCCAGTTAGTCTGCATCTGTCTGTTGCCGTAGAAACGAGCCTTAACCCATTTTCCGTAGGGGTGCCTTGAAGATTTACTCTTGAGTTTGCCATCTCGGCGCATTTAAAGATGAATTGGCAACCCTTGGTTCGGCCCTATTTGAAATATACTAGCCCTGTTGCTATAACGACCGCCACCCGTCAGACATTTGGCAGGAGCTTTCCTTGTCGTAGATAGACAGTACATGTTTATATGTGAACAGCCACGGGGGCACTTTACAATCTGCCCAGCCGAAGTTTCTTTCGAAAGTTTGTTGGTAGGGAAAAAAGACCCTCAAATCCGTCTCCTGGGGTGCTCTCTATTCGATTTAAAATGTAACTTCTCCTTTTTCTCGGCTGTAATTCAGTCGCCCCGCCCTTTGTGTTGCGTAAGGTTCTCGTTGATGAGATAATTAAATGATTGATAGGTTTGACCACTCCCGACGAATTCATTAAATTGCAAGTGTCCTGCCATTTTGGAGGAACAACAGCAATTTAAAACCTTGATTGAACACAGCACCAATATCTTACTAAGTACACGTTTTTTAAGAAGCTCTTAAATTTATTTTGAAGGATTTGAATGACACATTTATTAGCTTAAATAAAGGATAATTTATGCAAGCCAATAAATACGTTATTCACATTCACCTTATTTAATTCCTAATAGACCACCACATTTCATTCGACGAGTATGTTGTTAATAAACGTTAGAAAATAAGCATTACATAATGTATGCAGGCCGGTTTATACTCGTACTTATTCTATGAATTATTGCTTAACATTAATGAATATTCTTTCTGAAAATAAGCTAACATAGTGCTAAAACTGTTTATTCTCTCTCTAATAAGTTTTACTTCGAATAGAAATAGGTGATGTACTAAGTAGCTATTTCTATAATTAGGTAAATAAAAAATAATTCCACCACTAAGCATTATCTAAATAAATGCATTTTACATTTTCGTTAACGAGAATCAAAACTTTTTAAGTACAGTAGCTGTTTAATTTTCGTTGGAATAAAATACAATACACGAAAAAAGCAGAATTCCCTTACTGCTTCCCGAAAAATAAGAATACATGATCTATTTAACATTAAATGAACGGTTATCTGGCTAAATTGGCAGAATATCGTCAGCTGGCGCTAGTTTTGGGGTCTAACTTGTATCGTTAAATTTATCGAGAAGTCGCCAAAAGACACCAAACTTGGCGACCATTTTGAAACATTTTGCTCCGGTCCCTGTAGCACCGTAATAGGTATTGTAATTGAATAACTGTAATTGATTTCATATGCAACTGTAACCGTATCCGGCCCTAATATGCCTTCCAGTAATTTCGAGAAATACTAGACATTTCTCGGCGGCCTTGTGAAAACTATAAAACCGGAGTGAGCATATGTTGTTAGTTCAGCGTGAGTTCGAAGTACTGACATATCTCCGGGTTAGCTACCCTCTTTAGATGCGCTTTGCATTGTTAGTGTTTAATGTTCTTATTAGTTTGAAGTACTCTATTAGAAGTATTTCTTTTGATAAAATAGATTTATTAACTTATCATCAGTACTGTGTGTATTCAATCTATTACGAACCCCACCCTTGACCTCCAAAATTATTGCGTGCCTACGGAAAGGAATTACATTTGGATATTTGTGCATTTGGACTTTTTAAGGATTTTGAATGTCGATTTAAATATTCAGAAGGATCTGAATGCTGAAATTTGTAGTTTAACCTTTTAGCTAGAAGCATTCGAAAGTTTTAACGAAAAATTTGACAGAAAACGTCAGAGAAAATGCACATAGCTAACTAATTGTTTAACTAAATGAAATATCATGTAAGAAAGTTTCATTTTAATATTAATTAAGTAAAAGGTTTACAATTTTTTACTTTAAGAATGTGTCAGTATCTCTTAAAACACTTTTCTGCACGAAACTCCTAATTGAGAATCTTTTGCGACAAGTCTCAGAGTAATTAGCTTTAATTAGAAACGTAACTTTAATTAATAACAGAACAAAAGTTGGATTTTTTTCATGATTGTGCATGTTTATTGTTTAGGCTTATTATGCTACTTTCTTAAGAGTTCGCATAATTTTAATTAAGCCTTTCGCACGGCATAATTTAATTTTTCGTGAAACAGACAAAGTACAGATTTATGCTACTCAGAGTATGTTTTGAAAAAGTAAAAAATAGCACTTGCGCAAAAAATAATAATATCGCATTTAAACATAGCTGAAATATGAATTGCTCACTTTGCAAGGTTAAACATATAAAGACACGAGTCACGCCGAATCCCTTTGTAGGAAATTTAAGAAATTTTCGATTATAAGGGAAAAAATAATAAAATTTCTGTTTGAACAAAATTAAAACTACTTTTTTTATACAGTGTAGTTTCTTGTTTATAAGAATGTAAGCATAAGTATAAGAATGCAAATTTCGATTATAAAAAAAGCAAAATTAGTTAATCAAACTATATTTGTACACATTTCCTATATTTTAATCCTTATATGCACGGATTTATATTTTTATTTTTAAAATCAAAAATACATTAGTATTGATAGCAAATAAAAAAGGAAAAATGCTAAAAAAATATAAACTAAGTTTTTATTCCAATTTTTGAAAAAAATATTATTAACTTTTACAAAAAAACATATGATAGGCAAATGCGTAATAACAATTTTATGTCCTTATAAGTTGTTCAAACAGTTTTGAAACCTTGAATACATCAAAATGACAACAAACGCAAAATTAAAAATTCGTAAACGCAAATGATGGCCACATCCTACACATCAACTCGCAATAATGACCGTTACACCGTTAGTGAAGCCACCATACTGAAACTATTAAAATTAAGAGGAAACCATACTGAAATTATTAAAATTACTATATACGTTATAAGGTATTTCTCCCGCCTTCCTAGCATGCCTTCGTGATGTAGTGGTCAGCACACTCGGCGCGTATTCGAGGAATCCGTGGTTCGAGCCCTGGCGACGGCATTGCTCATATTTCATCTCTTCTGCTTCGAAATAACCTAATACCTCTACAGTGGCGCCCGAACTAAAAGGGTGGTGGATGAAGTTTCTCCACCACCAGGATTGGGTCCCCTAATCCCCAGTCGCCTTTTAAAAGAGGGAAGTATATAAGGTATTTCTCCTGCCTTCTTAGTATGCCTTTAAGCTGTAGTGGTCAGCACACTTGACGCGTATTGGAGAGGTCCGTGATTCGAATCTCGGCGACGGCATTGCTCATTTTTCATCTCTCCTGCTTCGAAATAACCTAATAGCTCTACACCGTAAACAATACGTATCTAACTGGTTACACTATGTAGTAAAGTAAAATTTGTATTTTGATTTGATTTACATGACTAAATCTGAGTATGTTGCCAAATGGCAACTACATGCTTTACTCTTAATAAATTTCAGGTTCTGAATAAAGTTATATGCCTCTTGCCCCAAAGAAAACACAGCTAAAACAAAGCGGGCACAATCCACTGTATTGTTTGATCGCCCTACGTCATACGAAATGTTCATTTTGTAATAAAAGCGTTTATTCATTTATTTCCGTATGCTTCGTTTTTCATTCGATGTAGAAAACTGATAATGAAATTTCATATATGTATAAACATGCAAGTAAAGAATAAAGTTCTAACATTCAAGCAAAACATTAATTCATCAAAGGTGTTGATAACAATACTTCGCTGCAATTCCTTCATTAACGATGCTCATTTTAATAAAAACTTCGGTTAAAAAACTAATTTTAATTCTTCTAGCAACTTTCTTACATGGAGGATTGCTTTTTATTACGGCAAAAGTACTGTATTTGTTAGAAGAGAGAAATGCCTTCGCGGAGAACGATTCTAAGGAAACATTTCTCGTACTCATACATGAGGAAAATAGGAAAACGCCCATATAACCAGTTCATGCTCTAGGATCTAAATCCGGGTTGGACGAGCAGTGCTCACTGCACTAACAACGCGGTTACAGGTGGGCTTCTTGCATCAAGAAGTGACTGTATCTGATAATAATAAAAGAAAACTTGGAAGATTTACTTATTCGTATATTATTGATTAAAATTTTAATTGCATTTATAAACGCTATCATAAAATTTAATTTGTTTTAATTTTTAACATTTAATTTGTTTTATTGCTGTTTATATATTCCTTATGTGTGGTACATATACGCGTGTAAGATTTAAAAAAAAAAAAAAAAAATTGGTAACTCAAAATTGTAACTTAAAACGTAATTCCTCATTTTAATTTGTGTATCTTCTCTTTTTGTTTTGTTTCGCGTCTTTCGTTTCATCCTTGCTTATGTAATCCTCCTGCACTGCGACAGCTCGTATCTAATCGCAGACCCAGAGTTTAAACAAAGAAATCAAGTATATAAATATCACGACTCTTAACGCGCAACCGTTTTTTTTCCTGCTTCCTCTGCTGCCTAGCCATGCATAGTTTGCTGCTTCGCTTTGTTTAAAAAAATGCATGCTTTACAGAATTTAGGAGTGCATAGCTCATTCATAAATGATGATATGTGAATTTATTAATGAGTATGAAGGCTTGCTCTGGTACGAAATAAAACTGTGCTGAATCAACGGCCTACGCTACCTTCTAATTATCTGGTCATCTACAGAATTATTACACACGTACATAGTATATATAATAGAACGAATAATTAATATACGCTAAATATGAATAACACACGAATGATTCATACAAGCTAAATATGAAAATATGGTGTCTGCCGAAAACTTTGCGAACGAAAACGTCGTGGTGCAAAACATCGTGCGAGAAAAGAAAACAAAGAGAAAACATCATGGTACTAAATATCGTGGGCGAAAATAAAGCGGTTCAAAAACTTCGCAGTTTAAAAACAGAGTCGTCGAAAATATCGTGGTAAAAAATAAAGTACCTACAAATCATCGCCTGACGATAAAATCGCACTCATGTGTTTTCAGGTTTCAAAAATTGTAAATGCATGTTCGCATCATGATTTGGGAGCGCAAGAAGGAAAGAGGAATTCTTTTATAACTCTATATGTCATATTTTTGAATGAACTTATAATTCTTTGCTAAAAACATAAGAAAGAAACTTAAACATTTAAAAATTGAAAATGAGTATAAAATTAATGCAACTTATAGAATATGATAGAATTTCAAATTTACATAGTTAATTGACAAATGTCATTAATAAATTAACATTTTATATAAAGTTTTACTGATAATTTTTTATGAAAAATACAGTCTAAAAACGTTTAGAAAAATGAAGATCAATAACTGCACGAGGTTACCGCTATAAAAATTGCTTAGTTAATTATTAAATAATTTTCTTTCACGTTTGTTAATCTAATAATGTTTTACGCAAAATTATATTTTGTTTTGTTTCCGTTTATTCTTAAAGTGTCGTTGACATTTTCATGTATAGAGTGCAATTAATTTTTTAGTACCAATTTGTTAGTTATGATGAAAGTCAGTTACAATATGCTAGTACGGAATTTGAAAAATCTCATGTGTGCAATGCGATCATCGTCATGCGATGATTTTTACGTAATTTATTTTCTACATCGATATTTTCGACCACGATGTTTTTAAACTGCGAAGTTTTTGAATCGCTTCATTTTCGACCATGGTGTTGGTGGTGGTATTTAATTATGGCAAAGGACACTAGGGCTATCTGCCTAAGGGGAGGAATGCCTTTCGTGGAAGACTTTCTAAGGGAAACTGGCTCGTATACACGTTACACATGGGGAAAACCACGAAAACGCCCATGCAGCCAGCCCGTTCGCGGGATTCGAACCTCGGACCGAACTACCAGTGTTCAGCGACTTTACCGCTCGGCCGCTGGTGGGCCTTCCATTTTCGACCATGATATTTTGTACCAGGATGTTTTAGAACTGCGATGTTTTCTCTTTGCTTTTTTTCCTTCCACGATGTTCTGTACCACGACGTTTTCTCTTTGCGTTGATTTCTCCGCGACGTTTTCGTCCGCGATGTTTTCGGCTGTACCGAAAATATGATGTACAGTAACTGCTTATTTTTCAAAGTTTCATTACTTTGGTTTATCTTTCATTAAAATAATACTATGCTCAAAAGCATTTTTTCAACTTTAAAAATTTTCATTCCCTAGCAATACATTTATAATTTATTAATAATAGTACAATAAATAATGATTACACGTGTAGCTAAATATTCCTCTTATACATTCAAAACATTCAGCGAGAATTCCAGACCAGCTTCTTTTTACTTCCTTGTACAAAGTAAAAAGGAAGTATTGTAATCGCGAAAAGTTTCAGGCAGCATATTTCAACGAAAATATGCATTTTGACCGCTATCGGATGCAATTTAACGATGTTTTTGCATGATATATGTACGTAAGGGCAGAATAAAACACTCTTTTCCTCCAAAAAAATTATAAAACTGCTTTAAAATGAAATCTGAAGAGAATTTTTCGTCGTGTACGTACGTACATTCGTTCTTACGTACGTACGTATCTCGCATAACTCAAAAACGAGTAGCCTCAGAACGTTGAAATTTTATATATAGGACTGGAATAACATGTAGATGTGCACCTCGTATTTTGGTTGCAATGGGCCGCACCAAACGTATATAAATATATTTATACATATATCCCCTCTGTCACCCGGCTCAGTAGTCTCAGTTTCTTTACACTTATATGTTTGTAAATTGTACATTATTTTGCTTTAAAAATGATTGAATTTTTGCTTTAAAAATGTTGTTCTTATCTTCCGGTTGAGGTTTTTATGCCTTTAGTAAATCTGTATGCAATATTTTTAGAATTATCAACAATTTTAAAGTTGTTTAAGTGCCGCTAAGCCTAGTAATTATTTTGATAGCGGCCATTGCTTGTTTACATTTGAAACAGCAGTATTATTGCGAATTAAATCATGCTTAATCCTTTCTCGAATTTTTTCGAGAAAATATGTGTTTAAAATTTACTTCGTCATTCTTAATACAGATATTTTGAGTTTTTATGTATTTTTTTTTGCCTTGTCGCGAAGTGAGAACTGAATTACTTGAATGAGAAATACTCAATCGTCTGTGAAAAACTGTTTCTTTTTTGTTTTGCTTGCTTAATTTCTTTTATACATCGTTCTAGCTTTTATAGTATTTGGATAGAACATATGGCAACGATTAGATGATTCTTTAAATGGTATAAATTTCGTGCATTCTGAGTTATAATATGAACGAAATATGATACTGTTAATTGAACCTAGCGCCAAAGTGTCTCTATGGTAAACTGAAGCGAATTTTAAAGAATGCACTTAATTTATTGTGGTTTATGCGCTGTCAGCGAAGTAGATTTAATTCAATCCAAAAAGTTTAAATGAATTGCAAGAAAAAATGCGTATAAATTAATATTTTGTACAAGGAAGTCATGTGGTGTACACATCAGATTTTGTTTTTCAAAGTTTTGCTCCCTTATATTCTTAAAATAATCAAAACAGATATGAAAAACCTGATACATGTTAACAGTCAATGACGATCAATCGCCATTCTGGCCGATGTCTTCGCATGAAATCAGCAAAATCTTTCTGACTTTTGTTGAGCGTAACAATATTAAAATAAAATGCCCATTAAAACTTCGAAATTAACATTTAAATTTCTGAAGATTTACTGAATGAATTTATATTTTAAATTAGGAACTAAATCTTAGCGCATATAGAAATTACTCAGTTTACATTGTTGCACTTCATTAGTATCAAAGAAAAATATTTTAGTCCCTAAAAACATAGTTTATTTGTATGAAGATCTTATTTAATTGTTGGGTTATACTGCATCTAAAAGCTTGTGTCAACGTCCTGCAGATTCTTTTAGATTGACAGCGAGTTATTGCTTAATGTGAATCAAACCACTAAGTACAAACGAAAGTTAAAACAAATTTTTATTTAAGTTTTAAGTAAAAAGAAAAGCGAAGCTTGAGCGACAGATGAGCTTCCTGTACTTGCGAATATATAAATTAACATGAGATAACGTTAAATTCAAATGCAAATAACGTAGTCTGACACTAGAATATAGAATAATCTACTTAAGCAGATTCAGAGAGATTAACAGCGCGTTATTATAAACGGCGGCTAGCAAGATGCTAAAGCCGGAATACAACTTACGCAGAGCTCGCGACAGTAAAGTAACATCAAGAAGTCACTGCCAGAAACTCTAATCTAAACATTCCAACACGCAGCTTAAGTGCACAAAACAACTAATTAGCCTTCTGATGAGGAGTACGGAAAGGAGAAGTTACAGTAAAGGTTTAATTCGTAATAATTGCTAATGAATAAAAAATGTCTAACAAAACAATGCAGGAATTTTAATTACATCAAGTGCGCAAAATTGCTCATTTTTTTCACACAGGTTGTTCGATTGTTGACATTCGATATGCCTTTAAATCATTTAATTTGTTAAGCAATTACATAATATTATTTTGAAAGATAAATTAATAAATCTTAAAGCATATCGAATTTTTTATTTGATTTTTTAATGATTTACATAACTGGTGTAATTTGCAATACATTTAATTTGTATAATTAATAATGTATTTAGATTTAAACTTTCACGAACATTTAAATTATTATAACTAATAAAAGATATTTCTAATCTGATATAATATGTACCTCAGTATAGAATAATTTTTAGTCCAAAGGGATTTGAATCCCGAAGGACTATTAGTTTCGTTTTGGCATTTTGCGTCGGACGAATAAATGTCGGTTCACTTTTCAAACTGTTGCCATAAAATGTTAGAGTCCTGCATTATATTTGAAGAAATTAAATAATGAAAATCTGCGTAAATGTATGTATATTTCTCACATTGTCATAAAATAACGGCACATACAGTCATCGAATTTTGAATAACGTAATCCTCCAACGAATATGAGCATGTGGAAGACCAAATTTGAAATTTGAAATTTGTTTTATGATCGATTTCCTATTTTTTAAAACTTTGACGAATTTTTGATTAACAAACTCAAGGATTTCAAAGCGAGCAATGGCAACGTTGTGCAGAAAAAACATTTTTATCTCCAGCGCGTGAGTCTCTGTATCGGAAATTCTAAAGATATGCTCGTTTTAAAACTATTTTGCGATATTGCTGTTGCACTGGATCTTATGGTTTAAGTGCGAGGAACATGATATTAATAAAGAAAGGTAACACACAAAATGTTAAAAAACGCCCCTTTGGACGTAATTTAAAATCTGAAACATTCATTTTTTTTTTTTTTTTGTTTTTTTTTTTTGTTTTCTCGTTATATTTAGATGGCTTTGTACACGGAATCTTGAATATCTGCTTCTGTTTCCTGTTTTTGACCTGACATTGTCATAAGTCTGTTACACGAGTCCATTGCGAAACACTATTTTTCCGAACCCAAAAGGAAAGTAAACATTGGATGTTTGACATTCATATAGAATGAAATATGCCTCCATGTTTCTTCTCACAAGCTCTGTTTTAGATTTTGAATGAAACTCGTGACTTTTAACATGAATGACCTTCCAGATCTCTAGACTAAAATCCACTGGCGTTAGAAATATTTAGAGGATTATTTTTGCAGCTTTTTTTTTAAGCTAATATGATACTTAACGCTACCAAGGCATTTATAATCTACGTGTCCAGCCAAATTGCCAATTTCATGAATGCTGCCATTTGAAATGTTATATTTTCGTTAACTTACCTTACAAATTATTTTTGCTATGGAGCTACATCAAGTCACGGTATAGAGAGATCACCCATCGTTCCTGAGAATTTTAAAAAGCTTTTTTAAGTTTGAACACACCAGTAACCAAAGTGATAATTAGCACATGCACAACAATAACTACAAAATAAGTAAATAAATAAAATAATAAAAATAAATTATAAAGTATTTCTTCGGCCTTCTTAGCATGCCTTCGTGGTGTAGTGGTTAGCACACTCAGCGCATATTCGAGAGGTCCGTGGTTCGAGTCCCGGCAAGGGCACTGCATATTTTTCATGTCTCCTACTTCGAAATAACTTAATGTCTCTACAAAATAAAATAAATAAAAATACGCAGAACATGTTTTCCATTTTATTTTGAAAATGAGTATTCGTGGTAAAGGATACTCAATATTGAAATTTCTCACATAATTTAAATCTCCTTTTCCGATTCGCTTTGAAATCTTTACATTTTTATGTACATATAGCTATGAAAGTACGCTGAGGAATTGTCTAGACAAATCAACATATGGCGGTCATTATAATGGTTATACACCCCATTCATAACTGGCATTTATCAAACTAGTATCTAGTGACAGTTACTTGATTGATCGCCTCATGAATTGAACAGCATCATAACGACCAAAAAAAAAAAAAAAAAAAAGAAAAGAAAAGAAAAATGTTGGATTGAGGTTGCTAGTTTTTCTTCTTTTCCTTTTATATGATCGATTACGTACATTTAAACACATTAAATAGTTAATGCTATCGAACGAATGTAAGTACAAGCCAATGCAAATGAAGCTACTAACTGATAACTAAATAGCAAAGATTAAAAACATCTCGAATTTCATTCTTAAAAATCTTGTCTGCCATTGAAAAAAAAGGTTAAAACATTTTTTTTTATTTATGCACTTGACTGCATTGAATTTAGATTGAATAACGAATGGCAATTAAATTGTGATCGAAAACGCAGGCAAACACAATTGAATAAATCGTAAGTGGTAACAAAAAATTAATTTTTTTTTTTTTTTTTTTTTATGGCTGAGAAACAAAATGACAAAATGTCTCCATGTGCAGGACAAAATATTCTTTTCCCGCAGAAGTTTTATATAATTAAATTTCAGTAATCCTTTTCGACTGTCTTGAAATACTTCAGAAAAGAATTTTAATCTCAGAGACACACTGTGAACTTCACATTCTAAACAGAAAACAATAGATCAGAGACACCAGGAAAATATTCAGACGTTTTACCAGAAAAAGCTCGACTGGATAACTAGATTTTTTTCTTGCCTTTCTTCGCAATATTCAGCATAATGCGGTAACCATCAAACACTTTATTGAAAAGTTAAGTATAATTTTTCTTTATCAACATTCTTATTCAATACATCTGACATTTTTGGAATACTTTTAGTTACCCTGTAAGGTTAATTTTAATTTTTTAACCAGTCATTTTAAGTTAAATTACTTTTCTATCACGCCTCGTTTAATTTCCCTGTCAGAATATAAATTTGCGGCGCGCGCGATACTCAAATTTGGTAGTATGAATGAAGCACTTAATGGAAGGTTTTGGAGGGTGAAATCAGGGCGTAATCTGCCTGTTTGAAGGCCACGTTGCTACGTTTGATCCTCTAGCGATTAGAATTCTGCGGCGTTGAGTTCTTCTTACCATTAGGCATTAGGCTTGTTTACGACGAATTCGGTCAGAGCAAGCTAGCGCGATATTTAAATTGTGAAGCAGTTTGTGCTACACTTCATTAATTTTAATTTTATCCATTATCACTGATTTTAAGCCACAAGATTTGCCTTCTGTAAACATGAGTTGGAGCTTTCTTTTAAAATTTATTTGGATTAATAATAGTGTCCTTTATACTTTCTTTCTGTCTCTGTAGTACATATAAGACACAGTGAAAAGTTACTAGGTGTCTTTTAGACATCTGGTCTAATCGTATGTTCCTGAAGAAGACCAGATCCTATAGCCTAAATTGAAATCATTCTATAAAGCACGTTATTTCAGATCTAATCAGAAATTCAGAAAGAAACAGGAACAGAATTACAGCAGATTTCAATAACTCACGTATACAAATCTTTATGAACTTCGACAGTAATGTGTTTTTTTTTCTCTCTTTCTGTATCTCTCAGAAAAAGGACGAAAATATACAGAACTACCACATTCGCCCGATAGGTTGGTTCTATGTAGTACAACTTGCAATACATTTTTAGTCCAAAGGGTCAGTTTGCCCAAAAGGACTATTAATTTCGTTTTCGCATTTTGCTTCGATTCACTTCAAGCGTTGTTTTCCTTTTTAAATTGTTGCCACCCAATATTATCGCCCTGTGTTATATTTAAAGAAGTTAAATAATGAAGAATCTGCATGAATGTATATATCTCGCATTGTGATAAAACAACGGTACCTAGAGCCATCAAAATTTGAATAACGTCATCTTCCACAGAATATGGGCATGTGGAAGCCATAATTTGAATTTGAAATTTGTTTTATTATCGATTTCATATTTTTTAACACTTCCACGAATTTTTGATTAACAAACTCAACGATTTCAAAGTGAGTCATGGCAACACTGTACGGAAAAAAATATTTTTATTTGCAGCACGTGAGATTGTGTATCGTAAATCCTAAAGATACGCTCTTTTAAAATTATTTTGCGATATTGCTGTTGAACTGAATTTTATGGTTTCAGCGCGAAGAATATGATATTTAATAAATAAAGGTAGCATAAAGAATGTTGAAAAAACTCCCCTTTGGACTTAATTTAAAATCTGAGATCTTTCAGATTTTTTTATTCAAAATTTGATATTTTATAAGTTTACTTTAAGTAACTGATTGATTGATTTTTCTCTCATTTAAGTATGAACCGGAATTTTAGATTTATTCTCTCCTAAAGATCGAATGATCAACCTGAACGTGATTTTAGTGACTGCACCTTCAGATATTTTGACAGAGTTTCCAAAATCGATCGTTCGTTTACAGTAGTTATAACTTCAACAATCTTAACCGAAAACGTCCCTCGTAAAATCTAAAAGTTTTTCCAGTTTAGAAAATGCAGCTTTCGGAAAAATTAGTAATTTGGCAATATTTTACAATAATTTTTAATACACCACGTTACGATTTCACAGCGTTACGGAGAAGTTTCTGTTTCTTCGTCAATTATGTGACTTTGTTTAGAAATGGCATAACGTCAAGTATTATTCCGCTGATTGTTAAGTGTTTTTTTTTTTTTTTTTCCCTACTTCATTATCGACTTTCATCAGGGATACTTCTGCAGATTTTTACCACCTTTACCACTGTTAGAAATATTTTTGTTTCTTCCCGTGTAAAGAAAGACTATAGTGTTGCCAAAATATAACTACATAAACGAGCAAAGATATACTCATAAACGCAATAAAGTACATAATTATTTAAAAGTTCTTTTTACTTCCTTGCACGAAGAAAATAGAAAGTATTGTAACTGCGAAAAGTTTCAGGCATCATATTTCAACGCAAATATCCATTTTCACCGCTTTCGAATGCAATTTAACAATGTTTTTGCGTGACATCTGTACGTAAGGACAAAATAAAGGACTCTTTTCCCCCCAAAAAAAATTGTAAAACTAATTTAAAATGAATTCTGAAGAGGATTTTTCGTAGCGTCTGTAAGTACGCACATACCTACGTATGTATCTCGCATAACTCAAAAGCGAGTAGCCTCAGAACGTTGAAATTTTGTATATAGGACTGCTAAAACATGTAGATGATGTACACCTCATATTTTGGTTGCAATAGGCCGCACCAAACGTACATAAATATATTTATATATATACCCACTCTGTTACCCGGCTCAGTGATCTCAGTTTCTTTACTCGTATATGTTTGTAAATTGTACATTTTTTGATTTAAAAATGATTGATTTATGTTGTTTTTATCTTCCGGTTAAGGTTTTTATGCCTTTAGTAAATCTGTATGCAATATTTTTAGAATTATCAACAATTTTAAAGTTGTTTAAGTGCCGCTGAGCCTAATATTTTTTGATGGCGGCCATTGCTTGTTTACATTTGAAACAGCAGAGTAGTGGATTTGTCGCCAATCTAGAGAAACGTAGTCTCGCAACAACAAAGCTAACGCCTTCATTTATTATTGCGAATTTGAGAAATACTCAATCGTCTGTGAAAAACTGTTTCTTTTTTGTTTTGTTTGCTTAATAGACGCCATCCCAACAATTCACAGCTGTAATAACTCTGAGGACCTTGACAACTTCACAACTAGCATAACTAAAGAAATCCAAAACTGCTGCGATGCAGTCCTTCCCATGCGCACTGCCAAAAAACTCGATGGGATCACATGGTGGACCAAGAGCCTACGAACACAACGGCAAAAATGCCGTGCCTTACTACGCAAGATCAAAAAAGTCATAGGAGATGAAGAAAAGGCACATTATCTAGCCCTCTACAGAATGGAGAGAGCATCTTACAAAAGAAATATCCTTACCGCTAAAACTACCAGCTGGAAACGCTTCTGCACCACACATGCAAACCCCTTTGGCATCCTGCACAAAATCTGCACCAATAAAGTCTTTCGCCCACATCAACTTCATCTTCAACAAGCCGCAGGCTCACAAGACAATAACCTTACATCCGCCACGGCCACCTTCACGATGTACTCGATCTTTCCTCCCGATGATCCAACCACAGACACAGCTTAACAACGCAGCATCAGACAGAACACCACCTGCCCTGACACGGCAAATGACATGGACTTCAGCATGCAAGAAATCTCAGAAATCTTTAGAATCCTCTCAACAAAGAAAGCGCCAGGGCCTGACGGCCTGGACTACAATATTCTCAAACCAGCTTTCGCCGCACAACCTGCCTTCTTCTTGCATCTATTCAATGGCCTATTTAAACTTCAAATCTTTCCAACTGCATTTAAAACAGGTCATGTTGTCTTTTTTGCCAAAAAGAATAAAGACCCACAAGACCCCCGTTCCTTAAGACCGATATGCCTGCTCCCAGCCATGGGCAAAATTTATGAAAAATTGTTAGTCCAGCGCCTCAGTCACCACCTTGAATGTAATAATATCCTCAGTAGTAAGCAATACGGCTTCAGACCAGGAAGATCCACCATCCACGCACTTGAAGAAATTCGCCGCATAATCTACAGCAACAGGAAACAACAACTTCACACTGCCTTCATCTCTCTCGATCTGCGCAGCGCCTTTGATACACTTTGGTGGCCTGCCATTAGACAAGCCCTCAGAACAGCTCGCTGCCCACAAAATCTCTTCAATACCTTCAGCGACTATCTAAGCAATCGCAAGCTGATGGTGCCACACAACCAAGGCATTACAGTCAAGGTCCAGGAGAGAGGCAGCCCACAAGGCTCATCTGCCGGCCCTCTCCTCTGGAACCTTACGTTCAACACAGTCCTCACCTATGCATGGCCGTCCTATGCAAAGATCACTGCCTACGCGGATGACGCGGCTATCATCATCCAAGGACGTACGCGAAATGAGTTAGAAGAAAGAGGTAAAGCCGCATGTGAAATTTTCAACACCTTATACACCAAACTCAAACTCACACTCTCCATCGATAAATCCGCAGCACTAATTATTCCAAAGCCAGGCACCAACCCAACACGGAAACCCTGTATCAAGCTACAGCAAACCAATATCAAGATAGTTTCTGAGCTCAAATACCTCAGGATTATCTGGGATCGAGGCCTGACGTGGATCCCCCATCTTCACTACATACGCAGCAAAACAAACGCAATAGCCAGAAAAGCCAAACTTTTCCAAGGAATCAACTGGGGTCAGAATCCTCATATCAACAAAATCCTGTACACAACCGTCATAGAACGCATCTGCTTGTATGCCGCAACAATCTGGGCAAATCCAATGCAGGGCAGAAAGCAAAAACAGCTACTCAATATCCAGCGCCCTTTCGCGCTTATGATATGCAAAGGTTTTCGAACCACTGCGACATCCGCAGCACTAACACTAGCCGGCATCCCTTACCTTTATCACAGAGCCACGCAAGAAGCAGCGACCACCAGGATATTACAACTCAGACAAGATGCCACCTTCAAATCCACACCTTCAGCCCCACCTCCTACGAACACCTAAGGCATTACAGCAGACAACATCCAGGTGACAAAGGAAAAGGAGTCATCATCAGCATCCCAAAAGCTCCCTATTCAAATATCACAAGCGCTCATCCTGTCTACTATACGGACGGCTCTAAGCAGGACGCAGGAGTCGGCAGCGCCTTCCTTCTTACCCACCATAATGAAGTCATCACAAGCTGGAAGGGCCATCTCCAAATACATGATAGCATCTTCCAAGCTGAGGCACTCGCCATCCTGAAGGCCATAGCACACGCTGCACGCTTCAACTAACGCTCACCCATAATCTGCACTGACAGCCAGTCATTACTACATGCCATAAAAAATCACAGACATACATCACCAATCATCAAAGACATTCAAAGTCTACTGCAGCAGCATCGTTCCAACCCAGCAAGACTCATATGGGTGAAGGCCCATGTGGGCCTTGCTGGCAATGAAGCTGCAGATGTCCTAGCCAACGAGGCAGCCACCAACCATGAGGCCATAGAAGTGAACCTACCAGCTCCATCATCCTACCTCAAGTCACAGCTCACACGAGCAACCATTACAGCCTGGCAACGCGACTGGGACAGCTGCGACACGGGGCGTCGCGCTCACATTTTTCTACCAAAAGTCTCAACTAGCCGACTCCGCTCCATACCGCCGCTTACCAGGTTTATAACAGGGCATGGGCCCTTTCCCACGTACTACCACAGACATGGCATATCCACCACAGACATCTGCATATGCGGACAAGAAGGCAACCATAACCACTACCTGTTTGCATGCCCTCTTACTTCTTTACTCTTCTGCGTAATGCGTACTGTGTACATGTGCACTGCGTTGCGTATCTTCTGAGCATGTGAATATTGCATTATATGCACTTATTATTGCATATTGTGTCACTGTACATTGTATTACCTCAATTGCATATTGTATTGTGTATTGTATTAAGTGTTTAAGTGTTTTTGTGTACCTTCTCAAGTGTCTTTAAGTGTTTAGGTGTCTACGTGTCTGAAGCGTCTTAGTTTAATTTAGTCTTAGTTTAGCGTTTGAATGTTATAGGTGTTTTTAGTATTCATGTATTCTTTCTATTTATTTATTTATTTATTTATTTATGTGCACATTTCATGTGTGTTTATGCTCTGTTTAATGTACAAACAAGACTGCCCCACCCACAAATGTACATCAAATTTCAATGTAGCCCAATGTCGCCCTTGTATGGCCATGTTTAATCTGAATGGAATATCAATAAGCTCCAGGTGCGGCCTTGTGCGGCTCCAGGGAGTTGTTGCATCTGGATAGTGGAAGGCGCGGGATAAGGCGCCTGCTTACCCCTGTTAAGCACCAGGCGTCCCCGTCCTCCGTCACCTGTCACCTGTATATATATATATATATGTATATACTCTGTTACTCGGCTCAGTGATCTCAGTTTCTTTTTTCTTATGTTTGTAAATTGTGCATTTTTTGCTTTAAAAATGATTGAATTATGCTCTTCTTACCTTCTGGTTAAGGTTTTTATACCTTTAGTGAATCTGTATGCAATATTTTAGAATTATCAACAATTTAAAAGTTGTTAGTGTGCGCCGCTAAGCCTAATAATTTTTTACATGGCGGCCATTGGTTGTTTACATTTGAAACAGCAGAATAGTATATTTGTTGCCAATCTAGAGAGAGTGAGTTTCGCAAAAACAAAGATAAAGCCTTCTTTTATTATTGCGAATTAAATCATGCTTAATTCATTCTGGAATTTATTCGAGGAATAAATATTTAAGATTTACTTCATAAATTTCAATATAGACATCTTGAGTTTTTATGTATTTTTGCCTTGACGCGAAGTGAAAACTGAATTAATTGAATGAGAAATACTGAATCGTCTGTGAAAAACTGTTTTTTTTTTTTTTTTTTTTTTTTTTGTGTGTGTGTGGTTATTTTTGTTTTGTTGTTGTTTTTTGCTTAATTTCTTTTATACATCGTTTTAGATTTATTATAGTATTTAAATAGAACATGTGGTAACGATTAGATAATTCTAAAGATGATATAAACTTTGTGCATTGTGAGTTAAAAAATGAATGAAATGTAACGCTGTTAAGTGAACCTAGGGCCAGAGTGTCGTTATGGTAACCAAATACAGAGAATTTTAAAGAGTGCATTTATTCTATTGTGGTTTATGCGCTATCGACGAAGTAGATTTAATTCAATCCAATAAGTTTAAATGAAATGCATGAGAAAATGGGTGTAGTTTAATATTCCGTGCAAGGAAGTCATGTGGTGCACACATAAGATTATTAAGTTCTTATAACATTGCGCTTTATTAATTTAAGTTGAAATTCATTTTCCTTTATTGCACAATACATTTATAATCTGAAATATATATTCGTTGCTGTGCTGGGACTCATTATCGAATTCATTATCACCCGAGACGCATTTCGGATTCATAACTCATTACCTCTTTAAAATTCTTGAAAGTTAATACCCAATGGAGCTTTGTATTTGGGAGCTGTATAGTTGTTACTTTGAAATCATATCTTAAAGCAAATCCTCCAGTTAGAACAAACATTACTGGGGGGAAGCTATCCATCTGAGAATAATAATTATTTCCGACTTGCGGCTTAGTTCTTTTTCAATTTCTTTTAGCAGAAAAATAAATTAATAACGAGAGAAAAATACTTTGCATTTGTATTTTGTTCTCAGAAAAAAACTGTATTTTGAAAACTGAAAGTTTGAAGCTACATTTTGAAAAATGCATAAAATAATACAGATTCATCAATTGAAATAAATTGCTTATATTTTAATTCCAAAGAATTATTTTCAGCGTATTTGAGAATATTCTTAATAGAAACAGCTTATTTTCTAACTCATCATTTTAGACAAAAATGTTACTTTAGGGGAAAAATTCATTACAAAAATAAAGAAACAAAAAATTATGAATTATCTACATTCTAAAACAGCAGAAAAGATTTAGAATAAAATTATTTACAAAGACTTTTCCAAATACTCAGGAAACTATAGGGTTATTTATAAAATAAATTACTAATAAATAATCGGAAAACAAACATGCCAGCGTAAAATGTAAAGCAAGGCAATAAAGCAACATTAATTTGGCTTAGATTTTTAACAAAATTCTATCGATTCCGTGGCAGGTCAAACACAGGTTCCTCCTCTTCAGAAAGAAAAAAAAATCAGAGATAGACCCATGTTTGGACGGTGTTATACACTAGGATGCCCTGGTTTGGCGTCCTACCCTTAGTTTGTAAGGTATTTCTCTCGCCTTCCTAGCGTGCTTTCGTGGTCTAGTGGTCAGCACACTGAGCCACTATTTCAGAGGTCCGTGGTTCGATTTCCGGCGAAGGCGGATGCTAATTTTTCATTTCACTTTCTTCCAAAAACCTAATGTCTGTACAGTGACTCCCGAAGTTGGATGAGGATTCTCCACACTCAAAATTTGGCGATTGAGTCCCCTAAAAACCCCAGTCGCCCTTTAAAAAAGGGAGTATATAAGGTATTTCTTCCGCTTTCCTAGCTTGCCTTCGTAGTATAGTGGTTCTGCACGCTGGGCCGGTATCCAGAGGTCCATGGTTCGATTCCCGGCGAAGGCGTTTGCTCATTTTTCATCTTGCTTGCTTCAAAAAAAAAAATCCTAATGTCTTTACAGTGGCGCCCGAACTAAAAGGGTTTTGGAGGATAATTCTCCTCACCCAGGATTTGACGACTGGATCCCCTAAAAACCCCAGTCGCCCTTTAAAAGGTTGAGTATGTAAGGTATTTCTCCCGCCTTCCTAGCGTGCCTCCGCGGTGTAGTGGTCAGCACACTGATCCGGTATTTCAGACGTCCGTGGTTCGATTCCCGGCGAAGGCGTTGCTAATTTTTCAATCTCTCTTGCTTCCAAAAAATCCTAATGTCTCTTCAAGCTGAATAAAATTAAAAATTTCAAGATTGTTTATAAAAAAGATTGTTTATAAAAATAACTTTTAAGCTATCTAATTAATGCAGCGAATAAAATACTAGGGGCCACTTTAGTAACTAAACAACATTGATCTGCTGACCTGATTAGTCGATCACAGATAAATGCCACAAGGTATAAAAAAGGTACACAAGATACATAAACAGAATTCAGAAAGTACACATAAACAATAACCAAGTACAGCATAACTATATTAGTTTTCTATGATTAACTGCGGATTTAGAGTTGTCACTGTCCTTCTGATGTTATTGTGATCAATCAAGTCATAGTTGTAAATTTTAATTGCAGAATTTAACCCTTTTCATCTCTGGCTTTGCGAAATCTCTTGGCTAGGTGATAGATAATATTAGGATCTTAAATGGACAATTTTAAGCTCCTTGTGAATTACATTGTTTCTGATGCACTAGGGAGGAAATGGTTATTTGCCTCAGTATAGTATTATGAGCAGCCTGGAATTGCTGTCTGCTTGTTCTACATCAATAAGCCGAAACAGGGCAGGCATAATAGAGCACGGTAGTTAAAAAAATTAATGAATCTCTAGTTTAGAGGTAGGTATCTTTACGTACTTGAGTTCATTGACGAAGTACAGTAATTAAAATATGTATTGCAATAAAAATTTCTCTGAAGAACCAAGATGTAAGATTCTATTTTTTTACATTTTATTATTATTTGAAGTGCAATATGGTTTGATTAGTATCTCTAACCAAAGAAACAGCATTAATTTGCATTTCAGAATGCTAATACCTCAGGTTTTCGTGTCTCATTACCACATTCGTCAATAGATGTAGCTGTATTCATTCGATGTTATTATTTATGACCATTGTTTTTCTTATAAAATACTTGTTGCTGCTCCCATCTTTGAGAAAAATTTTTCCCCCTCTGAAGAAGATAAACCTTTGTCAGAACGTCTTCGAAATCAGTAGAATATTTTCAAAATCTACTCCAAACTAAGATCGCATTATTACCTAATTTGCAAATAGTTGTTGCAGTGTAAATACTTGTGAGTGTGTGTGTATATAAAGATAGTTTTGTTTAGTTGATTATGGCAAGGCCTACTAGGGCTATCTGCCAAACGGAAGGGTGACCTTCGTGGAGGACTTTCTAAGGGAAACTGGCTCGAATACACGTTACACATGCGGAAAACCATGAAAACAACCATGGAGCGAACCCGTAAAAAATTAGATATAACTAATTCTGCTGCGAAAAATTAGATATAACTCTATTATATATAAATTAGATATATTGTAAACTATATTCTCCTGCAAAAAATTAGATATAACTGTCCTGCTTTGTGTGTACTAGAAGAAAAAGGCAAATGTAAAAATATTCTAAGCTCAATCGCAACAAAACAGAAACTTTAACATACAGAATAACTTATCCCTTCCGCAGAAAATTATAAAGTCATGCTATTATTTATAAACTCGCAAATAGTCTACAACATTTATTCAGCTCAAATATTATAAATTATTAAGAATATAACATACAACAATACATTTTGATCCCAACACTAGTAATTATTAAACAGACAGCTGCTCGTTTTACACAAATAACACATGAATAAGATATGCGTGTGAATAAATTACGCGAAAGTGATGGAAAATCCATTACTTAATCGCAAACATTACAGGAAACTTTTTGCACTCAGAAAGAACTTAAAATATAGCATACCGTCATAGTGCATGAAGAATGCCTTTATTAAAATACAAAGCAATGTTTAAATTTTAGTAAGCTTACCTAATTAATTAGTTTAAGCATTTTAGGATACAAAAGAGTTAGATCATAAATACTTTGACTTTAACTTTTGAATGTTATCAACCGCTCGTTAAATTACATAACAGTTTGAATGATATTGAATTACTTTATTATGAAACAAAAGATAGAAAAGAAATAACAAAAATCGTTTAATTATAGTATGGGTAATCCGACGTTATTTTCCCATTTAATTCTTTCTAAATCATAAAGTAACTTATATAAAATTTCTTCTTAAAAATATAATAAGTTTAATATAAGTTATATAAATAATAACTTATATTAAACTTATTATTTTAAGTACCATACACAATTCATTATAAGCAAAAAATATCAAATTGGCTAAAACATATAGTATATTACCTCACAAAATATTAGGCTGCCCTTGTAAGCTGTACACTTCTTACAAATCTAATGTTTGAAGAAATACATTAGTATAATTTTTTATTTACCTTTTAACTTTATCTTTAATAGAACAGATTATAAAAGAGTACCTCAAAATAAGATAATTAATAATAATTAATAAATAATTCAATATTATTTATTATTCTTGTAGAATATCTTCTGCATAACAAACTAATCTAGGGGACACCATCTTATTATAAAACTCCCTTTTTTCTTCTAAAACGCGCTCTGAAATTCAGGGCAATATTGTAATTGGGCCAATATGGTAATAATAGTTTTAATAGCATTGGTATTTTACGTATTGTATTTCACTTTAATTATTATCTGTAAATTTCTTTAATTAGCCAATTTTGAGATTCAATGAATCAATATGGACAATTATATTTTTATCCCAAAAGGGCAATTTGCCCAGAAGGCTATTAATTTCAATTTGGCATTTTGCGTTGGTTTATTATAAAAGTCTGGATCACTTTTCAAATTGTTGCCACCAAATGTTACAGCCCAACATTATACACTGATTACCAATAAGTATTTGGACACCTATGCAAATGACGATATCTGCGGTTCTAAGGTAGGTCGCGGACTCCGCCGGTATATATCGTATAGGAAACAGCATCGGCTTTAGTCACATGCAAGATGCCTCGCAGTTCGGAGCTCTCTGATTTCGAGAAAGGTATAATTATCGGGTATCACAAATGTGGCCGATCCTTAAGGGACATATCTAGCGATTTGAAGTACCCAAAATCGACAGTGGCTTATGTGATTAAGAAGTGGAAGGTGAGCGGTGATTGTCGGAATGTGCCCCGAGTCGGCAGACCAATGAAACTGGGAGACAGAGACCGACGAGTGCTGTCCAGAGAAATTCGGAAGAACCGCCCCCAACCGATGGCCCTCATCCGCGAGGGGTTTCAACAGGCATCCGGGAGTATTGTTTCAATGAATACCATCCGTAAGGAAGCACATCTGCTTGGTTTTCATGGTCGTGCTGCTGCCCATAAGCCTTTGAACACAAAGTCCAACCGCGCTGCTCGGTTAATGTGGTGCAAAGCACACCGAAATTTGACCGTAGATCAGTGGAAACGGGTTCTTTGGAGTGACGAATCAAGGTTCACCCTTTACCGTTCGTATGGCAGGGTCTGGGTCTGGCGTCTACCTGGAAAACGTCTCCTGCCAGAATGCATTGTGCCAACAGTCAAGTTCGGCGGAGGTGGAATTATGGTCTGGGGGTGTTTATCCTGGTGTGGGCTGAGACCCTTGGTCCCCATTCATGGTAAGCTCAACTCCAATGCCTACTGCACTATTTTGGATGACAATGTGCTTCCTACGTTGTGGCAGTTTTACGGGTTGGACCCCTGTTACTTTCAGGACGACAATGCCAGTTGTCATGTTTCGACGTTAACCAAGGCTTGGTATGGTGCCAATGGAGTTCATCGAATGGACTGGCCTGCCCAAAGTCTAGACCTGAACCCTATCGAGAACCTCTGGAACGAGTTGCATCCCCGAATTCAGGGGTGAAGGAACTTCTATGCCTTCTCCAAGCCGAGTGGAAGAAAATACCACTAGCTGTCATGCAAAGGCTTGTGGAAAGTATGCCCCGGAGGGTCCACGCTGTAATTACCTCTCGTGGAGGCTCTACCACCTATTGATTTTGAATAAAGTTAGTTTTTCTTTTCTATCACAGGTTTCCAAATACTTATTGGTAGTCACTGTATTTAAAGAGAAATTAAACAATGAAGAATCTACATGAATGTTTCTCGCATTGTGAAAAAACAACGCTACCTATAGATATCAAATTTTGAATAACGTAGTCCTCCACTCTAATATGGGCACCTGAGAGCCCAAATTTCGAATTTAGAGTTTGTTTTATTATCTATTTCATATTTTGTAAACCTTTAACGAATTTTTTATTAACATAATCAATAATTTCAAAGCATTCCTCTAATATTAACATCGCGTGCATCTTCAACCACGGATATTTTATGCGTAACATTTCTTTACATTTCTTACTGTTCTTTTGTCGGTAACGTAGCAACGCAAAGACGTTACAATGTCGGACGACATTTTGCGTCGAATGACTTTGAATGTCTGTGTCACTTTTCAATTCCTGTTTTGAATCCATGCCGTGAAAAAAAAAAAAAAAAAAAAAAAAAAACGTTCCTTTGGCTGTAATATAAAATTTGAAACCTTTCAATTTTTATTATTATTTTTTTTGCCAACTAATAATCTGATGATTGATTTTATCCAAAATACTTTTACAATTGTTTAACACTTCAACCTAGGTAAAAATGTCCAGGTCCAACAACAACCAGGGTCCGATAAAGTATTCTCAGTGATCCCAAGTTACTATCTTTTCGTGTTTTAATAAGATAAAAGGATTTATTGATTGATTTTTGTCTTCTGTTGAGAAATGCATTCGATTTATTACAAAACCAACCTTTAGGTTTGCGGTATAGATTATAATACGGAAAACAATGTGTTTTGGCCTCCTCGGTGATTGCGGTGATTTGTGCCCAGAGGGCGCACCGCACAAAAAGTTAGTTGCGTTACAGAACGTAAGGGAAGCGGACACGCCAAAATGTCGGGCGTATTACCGCTAATTGAGGTAATTGCATCGTATCTGTCAGGTGGCAGAAAACTAATATGATGTATCAATTCACATGCCAGGTGGCAGAATATGTCTATCATGTACATGCCAGGAGGCATAACGCTTGTAAACATGCCAGGTGGCATACGACTTGTAAATAAATTGTAAATAAATGTACAGTAAAATATCTTGGTGCAATAGATCAAGGAACAAGCATCAACAACCTTCTGATCATTTGGATACGTACATTTTTTCTGGTGACACCGGACTTGATTTGTGAGATGAAGAATGGACGAAGAAAATTAATGAGTTCATGACTGAAAAGCCTGGATTTAACGCGAAGAAATTCGAGGTAGGCCCTTTTTCATTTTTCCAGTTTTGAATAGAATTGTTGAATAAAAATCTTGGTGATTATTATAGTTGATAGAATCTAATGGTAAAATGGAGGCTATGAATAAGGCAAAGAAGTTGCGTACGGTGACGCGTAGCTTAACTACTAAGTTGATGAGTAAAATAGATTCTGCATTGTTAGAAGAGGGTGAAACCGCGAATGAGAAATTAAAAGAATTACTCGAAATGTTACTTGAAAAATCGCAGTTGTTGAAACATTACGATTCTGAGATTGAAAAACTTATAATTACGGAACAGGAGTTGGAAACAGAAGTAATTTCCGCGCAGGAATATCAGGAAAGAATTATAAGTTTTAAATGTAAAATTCAGGAAAAATTAAGAAAAAACGCGTGTAAAGTTGAATCTAGAAATTCTAGTGAGAAAACTATATCTCCGAAGTTGAAAACTTGTGAAGTTAATACTTTAAAATTGCCAAAATTAACGATTACAAAATATTACGGTGATCCTTGTTCTTGGCTTGAATTCTGGAATCAGTTTAGTAATTCCATTCACCAAAACGAAAGTCTCAGTTCGGTTGACAAGTTTTGTTATTTAAAATCGCTTTTGGGAGATTTAGCTTTAAATGCTATTAGTGGATTAACATTTACTAGTGAAAACTATACGGTGGCTGTTGATATACTAAAAAACCGTTTCGGCAGAGATGACCTGCTAATTAATGCGCATATGAATAAATTGTTGAGTTTAGAACCTGTAAAATATTCCGGAAATACGGCTTCTTTGAGGAAGCTTTATGACGATATAGAAATACAAATAAGGAATTTAAATTCTTTAAATGTTACTAGTGGTTCTTATGGACATTTATTATCCCCTATTTTGTTAAAGTTAATACCCGAGAATTTAACTCTAGAATTCACTAGGAAAAGAAGTGATAAACAAAATTTCGATGTTAATGAACTACTAACGTTCTTGAAAACTGAAGTGGAATGTAGGGAAACATCAATGATGTTAGCGCGTTCTAAGAATTTTGATGTAAGTGAAACATCAATGCGAAACAAAAGTTCCCATCAAGGTTATCAAAATAAATCTTACATACATTCTAAAAGAAATGATTACAGTACAAATAAGCAAGGTGCTTCGGTATTAACTAGTCAAAGCGAAACTCCCTCTAAATACTTTCAAAAATCACATTTTAATCCAAAGCGAAAGTTCTCTACCCCGCCTAAGAAAGAAAATCAAAATGTCTGCATATTTTGTTTATCTGCTTGTCATATGAATCATGATTGCGCACTTGATTTAAAGGCTCGCCGAAAGGCATTAATGGATCGAGGTTTATGTTTTATTTGCTTTTCGAAAGGGCATCCAAGGCGTTTCTGTGCTCATAAAGATGAAAAATGCAGACTGTGCAATGTCCAAGGTTTACATAATTCGTTAATATGTGACGCCGCATCGAAAGATTTAGAGACGGATACTTCCAATCAGACAAAACAAATGCCAATCCCTGAAGCTTCTCTTTCGCTCTTATGCAATGAAAATAATAACAAAATTAAACCACCGACTTCCGTTCTTTTACAGACGTTTTCGGCAACAGTTAGGTGTAAAGGGGGGAACGAAAAGGTATTACGTTGTATGCTAGATTCAGGGTCAACAAAGTCATTCATCTTACGAGAAGTGGTTGATTCACTGGGGTTGAAAATTATTAATAAAGAAGCGCTTATCATTTTCACATTTGGATGCAAAGATGCAAAAGAGCGCTTGTATGACATCGTAGAAATCGTACTGCAAAATGTAAACCATCCCAATAAAAAGATAAAAATTAACGCAATAGTCATTGATTCTATAACACTAGGGCAAGTAAAAGTTCCTTCTCGGTGGATACGAAAGATGGCGTTTGAGAAGGGAATAGAATTAGCAGATGCTGGTACAAATGACGAAATTCAAGTATTAATAGGTTCGGATTATATTTGGGAAATTTTAGGAGAACGAAACGTGAAGATTTGTAAAAAATTAGTCGCAACAGAAAGCACTTTCGGTTTTGTGATTCAAGGCAAGGACGAAGGATCAAAGTGTAAGGACGCAAGAGTTAATCATATAACCGTTGTAAATGAGGACTTAGATTATGAAAGAGTTAAAGAATTATGGGAATTAGAAGCAATTGGGATAAGTTCGGATAAAGAAATATCTCTGTCAGATAAAGAAATTTTAGAGTCATTTGAACGAAATACAACTTACAAGAATAAAAGGTATGAAACTCGATTATTGTGGAAAGAGGGTGTTGAAGGTTTAAATAACAATTATGAAATCGCGAAACAGCGTTTACAATTTTTAAATAATAAGTTTCAGAAAAATAGCGAGCTATATTTAAAATATAATGAGATAATTAATGAACACTTGAGAGATGGTATAGTGGAACGGGTAGATACGTATTTAAATAGTAGTTTGAAAACGGGGTATTACATGCCTCATCACGCGGTAGTGCGCGAGCAGAAGGATTCTACAAAGGTTCGAATAGTTTTTGACGCTTCTTCTAAAAGTAAGGGAAATTTATCAATTAATGATTGTTTGGAAAGCGGACCTAATTTAAATCCTGATTTGCTAAAGATTATCATTAAATTCAGGGTACATTCAATTGCGTTTTGTGCCGACATTCAGCGTGCATTTTTAGAGGTAGGCTTAGCTAAAGAAGATAGGGATTTTTTAAAGTTTTTGTGGATAAATGAAGAAGGGTCAAATCTCGATCACAGTAATTCCAACTTACAAGTTCTTCAACACAATCGAGTTCCTTTCGGGGTCAAGTGCTCACCTTATTTATTAACAGCTACAATAAGACTGCATTTAAAAAAGTATGAAGATGCCTACGAAGAGGCATGCAGTATGTTAAAAGAGCTTTACGTAGATGATTTAATTTCTGGGACAGTTAATGTAGCAAAGGCCTTACATTTAAGCAAGGACATGATTTTCATTCTTAGCGAGGCCAGTATGAATTTACGTAGATGGGTTTCAAACTCACCTGAGCTGAATGAACTATGGAAACTTAATGGAATTGACTCTCGTGAAACATCTGAAGACTCTTTGGTACCGTTGAAAGTTTTAGGTCTTATCTGGGACAATGTCAATGATAATTTGAAAATAGATGTATCTCAGTTTGAGAAGTTACAAAATCTCAAAGTAACTAAACGCATCATTTTAGCAGCATGTGGTATGCTGTTTGATCCCTTAGGAATTATGAATCCATTTACTGTTCGAATTAAACTCTTAATGCAAACTATGTGGGAAAAGGGTATTCAATGGGACGAAAGTGTTCCCCTTGATACAGAATTCATATTTCAGGAATGGTTAAAAGAAGTTGAAAAAATAAAGTTTTTCGAAATTCCCAGACAGTACTTCAGTGATATGTGTTGGAAATTAATAGAAGTTCACATATTTTCTGATGCCAGTCCCAAGTGTTATGGTGCCGTAGCATATTTTAGATTTAAGAAGAAAAATAAATGTAAAACAAGTTTCATAGTGTCGAAATCCCGTTTGGCTCCATTAAAAAGGGTAACACTCCCTAGGCTTGAACTTTTGGGAACATTAATTTCTGCAAGATTAGGTTCGTATTTGCAATCGATATTTCCGCAGTTGGATAAGGGAAATATATTTTACTGGACTGATTCCCAAATTTGCATTCACTGGATCAAGGGATCTGCCAACGAGTGGAAACAATTTGTTAGAAATCGTGTGGTAGAAATCAAAGAGGAAACAATTTTAAACAACTGGTACTTTTGCAGTGGGAAGACAAACCCTGCTGATAAACTTACGAGGGGCATGGATGCTGAAGTTCTAATTAATGATAGTGATTGGTTTTCTGGGCCACCCTGGCTTTCAGAAGTAGATATTCGACATCACATAAACGAAATGAATACCGAAGCTGACTTGCAAAACGTTAGTGAAGAACAAAAATGTGTTACTTTGAAAACACTTGTGGAATCTACAGAACCGTTACTAAATCTTGAACTGTACGGAAATTTAACCAAAGTACTGAGAATAATGGCTTATGTTCTGCGCTTCGTGAACAACTGTAAATCCGCTCGTGAAAAGCAATCTGGTATGCTTACCACCTATGAGTTACGGAAGGCTTCAGAATTTCAAAGGTGGTTAGCAAATGAAAACATAAGGTGGATATTCAACCCGCCAGCTGCTCCACATCATGGCGGTATATGGGAGGCAGCTGTTAAATCTATGAAGCTGCATCTAAAGAAATGTGTTGGAACTCAAATTTTGACTTATGAAGAGTTTCTAACTCTAATTGCACAAATTGAAGCATGCTTAAATTCGAGGCCAATAACACCGGTCTCCAGTGATCCCAATGATTTGACAGCTTTGACTCCTGGACACTTTATTATAGGGACTTCTTTAACAGCTGTTCCGGAACAAGATTTAACCGAAGTACGAGTGTCTCCATTGCAAAGACGGCAACTAACACAGCAGATGTTCCAAGGGTTTTGGAAGCGGTGGTCTAAAGAGTACCTGTGCCAACTACAGCAGCGTAGCAAATGGAGACAGCCTAGCAGAAATATTCGTCTAAATGACTTGGTTCTCATTAAAGAAGATAATATGCCTTCATTACGTTGGAAACTCGGGCGAGTAATAGAAGTGTTTCCTGGAAGAGACAATAATGTCCGAGTGGTTAGACTAAAAACTGTGCACGGGGACATTAAACGTCCTATTACCAAACTGTGTCTTTTACCAGTTGAAGAACATTAACTTAAGTGTTTGGTTTATATTGAATATGTTTTATTATTATTTTCATTTCTTATTGTACTAATAATTTTATTTGTTTGTTCTAGTTTAACCCTCATAGTTAACGTTTCAATATAGTAAGATATAAGATGTTTTGCTAGAAGAATGGTAAGTGTGATATGTAATTTTATAATTTTTGAAGGTTTTTGTATGTTTTCATTTTCTATATTTTTTCATTTACTTGTTTGCATATATTGAAGATTGTATTAAGATGAATGTAATTCATCGGGGGGGGGAGGATGTTTTGGCCTCCTCGGTGATTGCGGTGATTTGTGCCCAGAGGGCGCACCGCACAAAAAGTTAGTTGCGTTACAGAACGTAAGGGAAGCGGACACGCCAAAATGTCGGGCGTATTACCGCTAATTGAGGTAATTGCATCGTATCTGTCAGGTGGCAGAAAACTAATATGATGTATCAATTCACATGCCAGGTGGCAGAATATGTCTATCATGTACATGCCAGGAGGCATAACGCTTGTAAACATGCCAGGTGGCATACGACTTGTAAATAAATTGTAAATAAATGTACAGTAAAATATCTTGGTGCAATAGATCAAGGAACAAGCATCAACAACCTTCTGATCATTTGGATACGTACACAATGCATATTAAGCATGTAGACAATGCAAATACAATTCTCTTTTTTAAACCAATTGAAATCCTAAATAGATTTTTCCGCATGGCAAGACAGTTCTCTATTAATGCTGGAAATTGTAATCGAAAGCCATGTTTGGGCATACCTAAAATTTTCCTTCTGTACGCACAGAAAAATTGAATGAAAGAGGATTTTTAGATTACTGTAGGTTACTCTGAGCCTTCTTTATTTTTAGCAGGTGGCAGCCCAACACAAACCAGTCCATATACTTTACCCATGTTTAGTTTTTGAAGACCCTCATTTTTCAAAGAAATTTTCCAGATTTTTTTATGCTATAAAAGGAATTGTTTAAAAAGAAATTTTTATGTTATTTACTTGGCTGTATCCTAATCTCCTTATTCTACATTAGTTTTAAATTTTTACCTTGAATTCTTGCCTAAAATCGAACTGCGAACATCAGGTGTGCCTAGAGTGGGCTCACCGAGAGATTAGGACAAGACCAAAAACTGTACCTTTGTTTCTCTGCAGCTCATCGTCAGCTCATTCATAATAGAAAGGTGGGTCTACATCTGTGTTTCATTTCCTGTTTTTCTCTTTCTTCTTTTTACTTTTTGTTTTCTTTTTTAGAGGGGAGGTTTGGTTATCAACTAAGAAATTGTTGGAATGATTTTCTGATGGTCAGGAGTAATTTTATCAGGTAGCTGTTGGGTTTTTCACTAGAGCAGGTCACTTTTACTCTTTTTTTTTCGTTCAAAGAAGTTTTCTACGTTTAATAGTTTTGAGTTGTAGACGTTTGTTTAATTTTAATTTTATATTTTATAATTTCAAATTGTAGATATAATAATATTTTTTTTTGATTTTTAATTAATTTTCAAACGGATCGGAGAGGGCTGACCATTTCTGAAGCACTGGAAGTGCTACAAGAATTGCTTTCATATAGTGAATCTGATATGGATCCCTGTACATGTGCGAAATATGCAATATTGGTTTGTGCTTTTTTAAAGGTTGTGTCACTTTCTTCGAAAAGTACCACCATGAAAAAAATAGACGAAAGTGTAAACATGAAATATGTAAATAATGTAAAAATCATATACTCAAATTACTTTTTTTCCATTCATTCCATTCTCATTCTTTTACGCATAACCAAGAAGAGCTTTTTTTAAGGGGGTGTAGAGTAGCAGGCTTTCCCGTGGCACACCCTGGGTAATGCTAAATCTGCTACGGTATTCAGAATCTAGTGTTTTTTCATTGTAGCCAAAAACTCTCTTCTTTATAATCTCTTACTCTTATAAGGTATTAATCCCACTTTCCAAGCGTCCTTCGTGGTGTAGTGGTTCTGCACACTGGGCCAGTATTCCAGAAGTCCGTGGTTCGATTCCCGGCGAAGGCGGTTGCATATTTTTCATCTTTTCTGCTTCCAATTAACCTAATGACTCAACACTCTTACTAAATCTCTTTTACTCTTTTTTAGCGCTTCTCAGCAATGCTTGTTTCAGCACTCTTTTCAAAGCACACCCACAGAATTAAAACGATAAGTGCTATCTTCACAAAATTTTACCTGTGTACTCCTCTAGGCCTGATTAGACTGCCTACCATTTTTTTGGTCGAAACTTCAACTTTAAAAGGTAGCGTGTCGGAAAGGGTTAGGTGAAATTTTTAAGTGCACATTTACAACCATTTCCGCGATTTATATCAGATAAGATATATTTTCAACTTTTAATAAATTTAACCCTCCCGCATACTTGAAAATACTTCATAGATTTTTCAAAAGTGAAAACAAAAGGCATCATCTGTCATCAGAATTCAATACATGGCATTTCTTTCCAAAGCACTTCTTCTGTGACATGTTATGATTTCTTTAACAGAGAATAAAAAATAACCGAGAGTGGAAATAAAGGTCACTGGCATATCCATCTTTTGTCAATATAGAATTTTTTTCAGTGCAAAAGTGAAAGTTGCAAAACGAGTAGAAATCAAAGCCTTCAGAGTCGATATAAGATATTTCATTTTGGTGGTACATATTCATGATATAACCAAACAGTCTCTTATATCAGAAATGGAAAGTGTTTAGTTCTGATTTATATCACATTCACTTTCATAAACTGTTTTAAAATAATGACTATTAAATCAATTATGATTTCAATCTTGATAGCGTTCAAAAAGCCTAAAAGTTACGCATGAGTTGACAGGAATAATGGAATATAAAAATTAAATGCCGTTTACTGCGATTTGCTTTTCAAATAAAACTGAGCGAGACTAAATGAACAACCTTTCAGCTATGCAATTAAAACACAAATATTAAGGAAGATTAGTATATGGTTCGCTGCTTTTTGGAAAGAAATTCCTTGGAGTTTTTACTTTGGAGTCCATGCTAATGCTTCGTTTCAGCTCTGCACACATTAATGTTATGGCGGTACAAGAGAAATTAATTACAGAGTGATGTACTCAAAGCATACGAAAGAGTGTATCTAATAGAATTCCATATAGAATATTATAGTACATTGGTTTCCAAGTGTTAAGCAACAAACGGAAAACTGATGATAACTCAGAAAGCATACAAGCAAACTGGACAAACTTTGGTGACAATATTTATCATAACATTTGTAATTTAAAAATGCAAGAAATTATTGTGCAGAATATTTACATTTTGTGATATCAACAGGAACGTAAAAATCTCCTAAGTTCAGACACGCAAATTAAGCATAAAAAATTTCTCAATAGTGGGTATGATAACTCCGAACAGCAATACAGGCCTGGCAACGATGTCTCATGCTGTCTATGATGTTGTCAATGAGCTGCATGAGTAGCAAAGCCCATTGATTGCAAAAAGCAGTTCTAAGCCCATTTAAGGTTTGGGGAGAGGTTCGGAGGCCATCACCACATCCCCCGAGAACGTTTTGGAATATAATTTCTTCTTCAAGAAATTGGTGCACAAAGGGAGCAATGTGTGAACGGCATTATCTGCTTAAGTATCACTGATTACGGCATGCACGTGGACGAACAATAGGATCCATTATATCATTCTCTATACATCTGGACATTACGACTTCCATATGGCAATCAATATGTACATGTCGATGCGCCTACTTAAAAATACTTTTCTCTATACAAGAACACTACCTTTTGCATAGGTATACTTTTCCATATATTAGAAGGAAAATATCGAGTGTTTACTTCTGCCTATATGTAAGCATATCAAAAATCCCTCTGTAAAGCAAAGTCGGACTCATAAGTGAAGAGGACAGATGAAGTCCGGTTTATATGATTATGCGCCTATTCAAACGCTCCCTTCGGTGCCGGGAGCCCACCAGCGGCCGAGCGGTAAGATCGCTGAACACTGGTAGTTCGGTCCGAGGTTCGAATCCCGCGAACGGGCTGGCTGCATGGGCGTTTTCGTGGTTTTCCAAATGAGTAACGTGTATACGAGCCAGGTCCCCGTAGGAAGTCCTCCACGAAGGCATCTTTTCCCTTAGACAGATAGCCCTAGTGTGCTTTGCCATAATTAAATACACCAACACCAACACCCTTCTGTGCCGGGAAATAAGCGGGACGGATAATGCCGGTCTCCTGGCATACAGACGTTTTCATGCATGCTTTCATGCATATTCTTTCATGTATACAGATCTCTTTCATACTGTTGTGGCTGATGTCCTTCCTGTGGTAGAAATAAGCTCGGATCTAAGCTGAGATGGAGTTGCTGTTACGTTGTGACGTGCACTAAACTGCAAATACCTGTCATCCGCAGACGTGATAACTCTTGGTTTACCTTAGGTAGGTCTTCGAAAGGTTAAACCAGTGGTTAGAAGTTGCTTCTACAACCGATTTAATATGAAACATTCGGCATTTAACCCTCTTGTAATGTCAGACTGTTCTTAACCTGCTTCTAAACGGTCTGTGGCTCTATAACGCAATTCTGCTGACAAATGTCGATTTGAACTCCTTTTTAGATTTTGGCTACATAGAAATGTTTAATATACTATCGTTTATTAAATAGCGATTCCCTCCTAATCATCTGTTGTATCTTGTATCGTATTTACGCAAAATGATAACAGCGACAATCCGAAAATCTCTTTGTATAATGCTGCACGATGCAGCTTGCTTTTATTTGTAACATATCTAAATTTCAAACATTTCCAACTACGTTTAGCCGATTTACCGCGATTTTTCAATATGCTGCTTAATTTTCGGAAACCAGTGTATACTGCCCTTACTTTTACTATGAAAACTTACTTCAAATATCTAATCATTTAAATTTCATTGAGTTTGCACAGACAAGAGGCAACAATTCAGTTCCGAGAACTTCCGTTTAAGAAATTGTATGTATAAAATTATAAATTAGTGGATATCATTACCTTAAAATTATTCTTCGTATTCTTAAAAGTATTCTTCGTGTTCATCTATTCACTGATCATTCATTCTGAACTAGCTTGAAATTCTTTTCTTCACAGTAACGCATCTGAATAGCTCACATTAGTTATGTTAAAGAATATGACTCTTAGACGCAACTTTTAATTTTAGGAATAGTTAGATATCACAGGGAGTTAAATCATGTCAATAGACTGGCCTCCTCTCACAAGGAACACGCTATGAATATAAACGAGAGGCACGAACTTCTTAAACATTTTTCTCACGCCCAAGTCATCTAAAATTAGTCCGTTTCTCGATCAGTCTCTTAATTCTTCAGCCATCAAATTCACGTTTAATTGTTAGTCGGACAGTAACGCATCTCACACTCCGTTAGTATTAACGCCAGTCATTGTTGAATTAGACGGTCTGTTTTTAACCTCACATTTTCTAGAACATCTTTGAGTCTCTAATGCTATTTTGTTCCTTCATTGCCCCACTCTGCTTCTTTTATTGCATCTTCATCGATACCACTTTCAACAAGTAGCTTTCTTTGCCAGTTTTCATACTAAGTTCGATATTAATTACGCTGCTTTAAACTTAGATTGCTCTTTTTTGTTACGCTACTACGAGGCATCCGCGAAGGCACCTCTCCTTTTCGATAAACAACCCTCTTGTGCTTTGTCATAATTAGTCAGTCCAATCCAGTTGAGTGCATTTTTTATGTTTAAGTCTAAACTTTGGTAGCTTCCTTTTTATAATTCGCTAAAATATATCTTTTTCTGTGCTGAAGTTTATGTCGGTAATGATGCAAAAATTCTACGTCAGATAAATTCAGATCCAAATACTCACGCGATTTCGTTACAAAATTGCGCAGCCATTCGGAAAACTGTCTAAATTTGCATATATAAATTCAATTATGCAAGAATTAAACAAAAAAGGAGATGGATTATCATGAACGCAATCAATATAACTAAATAAAATGAATTTTGAAAATAAGAAGGTAAATGAAATCCTCACGAAAGCTGTATTTATATCTAAAAGGAAATATTATATATTGACCTATATTCTAAAGGAAATATTATATAAAATATATTGACCGCTCTTTTGCTGAAGATTTCTTCTCCTGCCTTTATTTTTTTTCCTTTTTAAAATATATTCTGCATATAGAATGTGTCATGTTTTACTGCGTAGATGAACGAATCCGGTACTTTGATTTATGGTCTCCGAAGACACTTTATTGCGTAGATGGAAGGATGAATGCATAAACCAAAAACTTCGAGATATGGCCGTTTCGAAACATAATTTTATTGCAGAATAATAATTCACATCAGATATTCTTTCTGTAGATAAGATATTTTTCAATCATAGTTGGATGCAATAATTTCCATGTACACGGGTTTTTAAAGTACGACGTATCTTATGCAAGTAAACAGCAGCGTGGATGAGAAGCGTCTTGCCAGGAGGAAAGTGTAAGCGAAAAAGACATAGCGATTCAGAGGAAGAAGGGAAGGAGTCAAAAAGTTTCAGTTTCGAGTTAAAAAGTTTTGGTTTCGAATTTGGTGATTGGTCGAGAAGTATCTGCATTAAGCGTTACGTAGGATCGCATGATTAATTAGAATGACGCAGTTTAGACTTATAGTGCTATTTTTAAGACCGAGAGGGGAGGTCCCCAAATTGAATAAAAAATATAAGAGGTTATAGCCAATTAAATTTAGAAGTTGCTTTTGTATTACATATATATACATATTTATAATCTTTGACAAAACTAAAGTTTAAATTATAGATTGTAATATTTTACTTGATGAAATACTTCGATATGCATTTGAGAGTTTATAAACTGTACTTTCACAGAAAGGAAGAGTGGTATAAATTCATGGTATGAGTTAATCCAAAGCTATTAGAAACAAGTTTGCTTTCAAACAAAGGTTTTCAAACACTGTTGATAAAGATGAAACCAATATTAATAAAACATTTGAATTTAAACTTCTGAACTTCACAGCGACTAAAAATTAAGAAGAATAACTTTTCTATCTATTTTAAAAATAATGACGGTCTATAAAATGAAATGCTAGTGACAGTTTGAAGTAAACTATTTCATACGCTTTGAAATTGACGAAAGATTTTTCCAGCGGCATAGTACGGAATTTGAATTTGCCACCATATTTTCTTCTACAGTTTGCTATTATTTCACTTCTATAAGTTTATTCATCTTAGGACGAATTTCATGAGCTTAAATACTAAGCCCATTTTAAGCATGCTTAAAATAATTTTCTCAAATTTAGCTTAGATCTCTTGTAAATTAATAGAATCATCAGATTAAGACTTTCTCTAGTACACTTTATTTTGGCTAACATCGATGTCTCATTTTATAAAATTCTGCATGCATTTAACATCATTAATACCAGTTCGTTATGAATCTCTTAAGATTCACAAAGAACATAATCTTTTACTCCTTAAAAAGATCACGCATTAAGGGGAAATGAAAGATTAATATCTGTGAACGTTTAATAAGCACGATGTAAAGAGACAGAATTAAAGATAATCTCATAAAACCTCAAGCACAAACATTAAATGACAAGAGAAGACAACTATCCCCAGTTCTGAGCACAGCCGTCTTGAATATTCTATCTATAGTTCTGCTTAGTATGGTTCAGTAGCTTAGATCCTCAGTGTGCACATCTTTCAAGAAATGAAAAGTACCATATTCACTTATTAAACTGGCTGCTAAGATCAAGAGATAATTTTCTTTAAAAATTGACTTTCTTCAGAGGATGATCCCAATCCAATTAGCACAAGAACTTTCAGAGAACGTTCAGTGCAAGTTCTCTACAAACATGTCGGGAACTTTAAGCAGAACATTCGAAATGACGTCCATATGTTATAGTTCTAAGACGGATAATAACATGTCAAATACTTGTGTTTTGAACACTTTCATGCAAAGAGCCATTAACGTTCCAGTATAATGTTTTTGGCACGTTTTACCTGAACGTTCTGAACCACATCTATGTATTGTAGTTCATCAATGGACAGTAGCACGTCTGTCTGCAGGGCGGACATCATACTGCAAGGGGTTGTTCCCGGTCAGTAGTCCTCCTTAGCAGTGTAAAAGTAAAAAAAAAAGTAGCACGTCAAAAGTGATACTACCATAACTTTTTTTATAACGTTCGTTCTATGAATGCTCTTCTAACGTCCTAACAGAACGTTCCTTTGACGTTCTGGCAGAATGTGGTGAATTACAATAGGATGTTACAGTTCAACAACGGGCAGTAGAATGTCAAAAAATAGGGTTACTAACACTTTTGTAAAACATTCCTATACAAGTTCCGGTAAGCTTGGAGCAGAACGTTTCTTTAACGTTCAGGCAAAATGTTCTGAATTACGTATGTACGTTCATTAATGGATAATAGTACGTCAAAATGTGGTACTAGTAACAATTTTATATAACGTTCCTGAAATGTTCTATGAAAGTTTCTATAAGGTGCTAGCAGAACGTTCTGAATGTCGTCTATAGATTACAGATTTATAACGGGCAACAGCACTTGAAATGCTTGTACTGTTAACATGCAAAGAAAGTTCTGAATCACGTTTAACTTCACTGTAAAGCAATTACGTAAGGTTACTAAGAAAACTTATGGAAACTGAGATGCCACAGAATATTTGAGTGATTATAAAAAATACAAAAACGAAACTCCTTTGTTTCACAAGTATTCGGTGCGAAAGAGGTGGTTTGTAATAACAAGCACGTCTTAACTAATGCAGTTTTTTAATGGGTATGTATGTATCTACCCTTTAAAATGTAAAATATCGATTATTGGCAATCTTATCAAAAGATTAAGCTATAGTCTTATTGAAAGACTAATGAAAACAGCCTAAAGTAACGAAAATTTTATGCAATTGCCTTCGCGTAGGACAGTCTCTTATTATTTACATTGTAATTTACATCCAGAAAATTACGATCACCTCTTTACAGAAACTACCAAAATATGGCTTTCCCAATAACGATCTTCAACAGATTCAGTACTATAATTATCCAATTTATGGCCACCCAGCAAGCAACTTTCTACAGTGTATGAATACTTCGCACGCTACTGCAAGAGAATCTTGGAGATTTCATGTCAGCGTGTATTTCATTTCTGGTCTGTGATAAAATAAACTTTTTAACAGAGGGGGTTGAACTGCTACTGGAAACAAAAACTGTATGTTTCACAAAACTGCGAAGATTTTGCAAAAGACATAAATCTCCCAATGTGTGTTACAAATTCAAAAACATTGTAGAGATATTAGGTATGGTATTTTTTAGAGCAGAATATATATGTGTAATGCCCTCGCCGGGACTCGAAGGTTAGGACCTCTCGTTAGGACCTCTCGAATACGTGCCGAGTGTGCTGACCATTACACCACGAAGGTATGCTAAGAAGGCGGGAGAAATACCTTATATACTCTACTTTTAAAGGGCGACCGGGGATTAGGAGACCCAATCGCCAAACCTTTTCTTTTAGTTCAGATGCCACTGTAGAGACATTAGGTTTTCGAAGCTTGTAACATGAGAAATGAAGCAATGCCCTCGCCGGGACTCGAGCCACGGACCTCTCGAATACATACCGATTGTTCTGACCCTTACAGCATAAAGGTATGCTAAGAAGGCGGGAGAAATACCTTATAACGCATCCATTAATGAAATATGTATGAGGATTCCGATAGGATATACGCGAAGTCTAAGAGGACTCTTAATCCGTTCTATTTATTATTATTTAATTATTACACATTTTAGGAAAGTTTAGAAAAGATCTTCTTGCTTTAGTAAATTATAAAAGTGTTCGGAATTTTAATCTTCTTCATCCCGTGCTGCTATTATCAGGAGGTCTTCAGTTCGAATCGCGGTGAAGACATTACTGAGATTTTATGTTTTCTGTCTTAAAATAAACCTAACGACTTACAAAGGTGCCGTTTTCGGCCGCTGAAACGACGTTCTAGAGTTGTAGTGAGGGTGGGATGAAAAATGCTCTGATTTGAGAGAAAAAAAGGGGAGATGGGATGCAAATTAAAAAAAAAATGAACACATTTATTAATAAGAAAATGATTATATAATATTTAGAGGATGCCAAGAACTTGTATCATATATTTCAATCTTGGTACAAACCTTCCAGACTACAATCAAGACCTTATTTACGTAGGGGCAAATATGGGGCACGTGATCTATTCTTAATTTTGAATATGGCCTCCCAGTGCTTCTAATATATTTTATAAAATCTTTAATGTAATTGTTTACAAAAATTAAATTTATAAAATTTTGCATACTGTTTTTTTGTCTTAAAAAGTTTTAAAAAATTAAGCAGAACAGAAATTAAAATTTCATATTCTAGTTTTTCATGTTTTTCTTCCAAAATTAGACATTGAGCACTTGTCTCTTATGGGATGTTAAAAAAAATTGTTATTTTTTAAATGTTAAGGCAGGTATGGCAAAATATAGTATACACTGTATAATTCGCATCAGGGCAGGACAGGAATACGCATTTCTGGGCAGGAATAAGCATACGGTACACCGGACGATATGGTGATACTGTCCGCTAAGTATTTAGTTTCTCAAACAAAAAACAGAAAACTAATTTCGTTTAAGTTTTAGTAGTTATCAAGATTTTAATACTTTTTCTTGTTTTATTTATAAAAAATATTACAAAATAAACCAAATTTAAATAAATGCATGTATATTTGTCAAGTTTTAGAAAGGTAAGGGGGGAATGATGGTCTAGTAATTAATTGTAAAAGGGGTGCATGGAGCAAAAAAAAAAGTTTGACTTCCTCGAAATTTGGGATGATTTGTTCTATCCTGATTGTTCTAAGGTATCGTTTTTGGAATAGTCTTTTATATAAGCAGAATTCATTATTTCTTTCAACGAGAACGTCTTAAAACATGTTTGCTATTGGTTGGTATTGTAATTTTTGTTGGCAATGAAAACTTTTCTTATTGAGATATAATTTGTACTTAGCTATATATATACTTTGTTGTGACATCGATTCCCAACATTTCAAACCTAGGAACCACTAGCTGAGTTTTGACAGGAAGTTTCACGTCGCCTAGACATTTCAGTGCCTGTTGATGAAGCTAAAATATACGTTTAAAATTTATTCATTCTAACACTGGAAGTTTTACATACATCAGATAGAAATGATACTGGACAAATGTCAAAAGACCAGTGAAAATGACAGAAATTACACTGTGATTGAAAATCCTTTTTCTAAATATAGTAATTAAATGTAGTTTAGTTAAATACAGTTTTTAAATTAAATATAGTTTTTAAATACTTTTTTAAATATACTCCTTTTCTGCACCTACTCAGAAATTAGTAGAACTTTTATGTAGAATTTATATATTTTTGAGTGCTAAGAAAGTTAATTAATTATTGATTAAAAATGAATTAATTCCATATAATTAGTAGAATTAAGATACATTATGTCTGCTTCGTACAAATACGTATCATCAAATATATGAAATATTAAAAAATAACATTGTTAATTTCTTTCTGGATATGCAAATAGTAATCTTGTAGAGACATTAGGGTATATTTTTGGAAGCAGGAAAGATGAAAAATAGCAACCCCCTTCGCCGAGAATCGAACCACGGACCTCTGGAATACCGGCCCAGCGTGCAGAACCACTACACCACGAAGGCATGCTAGGAAGGCGGGAGAAATACCTTATAAGCTAATTGTTACAGTTTTATAAATTTAAAATTTTACGAAAAGGGGAAGCTTAATGAATGATAGTATGTAATTGTGTATATAATTTAGTGTATTTAAAGAATTATTCCCATTTCTGATTGCGGATCATTCTATTTGTAAATCCGACGTAAACTTATTTTCTACGTTTTTAATACTAATTCAATTCCACATTTTAAAAGCGAACGTTTTTAAATGCAAATTTAAATATTTATACATGCAAAGTAGAAATGATCTAGACGGAAACATACTGTAAAGATCTAAACGTACTGTAAAGATTTTGTACAGTACGTTTTTACAAACATTTCCGGTTTTAACGAAAATAAGAACAGAAAATGTAAAGCTACTGCAGTTTCGACCTTGTATCGCGGAAAAAAATTAAAGACAGCAAAATGTAGAATGAGAAGGACAGTGAAATTACAACACAGGCAAATATTGGCATTGTTCTGAAGATATTATTAAAATCTCATTAGGTTGCGTAAAAGCGATTTTTCTCTAACCAGGTATGCAGCATAGAAATATCTTTCATTAATTACAGCAATGGTGCATATGTTTATAAAAATTCTCTGGTAAATATATTATAAGTTGCATGACTAAGGTACGTAGTAAATTATATCAATTATCAAATAAAATGAACTATTATCAAAAATGGAAAGAAAATGCAAATTTCGAAAAAGCACTGACGTTTTTTTTTAATAACTGTTACTTGTGAACTGTTTTTATTTGAAAGATAAACTAGATATTTTACGTAATGTCCAGTGGCGATAGCTCTGACGTTTGACTAATTTTTAAGCAAAGCAGATGATAAATATCTTCGAAGTGTAACATACAACTACAAAAAATGGAAAGACTGTAAGTTATAGAATCTTGTAACCCCAACAATATTATCAGAGTTTTGCATATTACTAAATAGGTGTAATGCTGCCATCACGTCACATTGTAACGTAATCGCAAAGTGAAATATGTTCAGGTATGAGCCACTATGTATTTTAGATGCCCGCTGCCGCAAGGACACTACAGAGTTACAAATATCCAAACTTTCTCTGGGCAAAAGGTAAGCAGATATAGATATAGTAGATAGGTATAGATAGTTTCCAAAGATAGGCAGCCAGCGAGTCTAACCCCTGGTTTAACCAATGTATCGATTAGGTGATTCGATTTCATAAACACTACAATATTATATTTCATCAGATTCTCCAATGACATCTGTTACCTCATTCGTAAAGATTCCTAAGGAATCCCATGGTTTATAGGACTAAAGAATAGTACAGGGACTTTATCTTCTATTTTTGCAATAAGTTTGTAAAAAATAAAATTAAAACACCCCGAAATAACAGTTTATCAATAACCTAACATTCTAAACCCTAACTATTGTCCGCTTTAAAAATAGCGCTGATAAATAATTCTGGATCGAAAGCTGTGCTTTTCTTCTTTCTGAATAAGACGCATTCTCATTCTGTAATTAAAAAACATCGTAAATACCACCGAAAACACAATTCTAAATGCAAAATGAATAATATTTGTTCATAACAAAGATAAGAGCCTTCAACATTTCTTTTACATGGGAAAGAACTCAACACAGGAATATCCAGCATCTGGAGGAACTGGTATTACGTAAAATCCCTTTTTATTCATTTATTTAGCAAAATTCTAAAACTTTTCCGTAACTCGAAATTGAAAGCTTGAACTTATAGTCTAACACATCGAACTGTTTGCTTTTGAAAGAGGAGGGGAAGAGAGAGAGATGGTGGTGTGTTGTATTTAATTATGGCAAATCACACTAGGGCTATGTGCCTAAGGGGAGGGATGCCTTCGTGGAGAACTTTCTAAGGGAAATTGGCTCGTATACACGTGATTCATGGGGAAAACCACGGAAATGCCCATGCAGCCAGTCCGCAGTCCGTTCGCGGGATTCGAACCTCGGACCGAACTACCAGTGTTCAGCGACTTTACCGCTCGGCCGCTGGTGGGCGGGAAAAGAGAGAGAGAGAGAGACAGAGAGAGAGAGAGAGACAGAGAGAGAGAGAATTTGAGAAAGAGAGAGGAATCCATTTTTGGCTTCATACCAAATCGTGGCAGTTAGTGATGAAGATGTAATACTTTTATTTTCCATGCAAATCACTAATGCCATTGTTGGCAGGGATAACAGAAGCTTGAATTACAAAAGAAAAGAAATATTCATTTTTAGTTTGTCTTGAATTTCAAAATATAAACCTCAGTATCTTCCCAGAGGTAACTGACGCTCTTGGCTTCATCAAACAATGAACTAAGCTTCGCGATAAGAAGTGGAATTAGGAGCTAGTTGCTCCCGACATAGCTACAATTTTCATGGAAGCATTGAAGCAATTTAAGTTTCTTTTCATTAAAATTTTCTCAATTTATTAATTAAAAACACATTTATAAAGGGTGGGATATTCAAATTCTTCAGTTTTTCTAGGCCTTGAAAACTATTCCAGATACGAAAATACTATGGAATATAATATCTGCGTTTTTATTTTTTGTTTAAAGATTAGCATCTTTTTCCCTCCGAGAATTTTATTACTTAACGAAATGTTAAAAGGGGTTTTATTATTTAGTAAGATGTTAATAGGTATTTTAACATTAAATCTTATAGGATAACAATAATACTTTTAATTCTTTTACTGCGCTAGCTATTTAATTTTAACTGTCAAATTCATTAAGAACCCTTAATCTGTCTTTTGCAGCTCTTTTCAAACTTAAAGATATTTTAGAGTGTAATCTTAAAGCATTGTTGTTAAACGCTGATGTTAACGATGTTTTCTTTTCCTTCAAAGATCTTTTGAAATTTTTAATAGTGCAGTAAAATCTTGCCGAACGCGAAGGTTACGTCATGAGCGCATTGCGCGTAAAAGGCAAAATTTATTTCTGTAAAGTTAAACTTTCCATGGGAAAAATGGATTAAGTATAGCTCAGATAAAAAAGTGCGTATAATTTATGCGAACTTGAATATTATTGTAATTAAAAGAGACAAATGAAACGTATGCTAATTGGAATGATTTCTATTACTGTTTATAAAGTACAAGATGCAATGCCGCCATGACGGTATAGTGGTTAGGAAAGCCTACTGCGGTACCGAAGAGCCTGGTTTCGAATCCTGGAGAAGGCACAGATGTTTCTAAATGTATAGCGTCTTTGCGGCATGGGGCACTCTAAATATATGATGAAGTGAAAGTCCTATTATGTTGTTTGGTGCATGGAGGTAGGAAGTTAGATGGAGTGGCCCTAAATTGGTTTCCCCATACCCTTCTTTGAAGCACTGGCGATCCCTTCTTTGGTGGCCAAAATATTGGGTAATTTACCATTGAGTTTAATGGGTTTTGACACGATCGGATGTAAATATTTTGTAATTACGTCTTAAATATGCATATAACTGTATATATTGTCTTTTTCTACAATACCTCAGAGTCCTAAGTATATGAAAAGAATACATTTTTAAATAACATTTCATTCTGAACGGAATTAAATGCTATACTTTTCACAGAACAGTTTGCTCAGAATGGTTTAATTTGAAATATTTTCACAAGTTTCCGTTAATTACATTAGAAAAAAATTAAGGTAATTCGATTTGATTCGGTTAAGGATTACAAAAATTAAGATCAAAGTTTATTGTATTATTAAAATTATGCATTATTTCTTTTCTATTTATAGAGCTTCTTCCTAAAATACTTTCTGAAATATGACATGATTTTTTTAGCCTCTGAGGCATCTTTTAAATCGAAAACTCTAAGTCAATTTATAATTAATACTCTATTCGGTCCATTTCAAATGAGAGCACCTTTTAATTTAATATCGAAATACTTTAAATAGTACTTAACTTTCTCTGAATATTTCTGAAATGGAATAAAATAAGGATTATTTTTTAAATATTATTTAAAACTTGTAACTGACTTATATAAGGGGAATAATTCTTTTAATTATACTTATTAGATTTTTTTTACCCTTAATTTCAACAATACATATTCCAAAACTCTTTTTTATTACTTTCTTAAGTACGCATCTCATAGAAATTGCTTTACAATACCTTTTAACAGATTGCTTTCCAGTACGAACAATTCTTGCTTAAATAGTTTTATAACGTCTTTGTCAACAGGATGTCAATTTATGTTTACAATTCAATGTTAAGGTTATTATATATTTAGATAATATTTATAATCATTATAAAATTTGATGCATTTAATAATTAGATTTCTTCACATTTACTTTCACAGTTATTTATGAATGAAAATAAATCCTTCATCTCAAATGCATTTATAAATAATTAAATAAATATTTACGTATTTTGTTAGAGGCAGATACATGCTTTTTGGAAGCACATGCATGAATACCCATATATATTTATTTCATATTTTTCATTTCCGGCATGTGGATATCTTTAATTTCTGTGCATTCACTATATTTTTCGAGTAAAGTAATTTACACTAATTTTAAAAAGTACGTGTTACAATAATATGTGGATGTGAAAAAAAATTGTTTTATTTAAAACATTTTGGCGTCTGGAACATAAAATAAAAGTAGCGAATACTGTATTAAGGGTATCAAAAAATCTATACAATTTTAAAGGTAAGGTGAGGTATTTTTCAATCTTTTTGCTAAAATCTATATTTTTGTAGTTCAACAGCTTGGAATTTTATAAAACAAATTCATAATCAAAATCGCTGTTGTTAGTTATCGAAAAATAACCAAGATGTGATTTTTGCGTAAATATCGCTAAACTATACAAATTGCTATTATCCATCATACTAGGAATGTATCTTTTCTGCGGCAGTGTCCCGTTTTTCGATTTGTATAGAACTGTCGTGTGTCGAAATACTATCAGAGCTTCTGAATGTAAACAAAAAACACCTCATCTGGTGACCGAAGCTTCGAAGCAGTGCTTCACTTCTAGTACCGGTTTGGCCACTCCTTCCTTTCTTACCTCCATGGTTTGGAGGTAGGGGAAAGGGGTGAGAGACACTCGGACCTTCCTTGAAGCTCTGATAATCACTCTTTCATGAAATTCAGAGACAAAATAACAACAACAGTAACATAATACAATGCCACCCAATGGTTAGCGTCGCTTACTGCTGTGCCGAAAGGCCCGGGTTCGAATCCCGGAGAAGGCATGGATGTTTGTAAATGTATAGTGTCGGTGCGGCATAGCGGCACTCCAAATATGCGGCGAGCCGAAAATCCTCTCGTGTGGTTTGGTGGAAGAGAGAGGTGGGAGACTCTTGGACCCGCCCCTCCGGGGTGCTTTTCATCAAAATTGGGGCCGGAACTGAGCTAAATCGTTCTCTCACCTGAATGGTGCACCTGGCTGTTGCCAAAGCCAAGCGTAATCTAGCGCTCCTTGCCACGAAGAATTTTGTGGGCTTGGGCTGACAACGTTAGACAAGTGAGCATAAGCAATAACAACAACATAATACAATTATTTTTTTAAATAGCTGGTGATTTTTTGCTTTGGGCAGTGTGTGAGGCAATTCATTAAACATTTCTCTGTAAGGATTGCAGAATTGTTTAATACATCTCATAAAGCGTCCTTTTTCTTTCTTCACTTAGGTCAATCTCCATTACAAAATCAGACAATTCCAGTGCCATTTTAACAATTCGTTTAACTTTTGGTACGTTAAAGGCTCTTTATTTTCACTATTCACTGTATCATTTTACTATCAATTTCTCCGTCGATTGGTGTTATATGATTATCCAGTTCTTCATTAGCCATTTTACAATCGTCATTCTCGACTAATTCTTTAATATTTCCTTCTTCCATGTCTGAAAAATCCTTTGCCGCGTGTAGTTTTTCTAATTTTTACAATTTCATTTCCGTCATTTTTAATTGATTGACATCCTTTAAAATTGTTGACAGTTTCTAGCCAGCACTGGTGCCAGCAAATATCATTGTTGATGAATTCACTTCTTGTAATGTGAGTTTAATCATTTCTGTGCAGTGGCTTATGAATTGCTTCCAAAATTCCATTAGTGTTCCGTGCTTTCCTTAGTCTAGAGTTTTATCTGCAGACATGTAAACATGCCTGACATAAGCTTTGTGTGTTTTTACGATTCCCTGATCCAATGGTAGGATTAAGGAAATGACGCTCGATGGAAGGAATAAAATCTTTACATTTGGATAGAATATTGTGAGGGTTTCAGTACCGTGTACTGGAGGATTGTCGAGAATTGGGAGAATTTTAAAGCTCAAGTTTCGCTGTTGTAAATAATTTTTGATTGCATTGATGAATGAATTTTTAAACCAGTCATCAAAGAGGACAATAGCAATGCGGCCGACGCTGTGCACTGTATGCGTATAACTGAAACCATCCCTTGAACCAAATAAGACAATTAAGAAAACCCAAAGTCGCGTTCCGCAAGGTCCAAGTTAGGCAATTGTTTAATGTATCTGATTATTACTGATCTCTACAATTCATGAGAAAAATTAATTAAAATATCCTTATCAGTGATTTCTCTAAATATCAGTAAAAGCCCCATTTACAACACAAAATGTCCGCATAAACAATTATACCTCGCAGTTTCAAACGACTCCTGTCTTCCGTGAAAGTAATCATCTTAGAAAATGCGATTGATGGTGACATTTGATGTATGTCCCGTTTTGGAACTATGGACCTGTGAGGCTTTGTTACACCTGCTATCAAAACATAGGTTGTGTTGCTACAATTGTTTTCAATTGGTGAAGTTTAGTTATTACTGTTACAGATTTGAAAGATACATGATTATTTTAATTGCGGGGAAAATCTCGCTCCGTTTCGCTCAACTTCAGTTCATACTCAAGTAACTGTTTAAATTTTTGAGTATTTCATATCCTACTCAATACAATACTATTTCAGTGAATCATTTATTATCACATAATTATTTTTAGGAAAATATTTTTTATTCAAAAAAAAGTTAAAATTCCCTTCATGTGTTTACGTTCTAAATATTTTCAAAAGATGATGCATTGAAAATTCTTTAGATGATTTAATTTTACCCTCCATTTCACAAGTACGAAAAGTAGTTTCAAGAGAAATCCAAAGTTTCTTTCAGAAATCCATCATTCTGTAGACGAAACACGGCTATTTGATTTATTGAATATACACTGGCCATCAAAATTAAAGGCTAATGACAGAAATAAAACATAAATGTTATGAAAAAGTATTAACAGAAATTTGAGCAAAAGCATTAGTTAACATAAATTACAATGTTTGGCAGTTGATTATTCAAAAATGTTGAAATTAAAGTCAAATTTATGGAAATTGGAAAATTATCGAAAAATTAAGTCACCTCATGTGGAAAATTTTTTTCTTTAATATGTTATATATTCATCTCGGGCAGATATGAATACCTCACGTCTTGATTTCATAGCCTTTACCGACGTGTTGTGGAAGTGCGCACCGCTCTTCTAAAAGTCCACCTTTCAGCTCCTGCAGGGTCTAGGAAGAAATTTGGCGCGGTAAGGCATCCCGCAGGTGCTCAATCGGGTTTAAGGCGGCTGAGTAAGGTGGCCCATCCATTCGAGTGATATCTTCTGTTTGCAACCATTCTGCCACCACTAATGCTCGATGAAGCCCAGCTTTGTTATCCATTTGCTAAGACTCTGGACCAACATCACGCCTAAACAGTTTAACTTAGAGTTCCAGAGCCTCGCCCGTATGTCCGAGCGGTTACAGAACCTTATTTGAAAGACAGGCAGCTCGGTGCGGTCATTTTTCATGATTTCTTCCAAAACCATTAAACTGCGGTCGCAGAAAAGAGATATTTCGCACACAAAGGCAAGTTGCATGTTCCTTCCTCTCTCTAGATCGAAACACGTCTAGAATCACTGTTCAGACCATATCTGAACTCATCAGTAAACACCATTCGTTGATTCGATTAGTGTACATTAGTACGTACACAAACAGATGTATAACTGTTTTGAGAGTACGGGATGCACTTTGAAATTCAAAACTGCTTTCAAGGAAGCCGCAGAAATAAACCCAGCAAGTATTTTCGTATAGCATTAATCATGAAATAAATAATAGTTATAAATTAAATTATTTATGCTCTCAGAAAATCTATGCTTTTCATTCTGATAAATGTTAGTTCTTGTAGCCGAAAAACAGAGGATGAAATACCCTAAAAGTAACTTTACATAAAAAAAAAGAAATATTAAACATTTTATTTTCTATGCTGCAACATCACATCATTTGAATTTGATATAAAAATATTTATTTACTTAGTTTTATTTAGACTAAAATGACACGAGATTAAATTAAATAAATAAATAAATAAAACACTGACAAAAACCTTGACCAGCGCATTCCAGCATACGTATCAGGGGCATGGGTCACAAAGAGATCAGGGTTGGTGATTGTGCAGTTGTAATGATCAATGCAAAAATGCTATTTTTTCTTTACAAAGTAATAAGTATTCATTCTTTTCTGTTCGTCTAAGATAATGAAAGATTCAAAATGTAAAATAAACTAAATTTACAAATGAAAAATATTCTCCCCTTCAAGTGAAAATTGGAAAAACATAGTGAATTAAAGTATATGCTTTTTTTTTTTTTTTAAATTTGCAATTCTTTAAATTCTTAGTGAAATGAGATGTAGGGCGTTTTAATAGTAAAAAACCGCCTTTGATTTCAACCGAGCAAAAAGAAAGAAAATTCTGAAAGGATTCAGATTTTAACTTCGCACCAGAGGATTTCTTAAGCGTTTTTTATGCTCTCGCTGAACATCGCAAGTTACCAATCCGCTCTTAGATTCGCTTCTGCTAATACACTTTCTTTTTGTCTTTCTATCTTTATTGTAAAGCATCGCTTTCTTCGCCCTTACACCACTTGAAATTCAAGAGTAAGATAAAGAAATATTTAAAAATAGCATATCTTTAGAACACCCGATAGAGTATTTAGGGTTGTTATACTTTTTTTTTTTTATTTTTTATTTTTTTATTCGCTATATTATTTCTTTGAGAACTAGCCGCTCGAGTGGCCAGTCGCCTAGAAGAGTTATCATAAAATGAAAAAAGTATATAATGATTCTAGTGAGTTCAGCTAGTATAATTTCATAAAAATGTTTATATATCTATATTTTCGGGTGGAGAACTACACGGATTAAAAACTGAGTGGCTTTAGGCACCGTCGTTTCTCTGCAGTGCGAGGAACGTACTTACACACGAACAGATTCTTTACGATTTAATTTTTTTAAATAATACCTCGTGATAATATTTGGTGGCAACAATTATAAAAGTGATTCGGACACAAAAATGAGATGGACCAAAAAATGAGTTTCGAGAATAATAGCACTCCTCTGGTGCTCATACCCGAATAAAATAAAATACAGTTAAGTTTTAGAAATAAAGGCGGATGTATTGGGGGGGGATATTGCTTTGAAACGCACATTTCGTGGTGCGCAGATATCAGTTCGGCGAGATGACCCGTAGAACTATTTCACACATCAAACAAAATTTGTTTTTGTTGAAGTGAAAACTGTGAATGCTGTTAAAATGAAAACTATCGGATTATAAAATGAAAATGAGAAAAAGATATTGTTGCGCTTCTATAGAAGGGTTCGTGAATATGGAAGCGCAACAATATCTTTTTCGTGAATATGGAGTAAATGTGGATTGATTGACGACGGCAATGTATCAAAACACTATTTATTTAGCCAGTATTACTCAGGACAGCTCCAGAAAGACGTTTACAGCCGTCAAAAAACTACTATAAACACGCTGAAACAATCAGAAACACAGCCTTCAGGCTACAACGGTGAAGACAGCTTCACGGCAAAGCAGAATCTCCAGCCTTCAGGCTATCAGGCTATAACGGTGAAGACGGCTTCACGGCAAAACACCAGAATAACAGCTTCCGACTCTGTTCGGTTGTTCTCGGAATTCAACGTACTCTCGAGACTCCCCGCGCTACAACTCGCGATGCACTCGACGATACACTCCATAGATTCGACGATGCAATCGCTAGACTCGCAATACTCTGACGATCAACTCGTTAGACGAGGCAATGATTGACTCACTCATTGACTATTAATTGACTGACTGATCAAGCAAGGTTTATATAGATTTTGCGCTGCCTTCGAGAACATTCTGGTCCAAGCCGGTCAGAATTTGTTCTAGAAGGTTCTCCATATGTCTATGGTATATCGCCAAATGGGCAATTTCACGCCAAATATGGCAGCCCTACCTTCCCTTAACAATTTCTGGCAACCCTAAAAATGCTTTGCGGGGAAGCTATGCACTCCGTTTAGTGTTTAGCTTTAAATAAATTCCTAAAATAAAATTAACACGATTTTAAATCTAGCCTAACTTCATGTTCCATAAAAGCTCCCAAAACTCTCAAATTGCTACTATATATCGATAGAAAATCCGTGCCTATTTTTTAAAGCATATTTTTTTGAAAAAAATTCTAGCTTAGGAATTTAAAATTTTGTTATGATTTTCTCCAATTTTTAGTTAAGGATATTAACGCCCCTCACATTACTAATGAAAGTTATCGCTAACACATTTGGCAACGAACAGCATACTAAAGACAAATCACCTACAAAACATGCACTTATCTACTAGACATTGAAGAGTTCAGATTACAGTCTAGCCCATCCAAGATATTAACATATTAAAAATATTAAAAAGCTGTAGAGACATTAGGAAATGCAGGATACTTTGAAAGCTGGAAAGATGAAAAATGAGCAATACGCTCGCCGGGACTCGAACCTTGGACCTCTCGAATACGCGCCGAGTGTGCTAACCGTTACACCACGAAGGCATGCTGGAAGGAGGGGGGAATACCTTATATACTCCGCCTTTTAAAGTGCGACTAGGGATTAGGGAACTTAATGCTGGTGGTGAAGAATCACCATCCACCACCTTTTAGTTCGGGCGCCACTGTAGATTCTTTAGGTTAATTTGATGCTGAAGACTTGAAAAATGAGCAATATCCTCGCCGGGACTCGAACTTGGACCTCTCGATTACGCGGCGAGTGTGCTAACGTTACACCACGAAGGCATGCCGGAAGGAGGGGGAGAAATAAAAAATTATAAGGTTACAAAGAAAATGTAGTCTGGTCGAGGAGCGCAGATACACAGGAAACAATTTTACGTTAAGCAGCAGTTGCCATTGTCCTGCTAGTTTAATAATAAATCCTCCGAACGTAAAAAATATGGAAGATAAAATCTTACAGTTACTATAAGCTGTTGAAAATGGCAAAGCCAAATAATAGGAAAACGATGTGCTGATTAATTCATTATAAATTAACTCCACGTGGAAATTTACGCACTTTTTAATGAGAAAATATTTAATTATTAAAGTGTAGCCGTGCATTTATTTTTATTAGATCGCTTGTGCACGAGATACAGAGATAATACTTCCTGTTAGTGGCAGTGTTTTATATTTTGCGAAGACACAAAATCAGCGAACTGAATACAATAAACATATCAAAGAGATTTCTTTTGAGATGTTTCGAAATAATATATTCTTATATCCAAGTAAACTAATGTATCGTTATAATTTCAACAAAAACGAAAGCAAAGAATTAGTGAAGAATAGGTCTATTTATGGAATATTATTTATTATATGCATAACAAATATTAATACGCAAGGAATTCCCGAGAGTGCGTACAAATAAAATGTTCTACTTATTCGAGAATTCTCAGATATGCCATGAATATGTAAAAATTTCAGAATTATTTATTGATTTTAGTATTATTATTCATTAATATAATCAATATTTTATTTAATTTTCGAACTAAAGTGACAGATGTTTGTTCTCAGACCTGATAGGAGAGGTGTTTTTCATAGCTGCTTTCACTAGATGTGGAACAATTAGAAATATCAAAACAAATTCTGTATAATGCTGTAATTACCTTGGAGAGAGATTAGGTTTCGAGAATCCTTAATCCCCATTCAAGATGATGAAATTTTTGGGTCATTTTTTCTTAATTTGAACCATTTTAAATATCTAGAGAATAGTAAGCAACACAGCTAAATGCTATATCCATCCTATCTTAATTCAAAAGGAGAAGCTTTCTCTCCTAAAATCGGATCCTTATAAAAGCATATAATAATATGCAATTGAAATAGTTTTAAAGCTGTGTTTTTTTAGCACTTTTCTTATTACTTATATGCTGTTGTTGTTATGACTTATCTCACTTGTCTGACAGAAACACAGCAATCCCAGGAAGTTCATCGTGGCAAGGAGAGCAAGATTGCGCCTGTCGTTGGCACCATACAGAAGACATTGCTCAATTCCGTCCCCAATTTTGAAAAAGAGCACCCCGGGACGTATCCATAGAGTCTACCATCCTTCTTCTCCTACCACCAAGCTCTTGAGACGACATTCAGCTCGCCATGTATTTAGAGTGCCCCTCCCCTGCCGCAAAGACATTATACATTTACAAACAAATATTAATACGCAAAGACATTATACATGCCTTCTCCAGGATTCGAACCTGGACCCGTCGGTATCGCAGATGGCTCCCCTAACCCCTGTACCGTCTGGGCGTTTTATTACTTAGATATCATTGGCTTATATATTTTTTCGATGTAATAACATATAAATAAGCTCATTATTTAGCAATAATTTTAGTTTAGTTATTCACGATTGAACACTTAGTAATATGTAACTGTATCCTTTAAGCGACCATTTATTTTAATATTTAAGTAAGCAAACTTCTTATGAAGCACAAAACGTATAGAAAGGTTTATAATTAATATACAGAGGTGGTTTTTCAACCTATTTTTGCTCTATGGATGCCTCTGACCATCGCTAGAACATTATTCTTCCCCTTGTTTCTAAAAATCTAAAAATACATATATTTATTCTGATTTAGATTATTTTTTATTTCCGTTTTATGAATTAAAAAAAATAAAAAGTATAGAAAATCTTGATAAATATAAAAACTTGAATAAAAGTAATTTTTCATATTCATAAACTAAAATTAAGTACTTAGCAGCTAAATAAAAGGTTGACTTCATTCCTGAAACTATGCAATTACCGCTAGGTGGGGAATTTTGCCTTGGTTGCGAAAACCTGATTTACAGTTTAATTTTAATGTAAGTTATGTGCGTTTTAATGCTTTCAGAAAATATTTTTTTAATGTTATAATATAATAAGTAAATTCTGTATGTGTTTAGGTAAGACACATAAGGTAAGAACTCATAAGGCATTCAATTTGCAATCCTGAAAAAATTTCTAATTTAGTAATAAGTTTAATCGTTTACAGCACTGTTAAACAGCTGAAATTATTTAAGATTAATCATTTTTAATAAGAAACAAATTAATCTTTTTATACTGTTTAATATTTTGATTTATTAATTACTCTCTAACAACATTACTCTCAAACCTGTTATCAATTAGTAACAGAGCTTTCATATTCTGTTTTAACTGTAATTTATCAACATACAATGCAGTTCATTAACCAGTACTATGACCTTAAAAATGTGGTGATGTTTAAGATTATGTATTAGTTTTAAATTAATTTAATTTAGTTAAAATCTAATAAATTTTTAACGTATGAAAATTAAAGTTTGATCTTTTGCCATGCATATTTTTCCTAAAAGAAAAACTGAGAAAAATTGTGCTTCTTTTTCCGAAAACGAACCGTCACATTTCTTCCACAATTCATAATTTAAAAAGTGAATGCACGGTTTATGCAATAACAAATGAAATAATGAAGTAGGTAATATATATCTGAACGCAGAAAAATATTTTGTGGTTGAAATTTGTTTATTAATTAAACATAACTTAAAAAAACATACAAAATTAACATTGTAAATTCATCTTAATTAGTTATAAGCAAGTATTATAAAAACCCTAAGCTGATAATCAAAAGACTTCTTTAAATACGCTTTGTTTACATTAGCAGTGGCTCAAAAGGTCTGCTGTTTATAATTACATTAAATGAAATCTTTGTATTTTTTTAATTCTATTTGTAAATTAATACAAAAATTTTGCTTGATTTCTTTCTCACCATTATGATTTTTAATGGTTTCATTTTCTTTAACGTTAACTTTTTGCTTTCAGTTCTATTTCTGTTATTTACTTGTTACGAAGGTAAATATTAAAATATTATCACTTGGCTTACGTCGCACTGAAATCGTTAAAAATTAAAAGGGTATACCTATATAGAAATCTGCTTATTCTGGTCATTAAAACATACAATTACAAGCTTGCATTTGTATTATGAAGCTTTAAATTTTAAGAAGAAAAATGTCTCGTTACATAATTAAAAATTTCATTTGCAAAGTATTAACCACTAAGACAGTTTTACCCTATGAATTTATAATAAAATATTTTCATAAAACGCTCAATTTATTTTACAGTTTCAATAAAATGATGCCTTTTAAAATATTAATTCTACAAATCGTAATGTATTTCAGTTAGAAAATAAACGTATTCTTGACATAAAATAAAATTTGGGTTATATAAAAAGGTAAATTTGCAAATGTGCAGATATACAGAGCCAGAATTTGATTTAAATATAAGCTTTATATACAGACAAAAGGAAGTTGATATAAGAAAGCTGGGAATACAAATAAGAAACAGAAAACTAAAATTAATGCATCCCTCAATAAAACACATTTACAAACGTATTTTTAGCATTATTTTATTTTAATAAATAATGAAAAGTCATAAATGCATTCGTTCTCAGTTATATTTCTAATCGAAATTATTCAAAAATATATATTAAATGTTATGTAATAAAAATAGTTTTAATGAAATATGGAAGAAGTACAGAACTACATTACTTGCAAATGATAGTAGAATATTTATCAAGAATTCAATCAGAGATTTCAAAACATGGAAGTGTTACGTTGGATAATTTTCACAATATAAAGTAATATCTAGAAATTTTCAGAAAATAAAATGCAGTGTTTTTGAGTTGATAATATTTTAATATTTACCTTCGTAACAAGTAAATAACAGAAATAGAACTGAAAGCAAAAAGTTAACGTTAAAGAAAATGAAACCATTAAAAATCAAAATGGTGAGAAAGAAATCAAGCAAAATTTTTGTATTAATTTACAAATAGAATCAAAAAAATACAAAGATTTCATTTATTTGTTTATTTATTTATTTATATCAAAAATAGAATAGACTTTAATCTTCTAAAGTTAAAAGTAAATTGAAGTCAAAGCAAGGCAATTCCTCAAATATTTAAAATATAGAGTAGTGAATACGAAATAGATGAAAGAAAGAAAACGGAAAATAGTGAAAATTAAAATAATAATATTCAATCTATTAACAGAATTATAAATACAATGTTATGGAAAACAAAAACAGTACTCGCCAAATTAACTTACTTATCTCAACATATGAACACAGAAGGATGACTTAAAAACAGGACACTATTTATGCGTGAAATTGATATAACTCATAGACACACTATTCAGCAGAGAAAGCGGCGTTTTTCCTTCAGAGGAGGTTTCTCTATACGCCGTGGAGAAGATGTTAGAAGAGAGAAAATGACATGAAGATGATCGGAGAGAGAAAATGATCTCAAGTGAGAAGGATAAAACAACATTCAGATAGCTTCAAATATTCACTACAACAATTACACAAATTTTCAAAGGAAATAATGATCAAGCAATTATTTTCAGTATAAAGCACAGAAATGAAATGCTATTTATAAATCTTAAACTAAAAAATATAGAACAATTTTAAACATTCAATAATGTTCGATTTAAACTTGCATACAAATAAAAGATTAAACTGAAGGTAATATTGTTATGGAATGAATCAACGAAAAATGCCTAATTTAATTAATTCTAGTAAATGGTTGGCATCAAAAATGACAAAATAAATATCATTTAGTTGCCAAAAATAAAACGAAAATTTTCTAAAAATGAGCTTAATAATAATAAAAAAATTCTCTTCCGAAGTCTAACATCCATAAACGTATCTCATATCGAGGACGCAATTCTCAATTTTAAGCAGAGCAAAATTTAGACTTGATAAGAACTTAAACTATTTGAGATATGGAGCATTTATAAGTTTGCTATAATACATTTTAATACTATTTATACTATATTTTAATTTTTGGGGGGCCCCCAAGAAAGAGGGAGCCCTACGATATAGCTCGTGTAGCTTATATGCCCTGATTTAAGAGCTACCCCCTCACACACAAAAAAAAGGTAAATATATATTCGTTAGACAAATAAAACGGTAGAATTAAATAGCATTTTAACTGAAACAAAATTAAAAACAGGCAATTATTAAGCAGTGAAGAACATAAACGCTATATGAGGGATGTGGAAGATGCCAACATTAAAATCGAGAGAAGATGCAGAAAAATTCTAAGTGGAGAGACTACGATCAGGCTGAAATCAATCACGCTGTTGGATGAATCATCACAACACGGGGAATACCTCACGAATATAGGTTGAAAGCGTTAACAACCTTCTCACAGACAGAAGAAAATAACCAGTAACACACACATACACACAACAGAAGCTGACCTAAAGAGTTGGAAGCACCTGCTTTGCGACCTTTTGCGATTCTCGGGTCTCTCTTTCTCGTGAGATAACTACAACGCTTTTGAATTAATTCGCCTTTCTAGCAATTACATCACGCCGAAAAAAGAGCAGAGCAGTAGAAATTATGCAGCAAAACAAAACATGGACTCACCTTTCGTAACCGTGAATTATCCTTTCACGTCGTAAGCCTAAAACATATCCAACAGAAAAACAAAAATGCACTCAGTCGACACCAGCCTCACTTCTCGCTGCCTCGGTCGAGTTTAATAGGGAGAATGTCAGCGGAGAATCGGATCGAAGATCGACCGGAAGCGGACCCTAGAGATCTCCCGGTTCCGGTTTCGGTTTAATTCTCGAGGCCTGTCTCGGAAGCGGTCCCCAATCGCCCCAAACTGGTCTCGATCTGTCGAAAGTTTCTACCTCAACCGCAGAAAAATCTCTCCCTCAGCAGCAAGCGTCGTCTGCAAAGGTGAAGTGGTTTCTTTCTCTACCAAAAGCGGGAGGCACGGCGGCTGTTAGAATGGCCGCGGCGTTCTGCCGGTGTTGCTGCATTATTCAGAGGGGAGGATCTCGTGACGTCACGGCATGGGAGGGGGTGGAGGTTCGAGGACCTCGGAAAGAACAGCGCTACTACTAGGCGAGGGGGCTTTAAACGAGGAAAACCCCCTTTTCGCCACATTTGGCTGCTTATCGTTTTTTGAGAGGTTAGGCAGCACAGCATAATAACGTTTTCCAATTTACGACGGGATTAGTCAATGAAGGGTGAAACATCTCTATGAATTTCTTTTTGGGGTACTAATTTCTTAAAGCGGTACTTTAAGAGAAAGGCGTATTTTACACCCCTTCCCTTTCCAGCAGTAATTAATTAAAATATTTATATACTTGCAACTGATAGCGTACAATTCATTTACTGCAAAACACCCTATTAATCTGATTACGAGCCATGTTTAATTCTTACTTCCGATACTCGCCACTGTGACAACTTCTATAAAAGGTCTGTTTTAATTTAATAGCTATATAAAACTATGAATTTTGTACTTCAGGAAGGAACTGTTATCCAATATTATTAATAAACCAATGAAAGAAAACAAGGTCTCTAAATGGTGAAATTAATTTCGTTTTTTCTGACCTATCTTAAAGAATTTAGAAATGAAAATGATTGACGTTAAAAACATTCGCAATGTTATCTCTCCGTTCTTCCAGTCAATTTACACTGCCAAATAGGTTTTTGCTCTACTGCAGCGATTCTCAACCGGTGGTAACTGTACCACTGGTGGTACGCAAGAGAAAAGTAAGTGTTACGAAAAAAAAAAGTATTTTTAATTATTAAATTCAAAAATCTCGTGAAGAAAAAGAACAATTGATAGAAATTTTCTGTGATCGAACTCTAGCTGAAGATTTCAAAAATAACACACTTGTTAACTTTAGGCTGAACTGAAAAAATGAACTTAATGGCATTCCAAATAAAGCTATTAAATGTTTATTCACTTTTTGCACAACCTATTTGTGTGAGCAAGGATTTTCTTTCATGTTATACTTGGAAAAAAAAAAAAAGTATACAGAACAAAATTAAAAGTGGATTCTAGTTCACGGTTAAAGCTAAATCAAATATAACCAAACATAAAGAAATTGATCTCTCTTAAACAGGCCCAAATTTTACAATTAATGTATTATAAGTTAAATTTTGATAATTAAAATGTTAGCCAATTTTTAATTTAACATTTCTTATGTGTGCACATTTAACACATATAGTCAATAGGTTGTGCGAATGGCAAAATATGTATTTTGTTAATATTTCTATTGAGAAATGGAAAAATAATCATTGTAAAATCTAGTGGTGGTACTAAAGTTTTTCAATTTTTGTTTAGATGGCACGCGTTAGTCAAAAGAGACCGCTGCTCTATTGCTTTAACATCCATGAGGCTTGGCAAACTGCCAATTCTAAAACACTGTGGACTTCACGTAACATTTTACTTAACATCTTAGTCTGTCAAATTGCAACGTACATTGCATATGAGTGTAACAAACCGATAGATTTAAAAATAATTCTCAGAAACTTTTTCTTTTCTTTTTATTTTTATCTTTCAAACCGCAGCAGCGCATAGTTAATTGACACTTGAAAAAAAAGTTGTTTAAAAACAATAACTTTTTTAAAAAATTACATAAATATAGGCCAAAAGCAGTTTATGAGTTGTAGAATCATTAGGTTTTTTTGAAGCAGATGACATCAAAAATTTTCAATGCCCTCGCCGGGACTCGAACCTGGACCTCTCGAATACCCACCTACGTTACACCACGAAGGTATGTTGGAAGGAGGGAGAAAATACCTTACATACCCCCTTCTTTTAAAGGGCTGCTAGGGATTAGGGAACCCAATCGCCAAATCCTGGCGGTGAGGAATTATCGTGCACCATCTTTTTAGTTCGGGGCCCCCTGTCGAGTCCTTAAGTTATTTTTGAAGCAAAAGACTTTAAAAATGTGGAATGCTCTTGCCGGGGTTCGAACTTGAACATCTCGAATACGCTACGAGTGTGCTGCTATACCACGAAAAAATGCTGAAAGGAGGGAGAAAATACCTTACATACTCTTCCCTTTAAAGGGCAACTAGGGATTAGGGGATCCGATCACCAAATTCTGGCGGTTCAAATCCTAGCGGTGGCCAAATCACCTTTAAATACCTTATAGTGCATAAATCTTATCTTGCACCACCATAAAATACCTTATAGAGTATTTATAATATGCATTACATTAAAATTTTGTTAAATATTTTTGCTTTAATAATTGAAAAATAATTGGTCTAGAACCATGTATTATTAATCTAGACTTAAAATTTGATCATATTAATAAAGATCCTCATAAAAGCGATGCGCTTTTATTTCCGGAAATAATGTCAAAACTTTAAACTTTTTCTCATTTTTCATGTCTCATTTTTCATGTATTAAATTAAAATTAAAATGTCCGGTTTTATTTGGTTTGTACTTTAAACAGTGTTCTTCTTATTCTAAATAATCTTTCCAAGGAGCATGTAATTTTACATCTTCTCTCTTAACCAGAAAAATGGTTACAAAATTGACTGGGCACTTACTATATGTTATTTGGAGAAGAGACATTAATTTAGCTAGACTTTTTTTCATCATTTCTAGCTTCATTTTTCTACAGTCAGTTTGCATTATTAATTTCAGTTGTGAAATATTTATTTCCAATATTCTTCCCAAATATGTGCCATAGGATTCGCATCTACATACATTTATTAGGGTTTATTTTTAATACTTCTCGAATATTGCCAGAGTTCCAGCATGCTTAGTGTAAATGTTTTGGCAGAATTAGGAATTATTCTGTAACTTAAGCTTTTGTTTTTATTATGCCAAATTTCGTTTTAAAATATCAGTATTTGTGTGTTGATTCTTTACAACATCAGTAAACTTAAGACCGTAGCTTCAAAGACCGACGAATACTTCTAATCGTAAAACTCCGCTTTTGCTATTGAAATTAATTTCCGTTTCCCAAATTCTTTTTTTTTTTTTTTTTTTTTTTTTTTTTTTTTTTTTTGGCATATCTGTATGCCAAAAAGTATATATTCAAATCAAAAACTTTAAATTAGGTTTTATTATCAAATATTACCTAATTCCATCATTCAGAATTCTTATTTCAGATAGATTTTGAAAAGAAAGCTTCGAAGCTGGTATTTTCAACTCTTCTTTTGATGTAACATTTTCAGTTCGCTGTCGGGCCATTGCATCTAGCATATACGATTACTATTTTAACAGTCTTTCCATTAACAAATATATTATACGATTAATAAAATTCAGTTTGCTTTAAAAAATATTTTATTACATCAAAAATTGCTAAAGACTTTGTAAGGTATTTTTCCGCTTTCTTATGATGCCTTCGTGGTGTAATGGTCAGCACAGCGCGTATTCGAGAGGTCTGAGGTTCGAGTCCTGGCGAGGGCATTTCTCATTTTTCATGTCTCCTGCCTCTACAACTTTAGTAACTTCTTTAGTAGATTCATTTATTTATTTATATGTTTATTTTCTAGTTACCGAGAACTAACTTTCGAATTTCTGAAAGCATACGCTTTTTATCTCATTGCACGAAGTAAAGTAAGCACTGTAATCGCGAAACATTTCGGGTATCATATTTCAACAAAAATATCCATTTTGACCTCTCTCGAATCGAACAATGTTTTTGCATTCAGTAGAGATCTGCGTATGCACGCACGTATGTATGTATGTATGTATCTAGCATAACTCGAAAACGAGTAGCCTCATAATGTTGAAGTTTTGTGTGTGGGACTGCTATAATATCTAGTTCTGCACCTCCCTTTTTTGTTGCAATCGGCAGACCTGGTCCATCGAGTTGATCGTCTGTCTAGTCTCGAGTTGGTCGTCGGTTGTATCGTGAGTTGGGGCGTCGAGAGTGTGCATCGCTGAGGTATCGAGTGTATCGTTTACTGGTTCGCCAGTTGTACCGTGGAGAGACTCGAGAGTACGTAGAGTTCTGAGAACGAATAAATCGAGTCGGGAGCTGTACTGTGGTGCTTTGCCCTGAAGCTGTCTTCGCCGTTATAGCCTGATAGCTGTGCTTAAGATTGTTTCAGCGCGTTTGCCGTTTCAACGATTGTAAACGTGTTTTTGGAGCTGCGTACATTAATATTAGCTAATAAATTGTGTTTTGATACTTCATCAAGTGCTGTTCTTGTTATTCACTCCAAATCCACGAAACCGTACGTAAGAAAACACAACAATATATACCCGGCCTCTTACACGGATATTTTATAAGTAGGTAATTTTTTTTTTTTTGCTTTAAAAGTGATTGAATTATATTGTTCTTTTGTTCCGGTTAAGATTTTTATGCCTTTGATTAATCTTCAGGCAATAGTCGAAGAACTACCAACAGTTTAAAAGTTTAACAGTCGCTAGGCCTAATGAAAGAGCCATTTGTTTACATTTGAAACTCTTAGTAGAATAGTGAATTAAGTCAGCTGGTGCATCAGTTTCAGCGATCGAACTTCGAATCATTCTTTGGTTTATGTTGCTTCTTAACTAAGGTGAGAGCAACCATATTATTAAATTAATATAAAGTATTTATAAGACTGGCATTTTGCATAAGTGAAATTTTTGATAAAAATAAATTTAACTGATTTTATTTATTTATTTAGAAAATATTTAATTGCGCATAAAAATTACATAAATGCTTCCTGATCTTCCAAAGTGTTACACTCATTAGTGAGCTCTAATCATCTAATTATGATTTAATTAAAATTAAACGTAAAAAAGAAAAGACAGAGAGTTTCAGTATAAATGCTACCAAAGATTTTTTTTTTTTTTTTAATTAGAACATTTTTTTTTTTTTTTTTTTTTTTTTTTTTTTTTTAATGTAAGCGGCGCAAATGCAGGTTAGAAAGAAATTATCCAGCCTGAAAATGGCGATAAAAGTGTTTCTTTATTAAGTAAAGGTGAAAAGTTTTAATATTCGAATGATATCAAAATTTTCTGTTAATTTAAAACAGCTAACTGTAACATGCTAATAAACAATACACTTTATAATTTAGAAAATAGAAGAAAAGTATTATGAGGTGTGGATTTGCAGGTTGCCAAGTGGGTTACTTGGAAACTTGCCCTTTTGACAGGAAACAACTTTTTCTCTGCAAAGCAACGATACTACCTTTTGGGGGGGATAGAGATAGTTTTTTTTTTTTTTTTTTTTTTTTTCCCTGTGATAAAATGATAACTGAGTTGTCATTAAAATTGCTCTTGTATTATTATTCTGGTTAGAAGCATTTTAATTCATTTCGCTAGGCTTATGAAAAATGTTGAAAATATTTGCCTGAAATAAGTCATTTGCCACAAATTGTTTGCACATATCAGAATTATTATTATTTTTTTACTATCTGGCATTTACAGAAATTGTGAGAAATATTTCGACGCATTATTATTTATTTTAACTGGTTATTAAGAAGTGGGATTATATATATTTTAAGTTCAATAGTTAACAATAAAAAAGATGACATCGCTTTCACAGTTTTCAAAATTACGGATGTATTTAGCTTAAGAATTTCTGCCCATTTTTATCGCAGGAAACTACCATTTGATACCTGGAAGAAATTAAGTTAACAGGAAGTGTAATTGATCTCGAGTACATAGATTAAGTCGACATTTTATCAAACAAGGTCAGTTCTCAGCAAATAACTTTTCCTTTTCTTCACAATAAATATGATTTAAAAAAAGGTTTTGATCTTAGTTATTAAATGTATTATTTTTTATCAGTTTTTGAATACCCCTCAAATTTCAGTAAAAGTTTTGCTTCAAAGTATAGATAACAGAAGTTCTTTTCTATTGTTAAAAGATAAAAAAAAAGTTGCTTTATGGACGTGAGCTAAAAAACTACATTGAGTGAAAAAAATTACTTAAGCAATTTCTGATGCTGTGATCGCAATGATACAGTTACTATAAATACTAGTAGAAATATATTTCAATGCATTCAGATAATATTAAAAAATGCTTCGAGGAAATCGAGAATGTCTAAATTCGTGTTTAAGTGACTACTTCAAGTCACTTTTCTGTAAACGTACAGAAATATACGAATTAAAATATGTACAAGAATAATTTTAACCTTGTTAATAACCTTCTAAAATATCTTAATCTCTACTTTATGGATATCAAGAGCTAATCTTAACAGAAAAAAAAATGAAATAGGAAAACGCTCAATTTTTGTATTAAAAGGCATGTTTGAGACTTGATAAACTCAAATCAGACTTGATAAAATTCTTTGAAAAAACATTTTTGAAGATTTTGGTGAACATGGCATAATTTATTCACTTGCTTAATACTACATATCGTTAAAAAGATTTTAAAATGAATTTTTAGGAAATGATTGTGCAATTAAATATTCATACACATTTTCATTTCATTAATGATACGGAAATCGATTTTACTAATTAAATACATATATATTAACGTAGTGCAAAATAAAATGGAACCAAAATGCGTTTAAAACTTACTCAAACTACATGCAAAATCCAAAAACACAAAGCATAGTGGCAAATTGCAAGAAACAGAAGGCAAAATATACCAAATCAAAAATGAAAATCAAATTTATATCTTTCGCTGAATCGTTATTGAGGTTTGGTGCAAACGAAAGAAGTAAATAAATAAAACAGCCTGTTTCTGATTTGACAAAAACAAAATTTAAAGCTTAAAATTTAAAATTAATATTAGAAAAACAATCAAAGTAATCTGTGTCTTTATCAGTATAATTCCTACAGGTCGAAGTATGCCCTGCCAAAAATTAAAAATTATAGCATCAAAAACATAGACAAATTTAAAAAAAAAAAAAGAGACAAATTCAAAAATATTTTGAGTAAGAGAAAATCCAAAGCAATTTTTCTTTTGCAAAATTGAAAATAACAAAACTACATGCAAATTTTGAAAACATACAGGCCGGGTTAGAAAATAATAGCATAAATCATAAACGAGCAAAAAAGCTTAAAAATATAAACGAGCAAAAAAGCTTAAAAATCTAGTAAACAGTTTGTAATATGAATGGGCTGAGTCCAAAAACATGTAAAACAGAAGTAATCCAATATATGTGTAAATAACAGAAATAAATAAAAATTTGTTCTAAAAACTAAAGGATCAAATGGTAGTTTTCTGCTATAAAATGTGCAGAAATTCTCACACTAAATGTGTAGGTAAGTTCCCATGTGAAGGTAAGTTTTTAAAATCTGTAACATAAGAGTAACAAACGTTTTGAAATGAAAAAATATATATATGCCTGCATAGTACCTGTAAAGAACAACTGCAAACAAAAAGTTACGGACGCCTTTCAAATCGCTCAAATGAACTACAAGGTGTCCAGATGAATAAAACAGCTATTTATTCAGTTAAAATGCAACAATGTTTATGTTAGTTTAAATTAGCTAACATAAACAACATCAAAATAAGCTTAGAAACACTGTGTTCTAAACATTACGTAAAAACGTAAGCATATTACTTAATGTCAACAGAAGAGTCGGGAATAGTTCTGACAAATACGTCACTTTTCCTAGAAGTCTTCAAGGACATCAACATCAGTTTTAGCTGACAGTACCAAAGTCTAAAATGTGTTAAGTAATTAATTTAGATAATCTGGAATTTTAAACTGATTAAACTCAATAAACATAATTTAAAACCAAAAAGTTCTATTGTAACATAAAAAATGTAAAAGTGAAAAGGAATAATTTGAAAAAAAAAAAAAAAAAAAACCATCGAATTACTTAGATTATGAATCCTAAAATGACACCAATCTGAGTCAAGTGAAGTGTTAATTCGCTTCAGTTGAACGAAAAGAATACGTTGTAGTATAAATTTGGGTATCAAACTCAATAAAAAAATCATTAAAGAAAGGTTTTAATGTAACATATAATGCATAGAAGTAAAAATGTATAATTTGAAAAAATAAATGTCTGAAAGATTTTAAATTACATCCAAAGGAGCGTTTATTTAACGTTTTGTGTGTTACCTTTATTTATTAAATATCACATTCTTCGCACTCAAACCATAAAATTCAGTTCAACAGCAATATCGCAAAATAATTCTAAATTGAACATATCTTTAGAATTTCCGATAAACAGTCTCACACTCTTGAGATAAAACTTTTTTTTTCGTTCAATATTGCCATTGCTCGCTTTAAAATCGTTGAATTTGTTAATAAAAAGTTCGTTGAAATGTTACAAAATATGAAATCGATAATAAAACAAATTTCAAATTCAAATTAGGACTTCCAAATCCCCATATTCAAATTACGTTATTCAAATTTTGATGGCTCTAGGTACCGTTGTTTTATCACAATGCGATAAACATACATACATTCATGCAGATTCTTCATTATTTAATTTCTTTAAATATAATACATGGCTCTAATATTTGGTGGCAACAATTTGAAAGTGATTCGCCGTTTATAATTTTCAACGCAAAAAGCCAAAGCGAAATTAACAGTTCTTTAGGGCAATTGCCGCTTTGGATAAAGACTAACAAACAAGCAAACAAAAAAAAAAAAATCGAATCCATCTGGACAAAGAATCTTAAAAAAGACCGAATGTTCAGGTGAAGTATTAATTCCCTTCAATTCAACAAAGGGAAAAAGTTATGATTGATGGAATAAGTTGATGTATTTAATGTCAAAAAAATATTTTTTTTGAATTTGTTATGCATTCTGAAAAATACCTTTTTAGAAAAAATTTTTAAAAAGTGAAAAATGAAAAATATAAAAATATAAATTTAAATGGTATATATTAATAGATATACTGCTCTTCGAAATATTGCATTATATTTACCTAAATCTTTATAGGTAAAGCTCTGCATTAACGAATTTCCCTACATGCAAAAATCAATGATTTCAAATTTTCCGATAAACGCATTTTTGCTTACCTCATTAATACCTCATGTTGCAACTCCGATTTAGAATTTACTGAACGACATTTATTCGAGGAAAACCATTAACACCTAGTACAGACGCTAAGTACTAAGAAGTTTAAAATTGGATTAGAAATAATTTAGAAACCTTTTTAAAAAACTTCTTCATAGTTTAATAGTTTTTCTTTATCTCGTTTTATTTTTCATGTTCCATTAAAACTGTTTGCTAGCATGCCGTTCTTTAAGCGGCATTCTTGAATGTACCTTAAAATAACGTTTTAAAACAAAAATCGGAACAGCATGCCTAAAAGATATCACTGAATTTTCTAATTTCTGACTCGCATTCATAAAGCATTATGAAATAATTGTGTTTTTGTAAAACATCTTTTAAAACTTTGGGTTAAATATATAGCCATTTCCCAGTTAACTGAGGTAATACCGGGGACGACGTCAACGATTAATTCAGAATTATGGTTTTTCAAAGGCAGTTAAAAACCACTAAGAGAAATACCCCATACTACAATTAACAGAAAAATACTATTAACAATTTAACTGTATTTTTATGTAGTTTAATATGGGGAGTAAGTTCATTCGGTTACATAGATTAAATAAGTGTGTTTAACGTTCTGATCCTCAAGCGTGCCAGCGGATGAGCGGTAAAGTCGCTGAACACTGATAGTTCGGTTCGAGTTTCGAACGGGTTGGCTGCATAGGCGTTTTCGTGATTTTTCCCATGTGTAACGTGTATACGATCCAGTTTTCCTTAGAAAATCCTCTATGAAAGCATCCGTCCCCTTAGGCGGATAGCCCTCGAGGCTTTGCCATAATCACATAAACCAAACCAAACGTGCTAGTGCAGCCTTTTTCTCTTTCTGTACCTGTCTATGTTGTTCCTCATAGTAATTTACTTTTAATAAATGATTTAACATTACTCACATATTCCCGATTAAGTACAACTAAATTAAGCATTATCATATATACATCATTTACTACATTTCCTATCAGCCCACACATTTTTCTTTTCCTTGTAGAGACATTAGGTATTTTGGTAGCTCGAGAGATGGAAAATTAGAAAATGCCTTCGCCGGGAATCGAACCATGGACCTTTAGAATACCGACCCAGGGCGCAGAACCACTACACCACGAAGGCACGCTAAGAAGGCGGGAGAAATACCTTATACACTTCCCCTTTTAAAGGGCGAATGGGGTTTTTAGGGCACTCAATCGCCAAATCCTGGGTGAAGAGAATCATCATTCACCACCCTTTTAGTTCGGGCGCCACTGTAGAGACGTTAGGAATTTTTCGGAAGCAGGCAAGATGAAAAATGAGCAATCGCCTTCGCCGGAAATTGAACCACGGACCTCTAGAATGCCGGCCCAGCGTGCAGAACTACTACACCAAGAAGGTTGGAGAAATACTTTATATCCTTATATATTCTATGATGGCAGTTTTGTTTTATGTTAATAGGTTATTATAATAGCTTTCTTTATTGTCCTGCAGTAAAAAAATTATCTTTTTTTAGACTGGGCTGGATAAGGAGTTGATTGTATTATTAAAAAACCTATCTTATATTTTCATTGAAAAGCTAAACAATATGACGGATAGCGATTTTTTTTCCAATATGATTGAAAATGGAATAATTTCTTAAATCTGAATAAAGAAAAATAAATTCACTAATTTCTTAGTATAATCTGTGCCATGAAATGCCAGTTTTAACTCTGCACACTATGCCCTTCGTCTGGTAGCTTGTCTACATTATGCTTATAAACAAATCATTAATTCTTAACAATGACTGCTTTCCCATATTCATTATCTATTTGCATCCAATTTCGAGAAAATAAAGATTCTAAATTTTTCCTGGATATCTTGGTTGTGACAGTGGCGCATGAAGCTAAAGAGAAAATTCCGAAAAAGAGCTGACGATAAATAACAAAAACTGTTTGTTTGGAAAGTAGAATAATCAAAACTAATTATATTGCGCAAAGAATAAACCGTAAAGTATTCTTAACTAGGAAAACTGCTCTGTTTTGCAAAAGAAATAATTTTATCCATATTACGCAAGATTACGGGGAACAAATGTTGAGATTATGAAAATTACACTACTAAACCAGCTCGTGTTTTGTTTGTTTAATTTAATTTGGTAATGGCAAAGCATTTGAAACTTATATAACAAATCATTTAAATTGTTTTTCGCAGAAGGCTTCCTAAAGGAAAATTATGTGTTCAGGTAACAGTGAAGAAAAACTCAGAAACGCCAGCAATTAGTCTGTTCGACATGATCCAAAACTTGCGTCAAATTACTTCTGCAAAGTGGTTCTAAAGCTACTAAATACACTGTTGGCCATTAAAATTGCAGCACCGTGAAGGAAAGCAAATACAAAAAAGACATTTATTGCAAGTAAACAGTATGACATGAAGATAAAATGATTAAATTTGTAAGTATTTTGGAGGTTTACATGGGCGAAAAATTAGTAGAAACAGTCACCCCTGCCAGCTAAATGGGCCCTTACTCCATTAGGCGTATAGTCAAACTTAGCTTGGAGGACAGAAACGGGCAACTCATTCCATGCTGCTTCAAGGCTTTGCCACACTTCATCAACCGTATTAGCTGGAGAGGGATGGCGGGCCAGTCTCTCAGCAACCCATGACTGGATGCTTTCAATGGGTGACAAATCTGGTGGCCATTGAGGCCTGAGCAGCAAATCGAATACCCTGTGTATCGAGGAAGGTCAGGACACGATGTACAACATGTGGTCTTGCATTATCTTGCGGAAACATGGCGTTTGGGGGCCTTGAAGATAAGGCATAACAACTGGACGTAAGATGTTAAAATGTACCGATCTGCGTTCAAATTACCGTCCATCCGAACTAGAGATGTGCGTGTCGTGCACCCAATGGCTTCCCAAACCATCAAACAAGGTGCAAGCTCCATATGCCGATATAGAATGCAAGCAGGCGACGTGCGCTCTCCTCGGACACTCCCGGCACGTATACAGGCATCAGAATACTGCACGCAGAACCGGGACTCATCTGTAAAGGCGACATTGTGCCACTCCTGTAACCAGCTTTGTTGTCTGGCGCATCAGAGCCGCCGTCTCTCTCTATGCTGAATTGTCAAGGGAAGCCGAAGTAATGGTCATCCTGTTAATACTCCACGCTGCTGCAAACGTCGACGCACCTTACGAGCTGATACTGGGCGTGTTGCAAACATGCCCATGTCTTGACTAATAGTCCGTGATGTGGTCGTACGGTTTTGCAGAGCTGACCACACAATATGTCTGTCCTCTCTAGTGTTAGTTATGGGAGAGAGTTGAGATCCTGCATGCCGTTCAGTATGACCCTCAACAATCCATTGATTCCATATTCGTATGACAGTGATTGGATGTCGACCAATGCGATCGGCGATATCACGGAATGATAATCCACACTCTCGATAGGCAACTATTCTGTCTCTATCGAATTTCGAATCTTGCTGGTAAACATTTCCTCCTCTTATCCGAGGCATAACACGATATCCTGAGCAAACTCCAATCTTAAAAAGCCCTTTTCGAATGAGAAATCCACTACACAATTTTTCTTTTACGCAGTGCTTCAGATGTCGTTTCTTTCTCCTGCAAGTCTAAATGCTCTGAAATACTAATCATTTGCATACCCCAACTTCTTCATTTCATGTAATTTTGAAGTTCGTCAGATCATTCCTTCCTGGTGTTGCAATTTTAATGGACAGCGGTGTACATCGAATTGATTCAAACAGTAGTTTAAGTTTAGATGGTTGAGTAAAAAAGATGCGAACAAGGAATATGTCAACGCGCTTGGACCGAGAAGGATAAACCAGTCTAATTCTGAGGTAACAGAAAGATTCGAATTTAGCTTGCACAAACAGTTCGGGATACTGTCACCTTGTAACCCATTTTATGTAAATATGTCAATACCACTCTACGTCATGGAATCTTTCGTGATTCCCATTATCTATTATAATGAAATGCAGCATCTATGATGAATGCAATCGTGTAATCGAGGGGTGATAAATTAAAATTTCGAAGTTGGTCATTTGAAAAACAGAATAAATATCGAAAACCTTGTAAGCTAAGGTGAAAACTCTGGACCTTTCTTACCATTTTAACATATGGGTCATTTTGTTATGGATATACGCTTTTTAGTGCAAAGGGGCTTTGTCCCTGAAGGTTTTTGTTTTGCAATTTTGTGTTAACCCTTTTCAAATCGTTGCCACCAAATACTCTCGCCCTGTATTATATTTGAAGAAATTAAATAATGAAGAATCTGCATAAATGTATGTATGTTTCTCGCATTGTGATAAAACAACGGTACCTAGAGCCATCCAATTTTCAATGACGTAATCCTACTGCGAATATGGGCATGTGGAAAACCAAATTTTAAATTTCGAATTTGTTTTATGACCGATTTCATATTTTATAAAACTTTGAGTTAAGATTCATTAAGTTTTACAAAATATGACCAATTTCATATTTTGTAAAACTTAACGAATTTTTGATTAACAAACTCAACGGTTTAAAAGCGACCAATAGCAACACTGAACGGGGAAAAAAACTTTTACCTCCAGCGCGCGGAACTGTGTATCGGAAATTCTAAAGATAGGCTGATTTTAAAATTATTTTGCTACATTGCTACTGACCTGAATTTTGTGGTTTAAGTGCAAAGAACATGATATTTAATAAATAAAGGTAACACACAAAACGTTAATAAAACGCCCCTTTGGACGTAATTTAAAATCTGATACCTTTCAGATATTTTGTTTAGTATATTTTTATTACAGCATTCTTTTTCCACAACCCTGTAGTCGTGAAATTTAAAGTACATATTAGTGTGATATATGTAACATATTAAATATGGCAGTACGAAACGGCAGGACAAAATATTAAGTATGAGACTAATAGCTGAAGAATTATAGATTAAGTCGAAAACATTTAAACTAGTCTTAACTGGAAAAAAATGGCTATGAGAAAGATTTCTGCAAAGTTCGCGCCGCACACGCAATGTAAAGGAGAGGTAAAGGACTTTCCGGCCAAAAAAGCGTTTATCCTAGAGTCATTTAAAAGTAAAATTTTTTTTTTTTTTTTTTTTTTTAAGAAAGAGAATTGAAACATGCGCAATGCCCTCTCCGGAACACGAACGTGGATGTCTCCAATACGCGCCGAGTGCGCTAGCATTACACCACGAAGCTGGAAAAAAGGAGTACAAAACCTTATATACTCTCCCTTTAAAAAGGCGTTTGGGGATTAGAGGATCCAATCGCCAAATCCTGGTGGTGACAAACTATTGTCCACCACCTTTTAGTTCGAGCGCCACTGTAGCGTCATTAGAATTTTTTGAAGCAGGAGATGCGAAAAATGTGAAATGCCCTCTCCGAGATTTGAACCTCGACCTCTCAAATAGGTGCCGAATGTGCTACCGGTACACCACCAAGGCATGCTCGGAGGAGGCACAAAATACCTTATAATCCAATCAGACCATCGTGCTCATTGGCACAACTTAATTTTCTGTAGTTTGTGGTTATTTTCAAAAGTCAGAGCTGCGGTAAAGAGGTAAAAATGTCTTGTTAACATATACTGCTATTCAACCGAATGTGATATAGCTGTTCAGCAATATTCCGAAATAAAAGTTCGACGCCTAATCTTTTAATTGATTCTTTTTTAGTTTTATTTAACTCTAAGATTTAGTTTTACGAGTTGGCAATAGTAGATAATATCTTTAAGAAGAAAATTGAAATGCCTTTTTACTTCCTTATACGAAGTAAAAATTAAGTATTGTAATCGCGTTTTAGGCAGCATATTTCAACGAAAATATCCATTTTGACCGCTATCGAATGCAATTTAACGATGTTTTTGCGTGACATCTGTAGGTAAGGACAGAATAAAAGACTCTTTTTCTCTAAAAAAAAAAAAAAAAAAAAAAAAAAAAAAAAAAAAAATACAAAAACTGCTTTAAAATGAAATCTGAAGAGAATTTTTCATGGCGTACGCACGTACATATCTCGCATAACTCAAAACGAGTAGCCTCAGAACGTTGAAATTTTGTATGTAATACTGCTATTACATGTAGATGTGCACCTTGTATTTTGATTGCAATCGGCCGCACCAAACGTATATAAATATATTTATATATATATCCACTCTGTTACCCGGCTCAGCGACCTCAGTTTCTTTACTCTTATACGTTAGTAAATTGTGCATTTTTTTCTTTAAAAATGATTGAATTATGTTGTCCTTATCTTCCGATTAAGGTTTTTATGCCCTTAGTAAATCTGCAAGGAATATTTGTACAATTATCAACAATTTAAAAGCTGTTTAAGTGCGGTTAAGCCTAATTTTTAAATAACATGGAGGGCATGTTTGTTTACATTTGAAACAGCAGAATAGTAGAATTGTTGCCAATCTAGAGAGACTAAGCTTCGCAACAACAAAGATGACGCCTTCATTTATTATTGCGAATTAGATCATGCTTAATCCTTTCTGGAATTTTTTCAAGGAAATAAGTGTTAAGATTTACTTCGTAATTTTTAATATAGATATTTTGAGTTTTTGTGTACTTTTGCTTTGTCACGAAGTGAGAACTGAATTAATTGAATGAGAAATGCTGAATCGTATGTGAAAAACTGTCTGTTTTTTGGTTTGTTTGCTTAATTTCTTTTATACATAGTTCTATATTTATTATAGTATTTAAATAGAACATGTGGCAACGATTGGATAATTCTTCAACTGATATAAATTTTGTTCATTCTGATTTATAATATGAACGAAATGTAACGCTGTTAAATGAACCTAGCGCCAGAGTGTCTCCAAAGCAAAGAAATATAGTGAATTTTAAAGAGAGCATTTATTCTGTTGTGGTTTATGCGCTATCGACGAAGTAGGTTTTTTTCAATCCAATAAAGTTTAAATGAAATTTAAGAAAAAATGCGTATAATTTAGTATTCCATACAAGGAAGTTATGTGGTGTACACATCAGATTATTTAATTTTTAAATATTTGTTTAATTTTCTGTAACTTTTTACGGGAAACGTCTACAGTTTGAAGCTTCTAGATAGCATGTCTCCTTAAAGAATTTTACTACAAATTGTTTTAATTACGTGTGCTTTCACCAGATGATTCTTCATTCAAAAGGCAGCACAGAATACCTCGGAATAAATGTGATAACCATCTTTATTGAATACTGCTTGAGGCGAGTTACCTGTGCCCTGTACAATATTCAGCTCTTGTTTTCAATTTCCTGTGATCTGTCTCGAGTAATGTTTTGATGCATTAATATTGATGTTAACTCTCGTCGAGCGCACAGGGAGAATTACACATTTTTGACTGATTTGTGTTCATGTTAACTCGTCAAGGACGAGGAGAGAAGTAAAAATTTTTGTTGTTTTTCTCAGACTGTTTTTGATTACTCACATTTTCGAAAACATTACTTGTACACGTAAATATTTATCCTCTGAGTCTTTCTCTAGTGGCTAGTCAAAATGTCAATTTATTTTCATTTTCTTACGTACATATTTTGAAACTTATTCTCTTTTATGTTTGTAATACGTTTTGTAATCTGAACTGTGTCGAGGTTATAATTATTTTTTAATACTGCAGAATGGCAAGATGGGGGCATACAAGAAACAAAACATTTAAAATAAAATGCATTATTGAATATCTTTTTTGGGTGTTTCTTTTTACTAAATAAGAAAGTGCGTAATTATTATTTTATACCAGCTGCAGCTTTACGCCCACTACGCATAAATCATTTTTCTCTTCGTCCCTCTTTTCCCTTCGCTATTTTTTTCTCTTCACCTTTCTGAATCAGATTAACCAAGACGCTGATGCTACTTCTAACTCTAAGAATAATAACGAAAATAATAATAAATAATAACTAAATTAGGGAGCTCATGTCTTAAAACTCATTCATCCTATATATCTTAAAACTAACAGCAAAGCAGTTCACAGAATGCAGATCATAGTAGTAAGGTTTATAACAACCTATCGATTGTGTTATTGGAATCTTAAAATTCACAATATATAAAAGTATATAAAAAATATAAAATATACAAAAATAAAATATAAAAATATATAATAATAAAATATAATAAAATAAAATGTAATAAATAAAATATGATAAATATATATAATAAATATAATATAGACTAACAAAATATATATTAAAATAACATCTTATCTGTTTACCAAAATAAAAGTTTTAAAACTTAAAAATTCCATTTTAAATTGCCTTATCACTACCATCCACAGCTTCAAAACAAAGACTAATTAAATTTATATTCTGCAACGTTTTCAGATCTGAATTAATATTATTGTGTGTAAAAGTTCGTATAAAGCTTGTGAATAAACATGTCAGAAGAAAGGGGGGGAAACATAAATTAGGAACCTTTTTCACAGTTCCAAGCAGTAACAATTTTTACAAGTGGCTATGTCCGGAGCAAATCGTTTGGATACTTTCATAAATTTACATCCAAACTGTAAATAATAGTATAGCGAATAATAAAAAAAGTAGGGCAACATTTAACATTCTGTATACGTGAATATTGATGAGCTGACTGCGTCCACAGCACACACTTTCACCTTTTCGAATATAAGAAACTGTTTTCTATCAGATTAGCGCAAAGCTGACCTCTGACAGTGCTTGCAATGAAGGCGAATGCAATGTATGCAATGAAGTCCTCTGGCAGTGCATGCAATGAAACTTTAAAAAGGCCTAATTATTCGCCTGTAGAGAATAGGAGATAATTTAAATACCAAAGCAGAAAGATAGATGAAAAGTGAGTTATAACGCTTAAATATTTAAAGAATAGAAATTAATTTTTTACTTTTTAATTCAACGTAAAGAACCCCGTAGAATCTTTTGTTTACGATAAATTAGTAACTGAATCAGTACTTGCGATACTTCAATGCATTTGATCTTGTTTTTTTAATAGATATTATCCCTCCAAGGTGCAACGCCATCTGTTGGATGTAATTGTAAGTAAACTACTACATACCGATATTCTTAGGAATAAAACGTAATATATCGCACTTTTATACTAATTGCTTTATGACAAAAATACAAAACACATTAAAATAAAACAAAACACAATGATTAAATGTCACCCACTTTCGTGCAGCTTGAATATTTTTGCGTAAATCCAGGATATAGGTAACGGAAAATGCTTAAATAGGTATCAACATAAATTATATACCTGTAGTTTTACGACAAATTACTGGAATTAAATATTACTTCAATTGATCGTTTAAAAGTATAATTTTAATTTATACTTTAAAAACCTATTCTGAGCCATTTAGGTATGAAACAATTTTTAGTTTTGAAGCCTTAAATATTCATAGAATTTTTTGAAACATTGCAGATTTAATATTAATAAAGGGGTATAAGTAATAATAATATATTACAGATCCACTATAATGCAATACTGAGGGATCCAGCATATTGTAATACAAGGGTATAAGAAGCACATATTACACTCAAAATTATAACAATAATAGTATGCATAACATAGTAATATCACATTAGCTCCAGAGCCAATCCTCGAAATTTGACATATTTTGCTCTGCTATTGGTTATGAGCTGCTTTTTCCGGTATTTTCTAATCACATTAATGTATTTCGATATTCTGCTGATTAAATTTATGTCTTTTAATCCTAATATTTTTGATATTTTGAGACAGATGCCAATTTAAAAAATGAAATTTGGCAAAAATTTGACGAATTTTTTACTTCTGAAGAGGAGAGATCTATATCAGTGTCTTCAAAATCAATGTAATTGTAAATAAAATCTAAGTCTGTGTGAAACCTTTTTTTTTTTTTGGCTTAATTTTACACTTGTTTTATTAACTGACTTTTAAAGTCTGGATGATATAATTAAATGTATAATATTTTGTATGAATTAAAGATTGAAGACCCTAATTATAATGTTTGAAAATTAAAGACCGTAATTATTGTCAGACGATAATTATGTTACTCAGACTGATGGCTTAGTTTGGTGGTTAAGACTGATCGTTTGGTGGGGTTTATTTCATCATGTCAAAGCGCACAACGGCTATCTGCCTAAGGGTAGGGATGCCTTTCAAAGGAAGGACTTTCAAAGGGAAACTGACTCGTATGTATGTTACATATGCGGAAAACCACAAAAGCGTTCATGCAGCCAGCCCATTCGCCAGCAATCAAACTTACATTTAGTATTTAGTGACTTTATTACTCGGCCGTTGGTGGGTCCCAAATTAAAGATTGAAGAATATACTAATTATGCCGCCCAACGAAATAGCGGCTAGTGACTCTGACACCGTAGCGGAGTGCCCGAGTTCGAATCCGAGAGGATGCGTATATGTTGTAAATGAATAGTGTTCTTGCAGCATGAGGGCACCCTAATATATGGCGAAGCGACAGTCCTTTCATGTGTTTGTGGGTAAGAGGGGTGGAAGTTGCTTGGACCGCCCTCCAGGGTGCTGTCACTCAAAACTGGGGTGAAACTGGAGAAAACTGTATATGGTGCCCAAGGCTGTTGCCAGCCACCGATGCAATCTTGTATTCTTTGCCACAATAAAATTCGGGGTCTTGTTCTGATCAGGTCAGACAAGTCAGATTAAGGTATGCGAGTACGTTCTAAGAGGCAATTTTGATGAAATTTTTCAAAAGCTTTTTATTACTTTATTTCAAAGCTTATATATTAAGTTTCCCAGATTAATTTTATTGTCTCTCCTGTCGTTAGAAACATAATTATGGCTATTCTTGTCCTTGATGGAACCGGAAGTTTGTGTTTAAGAACCCGCAAGTGGATGCCTAAAGTTTTACAGGTTAGTCTAAATAACTTTAAAATGAAATTTTTTTCATTTAAATATATTTGGTGATGTATCTTTCTGTTTGTTATTCAGTGCTCAGGAACAAAAATAGTTTTTTGAGATTTATTTTTCATACTTGGCGACATTTTCTTTTCCTTCTGTTTGTGTTAGCATTACATTAAACTTATTTTCTGAAAAAAATGATTTCGTTTCAAATTTTCTATTACGATAAACACGTACAGTAGTAATTTTATGAAACTTTTTATAAAGTATTTATAAAATATTGTGTATTAAACGGACTAGTATTTTATAAAATATTGTGTATTAAACGGACTAAAAGTTTAGGCTTATGTACATATCTAAACTTTGCCAGACAAATCTGTAAATGAAAAGAGAGAAATTTCTCTAAAAATAGCTATTTCATGCACTCAGACAAGGCTATTTAATAGACATATCATTTTCTAGAATTTCTCACTTTGTAATTATTAAGTTACTGTTGGAAGTGAAGAATTTTAAGAACTGATAAGCAAATAATCGCTTGAGTTCGTGTGACAGGAAACAAAAAGATAGAAGTGTAAACTAACCCTTTATTATTTCAACTAAAGTTTAACAAAACTCCGTCTTGACACTTCGGCTTGAACTTAAGAGACCAAGAATAATATTAACCTTATCTTAACTAAAGAGATATAGCCGAAACTATCAAAATTCTAACAGAGTTGGCCCCTTAATGTTAATAGACTGCGTAGCTATCAAGGGCCTAAAGTATTCTTACATAAATAATATAATTAAGGAAAAAATGCTTTTACAGTGAAGATGTATCTAAAATACTAATGTAAAATCAACTAAAAAGATATAGCCGACGCTATCAAAATTCTAACAGAGTTGGTCCCTTAGCTATAAATAACGGCGAAACTATCAAGGGCCTAATGTACGGCCGAGTGTGATAATAGCTTACGAGATAAAAGACGGACGCATGCAGGCAGAATACCTGGTATCTCTCTCCCTAAGACTGAAGAATTTCGCGGTTAAATACCACTCTTCCTCATTATGTATTGTTGCGTTTTTCTTTTCTTCTGACACCAGTCGTTACGGGGTTCGTATGGATTTGAAGTGAATAGCGACGACACTTAATGAAGTATCGAAACACACTTTATTTACCAATATTAATCAGATAGCTCCAAAATCACTTTTACAGTTGTCGAACTGTTATAAACACGCTGACACGTTCAGCGACACAGCCTTCACACTGTCAGGCAATAACGGTGGAGACAGCTTCACTGCAAAGCACCCGACTACAGCTTCCAACTCTACGGCTCAGTCGTTCTCGGAACTCCACGTACTATCGAGACTCTCCACGCGATGCACTCGACGATACACAAGAGTATAGCTCTCGACTCAGCACAATCTAAGACAAAACTCGACGATGAACTAAAAGACTCTCGATGCACTCGACGACCAACTCGGCGCTAGACTTCGAGACATTCGTTCAGTGACTGACTATTAGCTCACTAGACGAGGCACACACACTCTCGATACTAACTGACTGCGGAACAGCAGGGTTTATATAGCTTTCGGCTTGTGTTCGAGAACATTCTCGGCTAAACCGGTAAGAATTCGTTCCAGAAAATTCTCCATCCGTTCACAGCATATCGCCAATTTTGTCACCAAATGGGCGATTTGTCGCCAAATGTGGCAACCCTGCCTTCCCTTTGCATTTAATGGCAACCCTAAAACTGCTTTGCGGGGATGCCATCTCACCGCGCCTTGACATTTCGTAACAGTATTCAGACGTGATTCTAAAATTACGTTCTGGCCGGAAGTAGTAAGTTGAAGTTAAGAATCGATAGGAAAGGAACTTTAACTCAAAATTTAACTGTTAATAAAATTAACATAATCCTTACAATTTTATCACTTAGATTTTTGTCCCTTTAATCACCTAAGTAAATATGAGAGACAAAAATAAAAGTAAAATATTGAGAAATATTTTTGTGGAACATATCCAGTAATAAGAAAATTTAACACGTTTTTAACCCAAAAATGTTTAAAAAAACCCGAAAATTATACTTTGATAATATGTTTATTATTTTTTCCTATCATTTTAAGTAATATTTTGCTAATTAACACTTATAATAGATTTATTTATACTATTTTCCAAAATTTGGGTGTCGAACATAGTCGGATACCTAAAGTGGCCAACACAACAACAGAACATAATTATGCTCAGTTAAGCTAAAAGCAAACAGAAGCTATTAATAGGAAAGCCTTACAATAAAGCCGTAAACAATCACCTAAATAATAATATTGTTCCGTTTTTTTTTTTTTTTTTTTTTTTTCTGACACCAGTTTGTACGGGGTTCGTAGATTTGGAGTGAATAACGACGACTCTTGATGAAGTATCGAAACACGCTTTATTTGCCAGTATTATCAGGACAGCTCCAAAACACGTTTTACAGTCGTCGAGGAGCTACTATAAACACGCTGAAACGATCAGCGACACAGCTTTCAGGTTATCAGGCTATCACGGTGGACACAGCTTCCTGCAAAGCACCCGACTCTGCTTTCCGGAGTACAGCTCCCGACTCTGCTTGGTCGTTCTCGGAACTTCACGTACTCTCGAGACTCTCCACGCTACAGCTCGCGATGCACTCGACGACCCACTCATCACTCGACGACCCACTCATCACTCGCTGCCCGGCTGTCAACTCGATTGACTCCGCAGGGATTAACTCGCTAGACGAGACACACTCTCGGAGACACACACTCGATACTGACTCTCTCGCACTCTATGCGAGGCACACACACTCCACCCTCTCGATGAAGCACACACTGACTGACTGCGGACCAGCAGGGTTTATATAGCTTTTGGCCAGTACATCTTTCAGAATATTAAATACAAGTTAAATAAAATGAATTACAATTGGCACTTTTAACTCGACGCTCGATTATATAGATATAATATTCACAATATATTTAAACATCTGTCGGTAACAGTTGTATGATATGATACTCAATCCATATTATAGTACATGCAATGCGATTCAACATAATAGTATACCAGGGACGCAGTATGATAACCAGTGCGTTAAAATATTATGCGTCATGATTCAACTTAATAATTATATCCTATTACAATATTGTACCATATGGTGTATAAAGCATAATTATAAATGCAGCTGAAAGTGCTTATGTGATATAAGCAGCATGGTACAGCATAGTTTTATATTAGACATGTATTATACGCAGCATTGCGCAACATATATTCATTATATTTTTATAGGAGAACAGAATATTCCCCGCCCCGCTAGCCTTTTACGCTAGTTCCGAAAACTGAAAAAGTATTCTAGTATTTTCCACTTCTTCACTGCATTCAGAAAATAAATTTTAAAATGGATTGATTTCGCCTTACTGACAGAGACCCACCCTCGCTAACTACCTGCAGAGGCCAAGCCCAACCTTCCCCTTCTAACTACTGAAATTTACGCCAGCCTAATACAAGAACCGACCCATCATAGCGATGCCAACATGAACTTATTATGTCCTGTCTCCATTTTAATAAATCAGCTGCATATACATATCGTTGCATTTTTCTCTTTACGTACGTACGGGTTCGTGGATTTGGAATGAATAAAGACGACACTTGATGAAGTATCGAAACACAATTTATTTAGCCAGTATTACTCAAGACAGCTCCAAAAACACTTTGTCGAAGAACTATTATAAACACGCTGAAACAATCAGCGACACAGTCTTCAGACTTCCAGGCTATAACGGTGAAGACAGGTCCACGGCACAGCACCAGAGTACAGCTTCCGACTGTGCTCGGTTGTTCCCGGAACTCTACGTAGTCTCGAGACTTTCCACGCTACAATTGGCGATGCACTCGACGATAGACTGGAGTACAGCTCCCGACTCGGTTCGGTCGTTCTCGGAGCTCAACACACTCTAAGATGATAATCTCGCGATACAATAATTTTAAACTGAGAATATGAGACTCGATGCACTTGACAACCAACTCAGCGCTAGACTACGAGACACTCGCTCACTGACGCTTAGCTGACTCGACTAGGCACTCATTGACTGACTATCAACTCACTAGACGAGACGCTAACCGGCTCTCCGCGTACCAGCAGGGTTTATATAGCTTTTGGCTTGTGTTCAAGAACATTGTGGGCTAAATCAGTAAGAATTCGTTACAGAAGGTTCTCCATACGTTTATGGCATGTCGCCAAATGGACGATTTCTCCCCAAGTGTGGCAAGTCTGCCTTTCCTTGCCTTTTTCTGGCAACCCTAAACCTGCTTTGCGGAGACGCTGTCTTACCGCACCTGGACATTTCGTAAAAATATTCTCTAGTAGATGATCTGAGGTCTGAGAAGAAGCAGAAACAACGATAAAAACGGGCAAGATGTAAGTTACAGGTAAATAGAAATGAAGATATTTAGTTAGATATTGCACTATTTACACCACTATGGTTCTTATTAGGATAATTTAAAGAAATAATATTATGAGTATCCATGACTAATTTTCATTTGTTATGTTCTTACTGTACCTGCGTCCTTCAGAAATTAAATTATTCGCTTAATTTTTCCCTCTCTATATTTGGACGATAAAAATAGTAAAATAAAAGGGGGAAATTACGCGAGGAAATACGGTAATACAAAATTTAGAACACTTTTACACTAGATACTCACGGAAAGATAACGATTAGCCATTTTGTACAGATATGTTGACACGCTTGTTGTGACAAATAGTCATCAGATTTTTTAGTTTTTCATTTTCATTTTATGAATTATCAAATTCTCTGTCATTCTGGGCCATTTCTTAAGTGGTCCACTTAGGTAATCTAAACTGATGCCGCACTATTTGTTCGCAGCGGGAAATGTAGTGATCAGACTCCTCAACCTCACCACAACTCCACAACTTCGTTGTTGCTATGACCACATCTATGGAGGTACGCCATAAATGGCCCATGGCCGGTTAAGAGCTATAATGGTTGAGATTGAAGAACTAATCCTTTTCTCAGGAACCTTTGGTATCAGTATATGAATGCGTCTTCCAGTAGTTCTTTTTATCCATCTAGCTTGCCACCTACTTTCCAAGTGAAGTCCAAGAGGTGGTTTTTAGTAACCATTTTGAAACTCTACGATTTTTGTAACCGCGACTGCCTCTTTAGTCAAAAAGCTTTCTCTTTACCATGGATACCTACATGTGCCGAAATACAACACAGTTGATACATTGAAACTACAGGAATCCTAGGTGTAATATTTGTATTTATTGCACAAGGTTACTCTTGGCATTCATATTGGTGCTTTGAGAATGGATTACTTTTTTTTTTTTTTTTTTGCTTTTCCTTTTTTCCTTGCTTTTTATTAACCCAAAGAGCGTTAGCCCAGAGCAACGATACCTAGAACCATCAAATTTTGAATAACGTTAGCCTCCATCGAATATGGGCATCTGGAAACCCTAATTCAGAATTTGGAATTTGTTTCATTATCGATTTCATATTTTGTCTGACATTAAAGAATTTTTGATTAACAAACTTAACGATTTCAAAGCGAGGATGGCAACACTGTACGAGAAAAAAAATTGTTTCCAGCCAGGCAGACTGTGCATCGGAAATTCTAAAGATATTCTCAGTTTAAAATTATTTTGCGATATTGCTGTTGAACTCAATTTTATGGTTTAAGTGTGAAGACCATCATATTTAATAAATAAAGGTAACACACAAAACGTTAAAAAAAACGCTCCTTTGGGAGTATTGTAAAATCTGAATGCTTTCAGATATTTTTAAAGGTTCCGTTAAATTTATCGGATATTCTAGAGCCTTTTCTGCAATGAACGAATGAATGAGTTATTAATGAAATATTTTCCGGTAATTCTCTTCTACAGTTATATGTGGTTCTAGCGAATATGTGAATAACCCTGTGTCTATAATGCATAACTTTTTCATTATATTTGTTTAAAGAATTTCATTTAAATGTATATTAACTGTTTAAGCTGATTCTTATGCGTCTACGTCAGGCCCATCTAAATTATTACATATACATATACACGGATATAAATTGTTTTAGATCGAATGTACGATAATTTCAAATATAAGACGACTTCGAATATTTGAATGTGTTTCAGCTTAAAACAATGAAAAAAAATAACTAAACTCAAATCTGATATTCGTATTTAAATTTAAATTTAACACTTTATAAAGTATTTTCTCCCTCTGTTAAGCGTGTCTTCGTGGTGTAACGGTCAACAGACTCGGCACGTATTCGAGAGGTCCAGGTTCGAGTGCCGGAGAGGGCATTGCTCACTTCTTCAGTTTCTTTGCAATGAAAAATCCTAATGACTACAACTTGAAACAGTTTTAAGCTAAATCTTTACAACATGCCGATTAGTTTAAGTATTCGGGAATAAACCTCGCAAAGCATATAATTATGTGTTTACGTATTTGTAATTTTAGAAAAGAAAAGATTTGATTTATTAAAACAGAGCTCTGTATTTTTTTTTTTCAATTATTCATGAGGATTGCGGCAAATATTTTCTGCAAATGAAGTACTAATATTTTCTATTCTGCCAAGTATTCGGATATTAAAAAATCATGAAAATATATTTTGTATCCTTAATAATAAAAAGCAATACAACTAAACTATCAAAAATAAATTGATTTAAAACGTATATAAAGTGGAATCCAGGTTAATTAGAGTGAGGAGGTTACTGTGTGAAGATTAACTAGGTTCTGTGTAAAAAAAGTAAGTTGTTTATTACGAACGACGAAAAGATTACTATCACAGACTCACAGAGTAAATCAATTCAGTCACTGAAAATACAAAAGAATGATGGAGGAGGTACTTAGATGGTAAAAAGGAGTACTTAGATGTTTTTCTCTACAACACTATATATAATTTAATTATGTGTAAACCAGAGTACATAAGCAGTGTATAGTAAAAGAAAAAAAAGTTACTAACTTTCTTTCAAGTTACTAACAAGTGTAAATTCAATAACATTCTTCAAGTTCTCTGGAAAATGTTTTTCTTTAATGCTTTTTATAACACAGTTCTTTTATTTCTAATATTTTTTTTATTCTTCCATTAGTTGGTGTATGTTCTTTACGTTTTGAATATTTGTTTTACTTAGCCAACCAATGAAATTTTTGTGCATAATTATTACATTGAACTAATTGAAAATGCAGTTAGGTAAATTATTAATGGCATTCGTACGCAATGTTAGCAGTATCTTTATTATTTATAATATTGTTACGAAATGTAAGATGTCTTCCCCGCAAAGCAGTTTTAGGTTTACCATAAAATAGAAATTTTTTTACTAAAGAATATTGATTATATTATGTCCTAAGATTAATTTTAGTAGAATTATCTTAAAAGAGTGAATCCATACTTAGTAAGTTCAATTTCGAAAAATGTTTTAAAGTAACTTGAACGTAAATTGTTAAAAATGTTTAACGGGGACTTGAATTAAATCATGAATAACAAAATTTCAATTGTAAAAAGAAATAAATTAAAAGCAAGTAATTAAATTAAATGCAAGTAATCATTGCCATTGATCGGAAATTAGTTGACTTTTCAAGGGGAACAAACCAACATCCGTTCAATGAACAATAATTAAGAAATAAATACGAAGGTGTTTCGTCCTTTACTCGAGCAATAAGGCGATGCCAAACCGGCAATTCAAGCTAGGCGAAACATTTCCGTGAATAGGAGGGACCAAGAACCAATGCAGAGAACCAAAGAACTCATTCCGATTAAGCATTTTAGCTAATTCAATTTTGAGTGAAAAGCAATTTCTGCAGCAAAATTGACATTGCTCGATTAATTGTCTCCCGACACCCTCGTGTTTATGCATTTTAGTTCAAAACTATTTGTAAAAATTAAACATTGGAAATTAGCACTATGAAATAGAATTAAAAGTACTTGAAATAAACATTAGAAAATTACAAAATATAAGAAAAATAATGCAATCTTTGCAAAAACAAATCAAAATTTCCGATCAATGACAATGATTACTTGCATTTAATTTAATTATTTGCTTTTAATTTATTTCTTTTTACAATTGAAATTTTGTTATTCATGATTTAATTCAAGTCCCCGTTAAACATTTTTAACAATTTACATTCAAGTTACTTTAAAACCTTTTTCGAAATTGAACTTACTAAGTATGGATTCACCCTTTTAAGATAATTCTACTAAAATTAATCTTAGGAGATAATATAATCAATATTCTTTAGTAAATAAATTATTATTAACTTAGTTTGCAGCAATTGCGCAAGTAGTAGAATAACTCGGTTTCGCACTAACTGAATTTAAGATCATACAACATTATATATATAGTATATATACTGAATCTATTACTCGGCTCCGTGATCTCAGATTTTTTATTCTTATATGTTGGTAAATTGTACATTTTCTGCTTTATAAATGATTGACTTATGTTATTCTTTTCTTCCGTTAAAGGTTTTTATGCCTTTAGTTAATCTGCATGCAATAGCTGTAGAATTATCAGCAATTTAAAAGTTGTTTAAGTGCTGCTAAGCCTTATTCTTTTTACAGTAGCAGTCATATTTATTTACATTTGAAACTTAGCAGAATAGTGAATTCAGTTTCTGCACCTTCAGTGCCTTTTTGCCGAGTGGGACCAAAAGTAAACATTCAATTTTGTGCACCGAAAAATCTGCTTTCTTTTCTGATGCCGAATTGCTTGTTTTTACGTACAAACTCTATTTTTAATAGTAAAAATTGTTTTTTTTAACCGGTTTTTAACAGTATTTGGTATTTTATGTTTTTCTATATTTTTCAATTTTTAATGAAGATATTTTGAGGTTTATATATTTTTGCCTTGCCGCGAAGTGAGAACGAAATTAATTCAATGAGAAATATATTTTTAATGAAATTCGAGGAAAGAAGGTTTGTATTTGTCAACATTGTCTGCACTTTTGTTGTTTAATTTGCAAAAGACATTAAATAATCATCCAGATCTATATAACTGCATATTTAATTCTTTAGTTTTCGAGGAATGACTTTCTAGCAATGGTGAAAGGGCTGCATGGAGTATAAAAGGTTAAGAGCCCCTGGTCCAGACATCCTGTTTTTGTTAAACTTAACCTGGGATTTTATGTAATAGTTTCTGCAAAAGAAAGCCAAATTTTTGTTGAATTAGGAACTACTCCAAACTCTTTATGAAATTTTCAGAAAAAAAAAACTTAATTACAGAATTGATTGAAACTTAATTACAAAAGTTTGAAAGCCTTTCTTACAAGCGTCAGCTTAATTCCCTACCACATATGTTTCCTCTACGCGTGACTGGACGTCGAAAGGGACATTTCTCAGAACCCTCACATTTCCAGGAAACCTACGTAGCTAGGTTATCCTTTTTACTTAATAAACAGACTTGAACGCCAAACCGTAATCGATTATCTCTCAGATTGGGCTCACGTGATCCTTCAGAAGCAGAACTTTCGTCTCATTGGTTGATCTCTAATAAGCAAATAAATCAGAACTGAAATTCTGAAATGGGTAATTAATCATGAGGTTTTCAAAATATCACTGAATCATTTATGGTAAAATCTAAATTACTTCTGGCTTGCTGACATATGTCGAAAACACGTCAGACAAAAGAAAAACTTTTGAAGTTAGAGATTGGTAGAAATAATTATTTAAGAATGTTAATGAAATGATGATGGTCTTATTCCTAATGAATAAATATCTGAAATGCATAAAATTTCACACAGCAGTCTAGACTAGTTTTTATCCAACATTTTGTAGTTATGGCTTTCCTTGTCTGAAGTAAAATTTTTAACTTCTATTATTTTTTAATATAGGCATGGTATGTATGAGGGTATGTATATAACATGAGGGTATGTATAGCCAGTCTTGAAACTTCTGACTCACACCTGTACATGCATAAAATATATATGTAATGTGTAATATAAAAAATTTCCCGATGTATGAATTCCTAGTGGCCTGTCCGCTCAACCAATCGAAATGCAATGCCAGATATTGTTACCCTTTCCGGCACGCTACCTTTTAAAGTTGGAGTTTTGATTAAAAAAAAAAAAAAAAAAAAAAAAAAAAAAAGGTAGGCAGTTTAATTAGGCCTAGAGGAGTACACAAGTAAAATTTTGTGAAGATAGACTTATCGTTTTAATTCTGTGGGTGTAGCCTGAAAAACGTTAAATGGCGTTGAATGATATACGTATGACGGAAACTTACAGCGTAAAAACTTTTGCTAAGAGCTTTGTAAAGGACGAGTGACAACAAAGGAAATGAGGGGGGGGGGAGCGTGGAGAAAACTTGTATTGAAATTAGAAGTTTTCAGCGTGCCCATCTTCGCAGACGATAACTCACTGCATATAGGACATTGTTTGACAACAATAAAGAACGCAACATCGTAGGAAGAATCTGTATAACTTCATGTCTTTCAGTAGTGGCTACCTGGGCGGGAACACTATCTTGCATCCATACAATGTTATTAACGACATTTTGTTGAAGCAATTATGGAATTACATAATTCTGCAACATGTTGCATACCGAGCTCTTCTGACATATGTGAAAGAGACACACATATGTGGATATTTTCACATATGTGGAAGTGACCACCTCGAAGAAGTACCGACCGAAAACGTATGTGTTTGCGATGCCGCATCACGCAGTCACTTTAGTTTCGTGTGAAGGCGCTCGTGCCACATAGAGAGGACTTTCGTCAGCTTAATTCCCTACCACATATGTTTCCTCTACGCGTGACTGGACGTCGAAAGGGACATTTCTCAGAACCCTCACATTTCCAGGAAACCTACGTAGCTAGGTTATCCTTTTTACTTAATAAACAGACTTGAACGCCAAACCGTAATCGATTATCTCTCAGATTGGGCTCACGTGATCCTTCAGAAGCAGAACTTTCGTCTCATTGGTTGATCTCTACCCGGGACAGAGCTGCAGACGAACATTTTCTGTGAAGTTTATGATGTAAATAATGATGATGATGTCGTCTTTGCAAATGTTTTACGCCAGTAATTTTCTTTATATGTGTTTCGTCGCAACGCCATTTTTGGTTTTTCAATGCGTTAATCAATTTGTGAAGGGAAAAAAATGGATATTGCCATTTGAAAAATTTCGAAATTTTTTCACTTCAACCGTAACCGTGAGAGCTGTATTGTTTTAAATCATCACAATCTCGTGAACGTATTATCAAATAACAGTATCTGAAATTTCGTTTCGATTGGTTGAGGGAGGGATAAGTCGCTAGAAGTTCATATATCGGGGAAGTTCTTTTATGCCCACTCTCTCTCTCTCTCTCTCTCTCTCTCTCTATATATATATATATATATAATTACAGAAAAAAATTTAAAACATAATATAATCATACCTAGTATTTTCGCGCATTAAGCTGCTGAAAAATTATCAGTAAACGCATATAGTAAGAAATTTAGAACCAATTTTTCACAAAGACAAAAATTGAAGTTGCTGGGAATTTTTAATTGCTTGATTTTAATTTGCTTGGAGTTTTCAATTGAAAGTGCTCGGAGGTTTTAATTTTCTAGTGAGTTTTTATTTCAATTCAGTTTAGATTAAGTCTTTTCACTAAAGTTTTATAATTTCACTTACGTTTTTAATTCTTTGGATGATGTTTGTTCTCTTTGTTTAAAGGTAAAACTTTTATTTGAAGTTTCCCTTAAGTATTTATTACTTCACTGACGTTTTCAATTCTTTGAATAGAGTTTCATATATTTAAAGGTAGAAAATTTTAATTAGAATTTACTTCTTTTTCCTTGCTTTGGGGAGGGCCAGAATTTTCGGGGGAACTATTACAATTAAAATACATTAAAATTGTTCATCGGCTAATTCTGGACACAGAAATATTATTTTTATTACATCAAGCAAGGATTTTTGTGGAAGAGTGATTTCAATTGATTTTAGTGTTCCTCTTCCTGATGTAGTGACATGGAAGTTGAAAAAATTACTCTTCTATTTCGTTCTTTTTTTTTTAATTTCGTTGATTTTTTGAATTGGGGTATTGCTTGTTTGAAGTGTTTTGGTTTTAACATTTTTTAAATTCTTTTTGCATTTATAGGATTATTTGAAATTTATTTTCTTATGAATTTCAATTTTAGGTCTTTGTGAAAAATTGGTTCTGAACTTCCTACTTTATGTTTAAGTGTGTGTGTGCATGTGTGACTGTTAAAATGAAAAAAAAAAAAAAATACGCTTAGTATAAATAATAATCACCTCTTTTAGTGAATATTATAAATAAAGTACCACATTTATTGGCAGGTATTCGCTGTCACCAATTAAGTTTGATCAATGTGATTAATCAATAGTAAAGTAATTAATTATCATAGTTATTATAAGTATCATAGTAATTTGAAAACCTCATTATCTAACACAATTTTAATTTGATGTGATGTGAAGTGTATGAAAAATGTATACTAATAGTATTATTAACTGCAGAATTTGGTCAATATTATAAAACATCGTAATAACGAGTCTTGTTATTTATACGATACATTCATTTTTTATTACATCAAGCAAACTACCTCAGACCAACATCTTGAGGCCATAAAATTTGCAAGCAACTTACAATATAAATACAACATTATTACATTTTATCAAACAGGTACAGGTAGAAGCTAGGCCAGCTCCTCTGTAATACCAAGGGTTATTGAGCTATCGCTGAACCTCCTATCCCAATATTGAAGAAAACATCCCGGGTCTCCCACTACTTTCTCCCAGCACCTACCTGTCAAGAGAACTTTCGGCTCACCTTGTACACGAGTTAATACAGTATTTAATGTTTTAATGTTTCCAAAGACGAAACGGATAGCTACGATTAATAAATGTTTTCATCATGTATCTTATATATCTATTAGTTTTGTTATGTTATAAGGTATTTCTTCGGTCTTATGCCTTCGTGGTGTAGTGGTCAGCACGCTAGGCGCGTATTCGAGACGCCCGTCGTTAGAGTCCCGGCGAAGGCATTGCTCGTTTTTCACATTTACTGGCTTCAAAATAACCTGTACAATGTATCTTTCCCAAATATGTATTACATAAATTCTTAGCATAAAGACTTCGATTAGCATTCCAGCTAGTTATTTCTTCTGCTTCCTCTTTTCATTTCAATTCTTTCTGATTTCAGTGTTAGAGTTACCGTTAGTATTTTTGACGTTACAATTAAAATTTATTTGCGATTTTGAAATATCTAAGCATGTACATACAGGTATACAAGGAAAGAATATTCTTAAAAAACTTCCAAAAATAATTTATGAATAACTACTTCCAAAAATAACTTATAAGAAAATGGCGATGAAAAAGACGCATATTTCTTTCACTAAGAAATGGTAACGATATGAAGAATAACAAAATTTAATCACTACTTGTTTCCTCTTAATTTCTCATCTCTAGACATAAATAAATAAATTCAAACGTCTGCAACAAGACGGAGAAAATAATATACAGTGTAGCATTCTTTTGGAAAAAATATAGTAATAGTTACTCACGGAAGATATTCGTAATAGTAATGTAGTAAATTTAGCTCAATAGATTTGCCACTCAGTGTAATATTCACAGTCTACATTCAACTGGAAATGATTCTGAAATGCAAATATAAGATGTAGACTGTATACAAGAAACCTGCGTGGAAGTCTGATATAAGCAGCTAACTATATATATGACGTAACTGAGCTTCAATCGTTGCTGTTTACTATTATTTTGCTTTTACAGCATTATGCTCTTACGTTAAATATATTTGTTTTCTCAGTTTAATATATTTGAAATTTTGTCGTACCTATTTATATTACTAAGCAAAATTACTGAACCGTGCTGGAATATTTTCGAATTTAAATTTAAAGGTAGACTTCATTACCCTTAGAAATAAGGAAGATATGCATTTTTCATTCACAGCATATTGCTACTTAGGCAGAAAAGTGACATAAAAAATTGGCGAATAATAAACTTGAAAGCTTTCAGATTTTATATTACGCCCGAAGGGGCATTTTCTTAACGTTTTTTGTGTCACCTTTATTTATTAAATGTTGTGTTCTTCTCACTTAAACCATATAAAATTCAATTCAACAGCAACATGACAATATATTTAAAAACAGTATATCTTTAGAATTTCTGATACACAGTCTCGCGCGCTGGAGATAATTTTTCCTCCGTACAGTTTAACGTAGAGGGAAATTTTACGGGGGAAAACGTTTTTTCCCAGTACAATTTCCCTCTACGCAATTCAAAATTTGATGTTTCTAGGTATAGTTGTTTTTTCATAATGCGAGAAACATACATACATTCATGTAGGCTCTTAATTATTTAATTTCTTTAAATATACACTGAAGTGACAAAAGTCATGGGATACCTCCTAATATTTTGTCGGTCCTCCTTTTGCCCGGCGAAGGGCAGCAACTCGACGTGGCATGGACTCAACAAGTCGTTGGAAGTCCCCTGCAGGAATATTGAGCCATACTGCCTCTATAGACGTCCATAATTGTGAAAGTGTTGACGGTGCAGGGTTTTAGGCACCCTCGATGATGTCCCATAAATGTTCGATGGGATTCATGTCGGGCGATCTAGGTGGCCAGATCATTCGCTGGAATTGTCCAGAATGTTTTTCTAACCAATCGCGAACAACTGTGGCCCGGTGACATGGCGCATTGTCATCCATAAAAAATCCCATCGTTGTTTGAGTACGTGAAGTCCATGAATGGCTGTAAGTGATCTCCAAGTAGCTTAAGGTATCCATTTCCAGTCAATGATCGGCTTATTTGCACCAAAGAACCGAGTCCATGCCATGTAAAAACAGCCCAGACCATTATGGAACCACCACCAGCTTGAACAGTGCCTTGTTGACAACTTGGGTCCATGGCTTCGTGAGGTCTGCGCCACACTCGAACCCTACCATCAGCACTTACCGACTGAAATCGTGACTCATCTGACCAAGCCACGGTTTTCCCTTCGTTTAGGGACCAACCGATATGCTCATGAGCCCACGAGAGTCGCTGCAGGCGATGTCGTGCTGTCAGTAAAGGCATTCGAGTCGGTCTTCTGCTGGCATAGCCCAAGGAAGGCAAATTTCGCCGCACATTCCTATCGGACACGTCCCTCGTACGTCCCACATTGATTTCTGAGGTTATTTGACGCGGTGTTGTTTGTCTGTGAATAGTGACAACTCTACGTAGACGTCGCTGGTCTCGGTCGTTAAGTGCAGGTGGTCGGCCACTGCGCTGTCCATGGTGGGATGTTATGCCTGAAATTAGATACTCTCGGCACACTCTTGACACTGTGGATCTCGCAATGTTGAATTCCCTAACTATATCCGAAATAGAATGACCCATGAGTATAGCTCCAACTACCATTCCGCGTTCAGTCTGTTAATTCTCGACATGCGGCCATAATCACGTCAAAGCCTCTTCACATGAATAACTTGAACACAAATGAAAGCCCTCCTTTCCTTTCCTTTTCCCACTATTGCCGTGTGTAGCTTGCAGATAGTAAGCTGTATACCGGCTGTCATGAATTAATGAGTACATTGCAAGTATAGCAAGTGCATGAGTGTGTTCGGAGGACAGGATGTAAAGTGAAAGAGGGTGTGACTACTTTGTCACGTGAACACGTGAAGCTATAGCGGCGTCTGGTAGGCTAGAGAGATGCTGGTCCAAGTTTCAGAAACAGTGTGCATTTTCACAAATATTCAGTGCATAAACATATCAAAGGGCATTTTTCTCACAATTAGAAAGACTATATACAAAAATAAAAAATGTATTTACAAAGTAAAATTACGCAGGGAGTCCAGCAGAAGCAGTCAAAGATATCTCTTAGTAGAGGTCTTTTGATTGGCTGTTGAGACGTGTATGCGAAAATCATGAAAATTTGCTATTTACAAAATATTCAATTGCAGAGACATAAAAAACATATTTTTCCAGTAAACTAGAAGTTAAATTAAATAAAGTAAAAGAAATTTGAAACTAATAGGAGCAGTGAGAGATCTACAATAAGCAGTAGAAGACTTTATTTCGTTGTCACGTGGGAGGTCACCCTCCCGTGCCTTGACCCCGAAAGTGGCTGCTTAACTTTAAGCGTTTCAGTTTTACAAGTAAACACAGGGTAAAAACTTAGGTTGGAAAGTTCTGATTTTCATTGAGGATAAATGCAGTAAATGATCTAAGGTGCCTGTCTTCGTGCAATATTTCATATTCAAAGAGGTTAAATTGACGCTTATGATTGCAGTCCTGGGCTTCTCTGAAGAAATTCCGATTTTGCTTTGCGATGAACTTATCTAAGGGGTCGATCTTGAGGTCATCTTGTAGACTCTTATTTGTCACGAAATAATGAACATTCGTAATAATCCTAAGATAGCGGTTCTGCACAATACATAATTTATTGAGATCAGTTTTGGTCAGGGCGGCCCAGGCTGGGGAGGCATAAGTCATGATCGGTCTGATCGTAGACGTGTAGATGAGCCGCTTTTTTCCCAGGTCGAGAGGGGAGTATTTACCAATAATTAGGAAGAGACATTTGATAATTTGTAAGGCCTTATCCCTGACGTAATTTATATGGTTAGTCCACGTTAAGCGATCATTTATAATCACTCCGAGGTACTTGGCATGGGGAACAATTGGAATAATTTCGTTAAATAGATAAAGTCTTCCTTTGACAGGTGTGTTTCTTTCATTTCTGCGTATGAGGAGAAATTGAGATTTGGCTGCGTTTATTTGGACTTTCCATTGCGCGCACCATCTTTCAATGCTAGAAATGACATCTTATAGTTTTTTGATGGCGTGATTCATATTAACAGACTTTACTGCCAGGGCAGTATCGTCTGCATAACAGGCCAAAATAGCGTTATTTTGAGATGCTTGAGGAAAGTCAGAAGCATAGAACAGATACATATAAGATCCTAGAACTGACCCTTGCGGAATACCGCTATAGATATTTCTAGACGAGGAGATAGCACCGTTCACACAAGCACAAAAAGTCCGGTTTGTAATGAAGGAGTGAATTGTCAAGATCATTTCTCGGTCAACGTTAGCAGTAATTAATTTGGATATAAGTCCCTCATGCAAGACGCGGTCGAAGGCTTTAATGAAAGCCCTGCCAAAGCACTTCGCATTTATACATTTTCTACGCGATACTGCTGCCATCTGTATAGTTGCATATTGCTATCCCATGACTTTTGTCACTTCAGTGTAATGCAAGGCTTTAATATTCGGTGGCAGCACTTTGAAAAGTGAAACGAAGTTTAATAGTGGAAGATACAAAATGCCAAAACGAAATTAATAGTCTTTCTGGGCAGATTGCCACTTCGGGCTAAAAAGAAGAAAAAGAAAGAAATTATTTTTATTTATTGAACGAAATTTATTTAAAAAAATATTAAAGTTTTAAAAGGAATAATATGTTAAAATGAGTTTCATTTCAGCCGTCAGAGGATAATGTAGTGCCATTTTAAAAATGCATGTCATACAACAATACAAAAGCTCGGGGAAATTGTGATCAAATACAGGACGGAAAATACTATCAAAAAAGGTAAAAATAATCGATCATCCAATGATCAAGCATGGAGTTATTGAAAATACTTAAAAGTCTTCCTTCAAACAATCCATCAGGGTCGTTCCTAAGCCATTGGAACCAATACTGCCAGCGTAATTTCCCAAGCTTACCGCCTCCAAATTTAAAAAAAAAAAAAAAAAAAAAAAAAAAAATTCAATGATTAATAAAATTTTTATTTCATACTATGTATTTACATATGGCAAACTGTATAAAAAGTACTTACCTATGACAAGTACTTATTTATGAATTTAAATTATTGTTTATATAAATATTAGTAAAAAATATTTTAATAATATAATAATTAATTAAATATTATAATTTAATTAATGATTTTATTAATTTCAATAATATAATAATTAATTACATAAGTATAATTTATAAATATTATTAATTAAATTTTTATAAATTATTATTATAAATTTATTATGAATTTAAAATATTTAGGCGTGGTATCGCAAGAGCCCGGCCGCTCCTGAGTTTCGGCGTCCGCGTACGTTTACGCGCTGCACCGCCGCTAGGAATGGCCCTGCAATTCATTAATCACGCATATAAAAAAAAAAAAGAAAGAAAGAAAAAGAAAAAGAAACTATTCAACTGAATGAAAATGATAAAAATGGACTAGTTGCGGAAGAGTGAAGTGGCGACATTCCTAATTAAAAGTCTTTTGAATCTGCAAACACAGTAAACACAGCTTCATGTAATCATGGTTAATACTATCTTTCGGTCTGACGAAGTTCAGCCCGTTTGTATACGAAACCATAGAAAATACGTCGCCTAATGTGATACCAAGTTCTGTCAATATTATCAAAATATTATAGAATGAGTTTTTAAACAGAAGTGAAAGCTCCAAATAAGGTTAAATAAACTTTAAAGATTGCCAAATGACTGAAAAGTGTACTCACATAAGCATTAAGTCAACAAACTGCCTAGGTTTTATTTTTGTAAGCCATTAGGCATGAAAGCAACTTTTTTCTTTTCTTTTTATAGTGTTGATCCGATTTTTAATAATTCAGTTTGATTTCGAGAACGCCTAGATATACGTCTTTTGGTACTGTCCCAACTGGTAATCTACCGGATTTCGTTAGTTAGTTAATCAGTTTTATACTAGATGGCGCCACCTTTTTTTCAGACTATTGTTCGTAAAAGCAATGTGTATGCTTATCGTTTCTTTCACACGCAATTTTGTTGTTAAATTTGCGAAGAGTTTTTAAAATGCTGTCTTCGATTGTCGCGAATTTACTCTGAAACAAAAATTAATTTTTTTTCACGTTTACATTACAAAGAGTCAAAATAAGGAGCAAAATGAAATAACTGTTATCTTAAGCGCCAAATGTATTTAATTTATCTCTCTTAAATTCATTAAATTTCTTTTTACTTCCTTGTATGATGTAAAAAGGTAATGCCAAAATGTAATCGCCAAAAGTTTCAGGCAGCATATTTCAACGAAAATATCCATTTTGACCCCTATCGAATGCAATTTAACGATGTTTTTGAGTGATATCTGTACGTAAGGACAGAGTAAAATACTCTTTTCCTTCAAAAAATTATAAAACTGCTTTAAAATGAATTCTGAAGAGAATTTTTCGTGGCGTCTGTACGAACGTACGTACGTGCGTACGTACGTATCTCGCATAACTCAAAAACGAGTAGCCTCAGAACGTTGAAATTTTGTATAGAAGACTACTATAACATGGAGATGTGCACCTCGTATTTTGGTTGCAATCGGCCGAACCAAACGTATATAAATATATTTATATATATATCCACTCTGTTACCCGGCTCAGTGATCTCAGTTTCTTTACTCTTATATGTTTGTAAATTGTACATTTTTTGTCTTAAAAATGATTGAATTATGTTGTTTTCATCTTCCGGTTAAGGTTTTTATGCCTTTAGTAAATCTGTATGCAATATTTTTAGAATTACCAAGAATTTTAAAGTTGTTTAAGTGCCGCTAAGCCTAATAATTTTTTTGATGACGACCATTGCTTGTTTACATTCGAAACAGCAGACTAGTGGATTTGTTGCCAATCTACAGAAACTTAGCTTCGCTACAACAAAGATAACGCCTTCATTTATTATTGCGAATTAAATTATGCTTAATCCTTTCTGGAATTTTTTCGAGGAAATAAGTATTTAAGTTTTACTTTGTAATTTTTAATACAGCTATTTCGAGTTTTATGTATTTTTGCCTTGTCGTGAAGTGAAACTGAATTAATTGAATGAGAAATACTCAATCGTCTGTTAAAAACTGTTTCTTTTTTGTTTTGTTTGCTTAATTTCTTTTATACATCGCTCTAGATTTATTATAGTATTTGAATAGAACATGTGGCAACGATTAGATAATTCTTAAAATGATATAAATTTTGTGCATTCTGAGTTATAATATGAACGAAATATAATACTGTTAAGGGAACCTAGCGCCAGAGTGTCGCTATGGTAAACGAATAATAGAGGTAATTTTAAAGAATACATTTATTCTATTGTGGTTTATGCGTTGTCGGCGAAGTAGATGTAGTTCGATCCAATAAGTTTAAATGAAATGCAAGAAAAAATTCGTATAATTTAATATTCCGTACAAGGAAGTCATGTGGTGTACACGTCAGATTGTTTTAATACAGCGCTTGCAACAAATTGTTTGTAAATAAGTTTTGAATCAACTAAATTTAGCAGTACAAAATCGGGTGTATTACCTCTTATCTGTTTCATTCACTATATGCGCTAAATTCTTGATATGATCTATATCCACAACATTTAGAGGATGAAATTTAGTTATACTAATATCGAGTAATTCATTGAAATATTTAAATCAGCTAATCTAATTTTTTAAAAAAATCACCCTTTTATTCGCACATTGAAAGTTATCTTACACGCAGCATAAAACACAGCAAAAGAAATAAATAGTTTGGAAAACGTAAAAATGTATTAATGTTAAATAAGAATAAATCTGATCATGCACATTTGAATAAAATGGCGGAAGACAAAAATCGCTAGATGGCGCCACTAAAACTGTAAGAACGAGAACTTTAGTGGCGCCACCTATGGATCCGTCAAGTAACTACACAGTTAAGTAAGCTATATGTATGGCCTATCTGGAGAATACCGATCTTTCTTCTTCAGATAGATGACAGAAGATATCTCCCACTTACTTGCGGAAAGAAATGCAAGTGCATCTTATAACAGACTTTATGAAGAACGTAAAGATGAAATCGTGAATTTTGTATAAATGCTGATATAAAGAATGGCCTCCGAATGTTAAACTAGCTGTAAAACATGGGTTAAGTAATTTACAGTAATATTAAGACAAAATCACATACGAACTTTTGCATAACGCTTGCAAATAGTCCACAGGTAACGACATTTTTTCGCAGTTAAAAATGCTACAATATGTATTTATATGTTTTTATTTATATATCTAAATTCTATTGCTGATTTGAAGGATATTTTTTCTTATTACATAATGTTATCACACTAATAGCCGTGGACAAACTTGATTACATTAAATGGTTCTTATTATATCAAACAAAACGGAGAGTGAAAAGAAAGTTCAGTCAAGATTAATTTTATGTGAGTTAAATTCTACGTCTGTGAACTTCACCTAAAGAGCTAAAATATATAAAATTGATATGTTATATATATAGAGAGAAAGTTTTCAGCGTTTGCAAAATAAAGCAATAAAAATTATCCTTGGTGCTCCCTGGTTTCTAAGAAATTGGAACCTTCATAAAGATCTTAAAATAAATACCATAAATCAGGAATCCTCTCATCTGCACATAACTTCTATTCCAAATGTCAAAAACTCAACTCGGCAATTATACGTAAAGTTGGCAATTATGATTACTTGACTGAGCAACCGTTCAAACGTCTAAGGACAATTCATCGCAATGTTAAACTGGTAAATATGTATGTAGTTTTATTTCTCCTTATTTAACCAAGAATTGATTACCTTATTCAAGACTACGTTTTTTTATGGCCGAAAGATTCCGCTGCTTTTGCTACCTTTACTTTTCCTACTATGTGCACTTGAGATTATTATAGTTTTCTCTACGATGCAAAATTCATGAACTTTCTATAACTAGGATTGTATTTTATTTGTATACGATTTTCTTCTTACCTCATGTGTTCAAGACTTTTAGACATTCGCACAATTCAAATTGTTTAACGCTCTTAAGTGACGACACTTCCAAGACTTGAACTTTCATATTAATATGTGCTTTCTGCTTAATTTAATGTAAATTCCTTAGTGGAATAAATTCAACATATTTCAAAGCTCTTTGGGAAAATTATGACATTAGTAGAGTTCCAAAGGAATGGCACATATTTAAAGGGACATGACTTAACTTGGCTTCTTTTTCGTCATTTGCACTTCTGCAGCTGAAGAGGTTGGTTCTGTATTTAAATCTTTGGAACCAGTCCTGCAAATTTATGAATTTTAAGGTGATTCTTGTGGTTTTAACTCCTCCAATAAATTCTGTTTATTGTGATAAAGGTGTTTTGACACGAAAGTTAGAAAATAAACTCAGTTTCTTTACCTAGACGATATCAGGACAAAACTATGCCAACATCTGTGACCAAATACCTAGAAAAAATAGGATTACGCATATCTCTGTAAGGTCTCTAGATATGACATCGAAGGATTGCTCCATTTTCGAATTATTAAAAAGGCCGCTTTCTATTCTTTGACCAAAGACAATTGCAGACTGTGAAAATCAGAAACAAATTGCTTTATTAAAATTAAGATACGTCCTTTTGTCTAGAAAATCAAGAAGCAGATTAGTAAAAAGAAAAGGGTACGAAATTGAGTACTTAAAAAAATATTTGTATTATTATTAATTAAGCGGCTGTGTTAAATTTGGCCAGAAAACGGGCGTACATCTATTGATAGAAATCATAACTGTATTTTTACTTCCTTGTACGAAGTAAAGAAAGTAGTGTGATCACGAAAACTCCCAGGTAAAATATTTCAAAGAAAATATCCATTTTGACCGCTATCGAATGCAATTTAACAATGTTTTTGCATGACATCTGTACGTATGGACAGAATAAAGGACACTTCCCCCCCAAAAAAAAACAATTACAAAACTGATTTAATATAGATTCTGAAGAGACTTTTTTCGTGGCGTCTCTACGTACGTACGTATGTATGTATCTTGCATAACTCAAAAACGAGTAGCCTCAGAACGTTGACATTTTGTATATAGGACTGCTATAAGATGTAGTTGTGTACCTCCCTTTTTGGTGGCAATCGGCAACACCAAAAATAAATAAATAAATAAATAAATATATATTTTGAATTTCATTTATATATATATATATGAAATTCAAATATGTATCTAGTAAATAGCAAGTTAAATTAAAACTTGTTATTTACTAGTTTTTATTATTATTTCTATTTTTTTCTATTTTTATAGATTATATATAGTTTATTTTAGGTTTACATGCATAATTCGTGTTGGGGAAGTTTCCTCTAGGCAAGAGTTTCTAAATTACTTTGGTTTTATACTCTTAATTGACTTTTAATTAATTTAATTAATTACTCTTGTCATTTACTTGCTTTTCTCTCAAAATTTCACTTTTTTGTAATTCACAACATTTGATTTTACCTTTGGTTTTGAATTTTACTTTTACCCTTGCCTATATAGATGACGAAACGCGAATTTAGTAATTGAAGAGTTAGGTTTGGGGGCAATTTTCCCTTGATAAGTCTGTCTCCTGCCTGCTCAACAATTATTCACATATGCAATTTTTAGGAATAATAAATTTAATTTTTTGGAATAATACATTTTTTCATGGTTTTAGATAAGTGCAATTAATTTACATATGCCCTTAGAATTTAAATGAAATTGTAAGTTAGTTCGCAGCAATAATAATTATTTTTATTTTTATTTCTTTGCAATTAAAATTTCTTAGTTAAATTTTTAATTTTAATTTTATATTTGCTTGATACGAATAGAGAATATTTGTTAAATTCATATATCTATATATACACATACCCACTCTGTTACTCTGCTCCGTGAGCTCAGTTTTGTTTTTCTTATATGTTGATAAATTGTGCATTTTTCGCTTTAATAATGTTTGAATTATGGTGTTCTTATATTTCGGTTAGGGTTTTTATGCCTTTAGTTAACCTGAATGCAATATTTGTAGAGTTATCAACAATTTTAAAGTTGTTTAAGTGCGGCTAAGCCAATTTTTGTTTATTATAGCAATCATATTTGTTTACATTTGAAACTTAGCAGAATAGTGGATTTGTTGCCAATCTAGAAAAACTAAGCTTCGCAACAACAAAGATAACGTCTTCTTTTATTACTGCGAATTAAATCATGCTTAATATATTCTGGAATTAACATTTAAGTTAATTAATTATCCCATATATTGACTCAGCATAGCGTCTACAAAAAATTCAGTTTTTACGCCTTCGGTGCCTTTTTGCCTAGTGAGACCAAAAGTACACTTTCAGTTTTGTGCGGCGAAAAATCTGCCTTCTTGCCCGCTAGTCGAATTTCTTGTTTCTACGTAGAAACTCTAATTTTAATTGTAAAAGTTGTTCTTTAAATTGTTTTAACTGTATTTATGTTTTATATGTTTCTACATTTTTCAATTTAAATAAAATATTTTGAGGTCTTATGTACTTTTGGCTTGTCGCGAAGGGAGAACTGAATTAATTGGATGAGAAAGCTATCTGTAAGGAAATTCGAGGAAATAAGTTTAAATGAAATGCAGGAAAAATTGCGTATAATTTAATATTACGTACAACGAAGTCAAGCGGTGCATATACCAGATTTTTTAAAACCAAGTTTACACCAAAATTTAAATGTTTTCCAAACTCCGATTTGTAGTTGCGTAATCTAAGTGTGCTGCTGGCAGTATTTAAAAGCAAGGTCTTGCGAACTGATGTACTTAAATTAACTAGAAGCTCCTCCCTTTCTATTCGTTAGCTTCACCTTTAATGAAGTTCATACAAAGTATTAATTTTAATTTTACGGCAGAATATTAAATACCTTTAATGATGCCAGAATGTTAAACGTGTCTAGAATTTCCAGTATAGTGTTACAATTTCTAACGTCTCATTTATCGATTCTGGCATTGCTTGCTGTAAAGGTAGAGTTACATCATCTTTTCGGAGTTTCATGGTAATTTTTAGACGTTAGAATGTAAGTTTTTTTTTCAAAACAATATACATATATGTCTATCAGAAAGGTGTGAGAAGGAATATTATAAGTAATATAGATTCTAAACAGAAAAATATTATTTTCTTCAACTTTAAACAGCCTCATTACTAGGAAAAATCAGATAAAAAGTAAATTTTAATCAAATCCAAAATTCTTCTCTTTGAAAGATTTATTTTGCACTTTATTCAATAAATGTTTTTATATTTATTTGGGTAGTTTTGTTTAGTTTCAAAGCCTAAGGTTCGTGTTCAACTTCTGCTATTCAGACTATAACTAATGTTCTTTTCTCTTGGAACCTATACTTATAGTATATTTTTCTTTTGGCTTGGGTAGTTCTACCTAAAATAATTTTCAAGTTCTTAAAATTTCAAGCTCTTAAAATTTTCAGTCTTTTCCTATCAATTAGAAGTTTATTTAATACGTATATCCTCTCAGTTTAATTTTTAATAAATACCTGGAACGAAACCTCTTCAAAGTATTTATTGTTCTCAGTTCCCTAATTTGGCATCTTAGAAAGCAGAAAGTACAACTGTTGCCACGTCACTTGATAGAAATATGTCTCGTGAGCAAACGATGCAATGAAATGAATCCTCAAATTAGTTTTCAATCATTAAGAAGTTCCTTAATTACATAAGCACACAAGCTTCCACCTGATATTTATTTATGATGAAATAATATTACAATAACTGTTCTACTATAAGTGCGTAAGGTTTTTTCTACTTACTATAGGTGCATATATTCTGCTCTGCGTGAATTTATAGAATTTGACTTATTTAGGTACCTTAAACTTGTATCAGACTCTTTACAGACGTTAAGCATGTTATCGCTATGTCAGAACTACAGAGTCTCTAGAAGGTTTAACAAACTTTTTTATTAAATCAGAACTGTGAACATGTTTCGCAATATCTCGCGTTTAATAAGATCAACCAACTACTTGTGGCGATGTAACTTAAAACAACAGTCAAGTTCAATATTAAAAACTAAGTAACCAAAGGCTGTACAATTGATTTAACGCGAAGTTGGCTCAAAATTTCTCATCGGCGTAACAGTTTAACTCTCGGTAACTATAATACAAAGTCGATTATTACACTCTTATCTGAGCTAGCGAAACCGAGTAACGTGGCCTTTCAGAGGCAAAAGCAAGCTGTGTCTTGCAATACGACAACCTCGGCTTAAGTTCTTTAAACTTGATATGCATTCTGGTAGGAAAACCGAAAAAGAAGTGACAGTAAAGATCTGTATCATAAAATAGCTGGTTATTCAAGACAATTAGAACTGTCAGTTTACTTTAGAGTGAAAAGATACTCGTTAAATCAAGTAAATGAGACGGCTCGTTTGAAATTCACAGACAAGAAGTTTCTTTTTAAGCATAAACATTTTATTTCAATTATTAACAACAAACCGCCTCATTACAGACTCATGTCTATTTCTAAAATCTTTAAACTACTGTTCTAATCATAATCTCGCGATAAACTGAGGAGTTGCTACTCTTTTGATATAATTTACTTACTATAAGTGCCGCAACAGTAACCTTACAAATTTATGATGAAATAATATCCCAGTAATTTTTTTACCATTTGAGTTTTCCGTTTAAACACGTTCATTTCACTTAATAAGACTTTTATATTTTTATTTCCGGAAGACTAATTATTAAACAAATGGTTGTTCAGAAAATTTATTTTTCCACATTTTTTTCAATCTAATTTCAGTTCTAATTTTGCTAATATCTCACAATCATTTTAAATCGAATCAAGTATAGAAAAAGAAGTATCATTTTGAAAATTTATATAAACAAATACTATATAAGAAATGCTAAATGGTCAGACAAAATTTACTAATATTTGGAGACGCCATGAAAGGATTTTGCTTACTTCCGGCCATAGAAATCGCAACGATCGCGTTCTTTTTTTTTTTTTTTTTTTTTTATTTTGATAAAGATTTCTGTTCGACATCAATACACCTGATCTTTCAAAATTTGAATTAAAGCGTTTAACAGATTTTTAAGCTAGAATTTGAATGATGAGTCAACTAATAAAGGAGATCTGAATTTCCAGAGATTTATACGTCTTTAAGATTCGCAGAGTTCGAGGGTTCCTTTTTGTGATTGTTCCAAATTCTCTATTCTTCAGTATTCCATTGTTTCATTGATCCAATATTAAGGGTTATGTCCCCCCTCCCTTTCATGGCCGGCGTTAGACTTTTAACCAATCGATGCATTTCTGTGACTCCAAAATTTTGCCGCCCTTTGAGGCAGCACGGTTGCCCAAGCTCTAACACCAGTTCTGTCCTCCCCCAGTCAGTCCGTTTTATATTAAGATAATCATGACTATACTGCATTTTGTACAAGAAAAAATTCCCTTTTTGACTGCATTTGCGAACAAGTTCAAAACAATAAACGAATATCGTCAAAATGGCCTTTGATGGAGTTTTTGAAAGTAAAAGTAGCAGAAAAAATAATAATGGTTTCTCCATACTTGATGAAAAGCTCGCTATTTTTGTGAACCTATTCTTGAGCAGAAATTTGGTAAATCTAAAAAACCGTTACCATTAATGGAAGGAAATGTTTTGATTGCTCCCATGCGCTAAAAGAAACAAATGAAATTTTACTAACTAACGCCTAAAACCGAACACTTTGATATATTTGAAACATAAGTTGTATAATAAATATAAAAACTAAGCTAGTGGCTCTAACGGGTCGATGCCTGCAGTGCTCCGAAATCCGCTTTCTTGACCGCGGGCCTCGGGGTGCGTAAGCATATGCCCTGAACAATTGGTCAGCTTGTCGCAGGACCCCCAGTGTTTAGTCCCCAAGGAAACTAGACCCAAAGGATGGAAATCGAGGGATGAAAAGCTGAGTCGACCTTGCCCAGCCCGGGGATCGAGCCCTGGACCTGCGGTGCTGCTGCGCGATGCGCTAACCACTGCTCCACCGGGCCTCGCAATAAATGTAGTGTGAGACATGCATATACTGTACAATATTACATTGCAAAATCGAGAATTAGAGCATTGGAATGCTATAAAACTGCCATAAGTTATCGTTGCTTATTTCTAAGCTGAGGGTATAACCTCACTAATGGTAAAAGTAATATGGGCTGATAGCATTTTATAGAGAACATTTTGTACGAATCCATAGGCCCTGTATTCCTTTCCCCTACCATCAGTATTCGAAAGAACTCGATTGTAAGGACTCTTTCGTTGAAAAGACAGTTATTGACGTTCGTAATTTTCAATATTCGAACTTAGGCTTGTATTTTTAACTTTTCGAAGTAACACATAATGGATTCTCATAATTCACAAATTCGACGTATTACAGAATGATATAGTATCATGCATGTCTTCGCCGTGTGTGATGCATTATAGCGTTGCGAATTCACGAAATTGTGCATTATCAAGAACTTATATAAGTATACATTTTAATTAATAGTAACTTCAAAACGCGCACCGTACTGGAACGTATGTACTGTAACAGAATATTAAAAAATGTAATTTGTGTATATTTAAATATTATGTCTTCTATAAATTACAGGCTAAACCTCAAGTTCTAATGCTTATTGACATCAAAGTGCCTTCCATTGTCAACTTAACTAAAATACTTTGAGTAAGTGTTATAGGCCCGATGTGTGTTTAGTTATCAACATCAGATCGCAGTTTAATGTGTTTTCTTATCTTCTGACACCAGTTGTTACGTTATTTACTTCCTTCACGTTCGTACGGGATTCGAAGATTTGGAGTGAATAACGACGACATTTGATGTAGCATCGAAACACACTTTATTTACCAATATTAATCAGATAGATCCAAAATCACTTTTACAGTCGCCGAACTGTTATAAACACGCTGACACGTTCAGCGACACAGCCTTCACACTGTCAGGCAACAACGGTGGAGACAGCTTCACTGCAAAGCACCCGAGCACAGCTCCCGACTCTGCTCGGTCGTTCTCAACTCCACGTACCCTCGAGACTCTCCACGCGATGCACTCGACGATACACAAGAGTATAGCTCTCGACTCAGCACAGTCTAAGACAAAAATCGACGATGCACTAATTCGCGATACACTAAAAGACTGTCTCGATGCACTCGACGACCCACTTGGCGCTAGACTTCGAGACACTCGCTCAATGACTGACTATCAGCTCGCTAGACGAGGCACACACTAACTGACTGAGGACCAGCAGGGTTTAGATAGCTTTTGGCTTGTGTTCGAGAACATTCTGGGCTAAACCGGTAAGAATTCGTTCCAGAAGGTTCTCCATCTGTCCATGATATATCGCTAATTTTGTCGCCAAATGTTCAATTTTGTCGCCAAATGCTTAATTTTCCGCCAAGCATGCCAGCTTTGCCTTTTCTTGCCATTTTATGGCAACCATAAAACTACTTTACGGGAAGCCATCTTACCGCGCCTGTACATTTCGTAACAATATGTAAATTCCAACATCAAGATTCATTTTACAATGCTTAAGTTAAATAATGCAAGCATATCCTGAAACAATCATATCATACGACTAAAATTTATTGCTATAATACCGTCATGTTATGTACACTGCTAAAAAAAATGGGACACTTCTATATCTCTTGTTCTACTTCACGAAATTCAAATTGCGTTCTTCATGACTCGAAAGAGCGACTTAAAATATATATTATATTTTTATATAGCTTTGTTCAAGCATAGATATTTTGACACTAAACCGAACTTTATCTGAAATGACATACCAATTTTTGTCCACATTTCGATTTTACGACTCGAACTAGTATGTCTAAATATTAAATTTTGTCATTTTTGGTGAGAAATTTATGGAGAAATTTAAAAATTTATATTGGCAATTCTTATCAGTTTGATCCAAGAATAATTCACTTGGCGAACTTAATTTATAGCAACTGATTTCCCTTTCCTTTTCCTTCATTGTCCACAAGCGGAAAAAAAGTCATCGTTCATACTTTCAAATAATTTCAACAAAGTGCGTACACGACATTTTTTGTTATCATCGCTTATAATAAATACGCCAAAATTCAAAACGCGCCAAAATGTAAATTCACGTATATCTCAGAAAATTTTGAATAAAAAACTGTAATGTTTTGCAGGTATGTTTAGTGATACATCTACTTTAAGATGATATCAAACCTTTTATAGGTTATAAATTCAAAATTATTTTTCGAAAAACTTATAAAAATTATTTAAAAATACAAATTTAAAAAATAAATCATAAAAAATAGGCGAATTTTATTTGAAATGAACCTAAATTTCGAAATATTAAAGGAAGAATCTAATAAGTTTAATAAAAAATAGATACTTATAAATGTATATCAAGTTCAATTAACACGGAGGAGCTAATATTTTAAAAACTACTCGTGCGATTTTTACAAAAATCGGCGGGGTGGCATAATTTGAGTCGTAGAATGGAAGCATGGAAAAAAAAAAATGGCATGTCAGAATAAGTCCTATTTTGTGTTAAAATACCTATATTAGAACAATGCCATATATAATTTAATACACATTCTAAGTAAGTCGCGCTTTCGAGAAAGGGAAAAGGCAAGTTAAATTTCGTCAATCGGCCCAGTAGAACGGGAGTTATAGAGCTGTCACTTTTTTTTTTTTTTTTTTTGGCGCAGTATACGTATTTGCTTCCTCGTTTTTATCGCATTAATATAGTAAGATACCATACCTGTTTAGTAAAAATATATACTTCTTTTGCCTTATAAATATTTACCCCAGATTTTTGGTGTGGTGTGTTGGTGTATTTAATTATGGCAAAGCACACTAGGGCTATCTGCCTAAGAGGAGGGATGCCTTTCGTGGAGGACTTTCTAAGGGAAACTGGCTCGTATACACGTTACACATGGGGAAAACCACGAAAACACCCATGCAGCGTTCGCGGGATTCGAACCTCGGACCGAACGACCAGTGTTCAGCGACTTTACCGCTCGGCCGCTGGTGAGCCCCAGATTTTTGTTTTGGAATAGTGAAAAGCAAGGCCGGTACTTGATTTTTTGGTGTCCGGTGCAACCTTTGCCTCCCTAAATTCTACTGCCTTTATCCTCCGAAATTATATACCCTTTGCCGTCGAGGGAAGTAGCAATACTTGCATAGTTTTGGGCCCTAGGCTTGATTGAAGGTACAAGAGACTGAGGTAAATATATAAAGGAAGGAAGATCATCAAAATAAATTGTCTCTTAACTCGATTAGAACCTTTAAGTTACTATTTAATCTATAGCTGCCTTATCTTCTGGTCTCGGTTACGAAAGTGTAGCTGAAGTTAAAGCAAAAGATATGACACTTGCAAGCCTTCTGCTCAGACATGTGCACTTTTCTAACCGAGTAATATTTCTAGCAATTCAAAATATCCTGCAAACTTGTTATAAGCCTTCGTGCTTTTCTGAAATCAAAGTCACACATTTTTGCAATGATTAAAAGAAAAAAAGCAAACTTTAGCTCATTTCGCTTTTTATCTTTTTTTTCAAAAAAAAAAAAAAAAAAAAAAAGAGTTAACTTTAAGCGTTTCGGTGAAAAAGATAGATACTAATGTAGGTCTTTCGTGAAAGCGGAATGCTATATGAAGCGAAATTTCGCAAATCACGATATATCTGTGTTTGAGATACTTACAAAAACGTACGAATTCCCGGCAAACTATTTCATGGCAGAAGTAAATGTTATGAGAACTTAAAATCTCGTTTCGTAACTAAACTTTTAGTGTTGCTAAACCTTTTGATCACTATTTAGTGTTAGACTCTATTTGAAAGAATAACATGGCAATTTTAATACTTTTAAAATATGATTTCCACCTACAGGATTTTGTAAACATCTGAAATTTCTTTTGAAAATGTTTCACTAAAAATACCTTCCATATCACCATCCGAAAAAAGTTTGCAGTCTTGAAAACTTCAGATTATAACACCTCGCAGTATTTAACCTCAAAGGCAACAGAATTTTTTTAAAAAAAGTTTTAAAATATAGCAGTTGTAAGACTAAAGAGAACTGCAATCTGATCTCAGTATACAGATTCCATTTTAACCCCTGAAACAATTTTAAAATAAGTTGAAAAAAAATTGCTGTAATAGAGCAAAAACATAGTTTTTTGTTGTTGTTGCAAGGCCAAAAATGGCGTTAGCCCGAAAACAGGATTTTGCGTCGTCCACTATAAATGGCTGTCTCACTTTTCAAATTGTTGCAATCGAATATTATCACCCTGTATAATTTTTAAATAAATTAAATAATGAAGAATCTGCATGTATGTATGTACGATTCTCGCAATGTGAAAAAAACGACTGTACTTAGAGCCATCAAATTTTTAATAACTTAGTTCTCCACCGGAACATGTGTAGATGGAAGACCGAATTTAATATTTCACATTTTTTTTAAACTTTAATGAATTTTTGATTAACAAACTCAACTGAAAGTGATCTGAAGGCGAGCAGTGACAACATTGTACGGAATAAAACACTTTTATCTCCAGCCCGCGAGACTGTATCGGAAATTCTGAAGATATGCTTGTTTTAAAATTATTTTGGAATATTGCTATTGAACTGAATTTTATGGTTTAAGTGCGAAGAACGTGATATTTGATGAATACATGTGACACACAAAACATTGAAAAATGTCCCTTTCGGCGTAATGTAAAATCTAAAAGCTCTCAGATTTAAAAAAAAAAAAAAAAAAAAAAAAATATTTCATTGGTTACGATAGATATCTCTTCCAGTAGCATTTTTAAGTACTACTTGGAATCTAAGATTTGGTATTAACTTTTTCATCTTCAGCTGTATTTTCCTCTATTAAATTGTATTTTTCATTGCATCTCTTTGTATGTAAGTAGCAGTGTAAATTATTCATTCCTTTGTTATGGAACAAAAATATATTACGGTGATTAAAACAGATGCGCACTTTAAATCTTAGTCAATTATTTATCATATTCATTGTCTCAAAATTAATATTCTTTGTCAAGGCATTATCAGAGCATTTTATTACTAATATAATAAAAACTATAATGTTATCTGCGGAAGATATTAGATAGTTAGAGTCCTTAGTGCTATCTGCAGACTCAAGTTAAATAAAATAAGCAAGAGAAAGCTCAGATAATAATCCTCAACTTTATTCACCGTATCGAGGCAATAATACGGAGTCTTTAGTAGAATGGTATCATTAGTTTTGTCGTGACTAATAAAAATGCATATCTTGAGAACAATCTCAAAATAACTTTCGTGTAATCACATTACTGATTATATCCAATCAAAGTCGCAGTTCGCAGAGGTATAAATGTAGCTCTGGAGCCATTCAGAAGCCATAACAAATTAAATTAAAAGAAATAAAAGAAGGCTGGGAAAAATAATCTAATCAGAAAGGGAATTTAATCAGAAAGCCTTAGTAAAAGGATAATATTATTTTTCTAATTACGTGTGATATAATTTCTGTCATTTCAATGGTATTACTATATTCATAAAATAAATGAAAAAAAGATTATTATGTCTGTTTAAGTCGACTGCATTTAATAAATTTTCATTTCCCATTTCATAAAATACTATTTTGTTAAAATTGCCTTTTACTGTTTAACCTGTAATCCATGAAGTAAACCAAAACAGTGCTCCCCTCCCGAAAGTAATCGAAGCATCTCATTAAGTTTTAAGTAACTTAAATAAGTTTATGTGAAATATATCAATGCATTTGAAGAAAAGTAGCTATAAGATACATTGAATTATTCAGATTTTAAGGTATTTCTTCCGCTTTCTTGGCATGCCTTCGTGGTGTGGTGATCTGCACGCTCAGCGCGTAATTGAGAGATCTCGCTGTTCGATTCCCAGCGAAGGCGTTGCTAATTTTTCATCTTTCTTGCTTCCAAAAAATACCTAATGTATCTACAGTGGCGCTCGTACTAAAAGGATGTTGGATGAGGATTCTCCTCACCCAGGATTTGGCGACTGGGTCCCCTAAAAACCCCAGTCGCCCTTTAAAAGGGGTAGTATATAAGGTATTTCTCCCGCCTTCTCCGCATGCCTTCGTGGTGTGGTGGTCTGCACGCTCAGCGCGTAAATGATAGGTCCGCGTTTCGATTTGCGGCGAAAGCGTTGCTTATTTTTCTCTTTCCTGCTTCCAAAAAATGTCTCTACAAGATTCTTTTTATTTCGTGTTCGAAACATCTGCAGTCTAATATTTTTTTTTTTTTTTTTTTTTTTTTTTTTTTTTCGTTTCACGTTACGTTACACTGCCATTGCGGTAAGCATCTTTGCAGGGGTCTAGGATTTTTCACCGTCGCCATTTAACCGTGGCCGTTTCGCACGTCGGGAAGTTTCGCCTTAGAGGCATATTTTTATTTACATGACTGTATATCTCGCCGTATTAAATTTATTTAGTTTAATAATTGGGTTTACCTTTTGTATACGTAATAAAGGTTGCTTATAAGGCTGCTATCACACGTCAGTTCATTTGGGAAGAACAACTGTTTGGAACAATTTTCTGCTTTGTCACAACAACTACTCATAGTCACCATAGATCGCTTTGGGGTTAACACAGCGGAAACTGGTTCCCCATTACAAACAAGCTGATGGCATCCGAAGCTGATAGCTGATTGGTTGGAAACAAACAACTTGCTGTTTTTTTTTGGAAATTAAGGAAAAAGTCGCACGTCTTTCTTTCAATAGTAAACCAGGCAGAAAAAATGTCAGAAACAGTTGTTCCTATGAAACAAATGTCGTGTGATATGAGCCTAATATATACAGTTGTTTACAAATATGAGATATAAAGAAATTGCACATAATTATTTACAAATATAAGATAGAAAGAAATTACACACAGTTAGTTAGCAAATTATGTCAATATCAAAGAGAACTGGTAATAAACCTAACCTATAAACAGAACTTATTATCGATTTCAAAATTATGCAGGTACAATTTTTAAACGATTCGTCAAAACTGGTTGAAATTTTAATCGGTAGTTGACTGCAATCACACATGCAAGCAGGAAATTCACATTTTTATAAAATCTGAATTGAAGACGGAATTATTTTGGAATCTTGTCAGCACATTACTCTCTTAACACTTTCCAGCACGCTACCTTTTAAAGTCGGAGTTTTGATTAAAAAAAAAAAAGGTAGGCAGTTTAATTAGGCCTAAAGGAGTACTGAAGTAAAATTTTGTAAAGATAGCACTTATCATTTTAATTCTGTGGGTGTGCCCAACGTGGGCACAGTGATTGAATAGACCTTCGAAAAGAGTGCTGAAACGAGCATTGTTGTCAATGAACTGACCGATGAGATGCGCAGAAACAAAGAATACAGACTCTCCTAGATTATCAGTGAATCCGGTGCGAGCACACCGAGGGTTCGCCGTTTGATTTTAGGCAAGATTTCAAGGCCAAAATTTAAAACTAATGTAGAATGTGGAAATTAGCATATAGCCACAAAAATAACATAGAAATTTCTTTTCAAACAATTCCTTTTATACCCTTAAGAAAAGCTGAAAGATTTCTTTGAAAAATGAGGGTCTTAAAAAACTAAACATGGCTAAAATATATGGACTGGTTTGTGTTGAGCTGCCATCTACTATAAATAAAGAAGGTTCAGAGTAACCTATAGTAACCTATAAATACTTTTTCATTCAATTTTTCTGTGCGTACACAAGGAAATTTTTAGGTGTGTCCAGACCGGACACACTGTGCCACAAAGGGTTAAAACTAATATGTCATGAGTAACGATGTATTTGTATAAAATTGTGCACAAAAACATTGTATATATTATTCAAAATTTCTTAATACGAGGAATTTGCTGAACTGTAAATGTTAAAGAAATATCTGGTTCTTTAAATGACAAAAATTGAGAAAGTTGTTTTATGCGATTTGTTTGAAGTACTTGCAAGAAATAGGAGAACAGTATTTAAGTCAAGTTCCACTCACTTCGACGGAGGGAGTTAAGAATCCTGATTCTTGAGTATTACGTGCCTTTTGATAGTTCGCTGACTAATTTCGCTAGGTTAGTCGACACTTAATTTGATAGAATAAAAGTAAGGAACTCTATAGACTATAAGAATGTATAGTTATAAACTCACTAAAACAGAAAAAATACTGTACCCTTTTACATTATCTCCAGCTATGATGAACTTAATTTTCAGCTGCTTGACCTTCCAAATCATTGGAGACCTATTTGTTATTGACGGATAATCTGAAGACCTTCATACAACGTCATGGAATTAACGATGCTTTTTGATTGAACTTACCAACTTTCTTATTTTTTTCTGCTCTTCTTTGCAGATGCTGATATCTCAGAACTTCTCGTCAGGTACGTGATAGTAAAAACATTAGTTAAGATGTGATTACTGTATTGGGTGCACAAATATGTTTGCCTATAAATGCCGTAGGTGTATTTGAAAGGTTTGTCAGCAGCATTTAATAATTAGTACGCGACATCTGTTTAAATAGTAAATAATAACTATTTTTACCTCATTTAAATATGTTGAGTTTTGTGCCCAAAAAAAATCAGCATTTGTGGGAAGTCTTAGTTTGTTATTTCATTAAAACAAACTCTAGCATAAATATATTGTTAGCTGTTGAAAATTTATGAGGAACATGCTTCATCGAACCCAACTTGTATAGAGTACTTTCAACGGTTGAAAGATAATTGTTAAAATACATATGAAAAATAGCATTGAAATCCACCAAAAACATTTCAGGTGTCAAAAATGAATCAGGTAGTCAATGATGAATGCTACAAACAACAGTCAATCAGTCTGAATGAAGTACATGAAATAGAAATGTCCAGGGTATACTGAAAGACACAACAATGTTTTATTTTCCAGAATGACAATGTTTGACAATACGTTACAAGACCAGTCACAAAATTCTAGAACCCATTCTCTGGAATACGTTGCCTCACCCGCTGTTTCAACAGATGTTGTTCCTTCAGATTACCATCTATTTCAATCCATGCAAAGCGACCTTTCTGAAAAGCGGTTCAGTTCATATTGTTACAAAATCTCCAGCTGCGGTAAGATAGCTTTCCCTCAAAGCTGGTTTAGGGTCGCGATATTTGGGAGAAATGGTCCATTTGGTGACAAAATTGTCGATATATGCCATAGACGGATGGAGAACCTTCTGGAACGAATTCCTACCGGTTTGTCCCCAGAATGTTCTCGAACGTAAGCCGAAAGCTATATAAACGCTGCTGGTACCCGGAGAATCAGTTAATAGTCAGTGAACTGTCGAGTCAGTCAGTGAGCGAGTGTATCTTAGTCTAGTGCCGGGTCAGTCATCGAGTGCATCGTCGAGTTTTATCTTAGAGTGTGTTGAGCTCCGAGAACGACGGAACCGAGTCGGGAGCTATACTCTAGTGTATCGCGAGTTGTAGTGTGGAAAGTCTCGAGAGCATGTAGACTTCGGAGAACAACCGAACTGAGTCGGGAGCTGCACTCTGTTGCTTTGCCGTGAAGCTGTCTCCACTGTTATAGCCTGGTAGCCTGAAGGCTGTGTCGCTGATTGTTTCAGCGTGCTTGTCGTAGTTTTCGACGACCGTAAACGTGCTTTTGGAACTGTCCTTAACAATACTGGCTAATAGATTGTGTTTTCATACTTCATCAATTTTTGCTGTCAATCACTCCAAATCCACGAACCCGTACAAAAAGAAAACGGAACAAAATGGAAATATAAGTAACTAGCTTGATGACTGAACTATTTAAAAAAGACCTGACTTCTTTCTGCTCGAAAACTATTTGTTTCATGATAAATGGGTGAACGCTGTAGCTGCTGATGGATCTGAAAACAAACATTGATTCTTCAGTCACGTGATTATACGTCACGTGATGATTCTTTTGCTAGAAATAAAGTGTCATATGGAGAACTGGAGAAAATAAGTTATAAAAGCGCAACGGTGTTCCATTTCCATCAATGGATGCCCGTTGGCTGCCAAATATTAAAAAATTGAAATGCGTTGTTAGAAAATCACATAAAAATAATAGTGAAGTACTCATCCACCAGATTTATAAGAACACATTTGTCTAGAGAAACAACACAAGAAAGGAGCAAAACAAAAACAAACAAAGAGCTGAAAATTAAAAATATTTCGGGAAAAGTAGGTAGCCTATTCGCTGTTTCATCATTTATAGTAACCTATAAATACTTTTTCATTCAATTTTTCTGTGCGTACACAAGGAAATTTTTAGGTGTGTCCAGACCGGACACACTGTGCCACAAAGGGTTAAAACTAATATGTCATGAGTAACGATGTATTTGTATAAAATTGTGCACAAAAACATTGTATATATTATTCAAAATTTCTTAATACGAGGAATTTGCTGAACTGTAAATGTTAACGAAATATCTGGTTCTTTAAATGACAAAAATTGAGAAAGTTGTTTTATGCGATTTGTTTGAAGTACTTGCAAGAAATAGGAGAACAGTATTTAAGTTTTTCTCATTACTCTCGTACTTTATATTCACACTTTGCGCCACAGTGTGTCCGGTCTGGCCACACCTAAAAATTTCCTTCTGTACGCACAGAAAAGTGTAATGAAAAAGAATTTATAGGTTACTATAGGTTACTCTTAACCTTCTTGATTTATAGTAGATGGCAGCTCAACAAAAACCAGTCCATATATTCAAGCCATGTTTAGCTTTTTAAGACTCATTTTTCAAAGAAATCTTCTAGATTTTTTTAATGGTATAAAAGGAATTGTTTGAAAAGAAATTTCTATGTTATTTTTTTTATGTAAGGTAATCTCCTTATTCTATATTAGTTTTAAATTTTTACCGTGATATCTTGTCTAAAATCAAACGGCGAACCCTAGGTGTGCCCAGACCGGACTCACCGATAATCTAGGACAACTGAGAGTCTGTATTCTTTGTTTCTCCGCATCTCATCGGTCAGTTCATTGACAACAATGCTCGTTTCAGCAATCTTTTCGAAGCTCTATTCAATCAGTGTGCCCATTTTGGGCACACCCACAGAATTAAAACGATAAGTACTATCTACACAAAATTTTACTTGTGTACTCCTCTATGCCTAATTAGACTGCCTATCTTTTTTTTTTTTTTTTTTTTTTTTTGTTATCAAAACTCCGACTTTAAAAAGCAGCGTGCCGGAAAGGGTTAAACATGCGTAAAATCGGTTATCATTGCCCAGATTTGGCAAAGAATATGTATTGTTAAGAAGGAAAACTTCACAGCAGCAGGAGTGGCTCCCTCCGAACGAAAAAGGAAACAGTTGCGCATGCGTGAAATATCTGTCGCGAAAAAGCACCAAAGCATCGAAAGTGATGTCGAAGTTCGATGGTGACGTTTATCAAGAGTTTAAAACTGTGTGACTGCACTTTTTTCCCTCCATATTGACGGAATATATATATATCTGTTATAAAATAAGACATCAAACTGCGATATGGATAATGCAAGTTCAACAGCCATTGAAAGTGAAACTTCACCTAATTTTTTTTATTCGTCTTAACCCGTGTTCCTCAATTTCCTGTACTCATTACGGAGGAGGAAAATGTCGGCCAGGTCCGGTACATCACAGAAGGGGGAATTCTCGCCAGCAGGTTCCGTCGCCAAATTCCATGGCGAATTTTCCCTCTTCTTTCTAGCGGCGTAGAAGACAAACTGGTTTAACACTACGTCTGTGAAGCCTTTCCTTCTTTACATAGGCGTTCTTTGAGATTTGCTTTCACCGTGTAGATTCTGAAATCTATTAGTTGTCAGACTTGCGCTATTAAATATTTTAGAGTGGTTACATTGCAAAGTTAAGTGAGTGGATGTGCTACCTCAGTAAAGGATCTAAATCTGTACTGATACATAATTTTTGACATTTATGACGACATGCGTGGATAACAACATTTCGTTTTATTAAATTTATCATTTTTAGGATTATTGCATTATTTTAAATATCATAATATCATGCATCAATATTTTCTTTAAATTATATATTTCAGTTTAACATTGTACGTTCTTTTCAGATCATTTCTATTAAAATATCCTTGTGAGCTGAGAGAAAAGTAAAGCCGTTTTAATGTTTTAGAAGCACTTATTTAAATATTCATTTGTCATAATTTACTGTTATTCGTTTATTAAAAAATTCATCTAATCTTTTAGCTTAATTATATTCATTTTAACTGTATGATGCAAACGCCAGAAAAGATAAAGTCTTCGCGGGCCTGTAAGTACTTTCCAGATGGGAAGTGTGCCAGCGCACTTAATTCATTAGACTTTTTTAATGTTTTTATACATTTTATTCTTTCAAGGGATTCAGAAAGGAATTAATCAGATTTATTTACTGCAAAAAATTGAATATGCATTCATTTGATTAACTCCTTTTCATGTTATTTTTTTCTGCAAGTGATAATTAAGCTATATATAGTTTATAAAAATTAAATTCATTTTAATTACATTGCATTTTCTGTTAAAATTCTTAATACCGCTCTGAAGATTAATTAATTCTAATCCTTCTCATTTAAAAATATTTTCCCCTTAAAAAGCCCAAATCCATAGACTAAAAAAATATGATGTTGAAGAGAAATACTAAAGAAAAAAATGAAGTGCTGGATCTTTTTTATAAACTAATATTATCTTACTTATCTTAGGTAAAATGACTTGGAAAAATTGCGTGCAGATTTTGTACTAACGTTATCTTGAAAAACCTTTCGTCAAAGCAGGTGTAATTTGTAACAAAATGTGTGCCTATAAAAGGACTAAAAACGTGGATAAAATGTAAGAATTTCTAATTTTTAGATTCGATACTTTAGTATTACTGTTTTTGAATTAATATATTGAGGTTTATTGAAAATTACAGTTTTAAAATACTGTAAATTTTTAATATTATTTTCGAAAACTATAAATAAATAATAAAATTTTCGAAAACTATAAATAAATTAATTTTGATTAGCTATAGTACGAACCGTAATTTTTTTTATCCTAAATCCAAAAAGATTGTTCAATCTTTCACACAGAAATCAGAAAAAGTAAACAAACTTATTTTTAATATTAAAAGTTACTAAGTCAAAACTTCATGGTGGCTTTTAATGAAAAATATATTTTAAAATGCTGTTTTTAAAAATATATTTATTTTTTAAAGATATATAAATTAAATTTATTAAAAGGAATATTAAACGAAAACTTTTATATATCAGTTTGGTTTTTTTCGAAGTAATTTGATAAAAAAAAGAGAGATTTCAAATATTTAAAATTTTTCAGAATCTTTCAAAATTTAGGCAAGTGTAAAAGAGAGAGAGAGAAATGTTTCAAGAATTAATTTTGAGAAACAGTGTGCATGCAATGCTTAATCCCCCAAAATTAAATATTCGATATTAAGCTTTACCTCAAGTTTATGCGTAAGATCCAAGCTGTAACAACGTTCTTTTTATCAGCGGGAGCTTTACTGGACATCATTGAAACTAATCCTTCCAAAGTTTTGAGTTAAAAACTTTTTTTAAAGTGAAAATAATAGAAACATTACATGTTATACGGCTTAAACGTTACAGGATGTTGCGAGACATATGATACAAGATGCTGTGGATACAGATATGTGCAGGTGCCAAGATACATAATACGAGGTGCAGAGTGATATAAGTGCCAGGATACATGGTAGATGGTGCGAAATAAGATGCATGATACAGGATTATACGAGATATATGTTACAATATGCAGAAGATACAAATATTGGCAGATGCCAGGATGCATGATATGTTGAACATGGCAGAGTTCATTGAGGAGGATATCCAAAAATCCGCTGTTCGTTATGATAAATGTTTAAACTGACAAGTGATTTCTGTAGAAAAGTAAAGAATCGTATGTAAATTCAGAGTATAAATGAGCTTTTTTGAAAATTCTTTATGTGTTTCCTTTTCATCATAGAACAGACCTAGCTTAAAAAAGATAACTTTCGTACACAGTGAATTCTGTTTAAGATAACCACTGACGATTTTAGATAATTTTGATTTTTAGTGGTGGCGGTCATCTATATAATGCTATTTATGCTCTCAGAAATACATTCAAAGATGGTCGATCATCTTGAAATGAGAGTGGCGAGAAGATTCACTTCATTTTATTAGTTCTAGTAATTGGTTTCTACATTTATAGGTTACTCTAAAGTTTGTTTAAAATAAACTTATTAAGAACATGCAATTAGATTAAAGGATAAGTTTTGATTATACAGGAGAAAATAATAAATTAAAAATAATCATTAATAATAAGTTTAATTTAGGTAACAATAGTAATACTTTTAATTTAAATAATCAAGAAAACTGCAGTTTGCAGACTTCGCATTACAATCTAAGATCTCAAAGAAGAGTTAAAAATTGAAACTTTTGGGCAACTAAAACGATACTTAAAAAAGTTAAAAGGTAAACTTAAATCGAAATACTAAAATAAAAAATATGATATATACCCCACATGGCTTCCTTGCACAGAATATTAAATTATGCGCATTTTTTCTTGCATTTCATTTAAACTTATTGGATTGAATTACATCTACTTCGCCGACAGCACATAAACCACAACAGAATAAGTGCATTCTTTAAAATTCACTATATTTGTTTACCAAAGCGACACTCTGGCACTAGGTTCACTTAACAGCGTTACATTTCGTCCATATTATAACTCAGAATGCATATAAACTTATATCATTTAAAGAATTATCTAATCGTTGCCACATGTTCTATTGAAATACTATAATAAATTTGAAACGATGTATAAACGAAATTAGAAAGCCCGGCGGTTATACGAAATGACCGCTGTTCTAGATATTATAAATTGTAATTAAAATGGTTTGTGCAAAGGTGTCTGCGAATTCACGCTGAATTACCCAGGGCAGGAGGCGAGGACGCCCCCTTGCTTGCTGCCCCACGGGATTTCCCCCTTCTACTTGCTTAATTGCTTAAAGTAGAGAGCAATAAAGAAACCACTGGCGGTACATTTCTTAAGAGCCACCGCTAGCTCGATCAATAAAGGTGATTTAAATAATAAAATGTTAATTCACATGTCAAAGATCTCTCTGTTCACAACATTTCTTGTGTAGATCTTTCCATCATTTTTAAGCTCGTCTTGCATAGGACCATCAATTATTTTTAATTTTACGTCCGTTCTTTCACGAACTCTTGAACAGGAACTCACGAACTCTTGCGTTCAGTTGTAAACCATTTCAAAAACAGATGATTGCTAATGCAAACAAATGTTCACGTTTCCTCTGACACGCTCCATTTACGTTCAGCTGAGAATTCAGTTTAAAATAAACTGTAGGAATAAAATCGGGCAAAATTTTAAACTCTTTACGCGAAAGGATATTTAGCATAGGAGTTTGGGTAAACCTACCTGATGAGTGGTTTCGTCTACGTTAATTTCTCAGCGTTTGCAAATTTTAGGTAATTCATATGTAAATATTGTTAAATGCATAATAAGCAACAATTGTGCGAATTAAAAATATTTAAATGCTCTTAAATATCATGATAATTTAATTAATACAGTGATAACTGCATGTATGGTATCATTGTATATGGACTATTTGAATGCCGTGGCAACTTTGGTTAGTACAGTTATGCAAGCAACCAATAAACTATCGGTGACAAACAGACACTTAAGCCGCATATAATGAAGATTAAACAAACAAAACAAAAAAGAAACAGTTTTTCACAGACGATTCAGTATTTCTCCTTCAATTAATTTAGTTCTGACTTCTCGACAAGGCAAAAATACATAAAAACTCAAAATATCTATATTAAAAATTACGAAGTCAATCTTTAACACTTATTTCCTCGGAAAAATTCCAGAAAAGATTAAGCATGATTTAATTCGCAATAATAAAAGAAAGCGTTATCTTTGTTGTTGCGAAGCTTAGTTTCTCTAGATTGGCAAAAAATCCGCTATGTTGCCAAGTTTAAAATATAAACACACATGTCCGCCATCAAAAAATTCATTAGGCTTAGCTGCAGTTAAACAACTTTCAAATTGTTGATAATTCCTTAAATATTGCATGCAGATTTACTAAAGGCATAAAACCCTTAATCGGAATATAAGAATAACATAATTCAGTCATTTTTAAAGCAAAAAATGCACAATTTACAAACATATAAGAATAAAGAAACTGAGCTCACTGAGCCGAGTAACAGAGTGGATATATATGTACATACATTTATATACTTTTGGTGCAGCCGATTGCAATTAAAGTACGAGGTGCACATCTAAATGTTATAGCAGTCGTGCATACAAAATTTCAACGTATGTACGTACATACGTACATAACTACATACGTACGTACGTAGAACAGACGCCACTAAACATGCTCTTCAGAATTCATTTTAAATCAGTTTTATAATTTTTTTAGGGGAAAAGAGTCTTTTATTCTGTATTATTATTATTGTATTGGATAGCGGTCAAAATCGATATTTTCGTTGAAATATGAGACCCGAAATTTTTCACGATTACAATACTTCCTTTTTACTTCGTGCAAGGAAGTAATAAAAAGAGTAGGTCCCAGTTGCGTAACATATGCTGTCAGAAGGCTCCTTTATTAACTAAAATGAAACTGTAAGTTTTCATAAAAATAATCAGTTGGCAACATTATAAATTTCAATTATTTTAATTTACAATAGCTTGATATATTATAAGAAGAATTAGAACAGTAATTGCTTTTAAATCAATCAATCTATTCATCAATAAGAGACTGATTAAGTTTGAAAATGCATTGAAAAATGGCAACGCTTTAAGAATATTTTAAGCGGAATGGCGCCTGGAAGTTAAGTTAAAAAATCTAAGTACTGACCAACACTTACAAAGAGGTGCTTCTAGATTCCTTCTGTCTTTCTCATCCATCAGTTTTGCTAAGACAGGATTTTAAAGTTAAATGAAAATAATACGCCACCTTTGAAGTGCAATATTAAAAGTTATAATTAAAGTAATTGCTATTGCGTATTAATCACGTTAACCCTTTGCGGCGCGGTGTGACCGGTCTGGACCCACGTAAAAATTTCCTTCTGTACGCACAGAAAAATTGAATGAAAAAGAATTTATAGGTTACTCTGAACCTTCTTTATTTATAGCAGATGGCAGCTCAACACAAACCAGCACATATATTCAAGCCATGTTTAGCTTTTTAAAACTCTCATTTTTCAAAGAAATCTTCTAGATTTTTTTAATGGCATAAAAGGAATTGTTTGAAAAGAAATTTCTATGTTATTTTTTGATGTATGGTAATCTCCTTATTCTATATTAGTTTTAAATTTTTACCTCGAAATCTTGCCTAAAATCAAACGGCGAACCCTAGGTGTGCCCAGACTGTGCTCACCGATCATCTAGGAAAACTGAGAGTCTGTATTCTTTGTTTCTCCGCACCTCATCGGTCAATTCATTCACAACAATGCTCGTTTCAGCGCTCTTTCCGAAGCTCTATTCAATCAGTGTGCCCACTCACAGAATTAAAACGATAACTGCTATCTTCATAAATTTTACTTGTGTACTGCTCTAGTCCTAATTAGACTGCCTACCTTTTTCTTATATCAAAACTCCAACTTTGAAATATAGCGTGTCGGAAAGGGTAGTAGTAGGAAACTGTAGAGTAGCTATCCTCTGTTGGATTTCCGCAAAACCTTATAATTCTGATAGAAACTAAGGTTCTTGTAGGTTGCACCCGATCTGGATCTTTAATCCTATAATCTTAAAAGACATGAAGCGAGTGATCTCGTTATGTTTGTGAGACAAACGACAAAGTCCAGATTTTCTTCCAGATTTTTTTAGGGTATAAAAGGAATTGTTTGAAAAGAAATTTCTATGTTATTTTTTTGGCTGCATGCTAATCTCCTTATTCTATATTAGTTTTAAATTTTTACCTTGAAATCCTGCCTAAAATCAAACGGCGAACCCTAGGGGTGCCCAGACCGGGATCACCGATAATCTAGGACAACTGAGAATCTGTATTCTTTGTTTCTCCGCATCTCATTGGTCAGTTTATTGACAACAATGCTCGTTTCAGCACTCTTTTCGAAGCTCTATTCAATCACTGTGCCCACGTTGGGCACACCCACAGAATTAAAACGATAAATACTATCTTCACAAAATTTTACTTGTGTACTCCTCTAGGCCTAATTAGACTGCCTACCTTTTTTGTTTTTAATCAAAACTCCAACTTTGAAAGGTAGCGTGCTGGAAAGGGTTAATACTTCTGAATTAGATACATTTTCAGCAAATGGTTTTAAATACTTTAACCCTTTGAAGAAAACCATTCAGTGCCCCACTTTTCTTTGAAATGTAACCTGTTTTTGAACGAAACCAACTTTGTTCTAAAGTTGATGTTGCGTAAGTGCAAACTAATTTATGCCTACAACAAAAATTCCTGAAGTTACAGATGCATCTGCATACGTATTGTCATACAAAATGACATTCGTCTTATGCGGCGATATTTTAAAACGAAAACCTCAAATCAGCTTTTAGAATAAAAAAAAAAAAATTAGCGTCTAACTAACTACCAAAATGGAGGCTGAAATTTGATAAAATGTCATTTCGATCTATCTGTCTAACTATAAAATAGTTTCAAAGCAGTTTTCCGAACCTAAAATATACCTAGGAAGGACTATTCCATCATTAACGAACGGAACTTTCGACAAAGACCATTTTTCTAAAGCGTCAGAGATCGTATCTTTGAAAGAAAAGTAACTACTCTGCCCATATTGCCTGGCGTATCACTTTCCGCCTAGAATTGAAGCAGCAGACTTTTATGGCACTCTATAGACTGGCATTCTGAAGCCGTTATCCAGTTTCTTGGTATTGATCGTATATAAATATCTTAGGAGAACCGCTAATCGCCCATTATTTGGCAGAGTACCTGATGTCGGATGCCAAAGCTAGGGATTGATTGGATCTACCGTTTCCTTAGTGGTCGTAAAACGTTGTAAATATAATATTTTCTCACAGCATAATACATACTTGCATTTAATGCCACGTCAAAGGAAGTTTTACAGTATTTGTACTGCTTAATTTTTAATTCACGTTACTTCTTAAACTTTTTCGATCACCCCCTTCAGTTTTGAATTGTATTTTCTAACGCCCCTTACCTCGCTTGTAAGAAAACATATGAGTTTGTATGTATTTAAATATAAATGCTTGATTATATATATATATATACATCTACATCTATATCTATCTATCTGTCTTGTATATATAAATAATCAAATGATAATAAAAAATAAAATGAAGAAAGGTCAGAAACTATTATAAAAAATAATGATAATATGATAATGATAATAAAAAATAAAATGAAGAAAGATTAAAACTAAAACAAAAGCAGGAACATAAACATTTCAAAGTTAAAAAAAAAAAAAAGAAAAAGAAAAAAAAAAAAAAAAAAAGAAAATCTGAAAGGTTTCAGATTTTAAATTACGTCCAAAGAGGCTTTTTTTTTTAACATTTTGTGTGTTACTTTTACTTATTAAATATGTTCTTCGCACTTAAACCATAACATTCACTTCAAGAGCAGTATCGCAAAATAATTTTAAATTGAGCATATCTTCAGAATTTCAGGTATACAGTCTCACGCGTAGGAGATAAAAATGTTTTTTTCTGTACAACGTTGCCATTGCTCGCTTTGAAATCCTGAAATTTGTTAATCAAAAATTCGTTAAAGTTTTACAAAATATTGTTACGTTTATCTTTTCTGACACCAGTTGTTGCGTTATTTTCTTCCTTCACGTTCGTACGGGGTTTGTGTGCATTTGGAGTGAATAACGACGACGACACTTGATGAAAATCGAAACACACTTTATTTGCCAGTATTGTCAGGACAGCTCCAAAACACGTTTTACAGTCGTCGATGAACTACTATAAACACGCTAACACGATCAGCGACACAGCCTTCAGGTTATCAGGCTATCACGGTGGAGACAGCTTCACCGCAAAGCACCAGAGTACAGTTCTCGACTCTGCTCGGTCGTTCTCGGAACTCCACGTACTCTGGAGACTCTCCACGCTACAACTGGCGATGCACTCGATGACACACAGAGCACGGCTCCCGACTCTTCGGTTCAGTCATTCCCGGAGTTTAAAACATCTCTCGACGATGCACTAACCGCGATAATCTAAGAGACTTCGCAGGGATTGACTCGCTAAACGGGACACCAACTCGATATCTTGCACTCTATGTGAGGCACACACTCTTACCCTCTCGATAAAGCACACACTAACTGACTGCGAACCAGCAGGGTTTATATAGCTTTCGGCTTGTGTTCGAAAACATTCTGGGATAAACCGGTAAGAATTCTCTCCAAAAGGTTCTCCATGGCATATCCCCAATTTTGTAGCCAAATGGGCGATTTCTCTCCAAATATGACAACTCTGCCTTCCCTTGCCATTTAATGGCAACCCTAAAACTGCTTTTCGGGGAAGCCATCTCACCGCGCCTTGACATTTCGTAAAAATATGCCATCGATAATAAAACAAATTACAAATTACAAATTTGGGCTTCCAGATGTCCATATTCGCAGTAAGATGACGTCATTCAAAATTAGATGGCTCTAGGTACCGTTGTTTTATCACAATGCGAGAAATATGCATACATTTATGCAGATTCTTCATTATTTAATTTCTTCAAATATAATACAAGGCGATCGTATTGGGTGGCAACAGTTTGAAAAGTGAAACGGGACATTCAGAGTGATTCGACGCAAAATCGCAAAACGAAAACAATATTCTCTTAGAGGCAAAGCCCCCTTGGACTTACACAAACAATTTAATAAAATTAATAAAACTGATATAAAGTATAAAAATATAAGAAAATTATATTTTATGTCACTTTTATTAATGTTACTGAATTGTTAGTTCAAAAGCGCAATTTGCTCTGAAAGAATATTAATTTCATTTTGGCATTTTGCATTTGTTCACTATAAATGTCGGTTCACTGTTCAGATTGTTGCCACCGAATATTATCGCCTTTTTATATGAAAAAAATTTAAATAATGAAGAATCTGCATAAATGTATGTATGTTTCTCGCAGTGCGATAAAACAGCGGTACCTAGAGCCATCCAATTTTGAATAGCGTACTCTCCTACCGATGATGGTCATCTGGAAGCCCAAATTTGGAATTTGAATTTGTTTTATAATCGATTTCATATTTTTTAACACTTCAACGAATTTTTGATTAACAAACTTAACGATATCAATGCGAGCAATGAAAACACTGTACGGGAAAAAAAATATCTCCAGGGCGCGAGACCATGTATCGGAAATTTTAAGGCTTTTGTGATTTTAAAATTATTTGGCAATATTGCTGTTGAATTGAATTTAATGGTTTAAGAGCACAGAAGATGATATTTAATAAATAAAGGTAACACACAAAACGTTAAAAACGCCCCTCTGTGCGTAATTAAAAAAAATCTGAACAAGATTTTTTTTTTTTTGTTGTTGTTTTTTAAATTTTGTACTGTTTATGTTTTTGTTTTATTTTTAGTTTTGATTGGTGTATTTCTTGTAAGAAGTTGGCCCAACTTTCATAATTTAATTTTGATTTAATATTAACCCTTGATTAATTAATTAATTTCGCAGCATACTGCGAGACTTTAAGAATATATATTGTGCTGATTTGAAATTTCTCAATTTTTGTTTAAACATACATGCATAAATACAATCAACTCAGTAAACTCCTATATAACAAACTTAACTAATTATACTTGACCGCACGCAGACGAAATGTGCGTGAAAATTCTTGTTTATAAGTTACAATAATCTCTCGGCTACAATTATAGGACGAAAAAACCTTAAACTGCAAAGAAAAAAGTACATGTAAGTTCTGGTAAATGGGACGCCCCCTTCTTGGACCATAATATCACTTTGTGATCAGGCGGGTTGGGGCGTTCTAGCAAAAACAAAACAAAACAAAAACATGTAAGTTCTTTGGAAACAAACCTTTTTGTAAAAGCCTGAAAGAATGTGTTGTAGCTTATCACGTATTTATTCAGAGAACTCGAGTACAAAAGAAGACTGTTTGGAGTCAAGTTTTGCGCGGAGGAGAGCACCCATTTATACAAACATCGGATAGACATTTGAGTTTCATGCTTATGTTCAATACGTTAACATATGATTAATTGTTTTTCCGAAGTTCTTGAATGATTTCCCTATCAGCATTTTGCATTTATCTGAATAGCTCTCTTATCTTCTCTACCTACGAACACCGCATTAATCCCACCGTCTATGTAGCCCGTAAGTGTTAACCGTTCCATGTAAGCCCTTCTTAGAAGGATCCCAGATCATCCTATAAATCATATAAATGTGAGAAACATGTAATGCATTTGATTTTTTTGATAAAAATGTATGAAAGTGGTCTTTGACGATATCTTCAAAAATGCTGTTCCTATAGCTTCAGATTGTTTTGACGGTCCCAAAGGCAGTGCCAAATCCCTGGGAATGCATATAATGTTGTCATGGGGTGTATATATATATATATATATATATATATATGTGTGTGTGTTATCAACTATGGTCGTTGCCTTTCCCCACATTTTCGAATTTCGATTTAACGTCCAAAATCAGAACAATGAACAAGTAGTATGTAACATCATTCACATATGTCGTCCAGCTCGAAGAATATTAAATCGTCATAAAGGCACGTCTTCATTCACATACGTCGTCTGGCTTGAAGAAGAATATTAAATCGTCATAAAGGCACGTCTTCATTCACATACGTCGTCTAGCTTGAAGAAGAATATTAAATCGTCATAAAGGGCACGTCTTGCCTTTGTTAGCTTTCTGAACGTCTTTAGTAATTGCTGGTGTCTAGGGTTCGATTATAACGCATGCACAAAAGGCACGGTCGAGCCCCCAAAATGTGGGGAAAGGCAACGACCATAGTTGATAACACACATTTATTACTATTTACAAATATAGATTACATTAGGATTACAATTAATGAAAATGGTATACGAGCGATCGAGCGACGTCTGCTCCGCTCGCCAGCTAAACCTCGTCTTCTCCCGAAGGCGGGAAACACATGCTGACGCAATGCATACGTCACACAGTAGGGGATCAGGGAATATCATGACATAACATTTCCCACATATATATATATATATCATAATAAGAAAACTTTCCATATACCATCTCCAAGGAACGCAAATTTAAAACCATTGAAAAAAATGTTTTTTTTTTAAATTTAAATTAGTATTTTAAAAATTTCAACTATTTGTTTAAAAATCTGCTAAGAAAAATTTCAAAACCGAAAGTAAATTTTAAATAGAAAACTGCACTTTACGACAACCCTTTCACTCCCGTCACTTAATACTTGAATTTCCGGCCTTTTGGGTTTAAAAGTTTGAAGGCAAGTTTGTTATTTTTAACTTACTAGTTTGATCTTTAAATTTCTAATTGGCTGTTTGTTTTAAACTTTATTTTTAAGATTGCAGCATTTTTGATCTTTTTATAATTTAGAATCAACATTTAATGTTAATATGTTTACTTCTGTTTTTGAATTTGAAAATGAGAATGTAGGAGATATGTCTTCTAAAGTAAGCATCTCGTTCAGATTAATTGAGTTCTTATTGAACTACTTTAATTTTAAGATTATTTGCTATTTCGTTTTACAAGATTCTTTTAGCTTAAAGGGTCTAATCTCTTTATTTGAATTGAGTATTTATGTGACTTAATGGTTTGAATCTAGGAAATAATTTGATGCTTACTTGGAAATAAGATGAAACACTCTCTTAATTTAGTTATTGTTAAGTGATGATAGATTGATTTATCCCCTTGATAAGTCGATTAATCTGCGATCAATAACTATAGCTAGTTTTTCAGTATTTAAAATCTACTTTTGGTTTTGAAATTTTTCTTAGTAGATTTTTCAGCGTGCGCAGTGCGGTCTTGCATTGTCGTGTTGCAGAATGACGCCTTTTGTTGACAATCGCCCGATATTTTCCGATTAAAGATTGGTTCACTAGATCCAATTATTCACAAAAAAAGTTCTACATTAACAGTTTTTCCAGGTTTCAGCAATTCAAAATGAACAATTCCGCGAATACTCCACCAAACACCCAGAAGCGCCTTTTCGGGATGTAAACCCTTTGTAACCCCTATTAAAACTGCCATTTGAGTTTGGATTATCATATAGGACTTATTTTTTTGTCTCCACTAATCAAACGATCAAAAAACGGTTCTGTATGGTGCCGTTGAAGCAATACGTTGCATGTGATGGATAGGTTGGCTTTGTTCTTTTCGGACAGATTATGGGGGACTCAAACACCTGCTTTGCTTATTTTTTCATTCTGCTTTAAATGTTCTTGGATGGTCGACCAAGGTTGGTTAAGAGTGTTTCACATGGATTTGCTTCCTCTTCTGCCATAGCATGTTGTTGTCGACATGCGCAGAAACAACATTACTTTCCGGTTCCCCTATTATATATATATATATATATATATACAGTACTCGCAGCTTATTAAACTAACTCTACTCAGCCGTTTATTTTGTTCAAGCTTCCTAAAATCAAAACATATACATTCTAATGAATAGAAAAACCGCAGTTTATTAAACTCATCTCCACCGCTTATTAAACTTAAATTAGCAAAAGACTGATTCTTCAGTACTATAATATAATGCATGCATCCATCAAAGTCTTTCGTAAGTCATTCTGTAAGATATTTTCTCCCTCTTTTCTACATGACTTCTTGGTGTAACGATAGCGTACTTGGCACGTATTCGAGAAGTCCAGGTTCGAGTATCGGCAAAAGCATTGTTCACTTTTCCTGTTTCCTGCTTCAAAAATCCTCATGGCTGTACAGTGCCGCCCGAACTAGAAGTATATGAGGTATTTTTTCATCTTTTCTACATGCCTTCGTGGAGTAATGGTAGCACACTCGGCGCGTATTCGAAATGTCTAAGTTCGAGTCCCGGTGAAGGTGTTGTAAATTTTGTACATTGTGGAGCGTAGCCTCATCGAGGAAGCCTTCATAAAGCGCCTCGGCATAAAGCTACCGCACTTATGTAAGTCGATTGCTGTTCGAGAACACAAAAGCTTCTTAACGGTATGAGGCAAAGTACTGAAACTGAAGATCAGTTTCTGGATTAAGACTGATCGTCGGCCAATCTGGCGTTTTTCATAGTGAAGTCATGAAGATTTATCTTTATAATATGTGTCAGTTAAGAAAATAGTAAGGCAACTCGTATAAAAACTTGACTCTTCTGACCCTCTGAAGGTCTCGATGGAAGTTACTTTCATGTTAATCTTTCTGTCCATGTTAGCAAACAGATAGAATTACCGTGTTACTTGAAACGGTTAGCTCTTGAAATAATTAATAATGTCCCTATGGACGCTTTTCACATGCATACGGACGGCAGTAAACTTGTTAATGAGAGTTCTGGCAGTGGCATTTATATTAGATTTCGGGATCAAGAAATAAGAATTCAAAGAAGAAATCTAGATTTCTGCTCAGTATTTCGATGCAGCTTATTGCAATTCTGGAGGGTTGGGATTCCATCATGTGGCTTCCTCAGTTAAAAGATATCTGGTTCTTTTCGGATAGTAGAAGTGCCGTCCAGCAGTTGGCTGATTGACATAATGTGAAGGACAAGTGCAGATATCCTCAGAAAACTAAAACAACTTTCCCTTTCTCATCGGATCCACTTTCAGTGGATTCCCTCCCATGTCAACATTTCTGGGAATGAAATTGTGAACAGCTTGGCTAGAGCTGGTGCTAGCGAGACCACAACGCCTGCCACTCCTCTTACTTATATTGAGCTATTTTCTAAAAGTGAAGCAAAGAATAAGGATGGATGGTCCCACCTATGCACCCATGGTATCAGAGTAAGAGCCCTGGTGGTTCCTTGGTTCAGAGCAGAAATAGACGAGATCAAACTGCACTTACTAGATTCCATAGTGGCCATTTATTATCAATGACGTTTGTCAGTGGTGATAAAAACTGCGAAATATGCACTAGGTGCACTAGGCACAGACCTCTCCTGACCACATCTTAATTTGTCTGGGGCTTACCAGGCAGGACATGGTTCAAGATCCCCTTTTTTGTACTGGATTCTTTGAGGCTGTATGAACTTATGGACCTGATCTAGCTCTGCTGGTCACGGGGAAGAGAAACAACAACAACAATAAAACTGACTACGAAAGCAGTTAAAAGAACTGCAAAAAGGGACAGCGTAAGTGATGACATGCCATCCTCAATCGAATCGAGAAAAGCACACTTGTACTAAAAGGTGCTGTTCATAGAAGCTATCAGCAGTTTTGCGATATTGAGAGTACAATTGGTGAACAGTTTTTGAACAACATCAGACTGTTTTGATAATACGAACATCAGACAATAAAATAGTTGTTTGTAACACATAAAATTTCATCAAGGGCATAAGTATAAAAATATTTTTATAGAAAATTTCAAAATGAGTTTAAAAATTTCATAAATAGTTTAATTTTAGCACTGATTTTTAATTATCATTTTATTATTAATTAATGAATTAGTATAGTTATTATTTTACTTGAAAAGTTTAAAACGGACATCACAATTTAAAATACACAAATCGCCGTCTATTAGACTCGTAATAAGCTCTACGTTTAGAACGGAAGTTATTTTTATGAGCATCGAATGCTGCATCTACTATACATACATACACTGAACTGTGAGTTCAATGAAATCTGTTAGAATTAAGTACAGGTACAAGTGAGCGGGACACCAGAATTTCACAATTGGTTGTGCAGTTTTAGTCGTATCGCTCTGGCAGCTCCCAGTGGTAAGCAACCTAGAAGGACAGCTCAAGCGTCTCCCACATCTCTTCTTCTACCACCAAATCTCCTGAGTGGACTTTTGGGACACCAGTATTTTAAGTGCCCCCATGCCACCCTGACAAAATGCATTTACAAAAGTCCAAAGTCTTTTAAGGTCAAAGTTAAATTTAGTCAATCTGTATTCGCAAGGGAAAAAATGAAACTCAAATTAACCACTTCAGCCTTTATTTGATAAAAAGATAAAACAAAAATTAAAATATTTGAGTAGCTTGATCCGTAATTGTTTATTTTCATACTAAGACATTTTAGATTTGATATTAAAATTTCGAAACATAAAATAAATTTTCTGATTTCATCGAAAGGGGGGCACGCAACTGCTACATTAAAATTCAAAACTTAAAAATATCAAAATTATGAAGCTAAAATTCAAATTCTGACAGTTAAAATACTTGAATGTTTCTTCTTTCCTACCTCAGGGCTGATAAAGATTCTTAATGCAAAATTAATCTTTTAGCTGTCAAATTCATTTACGTTTGAAATCTTAGTAATTTTTTGGCACTTTATACGCTATTATCATGCCATTAGAGGAAGTATGTAGAGATTTAAAAGAAATTTTAAAGAGACTGCATATTTATGTTTAGCTTGATATTGCTCAATTGATTCAAATTTAGGAAATGAAGCAAATAAAATAGGTTTTCCAACTGTAAAAATTTTAGTGACATGGTACGTTTAATTAAAAATATTAACATTTGAATCTTTAGGTGAACTGCCCTCTGTTAAGAAAATAATTATTTCCTTATCTCATTGAAGAACTTTTGCGGAAGCATATAAGAAGTAAATACAAGTAAATGATCCATTGTGGCTTGAATTTCATTTGACTTTTCTGGTAATTCTACCCTGAGAAATATAAAAGAAATAAGAAATACTCTAAAATGTCTATTAACATTAAATACTAATATACTCTATTTTTATTATAGTTATTACTATTGAAACAAATTTTGAACCAGTTCCACTTAGTTTTTAGATTATTGAAGTGAAGGAGGTTTTATGTGGGATTTGGAGAACAAATGCTAAATATCCTCCATTTAGAGTATCGGAAAGCAAACCGTTAAAACAAATTACGAAGTGTAAGTATAATATATATATATATATAGTACAGTTTTCGTTTTCTTGATATTAAAAAATTGTTTCGCTTAATCGAGAACATTTCAATTTTTAGTTTGTTTAAACGGCTATTAGTTTTGCTCTTTATTTATACTTGATTTTGAATTTCGGATTAGCTTATATTGGTTTTACACCAATTTGGGTTTTTTAGTTTAGTTGAATTTAATGTACATAATGTAGAGTTGTATGATTTTTAACTATCATTTTGGCACTATGTTATGTTTATGTTTTTTTCCCAAGTGCTTCGAAAATGTGTAGGGAAAATTTTGGTACATTTGAGATTCGATTTTTCGTTTTGATACGAATTTTAAAGTCTTTAATAAAAATTTGATGAAATTTTATTACGGTTTTTGATCTCAAATGAACAAGAAGAACGAAACATATTAACCGACTTTTATGAAGTTTTAATTCCTTTTCCCCTAATGAGTTATGAATTGAAGTTTCAATAAAAGGAGATTAAATTTTTACTTGTATAATTTTGTATATTTTCCATTTCGCATTTTTATTTTTCGAGGTTGTTCTACTATGAACTCCCTCTTTAATTCTATTAGTTCTGATATTATGTTGTAACTCTTATACACGGTTGCAATTATTATATTAGAAAGGAATTGCTTTGCTTTTATTCCAATTTACTAATTAATTTAGATGCTTAAATTTATTCCACTTCAATCCTGAAAAATTATTTTAATTTTTAATTCGAATTTTAGCCTTTTATACATTTCTTTATATATATATATATATATATATATATATATGTATGTTACGGTGAAACACCGAAATCTGGAGAATGTCGACTTTCACCGGTGAATACCAACATTCACATAGTCGCTTATTGTATGTCCGCAATATTTTCCAAATACTCTTATTTCTGACTTACACCGGTAAATATTGACATTCACCATGTACTAATGGTGAATGTTGAACATGTAAGTATATTATATTTTCTTCTCCGTCATTCAGTCGCGAAAAAACGTACTTGAGACTTAAAATAAGAACTTAAGAACTTAAAACACGCAGTACATTCAAAATGAGAAAGGAAAATAATAGAAGTTAAAAACTTACTAAATTATGTGATTCAAATCTTATTTATTGCAACAACTTAAACTATTATGACACTTTGAATTGCACAAGAGTCCCTTGATTTTACAACTGCATTTATTTGTGGAACACTTAATTTTGCAGTGACAGCGTGTACACATACTCTTCTCTTTCCGACCTACGCCAGAGCATATCTGTGATTGTAGGCATGCACTGGTGAGGGTCCGAATGTACAAGAATGTAATGCATTATTCGATCCTTCACCGACGTATTTGGTGAATGTTGACATTCTCCGGTGAAAGTCAACATTCTCTAATTTCGGTCTTTCACAGTAACATATATACAGTGGATGGACAAAAATATGGAAACACCTTGTGAAATGCATGTCTGAAAAGAAAGATTGATTTTAATGAAATATGTAGGTGGCGCTGGCGTTTTTGACTACTGACGCCACCTATACAACTTCGTAAATGTGCTAAACAGTTCAGTTGTTGTCGGAGTACTGTTATGTGAGGTTGTCATTGCATTATGTCAGAGTTAACAGACTTCGAACGTGGGCAAATTGTTGGAGCACGTATGGTAGGTGCTTCCGTAAGCAAGGTAGCCGAGGTGTTTAGTGTTTCAAGAGGTACTGTATCGAAGATTTATTCCGCATATTTGAAAAGCGGAAAAACATCATCTGCTACATCACAGCGCGGACGAAAGTGTGTCCTGAGTGATCGTGACAGACGATCATTAAGGGCAATTGTGACGAAAAAAAAGACCACAGCTGCAAAAGTTACTGCTGAAATGAATGTTGTGTTACCGAACCCTGTGAGTACCAAAACAATTAGAAGGGAGCTTCATAAACAGGGAATTGCTGGCCGTGCTGCAATTGAGAAGCCACTCATCAGTGATGTTAATGCCCGTAACAGGAAAAGGTGGTGTTTAAGTCATAAAGCCATAAGTCATAAGTTGGACTATAGAGCAGTGGAAGCGAGTAATATGGTCTGACGAGTCTTCTTTCACATTGTTTCCCACTTCTGGCAGAGTTTACGTCTGGAGAACGCCATCTCAAGCCTATAATACAGATTGCTTGTTGCCAAGAGCGAAACATGGCGGGGGTTCTGTTCTGGTTTGGGCAGCCATATCGTGGTTCTCTGCTAGCCCCATGATAACTGCGTCAGGGCACATGACTGCCAAGACTTATGTGAACATTTTGGCCGATCAAGTTCATCCCATAGTACAAACTTTGTTCCCCGATGGTGATGGTGTCTTCCAAGACGACAAAGCCCCTGTTCACACAGCTCATATTGTCAAGGACTGGTTTTCTGAGCACGAGGATGAGTTGTCCCATCTCCCCTGGCCACCACAGTCACCAGACCTGAATATTATCGAACCTTTGTGGTCTACATTGGAACGGAAAGTGCGTTCTCGTTATATGAACTTGCCACCGTTTTGCTGGAAGAATGGTATAATATTCCCTTGGAAAACATACAGGAACTTTATTTATCCATTTCGAGAAGACTGCAAGCTGTTTTGGATGCCAACGGGTTTCCTACACCTTATTAAGCAAAGAAACATGTTTTTTAAAGGTGTTTCCATATTTTTGTCCAACCCCTGTATATGGATTGAAAACAAAATTAGAAGTCCTGATGAAGAAATACTAAGACATTCAAAACGTTGTTCGTTCGGCGTGGAGCGTAGATCCATATTAAAGAGGAAGAATTCTGATTGAGTGGAATCTTAAAATCTAAAATTCGTAATGAAGAAGAAACTTGGCAGTGGAGGTGGATTGAATTCCATTTTTATTTAAACTGACATTTGTGATCACAATTCATTTGGCATTCTAATCGTGCCTATTTCCAGAACATTTATATTTTTGAATACGTTTGCGTGAGGGAGAGAGCTCAGCGAAATTTCGTCCAAGCAGCACACAATGAGAAGCCAAAATGCGCATTTAATCCAGTATGGAAGCTCATCAAAAGAAGGTTTTGGTTTAGGTTAGAAAGGTTTCAGTTCTCGAAATTTTGAGTTCAAGTTCCCAATTAGCTACGTCATTAGCGTTACATAAGTCGTGCAAGATGGATTGATCTATAAATGGAACAGTTCAGAAATGTTATTAATTTTTTTTAGAATAAAGAGGAAATTTACCAAATTAAACAAGAAAAAATAAAATGGCTTTTCCTAGAAAACAATTGGTCAGCTTTATGAGAAATCTTTAATTTTAATCTCCATAAGTTAACTTAGGGCATTCAGATGTTTTTGCCCTAAACTCTCAAAGAAATATAATATTAAATAAAACAATTCACTATACTCTCTGAATATTAATCTAGAAAAGGATGTCATTTAATCAGGAATCAATGGACAGGATGGCCAGCTTCGTGGATGACAAAATTTAAATCCACTTTAGAAAGCTTCAAGTGGTTATTCTGTGCTGTATGACCCAGTGATTATAATACGCTCCACATGGGCTTCGTCACTCTCTAGTACTCCATCAGATACCTCATAAGCATGAGGAGAACTTGTTCTGACAGTTCTGACGGTCTCAAATATTATTAAACTGCAGAGGAAAGGATTAATTAAACGTAGTTTAATGCGTAAGCTCGGTTTTGCCCTATCATAACTGTGTCTCATAGTATGCCCTGTGGGTACAATAGACCAATGACATTTCAACGGTCTTCCTTGGGACTCACTTAAATCTGAGAAACAAAGTTCCGATATCAACTTCCCCATTTTGTGAAATTCCTAAAACTAGATTTCCATTTTAGGAGTTTCACAAAACTTTTTCTAACAATTTAAATTTTCGTTTTCTGTTACATATCACTTGACAATACTTTAATTAAGTCTTTTTTTATTCAGATTTTGATTATATTTCAAATTTTGTAACGAAAATCTTTGAAATGGATGACGTTTTTAAGTAACTACAGCTACTGTATGGATGAGTGATTCGTTACTTCTTATGCCTCTTCTTATGCCCCTCCGTTTATGCCTCTTTAAACTTTTTCACGTATAGTTTACAGTAGAATACTGAGTATTGTGAATAGGAATATGCATATTAGACAACTTTTGTGGAAAATTTATCATTTAACGCAAGTGATTCGATGTAAAATAAGACAATATGCTTATTCTTTCTATAAATAAAATTAGCCGCCCAACCAAGAAGTGCTTAGCGACACTGACCTGCCGTACCGAAGGGCCTGAGCCAACACCATTCGCCTGGGATGGAAGCCCGCAAAACGCAAGGATGTTTGCAAATGTATAGCGTCTGTGCGGCATAGGGACACTCTGTATATGCGGCGAGCCGAAAGCTCCCTCGAGACTTTAGTCGTAGGGGAAGAGGAGTGGAACCTGTCCACTCCGTGGCGCTCTCAAAACAGGGTTGGAGCTTGTGGTGTTCCACCCTTTTATATAACAGCTAAATGCGTAGGAACCTCGTGAATAGCTAAGCGAATAATCGCTTTTGTTCAGGAACAGAGAAGTAAACTCAAGAAGGGCTAATTACCCTTTATTATTCAAAATAAGAGTTTAACAGGTGGCACCTTTCTCAGAGCGTACAGCAAAGCCTCCACTTGAGCTTGAACTCAAAGTAATCAGAAATAAAACTTAACTATTGCTTAACTGAAATGTTATTGCCGAAGCTATCAAGATTTCTAAGTGGTTGGCCCCTAAATATCAACTAATCTGGCGAAGCTATCAAGGGCCTGAGATACGGCCGAGGGTAGTAATAGCTTAGAAAGAGACGTAGATAAAAGGCGAGCGGGCGTTAATCAGAAAATCTCGCTCTCTATAACGAAGTCAGTGGAACTTAGACTTAAATACCACTCTTACTCATTTGCATTAAACGCGATTCTAAAATCACATTCTGGTAGGAAATTGTAAGCTGAAATTAGGAGGAACAGGAAAGTACCTTTAACTAAGCATAACTGTTACAAACTTAGCATAAGTCTTTCAAGCTGAAAAGAGTAGTAGTGTCACTAAAGATAACTGTTAAAAACTTAGGATAAGCCTTTCAAGCTGAACAAAGTAGTAGTGTCATTAAAGGTAACTGTTTTACAAGCTGAACAAAGTATTAGTGTCACTAAAGATAACGGCTAAAAATTTAGGATTAGCCTTACAAGCTGAACAAAGTAGTAGTGTCACTAAAGATAACTGTTAAAAACTTAGGATAAACCTTACAAGCTGAACAAAGTAGTAGTGTCACTAAAGATAAAACTGTTAAAAACTTAGTAGTGTCATCTGTATGTAGTAGTGTCAAGTAGTAGTGTCATCTGTATGGTGCTCAAGGCTCTTGTCAACGACAGGCACAATCTTCATTCCTTGCCACAATGAATTTCGTGAGCTTGATCTGATTCAAACAAGCGAGATTAGTTACACCAACATAAATTCAATCTTAATAAAATTCATTTTTAATTCATTCTTTTTGGAAAGATTTAGTATGTTTCTCAGGGAGCTTATGAAAACGGACGTGTTTCCAACCTGCAAAAAAACATATCTGAAACGTTTCACGAGTGTGTTTAATTAGATCTAAGCCAGGAAAGCATACTGCCATTGCATACATTATATTATTTTCTTTTGAAAAATATTCCCCATTAATTGACGCTTATGAATTCAACACTTGTCATCTAAGAATAAGAAGTTATCATCCAACAGGCAATAAATACTAATTATTTTATCTACCCTCATTATCCATTCACTTTCGTCATAATATAAACTTACTGTACAAAAGATAGATTCTTTTTTATATGTGTCCTGTTACTTATCCTGATTGATCCGAAAAGAAAATTTGATCTTCACACTAAATTAGCCAAATTTATATATCTCCTGCTCTCAATCACGTACTATTAATTTTTACTCAACCAATTACGCGCATAGGAGACACATTGGCCAAAAAGATTTAAGACAGCATGAGAATCGCATCACCTTCTATTTTACCGTAGAAGATTTTGTGAAAGACCTTAATTGTGTTTCTTGTTATTGTGACTACTCTCACTTGTCTGACATTAACATAAGAACAAGCCCACGAAATTCATCGTGGCAAGGACTGAAATATTGTGCCTGAAATACCTCGCAAACTGTGATAATAATAATAATAATAATAATAAAGAGTGTCTCCGTATGAACAGAAGTCTTTAATCATCTGGATAAAATACGCCAAAATACAATCTGTGCCTATTCAACTTTAATTTTGATGAAAAATACTCTTCAAATTGCTGCCGAACTGTGAGGAGAAAACTTTGCGGCTAGTAATCGATGGTTAAAAAGGATGAAGATAAAGCATAATTCGTCATTAAGAAAATTCAAGGGAGAAGCATTTAATGTTGATCTAAAGACTGTTCTCCTGGACTGGAAAACAAGGTGATAAAAGAAGTAAGTATGCGAGCAATATGGTTCCAAATGACATTTTTAATGTTTGTAAACGCGTATTGTTTTACAGAATCTTGCCCGATAAAAACTCAAGAATGAACAATGCATTGGGGGGAGGAGGAAAGGATTCAGGAAAGACTGTTTTGTTGAGATCCAACATGGATGGCCAGTGAGAAGCTGGAACCTATTGTTGAAGATTTGAAACATGCCATTTAAAAATAAAGATAATAATAAAAAAAAAAACCAGGCGTTACAGAGGTGTAACATTTATGCCACTGAGCTAGGAGCTAAACTCTAAAACTTGGATAACTTCAAAGAGACGAAAATGACACTCAATAATTTAGATGCAGAATTTTCGCAGAAAGGCAGAGAAATAACAATTGCACGGTTCACACCAGAAAAAGAATTTAGAAACCATAAAAAATGATCTACCTGCCTCCAAATGTGCCGAGTATATTGTAACCTATGAAACAAGGGATTAAACATAATTATAATTTAAACTATAGAAAAATTCTCGTGAAAGATTGTGATTGTTCTTGATGACCAATAACCCTTTTACGTTACTTTGCTTGACGCGATTTTCTACATAACGAAACGCTGGTGCGCCAGTTGTTTCAGATACCCAGGTTCCAAAATAAATTCTTCAAAAGCCAATTCTGAAAAGAATAAGAGTAAAGATGATGTTTTATCCTACTTAGGCTATGTACTAAACAACTGTGATTTAGAATTTGATTTGTAAGAATACGTATCTGTGGACAGTGACGTAATCATGATTTTCAGTGCCAAATATTCTTTCCGAAATAAAAAATTATAAATTTCCTGAGCCCACTCATAAAAGTAATGATGAACTGAATAGAAGACCGACGTATAAAGAAGCTACAAATACTGCTAAAAAATTCTAATTTATTGAGAAAAAATAGGCAACAAAAATTTTGCAACTGTAAGAAAAATTGAAAACATTGTAGGAAGTAACAAATCAGTATCAAAACAAGCATAAATTAAAGATTTTTTTAAATGAAACAGTAAGTAGATTTTGAGTTTATAGATCTATTAATGCAATTAAGAAAATTAATGCAATTAATTTTCTAAATAGTATTGCAGAAATAATGTTTGCATGAATATATTTTTAATAATAGTCAGAAGCATTAAGTATATATACGACCTATTTCGTTTCTAGAACGTACAGCCTTGGTTAAAAGAAAACATTTCGGTAACCCGTATATACCGTCACCGACGGTTTAACGAAGGTTGATTGAAGTAAGATATTCAAGATAGAAATTTTTGAAAAACTGAACCACTTTTTCATTTGAATTTTATTTAACAGTACATAATATTTATAGCCCTTTTCATTTTACATTTAATATCCCTCGGCTCTCTTTTGTTAAAAACCATCAATCTTTTCCAAAGAGAAGAGACACCGAGGCAGCAGTTTTTTTCAGAGCCTTATTAATGACTCCATTTATCTTTCATTTTATAAAGATGCTGCTTCGTTTCTTAATTATTTATTTTTGTAACCTGCGGTAAACTTACTGTACCTTTAGGTAACTAAATTCTAATATAATCCGATAAACAGTGATGTTGTGGAACTCAGAATTTGTTAAAACGTTGTCATATGTACTGAGAGTGTGGGCTGAGACTTAAAATGCACTCTTGTGAGAAGAAAAATCAACAAGAGAATTGATGCTTTCTAAAAATTAAATAATTCTAATGCTTTGCATAATTTCAAAAGAGTCATATAATACTGTATCTTTTAATTGCCTAATTTATTTAACAGCTCTATTAAACCAAAGAATTGTTTAGAATAACAAAGTGAGTTTTCTTCAGATTCAAAGACGTTGCTATCGTATGAAGAATAATTGTATTTCCGTTGAGTATTAAATTATTATTGAATCTTTGTTAGCGAATTCACAAGAGAGAGTACTTTCCGTTTTAAAATTATTGTTTATCACAAATGACTATTTTAAATAATCTCGGCATAAACTTTCATTAAATTCTCATTGACTTGAGAAATTCTACTCCATTGTGTTCAAATACTTTGTTATTATTTCCACGTGCGTAGTATTATACATTTCAAAGTGTGCCCTTAAGTTTTAATAAAGTTTCAAAAATTTAAACTTGAGATCTTGTAAAGGCTTTTACTTGTTTATTTGTAAATAATTTGAAGTAGTTTCACAAACACATGGAAAATTTATAATTTGTCTGAGTTTCCGTAAAAGTGCTACAACTTTTATTTGCATTGGAACTTTTACATTAAAATACAAAGCATATCACAATATTCGAGAATTTATAAAATTCGTGTTCGGCATTTATAAAACTGTTGCAATGAAAAGTATTCCTGTTTCCTTTAATAATAATAATTTAGGTTTACAGACTGACCAGTGTATTGAAATCTTTCCCGGAATTTACAAGCGTTATCGTGTAGCTGACTTTCATTCAGGGGCAGTATTATAAGATGAAGGATTACTAAAAATGATTTCCTAAATTTTAGATGAGTATAATTTCGCATTTATAGAATGAGCATTAGTTCTGTATGAATTAAAGGAAAAATTAAATCTTCCAGCTTGGGAATATAATCGTTTTAGACTAACTACAAAATTTCAGGTTTTTCTAAACAAAGCTCTTCTTCGATGTTGGACGGATCACAGTGAACCCGATGATCCCGTTTTGCTTTAGGGATCTGTTGAAGTTATTAATGCTTTTGCCACTTTTGGTCGCAAGCGACAAGTGTATCATCAAGTCATGAAGTAGTACGGCGGAACACACAGAGATAAGAAATTCCCAATAAGTTTACTGTCCCAATAAGTCGCAGTCATCGAGTTGTTACGAGGTGTGAGACTACATGCTCTGACATTTCAGAAAAAAAATAATTCGTCTCCACTTGATATTACAAGAGTCATAACTTTACGACCAATGTTCAGATAATTTAGCGATCTGCACTATGTCTGTCATCAGAACCTCTCCATTTCAGGGATGCTGACGAACCAATGATCTTGTTACTTCTCTGATATAGTTTCAATAGTAACAAATCAGAGACACATAAAATACAACCGAAACATTAAGAGGGCGTGGCTAATTCAGTCTCAAAATTGTTTTAAACAGAGTATCATATCAGAACGCTGCTAAACTGTTGGCTAGAGAGACTCTTGCTGTTAGTGAAATCTTCACATAATTAGGTCAATAACTCTACTTACAAGTAATTGTTCCTATGCTTTCAATATTAATTGTCAACGTTGTTATGTATTGTTAAGAAAGCTTCTCATATATATAGTTATAATAAGTTTGTTTTAACAGTAACCTTGTGATGTTGCGTGGCCCCAGCTTGTCCGCAACAGTAGTAGTGACTGCTATGAACAGGAAGATTCACAAACTCGTAAGAAGGGTTTAATCCCTTTTTATTTCACTTTAGAAATTACCGTTGCGTTCGCTTGACGCTCACAAATTACGCCGACCCGGCGGTTAAACAAAAATAGGAAAGTACAACTAAAAATGAATGAAAGGATGAATAACTAACGAAATCACTATCTACGAGGCTCTATAATTGTAACTCTCTTAACCGCGTTCTAAGATACAGCTGAGATTCAGCAAACTTTCTGATTAAGGAGTTGAAAGATTCAACTAACTGCCGAAGTAGGCACACAGGCCGAAACGCGCGGTTCTTAAATTTCTACCTAGCCACCTTCACGCTCGTGAATCAAGAAGCACACTTACAAATCTCGTTTCCCTTCTATTTAACTCAAATTACTTCTGCTAAAAATTTGAATACTCTGCGCGTTCTACTAAAATTTACATACTCTGGCATTGGCAATTCCAGGGTAAAGTAAAGGCTTGACAGGAAAGATAGCTTAAAATAAATGTTAGTTAAAATAAATATAAACCCTACTACCTAAACAAACGCAGCCTAACCCAACGCAGTAAGTATTACGCAACCTAAACAAACGCAGCCTAACCCAACGCAGCCATTCAGTTACCTATCTTCATGTGGAGTTACCCCATCAGCACAGCGCACTGTCACCACCCAGTAGTTAGGAAACCTTAAGACACTTTCTTCCCTTTCATTTTCATATATTATTTATCTCTTCTCTGTTATAAATTTAAAAAATCAATCAATTTAAATTGATTGATTTTTATTCCAATTGTTTTGAAATATTTGTTATCTATTTTTAAATCAATTAATTTAAAAATAGATAACAAATATTTCAAATTGTAATGTAAATTTTCAAAAAACATTTATTGAAATATTCCAATTGTTTTGAATAAACCTTGAAATTTTTCTTTATAAGTAATACTGAAACCGTACAATTTTCTTACGGATAATATGTGAATATATCAGATAGCTAAACACAGATATGGTACCTATCACATAATTGGAGAATTAAGTATAATATAATATATCGATAATACTTAAAATAATAAATTGTAAAAAATCCTCATAAAGTTTATGAACATGCCGGGTCACCATTTATGAACGGCACGCATGAAAGTCATTTCCTAGACAATGGCTATCTTACGTTCTCTTCTTGTTACATAAAGTATTTCTAACATCAATTATCTTCATCATAACATCATATCATAATACAGACTCTCAGTTTTCCTAGATGATCGGTGAGCACAGTCTGGGCACACCTAGGGTTCGCGGTTTGATTTTAGGCAAGATTTCAAGGTAAAAATTTAAAACTAATATAGAATAAGGAGATTACCATACATCAAAAAAATAACATAGAAATTTCTTTTCAAACAATTCCTCTTATGCCATTAAAAAATCTAGAAGATTTCTTTGAAAAATGAGTCTTAAAAAGCTAAACATGGCTTGAATATATGGACTGGTTTTTGTTGAGCTGCCATCTACTATAAATAAAGAAGGTTCAGAGTAACCTATAGTTACCTATAAATCCTTTTTCATTCAATTTTTCTGTGCGTACACATGGAAATTTTTAGGTGTGTCCAGACCGGACACACTGTGCCGCAAAGTGTTAAAAGGCAGTGGTTGTCAAACTGTGGATACTGAGCAATTTTTCTGTGAATTGCGGAAAGTTTTAGAGCACTCTTTTTGTTATTGTGTAATTACATACATTTAACTGTAATTACTAATTAATTTGGGATAATTAATTAATTATTAGCAGATTAATATATCTATATATGGATATAATATTTGTTATATATATTTATCTTTTAAATTATTTCCGTAACACATCATTTTGTTTTGGAATTTATAACTTCCACCGCTTATTTTTTTCTAGAAACTAAATGCATATGGGTCGTGGTAATCGCAATATAGAAAGATGGCGTGGCTCAAAAAAAAAAAAAAAGCAGAGAAAGAATACTGTACAGAATTAACCCGCGAAAAAGTATTTTTATTAAAGACTATATGGATATTATTGTCTTCCGTGATTCGATCTGTATCTCTCTTCGCCATGTTTTCAAGCAAACAGGATTCTAGGGAAACGTATATAAGATATTTCTCCCGCCTTCTTTGCATGCTTTCGTGGTGTAGTCAGCACGCTCGACGCGTATTCAAGAGGTCCGTGGTTTGAGTCCCGGGGAGGGAATTGTTCATTTTTCATATCTCCTGCTTCGAAATAACCTGAGGTCTTTACAAACGCACTTCGACTAAACATGTTTTTATTATACCACTAAATGCAAAATAATTCAAATAAATTTCTGCAAAATGCTTTGTAAAACTGACCATACATCGGGGGAAAAAATTCTCCTATAAAGAACAAACTGACAATTTTCTTAGCAAATTACACTCTGTGAAGAACATTCTTTGCATTTAAGCCTGCATCCTTACTGAATTAGAAGCTTAATGTAACTAAAGGAAACAATCACTTCTTCGCACATAAATGCAGATTATATAATGACGAACGTGCGTAAGAACTTGGTTTGTTATTTAAAATTGCTGCGTGGCATTAAGCATCAACGCTTTTTTCCCATAAAGGGGGGAGAAGGGAGGCGAAAGGGTCTTTGTGCATTTGAATTGTGGTTCTTTGTGGGAGATCGCTTTTCTGAAGTCACGATTTTAGAAAATGCCGAGCTGTCTGGATTCTCAAAAGATGGTATCTTCTAAGTAATGAGTGCTTAGAAAAGTTACTCAAATTACCTAACTTAAAGGTGTAAATGTTACTTAGAAATGAAGTATCACGAACAAAGTTGAATATCACATAAAGAAGTTTGTCAAGAATAATACTAACTTATATTACAATGAACAGATTGTGCAATATAGACTGTTCTACAACTGTGTCGGGACAGGAAGCTATATGAATACTTGCAAGCTAAAATTGACACCACAAATGTCTAAGCAAAACAATAAAATTAGTCCTCAGCAGTATGTGGAATAAATATATTTCCCTTTCGAATGTCGGTAGATTTTATCTGGAGTCTCATGATGGATAGCTGGATGGATTAATTATGTCTAATAATGTAAGGTAAAAGTCTTCATTGCGTATAATCTACAGTATAATTTGGTCAGCACGGAACAAGCTTACTGATACTGCTAGAATGGCTTTTGATACTCTTAGAAGTTTATCTAAATATTACCGTGGATCAAGTGCATTCTTCAAAGTTATCCATTAAACAATTTATGCCTTACAGAGAAAACCGGCTATTTAATCGTATAGAAATTCTTCATGATTGGTTCTAAAAGCAGAATAGTGTCCCCGATATCATTTCTAATATCTACAGCTTGGACTGAAAACCTGAAAAGAAGGCACTGGGAGAACGATTTGGAAGAAATATTCACTTCCATTCAGTGAAGAGATTTAAAAATAAAAACTGATTTTTTAAAACTAGATATTTACACGCAAGAGCTTATAAGGTATTTCTCCCCGCCTTCTTAGCATGCCTTCGGGTATAGTGTGGTGGTTGATGCTGGGCGCGTATTCCAGAGGTCCGTGGTTCGATTTCCGGCGAAGCCGTTGCTCATTTTTCATCTCTCCTGCTTTCAAAAATAATTAATGTATCTACACTGGCGCTGGAACTAAAAGGATGGTGGATGATGATTCGCCGTACCCAGGATTTGGCGACTGGGTCCTCTAAAATCCCAGTCGCCCTTTAAGAGGGGGAATATATAAGGTATTCCTCCCGCCCACTTAACATGCCTTCGTAGTGTGGTGGTCTGCATGCTGGGCGTGCATTCCAGAGGTCCGTGGTTCTATTCCCGGCGAAGGCGTTGCTCATTTTTCATCTCTCCTGCTTTCAAAAATACCTAATGTCTCTACAGTATCATCTGGATATAATAATAATAAAATTAACTATATCTTAATAATTAAATATATCTCTTAAATAACATCTGGATGTTAATTCAAATGCTCAGTCACATACATATGCTGTTAATCGTGTGAAAAGGGCATCAACAGGCAATGAGAAACGATTTTGTATTCGTAAGTCGGTTGTTTGGGCTGTGTGCATATATAAAATCCAATAAAACTAAATTATTACCTACTTAACAAATCTGATTAAATACCAGACTGTGAACTGCGAATCTGTTATCTTTCACGGCGCAATAATTTTAAAATCCATACGCATTGTCATACGCTATTTTCTAACGACCACACCGAAATTCTTGGAAAAACTGAACATACCCGTAATCACTAACCGTTCGTTCCAGGACCTAGAAGAGAAGGGCTTTTTCCCCTGAAACAGGCAGCGGGGAGTGAGCGCGGAGATGCAATTGACAACATGGAAATTAGTGTTTTAAATTTGAAGAACCAGCGTTTAAAATGAGCTGTGTGTGAAAGATAGTTATCATTTAGAAGAGACAATGTTACTGTAGTATGCGTTTTACACTGAACATTAAACAATTTTAATTTAACAAATTTTAAAATAACAAATAAAATATGCTACTCTTAACATAAAGTTCCTTTTTTTTAATTTGCAGGGATTGTTTTCCTTTAAATGCCTATTTATTTCTAATCATTTCTTTATCTGAGATTTAATTAAGAGAACTCTACTACTGCTTCTAAGATAACTATAATAACAGCTATTTAAAATTAATCAAAAAGCAACCTTAAATTGGCATAGTTTTCAAAATTTCTGCTAATCTGAGTTTCAGCCTAATTGTAAATTTTACATTGGTATATTTCCCGATTCAATATAATAACATATATTTTTTAATAATTTTTTAACTTAGCCTTACATTAATATTACACTTAAATAAATACATGTAAGATTGTTATCTTAATTTAGACAAAACAACTTTACTCACAGTACCTAAAAAAAATTATTTAATTTTTCAAAAGTGGGGGTTAAATTACTTTAATTTTATATTATTATATTTTATCTAGAATGCTAAGCTAGCACAAAATCGAATCAATAATAACACAGGATACAATAAAAATAACTTAACAAAATTAGTTCTCATTTTAAATATGCTTTACGCTATTAACTTCTAAAATGTCATCTACAAATATTTCAAATCAAAACATATTATGTATGCTTTCTTGTACAGTCACAATGCAACTACAAGTTGTTGAAATATTATTTATTGGCTGGCACATTCGAAGCAATCCACTTTTTGTCTTTCAGGCTGCTTTTCTTTGGGAAAAAACATATGCATTTCTATTTAAGAAACTTATTCTAATAAAAGTTCGCACTCTGCAAAATAAACGAATTGCTTCTCTGTTAACTTCAGGATAATGTTTGTCCAGTTTATTAATTAAAGAGCCAATTACATGCTTCCCTTTATAGTACCTGTACCATGAACTGCACAAAATATATTTTCGAACTTGTAAACTGTATTCATCTATGAATGGGAAGGTGTAGTCAAACCTCCAATATATTAATAAGTCCAATATTTTAATTCAGAATGAATAATTTAATCCGTTCTGAATTAAAATATTGGTTCATCAGCACTATTTTTAGATATTGTTTCCAATGATGGGTCTTTGTTTCGCACACGGTAGGCAATATAACCTGCAACATAAGTTAATGCTTCTTTTTCGGTGGTCGAAAATTGTCTGGCGGAATTCAATTCTAATTCCCAAGCCATAGGAGAAGGTTCCATAGGAAAAAGTGGAAGCCATAAGAAAAAGCGGTTTCTCAGTAATTTGAAGCAGTGCGCTAAATCTGCAAAAACCGATATTTTTTTTTCGTTTGCAATATTGTATTTGGAAACTGAGAACTATTAATCGAAATTTGTAACTCTTTCCACAAAGTACTAGATCCTCCTAAATCAGACACTATTGCTTTCACTTCTACTCCAGATGATTGTGTGTGCGTGTGTGATTATGGCAAAGCCTCGAGGGCTATCTGCCTAAGGGGAGGGATGCCTTCGTGGAGGACTTTCTAAGGAAAACTGGCTCGTATACACGTTACACATGGGGAAAACCACGAAAACGCCCATGCAGCCAGCCCGTTCGCGGGATTCGAGCCTCGGAACGAACTACCAGTGTTCAGCGACTTTTCCGCTCGGCCGCTGGTGGGCCCAGATGATTGAATATATCTTTTTCATTCGAGTGTTAAAATAAAAAAATATTGGTTGTTTCCAGTGCGAAATGAGACCTCTGATTAAAAGAAACTGCACTTTTTGAAAAGGACCGAGAATTTGGTCCAGTTTAGAGTCATAGCTAAGTTTAGAATCCATATGCATTTCGTCGAAACCGAGAACGTATATTTTTTCTACAGAATTCAAATATTCGCATCGTTCCTTCATTACAGCAAGAACATCACTCTGAATTCTTGGACTACATGAAAATTTAGCGCATCATCTCCTTAATATGTTAGTGCTAGGTAAAGGAATTCCTATTTTTTCTTACCAAAAATCGTAGCTTTTAGATAACAGAGCTCTTATGACAATGCAACGTGAAATATCTTTACTAGTCCACCTGATTTTTTCCATCTTTTCTAGCAATGCGTTAATCTGCGTCTTTGTAAAAATATGCTTTAGACCGTTTTTCCTAATTCTCCGATCCGTGCTGTTTTTTTCCTAAATTTCGCTGTTTGGGATTTTAATTTCTAAATTTCCGATACAAATTTCTTTCTAGATGTCGTCCACCTTCTTTGTCGCTGAGCAAACATTCTAAAATTTTTCTTTTCTCTATTTTGCAATATTTTATTACAATTTTCTAAGAATATTATTTTGTTCTTCAAATTATCAATACATTCTTGTTTATCTTTACACTTAGGGCATTCAGGGATATTGTCACTTAGGACATTGTCACTTGTGAATTTTATTTCAAAATCATTGACATTCGATTTATTATTATCAGCTTCAATTTTGTTCTCGGCCTCAAAATAAATGTTTTAAACCTTCACTGTAAAAGCATTTTCTCCTTAATTATATTATTTATGTAAGAATACTATAAAGGCTTTAGAAATTATGTTTTCTCAGGGTTATTTATCAGACTCTATTTCAGAACTTAACAGTTCTGAATACGACTTTAATCTAGCGGCTAATAACATTTTTAATGATTGTCTAGACAGCATAACTAACCATAGGGACTACATTAATAAACAATATGATAACGGTATCAAAATCATCAAACTTAGAAAAAAAATGGAAAGTACGTCATAGCACATAGATTACAAGGAAAACTAATTACAATTCTTGATAACCTGAAAAATGCAGATCTAGAATACGGAAGTTACAGATAAAGTGGATAAATCTGAACAAGCCAAAATTTCAACTACCAATTCCAGTACACTATAAAAACCAATTAGACGATGTTTGTTTGTTTGTTTGTTTGTTTTATATCTTGATTTACTATTGTATTGTGTTTTTTGTTCATATTTTTTTTTCTTCTGTGTGTCTGTTATGTAATATGGGCGCAGCTCCTTTGTGTCATAAGACGAGCTTCACTCGTCAGGCGGGCCGGACCGCATCCTAAATAAAAAAAAATATTTTTTTTAGTTAAGATTAGTTTAGTTCTTAGTTTCCTAAGTTCAAGCCCGAGTGGCGGCTTTATTGTAAAACTCCAAGATGGAATTCTGTTACATCTTATTTGTATACTAAAGGGTCTTTAACGTTTTTCAAGTCTTATTTACTGTCTCACAAACTTAAGCGATTATTCGCTTACCAGTTCTTAAGATTCTTCAAATTCAACTGTAACTTAAAAGTACACAGTATAGAATCTTACAATCTTATGAAAACTAAAATCATGGATTTTAAAAGATTCATGGATTCCAACCGAGCACTCCAAAAAAATACCGAGCCTAATTCACAGACTATCTTAACCGTGATTCGATAGCTTTTCTAACTTAAAATTTTCCAAAGGATTCTGTGCATCATCACGATTGTATTCAACAGATACAATACACAGAACCAGCGCTGTTAACCAGATGCGAATTCATCGGCTTGCTTTCCATGACAACATGTTTGAACTTTAATTCATTTAACAAAACCTAGCTGTAGATTGAACTTCGAATCAGGATAACTAATCCGATTATTAGCTGTTACAGGGAGGGAACTAACTGTAAAGCGTATTTGTAGAACTTGGGATCGCATTTCAATGGCAATGTGTAATGAATGTAGACAATTAACAGCCTGCTAACTTTTGCTGTCTAGTTGTACAGATATTACACACACATACACACGTATATGTAATAACAGCAAATTTCAGAGAAGTATTGATGTAGGAAAACTGACACGTAGAAAGGTGGAAATGCTGATTGCGAAGATACTTTATAATTAGAACGTAGAATTCTTAATGACTAAGAAACTTGGCACTCGAGGCGGTTTTAATTCCATTTTTATTCTCAATTGACACTTACGACCACAATGATTTGACACTCTAGTCGTGCCTATTCAAGAATATTTACATTTTTGATATTCTTCAGACAGGAAGCGAGCACAGCGAAATTACGTCCACGCAGCATAGAAAGAGAAGCTAAAAGTGCGTCGTTCTCCAATATGGGAAATTCACGAAGAGGAAGTTTGGGTTTGATTATAATTCTTCAGGGAAGGTTCTTGTTATCACAGAATATCACAAAATAAACTTTTACATAATCATTACTTATAATTAAATGCACATAAAATATCTATAATATTAATTTTCATATTGATAAATTATATTTTAATACCATATAATAATAGGAGTAAGCTTCAGAAATTATGGTTTCACCGTTGTTATCTTTCATTTACAATTCCTGATTTTACCAAACTGGAAAGCCTCGCAGTACTTCTAAACAAACCATATCCATCAATAGGGCAGTCCTCTTGAGCTAACCAGTGAGCACTGGTGGCCCAGGGTGCCTAGGCTGTTACTTGAAAAGGCCTCCGTTCCTTGCATAAGGTAACTGGCCTTTGAGAACTGCACTAATATATTCCATAATAAAAAATATAATAATAATAATAATATAAAAAAATTACACAGACTCATAAAATGAGAGCCTCCAACATTATCTTACTTGAAGAGGGTGAAGGGAACAACTGTACAGAGGTAATTACAGGCCTCTGCTTAGGAACCCAGTACTCCCTCGACATACACTATACTTAACATACAATCACCCATAAATTTAACATGCATTTACCATAATTTCATATTACGTATCTGTAATAATTTCACTTATTATTTTACACCTACTTCATTTTTAGAATAATTATAAAATTCGTATTCAAAATTCCAAAAATATAAAAACTTATCTTAATATCCTTCCCAATGAATAATTTAAATAGCTTAAAATTCGTTACTTAATTTGCTCACACATAATTATGAAAAATTAGAAAAATTAATGAACAAGAATTTCAGATTTCCTCAAAACAAATTGCGGAAATTTTAACCAAAGTTGAAATGAAAACTGTAGAATCTGCAGCACATTCAATAATTTAGTTCCTGAGCTAGATTCACACGAATGTGATAATTTTTGAGCTGTTGAAAAAACGAAAGTGCAAATAATTTTCTGTCGCACATACTTGCAAACACTGACTCAGATCGAACTTGAACCCGCTGTAATGCTTAATTCCTAAACGGTAATTCACTGATGATTTAAAGCACTTTTTTTCTAAATATTGTAGAGATCGGCGAAGCAAATTCTATATTCCTTTTCACTAGGCATTCGAACTTCTCAATTTATCGAGAGATTACTTTCAATCTGTAAACACTACGCGTGATTATTTTTTGAAGCACTTGCAAAACACCACAGCAGAAGAATGATCTGTTATTTTTTAAACACTGAAAAGACAAACTTGATTATTCACTTCTTTCACATTATCTTGGATTTATCACAAAACGATGGTTTGAAGAGCTGAACTAAATTTTCGATTGAGGTTTCAGGCTGCAGGAAAACTATCCTACCGGCTTAATTGTCATAATAAAAGCACAAGGAAAAGACGGAACACTGTAGATGCGTGATTAGACCCATATTGAAAATTTTGATTGCGTAGTATACTAATAATACTAACTTGGTAATATCTAAAGAACTTGGCAGTCGAGGCAGTTTTAATTCCATTTTTATTTGCAACTGATATTTGTGGCCACAATCACTTGGCACTCTAGTCGTGCCTTTCCACAGAAAATTTACATTTTTGATATTGTTGAGATAGAAAGCAAGCCAGCGAAATTACATCTTAGCACAGTAGAGAGCAAAAGCTGAAATGCGTAGTTATGAAAGATGGAAGCGCGGCGAGGAGAAAAGTTTTCGTTTACAATGGCAGTTTCAGTTCCCAATTATTACGTCATCAGAGCTGCGCGGGCCTTTGAGTGATCTAGAAATGACGCAATGCAGAGAAGTTATTACGATTTTAGAATAGAGAGGAAGAATTAATGTTTATATTTATATTATAATTTTGATTCATATATTTTTATCTTACATATATATATATATATATATATGCATTGATGGAAAATGAAACCTGAACACTATGAAAGAGTTGCGCTAGATAAATGCAATTTGGGAAACTTATTTACAAACCGAAAATGCGACTTTTATTCAGTTTTGCTGTACACGAATAAGTGTGGGGCTATTAGCGCCACTATGAACATGCAAATCACGCTTGCTTTAAATACGTATGTAAACTTTGTGTGATTTATTTATCTACTGGACTGGCCATTATAACCGAGATTTGAGTTAAAAATGCCTAAAAGGAATAATCGAAGGCGCTGTCAGCAGTTTACTTAGGTTGTATAAACCCGTGTGATAGTGCTACGAGAAGATGGACATTTTCGACATATTGCAGAAAGAACTGACAGCGATACATTCACTGTACATGCGTTTTGGCCGCAGTGATCAGAAGGAGGTCATGTCTCCAGAAGACCAGAATTCGTGCCACCACTACGTGCCACCATTCAAAGGAAAGACCGCCGTATTCTCCGCATATCTGTGGCCCATCGTACTAAATCTGCAGCTGGCATTCTGTTGGTACCAGAGTGCCACAAGACGAAGGCAGAAAATTAGCCATAACAAATTTATTACTTGAGAGACAGCTCCGAGCAAAATGACTGTAACAGCCATACCACTAATACCAAATCATCGTCATCTGTAACGTCGATGGTGTCACGCTAAAGCTTACTGGAGGGCGGAGTGGAGTTCTGTTGTATTCTTAGATGACAGCGTTTTTTGTGTTGGTGTCAGTGATTCTGTTTTGATGCTGTTTATTGTTAATAAATAAATGTTAATCTTCAGATTTGAATTTTGATTTCAGTTTTGATAATAGCACCGTTAAATTTTAACTGAACTAAAGCTGAAGTAGTTCAATGTAAGTATCCGCAAGAGGAAAAAGATGAAGTAACTACTTATAATATGAAAACAAACTACGATTTACTCTGGGATGAATTGCGGTGCATAATGGACTTCACGGGTTACAGCTGGCCGGAGAATCGTGTCTTTCCATGCGTGTTTTGTAGCATGTGAGGACGGATGTTAAGACCGAAGAAATCATTTTAAGGGATCTGGCAAGAATTTTGAAGATTCCGAAACTTCTGATTATCTATTCAGGTAGCAGAAATCTGAAGGTTTCTAAGTCCTCTAGTTGTATATTAAAGTCAATGTAGATACGACGAGTAAGATTTCGTTCAAAGATAAATGCAGATAACTAACTACATGGTGGTTCAGATAACATGATAAGAACTAAATGATTAGAATAACAAAATATGGAAAATATCTAAATTAGATTTATTTCAATAAAAGATAAATGAAAACTTGAACAAGAAAATTTCAAACTAATTATTACTCTTTTTCAGTTGTAGGTATAGAGACACGAGTGCTCTAAACTTGGTTAGTTGCATGATTCAGTATATCAGAACTTGTGGCTTTACTCTCAATAGCTGTAGAATTTTTCGAGTTTGTAACGGGATATTATTAGCTATGCTCTCTCCATAATTCGAACTGCCAATCTCCCGACTGCTAGCCGAACATACTTCCAAATACACTACAAAGATACGGGGAAGAAGGAAGAAAATTCCTTGCCTAGCAACTCATGATTTTAGTTCCTTGAATGAAATGGGCATCCTTTTAAACTTTAACTTCATTACAGCCATGAAAGAAATAAACTACAAGATTAAAATTTGGTTTGAATGAGGCCATTCAATATTATTTCTAGGGAATTGTTTCACACCTAAGTTGATTAATTATGCATTAACCAAATAGTGTAGCCAATCAAAGACAATGTTCCATCCAATCAAAGACAGCTCTTTTCTCCCTCCTTTCCGCATGCCTTTCGTTCTACGGCGACTAATTTCTCATTGTCCCATATGACGGGAACCATACTATAAAACAGTTTCTCAGTGCAAATTCTTGAATTATCCAGAAGCAATTTATAATTCTTCCCAGTGGCAATACCTTCTTTGAATATTAGATCAGCCGAATTCTTAACAAAAACGGGCGAACAAGAAGGTAACTTTATGTGAGTGCAGCAGATATATATATATGGTGCTGGAATGAGAATTCTCAGTTCTGCACAGCGTCACAAATTCTCTTGTTAACGTAATCATTTTGTTTCGAGCCAGATAGTTTGTTTACATAACCTCAGACTATATTTTACTAATTTTTCCCAGCTGCAAGTCAGATATTTTCTTCTCTTAACTCTAGAAAGGTTTGCTTTCATAATTTTCTTTAAATAATTCCTATAAGTTGACTATTGAGTGGCTGAAAGGTTTCTTCTACGTAAACAATCTTTCGGCTTACGTCGATCTTTGCAGTGAGTTTCTTGACATTCCTGATTGATTGAAGCCTTTCAAGTTGAAATGGATGTCATTTTGTTTAAAATTATTCATAATTTTTTTAAGGTGTCTATAATCTCTTCTACCAAAACAGTAGAAATGCTACTAAATCATGTACTTCATGCTCACAAATTTCTGGATGACTGAAATTTCGAGAATGCACTTAAAAACTTTTCAGAGAAACAAGAAGAAAATTAGACTGTTTGAAATGTGAATTAACATAGAAACCTTGACATGATCATTTTAAAAGCAGATTTTTGTCCCTAATTCACCACCAAATTCTCTTCTAACTATGATCTTATTTTTACAGCATTTCCTTATGAGAGTCTCTCATCCAGGCTTAAAGATTCCATATTAAAAATTTTCAGTTTAAGAAAGAAGATCGTATCCTAAAATTTCACAGAGAAATTCTTATACTCTAACATTTATAAATTTTATAAGGTAGTTTCTCCCTCCTTTCTGCATGCTTTCGTGATGTAACGGGAAGCACCCTCGATGCATGTTCGGGAGCTCCGGAGTTGGAATCCCGACGAAAGCATTGCATATTTCTCACTTCCAACTTCGATATAACCTAATGATTCTGCAATGGCGTCCAAACTAGAAAAGTGATAATTCGTCACCACCAGGATTGGGTCTCCTTATTCCCATTCATCCTTTAAAAGGGTAGTGTATAAGGTATAGCTCGACCGCCTCATCCGCGACCATGAACGCAAACACGCATGCGCCATTCGGACCGAATTATTCTCAAAATAGAGTGAAAGGATGGGGACTTCCTTTCCCTCCAGCATAGCTCTTTCCGGAGAAGAGGAGACCTTTCACGTCGCAGCAAGTAATACCGCCCCTTTTGGACGAGTCTATGTGTTTTGGCAGAATGCCAACCAGGGTTGCGCTTGAGACGGTCGAACTATACCAGAAGTGGGCGCAGCCCGACCCAGCTAACCAAACAAGTTGGTCTTATGGTCATAATAGGCCACACCAATCTTCTTTTGTTAATAATAATTAAAAACATAAAAGTGAGGGAAAAGACAAATACAAACATATAGATTCGCAAGATAAAAAACACCCAAGATATAGATAAAAATACCCAAGATTTAGACACCCAAAATAAAACACGGGAAAAACAAATACAAACAATAGTTACAAAAAATTAGTAAAAATAAATAGACCAATGGAGTATTTAATGTATTTTTCCCTTCCTTTCCGCATGCCTTTGTGGTGTAATTGGAAGTATGCTCGACGCCTCTGCGGGAGGTCCAGAGATCGAATCCCTTCGAGGGCACTTCACATTTTTTACGTTCCGGCATCGATACAACCAAATGACTCTAAAAATTAAATGGACAAAAATGCTGTTTCTGTAATAAAAAATAACATATCGTATTGTTACGGATTTGCTATTTAAATAGTTAATGTCAGTAGTATTATAAATAAAATTGTTTTATTCCTCGTGCAGTGCAGCGCGTAACGAATATTAAAAGAAAGCTAAGCCGGAAAATTAAAAATACAAGAGCACGTGCATTTAACATTTAATAAATAAATATCTCTTATTGAGTTCAAGAAATTGCTAGAACAATCTCGCGCGTGATTTAAAAAGCTTATAAAAAGGAGGAAAACATCTCGATTCAGTTAGTTCCAACATCTTTTCCTGCAACCTGAGAAGTGGTCATTTTGCAAGGTTATCATTCTGTTCACTATAGAATCACATCTCCCGCAGAAACTAATTCTGCCTTGAATATTTTCTCGCGATAACTTTATTATTTGCACTCCCATTTTATGCCACATGCCAATGAGTCTATTAATTGTAAAATCTTTCCTCTCCGCTATTTGCTTTAGTGTTGTATTGTGTATAAAAAATATAAAATACCCCCCCCCCCAAAAAAAAAAAAAAAAAAAAAAAAAAAAAAAATTAAAAATACAAAAAAAAGTTAAATCTAAAAACTTAAAAAAAAAAAAAATGTATTCTTAAGCTTTATGAATTCTTGCTATCCTTATTCTCGAGCCATGTGGCTCCCTCTAGTGAACATCAAGTTGAATACTGATGCAACTTTCCTATTTCTGCTCGCTTTTATTTAATTTTGATGAGGAGATACATGGTTATGAACTATAGGCACTCCGTAACTTTTAATCTTTTGCATTGGTATTCAGTTAGTTGTTATTTTAAGAGTTTGTTTAGAAAACTGCTCTTGTTGACTGTAGCGAATTCGCGGATTAGCTTTCTCTAGCTGTTTCGAATTAAGTTCTGTTGAATATTTAAGTAGTTAAAAGATAACTACTGTGAAATATTGTAATACAGTAGGAATATATGAGGAAATTGAAGCATTTTGTTTTATTGTTTTGTGATAAAAAAAATTTTGTTCATTTTTCATCGAACCTGTGCATTCAATTCATAACGAACCCGTCCGCACACAACAGTATTATTTAGGCCAAGCGGTCTCCCAAACTGTGAATATGCTTCTAAACTATATGAATTCTGTCTGTATTTTAATATGAGAAGAGTGTGTTTACATGAAGAAAGCATATCTCTGTTAAAGTAGAGAAAAAAATTAAGGTTTTTTTTTTTTGTATTTGTAAAACTGCTTAAAATCTGCAATGTTAATAGTAAAATCTATTAACGCTTATCTTTTAGATATAATTCACATCATATCAATGAATTAATTATGGCTAAGAGTAAGGTAACTCATATCGTAGGCCTTGAGTGACTCGTAAAGGGACATCTGCTCGAAAATATCCTTCGGAGAGGCCGAATCCAAGAGCCTCGTCCTTCTTCTCTCTTACTGTCTCTCGAGGCGACCTTCGATTTAGTTTCATTTTATGTAACTCCATGTTGCTATACGTGCTGCACAGGTGCCATCTCACATACTTTGTATTTATATCTGTAATGCCATATAAACACTTGGATTGTTTTTACACAAGAATTATGAATAAAATACATAAGCTAGGTCTCCAGAAAATTCTTACAATGGTCAAAGATAATAACACTGAAAAATACATTCTTCTTCTGCAATGGCTTGACATACCTGGGTGGGCCCTGGCCTTCTCCAGAAGAATTCTCCAGGCATCTCTACTTTTGCCAACTGTTTTCCAGTTTTTAATCTTTAAAATATTAAGATCTTTTTCAACACAATCTATCCATCTTAGCGGAAGTCTGTCCCGAGGTCTATTTCCCATGGGCTTTGCCAGAAAGATTTTCTTGCAGCAACGATCTTCATTCATTCTAGAAAGATGGCTAGCCCATTTAAAGCTCTGTAAATTGGCGAATTTTATATCAGGTTGTTTGTAAATTATATAGCGTTCTAGGTTAGATCTCCATGATCTATTCATTTGGACCCCACCAAGAATGCAATGTAAGATCTTCGGCTCAAAACTTCCCAGAGCTTCCTCATCACGAAAGTCAATGCCCAAATTTCTGATGAATAAAAAAAATACATTATTAGTACAATTTTTTAAATATATATCAGTTATATATTTAATTATTAAACATTGTATATATATATATATATATATATGGAACTAAAAAGTAATGTAGAAAATACGAAAGGAGATAATCCTAAAATATTATAAAATAAGTAGAATGCTGATTAATGTAAATATGTAAATGTAAACATTTGAATGCAAATGGTTAGCTAGGATTTATGTAATATTACGGCTAAATTTTAGGGAAATCAGGAAACATCATTAAATTTGATATATCTTATATGTATGCGGCTTAAGTGTTTGTCGCCGATAGTTTATTGGTTGCTTGCGTAACTGTAAATTGTTTTATTCCCTGTACGGTGCAGCGCGTGACGAATATTATCAGAAAGCTAAGCCAGAAAAATTAAAAATACAAGAGCACGTGCATTTAACAAATAGATTTAACAGCTATATATAATAGAATTCGGAAATGTGCAACCGGCAACAATGAAAATACAAATAAAATGAAATAAATAAATATCTTTATTATATGCGGCTTAAGTGTATATTTGTCGACGATAGTTTATGGGTTGCTTGCGTAACTGTACTAGCCGATGGGGTGAAGTTGCCGCGGAACAGGGTTGTCGTTTCAATCGAGAAGTAGACAATTTCCTGTAAATCTTGCCTTTGCTATGACCATCCATAAGTCTCAGGGCCGAACGCTTAAGAGTGTTGGCATTTTTTTTACCTGAGCCTGCTGTAATACTTCTTTGGCAAAATGAAGCAACTCCAATGATGGAACACAGCAATAACTTTTATTTAACACTAAAAAAATGGCGACATACAAACAAGAAGATAAAACATATTCTAACATTTAAAAATAATTTACATTCTTCGTGCGAGAGTCGCACGTGGCACTCGAGTCTGGTTTCAAATATTGCCATTCACAAATACCTTAATGTTCATCTAATTTAATTATTTAAACTACAAGATTTTAATAATATGTAAAGCTGTTACAACCTCTCCCCCAACGGAGAGACTTTTACCAAAGGGAAAAGTTCTGTAAAATTCGAAAGTTTATAAGCTCGGCTTGCTCAAATGCTTAAAGAGAAAAGGTAATTTCTCTCATAAGTTTCCAAACTTCAGACCAAAATTTTTAAGTTTTAAACAAATATTTTTATACCACATTTAAATAGGAAGAAAAAAAAATGGAGAACGTTCAAATACATCAGTTGAGTATACATTAAATAAATAAATAAATCCTGAACGTGGTTACATACACTAAGAGTTATTACATTACTTAATTCTACTCAGAACATCTACGTTCTTGTGCAAAGATCCTTTGCGATGAATGACCTTAAAATTATAAGGTTGTAATGAAAGTGCCCAGCGCATCAATCTAGAGTTACATTTGGCATTGGATTGTAGCCAGACCAAAGGATTATGATCAGTTTGAATCAAGAATTCTTGTTGACCATCCAGATAAAAATGCAGTTTCTTGATAGCGTAGATGATAGCAGCGCACTCCTTTTCAGTAGTACAATAATTATTTTCAAACTTAGTAAATTTTTTGCTTATATACAAGATAGAATGTTCACGTTGTTCATCATCTAATTGGCATAGTACTATACCCATGCCATTGTCTGAGGCATCGGTTTGTATAATAAACCTTTTATCAAAGTCGGGAGCATACAGAATTGGTTTCTTGCATAGCAACTCTTTTAAATTTTTAAAAGCTTTGTCACATATTTCAGACCATTGTATATTTCCTTTTTTTGTTACCCCCTTCAAAACGTCCGTGAGGGGTGAAGCAATTTCCGAAAATCTCGGTATGTACTGGCGATAATACCCTACCAGTCCTAAGAAAGCACGTACTTCTGTTTTAGTTTTAGGTGTAGGATACTCCTTTACAGCCAGGATCTTTACTTCATCCGGGGTTCGTTGTCCTTGTCCCACAGCATGGCCTAGGTAGCTCACTTGATCTTGTGCAAATTTACATTTTGATGGTTTTAGTCGTAAATTTGCTTTCTGTATTCTCTCTAGAACAGAAGTTAAGTTTTTAAGGTGCTCTTCCCAGTTTTCTGAGTAAATGGCAATGTCATCCAGGTATGGTACAGCGAAACCTTCGCATCCAGCCAGGACTTTAGTCATAACTTTGCTAAAAAAATATGGGGCATTTTTTAATCCAAAGGATAAACGTAGAGGCCTGAAACTTCCAAAACTAGTTACAAATGTTGCATATCTTTGGGCTCTTTCTGTTAACGGAATTTGCCAGTAGTCTCTAGATAAATCTAATAGGGTAATATACTTTGCTTTTGCTACAGTTTCGATACGTTCTTCAATATTAGGCAAAGGATAGTATTCAGTTTTAGTAACAGCATTGAGTTTACGATAATCAATACAAGGCCGAGGATCCTTTGATGAAGATTCTATCAAAATCATGGGAGATGTATAGTCCGATTCTCCCGGCTCTATAATTTTAAGATCGAGCATTTTCTGTATTTCCCTTTTGAGAATTTCAGTCTGTCGGGGTGACAGTCTGTATGGCTTTATTTGTATTGGTTCGTTATTTAATAGCTCAATATCGTGACAAACTAAGTTTGTTAGTCCAGGATTATTTGAAAAACAACCAGAATATTTCCATAAAATCTTTCGTAAATCTTCTATTTGCTCGGATTTCAACCTTTTCTCGAGTTCATTCTCCTCTATGATGTCCGAAAAATTTAATATACTTGGATCGGAAGGTAAACGAGGAATGTCCATTTCTAAGTCTCCTTCCACTTCAGTTATCATATTAATCATTTCTGGTCTTTTGTAATATGGTTTAAGCATGTTAATGTGATATACTTGATTTGGCTCATTTTGTTCCTCGAAACTTACAATATAATTGGTTTCTGAAATTTTCTGCTCTATTTTTCCAGGTCCTTTCCACTGTACTTCTAGTCTATTTTGACGATTCGTTGATAAAACTAAATCTCCTCTAGTAAATTCTCTTTTCACTGCGTTTCGATCGTACCATGTTTTCCTCCGTTGTTGAGCTTCTTTCATGTTTTCCACGGCAAGTTCTTGGCATTTCTTCATTCGATTAATAAGTTCGAAAATGTAACTGACAACATTATTACTTTCTTCAATCGGTTCTAGCCACTGCTCATAAAGTAAAGTGACTGGCGTTCGTAGGTTTTTGCCATGAACTAATTCTGCTGGTGTAAAACCAGTGCTTTCGTGTGTGACTGCTCTGAGAGCAAAAAGAACTGATGGTAGATAATTCTCCCAATCCGAAGTCGCTCCTATACATACGACTCTTAACACCCTTTTTAGCGTTCTATGGAATCGCTGAACGGGATTACTCTGCGGATGATACACAGAGCTTCTTACATGTTTAATGCCGAAACGCTCCAAAAATTCCTCTGTCAAAGCACTGACGAAAGAGGTTCCCTGATCTGTTTGGATCACTTTTGGGAAACCCATACGACTGAAAATCTGTAAGAAAGCATCAATCACAGATGGCGAAGAAATGTCTGTCACCGCAACAGCATCTGGATATTTGTACGACATACACAGAGCTGTAATAATATATTTTTCTCCAGTCTTTGAAATAAGTAGCGGACCAACGGCATCGGCATTTATTTTAGTGAATATTTCGGAAATTACTGGTACTAATGCCATTGGAGCCTTCTTTTTGTCATTTCCTTTTCCAGCGCGCTGACAAGCATCACAGGTTCTTACAAAATCTTCAGTTTCTTTGTAACACCTCGTCCAGTAAAAATATCTAGCAAGTCTGTCTTTGGTCTTTTTGACACCCAAATGACCAGAAGTTCCTTCGTGGCACATCTTTATAATTGACGGCTTGAGTTTTTCAGGTATAACGACAAGCTGTCTTTCAAAGCCATTTTATCCGTCGTTTTTTTAACTAAAAGTCCTTTTCCTGTCAGACTATAGTTCTCATTTTTGCATGTACCTTCTTTAACTTCTTGGATGATTTTATACAGTTCCTTATCAGTAAGCTGAAGTCGTGCAACTTCTTTGAGTCAATTTTTACCAGTTTCATGAGAGCTTCATCTTCCGTATTTAGTTCCGGTAAATTATCTTCTTCTTCAAAAACATCTCTGGATGCTTTATTTTCTTCCTTCATCGGTTCCAAGAGCTTCTCTTCGGCTATTTCTCTTTTCTTTTGAGCTCTAGTAGAGACAGCATTAACCTGGTGAGGACAACTATCAGGCTCCTTTCCTTGTTTATTCAACAGTGCAAAAGTTCGATTGCCTAATAAATACCTTCCTTTGTCGAGTTCATTTCTAATAATGGCAGCCTTAGTTATTACTCGTCCAAGATCGCAATTTAGTTCGATCTCAGCCAATGGTAAACAGGTTGGATTCAAATTTAATGGCTGTTGCACCCACACATTTTCACCTGTCAGCATTTCCGGCGTGATGTATTTGCGACAAACTATATCAATACTAGCACCTGAATCCCTTAATATAGGAATTTTATGACCATTTACGTAACCCATACTAGTATAAGGTAATAGAAATTTATCCTCTGGTTTTGCACTAATTCTGTTAAGATTAGCAGGAGATTCAGTACTATTCTTAAGTTTTGGTCATTGGGGTCTTAAATGTTGATAGGACCCACACTGATAGCATTGTGGCGTTTTTCGTTTTTCATATTTATCATCTGGACGTGGACTTCTAGGTCTATGAAACCAGCTTTGCGAATTAAATCCTGATGACAATTTTTTTTTCAGTTTTATTTTTATTATCTGAACTCAATTTACCTTGAGTTAGTGCATTGTATCTTTCTTTCTGACGATCCACTACAGGCCTCTTTTGAAAGTTTCCGCAAACGTTTTCATAGGCATCAAGTTTTTGAGCTAATGTTTTCGATGAAATCATCTCTACCCATTCATCAAGAAAATGATCTCGAATTTCAGGAGGAACTCGACGTTTAAGTTGGTCAAGCACCATCAAATCTAGCAACTGATCAAAAGTCTTAACTCCTAGACCAGTCACCCATTCTTTGCAATAATTTTCTATTTCATAATTGAAATCCACCCATGTGGATTCGGTACTCTTTTGATGTTTCATAAATATCTGCCTAAACTTTTCCGGGCTTAATTTAAACCGTCTTAACAATAAAATTTTCACGTGTTCATAGTCTTTAGCTTTATCGGAGGGTTCTCTAGCTATTAACTGGGTTACTTCGTAAGGAAGTAGTCCTAGTAAATGAGATACAAATTCTTCTTTATCAATTTTAGCCCATTCTGCTTGCCTTTCAAACAATAGCAAATATAGACTGATATCTCTTTTCTTGTCATCGAATTTCTGCATAAGGTGACGCAGCTCCGTTTTCGGCCGGATCTGTCCGGTATTTTGAGACTTTGTCTCTGTTTCAAGTCTTAATCTCTCTAATTCATACTGTTCGTTCCTTCTCCGCTCTTCTGCTTCTTCCTGTCTCCTACGTTCATCTGTTTCCTCCCTCTCTTTCCGTTCTTCTATTATTGTGTCTAAGACTCCTTTGACGAAGACTTCATCATAATCTCTACTTTCAACAATTTTCTGTTTTAAATTAACTATTTTCAAATCTGCAGTCACATGAACTCCCAGTTCAGCCGCGAGATTTTGCAAATCTTCCTTACGAGCTCTTCCTAAGTAAGACATTGTTTCTATGTTTAAAATTAACGAACACTGTGTTCCTTATATTTCCTCAAAATAGCTCAAATTAATTACTTTAATTAATTAATGCAGTCAGGAGTCATGAAATTAAATGCACTCTGTTAAATACGTATACCTCAAAAATGAAATATTTAAATTATATGAAGTTCATTCTCTCTACCACATTAATGGTGACTAAAATAAGAATAACAACATAGAGCAATATGTATATCTACTGTCTGGACAACTAAAATGAATATTAAAAATAATATCCAAAACGGTAATAAAATAAGACAATTCAATATTAACAGGAAGTAATAATCTGGTATCGCTAATATTGTGTTCAGTGATGAACTAATAACATAAAGCAATTCAATATTAACAGAAAGTAATAATCTGGTATCACTAATATTATGTTCAGTGATGAACTAATAAAATAAAAATACGCACGATTATTCGATCTCTGTCGGTGCCTCCAAAAATAATTAAGACTGTAATACTTCTTTGGCGAAATGAAGCAACTCCAATGATGGAACACAGCAATAACTTTTATTTAACACTAAAAAAATGGCGACATACAAACAAGAAGATAAAACATATTCTAACATTTAAAAATAATTTACATTCTTCGTGCGAGAGTCGCACGTGGCACTCGAGTCTGGTTTCAAATATTGCCATTCACAAATACCTTAATGTTCATCTAATTAAATTATTTAAACTACAAGATTTTAATAATATGTAAAGCTGTTACACTGAATTTGGACACTGTCAATTTTATGTTGCCCGTTGAAGAGTTCGTGAAAGAATGGACTTAAAATTAAAAATAATAGATGGTCCTCTGGAAAGCGAGTTTAAAAATGATGGAAAGATCTACAATAATACTACTAATAAGATACTACTAATAACATAAAGCAATTCAATATTAACAGAAAGTAATAATCTGGTATCACTAATATTATGTTCAGTGATGAACTAATAAAATAAAAATACGCACGATTATTCGATCTCTGTCGGTGCCTCCAAAAATAATTAAGACTGTAATACTTCTTTGGCGAAATGAAGCAACTCCAATGATGGAACACAGCAATAACTTTTATTTAACACTAAAAAAAATGGCGACATACAAACAAGAAGATAAAACATATTCTAACATTTAAAAATAATTTACATTCTTCGTGCGAGAGTCGCACGTGGCACTCGAGTCTGGTTTCAAATATTGCCATTCACAAATACCTTAATGTTCATCTAATTAAATTATTTAAACTACAAGATTTTAATAATATGTAAAGCTGTTACACTGAATTTGGACACTGTCAATTTTATGTTGCCCGTTGAAGAGTTCGTGAAAGAATGGACTTAAAATTAAAAATAATAGATGGTCCTCTGGAAAGCGAGTTTAAAATTGATGGAAAGATCTACAATAATACTACTAATAAGATACTACTAATAACATAAAGCAATTCAATATTAACAGAAAGTAATAATCTGGTATCACTAATATTATGTTCAGTGATGAACTAATAAAATAAAAATACGCACGATTATTCGATCTCTGTCGGTGCCTCCAAAAATAATTAAGACTGTAATACTTCTTTGGCGAAATGAAGCAACTCCAATGATGGAACACAGCAATAACTTTTATTTAACACTAAAAAAAATGGCGACATGCAAACAAGAAGATAAAACATATTCTAACATTTAAAAATAATTTACATTCTTCGTGCGAGAGTCGCACGTAGCACTCGAGTCTGGTTTCAAATATTGCCATTCACAAATACCTTAATGTTCATCTAATTAAATTATTTAAACTACAAGATTTTAATAATATGTAAAGCTGTTACACTGAATTTGGACACTGTCAATTTTATGTTGCCCGTTGAAGAGTTCGTGAAAGAATGGACTTAAAATTAAAAATAATAGATGGTCCTCTGGAAAGCGAGTTTAAAAATGATGGAAAGATCTACAATAATACTACTAATAAGATACTACTAATAACATAAAGCAATTCAATATTAACAGAAAGTAATAATCTGGTATCACTAATATTATGTTCAGTGATGAACTAATAAAATAAAAATACGCACGATTATTCGATCTCTGTCGGTGCCTCCAAAAATAATTAAGACTGTAATACTTCTTTGGCGAAATGAAGCAACTCCAATGATGGAACACAGCAATAACTTTTATTTAACACTAAAAAAATGGCGACATACAAACAAGAAGATAAAACATATTCTAACATTTAAAAATAATTTACATTCTTCGTGCGAGAGTCGCACGTGGCACTCGAGTCTGGTTTCAAATATTGCCATTCACAAATACCTTAATGTTCATCTAATTAAATTATTTAAACTACAAGATTTTAATAATATGTAAAGCTGTTACACTGAATTTGGACACTGTCAATTTTATGTTGCCCGTTGAAGAGTTCGTGAAAGAATGGACTTAAAATTAAAAATAATAGATGGTCCTCTGGAAAGCGAGTTTAAAAATGATGGAAAGATCTACACAAGAAATGTTGTGTACAAAGATATCTTTGACATGTGAATTAACATTTTATTATTTAAATCACCTTTTTTTATTGAGCTAGCAGTGGCTCTTAAGAAATGTACCGCTAGTGGTTTCCTTCATTGCACTCTACTTTAAGCAATTAAGCAAGTAGAAGGGGGAAAACCCGTGGGGCAGTAAGCAAAGGGGCATCCTCGCCGCCTGCCCTGGGTGATTCAGTTTGAATTACAAAGGGCAGGCGTAGTTTAATTAGTTTGAATTAGCAGACACCTTTGCACAAATCATTTTAATTACAATTTATAATATCTAGAACAGCGGTCATTTCGTATGTCTGTCGGGCTTTCTAGTGTATATATAAGCGTCGTTCAAATGAAAGTGGCATTGCTATATAACTCCGCCATTTGAAGAGAAAGATGCCCCCATAGAGGGCGAAGAGTGCTGAGAGCGCATGCGATAATATCAGATTCGGCCAGATGCGTGTGTGATAGCATCGGAGGGCATTAAATTGCATCGTTCGCCTCCAAACGGTATCAACGCGTGGTCATGCAATTTTAAACAGCGGAAAATGTAAGTGCTTCTGAAATCTATCATGGAATGCAAAATGTGTATGTTACGCAGATCGGTATTCCGATGATATAAGTTGGATTTAATTTGCCTTTACTAAGATTTAAAATATTACAGCTTAGATTTTTGTTGGCCTGATATCCAATGAGTTCTAAAAACAACTTTGCTTCAAAAACGAACTCCCGCCCCCGAAAATCTTCCTTTTAAAGGCAACTAAAATGACCTGGATTTCATATTTCCTCTGTCCCTCTCCCCTTCTTAACTTACGACTTAATTGTAACTGGGCAGCATCTGCTGCACATATAAATTTTCGAACATTCATGCCTTCTCCGAAATTCATATCCAACCCCAAAGATGGCAGCTAGTTGCCGTCAAGACGGTATAGTGGTTAGGGAGCCTGACTGCTATACCGAAGGACCTGAGTTCGAGACCTGGAGAACGCATGGTGTAAAATTGTCTGTTCCTTCATGGGAGGTAACGGTGGCCGCCTGTTAGGTGCCTCAATCATAGAATGGTCACCCATTCTAGCCTTTAAGAGTAGTAGTAGTAACGGAGGACGTGGGCACCATTCCGTCTACCATTACGATTAATCGGTTCTGCCCACATCCGACCTTATTTAGTATTTATTAATAAATCCAATTTTACATTGTAACAAGTAATAGTAAACATTGTAATAGTTTTTACATCACAAAACAAGTAATAGGTTTTACATCACAAAACAAGTAATAGTTTTTACACTGCCATATAGTGTGCCATATAAAAAAATAAATAGAAATAAAAATCTTAAAGTAGTTCTTTATAGTCCTTCATGAAGTTTATCTTTGTAAGTAATTCTTTATAAAATGTCGAAATTTATCCCTAGTAAAAAACGTTTGAAACTTATTCCCTCGTTCTTCTTCAAGAAGTTCTTCTCTTTCTTTCTTCTTCTTTTCTTCGTTCTTCTCTTTCATTTAATCTCTTTCCTTTCATTTAATCTTCCTTTCTTCTATCTAAATTTCTTTCCTCCATTTTACATGTATTTACTCCCTAAGAGTGCCCAATGACGTTATAGAGCAAGTGCCTGCCATTGGAAAAAAAATGGCAGCTAGCTGTACTGATTATCAAAAGAATAAGACCGGGCCATCCATCTATTGTTCCTTAGCAATGTTTCTATACATTAAATGGAATGCAAAATTTTTGATCGATTCGTTAATGCTGTTCGGATTGGCTCATTATCTAACAGAAATTGCTCATAGTTAACAGTTAACGCTGATAATTAGGGTTCATATATTGCTGTTAATTAATTATTGACAATCCTGTTAGGGCTGTCTATTTAGGACAAAAGTGTGTTTTTATGTTTTTATGTGACTTTTCAGAGATAACAGGCGTTAAATCTTGTTCTACTTGGAGGAAACTGAAGGAGCACAAGGCAACCAGCCCATTAGAGGGGAATTGGAAAATGAGCTAATATCGAACTACCGATATGTAACAGTTTCACCCGGTGGTGAGTTAATTGCGGTATAATATCTAATAGATTTACCCAGAAAATTTTTTAAGTATGTAGAGACATTAGGTTATTTCGAAGCACCTGAGATGAAAAATGTGCAATGCCCTCCCCGGGACTCGAACACAGACCTTTCGAATACGCATCGAGCGTGCTGACCACTACACCACGAAAGCATGCTAAAAAGGCTGGAGAAATACCTTATAAGTTTATAGAAATAGTTAACTCTTAAGGTAGTTTGGTTTAATATCGGAATAACTTTCACAAATCGAGTGTTCCATTTTAATATGAGAACACCTTAAATCTTCAGAATTTTAAAGACATGATCTAAAAATTTTCTTTTTCTGATCATGTAGTGCCTCAGAAATTTAGTGTTAGCTATATTCCCTTCAACGGAAAGTATTTATTTTTTCCTTCTTTAGCAAATTTACGCGCTACTGTGACATTCGCGCGAACTTACTTAAGCGAAACTATCACTAGTCACCATTGTCCCTGAACTCCTGTTCTGATTTAACATAAAATTAAGGCTTTGCTATTTAGGTCATCATTAACACGTTGACTGCTGTGTCAACCGTATTCGCGTGACGTCAAAAACTCTAATCAGGCTGCGTCATCCATATACAGGTGACGTTTATTTGAGTACTTAAGAGGCGAGTTAGTAGGTCTCTTGAAAGGTATTTCACAGCACATAATAAGACTACTAAAGTTTATAAAAGTAATGCAGAAACATGGTTTATTAGCCCGAAATGGCAATTTGCCCAGAAGGGCTATTAATTTCGATTTGGCATTTTGCGTCGCTTCACTATAAAAGTCGGTTCCCTGTTAAATTGTTGCCACCCAATATTAGAGCACTGCATTATATTTAAAGAAATTAAATAATGAACAATCTGCATGAATGTATGTTTTTTTCTTCCACTGTGGAAAAACAACGGTACCTAGTGACATCAGATTCTGAATAACGTAGTCCTCTATTCGAATAAGGGCATCTGGAAACCCAAATTTGGAATTTGGAATTAGTTTCATTATCTATTTCATATTCTGTCAAACATTAAAGAATTTTCGATTAACAAACTCAACGATTTCAAAGCCAGCAATACGAAAAAAAAAATTACACTGTACGAAAAGCGAAAAAAAAATTTACACACACTATACCAAAAAAAAAATATTTTATTTTAATTTTATTTATATTTTATTATTATATTTCTTTATTTATATTTATATTTATTATTTATTTATATTGATTTATTTTTGAAAATTCTAAAAATGTCCTATTTTAAGTATTTTGTGATATTGCTGTTAAATTGAATTTTATGGTTTAAGTGCGTAGAACATGATATTTAATAAATAAAGGTAACTCACAAAACGTTAAGAAACGTCTCTTTTGACGTAATATAAAACCTGAAAGCTTTGAGATTTTTATTTTACAACATTTATTTACAATTTAATGCTTTGAAACATTCTGGTTGGCCAGGGCAATCTGGACAAAATGTTACGCGTCTTTTTTACACTTTTTGATGCATTTGATTGGTCATTATGAAATTTTCAAGTAGCATAGTCTTCAAGCACGTTTAATGTTTTATCCAGAACATTTTCGGATGGTAATAATATGCTGACTACGTTGAACTACAGTATTGTGCTGACTATATTATACAAGTAAACGTGCTTTGTATAATGCATAAAGTATTATATAGATATGTTTGTAGATGTTATATAGACGTACTTATTTTCTGCTGCGATCAGAAACAACTGCGCATAGTATAGCAGTGCTCGTGGCCTGATGTAAATTTCTAAAAAAACTTGAGGTGGTAGTCAATGTGTTAAGGCAGTTTTCTAAGCCAAGTCACTTGTGTGAGTGTTTTAGTAAATAAGCTTCCGTTTTTATTAACTTTATTCCAAGTGAAAATGTATGTTTTATATTATTACTGATAAATATTTCCAACCGTATCACTTTCGCCATTAAATGCATTTGCTTCAATGCTTACCAGAATATTAGACACATTTTTTCTTAATTTTTCGCTTTTAAACAGGCGAAAGTCACTAATTACCTTAATCTATGCTTCTACTCTATAACTCTTTTAATACTTTGTAATAAAAAATATATCGGATGATTAATGTATTCCTACATGAGACATTCTTTTCAATTAACAAAGATATAAGGTACAATCTTTTAATTTTAACTCCAGTTTATTATATTCCAAGAAAGGAAGAATATTCCAAGAAATTCAATTAAGATCTAGGATTATTTGTAGAGAAGTTATCCATTAGACAGTCTACCTCTCATGTACAAGTGTTTTCAGATCAAACAAACTTTCACCACTTTTTGTGGAAAGCAACGTGACAATATTTGATAGAAAGCGAACATCCAAAAACTCAACTAACACAAAGAACAGAACAACGCCGGAAAGTGAAAATAAATTGTATCAGTTGGAGTTAAGGAGAAAAGCACAGACCTAGGAAATACAGAAATATATCAACGTCAAAGAATTTGCTCTTTCAAAGGTTAAAAGTTTTTGTATCCCTAAGAGTACCTCTTTTATGTTCAAGTCATTCAGAATTTTTTTCCCTGGGCCAGAAAGTTGATTTATTCTTGATATTTATCTGTAAGAATTTGCAATAAGTATATATTGCAATAAATATTGACGTCCTGTGATTTTGTGTAGAATGTAATGCTTTATAAAATGAGAAAAACCATTCTATTGTGCATGTCTGCCATAAAATTTTCAGAGCTACTTTCAGGAAAAGATTAAAAAACTGAAGTTACGTAAAACGGAGTTTATTTAATACTTGAAAGATTGATATTTTGTATTTAATTTATGAAAATAAAATTAACTTTTAAGATGCATGGTATTGGAATACAGTTAAGACGATTTATTGGGAATTTTTAGTTTATGTTATATTTGTTTGCATTTTAAATATTTTGTAAAGTTTGAACACAACAACAGCATTTCATGTTATTTATATGGAACATAGTTTTTCAAAACTATTTAAATGTGGTTTATAGCAAAAATGTTAAGTTTTATGCGATAAGAAATCAATCAAAAATAATATTTCGGAAAGATTATGATTTTTCCGTCAATAAATAAAATAGAAATAATATTGTTTTAATTATGCTTTAGTAATTTATCTGCTATGTTTTCTTATCAGTTAAGATTTTAGCATAAATTTGCTGGCGTCTTTTCAAAACATTGTAATTTGAAGGGAAGCAAAAGATTTAAATTACAAAAAGAGCAATAATTAAAGATTTTTCTTTGTCCGTAATTAGTCCACGCACCATATGATATATAAATATATGACAATTATAACTTTGAAATTTACATCAAATTGAATTAAGCTATGGTATAACAAACCCCAAAAAACAATGAATTTATGTTATTATCGCTCAAATCTCTCTTTAGGTTAATTTAAATTGACAATCCGATTCCAGTATTACACCAGAGGCCGTGCTCTAAAATGACTTATACCAGTCGTTCGATCTGTATCCACCATCCCGATGAACGAGCTAGTTGTATGGGAATTTTCTCCATTTCTTCATTTCTTTCTTTCTACGAGGTTCGAATTAATTTCTTTCAAAAAATCCTTTACAATGACATCCCTCTTCTTAAGCAGATAACCCTCGCGTTCTTAAGAAAAGAATTCAGATTTTAACGTCACAACAGAGGATATGTCAGCCAGAGGATTTATATTCTTGCAAAGCATAGCAAGTTACCTATATACTCTTGAAGTCTCCTGCTAAGACAATATTTTCCCTCTTTTAGCTTTGTTATTATGCATCATTTTATTCGCATTTACGCCAAATAAAATTCAAAAGCAAATTTTAATTTTTTTTTGTTAAAAGTTTATGATGATTACTCATTATCAGACTTTCAATTTTAAACGTATTATCTTTCCTACTAGCAGCTCTCTAGGTTTAAATTGCAGCTTTTAGCGCATTAAGTATTAATTTAATAATCTCTACATATAATAAAAGAAAGAGTCTGTCTGTGTGTGTGTGTCTTTCGTTCATGCTTGCGCTTAAGCTAATAGACCCAGTGCTACGAAATTTGGTACATAGGTGCATATATTAGATACGAGCCAGTGCACCTCGAAGCGATTTTTTGAATCAGATTTTTTTATTTTATCTTTTCTGATGAAATCGCATTATTTTGAATTGTTTCATTCTTTTAGAAGTGTGATTTTGGCAACAGTTTCATTCAATGAATTGACTGTTGAAAATCAGCACTGTTGCCACTTAAAAAAATGACGGCGATAATTTTCTGCAGTTTTTATATTTAATGTTTTTCTTGGATACTGGACGTTTGTTGAGAGAAGGCAACGAGAATTTGGTTAATTTATTTATTAAGATAATTAATATTTGTGTTAAGGGATATTTTTTATTTCATTGTAATTTTGTTATATGTAATACATTTAAAAAAATTTGTGGTTTTTTTTCTTCTTCTTTTGATGAAGTTATTCTCTAGAGTAAAATTCTGCGCAGTTTTTAAATTTAACGTTTGGTCTCTTCAGGCATTTTCCCAGGACATTTAAAAGCCAGACGAAGGCTGGCCGCGTAGCGGTTACTTTTTAAATAAATCATTATATGTGTGTAATAAATTATTATGAGAGGAAAACATAAATGATTTTAATCATGACTAATGGTTATAGATGCTGCTGGTGTGTAGAATGTGTAATTACGTAGTTGCAATAAGATGAAGCTTTTGTGACTATTCAACATTATTTGTGACTATTTGTGACTATTCAACTATTTCGACAAACAAATTCTTTAGAAGCGTATTCTGATTTACATGTAATTATAAGCGCAATCTGTACTCATTCTTCATTAACCTTTTGTACCTTTTCTATTCCTTAAGACGAATACATTGAATGCAATAGAAAGGAAAGTGATAGCACCTTAACTGGAAACAAGCAAAGCAGAAAAATTCAACGCCTAGGAGAGAGTCAAATGTTATGGTTCCCGAAAACGTTTATATTTCATTTGAAATCTTATTTGCTGATAAACAAAGTTTACATTTCATTTGAAATCTTATTCGCTGATTTTCTTAAAGGTTAATGGTCTTCAAGGTCTTAAAGGTAACATTAGCAGCGAATGTAAGATCGAATGCTATGGATAATTTTAAGTGGTACAATTTAGATAGATATATTATGATCAGTTAGTATTTTTAGAACAGAAAGGGGAAATACCCAAATTAAAATGAATAATATGAGGGGATATTGGCAATTAAAATAGAAGTTTGCTTTACATATATTTTTATCTTACAAGTAAGATAATATACATATTATTCATTACATAAGTGCATATATAAGTGGTGGTAAGTATACGTATTATTCATCGATGTTAGTGGATTGCAGAATATTTTGTCTTTACACACCTTATAAGGTATTTCTCCCGTCTTCTTAGCATGTCTTCGTAGTGTAGTGGTCTGCACGCTGGGGGCATATTCCAGAGGACCGTGGTTCGATACCCGGCGAGGGCGTTGCTCATTTTTCATCTTTCGTGCTTTAAACCTAATGTCTTTACAGTGGCGCCCGAACTAAAAGGGTGGTGGATGATGATTCTCCACGCCCAGAATTTAGCGATTAGGTTCCGTAGAACCCCAGTCGCCCTTTAAAAGGGGGAGTGTATAAGGTATTTCTCTCGCCTTCTTAGCATGCCTTCGTAGTGTAGTGGCCTGCATGTTGGGCACGTATTCCAGAGGTCCGGGGTTCGATTCCCGGTGAGGGCGTTGCTGATGTTTCATCTCTCCTGTTTCCAATTAACCTAACGTCTCTACAACCTGGCACCTTTAACCGTTATATGGAAGTAGCACACTGTAAAAGTACTTTAGTTAAATTTTAGTACTTTTAAAAAGAGGTATAGGTGCAAAGAAACTCATTTTGATATTTAAAAGAGCTGATTTTTTATCAATATCAATGTTGGAAACAAAATAAAATTATGACAGACTTGATAATTTTTTGTCAATTGTTATTGTAAGCAACTTATCGTTCTTTCGTTTATTTCAGTTTCGAATGCAGCTGATTGTATAAATACACTAGCAAAGGAAAGAGTTATATGACAGCAGGTTACACAAAATATGACGAAATTATCGTAAACTTAATAAATAAATTGATATGAGCTAAATTATTATATTTCTTTTGGTTATATTTATGAATGAGTTTATAAGCCCATAAAAAGATACAGTAATCTAACATTATCAGATCATCTCAAACAAAATGAAAGAATGGAAAACTTGATAACATGATGTTGTCGAATTGCATTTTCTTTTATTTGTTTTGGTTGCGGTTCTAATTAGCTGTATAAATGGATTCAAAGTGTTAAAAACTGATTAGCATTAAATTCATCAAAGCGAAATTAAATTACGGCAAAAATATGTGCTTTGCCGAACATTACAGAGCAAGTTTCCTGGAAATTAAAGCAAGAAATAATCCTAAAAAAAAACAGGAAATTTATAGAAGATGCATTACTTACATTTATAGAAGAGAGAAAAAAATATCAGAAAGTGTAAATGGAAGTAAGTGACGAATTACTTGTATTTCAGAATTTCTTTTTGAACGCGGGATAGATTTCTTTATGCTCTTCTTAACTCGAGACAGATAGCAGAATGGATCACTCCCGATAAAATTCTTCATTTTCTCCTACGGTTTCGCAGAAACTAAAAAGGAAAAAAAAACACTAAATAATATAAAAAGACACAAGACAATTTATATCTGTTAAATGAAAACTGAACCAGTTTATGTCAAGAGCTTCGACCTAAGGAATTTACTGTGAGATATTGAGTGCCTGTGGAATTCTAAAGCTAGCCTATTGCAAGAGTTGGAATGATCCCAAAGGTCACCTCAAGGTGAAAACTACCTGTTTCAATTACCTACAATTCGAATGGCATTGTGTATAAAGTCTGCATTAAAAGAAAAATATTTTATTTGAAAAGATTATTCAGATAAACGTGTATTTGTGATACTTCTGAAATTAGTAAACAGAAAATTTGCAATTTGGTTTTTCAATTTCCAGCTGAACACTCTAAATTGTCTTCTGTATTTCCGGAAGGAAAAAAAAACTTTTTTTTTTTTTTGTAAGAACCTGAATTTTTCTTAGAATGAGAAATATTTACTTGCACGTGCATATTATGAATAAAACATCAAATGTCGAAATTATGAGCACTAAATAATAAATAAATTATATTTTCTCCCTTCTTCCCGCATGCTTTCGTGGTGTAACATGTGTTCGGGAGGTATTCGGCACGTGTAGCTCGACACGTATTCGTGAGGTGCGGAGTTTTAATTACGAAGACAGCATTGCTCATTTTTCAGCTTTTCTGACTTTGAAAAATTCTAAAATGATTCTAAGTGGCATCCGAACTTAAAGGTGGTGGACGAATAATTCGTCACCAAAAGGATTTGGAAACTGCGTCCCTTTACAAGGGGAAGTATGTAAAGTGTTTTCTCCCTCCTTTCCGCATGCCTTCGTGGTGTAATAGCTCATACCTGTTTAACACTGAATATTTAACCAAAAAAACTTATTGTTAACAAATGCAATATTATAATCGAGAATTTTGAATTTTTTTAACACAGAACAGTAAACTCATATATAGATAGCTATTATCATAATATTGTGAACAATCGCATGATTTTCTTGTACGGCTTATTAAATTGCACATATTTGTTGCTGCACTACTTTTAAACTTATTTCTTCGAATTGTTCTAACTTAATTTACCGATTTCTCAAGGCAACTCGGAAAATGTACCAAAAGATACAAAATTTGAAATTAAATACATCGGTCAATTTTTGTCGTACGAGAGTCAAACGTGTCCTAATTTTACTTTTTCATATCGAGTATAAAACTTTCACAAATTTAAGTATAAGAACCGGACGATCGTATTAAAAGTTAAATTTCTTTATTTGTCGAAAATTCAAAAACATCACTGACAAAACACGAAAATATTTTCAACTCAAAAACTCTTCTATATCAGAAAGGAATAACTAATGGAAGAGGAGAGTGCTGTCGAATGCGTCTTTCCACCATATCCCACACATGTTCTATGTGGTTAAGATTCTGGCTATGCGGTGGCTAGGGAAGGTGTCGGAAGTCAGAATGATGTTCAGCGAACCACTTTTGAACACTTCTGGCATAATGCATAGTTGCATTATTGAAGTATCCGTCGCCATTTGTGTAAAAATGCAACATTGCAGGCTGAAAGTAATCTAGCAATATATCTAGGTATCTCATGGCTGTTTGTTTATCCTCAAGGAATCCCAGGGCACCCTTCCATGCCAGCAGAACATGTCCCATATCATGATACTCCCATCAGACCCTTGCACAGAGCGAGTAAAGCAAGATGGATCTATGACATCATGGGGTTCTTCCCAAATTCGACGTCTTTCATCAGTGCAAAATAAGGTGTAACTTGACATCATCTGACCAAATTACCCGTTTCCAATCCTCAGATGTCCAGTGTCTTCTTTCTCGACACCAGTGTAAACGAATTCTTGCATGTCGGGCAGTAATGAGTGGTTTTCTCACAGGCACCCGACTATGCATTCATATCCTTTGCAATTCTCTACGAGTGGTTCGAGCTGAAATCAGTTTGTCAATTGAAGTACAGTAGATTCCCTGTTCTCCAGTACAGTTCGTCAGAGAAGACGCCGATCATTCTCTTGGGAAACTGTGCTTAAACCGCAGTTACGTCTTCTAGAGACTGTGGATTCTGATTCGAACTTTTGAGAACCTTTGATATGGCTGCTTTTGAGAACCCAGTGAGATTTGCTATCCTTGAAATCGAGGTCCCTTCTAAACGGGCACCGACAATAAGGCCTTTTAGAATGGTGAAAGATGTGTCGTTTTTCCCTTTGTACTTCATTCATAGTGAAAAGCACTCATACACCTTACTTATACTAGCATTCTAACCACGTGTAACCTACGTCATAAAAAATTGCGTTCTTCATCCCTAGCACGCATTCAAATGAAAATCTCAAAGGTTTCTAATTCATTGGCCACTGTATATATATATATATATATATATATACCTAGGTTGGGGCAAAAGTCATGGCAACTATTTTTTTTCTTTATACCAGCCCGGTTGGAAAATGTGACATATACAGACGAAAGGACAACTACATGTGTGGACAATGAATAGCACTGAAATATCGTAACACACGAATTTATTACGGTAGTGTACAGGGGAATATGGCCTTCACCGTGCAAAAGAATGATAACACAATACACATAAAGTTGACATGGCACATATGGGCCTAAAGACCCTCAATGTAGTTCCCTGCTACTGTCACGACACGCCGCCAACCATGTGGAAGGCGCTGAATACCATCAGCCTCAGCATTTGCCGCACCATGTGTGAATCGGGTCATCTGTTGGCGCACAGAATTAACAATGTCCTCTAGTGTTGCAAACCGCCTACCTGGTATTGGTTCCTTAATCTTGGGAATGAGATCAAAGTCACGGGGCGAAAGGTCAGGAGAGTAATGGTGGGTGTTCCAATTCTTCCCAACCCCAACGTCGGAGTAGCTGCCATGCACACTCTGCTTTATGTGGTCTTGCATTGTCGTGCAGAATTATTGCACTGTCCACAAGATCCGGACGTTTATCCTGAACGCCACGTCGTACCTGTCGCACCAGGAAGTCCCTGTAGTACTGTGCGGTCACTGTTCTGCCATGAAGAACAAAGTGGCAAACAATGACACCGCTGACGTCATACATGACGATCACCATCATTTTGACTGGGGAAGGATTCTGACGCTAGCTCAGTACGCAATATCCTGTGGACGGTGCGTTTTTCGATGCCACTTGCCCTCCCTAACTCCAGTAACGTCCATCGTCTGTCTTCATCCATTAGGTGCTCGATGACGGCAGGCGCGAAGTCGGTCTACACACTCACCGGTCGTCCTGAACGTTTCCCATCACTGGTTGACACACGTCCTTGCTGAAACTTTCCTACTCACCGTGCTACTGTACAATATGGTAGGGCATTATTCCCAAGGGATTCTACTAATTCACTGTAACATTCCATCGCATTTCTCCCTCGGAGAACGGCTATTTTGATGTAAGCGAGCTGCTCAACACGGGTTACTTCCATCTCGCACGACACTCACCAACTGACTGATTTCAGAGCCCTCGCTACCACAGAGTCAGCTATCACAGAGCCATCTGTTGTTCTGCATACACACTATGCCTGCAGAACTTCCACACGACACATATAACACATATACGTTTTGTGATCCATTCACATATCAACAAGAAACAAATAGTTGCCATGACTTTTGCCCCAACCCTCGTAAATATAGGTTTGTCTCTGCCGATTACAAGAAAAAAGGGAGATGCACAACTAGATTTTATCCCAGTCCCATATTCAAAATTTCAACGTTCTGAGGCTAATCGTTTTTGGTGGTGGTGGTAATGGATATCTGGCCCAAAGCTCTGAAGGCCATATGCGCCAAACACAGGATTTGTTCTTCAGCATACAAAACTACAATGCAAATTTTAGATACAGAAAAAAGTCTAAAGACAACAGCACACTTATAAAATCGAGGCAAGTAAAAAGATATTGAAAATGGTGGGATGAAAATGCTGATTTTGATTCAGATAATGAGATATGCATTATAGGTATAAAATCCTGAAACATCTGATTCATTAAAATTCTAACATAAAATCTCAAAAGAAATTCAAATTAAATAATAGAGATCTGTTTCTTTTAGGTGAAACAAATTGGTATTGACCTCTCTTCCGATTAAACGGTCGAGAGGCAGGTCGAAGCTATTAAAATACTTCTTAAGAAGACTATTAAAATATGGACACTCAATTAAAATGTGGTAGTCTGACAGACAAACAGTACAATTTGGACAAACAGGCTCATTCTTAGCTTTTAATAGATAGCTACGTGTCGCTTTAGTGTGACCTGTTCTGAGCTGAGTCAAAAGAATTTCCTCCTTACGATTGCTAGTAGTATCCAAACGCTCTATTTTAGCTTTCACCCACCTCAACTTGTTATGAAGCTGAATGTTCCAAAGTTGCTGCCATTTATTTCTTATCTTCTCTTTGATGACACGACTGATGTATCTAAAAGGGATCAGGAGGCCGGACATTTCAACAGCAAATTTTGCTGTGATGTCTGCCAGCTCATTGTCTTTTATTCCTGTAGGTCCGGGAACCCAGCAGTACAGAATTTCATATCCACGACTTGTTAAATTTATACCCAACTTGAGTACATCCCCCATCACAGGGTTTTCAGAGCTGGAAAAAGATTCTAAAGCTTTCAATGCACTGTAGGAGTCTGTATATATAATGAATTTTTTATGGCTAATCGTTTTTGAGTTATACCAGATACTTATATACATACGTACGTACGTACAGACGTCACGAAAATGTTCGTTTTCAATCCATTTAAAATCCATTTTACAATCTGTTTTGGAAAAAAAAAAAAGTTTTTTATTAGTATTTGTTTTTTATTCTGTTCGTAAGTACAGACGTCAGACATAAAAATTGTACAAATGGATTCGGAAAAGGAAAAATAGATATTTCTGTTGAAATCTGATACCCGAAATTTTTCGCGATTACAATTATTCTTTTGCTTCGTACAAGGAAGTAAAAATGGTAGTTTTGTCATAGTAATAGGTAATTTTGTTTCATTTTAACAAAATTAGTTTATTAAAATATTTTATAAGAGCTTAAAATAAAATGCCTTTTCCTTAACTTAAAGTAACCGATAAAAATAAAAACTAGTGAAAATTAAACCTTACACTGGGATTAATTTTAGGCATAATTTTTTCCTTGAAGAAGGACTGTGGGATTCTTGAAGGAAAAAAAATTATCCTATTCTCCCATAACACAAAGAGCGTTCTTTTAATTTTAAGCTAAACTTTATTTAATTTTAATGTTCAATTTAGTATTTTTCAGCAACAAACCTTAAATTTTTAATTGGAAAAACTTTTTGAATTTTTAGGTATAGTTGTTTTACATTTTAATAGTTTAGCAGAGATTTCAAGTATTCTGAGTAGTATGTATTCTCCATGCTGCGCGTAATTTCTATTTTCTCTTTAAAAAAATAATGAATTCATTATTATTGTAAATTAACATCAAATTCTTTAAATTTACATTTCTGAGCTTAGGCGTAACTGAAAATAAGTATAATAAATTGCTTATATTTAAAATTATCATGATACAGTAAGCGAATTCTACCAGTTATTGCAACGATAAAGAACGTCGCAGTCTCTCATACTTGTATTTCATACAGCTTCAGTATTTTCAAAGATTTTTAAGCTTTAGCATTTATACAAATAAAAAAGGTTTTTTTTTAATTAATACTCTGGAACATATCAATTTTATCATATTTACAAATTAACGTTTTGCTACGTAACAACAATCCCTTATATACCAGTAAGTAGACAATTTTCAGTATTTTCTAAAAATTTTAAACTTCACATTAATGAAAAACAGGTTCTTAAATTCCGAAATCACATATTCTCTGTAGGTAGGCATACTAGAATTCTACACATAAATAAATAAAAAAAATAATTTCTCACAATGAAAGAAAATATAAGAAAATAAATACTACAAATTAGGAACACTAAGCAATGCTTCACATACACACACACATAGTTTGCAAACACTACGTATTATAATAGCAAGGTAAAAGTTACTTATAGCGTCAAAGTTTACAGTTTTGCTACTGTCGGTCTATCGATATATATCGTAAGTCGGAAAGCATTATAAACATATCAAAACCAAAAAATTAAAAATAGAATTTAAATGAAAAATGATGTCTTAAATATAATTCACAATTAAAACAACAATACAAATTTAAAATACACAAACGACATGTTAAACATTACATATAAAATACGTTACGTTACAGCTCGTCATCACACATTATCTCGTTTTCCTTTGTACACAACTATCCGTATTCGCCCGAAAAACATCAAAGCTCGGTGTCCATGTACACATCCATCTATTTCCACCTTAAAAATATCAGAGAATTGCACAACCTCGGCGTTGCGCACTACATTGGCTCTGCCCATGTACACATCGATCTATTTTCACTTAAAAAAACATCCTAGAATTGCACAAACTAGGCACCCCGCACAACCTCGGCATTGCGGCACTACATTAGCTTTGCCCATGTATATAACGATATCTTTTTACTTAAAAATCAGACATTGAATAAACTCTGCATTGCTCATATACTAAGAAATCTGCTTTCACTTAAAAGAAATCGGAGAATTGCAGAAACTCGCGCATAAGCAACTCCATTGATTCGCGTTGTAAAAAAAAAAAAAAAAAAAAAAAAAAAAAAAAGAAAAAAGAGCTTCTAGAAAAATGGAGCTTACTACAGGGGAACCAAGATCCTAGCCTAATTGATTTCTCAGCCCTACATTTCTTGCAAATACTACCATTCGATGACTTTTTCTGACTAACTAACCAGCATGGTATCTTACATTTTTCACAACAAACGTTATCCTTCAATAGTCGACAATCCATCAAAAATACTCTAAAAAGTTCATACACTCTTGTTAATTCATACATAAAATATCTGTTTCCAAAATTTTACGCTTGTTTGAAACTCTCACCTTAAATTTTCCTTTATAATCTCCTGATACTTAATTACAACATCATTAACAGCAAGCAATGACTAAACGCAAAAATATCACCTCAAGTAGCCAAAAAAATATATATATACAAAATAGTATTCTCGGTATCTGAGCGTTAAACAATCGTTACGAATGTTACGAATTGTGTATTTAGATATTAATTTTAGTAGAATTTTAATTTAAAATGTTGTATTTCCCCCTGCAACGCAGCGTGAGACCAATTTGAAGAGAAATCTATACCGAAAAGTAAGAATACAGGGCACGTGCATTAAACTTTGAGTAAACAGATATGTCGGTAATTTGTATTGAAATTGAATAAATGTAACTGACTACTATATTAGCTGTAACTGTAATTCCATCCTCTTGTTTACATTGCGTTTGGCGAATAGTATGAGTTATCAGATCATATCATTTATCGCCGCTCTTGGCGATATTTTTTTTTTTTTTTTTTTTTTTTTTTTGTTGTTTAAGGGTGGGCTATACTGAAGCCGTGCCTGAGTTAATTATGCAAAATTTCAAGTCAATCGGATATATAGTTTCGGAGATCTCGTGACGAGTCAGTGGTATTTCACTTATATATATATATATATATATATATACTGTTGCGCAAAAATTAAGGACGAGACAATTTTTTTCAATATAACATTGTGCACAGGCTTTCCACGTCAACAAAAATAATACCATAAGATTCCAAAGATTTAAGAACATAGGAAACGTAAAAAATCAAAAGGATAAAAAGGAACTTTATTGAAAACGCAACACGGAGCACAATGAGACAGAATGCCGAAACATCCCTGTGACACGTATCCAGCAAGAAACATCCAGGCTTTAGTAAGGGATAAGATCACCCTGACTGCTGTGCAGGTTTCACATCATCTGTCTATGCTGAATATGAATTTGTTTAATGAGTTGTTGAGACATTGCTACCCATTCCTCTTGTAGCACCAATCGCAGCTGGCGATAAGTTACGTGCTGCCACGTGTCTCCCTAGAAAGTCTCGTACATACTCGATGGGATTCAGATCAGGAGACATTACAGGCCAATCCATGTATTCAATATGCTCGCTTTCCACCAGCTCTTGAATAGCAACTATACAATGAGGTGGAGCATTTTCGTCAATGAACAGGAACTGAGAACCCATAGCATCTGTGAAACGACGCAAGTAAGGGAGGAGAACCTCCTGACAATAGCAGGCCCCGGTGGCTGAACTTCCTTGGAAGATTTGAAGGTCGGTACGCCTACCAAGTATTATGCCCCCCAAATCGAGAAATCCGCGACCTCGAAATCGGTCTCTTTTGATGATGTTGAAGGGGTTATTGCGAGCTCCCCTCTCTCTACAGATGTGTATGCACCTAGAATCGCTTTTCAGACAAAATTTTCTCTCATCCGTAAAGAGTACTCGACCCCATCGATTATGTGTCTAATTCTGGTGTTCACTGGACCCTAGATAACGCCTTCTCCGATGAACAAGCATTAATGCGATACACTAAACAGATTGTCGTGTAAACAGACCACCACTGTCCAGCCTCTTGGTAACGGTAACAAGCGATAGAGGTCGCCCAAAAACGTGTTCCAAGTGGATGCTACTTTGGTAGACGGTTGTACGGATTTTTGGCGATTTACGTTGGCGCAATTGTTGGCGCGGTTTTTACAGTCGTCATTCATCTTGCAAAATGCTGTTTTTACGTATTTCACGCATAGTAAAGTATTCGAAACTTTTAAAAAATAAATACCGTTAAAAATAATGTATTAATTTTTTGTTGAAAACGTTGTTTTTTAAGATGGCTGGCAAATGTAAATAAATACATTTACTAAGAGTATAAAATGCTAAAGTAAGGTTATATTATTACTTTCATATAATTGAATAAAAACACCGCTATAAAAGCATTGCGCCAACATTTAATTGGAATAAAATAATTTTTAAATTTAATACTGGGTTAAAATCCGTAATCGGGGTGAGCGCCAAGCGAGCGTTTTTTATTTGGCGCGATTTTAATTTGGTTGTGGTTTCCGGCTGTATGTTTTCTTGTGCAAAGCCTAGAGCTTTATTTCGGTAACTGTAAGAGCGCGAATTTAGTGTAGCCAGATTTTTTTAAAATTTAATTTTGAAATATTGTGTTTGTTTTTAAAACTTTTAATGTTTAATATTATTGTTATATATATGTTTAATATTATATTTATATAAATATTTGCAGAAGGTTAAGCTGTTGTTGGATTTCATATGACATGAAGTTTATAATTTATGAATGCTTTCATTTAATTTTATTTAGTTAATTTTTTTTAAAGTTTTGTTTCTTGCATGTGGCAATCGAAAGATGTGGAATATATAAAGCTTTGAAAGAAATTTGTTTAGTGTGTTGAATTCCACGACGATAGTAACTTGAATATTTTAGTTAGTTTATGATGCTGAATACGCATACCTTGCTATTCTGTTTACGTTTAAAACTGACTTCGTTGTGCTCTGATCTGATAAGTGTATACATTTATTTACTCAATAATTATTTACAAGAATTGTTCATTCTGCTATTTTATGATGAATTAAATATATATAGGACTATGCTTTTACTAGCAAAGTTGTTGGATTTTGTTTTACTCATCTAGTATTTTATCATCTCATTTTACTATTCTGTTTACATAAAATAACGGCGTTTCACTACTGCAAAACTTAAAAGTTACCATTCTGTTTACGTTTAAAAAACACATTTTAGTGCTTTCGTTTAGTGCGCCTAAAAAATTCGCCAAATTTTGAAGGCCAAAATAGTTTGGCGTCAACTTACCCCGCTTATGGAATTTTAGCCGAATATTGAATTAAAAACATCATACCAACGTTTAAAAGAATTAAAATTTTTCAATTACTTAAATTCAAATTCTTTAAAATAAGTTTAAAGGATATAATTATTTAACATTAAAACATATGTGGCAATAAATATCTCAGGAATTTTTGAAAACAGTGTATTAATTTTTTAATAAAAATTGAAGTATACAATTATAAAGTAAAAGAAAAATATGCACTTACATTTTTTAAAGTATTTTACCTGTCGTATATTGATAAGTACCAGAAAAAAAAAAACGATCTTCATCTGTGATCCACATCTCTCGCACTTCATTGAAGAAGCAATTAGCGAGGCTTCCTCCAAAAATTTAAAATAAATTTCCTCTGACCCTTGCAACAAACAATAAATAAATCTTTGATTAGGAAAGCCAGGTTGGCCAAAATAAGCTCTCTAACGGCAATTTTTTTATTCCGATACCAATAATTTTTGGTAATTACCAATAAAAACATTCATCTTCGAAACGGACACATCCATTCGCTTTGAAATCTGAGGAATTCGAAGAGATGAATAATAAAATTTTAAAATGGCGCGGTAATGCACAAATTTTCAGTAACCAGTCAGGGAGCTGATTACATCACGCATAGAATTAAAATTATTTAAATAATCATTCATAATAAAATCATATTAAAAAAATGCAAAATTAAATTGCGTTTTAATATTTAACAGCCATAAATAATGTTTAAAACATAAGATTAAATTTATAGATATTAAAATTAATTACTTTTAAAATAATGTGACGTCATTCATTAAATTATTCCCAACATAAAATTCCATAAAATATCATAAACAATAAAAGTTTTATTTCAAATAAAAATGCAAAATTAAATTCATTCTTATTATTTAGAATTCATAAATAATATTTTAAATACGGAATTTATGCATAATAAAGCGCATTATTTTTAAATAAAATGACAACAAAATATCAGTTACCATAAATAACTTGTCCAGCAATGGGTTTACCATAAGTCGTATCGCTCGCAAAAAAAAAAAAAAAAAAAAAAAATTGCCAAAATCCGTGCAACCGTCTATCAAAGTAGCACCTCCATGTGTCTTTAGATTTCCCCCGTCGTCTTCTGCCTATTCTTGTATGTCGGGCAATATGCCGTCGTCCGTTGCCGTGGTTGCTCGTGGACGACCACTGCTGAACTGTCATACAGCTGTTCCTGTAGTTTGAAATGCTCTCCAAACTCGTGAAATGATGTCGTGAGCAGTCCCTAGCGATGCAGCCACAATTGTCACACTTCGACCTCCTCAATTCATAACTAATATTTCCAATGATTCAACCTCAGGTAAAATCATCCAGTTATCGTCTAACAGACTTATTGTTCGACATTTCGCGCAGAGGTAGCAACTCGACGTCGTTTAAATTGATATATTTCGTGCAACAGCTTCCATGAAATGTTGAGCTCACACCGCCAGCGATCTTCATACTCCTCCGACAACCCCCCGCCCCATTACGTCTAGCTGCATATATGGGTGCATGTGCTAATGTCCCTTACTCAGTCGATCTCTTGACGGGTTGTTTTCAATCCGCTCTGCCTCTTCGTTCCATTGATAAGCTAATTTTTGAACTTCGTCCTTAATTTTTGCTCACCAGTGTGTACGTATATATGAGTGTCTGCATGCGTGTGTCATTTGAAAAATAAATGCTTGTGTTTTGTGATCTTTGGAGTTGTGTAATGACAAATTTCTATTTCTAAAAGTTAAAAAATTAATTAAATTTGCGAAAAATACAAAATAAATACAAAAAGCGGAAGGTCAAAATTAGGCATCGATTTTTAAAAACACAGGATTACATGTGTTCAAAATTAGGTGGGGGGAGTCCAGGTGATACCAGTTTTCCACAAAATTATGAATATATTCACTCAAAGATTGCTCCTTTACAATAAGATTTTACATTCTTAAAAGAAAGGCAGAAGCAGGCGTTCAAATATTTAACTGAAAATGCTTCTTACTTTAATGTTAAATTTTATTTAGAGTTAAAAATCAGTTTTATCAAATATCAACAATAGGGATAACTTTAATTTTACTGAAAAAAGATTTCCAACTGTAAGAGTAAGTATTTTTCACAGCGGGGAGGAGGTATTCCCCGTTCTCTCTTAATCTCTCTTTTTTTAGCCTAAAGGGGTGTTAGCAAAAAAAGGGGGGTATTTAGTCTCGAATCACTTTTTAAATTGTTGCCATCAAATATTATCACCTTGTATTTTACCTAAAGGAACTAAATAATTGAGAATCTGCATGAATATGTATATTTCTCGCATTCTAAAAAAACAACGATACCTAGATTAATAAAATTTTGTCTAACATAATCCTCCACCCGAACATGGGCATGTAAAGGCCCAAAATAGGAATTTGTTCTATTGCCTATTTCATATTTTGTAAACCTTTAACGAATTTTTGATTAAAAACTCAATGATTTCAAAGCAAGCAGTGGTAACACTATAGGGAATAAAACATTTTTTATATCCAGCGCGCGAGACAGTCTATCGGAAATTTTGAAGATATGCCGTTTTTAAATACGAGTATTCTAAGCCCAAAGAGGCCTAAATGCTCTTGAAACGTACATGTGTATGTAAATGAAAAAAAATTCCTCATTTGGGCGTAATGTAAAGTCTGAAAGCTTCCAGATTTTACTTGTTTTTAATCCTTCTTTTTTTTTTTTTTTTTTTTTTTTTTTTTTTTTTTTTTTTTTTTAGCTCAAAGGAGCGATAGCCCAGAAGGGCTAATAATCTTAAAACAGGATTTTTTGCTGAATCACTATCGCTCTGTATTATATTTAAAGAACTTAAATAACGAAGAGTTTGCCTGAATGTATGTATGTTTTTCGCTTTGCGAGAAAACCCATCAAATTTTGAATAACGGAGTCCTCCACCCGATTCTCGACAGTTGGAAGCTCGAATTTTTTTAATTGTGTATTTCATATTCTGTGAAACGTTAACGAATTTTTTGTTAACAAAATGAACGATTTCAAAGCGAGCAGTGGCAACAGTGTACGGAGAAAAGATATTTTTTATCTCCAGCGCGCCAGAGTGTCTATAGGAAAATAATAGCTGTTTTATAAGATAATGTCTGTTTTTAAATATTTTTAGCCCAAAGCAGCATTAGCTCAAATGCTCTTGAAACGTGTATGTGTATGTAGATGAAAAAAACTCCCCTTTGGGCGTAATATAAAATCTGAAAGCTTTCATATAATTTTAGATTTTAACCCTACAAGTGTAAGAGTAGAAGTTTCTTATAAAAACAAAATTAGAAGCGTTATTCCGAAGACTTCCCACTTTCAGACTGTAACAGATTGCAAGTTTGATTCATCTTTCAGGTTTTTCAATTTTGAAATTCATTATTAAAATGATGGATTAACATAGTGATAGAATCACTGAAATATATTGTTGCGTGCGTACGGGTTCGTTACGAAATGAATGCACAAGTCCGATGAAAAATGAACAAAAATTTATTATTATCACAACAAATATGATTAAATGTCCTCAAATAATCGTGCAGTATCACAATATATCACAGTAGTTATCTTTTAACTACTCAAACGTTCAAGAGAACTTAATTCAAAACAGCTAAAGAAAGCTAATCCGCGAATTCGCTACAGTCAACAAGAGCAGTTTTCTAAACAACAACAAACTAAGTAATTACCACGAACTGAGAGGTTTTCCTCCTTTTATAAGATTTTTAAATCGCGTGCGAGAATTTTCTGGTCCTTTCTCGAAATCAAAAAGACATATTTATTTATTTAATGTTAAATGCAAGTGCTCTTGCATTTTTAATTTTCCGGCTTAGCTTTCTTCTTTTAATATTCGTCACGCGCTGCACTGTGCGGGAAATGAAACCATTTAATTTATAATTGAACTAACATTAGCTTTTTAAATACCAAATTCGTAACAATATCTTTATTATCATTATTAAATAGAGCTTCTTTCGTGGAAGGTTATTTAGCATGAAATCATATAAATACATAAATTTCCATTTACCTATATTCAAAATTAGTGATCTGATTTTGAATGAAATTCCGGATATTATTTATTTATTTATTTTTTAATTTTCTTTTCCTTTCCTCGCATTATGCCTGCAGATCGAGGCTCCTTGCATTTCTTCTTCTGTAATTATAATCTTCTTTTCTTAAACTCTGATTGTCCTTGTAATATTTTTAACGCAGAGCCGTTTTATTTCATTTAAACTAACGGTCATATATTTAGCATTTTAATAAATTTCCGCATTATGGGTCACACTGTTTTATTGTCCATGAGTGAAGAGCATTTTATATTTCAATTTTCCCTTTTAGGAACCCCTATGCGTTAAAAATATTACCGTCTTTTTTTTAAGCTAATAAAAAAACTATGTTATTTCCTTTACATTAAACAGAGGAAGAAAACTTGCTAACTGCTGAAAATTTCTTAAATCTATAAATTTATCTTTCCTTTGTATTTTCCTTTGTATTTAACACGTTTATCGAAAGGGACTAAAAAGAAAAAACTATTAGTAAAGGAAACATATGCATTAAAAAATGAGTATAAAAATTCATTTTTTTCAGGAGTCGTGGCACCAAGAATAAACGTTAAATAATTGCCTTCCTTAATTGTCGTCTTCTGAGTCGAAAGAATTAGGAATTAAACTGGGTTTTTAATTTTTTTCTTCAATAATTTTCTTTGTGGGTCTTTGGACCCATAAAGAAAAATTAAAAATTAAAAGAAAAAGCAGCAATTTTCTTCCCTTTACGTATGAGATGAACGTGAAAGATAAATTTCATTGTCGATATAGTTTGCTGTAGTTTTGTTTTGGATTTTAGTGACTGAAGAAAGCGTGTTATTTATAATAGATAAAAATAGCACATTTCTCTAATAAAAATTACTTTAAAAATTGGGAATTTCATGTAACGTTTTAATTACTTCATCTAAATATTCTGTAATTGGAAATCTTCCTTAAAAAAAGCAGGGTGAATAAGAAAATTACTGCTACTTAAAAAAAAAATAAAATAAATTACTTTGCTCTCAATTGATTTAAATCAGGGTTTCATTGTTTAAATATTAATTTAAAATTTTGCAAATCTCAGACGTTTATAAATATAATGGACTGCTTAAGATAAGTAAGTACATTAATGTAATATAATGTAAAATTCGTTGTGTGACTCAATATTACTTTTATCTAATGTAAGAAGATTAAATATTTAAATTAAATTTGAGATTTCTTTCAGTCCATACTTAGTCATAAATTTAAACTTATGCGCTTTATTCGCCTTATATTTCTTAAAGCATTTATTAATGAAGAAATTAAAATGTATTTCTAAATATAACTTTTAAGATTTTACTTCTGTCTTAGATTTAGGAGAATTAACATTCTTAAGGTTATAAAATGTTTCTTGTTTTCTTTCTCACTTCTGGAGCTATATGTTTTTTACAGTTAACATATGTTAATTGAATTTTGCTGAAATCTCTTAATGTTCAATATTCACGTGAACTGAATCGTGCGAGTACTTTTTGAAGGTATGATTAATTTATAGCAATAAAAGACTATAAATTAATCATACCTTATAATTAATCATTAAACTTTTGCTTACTAAGATAAAATAGGAGAATGACTTTTAGTTTCAACCATGTGATTGAAAAAAGGATTAAAGAAATTTTAAAATAACTTTTATTTGCTTCATTTCAGCTTGTTCGCTCTAATTGCTTAAAGTAGGTCATAGTATAATAAATTTCCGAAAGTTTTAATATATAGTGTTATTAAGATGCCTAACTCCGAAATAAGAATGCTTATCTTGTGATTAAACAATTCATCATTTTTCGTATGGGTTTACAGAATTAAAGTACAAAAAAAAAAAAAAAAAAAAAAAAAAAAAAACTGATGTGATTCACAAATCAAAATCTACATAATTTTCTTGTACGGCCTATTAAGTTATATACATTTTTTCCTGAACATCATTTAAAATTATTTTCTCGAATTTCATTAGAGATGTAGTTTTTATTCGATCAATTCAGTTCTCAGTCCTCGGCAAGCCAAAAATGCATAAAAACTCAAAACGTCTCAAACGTAAAAATTCTAAAATACAAAAAAAAAAAAAAAAAAAAAAAAAAAAAAAAAAAAAAATCTAAAAAACCAAATACAGTTAAAAACAAGTTTAAAAAATATATTTTTTTTTGCAACTAAAATTTTTTCTATGCAAAAACAAGCCAATTTTGTCGCTAAATGTGGCCAAATGGGCGACGTCTCGCCAAATGTGGCAATCCTGCATCCCCTTGCCATTTTATGGCAACCCTAAAACTGCTTTAAGGAAGTGCTTTGAACTGCTTTAAGCCCTTAAACTGCTTTGGGGAAGCTATCTTACCGCGCTTTACATTTCGCAACACTGCCCCCTTCCAAGGACTGCACGTCCCGGGCAATACAACCCTTCGTCAGAAGCCTAATTCGGTACAAACAAAACGTAATAAAACAAAGAAATGACATAACTAAAGAAACAAATATTTACGCTAGGTACAAGTTACATACACAAACAAATAACAATTTTAAATTTATATAAAATTAAAGTTCAGAAAGAATTTCTGTCTCAGTCTTTTCATTAAAATATACCCAGGTCAAATACTTTTCCACTGCAGTTCTTAGATGCATTTTTGTTTTGCATATCACAGTCTGAAGAGTCAGTTCTTTCAGGCTTTTCATCCACAGGAAAATCTAAAACAGTTCGTACACCACTCTATAGTTTATTCCCATCATGTGTACAGTTCTTCTCAGTAATTTTAGCAGTTGGTACATGCTTATTTACCTCTATTTCCTGAAAGCCAGTTCCGATGCTTGCACCAGGATCATGAATAGAATCCGATCCTTTACAAGCAGAAATATCCAGGTTTAGAATCAAGTCCTTGTCTACAAAATCTGCACTATGAGACGCATACCCAGTTTGCGAAGTTGGTGAATTTTCTTGCAGTACTGGAGCGCACTGCTTAAGCTGCACATCAACTTCTCCCATCTCTGAATCACATGTACTTTCAGGTGGTTCAACCCTTACTGACTGCGTTTTCATAACTTCACTATCAGTTTCTACGAACTTGACAGTCGCATTTTCACTTTCCTCTATCTCTACTTCAAGCGCGTGAGAATCAAAAGCTTCTTTCCTGTCTTTTATTTCTTCATCTTTTCGATCTCTGTCTTTAATCTCCTTAGATATTTCATCCTTCAATTCTGGATCTTTCTCAGATATTTCATTAGCTATTTTCTTCTTTTCTTCATCCTTTGATTCTTCAAATACCACTTCTCTCATTTCCACATGGTCTTTTATAGCTCCAGTTTCTTCTGCAAGCTCCACTTTCACCTGTTGGAGTTGCACTCGCACCTTTTCTTGGCCGACATCTATTTATTCTCGTCGGATTTTCTTATCTTCCAGTCCGGTTTTCCTCTCTTTCAGTTCGGCTTTGATCTCAGCTGTCATCTTTTTATATCCAGCTTTTATATCATCATATCCGGCTTTGATCTCAGCTGTCATCTCTTTATATCTGGCTTTTATCTCAGCCAGTCTGGCTTTCATTTCAGCCTTCATCTCTTCATATCCGACTTTTATCTCGGCTAAAAGGTCCATCAAAGTCTTCTTTTCCTCCGCCATGGCTTTCCTCTGCAGGCAGATCATTGGCATCCGCTCTCACAAATCCCACTTCTGACACCAGTTGTTACGTTATTTTCTTATTTTACGTTCGTACGGGTTTTGTAGATTTGGAGTGAATAACAAAGATACTTGAAGAAGTATCAGAACACACTTTATTTAGCAATATTGATCAAGACAGCTAAAATAAAACTTTTTACAGTCGTCGAAGATCTACTATAAACACGTTGGAACAATCAGCGACACGTCCTTCACACTGTCAGGCAATATCGGTGGAGACAGCTTCCTGCAAAGCACCAGACTCCGCGTACTCTCGAGACTCTCCACGCTACAACTCGCGATGCACTCGATGACACACGAGCACAGCTCCTGACTCTTCGGTTCAGTCGTTCCCGGAGCTCAACATGCACTAACCGCGATACACTAAAAGACTCCTTCGGTGCACTCGACGACCCACTCGGCACTCGTTGTCCGGCTGTCAACTCGATCGACTCCACAGGGATTGACTCGCTAGACGAGGCACACTCTCTGAGACACACACAAACTAACTGGGGACAACAGGGTTTATATAGCTTTCGGCTTGTGTTCGAGAACATTCTGGGCTAAACCGGTAAGAATTCGTTCCAGAATGTTCTCCATCCGTCCATGGTATATCGCCACTTTTGTCGCCGAATGGGGCCAAATGGGCGATTTCTCTCCAAATGTGGTCACACTGACTTCCCTTGCCATTTTATGGAAACCCTAAAACTGCTTTGCGAGGAGCTATCTTACTGTATCATTTCGTAATATGAAATAGAAAATAAAAGAGGTTATAGTGAATTAAATTTAGAAGTTTGCTTTCATCTTTTTTATCTTACATATATATATTTGCACAGAAGAGGAAAGTTAAAATTCGCTAATGCTTTAAAGTACATTTGATACTGCAATTCCAGAATAAGCAAGTAACTCCAAGTATAAACAATACTATAATACTAAAGTATTATAGTATTTCATATACTATAATACTAAAGTATTATAGTAAAGTTTACTCGGAAAATGTACTATACTAACTACTAAACAATATAAACTATAAAAACAAAATTGAAAATTAGAAAGGGCTAAAAATGTTTTTTGAAAAACTAAACACCATCATATTTTGTTGGCAAGCAATCAAAAACATTTTAAAGGCAAAGAAATTATATAGAAAGAATTGCAGTAAATATTGCGTTCATTGCGATTGCCTTTTCAGATTAAAGTATATATATATTCATTGGATTATCTGTTTATAAGTAAACATTTTGATTTAAAATTTTTCGCTGAAGTATATTGTTTTCTCACTTTCGTTTTCAATTCTTTTTACAAAATAGAATTCCCTTTATTTAAAATTATTCTAATTATTCTAATTAGAATTTAATTTGTTTTTTCCTTGCTTTGGGGAAGGGCCAGAATTTTTGGGTGAATTATTATAATTAAAATACATTGAAATGGTTCATCGACTAATTCTACATACAGAAAAGTAAGGAATTTTGTAGAAGCGAGATTTCTATTAAATTCAATGTTCCTCCCCCTGATGAAGTGGCAATGATATTCATTGAATTCTGTTTTTTGTTCTTTTTCCTTTAAATTTCATTAATTTTTGAAATGGAGTTTTGATTGTTTGAAATGTTTTAGTTTTAGCATTTACAAATTCTTTGTTGCATTTATATGATTATGTGAAATTTATTAATTATGAATTTCAATTTCTAGGCTGTGTGAAGTATTAGTTCTAAATTTCTTCCTTTATATCTTTAATTATATATATATATATATTATATGTATATATATAATATATTATATAAATATATTATATATAATATTTATATACGCTCAGATAATGTAGTAGTTAGGGGAGGTAAACCGATGAGTTGGCTTCCGACCCAGGTATAGACCAGGTATCCATGCAGAATTAGTTACCAACTCGTGGGGAGTCAACCACTAGTTACCAGGCCGCAGCACTGGTCAGCCCCGGTTGGGCAGACGACATTTATAAAATGCAAAAAAGAGATATACATATGCATACAAGGCACTTGAAGAAGAGTACAACAATGTACAAAGAAATATATACATGTGCATACAAGGCACTTGAAGAAGAGTACAACAATGTACAAAGAAATATTGACATGTGCATACAAGGCACTTGAAGAAGAGTACAATCAAAATATATATGTATTCATATAAATACAAACTCATATACAGATATATAGTACACATTTACATACATAGATATTCCGAAACAAATAGAAGTATACATACTCTCACTCATATTGATATATACACCCATACATATATGTTATCATGATAGTTAAAGTTTACAAGAAGCATGCCATTGAGGTACGCGTGATCCTTAGTATAAATTAGGTACCATAAATAAAAGATATAAACATGTACAGATACATTACAGCATTCAGATACAGTACAACTTTATGTATGAGAACCTGTCACAGCATAAATACAAAATTACATAATGAACATAAATATCACATATTCTGTTGCTGATATATTGAACTAGCTTATATAGACTTTTATGACTACTATCTTCCAGTGTCAGAAGAGTAATTGCTAGTACAGTAGTCAATTATTGTTTTCAGTTTCCGCTCGGAAACTCTGTTACTTTGTAGATTCTGGAACCAATTTGGCCAGAATCTGGCTCCTGGTTGCTTGAGGCTGTTCAGTGCTGTGTGTGGCCAGGAGAACACAAAATGATCTGGATGACCCTCCTCCCCACATTCGCAGTTACCATTTTCTCTCAAGCCAAAGCGGTAGAGGTATGAAGGAAAGGGCCCATGACCAGTGAGGAAATACGTCATGTAATTGCTATTAGTTTGGATTGTTGTCTTGACCTTGGGAATGAGATTGTAAACACGTCTCTCTGTGGAGGCTTGATCCCAACGTTCTTGCCATATTCTTAGGAGCTTACGGAATGTCCGACTCTTTAGGTCCGAGACTGGCCTAAGGGTCGGGACTTCTCGCAAAGAGGATGAATCCGCTACTTCCTTTGCGACAACATCTGCTCTTCATTTCCTTCTATTCCCGTATGCGCGGGCACCCAGATGAGTGAGGGTCTTTGCGAAGCAGGCATGTGGGTTAGAATGTCTCTAATGCTGCTGACGATAGGACTGCGAGAACGAATTCCAGCTGTCGCAGCGAGGCTAGAGGCAGAGTCTATGTTGATGATATTGGGCACTGTGGGATTATTCTTCAGGTGGAGAAGAGCTGCTCTGATTGCTATGAGCTCCGCCTGAAAGACAGAGTTTTCAGAAGCGAGCTTTCTTTTCCACTCATACGTTAAAGCTCCTCCAGAAAAAATACAGAATCCGCTTCCCGTGCCCCCTGGTATTTTAGAGCCATCAATGAAAACACCGTTTGCAAATCCTGAGTCCTGTGTCCTGTTAAAGTAGATAGTGTCAACAGGGTTATTTTTAGCAGGGTGGCAGGGAGCTTGCGGTATGTGATGCTCATAATCAGTATGGATATAAATTTGTCCCCAGAGACTCATGGTGTGTCGTAGTCTGCTTACCTTAACCACTGTAGCCTGTCGTTTAATTAACAAGTCCAGAGGCTGCTTGCCTGCGATAATTTGTAAGGCTGCCGTGGACGTGGTACGATAAGCCTTGCAAATGAGAAGAAGCTGTATAGAGAGTAGTGAACGTCTCATTTGGGAAGTGATGTTAGTTCCCGAAATAGCAGCGGCATGCAGAATAATTCTTTCCACCACTGTCTTGTACCATATTCTAAGCAAGTGACATGGGATACCCCATCTTAACAAGGTTGTTGATCGCATGGAAATAGTCAGTCTATTGATTCTTAACTTTAAAGAAGAGATGTGTGGTTGCCAGGAAAGTCTATTGTCTATTACTACTCCTAGGTACTTAAGTTGTTTAACACATTTAATGTAGGACCCCAAGAGTTTAAGACAGGGGTTTCTACGTAATGGGGAGCCTCGACTAATTATAAGTGCTTGTGTTTTAGGCACCGATAGTTAGTAGTTAGGGGAAGGTAAACCGCTGAGTTGGCTTCAGACTCAGGTATAGATATATCCATGCAGAATTGGTTACCAGCTTGGTGGGAGTCAACCACTAGCTGCCAGGCCGCAGCCCTGGGCATAAAATGCAAAAAAGAGATATACATATGCATACAAGGCACTTGAGTACAACAATGTACAAAGAAATATATACATCTGCATACAAGGCACTTGAAGAAGAGTACAACAATGTACAAAAAATATATACATGTGCATACAAGGCACTTGAAGAAGAGTACAATCAAAATATATGTATATGCATATAAATACAAACTCATATACAGATATAGTATACAAACTTACATACATAGATATTCCGAAACAAATAGAAGTATACATACTCTCATATTGATATATATGAGCATGACATTGAGGTACGCGTGATCCTTAGTATAAATTAGGTACCATAAATAAAAGATATAAACTTGTACAGATACAGTACAACATTCAGGTACAGTACAAACTTTGTGTTTGAAAACCTGGCTAAGCATAAATACAAAATTACATATTGAACATACATACTCTGTTGATGACACATTGAACTAGCTTATATATTTCTAACGTGCATACTGCTAGGCTTTGCAAAGCAATTATTCTGTTTAGTAGTTAGGGGAGCCTACTGCGGTACCGAAAGGCCCGGGCTCGAATCCCGGAGAAGGCATGGTTGTAATTGTCTGTCCCTTCATAGCAGGTAACGGTGGTCCACCTGTTACGCGTTTCCATAATAGGATGGCCACCGCTTCCGGCCTTAGTAGTGGCCAGGGAAAAAAAAAATAATAATATACGTTTATGCAGGCAGTTGCAACGAATATATATCTAAATATGATACCCGAAAGTTTTCGCGTTTACAGTACTTTGTACAAGTATTGTAAATTTACAATTAAGTAAAAAAGGAAATTAAAAAGAAAATTATTTAAGGAAGGCTGTTTAGTAAACTGTTTGTTTCATATGATAAAGTCAATTTTACTTTCCCATTCGATTTATGAAAAGTTATTTTAAAGTTACCAGGCATATGGTTGGAATATGACTAAATATCTATAGCAACGTATTTAACTAAACGATTAAAAACTGTTTAGTGCAGAAATATCATAAAAGTTAATAATGTTTCTAAAAATTTATAAATTAAAAACCCGTTTTATGCTACCTCAGTGTCCTTTTAAACTATTTCGTCCTATTTAAGGTGGTATTTGGGGGGGAGGATTGCCTTTAAAACCTGAGATGTAGAGACACAAATTGTTACCGTGACCTGTAAAGAGGTTATCAGATATGGCTACAATTTCTGCTAGACGGGACTTTTCTAAGAAACGAGACTCTGGTAGCACTGGTTTAAATGAGAGGATTCCTCGAAAAAAAGAGCCCTGCTGGAAGCGAAATCCCTCTTAGCTACGGAAACAATGTTGCGGCGACGCGGGACTTTTGCAAACCTCACCGAAAATGTCTCGGGTCCCGGATAGAGACAACCAGTCAAACGAAAGTTCTGCTTCTGAAGGATCACGTGATCCCAATTTGAGCGATAATCGATTACTGTTTGGCATTCAAGTCTTTGTAGTAATTGAGAATGGTTACCTAGCTACGTGTGTTTCCTGGAATTGTGCTCGTTCTGAGAATTGTCTCTTTCGTTGTCAAGTCCCGCGTAGCCGAAACATGATGTGATTGGGACCTAAGTTGCTCAAGGTTTATGCCAATGACAACCGTAGCCTCGTCTCTTAGCCGCACTAAAATTGGTAGCCTTGATCTGATGTTCATGTCGGACAAGTGAGATATTCATATTTACACACACAACATTTTACGAAGTTTTCTTTACGTAGCATACTTATTTAAATCTATTAATTTAATGTATTTAAGAAACTCTTATTGGGCTATAACATTTCCTGTAAAAAGCTACACACAGCTACAAGATATACCTAGTAACTGTGTTACGTTACAGATTATATATATTTCGGATACGTTACAAATTATATATATTTGGGTTTATAATATCAGATGCATTATCATAAAGTAAAATAAAGATTTAAATTACTAAAATATATATTTACCTTAAATAGCTGCATTTTGGTCAATAACAGATTGATTAAATTTCTAAGACAAATTAAGAAACCTTATGAATTTCATGATGCCAACACCGAATGGCACCTCTGTGAGGGAAGGGTGCCTGGAAGATGAAGGTCGCCTTATTTCGCACTGTAAACAAAGCTTACCAAGAGGAAGATCATAAATGCTGCTGCTAAATTCTTTCTATTTGGCTGTCAGTTTCTGGGGCATTGCCATGTCCCAGAACGATAACTGATTGATAATTGTACTGATTGTGTTTTCCCGGGTTTGGATTCTACATGTTAACGAGAAAACAATAAAACCACTTAATCTCGTTCGTTATCCTCAATTGTGCATTGTTGCCCATCAGCGGCCGAGCGGTCGCTGAACACTGGTAGTTCGGTCCGAGGTTCGAACCCCGCGAATGGGCTGGCTGCATAGGCGTTTTCGTGGTTTTCCCCATGTGTAACGTGTATACGAGCCAATTTCCCTTAGAAGGTCCTCCACAAAGGCATCTCTCCCCTTAGGCAGATAGCCCTAGTGTGCTTTGCCATAATTAAATACACCACACCACCAATTGCGCGTTGAAAGATTCATTTTCGGAAATTTTCTCTGCCAGGGTGCCTTAATGATTAACTTACATGAAGACCAGTTCTTTGGCGAAGACGCACGTACGTGAAATTGAGATTCAAATGATGCATTTTCCTCAGCCTCCTAAAATGTCTTGAATACGTACTCGCAACACATTAGCGACCGCAACTGTTTCAATTAGAAACTTCCCGTTCAAAACACCATTGAAAGAAACCCTTTGCTTGGAAAATTTTCTGATAGGATTGTGCATTACTATATGTGATAACCCCATAACCCCCTCTTCGGTGAGTTAAAACGAATATTGAAACGGAAAAGCCAGATATTTTTTTCAACATTTGCAACTACACTCATGAACCCAAATAAGTGTCGTTATTCAATTAATTCAGTTAATCAAGGCAATTAACCAATTAATCAAGGTTATTCAGTTAATCAAGGCAGTGCATTCAAAAGCTATCTGCTTTAGAAAGGATGCCTCTATGGAAGACATTTAAAGGAAAACTCCTTCTTTCCCATCATTCAGATGGAAAAAACTACGGAAACCACAAACAAGGTGTTCATTCTCCAAGAACGGAAGCAAGGGCAAACTACCATAATTCATCGAATGCTTTGATGCACTTAGCCACTGGTCATTAGAATAAAGGATTTAAGGCCTACCTTAGAAAAGTAGCCCTTTGCGAATAACCTTTTACGGAAGCAGATTCTTGTGTAGAGACATTAGGTATTTTTTTGGAAGCAGGCAAGAAGAAAAATGAGCAACGCCTTCGCCGGGAATCGAACCACGGACCTAAATGCTCGCCCAGCGTGCAGACCACCACACCACGAAGGCATGCGAAGAAGGCGGGAGAAATACCTTACATACTCCCCCTTTTAAAGGGCGACTGGTGTTTTTAGGGGATCTAATTGCCAAATCCTGGGTGTGGAGAATCATCATCCAACTTCCTTTTAGTTCGGGCGCCACTATGGAGATATCAGGTAATTTTTGGAAGCAGGCAAGATAAAAATTAAGCAATGCCCTCCCCACTGACCTTTTGAACACAGATCTCTCGAATACGCGCTGAGCATGCTGACCACCGTACCATGGAGGCATGAGAAGAAGACGGGATAAATACCTTATACCTGTACGAGCTCCAGGATTTAATTGTAGAGAAGGTTGACTGTTTATTCGAAATCATAACTTTCACTTTCGTATAGTGCACGGTCTTTACATATTCTTTGCGATGAAAGGCTACATGAAAGTTGGGATAAGCTATGATTTCCGGCGAATGCTAATCGGCAAGTGTCATCCCACAGGCAATAGAAATAATTACCTAAAAAAATTGCGAAAACTAACAAACCAACCACTCTTAGATTATTAAGAATCGAGTAAATGACGGCTGGAACAAATAAAAGATAGACTTAGTAAAACATCCTCCCCTAATTTTTTCATGGTTTAAAAAAGTTTTTTAAAGCCTGACGAAATTCAATGTATATGGTTGCGTTTTGCGGTTCGTGGATTTTGAGTGATTGGTGACAACACTTGATGAAGAATCAAAACACAATTTATCAGTATTACAAGAGGACAGTTCAAAAGACACGTTCAGTTGTCGAAAAACTACGACAAACACGCTGAAACAATCAGCAGCACAGCCTTCAGGCTACAACTGTGAAGGCTGCTTCACGGCAAAGCACTAAAGTACACCTTCCGACTCGGCTCCTTAAACTAAACAAATTGAGTTTTGCATTACTCCATCTTAAGCAGAATTTAGTGAATAGGTACTTATAATTAATTGATAGAATTCAATCCTATCTAATTGGCATAAGATGGTTATAAGAAATTAAGTTAAACCGTCTTCCCTATTCATAAAACTTCCTTCGAAAACTGTGTTATATTTCCCTCGTACGTTTGTATACTGGAAAAAATTTAATTCAATGTAATGATTGAATTTATCTTATATTTAATTTTCAATGAACTATTCATTTACTAAATAATTAGGTATTAAGTATTAAATTTAATGTTCTTAACTGTTCTCGTTTTTTTAAATGACACTTATAAAATGTTAAAAACTGATATTATGCTTTTCTCGCAGAATATTTCTGTTTTTAAACTTCATTCCAATACTTACGTTTTCAAATAAATAAATAAACAAAAAGTTTTCAGACAATTTTGAAATATGTCCAAGAAATACTATTTATTCATTTAAAAATACTAAATTTGAAAAGTGTAATTAATTTTGAATAATTCTTTAGACAAGTTCTCTTAATGAGGAATAGTTTTGCAGAAAGAAACATTCCTAAGTTCCATAAAAACTTTTGAAATTTTTTAAAGGAACTGTTCACCTGTTCTGCGCTATGTGACATTTTATCGAAACAAATTGCTTTTTTTGTAACTGCTATCAATCCATAAGTAAAAGTAAAAAGCTTTCAGATTTTATGTTACGCCGAAACGGGCGTTTTTTCATACACACACACACACACGCGAGCGCATATACGTTTTCAGAATGTTTCGGCTAAATGGATTTAAAAACAGCATATCTTTAGAAACTCCGATACACAGACTCGCGCGCTGGAAGTAAAAGTATTTTATTATTTATTTGTTTATTTGAATATTTAATGTTTATTTATTAATTTGTTCCCTCCGCTTGGCTTTGAAATCGTTGTTTTTTAATCAAAAATTCGTTAGTTTTACGAAATATGAAATAGGTAATAAAACTGTCAGGACTTGTGTTTCTCTTTATTTCCTTTGGAAACATGATGTGTCCTGAATAGGAACAGGGAGCTTACTCAAGGTATGTTCAACAATGTGTGTAACAGACGACACAAGCAGGAAGGGTATACGAAACCCCGAAATATTTTCTATACTTTTACAAGTACTTCCGAAATTCGGGATACAGAGACCAACCACTTGTGGTCTGAACGTAAGAATATAAAACTACTAACTAAAACTCTAACTAAAAGCTAACTTTGAATTAGTATACAAATGCCTAGCACTAAGACTGGCCTTTATTTAAAAGGGTACGTAAGGGTACAATACGTTTTCAAATATCAAGAGGGCTAAACCTCTGGCCTTAAAGGCAACCAGCAACTGAGTGAAAACTTGTAAAACTGAAGTGGCAAGCGGCTTGCTTCCTAAATCTCCTTCTCTCTCCCTAACACTTAGCAAAAAGCCACAACTTAAATACTTGGTCGTTAGCAAGACAATTTGCATAAACAAGTTAAAGCATTTAATTCTGGCCGGAAGTAGAAAATAAGAAGTGATAGTACAGTTTTAAAATAAAATAAAATTAGGATCCTTACAAAACCAATTTGAAATTCAAAAGTTCGTGCTTCTAGGTATCCATTTTCAGGTGGAGGATTATGTTATTTAAAATTTGATGGCTCTAGGTACTATCAAATTTTTAATTTTAAATTTTAAACAACATAGTCCTCCCTTCAAAATGTGAGGAACACACATACATTCATGCAGATTCTTTATTATTTAATTTCTTTAAATATAACACAGGACGATAGAATTTGGTGGCAACAATTTGAAAAGTGATTCAGTGGTTTTAGTAATTCAACGCAAAATGTCGTTTCTAGACTAATAGGCATTCTGGGCTGACGCAATTTTGGGTTAAAAATGATAACTGAGTGAAGCTATTTTAATCATGAGCTAATCTAACTTTGGAAAGAAAATATACTCATTTTCCATTCCATTTAGTTCCGCCTCCATGAATCTAAATTTATATTCCGCCTCCATGATTCGAATCCGGGACATTAGGAATATTTAATGCTGTTATCCTTTCAATATTTACAAACCAAAGACAATTTTCTAAATGAATCATAAGATAAAAGTCTAGTGAGATGCTTTACGAAGTAGTTTTATGATCTTCAGGAATCCGTGAGTACTTCAGCTTAATTTGAAGAAGCATATTCTTTAATTCTTTAAAACAAAGTCTTGCTATTAGGAACCGAATAAAATATCCACACTATTCTATATTGCAATGAAGAATATTTAAGAGCAAACATTTGGCTTTCTACTGCTTAATAAGGAAATAATTTATTTCCTCTTTACATTAAATTTCTATTAAATGACTTTATTCTTTGCAAAAATCTTGCATTCGTGTTCTTGAATTTAAGATTAAATGGAATAAATATTCCGTAATATGCGAAATTAAATCTGTATGAGCTATTCAATTTATCTACTGCAATATTGAATGTGTCTTTCATTACTGACTAGCAGCTACGCTGCCAACCTTCGTCTGGCTTTTAAATGTATCGGAAAATGCCTGAAGGGAATACCAAACGTTAAATTTAAAAACTGCGCAGATTTTTCCTCTGCAGAACAACTTCATAAAAAAAGGTATTACATATAACAAAATTACGATGAAATAAGCAATATCCCTTAATATAAATATTCATTATCCTAATAAATAAATTAACCAAATTCTCTTTGCGCTCTCTCGACAAACGTTTAGTATCCAAGAGAAACATTAAATTTAAAAACTGCACAGATTTATCGCCCTAATTTTTTCAAGTGGCAACAGTGCTGATTTTCAACAATCAGCAGTCCAGTATAAAATTGAATGTAAAACTGTTTCCCAAACCACATTTCTATAAGAATGAAACTATGCAAAATGATGCGATAAAATAAAAAATATAAAATAAAAAAAAAACTGATTCGAATTTTGAAAAAATCGCTCCTGTCTAGATTCACCTATATACCAAATTTTGTAGCCCTGGGTCTATTAGCTTACGCGCAGTACGAACGAAAGGCACACATACTTTTTCTTTTATTATATGTAGAGATTTAACATTTAAGAAGTATTTTTATAGTTCAGAAAATTCTCAAGATTTCTTTAAAAGCATTCTCCCGATTTTATCATTTGGTATGCTGGTATTTTTAATTACAATAAAATTTCAAGCTTCAAATTCCAAATTATAACTTTGATAGTAAAATAAGTTTCAAATAAATTAAAGTATTTTTATCTTAATCATAATAAATATATAATAACTATATCCCTTAATACAAATATTAATTATCCTAATAAAAAAATTAACCAACTTTCCATTGAAGAAAAAAAAAATCATGCAAAACTTTTCAACATCTTACAAACAGTGAAAAAAAAAAAAAAAAAAAAAAAAAAAAAACATGAAAGAAACTCAAAAAACAAAAAATTCCGCGCGGAATTTTACTCTGCAGAACAACTTTATACAAAAAAAAAAAAAAAAAAAACAGTAAAAATGTATTATATATATAAAAAATCAGATGCCACATAACTTCCTTGTACGGAATATTAAATTATACGCATTTTTCTTGCATTTCATTTAAACTTATTGGATTGAATTAAATCTACTTCGCCGACAGCGCATAAACCACAATAGAAATGCATTCTTTAAAATTCACTCTAGTTTTTGTTTACCATAGAGACACTCTGGCGCTAGATTCACTTAACAGTATTATATTTCGTTCATATTATAACTCATAATGCACAAAATTTATATCATTTAAAGAATAGAACTATCTAATCGTTGCCACATGTTATATTCAAATACTATATTAAAGCTAGAATGATGTATAAAAGAAATTAAGCAAACAAAACAAAAAAAAAAAAAAAAAAAAAAAAAAAACAGTTTTTCACAGACGATTAAGTATTTCTCATTCAATTAATTCAGTTCTCACTTCGCGAGAAGGCAAAAATATATAGAAATTCAAAATATCTATATTAAAAATTACGAAGTAAATCTTAAACACTTATTTCTTCGAAAAAATTCCAGAAAGAATTAAGCATGATTTAATTGGCGTTATCTTTGTTGTTTTTGTTTGTTGTTTGTGTCTTTTGTTGTTGTTATATAAACGAAGGCGTTATCTTTGTTGTTGCAAAGCTAAGTTTCTCTGGATTGGCAACAAATCCACTAGTCTGCTGTTTCAAATGTAAACAATCAATTGCCGCTATAAAAAAAAGGCTTAGCGGCACTTGAACAACTTTAAAATTGCTGATAATTCTAAACATTTTGCATACAGATTTACTAAAGGCATAAAAACTTAACCGGAAGATAAAAACAACATAATTCAATCATTTTTAAAGCAAAAAATGTACAATTTACAAACATATATGAGTAAAGAAGCTGAGATCACTGAGGCGGGTAGCAGAGTGGATATATATATAAATACATTTATATACGTTTGGTGCGGCCGATTGCAACCAAAATACGAGGTGCACATCTACATGTTATAGCAGTCCTAGATACAAAATTTCTACCTTCTGAGACTACTCGTTTTTGAGTTATGCGAGATACGTATGTACATACGTTCGTACAAACGCCACGAAAACTTCACTTCAAATTTATTTTTAAAGCAGTTTTATAATTGTTTTGGAGGAAACGACTTACGTACAGATATGACGCAAAAACATCGTTAAATTGCATTCGATAGCGTTCAAAATGGATATTTTCGTTGAAATATGCTGCCTGAAACTTTTCGCGATTACAATACTTCCTTTTTACTTCCTACAAGGAAGTAAAACATGGCAATGAAATATACCAATCTCTTAAAAACAGTGACATAAGAAATACGATTAAAAACTGATGTCAAACCCATATTTCTAAAAGAATGAAACTATTCAAAATGACGCGATTTCATCAAAAATGTATCAACAACAATAAGAAAAGAAAATTGTTGCCAAAATCACATTTTTAAAGATGTGAGAAGTGTACTCGGAAGCTTCATTTAAAAATTTTTTAAAAATACAAAATATTATCATTTTTCCAAAATTCGTTTTGTAGAAGCAGCCGCAAGGATGAAAGTTTAACGTGTCCAAAAATCAAAGAAAAAGAAACTGTACATTTTTAAAAATAAACTTTTTTAGAAAAAATCCCGTTGAAAAGGTGTTAAGCTCACTTTGTTAAATAAATTCGTATTTAATCGATTTATTGAAACACAAAATTTATTTTAAGTTCGTAAAATAGCTAAGTGCCTACGTTTCATGACGATGCGAAAATGGAGTGTGTAGAGTAAAATCTCGCTTTCCTATAGCCCATTATGTCTCAAAAGAACGCGATTTCGTCACAAAACATAAAATAAAAAAAAAATTCGAATTCGAACTTTGAAAAAATCGCTTCGAGGTGCACAGGCTCTTATCTAGATGCACCCTATGTACCAAATTTCGTAGTAGTGGGTCTATTAGCTTACGCGCAGCGCGAACGAAAGACACACACACACAGCCAGACTCTTTCTTTTATTACATGTAGAAATTACAATATTTAATTAATATTATCATTGATATTTATGTGTCACTCCCGTTAGGTTTGAAATAATAAATCAGAAGAAATTTATTTAGATATAATGTCATATTATTTATTTAGATAGAGTGTCACATTATTTATTTAGATAGAATGTATTAGTATATGTTTGCAATTACTTAAACCTGGTGGAAAATTCAATGCAACAATGATTCGATTTAAACCTGAACTTTATATTAATCTGCCTCTTTGCTTGCATTCTGTTCACATTTGAGAATCATTGTGTCACCTCATTATTGTAGAAATGATAATTTTCAATGCTTTGTTGAACAAAAATATGAACTTTTCTCAACGAAGATTTCAGTTTTTATAAAATGTTATAGTTTATCCTCAGATTTATACCGCCTTGTTAACATGGTGGCAGGGCTACAGGCTGCTAAAGCCCTGGTCCCGGGAGAGAATACAGTACAACTCCAATTATCCGAACTCCGACTATCCGAATCGCTGATTATCGGAATCACTTTCCGAATTTAAGAAAAAATTAAGAGGGAAACGTAGTGTTGGAAGAAACGTACATTAAAAGGAGCAAACTTACACTTTAAACTTCGTGTCACTGTTTGAAAATGAAGATGGAAGTTCTTCAAGAAAGTCAATGTAGACGGCAACAAAACAATATTTAGAAGATGTGGTTTTCAAGTGGTTTTTGCAGCAGCGTTCCATAGGAAACCCAATCTCGGGTCCAATTCTTTGTGAAAATCTTTGTGATCTTAGCTCAGAAGCTTGGTTGTTTATCTTTAAAGGAGTAACGACCGGCTAAGAAATTTCAAGTGCAGGCACTTTGTCCGTCAGCTTATTTTGGCTAAGATGTTCAGCAAGCAATGACTTTCAGCACTTCTTAAGTACTGTACAGTACTATATAACGGTGTCCGCCGATAACATCGCGGCAAAAACATCGTGGACGAAAACGTCGCGGAGAAAACAACGCAAGGCGAAAACGTCGTGCTACTAAACATCGTGGGAGAAAACATCGCAAAGAGAAAACAACGCAGTTCTAAAACATCGTGGCACAAAACATCGTCGTCGAAATGTTATAGTTTATCCTCAGAAAGCGGTTCAACACATCGCAGTTTAAAAATATCGTCGTCGAAAATATCGTGGTAAAAAATAAAGTATCTACAAATCATCGCATGACGATATCATCGCAGACATACTTTTTTCAGGTTTTAATAATTGTAAATGGATATTCCCATAATGATTTGTGAGCGCAAGGTGTAAAGAAGGATAAATTTTACTTTCACATTTTTTATTAACTAATAAATTTTTGCTGAAAACTTAAGAAAACTTAAGCATAGAAAATTAAATGTAACTTATAGATTATACTTTTCATGAAATATTACCAGTAAAAACTTTATAAAAATGATTTATTAATGGCCTTTGTTAGTTAACTATGTCGGTTTAAAATTCTATTAAGTGCTATAAGTTGCATTAATTTTCTATGCTTAAGTTTCCTTTTTATTTTCTGAGCAAAAATTTATTAATTAATAAAAAATATGAAAGTAAAAATTATCCTTCTTTCCATCTTGCGCTCACAAATCATTATGGGAATATCCATTTATACTTATTAAAGCATGCGTGAAAAAAGCATGTCTGCGATGTTATCGTCATGCGATGATTTGTAGATACTTTATTTTTTACCACGATATTTTCGACGACGATGTTTTTAAACTGCGAAGTTTTTGAACCGCTTTATTTTCGACGACGGTGTTTTGTACCACGATGTTTTAGAACTGCGATGTTTTCTCTTTGCGATGTTTTCTCCCACGATGTTTTGTAGCACGACGTTTTCGCCTTGCGTTGTTTTCTCCGCGACGTTTTCGTCCACGATGTTTTTGCCGCGATGTTTTCGGCTGTAACCCTATATAACATGCACGTAAAAGGGTTGCCATTTCATTTTAATTTAAAAAAAATCTTTTTCTTTCCAATTTCAACATACAGTACATCCAATAATTAATTAAATCATACGTAGATACGTAGTTCTTCGGAAAAAATCCAATTATCTGAATTTTTGATTATCCGAATGCGATCCGGTCCCAATTGATTCGGATAATTGGAATTCTACTGTAGCATGGAAGGCATGGTTTTGAGTAGCTTTTCAAGTATAGTGTCGGTCTACTTCCAAAGGCGTACTCTAGGCCTCACTTTTGATGACAGATGACTAAATGACTTAAAGACTTAAAAATTGATGACAATGCTTAAAGAGCACATATTCAGTCATTTGGGGGAGTGGAATCTTAAATGCTTTTTTTCAAGCAGCATTTCATAAAAATTGCTGTTCATGATCAGATAATTCATTGTCATGTACAAAAATGTGCTCATTCAACAAAAATCAATCAAGTAAAAACATATGTATTAACCAATTTAAAATGTTAGCAGATATTTTTTTTTTCTTTTTTGCCGTTTACAAGTTTTATTATATTATTAAAACAAAATAAAAATATCATTTTTAGCAAAATATTTTGTAGGGGATATTTGTTGCAAGCATCGTGAGGTAGCGATCCCGTGAAATACATAGCTAGCCGTCTGAAATGCAACATCATGAAGAACAAGAGATTTCCAAACCCTCTTTTTTTACTGGACAAATGATATAGAAACCGTTTGACTTGAAGAATAGAAGAATAGAAAGAAATCCTTATTTTACGTAGATGCTATGGCTGGCTTACCCTATGTCGCACCCGTCTGCTTACCTGGAGTATTCAGGGCGGGCGCTAGGCATTTTGCCATCCCGTGCAATTTATACAGAATTCTTAATTTCTGCTGCGCTTAGCCTCCCTGAATTCTAAAAGTCAATCCCCCCACAAAATTCTACTGCTCCCTCCTTCTGTTAAATTTTAAAATATCTTGTCGCGCCTAAAATTTGCTGGTAAGTGCTTCTCTAAATTCTAAAAATTTTTCCGCTCCGTAAATTCTACCGCCTGGTGTAGCCTCACAGGTTGCACAACGTTTGGCGCCAGCAGTGGAAATATGCTAAATATGTGGTGTTTTTTATGTTAATATGGCATAGTCGCGAGCGTATATACTGAGCTACTGCCATTTACCGAAAAGACATGTAACATATTGGAAGAAACGGATTGGCGAGGGCAGCGGTGCCATCTAAGGAGCTATGAAGAATCGCTGCATGTTGCATGCAGCATTGTGGTTGTGCGATGTTTTTCTGGAAACTTCACGGCAAAAGCCAGAACAACAGGCTGAAAATCCAAAAGACCTTAAACAGAATTATAGGAGTCAACCTGGAGTTTGCAATAAAGAAAGCAAAAATTATTTTGTAACATAATCATAGAAAAAACTACAACATACTTCTTGCTCTACAGCATCGGCCTTTCCGATAACACAAGGAAAGAAGACACTACTTTTTAAGGACACAGGGACGCACATTTTACTACATATAAGCCAAATGATTCATAATAACATCTACAACAGCTTTATATACTTTTGCAAATAATATTTATACGTGAAAGGCGAGCAAAAAGAACAAATGCAGTAACAGTCTCAACTAGATGACATTACTCTTACATCTGAAGACTTTGAAAACAAATAAAATCCGTGCGCTTGTCATTCAGCTACGAAAATAATATATTGTTTTACATCAACTAAAAACAGTACAGAAAACACATCTTTACATCCCGCTGCCTTTATAGGCTGCACCATTATAAAGAACAAAATAAGCAACTCTTATATCTTGTAAATATTTATGATTGTATACTTAAAAGAAAGACACATCTTAACAACATTGCTTTCCAAGTGAAATTAACTTAACTTCCGGGTGAAAAGATAAAACATGCGAGAGCTCAAGCGATAAGCGACAGGACGACGGGGACACTGTCCCTTTATTATTTGGGTTAATCAGTACAGCACCACGTCCACCTTTATGTTACATTTCATATTACATTATATATTACGATACATTATTTACACATTGCATTATATACTACATATTGTTACGGTTTTTTCTTCTGACACTAGTTGTTACGTTATTTTCTTCCTTCACGTTCGTACGGGATTCGTGTGGATTTGGAGTGAATAACGACGACACTTGATGAAGTATCAAAACACAATTTATTTGCCAGTATTTGTCAGGACAGCTCCAAAACACGTTTACAATCGTCGATGAACGACACGATCTGCGACACAGCCTCCAGGTTATCAGGCTATCACCGTGGAGACAGCTTCACGGCAAAGCACTAGAGCACAGATCCCGACTCTGCTTGGTCGTTCTCGGAACTCCACGTACTCTTGAGACTCTCCGCGCTACAACTCGCGATACGCTCGACGACACGCAGAGCACAGCTCCCGACTCTTCGGTTCAGTCGTTCCCGGAGCTCAACACACACTCTCGACGCGGTACTAACCGCGATACACTAAGAGACTCTTCGATGCACTCGACGACCCACTCGGCACTCGCTGGCCGAATGTGAACTCGATCATCTCCTCACGGACTAACTAGACAGACTATCTCGCACTCCGCGCGAGGTACACTCACGATACTGACTAACTCTCCGCGTACCAGCAGCGTTTATATAGCTGTTGGCTGGTGTTTGAGAACATTCTGGGCTAAACCGGTAAGAATTCGTTCCAGAAGGTTCTCCATCCGTCCATGGCATATCGCCAATTTTGTCGCCAAATGGGCGATTTCTCGCCAAATTTGGCAAACATGCCCTCTTTTGCTATTTTATGGCAACCCTAAAACTGCTTCGCGGGGAAGCCATTTTACCGCGCTTGGACATTTCGTAACAATATCAAATTAATACCTTTCCCTAACATTACATTAACTTCACATCAACTTATTACATTAAAATTCTTTCCTAATAAACTCCATATTGGTAGATTATAAAAGGGTTATTTTGCACAGGATACGTATTATATTATCATTATACACTGGGTACGCATTATATTATACA